>NC_064928.1:34845000-37345000 GCF_023897955.1 Schistocerca gregaria
CAACAACCACACCACCTCCTCTCACCTGCTACCGCTCTGTCCCATGTCCTGGCAATAGACGCTCAAATTGGCCTCCAACTCTTTGTGCCTGTTTCTACTCTGGCCTAGGTCTTGGCTATAGACGATCATATCAACCACAGTGAAACCTCCTCATGCTTGCTGCCACCTTGTCCCAGGTTAGCCAGCCGTTGTGGCCGTGCTGTTCTAGGAGCTTCAGTCTGGCGCCGCGTGACCGCTATGGTCGCAGGTTCCAATCCTCCCTCGGGGATGAATGTGTGTGATGTCCTTAGGTTAGTTAGGTTTAAGTAGTTCTAAGTTCTAGGGGACTGATGACCACTGATGTTAACTCCCATAGTTCTCAGAGCCATTTGCAACATTTTATGTCCCAGGTTCAGCCAATAGACGCATACATCTGCCACTGCAACACTTCAACACAAATGGTCTCCCTGGCCCAGGCCTTGGCAATATACACTTACATCGACTATCGCGCCTCCTCCTCCCGCCTGCTGCCTCCCTGGCCCAGGTCCTGGCAATAGAGGCTCACATCGGGCTCTACATCACCTCCTCATTCCTGGTCCCACAATGGCTCAAATACTGATAATAGACGCTAACAATGGCCACCGCATTACCTCCTCCCGTCTGCTGCCACTCTGGCCAAGGACGTCGCGATACACACACACACATCGCCAACCACGCAACCTCTTCACAGCTTCTGCCACCCTGGTACAGGTCCTGGCTATAGAACTCACATCAGCCACCACTACACCTCGTCACACCTACTGGCACCCTGGCACAGGCCCTGGCAATGTTCGCTCATTTCTGCCATCATGAAAACTCCCCACACCTGCTGTCGCCCTATCCCAAGAGCTAGCAATAAGCACTCACATTAGTTACCACTCCATCATGTCGCCCCTGCTCAAGCACTGGCCCAGCTTCTGGTATAGACACTCACATGAGCCTCCACTCCAACTCCTCGCTCCTGGTGACACACTGGCCCTGATCCTGGGAGTAGCCACTCACATCTACATCTACATCTACATTTATACTCCGCAAGCCACCCAATGGTGTGTGGCGGAGGGCACATTACGTGCCACAGTCATTACCTCCTTTTTCTGTTCCAATCGCGTATGGTTTGTGGGACGAACGGCTGTCTGAAAGCCTCCGTGGGCTCTCGATTCTCTCTAAATTTACATTCGTGATCTCCTCGGGAGGTATAAGTAGGGGGAAGCAATATATTCGATTCCTCATCCAGAAACGCACCCTCTCGAAACCTGGAGAGCAAGCTACACCGCGATGCAGAGTGCCTCTCTTGCAGAGTCTGCCACTTGAGTTTTCTAAACATCTCCATAACGCTATCGCGGTTACCAAATAACCCTGTGACGAAACGCTCCGCTCTTCTTTGGATCTTCCCTATCTCCTCCATCAACCTGATCTAGTACGAATCCCACACTGATGAGCAATACTCAAGTATAGGTCGAACGAGTGTTTTGTAAGCCCCCTCCTTTGTTGATGGACTACATTTTCTAAGGACTCTCCCAATGAATCCCAATCTGGTACCTGCCTTACCAACAATTAATTTTATATGATCATTCCACTTCAAATCATTCCCCACACATACTCCCAGATATTTTACAGAAGTAACTACTACCAGTATTTGTTCGGCTATCATATAATCATACAACAAAGGATCCTTCTTTCTATGTATTCGCAATACATTACATTTGTCTATATCAAGGTTCAGTTGCCACTCCCTGCACCAAGTGTCTATCCGCTGCAGATCTTCCTGCATTTCGCTACAATTTTCTAATGCTGCAACTTCTCTGTATACTGCAGCATCATCCGCGAAAAGCCGCATGGAACTTCCGACACTACTAGGTCATTTATATATATTGTGAAAAGCAATGTTCCCGCAACACTCCCATGTGGCACGCCAGAGGTAACTTTAACGTCTGTACACGTCTCTCCATTAATAACAACATGCATTGATCTGTTTGCTAAAAACTCTTCAATTCAGCCACACAGTTGGTCTGATATTCCGTAGGCTCTTACTTTGCTTATGAGGCGACAGTGCGGAACTGTATCGAACGCCTTCCAGAAGTCTAGGAAAATAGCATCTACCTGGGAGCCTGTATCTAATATTTTCTGGGTCTCATGTACAAATAAAGCGAGTTTGGTCTCACACGATCGCTGTTTCCGGAATCCATTTTGATTCTTACAGAGTAGATTCTGGATTTCCAAAAACGACATGATACTCGAGCAAAAAACATGTTCTAAAATTCTACAACAGATCGACGTCAGAGATATAGGTCAGTAGATTTGCGCATCTGCTCGACAACCCTTCTTGAAGACTGGGACTACCTGTACTCTTTTCCAATCATTTGGAACCTTCTGTTCCTCTACAGACTTGCGGTACATGGCTGTTTGAAGGGGGACAAGTTCTTTCGCGTACTCTGTGTAGAAACGAATTGGTATCCCGTAAGGTCCAGTGGACTTTCCTCTGCTGGGTGATTCCAATTGCTTTTCTATTCCTTGGACACTTATTTCGATGTCAGCCATTTTTTCGTTTGTGCAAGGATTTAGAGAAGGAACTGCAGTGTGGTCTTCCTCTGTGAAACAGCTTTGGAAAAAGGTATTTGGTATTTCAGTTTTACGCTTGTCATCATCTATTTCAATGCCATCATCATCCCGGAGTGCCTGCGTATGCTGTTTCGAGCCACTTCAAGCAACCTCATCTTGCCTACTGCCGCCATGGCTCGTGTTCCCAGAATAGCCGCTCAGATCGCCAACAGCTACTTCTCCCCACACCGGCTGCCAACCTGGCCCAGGACATGGGAAAAGAAACTTATATCTTCAACCACGAAACCCCTTCGCTTCTTCTGACATCCTGCTAAATGTCGTGGTTATAGACACTCACATTAGCCACCGCTACTCCTGCTGGCACCCTGGCCCAGATCCTGGCAGTCAACGCACGACCTCGTCGTGCCTGCTGTGACAACCTGGCCCAAAGTCCTGGCAATAGATGCTCACATCGGCAACCATGCCATCTCCTCACATCTGCTGCCGCCCTGTCCAGTTTCCCGCAACAGGTGGTCCCATCGGCCACTGCTCAACCTGCTCATGCCGGCTGTCACCCTAACCCAAGTCCCAGCAATAGATGTTCATATGAGCTACTGCCACACCCCCATACGCCTTCTGCCACCCTGGCCCAGGACCTCGCGATAGACGCTCATATAGGAAACCTCGGAAACTCATGCTGTCTGCTGCCACTCTGGCCCAGGTCCAGGCAATATTCACTCACATCAACCATTACTCCATCTAGCCTGCTGACACTTTCGCCTAGATTCTCGGAATAGGCGTTCACATCAGCTACCGCACCACCTCCACAACCCACTGCCACTCTGGCCCAGGTCATGGTAGTAGAATCTCACATTGGCCTATGTGCCACCTACTGATTTCTGCAGACTCCGTAGCTGAGGTCCTGGTAATAGACGCACACATCATCCACCACACCACCTGCTAACACATGATTCCACACAGACCCAGGACCAGGCAATTGACACTCACATCAGACACTGCTACACCTCCCCACGCCTGCTGCTACCCGGGCCCCAAGTCCTGGCAATAGACGATGACATCAGCCACCTCTTCATGTCTGCTGCCACATGGACCCAGGACCTGTTGATAGACGCTCACATCGACAAACAAGCCACCTCCTCGCGTCCTCTGCTGCTGTTTCACAGGCCCTGCCAATAGACACATCCGCTACCTGTACACCTCCTTCGCCTTCTGCTCAGTTGGCCCAGGTCGTGGCAGTAGACGCTGACATTGGCCACCGCTCCACTTCCTCCTGCCTGCTGCCAACCTGGCCATGGACCTGGTGATAGACACACATATCAGCAGCCATACAAACTCCTCGCATCTGCTGCAACCTAGGCCCATGTCCTGGCTATAGAACACACATCAGCCACCGCCACACGTCCTCACACTGGCTGCAAACCTGGACCAGGTCCTGCCAATCTGCCACCAATTCACCGCGTCTTCCCTGCCAGGTAGGCTGCAGGCACGACGAGGTTGAGCCACGGATGATGTGAATGTCTATAGCCATGATCTGGGCAAGAATGGCAGCAGGCTCGAGTAGGTAGAGAGGAAGCTAATGTTAGGGACTATAGTCAGGACCTGTGCCAGGGTTACAGCAGGCGATAGAAGGTTGCTTGGTAGCCAATGTGTGTGTCTATTGCCCGGTCCTGGCCAGGGTGGTAGCAGGTGGGAGGATGTGGCGTGATGGCCATTGAGAATATTTATCACTTGGATATGGTACATGGTGGCAGAAGACCCAGGAACTGGCGATAGACGCCCACATCAGCCAACACTCCTACTAATGAAGACTGCTTCCACCCTGGCCCAGGTAATGGCAAGAGAAGTTCACATGGGACACAGCGCCACCTCCTCACACATGCTGTCGCCCTAGCCCAGCTCTTGGCAGTAGACACTTAAATTAGCCCCCTTTCCACCTCCTCTCATCTGCTACCGCTCTGGCCAAGGGTCAGGCCAATAGACACTCAAATTGTCTCCATTCCAACTCTTCGTTCCTGCTTCCACCATGCCCCAGGTACTCACATTGATGCTCATGTCAGCCACCGAACCAACTCTTCATGCCTGCTGCCACCCTGACCGAGGTTCTGGCATTACACGATCATATCGACCACTGTGACACCTCCTCGCACATGCTGCCACCCTGGCGAAGGCCATGGCTAATTGTTTTTCACATGTGCCACAACCTCACCTAACGTCACCTGCTTCCACCCAGGACCAGGTCCGGTGAGTATGCATTCTATCGGCCACCACACCACCGCCTCCCGCCATCTGCTATCCTGGCCAAGAACCCGATGATAGGCACATACATCAGCACCCAGCAACTTCAACGCACCTGCCGCCACCCTCACCCAGGCCCTATAAATAAACACTCACGCCAGCCACCGCACCACCTCTTCACGCCAGCTGCTACTCTGACCTAGGACCTGATGATTGATGGTAACATCTGCAACCACAAAACCTTCTTGACACTACAGCCATTGTGGACCAGTTCCTCGCAATAGACACTCACATCGGCCTCCAATCTACCTCCTCGTGCCTGCTAACACCCTCTTCCAGATCCTGGCTGTAGGCGCTCACATCAGCCACCACTCCGCCTCGTCATGCCTACTGCCAAAGTGCCACTAAGTCTTGGCAAAAGACGCTCACGTTGGCCGCTGTACCACCTCAACACAACTGTTGCCACCTTGCCCAGGTCCTCGAAGTATACGCTCACAGTGGCCACTGCTCCACCTGCTTGTGCTGGCAGCCAGCCAAACCCAGGTCCTGGTAATAGATGCTCACATCAGACACCGTGGCACCTCTTCACACCTGCTGCCACCCTGGGCCAGGTCCTGACAATAGACGATCTCATTGGACACTGCTACACCTCCCAACACCTTTTGAACCCTGACCAAGGCCCTGGCAATGGTCGCTGACATCAGCCATCACGCCAACTCCCCAAAGCTGCTTCCCCCCCCCCCCCCCCTGGCTCTGGTCCTGGCAATAAACACTAACATCGGCCACGCTCCACCTCGTCGCCTCTACTTACACACTGGCCCAGGTACTGGCAACAGACCCTCACAACAGGCTCCACTGTATCTCCTCGCACCTGCTGCCACCCTGTTCCAGATCCTGGCAGTAGACGCTAACATCCGCCACCACTCTACCTCGCTGTGCCTGCTGCCATCCTGTCTTTGAGTCCTGGGCAAGAGTGCCAGCTGGCTCGAGGAGTTAAATTGGAAGCCAATGCGAGCGTCTATTGCCAGGACCTGGGCCAATGTGACAGCAGGGTCAATGAGGTGGAGCAGTGGCTGATGTCAGTGTTTATGCATAGGGCCTGGGCCAGGGTTACAGCAGGTGCAAGGAGGTTGTGTGGTTGTAGATGTTAGCGTCTATCGCCCCGTCCTTGGTTGGTGTTTCACAAGGCAGGTGGAGGTGGTGCAGTGGCCGATGTGAGTGTTTACTGCCAGGACCTGGGCTGGGGTGTAATCAGGTGTTGGGACGTCGAGTGGTGGCAGATGTGAGCGTCAATTGCCAGGACCTGGGCCAGGCCGGCAGCATGTGCGAAGAGGTGGCACAGTGGTTGATTTGATTGTTTATTGCCAGAAACTGGGCCAGTGTGCCTACAGGCTGGAAGAGGTGTAGCAGTGGCTGCTGTGACCATCTATTGTCTGGACCTGGACCACAGTGCATGCAGGCATGAAGAGATGGATAGGAGGCCAATTTGAGTGTCTATTGCCAGGATATGGAGCAGGACGACAGCAGGTGAGAGGAGGTGGTGCGGTGGCCGTTATAAATGTCTACTTCCAAGACCTGTGCTAGGACGACAGCATGTGTGAGGAGGTGGCTCTGTGTCTGATGTTACAGTATCCTGACATTACCTGGACGAGGGTGGCACCGGTCATGATTAGGTGAAGTTGTGGCTGGTGTGAGCGTCTATAGCCAGAACCTGTACCACGGTTGCACCAGGCTCAAGGAGGTCATATATTGGCCAATGGGAGCATCTATTGCCCCGACCCGGGCTTGGGAGGCAGCAGGTGTGGGATGGTGGCGTGTTGGCAGATGTGAGCATCTATTGCCAGGGCCTGATTCAATTTGGCAGCTGGAGTAGGGAGGTAAAGCAGTGGCCAATTCAAGCCTCTATTGCCAAGACCTTGTAAAAGGTTGCAACAGGCACGAGGAAGTGGAGTGGTGGCTGATGTGTGTCTATTATAAGGATCTGGGCCAGGGCGATAGCAAGCTCGAAGAGCTAGTCCAGTAGCCGATATGAGTGTCTGTTGCTAAGACTTGGGCATGGTGGCAGCAGTTGTGTGGAGGTGGAGCAGTGGCCAACGTCAGAATCTATTGCCAGGACTAGGATCAGGTTGGCAGTAGGTTTGAGGAGGATGCTGGATGGCAGATGTAGTGGCCTTTGCCAGGGCCTGGCCGTGGTGGCTGCAGGTGAGGGGAGGTGGAGCGTTTGCCAATGTGAGTGTATAATGCCCTGACCTGTTCCAGGGTAGCAGCAGTTGTAAGGAGGTGGAGTTGTGGCCAATGTGTGCGTCTATTGCCAGCATCTGGGACAGGGTGGATGCTGGTGTGGGGAGTTGAATGGTGGCAAAAGTCAAAGTCTATTGCCAGGACCTGGGCCAGAGCAGTAAAATGAGCGAAGAGGTGGGGCAGTTGTTGATGTGAGTGTCTATATCCAGGCCTAGTTAGGATTTTCTTGGAAACAAATTATGAGGTAACCTAACAGAGAATAAATTATGAGGTAAGAAATTTGTGAACATTGAAAGGTGGCTACACTGAGTCATAGCCCCAGAGATTGCGCCAAAGAGTGTTATTCCGCCACCTCCACTGGGGCAGTGGTAGTTCGGAGGTTGTCGTGGGCAGTGCTTGTTGAGAGGGTGTCGAGAGCAGTACTAGTTGTGAGCATGTCATGTGCAGTTATTGTTCTGGTCGGTTGGTGTATTGAGGAAGAACCGTGCCAGATACAGTTACAGTTGTGCTTTGTTGTTTCGTAGCTTTTATAGTTGCAGGGGACTTAATTAATCATTTGTGTTAACGGAAATTTCCCTTCATTCTTTATTGTTATTTTATGCAGTGAGATTGCGTACTGATACTACTCAGGGCCAACTGGTTACGAGACTTCGTAGCCGGACCCACAGCTACTAAAATAATTTGCATTATAATAAGTAAGACACCATGCAACAAAAAATACTGAAAGCATGATTTAATAGGTTTTCTTTTCTGTGTGAACAGATGTTGAAATAAGAAGAAAGATCTATGAAATGAAGTTTTGGTTTGGACTGCAGTACCAAATGTTACACTTAAAAGAAACCCTGTCCTTTCCTTTCTTGTTATTTCGCTATGTGATGGTGTTGTTGTTGTTGTGGTCTTCAGTCCTAAGACTGGTTTGATGCAGCTCTCCCTGCTACTCTATCCTGTGCAAGCTGCTTCATCTCACCGTACCTACTTTAACCTACATCCTTCTATATCTGTTTAGTGTATTCATCTCTTGGTCACCCTCTGCGATTTTTACCCTCCACGTTGCCCTTCAGTACTAAATTGGTTATCCCTTTATTCCTCAGAACATGCCCTACAAACCGATCCCTTCTTCTAGTGAAGTTGTGCCACAAACTTCTTTTCTCCCCAATTCTATTCAATACCTCCTCATTAATTATATGATCTACCCACCTAATCTTCACCTTTCTTCTGCAGCACCACATTTCGAAAGCTTCTATTCTCTTCTTGTCCAAACTAGTTATCGTCCATGTTTCACTTCCATACATGCCCACACTCAAATACAAATACTTTAAAAAACGCTTACCTTGCCACTGCCAGTCTATATTTTATCTCCTCTCTACCTCGACCATCATTAGTTTTTTTCTCCCTAAATAGCAAAACTACTTTACTACTTTAAGTGTCTCATTTCACAATCTAATTCCCTCAGCCTCACTTGACTTAATTCGACTACATTCCACTATGCTCGTTTTGCTTTTGTTGATGTTCATCTTATACCCTCCTTTCAAGACACTATCCATTCCGTTCAACTGCTCTTCCAAGTCCTTTGCCGTCTCTGACAGAATTACAATGTCATCGGCAAACCTCAAAGTTTTTATTTCTTCTCCATGGATTTTAATACATACTCCGAATTTTTCTTTTGTTTCCTTCACTGCTTGCTCAGTATACAGATTGAATAACATTGGGAAGAGGCTACAACTGTGTCTCAATCCCTTCCCAACCACTGCCTCCCTTTTCATGTCCCTCGACTCTTATAACTGCCATCTGGTTTCTGTACAAATTGTAAATAGCCTATCACTCCCTGTATTATCCCTGTCGCCTTCAGAATTTGAAAGAGAGTATTCTAGCCAACATTGTCAAAAGCTTTCTCTAAGTCTACTAACGCTAGCTTCTACGATAAGTCGTAGGGTCAGTATTGCCTCATGTGTTCCAATATTTCTATGGAATCCAAACTGATCGAGGTCGGCTTCTACCAGTTTTTCCATTCGTCTGTAAAGAATTCGCGTTAGTATTTTGCAGCTGTGACTTATTAAACTGATTGTTCGGTAATTTTCACATCTGTCAGCTCCTGCTTTCTTTGGAATTGGAATTTTTATGTTCTTCTTGACATCTGAGGGTATTTCGCCTGTCTTATACATCTTGCTCACAAGGTGGTAGAGTTTTGTCAGGAATGGCTCTCCCAAGGCCGTCAGTAGTTCTAATGGAAAGTTGTCTACTCCCAGGGCCTTGTTTCGACTCAAGTCTTTCAGTGCTGTGTAAAACTCTTCACGCAGTATCGTATCTCCCATTTCATCTTCATCTACATCCTCTTCCATTTCCATAATATTGCCCTCAAGTACATTGTATAGGCCCTCTATATACTCCTTCCATCTTTCTGCTTTCCCTTCTTTGCTTAGAACTGGGTTTCCATCTGAGCTCTTGATATTCATGCAAGTGGTTCTCTTCTCTCCAAAGGTCTCTTTAATTTTCCTGTAGTCAGTATCTATCTTACCCCTAGTGAGATACGCCTCTACATCCCTACATTGGTCTTCTAGCCATCCATGCTTAGCCATTTTGCACTTCCTGTCGATCTCATTTTTGAGACGTTTGTATTCCTTTTCGCCTGCTTCATTTATTGCATTTTCATATTTTCTCCTTTCATCAATTAAATTCAATATATCTTCTGTTACCCAATGATTTCTACCAGTCCTCGTCTTTCTACCTACTTGATCCTCTGCTGCCTTCACTATTTTATCCCTCAAAGCTACCCATTCTTCTTCTACTGTATTTCTTTCCACCATTCCTGTCAATTGTTCCCTTATGCTCTCCCTGAAACTCTGTACAACCTCTGGTTCTTTCAGTATATCCAGGACCCATCTCCTTAAATTCCTACCTTTTTGCAGTTTCTTGAGTTAGTCTACAGTCCATAACCAATAGATTGTGGTCAGAGTCTACATCTGCCCCTGGAAACGTCTTACAATTTAAAACCTGGTTCCTAAATGTCTGCCTTACCATTACATAATCTATCTGAAACCTGTCTGTATCTCCAGGCTTCTTCCATGTATACAACCTTCTTTTACGATTCTTGAACCAAGTCTTAGTGTAACCTTGTGTATTTGTGTTTCTTCTGTATTTATGTGTTTAGCTAACAAGGTCTGTGTTGTAGATTTTTTTTATTTCTTAGCTACATTCACTATGATGAGGAATACTGTTATCTTCAAATATAATTTGCATTAATAATACGATATTTACCTTGTAAAGATGGTTAGACGTTATTTACGAAACCTATTCTGATCTTTTATGCATTTACTGATATCATAATTCCTGTAACACTGATGTCGGGTGGAGGTGGCACAGTGGCCGATGTGAGCATAAATTGCCAGTGCATGGACTAGGGTTACACGAGGTGTGTGGTGTGGAGTATTTACCAATGTCAGTGTGACAGAAGGGGCAAAGCGGTGGAGCAGTGGCTGATGTGAGTGTTTATCATCAGACCCTGGGCCAGAGTGGCAGCACGCACTAGGAGGTTACGTGGTTGCTGATGTGTGTGTCTATCGCCAGGTTCTTGGCCAGGAATGCAGGAGGGAGGAGGTTGTCACTGTGGCCGATGTGAGTGTAACTGCCAGGTCATGGGCCTAAGTGGTGGCAGATTGAGCGTCAATCGCCAGGGCCTTGGCCAGAGTGTCATCATGTATGAGGAGGTATCACAATGGTTGATATGATCGTCTATTGCTGGAACGTGTCGGAACGTGTCCAAGGATGGCATCAGGCTCGAAGAGGTGGAGTGGTGACTGATATGAGCATTTATTGTCAGAACCTGGGCCACAGAGTATGCAGGCACGTAGAAATGGATTGGAGGCCAATTTGTGCGTCTATTGCCCGGACATGGGGCAGGGTCGCAGCAGGTGAGTCGAGGTGGAGCGGTGGCTGATATAAATGTCTACTGCTAAGAAGTGGGCTAGGGTGACAGCATGTGTTGAGGAGGTGGCGTAGTGGCCACATAGACTGTCTCTTGCCATTACCTGGGCCAGTGTGGCAGCAGTCATGATTAAGTGGAGAGGGGGCACAGGTTGGCGTCTACAGCCAGGATGTGGGCGAGGGTGGCAGCAGGCTCCAGGAGGTAGATTGGGGGCAAATGTGAGCGTCTATTGCCAGTACCTGGGAAAGTGTGGCAAGAGGGGCAACGAGGTGGTGCGGTTGCTGATGTGAGCGTCTATTGCCAGGACTAATGGCCGGGTGGCAGAAGGTGTGGGGAGATGGAGCGGTGGCCAATGTGAGCGTCCATTACCATAACCTGGGACAGGGTAGCAGTGTGAGCGAGGAGTTGGAGCAATGGCTGATGTGAGTGTCTATTGAGAGGCTTAGGTAGGATTTTTGTGGAAATAAATGGTAAGGTAGGAAAATGAAAAATAAATTATGAGGTAAGAAATATGTGAACATATAAATACAAAAATCATGCTTTAATAGGATTTTTTTGTGTGTTTACCAATGTTGAAATAAGAGGGAAGATCTATGGAATGAAGATTTCGTTTGTACTGGAGCTTTACTGGAGTTTTAGTTTGGCCTGCGGTATCAAATGTTACACTGAAAACAAACCCTGTCCTTTACTTTTGTGTTATTCCGCTATGTGTTTGAGTAGCCATGTGTATTTGTGTTTTTCCTGTCTTTATGTGTATAACTAACAAGGTTCATGTGGCATTCTCATCTTATAAAATTGTAATTGACACCAGTTCATCAAATTATTTAACTTGTAAGCATTCATTACAGTGCACACATTTCTGTTGGTCATAATATATGCACAATATGTGATAAGTTGTGACTGTTAATGTTTGCACGTGTGTTAATAACTCAGGAAGGGATTGGTTCACAGCATTGGTTTTTCTGAACACAATTCCAAAAACTTTGTGAGTGCATAAGTATTTATATCTGCAGTTGCTGTATTGTATGCAAGACTTTTCGATGGTGAAGGTGTACCTGCACAGCCGCAACACATGGCTGCTTACCGTCTTTGTCAGGACTAAAGTGGGTATGCTCTGTGATGACGCACATACCAATATACTTCAAAAATTCGAATGACCCTGTTGTGGGTTTGCTCTGTTGTGACCCTTTACTTGTCTGAATGTCAAGAGTCAGCACTGTCTTTCCATTGGAATGACAACACTAATTCATCAAGAGTGCATGGAAATCCACTACTTCCATTGTGCATTTTCTTTTGCTGAAAGAAAACTGTAATTCATATTGTGATGAACGATCAGGACTGTCTTTAAGAGAAAAAATTTTGCTTTTGACCAACATTGCATCATTAAGTGTTACAATTGATATCTTTATTATTGTAAAAATGAAAAATTTTACCGAATCACTATTGCCCACTGCCCAAAACAATTTTTAAATTTTTTGGGGGGAGCATGGGAGCTATATTAGTAGGCTGTTTAGGTTCTTATGTTGGTAACTCCACATAGTGCTCTGTCTGAAAATCAATGACTGTGCTGTGTGTAGCTTGTGGCTGGTTTGTATTGTTGGAATATTTCCTATTGTACTGTTGGGCAGCGGAATGTGAACAGTGCGTAGTGTTGCGCAGTAGGAGGTGAACCACCAGCATATTCCAAAGGGTATGTTCCAAGTTTTGTGGAGGTGGTACAGTGGCCAATGTGAGCATCTATTGCCAGGACTCGGGGCCAGGATGGCAGCAGGCAAACAACGTGAAGCCGTGGCTGATGCGAGCATCTAGTGCCAGGTTCGGGGCCAGGGTAACAGTAGGCATGAGGAGGTGTAGTGGTTGCTGACGCGAGTGTCTATTGGCAGAATCTGGGCCAGGGTGGCAGCAAGCGCGAGAAGGTTGCATGGTTGCCGTTGTGTGACTCTGGGCCAGGGTGGCAGCTGGCAAGGGGTGGTGGACCGATGATCGATTTGAGCCTCTATTGTCAGTACCTGGTCCAAGGTGGCAGAAGGAACGTGGAGTCATAGTATGGCTGATGTGACTGTCTATTGCCTGGATCTCGGCCTGCGTAGAAGAGATGGCACAGGGGCCGATGTGAACTTCTATTGCCAGGACCTGGTACAGGGTAGCAACAGGTCCGAGCAGGTGGAGCAGTGGCTTCTAATGCCAGGACATGGTCGAGAGTGGGAGCAGGAGCGAGGAGCTGTAGCAGGAGCTACGAGGTGTAGCGTAGCTGATCTGAGTGTCTATTACAAGGACATGCGCCAGGGTGGCAGCAGAACAAGGAGGTGGCACGGAGGCCGATGTGAGTTTCTGTTGCCATGACCTGGGCCAGGATGGCAGGCGGTGTGTGGAGGTGGCACGATAGCCGATGTGAGCAGCTATTCCTAGGATCTGGGCAACGGTGGGACCAGGTATGCGGAGGTCGAGCAGTGACCAATTTGTGCGTCCATTGCGAGGACTTGGACCAGGGTAGCAGAATGCGCGAGGAGATGGAGTGTTGGCTGATGTGAGTGTCTGTTGCCAGGCTTAGGTAGGATTTTCTTGGAAATAGATGATGAGGTAAGACAACAGAAAATAAATTTTTAGTTAAGAATTATGTGAACATATGAATACAGGGAACATGCTTTAATAGGATTTAGTTTGTGTGTGAACAAATGTTGAAATTAGAGGAAAGATCTATGGAATGAAGTTTTCGTTTGACTGCAGTACCAAATGTTACACTGAAAACAAACTATGCCTCTTCCTTTTGTTTTATTCCGCTATGTGTTTGTGTACACTTGTGTATTAGTGTTTTTCCGGTCTTTATGTGTTTAGCTAACAAGATTTATTTTGTACAATTTTTCTAATACTAAGCTACAGTCACCATGACAAAGAATACTGTTAAACTCAAACATAATTTGCATTAATAATATGTTATTTACTCCGTAAAGAGAGTTACTTATTATTTTCGAAAGCTATTCTGATCTTTTATGTATTTACTTATGTCATAATTCCTGTAACATTGATGTGAATATTTATTACTATTCTTTTGTAAAACCTGTATTACTACAAATGATATCTCTATTATAATGTTTTAATGATGTTTTCTGTATCTTTGTAATTGTATTCTTATGTTATAAATTTGTAATTGACACTAGCTCATCAAATTAAGTAACTTTCTAAGCATTCATTTCAGTGCACATATTTCTGTTGCACAGTATGTGAGAAGATAGGACTGTTGTTGCTTGCACATGTTTTAATAATTCAGCAATGGACTGGTTAATAGCTTTACTGGTGCTAAGAACAATTCAAAAAAAGTTTTGTGAGTGCATAAGTAGTGGTTTTTTGGACTTGCTATATTGTCCATAAGACTCTTCGACGGTCAGTATGCAAACACTGACAATCCCAACCTGTCACATATTGTGCATATACTATAACCAACAGAAATGTGTGCACTGAAATGAATGCTTAAAAAGTTACATAATTTGATAAACTGATGTCAATTACTATTTTAAATCATGAGAATACGATTACAAAGGTACAGAAAACATAATTAAAACATTATAATGCAGAGAACATTTGTAGTAATGCAGCGTTTACAAAAGAATAGAAATGAAGATACACATCAGTGTCAAAGGATTTATGTCAGAAGTAAATACATAAAAGATCAGAATAGCTTTCGAAAATAATGTCTTTACAAAGTAAATAACATATTATGAATGCAAATTATATTTGAGGATAACAGTATTTCTCATCATAGTGAATGTCCTTACTAATAGATAAATTCTACAGCATAAGACTTGTTAGCTTAACACATAAAGAGAGAAGATATTCAACTACACGAGGGTACAAAAACACATTGATGAATAATAGAAAAGGAAAGGACAGTGTTATTTTTCAGTGTATTATTTGGTACTGCAGTCCAAAGAAAAACTTCTTTCCTTACATCTTTCCTGTTATTTCAACATCTGTTCACACACAAAAAAGAATTGAAGCATGTTTCCTGCATAAATATGTTCACATATTTCTTACCTCATAATTTATTTTCCATTATCTTACCTCATCATTTATTTCCAAGAAAATCCTGCCTAAGCCTGGCATTACTCCACCTCCTCGCACATTCTGCTATCCTGTCACAGGTCCTTGCAATAGATGCTCAAATTGGCCACCACTCAACCTCCCTAAATCTGCTGTTACCATGGACCAGCTAATGGCAATAGACGATCAAATAGGCCACAGCTCCACCGCCCCACACTTGCTGTCGCCCTGGTCCAGGTCCTGGGAATAGGCGCTCACATCACCTACTGTGCTACCTCCACCTCATCACATCTGATGCCATCCTGGCTAAGGTCCTTTCAATAAACAGTCGCATTAGCCACCGCTCAACCTTGTCACTACTGCGGCCCCCGTGGCCCAGGCCCTGACAATTGATGCAAACATCTGCCACCACACCACCTTCTCTCATCTGGTTCCACCCTGGCCCAGATCCTCACAACTGATGCACACGTCAGACATCGCTCCACCTCCTCACACATTCTGCCACCTTGGCCCCGCTCACATCAGCCACTGCGCCACCTCCCCACAACTGGTGTCTCCATGGCCCAGGCCCTGTCAATAGACGTTTACATCACCCACTGCGCAACTTCCTCGTAGCTCCAATCACCCTTGCACAGTCGCTGGCAATAGTGGCACACATCGGCCGCCTCGCCACCTTCTCGTATCTGCTGCCACACTGTCCCATATACTGTCAATAGACGCTAATATTAGCCACCACATAACCCATTCTATGGCAACATTCATTCACATCAGCCACCACAGCACCACACCTTGCCCACTGCCTCCCTGGCACAGATCCTCAGAATAGGCATTCACAATAACTAAGGCGCCACCTACCTATACCAGCCACCACCGAAGCCCAGGTCATGGCAATAGAAACTCACTATGGCCACTGTGCCACCTCTTCACACCTGTTGCCAAACCCAGCCCAGAATCTGGCGACAGACGCTCACAACGGCAACCAAGCAAACTCCTCGAGCCTGCTGCCACCCTGGTCCAAATCCTGATAGTACACTGTCACACCAGCCATCACCCTACCTCGTCGTACCTGCTGCCACCATAGCACTGGGTCCTCGAAATAGACGTTCACATCGCCACTTCTGCCAACTCCACACAAATGCAGTCACACTGGCGAGGTGCTCGCTACAGACTCTCAAATTTGGCCACTTCTCCACTGGCTTGGAAGGCTGTCACCCTAACCCAGGTCCTGGCAACAGATGTGCACATAGTCGACCATGCCACCTCCTCAAGCCTGATGCCGCCCTGGGCTAGTACCTCGCAATAGGCGCTAACATCGGCAGCCATACCACCACCTCTCACCTTCTTCCACCCTGGCTCAGGTCCTTGCAATATACAGTCACGTCAGGAACCGCTCCATCTCCTTGCTCCTTCTGCTAGAATGACACAGGTCCTGGCCATAGATTCTGACATTGGCCACTGCACCAACTCACCATGTCTGATGCCACCCTGGCCCAGGTCCTGGCAATAGACACTCACATCAGCCACTGCTCCACCACTTCGCACCTGTTGCTACCCTGGAACAGGTCCTGTGAACAGACGCTCAAACTGGCCACTGCTCCATTTCCCTATATAAGCTTGCCACCCTGGATCAGGTCCTGGCAATAGATGCTCACATCTGCCACCACGCCACCTCCCCACACCTGCTGCCTCCTCCTCCCAGGCCCAGGCAATAGAAGCTCACATTGGTCAACATATGACCTCAGTGCACCTGCTGCCACCCTGGCACAGGTCCTGGCAATAGATGCTCACATCAGCCACAGCTCCTCCTAATCATGAGTGCTTTCCACCTGGTCCAGGTAATAGCAAGAGACGGTCACATCGGTCACAGCATCACCTCCTAACACATGTTGTCGCGATAGACCATGTCTTGGCTGTAGACATATACATCAGCCACCACTAACCTCCTCTCACCTGCTGCCGCCCTGCCCCATGTACCGGCAATATACGCTCAAATAGGCCTCCACTGCAATTCTTCATGGCAACGGAATGTGAACAGCATTGCACAGTTGGAGGTGAGCCACCAGCAGTTTACGTTGTGGGGAGAGAGATGGCAGAATTTTAAGAGCGGATTATCTGGATGTGTGTCCGCCAGAAAGAGTAAGTTTGTAATACTGGATATCATGAAGTGATAAAATACATATAACTTTTGAACATTTTTAATGTAATTACATAGATTTTTCTCTATCAAAATGTTTCATTTGCTGACTATGCCTGTCAATAGTTAGTGCCTTCAGTAGCTAGAACCTTTTATTTAGCTGGACGTAGTGGCGCTAGCTGTATTGCAGTAGTTCGACTAACGAGGATTTTTGAAAGTCAGGTTGCGTTGCGCTAAAAATATTGTGTGTCACTTTATTGTTGATCACAATAAGTAGAGAGAGTATTAATGGAGTAAGTTCAGATTTCCCCAGCTGTTTGAAAATCAAACAACATAGAGGTTTATCAGCACAGTAATTCAATAACTTTTCAAATGGAATGCTTCAAGTTGTGTGGAGGTGGCATGTTGGCCGATGTGAGCGTCTATTGTGAGGATCTGGGCCAGTGAGCAGCAGGAAAGAGGGGGTGAAACGGTTGCTCACACGTCTTTTGCCAGGACCTGGACCAGGGGGGTAGCAGGAACGAGGAGGTTGCTTGGTTGCCTATGTTAGCGTCTATTGCCATGTCCTATGCAAGGGTGGCAGCAGGTGTGAAGAGGCAGCGCAGTGGCCGATGTGAACACCTATTGCTTGTACCTGGGTTAGGTTGGCAGTGGGCACATGCAGTTGGAGCAGTGGCCATTGTGAGCATCCATTCGAGAACATGTGCAGGATAGCAGCAGTTGAGATGTCACGGTGGCTGATATGAGCAACTATTGCCAGGACCTAGGTTCGGGAGGCAGCTGGCACCAGGAGGTGGAGCTGTGGCCAATGTGACCGTCTATTGATAGTACCTGCACAGCAGGAATGGCGAAGTGGATTGGTGGCTGATGTGAACGTCTACAGTTGTGTGTCTATTTCCAGAACCTGGGACAGTGTTGCTGCAGCGGCAACAAGGTGGAGCAGTGGCTGATGTGAGAGTTTATTGCCATGACCTGGGCCACGGTTGCAGTAGGTGCCAGGAGGTTGTGTGGTAGCCGATGTTAGCGTCTATCACCATGTCCTATGTCAGGGTGGTAGCAGGCATGAAGAGGTTGTGCGGTGGCCGATGGGAGCATTTACTGCCAGGACCTGGACCAGGGTAGCAGCAGGCACGAAGACGGAGTGAAGGCCAATTTGAGCGTCTATTGCCAGGACATGTGGTTGATATAAATTAATACTGCCAAGACCTGGGCTAGGGCGACAGCAAGTGTGAGAAGGTGGCGCTGTGTCTGATGAGACTGTCTCTTGCCATTACCTGGACTACAATGGCAGAAGGCATGATTAGGTGGGTTGTGGCTTATGTGAGAGTGTATTGCCAGGACATGTGACTGGGTGGCATGAGGTGCAAGGAGCTCGTATGTTACCCAAAGTGAGCATCTATTGCCTGGACCTGGGCGAGGGAGGCAGCAGGTGTGCCGAGGTGGTGTGGAGGGAGATGTGAGCATCTACTGCCAGGGCCTCATCCATGGTGGCAGCTGGTGTACGGAAGTGCAGCAGTGCCCGATATGAGCGTCTATTGCCAGGACTTGTGGCCAGGTGGCAGCAGGCATGACGAGGTACGGCAATTCGTGATGTGAGCTTCTACTGCCAGGACCTGGGCCAAGGTATCAGCAGGGGGACAAAGAGGTAGAGTGGAGGCTGATGTGAGCGTTTATTGCCAGGACCTGCTAATGTGGTGCACCAGGGGCAACGAGGTGGTGGCTGATGTAAATATTTATTGTCAGGACCTGGGTAGGGGTGGTAATAGGCGTGAGTGGTTTGCGTGATTACTGTTGTGAGTGTCTATCGCCAGGTCCTGGGCCAGGGTGACAGCGGGTTTGATGAGGTGGCGCGGTGGCCACCAGAGTGACAGCAGGGACGAGGAGGTTGTGTGGTTGCCTATGTGTGTGTCTATCGCCAGGTCCTTGACCAGTGTGGCATCAGAAGCAAGGATGTTGCACGGGGGCCGATGTGTGTTTCTACTGCCTTGACCTGGGCCTAGGTGGAAGCCAGTGCGGAGAGGTGGCTCGTTAGTCGATTGTTAGCACCCATTCGGAGTACCTGGCCCAGGGCTGTATGAGACAAGATGAGGTATAGTGGTGGGTGATGTGAGTGATATTGCTATTACCTGGCCAGGGTGTCAACAGGATGGAGGAGGTGGTGCGGTAGGTGAGATTAGTGTCTACTGATAGTATTTGGGCCAGTGTGGCTGCAGGTGAGAGGAAGTGGAGCGGTGGCACATTTAAGTGTCTCATGCCGAGATTTGGGCCAGGGCGACTGCATTTGTGAGGAGGTGGCGCTGTAACCAATGTGAATGTCTCTTGTCCTTACCTGGGCCAGTCATGATTAGGTGGATTGGTGGCTGATGTGAGCGTCTATCGCCAGGAACTGGGCCTGGGTGGCAGCTGGCGGGATGAGGTGGCACAGTGGATGATGTGAGTGTTAATTTTCCAGTCCCTGGGCCTGGGTGGAAGCAGATTTGGGCAAGAGGTGTGGTGGCAGATATGTGCATCAATTGTCACGGCCTGCACCTGGATGGCAGCAGGTTTGGCGAATGGGAGGCAGGCCAAAGTGAGTTTCTATTGCTGTGATCTGTGCGAGGGTGGCAGCTGATGTATGGAAGTGGCACGGTAGCCGATGTGAGCACCTAATCAGAGGAAAGGGCGGCAGCAGATGTAGGGAGGTGGAGCGTTAGCCAATGTGATTGTCTATTGCCGCGACCTGGGCAAGGAAAGCAGAATGCACGAGTAGGTGGAGCAATGGCTGACGTGAGGGTCTATTTCCAGGCTTAAGTAGGATTTTCTTGGAAATAATTTATGAAGTAAGATATTGGAAAGTAAATTATGAGCATGTTTTGATAGAATTTTTTGTGTGTGATCAAATGTTGAAATACGAGGAAGTATCTATGAAATGAAATATTGGTTTGGACTGCGTTACCAAATGCTACACTGAAAACAACCCAGTCCATTCCTTTTGTGTTATTCCGCTATGTGTTTGTGTACCCTCGTGTATTTTTGTTTTTCCTCTCTTAAGGTGTTTAGCTAACTGGATTTATGTTGTAGAATTTTTCTAATACTAAGTTACATTAACTATGATGAATACTGTTATCATCAGATAATTTGCATTAATAATATGTTATTTAGTTTGTAGAGACAGTCAGCCAACATTTTCGAAAGCTATTCTGATCTTTTATGTTTTTACTTATGTCATAATTCCTGTAACACTGATGTATATGATTATTTCTATTCTTTTGTACAGCCTATATTACTACCAATATAATTTTTTTATTTATTTGTTGTTTCGTGGGACCAAATTGAGGTGAAGTCTCCATGGTCATGGAAAGAGTCCATACATGAAATTATAACACGATAGTAGAAACAGATAAAATGAAATATAGGAAACGTATTCAGGCGACAGTTCATACATTTCAATAAAGGAAATCAACAAAGTAATACTGGAATTTACTTCATTTTTCAGCTCTTCCATTAACTCCACAACAGAATAGAAGGAGTGAGCCATGAGGAAACTCTTCAGTTTAGACCTAAAAGCGTTTGGGCTACTGCTAAGATTTTTGTGTTCTTGTGGTAGCTTATTGAAAGTGGATGCAGCAGAATACTACACTCCTTTCTGCACAAGAGTCAAGGAAGTGCATTCCACTTGGGGATTTGATTTCTGCCTATTATTAACTGAGTGAAAGCTGCTAACACTTGGGAATAAGCTAATATTCCTAACAACAAACGACATTAAAGAAAATATATACTGTGAGGGCATGTCAGAATTCCCAGACTATTGAATAGGGGTCGACAAGAGGTTCTCGATCAAACACCACATATAGCTCAAACAGACCGTTTTTGAGCCAAAAATACCCTGTTTGAATCAGAAGAATTACCCCAAAAAAATTATACCACATGACATAAACGTATAAAAATATGCGAAGTAGACTAATTTTCGTGTTGAACTGTCACTTATTTCAGATACTGTTCTAATGGTAAAGAAAGCAGCATTTAGTTTCTGAGCAAGATCCTGAACATGGGCTTTCCACAACAGCTTACTATCAATCCGAACGCCTAGGAACTGGAACTGTTCCGTCTCGCTTATAATATGCCCATTCTCTCTTATCAAAATATCGGTTCTTTTTGAATTGTGAGTTAGAAACTATAAAAACTGATTCTTACAGTGATTTAGCATCAAATTGTTTTCCACAAGCCATGAACTTATTTCATGAACTACATTATTTGATAATGTTTCAGTATTACACACAAGATCCTTCACTACCAAGCTGATGTCATCAGCAAACAAAACAATTTTGGATCACCTGTAATTCTAGAAGGCATATCATTTATATAAATAAGAAACAGCAGTGTCCCCAGCACCGACCCTTGGGGAACACCCCACTTAACAATGTCCCATTGGGACTGAACATTACTACCACTCTCAATGTTACGGTGAGTTACCTTCTGCTTTCTATTCTTAATGTACGAGGCGAACCAATTGTAAGCTACTCCCCTTACTCCATAATGGTCCATAATGCTTTATTAGCCGCAAAATCGATTTTTGGTCACTTAGTGACTATCCTTAGTGATGTAATATACAATTAAAATCGATAGGCACATAAACAGTGATAGCTGTAAGTTTGTTGATACCAGTGCCTACCAATTTTAATTGTATATTAGAGCACAGTCGATTTTGCGGATAATAAAACAAAAAAATACGACCAATGCTGATTCTCCTTCCAGTTATACCACCAGAAATGTGTGCAACGAAAAGAGTGTTTACAACTTACTTAATTTGATGAACTGGTCTCAGTTACAAATTTATAACATGAGAATACGATTACAAAGGTACAGAAAACATCATTAAAAACATAATAATACGGATAACATTTGTAGTAATACAGGCTTTACAAAAGAATAGAAATAAACGTACACATTGGTGTTACAGGAATTATGACATAAGTAAATACATGAAACATGAAAAAAGCTTTCGAAAACAATGTCTAACCATTTTTACGAAGTAAATAACATATTATTAATGCCAATTATATTTCAGGATAACAGTATTCTTCATTATAGTGAATGTAGCTTAGTATTAGAAAAATTCAACAACATAAATCTTGTTAGCTAAACACATAAAGACAGGAAAAACACAAACACACAAGGGTACACAAAGACATATCGGAATAACACAAAAGGAAGAGACAGGGTTTGTCCTCAGTGTAACATTTGGTACTGCAGTCAAAACCAGAACTTCATTACATAGATCTTTCCTCTTATTTCAACATTTGTTCATACACAAAAAATCTTATTAAAGCATGCTTTCTGTATTTATATGTTCACATATTTCTTACTGCATGATTTATTTTCCATTATTTTACCTCGTCATTTTTTTCCAAAAGAATTCAACCTAAGCCTGGCAACAGACTCTCACATCAGCCATTGCTCCACCTACTCGCATATTCTGCTACCCTGACACAGGTCTTGGGAATAGACACTCACATTGGCCCACGCCCCACCTCCCCATACCTGCTGCAACCTGGCTCAGGCCCCTGAAATGGTAGCTCACAAATGCCATCACACAGCCTCCACACACCTGTTGCCATCCTGGCCCAGTTAAGGACAAGAGACGTTCACTTCAGTTCAGCACCTGCTGCCAACTTGGCACCGAGTCCTGGCATGAGTCGCTCACATCGGCACTGCGCCACCTCTTGCAGATTGCTGTCGCCCTGATGCAGGTCCTGGCAATAGACACTATCATCAGCCACTGCTCCACCACCTTGTTCCTGCAGCTACCCAGCACCAGGTCCTGGCAATAGATGGTCACATCTGCCACCACGCCTGCTCCCCACACCTGCTGCCACCCTCGCCCTGGTCTGGGAAATAGATGTTCATATAGGTACGATCATACAACCACTATGGAGGAATGGACGTCTCTAAAAAGGGCCATCACAGAAGTTTGGAAGGAAAACATAGGTACAAAGAAGGTAGCTGCGAAGAAACCATGGGTAACAGAAGAAATACATCAGTTGATTGATGAAAGGAGGAAGTACAAACATGTTCCGAGAAAATCAGGAATACAGAAATACAAGACGCTGAGGAATGAAATAAATAGGAAGTGCAGGGAAGCTAAGACGAAATGGCTACAGGAAAAATGTGAAGACATCGAAAAAGATATGATTGTCAGAAGGACAGACTCAGCATACAGGAAAGTCAAAACATCCTTTGGTGACATTAAAAGCAACGGTGGTAACATTAAGAGTGCAACGGGAATTCCACTGTTAAATGCAGAGGAGAGAGCAGATAGGTGGAAAGAATACATCGAAAGCCTCTATGAGGGCGAAGATTTGTCTGATGTGATAGAAAAAGAAACAGGAGTCGATTTAGAAGAGATAGGGGATCCAGTATTAGAATTGGAATTTTAAGAGTTTTAGAGGACTTACGGTCAAATAAGGCAGAAGGGATAGATAACATTCCATCAGAATTTCTAAAATCATTAGGGGAAGTGGCAACAAAACGACTATTCACGTTGGCGTGTAGAATATATGAGTCTGGCAACATACCTTCTGACTTTCGGAAAAGCATCATCCACACAATTCTGAAGACGGCAAGAGCTGACAAGTGCGAGAATTATCGCACAATCAGCTTAACAGCTCATGCATCGAAGCTGCTTACAAGAATAATATACAGAAGAATGGAAAAGAAAATTGAGAATGCGCTAGGTGACGATCAGTTTGGCTTTAGGAAAAATAAAGGCACGAGAGAGGCAATCCTGACGTTATGGCTAATAATGGAACAAAGGCTAAAGAAAAATCAAGACACGTTCATAGGATTTGTCGACCTGGAAAAAGCGTTCGACAATATAAAATGGTGCAACCTGTTCGAGATTCTGAAAAAAGTAGACGCAAGCTATAGGGAGAGACGGGTCATATACAATATGTACAACAACCAAGAGGAAATAATAAGAGTGGACGATCAAGAACGAAGTGCTCGTTTTAAGAAGGGAGTAAGACAAGGCTGTAGCCTTTCGCCCCTAGTCTTCAATCTGTACATCGAGGAAGCAATGATGGAAATAAAAGAAAGGTTCAGGAGTGGAATTAAAATACAAGGTGAAGGATATCAATGATACGATTCGCTGATGACATTGCTATCCTGAGTTAAAGTGAAGGAGAATTAAATGATCTGCTGAACGGAATGAACAGTCTAATGAGTACACAGTATGGTTTGAGAGTAAATCGGAAAAAGACGAAGGTTATGAGAAGTAGTAGAAATGAGAACAGCGAGAAACTTAACATCAGGATTGATGGTCACGAAGTCAGTGAAGTTAAGGAATTCTGCTACCTAGGAAGCAAAATAACCAATGACAGAGGGAGCAAGGAGGACATCAAAAGCAGACTGGCTATGCAAAAAAGGCGTTTCTGGCCAAGAGTAGTCTACTTATATCAAATACCGGCCTTAATTTGAGGAAGAAATTTCTGAGGATGTACGCCTGGAGTACAGCATTGTATGGTAGTGAACCATGGACTGTGGGAAAACCGGAACAGACGAGAATCGAAGCATTTGAGATGTGGTGCTATAGACGAATGTTGAAAATTAGGTGGACTGATAAGGTAAGGAATGAGGAGGTTCTACGCAGAATCGGAGAGGAAAGGAATATGTGGAAAACACTGATAAGCAGAAGGAACAGGATGATAGGACATCTGCTAAGACATGAAGGAATGACTTCCATGGTACTAGAGGGAGCTGTAGAGGGCAAAAACTGTAGAGGAAGACAGAGATTGCAAATAAGTCAAGCAAATAATTGTGGATGTAGATTGCAAGTGCTACTCTGAGATGAAGACATTAGCATAGGAAAGGAATTCGTGGTAGGCCGCATCAAACCAGTCAGTAGACTGATGACCCGAAAAAAATTTGGCCAACGTAGGACCCCCCTGCCACCCTTGGACAGGTCCTGGCAATAGACGCTCATATCAGTCACCACACCACCTAATCATGACCACTGACTTTTTGGCCAGGGGAATGGCAAGAGACGTTCACATCGGACACACCACCACCTCCTCACACATGGAGTCTCCTTAGCCCAGGTTTTGCAGTATACACTTAAACCAACCACCACACCACCTCCTCAGACCTGCTGCTGCCCTGCACCTGTCCTGCCAATAGACGCTCAAATTGTCTTCCACTCCAACTCTTCGTGCCTGTTTCCACCATGGCCCAGGTCTTGGCTATAAACGATAATATAACCACTATGCAACCTCTTCACACTTGCTGCCACCTTGTCCCAGGTTCTTGCAGTAGAAGCATACATCAGCCACTGAGACACCTCAACACAAACGCTGTCTCCTTGGCCCAGGACTTGTCAATAGACGGTTACATCGGCCACTGTGCCACCTTCTCCCGCCTGCTGCCTCACTGGCCCACGTCTTGGCAATAGATGCTCACATCGGCCTCAACATCATCTCCTTGTTCCTGCTCCTACTGTTAACAGATGTCAACATTTGCAACCGCATTACCTCCTCCCGCCTTCTGCCACCCTAGCCAAGCACCTATCGGTACACACACACAACGCTAACCATGCACCACTTTACGCCTTCTGCCACCCTGGCACAAGTCCTAGCTGTAGACACTCACACCAGCCACTGCTACATCTCATCACACCTAGTGCTACTCTGGCCCATGTTCTCTGAATAGAAACTCACATTGCCCACCTCTCCACCTCCCCACACCTGTTGTAACCCTGGACCAGGCCCCGGCAATTGTTGCTCAGATCTGCCAACACGCAAAATCCCCACACATGTTGCCACCGTATCCCAGGACGTAGCAATAAGCACCAACATTGGCCAGCGCTCCACTGCGTCGCCCCTGCTCAAACACTGGCCCAGGTCCTGGCAGTAGACGCTCACACCGGTCTCCACTCTAACTCCTCGTGCCTGCTGACACCCTGGCCCTGATCCTGTCAGTAGCCACTCACATCAGCCACCACTCCATCTCGATGTGCCAGCTATCACCCTAGCCCCGAGACCTAGCAATACACACTTACATCTCCCACTGCGTCACCTCCTCGCGCCTTCTGCTGCCCTGGCCCAGGCTCTGCCACCCTCGCCCCGGTCCTTGACATTGACGCTCACATTGGCCACTGTACCACCTCCATAAACCTGCTGCCACCCTGAACAGGTAATCGCAACACACACTCACATCAGCCACCAATCCACCACATCGCACCTGTTGCTACTGTGGTCCAGGTACTGGGAATACATGCTCGCATGTGCCACCCCACCTCATCCCCACACCTGCTGCCTCCCTGTCACAGGTCTTGGAAATAGATGCTCACATCGGCCAACATACGACCACCTTGCGCCTTCTGCCACCCTTTTACTGGTCTTGGCAATAGACACCATCTGCCACCACTCCACCTATTCATAACTGCTGGGACCCTGGCCCAGGTAATGGCAAAAGACGTTCCCATCAGACACAGTGCCACCTCCTCACACATGATGTTGCCCTAGTCCAGGTCTTGGCAGCACACTCTTAAATCAGCCACCGCTCCTCCATCTCCCACCTGCTGCCGCCCAGGCCCATGTCCTGGCAATAGATACTCAAACTGGCCTCCACTCCAACTCTTCTTGCCTGCTACCGCCGTGGCTCAGGTCCTGAAAATAGATGCTCACATCAGCCAGCGCTGCAACTCCTTGTGTCTGCTGCCACATTTGCACACATACTGGCAATAGACGATCATACTAACCACTGTATTTCCTGACCCGTGCATCCTGCTACCTTAGCTCAGGTCCTCGCCACACAAGCTCACATCAGCCACAGAGCCACCTCCCAAAAACTGCGACCTCATTGGCCCAGGACCTATCAATACACGCTTACATCGGCCTCGAGGTTCACCTCCTCATACCTGCTGCCACAATGGCCCAAATACTGCCAATACACACTAATATTGACCACATGACCTCCTCCATCCTGTTCCCACCCTGGGCCAGATCCAGGCAGTATTTACTCACATAGACCACCACTCCACCTCATCTTGCCTGCTGACACCATGGCATGGCCGTGTTCCTTGAATAGCTGCTCAGATCGGCGACTGCGCCATCTCCATACACTAGCTGCCATCCTGGAACAAGTCATCGCAAAAGAAACTCACATATGCCCCTGTGCCACCTCCTTGCACCCGCTGCCTTTCTGGACTAAGTTCCGGCAATGGACGCTCACATCAGCCACTGAGCATTACCTCGCACCTGCTGCCACCCTGGCCCACTTCATGGCAGTAGATACACACGTTGGCAACAGCGCCACCTCCTAACGCCTGATGCCATCCTAGCTAAGGTCCTGGCAATAGACGGTCACATCAGCTATCGCTGCACCTCCTCACTACTGCTGCTACCCACGCCCAGCAACTGGCAATATACTCTCACATCACCACTGCTCCAATTCCTCTTCTGCTACCTTGGCCCAGGTCCTGGAAATAGATGCTGACATTGACGAAGGCTCCACCTCCTTCTGCCTACTGTCAATCTGGTAATGGGCCTGCAGATAGACACACATATCAGCATCAATCCACCCTCGTGCCGTGCCACACATCAGACACCGCCACACCTCCTCATGCCTGCTGCTAACCTGGTCCAGGTCCTGGCAATAGACACTCAAATTAACTGCCACTCCACTTACCCACACCTACTGAAACCCTGGCCCAGGCTCTGGCAATGGTCGCTCACATCTAAAATCACGCAACCTACTCACACCTGTTGCCACCCTGGCACAGGTCCTGGCAATAAACACTCACATCAGCCACCGATACACCGCGACTTTCCGGCCAGGTAGGCAGCATTCACGACGAGGTGGAGCCATGGCTAATATCAGTGTCTGCAGCCAGGATCTGAGCATGAGTGGCAGCAGGCTCGAAGAGGTAGAGTGGAGGCCAATGTCAGGGACTATCGCCAGCACCTGTGCCAGGGTTTCAGCAGGAGAAAGAAGGTGGCCTGGTTGCCGATGTGTGTGTCTATTGCTCGGTCCTGGGCCAGGGCGGCAGCAGGTGGGAGGATGTGGCGCAATGGGCGTTGAGAATATTTTCGCCTGGACATGCTACACGGTGGTAGGAGGCCAAGGAACTGGCGATAGACGCCCACATCAGCTAACACTCCTCCTAATGATAACTGTTGCCACCCTGGCGCAGGTAATGGCAAGAGATGTTCACATTGGACACAGCGCCACCCCCTCAACACATGCTGTCGACCTAGCCCAGCTCTTGGCAGTAGACACATAAATCAGCCACCACTCCACCTCCTCTCACCTGCTACCACCATGGCCCATGTCAGGTAATAGACACTCAAATTGGCCTACACTCCTACTCTTCGTGCCTGCTTCCACAATGCAACAGGTCCTGTCAATATATGCTCATGTCAGCCACCGCTCCACCTCTTTGAGCCTGCTGCCACACTGGTCCATGTTCTGGCACTAGACGATAAAATCAAACAATGTGCCACCTCCTCGCACATGCTGCCACCCTGGTGAAGGCCATGGAAAGTTTTGTTCACATTTGCCATCTCCCCCAGGCCCAGGTCGTGGCAGTAAACACTCACATCGGCCACCACGCCATATCCTCCCGCCTTCTGCACCCTTGCCAAGAACCTGGCGATAGGCAGACACATCGGCAACGATGGAACCTCCAAGCATATGCTGCCACCCTGGCCGACGTCCTGCCAATAAACACTCACATCAGCCACTGCTGCATTTCGTTACCCCTGCTGCCACACTGGCCCATGTCCTGGCAAATATACGATCACATTGACCACTGCTACACCTCCCAACACATGCTGCCCCCTGGCCAAGGCACTGGCAATAGTCGCTGATGACTATCATCACGCCACCTCCCCACAGCTGAAGCCAACCTGGCACAGGTCCTGGCAATAAACACTAACATCGGATACTGCTCCACCTCGTCGCCCCTATTGACACACTGTCCCAGGTCCTGGCAATATACCCTCACATCGGTGTCCACTATAGCTCCTCGCTCCTGCTGCCACCCTGTTCCAGATCCTGGCAGTAAACGCTCACTCAGCTGCCACTTCATCTCGTTGTGCCTGCTACCAACCTGTCTTTGAGTCCTGGGAATAGATGCTCAGATCGGCCACTGTGCCATCTCCACATAACTGCTGCAACCCTGCCCAGGTCCTCACAACAGATACACACATTGTCCAGCGTGCAACTGTGCGAGCTTGTTTTCACCCTGGCACAGGTCTTGGCTACAGTCACTCACATCAGCTTCCACTCCAGCACCTGTTGCTACCCTTGACCAACTCCTAGCAACAGACACTCACATTAGCCACTGCTCCATTTCCTAGCATTTGATGCCATCCTGGCCCAGGTCCTGGCAAACGACAGTCCGATCAGAGACCGCTCCATCTTGTCTTGCCTTCTGCTAACCTGGCCCTGAGTCCTTGCAATAGAAGCCCATATTAGCTATCATTCCATCTCCACACAACTGCTGCAGTCCTGCACACGATCTCACAATACATGTTCACATGGGCCACTGCTCCACCTGCTTGTGCGGGTTGCCACCCTAACTGAGGTCTGGGCAATAGATGCTTACATAGGCAATCACGCAACCTGCTTATGGCCACTGCCACCCTGGCCGAGGTCCTGCCAATAGATGCTCACATCATCTATTGATCCACATCCCCTCACCTTCTTCCACCCTGGTCCCGGTCCTGGCAATAGACACTGACAAAAGCCACGTCTCCATCTCCCCACATCTGATTCCATCCAGGCCCAAGTCCTGGCAATAAACACTAACTTCAGCTATTGCGCCACCTCCTCCCACCTACTGCTACCCTCGTCAAGGACCTCAATATAGACACAAACATCAGCAACCAAGTAACCTTTTCGCTCTTGCTGCCATTGTGGCACAGCTCCCGTCCATAAACACTCACAGCGGCCACTGCTCAATATCATTGCCACGTTGCCACACTGGCCTGGGTCCTGGCAATAGACCCTCATTTAGGCCTCCACTCTACATCTTCGAGCCTGTTACCACCCTGGCCCAGATATCGGCCATAGACACTCACATTAGCAACTGCTACACCTCATCACACCTACTGCTACCCTGGCCCAGATCCTGGCACTAGACACTCACAACAGCCACCGCTTATCTAGTTGTGCCTGCTGCAATACTTGCCCCGAGTCCTGGCAACAGACGCTCACATTAGCCACTGTGCCACCTCCACACAACATCTACATCTACATCCATACTCCGCAAGCAACCTGACGGTGTGTGGCGGAGGGTACCCTGAGTACCTCTATCAGTTCTCCCTTCTATTCCAGTCTCGTATTGTTCGTGGGAAGAAGGATTGTCGGTATGCCTATGTGTGGGCCCTAATCTATCTGATTTTATCCTCATGGTCTCCTCGCGAGATATACGTAGGAGGGAGCAATATACTGCTTGACTCTTCGGTGAAGGTATGTTCTCGAATCTTTAACAAAAGCCCGTACCGAGCTACTGAGCGTCTCCCCTGCAGAGTCTTCCACTGGAGTTTATCTCTCATCTCCGTAACGCTTTCGTGATTACTAAATGATCCTGTAACGAAGCGCGCTGCTCTCCGTTGGATCTTCTCTATCTCTTCTATCAACCGTTACTGGTGCGGATCACACACTGCTGAGCAGTATTCAAGCAGTGGGCCAACAAGCGTACTGTAACCTACTTCCTTTGTTTTCGGATTGCATTTCCTTAGGATTTTTCCAATGAATCTCAGTCTGGCATCTGCTTTACCGACGATCAACTTTATATGATCATTCCATTTTAAATCACTCCTAATGCGTACTCCCAGATAATTTATGGAATTAACTGCTTCCAGTTGCTGACCTGCTATTTTGTAGCTAAATGATAAGGGACCTATCTTTCTATGTATTCGCATCACATTACACTTCTCTACATTGAGATTCAATTGCCATTCCGTGCACCATGCGTCAATTCGCTGCAGATCCTCCTGCATTTCAGTACAATTTTCCATTGTTGCAACCTCTCGATACACCACAGCATCATCTGCAAAAAGCCTCAGTGAACTTCCGATGTCATCCACCAGGTCATTTATGTATATTGTGAATAGCAACGGTCCTATGACACTCCCCTGCGGCACACCTGAAATCACTCTTACTTCGGAAGACTTCTCTCCATTGAGAATGACATGCTGCGTTCTGTTATCTAAGAACTCCTCTATCCAATCACACAATTGGTCTGATAGTCCATATGCTCTTACTTTATTCATTAAACGACTGTGGGGAACTGTATCGAATGCCTTGCAGAAGTCAAGAAACACGGCATCTACTTGTGAACCCGTGACTATGGCCCTCTGAGTCTTGTGGACGAATAGCGCGAGCTGGGTTTCACACGACCGTCTTTTTCGAAACCCATGCTGATTCCTACGGAGTAGATTTCTAGTCTCCAGAAAAGTCATTACACTCTAACATAATACGTGTTCCATAATTCTACAACAGATCGACATTAGAGATATAGGTCTCCCCCCATGAACCATGGACCTTGCCATTGGTGGGGAGGCTTGCGTGCCTCAGCGATACAGATGGCCGTACCGTAGGTGCAACCACAACGGAGGGGTATCTGTTGAGAGGCCAGACAAACGTGTGGTTCCTGAAGAGGGGCAGCAGCCTTTTCAGTAGTTGCAGGGGCAACAGTCTGGATGATTGACTGATCTGGCCTTGCAACATTAACCAAAACGGCCTTGCTGTGCTGGTACTGCGAACGGCTGAAAGGAAGGGGAAACTACAGCCGTAATTTTTTCCGAGGACATGCAGCTTTACTGTATGATTAAATGATGATGGCATCCTCTTGGGTAAAATATTCCGGAGGTGAAATAGTCCCCCATTCGGATCTCCGGGCGGGGACTACTCAGGAGGATGTCGTTATCAGGAGAAAGAAAACTGGCGTTCTATGGATCGGAGCGTGGAATGTCAGATCCCTTAATCGGGCAGGTAGGTTAGAAAATTTAAAAAGGGGAATGGATAGGTTAAAGTTAGATATAGTGGGAATTAGTGAAGTTCGGTGGCAGGAGGAACAAGACTTCTGGTCAGGTGACTACAGGGTTATAAACACAAAATCAAATAGGGGTAATGCAGGAGTAGGTTTAATAATGAATAGGAAAATAGGAAAGCGGGTAAGCTACTACAAACAGCATAGTGAACGCATTATTGTGGTCAAGATAGATACGAAGCCCACACCTACTACAGTAGTACAAGTTTATATGCCAACTAGCTCTGCAGATGATGAAGAAATTGAAGAAATGTACGATGAAATAAAAGAAATTATTCAGATAGTGAAGGGAGACGAAAATTTAATAGTAATGGGTGACTGGAATTCGAGTGTAGGAAAAGGGAGAGAAGGAAACATAGTAGGTGAATATGGATTGGGGCTAAGAAATGAAAGAGCAAGCCGACTAGTAGAATTTTGCACAGAGCACAACTTAATCATAGCTAACACTTGGTTTAAGAATCATGAAAGAAGGTTGTATACGTGGAAGAACCCTGGAGATACTAAAAGGTATCAGATAGATTATATAATGGTAAGACAGAGATTAAGGAACCAGGTTTTAAGTTGTAAGACATTTCCAGGGGCAGATGTGGACTCTGACCACAATCTATTGGTTATGACCTGTAGATTAAAACTGAAGAAACTGCAAAAATGTGGGAAATTAAGGAGATGGGACCTGGATAAACTGAAAGAACCAGAGGTTGTACAGAGTTTCAGAGAGAGCATAAGGGAACAATTGACAGGAATAGGGGAAAGAAATACAGTAGAAGAAGAATGGGTAGCTCTGAGGGATGTAGTAGTGAAGGCAGCAGAGGATAAAGTAGGTACAAAGACGAGGGCTGCTAGAAATCCTTGGGTAACAGAAGAAATATTGAATTTAATTGATGAAAGGAGAAAATATAAAAATGCAGTAAATGAAGCAGGCAAAAAGGAATACAAACGTCTCAAAAATGAGATCGACAGGAAGTGCAAAATGGCTAAACAGGCTGTCAGAGACAGCAAAGGACTTGGAAGAGCAGTTGAACGGAATGGACAGTGTCTTGAAAGGAGGATATAAGATGAACATTAACAAAAGCAAAACGAGGATAATGGAATGTAGTCAAATTAAGTCGGGTGATGCTGAGGGTATTAGATTAGGAAATGAGACACTTAAAGTAGTAAAGGAGTTTTGCTATTTAGGAAGTAAAATAACTGATGATGGTCGAAGTAGAGAGGATATAAAATGTAAACTGGCAATGGCAAGGAAAGCGTTTCTGAAGAAGAGAAATTTGTTAACATCGAATATAGATTTATGTATCAGGAAGTCGTTTCTGAAAGTATCTGTTTGGAGTGTAGCCATGTATGGAAGTGAAACATGGACGATAACTAGTTTGGACAAGAAGAGAATAGAAGCTTTCGAAATGTGGTGCTACAGAAGAATACTGAAGATAAGGTGGATAGATCACGTAACTAATGAGGAGGTATTGAATAGGATTGGGGAGAAGAGAAGTTTGTGGCACAACTTGACTAGAAGAAGGGATCGGTTGGTAGGACACGTTTTGAGGCATCAAGGGATCACAAATTTAGCATTGGAGGGCAGCGTGGAGGGTAAAAATCGTAGAGGGAGACCGAGAGATGAGTACACTAAGCAGATTCAGAAGGATGTTGGTTGCAGTAGGTACTGGGAGATGAAGCAGCTTGCACAGGATAGAGTAGCATGGAGAGCTGCATCAAACCAGTCTCAGGACTGAAGACAACAACAACAACAGTTCTGCACATCTGTTCGATGCCCCTTCTTGAAAACGGGGATGACCTGTGCCGTTTTCCAATCCTTTGGAACGCTACGTTCTCCTAGAGACCTACGGTACACCGTTGCAAGAAGGGGTTCAAGTTCCTTCACGTACTCTGTGTAAAATAGAACTTGTATCCCATCAGGTCCAGCGGCCTTTCCTCTTTTGAGTTATTTTAATTGTTTCTCTGTCCCTCTGTCGTCTATTTTGATATCTATCATTTTGTCATCTGTGCGGCAATCTAGAGAAGGAACTACAGTGCAGTCTTCCTCTGTGAAACAGCTTTAGTATTTCGGCCTATAGTCTGTCATACTCTGTTTCATTACCATTTTGGTCACAGAGCGTCTGGACATTTTGTTTTGATCCACCTACCGCTTTGACATAACATCAAAATTTCTTAGGATTTTCTGCCAAGTCAGTACATAGAACTTTACTTTCGAAACATACCTTTTGAAAATACAATGAATTACTGAGCTGATAAACCTCTATGTTACTTGATTTTCAAACAGCTGAGCAAAGCTGAATGTACTCAGTCATTAATCTCTTTACTTATTCTGATCAAGACTAAACTGACACACAATATTTTTAGCGCAACGCTAAAAATAATGGCACTGACTAACAGTAACCTAAGCCTTTCATGAATCACTTACCTCACAAAAATCTTCGTTACTCGAACTACTGCAATACAGTGAGCGCCACTACTGCCAGCTAAATAAAAGATTGTAGCTACTGAAGGCACTAACTACTGATAGGCATACACAGCAAATGAAAGATTTTGATGGACAACAATCAATGTTCAAAAGTCTTAATTTATATATCAGTTCATGATATCCACTATTACAAATTGATTCTATCTGGCGGGCACACGTCCAGATCGTTCGCTCTTAAATTTCGGCCATCTCTCTGCCCACATCCACCACTGCTGGTGGCATTCGTCCAACTGTGCAACGCTTCACACTCTCCACATTCCGCTGCCCAACACTACAATAGCAAATATTCCAGCAATACAGACCAGCCACAGGCTGCACACGGCACAGTGTTATTTATACAGAGCGCTACGTGGTGTTACCAACATAAAAACCTAAATAGCCTACTTACATAACCCCCATGCTTGCGAAAAAAAATTACAAATTGTTTTGAGCATTGGCCATTCCTGAAGAGGATAGCAGCATTTTCAGTAGTTGCAGGGGCAACAGCCTGGATGATTGACCGATCTGGCCTTGTAACAATAACCAAAACGGCCTGGCTGTACTGGTACTGCGAATGGCTGCAAGCAACGGGAAACTACAACCGTAATTTTCCCCGAGGGCATGCAGCTTTACTGTATGATTAATTGATAATGGCGTCCTCTTGGGTAAAATATTCCAGAGGTAATATAGTCCCCCATTCGGATCTCTGGGAGGGGACTACTCAAGAGGACGTCGTTATCAGGAGAAAGAAAACTGGCGTTCTACGGATCGGAACGTTGAATGTCAGATCCCTTAATCGGGCACGTAGGTTAGAAAATTTAAAAAGGGAAATAAATGGGTTGAAGTTAGATATAGTGGGAATTAGTGAAGTTCGGTGCAGGAGGAAGAAGACTTTTGGTCAGGTGAATGCAGGGTTATAAATACAAAATCAAATAGAGGTAATGCAGCAGTAGATTTAATAATGAATTAAAAAATAGGAGTGCGGGTAACCTACTACAAACAGCATAGTGAACGCATTATTGCGTCCAAGATAGACACGAAGCCCATGCCTACTACAGTAGTACAAGTTTATATGCCAACTAGCTCTGCAGATGATGAAGAAATTGATGAATTGTATGATGAGGTAAAAGAAATCATTGAGGTAGTGCAGGGAGACGAAAATTTAGTACTCTGGGTGACTGGAATTCAGCAGTAGGAAAGGAAGAGAAGGAAACGTAGTAGGTGAATATGGGTTAGGGATAGGAAATGAAAGAGGAACCCCATTGTAGAATTTTGCACAGAGAATAACTAAATTATAGCTAACACTTCGTTCAAGAATCATGAAAGAAGGTTGTATACTTGGAAGAAGCCTGGAGATACAGACAGGTTTCAGATAGATTATATAATGGTAAGACAGACAATTATTAACCAGGTTTTAAATTGTTAGACATTTCCAGGGGCAGGTGTGGACAATGACCACAATCTATTGGTTATGAACTGTAGATTAAAACTGAAGAAACTGCAAAAAGGTCGGAATTTACGGAGATGGGAGCAGGATAAACTGAACGAACCAGAGGTTGTAGAGAGTTTTAGGGACAGCGTAAGGGAACAATTGACAGGAATGGTGGAAAGAAATACAGTAGAAGAAGAATGGGTAGCTTTGAGGGATAAAATAATGAAGGCAGCAGAGGATCAAGTAGGTAAAAAGACGAGGGCTAGTAGAAATCCTTGGGTAACAGAAGAGATACTGAATTTAATTGATGAAAGGACAAAATACAAAAATGCAATAAATGAAGCAGGCAAAAAGGAATACAAACGTCTCAAAAATGATATTGACAGGAACTGCAAAATGGCTAAGCCGGGATGGCTAGAAGACCAATTAGGGATGCAGAGGCGTATCTCACTAGGGGTAAGATAGATACTGACTACAGGAAAATTAAAGAGACCTTTGGAGAAAGGAGAAACACTTGCATGAATATCAAGAGCTTTAATGGAAACCCAGTTCTAAGCAAAGAAGGGAAAGCAGAAAGGTGGAAGGAGTATATAGAGGGTCTATACAAGAGTGATGTACTTGAGGACAATATTATGGAAATGGAAGAGGATGTAGATGAAGATGAAATGGGAGATGTGATACTGCGTGAAGAGTTTGACAGAGCACTGAAGGATCTGAGTCGAAGCAAGGCCCCCGAAGTAGACAACATTACATTAGAACTACTGACAGCCTTGGGAGAGCCAGTCCCGACAAAACTCTACCTTCTGGTGAGCAAGATGTATGAGACAGGCGAAATACCCTCAGACATCAAGAAGAACATAATAATTCCAATCCCAAAGAGAGCAGGTGTTGACAGATGTGAAAATTACCGAACTATTAGTTTAATAAGTCACAGCTGCAAAATAGTAAAGCGAATTCTTTACAGACGAATGGAAAAACTGATAGAAGCCGACCTCAGGGAAGATCAGTTTGGTTTCCGTAGAAATGTTGGAACACGTGAGGCAATACTGACCTTACGACTTATCTTAGAAGGAAGATTAAGGAAAGGAAAACCTGCGTTTTTAGCATTTGTACACTTAAAAGCTTTTTACAATGTTGGTTGTAATACTCTCCTTTAAATTCTGAAGTTAGCAGGGGTAAAATACAGGAATCGAAAGGCTATTTACGATTTGTATAAAAAGCAGATGGCAGTCATAAGAGTCGAGGGACACGAAAGGGAAGCAGTGGTTGGGAAAGGAGTGACACAGGGTTGTGCCTCTCCCCGACGCTATTCAATCTGTATATTGAGCAAACAGTAAAGGAAACAAAAGAAAAGATCGGAGTAGGCATTAAATCCATGGAGAAAAATAAAAACTTTGAGGTTCCAAATGACATTGTAATTCTGTCAGAGACAGCAAATGACTTGGAAGAGCAGTTCAGCGGAATGGACAGTGTCTTGAAAGGAGGGATTAATGTGAACATCAACAAAAGCAAAACGAGGATCATGGAATGTAGTCGAATTAAGTCGGGTGATGCTGAGGGAATTAGATTAGGAAATGAGACACTTAAAGCAGTGAAGGAGATTTGTTATTTCGGGAGCAAATTAACTGATGATGGTCGAAGTAGAGAGGATATAAAATGTAGACTGGCAATGGCAAGGAAAGCGTTTCTGAAGAAGATAAGTTTGTTAACATCGACTATTGATTTAAGTGTCAGGAAGTCGTATCTGGAAGTATTTGTATGAAGTGTATCCATGTATGGAAGTGAAACATGGACGATAAATAATTTAGGCAAGATGAGAATAGAAGCTTTCGAAATGTGGTGCTACTGACGAATGCTGAAGATTAGATGGGTAGAGCACATAACTAATGATTAGGTATTGAATAGAATTGGGGAGAAGAGGAGTTTGTGGCACAACTTGACTAAAAGAAGTGATCGGTTGGTAGGACATGTTATGAAGCATCAAGGGGTCACCAATTTAGTACTGGAGGGCAGCGTGAAGGGTAAGAATCGTAGAGGGAGACGAAGAGATGGATACACTAAGCAGATTCAGAAGGATGTAGGCTGCAGTAGGTACTGGGAGATGAAGCAGCTTGCACTGGATAGAGTAGCATGTAGATCTGCATCAAACCAGTCTCAGCACTGAAGACCACAATAACAACAACAATTGGCCAATAATTACTTGATAAAATTTTTCATAATTACAGTAATAAAGATATCAAATGCACACACTTTTCGATGTTATGATGGTCAAAAGCTAAAATTGTTCTCATAAAGACAGTCCTGATCATTCATCACAATAGTAATTACAGTTCTTTTTCTCAAAGTCTGAGAAGTAAAAGAAAATTCACACAGAAGTAGTAGATTTCCATGCAGTCTTGGAGAAGTAGTGCTGTCCTTCCAATGGAAAAGCAGTGCTGACTCTTGACATGCAGACGGGTAATGGGCCACAACAGAGCAATCCCACAACAAGGTCATTTGAATTTTTTAACAGTATTGGTATGTAGCTCATCACAGAGCAGACGCCTTGTGGTCATTGTAGAGTGTATGGTATTGGTGGGATATCAAATGGGCAGACCTACGGCAGTACTTGTAGAGACGGCCAGCAGCCATATTGTGCATATACTAGGACCAACAGAAATTTGTGCACCGAAATTAATGCTTAGAAGTTACTTAATTTTCTGAACTGGTGTCAATTGCAGTCTTATAACATAAGAATACAATTACAAATGTACAGAAAGCATAATTAAAAACGTAATAATACAGGTAACACGTGTAGTAATACAGGCTTTATAAAAGAATAGAAATAAACATACACATCAATGTTACAGGAATTATGACATAAGAAAATACGCAAAAGATCAGAATAGCTTTTGTAAAGAATGTCTAACCATCTTTACAAAGCAAATAACATATTATTAATGCAAACTATATTTGAGGATAACAGTATTTCTCATCATAAATCTTATTAGCTAAACACGTAAAGACAGGATAAACACAAATACACAAGGGTACACAAACTCATAGCGGAATAACGCAAAAGGAAATGACAAGGTTTGTTTTCAGTGTAACATTTGTTAGTGCAGTCCAAACCAAAACTTCAGTCCATAGATCTTTCCTCTTATTTCAACATTTGTTCACACACAAAAAATCCTATTAAAGCATGCTTTCAGTCGACATATTTCTAACCACATAATTTATTTTCCATTATCTTACCTCATTATTGGTTTGAAAGAAAATCCTACCTAAGCCTGGCAATAGATACTCTCACCAGCCATTGGTCCACCACCTTGCGCATTCTGTTACCCTGGCCCAGGTCATGGCTATAGACACTCACTTTGCCCATCGCAACATTTTACCGCACTTGCTGCCATCAGTGTCCAGGCCTTGCAATTTATGCACACATCTGCCACCATGCCCCTTCCAAACTTCCACCCAGGCTCAGGGACTGGCAATTAAAGCTCACATTGCCCACCGTGCCACCTCGTCACGCCTGCTGCCATCCTGGCCCAGGTCATGGCGATGGACGCTCACATCAGCCACCACTCCACCTAATCATGACTGCTGTCACCCTCGCCCAGGTAATGGCAAGAGACCTTCACATAGGACAGAGTGCCATCTCCTCACAGATCCTGTCACCCTAGCCCAGGTCTTGGCAGTAGAAACTTAGATAACGCTCCACCTTCTCTCACCTGCTGTTGCAGTGGCCCATGCCTGGGAATAGACGCGCAAATTGGTCTCCACTGCAACTCTTCATGCCTGCCTCCACCATGGCCCAGGTCTTCAGAATAGATGCAGACATCACCGACTGCTCGACCTCCTCAAACCTGCTGCCGCCTTGGCTCAGGTCCTGGCAATACACGATCATATCAACCACTGTGCTGCCTCCTCGCACATTTTGCCACCTTGGCCCAGGTCGTCGCAATAACCGTTCACAAAAGCCACTGCGCCACCTCCCCACAAATTCTGTCTCCCTAGCTCAGGCCCTGGCAATAGATGATCACATTGGCCACTGCACCATCTCTTCACGCCTGGTGAGGTCCTGCAATAGGAGATCACACTGGCGACTGCTACACCTCCCAACACATGCTGCCCCCCTGGCCAAGGAACTGGCAATGGTCGCTGTCATCTATCATCCGCCTCCTCCCCACAGCTGCTGCCATCCTGGCACAGGTCCTGGCAATAAACACTAACATCGGCCACTGCTGCACGTCGTCGCCCCTACTGACACACAGGTCTAGGTCCTGGCAACTGATCCTCACGTCGGCCTACACTCTACCTCCTCAAGGCTGCTGCCACCCTGTTCCAGACGCTGGCAGTAGACGCAAGCATGAGAGACCACACCATATCGTGGTACCTGCTGCCATACTGTCTTTGAATCCTGGCAATTGACGCACATCGTCCACCATGCACCTGTACGAGCTTGCATTTCACCCTTGCCCAGATCCTGGCTGCAGTCACTCACATCAGCTTCCACTCCAGCACCTGCTGCTACCTTCTACCAGGCCCACATGGGCCACTGCTCCACCTCCTGACACGTGATGCCATCCTGGCCCAGGTACTGGCAATTGACAGTCCAGTCAGAGACCACTCCACCTTGTCTTACCTGCTGCCAACCTGACCCGAGTCCTTGTAATAGATGCTCACATCAGCCACCGTGCTTTCTCCACACAACAGCTACCATCCTGCACATGACCCACAATACATGCTCACATGGGCCACTGCTCCACCTGCTCATGTGGGCTGCCACCCCAACCCTGGTCCAGACAACAGATGCTTACATCAGCCACCGCGCCACCTCTTCACACGTGTTGCCATGTCCAGGACCTCGATATAGACGCTTACATAAGCAATCACGCAACCTCCTTACACCTGCTGCCATTGATCCACCTCCTCACACCTTTTTCTACCCCTAGTCCATGTCCTGGCAATAGAGGCTCACAACTGCCATCAAACCACCTCACTCTTCTGGCTGTCACCCTGGTCCAGTTCATTGCAATAGAAACTCCCATCGGCCACTGTGCCACGTTTTTGCTCCTGCTGCAACCCTACCCCAGGTACTGGCAATAGGTGCACAAATCTGCCACCATGCCAACTCAGCACATCTGCTTCCACGCAGGACCAGGTCCTGGCAATAGACACGTCAGATACTGCTACACCTCCTCTCTTCTGCTGCTACTAGGGCTTCGAGTCCTGGCAGTAGCAGCTCATTATGGCCATTGCTCCACCTCCTCGCTCTTCTGCGACCCTGGCCCACGTCCTGGCAATAAACACAAATATCAGCCACTGCACCACCTACTCATGCCAGCCTCCCCCCTGGCAACGACGCAACTCCTCGCACCTGCTGCCACCCTGGCACAATTCCTGGCAATAGACAAGCACATCGGCAGCCATGCAACCACCTCATGCCTTCTGCCACTCTGGCCGACGTATTGGCAATAGACACCCACATCAGCCACCACTGCACCTACTTGCGCCTTCTGCTACCCTGACACATGTCCTGATAATAGATGCTGACATTGGGCACTGCTCCAACTCACCACACCTCCTGGCTCCCTGTCGCACGCCCTAGAATTCAGCGCTCGCAACTGCCACTACGTCATCTCCCCACAACTGCTCCAATCCAGGCTTAGATTCTGACAATAAACACTAGCATCGGCCACTGCAACACCTCCTCCTGCCTACTGCCAAGTTGGTCAAGGACCTGCTGATCGCCACACACATCTTCAACTACGCAACCTCTTCGCTCCTGTTGACTTCCTGGAAAATGTCGTGGTTATAGACACTCACATTAGCCACCGCTAGTCCTTCTGGCAGTCTGCCACGGTGGTCTCGCGGTTCTAGGCGCGCAGTCCGAAACCTTGCGGTTGCTACGGTCGCAGGTTCGAATCCTGACTCGGACATGGATGTGTGTGATATCCTTAGGTTAGTTAGGTTTAAGTAGTTCTAAGTTCTAGGGGACTGATGACCACAGCAGTTGAGTCCCATAGTGCTCAGAGCCATTTGAACCATTCCTGCTTTCACCCTGGCCCAGAAACTAGCAGCAGACTCTCAAATCAGAACATGCACGACCTCGTTGTGCTTGTTGCCATCCTCGTCGCAAGCCCTCGCAATAGAGGCTCACATCGTCGCCTGTGACACCGTTTCAAGCCATCTTCTATCCTGGCCCGGGTCCTGGCAATACACGCTGACGTTGGCCAATGAACCACCTCCCCACACCTAATGTCACCCTAGCCGATGCACTGGCAATTTATGCTCCCATCGGCCACCCTGCCCAGTTCGTAGCAACAGATGCTCACATCGGCCACTGCACCAGCTCTTCGAACTTGCTGTCGCCCCGGCCCGATTCCTGGAAATAGACACTCACATCAGCCACCGCTCCACCACTTTATGCCTGCTGCAGCTCTGGCCCAGGCAATGGCAAGAGACGGTCACATTGGACAAAGCACCAACTCCTCACACACGCTATCGCCCTAGCCCAGGTCTTGGAAGTAGACACATATGTCAGCCACCGCTCCACATCCTCTCACCTGCTGCCGCCCTGCCCCTTGTCCTGGCAATAGTGGCTTCCATCCGCCACCGCTCCACCTCTTCGAGCCTTGTGCTCCCTGGCCCAGAATCTGGCAATAGACGAACAAATCAACCGTTGTGCCACCTCCTCGTGCGTGCTGCCAACCTGGTCTTGGCCCCAGAAATGGCGCTCACATCTGCGACTACACCACCTCTCTACACCGGCTTACACCCAGTCCTAGATCCTGGCAGTAAACACTCACATCGGCTACAGCACAACCTCCTCCAGCCTTTGACAGGCCTGGCCAAGCACCTGGCGACACACACATCGGCAATCACGCAACCTCCTAAAACCTGATGCGACCCTGGCCTAGGTCCTGGGAATAAATGCTCACAATGACCACTGCGCCACCTCTTCACGCCTGCAGCCACCTAGGACCTGGCGAAAGACACTAACATCTGCAGCCATTCAACCCCAGCACGAATGCTGCCAACCTGGCCCAGGTGCTGGAAATGAACACTCACATAAGCTGCTGCTCCACCTCGTTGCCCCTATTGCCACAATGGCCTAGGTCCTGGTGATAGCCGCTCATATCGGCAACAACGCAACCTTCTCGCGCCTGCTGCACCATTTCTAAAATCCTTGCAATGGACACTGTCATCAGCCACCGCTACACATTCTCACGCTTACTCATACCCTGGCCCACGCCCTGGCAATAGACGATCATGTTGGTCACTGCTACATCTCCCCACACCTGCTGCCCACCATCACGCCACGCAACGCAACCTGACTTTCAAAAATCCATGACTAACAATAACCTATACCTTTCTTGAATCACTTGTCTCACAAAAATCTTTGTTACTCCGACTACTTTGTAAGAGGTCCATGATTAAAGAGTTTGTTGCTAGCGCACTCGAGCTGATGTAATTTCGATGTATTTCTCACGCGCTGCCTGCGATATGTAAGCTACAAAAGAATCTGAGACCAAAGAGCAGTATTGACTGCAGTAGGAACTGTGTAGCGGTAGGAGTAAGTTGTTGCTAGCGAGGAGTCGTGTCTGCTGTATCGAGTTGCCTGGGCCGGTCGTGTGCAGCGATGGCAGAGCCTGAGCGTTGTAGGATAAGGTAAAAGCAGCCTCGAGCATATGTAGTATTCTTAATCAAGTCCCATGTAAATGTTAAAAAAAATCTGTTAATAATAATCTTTCTCATAAAAAGTAACTTTTGACATTAATCTCAATTTAAACAATTCAATAATTTCTCCAATCCTTGTCCCTCCCGATTATTGAAAAGAAAAATCAGTTCTTCCCTTTTATATAAGCAAATCTATCGGCCAGCATTGCACTTAGCTGCACCAGGAAAATTTCTTATAGGAGCAGATATATACGCGTTATCCGGCGATCTAATTAAGGTAAAATTTTTCAGTTTATTCAGAATGATGTATCAGGGCCATTACGCAGCATTGCTGATGTCCAAAATTTACCAGGTTAAATTGACTGTCAATTATTGAAAGGTTATAGGTTCGTCACATTGTATTATATTTTCACTGTTGGGTAGTCACGCTAAATGAGAGTATTATTCATATTATTTTATTTTTGTGGGGAGGTTACACTTGGCAACAACGGGCCAGGATCGTATTTTTGTGAATTTCTGAGAAGTGGTTAGCTATATATCTGCTCTTATTTACTTAATATTAAAAGTAGTTGGCATCTGGCGCAACGCATTTACTAATTTGTCACGTTTTCTTCCACAGATCAACGGCAATTTATTGCTCTTTGTTGTAACTGTTTTTGTTCCATTTTTGGTTTGTCTTTGTTTGATTTTGTGCTTAACTTTCAGTTGTGAAAATGCCGCGCAAAACTGCTATCAGTGCATCGCGATGTGCAAGGAGTGAAAAAGCAGACTCGAATAATTTGACCGATTATACTAGCGACACTCAGTGTAATAGTGATAATCCTCTAATTACAGATAATCAGTGTGTGCCGATCACTAGCAATGATTTTGATGCTTATGATGAGCAAACAAATTCAATTGTGTCCTCTGTTAATTTAACCACCATTGATGACGCGGCACGTTCCGTTACAATGAACGCCAGTTTGAAACTCCTGATTTGCAAAATTTACGTAGTGAACAGATAATTGTTTCTAACGAAGGTGACCAATATACACAAAGCACGTCAGATTTATTTGATTCCGCTGTAGTGACCAACACAGCACATCCGATTAGCAAACCTTTTTGTGAATCAGACAATGAGGAAATGGTTATACAAAACGTGACACATGCAGATACACCTTCACACAGCACAGAGAATACAGCAGCTAATTTTGGCATGGATCGAGGTATGGCATTATTGCTACAACATAATGAAAATCTCTAACAGTCGAATGAAAAACAAGATAATAATTACAAACAACTTAATGAAAAACTAGACAACAATTCCAAAAAGTCGACGAAAGAACAAGACGACAATTTCAAACGACTTAATTAATCGAGCAAACAACTTAATGAAAGTTTGAAACAGTCGAATGAAAAACACGACGAGCACTTTAAACAGATTAATGAACAGATTGCAGCCGTTGCCGTGCAATGTCATGATACTAAAGAACAATTACGTGAGGAAATTAAGGCTTGTGCTAGGAACAGTAGTGAAGAAATTAGATCTGTGGCACAAGAATTAAGTAATATACATGCAGCCACAACTAAATTACTTAGAGATGAAATTAGTGCAGTCGCTAAACAATGTTCTGCAAACGCAACACAGTTACACGACGAGTTTAAATTAATGTCAGCAGAACATTCACACACGCTGGACGCGAAAGTCGACAAGAAATTTGAACAACAAAACAGCCTAATTGACGAACGTTTTAATCACCACCTGCAAAACAGTGAAACGCGTTCCGTAAATTCATACAGGAACAGAACAAAGTAAAGAAACAAGTCATGGGAACAATTACTGCACAGAGACAGGAAGAGAAGCGTAAATTATTTACGAAAGCAAAAACATACGTAGACAATAACATTGCTACAGTATCAAACGAAATCAATACTATTAAACAGTTGAACACCGAATTGCATGATGAAATCTCCGATCTTAAAACAAAAACAGACACACACACACAGTAGCCTTTCAGACAGTGACCAACAGACTTGAACAATTAGAATTAATACAGGATCCCGATGCCACTAAAGCAGACGTTAAGAAATTGAACAAAACTGCCCGTAAAATCCAAAACCAAATTAATGCTTGCGACACTAAAAATGATGATCAGGTTAAAGCATTGACTGAAAAATTTGATGAATTGGCCAGTCATATTGACGTTATCGAAAACAACAATGACACCAAATCAGACGATACGTCACCAGTTTCGTTTAATCAAACACTCGAATTCCAAAATTTACAGCAGACGGTTCGTGAGATAGGTTCGTCCAATAATACATTACGTAGAAAATTGTCATCTTTACAGCACGAATTGACGAAGATGAAAAATATTTCAGCCTTTAACACAGCACAGCATACGCCACATTCCGAACATTTGCCACACTCACACAGCCAGTATAATTTAGGTAGTTTACAGAGAGTACGTGACTTGGATTCCGGCCAGACACAGACAAACGGCTTATCATACAATCCTGAACCAGTTCACACATTCAGAGACGATAACGTTGATTATAAGCAATTTTTATCCGTAAAGAAATGTAAGACATTTAGAAATGACAGAACACAGATACGTCCTTTGGACTGGATGCGACAATTTGCTTTTGTATTTTCATCAGCTTGGGCTGTAACGCAGAAACTAAAATTTATTTGCAGCGCGTAAGTGACCTCAGAGGATTCATTACACTTCGATGAATATGTGCCGTAGCGTGCAAAGGGCCCCGAGCCGTAGTAGTGCTGTTTCATCTTTAATTTTCTGCACTGCTGCCTTCTCTTTTACTATCCTTTATATCTATCAAAGCAGCTCTTCAACTATCGATCTATCTAGGATTAAGAATGAGTAAAGACAACCTGATACGACGAGTTTTACCTGAAAGTGACAGTTATCTTTTGACACTCCCGAAATGGCAAGAACTACCAGTATAATTTTAATAACAGTCAGAATTTTTATCATCAGTATGTGTAAAATTATCAGCAATCGCAAACACATATTGGGAACAATACAGGGTTTTCACCGCAACAGCATCAAAAGCAGCCGTTTAGCGTACCAAACCAACAATGCAGTCTGCAAGGACAACCAAGCTTTAATGTTTCGCCGTCTACACCTATAGCGTCGGCTCCACCAAATAGTAACACACAGCAACAAGGAAATCACTACGTACAGAAAACACACCATTTCAACACATATCGCAATGCGCCGTTTAGCAATGATTATCATGACAGACGTAAAAGTAATGTGCACAATTTTCAGCGTAACAGTCGGTCTTACCAACAGCAGAATCAACAACAACAACAAATTATCATGAACGAACCAGACAATCGGTATCATCCCGCACCTAATACGTCAGGAAGAAATAACAGAACAGTACAAATAGTCGAAATGCCGCAACATCCTCCCGCAAATAACAGCACGTCAGAAAGAATTTGACTAGATACAGTACACGTTGCGTCTTCCAACAACGTAAGCACTATTTTTGACACGCAGAATGTTATTCACGAGAATGTTATTACTTTTGACGACATCCGAGACACTCTTTTGCATGAAAAACCAGTTATTCAAAAAACCATTTCCCACCCTGTCATTGAAGTAAAGATTGGATCATCCACATTTTCGGCAGTAATCGACTCTGGATCACCTATGTCAGTTATAAATGAAGAAACTTTCAACGCTTGTAACAAAGAGAATACTTATCCTACGTTACCATTAGGCAAAACTAAAGTAAAAGGAGCAGTATCTGGTAAAGGAGTGGATGTAAAATTACAGACACACTTATCATTTTGTATTGCAGGCCATACGTTCCACTCAAATTTTTAGATTGTTCCCTTATTGACAACAGACGTTATTTTAGGTACGAAATTTTTGGTACAACACGACGCAATTACTGACTTTCAAAATTCCTATTTAATGTTAAAGGATGAAAATGTACAACTGGCATTAGAATTTCAGCATTCTTTATCTGCAGAAGAACAAACAATTAATCGGACAGAGGTCATTTCTGATCACGTAACATAAACTGCCATTCCACATTGTTCACAGATACGTATGTTCACAACTATAACATACCAGACGAAGCCGACTATGACGTTATGCAAATGATTTCTGATAAAGTTAAACAGAGCAGCGCAAATACAGACGACGAACGTACGCAACTACGCAAAATTCTTTTACAGCAAGCTCCAGTTTTTTACAACATCCCTGGTACTATGTCCGGTTTCATGTATGAATTTCAAGTTAAACAGCACAACACGTTTAAAGCCAAACATTATCCCATTCCGTATATTCACAGAGAACAAGTTAAGAAAGAATTGCAAACTATGCTTGACCAAGGTATTGTTGAACCAGCAGTTAGTCCGTACATAAACCGGCTCCATATTGTTAAGAAAAAGAATGGCTCACTTCGCCTCGTACTTGATTCGCGTCACATCAATGACATTATTGTTAATGAAACAGATCTCCCACAAACACTAGAAGAACTTCTACAGAAATTTCATGGTACTGCTGTTTATTCCACATTAGATTTGAAATCGGGATTTTGGCAAATTCAGCTCCATCCGAACTGCAGAAAGTACACAGCATTTCTCTGTTTTGGTGACTGTTATCAATTTTGCAAATTACCGTTCGGTTTAACAATTTCTTCAGCAGCATTTATTCGCGGTTTGAATACTATACTTCCGACAGAACTTAAAGACAGAATCACAACGTATGTAGACGACATTCTTATTGCAGAAGCTAACTGGTCTGAACACAATTTGATTCTGGAACAACTGTTGCAAACTTTTCGTGCACAAGGACTCACAGTTAATCTTAACAAATCGCACTTTGGCAGAACTTCCATAAAATTTATTGGACATGTAATTTCAGCAGAAGGCATTGCGCCTGACCCGGAAAAACTTCAAGCTTTACGTGACATTACTGTTCCAACGACGAAGAAACAACAACGCAGCTTTCTGGGTTTAATTATCTGTTTCCGTAAATTTATTCATTACTCTGCTTTAGACACCCCTAGATTATGCCAACTAACAGGTAAGAACACTATTTGGTCCTGGGATAGCCAAGCGCAGTCTGAATTTGTCAATCTGAAACAAGCTTTGTTGAATGCACCACTTTTATCACACCCAGATCGCACTAGAAATTTTTCCATTGCCACTGACAATTCTAACACAGCTTTAGGCGTACACTTTTTTCAGGAAATTGAAGAAGACGGTAATACAGTAATTAAAAACATTGCTTTTGCAAGTCGCGTTCTGTCACCTGCTGAACGCAATTATTCTGTTATAGAACTTGAAACATTATGTGTTGTATGGGAATTTACCCGATTTTGGCATTTTCTTTATGGAAGACATACTACCGTTTACACAGACCATAGAGCTATCCAGTTTTTACTTTCCGCTAAATTTACGAGGGTCAGTCAAAAAGTAATGCCTCCTATTTTTTTCTACGTTTAATTGTCAGGAAATTTAAATGCAATTACATAGGTTGCAAGCCACAACATTGAGGATCATTTTGTCATTTTTCAATGTAATCTCCGCCCATCTCTACAGTTTTGGTCCGTCTTTGAACAAGGGCATGTATCCCAGCACGGTAAAAATCACAGCTCTGCTTGCTAAGCCATTGACGCACGGATGTTTTGACGGCCTCCTCATCTTCAAAATGAATCCCACGATGAGCTTCTTTTAGTGGCCCGAACAGATGGAAGTCTGATGGTGCCAGGTCAGGGCTGTATGGGGGATGAGGCAAAACTTCCCATCCAATTTTGACAATCTCGTCAGAGGTGTGACGACTGGTGTGTGGTCTTGCATTGTCATGCAAAAGAAGAACATCTGCCATTGATTTTGTTGGGCGAACTCGCTGAAGACGTGCTTTAAGTTTTTTGAGGGTTGTGACGTATTGAACAGAATTTATTGTGCATCCCTGCTCCAAAAAATCAACCAGAATCACACCCTCTGTATCCCAGAAAACTGTTGCCATAACTTTCCCTGCCGATCGCACAGTTTTGAATTTTTTCTTCCTCGGCGAGCTTGTGTGACGCCACTCCATTGACTGCCTCTTTGATTCGGGTTCAAAAAAATGCACCCATGTTTCGTCCCGGGTCACAATTTTTTTCAGAAACTCATCTCCCTCCAAACGGAAGCGCTGCAAGTGTTGGGAGGCTATTGTTTTCCTTGCCTCTTTATTCTGATCAGTTAACATTCTTGGAACCCACCGTGCACAAACTTTTGAGTACCCCAATTGTTTAATAATCGTGATCACACTGCCTTTACTAAGAGAAATAATGCGACACACTTCATCTGCAGTCACCCGACGGTCACCACGAATGAAGTCATCAACTTGCTGAATGTTGTGTGGAGTCACTGCATTCACCGGCCTGCCGCTCCGCTTTTCGTCAGTCAACGGTGTTAGCCCTTCAGCTTCCTTACAACGACGAATCCATCGTCTAACAGTGCTGACATCCACTCTCACAACACCATACACCTTCTTCAGTCTTTCATGAATGCGTATGGGCGTTTCACCTTCTGCATTCAAGAATTCAATCACACAACGCTGTCTCAAACGAACATCGATGTCGGCCATCTTACAAACTTCTGCTGTGCTGCCACCTGTTGACACAGAAAGATACTACTGCAGTGGATTGCAGAAGAAGGTTTGAGGAATGGCGCCAAATTCAAATTTTTCACTTAACTTAATTTTTTTAAGTAGAAAAAAATGGGAGGCATTACTTTTTGACCGACCCTCGTACACATGACAGATTAAGCAGATGGAAACTGTATTTACAGGAATTTAATTTTACAATTGTTCACATTCCCGGTACACAAAATATTGTAGCAGACGCACTATCCCGTTCTCTCTGCAACAATCAGCAAGACATCGCAACCAACATCTGCCAAGCAAATTCTAGCATCATGTATATTCAACAAGTCGCATTGGAAAACTTCATTTCATCGTCATTACGAGACATATCACAAGAGCAGAGTAAAGACAACGTATGGAAGGAAATTAAACACCTTTGGCAAGATAAGAATAACGTTACCCTTAGAAACCATTACACGGTACGCAATAACATTCTGTTTCGCCGCTCTCACCCTGACGGCAACAACTGGTTATTATGCATTCCTGACGAACTTGTTAACAAATTAATTTGGTATACTCATTTAAGTTACGCACATTATGGGCCAGAAAATGTTTTCTTATATTGAGACAGAACTGTTATTTTTCCAATGTGGAGAAACGTATTCGACGAGTTTTAGCGTCATTTAAAATCTGCCAGAAAGCTAAATTAGACACGACTTCACATATTCCTCCGTTACATCCCATTGTACCTGTTAATTTGAGACACATGGCCGCTGTAGACATTTTTGGACCGATTCCCAGAACTAATAGAGGTTTTTGCTACATCTTTGTCGCTGTTGAACTCACTTCGAATTTTGTTACCTTCACTCCATTGCGCAAAGCTACTGCTAAATCTATTTCGAATGCATTTGTAAAACATTTTTTATTTCATGTAGGGCATGTATTGAAAGTAATTTCCGACAATGGACCACAATTTCGATCTGCGATATGGACACGTATGTTACGAGCTAGAAACATTTCTCCGATCTATATATCCAAGTATCACGCTTCTTCGAACCCTTGTGAACGACTGATGAAAGAAATTGGTAAACTGTGTAGAACGTACTGCCATAAAAGACATATTGATTGGGATACACACATACTCACATTCCAGGATGTAATTGACTCCATGCCAAATGAATCTACTATGCTATCTCCGACTGTTATATTGAAAAATGTTGAACCACCTAACAAAATTAAAGAATTAGTATCTTTTCCTACATCTCGTCGAGTACGTCACCATGAAATAATTGACATTGCGCTCAACAACATCAAACGTGCCGCAGAGCGCCGGAGAAGACAACAAAAACAGGTTTGTACACGCGGTGACTTTCACATAGGACAGAAGATATTAGTACATACACACTATTTATCCAACAGAGGAAAGAGTAGATGCAGTAAATTTGAACTTCTATACGCAGGTCCATACAGAATTCGCAGCATTTCTCATCCCAATGTGATACATGTTGAAACTTTGAGAACCAGAAAAAGCAAGGGCAATCACCATATTTCCAATATTAAACCCTTTATTGAGTGAACATACTTCACGATCTATCACACTGTACCGCCATTTCCTGATATTTATATGACCACTCACGCAATTATATTTATGTGACTCTTTACTGATGATTATCATATTTTTTGCTGGCAAGTGTCCGGCACGGTAAGGTTAGCAGATCGCTTTTCTTGTCGTTATATATCAGACCGCGCACATTTCCGATTTTTTTTTTTTTGGTGTATGTATGATTTTTTTCCTGTCGAAAGCAGAATTTTTGTCTGTATGCACTATGAAATGTTTACGATGTAACAAACACCAGTTGACATTGACATTTTGCATTATGTTATCTCAACATCTTGATTATTTTACATTATGATACTGTGTGTACATTTTTTGCACTTGAAAACTGTCTGTGTTTTTGACCTAATACGTTTTCTGTCATGCTGTGCTGTATGCTTAATTATATTACTAGAAACAAGTTTTTATTTAATGGGTATGTGATTAAATGCAAGATATTAATCCTTATTCATCATTTTTCAGAAAGCAATACCGTGTAAAAGAAATGAATTAAACAACCACAGTGGTTCACTATGAAATGGAAATGAAGGAAAGAAAATGCAATATACTGTCATGAAGAGTAAATGGATCAGAATTAACAAGCATTAACCAGAATATACTATACACATCGTATAATAGTAGTCTTGACTAATTATTTTTCTTTCAGAATACAAGGCGATTGATGCAGACTGTCAGACAGAACTACAGATGTTAATTTTAGTGACGAAGAAGCAAGAAACTCTATACTGTATGAAGTAATGAATGATAATGAATAGTTGTATGAAGTAAATGGTAATATTAATATGAATAATGAAGTGTCTATTTTTTGCAGATGATAATAAATGATGATGAATAGTTATATGAAGAATATGCTAATACGAATAATGAAGTTTTTCTTTGCAGGTGGTTATAGTGATGAAGTTATGATAATATTAATAATGAAGTTTTTCTTTGCAGATGATGATAATATTTACTGTTAGTTAAGAAATGCTATGTAGTTATTTAAGTAATTGTTGCAGTTCCTTTTGACAGTGTCTTATGTCGCATAGTATAAAGACTGAATGTTTTGGAAAAGACAGCTAGAGTACATACATATTAGGTACACGTTTCATTACCTGTTAATTCGAAGTTCACTATTTTTCAGCATAATATACATTTTTTTTCTTTCAGGTCAATAACCCATTTTGTAATTTTTCCAGGAGAAGCTTTTCAGGATATTAATATGCTATAAGCTGTTAGTTATTAAACCTGTTCTAGTACTTGCATTTTTTTTTACCCAGTTGTGTCTATCATTTATGAATGTGATCACATATACTGTACTTATTTCATAACCTTGCTACAGCTGACTCATGACGAATGACGTTAATAATCCTTATTTCCAGCAATAAGTCAAAAGCAAATATTTTCATGCCCCAGCAATTAATTATCGATGCCAGTGCAATGCATTGCTAGCAAGAAAAATAATTATTACTAGTCCCAACTATTACCAGTATACAACAAAATAATGCTACCACTTTAAGATATATTTTTAGTCCTAAAGATAATGCAAATTTTCTGTGTATTGATTCCATTATGTCTATGTATTATTGGAATACCGACCTTGAGTAATAGTTCCGATGTCTTACATTTTAAATATGTTTTATGTCACTTACATGATATCATATATAAACATCAGTAGCTTGATGCTATACTCAATAACTCCTGTTTAAATGATGACTTGTGAATAACACTGAATAATGTTTTGTATCACTATATGAATACTTTGTAAGTGGCCAATGAGTGCCAATACACTATATGAATACTTTGTAACTAGCCAATGAATGTCAGTAACTCAATAGCTCCTGGTTTAAATGATGACTTGTGAATAACACTGAATAATGTTTTGTAACACTATATGAATACTTTGTAACTGGCAAATGAGTGCCACTGATTCAGTCAGATGAGCTATGAATAGTGTTTCGTAATACTCAATATTGTTCATATCGGTTGATACACTAGTGTAATTCTGTGATGACTAGCATAAGACTTAATGTGTCCTTCACCTTCTGACCTAATTACTGCAATATCCGTTTATCATGTCCATCCTCATGATCATGGAGCACTATATTGGTTTTTGTATTAATTCTACGTTGCTGTAAGAGTATGGATTCTACAAGAATATGGTGTTGACATATCAAGCTGTCCACAACCTTGAACGATGGAGATGTTATTATGGTCCCACTGTTTGGTGTACCTAATGTACTACCAAAATGATAACATTGAATATTAATACAACATTTCAGTGTCTTGGCTACACTGATAAATACTTCAGGGAAGAGAACTTCAGATTGTCTCACTTGGTGTTGTGCTTCTGTAGGAAGATATGGACTTTCAGAGCAGCTATTTGCAACCTACTGTGCTACAACCATGATGCAATCCTTCCCATTCCTTTCCTAGTTCCTGTAAAATACTAAAAGCTTATACAGTGCATTTAAATTCTAGTAAAATTATAAAAACTTTTATCATGCGTGTGCACTTTATTTTGTTAATATATTTTGTACTCATTGCGTATATACTTTGTCATTTGTGAATATGTTTTGTACTCAGTGCGTGTGCACTCTGTTTTGTTAATATATTTTGTACCCATTGCGCATATACTTTGTCATTTCTGAATATGTTTTGTACTTAGTGCATGTGCACTCTATTTAATTTCTTAATATGTTCTGTACTTATCAATGATGTATATACTCTGTGATTGTAGCCTTAGTAAAGTAAATAGATTATAGAACAATTTGTTGCTCATGGCAAGTCCAATTGACTCACTATCGCTGCCAAATTTTTGCCCCCCAGTGGAGGGTTATGTAAGAGGTCCATGATTAAAGAGTTTGTTGCTAGCACACTAGAGCTGATGTAATTTCGATGTATTGCTCACGCGCTGCCTGCGATATGTAAGCTAGAAGAGAATCTGAGACCAAAGAGCAGTATTGACTGCAGTAGGAACTGTGTAGCAGTAGGAGTAAGTTGTTGATAGCGAGCAGTCGTGTCTGGTGTATCGTGTTGGCTGGGCCGGTCGTGTGCAGCGATGGCAGAGCCTGAGCGTTGTAGGATAAGGTAAAAGCAGCCTTGCGCATATGTAGTATTGTTAATCAAGTACCATGTAAATGTTTAAAAAAAATCTGTTAATAATAATCTTTCTCATAAAAAGTAAATTTGACATTAATCTCAATTTAAACAATTCAATAATTTCTCCAATCCTTGGCCATCCCGATTATTGAAAAGAAAAATTAGTTCTTCCCTTTTATATAAGACAAATCTATCGGCCAGCATTGCACTTAGCTGCGCCAGGAAAATTTCTTATAGGAGCAGATATATACTCGTTATCTGGCGATCTAATTAAGGTAAGATTTTTCAGTTTATTCAGAATGATGTATCAGGGCCATGACGCAGCATTGCTGACGTCCAAATTTTACCAGGTTAAATTGACTGTCAATTATTTAAAGGTTATAGGTTTGTCACATTGTATTTTATTTTCACTGTTGGGTAGTTACGCTAAATGAGAGTATTATTCATATTATTTTATTTTTGTGGGGAGGTTACAACTTCAATTCAGCGAGCGCCAATAATGCCAGCTAAATAAAAGGTTATAGCTACTGAAGGCACTAACTACTGATAGCCATAGTCAGCAAATGAAAGAATTTAGATACACAGCAATCAATGTATTTACCCTAACACCATAAAACCCTACATTACAAATTTACTCATTCTGGTGGGCCCACGTCCAGATCGTCCCCACTTAAAATTCTGCCATCTCTCTTCCCTCATCCACCACTGCTTATGGCACACATCCAACTGCGAAACGCTATGCACTGTTCACATTCTGCTGCCCAACACTACAATAGCAAATATTCAACAATTCAAACCAACCACAGCCTGCACATAGCACAGACAGTGATTTTCATACAGAGCGCTACCTGACGTTACCAACATAAAAACGTGAACAGCCTACATACATAGCCCCCATGCTCCCAACAAAAAAACTTTAAAAATTGTTTTGGGTAGTGGAGAATAATATTTGATAAAACGTTTCGTAATTACAACAACAAAGATATCAGATGCACACACTTCTCGAATCAATTTTGGTCAAAAATCAAAAATTACTGTCATAAAGACAGTACTGATCATTTGTCACTATAGTAATTACAGTATTTTTCTATTTCTTAAAGTCTGGGCAGTAAAGGAAAATGCACACAGAAGTAGTGGATTTCCATGCAGTATTGAAGTAGTGTTGTCCTTCCAACGGAAAGACAGTGCTGACTCTTAGATTAGATTAGATTAGATTAGATTAGATTAGATTAATACTTGTTCCATAGATCATGAATACCACACTTCGTAATGATGTGGAACGTGTCAGGTTAATAAAAGATGTCTGTACAAGAAATTACATTACACAAAATATTGCATGACACTAATGATTAAGTTTTTTTTACTTAGTTTATATCTAAAAGTTCAGCCAATGAGTAGAAGGAGTTGTCATCTAGAAATTCTTTTAATTAATTTTTACATGTTAGTTGGCTATCTGTCAGGCTATTGATGCTGTTTGATAGGTGCCCAAAGACTTTTGTGGCAGCATAATTTACCCCTTTCTGTGCCAAAGTCACATTTAACCCTGCATAGTGAAGATCATCCTTTCTCCTGGTGTTATAGGTATGCACACTGCTATTACTTTTGAATTGGGTTGGATTATTATCAACAAATTTCATAAGGGAATATATATACTGTGAGGATCCCTAGATCCTTAAATAGATGTCTGCAGGATGACCGTGGGTGGGCTCCAGCAATTATTCTGATTACACGTTTTTGTGCAATGAATACTTTTCTACTCAACGATGAAGTACCCCAGAATATGATGCCATACAAAAGCAGTGAATGAAAGTAGGCATAGTAAGCTAATTTACTGAGATTCTTATCACCAAAATTTGCAATAACCCAAATAGCATATGTAGCTGAACTCAGACGTTTCAGCAGACCATCAATGTGTTGCTTCCAGTTTAACCTCTCATCAATGGACACACCTAAAAATTTTGAAAATTCTACCTTAGCTACAGACTTCTGTTCAAATTCTATATTTATTACTGGAGTTGTGCCATTTACTGTACGGAACTGTATATACTGTGTTTTATCAAAATTTAAAGAGAGTCCGTTTGCTGAGAACCACTTAATAATTTTGTGAAAAACATCATTTACAATTACATCACTTAGTTCTTGGTGTTTGGATGTTATTACTATACTTGTATCATCAGCAAAAAGAACTAACTTTGCATCTTCATCAATGTGGAATGGTAAGTCATTAATGTATATCAAGAACTGTAAAGGACCTAAGACCGAACCCTGTGGGACCCCGTGCTTGATAGCACCCCAGTTTGAGGAATCAGCTGTTGTTTTAACATTACACGAACCACTTATTTCAACTTTCTGCATTCTTCCAGTTAAGTATGAATTAAACCATTTGCGCACTGCCCCACTCAAACCATAATGATTTAGCTTATCTAAAAGAATTCCATCATTTACACAATCAAAGGCCTTTGAGAGATCACAAAAAATACCAATGGATGATGTCCGGTTATTCAGAGCATTTAATATTTGATCAGTGAAAGCATATATAGCATTTTCTGTTGAAAAGCCTTTCTGAAAATCAAACTGACATTTTGTTAGTACTTTATTTTTACAAATATGGGAGGCTACTCTTGAATACATTACTTTCTCAAAAATTTTTGATAGAGCTGTCAGAAGAGAGATTGGGCGGTAGTTGTTGACATCCGATGTATCCCCCTTTTTATGCAATGGTTTTACAATGGCATATTTCAGTCTATCAGGGAAAACACCCTGCTCCAAAGAGCTATTACATACATGGCTGAGAATCCTACTTATCTGTGGGGAGCAAGCTTTAAGTACTTTGCTGGAAATGCCATCAATTCCGTAAGAGCTTTTACTTTTCAGTGAGTTTATTATTTTACTGATTTCAGAGGGAGAGGTTGGTGGAATTACAGTTGTTTCAAACTGCGCAGGTATAGCCTCTTCTATTAATAGACTTGCCTCTTCTAGTGAAGATCTAGATCCTATTTTCTCCACAACATTTAAAAAATGATTATTCAAAATATTTTCAATTTCTGACGTGCATAGAGGTAGTGGGCTACAACAGACCAAACCCACGACAGAGTCGTTCGAGTTTTTGAAGAATATTGGCAGGTAGATCATCACAAAGACGCCCTGTAGTAGTGGTAGAGAGTATGGTTTCTGTGAGGCATCAAAGGTGCAGACTCACTGCAGTCATAGAAGAGACGACCAGCAGCCATCTGTTGAGGCTGTGCAGGTGCACAATCACCATTGAAGAGCCTTTTGCACAAAATATCAAATCGATAAACCACTACTTATGAACTCACAAAGTTTTGGGAATTGTCTTTAGAAATGCTGTTAACCAGTCCCTTGCTCAATTATTAACACACGTGCTACACTAACAGGCCCAACGTCTCACATACTGTGCATATACTATGACCAATAAAAATGTGTGCACTGAATGTATTCTAAAAAGTTACTTAATTTGATAAACTGTAGTCCATTACAATTTTATAACATGAGAATACAATTCCAAAGGTACAGAAAACATCATTAAAACATAACAATACACATAATATTTGTTGTTATACAGACTTTACAAAAGGACAGAAATAAACATACACATCAGTGTTACAGGAATTATGACGTAAGTAAATATATAAAAGATCGGAATAGCTTCCGAATACAATGTATAACCACTTTCACATAGTAAATTACATATTATTAATGAAAACTATATTTGAGCATAACAGCATTCCTCATCATAGTGAATGTAGCTTTGTGTTAGAAAAATTCTACAACATATATCTTGTTAGCTAAACACATAGAGACAGGAAAAACACAAATATACAAGGGAAAAGGACCTGGCAATGGACGCTCACATTGGACACTGCTGCACCTCCCCACACATTCAGGCACCCCACTCGATGCCCTGGCAAAAGTGGCTCACATTTGCCGTCCCACAGCCTCCACAAACCTGCTGCCAACCTGGCCCGAGTCCTGGCAATACAGGCTCAGATCGTGACACGTCAAGTCTTTTACTACCCTGGCACAGGTCCTGGCAATAGACGCTGACATTGGCCACTGCTTCACCTCCACACAACTGCTGCCACCATGCCCAGCACTTAGCAGTAGACATTGACATCGGCCACTGCACCAGCTCTTCGAGCTTGCAATAGGCCTGGCCCAGGTCCTATCAATAGACAATCACATCAGCCACCGATCCACCACCTTGCACCTGTTGCTACACTTTACCAGGTTCTGGCAATAGAGGCAGTAATTGGCCACTGCTTTACGTTCTTACCCCAGTTGCCACCCAGAATCAGGCCCTGCAATAAATGCTCACATCTGCCACCAGGCTACCTCACCCAACGTACTGCCTCCCTCGCCTAGGTCAGGGCAATATATGCTCACATTGGCCGCTATATGGCCTTCTTGCGCCTGATGGCATCATGGCACAGTTACAGGAAAAGGACGCTCACACCAGCCACAACTCCACCTAATCATGACTGCTACCACCCTGGTACAGGTAATGTCAAGAGACGGTCAAATCCGACACGGCGCCACCTCCTCACACATGCTGTCACCCTGGCCCAGGTCTTGGCAGTCGACTTTTATATCGGCCACTGCACCACTTCCTCTGACCTGCTCCCATCCTGCACCATATCCTGTCAACAGACACTCAAATTGGCCTCCACTCCAACTCTTCGTACTTGCATCCACCATGGCCCAGGTCCAGACAGTAGATGCTCATATCAGCCACCACTCCACCTCTTTGAGGCAGTTGCCACCTTGGAGCAGTTCTGGAAATAAACGATCAAATCAACCACTGTGCCACTTCCTCGGGCATGCTATCAACCTAGCCCTAGCCCCGGCAATTGACACTCACATCTGCCACCACACCAACTTCCCACACCGATTTCACACAGGCCCAGGTCTCGACAGTAAACACTCACATCGGCCACAGCGCCACTTCCTCCCGCCTTCTGCCACACTGGTCAAGGACCAAGCGATGCACGCTAACATTGCCAACCTCCTTGCTCCTGCTGCCACCCTGGCCCATGTCCTGGCCATAAACACTCACATCAGCCACTGCTCCACCTCGTTGACCTTGCTGCCACACTGGACTAGAACCTGGCAATAGATATGCACAATGGCCTCCAATCTACCTCCTCGGGAATGCTACAACAGTCGCCCTGATAGTGACTGTAAATGCTCACATCAGCCACCATTCCACCTCATCATGCCTGCTTCCTACCTGACCCCACGTCCCAAAAAGAGACGCTCACAACCGTCACTATGCTACCTCCACACAACTGTTGCCTTACAGCTCAGGGTCTCGCAATAGATGCTCACATTGCCCACTGCTCTGCCGGTTCTTACCAGCTGCCAACCTAACACAGGTCCAGCTAATAGATACACACATTGGCCACCATACCACCTCATCACACCTGCTGCGATCCTGGTCCAGGGCCTACATATAACCACACATTGGCAACCATGCAACCTTCTCGCTCCTGCTGCCACCCTGGTCCAGGACCTCCAATAGACACTCACACCAGCTACCTCTACACCTCCTCTCGCATACTGCTACCTTGGCCGAGGTCCAGACAATAGATGCTCATACTGGCCACTGTGCCACCTCCTCACAACTGCTGCCATCCTATACAGTTTACGCAATAGATGTTCACATCGGCCACCACGCCACCTCCTCCCTCCTTGAACCACTCTTGCCCAGGACCTGGCGATAGACACAATTGACAAATGCACAACCTCCTTGCGCCTGTTGCCATAATGTCCCTGGTCCTGGCAATAAATGCACATATAGGCCAATACACAACCTCTTCACGTCTGCTGCCACCTTGCCCCAGACCAGGTGACAGATGCTTACATTGGCCTCCCTTGCCGAAGTCCTGGCAATAGATACTCTCATCAGCCACTGCTACACCCCACACCTGCTGCCCCCATGGCCATGGCCCCAGAAAGGTAGCTCACATTTGCTATCACGCCACATCCCCACACCTGATGCCACCCTGGCCCAGGTCCTGGCAATAAACACTCACATCGACCAGAGCTCCACTGCGTCACCCTTACTGCCTCCCTGGCCCAGGTCCTGGCAACAGACACTCACGTCATCCTCCATACTACCTTCTCACGCCTGCTGCCACCATGCTCCTGGCTGTAGACGTTACCATCATGCACCACACCATCTTGTTGTGCCTGCTACCATTGTGGTCCCGAGTGTGGCAATAGACTCTCACATCGGCCACTGTCCCACTTCTTCGATCTTGGTTTCGCCCTGGCCCAGGTCCTGGCAATAGACATGCATATCAAAGGCCACTCAATCGCTCACATCAACCACCATGCCTTCTCCACAAAACTGCTGCCAACCTGCACAGGTCCTCACAAGACATTATCACATTGGTCACTGCTCCACCTGGTTTGGGGAAGTGGTGTGGTGGCAGATGTGAGCATCAATTGCCATGGCCTAGGCCAGGGTAGCAGCAGGTGTGGGAGGTGGAGTAATGGCCAATGAGAGCGTTTATTGCCAGGACCTGGGCCAGGGTGGCAGCTGGTGTGGGGAGGTAGAGCGGTGGCCAAATTAAGCGTCTATTGCCAAGACCTGGGATAAGGTAGCAGAATGCGCGAGGACGTGGAGCAATGGCCGATGTGAGTGTCTATTGCCAGGCTTAGATAAGATTTTCTTGGAAATAAATGATGAGGTAAGATAATGCCAAATAGATTATCAAGTAATAAATGTGTGAACATATGAAAACAGAAAGGATGTTTTAATAGTTTTTTTGTGTTCACAAATGTTGAAATAAGAGGAAAGATATATGAAATGAAGTTTTGGTTTGGATTGCAGTGCCAAATGTTATGCTCGAAACAAACCCTGTCCTTTCCTTGAGAGGTGCCGGGGCTTAAGCTCACCCCCCCCCCCCCCCCCCCACACTCCCTTATCTATCTCCGACTATTGCTGTTGTACATGGATTAAGAAGAAACGCTAACTGACAGTAATCGACCCTGCAAGTAGAGTAGATAAGAGTTTGGCCCCTGCAATAATTTAATTTGATAGACATCAATTAAATAAAGGATAGTTTCATTAACGTAGTGAGAAATGAAAGGATTGCTCTAGCGATTAACAGAATGAAAATTCTGTCCAAAATAACAATTTGATTTATTATGACTAAACTCATAATCTTGAACAAAACACATGAAACATTTACAGTAAATCACACTGGATCAAACTGGATACTCAAATAAATGCTGTCAAGGTGAACTTGTCCATAAAGTAGATTGTAACATTTATGAGGAAGTGGTATGTGGGGCGAATTCCTTGCAACTCAAATCTTAAGAGAAACACCCAAACAACCCAACATTAATTGCTGCTACAGTAGTGAGAACTCAATGAACATCCAAGAAAGAACCACGTAAGAAAAGACGGGAACAGGCGCGCTCTGCAGAGCTCTGATTATCATAGAGAAAATTCTCTAATCTGCTAATGCTGCGGACATACATTACCAAGCTGTCTTCTTAACTGCAAGGACACGATCTGGCGTACCGGAAGCGACGGCTGGTTGCTTCGACGTCCCGTCGTGGTGATGATAATGTCGCGAGTATAGCCCCAAACAAATTAACCAGGTCTGGTTTTTCCAGACTAAAGACTTCCTATCAATACAAATGCGTCTCTGGGGGAGACGAAGAAGGCCCGCCACACAATCACTGACGGTACAGCGAAGTCACAGAGTAATTCCGATACAGTCAACTTTAGCCCAAGCTGCTCAAGACAGACAATATAGGCCGCTTGTACGCAAAACGCTCAATTGCCTACTGCACTTGGAAAGTTACTTCGAAGTCGAAACTTCAGCAACTTCTTCAAACAGATACAATTAAATAAAAGTATATTAGACAGCCAACAGAAGGTAGGCTGTCCAGAGCAGCGAGATCTCCAGTCTTGTAACCTACTCCGACTGAAAGGCGGGAACCGACCCTCTCAAGAGCATCCATAAAAGACCGAACACAGAACATTCCCGCCCCCACGACAGTGGCCGTGGTTAAACGTTCCAATCAGCAACTCGAAAACCGGCGGTAAATTCCACTCTATTGTCGAAGCACTACCATTCCACCAGTGGAGATTCTTAACGCCAATTTCTGCCCAGATTTTGCAACGTCACGGAGCTATGCCCTGAGCAAGCCAATCACAGTTACGATTTTGCAGAAAACGCGGGAATTAGCCCGCCAAGACTGCCTGGGAACACATGTCATTTCCACGCCTCGCTGGTAGCCCGCCAGAAAGGGTTTTCACTAAGTGTCTGCGAAGTAACAGAATCTCTAGCCCCCTTTGGGCCCCTCTGGGCGTGTCGCTCCCACTCTTATGACAATGTCGGCGTCTGGAAATCATCCACTCCACTCTCTGACACCGGTTGGCTTAACCCTTCCAAGCTCAGCAGAACTCGCCTGTCGCCATACCACCCGGGTGATGTGTGGGAAGTCCGCATGTGAAGGAATAGCAACTTTTGACCACATGCAATTGGAGAGAAAAATCTAATTACTCAGATAGAAATATGAGAGGGTGCTCACGCCACGTCTCATAGCCCCTACACCATTTGAGATTGTAATTGGTGAGCGGTTAGCTCACTTAGGACGAAGGTAGTGAGTCAATTGTCCAAGAACCATCTTGCAAACTCACTGCACATGCCGCACTCTATAAGAAAAATCACTGCAACAGAAAGATGGAGCTCATGGAGGGAGGATTATTTTTGATGTAGCCAACGTCACCTCCTTAATATGGAAATATAACACTCACATCACACATCCATACCTAGGGAGCCCCTTCCAAACACCGATTCACACAGACATTCACACTCTAAATATGGCCCGCGCATGTGAGCCAAATATGGAGCACTTTATTCTTTACAATCAGAGTTGGAGAGCTCTGCAAATAAATGCCCAAGATGTTACAACAATTTCAATCATTTAACTAACCTGAACTCAATCACAGATGATACTATTTAAGTTAACAATCTCTTTGTGAGCTTTCAGAATCTAATTACAACCCCGATTGATTCTGTCTCCCTGCAGCAAGAATAACCTTTACAAAATGTTCCCTGAACTGATGGTCCATTCACAATGACATTTGTGGTATCTGCTTCAGTTTCTGGGGCAGTTCAGGCACACTGTTTGCCTACACACAACAATAAATACAGAATACAAGAAAAAACATTGTGTAGAGAACCATACAGTATTTTGTACTCCCTACTCTATCACTTACATAAGAGTTACAGTGCAAAACACAAACACATACAAGGTATAACATACATTACAAAAACAACACTTAGAGAAAGAAATTTAAGAAAAAAGGGTTCATGGGGTGTCAAGCTGTGCTTGCAAAACGTTCACGACTGTGCAATGAGGCACTAAATCACATTGTTAGAAATATTCGAAGCACTTCACAAATTCGTTGGTTTGTCTGAGGGGGTTGATATGTTGAGTCACATGCATTGATGCACGTGGTTCCATGTCTGGAGCATTGGAAGGGGGCTTATGGGATAGGGCAACAGTACTGACACACATAGGGCTAAACGTCGGGTGTTGTTACGTTGTTGCAATAGCCCGGTGACTGACAGCTTGTAGGACCGGACGCTCCCGCGCCCTTCTCGTCAGGTGGCGCGCTGACGCTCCCCTTCTTGTAGATAGCCGATGACCTCTTGTTTCTGCTCCGGCTGGCCTGTGCATTGCCAGGATATCCGTCATCTGCACAATCCTAACAAAAATCTTATGCCAAACTTTTTCCCATGACCTTTTATGTTATAATAAATTTACATAACGATACATTGATGTTCTGTCATTTCAGACACTCCTATTTTTATTTTATAGTTATTAATCTATGGCTATCATTATAACAAATACTTGGCGTATCTAACCTAGACATGGAATTAATTTATCTTGATATTTGTGTAGAGACCGATCTCACTACTGTACATGGTTTGTGACGCTATGTATTAGATAAATAGCTAAATGTGCGGGCCCGCACTAATATTACTATTACTTATTGAGATTGACAGCAGACATGCTTAAGAATTATCTACCAATTGCCAACGATCTACATTCTATGTCTTTTGAATAAATTATGTTATTATGCAGGTTGAAGTTTTACTGAGCTATAAAGAACATGCAACTATTTCGCTCGCCCGTCGTCCCTCCATCTGGGATCTGTGGTTTGGTGACATGAAAAATAGCATCCCAACAGGCGCGCGCGAAACTCTTGTGGTAGAAACCCCCCACAATATTAAGTATCAATTTATTGTTAAACCTTAAAAATAGCAGTCAATGGCCAAACATCTAAACCCATACAGATAAGGCGAGGGGTTCCACAGGGTAGTCCCTTATCTATGTTTTTATTTTCCGTATCTTTAGAGCCCTTCCTCCGCACTGTCTATGCAAGATTAATAGGCATAACATTGAGTGGTGAGAAAACTGTCATACGAGCTTATGCTCATGACGTTGGCTTTGTAATAAGGAATAAGGAAGAGACAGTTACACTGGAAAGAGAAAACCAAAGGTATTGTCTAGTGTCGGGAGCGACATCAAATGAAAACAAAAGTCAAATATTGAATCTACGGGGCCTAGATCACCTTCGACTGGCATGGGCAAAACAAGACAACAAACATAAAACTTTGTGAATAACCTTAATGGCATGTCCGATGAGGATGGCTGCTTTTAACTGGACGGAAACAAGGAGGAAAGTTCATGGTGCTGTTATGGAGTACATCCATCGAACTATGGACCTGGTGCAAAAAGTCAGATTCATCAACTCCTGCGTTTTGTCTAAAGCGTATTTCACTGCACAGGTATTTCCAATCCCAAAACTAATAGCGAAAGGGATCATGTCCACTGTTACCAATTATTTATGTCGAGGAGACATATTCAGGGTTGGTGCGACTACCGTTATACTAGATGTCAGAAACGGGGGCCTCGGTTTGGTGGATATTCGCAATAAAGCGTCTGCTCTGTTCCTCAAACGGACTTTCCATATACTTAGAGAACTTCCACAATTTATAACCGCATAGCTCTTTGAGGCTGTGACACCCCATAGCCGACAAGCACCGATTGATGTGCGAAAGATTAATGCCCGTCTGCAGTATGTGAGGAACTTTTTCCTCGAAGCAAGTTATCTTAGTGACGAAATCAGCAGCAACACACGTATCACAGCGCGCGAAATCATACTTGAAAGGAAGTTAAATGAGGGTAGAGATAAAATTGAAACAAAATTCCCAAATTGTGACTTGAAAGCTGTATGGCGGAACATCAACTTTGCCAGGCTATCTACAGACGCTATTTCCGAATGGTACAAAGCAGTTAATAATGTCATCAGCACCAACGAGAGACTATATGGGATCGGTTTAACCAGATACACCTTTGTTTAAAATGCAATCTGGTGGATGTGCATAACTGGAATTGGATCAGGCAACAAATCGCGTTTCTCACCAGATCCTCTACAGAATATATAACGCCATCGCTCCTCCTGAGACCAGACATGACATACTTTCCGAAATTAAAAACCACGCCATTAGCTGGTTACTGGGAAAACAAGTCAGTTATGTCATCCACACACTTGGGTCGGACAACGAGATAGAATTCCGCGTTTACATGAAGTGTGCATATGCAAATATCAGCACGTATCGCAACCACAAGAAGCACTACGGCAACATGCTGAAGATCATCTTTTGAAGAATGGGTGTTGGTTAAATATGTGGAACCACTGAAACACCTTGAACGAGAACGAACAGAAGAAAATTAAAAGTCACTTGGTTTCTTATTATTATTTACTATTACCTTGCTTCCGGAACTTTTTTTGTGTGTTTTTTTTTTATATCAGAGTTCAGTTTCTACTCTTACATCGGAGAATGGGAATATTGTGTTAATATTTCTGCACACTTAGTGCAATGACTCAACAGGGAACATGGAAAACTGGTGGGAGGGGTTTGGGTCTCGACGCACTGGAAGTGCCGTGAACAGACCCCTAAACATAAAAAGTAAATAAAAAAATAAAAAATAATAAAATAAAAGTGAGTAATAAAAAAATTGGATTGCTGGAAAAAAAGAATGGATAAAAAAAGTGGTTGGAGAAAAAAAATATGGTAAAAGAATGCGGTCTAAGGGCCCAGATTCTAGCGCCTGTCCTTTACATATACGCCCATTTGCAAACGTCAGATTTCGCGCCAGCCGAACAAAGTCGAGACAACTCGACACATGCTAACACACGATGCTGTGAATCGTAATCCGCACTAGCCTATGAGGGGCGAAGGGAAAACATTCGTACCGTTGAAAACACCTTCCTGAGTAAAGGGGACAACTTCCGTTCGATGTCCGGGTTTCGAACCCGGAGCAGTTACTTGGGAAGCAACCTTGCTGACCGACACACCACCACTGCCTTCTGCTACGCGCTGCTTGCGCCGTCATGTGTCGCCTTCCCTCCTGGCACCAGTGGCCAAAGGCGATAGCGCTATAGGCGCTCAACGCCGAGTGCAAGGCGAGCACCGCTGAGCCCATTTTCCTGGTGCTGCTAGAGCGACACACTGTAACTAGGCGCAGAACTGACTTTCTCTGATAAATCGGCCCTTTAATGCACATCAGGGTGAACACGAAATTTCCAATATGTAGTACTCACTGACGACCCAAAGACGTTTCAGTATGTATGCGTCGGTACCACCGGAGCAGTGCCTAAGTATTATAAAGTGAAGGTCGACAGTTAGAGCCTCACATGAAGTATTTCATTGGATTCCCACGAGTGCGTAATGCACAGCGTGGCTGTTACTAGGAAACGGTCTTATTCGCCGTTCGTTAATATCTAGTTTTCTTTGCATCAATGTGAAAATGTTCCTATTACTAAATACAGTTTTGCTAGTTACAGTTCAAACTGTAAGCGACGGAAGAAACTGACATAATTCCATCCTTCCAATAAAGGAAACAGATTTCGGAGTGAGGTTCCTGAGATCTTGGATAGAGATGGAAGTCACTGGAGCGGTTGTCTCTTCCGTCAGATCGGCCGAGCGGTCCCATTCCGCCGCCGGCGGCTGTGCTGTGCGGACGTGTGGAGGGGCTTTTGCGGTGTTTACATCGTCGCTGCGAGCGGCCGGCGCTGTGTGGTGAGTTCGCGCTTTCTGCGTTAGTCATAGGTCACGATCACATTTCTAGAATGACATAATGGATCAGACAACGCGACGCGATACTTTGAAGTTGATTTTCGGTCCGAACTACGCCCGACCGAAATCTTACAAAGTTGAGGCATTTATCGAAGAAACTTTTCAGATCAAAGTGAATGAATTGATTGGAATTCTCCTGTCGATTGTCAGTCCGACTGTGTTTCTTAAGTTATCCAGTTCTGACAAGTGCGACCAAACTGTAGAAGCATGTGGTGGGGTGGCAAAATTCAAACATTCAGACGGACACATAGGGCAGGTCACGGTTTCGCGTGCCGGAATGGGAATAAGAACGGTTCGAAACTTTGAGCTCCCCTTTGAAATAACGCCCGAGGAGATTAACAACAAACTGAGAGACTATGGCGCCATTATCAGCAATGTCGGCGAAAAATGCTTTAGGTTGTACAAGTATCCAGTATTAAATGGAGTCAGGCAAGTTAAGATTGACATGCTGAAACATATCCCGCCGTATCTCTGGATTGGTGGATATAGAGCAATCATCATTTACGATGGCCAGCCGAGAACCTGCTCGGGTTGTGGTTCGACCCAACACGTCCGAGCGCAGCGTGTGCAGCGGCGTGTGACGCAACTGCCGACTGGGGAGCGAGACCCGCCTAGTGAAATGGCCACGCTACCCGTGACGTACGCCGCCGCACTACGCAGTGACGTCGCCCCAGACATGTGTTTCGACACGGCGGTAGTTGCTTATGCCGACGTTCCCGATGGTAGCGTAGCCATGGATACTAGCAGCACAGAAGCTACAGGTCCAGCACACTCACAAGACGAGGAAACTGACAGGTGTGCAGAACAAGACCAGGCTAAGATGGCAGAAGAAAACATGTGCAAAACACTCGAAGAAGTCGGGAAACACAAAGAGGATACGGTTGCCACGTCGGAGCATAATGACCAGCAGCCTACAACTGTTTAACCAAAGAAACGGAAGAAACGTCGAATACCCCGTCAGGGAGCATCAGTAATCGCGCCATTCTGCGTGAAAAGGCGAAACTAATAGGCCAAGAACTGGCGGAGACGACACAGGCAACTCCTCTGGAAGATCGAACAACAAAAAAGAAGACTCGAAATGAGGACACTGACCTCGACCGTGGAATCCAAATTCCAGGTGGTAAAGCTAGTCTGAAGGACCTTCCACCTGTACCAAACACGGACACGCAGGAAGTTACGTGCACGCCAGACTGGGCGGATGAATAGGAAGAGTAAAGCCATGTTGCAGAGATGGTTGACATCCCATATCGTTCAGGACGGACGGCACCAGACCGTCGACAGGATGCGTCCACCCGGCAACAAACCACCATCAAAGACGCTCGTGCAGCAGATGATGATGCCGACTTCTTCTAAGAGGAGCAAATATCCACTTCACTTGGAAAACAGCGGCATGAGGCGGCAGATTTAAGCTCTGGTTCCCGTAAGGCCCGAGCGGACGAAAAGAAATAACGGAACATATATTTCTCGGGCCGAGGTTTAGCTCTTCTCAAGGACGTTTCCGTGGTCGTTGTGTTGTGGCTCGGTGCTATTCCATTTTCCAACCCCTAAATAGCAACGCGAGACACTACCGGGCAAGTCCAAAGTGATCCGTACACGGACTAAGACGTCCACACGTCAGGAAACACACTCACCAATTTTTATGACGTGCCAAGGCACGGGTCATGTCCGATCACCGAAATGAGGCAGCGTTGGGCGTTGTTAGTAGTCTGGTGGGTGACAAACAAGGAATCCCGCGTGCTGTTTGTTTCTTCAGTTTTGCCATTTTCCTTTGTTTCTGGTGCTGCTGTGCGGTAATGCTATGGTCCAGCAGGCTGCCTCCCCCCCCCCCCCCCCCACCACCACACATCTTGCAGTCGGTACGCAAAGGCGCCAACATGTGGCCACAGTCAAATGGAAGGGTCCGTTGTGTGTTTGTCGACGTGGCCTCTCCCAGTCGTTTCTAGCACCTGTCCTCTACATATAACCCTATTCGCAAGCGTCAGCTTTCGCGTGAGCCGAGGAAAATTGAGACAAGTCGACACATGGGGACACACGTTGGTGTGAATGGTAATCCGCACTAGCCTATGAGTGGCGAATGAAAGTATACGTACCGTTGAAAACACCTTCCTGCGTAAAGGAGACAACTTTTGTGCGATGTCCGGGTTTCGAACCCAGAGCAGCTACTTGGGAAGCAACCATGCTGACCGACACACCACCACCGCCTTCTGCTACGCGCTGCTTGCGCCGTCATGTGTCGCCTTCCCTCCTGGCGCCAGAGGCTGAAGGCGATAGCGCTATAGGCGTTCAACACCGAGTGCACGGCGAGCACCGCTGAACCCGTTTCCCTGGTGCTGCTAGGGCGACATACTGTAACTAGGCGCAGAACTGACTTTCTCTGATAAATCGGCCCTTTAATGCACATCAGGGTGAACACGAAATTTCCAATATGTAGTACTCACTGACGACCCAAAGACGTTTCAGTATGTATGCGTCGGTACCACCAGAGCAGTGCCTAAGTATTGTAAAGTGAAGGTCGACAGTTAGAGCCTCACATGAAGTATTTGATTAGCTTCCCACGAGTGCGTAATGCACAGCGTGGCTGTTGCTAGGAAACGGTCTTATTCACCATTCAATAATATCTAGTTTTCTTTGCATCAATGTGGAAACGTTCCTATTACTAAATACAAAGTTGCTAATTACAGTTCAAACTGGAAGCGACGGAAGAAAGCTGTCACACGCGCCACATTGGTTCCCGAGAAAGACGGTGCTTTTCCTACGCCACATCTGACATTGCGTCTTACATACTCTTAAGCTGACATAATTCCATCCTACCAAAAAAGAAACAGATTTCGGAATGAGGTTCTTGAGATCTTGTTAGAGATGGAAGTCTGGAGCGGTTGTCTCGTACATCACGTTGGCCGAGCGGTCTAAGGCGCAAGATTTAAGCTCTGGTTCCCGTATGGGGGCGTGGGTTCGAACCCCACCACTGACAATCCATTTGAAACATTCTGAGACTAACGTACTTCCTTGATCTTATAGAACAAGTAAATTACGCAGAAACACGCCGTGGAGATTTTACTAGACACACAGTGGCAGCAGTGCAGGCGTCGCACGTCCGAAGGCCCGAGCACCCGAAAAGAAATAGCGCAACATATTTTTCCGTGCCAAGTTTTAGCTCTTCTCACGGACGTTTCCGTTTCTGTGGTCGGTGTGTTGTGACTTCCCTAAAGGGCATCGCGAGAGACTGCCATTCAAGTCCCAAGTGATCTGTACACGGGCTAAGACGTCCACACGTCTGGCAACATTCTCGCCAACTTGTATGCTGTGCCAACGACACGGGTTCATGTCCGATCTCCGAAATTAGGCAGCGTTGGGCGTGGTTAGTACTCGGGTGGGTGACGAACTAGGAAGTCCAGGTGCTGCTGTTTTCTTTAGTTTTGCCCCTTTCCTTAGTTTTTGGTGCTGCTGTGCGGTAATGCTATGGTCCAGAACGCTGCCGCCCCCCCCCCCCCCCTCTTGCTGTCAGTACGCTAAGACGCCAACGTGTGGCCACAGTCAAATGGAAGGGTCCGTTGTGTGTTTGTCGATGTGGCCTCTCCCAGTCGTTTCTAGCGCGTGTCCACTACATATACGCCCATTTGCAAGCGTTAGCTTTCGCGTCAGCCAAGCATCGTCGAGACAAGTTGACTCATGGGGATACACGATGCTGTGAATCGTAATTCGCACTAGCCTTGAAACGTCCCCTTAGAAAAATTATACAAGACTGTGCTTAAACTGGCACACAATATCCTTAGCGCAACGCAATCTGACTTCCAATAATCCCTACGAAAGAATGGCCCTGACTAGCATTAACCTATACGTTTCACAAATCACTTACCTTACAAAAATCTTCGTTACTTAAGCTACTGCAATACAGCGAGCGCCACTCCTGCCAGCTAAATAAAAGATTCAAACTACTGAAGGCACTAACTACTGATAGGCATAGTTAGCAAATGAAAGATTTTAATACAGAACAAACAATGTATTTACCTTAATAGTCATAATATATATATATCAGTTCGTGACACCAATTCTTACAAATTTCAAAACTTCGCCATCTCTCTTCCCACGTCCATCACTGCTGGCGGCTCACCTCCAACTGCGCAACGCTACGCGCTGTTAGCATCCAGCTGCCGCTGCCCGACACTACAATGGCAGACAACAATGCAAACTATCCAGAGGCTGCTCACAGCACAGCCAGTGATTTTTCATACAGAGCGCTACGTGGCGTTACCAATAAGAAAATGTAAACAGCCTACTTACATAGCCCCCATGCTCCCCACAAAAAAATTTACAAATTGTTTTGGGCCGTGGCCAATACAGATTTGAGAAATTTTTTCATAATTACAATAACAAAGAAATGAAATGCACACACTTATCAATACAATGTTGGTCAAAAGCTAAAATTCTCTCACAGTCCATAAAGACAGTCCTGATCGTTCATCATAGTAAAATTGCAGTGGTTTTTTCAAAGTCTGAGCAATAAAAGAAATTGCACTTGGAAGTAGTGGATTTCTAAGCAGTCTTGAAGAAGTAGTGTTTTCCTTCCAACGGACAGACAGTGCTGATTCTTGACATGCAGACAGGTAATGGGCCACAGCAGAGTCAGTCAACGTTGAAGACTATCGGTAGGTAGGTTATCAAAAAGCAGACCCACTGTAGTCCTGGCAGAGATTACTATTGGTGGGCCACCAGAGTTGCAGATCCACTGCAGTCCTTGTAGAAATAATGGTATTGGTGGGCCATCGAAGGTGCAGACCCACTGTAGTCCTTGTAGAGATGGCCAGCAGCCATCTGTTTGACTGTGAAGGCGCACAATCACCATTGAAGAGTCTTGTGGATAATATAGCAAGTCCATAACCACCACTTATGCGCTCACAAAAATTGTTTTTGAAATGTCCTTAGAACCAGAAATGCTGTTATCCAGTCCCTTACTGAGTTATTAACACACATGCAAACACTATCAGTCCCTACTTCTCACATATTGTGCATATACTACAACCAACAGAAACGTGTGCAGTGAAATGTAATTTACAAGTTACTTAATTTGATGAACTGGTGTCAATTACAATTTTATAACATAAGAATGCAATAACATAGGTACAAAATACATCTTTAAAGAACATAACAATACAGATAACATTTGCAGTAGTATAGGCTTTACAAAAGAATCGAAATATCAAATACATCAGTGTTACAAAAATTACGACATAAGTACATACATAAAAGATCAGAATAACTTTTGAAACATCAACTTCACACATGAGCATTAGAACAAAACAGTATAAATAATGTGTAAACATCTTTACGAAGTAAATAACATGTTATTAATGCAAATTATATTTGAGGATAACAGTAATCCTCATCATAGTGAATGTAGCTTAGTATTAGAAAAATTCTGCAACATAAGTCTTATCAGATAAACATATAAAGACAGGAAGAACATAAATACACAAGGGTACACAAACACGTAGTGGGATAACACAAGGAAAGGGCAGGGTTTGTTTTACTGCAGTATTTTGCAAACAAAACTTTCTTTACTTCTCAGAGATCTCCCTTCGTTCTTCATTATTTCCAAAAGGTCATATCGAAGCCTGCTTTCTGTATTATGCTCACATCCTCTTTCAAAAATAGTTTTTCTCCACTATACACTACTTTTTTGGCCAAACCATTCTCTTATAGCTTCTCAATGCATTTCTTCTAATTCGTCATAGTTATTTTCTTATATAGTCTCCCCCCTCTTAAGCTAACTTAAATCTACTGAGCTCAGATGCTTAACTAAGGGACAAGGCAGCAGCAGCAGCACAAAACAATTAATACAAACAGCAATGACAAAAAAATGCAAGTAAGCATAGCGAGCACCAATGAATGTAATAATTTATATCTAAACATGACAAAGCTGTAGCAGAAAAAATATTACAGTAAAAATGTTTAATACCTATGTCACATCTTAACACTAGAGTGATGCATCACGAGAACATACGCTAGCAGATAAGTTACCAAATAGTAAAAAAAATATTTTTGCAATTCCCGTGAAGGGAAATGTCTATTTGTGCTCTATATTCCAGGAAAGTAAATCATAAAATGATTCTTTACTGGGTCTGTAGACAGAAAATAGTGATATTAGTACATCTATTAAATTTTATTTTAACCAATGCTGCAGTGCAGATAGAAACTGGATATTAAACAAAATGAGCAATCTCTCAGCTGGAAAGACAATAGATATAAAATGTTTCTCATCATTTCATTTCAGTAAATGTCATAAATTAAGAACTCTATAGTGTAATCATGTTTTCAAGTTTGAGGGTGTCGTATTACGATGCTTTCTACAAAGGAATGTCAATAGCGAGGATAATGGCTTCCCTTTTTTTTTACCTGTGCCTCTGAAAGGCACACACTAATGGCTTTTTTCCCAGGCGACTGTCGCACAGCTGGGTGCCCATGACGCATTACATGCAGGAGGTCACTTACCTTTCTTACTGAAAAATTTACGACAGCAGTTTCCGCTACAGTGACAGTCTCATATAAAAAATTTCACAGGTCAAGAATTTGCGTTATTCATCTGTAGAAACAAAATCTTATTGAAACAGTGTCCAAAAAATATTAGTCGGCATTGTAATACATTCAAGCATTTACATACATTTCATAACTCTTAAAGTACGATTCTTGGTTTCCAACAACCTTTTTTTTGCAAACCAGAGTCCCTAACCACTACTCATTCTTCCTTACCTTATTACACATATACATATTCGTCGACACTTCTTCACTATTTCATCATAACAGATACGTAGCATAACCAAATAACTCATATAGCATCAGCTTAAACATACCTCAGCAGCATAATTCACATCGTCGTCGTAATAATAACATCATAACACCTCAGTCAACTCTCAAAATCGTAGTAGCTTCCTCCAATAATTTCAAAAGCTAAAAAAATTCTCTGCTCATGTCAAAAGTGTCATCTACCTCAAACGTACTTTAAAAATCATGATCCCACACAAAGTACATAATTCAAAGCTCTCATAGTATCACAATGGTTCTGAAAAAATATGAACGGTTCACAAAGTGCTGACAAAATACAGTTTCATAAGTGTGAAGTTATCCAACTGTGTAATTGCGTAAACATGACACAGATGTAGTAAAAAAAAAAGTTTGGTTTTCTGTTAAATGATCAGATAGCTGTGTAATTTATGTGTTGGAGAAATATGGTACCGATGTGTAAAGTTGTATAAGCAAATACCATATTAGCTAGGGCTCCTTGTGCTTGCCATACACATGGTACACAAAGTAAGCGTGTACCCCCCTGAGGATTAATGTAATTATATCCTCAGATGTTACAGGTTACAGCAATGGAATGAAATGTATCACGGAAAACCTTTGTATCATTGTACTTCAAATATCTTTAAAAATAAATGTTTTAAGTACAAAATTAATCACTCAAATACGTGTACTGTAGCGATAAACTGTGCGTCTTGTTGTAAGATAATTATGTGGAAGTGTCGTAGTTATCGTCCTCTGTAAGCAAAGTTCTGCTAAAGTCAATGTACTTACCTCGTAATAAAGGAAGTGAATTGCTTTGCGTATAAATATCTTAGTTATTACGCTTATTGCCGTGATGAAGACAGTAATATGCTGTAACGTATTGTTGTGCTACAGAAAAGGCTGTCTCATTGTTACTACTAAAACATGTTTTACTTTCCAGAATAATTCAGAAAAACTGTGCAGATATAAAACAGATACACCGCAAAAGCAACAATGTAAATCGTGTCACATATTAGTAGCGTCGTGATATAATCGTGTAGTTATCAGAGAAACCAAATGCTAAGTCATCTTTAATCTCACTGAATGTACTTCAAATAAAGAATGTATTTTCAAGTAAACCAAAATGTTACATTAAAATCTCATTAGCAGTACTGGTAAATGTTCTAAGTATGTAGGCCTTATAGTCGTTACGTAATCGTGCAACTAGCAAGCAAGAATGTACACACACAATAACACTGTGTTGTCTGTTCGCTGCAACAATGCATTCGTAATTTCTGTTTAAAAATATTCCCTAGGTTCTAGACTGGATAGTTAACTTCAAAACATTGTTGCATGTTAACAATTTCTTAAGTCTGACAAAGCATACTAGAAATGTGAAGTGAAAAGTTTTGTGGCAAAGACAAAGTTAAAAAGCAGATTATCTTTCAATAAACGGTTTTAAATGTGAAATGTAGTACAATTCTTTACTCTTCCTAGTGCTCAGAGTTAACTTGAACGCAATTATCATGCGGTACACGTCGGTAAAGAATACTGGAATTTTTCACAAGGTTAGCGTGTATGTTAATTTTCTCTGAGCCAGCCGGCGCACGCGGCTGCCTGCGGTGCGAGTCATTGTCTGTCTCTTTGTTGGCGCGCGTCGTTATTGGGATTAGGAGACCTAACTTCTACAAATTCACCTTGTCGAGAGGGCCCTGCTCTGTTTGAATCCCGCCAGTTCTGATGAAATTCCGGTCTGTCGTTATGATTATATTGTCTGTCGTCATGTCTGTAGTTCCTGTAATTTCTTTCTTGTCGGTCACGTGGTGGAGAATTTCTCCCTGAATCATAACTGCGCGCTGGACCGTTGCGTCTGAAGTTATTCCGTCTCCCTTGATAATAATTATTTTGGTTCCCGTATTGTCTGTTTCTCTGATTGTGTCTGTGATATTCATTACTACGGAAATGCGATCTTTCTCTGTAACTATTACTCTGCCGGTGGTTGTCATATGGGTGGTGTCTGTTTTGGTCACGATTTGTGTTGTGAGAATAGCCTTGTCGTGTCCAGTTATTGTTTCTTCCATCGCGGAATTGCGACGGATGTGACCTGTAGTGATTGTTTTCCTGTTTTCGCATTCCGCGACTGTCTTTGTCAATTTCTAATTCTTGTAAGAGCCCCTGAAAAGCTTCAATGTCGTCTTTGCATCGTCCTGCTAAAATAATCTGTCGCAAATGTTCAGGTAATTTGATTAAGGAAATGCGGATGAGTTCTGAGGGGCTGTATAGGTTTGAAAGATACTGATTCTTATGTAACATGTCTTCAAAATATTTGACAAGACTGGAAAATTCAGATTGTTCGAAATTTTTCATCATTATGATGCCATGTTTTACTCGGTCTTGTGTGGCTTGAGACCAATATGCTGAGAGGAGGGCGTGGTAAAATTCTCCTTCACTGTGGCAATCGTGAATGACCGATCGCATTCTTACAGCTGGTTCATTCTCTAAATAGCCACACATAAATTCTAATCTGTGCTCTAATGACCAGTTGGGACGAAAACAATGACAGAATTGATGAAGCTACGCTTGTGGATGAATGTCGTTGCCAGAATTCCTGAATGTTTTGAATTTACGTGTAGTAATGAACAGCTTATAGTCAAAATCGTCGTGTCGGCGGGTTGCATGTCGGTCATTGTTACGTCGTTTCGGCGGTTCCATCTCAAAATTCGGTTTACTCTGCCAATTTCTTTCATAATCTCCAAGGTGCCCTGTGTTATTATTTTGTGGCGGTTCCGTGTTTTTATGTCCCTCTTCCCGTATTGGTGTGCGAGAGTCCTCTGAAATACGTAATTCTTGTATTACCCGTGTCAGCTGACCTTGTACTTCCCGGATTTCTCTTTGGTGTTGCGTATTAATTTGATTTTGATTTTGTTTGAATTTCCTAATTTGTTCGAACTCTTCGGTGTCATTAAAGACTACCGGTTTTGTGTCATTCAGATTATCATCTACCTTCGTAGATAAATTATTTAGCTGATCCGAAAGTTCAACTACTTTCTCTGATAATGAACTAATGTCCTCCATGTGTCTTTCTGAACCAATTTTCAGAATATCTACTGTGTCCTTTAAGTTTTCTTGAGTTTTTGCAAGTTGAATAACCGAATCGGTAGATGCAGCTGAGTCAATTTTAGCTTGCAAGGTCTCATGATTTTCATGTACAGTTGTTTGCAGTTCTTTTATGGCTGCTTCGTGATTCTGTAATGCGTTTTCATGCCGCGAAAAAATAGCATGAAAATGTTCACAAATTTGTGTTTTTACGTCATTACAGATTTTTTGACATTTCCATTCAATGTTATGTAACTCAGTAGTTAAATCTTCACGTGTTTGTTCAAGTGTGATGTCTAACTTCCGAAGATTTTGTTCCATTGTGTCTAACTTTTGAAGCTTTTGCTGTGTTTGTCTCTGATTTTGTTCCATTGTGTCTAACGTTTGAAGCTTTTGCTGTGTTTGTCTCTGATTTTGTTCCATTGTGTCTAACTTTTGAAGATTATGTTCCATTGTGTCCAACTGTTGCTGTGTTTGTCTCTGATTTTGTTCCATTGTGTCTAACTTTTGAAGATTTTGTTCCATTGTGTCTAACGTTTGATGATTTTGTCCCATTTGTTTCTGATTTTGTTCCATTTGTTGCATTAATTCCAATAATAATGTATTAGTGTCTGGAATCTGTTTTTCTATGCTTTTTGGCAGTGCATTTTCACCGGCAACATTTACATTTTGACAGGCAGAAAATGTGTCTTGACTGATTTGAGAAAACGGTGAGGACCCATAACCTAAGTCTACAGTATTTGCAATATTGTGTTCTGTCATTTCGGATTCCTGAGGCGAGCTGTTGCCGACTGATCGATCGATAATTGTTCCCTGTTCACTATTTGTTTCATTGTCTACACCATTATTTGCCGCCCGCTCCATTTCCCTATGCACAATGACCAAATTACTACTTCAAATGTCTGTTAATTCACTACACAGTGGTGCTGATAAGCAACGCTCGTCGTCACTATTATTTCTCAGTTTCCTTTAACGCCTAGTGTTACGTTTTTCACACGCCATTATTGTCACAATATTTCACACGATAACACATAAAAGCACAATTTGAAGAGCAATAATAAGAGAACACATTAACAAAGCACTGAAAATAATATCTTGTTAATTGCAAGCGAAGCTGCTAAATACTTTGTGCAAATCTACATGCATGCCACAACTGTTTTACTGTACAACAATGAAAGACTGCAACTACAAAGGAAATTCTCTCTATGATTACGCGCTAGCAATAAACAAAGGCTACACTAACTACACAAACTACAAGAAAAAATCAGAAGATTCCAGTGAGGTATCCTTGGCTAAGGGTCGACATATGAAACGTCCCCATAGAACAATTATACAAGACTGTGCTTAAACTGACAAACAATATCTTTAGCGCAACGCAATCTGACTTCCAAAAATCCATACGAAAGAATGGCCCTGACTAGCAATAACCTATACGTTTCACAAATCACTTACCTCACAAAAATCTTCGTTACTCAAGCTACTGCAATACTCCTGCCAGCTAAATAAAAGATTCAAACTACTGAAGGCACTAACTACCGATAGGCATAGTTAGCAAATGAAAGATTTTAATACAGAACAAACAATATATTTACCTTAATAGTCATAATATATATATCAGTTCGTAACACCAATTCTTACAAATTTCAAAACTCCGCCATCTCTCTCCCCACGTCCACCACTGCTGGCGGCTCACCTCCAACTGAGCACCGTTACGCGCTGTTAGCATCCAGCTGCCGCTGCCCGACACTAAAATGGCAGACAACAATGCAAACTAGCCACAGACTGCGCACAACACAGTCAGTGATTTTTCATACAGAGCGCTACGTGGCGGTACCAGTAAGAAAATGTAAACAGCCTACTTACAGCCTATGAGGGGCGAAGGAAAGTACACGTACCGTTGAAATCACATTCCTGCGTAAAGGAGACAACTTTGGTGCGATGTCCGGGTTTCGAACACAGAGCAGCTACTTGGGAAACAACCATGCCGACCCACACACCACCACCGCCTTCTGCTACGCGCTGCTTGCGCCGTAATGTGTCGCCTTCCATCCTGGCGCCAGAGGCCGAAGGCGATAGCGCTATCGGCGTTCAACGACGAGAGCAAGCCGAGCACCGCTGAACCCGTTTTCCTGGTGCTCCTAGGGCGACATAATGTAACTAGGCGCAGAACTGACTTTCTCTGATAAATCGGCCCTTTAATGCACATCAGGGCGAACACGAAATTTCTAATATGAAGTTCTCAGTAACGATCCAAAGACGTTTCAGTATGTATGCGTCGGTACCACCAGAGCAGTGCCTAAGTATTGTAAAGTGAAGGTCGACAGTTAGAACTCACATGAAGTATTTCATTAGCTTCCCACGAGTGCGTAATGCACAGCGTGGCTGTTGCTAGGAAACGGTCTTATTCGCCGTTCAGTTATGTCTAGTTTTCTTTGCATCAATGTGGAAACGATCCTATTACTAAATACAAAGTTGCTTGTTACAGTTCAAACTGGAAGCGACGGAAGAAAGCTGTGACATGCGCCACATTGGTTCCCGAGAAGGACGGTGCCTTTCCTACGCCACATCTGACATTGCGTCTTACATACTCTTAAACTGACATAATTCCATCCTACCAAAAAAGAAACAGATTTCGGAATGAGGTTCTTGAGATCTTGTTAGAGATGGAAGTCTGGAGCGGTTGTCTCGTACGTCACATTGGCCGAGCGGTCTAAGGCGCAAGATTTAAGCTCTGGTTCCAGTATGGGGGCGTGGGTTCGAACCCCACCTCTGACAATCCATTTGAAACATTCTGAGCTAACGTACTCCCTTGATCTTATAGAACAAGTCATTTACGCAGAAACACACCGTGGAGATTTCACTAGAGACGGCAGTGGCAGCAATGCGGGCGTCGCACGTCCGAAGGCCCGAGCGGCCGAAAAGAAATAGCGCAACATATTTTTCCGTGCCAAGTTTTAGCTCTTCTCACGGACGTTTCCGTTTCCGTGGTCGGAGTGTTGTGGCTTCCCTAAAGGGCAATGCCAGAGACTACCATTCAAGTCCCAAGTGATCTGCACACGGTCTAAGATGACCACACGTCTGGCAACATTCTCGCCAACTTGTATGCCGTGCCAACGACACGGGTTCATGTCCGATCTCCGAAATTAGGCAGCGTTGGGCGTAATTAGTACCCGGGTGGGTGACGAACTAGGAAGTCCGGGTGGTGCTATTTTCTTCAGTTTTGCCCCCTTTCCTTAGTTTTTGGTGCTGCTGTGCGGTAATGTTATGGTCCAGCACGCTGCCCCCCCCCCACCCCCCTTGCTGACGGTACGCTAAGGCGCCAACATGTGGCCAGAGTCAAATGGAATTGTCCGTTGTGTGTTTGTCGATGTGGCCTCTCCCAAGTCCCAAGTGATCTGCACACGGTCTAAGACGTCCACACGTCTATCAACATTCTCGCCAACTTGTATGCTGTGCCCGCGACACGGGTTCATGTCCGATCTTCGAAATTAGGCAGCGTTGGGCGTGGTTAGTACTCGGGTGGGTGACGAACTAGGAAGTCCAGGTGCTGCTTTTTTCTTTAGTTTTGCCCCTTTCCTTAGTTTTTGATGCTGCTGTGCGGTAATGCTATGGTCCAGAACGCTGCCCCCCCCACCCCCCCCCCTGCTGTCGGTACGCTAAGACGCCAACGTGTGGCCACAGTCAAATGGAAGGGTCCGTTGTGTGTTTGTCGATGTGGCCTCTCCCAGTCGTTTCTAGCGCGTGTCCACTACATATACGCCCATTTGCAAGCGTTAGCTTTCGCGTCAGCCAAGCAACGTCGAGACAAGTCGACTCATGGGGATACACGATGCTGTGAATCGTAATTCGCATTAGCCTTGAAACGTCCCCTTAGAAAAATTATACAAGACTGTGCCTAAACTGGCACACAATATCTTTAGCGCAACGCAATCTGACTTCCAATAATCCCTACGAAAGAATGGCCCTGACTAGCATTAACCTATACGTTTCACAAATCACTTACCTTACAAAAATCTTCGTTACTTAAGCTACTGCAATACAGCGAGCGCCACTCCTGCCAGCTAAATAAAAGATTCAAACTACTGAAGGCACTAACTACTGATAGGCATAGTTAGCAAATGAAAGATTTTAATACAGAACAAACAATGTATTTACCTTAATAGTCATAATATATATATATCAGTTCGTGACACCAATTCTTACAAATTTCAAAACTTCGCCATCTCTCTTCCCACGTCCATCACTGCTGGCGGCTCACCTCCAACTGCGCAACGCTACGCGCTGTTAGCATCCAGCTGCCGCTGCCCGACACTACAATGGCAGACAACAATGCAAACTATCCAGAGGCTGCTCACAGCACAGCCAGTGATTTTTCATACAGAGCGCTACGTGGCGTTACCAATAAGAAAATGTAAACAGCCTACTTACATAGCCCCCATGCTCCCCACAAAAAAATTTACAAATTGTTTTGGGCCGTGGCCAATACAGATTTGAGAAATTTTTTCATAATTACAATAACAAAGAAATGAAATGCACACACTTATCAATACAATGTTGGTCAAAAGCTAAAATTCTCTCACAGTCCATAAAGACAGTCCTGATCGTTCATCATAGTAAAATTGCAGTGGTTTTTTCAAAGTCTGAGCAATAAAAGAAATTGCACTTGGAAGTAGTGGATTTCTAAGCAGTCTTGAAGAAGTAGTGTTTTCCTTCCAACGGACAGACAGTGCTGATTCTTGACATGCAGACAGGTAATGGGCCACAGCAGAGTCAGTCAACGTTGAAGACTATCGGTAGGTAGGTTATCAAAAAGCAGACCCACTGTAGTCCTAGCAGAGATTACTATTGGTGGGCCACCAGAGTTGCAGACCCACTGCAGTCCTTGTAGAAATAATGGTATTGGTGGGCCATCGAAGGTGCAGACCCACTGTAGTCCTTGTAGAGATGGCCAGCAGCCATCTGTTTGACTGTGAAGGCGCACAATCACCATTGAAGAGTCTTGTGGATAATATAGCAAGTCCATAACCACCACTTATGCGCTCACAAAAATTGTTTTTGAAATGTCCTTAGAACCAGAAATGCTGTTATCCAGTCCCTTACTGAGTTATTAACACACATGCAAACACTATCAGTCCCTACTTCTCACATATTGTGCATATACTACAACCAACAGAAACGTGTGCAGTGAAATGTAATTTACAAGTTACTTAATTTGATGAACTGGTGTCAATTACAATTTTATAACATAAGAATGCAATAACATAGGTACAAAATACATCTTTAAAGAACATAACAATACAGATAACATTTGCAGTAGTATAGGCTTTACAAAAGAATCGAAATATCAAATACATCAGTGTTACAAAAATTACGACATAAGTACATACATAAAAGATCAGAATAACTTTTGAAACATCAACTTCACACATGAGCATTAGAACAAAACAGTATAAATAATGTGTAAACATCTTTACGAAGTAAATAACATGTTATTAATGCAAATTATATTTGAGGATAACAGTAATCCTCATCATAGTGAATGTAGCTTATTATTAGAAAAATTCTGCAACATAAGTCTTATCAGATAAACATATAAAGACAGGAAGAACATAAATACACAAGGGTACACAAACACGTAGTGGGATAACACAAGGAAAGGGCAGGGTTTGTTTTACTGCAGTATTTTGCAAACAAAGCTTTCTTTACTTCTCGGAGATCTCCCTTCGTTCTTCATTATTTCCAAAAGGTCATATCGAAGCCTGCTTTCTGTATTATGCTCACATCCTCTTTCAAAAATAGTTTTTCTCCACTATACACTACTTTTTTGGCCAAACCATTTTCTTATAGCTTCTCAATGCATTTCTTCTAATTCGTCATAGTTATTTTCTTATATAGTCTCCCCCCTCTTAAGCTAACTTAAATCTACTGAGCTCAGATGCTTAACTAAGGGACAAGGCAGCAGCAGCAGCACAAAACAATTAATACAAACAGCAATGACAAAAAAATGCAAGTAAGCATAGCGAGCACCAATGAATGTAATAATTTATATCTAAACATGACAAAGCTGTAGCAGAAAAAATATTACAGTAAAAATGTTTAATACCTATGTCACATCTTAACACTAGAGTGATGCATCACGAGAACATACGCTAGCAGATAAGTTACCAAATAGTAAAAAAAATATTTTTGCAATTCCCGTGAAGGGAAATGTCTATTTGTGCTCTATATTCCAGGAAAGTAAATCATAAAATGATTCTTTACTGGGTCTGTAGACAGAAAATAGTGATATTAGTACATCTATTAAATTTTATTTTAACCAATGCTGCAGTGCAGATAGAAACTGGATATTAAACAAAATGAGCAATCTCTCAGCTGGAAAGACAATAGATATAAAATGTTTCTCATCATTTCATTTCAGTAAATGTCATAAATTAAGAACTCTATAGTGTAATCATGTTTTCAAGTTTGAGGGTGTCGTATTACGATGCTTTCTACAAAGGAATGTCAATAGCGAGGATAATGGCTTCCCTTTTTTTTTACCTGTGCCTCTGAAAGGCACACACTAATGGCTTTTTTCCCAGGCGACTGTCGCACAGCTGGGTGCCCATGACGCATTACATGCAGGAGGTCACTTACCTTTCTTACTGAAAAATTTACGACAGCAGTTTCCGCTACAGTGACAGTCTCATATAAAAAATTTCACAGGTCAAGAATTTGCGTTATTCATCTGTAGAAACAAAATCTTATTGAAACAGTGTCCAAAAAATATTAGTCGGCATTGTAATACATTCAAGCATTTACATACATTTCATAACTCTTAAAGTACGATTCTTGGTTTCCAACAACCTTTTTTTTGCAAACCAGAGTCCCTAACCACTACTCATTCTTCCTTACCTTATTACACATATACATATTCGTCGACACTTCTTCACTATTTCATCATAACAGATACGTAGCATAACCAAATAACTCATATAGCATCAGCTTAAACATACCTCAGCAGCATAATTCACATCGTCGTCGTAATAATAACATCATAACACCTCAGTCAACTCTCAAAATCGTAGTAGCTTCCTCCAATAATTTCAAAAGCTAAAAAAATTCTCTGCTCATGTCAAAAGTGTCATCTACCTCAAACGTACTTTAAAAATCATGATCCCACACAAAGTACATAATTCAAAGCTCTCATAGTATCACAATGGTTCTGAAAAAATATGAACGGTTCACAAAGTGCTGACAAAATACAGTTTCATAAGTGTGAAGTTATCCAACTGTGTAATTGCGTAAACATGACACAGATGTAGTAAAAAAAAACGTTTGGTTTTCTGTTAAATGATCAGATAGCTGTGTAATTTATGTGTTGGAGAAATATGGTACCGATGTGTAAAGTTGTATAAGCAAATACCATATTAGCTAGGGCTCCTTGTGCTTGCCATACACATGGTACACAAAGTAAGCGTGTACCCCCCTGAGGATTAATGTAATTATATCCTCAGATGTTACAGGTTACAGCAATGGAATGAAATGTATCACGGAAAACCTTTGTATCATTGTACTTCAAATATCTTTAAAAATAAATGTTTTAAGTACAAAATTAATCACTCAAATACGTGTACTGTAGCGATAAACTGTGCGTCTTGTTGTAAGATAATTATGTGGAAGTGTCGTAGTTATCGTCCTCTGTAAGCAAAGTTCTGCTAAAGTCAATGTACTTACCTCGTAATAAAGGAAGTGAATTGCTTTGCGTATAAATATCTTAGTTATTACGCTTATTGCCGTGATGAAGACAGTAATATGCTGTAACGTATTGTTGTGCTACAGAAAAGGCTGTCTCATTGTTACTACTAAAACATGTTTTACTTTCCAGAATAATTCAGAAAAACTGTGCAGATATAAAACAGATACACCGCAAAAGCAACAATGTAAATCGTGTCACATATTAGTAGCGTCGTGATATAATCGTGTAGTTATCAGAGAAACCAAATGCTAAGTCATCTTTAATCTCACTGAATGTACTTCAAATAAAGAATGTATTTTCAAGTAAACCAAAATGTTACATTAAAATCTCATTAGCAGTACTGGTAAATGTTCTAAGTATGTAAGCCTTATAGTCGTTACGTAATCGTGCAACTAGCAAGCAAGAATGTACACACACAATAACACTGTGTTGTCTGTTCGCTGCAACAATGCATTCGTAATTTCTGTTTAAAAATATTCCCTAGGTTCTAGACTGGATAGTTAACTTCAAAACATTATTGCATGTTAACAATTTCTTAAGTCTGACAAAGCATACTAGAAATGTGAAGTGAAAAGTTTTGTGGCAAAGACAAAGTTAAAAAGCAGATTATCTTTCAATAAACGGTTTTAAATGTGAAATGTAGTACAATTCTTTACTCTTCCTAGTGCTCAGAGTTAACTTGAACGCAATTATCATGCGGTACACGTCGGTAAAGAATACTGGAATTTTTCACAAGGTTAGCGTGTATGTTATTTTTCTCTGAGCCAGCCGGCGCACGCGGCTGCCTGCGGTGCGAGTCATTGATCTGTCTCATTGTTGGCGAGCGTCGTTATTGGGATTAGGAGACCTAACTTCTACAAATTCACCTTGTCGAGAGGGCCCTGCTCTGTTTGAATCCCGCCAGTTCTGATGAAATTCCGGTCTGTCGTTATGATTATATCGTCTGTCGTCATGTCTGTAGTTCCTGTAATTTCTTTCTTGTCGGTCACGTGGTGGAGAATTTCTCCCTGAATCGTAACTGCGCGCTGGACCGTTGCGTCTGAAGTTATTCCGTCTCCCTTGATAATAATTATTTTGGTTCCCGTATTGTCTGTTTCTCTGATTGTGTCTGTGATATTCATTACTACGGAAATGCGATCTTTCTCTGTAACTATTACTCTGCCGGTGGTTGTCATATGGGTGGTGTCTGTTTTGGTCACGATTTGTGTTGTGAGAATAGCCTTGTCGTGTCCAGTTATTGTTTCTTCCATCGCGGAATTGCGACGGATGTGACCTGTAGTGATTGTTTTCCTGTTTTCGCATTCCGCGACTGTCTGTGTCAATTTCTAATTCTTGTAAGAGCCCCTGAAAAGCTTCAATGTCGTCTTTGCATCGTCCTTGCTAAAATAATCTGTCGCAAATGTTCAGGTAATTTGATTAAGCAAATGCGGATGAGTTCTGAGGGGCTGTATAGGTTTGAAAGATACTGATTCTTATGTAACATGTCTTCAAAATATTTGACAAGACTGGAAAATTCAGATTGTTCGAAATTTTTCATCATTATGATGCCATGTTTTACTCGGTCTTGTGTGGCTTGAGACCAATATGCTGAGAGGAGGGCGTGGTAAAATTCTCCTTCACTGTGGCAATCGTGAATGACCGATCGCATTCTTACAGCTGGTTCATTCTCTAAATAGCCACACATAAATTCTAATCTGTGCTCTAATGACCAGTTGGGACGAAAACAATGACAGAATTGATGAAGCTACGCTTGTGGATGAATGTCGTTGCCAGAATTCCTGAATGTTTTGAATTTACGTGTAGTAATGAACAGCTTATAGTCAAAATCGTCGTGTCGGCGGGTTGCATGTCGGTCATTGTTACGTCGTTTCGGCGGTTCCATCTCAAAATTCGGTTTACTCTGCCAATTTCTTTCATAATCTCCAAGGTGCCCTGTGTTATTATTTTGTGGCGGTTCCGTGTTTTTATGTCCCTCTTCCCGTATTGGTGTGCGAGAGTCCTCTGAAATACGTAATTCTTGTATTACCCGTGTCAGCTGACCTTGTACTTCCCGGATTTCTCTTTGGTGTTGCGTATTAATTTGATTTTGATTTTGTTTGAATTTCCTAATTTGTTCGAACTCTTCGGTGTCATTAAAGACTACCGGTTTTGTGTCATTCAGATTATCATCTACCTTCGTAGATAAATTATTTAGCTGATCCGAAAGTTCAACTACTTTCTCTGATAATGAACTAATGTCCTCCATGTGTCTTTCTGAACCAATTTTCAGAATATCTACTGTGTCCTTTAAGTTTTCTTGAGTTTTTGCAAGTTGAATAACCGAATCGGTAGATGCAGCTGAGTCAATTTTAGCTTGCAAGGTCTCATGATTTTCATGTACAGTTGTTTGCAGTTCTTTTATGGCTGCTTCGTGATTCTGTAATGCGTTTTCATGCCGCGAAAAAATAGCATGAAAATGTTCACAAATTTGTGTTTTTACGTCATTACAGATTTTTTGACATTTCCATTCAATGTTATGTAACTCAGTAGTTAAATCTTCACGTGTTTGTTCAAGTGTGATGTCTAACTTCCGAAGATTTTGTTCCATTGTGTCTAACTTTTGAAGCTTTTGCTGTGTTTGTCTCTGATTTTGTTCCATTGTGTCTAACTTTTGAAGATTATGTTCCATTGTGTCCAACTGTTGCTGTGTTTGTCTCTGATTTTGTTCCATTGTGTCTAACTTTTGAAGATTTTGTTCCATTGTGTCTAACGTTTGATGATTTTGTCCCATTTGTTTCTGATATTGTTCCATTTGTTGCATTAATTCCAATAATAATGTATTAGTGTCTGGAATCTGTTTTTCTATGCTTTTTGGCAGTGCATTTTCACCGGCAACATTTACATTTTGACAGGCAGAAAATGTGTCTTGACTGATTTGAGAAAACGGTGAGGACCCATAACCTAAGTCTACAGTATTTGCAATATTGTGTTCTGTCATTTCGGATTCCTGAGGCGAGCTGTTGCCGACTGATCGATCGATAATTGTTCCCTGTTCACTATTTGTTTCATTGTCTACACCATTATTTGCCGCCCGCTCCATTTCCCTATGCACAATGACCAAATTACTACTTCAAATGTCTGTTAATTCACTACACAGTGGTGCTGATAAGCAACGCTCGTCGTCACTATTATTTCTCAGTTTCCTTTAACGCCTAGTGTTACGTTTTTCACACGCCATTATTGTCACAATATTTCACACGATAACACATAAAAGCACAATTTGAAGAGCAATAATAAGAGAACACATTAACAAAGCACTGAAAATAATATCTTGTTAATTGCAAGGGAAGCTGCTAAATACTTTGTGCAAATCTACATGCATGCCACAACTGTTTTACTGTACAACAATGAAAGACTGCAACTACAAAGGAAATTCTCTCTATGACTACGCGCTAGCAATAAACAAAGGCTACACTAACTACACAAACTACAAGAAAAAATCAGAAGATTCCAGTGAGGTATCCTTGGCTAAGGGTCGACATATGAAACGTCCCCATAGAACAATTATACAAGACTGTGCTTAAACTGACACACAATATCTTTAGCGCAACGCAATCTGACTTCCAAAAATCCATACGAAAGAATGGCCCTGACTAGCAATAACCTATACGTTTCACAAATCACTTACCTCACAAAAATCTTCGTTACTCAAGCTACTGCAATACTCCTGCCAGCTAAATAAAAGATTCAAACTACTGAAGGCACTAACTACCGATAGGCATAGTTAGCAAATGAAAGATTTTAATACAGAACAAACAATATATTTACCTTAATAGTCATAATATATATATCAGTTCGTAACACCAATTCTTACAAATTTCAAAACTCCGCCATCTCTCTCCCCACGTCCACCACTGCTGGCGGCTCACCTCCAACTGAGCACCGTTACGCGCTGTTAGCATCCAGCTGCCGCTGCCCGACACTAAAATGGCAGACAACAATGCAAACTAGCCACAGACTGCGCACAACACAGTCAGTGATTTTTCATACAGAGCGCTACGTGGCGGTACCAGTAAGAAAATGTAAACAGCCTACTTACAGCCTATGAGGGGCGAAGGAAAGTACACGTACCGTTGAAATCACATTCCTGCGTAAAGGAGACAACTTTGGTGCGATGTCCGGGTTTCGAACACAGAGCAGCTACTTGGGAAACAACCATGCCGACCCACACACCACCACCGCCTTCTGCTACGCGCTGCTTGCGCCGTAATGTGTCGCCTTCCATCCTAACGCCAGAAGCCGAAGGAGATAGCGCTATCGGCGTTCAACGACGAGAGCAAGCCGAGCACCGCTGAACCCGTTTTCCTGGTGCTGCTAGGGCGACATACTGTAACTAGACGCAGAACTGACTTTCTCTGATAAATCGGCCCTTTAATGCACATCAGGGCGAACACGAAATTTCTTATATGAAGTTCTCAGTAACGATCCAAAGACGTTTCAGTATGAATGCGTCGGTACCACCAGAGCAGTGCCTAAGTATTGTAAAGTGAAGGTCGACAGTTAGAACTCACATGAAGTATTTCATTAGCTTCCCACGAGTGCGTAATGCACAGCGTGGCTGTTGCTAGGAAACGGTCTTATTCGCCGTTCAGTTATGTCTAGTTTTCTTTGCATCAATGTGGAAACGATCCTATTACTAAATACAAAGTTGCTAATTACAGTTCAAACTGGAAGCGACGGAAGAAAGCTGTCACACACGCCACATTGGTTCCCGAGAAGGACGGTGCTTTTCCTACGTCACATGTGACATTGCGTCTTACATACTCTTAAACTGACATAATTCCATCCTACCAAAAAAGAAACAGATTTCGGAATGAGGTTCTTGAGATCTTGTTAGAGATGGAAGTCTGGAGCGGTTGTCTCGTACGTCACATTGGCCGAGCGGTCTAAGGCGCAAGATTTAAGCTCTGGTTCCAGTATGGGGGCGTGGGTTCGAACCCCACCTCTGACAATCCATTTGAAACATTCTGAGCTAACGGACTCCCTTGATCTTATAGAACAAGTCATTTACGCAGAAACACGCCGTGGAGATTTCACTAGAGACGGCAGTGGCAGCAATGCGGGCGTCGCACGTCCGAAGGCCCGAGCGGCCGAAAAGAAATAGCGCAACATATTTTTCCGTGCCAAGTTTTAGCTCTTCTCACGGACGTTTCCGTTTCCTTGGTCGGTGTGTTGTGGCTTCCCTAAAGGGCAACGCCAGAGACTACCATTCAAGTCCCAAGTTATCTGCACACGGCCTAAGACGTCCACACGTCTGGCAACATTCTCGCCAACTTGTATGCCGTGCCAACGACACGGGTTCATGTCCGATCTCCGAAATTAGGCAGCGTTGGGCGTGGTTAGTACCCGGGTGGGTGACGAACTAGGAAGTCCGGGTGGTGCTATTTTCTTCAGTTTTGCCCCCTTTCCTTAGTTTTTGGTGCTGCTGTGCGGTAATGTTATGGTCCAGCACGCTGTCCCCCCCCCCCACCCCCCTTGCTGACGGTACGCTAAGGCGGCAACGTGTGGCCACAGTCAAATGGAATTGTCTGTTGTGTGTTTGTCGATGTGGCCTCTCCCATGTCCCAAGTGATCTGCACACGGACTAAGACGTCCACACGTCTATCAACATTCTCGCCAACTTGTATGCTGTGCCCAGGACACGGGTTCATGTCCGATCTTCGAAATTAGGCAGCGTTGGGCGTGGTTAGTACTCGGGTGGGTGACGAACTAGGGAGTCCAGGTGCTGCTTTTTTCTTTAGTTTTGCCCCTTTCCTTAGTTTTTGGTGCTGCTGTGCGGTAATGCTATGGTCCAGAACGCTGCCCCCCCCCCCCCTCCCTGCTGTCGGTACGCTAAGACGCCAACGTGTGGCCACAGTCAAATGGAAGGGTCCGTTGTGTGTTTGTCGATGTGGCCTCTCCCAGTCGTTTCTAGCGCGTGTCCACTACATATACGCCCATTTGCAAGCGTTAGCTTTCGCGTCTGCCAAGCATCGTCGAGACAAGTTGACTCATGGGGATACATGATGCTGTGAATCGTAATTCGCACTAGCCTTGAAACGTCCCCTTAGAAAAATTATACAAGACTGTGCTTAAACTGGCACACAATATCTTTAGCGCAACGCAATCTGACTTCCAATAATCCCTACGAAGGAATGGCCCTGACTAGCATTTACCTATACGTTTCACAAATCACTTACCTTACAAAAATCTTCGTTACTTAAGCTACTGCAATACAGCGAGCGCCACTCCTGCCAGCTAAATAAAAGATTCAAACTACTGAAGGCACTAACTACTGATAGGCATAGTTAGCAAATGAAAGATTTTAATACAGAACAAACAATGTATTTACCTTAATTGTCATAATATATATATCAGTTCGTGACACCAATTCTTACAAATTTCAAAACTCCGCCATCTCTCTTCCCACGGCCATCACTGCTGGCGGCTCACCTCCAACTGCGCAACGCTACGCGCTGTTAGCATACAGCTGCCGCTGCAAGACACTACAATGGCAGACAACAATGCAAACTATCCAGAGGCTGCTCACAGCACAGCCAGTGATTTTTCATACAGAGCGCTACGTGGCGTTACCAATAAGAAAATGTAAACAGCCTACTTACATAGCCCCCATGCTCCCCACAAAAAAATTTACAAATTGTTTTGGGCCGTGGCCAATACAGATTTGAGAAATTTTTTCATAATTACAATAACAAAGAAATGAAATGCACACACTTATCAATACAATGTTGGTCAAAAGCTAAAATTCTCTCACAGTCCATAAAGACAGTCCTGATCGTTCATCATAGTAAAGTTGCAGTGGTTTTTTCAAAGTCTGAGCAATAAAAGAAATTGCACTTGGAAGTAGTGGATTTCTAAGCAGTCTTGAAGAAGTAGTGTTGTCCTTCCAACGGACAGACAGTGCTGATTATTGACATGCAGACAGGTAATGGGCCACAGCAGAGTCAGTCAACGTTGAAGACTATCGGTAGGTAGGTTATCAAAAAGCAGACCCACTGTAGTCCTGGCAGAGATTACTATTGGTGGGCCACCAGAGTTGCAGACCCACTGCAGTCCTTGTAGAAATAATGGTATTGGTGGGCCATCGAAGGTGCAGACCCACTGTAGTCCTTGTAGAGATGGCCAGCAGCCATCTGTTTGACTGTGAAGGCGCACAATCACCATTGAAGAGTCTTGTGGATAATATAGCAAGTCCATAACCACCACTTATGCGCTCACAAAAATTGTTTTTGAAATGTCCTTAGAACCAGAAATGCTGTTATCCAGTCCCTTACTGAGTTATTAACACACATGCAAACACTATCAGTCCCTACTTCTCACATATTGTGCATATACTACGACCAACAGAAACGTGTGCAGTGAAATGTAATTTACAAGTTACTTAATTTGATGAACTGGTGTCAATTACAATTTTATAACATAAGAATGCAATAACATAGGTACAAAATGCATCTTTAAAGAACATAACAATACAGATAACATTTGCAGTAGTATAGGCTTTACAAAAGAATCGAAATATCAAATACATCAGTGTTACAAAAATTACGACATAAGTACATACATAAAAGATCAGAATAACTTTTGAAACATCAACTTCACACATGAGCATTAGAACAAAACAGTATAAATAATGTGTAAACATCTTTAAGAAGTAAATAACATGTTATTAATGCAAATTATATTTGAGGATAACAGTAATCCTCATCATAGTGAATGTAGCTTAGTATTAGAAAAATTCTGCAACATAAGTCTTATCAGATAAACATATAAAGGCAGGAAGAACATAAATACACAAGGGTACACAAACACGTAGTGGGATAACACAAGGAAAGGGCAGGGTTTGTTTTACTGCAGTATTTTGCAAACAAAACTTTCTTTACTTCTCAGAGATCTCCCTTCGTTCTTCATTATTTCCAAAAGGTCATATCGAAGCCTGCTTTCTGTATTATGCTCACATCCTCTTTCAAAAATAGTTTTTCTCCACTATACACTACTTTTTTGGCCAAACCATTCTCTTATAGCTTCTCAATGCATTTCTTCTAATTCGTCATAGTTATTTTCTTATATAGTCTACCCCCTCTTAAGCTAACTTAAATCTACTGAGCTCAGATGCTTACTAAGGGACAAGGCAGCAGCAGCAGCACAAAACAATTAATACAAACAGCAATGACAAAAAAATGCAAGTAAGCATAGCGAGCACCAATGAATGTAATAATTTATATCTAAACATGACAAAGCTGTAGCAGAAAAAATATTACAGTAAAAATGTTTAATACCTATGTCACATCTTAACACTAGAGTGATGCATCACGAGAACATACGCTAGCAGATAAGTTACCAAATAGTAAAAAAAATATATTTTTGCAATTCCCGTGAAGGGAAATGTCTATTTGTGCTCTCTTTTCCAGGAAAGTAAATCATAAAATGATTCTTTACTGGGTCTGTAGACAGAAAATAGTGATATTAGTACATCTATTAAATTTTATTTTAACCAATGCTGCAGTGCAGATAGAAACTGGATATTAAACAAAATGAGCAATCTCTCAGCTGGAAAGACAATAGATATAAAATGTTTCTCATCATTTCATTTCAGTAAATGTCATAAATTAAGAACTCTATAGTGGAATCATGTTTTCAAGTTTGAGGGTGTCGTATTACGATGCTTTCTACAAAGGAATGTCAATAGCGAGGATAATGGCTTCCCTTTTTTTTTTACCTGTGCCTCTGAAAGGCACACACTAATGGCTTTTTTCCCAGGCGACTGTCGCACAGCTGGGTGCCCATGACGCATTACATGCAGGAGGTCACTTACCTTTCTTACTGAAAAATTTACGACAGCAGTTTCCGCTACAGTGACAGTCTCATATAAAAAATTTCACAGGTCAAGAATTTGCGTTATTCATCTGTAGAAACAAAATCTTATTGAAACAGTGTCCAAAAAATATTAGTCGGCATTGTAATACATTCAAGCATTTACATACATTTCATAACTCTTAAAGTACGATTCTTGGTTTCCAACAACCTTTTTTTTGCAAACCAGAGTCCCTAACCACTACTCATTCTTCCTTACCTTATTACACATATACATATTCGTCGACACTTCTTCACTATTTCATCATAACAGATACGTAGCATAACCAAATAACTCATATAGCATCAGCTTAAACATACCTCAGCAGCATAATTCACATCGTCGTCGTAATAATAACATCATAACACCACAGTCAACTCTCAAAATCGTAGTAGCTTCCTCCAATAATTTCAAAAGCTAAAAAAATTCTCTGCTCATGTCAAAAGTGTCATCTACCTCAAACGTACTTTAAAAATCATGATCCCACACAAAGTACATAATTCAAAGCTCTCATAGTATCACAATGGTTCTGAAAAAATATGAACGGTTCACAAAGTGCTGACAAAATACAGTTTCATAAGTGTGAAGTTATCCAACTGTGTAATTGCATAAACATGACACTGATGTAGTAAAAAAAAAATGTTTGGTTTTCTGTTAAATGATCAGATAGCTGTGTAATTTATGTGTTGGAGAAATATGGTACCGATGTGTAAAGTTGTATAAGCAAATACCATATTAGCTAGGGCTCCTTGTGCTTGCCATACACATGGTACACAAAGTAAGCGTGTACCCCCCTGAGGATTAATGTAATTATATCCTCAGATGTTACAGGTTACAGCAATGGAATGAAATGTATCACGGAAAACCTTTGTATCATTGTACTTCAAATATCTTTAAAAATAAATGTTTTAAGTACAACATTAATCACTCAAATACATGTACTGTAGCGATAAACTGTGCGTCTTGTTGTAAGATAATTATGTGGAAGTGTCGTAGTTATCGTCCTCTGTAAGCAAAGTTCTGCTAAAGTCAATGTACTTACCTCGTAATAAAGGAAGTGAATTGCTTTGCGTATAAATATCTTAGTTATTACGCTTATTGCCGTGATGAAGACAGTAATATGCTGTAACGTATTGTTGTGCTACAGAAAAGGCTGTCTCATTGTTACTACTAAAACATGTTTTACTTTCCAGAATAATTCAGAAAAACTGTGCAGATATAAAACAGATACACCGCAAAAGCAACAATGTAAATCGTGTCACATATTAGTAGCGTCGTGATATAATCGTGTAGTTATCAGAGAAACCAAATGCTAAGTCATCTTTAATCTCACTGAATGTACTTCAAATAAAGAATGTATTTTCAAGTAAACCAAAATGTTACATTAAAATCTCATTAGCAGTACTGGTAAATGTTCTAAGTATGTAAGCCTTATAGTCGTTACGTAATCGTGCAACTAGCAAGCAAGAATGTACACACACAATAACACTGTGTTGTCTGTTCGCTGCAACAATGCATTCGTAATTTCTGTTTAAAAATATTCCCTAGGTTCTAGACTGGATAGTTAACTTCAAAACATTATTGCATGTTAACAATTTCTTAAGTCTGACAAAGCATACTAGAAATGTGAAGTGAAAAGTTTTGTGGCAAAGACAAAGTTAAAAAGCAGATTATCTTTCAATAAACGGTTTTAAATGTGAAATGTAGTACAATTCTTTACTCTTCCTAGTGCTCAGAGTTAACTTGAACGCAATTATCATGCGGTACACGTCGGTAAAGAATACTGGAATTTTTCACAAGGTTAGCGTGTATGTTATTTTTCTCTGAGCCAGCCGGCGCACGCGGCTGCCTGCGGTGCGAGTCATTGATCTGTCTCATTGTTGGCGAGCGTCGTTATTGGGATTAGGAGACCTAACTTCTACAAATTCACCTTGTCGAGAGGGCCCTGCTCTGTTTGAATCCCGCCAGTTCTGATGAAATTCCGGTCTGTCGTTATGATTATATCGTCTGTCGTCATGTCTGTAGTTCCTGTAATTTCTTTCTTGTCGGTCACGTGGTGGAGAATTTCTCCCTGAATCGTAACTGCGCGCTGGACCGTTGCGTCTGAAGTTATTCCGTCTCCCTTGATAATAATTATTTTGGTTCCCGTATTGTATGTTTCTCTGATTGTGTCTGTGATATTCATTACTACGGAAATGCGATCTTTCTCTGTAACTATTACTCTGCCGGTGGTTGTCATATGGGTGGTGTCTGTTTTGGTCACGATTTGTGTTGTGAGAATAGCCTTGTCGTGTCCAGTTATTGTTTCTTCCATCGCGGAATTGCGACGGATGTGACCTGTAGTGATTGTTTTCCTGTTTTCGCATTCCGCGACTGTCTGTGTCAATTTCTAATTCTTGTAAGAGCCCCTGAAAAGCTTCAATGTCGTCTTTGCATCGTCCTGCTAAAATAATCTGTCGCAAATGTTCAGGTAATTTGATTAAGCAAATGCGGATGAGTTCTGAGGGGCTGTATAGGTTTGGAAGATACTGATTCTTATGTAACATGTCTTCAAAATATTTTACAAGACTGGAAAATTCAGATTGTTCGAAATTTTTCATCATTATGATGCCATGTTTTACTCGGTCTTGTGTGGCTTGAGACCAATATGCTGAGAGGAGGGCGTGGTAAAATTCTCCTTCACTGTGGCAATCGTGAATGACCGATCGCATTCTTACAGCTGGTTCATTCTCTAAATAGCCACACATAAATTCTAATCTGTGCTCTAATGACCAGTTGGGAGGAAAACAATGACAGAATTGATGAAGCTACGCTTGTGGATGAATGTCGATGCCAGAATTCCTGAATGTTTTGAATTTACGTGTAGTAATGAACAGCTTATAGTCAAAATCGTCGTGTCGGCGGGTTGCATGTCGGTCATTGTTACGTCGTTTCGGCGGTTCCATCTCAAAATTCGGTTTACTCTGCCAATTTCTTTCATAATCTCCAAGGTGCCCTGTGTTATTATTTTGTGGCGGTTCCGTATTTTTATGTCCCTCTTCCCGTATTGGTGTGCGAGAGTCCTCTGAAATACGTAATTCTTGTATTACCCGTGTCAGCTGACCTTGTACTTCCCGGATTTCTCTTTGGTGTTGCGTATTAATTTGATTTTGATTTTGTTTGAATTTCCTAATTTGTTCGAACTCTTCGGTGTCATTAAAGACTACCGGTTTTGTGTCGTTCAGATTATCATCTACCTTCGTAGATAAATTATTTAGCTGATCCGAAAGTTCAACTACTTTCTCTGATAATGAACTAATGTCCTCCATGTGTCTTTCTGAACCAATTTTCAGAATATCTACTGTGTCCTTTAAGTTTTCTTGAGTTTTTGCAAGTTGAATAACCGAATCAGTAGATGCAGCTGAGTCAATTTTAGCTTGCAAGGTCTCATGATTTTCATGTACAATTGTTTGCAGTTCTTTTATGGCTGCTTCGTGATTCTGTAATGCGTTTTCATGCCGCGAAAAAATAGCATGAAAATGTTCACCATTATTTGCCGCCCGCTCCATTTCCCTATGCACAATGACCAAATTACTACTTCAAATGTCTGTTAATTCACTACACAGTGGTGCTGATAAGCGACGCTCGTCGTCACTATTATTTCTCAGTTTACTTTAACGCCTAGTGTTACATTTTTCACACGCCATTATTGTCACAATATTTCACACTATAACACATAAAAGCACAATTTGAAGAGCAATAATAAGAGAACACATTAACAAAGCACTGAAAATAATATCTTGTTAATTGCAAGCGAAGCTGCTAAATACTTTGTGCAAATCTACATGCATGCCACAACTGTTTTACTGTACAACAATGAAAGACTGCAACTACAAAGGAAATTCTCTCTATGATTACGCGCTAGCAATAAACAAAGGCTGCACTAACTACACAAACTACAAGAAAAAATCAGAAGATTCCAGTGAGGTATCCTTGGCTAAGGGTCGACATATGAAACGTCCCCTTAGAACAAATATACAAGACTGTGCTTAAACTGACACACAATATCTTTAGCGCAACGCAATCTGACTTCCAAAAATCCATACGAAAGAATGGCCCTGACTAGCAATAACCTATACGTTTCACAAATCACTTACCTCACAAAAATCTTCGTTACTCAAGCTACTGCAATACTCCTGCCAGCTAAATAAAAGATTCAAACTACTGAAGGCACTAACTACCGATAGGCATAGTTAGCAAATGAAAGATTTTAATACAGAACAAACAATATATTTACCTTAATAGTCATAATATATATATCAGTTCGTAACACCAATTCTTACAAATTTCAAAACTCCGCCATCTCTCTCCCCACGTCCACCACTGCTGGCGGCTCACCTCCAACTGAGCACCGTTACGCGCTGTTAGCATCCAGCTGCCGCTGCCCGACACTAAAATGGCAGACATCAATGCAAACTAGCCACAGACTGCGCACAACACAGTCAGTGATTTTTCATACAGAGCGCTACGTGGCGGTACCAGTAAGAAAATGTAAACAGCCTACTTACAGCCTATGAGGGGCGAAGGAAAGTACACATACCGTTGAAACCACATTCCTGCGTAAAGGAGACAACTTTGGTGCGATGTCCGGGTTTCGAACACAGAGCAGCTACTTAGGAAACAACCATGCCGACCCACACACCACCACCGCCTTCTGCTACACGCTGCTTGCGCCGTCATGTGTCGCCTTCCATCCTGGCGCCACAGGCCGAAGGCGATAGCGCTATCGGCGTTCAACGACGAGAGCAAGCCGAGCACCGCTGAACCCGTTTTCCTGGTGCTGCTAGGGCGACATACTGTAACTAGACGCAGAACTGACTTTCTCTGATAAATCGGCCCTTTAATGCACATCAGGGCGAACACGAAATTTCTAATATGAAGTTCTCAGTAACGATCCAAAGACGTTTCAATATGTATGCGTCGGTACCACCAAAGCAGTGCCTAAGTATTGTAAAGTGAAGGTCGACAGTTAGAACTCACATGAAGTATTTCATTAGCTTCCCACGAGTGCGTAATGCACAGCGTGGCTGTTGCTAGGAAACGGTCTTATTCGCCGTTCAGTTATGTCTAGTTTTCTTTGCAACAATGTGGAAACGTTCCTATTACAAAATACAAAGTTGCTAATTACAGTTCAAACTGGAAGCGACGGAAGAAAGCTGTCACACGCGCCACATTGGTTCCCGAGAAGGACGGTGCTTTTCCTACGCCACATCTGACATTGCGTCTTACATACTCTTAAACTGACATAATTCCATCCTACCAAAAAAGAAACAGATTTCGGAATGAGGTTCTTGAGATCTTGTTAGAGATGGAAGTCTGGAGTGGTTGTCTCGTACGTCACATTGGCCGAGCGGTCTAAGGCGCAAGATTTAAGCTCTGGTTCCCGTATGGGGGCGTGGGTTCGAACCCCATCTCTAACAATCCATTTGAAACATTCTGATACTAACGGACTCCCTTGATCTTATAGAACAAGTAAATTACGCAGAAACACGCAGCGGAGATTTTACTAGAGACGGCAGTGGCAGCAGTGCGGGCGTCGCACGTCCGAAGGCCCGACGGCCGAAAAGAAATAGCGCAACATATTTTTCCGTGCCAAGTTTTAGCTCTTCTCACGGACGTTTCCGTTTCCGTGGTCGGTGTGTTGTGGCTTCCCTAAAGGGCAACGCCAGAGACTACCATTCAAGTCCCAAGTGATCTGCACACGGCCTAAGACGTCCACACGTCTGGCAACATTCTCGCCAACTTGTATGCCGTTCCAACGACACGGGTTCATGTCCGATCTCCGAAATTAGGCAGCGTTGTGCGTGGTTAGTTCTCGTGTGGGTGACGAACTAGGAAGTCAGGGTGGTGTTATTTTCTTCAGTTTTGCCCCTTTCCTTCGTTTTTGGTGCTGCTGTCGGTAATGTTATGGTCCAGCACGGTGCCCCCCCCCCCCCCCCTTGCTGACGGTACGCTAAGGTGCCAACGTGCTGCTACAGTCAAATGGAATTGTCCGTTATGTGTTTGTCGATGTGGCCTCTCCCAGTCGTTTCTAGCGCGTGTCCTCTACATATACGCCCATTTGCAAGCGTCAGCTATCGCGTCTGCCGAGCAAAGTCGAGACAAGTCGACACATGGGGATACACGATGCTGCGAATCTTAATCCGCACTAGCCTATGAGGGGCGAAGGAAAGTATACGTACCGTTGAAAACACCTTCCTGCGTAAAGGAGACAACTTTGGTGCGATGTCAGGGTTTCGAGCCCAGAGCAGCTACTTGGGAAGCAACCATGCCGATCGACACACCACCACCGCCTTCTGCTACGCGCTGCTTGCGCCGTCGTGTGTCGCCTTCCCTCCTGGCGCCAGAAGCCGAAGGCGATAGCGCTATAGGCGTTCAACGCCGAGTACAAGGCGAGCACCGCTGAACCCGTTTTCCTGGTGCTGCTAGGGCGACATAATGTAACTAGGCGCAGAACTGACTTTCTCTGACAAATCGGCCCTTTAATGCACATCAGGGCGAACACGAAATTTCTAATATGAAGTTCTCAGTAACGATCCAAAGACGTTTCAGTATGTATGCGTCGGTACCACCAGAGCAGTGCCTAAGTATTGTAAAGTGAAAGTCGACAGTTAGAACTCACATGAAGTATTTCATTAGCTTCCCACGAGTGCGAAATGCACAGCGTGGCTGTTGCTAGGAAACGGTCATATTCGCCGTTCAGTTATGTCTAGTTTTCTTTGCATCAATGTGGAAACGATCCTGTTACTAAATACAAAGTTGCTAATTACAGTTCAAACTGGAAGCGACGGAAGAAAGCTGCCACACGCGCCACATTGGTTCCCGAGAAGGACGGTGCCTTTCCTACGCCACATCTGACATTGCGTCTTACATACTCTTAAACTGACATAATTCCATCCTACCAAAAAAGAAACAGAATTCGGAATGAGGTTCTTGAGATCTTGTTAGAGATGGAAGTCTGGAGCGGTTGTGTCGTACGTCACATTGGCCGAGCGGTCTAAGGCGCAAGATTTAAGCTCTGGTTCCAGTATGGGGGCGTGGGTTCGAACCCCACCTCTGACAATCCATTCGAAACATTCTGAGCTAACGTACTCCCTTGATCTTATAGAACAAGTAATTTACGCAGAAACACGCCGCGGAGATTTTACTAGAGACGACAGTGGCAGCAGTGCGGGCGTCGCACGTCCGCAGGCCCGAGCGGCCGAAAAGAAATAGCGCAACATATTTTTCCGTGCCAAGTTTTAGCTCTTCTCACGGACGTTTCCGTTTCTGTGGTCGGAGTGTTGTTTCTTCCTTAAAGGGCAACGCCAGAGACTACCATTCAAGTCCCAAGTGATCTGCACACGGACTAAGACGTCCACACGTCTGGCAACATTCTCGCCAACTTGTATGCCGTGCCAACGACTTGGGTTCATGTCCGATCTTCGAAATTAGGCAGCGTTGGGCGTGGTTAGTACCCGGGTGGGTGACGAACTAGGAAGTCCGGGTGGTGCTATTTTCTTCTGTTTTGCCCCTTTCCTTAGTTTTTGGTGCTGCTGTGCGGTAATGTTATGGTCCAGCACGTTGCCTTCCGCCCCCCCCCCACCCCTCTTGCTGACGGTACGCTAAGGCGCCAACATGTGGCCACAGTCAAATGGAATTGTCCGTTGTGTGGTTGTCGATGTGGCTTCTCCCAGTCGATTCTAGCGCGTGTCCTCTACATATACGCCCATTTGCAAGCGTCAGCTTTCGCGTCAGCCTAGCAAAGTCGAGACAAGTCGACACATGGGGATACACGATGCTGCGAATCTTAATCCGCACTAGCCTATGAGGGGTGAAGGAAAGTATACGTACCGTTGAAAACACCTTCCTGCGTAAAGGATACAACTTTGGTGCGATGTCAGGGTTGCGAGCTCATAGCGGCTACTTGGGAAGCAACCATGCCGATCGACACACCACCACCGCCTTCTGCTACGCGCTGCTTGCGCCGTCATGTGTCGCCTTCCCTCCTGGCGCCAGAGACCGAAGGCGATAACGCTATAGGCGTTCAACGCCGAGTGCAAGGCGAGCACCGCTGAACCCGTTTTCCAGGTGCTGCTAGTGCGACATAATGTAACTAGGCGCAGAACTGACTTTCTCTGATAAATCGGCCCTTTAATGCACATCAGGGCGAACACAAAATTTCTATTATGAAGTACTCAGTAACGATCCAAAGACGTTTCAGTATGTATGCGTCGGTACCACCAGAGCAGTGCCTAAGTATTGTAAAGTGAAGGTCGACAGTTAGAACTCACATGAAGTATTTCATTAGCTTCCCACGAGTGCGTAATGCACAGCGTGGCTGTTGCTAGGAAACGGTCTTATTCGCCGTTCAGTTATGTCTAGTTTTCTTTGCATCAATGTGGAAACGATCCTGTTACTAAATACAAAGTTGCTAATTACAGTTCAAACTGGAAGCGACGGAAGAAAGCTGTCACACGCGCCACATTGGTTCCCGAGAAGGACGGTGCTTTTCCTACGCCACATCTGACATTGCGTCTTACATACTCTTAAACTGACATAATTCCATCCTACCAAAAAAGAAACAGATTTCGGAATGAGGTTCTTGAGATCTTGTTAGAGATGGAAGTCTGGAGCGGTTGTCTCGTACGTCACATTGGCCGAGTGGTCTAAGGCGCAAGATTTAAGCTCTGGTTCCAGTATGGGGGCGTGGGTTCGAACCCAACCTCTGACAATCCATTTGAAACATTCTGAGCTAACGTACTCCCTTGATCTTATAGAACAAGTAATTTACGCAGAAACACGACGTGGAGATTTTACTAGAGACGACAGTGGCAGCAGTGCGGGCGTCGCACGTCCGAAGGCCCGAGCGGCCGAAAAGAAATAGCGCAACATATTTTTCCGTGGCAAGTTTTAGCTCTTCTCACGGACGTTTCCGTTTCCGTGGTCGGTGTGTTGTGGCTTCCCTAAAGGGCAACGCCAGAGACTACCATTCAAGTCCCAAGTGATCTGCACACGGCCTAAGACGTCCACACGTCTGACAACATTCTCGCCAACTTGTATGCCGTTCCAACGACACGGGTTCATGTCCGATCTTCGAAATTAGGCAGTGTTGGGCGTGGTTTGTACTCGGGTGGGTGACGAACTAGGAAGTCCGGGTGGTGCTATTTTCTTCAGTTTTGCCCCCTTTCCTTAGTTTTTGATGCTGCTGTGCGGTAATTTTATGGTCCAGCACGTTGCCTCCCCCCCCCCCCCCCCCCCCTCTTGCTGACGGTACGCTAAGGCGCCAACATGTGGCCACAGTCAAATGGAATTGTCCGTTGTGTGGTTATCGATGTGGCCTCTCCCAGTCGATTCTAGCGCGTGTCCTCTACATATACGCCCATTTGCAAGCGTCAGCTTTCGCGTCAGCCGAGCAAAGTCGAGACAAGTCGACACATGGGGATACACGATGCTGCGAATCTTAATCCGCACTAGCCTATGAGGGGCGAAGGAAAGTATACGTACCGTTGAAAACACCTTCCTGCGTAAAGGAGACAACTTTGGTGCGATGTCAGGGTTTCGAGCCCATAGCGCTACTTGGGAAGCAACCATGCCGATCGACACACCACCACCGCCTTCTGCTACGCGCTGCTTGCGCCGTCATGTGTCGCCTTCCCTCCTGGCGCCAGAGACCGAAGGCGATAACGCTATAGGCGTTCAACGCCGAGTGCAAGGCGAGCCCCGCTGAACCCGTTTTCCTGGTGCTGCTAGTGCGACATAATGTAACTAGGCGCAGAACTGACTTTCTCTGATAAATCGGCCCTTTAATGCACATCAGGGCGAACACGAAATTTCTATTATGAAGTTCTCAGTAACGATCCAAAGACGTTTCAGTATGTATGCGTCGGTACCACCAGAGCAGTGCCTAAGTATTGTAAAGTGAAGGTCGACAGTTAGAACTCACATGAAGTATTTCATTAGCTTCCCACGAGTGCGTAATGCACAGCGTGGCTGTTGCTAGGAAACGGTCTTATTCGCCGTTCAGTTATGTCTAGTTTTCTTTGCATCAATGTGGAAACGATCCTGTTACTAAATACAAAGTTGCTAATTACAGTTCAAACTGGAAGCGACGGAAGAAAGCTGTCACACGCGCCACATTGGTTCCCGAGAAGGACAGTGCTTTTCCTACGCCACATCTGACATTGCGTCTTACATACTCTTAAACTGACATAATTCCATCCTACCAAAAAAGAAACAGATTTCGGAATGAGGTTCTTGAGATCTTGTTAGAGATGGAAGTCTGGAGCGGTTGTCTCGTACGTCACATTGGCCGAGTGTTCTAAGGCGCAAGATTTAAGCTCTGGTTCCAGTATGGGGGCGTGGGTTCGAACCCCACCTCTGACAATCCATTTGAAACATTCTGAGCTAACGTACTCCCTTGATCTTATAGAACAAGTAATTTACGCAGAAACACGACGTGGAGATTTTACTAGAGACGACAGTGGCAGCAGTGCGGGCGTCGCACGTCCGAAGGCCCGAGCGGCCGAAAAGAAATAGCGCAACATATTTTTCCGTGGCAAGTTTTAGCTCTTCTCACGGACGTTTCCGTTTCCGTGGTCGGTGTGTTGTGGCTTCCCTAAAGGGCAACGCCAGAGACTACCATTCAAGTCCCAAGTGATCTGCACACGGCCTAAGACGTCCACACGTCTGACAACATTCTCGCCAACTTGTATGCCGTTCCAACGACACGGGTTCATGTCCGATCTTCGAAATTAGGCAGTGTTGGGCGTGGTTAGTACTCGGGTGGGTGACGAACTAGGAAGTCCGGGTGGTGCTATTTTCTTCAGTTTTGCCCCCTTTCCTTAGTTTTTGATGCTGCTGTGCGGTAATGTTATGGTCCAGCACGTTGCCTCCCCCCCCCCCCCCCCCCCCTTGCTGACGGTACGCTAAGGCGCCAACATGTGGCCACAGTCAAATGGAATTGTCCGTTGTGTGGTTATCGATGTGGCCTCTCCCAGTCGATTCTAGCGCGTGTCCTCTACATATACGCCCATTTGCAAGCGTCAGCTTTCGCGTCAGCCGAGCAAAGTCGAGACAAGTCGACACATGGGGATACACGATGCTGCGAATCTTAATCCGCACTAGCCTATGAGGGGCGAAGGAAAGTATACGTACCGTTGAAAACACCTTCCTGCGTAAAGGAGACAACTTTGGTGCGATGTCAGGGTTTCGAGCCCATAGCGGCTACTTGGGAAGCAACCATGCCGATCGACACACCACCACCGCCTTCTGCTACGCGCTGCTTGCGCCGTCATGTGTCGCCTTCCCTCCTGGCGCCAGAGAGCGAAGGCGATAACGCTATAGGCGTTCAACGCCGAGTGCAAGGCGAGCACCGCTGAACCCGTTTTCCTGGTGCTGCTAGTGCGACATAATGTAACTAGGCGCAGAACTGACTTTCTCTGATAAATCGGCCCTTTAATGCACATCAGGGCGAACACGAAATTTCTATTATGAAGTTCTCAGTAACGATCCAAAGACGTTTCAGTATGTATGCGTCGGTACCACCAGAGCAGTGCCTAAGTATTGTAAAGTGAAGGTCGACAGTTAGAACTCACATGAAGTATTTCATTAGCTTCCCACGAGTGCGTAATGCACAGCGTGGCTGTTGCTAGGAAACGGTCTTATTCGCCGTTCAGTTATGTCTAGTTTTCTTTGCATCAATGTGGAAACGATCCTGTTACTAAATACAAAGTTGCTAATTACAGTTCAAACTGGAAGCGACGGAAGAAAGCTGTCACACGCGCCACATTGGTTCCCGAGACGGACGGTGCTTTTCCTACGCCACATCTGACATTGCGTCTTACATACTCTTAAACTGACATAATTCCATCCTACCAAAAAAGAAACAGATTTCGGAATGAGGTTCTTGAGATCTTGTTAGAGATGGAAGTCTGGAGCGGTTGTCTCGTACGTCACATTGGCCGAGTGGTCTAAGGCGCAAGTTTTAAGCTCTGGTTCCAGTATGGGGGCGTGGGTTCGAACCCCACCTCTGACAATCCATTCGAAACATTCTGAGCTAACGTACTCCCTTGATCTTATAGAACAAGTAATTTACGCAGAAACACGCCGCGGAGATTTTACTAGAGACGACAGTGGCAGCAGTGCGGGCGTCGCACGTCCGAAGGCCCGAGCGGCCGAAAAGAAATAGCGCAACATATTTTTCCGTGGCAAGTTTTAGCTCTTCTCACGGACGTTTCCGTTTCTGTGGTCGGAGTGTTGTGGCTTCCTTAAAGGGAAACGCCAGAGACTACCATTCAAGTCCCAAGTGATCTGCACACGGCCTAAGACGTCCACACGTCTCGCAACATTCTCGCCAACTTGTATGCCGTTCCAACGACACGGGTTCATGTCCGATCTCCGAAATTAGGCAGCGTTGGGCGTGGTTAGTACCCGGGTGGGTGACGAACTAGGAAGTCCGGGTGGTGCTATTTTCTTCTGTTTTGCCCCTTTCCTTAGTTTTTGGTGCTGCTGTGCGGTAATGTTATGGTCCAGCACGTTGCCTTCCCCCCCCCCCCCCCCCCCCCTCTTGCTGACGGTACGCTAAGGCGCCAACATGTGGCCACAGTCAAATGGAATTGTCCGTTGTGTGGTTATCGATGTGGCCTCTCCCAGTCGATTCTAGCGCGTGTCCTCTACATATACGCCCATTTGCAAGCGTCAGCTTTCGCGTCAGCCGAGCAAAGTCGAGACAAGTCGACACATGGGGATACACGATGCTGCGAATCTTAATCCGCACTAGCCTATGAGGGGCGAAGGAAAGTATACGTACCGTTGAAAACACCTTCCTGCGTAAAGGAGACAACTTTGGTGCGATGTCAGGGTTTCGAGCCCATAGCGCTACTTGGGAAGCAACCATGCCGATCGACACACCACCACCGCCTTCTGCTACGCGCTGCTTGCGCCGTCATGTGTCGCCTTCCTTCCTGGCGCCAGAGACCGAAGGCGATAACGCTATAGGCGTTCAACGCCGAGTGCAAGGCGAGCCCCGCTGAACCCGTTTTCCTGGTGCTGCTAGTGCGACATAATGTAACTAGGCGCAGAACTGACTTTCTCTGATAAATCGGCCCTTTAATGCACATCAGGGCGAACACGAAATTTCTATTATGAAGTTCTCAGTAACGATCCAAAGACGTTTCAGTATGTATGCGTCGGTACCACCAGAGCAGTGCCTAAGTATTGTAAAGTGAAGGTCGACAGTTAGAACTCACATGAAGTATTTCATTAGCTTCCCACGAGTGCGTAATGCACAGCGTGGCTGTTGCTAGGAAACGGTCTTATTCGCCGTTCAGTTATGTCTAGTTTTCTTTGCATCAATGTGGAAACGATCCTGTTACTAAATACAAAGTTGCTAATTACAGTTCAAACTGGAAGCGACGGAAGAAAGCTGTCACACGCGCCACATTGGTTCCCGAGAAGGACAGTGCTTTTCCTACGCCACATCTGACATTGCGTCTTACATACTCTTAAACTGACATAATTCCATCCTACCAAAAAAGAAACAGATTTCGGAATGAGGTTCTTGAGATCTTGTTAGAGATGGAAGTCTGGAGCGGTTGTCTCGTACGTCACATTGGCCGAGTGTTCTAAGGCGCAAGATTTAAGCTCTGGTTCCAGTATGGGGGCGTGGGTTCGAACCCCACCTCTGACAATCCATTTGAAACATTCTGAGCTAACGTACTCCCTTGATCTTATAGAACAAGTAATTTACGCAGAAACACGACGTGGAGATTTTACTAGAGACGACAGTGGCAGCAGTGCGGGCGTCGCACGTCCGAAGGCCCGAGCGGCCGAAAAGAAATAGCGCAACATATTTTTCCGTGGCAAGTTTTAGCTCTTCTCACGGACGTTTCCGTTTCCGTGGTCGGTGTGTTGTGGCTTCCCTAAAGGGCAACGCCAGAGACTACCATTCAAGTCCCAAGTGATCTGCACACGGCCTAAGACGTCCACACGTCTGACAACATTCTCGCCAACTTGTATGCCGTTCCAACGACACGGGTTCATGTCCGATCTTCGAAATTAGGCAGTGTTGGGCGTGGTTAGTACCCGGGTGGGTGACGAACTAGGAAGTCCGGGTGGTGCTATTTTCTTCTGTTTTGCCCCTTTCCTTAGTTTTTGGTGCTGCTGTGCGGTAATGTTATGATCCAGCACGTTGCCTTCCCCCCCCCCCCCCCCTCTTGCTGACGGTACGCTAAGGCGCCAACATGTGGCCACAGTCAAATGGAATTGTCCGTTGTGTGGTTATCGATGTGGCCTCTCCCAGTCGATTCTAGCGCGTGTCCTCTACATATACGCCCATTTGCAAGCGTCAGCTTTCGCGTCAGCCGAGCAAAGTCGAGACAAGTCGACACATGGGGATACACGATGCTGCGAATCTTAATCCGCACTAGCCTATGAGGGGCGAAGGAAAGTATACGTACCGTTGAAAACACCTTCCTGCGTAAAGGAGACAACTTTGGTGCGATGTCAGGGTTTCGAGCCCATAGCGCTACTTGGGAAGCAACCATGCCGATCGACACACCACCACCGCCTTCTGCTACGCGCTGCTTGCGCCGTCATGTGTCGCCTTCCCTCCTGGCGCCAGAGACCGAAGGCGATAACGCTATAGGCGTTCAACGCCGAGTGCAAGGCGAGCCCCGCTGAACCCGTTTTCCTGGTGCTGCTAGTGCGACATAATGTAACTAGGCGCAGAACTGACTTTCTCTGATAAATCGGCCCTTTAATGCACATCAGGGCGAACACGAAATTTCTATTATGAAGTTCTCAGTAACGATCCAAAGACGTTTCAGTATGTATGCGTCGGTACCACCAGAGCAGTGCCTAAGTATTGTAAAGTGAAGGTCGACAGTTAGAACTCACATGAAGTATTTCATTAGCTTCCCACGAGTGCGTAATGCACAGCGTGGCTGTTGCTAGGAAACGGTCTTATTCGCCGTTCAGTTATGTCTAGTTTTCTTTGCATCAATGTGGAAACGATCCTGTTACTAAATACAAAGTTGCTAATTACAGTTCAAACTGGAAGCGACGGAAGAAAGCTGTCACACGCGCCACATTGGTTCCCGAGAAGGACAGTGCTTTTCCTACGCCACATCTGACATTGCGTCTTACATACTCTTAAACTGACATAATTCCATCCTACCAAAAAAGAAACAGATTTCGGAATGAGGTTCTTGAGATCTTGTTGGTCGAGATGGAAGTCTGGAGCGGTTGTCTCGTACGTCACATTGGCCGAGTGTTCTAAGGCGCAAGATTTAAGCTCTGGTTCCAGTATGGGGGCGTGGGTTCGAACCCCACCTCTGACAATCCATTTGAAACATTCTGAGCTAACGTACTCCCTTGATCTTATAGAACAAGTAATTTACGCAGAAACACGACGTGGAGATTTTACTAGAGACGACAGTGGCAGCAGTGCGGGCGTCGCACGTCCGAAGGCCCGAGCGGCCGAAAAGAAATAGCGCAACATATTTTTCCGTGGCAAGTTTTAGCTCTTCTCACGGACGTTTCCGTTTCCGTGGTCGGTGTGTTGTGGCTTCCCTAAAGGGCAACGCCAGAGACTACCATTCAAGTCCCAAGTGATCTGCACACGGCCTAAGACGTCCACACGTCTGACAACATTCTCGCCAACTTGTATGCCGTTCCAACGACACGGGTTCATGTCCGATCTTCGAAATTAGGCAGCGTTGGGCGTGGTTAGTACTCGGGTGGGTGACGAATTAGGAAGTCCGGGTGGTGCTATTTTCTTCAGTTTTGCCCCCTTTCCTTAGTTTTTGATGCTGCTGTGCGGTAATGTTATGGTCCAGCACGTTGCCTCCCCCCCCCCCCCCCCCCTCTTGCTGACGGTACGCTAAGGCGCCAACATGTGGCCACAGTCAAATGGAATTGTCCGTTGTGTGGTTATCGATGTGGCCTCTCCCAGTCGATTCTAGCGCGTGTCCTCTACATATACGCCCATTTGCAAGCGTCAGCTTTCGCGTCAGCCGAGCAAAGTCGAGACAAGTCGACACATGGGGATACACGATGCTGCGAATCTTAATCCGCACTAGCCTATGAGGGGCGAAGGAAAGTATACGTACCGTTGAAAACACCTTCCTGCGTAAAGGAGACAACTTTGGTGCGATGTCAGGGTTTCGAGCCCATAGCGGCTACTTGGGAAGCAACCATGCCGATTGACACACCACCACCGCCTTCTGCTACGCGCTGCTTGCGCCGTCATGTGTCGCCTTCCCTCCTGGCGCCAGAGAGCGAAGGCGATAACGCTATAGGCGTTCAACGCCGAGTGCAAGGCGAGCACCGCTGAACCCGTTTTCCTGGTGCTCCTAGTGCGACATAATGTAACTAGGCGCAGAACTGACTTTCTCTGATAAATCGTCCCGTTAATGCACATCAGGGCGAACACGAAATGTCTAATATGAAGTTCTCAGTAACGATCTAAAGACGTTTCAGTATGTATGCGTCGGTACCACCACAGCAGTGCCTAAGTATTGTGAAGTGAAGGTCGACAGTTAGAACTCACATGAAGTATTTCATTAGCTTCCCACGAGTGCGTAATGCACAGCGTGGCTGTTGCTAGGAAACGGTCTTATTCGCCGTTCAGTTATGTCTAGTTTTCTTTGCATCAATGTGGAAACGATCCTGTTACTAAATACAAAGTTGCTAATTACAGTTCAAACTGGAAGCGACGGAAGAAAGCTGTCACACGCGCCACATTGGTTCCCGAGAAGGACGGTGCTTATCCTACGCCACATCTGACATTGCGTCTTACATACTCTTAAACTGACATAATTCCATCCTACCAAAAAAGAAACAGATTTCGGAATGAGGTTCTTGAGATCTTGTTAGAGATGGAAGTCTGGAGCGGTTGTCTCGTACGTCACATTGGCCGAATGGTCTAAGGCGCAAGATTTAAGCTCTGGTTCCAGTATGGGGGCGTGGGTTCGAACCCCACCTCTGACAATCCATTCGAAACATTCTGAGCTAACGTACTCCCTTGATCTTATAGAACAAGTAATTTACGCAGAAACACGACGTGGAGATTTTACTAGAGACGACAGTGGCAGCAGTGCGGGCGTCGCACGTCCGAAGGCCCGAGCGGCCGAAAAGAAATAGCGCAACATATTTTTCCGTGGCAAGTTTTAGCTCTTCTCACGGACGTTTCCGTTTCTGTGGTCGGAGTGTTGTGGCTTCCTTAAAGGGAAACGCCAGAGACTACCATTCAAGTCCCAAGTGATCTGCACACGGCCTAAGACGTCCACACGTCTCGCAACATTCTCGCCAACTTGTATGCCGTTCCAACGACACGGGTTCATGTCCGATCTCCGAAATTAGGCAGCGTTGGGCGTGGTTAGTACCCGGGTGGGTGACGAACTAGGAAGTCCGGGTGGTGCTATTTTCTTCTGTTTTGCCCCTTTCCTTAGTTTTTGGTGCTGCTGTGCGGTAATGTTATGGTCCAGCACGTTGCCTTCCCCCCCCCCCCCCCCCCCCCCTCTTGCTGACGGTACGCTAAGGCGCCAACATGTGGCCACAGTCAAATGGAATTGTCCGTTGTGTGGTTATCGATGTGGCCTCTCCCAGTCGATTCTAGCGCGTGTCCTCTACATATACGCCCATTTGCAAGCGTCAGCTTTCGCGTCAGCCGAGCAAAGTCGAGACAAGTCGACACATGGGGATACACGATGCTGCGAATCTTAATCCGCACTAGCCTATGAGGGGCGAAGGAAAGTATACGTACCGTTGAAAACACCTTCCTGCGTAAAGGAGACAACTTTGGTGCGATGTCAGGGTTTCGAGCCCATAGCGGCTACTTGGGAAGCAACCATGCCGATCGACACACCACCACCGCCTTCTGCTACGCGCTGCTTGCGCCGTCATGTGTCGCCTTCCCTCCTGGCGCCAGAGACCGAAGGCGATAACGCTATAGGCGTTCAACGCCGAGTGCAAGGCGAGCACCGCTGAACCCGTTTTCCTGGTGCTCCTAGTGCGACATAATGTAACTAGGCGCAGAACTGACTTTCTCTGATAAATCGGCCCGTTAATGCACATCAGGGCGAACACGAAATGTCTAATATGAAGTTCTCAGTAACGATCTAAAGACGTTTCAGTATGTATGCGTCGGTACCACCACAGCAGTGCCTAAGTATTGTGAAGTGAAGGTCGACAGTTAGAACTCACATGAAGTATTTCATTAGCTTCTCACGAGTGCGTAATGCACAGCGTGGCTGTTGCTAGGAAACGGTCTTATTCGCCGTTCAGTTATGTCTAGTTTTCTTTGCATCAATGTGGAAACGATCCTGTTACTAAATACAAAGTTGCTAATTACAGTTCAAACTGGAAGCGACGGAAGAAAGCTGTCACACGCGCCACATTGGTTCCCGAGAAGGACGGTGCTTATCCTACGCCACATCTGACATTGCGTCTTACATACTCTTAAACTGACATAATTCCATCCTACCAAAAAAGAAACAGATTTCGGAATGAGGTTCTTGAGATCTTGTTAGAGATGGAAGTCTGGAGCGGTTGTCTCGTACGTCACATTGGCCGAATGGTCTAAGGCGCAAGATTTAAGCTCTGGTTCCAGTATGGGGGCGTGGGTTCGAACCCCACCTCTGACAATCCATTCGAAACATTCTGAGCTAACGTACTCCCTTGATCTTATAGAACAAGTAATTTACGCAGAAACACGACGTGGAGATTTTACTAGAGACGACAGTGGCAGCAGTGCGGGCGTCGCACGTCCGAAGGCCCGAGCGGCCGAAAAGAAATAGCGCAACATATTTTTCCGTGGCAAGTTTTAGCTCTTCTCACGGACGTTTCCGTTTCTGTGGTCGGAGTGTTGTGGCTTCCTTAAAGGGAAACGCCAGAGACTACCATTCAAGTCCCAAGTGATCTGCACACGGCCTAAGACGTCCACACGTCTCGCAACATTCTCGCCAACTTGTATGCCGTTCCAACGACACGGGTTCATGTCCGATCTCCGAAATTAGGCAGCGTTGGGCGTGGTTAGTACCCGGGTGGGTGACGAACTAGGAAGTCCGGGTGGTGCTATTTTCTTCTGTTTTGCCCCTTTCCTTAGTTTTTGGTGCTGCTGTGCGGTAATGTTATGATCCAGCACGTTGCCTTCCCCCCCCCCCCCCCTCTTGCTGACGGTACGCTAAGGCGCCAACATGTGGCCACAGTCAAATGGAATTGTCCGTTGTGTGGTTATCGATGTGGCCTCTCAAAGTCGATTCTAGCGTGTGTCCTCTACATATACGCCCATTTGCAAGCGTCAGCTTTCGCGTCAGCCGAGCAAAGTCGAGACAAGTCGACACATGGGGATACACGATGCTGCGAATCTTAATCCGCACTAGCCTATGAGGGGCGAAGGAAAGTATACGTACCGTTGAAAACACCTTCCTGCGTAAAGGAGACAACTTTGGTGCGATGTCAGGGTTTCGAGCCCATAGCGGCTACTTGGGAAGCAACCATGCCGATCGACACACCACCACCGCCTTCTGCTACGCGCTGCTTGCGCCGTCATGTGTCGCCTTCCCTCCTGGCGCCAGAGAGCGAAGGCGATAACGCTATAGGCGTTCAACGCCGAGTGCAAGGCGAGCACCGCTGAACCCGTTTTCCTGGTGCTGCTTTTGCGACATAATGTAACTAGGCGCAGAACTGACTTTCTCTGATAAATCGGCCCTTTAATGCACATCAGGGCGAACACGAAATTTCTATTATGAATTTCTCAGTAACGATCCAAAGACGTTTCAGTATGTATGCGTCGGTACCACCATAGCAGTGCCTAAGTATTGTAAAGTGAAGGTCGACAGTTAGAACTCACATGAAGTATTTCATTAGCTTCCCACGAGTGCGTAATGCACAGCGTGGCTGTTGCTAGGAAACGGTCTTATTCGCCGTTCAGTTATGTCTAGTTTTCTTTGCATCAATGTGGAAACGATCCTGTTACTAAATACAAAGTTGCTAATTACAGTTCAAACTGGAAGCGACGGAAGAAAGCTGTCACACGCGCCACATTGGTTCCCGAGAAGGACGGTGCTTTTCCTACGCCACATCTGACATTGCGTCTTACATACTCTTAAACTGACATAATTCCATCCTACCAAAAAAGAAACAGATTTCGGAATGAGGTTCTTGAGATCTTGTTAGAGATGGAAGTCTGGAGCGGTTGTCTCGTACGTCACATTGGCCGAATGGTCTAAGGCGCAAGATTTAAGCTCTGGTTCCAGTATGGGGGCGTGGGTTCGAACCCCACCTCTGACAATCCATTCGAAACATTCTGAGCTAACGTACTCCCTTGATCTTATAGAACAAGTAATTTACGCAGAAACACGACGTGGAGATTTTACTAGAGACGACAGTGGCAGCAGTGCGGGCGTCGCACGTCCGAAGGCCCGAGCGGCCGAAAAGAAATAGCGCAACATATTTTTCCGTGGCAAGTTTTAGCTCTTCTCACGGACGTTTCCGTTTCTGTGGTCGGAGTGTTGTGGCTTCCTTAAAGGGAAACGCCAGAGACTACCATTCAAGTCCCAAGTGATCTGCACACGGCCTAAGACGTCCACACGTCTCGCAACATTCTCGCCAACTTGTATGCCGTTCCAACGACACGGGTTCATGTCCGATCTCCGAAATTAGGCAGCGTTGGGCGTGGTTAGTACCCGGGTGGGTGACGAACTAGGAAGTCCGGGTGGTGCTATTTTCTTCTGTTTTGCCCCTTTCCTTAGTTTTTGGTGCTGCTGTGCGGTAATGTTATGGTCCAGCACGTTGCCTTCCCCCCCCCCCCCCCCCCTCTTGCTGACGGTACGCTAAGGCGCCAACATGTGGCCACAGTCAAATGGAATTGTCCGTTGTGTGGTTATCGATGTGGCCTCTCCCAGTCGATTCTAGCGCGTGTCCTCTACATATACGCCCATTTGCAAGCGTCAGCTTTCGCGTCAGCCGAGCAAAGTCGAGACAAGTCGACACATGGGGATACACGATGCTGCGAATCTTAATCCGCACTAGCCTATGAGGGGCGAAGGAAAGTATACGTACCGTTGAAAACACCTTCCTGCGTAAAGGAGACAACTTTGGTGCGATGTCAGGGTTTCGAGCCCATAGCGGCTACTTGGGAAGCAACCATGCCGATCGACACACCACCACCGCCTTCTGCTACGCGCTGCTTGCGCCGTCATGTGTCGCCTTCCCTCCTGGCGCCAGAGAGCGAAGGCGATAACGCTATAGGCGTTCAACGCCGAGTGCAAGGCGAGCACCGCTGAACCCGTTTTCCTGGTGCTCCTAGGGCGACATAATGTAACTAGGCGCAGAACTGACTTTCTCTGATAAATCGGCCCTTTAATGCACATCAGGGCGAACACGAAATGTCTAATATGAAGTTCTCAGTAACGATCTAAAGACGTTTCAGTATGTATGCGTCGGTACCACCACAGCAGTGCCTAAGTATTGTGAAGTGAAGGTCGACAGTTAGAACTCACATGAAGTATTTCATTAGCTTCCCACGAGTGCGTAATGCACAGCGTGGCTGTTGCTAGGAAACGGTCTTATTCGCCGTTCAGTTATGTCTAGTTTTCTTTGCATCAATGTGGAAACGATCCTGTTACTAAATACAAAGTTGCTAATTACAGTTCAAACTGGAAGCGACGGAAGAAAGCTGTCACACGCGCCACATTGGTTCCCGAGAAGGACGGTGCTTTTCCTACGCCACATCTGACATTGCGTCTTACATACTCTTAAACTGACATAATTCCATACTACCAAAAAAGAAACAGATTTCGGAATGAGGTTCTTGAGATCTTGTTAGAGATGGAAGTCTGGAGCGGTTGTCTCGTACGTCACATTGGCCGAATGGTCTAAGGCGCAAGATTTAAGCTCTGGTTCCAGTATGGGGGCGTGGGTTCGAACCCCACCTCTGACAATCCATTCGAAACATTCTGAGCTAACGTACTCCCTTGATCTTATAGAACAAGTAATTTACGCAGAAACACGACGTGGAGATTTTACTAGAGACGACAGTGGCAGCAGTGCGGGCGTCGCACGTCCGAAGGCCCGAGCGGCCGAAAAGAAATAGCGCAACATATTTTTCCGTGGCAAGTTTTAGCTCTTCTCACGGACGTTTCCGTTTCTGTGGTCGGAGTGTTGTGGCTTCCTTAAAGGGAAACGCCAGAGACTACCATTCAAGTCCCAAGTGATCTGCACACGGCCTAAGACGTCCACACGTCTCGCAACATTCTCGCCAACTTGTATGCCGTTCCAACGACACGGGTTCATGTCCGATCTCCGAAATTAGGCAGCGTTGGGCGTGGTTAGTACCCGGGTGGGTGACGAACTAGGAAGTCCGGGTGGTGCTATTTTCTTCTGTTTTGCCCCTTTCCTTAGTTTTTGGTGCTGCTGTGCGGTAATGTTATGGTCCAGCACGTTGCCTTCCCCCCCCCCCCCCTCTTGCTGACGGTACGCTAAGGCGCCAACATGTGGCCACAGTCAAATGGAATTGTCCGTTGTGTGGTTATCGATGTGGCCTCTCCCAGTCGATTCTAGCGCGTGTCCTCTACATATACGCCCATTTGCAAGCGTCAGCTTTCGCGTCAGCCGAGCAAAGTCGAGACAAGTCGACACATGGGGATACACGATGCTGCGAATCTTAATCCGCACTAGCCTATGAGGGGCGAAGGAAAGTATACGTACCGTTGAAAACACCTTCCTGCGTAAAGGAGACAACTTTGGTGCGATGTCAGGGTTTCGAGCCCATAGCGGCTACTTGGGAAGCAACCATGCCGATCGACACACCACCACCGCCTTCTGCTACGCGCTGCTTGCGCCGTCATGTGTCGCCTTCCCTCCTGGCGCCAGAGAGCGAAGGCGATAACGCTATAGGCGTTCAACGCCGAGTGCAAGGCGAGCACCGCTGAACCCGTTTTCCTGGTGCTGCTTTTGCGACATAATGTAACTAGGCGCAGAACTGACTTTCTCTGATAAATCGGCCCCTTTAATGCACATCAGGGCGAACACGAAATGTCTAATATGAAGTTCTCAGTAACGATCTAAAGACGTTTCAGTATGTATGCGTCGGTACCACCACAGCAGTGCCTAAGTATTGTGAAGTGAAGGTCGACAGTTAGAACTCACATGAAGTATTTCATTAGCTTCCCACGAGTGCGTAATGCACAGCGTGGCTGTTGCTAGGAAACGGTCTTATTCGCCGTTCAGTTATGTCTAGTTTTCTTTGCATCAATGTGGAAACGATCCTGTTACTAAATACAAAGTTGCTAATTACAGTTCAAACTGGAAGCGACGGAAGAAAGCTGTCACACGCGCCACATTGGTTCCCGAGAAGGACGGTGCTTATCCTACGCCACATCTGACATTGCGTCTTACATACTCTTAAACTGACATAATTCCATCCTACCAAAAAAGAAACAGATTTCGGAATGAGGTTCTTGAGATCTTGTTAGAGATGGAAGTCTGGAGCGGTTGTCTCGTACGTCACATTGGCCGAATGGTCTAAGGCGCAAGATTTAAGCTCTGGTTCCAGTATGGGGGCGTGGGTTCGAACCCCACCTCTGACAATCCATTCGAAACATTCTGAGCTAACGTACTCCCTTGATCTTATAGAACAAGTAATTTACGCAGAAACACGACGTGGAGATTTTACTAGAGACGACAGTGGCAGCAGTGCGGGCGTCGCACGTCCGAAGGCCCGAGCGGCCGAAAAGAAATAGCGCAACATATTTTTCCGTGGCAAATTTTAGCTCTTCTCACGGACGTTTCCGTTTCTGTGGTCGGAGTGTTGTGGCTTCCTTAAAGGGAAACGCCAGAGACTACCATTCAAGTCCCAAGTGATCTGCACACGGCCTAAGACGTCCACACGTCTCGCAACATTCTCGCCAACTTGTATGCCGTTCCAACGACACGGGTTCATGTCCGATCTCCGAAATTAGGCAGCGTTGGGCGTGGTTAGTACCCGGGTGGGTGACGAACTAGGAAGTCCGGGTGGTGCTATTTTCTTCTGTTTTGCCCCTTTCCTTAGTTTTTGGTGCTGCTGTGCGGTAATGTTATGGTCCAGCACGTTGCCTCCCCCCCCCCCCCCCCCTCTTGCTGACGGTACGCTAAGGCGCCAACATGTGGCCACAGTCAAATGGAATTGTCCGTTGTGTGGTTATCGATGTGGCCTCTCCCAGTCGATTCTAGCGCGTGTCCTCTACATATACGCCCATTTGCAAGCGTCAGCTTTCGCGTCAGCCGAGCAAAGTCGAGACAAGTCGACACATGGGGATACACGATGCTGCGAATCTTAATCCGCACTAGCCTATGAGGGGCGAAGGAAAGTATACGTACCGTTGAAAACACCTTCCTGCGTAAAGGAGACAACTTTGGTGCGATGTCAGGGTTTCGAGCCCATAGCGGCTACTTGGGAAGCAACCATGCCGATCGACACACCACCACCGCCTTCTGCTACGCGCTGCTTGCGCCGTCATGTGTCGCCTTCCCTCCTGGCGCCAGAGAGCGAAGGCGATAACGCTATAGGCGTTCAACGCCGAGTGCAAGGCGAGCCCCGCTGAACCCGTTTTCCTGGTGCTGCTTTTGCGACATAATGTAACTAGGCGCAGAACTGACTTTCTCTGATAAATCGGCCCTTTAATGCACATCAGGGCGAACACGAAATGTCTAATATGAAGTTCTCAGTAACGATCTAAAGACGTTTCAGTATGTATGCGTCGGTACCACCACAGCAGTGCCTAAGTATTGTGAAGTGAAGGTCGACAGTTAGAACTCACATGAAGTATTTCATTAGCTTCCCACGAGTGCGTAATGCACAGCGTGGCTGTTGCTAGGAAACGGTCTTATTCGCCATTCAGTTATGTCTAGTTTTCTTTGCATCAATGTGGAAACGATCCTGTTACTAAATACAAAGTTGCTAATTACAGTTCAAACTGGAAGCGACGGAAGAAAGCTGTCACACGCGCCACATTGGTTCCCGAGAAGGACGGTGCTTATCCTTCGCCACATCTGACATTGCGTCTTACATACTCTTAAACTGACATAATTCCATACTACCAAAAAAGAAACAGATTTCGGAATGAGGTTCTTGAGATCTTGTTAGAGATGGAAGTCTGGAGCGGTTGTCTCGTACGTCACATTGGCCGAATGGTCTAAGGCGCAAGATTTAAGCTCTGGTTCCAGTATGGGGGCGTGGGTTCGAACCCCACCTCTGACAATCCATTCGAAACATTCTGAGCTAACGTACTCCCTTGATCTTATAGAACAAGTAATTTACGCAGAAACACGACGTGGAGATTTTACTAGAGACGACAGTGGCAGCAGTGCGGGCGTCGCACGTCCGAAGGCCCGAGCGGCCGAAAAGAAATAGCGCAACATATTTTTCCGTGGCAAGTTTTAGCTCTTCTCACGGACGTTTCCGTTTCTGTGGTCGGAGTGTTGTGGCTTCCTTAAAGGGAAACGCCAGAGACTACCATTCAAGTCCCAAGTGATCTGCACACGGCCTAAGACGTCCACACGTCTCGCAACATTCTCGCCAACTTGTATGCCGTTCCAACGACACGGGTTCATGTCCGATCTCCGAAATTAGGCAGCGTTGGGCGTGGTTAGTACCCGGGTGGGTGACGAACTAGGAAGTCCGGGTGGTGCTATTTTCTTCTGTTTTGCCCCTTTCCTTAGTTTTTGGTGCTGCTGTGCGGTAATGTTATGGTCCAGCACGTTGCCTCCCCCCCCCCCCCCCCCCCCTCTTGCTGACGGTACGCTAAGGCGCCAACATGTGGCCACAGTCAAATGGAATTGTCCGTTGTGTGGTTATCGATGTGGCCTCTCCCAGTCGATTCTAGCGCGTGTCCTCTACATATACGCCCATTTGCAAGCGTCAGCTTTCGCGTCAGCCGAGCAAAGTCGAGACAAGTCGACACATGGGGATACACGATGCTGCGAATCTTAATCCGCACTAGCCTATGAGGGGCGAAGGAAAGTATACGTACCGTTGAAAACACCTTCCTGCGTAAAGGAGACAACTTTGGTGCGATGTCAGGGTTCGAGCCCATAGCGGCTACTTGGGAAGCAACCATGCCGATCGACACACCACCACCGCCTTCTGCTACGCGCTGCTTGCGCCGTCATGTGTCGCCTTCCCTCCTGGCGCCAGAGAGCGAAGGCGATAACGCTATAGGCGTTCAACGCCGAGTGCAAGGCGAGCACCGCTGAACCCGTTTTCCTGGTGCTGCTTTTGCGACATAATGTAACTAGGCGCAGAACTGACTTTCTCTGATAAATCGGCCCTTTAATGCACATCAGGGCGAACACGAAATGTCTAATATGAAGTTCTCAGTAACGATCTAAAGACGTTTCAGTATGTATGCGTCGGTACCACCACAGCAGTGCCTAAGTATTGTGAAGTGAAGGTCGACAGTTAGAACTCACATGAAGTATTTCATTAGCTTCCCATGAGTGCGTAATGCACAGCGTGGCTGTTGCTAGGAAACGGTCTTATTCGCCGTTCAGTTATGTCTAGTTTTCTTTGCATCAATGTGGAAACGATCCTGTTACTAAATACAAAGTTGCTAATTACAGTTCAAACTGGAAGCGACGGAAGAAAGCTGTCACACGCGCCACATTGGTTCCCGAGAAGGACGGTGCTTATCCTACGCCACATCTGACATTGCGTCTTACATACTCTTAAACTGACATAATTCCATCCTACCAAAAAAGAAACAGATTTCGGAATGAGGTTCTTGAGATCTTGTTAGAGATGGAAGTCTGGAGCGGTTGTCTCGTACGTCACATTGGCCGAATGGTCTAAGGCGCAAGATTTAAGCTCTGGTTCCAGTATGGGGGCGTGGGTTCGAACCCCACCTCTGACAATCCATTCGAAACATTCTGAGCTAACGTACTCCCTTGATCTTATAGAACAAGTAATTTACGCAGAAACACGACGTGGAGATTTTACTAGAGACGACAGTGGCAGCAGTGCGGGCGTCGCACGTCCGAAGGCCCGAGCGGCCGAAAAGAAATAGCGCAACATATTTTTCCGTGGCAAGTTTTAGCTCTTCTCACGGACGTTTCCGTTTCTGTGGTCGGAGTGTTGTGGCTTCCTTAAAGGGAAACGCCAGAGACTACCATTCAAGTCCCAAGTGATCTGCACACGGCCTAAGACGTCCACACGTCTCGCAACATTCTCGCCAACTTGTATGCCGTTCCAACGACACGGGTTCATGTCCGATCTCCGAAATTAGGCAGCGTTGGGCGTGGTTAGTACCCGGGTGGGTGACGAACTAGGAAGTCCGGGTGGTGCTATTTTCTTCTGTTTTGCCCCTTTCCTTAGTTTTTGGTGCTGCTGTGCGGTATTGTTATGGTCCAGCACGTTGCCTCCCCCCCCCCCCCCCCCTCTTGCTGACGGTACGCTAAGGCGCCAACATGTGGCCACAGTCAAATGGAATTGTCCGTTGTGTGGTTATCGATGTGGCCTCTCCCAGTCGATTCTAGCGCGTGTCCTCTACATATACGCCCATTTGCAAGCGTCAGCTTTCGCGTCAGCCGAGCAAAGTCGAGACAAGTCGACACATGGGGATACACGATGCTGCGAATCTTAATCCGCACTAGCCTATGAGGGGCGAAGGAAAGTATACGTACCGTTGAAAACACCTTCCTGCGTAAAGGAGACAACTTTGGTGCGATGTCAGGGTTTCGAGCCCATAGCGGCTACTTGGGAAGCAACCATGCCGATCGACACACCACCACCGCCTTCTGCTACGCGCTGCTTGCGCCGTCATGTGTCGCCTTCCCTCCTGGCGCCAGAGAGCGAAGGCGATAACGCTATAGGCGTTCAACGCCAAGTGCAAGGCGAGCACCGCTGAACCCGTTTTCCTGGTGCTGCTTTTGCGACATAATGTAACTAGGCGCAGAACTGACTTTCTCTGATAAATCGGCCCTTTAATGCACATCAGGGCGAACACGAAATTTCTATTATGAAGTTCTCAGTAACGATCCAAAGACGTTTCAGTATGTATGCGTCGGTACCACCAGAGCAGTGCCTAAGTATTGTAAAGTGAAGGTCGACAGTTAGAACTCACATGAAGTATTTCATTAGCTTCCCACGAGTGCGTAATGCACAGCGTGGCTGTTGCTAGGAAACGGTCTTATTCGCCGTTCAGTTATGTCTAGTTTTCTTTGCATCAATGTGGAAACGATCCTGTTACTAAATACAAAGTTGCTAATTACAGTTCAAACTGGAAGCGACGGAAGAAAGCTGTCACACGCGCCACATTGGTTCCCGAGAAGGACGGTGCTTTTCCTACGCCACATCTGACATTGCGTCTTACATACTCTTAAACTGACATAATTCCATCCTACCAAAAAAGAAACAGATTTCGGAATGAGGTTCTTGAGATCTTGTTAGAGATGGAAGTCTGGAGCGGTTGTCTCGTACGTCACATTGGCCGAATGGTCTAAGGCGCAAGATTTAAGCTCTGGTTCCAGTATGGGGGCGTGGGTTCGAACCCCACCTCTGACAATCCATTCGAAACATTCTGAGCTAACGTACTCCCTTGATCTTATAGAACAAGTAATTTACGCAGAAACACGACGTGGAGATTTTACTAGAGACGACAGTGGCAGCAGTGCGGGCGTCGCACGTCCGAAGGCCCGAGCGGCCGAAAAGAAATAGCGCAACATATTTTTCCGTGGCAAGTTTTAGCTCTTCTCACGGACGTTTCCGTTTCTGTGGTCGGAGTGTTGTGGCTTCCTTAAAGGGAAACGCCAGAGACTACCATTCAAGTCCCAAGTGATCTGCACACGGCCTAAGACGTCCACACGTCTCGCAACATTCTCGCCAACTTGTATGCCGTTCCAACGACACGGGTTCATGTCCGATCTCCGAAATTAGGCAGCGTTGGGCGTGGTTAGTACCCGGGTGGGTGACGAACTAGGAAGTCAGGGTGGTGCTATTTTCTTCTGTTTTGCCCCTTTCCTTAGTTTTTGGTGCTGCTGTGCGGTAATGTTATGGTCCAGCACGTTGCCTTCCCCCCGCCCCCCCCCCCCTCTTGCTGACGGTACGCTAAGGCGCCAACATGTGGCCACAGTCAAATGGAATTGTCCGTTGTGTGGTTATCGATGTGGCCTCTCCCAGTCGATTCTAGCGCGTGTCCTCTACATATACGCCCATTTGCAAGCGTCAGCTTTCGCGTCAGCCGAGCAAAGTCGAGACAAGTCGACACATGGGGATACACGATGCTGCGAATCTTAATCCGCACTAGCCTATGAGGGGCGAAGGAAAGTATACGTACCGTTGAAAACACCTTCCTGCGTAAAGGAGACAACTTTGGTGCGATGTCAGGGTTTCGAGCCCATAGCGGCTACTTGGGAAGCAACCATGCCGATCGACACACCACCACCGCCTTCTGCTACGCGCTGCTTGCGCCGTCATGTGTCGCCTTCCCTCCTGGCGCCAGAGAGCGAAGGCGATAACGCTATAGGCGTTCAACGCCGAGTGCAAGGCGAGCACCGCTGAACCCGTTTTCCTGGTGCTCCTAGGGCGACATAATGTAACTAGGCGCAGAACTGACTTTCTCTGATAAATCGGCCCTTTAATGCACATCAGGGCGAACACGAAATGTCTAATATGAAGTTCTCAGTAACGATCTAAAGACGTTTCAGTATGTATGCGTCGGTACCACCACAGCAGTGCCTAAGTATTGTGAAGTGAAGGTCGACAGTTAGAACTCACATGAAGTATTTCATTAGCTTCCCACGAGTGCGTAATGCACAGCGTGGCTGTTGCTAGGAAACGGTCTTATTCGCCGTTCAGTTATGTCTAGTTTTCTTTGCATCAATGTGGAAACGATCCTGTTACTAAATACAAAGTTGCTAATTACAGTTCAAACTGGAAGCGACGGAAGAAAGCTGTCACACGCGCCACATTGGTTCCCGAGAAGGACGGTGCTTATCCTACGCCACATCTGACATTGCGTCTTACATACTCTTAAACTGACATAATTCCATCCTACCAAAAAAGAAACAGATTTCGGAATGAGGTTCTTGAGATCTTGTTAGAGATGGAAGTCTGGAGCGGTTGTCTCGTACGTCACATTGGCCGAATGGTCTAAGGCGCAAGATTTAAGCTCTGGTTCCAGTATGGGGGCGTGGGTTCGAACCCCACCTCTGACAATCCATTCGAAACATTCTGAGCTAACGTACTCCCTTGATCTTATAGAACAAGTAATTTACGCAGAAACACGACGTGGAGATTTTACTAGAGACGACAGTGGCAGCAGTGCGGGCGTCGCACGTCCGAAGGCCCGAGCGGCCGAAAAGAAATAGCGCAACATATTTTTCCGTGGCAAGTTTTAGCTCTTCTCACGGACGTTTCCGTTTCTGTGGTCGGAGTGTTGTGGCTTCCTTAAAGGGAAACGCCAGAGACTACCATTCAAGTCCCAAGTGATCTGCACACGGCCTAAGACGTCCACACGTCTCGCAACATTCTCGCCAACTTGTATGCCGTTCCAACGACACGGGTTCATGTCCGATCTCCGAAATTAGGCAGCGTTGGGCGTGGTTAGTACCCGGGTGGGTGACGAACTAGGAAGTCCGGGTGGTGCTATTTTCTTCTGTTTTGCCCCTTTCCTTAGTTTTTGGTGCTGCTGTGCGGTAATGTTATGGTCCAGCACGTTGCCTTCCCCCCGCCCCCCCCCCCTCTTGCTGACGGTACGCTAAGGCGCCAACATGTGGCCACAGTCAAATGGAATTGTCCGTTGTGTGGTTATCGATGTGGCCTCTCCCAGTCGATTCTAGCGCGTGTCCTCTACATATACGCCCATTTGCAAGCGTCAGCTTTCGCGTCAGCCGAGCAAAGTCGAGACAAGTCGACACATGGGGATACACGATGCTGCGAATCTTAATCCGCACTAGCCTATGAGGGGCGAAGGAAAGTATACGTACCGTTGAAAACACCTTCCTGCGTAAAGGAGACAACTTTGGTGCGATGTCAGGGTTTCGAGCCCATAGCGGCTACTTGGGAAGCAACCATGCCGATCGACACACCACCACCGCCTTCTGCTACGCGCTGCTTGCGCCGTCATGTGTCGCCTTCCCTCCTGGCGCCAGAGAGCGAAGGCGATAACGCTATAGGCGTTCAACGCCGAGTGCAAGGCGAGCACCGCTGAACCCGTTTTCCTGGTGCTCCTAGGGCGACATAATGTAACTAGGCGCAGAACTGACTTTCTCTGATAAATCGGCCCTTTAATGCACATCAGGGCGAACACGAAATGTCTAATATGAAGTTCTCAGTAACGATCTAAAGACGTTTCAGTATGTATGCGTCGGTACCACCACAGCAGTGCCTAAGTATTGTGAAGTGAAGGTCGACAGTTAGAACTCACATGAAGTATTTCATTAGCTTCCCACGAGTGCGTAATGCACAGCGTGGCTGTTGCTAGGAAACGGTCTTATTCGCCGTTCAGTTATGTCTAGTTTTCTTTGCATCAATGTGAAAACGATCCTGTTACTAAATACAAAGTTGCTAATTACAGTTCAAACTGGAAGCGACGGAAGAAAGCTGTCACACGCGCCACATTGGTTCCCGAGAAGGACGGTGCTTTTCCTACGCCACATCTGACATTGCGTCTTACATACTCTTAAACTGACATAATTCCATCCTACCAAAAAAGAAACAGATTTCGGAATGAGGTTCTTGAGATCTTGTTAGAGATGGAAGTCTGGAGCGGTTGTCTCGTACGTCACATTGGCCGAATGGTCTAAGGCGCAAGATTTAAGCTCTGGTTCCAGTATGGGGGCGTGGGTTCGAACCCCACCTCTGACAATCCATTCGAAACATTCTGAGCTAACGTACTCCCTTGATCTTATAGAACAAGTAATTTACGCAGAAACACGACGTGGAGATTTTACTAGAGACGACAGTGGCAGCAGTGCGGGCGTCGCACGTCCGAAGGCCCGAGCGGCCGAAAAGAAATAGCGCAACATATTTTTCCGTGGCAAGTTTTAGCTCTTCTCACGGACGTTTCCGTTTCTGTGGTCGGAGTGTTGTGGCTTCCTTAAAGGGAAACGCCAGAGACTACCATTCAAGTCCCAAGTGATCTGCACACGGCCTAAGACGTCCACACGTCTCGCAACATTCTCGCCAACTTGTATGCCGTTCCAACGACACGGGTTCATGTCCGATCTCCGAAATTAGGCAGCGTTGGGCGTGGTTAGTACCCGGGTGGGTGACGAACTAGGAAGTCCGGGTGGTGCTATTTTCTTCTGTTTTGCCCCTTTCCTTAGTTTTTGGTGCTGCTGTGCGGTAATGTTATGGTCCAGCACGTTGCCTTCCCCCCCCCCCCCCCCTCTTGCTGACGGTACGCTAAGGCGCCAACATGTGGCCACAGTCAAATGGAATTGTCCGTTGTGTGGTTATCGATGTGGCCTCTCCCAGTCGATTCTAGCGCGTGTCCTCTACATATACGCCCATTTGCAAGCGTCAGCTTTCGCGTCAGCCGAGCAAAGTCGAGACAAGTCGACACATGGGGATACACGATGCTGCGAATCTTAATCCGCACTAGCCTATGAGGGGCGAAGGAAAGTATACGTACCGTTGAAAACACCTTCCTGCGTAAAGGAGACAACTTTGGTGCGATGTCAGGGTTTCGAGCCCATAGCGGCTACTTGGGAAGCAACCATGCCGATCGACACACCACCACCGCCTTCTGCTACGCGCTGCTTGCGCCGTCATGTGTCGCCTTCCCTCCTGGCGCCAGAGAGCGAAGGCGATAACGCTATAGGCGTTCAACGCCGAGTGCAAGGCGAGCACCGCTGAACCCGTTTTCCTGGTGCTGCTTTTGCGACATAATGTAACTAGGCGCAGAACTGACTTTCTCTGATAAATCGGCCCTTTAATGCACATCAGGGCGAACACGAAATTTCTATTATGAAGTTCTCAGTAACGATCCAAAGACGTTTCAGTATGTATGCGTCGGTACCACCAGAGCAGTGCCTAAGTATTGTAAAGTGAAGGTCGACAGTTAGAACTCACATGAAGTATTTCATTAGCTTCCCACGAGTGCGTAATGCACAGCGTGGCTGTTGCTAGGAAACGGTCTTATTCGCCGTTCAGTTATGTCTAGTTTTCTTTGCATCAATGTGGAAACGATCCTGTTACTAAATACAAAGTTGCTAATTACAGTTCAAACTGGAAGCGACGGAAGAAAGCTGTCACACGCCCCACATTGGTTCCCGAGAAGGACGGTGCTTTTCCTACGCCACATCTGACATTGCGTCTTACATACTCTTAAACTGACATAATTCCATCCTACCAAAAAAGAAACAGATTTCGGAATGAGGTTCTTGAGATCTTGTTAGAGATGGAAGTCTGGAGCGGTTGTCTCGTACGTCACATTGGCCGAATGGTCTAAGGCGCAAGATTTAAGCTCTGGTTCCAGTATGGGGGCGTGGGTTCGAACCCCACCTCTGACAATCCATTCGAAACATTCTGAGCTAACGTACTCCCTTGATCTTATAGAACAAGTAATTTACGCAGAAACACGACGTGGAGATTTTACTAGAGACGACAGTGGCAGCAGTGCGGGCGTCGCACGTCCGAAGGCCCGAGCGGCCGAAAAGAAATAGCGCAACATATTTTTCCGTGGCAAGTTTTAGCTCTTCTCACGGACGTTTCCGTTTCTGTGGTCGGAGTGTTGTGGCTTCCTTAAAGGGAAACGCCAGAGACTACCATTCAAGTCCCAAGTGATCTGCACACGGCCTAAGACGTCCACACGTCTCGCAACATTCTCGCCAACTTGTATGCCGTTCCAACGACACGGGTTCATGTCCGATCTCCGAAATTAGGCAGCGTTGGGCGTGGTTAGTACCCGGGTGGGTGACGAACTAGGAAGTCCGGGTGGTGCTATTTTCTTCTGTTTTGCCCCTTTCCTTAGTTTTTGGTGCTGCTGTGCGGTAATGTTATGGTCCAGCACGTTGCCTTCCCCCCCCCCCCCCCCCCCCTCTTGCTGACGGTACGCTAAGGCGCCAACATGTGGCCACAGTCAAATGGAATTGTCCGTTGTGTGGTTATCGATGTGGCCTCTCCCAGTCGATTCTAGCGCGTGTCCTCTACATATACGCCCATTTGCAAGCGTCAGCTTTCGCGTCAGCCGAGCAAAGTCGAGACAAGTCGACACATGGGGATACACGATGCTGCGAATCTTAATCCGCACTAGCCTATGAGGGGCGAAGGAAAGTATACGTACCGTTGAAAACACCTTCCTGCGTAAAGGAGACAACTTTGGTGCGATGTCAGGGTTTCGAGCCCATAGCGGCTACTTGGGAAGCAACCATGCCGATCGACACACCACCACCGCCTTCTGCTACGCGCTGCTTGCGCCGTCATGTGTCGCCTTCCCTCCTGGCGCCAGAGAGCGAAGGCGATAACGCTATAGGCGTTCAACGCCGAGTGCAAGGCGAGCACCGCTGAACCCGTTTTCCTGGTGCTGCTAGTGCGACATAATGTAACTAGGCGCAGAACTGACTTTCTCTGATAAATCGGCCCTTTAATGCACATCAGGGCGAACACGAAATTTCTAATATGAAGTTCTCAGTAACGATCCAAAGACGTTTCAGTATGTATGCGTCGGTACCACCAGAGCAGTGCCTAAGTATTGTAAAGTGAAGGTCGACAGTTAGAACTCACATGAAGTATTTCATTAGCTTCCCACGAGTGCGTAATGCACAGCGTGGCTGTTGCTAGGAAACGGTCTTATTCGCCGTTCAGTTATGTCTAGTTTTCTTTGCATCAATGTGGAAACGATCCTGTTACTAAATACAAAGTTGCTAATTACAGTTCAAACTGGAAGCGACGGAAGAAAGCTGTCACACGCGCCACATTGGTTCCCGAGAAGGACGGTGCTTTTCCTACGCCACATCTGACATTGCGTCTTACATACTCTTAAACTGACATAATTCCATCCTACCAAAAAAGAAACAGATTTCGGAATGAGGTTCTTGAGATCTTGTTAGAGATGGAAGTCTGGAGCGGTTGTCTCGTACGTCACATTGGCCGAATGGTCTAAGGCGCAAGATTTAAGCTCTGGTTCCAGTATGGGGGCGTGGGTTCGAACCCCACCTCTGACAATCCATTCGAAACATTCTGAGCTAACGTACTCCCTTGATCTTATAGAACAAGTAATTTACGCAGAAACACGACGTGGAGATTTTACTAGAGACGACAGTGGCAGCAGTGCGGGCGTCGCACGTCCGAAGGCCCGAGCGGCCGAAAAGAAATAGCGCAACATATTTTTCCGTGGCAAGTTTTAGCTCTTCTCACGGACGTTTCCGTTTCTGTGGTCGGAGTGTTGTGGCTTCCTTAAAGGGAAACGCCAGAGACTACCATTCAAGTCCCAAGTGATCTGCACACGGCCTAAGACGTCCACACGTCTGACAACATTCTCGCCAACTTGTATGCCGTTCCAACGACACGGGTTCATGTCCGATCTCCGAAATTAGGCAGCGTTGGGCGTGGTTAGTACCCGGGTGGGTGACGAACTAGGAAGTCCGGGTGGTGCTATTTTCTTCTGTTTTGCCCCCTTTCCTTAGTTTTTGGTGCTGCTGTGCGGTAATGTTATGGTCCAGCACGTTGCCTCCCCCCCCCCCCCCCCCCCCCCCTCTTGCTGACGGTACGCTAAGGCGCCAACATGTGGCCACAGTCAAATGGAATTGTCCGTTGTGTGGTTATCGATGTGGCCTCTCCCAGTCGATTCTAGCGCGTGTCCTCTACATATACGCCCATTTGCAAGCGTCAGCTTTCGCGTCAGCCGAGCAAAGTCGAGACAAGTCGACACATGGGGATACACGATGCTGCGAATCTTAATCCGCACTAGCCTATGAGGGGCGAAGGAAAGTATACGTACCGTTGAAAACACCTTCCTGCGTAAAGGAGACAACTTTGGTGCGATGTCAGGGTTTCGAGCCCATAGCGGCTACTTGGGAAGCAACCATGCCGATCGACACACCACCACCGCCTTCTGCTACGCGCTGCTTGCGCCGTCATGTGTCGCCTTCCCTCCTGGCGCCAGAGAGCGAAGGCGATAACGCTATAGGCGTTCAACGCCGAGTGCAAGGCGAGCACCGCTGAACCCGTTTTCCTGGTGCTGCTAGTGCGACATAATGTAACTAGGCGCAGAACTGACTTTCTCTGATAAATCGGCCCTTTAATGCACATCAGGGCGAACACGAAATTTCTATTATGAAGTTCTCAGTAACGATCCAAAGACGTTTCAGTATGTATGCGTCGGTACCACCAGAGCAGTGCCTAAGTATTGTAAAGTGAAGGTCGACAGTTAGAACTCACATGAAGTATTTCATTAGCTTCCCACGAGTGCGTAATGCACAGCGTGGCTGTTGCTAGGAAACGGTCTTATTCGCCGTTCAGTTATGTCTAGTTTTCTTTGCATCAATGTGGAAACGATCCTGTTACTAAATACAAAGTTGCTAATCACAGTTCAAACTGGAAGCGACGGAAGAAAGCTGTCACACGCGCCACATTGGTTCCCGAGAAGGACGGTGCTTTTCCTACGCCACATCTGACATTGCGTCTTACATACTCTTAAACTGACATAATTCCATCCTACCAAAAAAGAAACAGATTTCGGAATGAGGTTCTTGAGATCTTGTTAGAGATGGAAGTCTGGAGTGGTTGTCTCGTACGTCACATTGGCCGAGTGTTCTAAGGCGCAAGATTTAAGCTCTGGTTCCAGTATGGGGGCGTGGGTTCGAACCCCACCTCTGACAATCCATTTGAAACATTCTGAGCTAACGTACTCCCTTGATCTTATAGAACAAGTAATTTACGCAGAAACACGACGTGGAGATTTTACTAGAGACGACAGTGGCAGCAGTGCGGGCGTCGCACGTCCGAAGGCCAGAGCGGCCGAAAAGAAATAGCGCAACATATTTTTCCGTGGCAAGTTTTAGCTCTTCTCACGGACGTTTCCGTTTCCGTGGTCGGTGTGTTGTGGCTTCCCTAAAGGGCAACGCCAGAGACTACCATTCAAGTCCCAAGTGATCTGCACACGGCCTAAGACGTCCACACGTCTGACAACATTCTCGCCAACTTGTATGCCGTTCCAACGACACGGGTTCATGCCGATCTTCGAAATTAGGCAGTGTTGGGCGTGGTTAGTACTCGGGTGGGTGACGAACTAGGAAGTCCGGGTGGTGCTATTTTCTTCAGTTTTGCCCCCTTTCCTTAGTTTTTGATGCTGCTGTGCGGTAATGTTATGGTCCAGCACGTTGCCTTCCCCCCCCCTCCCCCCCCCCCTCTTGCTGACGGTACGCTAAGGCGCCAACATGTGGCCACAGTCAAATGGAATTGTCCGTTGTGTGGTTATCGATGTGGCCTCTCCCAGTCGATTCTAGCGCGTGTCCTCTACATATACGCCCATTTGCAAGCGTCAGCTTTCGCGTCAGCCGAGCAAAGTCGAGACAAGTCGACACATGGGGATACACGATGCTGCGAATCTTAATCCGCACTAGCCTATGAGGGGCGAAGGAAAGTATACATACCGTTGAAAACACCTTCCTGCGTAAAGGAGACAACTTTGGTGCGATGTCAGGGTTTCGAGCCCATAGCGGCTACTTGGGAAGCAACCATGCCGATCGACACACCACCACCGCCTTCTGCTACGCGCTGCTTGCGCCGTCATGTGTCGCCTTCCCTCCTGGCGCCAGAGAGCGAAGGCGATAACGCTATAGGCGTTCAACGCCGAGTGCAAGGCGAGCACCGCTGAACCCGTTTTCCTGGTGCTCCTAGGGCGACATAATGTAACTAGGCGCAGAACTGACTTTCTCTGATAAATCGGCCCTTTAATGCACATCAGGGCGAACACGAAATTTCTATTATGAAGTTCTCAGTAACGATCCAAAGACGTTTCAGTATGTATGCGTCGGTACCACCAGAGCAGTGCCTAAGTATTGTAAAGTGAAGGTCGACAGTTAGAACTCACATGAAGTATTTCATTAGCTTCCCACGAGTGCGTAATGCACAGCGTGGCTGTTGCTAGGAAACGGTCTTATTCGCCGTTCAGTTATGTCTAGTTTTCTTTGCATCAATGTGGAAACGATCCTGTTACTAAATACAAAGTTGCTAATTACAGTTCAAACTGGAAGCGACGGAAGAAAGCTGTCACACGCGCCACATTGGTTCCCGAGAAGGACGGTGCTTTTCCTACGCCACATCTGACATTGCGTCTTACATACTCTTAAACTGACATAATTCCATCCTACCAAAAAAGAAACAGATTTCGGAATGAGGTTCTTGAGATCTTGTTAGAGATGGAAGTCTGGAGCGGTTGTCTCGTACGTCACATTGGCTGAGTGTTCTAAGGCGCAAGATTTAAGCTCTGGTTCCAGTATGGGGGCGTGGGTTCGAACCCCACCTCTGACAATCCATTTGAAACATTCTGAGCTAACGTACTCCCTTGATCTTATAGAACAAGTAATTTACGCAGAAACACGACGTGGAGATTTTACTAGAGACGACAGTGGCAGCAGTGCGGGCGTCGCACGTCCGAAGGCCCGAGCGGCCGAAAAGAAATAGCGCAACATATTTTTCCGTGGCAAGTTTTAGCTCTTCTCACGGACGTTTCCGTTTCCGTGGTCGGTGTGTTGTGGCTTCCCTAAAGGGCAACGCCAGAGACTACCATTCAAGTCCCAAGTGATCTGCACACGGCCTAAGACGTCCACACGTCTGACAACATTCTCGCCAACTTGTATGCCGTTCCAACGACACGGGTTCATGTCCGATCTTCGAAATTAGGCAGTGTTGGGCGTGGTTAGTACTCGGGTGGGTGACGAACTAGGAAGTCCGGGTGGTGCTATTTTCTTCAGTTTTGCCCCCTTTCCTTAGTTTTTGATGCTGCTGTGCGGTAATGTTATGGTCCAGCACGTTGCCTCCCCCCCCCCCCCCCTCTTGCTGACGGTACGCTAAGGCGCCAACATGTGGCCACAGTCAAATGGAATTGTCCGTTGTGTGGTTATCGATGTGGCCTCTCCCAGTCGATTCTAGCGCGTGTCCTCTACATATACGCCCATTTGCAAGCGTCAGCTTTCGCGTCAGCCGAGCAAAGTCGAGACAAGTCGACACATGGGGATACACGATGCTGCGAATCTTAATCCGCACTAGCCTATGAGGGGCGAAGGAAAGTATACATACCGTTGAAAACACCTTCCTGCGTAAAGGAGACAACTTTGGTGCGATGTCAGGGTTTCGAGCCCATAGCGGCTACTTGGGAAGCAACCATGCCGATCGACACACCACCACCGCCTTCTGCTACGCGCTGCTTGCGCCGTCATGTGTCGCCTTCCCTCCTGGCGCCAGAGAGCGAAGGCGATAACGCTATAGGCGTTCAACGCCGAGTGCAAGGCGAGCACCGCTGAACCCGTTTTCCTGGTGCTCCTAGGGCGACATAATGTAACTAGGCGCAGAACTGACTTTCTCTGATAAATCGGCCCTTTAATGCACATCAGGGCGAACACGAAATTTCTATTATGAAGTTCTCAGTAACGATCCAAAGACGTTTCAGTATGTATGCGTCGGTACCACCAGAGCAGTGCCTAAGTATTGTAAAGTGAAGGTCGACAGTTAGAACTCACATGAAGTATTTCATTAGCTTCCCACGAGTGCGTAATGCACAGCGTGGCTGTTGCTAGGAAACGGTCTTATTCGCCGTTCAGTTATGTCTAGTTTTCTTTGCATCAATGTGGAAACGATCCTGTTACTAAATACAAAGTTGCTAATTACAGTTCAAACTGGAAGCGACGGAAGAAAGCTGTCACACGCGCCACATTGGTTCCCGAGAAGGACGGTGCTTTTCCTACGCCACATCTGACATTGCGTCTTACATACTCTTAAACTGACATAATTCCATCCTACCAAAAAAGAAACAGATTTCGGAATGAGGTTCTTGAGATCTTGTTAGAGATGGAAGTCTGGAGCGGTTGTCTCGTACGTCACATTGGCCGAGTGTTCTAAGGCGCAAGATTTAAGCTCTGGTTCCAGTATGGGGGCGTGGGTTCGAACCCCACCTCTGACAATCCATTTGAAACATTCTGAGCTAACGTACTCCCTTGATCTTATAGAACAAGTAATTTACGCAGAAACACGACGTGGAGATTTTACTAGAGACGACAGTGGCAGCAGTGCGGGCGTCGCACGTCCGAAGGCCCGAGCGGCCGAAAAGAAATAGCGCAACATATTTTTCCGTGGCAAGTTTTAGCTCTTCTCACGGACGTTTCCGTTTCCGTGGTCGGTGTGTTGTGGCTTCCCTAAAGGGCAACGCCAGAGACTACCATTCAAGTCCCAAGTGATCTGCACACGGCCTAAGACGTCCACACGTCTGACAACATTCTCGCCAACTTGTATGCCGTTCCAACGACACGGGTTCATGTCCGATCTTCGAAATTAGGCAGTGTTGGGCGTGGTTAGTACTCGGGTGGGTGACGAACTAGGAAGTCCGGGTGGTGCTATTTTCTTCAGTTTTGCCCCCTTTCCTTAGTTTTTGATGCTGCTGTGCGGTAATGTTATGGTCCAGCACGTTGCCTCCCCCCCCCCCCCCCCTCTTGCTGACGGTACGCTAAGGCGCCAACATGTGGCCACAGTCAAATGGAATTGTCCGTTGTGTGGTTATCGATGTGGCCTCTCCCAGTCGATTCTAGCGCGTGTCCTCTACATATACGCCCATTTGCAAGCGTCAGCTTTCGCGTCAGCCGAGCAAAGTCGAGACAAGTCGACACATGGGGATACACGATGCTGCGAATCTTAATCCGCACTAGCCTATGAGGGGCGAAGGAAAGTATACGTACCGTTGAAAACACCTTCCTGCGTAAAGGAGACAACTTTGGTGCGATGTCAGGGTTTCGAGCCCATAGCGGCTACTTGGGAAGCAACCATGCCGATCGACACACCACCACCGCCTTCTGCTACGCGCTGCTTGCGCCGTCATGTGTCGCCTTCCCTCCTGGCGCCAGAGAGCGAAGGCGATAACGCTATAGGCGTTCAACGCCGAGTGCAAGGCGAGCACCGCTGAACCCGTTTTCCTGGTGCTGCTAGTGCGACATAATGTAACTAGGCGCAGAACTGACTTTCTCTGATAAATCGGCCCTTTAATGCACATCAGGGCGAACACGAAATTTCTATTATGAAGTTCTCAGTAACGATCCAAAGACGTTTCAGTATGTATGCGTCGGTACCACCAGAGCAGTGCCTAAGTATTGTAAAGTGAAGGTCGACAGTTAGAACTCACATGAAGTATTTCATTAGCTTCCCACGAGTGCGTAATGCACAGCGTGGCTGTTGCTAGGAAACGGTCTTATTCGCCGTTCAGTTATGTCTAGTTTTCTTTGCATCAATGTGGAAACGATCCTGTTACTAAATACAAAGTTGCTAATTACAGTTCAAACTGGAAGCGACGGAAGAAAGCTGTCACACGCGCCACATTGGTTCCCGAGAAGGACGGTGCTTTTCCTACGCCACATCTGACATTGCGTCTTACATACTCTTAAACTGACATAATTCCATCCTACCAAAAAAGAAACAGATTTCGGAATGAGGTTCTTGAGATCTTGTTAGAGATGGAAGTCTGGAGCGGTTGTCTCGTACGTCACATTGGCCGAGTGTTCTAAGGCGCAAGATTTAAGCTCTGGTTCCAGTATGGGGGCGTGGGTTCGAACCACACCTCTGACAATCCATTTGAAACATTCTGAGCTAACGTACTCCCTTGATCTTATAGAACAAGTAATTTACGCAGAAACACGACGTGGAGATTTTACTAGAGACGACAGTGGCAGCAGTGCGGGCGTCGCACGTCCGAAGGCCCGAGCGGGCGAAAAGAAATAGCGCAACATATTTTTCCGTGGCAAGTTTTAGCTCTTCTCACGGACGTTTCCGTTTCCGTGGTCGGTGTGTTGTGGCTTCCCTAAAGGGCAACGCCAGAGACTACCATTCAAGTCCCAAGTGATCTGCACACGGCCTAAGACGTCCACACGTCTGACAACATTCTCGCCAACTTGTATGCCGTTCCAACGACACGGGTTCATGTCCGATCTTCGAAATTAGGCAGTGTTGGGCGTGGTTAGTACTCGGGTGGGTGACGAACTAGGAAGTCCGGGTGGTGCTATTTTCTTCAGTTTTGCCCCCTTTCCTTAGTTTTTGATGCTGCTGTGCGGTAATGTTATGGTCCAGCACGTTGCCTCCCCCCCCCCCCCTCTTGCTGACGGTACGCTAAGGCGCCAACATGTGGCCACAGTCAAATGGAATTGTCCGTTGTGTGGTTATCGATGTGGCCTCTCCCAGTCGATTCTAGCGCGTGTCCTCTACATATACGCCCATTTGCAAGCGTCAGCTTTCGCGTCAGCCGAGCAAAGTCGAGACAAGTCGACACATGGGGATACACGATGCTGCGAATCTTAATCCGCACTAGCCTATGAGGGGCGAAGGAAAGTATACGTACCGTTGAAAACACCTTCCTGCGTAAAGGAGACAACTTTGGTGCGATGTCAGGGTTTCGAGCCCATAGCGGCTACTTGGGAAGCAACCATGCCGATCGACACACCACCACCGCCTTCTGCTACGCGCTGCTTGCGCCGTCATGTGTCGCCTTCCCTCCTGGCGCCAGAGAGCGAAGGCGATAACGCTATAGGCGTTCAACGCCGAGTGCAAGGCGAGCACCGCTGAACCCGTTTTCCTGGTGCTGCTAGTGCGACATAATGTAACTAGGCGCAGAACTGACTTTCTCTGATAAATCGGCCCTTTAATGCACATCAGGGCGAACACGAAATTTCTATTATGAAGTTCTCAGTAACGATCCAAAGACGTTTCAGTATGTATGCGTCGGTACCACCAGAGCAGTGCCTAAGTATTGTAAAGTGAAGGTCGACAGTTAGAACTCACATGAAGTATTTCATTAGCTTCCCACGAGTGCGTAATGCACAGCGTGGCTGTTGCTAGGAAACGGTCTTATTCGCCGTTCAGTTATGTCTAGTTTTCTTTGCATCAATGTGGAAACGATCCTGTTACTAAATACAAAGTTGCTAATTACAGTTCAAACTGGAAGCGACGGAAGAAAGCTGTCACACGCGCCACATTGGTTCCCGAGAAGGACGGTGCTTTTCCTACGCCACATCTGACATTGCGTCTTACATACTCTTAAACTGACATAATTCCATCCTACCAAAAAAGAAACAGATTTCGGAATGAGGTTCTTGAGATCTTGTTAGAGATGGAAGTCTGGAGCGGTTGTCTCGTACGTCACATTGGCCGAGTGTTCTAAGGCGCAAGATTTAAGCTCTGGTTCCAGTATGGGGGCGTGGGTTCGAACCCCACCTCTGACAATCCATTTGAAACATTCTGAGCTAACGTACTCCCTTGATCTTATAGAACAAGTAATTTACGCAGAAACACGACGTGGAGATTTTACTAGAGACGACAGTGGCAGCAGTGCGGGCGTCGCACGTCCGAAGGCCCGAGCGGCCGAAAAGAAATAGCGCAACATATTTTTCCGTGGCAAGTTTTAGCTCTTCTCACGGACGTTTCCGTTTCTGTGGTCGGAGTGTTGTGGCTTCCTTAAAGGGAAACGCCAGAGACTACCATTCAAGTCCCAAGTGATCTGCACACGGCCTAAGACGTCCACACGTCTGACAACATTCTCGCCAACTTGTATGCCGTTCCAACGACACGGGTTCATGTCCGATCTTCGAAATTAGGCAGTGTTGGGCGTGGTTAGTACTCGGGTGGGTGACGAACTAGGAAGTCCGGGTGGTGCTATTTTCTTCAGTTTTGCCCCCTTTCCTTAGTTTTTGATGCTGCTGTGCGGTAATGTTATGGTCCAGCACGTTGCCTCCCCCCCCCCCCCCCCCCTCTTGCTGACGGTACGCTAAGGCGCCAACATGTGGCCACAGTCAAATGGAATTGTCCGTTGTGTGGTTATCGATGTGGCCTCTCCCAGTCGATTCTAGCGCGTGTCCTCTACATATACGCCCATTTGCAAGCGTCAGCTTTCGCGTCAGCCGAGCAAAGTCGAGACAAGTCGACACATGGGGATACACGATGCTGCGAATCTTAATCCGCACTAGCCTATGAGGGGCGAAGGAAAGTATACGTACCGTTGAAAACACCTTCCTGCGTAAAGGAGACAACTTTGGTGCGATGTCAGGGTTTCGAGCCCATAGCGGCTACTTGGGAAGCAACCATGCCGATCGACACACCACCACCGCCTTCTGCTACGCGCTGCTTGCGCCGTCATGTGTCGCCTTCCCTCCTGGCGCCAGAGAGCGAAGGCGATAACGCTATAGGCGTTCAACGCCGAGTGCAAGGCGAGCACCGCTGAACCCGTTTTCCTGGTGCTGCTAGTGCGACATAATGTAACTAGGCGCAGAACTGACTTTCTCTGATAAATCGGCCCTTTAATGCACATCAGGGCGAACACGAAATTTCTATTATGAAGTTCTCAGTAACGATCCAAAGACGTTTCAGTATGTATGCGTCGGTACCACCAGAGCAGTGCCTAAGTATTGTAAAGTGAAGGTCGACAGTTAGAACTCACATGAAGTATTTCATTAGCTTCCCACGAGTGCGTAATGCACAGCGTGGCTGTTGCTAGGAAACGGTCTTATTCGCCGTTCAGTTATGTCTAGTTTTCTTTGCATCAATGTGGAAACGATCCTGTTACTAAATACAAAGTTGCTAATTACAGTTCAAACTGGAAGCGACGGAAGAAAGCTGTCACACGCGCCACATTGGTTCCCGAGAAGGACGGTGCTTTTCCTACGCCACATCTGACATTGCGTCTTACATACTCTTAAACTGACATAATTCCATCCTACCAAAAAAGAAACAGATTTCGGAATGAGGTTCTTGAGATCTTGTTAGAGATGGAAGTCTGGAGCGGTTGTCTCGTACGTCACATTGGCCGAGTGTTCTAAGGCGCAAGATTTAAGCTCTGGTTCCAGTATGGGGGCGTGGGTTCGAACCCCACCTCTGACAATCCATTTGAAACATTCTGAGCTAACGTACTCCCTTGATCTTATAGAACAAGTAATTTACGCAGAAACACGACGTGGAGATTTTACTAGAGACGACAGTGGCAGCAGTGCGGGCGTCGCACGTCCGAAGGCCCGAGCGGCCGAAAAGAAATAGCGCAACATATTTTTCCGTGGCAAGTTTTAGCTCTTCTCACGGACGTTTCCGTTTCCGTGGTCGGTGTGTTGTGGCTTCCCTAAAGGGCAACGCCAGAGACTACCATTCAAGTCCCAAGTGATCTGCACACGGCCTAAGACGTCCACACGTCTGACAACATTCTCGCCAACTTGTATGCCGTTCCAACGACACGGGTTCATGTCCGATCTTCGAAATTAGGCAGTGTTGGGCGTGGTTAGTACTCGGGTGGGTGACGAACTAGGAAGTCCGGGTGGTGCTATTTTCTTCAGTTTTGCCCCCTTTCCTTAGTTTTTGATGCTGCTGTGCGGTAATGTTATGGTCCAGCACGTTGCCTCCCCCCCCCCCCCCCCCTCTTGCTGACGGTACGCTAAGGCGCCAACATGTGGCCACAGTCAAATGGAATTGTCCGTTGTGTGGTTATCGATGTGGCCTCTCCCAGTCGATTCTAGCGCGTGTCCTCTACATATACGCCCATTTGCAAGCGTCAGCTTTCGCGTCAGCCGAGCAAAGTCGAGACAAGTCGACACATGGGGATACACGATGCTGCGAATCTTAATCCGCACTAGCCTATGAGGGGCGAAGGAAAGTATACATACCGTTGAAAACACCTTCCTGCGTAAAGGAGACAACTTTGGTGCGATGTCAGGGTTTCGAGCCCATAGCGGCTACTTGGGAAGCAACCATGCCGATCGACACACCACCACCGCCTTCTGCTACGCGCTGCTTGCGCCGTCATGTGTCGCCTTCCCTCCTGGCGCCAGAGACCGAAGGCGATAACGCTATAGGCGTTCAACGCCGAGTGCAAGGCGAGCACCGCTGAACCCGTTTTCCTGGTGCTGCTAGTGCGACATAATGTAACTAGGCGCAGAACTGACTTTCTCTGATAAATCGGCCCTTTAATGCACATCAGGGCGAACACGAAATTTCTATTATGAAGTTCTCAGTAACGATCCAAAGACGTTTCAGTATGTATGCGTCGGTACCACCAGAGCAGTGCCTAAGTATTGTAAAGTGAAGGTCGACAGTTAGAACTCACATGAAGTATTTCATTAGCTTCCCACGAGTGCGTAATGCACAGCGTGGCTGTTGCTAGGAAACGGTCTTATTCGCCGTTCAGTTATGTCTAGTTTTCTTTGCATCAATGTGGAAACGATCCTGTTACTAAATACAAAGTTGCTAATTACAGTTCAAACTGGAAGCGACGGAAGAAAGCTGTCACACGCGCCACATTGGTTCCCGAGAAGGACGGTGCTTTTCCTACGCCACATCTGACATTGCGTCTTACATACTCTTAAACTGACATAATTCCATCCTACCAAAAAAGAAACAGATTTCGGAATGAGGTTCTTGAGATCTTGTTAGAGATGGAAGTCTGGAGCGGTTGTCTCGTACGTCACATTGGCCGAGTGTTCTAAGGCGCAAGATTTAAGCTCTGGTTCCAGTATGGGGGCGTGGGTTCGAACCCCACCTCTGACAATCCATTTGAAACATTCTGAGCTAACGTACTCCCTTGATCTTATAGAACAAGTAATTTACGCAGAAACACGACGTGGAGATTTTACTAGAGACGACAGTGGCAGCAGTGCGGGCGTCGCACGTCCGAAGGCCCGAGCGGCCGAAAAGAAATAGCGCAACATATTTTTCCGTGGCAAGTTTTAGCTCTTCTCACGGACGTTTCCGTTTCCGTGGTCGGTGTGTTGTGGCTTCCCTAAAGGGCAACGCCAGAGACTACCATTCAAGTCCCAAGTGATCTGCACACGGCCTAAGACGTCCACACGTCTGACAACATTCTCGCCAACTTGTATGCCGTTCCAACGACACGGGTTCATGTCCGATCTTCGAAATTAGGCAGTGTTGGGCGTGGTTAGTACTCGGGTGGGTGACGAACTAGGAAGTCCGGGTGGTGCTATTTTCTTCAGTTTTGCCCCCTTTCCTTAGTTTTTGATGCTGCTGTGCGGTAATGTTATGGTCCAGCACGTTGCCTCCCCCCCCCCCCCCCCCCCCCCTTGCTGACGGTACGCTAAGGCGCCAACATGTGGCCACAGTCAAATGGAATTGTCCGTTGTGTGGTTATCGATGTGGCCTCTCCCAGTCGATTCTAGCGCGTGTCCTCTACATATACGCCCATTTGCAAGCGTCAGCTTTCGCGTCAGCCGAGCAAAGTCGAGACAAGTCGACACATGGGGATACACGATGCTGCGAATCTTAATCCGCACTAGCCTATGAGGGGCGAAGGAAAGTATACGTACCGTTGAAAACACCTTCCTGCGTAAAGGAGACAACTTTGGTGCGATGTCAGGGTTTCGAGCCCATAGCGGCTACTTGGGAAGCAACCATGCCGATCGACACACCACCACCGCCTTCTGCTACGCGCTGCTTGCGCCGTCATGTGTCGCCTTCCCTCCTGGCGCCAGAGACCGAAGGCGATAACGCTATAGGCGTTCAACGCCGAGTGCAAGGCGAGCACCGCTGAACCCGTTTTCCTGGTGCTGCTAGTGCGACATAATGTAACTAGGCGCAGAACTGACTTTCTCTGATAAATCGGCCCTTTAATGCACATCAGGGCGAACACGAAATTTCTATTATGAAGTTCTCAGTAACGATCCAAAGACGTTTCAGTATGTATGCGTCGGTACCACCAGAGCAGTGCCTAAGTATTGTAAAGTGAAGGTCGACAGTTAGAACTCACATGAAGTATTTCATTAGCTTCCCACGAGTGCGTAATGCACAGCGTGGCTGTTGCTAGGAAACGGTCTTATTCGCCGTTCAGTTATGTCTAGTTTTCTTTGCATCAATGTGGAAACGATCCTGTTACTAAATACAAAGTTGCTAATCACAGTTCAAACTGGAAGCGACGGAAGAAAGCTGTCACACGCGCCACATTGGTTCCCGAGAAGGACGGTGCTTTTCCTACGCCACATCTGACATTGCGTCTTACATACTCTTAAACTGACATAATTCCATCCTACCAAAAAAGAAACAGATTTCGGAATGAGGTTCTTGAGATCTTGTTAGAGATGGAAGTCTGGAGCGGTTGTCTCGTACGTCACATTGGCCGAGTGTTCTAAGGCGCAAGATTTAAGCTCTGGTTCCAGTATGGGGGCGTGGGTTCGAACCCCACCTCTGACAATCCATTTGAAACATTCTGAGCTAACGTACTCCCTTGATCTTATAGAACAAGTAATTTACGCAGAAACACGACGTGGAGATTTTACTAGAGACGACAGTGGCAGCAGTGCGGGCGTCGCACGTCCGAAGGCCCGAGCGGCCGAAAAGAAATAGCGCAACATATTTTTCCGTGGCAAGTTTTAGCTCTTCTCACGGACGTTTCCGTTTCCGTGGTCGGTGTGTTGTGGCTTCCCTAAAGGGCAACGCCAGAGACTACCATTCAAGTCCCAAGTGATCTGCACACGGCCTAAGACGTCCACACGTCTGACAACATTCTCGCCAACTTGTATGCCGTTCCAACGACACGGGTTCATGTCCGATCTTCGAAATTAGGCAGTGTTGGGCGTGGTTAGTACTCGGGTGGGTGACGAACTAGGAAGTCCGGGTGGTGCTATTTTCTTCAGTTTTGCCCCCTTTCCTTAGTTTTTGATGCTGCTGTGCGGTAATGTTATGGTCCAGCACGTTGCCTCCCCCCCCCCCCCCCTTGCTGACGGTACGCTAAGGCGCCAACATGTGGCCACAGTCAAATGGAATTGTCCGTTGTGTGGTTATCGATGTGGCCTCTCCCAGTCGATTCTAGCGCGTGTCCTCTACATATACGCCCATTTGCAAGCGTCAGCTTTCGCGTCAGCCGAGCAAAGTCGAGACAAGTCGACACATGGGGATACACGATGCTGCGAATCTTAATCCGCACTAGCCTATGAGGGGCGAAGGAAAGTATACGTACCGTTGAAAACACCTTCCTGCGTAAAGGAGACAACTTTGGTGCGATGTCAGGGTTTCGAGCCCATAGCGGCTACTTGGGAAGCAACCATGCCGATCGACACACCACCACCGCCTTCTGCTACGCGCTGCTTGCGCCGTCATGTGTCGCCTTCCCTCCTGGCGCCAGAGAGCGAAGGCGATAACGCTATAGGCGTTCAACGCCGAGTGCAAGGCGAGCACCGCTGAACCCGTTTTCCTGGTGCTGCTAGTGCGACATAATGTAACTAGGCGCAGAACTGACTTTCTCTGATAAATCGGCCCTTTAATGCACATCAGGGCGAACACGAAATTTCTATTATGAAGTTCTCAGTAACGATCCAAAGACGTTTCAGTATGTATGCGTCGGTACCACCAGAGCAGTGCCTAAGTATTGTAAAGTGAAGGTCGACAGTTAGAACTCACATGAAGTATTTCATTAGCTTCCCACGAGTGCGTAATGCACAGCGTGGCTGTTGCTAGGAAACGGTCTTATTCGCCGTTCAGTTATGTCTAGTTTTCTTTGCATCAATGTGGAAACGATCCTGTTACTAAATACAAAGTTGCTAATCACAGTTCAAACTGGAAGCGACGGAAGAAAGCTGTCACACGCGCCACATTGGTTCCCGAGAAGGACGGTGCTTTTCCTACGCCACATCTGACATTGCGTCTTACATACTCTTAAACTGACATAATTCCATCCTACCAAAAAAGAAACAGATTTCGGAATGAGGTTCTTGAGATCTTGTTAGAGATGGAAGTCTGGAGCGGTTGTCTCGTACGTCACATTGGCCGAGTGTTCTAAGGCGCAAGATTTAAGCTCTGGTTCCAGTATGGGGGCGTGGGTTCGAACCCCACCTCTGACAATCCATTTGAAACATTCTGAGCTAACGTACTCCCTTGATCTTATAGAACAAGTAATTTACGCAGAAACACGACGTGGAGATTTTACTAGAGACGACAGTGGCAGCAGTGCGGGCGTCGCACGTCCGAAGGCCCGAGCGGCCGAAAAGAAATAGCGCAACATATTTTTCCGTGGCAAGTTTTAGCTCTTCTCACGGACGTTTCCGTTTCCGTGGTCGGTGTGTTGTGGCTTCCCTAAAGGGCAACGCCAGAGACTACCATTCAAGTCCCAAGTGATCTGCACACGGCCTAAGACGTCCACACGTCTGACAACATTCTCGCCAACTTGTATGCCGTTCCAACGACACGGGTTCATGTCCGATCTTCGAAATTAGGCAGTGTTGGGCGTGGTTAGTACTCGGGTGGGTGACGAACTAGGAAGTCCGGGTGGTGCTATTTTCTTCAGTTTTGCCCCCTTTCCTTAGTTTTTGATGCTGCTGTGCGGTAATGTTATGGTCCAGCACGTTGCCTCCCCCCCCCCCCCCCCTTGCTGACGGTACGCTAAGGCGCCAACATGTGGCCACAGTCAAATGGAATTGTCCGTTGTGTGGTTATCGATGTGGCCTCTCCCAGTCGATTCTAGCGCGTGTCCTCTACATATACGCCCATTTGCAAGCGTCAGCTTTCGCGTCAGCCGAGCAAAGTCGAGACAAGTCGACACATGGGGATACACGATGCTGCGAATCTTAATCCGCACTAGCCTATGAGGGGCGAAGGAAAGTATACGTACCGTTGAAAACACCTTCCTGCGTAAAGGAGACAACTTTGGTGCGATGTCAGGGTTTCGAGCCCATAGCGGCTACTTGGGAAGCAACCATGCCGATCGACACACCACCACCGCCTTCTGCTACGCGCTGCTTGCGCCGTCATGTGTCGCCTTCCCTCCTGGCGCCAGAGAGCGAAGGCGATAACGCTATAGGCGTTCAACGCCGAGTGCAAGGCGAGCACCGCTGAACCCGTTTTCCTGGTGCTGCTAGTGCGACATAATGTAACTAGGCGCAGAACTGACTTTCTCTGATAAATCGGCCCTTTAATGCACATCAGGGCGAACACGAAATTTCTAATATGAAGTTCTCAGTAACGATCTAAAGACGTTTCAGTATGTATGCGTCGGTACCACCAGAGCAGTGCCTAAGTATTGTGAAGTGAAGGTCGACAGTTAGAACTCACATGAAGTATTTCATTAGCTTCCCACGAGTGCGTAATGCACAGCGTGGCTGTTGCTAGGAAACGGTCTTATTCGCCGTTCAGTTATGTCTAGTTTTCTTTGCATCAATGTGGAAACGATCCTGTTACTAAATACAAAGTTGCTAATTACAGTTCAAACTGGAAGCGACGGAAGAAAGCTGTCACACGCGCCACATTGGTTCCCGAGAAGGACGGTGCTTTTCCTACGCCACATCTGACATTGCGTCTTACATACTCTTAAACTGACATAATTCCATCCTACCAAAAAAGAAACAGATTTCGGAATGAGGTTCTTGAGATCTTGTTAGAGATGGAAGTCTGGAGCGGTTGTCTCGTACGTCACATTGGCCGAGTGTTCTAAGGCGCAAGATTTAAGCTCTGGTTCCAGTATGGGGGCGTGGGTTCGAACCCCACCTCTGACAATCCATTTGAAACATTCTGAGCTAACGTACTCCCTTGATCTTATAGAACAAGTAATTTACGCAGAAACACGACGTGGAGATTTTACTAGAGACGACAGTGGCAGCAGTGCGGGCGTCGCACGTCCGAAGGCCCGAGCGGCCGAAAAGAAATAGCGCAACATATTTTTCCGTGCCAAGTTTTAGCTCTTCTCACGGACGTTTCCGTTTCCGTGGTCGGTGTGTTGTGGCTTCCCTAAAGGGCAACGCCAGAGACTACCATTCAAGTCCCAAGTGATCTGCACACGGCCTAAGACGTCCACACGTCTGACAACATTCTCGCCAACTTGTATGCCGTTCCAACGACACGGGTTCATGTCCGATCTTCGAAATTAGGCAGTGTTGGGCGTGGTTAGTACTCGGGTGGGTGACGAACTAGGAAGTCCGGGTGGTGCTATTTTCTTCAGTTTTGCCCCCTTTCCTTAGTTTTTGATGCTGCTGTGCGGTAATGTTATGGTCCAGCACGTTGCCTCCCCCCCCCCCCCCCCCCTTGCTGACGGTACGCTAAGGCGCCAACATGTGGCCACAGTCAAATGGAATTGTCCGTTGTGTGGTTATCGATGTGGCCTCTCCCAGTCGATTCTAGCGCGTGTCCTCTACATATACGCCCATTTGCAAGCGTCAGCTTTCGCGTCAGCCGAGCAAAGTCGAGACAAGTCGACACATGGGGATACACGATGCTGCGAATCTTAATCCGCACTAGCCTATGAGGGGCGAAGGAAAGTATACGTACCGTTGAAAACACCTTCCTGCGTAAAGGAGACAACTTTGGTGCGATGTCAGGGTTTCGAGCCCATAGCGGCTACTTGGGAAGCAACCATGCCGATCGACACACCACCACCGCCTTCTGCTACGCGCTGCTTGCGCCGTCATGTGTCGCCTTCCCTCCTGGCGCCAGAGAGCGAAGGCGATAACGCTATAGGCGTTCAACGCCGAGTGCAAGGCGAGCACCGCTGAACCCGTTTTCCTGGTGCTGCTAGTGCGACATAATGTAACTAGGCGCAGAACTGACTTTCTCTGATAAATCGGCCCTTTAATGCACATCAGGGCGAACACGAAATTTCTAATATGAAGTTCTCAGTAACGATCTAAAGACGTTTCAGTATGTATGCGTCGGTACCACCAGAGCAGTGCCTAAGTATTGTGAAGTGAAGGTCGACAGTTAGAACTCACATGAAGTATTTCATTAGCTTCCCACGAGTGCGTAATGCACAGCGTGGCTGTTGCTAGGAAACGGTCTTATTCGCCGTTCAGTTATGTCTAGTTTTCTTTGCATCAATGTGGAAACGATCCTGTTACTAAATACAAAGTTGCTAATTACAGTTCAAACTGGAAGCGACGGAAGAAAGCTGTCACACGCGCCACATTGGTTCCCGAGAAGGACGGTGCTTTTCCTACGCCACATCTGACATTGCATCTTACATACTCTTAAACTGACATAATTCCATCCTACCAAAAAAGAAACAGATTTCGGAATGAGGTTCTTGAGATCTTGTTAGAGATGGAAGTCTGGAGTGGTTGTCTCGTACGTCACATTGGCCGAGTGTTCTAAGGCGCAAGATTTAAGCTCTGGTTCCAGTATGGGGGCGTGGGTTCGAACCCCACCTCTGACAATCCATTTGAAACATTCTGAGCTAACGTACTCCCTTGATCTTATAGAACAAGTAATTTACGCAGAAACACGACGTGGAGATTTTACTAGAGACGACAGTGGCAGCAGTGCGGGCGTCGCACGTCCGAAGGCCCGAGCGGCCGAAAAGAAATAGCGCAACATATTTTTCCGTGCCAAGTTTTAGCTCTTCTCACGGACGTTTCCGTTTCCGTGGTCGGTGTGTTGTGGCTTCCCTAAAGGGCAACGCCAGAGACTACCATTCAAGTCCCAAGTGATCTGCACACGGCCTAAGACGTCCACACGTCTGACAACATTCTCGCCAACTTGTATGCCGTTCCAACGACACGGGTTCATGTCCGATCTTCGAAATTAGGCAGTGTTGGGCGTGGTTAGTACTCGGGTGGGTGACGAACTAGGAAGTCCGGGTGGTGCTATTTTCTTCAGTTTTGCCCCTTTCCTTAGTTTTTGATGCTGCTGTGCGGTAATGTTATGGTCCAGCACGTTGCCTCCCCCCCCCCTCTTGCTGACGGTACGCTAAGGCGCCAACATGTGGCCACAGTCAAATGGAATTGTCCGTTGTGTGGTTATCGATGTGGCCTCTCCCAGTCGATTCTAGCGCGTGTCCTCTACATATACGCCCATTTGCAAGCGTCAGCTTTCGCGTCAGCCGAGCAAAGTCGAGACAAGTCGACACATGGGGATACACGATGCTGCGAATCTTAATCCGCACTAGCCTATGAGGGGCGAAGGAAAGTATACGTACCGTTGAAAACACCTTCCTGCGTAAAGGAGACAACTTTGGTGCGATGTCAGGGTTTCGAGCCCATAGCGGCTACTTGGGAAGCAACCATGCCGATCGACACACCACCACCGCCTTCTGCTACGCGCTGCTTGCGCCGTCATGTGTCGCCTTCCCTCCTGGCGCCAGAGACCGAAGGCGATAACGCTATATGCGTTCAACGCCGAGTGCAAGGCGAGCACCGCTGAACCCGTTTTCCTGGTGCTGCTAGTGCGACATAATGTAACTAGGCGCAGAACTGACTTTCTCTGATAAATCGGCCCTTTAATGCACATCAGGGCGAACACGAAATTTCTATTATGAAGTTCTCAGTAACGATCCAAAGACGTTTCAGTATGTATGCGTCGGTACCACCAGAGCAGTGCCTAAGTATTGTAAAGTGAAGGTCGACAGTTAGAACTCACATGAAGTATTTCATTAGCTTCCCACGAGTGCGTAATGCACAGCGTGGCTGCTGCTAGGAAACGGTCTTATTCGCCGTTCAGTTATGTCTAGTTTTCTTTGCATCAATGTGGAAACGATCCTGTTACTAAATACAAAGTTGCTAATTACAGTTCAAACTGGAAGCGACGGAAGAAAGCTGTCACACGCGCCACATTGGTTCCCGAGAAGGACGGTGCTTTTCCTACGCCACATCTGACATTGCGTCTTACATACTCTTAAACTGACATAATTCCATCCTACCAAAAAAGAAACAGATTTCGGAATGAGGTTCTTGAGATCTTGTTAGAGATGGAAGTCTGGAGCGGTTGTCTCGTACGTCACATTGGCCGAGTGTTCTAAGGCGCAAGATTTAAGCTCTGGTTCCAGTATGGGGGCGTGGGTTCGAACCCCACCTCTGACAATCCATTTGAAACATTCTGAGCTAACGTACTCCCTTGATCTTATAGAACAAGTAATTTACGCAGAAACACGACGTGGAGATTTTACTAGAGACGACAGTGGCAGCAGTGCGGGCGTCGCACGTCCGAAGGCCCGAGCGGCCGAAAAGAAATAGCGCAACATATTTTTCCGTGCCAAGTTTTAGCTCTTCTCACGGACGTTTCCGTTTCCGTGGTCGGTGTGTTGTGGCTTCCCTAAAGGGCAACGCCAGAGACTACCATTCAAGTCCCAAGTGATCTGCACACGGCCTAAGACGTCCACACGTCTGACAACATTCTCGCCAACTTGTATGCCGTTCCAACGACACGGGTTCATGTCCGATCTTCGAAATTAGGCAGTGTTGGGCGTGGTTAGTACTCGGGTGGGTGACGAACTAGGAAGTCCGGGTGGTGCTATTTTCTTCAGTTTTGCCCCCTTTCCTTAGTTTTTGATGCTGCTGTGCGGTAATGTTATGGTCCAGCACGTTGCCTCCCCCCCCCCCCCCCCTCTTGCTGACGGTACGCTAAGGCGCCAACATGTGGCCACAGTCAAATGGAATTGTCCGTTGTGTGGTTATCGATGTGGCCTCTCCCAGTCGATTCTAGCGCGTGTCCTCTACATATACGCCCATTTGCAAGCGTCAGCTTTCGCGTCAGCCGAGCAAAGTCGAGACAAGTCGACACATGGGGATACACGATGCTGCGAATCTTAATCCGCACTAGCCTATGAGGGGCGAAGGAAAGTATACGTACCGTTGAAAACACCTTCCTGCGTAAAGGAGACAACTTTGGTGCGATGTCAGGGTTTCGAGCCCATAGCGGCTACTTGGGAAGCAACCATGCCGATCGACACACCACCACCGCCTTCTGCTACGCGCTGCTTGCGCCGTCATGTGTCGCCTTCCCTCCTGGCGCCAGAGAGCGAAGGCGATAACGCTATAGGCGTTCAACGCCGAGTGCAAGGCGAGCACCGCTGAACCCGTTTTCCTGGTGCTGCTAGTGCGACATAATGTAACTAGGCGCAGAACTGACTTTCTCTGATAAATCGGCCCTTTAATGCACATCAGGCGAACACGAAATTTCTAATATGAAGTTCTCAGTAACGATCTAAAGACGTTTCAGTATGTATGCGTCGGTACCACCAGAGCAGTGCCTAAGTATTGTGAAGTGAAGGTCGACAGTTAGAACTCACATGAAGTATTTCATTAGCTTCCCACGAGTGCGTAATGCACAGCGTGGCTGTTGCTAGGAAACGGTCTTATTCGCCGTTCAGTTATGTCTAGTTTTCTTTGCATCAATGTGGAAACGATCCTGTTACTAAATACAAAGTTGCTAATTACAGTTCAAACTGGAAGCGACGGAAGAAAGCTGTCACACGCGCCACATTGGTTCCCGAGAAGGACGGTGCTTTTCCTACGCCACATCTGACATTGCATCTTACATACTCTTAAACTGACATAATTCCATCCTACCAAAAAAGAAACAGATTTCGGAATGAGGTTCTTGAGATCTTGTTAGAGATGGAAGTCTGGAGTGGTTGTCTCGTACGTCACATTGGCCGAGTGTTCTAAGGCGCAAGATTTAAGCTCTGGTTCCAGTATGGGGGCGTGGGTTCGAACCCCACCTCTGACAATCCATTTGAAACATTCTGAGCTAACGTACTCCCTTGATCTTATAGAACAAGTAATTTACGCAGAAACACGACGTGGAGATTTTACTAGAGACGACAGTGGCAGCAGTGCGGGCGTCGCACGTCCGAAGGCCCGAGCGGCCGAAAAGAAATAGCGCAACATATTTTTCCGTGCCAAGTTTTAGCTCTTCTCACGGACTTTTCCGTTTCCGTGGTCGGTGTGTTGTGGCTTCCCTAAAGGGCAACGCCAGAGACTACCATTCAAGTCCCAAGTGATCTGCACACGGCCTAAGACGTCCACACGTCTGACAACATTCTCGCCAACTTGTATGCCGTTCCAACGACACGGGTTCATGTCCGATCTTCGAAATTAGGCAGTGTTGGGCGTGGTTAGTACTCGGGTGGGTGACGAACTAGGAAGTCCGGGTGGTGCTATTTTCTTCAGTTTTGCCCCTTTCCTTAGTTTTTGATGCTGCTGTGCGGTAATGTTATGGTCCAGCACGTTGCCTCCCCCCCCCCCCCCCCCCTCTTGCTGACGGTACGCTAAGGCGCCAACATGTGGCCACAGTCAAATGGAATTGTCCGTTGTGTGGTTATCGATGTGGCCTCTCCCAGTCGATTCTAGCGCGTGTCCTCTACATATACGCCCATTTGCAAGCGTCAGCTTTCGCGTCAGCCGAGCAAAGTCGAGACAAGTCGACACATGGGGATACACGATGCTGCGAATCTTAATCCGCACTAGCCTATGAGGGGCGAAGGAAAGTATACGTACCGTTGAAAACACCTTCCTGCGTAAAGGAGACAACTTTGGTGCGATGTCAGGGTTTCGAGCCCATAGCGGCTACTTGGGAAGCAACCATGCCGATCGACACACCACCACCGCCTTCTGCTACGCGCTGCTTGCGCCGTCATGTGTCGCCTTCCCTCCTGGCGCCAGAGAGCGAAGGCGATAACGCTATAGGCGTTCAACGCCGAGTGCAAGGCGAGCACCGCTGAACCCGTTTTCCTGGTGCTGCTAGTGCGACATAATGTAACTAGGCGCAGAACTGACTTTCTCTGATAAATCGGCCCTTTAATGCACATCAGGGCGAACACGAAATTTCTAATATGAAGTTCTCAGTAACGATCTAAAGACGTTTCAGTATGTATGCGTCGGTACCACCAGAGCAGTGCCTAAGTATTGTGAAGTGAAGGTCGACAGTTAGAACTCACATGAAGTATTTCATTAGCTTCCCACGAGTGCGTAATGCACAGCGTGGCTGTTGCTAGGAAACGGTCTTATTCGCCGTTCAGTTATGTCTAGTTTTCTTTGCATCAATGTGGAAACGATCCTGTTACTAAATACAAAGTTGCTAATTACAGTTCAAACTGGAAGCGACGGAAGAAAGCTGTCACACGCGCCACATTGGTTCCCGAGAAGGACGGTGCTTTTCCTACGCCACATCTGACATTGCATCTTACATACTCTTAAACTGACATAATTCCATCCTACCAAAAAAGAAACAGATTTCGGAATGAGGTTCTTGAGATCTTGTTAGAGATGGAAGTCTGGAGTGGTTGTCTCGTACGTCACATTGGCCGAGTGTTCTAAGGCGCAAGATTTAAGCTCTGGTTCCAGTATGGGGGCGTGGGTTCGAACCCCACCTCTGACAATCCATTTGAAACATTCTGAGCTAACGTACTCCCTTGATCTTATAGAACAAGTAATTTACGCAGAAACACGACGTGGAGATTTTACTAGAGACGACAGTGGCAGCAGTGCGGGCGTCGCACGTCCGAAGGCCCGAGCGGCCGAAAAGAAATAGCGCAACATATTTTTCCGTGCCAAGTTTTAGCTCTTCTCACGGACGTTTCCGTTTCCGTGGTCGGTGTGTTGTGGCTTCCCTAAAGGGCAACGCCAGAGACTACCATTCAAGTCCCAAGTGATCTGCACACGGCCTAAGACGTCCACACGTCTGACAACATTCTCGCCAACTTGTATGCCGTTCCAACGACACGGGTTCATGTCCGATCTTCGAAATTAGGCAGTGTTGGGCGTGGTTAGTACTCGGGTGGGTGACGAACTAGGAAGTCCGGGTGGTGCTATTTTCTTCAGTTTTGCCCCTTTCCTTAGTTTTTGATGCTGCTGTGCGGTAATGTTATGGTCCAGCACGTTGCCTCCCCCCCCCCCCCCCTCTTGCTGACGGTACGCTAAGGCGCCAACATGTGGCCACAGTCAAATGGAATTGTCCGTTGTGTGGTTATCGATGTGGCCTCTCCCAGTCGATTCTAGCGCGTGTCCTCTACATATACGCCCATTTGCAAGCGTCAGCTTTCGCGTCAGCCGAGCAAAGTCGAGACAAGTCGACACATGGGGATACACGATGCTGCGAATCTTAATCCGCACTAGCCTATGAGGGGCGAAGGAAAGTATACGTACCGTTGAAAACACCTTCCTGCGTAAAGGAGACAACTTTGGTGCGATGTCAGGGTTTCGAGCCCATAGCGGCTACTTGGGAAGCAACCATGCCGATCGACACACCACCACCGCCTTCTGCTACGCGCTGCTTGCGCCGTCATGTGTCGCCTTCCCTCCTGGCGCCAGAGAGCGAAGGCGATAACGCTATATGCGTTCAACGCCGAGTGCAAGGCGAGCACCGCTGAACCCGTTTTCCTGGTGCTGCTAGTGCGACATAATGTAACTAGGCGCAGAACTGACTTTCTCTGATAAATCGGCCCTTTAATGCACATCAGGGCGAACACGAAATTTCTATTATGAAGTTCTCAGTAACGATCCAAAGACGTTTCAGTATGTATGCGTCGGTACCACCAGAGCAGTGCCTAAGTATTGTAAAGTGAAGGTCGACAGTTAGAACTCACATGAAGTATTTCATTAGCTTCCCACGAGTGCGTAATGCACAGCGTGGCTGTTGCTAGGAAACGGTCTTATTCGCCGTTCAGTTATGTCTAGTTTTCTTTGCATCAATGTGGAAACGATCCTGTTACTAAATACAAAGTTGCTAATTACAGTTCAAACTGGAAGCGACGGAAGAAAGCTGTCACACGCGCCACATTGGTTCCCGAGAAGGACGGTGCTTTTCCTACGCCACATCTGACATTGCGTCTTACATACTCTTAAACTGACATAATTCCATCCTACCAAAAAAGAAACAGATTTCGGAATGAGGTTCTTGAGATCTTGTTAGAGATGGAAGTCTGGAGCGGTTGTCTCGTACGTCACATTGGCCGAGTGTTCTAAGGCGCAAGATTTAAGCTCTGGTTCCAGTATGGGGGCGTGGGTTCGAACCCCACCTCTGACAATCCATTTGAAACATTCTGAGCTAACGTACTCCCTTGATCTTATAGAACAAGTAATTTACGCAGAAACACGACGTGGAGATTTTACTAGAGACGACAGTGGCAGCAGTGCGGGCGTCGCACGTCCGAAGGCCCGAGCGGCCGAAAAGAAATAGCGCAACATATTTTTCCGTGGCAAGTTTTAGCTCTTCTCACGGACGTTTCCGTTTCCGTGGTCGGTGTGTTGTGGCTTCCCTAAAGGGCAACGCCAGAGACTACCATTCAAGTCCCAAGTGATCTGCACACGGCCTAAGACGTCCACACGTCTGACAACATTCTCGCCAACTTGTATGCCGTTCCAACGACACGGGTTCATGTCCGATCTTCGAAATTAGGCAGTGTTGGGCGTGGTTAGTACTCGGGTGGGTGACGAACTAGGAAGTCCGGGTGGTGCTATTTTCTTCAGTTTTGCCCCCTTTCCTTAGTTTTTGATGCTGCTGTGCGGTAATGTTATGGTCCAGCACGTTGCCTCCCCCCCCCCCCCCCCCCCTCTTGCTGACGGTACGCTAAGGCGCCAACATGTGGCCACAGTCAAATGGAATTGTCCGTTGTGTGGTTATCGATGTGGCCTCTCCCAGTCGATTCTAGCGCGTGTCCTCTACATATACGCCCATTTGCAAGCGTCAGCTTTCGCGTCAGCCGAGCAAAGTCGAGACAAGTCGACACATGGGGATACACGATGCTGCGAGTCTTAATCCGCACTAGCCTATGAGGGGCGAAGGAAAGTATACGTACCGTTGAAAACACCTTCCTGCGTAAAGGAGACAACTTTGGTGCGATGTCAGGGTTTCGAGCCCATAGCGGCTACTTGGGAAGCAACCATGCCGATCGACACACCACCACCGCCTTCTGCTACGCGCTGCTTGCGCCGTCATGTGTCGCCTTCCCTCCTGGCGCCAGAGGGCGAAGGCGATAACGCTATAGGCGTTCAACGCCGAGTGCAAGGCGAGCACCGCTGAACCCGTTTTCCTGGTGCTGCTAGTGCGACATAATGTAACTAGGCGCAGAACTGACTTTCTCTGATAAATCGGCCCTTTAATGCACATCAGGGCGAACACGAAATTTCTAATATGAAGTTCTCAGTAACGATCTAAAGACGTTTCAGTATGTATGCGTCGGTACCACCAGAGCAGTGCCTAAGTATTGTGAAGTGAAGGTCGACAGTTAGAACTCACATGAAGTATTTCATTAGCTTCCCACGAGTGCGTAATGCACAGCGTGGCTGTTGCTAGGAAACGGTCTTATTCGCCGTTCAGTTATGTCTAGTTTTCTTTGCATCAATGTGGAAACGATCCTGTTACTAAATACAAAGTTGCTAATTACAGTTCAAACTGGAAGCGACGGAAGAAAGCTGTCACACGCGCCACATTGGTTCCCGAGAAGGACGGTGCTTTTCCTACGCCACATCTGACATTGCATCTTACATACTCTTAAACTGACATAATTCCATCCTACCAAAAAAGAAACAGATTTCGGAATGAGGTTCTTGAGATCTTGTTAGAGATGGAAGTCTGGAGTGGTTGTCTCGTACGTCACATTGGCCGAGTGTTCTAAGGCGCAAGATTTAAGCTCTGGTTCCAGTATGGGGGCGTGGGTTCGAACCCCACCTCTGACAATCCATTTGAAACATTCTGAGCTAACGTACTCCCTTGATCTTATAGAACAAGTAATTTACGCAGAAACACGACGTGGAGATTTTACTAGAGACGACAGTGGCAGCAGTGCGGGCGTCGCACGTCCGAAGGCCCGAGCGGCCGAAAAGAAATAGCGCAACATATTTTTCCGTGCCAAGTTTTAGCTCTTCTCACGGACGTTTCCGTTTCCGTGGTCGGTGTGTTGTGGCTTCCCTAAAGGGCAACGCCAGAGACTACCATTCAAGTCCCAAGTGATCTGCACACGGCCTAAGACGTCCACACGTCTGACAACATTCTCGCCAACTTGTATGCCGTTCCAACGACACGGGTTCATGTCCGATCTTCGAAATTAGGCAGTGTTGGGCGTGGTTAGTACTCGGGTGGGTGACGAACTAGGAAGTCCGGGTGGTGCTATTTTCTTCAGTTTTGCCCCCTTTCCTTAGTTTTTGATGCTGCTGTGCGGTAATGTTATGGTCCAGCACGTTGCCTCCCCCCCCCCCCCCTCTTGCTGACGGTACGCTAAGGCGCCAACATGTGGCCACAGTCAAATGGAATTGTCCGTTGTGTGGTTATCGATGTGGCCTCTCCCAGTCGATTCTAGCGCGTGTCCTCTACATATACGCCCATTTGCAAGCGTCAGCTTTCGCGTCAGCCGAGCAAAGTCGAGACAAGTCGACACATGGGGATACACGATGCTGCGAGTCTTAATCCGCACTAGCCTATGAGGGGCGAAGGAAAGTATACGTACCGTTGAAAACACCTTCCTGCGTAAAGGAGACAACTTTGGTGCGATGTCAGGGTTTCGAGCCCATAGCGGCTACTTGGGAAGCAACCATGCCGATCGACACACCACCACCGCCTTCTGCTACGCGCTGCTTGCGCCGTCATGTGTCGCCTTCCCTCCTGGCGCCAGAGGGCGAAGGCGATAACGCTATAGGCGTTCAACGCCGAGTGCAAGGCGAGCACCGCTGAACCCGTTTTCCTGGTGCTGCTAGTGCGACATAATGTAACTAGGCGCAGAACTGACTTTCTCTGATAAATCGGCCCTTTAATGCACATCAGGGCGAACACGAAATTTCTAATATGAAGTTCTCAGTAACGATCTAAAGACGTTTCAGTATGTATGCGTCGGTACCACCAGAGCAGTGCCTAAGTATTGTGAAGTGAAGGTCGACAGTTAGAACTCACATGAAGTATTTCATTAGCTTCCCACGAGTGCGTAATGCACAGCGTGGCTGTTGCTAGGAAACGGTCTTATTCGCCGTTCAGTTATGTCTAGTTTTCTTTGCATCAATGTGGAAACGATCCTGTTACTAAATACAAAGTTGCTAATTACAGTTCAAACTGGAAGCGACGGAAGAAAGCTGTCACACGCGCCACATTGGTTCCCGAGAAGGACGGTGCTTTTCCTACGCCACATCTGACATTGCATCTTACATACTCTTAAACTGACATAATTCCATCCTACCAAAAAAGAAACAGATTTCGGAATGAGGTTCTTGAGATCTTGTTAGAGATGGAAGTCTGGAGTGGTTGTCTCGTACGTCACATTGGCCGAGTGTTCTAAGGCGCAAGATTTAAGCTCTGGTTCCAGTATGGGGGCGTGGGTTCGAACCCCACCTCTGACAATCCATTTGAAACATTCTGAGCTAACGTACTCCCTTGATCTTATAGAACAAGTAATTTACGCAGAAACACGACGTGGAGATTTTACTAGAGACGACAGTGGCAGCAGTGCGGGCGTCGCACGTCCGAAGGCCCGAGCGGCCGAAAAGAAATAGCGCAACATATTTTTCCGTGCCAAGTTTTAGCTCTTCTCACGGACGTTTCCGTTTCCGTGGTCGGTGTGTTGTGGCTTCCCTAAAGGGCAACGCCAGAGACTACCATTCAAGTCCCAAGTGATCTGCACACGGCCTAAGACGTCCACACGTCTGACAACATTCTCGCCAACTTGTATGCCGTTCCAACGACACGGGTTCATGTCCGATCTTCGAAATTAGGCAGTGTTGGGCGTGGTTAGTACTCGGGTGGGTGACGAACTAGGAAGTCCGGGTGGTGCTATTTTCTTCAGTTTTGCCCCCTTTCCTTAGTTTTTGATGCTGCTGTGCGGTAATGTTATGGTCCAGCACGTTGCCTCCCCCCCCCCCCCCCCTCTTGCTGACGGTACGCTAAGGCGCCAACATGTGGCCACAGTCAAATGGAATTGTCCGTTGTGTGGTTATCGATGTGGCCTCTCCCAGTCGATTCTAGCGCGTGTCCTCTACATATACGCCCATTTGCAAGCGTCAGCTTTCGCGTCAGCCGAGCAAAGTCGAGACAAGTCGACACATGGGGATACACGATGCTGCGAATCTTAATCCGCACTAGCCTATGAGGGGCGAAGGAAAGTATACGTACCGTTGAAAACACCTTCCTGCGTAAAGGAGACAACTTTGGTGCGATGTCAGGGTTTCGAGCCCATAGCGGCTACTTGGGAAGCAACCATGCCGATCGACACACCACCACCGCCTTCTGCTACGCGCTGCTTGCGCCGTCATGTGTCGCCTTCCCTCCTGGCGCCAGAGACCGAAGGCGATAACGCTATATGCGTTCAACGCCGAGTGCAAGGCGAGCACCGCTGAACCCGTTTTCCTGGTGCTGCTAGTGCGACATAATGTAACTAGGCGCAGAACTGACTTTCTCTGATAAATCGGCCCTTTAATGCACATCAGGGCGAACACGAAATTTCTATTATGAAGTTCTCAGTAACGATCCAAAGACGTTTCAGTATGTATGCGTCGGTACCACCAAAGCAGTGCCTAAGTATTGTAAAGTGAAGGTCGACAGTTAGAACTCACATGAAGTATTTCATTAGCTTCCCACGAGTGCGTAATGCACAGCGTGGCTGTTGCTAGGAAACGGTCTTATTCGCCGTTCAGTTATGTCTAGCTTTCTTTGCATCAATGTGGAAACGATCCTGTTACTAAATACAAAGTTGCTAATTACAGTTCAAACTGGAAGCGACGGAAGAAAGCTGTCACACGCGCCACATTGGTTCCCGAGAAGGACGGTGCTTTTCCTACGCCACATCTGACATTGCATCTTACATACTCTTAAACTGACATAATTCCATCCTACCAAAAAAGAAACAGATTTCGGAATGAGGTTCTTGAGATCTTGTTAGAGATGGAAGTCTGGAGTGGTTGTCTCGTACGTCACATTGGCCGAGTGTTCTAAGGCGCAAGATTTAAGCTCTGGTTCCAGTATGGGGGCGTGGGTTCGAACCCCACCTCTGACAATCCATTTGAAACATTCTGAGCTAACGTACTCCCTTGATCTTATAGAACAAGTAATTTACGCAGAAACACGACGTGGAGATTTTACTAGAGACGACAGTGGCAGCAGTGCGGGCGTCGCACGTCCGAAGGCCCGAGCGGCCGAAAAGAAATAGCGCAACATATTTTTCCGTGCCAAGTTTTAGCTCTTCTCACGGACGTTTCCGTTTCCGTGGTCGGTGTGTTGTGGCTTCCCTAAAGGGCAACGCCAGAGACTACCATTCAAGTCCCAAGTGATCTGCACACGGCCTAAGACGTCCACACGTCTGACAACATTCTCGCCAACTTGTATGCCGTTCCAACGACACGGGTTCATGTCCGATCTTCGAAATTAGGCAGTGTTGGGCGTGGTTAGTACTCGGGTGGGTGACGAACTAGGAAGTCCGGGTGGTGCTATTTTCTTCAGTTTTGCCCCCTTTCCTTAGTTTTTGATGCTGCTGTGCGGTAATGTTATGGTCCAGCACGTTGCCTCCCCCCCCCCCCCCCCCTCTTGCTGACGGTACGCTAAGGCGCCAACATGTGGCCACAGTCAAATGGAATTGTCCGTTGTGTGGTTATCGATGTGGCCTCTCCCAGTCGATTCTAGCGCGTGTCCTCTACATATACGCCCATTTGCAAGCGTCAGCTTTCGCGTCAGCCGAGCAAAGTCGAGACAAGTCGACACATGGGGATACACGATGCTGCGAATCTTAATCCGCACTAGCCTATGAGGGGCGAAGGAAAGTATACGTACCGTTGAAAACACCTTCCTGCGTAAAGGAGACAACTTTGGTGCGATGTCAGGGTTTCGAGCCCATAGCGGCTACTTGGGAAGCAACCATGCCGATCGACACACCACCACCGCCTTCTGCTACGCGCTGCTTGCGCCGTCATGTGTCGCCTTCCCTCCTGGCGCCAGAGGGCGAAGGCGATAACGCTATATGCGTTCAACGCCGAGTGCAAGGCGAGCACCGCTGAACCCGTTTTCCTGGTGCTGCTAGTGCGACATAATGTAACTAGGCGCAGAACTGACTTTCTCTGATAAATCGGCCCTTTAATGCACATCAGGGCGAACACGAAATTTCTATTATGAAGTTCTCAGTAACGATCCAAAGACGTTTCAGTATGTATGCGTCGGTACCACCAAAGCAGTGCCTAAGTATTGTAAAGTGAAGGTCGACAGTTAGAACTCACATGAAGTATTTCATTAGCTTCCCACGAGTGCGTAATGCACAGCGTGGCTGTTGCTAGGAAACGGTCTTATTCGCCGTTCAGTTATGTCTAGTTTTCTTTGCATCAATGTGGAAACGATCCTGTTACTAAATACAAAGTTGCTAATTACAGTTCAAACTGGAAGCGACGGAAGAAAGCTGTCACACGCGCCACATTGGTTCCCGAGAAGGACGGTGCTTTTCCTACGCCACATCTGACATTGCGTCTTACATACTCTTAAACTGACATAATTCCATCCTACCAAAAAAGAAACAGATTTCGGAATGAGGTTCTTGAGATCTTGTTAGAGATGGAAGTCTGGAGCGGTTGTCTCGTACGTCACATTGGCCGAGTGTTCTAAGGCGCAAGATTTAAGCTCTGGTTCCAGTATGGGGGCGTGGGTTCGAACCCCACCTCTGACAATCCATTTGAAACATTCTGAGCTAACGTACTCCCTTGATCTTATAGAACAAGTAATTTACGCAGAAACACGACGTGGAGATTTTACTAGAGACGACAGTGGCAGCAGTGCGGGCGTCGCACGTCCGAAGGCCCGAGCGGCCGAAAAGAAATAGCGCAACATATTTTTCCGTGCCAAGTTTTAGCTCTTCTCACGGACGTTTCCGTTTCCGTGGTCGGTGTGTTGTGGCTTCCCTAAAGGGCAACGCCAGAGACTACCATTCAAGTCCCAAGTGATCTGCACACGGCCTAAGACGTCCACACGTCTGACAACATTCTCGCCAACTTGTATGCCGTTCCAACGACACGGGTTCATGTCCGATCTTCGAAATTATGCAGTGTTGGGCGTGGTTAGTACTCGGGTGGGTGACGAACTAGGAAGTCCGGGTGGTGCTATTTTCTTCAGTTTTGCCCCCTTTCCTTAGTTTTTGGTGCTGCTGTGCGGTAATGTTATGGTCCAGCACGTTGCCTCCCCCCCCCCCCCCCCCCCACTTGCTGACGGAACGCTAAGGCGCCAACATGTGGCCACAGTCAAATGGAATTGTCCGTTGTGTGGTTATCGATGTGGCCTCTCCCAGTCGATTCTAGCGCGTGTCCTCTACATATACGCCCATTTGCAAGCGTCAGCTTTCGCGTCAGCCGAGCAAAGTCGAGACAAGTCGACACATGGGGATACACGATGCTGCGAATCTTAATCCGCACTAGCCTATGAGGGGCGAAGGAAAGTATACGTACCGTTGAAAACACCTTCCTGCGTAAAGGAGACAACTTTGGTGCGATGTCAGGGTTTCGAGCCCATAGCGGCTACTTGGGAAGCAACCATGCCGATCGACACACCACCACCGCCTTCTGCTACGCGCTGCTTGCGCCGTCATGTGTCGCCTTCCCTCCTGGCGCCAGAGAGCGAAGGCGATAACGCTATAGGCGTTCAACGCCGAGTGCAAGGCGAGCACCGCTGAACCCGTTTTCCTGGTGCTGCTAGTGCGACATAATGTAACTAGGCGCAGAACTGACTTTCTCTGATAAATCGGCCCTTTAATGCACATCAGGGCGAACACGAAATTTCTAATATGAAGTTCTCAGTAACGATCCAAAGACGTTTCAATATGTATGCGTCGGTACCACCAAAGCAGTGCCTAAGTATTGTAAAGTGAAGGTCGACAGTTAGAACTCACATGAAGTATTTCATTAGCTTCCCACGAGTGCGTAATGCACAGCGTGGCTGTTGCTAGGAAACGGTCTTATTCGCCGTTCAGTTATGTCTAGTTTTCTTTGCATCAATGTGGAAACGATCCTGTTACTAAATACAAAGTTGCTAATTACAGTTCAAACTGGAAGCGACGGAAGAAAGCTGTCACACGCGCCACATTGGTTCCCGAGAAGGACGGTGCTTTTCCTACGCCACATCTGACATTGCGTCTTACATACTCTTAAACTGACATAATTCCATCCTACCAAAAAAGAAACAGATTTCGGAATGAGGTTCTTGAGATCTTGTTAGAGATGGAAGTCTGGAGCGGTTGTCTCGTACGTCACATTGGCCGAGTGTTCTAAGGCGCAAGATTTAAGCTCTGGTTCCAGTATGGGGGCGTGGGTTCGAACCCCACCTCTGACAATCCATTTGAAACATTCTGAGCTAACGTACTCCCTTGATCTTATAGAACAAGTAATTTACGCAGAAACACGACGTGGAGATTTTACTAGAGACGACAGTGGCAGCAGTGCGGGCGTCGCACGTCCGAAGGCCCGAGCGGCCGAAAAGAAATAGCGCAACATATTTTTCCGTGGCAAGTTTTAGCTCTTCTCACGGACGTTTCCGTTTCCGTGGTCGGTGTGTTGTGGCTTCCCTAAAGGGCAACGCCAGAGACTACCATTCAAGTCCCAAGTGATCTGCACACGGCCTAAGACGTCCACACGTCTGACAACATTCTCGCCAACTTGTATGCCGTTCCAACGACACGGGTTCATGTCCGATCTTCGAAATTAGGCAGTGTTGGGCGTGGTTAGTACTCGGGTGGGTGACGAACTAGGAAGTCCGGGTGGTGCTATTTTCTTCTGTTTTGCCCCTTTCCTTAGTTTTTGGTGCTGCTGTGCGGTAATGTTATGGTCCAGCACGTTGCCTCCCCCCCCCCCCCCTCTTGCTGACGGTACGCTAAGGCGCCAACATGTGGCCACAGTCAAATGGAATTGTCCGTTGTGTGGTTGTCGATGTGGCCTCTCCCAGTCGATTCTAGCGCGTGTCCTCTACATATACGCCCATTTGCAAGCGTCAGCTTTCGCGTCAGCCGAGCAAAGTCGAGACAAGTCGACACGTGGGGATACACGATGCTGCGAATCTTAATCCGCACTAGCCTATGAGGGGCGAAGGAAAGTATACGTACCGTTGAAAACACCTTCCTGCGTAAAGGAGACAACTTTGGTGCGATGTCAGGGTTTCGAGCCCATAGCGGCTACTTGGGAAGCAACCATGCCGATTGACACACCACCACCGCCTTCTGCTACGCGCTGCTTGCGCCGTCATGTGTCGCCTTCCCTCCTGGCGCCAGAGGGCGAAGGCGATAACGCTATAGGCGTTCAACGCCGAGTGCAAGGCGAGCACCGCTGAACCCGTTTTCCTGGTGCTGCTAGTGCGACATAATGTAACTAGGCGCAGAACTGACTTTCTCTGATAAATCGGCCCTTTAATGCACATCATGGCGAACACGAAATTTCTAATATGAAGTTCTCAGTAACGATCTAAAGACGTTTCAGTATGTATGCGTCGGTACCACCAGAGCAGTGCCTAAGTATTGTGAAGTGAAGGTCGACAGTTAGAACTCACATGAAGTATTTCATTAGCTTCCCACGAGTGCGTAATGCACAGCGTGGCTGTTGCTAGGAAACGGTCTTATTCGCCGTTCAGTTATGTCTAGTTTTCTTTGCATCAATGTGGAAACGATCCTGTTACTAAATACAAAGTTGCTAATTACAGTTCAAACTGGAAGCGACGGAAGAAAGCTGTCACACGCGCCACATTGGTTCCCGAGAAGGACGGTGCTTTTCCTACGCCATATCTGACATTGCGTCTTACATACTCTTAAACTGACATAATTCCATCCTACCAAAAAAGAAACAGATTTCGGAATGAGGTTCTTGAGATCTTGTTAGAGATGGAAGTCTGGAGCGGTTGTGTCGTACGTCACATTGGCCGAATGGTCTAAGGCGCAAGATTTAAGCTCTGGTTCCAGAATGGGGGCGTGGGTTCGAACCCCACCTCTGACAATCCATTCGAAACATTCTGAGCTAACGTACTCCCTTGATCTTATAGAACAAGTAATTTACGCAGAAACACGCCGCGGAGATTTTACTAGAGACGACAGTGGCAGCAGTGCGGGCGTCGCACGTCCGAAGGCCCGAGCGGCCGAAAAGAAATAGCGCAACATATTTTTCCGTGGCAAGTTTTAGCTCTTCTCACGGACGTTTCCGTTTCTGTGGTCGGAGTGTTGTGGCTTCCTTAAAGGGCAACGCCAGAGACTACCATTCAAGTCCCAAGTGATCTGCACACGGCCTAAGACGTCCACACGTCTCGCAACATTCTCGCCAACTTGTATGCCGTTCCAACGACACGGGTTCATGTCCGATCTCCGAAATTAGGCAGCGTTGGGCGTGGTTAGTACCCGGGTGGGTGACGAACTAGGAAGTCCGGGTGGTGCTATTTTCTTCTGTTTTGCCCCTTTCCTTAGTTTTTGGTGCTGCTGTGCGGTAATGTTATGGTCCAGCACGTTGCCTTCCCCCCCCCCCCCCCCACCCCTCTTGCTGACGGTACGCTAAGGCGCCAACATGTGGCCACAGTCAAATGGAATTGTCCGTTGTGTGGTTATCGATGTGGCCTCTCCCATTCGATTCTAGCGCGTGTCCTCTACATATACGCCCATTTGCAAGCGTCAGCTTTCGCGTCAGCCGAGCAAAGTCGAGACAAGTCGACACGTGGGGATACACGATGCTGCGAATCTTAATCCGCACTAGCCTATGAGGGGCGAAGGAAAGTATACGTACCGTTGAAAACACCTTCCTGCGTAAAGGAGACAACTTTGGTGCGATGTCAGGGTTTCGAGCCCATAGCGGCTACTTGGGAAGCAACCATGCCGATCGACACACCACCACCGCCTTCTGCTACGCGCTGCTTGCGCCGTCATGTGTCGCCTTCCCTCCTGGCGCCAGAGAGCGAAGGCGATAACGCTATAGGCGTTCAACGCCGAGTGCAAGGCGAGCACCGCTGAACCCGTTTTCCTGGTGCTGCTAGTGCGACATAATGTAACTAGGCGCAGAACTGACTTTCTCTGATAAATCGGCCCTTTAATGCACATCAGGGCGAACACGAAATTCCTAATATGAAGTTCTCAGTAACGATCCAAAGACGTTTCAATATGTATGCGTCGGTACCACCAGAGCAGTGCCTAAGTATTGTGAAGTGAAGGTCGACAGTTAGAACTCACATGAAGTATTTCATTAGCTTCCCACGAGTGCGTAATGCACAGCGTGGCTGTTGCTAGGAAACGGTCTTATTCGCCGTTCAGTTATGTCTAGTTTTCTTTGCATCAATGTGGAAACGATCCTGTTACTAAATACAAAGTTGCTAATTACAGTTCAAACTGGAAGCGACGGAAGAAAGCTGTCACACGCGCCACATTGGTTCCCGAGAAGGACGGTGCTTTTCCTACGCCATATCTGACATTGCGTCTTACATACTCTTAAACTGACATAATTCCATCCTACCAAAAAAGAAACAGATTTCGGAATGAGGTTCTTGAGATCTTGTTAGAGATGGAAGTCTGGAGCGGTTGTGTCGTACGTCACATTGGCCGAATGGTCTAAGGCGCAAGATTTAAGCTCTGGTTCCAGAATGGGGGCGTGGGTTCGAACCCCACCTCTGACAATCCATTCGAAACATTCTGAGCTAACGTACTCCCTTGATCTTATAGAACAAGTAATTTACGCAGAAACACGCCGCGGAGATTTTACTAGAGACGACAGTGGCAGCAGTGCGGGCGTCGCACGTCCGAAGGCCCGAGCGGCCGAAAAGAAATAGCGCAACATATTTTTCCGTGGCAAGTTTTAGCTCTTCTCACGGACGTTTCCGTTTCTGTGGTCGGAGTGTTGTGGCTTCCTTAAAGGGCAACGCCAGAGACTACCATTCAAGTCCCAAGTGATCTGCACACGGCCTAAGACGTCCACACGTCTCGCAACATTCTCGCCAACTTGTATGCCGTTCCAACGACACGGGTTCATGTCCGATCTCCGAAATTAGGCAGCGTTGGGCGTGGTTAGTACCCGGGTGGGTGACGAACTAGGAAGTCCGGGTGGTGCTATTTTCTTCTGTTTTGCCCCTTTCCTTAGTTTTTGGTGCTGCTGTGCGGTAATGTTATGGTCCAGCACGTTGCCTTCCCCCCCCCCCCCCCCCCCACCCCTCTTGCTGACGGTACGCTAAGGCGCCAACATGTGGCCACAGTCAAATGGAATTGTCCGTTGTGTGGTTATCGATGTGGCCTCTCCCATTCGATTCTAGCGCGTGTCCTCTACATATACGCCCATTTGCAAGCGTCAGCTTTCGCGTCAGCCGAGCAAAGTCGAGACAAGTCGACACGTGGGGATACACGATGCTGCGAATCTTAATCCGCACTAGCCTATGAGGGGCGAAGGAAAGTATACGTACCGTTGAAAACACCTTCCTGCGTAAAGGAGACAACTTTGGTGCGATGTCAGGGTTTCGAGCCCATAGCGGCTACTTGGGAAGCAACCATGCCGATCGACACACCACCACCGCCTTCTGCTACGCGCTGCTTGCGCCGTCATGTGTCGCCTTCCCTCCTGGCGCCAGAGAGCGAAGGCGATAACGCTATAGGCGTTCAACGCCGAGTGCAAGGCGAGCACCGCTGAACCCGTTTTCCTGGTGCTGCTAGTGCGACATAATGTAACTAGGCGCAGAACTGACTTTCTCTGATAAATCGGCCCTTTAATGCACATCAGGGCGAACACGAAATTTCTATTATGAAGTTCTCAGTAACGATCCAAAGACGTTTCAGTATGTATGCGTCGGTACCACCAGAGCAGTGCCTAAGTATTGTAAAGTGAAGGTCGACAGTTAGAACTCACATGAAGTATTTCATTAGCTTCCCACGAGTGCGTAATGCACAGCGTGGCTGTTGCTAGGAAACGGTCTTATTCGCCGTTCAGTTATGTCTAGTTTTCTTTGCATCAATGTGGAAACGATCCTGTTACTAAATACAAAGTTGCTAATTACAGTTCAAACTGGAAGCGACGGAAGAAAGCTGTCACACGCGCCACATTGGTTCCCGAGAAGGACGGTGCTTTTCCTACGCCACATCTGACATTGCGTCTTACATACTCTTAAACTGACATAATTCCATCCTACCAAAAAAGAAACAGATTTCGGAATGAGGTTCTTGAGATCTTGTTAGAGATGGAAGTCTGGAGCGGTTGTCTCGTACGTCACATTGGCCGAGTGTTCTAAGGCGCAAGATTTAAGCTCTGGTTCCAGTATGGGGGCGTGGGTTCGAACCCCACCTCTGACAATCCATTTGAAACATTCTGAGCTAACGTACTCCCTTGATCTTATAGAACAAGTAATTTACGCAGAAACACGACGTGGAGATTTTACTAGAGACGACAGTGGCAGCAGTGCGGGCGTCGCACGTCCGAAGGCCCGAGCGGCCGAAAAGAAATAGCGCAACATATTTTTCCGTGCCAAGTTTTAGCTCTTCTCACGGACGTTTCCGTTTCCGTGGTCGGTGTGTTGTGGCTTCCCTAAAGGGCAACGCCAGAGACTACCATTCAAGTCCCAAGTGATCTGCACACGGCCTAAGACGTCCACACGTCTGAACACATTCTCGCCAACTTGTATGCCGTTCCAACGACACGGGTTCATGTCCGATCTTCGAAATTAGGCAGTGTTGGGCGTGGTTAGTACTCGGGTGGGTGACGAACTAGGAAGTCCGGGTGGTGCTATTTTCTTCAGTTTTGCCCCTTTCCTTAGTTTTTGATGCTGCTGTGCGGTAATGTTATGGTCCAGCACGTTGCCTCCCCCCCCCCCCCCCCTCCTCTTGCTGACGGTACGCTAAGGCGCCAACATGTGGCCACAGTCAAATGGAATTGTCCGTTGTGTGGTTATCGATGTGGCCTCTCCCAGTCGATTCTAGCGCGTGTCCTCTACATATACGCCCATTTGCAAGCGTCAGCTTTCGCGTCAGCCGAGCAAAGTCGAGACAAGTCGACACATGGGGATACACGATGCTGCGAATCTTAATCCGCACTAGCCTATGAGGGGCGAAGGAAAGTATACGTACCGTTGAAAACACCTTCCTGCGTAAAGGAGACAACTTTGGTGCGATGTCAGGGTTTCGAGCCCATAGCGGCTACTTGGGAAGCAACCATGCCGATCGACACACCACCACCGCCTTCTGCTACGCGCTGCTTGCGCCGTCATGTGTCGCCTTCCCTCCTGGCGCCAGAGAGCGAAGGCGATAACGCTATAGGCGTTCAACGCCGAGTGCAAGGCGAGCACCGCTGAACCCGTTTTCCTGGTGCTGCTAGTGCGACATAATGTAACTAGGCGCAGAACTGACTTTCTCTGATAAATCGGCCCTTTAATGCACATCAGGGCGAACACGAAATTTCTAATATGAAGTTCTCAGTAACGATCTAAAGACGTTTCAGTATGTATGCGTCGGTACCACCAGAGCAGTGCCTTAGTATTGTGAAGTGAAGGTCGACAGTTAGAACTCACATGAAGTATTTCATTAGCTTCCCACGAGTGCGTAATGCACAGCGTGGCTGTTGCTAGGAAACGGTCTTATTCGCCGTTCAGTTATGTCTAGTTTTCTTTGCATCAATGTGGAAACGATCCTGTTACTAAATACAAAGTTGCTAATTACAGTTCAAACTGGAAGCGACGGAAGAAAGCTGTCACACGCGCCACATTGGTTCCCGAGAAGGACGGTGCTTTTCCTACGCCACATCTGACATTGCGTCTTACATACTCTTAAACTGACATAATTCCATCCTACCAAAAAAGAAACAGATTTCGGAATGAGGTTCTTGAGATCTTGTTAGAGATGGAAGTCTGGAGCGGTTGTGTCGTACGTCACATTGGCCGAATGGTCTAAGGCGCAAGATTTAAGCTCTGGTTCCAGTATGGGGGCGTGGGTTCGAACCCCACCTCTGACAATCCATTCGAAACATTCTGAGCTAACGTACTCCCTTGATCTTATAGAACAAGTAATTTACGCAGAAACACGACGTGGAGATTTTACTAGAGACGACAGTGGCAGCAGTGCGGGCGTCGCACGTCCGAAGGCCCGAGCGGCCGAAAAGAAATAGCGCAACATATTTTTCCGTGGCAAGTTTTAGCTCTTCTCACGGACGTTTCCGTTTCCGTGGTCGGTGTGTTGTGGCTTCCCTAAAGGGCAACGCCAGAGACTACCATTCAAGTCCCAAGTGATCTGCACACGGCCTAAGACGTCCACACGTCTGACAACATTCTCGCCAACTTGTATGCCGTTCCAACGACACGGGTTCATGTCCGATCTTCGAAATTAGGCAGTGTTGGGCGTGGTTAGTACTCGGGTGGGTGACGAACTAGGAAGTCCGGGTGGTGCTATTTTCTTCAGTTTTGCCCCCTTTCCTTAGTTTTTGATGCTGCTGTGCGGTAATGTTATGGTCCAGCACGTTGCCTCCCCCCCCCCCCCCCTCTTGCTGACGGTACGCTAAGGCGCCAACATGTGGCCACAGTCAAATGGAATTGTCCGTTGTGTGGTTATCGATGTGGCCTCTCCCAGTCGATTCTAGCGCGTGTCCTCTACATATACGCCCATTTGCAAGCGTCAGCTTTCGCGTCAGCCGAGCAAAGTCGAGACAAGTCGACACATGGGGATACACGATGCTGCGAATCTTAATCCGCACTAGCCTATGAGGGGCGAAGGAAAGTATACGTACCGTTGAAAACACCTTCCTGCGTAAAGGAGACAACTTTGGTGCGATGTCAGGGTTTCGAGCCCATAGCGGCTACTTGGGAAGCAACCATGCCGATCGACACACCACCACCGCCTTCTGCTACGCGCTGCTTGCGCCGTCATGTGTCGCCTTCCCTCCTGGCGCCAGAGAGCGAAGGCGATAACGCTATAGGCGTTCAACGCCGAGTGCAAGGCGAGCACCGCTGAACCCGTTTTCCTGGTGCTGCTAGTGCGACATAATGTAACTAGGCGCAGAACTGACTTTCTCTGATAAATCGGCCCTTTAATGCACATCAGGGCGAACACGAAATTTCTAATATGAAGTTCTGAGTAACGATCTAAAGACGTTTCAGTATGTATGCGTCGGTACCACCAGAGCAGTGCCTTAGTATTGTGAAGTGAAGGTCGACAGTTAGAACTCACATGAAGTATTTCATTAGCTTCCCACGAGTGCGTAATGCACAGCGTGGCTGTTGCTAGGAAACGGTCTTATTCGCCGTTCAGTTATGTCTAGTTTTCTTTGCATCAATGTGGAAACGATCCTGTTACTAAATACAAAGTTGCTAATTACAGTTCAAACTGGAAGCGACGGAAGAAAGCTGTCACACGCGCCACATTGGTTCCCGAGAAGGACGGTGCTTTTCCTACGCCACATCTGACATTGCGTCTTACATACTCTTAAACTGACATAATTCCATCCTACCAAAAAAGAAACAGATTTCGGAATGAGGTTCTTGAGATCTTGTTAGAGATGGAAGTCTGGAGCGGTTGTGTCGTACGTCACATTGGCCGAATGGTCTAAGGCGCAAGATTTAAGCTCTGGTTCCAGTATGGGGGCGTGGGTTCGAACCCCACCTCTTACAATCCATTCGAAACATTCTGAGCTAACGTACTCCCTTGATATTATAGAACAAGTAATTTACGCAGAAACACGCCGCGGAGATTTTACTAGAGACGACAGTGGCAGCAGTGCGGGCGTCGCACGTCCGAAGGCCCGAGCGGGCGAAAAGAAATAGCGCAACATATTTTTCCGTGGCAAGTTTTAGCTCTTCTCACGGACGTTTCCGTTTCTGTGGTCGGAGTGTTGTGGCTTCCTTAAAGGGAAACGCCAGAGACTACCATTCAAGTCCCAAGTGATCTGCACACGGCCTAAGACGTCCACACGTCTCGCAACATTCTCGCCAACTTGTATGCCGTTCCAACGACACGGGTTCATGTCCGATCTCCGAAATTAGGCAGCGTTGGGCGTGGTTAGTACCCGGGTGGGTGACGAACTAGGAAGTCCGGGTGGTGCTATTTTCTTCTGTTTTGCCCCTTTCCTTAGTTTTTGGTGCTGCTGAGCGGTAATGTTATTGTCCAGCACGTTGCCTTCCCCCCCCCCCCCCCCTCTTGCTGACGGTACGCTAAGGCGAAAACATGTGGCCACAGTCAAATGGAATTGTCCGTTGTGTGGTTATCGATGTGGCCTCTCCCAGTCGATTCTAGCGCGTGTCCTCTACATATACGCCCATTTGCAAGCGTCAGCTTTCGCGTCAGCCGGGCAAAGTCGAGACAAGTCGACACATGGGGATACATGATGCTGCGAATCTTAATCCGCACTAGCCTATGAGGGGCGAAGGAAAGTATACGTACCGTTGAAAACACCTTCCTGCGTAAAGGAGACAACTTTGGTGCGATGTCAGGGTTTCGAGCCCATAGCGGCTACTTGGGAAGCAACCATGCCGATCGACACACCACCACCGCCTTCTGCTACGCGCTGCTTGCGCCGTCATGTGTCGCCTTCCCTCCTGGCGCCAGAGAGCGAAGGCGATAACGCTATAGGCGTTCAACGCCGAGTGCAAGGCGAGCACCACTGAACCCGTTTTCCTGGTGCTGCTAGTGCGACATAATGTAACTAGGCGCAGAACTGACTTTCTCTGATAAATCGGCCCTTTAATGCACATCAGGGCGAACACGAAATTTCTAATATGAAGTTCTCAGTAACGATCTAAAGACGTTTCAGTATGTATGCGTCGGTACCACCACAGCAGTGCCTAAGTATTGTGAAGTGAAGGTCGACAGTTAGAAATCACATGAAGTATTTCATTAGCTTCCCACGAGTGCGTAATGCACAGCGTGGCTGTTGCTAGGAAACGGTCTTATTCGCCGTTCAGTTATGTCTAGTTTTCTTTGCATCAATGTGGAAACGATCCTGTTACTAAATACAAAGTTGCTAATTACAGTTCAAACTGGAAGCGACGGAAGAAAGCTGTCACACGCGCCACATTGGTTCCCGAGAAGGACGGTGCTTTTCCTACGCCACATCTGACATTGCGTCTTACATACTCTTAAACTGACATAATTCCATCCTACCAAAAAAGAAACAGATTTCGGAATGAGGTTCTTGAGATCTTGTTAGAGATGGAAGTCTGGAGCGGTTGTGTCGTACGTCACATTGGCCGAATGGTCTAAGGCGCAAGATTTAAGCTCTGGTTCCAGTATGGGGGCGTGGGTTCGAACCCCACCTCTGACAATCCATTCGAAACATTCTGAGCTAACGTACTCCCTTGATATTATAGAACAAGTAATTTACGCAGAAACACGCCGCGGAGATTTTACTAGAGACGACAGTGGCAGCAGTGCGGGCGTCGCACGTCCGAAGGCCCGAGCGGGCGAAAAGAAATAGCGCAACATATTTTTCCGTGGCAAGTTTTAGCTCTTCTCACGGACGTTTCCGTTTCTGTGGTCGGAGTGTTGTGGCTTCCTTAAAGGGAAACGCCAGAGACTACCATTCAAGTCCCAAGTGATCTGCACACGGCCTAAGACGTCCACACGTCTCGCAACATTCTCGCCAACTTGTATGCCGTTCCAACGACACGGGTTCATGTCCGATCTCCGAAATTAGGCAGCGTTGGGCGTGGTTAGTACTCGGGTGGGTGACGAACTAGGAAGTCCGGGTGGTGCTATTTTCTTCTGTTTTGCCCCTTTCCTTAGTTTTTGGTGCTGCTGAGCGGTAATGTTATTGTCCAGCACGTTGCCTTCCCCCCCCCCCCCCCCCCCCTCTTGCTGACGGTACGCTAAGGCGCCAACATGTGGCCACAGTCAAATGGAATTGTCCGTTGTGTGGTTATCGATGTGGCCTCTCCCAGTCGATTCTAGCGCGTGTCCTCTACATATACGCCCATTTGCAAGCGTCAGCTTTCGCGTCAGCCGAGCAAAGTCGAGACAAGTCGACACATGGGGATACACGATGCTGCGAATCTTAATCCGCACTAGCCTATGAGGGGCGAAGGAAAGTATACGTACCGTTGAAAACACCTTCCTGCGTAAAGGAGACAACTTTGGTGCGATGTCAGGGTTTCGAGCCCATAGCGGCTACTTGGGAAGCAACCATGCCGATCGACACACCACCACCGCCTTCTGCTACGCGCTGCTTGCGCCGTCATGTGTCGCCTTCCCTCCTGGCGCCAGAGACCGAAGGCGATAACGCTATAGGCGTTCAACGCCGAGTGCAAGGCGAGCACCGCTGAACCCGTTTTCCTGGTGCTGCTAGTGCGACATAATGTAACTAGGCGCAGAACTGACTTTCTCTGATAAATCGGCCCTTTAATGCACATCAGGGCGAACACGAAATTTCCATTATGAAGTTCTCAGTAACGATCCAAAGACGTTTCAGTATGTATGCGTCGGTACCACCAGAGCAGTGCCTAAGTATTGTAAAGTGAAGGTCGACAGTTAGAACTCACATGAAGTATTTCATTAGCTTCCCACGAGTGCGTAATGCACAGCGTGGCTGTTGCTAGGAAACGGTCTTATTCGCCGTTCAGTTATGTCTAGTTTTCTTTGCATCAATGTGGAAACGATCCTGTTACTAAATACAAAGTTGCTAATTACAGTTCAAACTGGAAGCGACGGAAGAAAGCTGTCACACGCGCCACATTGGTTCCCGAGAAGGACGGTGCTTTTCCTACGCCACATCTGACATTGCGTCTTACATACTCTTAAACTGACATAATTCCATCCTACCAAAAAAGAAACAAATTTCGGAATGAGGTTCTTGAGATCTTGTTAGAGATGGAAGTCTGGAGCGGTTGTCTCGTACGTCACATTGGCCGAGTGGTCTAAGGCGCAAGATTTAAGCTCTGGTTCCAGTATGGGGGCGTGGGTTCGAACCCCACCTCTGACAATCCATTTGAAACATTCTGAGCTAACGTACTCCCTTGATCTTATAGAACAAGTAATTTACGCAGAAACACGACGTGGAGATTTTACTAGAGACGACAGTGGCAGCAGTGCGGGCGTCGCACGTCCGAAGGCCCGAGCGGCCGAAAAGAAATAGCGCAACATATTTTTCCGTGGCAAGTTTTAGCTCTTCTCACGGACGTTTCCGTTTCCGTGGTCGGTGTGTTGTGGCTTCCCTAAAGGGCAACGCCAGAGACTACCATTCAAGTCCCAAGTGATCTGCACACGGCCTAAGACGTCCACACGTCTCGCAACATTCTCGCCAACTTGTATGCCGTTCCAACGACACGGGTTCATGTCCGATCTCCGAAATTAGGCAGCGTTGGGCGTGGTTAGTACCCGGGTGGGTGACGAACTAGGAAGTCCGGGTGGTGCTATTTTCTTCTGTTTTGCCCCTTTCCTTAGTTTTTGATGCTGCTGTGCGGTAATGTTATGGTCCAGCACGTTGCCTTCCCCCCCCCCCCCCCCACCTCTCTTGCTGACGGTACGCTAAGGCGCCAACATGTGTCCACAGTCAAATGGAATTGTCCGTTGTGTGGTTGTCGATGTGGCCTCTCCCAGTCGTTTCTAGCGCGTGTCCTCTACATATATGCCCATTTGCAAGCGTCAGCTTTCGCGTCAGCCGAGCAAAGTCGAGACAAGTCGACACATGGGGATACACGATGCTGCGAATCTTAATCCGCACTAGCCTATGAGGGGTGAAGGAAAGTATACGTACCGTTGAAAACACCTTCCTGCGTAAAGGAGACAACTTTGGTGCGATGTCAGGGTTGCGAGCCCATAGCGGCTACTTGGGAAGCAACCATGCCGATCGACACACCACCACCGCCTTCTGCTACGCGCTGCTTGCGCCGTCATGTGTCGCCTTCCCTCCTGGCGCCGAGTGCAAGGCGAGCACCGCTGAACCCGTTTTCCTGGTGCTGCTAGTGCGACATAATGTAACTAGGCGCAGAACTGACTTTCTCTGATAAATCGGCCCTTTAATGCACATCATGGCGAACACGAAATTTCTAATATGAAGTTCTCAGTAACGATCTAAAGACGTTTCAGTATGTATGCGTCGGTACCACCACAGCAGTGCCTAAGTATTGTGAAGTGAAGGTCGACAGTTAGAACTCACATGAAGTATTTCATTAGCTTCCCACGAGTGCGTAATGCACAGAGTGGCTGTTGCTAGGAAACGGTCTTATTCGCCGTTCAGTTATGTCTAGTTTTCTTTGCATCAATGTGGAAACGATCCTGTTACTAAATACAAAGTTGCTAATTACAGTTCAAACTGGAAGCGACGGAAGAAAGCTGTCACACGCGCCACATTGGTTCCCGAGAAGGACGGTGCTTTTCCTACGCCACATCTGACATTGCGTCTTACATACTCTTAAACTGACATAATTCCATCCTACCAAAAAAGAAACAGATTTCGGAATGAGGTTCTTGAGATCTTGTTAGAGATGGAAGTCTGGAGCGGTTGTCTCGTACGTCACATTGGCCGAGTGGTCTAAGGCGCAAGATTTAAGCTCTGGTTCCAGTATGGGGGCGTGGGTTCGAACCCCACCTCTGAAAATCCATTCGAAACATTCTGAGCTAACGTACTCCCTTGATCTTATAGAACAAGTAATTTACGCAGAAACACGCCGCGGAGATTTTACTAGAGACGACAGTGGCAGCAGTGCGGGCGTCGCACGTCCGAAGGCCCGAGCGGGCGAAAAGAAATAGCGCAACATATTTTTCCGTGGCAAGTTTTAGCTCTTCTCACGGACGTTTCCGTTTCTGTGGTCGGAGTGTTGTGGCTTCCTTAAAGGGCAACGCCAGAAACTACCATTCAAGTCCCAAGTGATCTGCACACGGCCTAAGACGTCCACACGTCTCGAAACATTCTCGCCAACTTGTATGCCGTTCCAACGACACGGGTTCATGTCCGATCTCCGAAATTAGGCAGCGTTGGGCGTGGTTAGTACCCGGGTGGGTGACGAACTAGGAAGTCCGGGTGGTGCTATTTTCTTCTGTTTTGCCCCTTTCCTTAGTTTTTGGTGCTGCTGTGCGGTAATGTTATGGTCCAGCACGTTGCCTTCCCCCCCCCCCCACCCCTCTTGCTGACGGTACGCTAAGGCGCCAACATGTGGCCACAGTCAAATGGAATTGTCCGTTGTGTGGTTGTCGATGTGGCCTCTCCCAGTCGTTTCTAGCGCGTGTCCTCTACATATATGCCCATTTGCAAGCGTCAGCCGAGCAAAGTCGAGACAAGTCGACACACGGGGATACACGATGCTGCGAATCTTAATCCGCACTAGCCTATGAGGGGCGAAGGAAAGTATACGTACCGTTGAAAACACCTTCCTGCGTAAAGGAGACAACTTTGGTGCGATGTCAGGGTTTCGAGCCCATAGCGGCTACTTGGGAAGCAACCATGCCGATCGACACACCACCACCGCCATCTGCTACGCGCTGCTTGCGCCGTCATGTGTCGCCTTCCCTCCTGGCGCCAGAGAGCGAAGGCGATAACGCTATAGGCGTTCATCGCCGAGTGCAAGGCGAGCTCCGCTGAACCCGTTTTTCTGGTGCTGCTAGTGCGACATAATGTAACTAGGCGCAGAACTGACTTTCTCTGATAAATCGGCCCTTTAATGCACATCAGGGCGAACACGAAATTTCTATTATGAAGTTCTCAGTAACGATCCAAAGACGTTTCAGTATGTATGCGTCGGTACCACCAGAGCAGTGCCTAAGTATTGTAAAGTGAAGGTCGACAGTTAGAACTCACATGAAGTATTTCATTAGCTTCCCACGAGTGCGTAATGCACAGCGTGGCTGTTGCTAGGAAACGGTCTTATTCGCCGTTCAGTTATGTCTATTTTTCTTTGCATCAATGTGGAAACGATCCTGTTACTAAATACAAAGTTGCTAATTACAGTTCAAACTGGAAGCGACGGAAGAAAGCTGTCACACGCGCCACATTGGTTCCCGAGAAGGACGGTGCTTTTCCTACGCCACATCTGACATTGCGTCTTACATACTCTTAAACTGACATAATTCCATCCTACCAAAAAAGAAACAGATTTCGGAATGAGGTTCTTGAGATCTTGTTAGAGATGGAAGTCTGGAGCGGTTGTCTCGTACGTCACATTGGCCGAGTGGTCTAAGGCGCAAGTTTTAAGCTCTGGTTCCAGTATGGGGGCGTGGGTTCGAACCCCACCTCTGACAATCCATTTGAAACATTCTGAGCTAACGTACTCCCTTGATCTTATAGAACAAGTAATTTACGCAGAAACACGACGTGGAGATTTTACTAGAGACGACAGTGGCAGCAGTGCGGGCGTCGCACGTCCGAAGGCCCGAGCGGCCGAAAAGAAATAGCGCAACATATTTTTCCGTGCCAAGTTTTAGCTCTTCTCACGGATGTCTCCGTTTCCGTGGTCGGTGTGTTGTGGCTTCCCTAAAGGGCAACGCCAGAGACTACCATTCAAGTCCCAAGTGATCTGCACACGGTCTAAGACGTCCACACGTCTGGCAACATTCTCGCCAACTTGTATGCCGTTCCAACGACACGGGTTCATGTCCGATCTTCGAAATTAGGCAGCGTTGGGCGTGGTTAGTACTCGGGTGGGTGACGAACTAGGAAGTCCGGGTGGTGCTATTTTCTTCAGTTTTGCCCCCTTTCCTTAGTTTTTGATGCTGCTGTGCGGTAATGTTATGGTCCAGCACGTTGCCTCCCCCCCCCCTCTTGCTGACGGTACGCTAAGGCGCCAACATGTGGCCACAGTCAAATGGAATTGTCCGTTGTGTGGTTATCGATGTGGCCTCTCCCAGTCGTTTCTAGCGCGTGTCCTCTACATATACGCCCATTTGCAAGCGTCAGCTTTCGCGTCAGCCGAGCAAAGTCGAGACAAGTCGACACATGGGGATACACGATGCTGCGAATCTTAATCCGCACTAGCCTATGAGGGGTGAAGGAAAGTATACGTACCGTTGAAAACACCTTCCTGCGTAAAGGAGACAACTTTGGTGCGATGTCAGGGTTGCGAGCCCATAGCGGCTACTTGGGAAGCAACCATGCCGATCGACACACCACCACCGCCTTCTGCTACGCGCTGCTTGCGCCGTCATGTGTCGCCTTCCCTCCTGGCGCCGAGTGCAAGGCGAGCACCGCTGAACCCGTTTTCCTGGTGCTGCTAGTGCGACATAATGTAACTAGGCGCAGAACTGACTTTCTCTGATAAATCGGCCCTTTAATGCACATCATGGCGAACACGAAATTTCTAATATGAAGTTCTCAGTAACGATCTAAAGACGTTTCAGTATGTATGCGTCGGTACCACCACAGCAGTGCCTAAGTATTGTGAAGTGAAGGTCGACAGTTAGAACTCACATGAAGTATTTCATTAGCTTCCCACGAGTGCGTAATGCACAGAGTGGCTGTTGCTAGGAAACGGTCTTATTCGCCGTTCAGTTATGTCTAGTTTTCTTTGCATCAATGTGGAAACGATCCTGTTACTAAATACAAAGTTGCTAATTACAGTTCAAACTGGAAGCGACGGAAGAAAGCTGTCACACGCGCCACATTGGTTCCCGAGAAGGACGGTGCTTTTCCTACGCCACATCTGACATTGCGTCTTACATACTCTTAAACTGACATAATTCCATCCTACCAAAAAAGAAACAGATTTCGGAATGAGGTTCTTGAGATCTTGTTAGAGATGGAAGTCTGGAGCGGTTGTCTCGTACGTCACATTGGCCGAGTGGTCTAAGGCGCAAGATTTAAGCTCTGGTTCCAGTATGGGGGCGTGGGTTCGAACCCCACCTCTGAAAATCCATTCGAAACATTCTGAGCTAACGTACTCCCTTGATCTTATAGAACAAGTAATTTACGCAGAAACACGCCGCGGAGATTTTACTAGAGACGACAGTGGCAGCAGTGCGGGCGTCGCACGTCCGAAGGCCCGAGCGGGCGAAAAGAAATAGCGCAACATATTTTTCCGTGGCAAGTTTTAGCTCTTCTCACGGACGTTTCCGTTTCTGTGGTCGGAGTGTTGTGGCTTCCTTAAAGGGCAACGCCAGAAACTACCATTCAAGTCCCAAGTGATCTGCACACGGCCTAAGACGTCCACACGTCTCGAAACATTCTCGCCAACTTGTATGCCGTTCCAACGACACGGGTTCATGTCCGATCTCCGAAATTAGGCAGCGTTGGGCGTGGTTAGTACCCGGGTGGGTGACGAACTAGGAAGTCCGGGTGGTGCTATTTTCTTCTGTTTTGCCCCTTTCCTTAGTTTTTGGTGCTGCTGTGCGGTAATGTTATGGTCCAGCACGTTGCCTTCCCCCCCCCCCCCACCCCTCTTGCTGACGGTACGCTAAGGCGCCAACATGTGGCCACAGTCAAATGGAATTGTCCGTTGTGTGGTTGTCGATGTGGCCTCTCCCAGTCGTTTCTAGCGCGTGTCCTCTACATATATGCCCATTTGCAAGCGTCAGCCGAGCAAAGTCGAGACAAGTCGACACACGGGGATACACGATGCTGCGAATCTTAATCCGCACTAGCCTATGAGGGGCGAAGGAAAGTATACGTACCGTTGAAAACACCTTCCTGCGTAAAGGAGACAACTTTGGTGCGATGTCAGGGTTTCGAGCCCATAGCGGCTACTTGGGAAGCAACCATGCCGATCGACACACCACCACCGCCATCTGCTACGCGCTGCTTGCGCCGTCATGTGTCGCCTTCCCTCCTGGCGCCAGAGAGCGAAGGCGATAACGCTATAGGCGTTCATCGCCGAGTGCAAGGCGAGCTCCGCTGAACCCGTTTTTCTGGTGCTGCTAGTGCGACATAATGTAACTAGGCGCAGAACTGACTTTCTCTGATAAATCGGCCCTTTAATGCACATCAGGGCGAACACGAAATTTCTATTATGAAGTTCTCAGTAACGATCCAAAGACGTTTCAGTATGTATGCGTCGGTACCACCAGAGCAGTGCCTAAGTATTGTAAAGTGAAGGTCGACAGTTAGAACTCACATGAAGTATTTCATTAGCTTCCCACGAGTGCGTAATGCACAGCGTGGCTGTTGCTAGGAAACGGTCTTATTCGCCGTTCAGTTATGTCTATTTTTCTTTGCATCAATGTGGAAACGATCCTGTTACTAAATACAAAGTTGCTAATTACAGTTCAAACTGGAAGCGACGGAAGAAAGCTGTCACACGCGCCACATTGGTTCCCGAGAAGGACGGTGCTTTTCCTACGCCACATCTGACATTGCGTCTTACATACTCTTAAACTGACATAATTCCATCCTACCAAAAAAGAAACAGATTTCGGAATGAGGTTCTTGAGATCTTGTTAGAGATGGAAGTCTGGAGCGGTTGTCTCGTACGTCACATTGGCCGAGTGGTCTAAGGCGCAAGTTTTAAGCTCTGGTTCCAGTATGGGGGCGTGGGTTCGAACCCCACCTCTGACAATCCATTTGAAACATTCTGAGCTAACGTACTCCCTTGATCTTATAGAACAAGTAATTTACGCAGAAACACGACGTGGAGATTTTACTAGAGACGACAGTGGCAGCAGTGCGGGCGTCGCACGTCCGAAGGCCCGAGCGGCCGAAAAGAAATAGCGCAACATATTTTTCCGTGCCAAGTTTTAGCTCTTCTCACGGATGTCTCCGTTTCCGTGGTCGGTGTGTTGTGGCTTCCCTAAAGGGCAACGCCAGAGACTACCATTCAAGTCCCAAGTGATCTGCACACGGTCTAAGACGTCCACACGTCTGGCAACATTCTCGCCAACTTGTATGCCGTTCCAACGACACGGGTTCATGTCCGATCTTCGAAATTAGGCAGCGTTGGGCGTGGTTAGTACTCGGGTGGGTGACGAACTAGGAAGTCCGGGTGGTGCTATTTTCTTCAGTTTTGCCCCCTTTCCTTAGTTTTTGATGCTGCTGTGCGGTAATGTTATGGTCCAGCACGTTGCCTCCCCCCCCCCTCTTGCTGACGGTACGCTAAGGCGCCAACATGTGGCCACAGTCAAATGGAATTGTCCGTTGTGTGGTTATCGATGTGGCCTCTCCCAGTCGTTTCTAGCGCGTGTCCTCTACATATACGCCCATTTGCAAGCGTCAGCTTTCGCGTCAGCCGAGCAAAGTCGAGACAAGTCGACACATGGGGATACACGATGCTGCGAATCTTAATCCGCACTAGCCTATGAGGGGCGAAGGAAAGTATACGTACCGTTGAAAACACCTTCCTGAGTAAAGGAGACAACTTTGGTGCGATGTCAGGGTTTCGAGCCCAGAGCAGCTACTTGGGAAGCAACCATGCCGATCGACACACCACCACCGCCTTCTGCTACGCGCTGCTTGCGCCGTCATGTGTCGCCTTCCCTCCTGGCGCCAGAGACCGAAGGCGATAGCGCTATAGGCGTTCAACGCCGAGTGCAAGGCGAGCACCGCTGAACCCGTTTTCCTGGTGCTGCAAGGGCGACATAATGTAACTAGGCGCAGAACTGACTTTCTCTGATAAATCGGCCCTTTAATGCACATCAGGGCGAACACGAAATTTCTAATATGAAGTTCTCAGTAACGATGCAAAGACGTTTCAGTATGTATGCGTCGGTACCACCAGAGCAGTGTCTATGTATTGTAAAGTGAAGGTCGACAGTTAGAACTCACATGAAGTATTTCATTAGCTTCCCACGAGTGCGTAATGCACAGCGTGGCTGTTGCTAGGAAACGGTCTTATTCCCCGTTCAGTTATGTCTATTTTTCTTTGCATCAATGTGGAAACGATCCTGTTACTAAATACAAAGTTGCTAATTACAGTTCAAACTGGAAGCGACGGAAGAAAGCTGTCACACGCGCCACATTGGTTCCCGAGAAGGACGGTGCTTTTCCTACGCCACATCTGACATTGCGTCTTACATACTCTTAAACTGACATAATTTCATCCTACCAAAAAAGAAACAGATTTCGGAATGAGGTTCTTGAGATCTTGTTAGAGATGGAAGTCTGGAGCGGTTGTCTCGTACGTCACATTGGCCGAGTGGTCTAAGGCGCAAGTTTTAAGCTCTGGTTCCAGTATGGGGGCGTGGGTTCGAACCCCACCTCTGACAATCCATTTGAAACATTCTGAGCTAACGTACTCCCTTGATCTTATAGAACAAGTAATTTACGCAGAAACACGACGTGGAGATTTTACTAGAGACGACAGTGGCAGCAGTGCGGGCGTCGCACGTCCGAAGGCCCGAGCGGCCGAAAAGAAATAGCGCAACATATTTTTCCGTGCCAAGTTTTAGCTCTTCTCACGGATGTCTCCGTTTCCGTGGTCGGTGTGTTGTGGCTTCCCTAAAGGGCAACGCCAGAGACTACCATTCAAATCCCAAGTGATCTGCACACGGTCTAAGACGTCCACACGTCTGGCAACATTCTCGCCAACTTGTATGCCGTTCCAACGACACGGGTTCATGTCCGATCTTCGAAATTAGGCAGTGTTGGGCGTGGTTAGTACTCGGGTGGGTGACGAACTAGGAAGTCCGGGTGGTGCTATTTTCTTCTGTTTTGCCCCTTTCCTTAGTTTTTGGTGCTGCTGTGCGGTAATGTTATGGTCCAGCACGTTGCCTTCCCCCCCCCCCCCCCCCTCTTGCTGACGGTACGCTAAGGCGCCAATATGTGGCCACAGTCAAATGGAATTGTCCGTTGTGTGGTTGTCGGTGTGGCCTCTCCCAGTCGTTTCTAGCGCGTGTCCTCTACATATACGCCCATTTGCAAGCGTCAGCTTTCGCGTCAGCCGAGCAAAGTCGAGACAAGTCGACACATGGGGATACACGATGCTGCGAATCTTAATCCGCACTAGCCTATGAGGGGCGAAGGAAAGTATACGTACCGTTGAAAACACCTTCCTGCGTAAAGGAGACAACTTTTGTGCGATGTCAGGGTTTCGAGCCCATAGCGGCTACTTGGGAAGCAACCATGCCGATCGACACACCACCACCGCCTTCTGCTACGCGCTGCTTGCGCCGTCATGTGTCGCCTTCCCTCCTGGCGCCAGAGAGCGAAGGCGATAACGCTATAGGCGTTCAACGCCGAGTGCAAGGCGAGCACCGCTGAACCCGTTTTCCTGGTGCTGCTAGGGCGACATAATGTAACTAGGCGCAGAACTGACTTTCTCTGATAAATCGGCCCTTTAATGCACATCAGGGCGAACACGAAATTTCTAATATGAAGTTCTCAGTAACGATCCGAAGACGTTTCAGTATGTATGCGTCGGTACCACCAGAGCAGTGCCTATGTATTGTAAAGTGAAGGTCAACAGTTAGAACTCACATGAAGTATTTCATTAGCTCCCACGAGTGCGTAATGCACAGCGTTGCTGTTGCTAGGAAACGGTCTTGTTCGCCGTTCAGTTATGTCTAGTTTTCTTTGCATCAATGTGGAAACGATCCTGTTACTAAATACAAAGTTGCTAATTACAGTTCAAACTGGAAGCGACGGAAGAAAGCTGTCACACGCGCCACATTGGTTCCCGAGAAGGACGGTGCTTTTCCTACGCCACATCTGACATTGCGTCTTACATACTCTTAAACTGACATAATTCCATCCTACCAAAAAAGAAACAGATTTCGGAATGAGGTTCTTGAGATCTTGTTAGAGATGGAAGTCTGGAGCGGTTGTCTCGTACGTCACATTGGCCGAGTGGTCTAAGGCGCAAGTTTTAAGCTCTGGTTCCAGTATGGGGGCGTGGGTTCGAACCCCACCTCTGACAATCCATTTGAAACATTCTGAGCTAACGTACTCCCTTGATCTTATAGAACAAGTAATTTACGCAGAAACACGACGTGGAGATTTTACTAGAGACGACAGTGGCAGCAGTGCGGGCGTCGCACGTCCGAAGGCCCGAGCGGCCGAAAAGAAATAGCGCAACATATTTTTCCGTGCCAAGTTTTAGCTCTTCTCACGGACGTTTCCGTTTCAGTGGTCGGTGTGTTGTGGCTTCCCTAAAGGGCAACGCCAGAGACTACCATTCAAGTCCCAAGTGATCTGCACACGGTCTAAGACGTCCACACGTCTGGCAACATTCTCGCCAACTTGTATGCCGTGTCAACGACACGGGTTCATGTCCTATCTTCGAAATTAGGCAGTGTTGGGCGTGGTTAGTACTCGGGTGGGTGACGAACTATTAAGTGCGGGTGGTGCTATTTTCTTCAGTTTTGCCCCCTTTCCTTAGATTTTGATGCTGCTGTGCGGTAATGTTATGGTGCAGCACGTTGCCTCCCCCCAGCCCCGCCCTCTTGCTGACGGTACGCTAAGGCGCCAATATGTGGCCACAGTCAAATGGAATTGTCCGTTGTGTGGTTGTCGGTGTGGCCTCTCCCAGTCGTTTCTAGCGCGTGTCCTCTACATATACGCCCATTTGCAAGCGTCAGCTTTCGCGTCAGCCGAGCAAAATCGAGACAAGTCGACACATGGGGATACACGATGCTGCGAATCTTAATCCGCACTAGCCTATGAGGGGCGAAGGAAAGTATACGTACCGTTGAAAACACCTTCCTGCGTAAAGGAGACAACTTTTGTGCGATGTCAGGGTTTCGAGCCCATAGCGGCTACTTGGGAAGCAACCATGCCGATCGACACACCACCACCGCCTTCTTCTACGCGCTGCATGCGCCGTCATGTGTCGCCTTCCCTCCTGGCGCCAGAGACCGAAGGCGATAGCGCTATAGGCGTTCAACGCCGAGTGCAAGGCGAGCACCGCTGAACCCGTTTTCCTGGTGCTCCTAGGGCGACATAATGTAACTAGGCGCAGAACTGACTTTCTCTGATAAATCGGCCCTTTAATGCACATCAGGGCGAACACGAAATTTCTAATATGAAGTTCTCAGTAACGATCCGAAGACGTTTCAGTATGTATGCGTCGGTACCACCAGAGCAGTGCCTAAGTATTGTAAAGTGAAGGTCGACAGTTAGAACTCACATGAAGTATTTCATTAGCTTCCCACGAGTGCGTAATGCACAGCGTGGCTGTTGCTAGGAAACGGTCTTATTCGCCGTTCAGTTATGTCTATTTTTCTTTGCATCAATGTGGAAACGATCCTGTTACTAAATACAACATTGCTAATTACAGTTCAAACTGGAAGCGACGGAAGAAAGCTGTCACACGCGCCACATTGGTTCCCGAGAAGGACGGTGCTTTTCCTACGCCACATCTGACATTGCGTCTTACATACTCTTAAACTGACATAATTCCATCCTACCAAAAAAGAAACAGATTTCGGAATGAGGTTCTTGAGATCTTGTTAGAGATGGAAGTCTGGAGCGGTTGTCTCGTACATCACATTGGCCGAGCGGTCTAAGGCGCAAGATTTAAGCTCTGGTTCCCGTATGGGGGCATGAGTTCGAACCCCACCTCTGACAATTCATTTGAAACGTTCTCAGCTAACGTACTCCCTTGATCTTATAAAACAAGTAATTTACGCAGAAACACGACGTGGAGATTTTACTAGAGACGGCAGTGGCAGCAGTGCAGGCGTCGCACGTCCGAAGGCCCGAGCGGCCGGAAAGAAATAGCGCAACATATTTATCCGTGAAAGTTTTAGCTCTTCTCACGGACGTTTCCGTTTCCGTGGTCGGTGTGTTGTGGCTTCCCTAAAGGGCAACGCCAGAGACTACCATTCAAATTCCAAGTGATCTGCACACGGCCTAAGACGTCCACACGTCTGGCAAAATTCTCGCCAACTTGTATGCCGTTCCAACGACACGGGTTCATGTCCGATCTTCGAAATTAGGCAGTGTTGGGCGTGGTTAGTACTCGGGTGGGTGACGAACTAGGAAGTCCGGGTGGTGCTATTTTCTTCAGTTTTGCCCCCTTTCCTTAGTTTTTGGTGCTGCTGTGCGGTAATGTTATGGTCCAGCACGTTGCCTTCCCCCCCCCCCCCCCCTCTTGCTGACGGTACGCTAAGGCGCCAATATGTGGCCACAGTCAAATGGAATTGTCCGTTGTGTGGTTGTCGGTGTGGCCTCTCCCAGTCGTTTCTAGCGCGTGTCCTCTACATATACGCCCATTTGCAAGCGTCAGCTTTCGCGTCAGCCGAGCAAAGTCGAGACAAGTCGACACATGGGGATACACGATGCTGCGAATCTTAATCCGCACTAGCCTATGAGGGGCGAAGGAAAGTATACGTACCGTTGAAAACACCTTCCTGCGTAAAGGAGACAACTTTTGTGCGATGTCAGGGTTTCGAGCCCATAGCGGCTACTTGGGAAGCAACCATGCCGATCGACACACCACCACCGCCTTCTGCTACGCGCTGCTTGCGCCGTCATGTGTCGCCTTCCCTCCTGGCGCCAGAGACCGAAGGCGATAGCGCTATAGGCGTTCAACGCCGAGTGCAAGGCGAGCACCGCTGAACCCGTTTTCCTGGTGCTGCTAGGGCGACATAATGTAACTAGGCGCAGAACTGACTTTCTCTGATAAATCGGCCCTTTAATGCACATCAGGGCGAACACGAAATTTCTAATATGAAGTTCTCAGTAACGATCCGAAGACGTTTCAGTATGTATGCGTCGGTACCACCAGAGCAGTGCCTATGTATTGTAAAGTGAAGGTCAACAGTTAGAACTCACATGAAGTATTTCATTAGCTTCCCACGAGTGCGTAATGCACAGCGTTGCTGTTGCTAGGAAACGGTCTTATTCGCCGTTCAGTTATGTCTATTTTTCTTTGCATCAATGTGGAAACGATCCTGTTACTAAATACAAAGTTGCTAATTACAGTTCAAACTGGAAGCGACGGAAGAAAGCTGTCACACGCGCCACATTGGTTCCCGAGAAGGACGGTGCTTTTCCTACGCCACATCTGACATTGCGTCTTACATACTCTTAAACTGACATAATTCCATCCTACCAAAAAAGAAACAGATTTCGGAATGAGGTTCTTGAGATCTTGTTAGAGATGGAAGTCTGGAGCGGTTGTCTCGTACGTCACATTGGCCGAGTGGTCTAAGGCGCAAGTTTTAAGCTCTGGTTCCAGTATGGGGGCGTGGGTTCGAACCCCACCTCTGACAATCCATTTGAAACATTCTGAGCTAACGTACTCCCTTGATCTTATAGAACAAGTAATTTACGCAGAAACACGACGTGGAGATTTTACTAGAGACGACAGTGGCAGCAGTGCGGGCGTCGCACGTCCGAAGGCCCGAGCGGCCGAAAAGAAATAGCGCAACATATTTTTCCGTGCCAAGTTTTAGCTCTTCTCACGGACGTTTCCGTTTCAGTGGTCGGTGTGTTGTGGCTTCCCTAAAGGGCAACGCCAGAGACTACCATTCAAGTCCCAAGTGATCTGCACACGGTCTAAGACGTCCACACGTCTGGCAACATTCTCGCCAACTTGTATGCCGTGTCAACGACACGGGTTCATGTCCTATCTTCGAAATTAGGCAGTGTTGGGCGTGGTTAGTACTCGGGTGGGTGACGAACTAGGAAGTTCTGGTGCCGCGGTTTTCTTCAGTTTTGCTCCTTTCCTTAGTTTTTGGTGCTGCTGTGCGGTAATGCTAGGGTCCACCACGCTTCCCCCCCCCCCCCCCCCCAAATTGCTGTCCGTACGCTAAGGCGGCAACGTGTGGCCACAGTCAAATGGAAGGGCCCGTTGTGTGTTTGTCGATGTGGCCTCTCGCAGTCGTTTCTAGCGGAGGTCCTCTACATATAGGCCCATTTGCAAGCGTCAGCTTTCGCGTCAGCCGAGCAAAGTCGAGACAAGTCGACACATGGGGACACACGATGCTGTGAATCGTAATCCGCACTAGTCTATGAGGGGCGAAGGAAAGTATACGTACCGCTGAAAACACCTTCCTGCGTAAAGGAGACAACTTTGGTGCGATGTCTGGGTTTCGAACCCGGTGCAGCTACTTGGGAAGCAACCATGCTGACCGACACACCACCACCACCTTCAGCTACGCGCTGCATGCGCCGTCATGGGTCGCCTTCCCTCCTGGCGCCACAGGCCGATGGCGAAAGCGCTATAGGCGCTCAACGGCGAATGCAAGGCGAGCATAGCTGAACCCATTTTCCTGGTGCTGCTAGGGAGACATACTGTAACTAGGCGCAGAACTGACTTCCTCTGACAAATCGGCCCTTTAATGCACATCAGGGCGAACACGAAGTTTCTAATATGAAGTTCTCAGTAACGATCCAAAGACGTTTCAGTATGTACGCGTCGGTACCACCAGAGCAGTGCCTATGTACTGTGAAGTGAAGGTCGACAGTTAGAGCCTGACATGAAGTATTTCATTAGCTTCCCACAAGTGCGTAATGCACAACATGGCTGTTGCTAGGAAGCGGTCTTATTCACCGTTCAATAATATCTAGTTTTCTTTGCATCAATGTGGAAACGTTCCTGTTACTAAATACAAAGTTGCTAATTACAGTTCAAACTGGAAGCGACGGAAGAAAGCATTGGTTCCCGAGAAGGACGTTACTTTTCCTACGCCACATCTGACATTGCGTCTTACATACTCTTAAGCTGACATAATTCCATCCTACCAAAAAAGAAACAGATTTCGGAATGAGGTTCTTGAGATCTTGTTAGAGATGGAAGCCTGGAGCGGTGGTGTCGTACGTCATCCTGGCCGAGCGGTCTAAGGCACAAGATTTCAGCTCTGGTTCCCGTATGGGGGCGTGGGTTCGAACCCGTCCTCTGACAATACATTTGAAACATTCTGAGACTAACGTACTCCCTTGATCTTATAGAACAAGTAAATTACGCAGAAACACGCCGTGGAGATTTTACTAGAGAGGACAGTGGCAGCAATGCAGGCGTCGCACGTCCGAAGGCCCGAGCGGCCGAAAAGGAATAGCGCTACATATTTTTCCATGCCGAGTTTTAGCTCTTCTCACGGACGTTTCCGTTTCGTGATCGTTGTGTTGTGGCTTCCCTAAAGGGCATCGCGTGAGACTACCAGGCTAGTCGCAAGTGGTCTGTACACGGCCTAAGACGTCCACACGTCTGGCAACATTCTCGCCAACTTATATGCCGTGCCAACGAGACGGTTTCATGTCCGACCTCCGAAATTAGGCAGCGTTGGGCGTGGTTAGTACTCGGGTGGGTGACGAACTAGGAAGTTCTGGTGCCGCGGTTTTCTTCAGTTTTGCTCCTTTCCTTAGTTTTTGGTGCTGCTGTGCGGTAATGCTAGGGTCCACCACGCTTCCCCCCCCCCCCCCCCCAAATTGCTGTCCGTACGCTAAGGCGGCAACGTGTGGCCACAGTCAAATGGAATGGCCCGTTGTGTGTTTGTCGATGTGGCCTCTCGCAGTCGTTTCTAGCGCAGGTCCTCTACATATAGGCCCATTTGCAAGCGTCAGCTTTCGCGTCAGCCGAGCAAAGTCGAGACAAGTCGACACATGGGGACACACGATGCTGTGAATCGTAATCCGCACTAGTCTATGAGGGGCGAAGGAAAGTATACGTACCGCTGAAAACACCTTCCTGCGTAAAGGAGACAACTTTGGTGCGATGTCTGGGTTTCGAACCCGGTGCAGCTACTTGGGAAGCAACCATGCTGACCGACACACCACCACCACCTTCTGCTACGCGCTGCATGCGCCGTCATGTGTCGCCTTCCCTCCTGGCGCCACAGGCCGATGGCGAAATCGCTATAGGCGCTCAACGGCGAATGCAAGGCGAGCACAGCTGAACCCGTTCTCCTGGTGCTGCTAGGGCGACATACTGTAACTAGGCGCAGAACTGACTTCCTCTGACAAATCGGCCCTTTAATGCACATCAGGGCGAACACGAAGTTTCTAATATGAAGTTCTCAGTAACGATCCAAAGACGTTTCAGTATGTACGCGTCGGTACCACCAGAGCAGTGCCTATGTACTGTGAAGTGAAGGTCGACAGTTAGAGCCTGACATGAAGTATTTCATTAGCTTCCCACAAGTGCGTAATGCACAACATGGCTGTTGCTAGGAAGCGGTCTTATTCGCCGTTCAATAATATCTAGTTTTCTTTGCATCAATGTGGAAACGTTCCTGTTACTAAATACAAAGTTGCTAATTACAGTTCAAACTGGAAGCGACGGAAGAAAGCATTGGTTCCCGAGAAGGACGGTACTTTTCCTACGCCACATCTGACATTGCGTCTTACATACTCTTAAGCTGACATAATTCCATCCTACCAAAAAAGAAACAGATTTCGGAATGAGGTTCTTGAGATCTTGTTAGAGATGGAAGCCTGGAGCGGTGGTGTCGTACGTCATCCTGGCCGAGCGGTCTAAGGCACAAGATTTCAGCTCTGGTTCCCGTATGGGGGCGTGGGTTCGAACCCGTCCTCTGACAATACATTTGAAACATTCTGAGACTAACGTACTCCCTTGATCTTATAGAACAAGTAAATTACGCAGAAACACGCCGTGGAGATTTTACTAGAGAGGACAGTGGCAGCAATGCAGGCGTCGCACGTCCGAAGGCCCGAGCGGCCGAAAAGAAATAGCGCTACATATTTTTCCATGCCGAGTTTTAGCTCTTCTCACGGACGTTTCCGTTTCGTGATCGTTGTGTTGTGGCTTCCATAAAGGGCATCGCGAGAGACTACCAGGCTAGTCGCAAGTGGTCTGTACACGGCCTAAGACGTCCACACGTCTGGCAACATTCTCGCCAACTTATATGCCGTGCCAACGAGACGGGTTCATGTCCGATCTCCGAATTTAGGCAGCGTTGGGCGTGGTTAGTACTCGGGTGGGTGACGAACTAGGAAGTTCTGGTGCCGCGGTTTTCTTCAGTTTTGCTCCTTTCCTTAGTTTTTGGTGCTGCTGTGCGGTAATGCTAGGGTCCACCTCGCTGCCCCCCCCCCCCCCCCAAATTGCTGTCCGTATGCTAAGGCGGCAACGTGTGGCCACAGTCAAATGGAAGGGCCCGTTGTGTGTTTGTCGATGTGGCCTCTCGCAGTCGTTTCTAGCGCGGGTCCTCTACATATAGGCCCATTTGCAAGCGTTAGCTTTCGCGTCAGCCGAGCAAAGTCGAGACAAGTCGACACATGGGGACACACGATGCTGTGAATCGTAATCCGCACTAGTCTATGAGGGGCGAAGGAAAGTATACGTACCGTTGAAAACACCTTCCTGCGTAAAGGAGACAACTTTGGTGCGATGTCTGGGTTTCGAACCCGGTGCAGCTACTTGGGAAGCAACCATGCTGACCGACACACCACCACCACCTTCTGCTACGCGCTGCATGCGCCGTCATGTGTCGCCTTCCCTCCTGGCGCCACAGGCCGATGGCGAAATCGCTATAGGCGCTCAACGGCGAATGCAAGGCGAGCACAGCTGAACCCGTTCTCCTGGTGCTGCTAGGGCGACATACTGTAACTAGGCGCAGAACTGACTTCCTCTGACAAATCGGCCCTTTAATGCACATCAGGGCGAACACGAAGTTTCTAATATGAAGTTCTCAGTAACGATCCAAAGACGTTTCAGTATGTACGCGTCGGTACCACCAGAGCAGTGCCTATGTACTGTGAAGTGAAGGTCGACAGTTAGAGCCTGACATGAAGTATTTCATTAGCTTCCCACAAGTGCGTAATGCACAACATGGCTGTTGCTAGGAAGCGGTCTTATTCGCCGTTCAATAATATCTAGTTTTCTTTGCATCAATGTGGAAACGTTCCTGTTACTAAATACAAAGTTGCTAATTACAGTTCAAACTGGAAGCGACGGAAGAAAGCATTGGTTCCCGAGAAGGACGGTACTTTTCCTACGCCACATCTGACATTGCGTCTTACATACTCTTAAGCTGACATAATTCCATCCTACCAAAAAAGAAACAGATTTCGGAATGAGGTTCTTGAGATCTTGTTAGAGATGGAAGCCTGGAGCGGTGGTGTCGTACGTCATCCTGGCCGAGCGGTCTAAGGCACAAGATTTCAGCTCTGGTTCCCGTATGGGGGCGTGGGTTCGAACCCGTCCTCTGACAATACATTTGAAACATTCTGAGACTAACGTACTCCCTTGATCTTATAGAACAAGTAAATTACGCAGAAACACGCCGTGGAGATTTTACTAGAGAGGACAGTGGCAGCAATGCAGGCGTCGCACGTCCGAAGGCCCGAGCGGCCGAAAAGAAATAGCGCTACATATTTTTCCATGCCGAGTTTTAGCTCTTCTCACGGACGTTTCCGTTTCGTGATCGTTGTGTTGTGGCTTCCCTAAAGGGCATCGCGAGAGACTACCAGGCTAGTCGCAAGTGGTCTGTACACGGCCTAAGACGTCCACACGGCTGGCAACATTCTCGCCAAATTATATGCCGTGCCAACGAGACGGGTTCATGTCCGATCTCCGAAATTAGGCAGCGTTGGGCATGGTTAGTACTCGGGTGGGTGACGAACTAGGAAGTTCTGGTGCCGCGGTTTTCTTCAGTTTTGCTCCTTTCCTTAGTTTTTGGTGCTGCTGTGCGGTAATTCTAGGGTCCACCACGCTGCCCCCCCCCCCCCCCCAAATTGCTGTCCGTACGCTAAGGCGGAAACGTGTGGCCACAGTCAAATGGAAGGGCCCGTTGTGTGTTTGTCGATGTGGCCTCTCGCAGTCGTTTCTAGCGCGGGTCCTCTACATATAGGCCCATTTGCAAGCGTTAGCTTTCGCGTCAGCCGAGCAAAGTCGAGACAAGTCGACACATGGGGACACACGATGCTGTGAATCGTAATCCGCACTAGTCTATGAGGGGCGAAGGAAAGTATACGTACCGTTGAAAACACCTTCCTGCGTAAAGGAGACAACTTTGGTGCGATGTCTGGGTTTCGAACCCGGTGCAGCTACTTGGGAAGCAACCATGCTGACCGACACACCACCACCACCTTCTGCTACGCGCTGCATGCGCCGTCATGTGTCGCCTTCCCTCCTGGCGCCACAGGCCGATGGCGAAATCGCTATAGGCGCTCAACGGCGAATGCAAGGCGAGCACAGCTGAACCCGTTCTCCTGGTGCTACTAGGGCGACATACTGTAACTAGGCGCAGAACTGACTTCCTCTGACAAATCGGCCCTTTAATGCACATCAGGGCGAACACGAAGTTTCTAATATGAAGTTCTCAGTAACGATCCAAAGACGTTTCAGTATGTACGCGTCGGTACCACCAGAGCAGTGCCTATGTACTGTGAAGTGAAGGTCGACAGTTAGAGCCTGACATGAAGTATTTCATTAGCTTCCCACAAGTGCGTAATGCACAACATGGCTGTTGCTAGGAAGCGGTCTTATTCGCCATTCAATAATATCTAGTTTTCTTTGCATCAATGTGGAAACGTTCCTGTTACTAAATACAAAGTTGCTAATTACAGTTCAAACTGGAAGCGACGGAAGAAAGCATTGGTTCCCGAGAAGGACGGTGCTTTTCCTACGCCACATCTGACATTGCGTCTTACATACTCTTAAGCTGACATAATTCCATCCTACCAAAAAAGAAACAGATTTCGGAATGAGGTTCTTGAGATCTTGTTAGAGATGGAAGCCTGGAGCGGTGGTGTCGTACGTCATCCTGGCCGAGCGGTCTAAGGCGCAAGATTTCAGCTCTGGTTCCCGTATGGGGGCGTGGGTTCGAACCCGTCCTCTGACAATACATTTGAAACATTCTGAGACTAACGTACTCCCTTGATCTTATAGAACAAGTAAATTACGCAGAAACACGCCGTGGAAATTTTACTAGAGAGGACAGTGGCAGCAATGCAGGCGTCGCACGCCCGAAGGCCCGAGCGGCCGAAAAGAAATAGCGCTACATATTTTTCCATGCCGAGTTTTAGCTCTTCTCACGGACGTTTCCGTTTCGTGATCGTTGTGTTGTGGCTTCCCTAAAGGGCATCGCGAGAGACTACCAGGCTAGTCGCAAGTGGTCTGTACACGGCCTAAGACGTCCACACGTCTGGCAACATTCTCGCCAACTTATATGCCGTGCCAACGAGACGGGTTCATGTCCGATCTCCGAAATTAGGCAGCGTTGGGCGTGGTTAGTACTCGGGTGGGTGACGAACTAGGAAGTTCTGGTGCCGCGGTTTTCTTCAGTTTTGCTCCTTTCCTTAGTTTTTGGTGCTGCTGTGCGGTAATGCTAGGGTCCACCACGCTTCACCCCCCCCCCCCCCCCCAAATTGCTGTCCGTACGCTAAGGCGGCAACGTGTGGCCACAGTCAAATGGAAGGGCCCGTTGTGTGTTTGTCGATGTGGCCTCTCGCAGTCGTTTCTAGCGCGGGTCCTCTACATATAGGCCCATTTGCAAGCGTCAGCTTTCGCGTCAGCCGAGCAAAGTCGAGACAAGTCGACACATGGGGATACACGATGCTGTGAATCGTAATCCGCACTAGTCTATGAGGGGCGAAGGAAAGTATATGTACCGTTGAAAACACCTTCCTGCGTAAAGGAGACAACTTTGGTGCGATGTCTGGGTTTCGAACCCGGTGCAGCTACTTGGGAAGCAACCATGCTGACCGACACACCACCACCACCTTCTGCTACGCGCTGCATGCGCCGTCATGTGTCGCCTTCCCTCCTGGCGCCACAGGCCGATGGCGAAATCGCTATAGGCGCTCAACGGCGAATGCAAGGCGAACACAGCTGAACCCGTTCTCCTGGTGCTGCTAGGGCGACATACTGTAACTAGGCGCAGAACTGACTTCCTCTGACAAATCGGCCCTTTAATGCACATCAGGGCGAACACGAAGTTTCTAATATGAAGTTCTCAGTAACGATCCAAAGACGTTTCAGTATGTACGCGTCGGTACCACCAGAGCAGTGCCTATGTACTGTGAAGTGAAGGTCGACAGTTAGAGCCTGACATGAAGTATTTCATTAGCTTCCCACGAGTGCGTAATGCACAACATGGCTGTTGCTAGGAAGCGGTCTTATTCGCCGTTCAATAATATCTAGTTTTCTTTGCATCAATGTGGAAACGTTCCTGTTACTAAATACAACGTTGCTAATTACAGTTCAAACTGGAAGCGACGGAAGAAAGCATTGGTTCCCGTGAAGGACGGTACTTTTCCTACGCCACATCTGACATTGCGTCTTACATACTCTTAAGCTGACATAATTCCATCCTACCAAAAAAGAAACAGATTTCGGAATGAGGTTCTTGAGATCTTGTTAGAGATGGAAGCCTGGAGCGGTGGTGTCGTACGTCATCCTGGCCGAGCGGTCTAAGGCGCAAGATTTCAGCTCTGGTTCCCGTATGGGGGCGTGGGTTCGAACCCGTCCTCTGACAATACATTTGAAACATTCTGAGACTAACGTACTCCCTTGATCTTATAGAACAAGTAAATTACGCAGAAACACGCCGTGGAGATTTTACTAGAGAGGACAGTGGCAGCAATGCAGGCGTCGCACGCCCGAAGGCCCGAGCGGCCGAAAAGAAGTAGCGCAACATATTTTTCCATGCCGAGTTTTAGCTCTTCTCACGGACGTTTCCGTTTCGTGATCGTTGTGTTGTGGCTTCCCTAAAGGGCATCGCGAGAGACTACCAGGCTAGTCGCAAGTGGTCTGTACACGGCCTAAGACGTCCACACGTCTGGCAACATTCTCGCCAACTTATATGCCGTGCCAATGAGACGGGTTCATGTCCGATCTCCGAAATTAGGCAGCGTTGGGCGTGGTTAGTACTCGGGTGGGTGACGAACTAGGAAGTTCTGGTGCCGCGGTTTTCTTCAGTTTTGCTCCTTTCCTTAGTTTTTGGTGCTGCTGTGCGGTAATGCTAGGGTCCACCACGCTGCCCCCCCCCCCCCCCAAAATTGCTGTCCGTACGCTAAGGCGGCAACGTGTGGCCACAGTCAAATGGAAGGGCCCGTTGTGTGTTTGTCGATGTGGCCTCTCGCAGTCGTTTCTAGCGCGGGTCCTCTACATATAGGCCCATTTGCAAGCGTCAGCTTTCGCGTCAGCCGAGCAAAGTCGAGACAAGTCGACACATGGGGACACACGATGCTGTGAATCGTAATCCGCACTAGTCTATGAGGGGCGAAGGAAAGTATACGTACCGTTGAAAACACCTTCCTGCGTAAAGGAGACAACTTTGGTGCGATGTCTGGGTTTCGAACCCGGTGCAGCTACTTGGGAAGCAACCATGCTGACCGACACACCACCACCACCTTCTGCTACGCGCTGCATGCGCCGTCATATGTCGCCTTCCCTCCTGGCGCCACAGGCCGATGGCGAAATCGCTATAGGCGCTCAACGGCGAATGCAAGGCGAACACAGCTGAACCCGTTCTCCTGGTGCTGCTAGGGCGACATACTGTAACTAGGCGCAGAACTGACTTCCTCTGACAAATCGGCCCTTTAATGCACATCAGGGCGAACACGAAGTTTCTAATATGAAGTTCTCAGTAACGATCCAAAGACGTTTCAGTATGTACGCGTCGGTACCACCAGAGCAGTGCCTATGTACTGTGAAGTGAAGGTCGACAGTTAGAGCCTGACATGAAGTATTTCATTAGCTTCCCACGAGTGCGTAATGCACAACATGGCTGTTGCTAGGAAGCGGTCTTATTCGCCGTTCAATAATATCTAGTTTTCTTTGCATCAATGTGGAAACGTTCCTGTTACTAAATACAAAGTTGCTAATTACAGTTCAAACTGGAAGCGACGGAAGAAAGCATTGGTTCCCGAGAAGGACGGTACTTTTCCTACGCCACATCTGACATTGCGTCTTGCATACTCTTAAGCTGACATAATTCCATCCTACCAAAAAAGAAACAGATTTCGGAATGAGGTTCTTGAGATCTTGTTAGAGATGGAAGCCTGGAGCGGTGGTGTCGTACGTCATCCTGGCCGAGCGGTCTAAGGCGCAAGATTTCAGCTCTGGTTCCCGTATGGGGGCGTGGGTTCGAACCCGTCCTCTGACAATACATTTGAAACATTCTGAGACTAACGTACTCCCTTGATCTTATAGAACAAGTAAATTACGCAGAAACACGCCGTGGAGATTTTACTAGAGAGGACAGTGGCAGCAATGCAGGCGTCGCACGCCCGAAGGCCCGAGCGGCCGAAAAGAAATAGCGCTACATATTTTTCCATGCCGAGTTTTAGCTCTTCTCACGGACGTTTCCGTTTCGTGATCGTTGTGTTGTGGCTTCCCTAAAGGGCATCGCGAGAGACTACCAGGCTAGCCGCAAGTGGTCTGTACACGGCCTAAGACGTCCACACGTCTGGCAACATTCTCGCCAACTTATATGCCGTGCCAACGAGACGGGTTCATGTCCGATCTCCGAAATTAGGCAGCGTTGGGCATGGTTAGTACTCGGGTGGGTGACGAACTAGGAAGTTCTGGTGCCACGGTTTTCTTCAGTTTTGCTCCTTTCCTTAGTTTTTGGTGCTGCTGTGCGGTAATGCTAGGGTCCACCACGCTGCCCCCCCCCCCCAAATTGCTGTCCGTACGCTAAGGCGGCAACGTGTGGCCACAGTCAAATGGAAGGGCCCGTTGTGTGTTTGTCGATGTGGCCTCTCGCAGTCGTTTCTAGCGCGGGTCCTGTACATATAGGCCCATTTGCAAGCGTCAGCTTTCGCGTGAGCCGAGCAAAGTCGAGACAAGTCGACACATGGGGACACACGATGCTGTGAATCGTAATCCGCACTAGTCTATGAGGGGCGAAGGAAAGTATACGTACCGTTGAAAACACCTTCCTGCGTAAAGGAGACAACTTTGGTGCGATGTCTGGGTTTCGAACCCGGTGCAGCTACTTGGGAAGCAACCATGCTGACCGACACACCACCACCACCTTCTGCTACGCGCTGCATGCGCCGTCATGTGTCGCCTTCCCTCCTGGCGCCACAGGCCGATGGCGAAATCGCTATAGGCGCTCAACGGCGAATGCAAGGCGAGCACAGCTGAACCCGTTCTCCTGGTGCTGCTAGGGCGACATACTGTAACTAGGCGCAGAACTGACTTCCTCTGACAAATCGGCCCTTTAATGCACATCAGGGCGAACACGAAGTTTCTAATATGAAGTTCTCAGTAACGATCCAAAGTCGTTTCAGTATGTACGCGTCGGTACCACCAGAGCAGTGCCTATGTACTGTGAAGTGAAGGTCGACAGTTAGAGCCTGACATGAAGTATTTCATTAGCTTCCCACGAGTGCGTAAAGCACAACATGGCTGTTGCTAGGAAGCGGTCTTATTCGCCGTTCAATAATATCTAGTTTTCTTTGCATCAATGTGGAAACGTTCCTGTTACTAAATACAAAGTTGCTAATTACAGTTCAAACTGGAAGCGACGGAAGAAAGCATTGGTTCCCGTGAAGGACGGTACTTTTCCTACGCCATATCTGACATTGCGTCTTACATACTCTTAAGCTGACATAATTCCATCCTACCAAAAAAGAAACAGATTTCGGAATGAGGTTCTTGAGATCTTGTTAGAGATGGAAGCCTGGAGAAGTGGTGTCGTACGTCATCCTGGCCGAGCGGTCTAAGGCGCAAGATTTCAGCTCTGGTTCCCGTATGGGGGCGTGGGTTCGAACCCGTCCTCTGACAATACATTTGAAACATTCTGAGACAAACGTACTCCCTTGATCTTATAGAACAAGTAAATTACGCAGAAACACGCCGTGGAGATTTTACTAGAGAGGACAGTGGCAGCAATGCAGGCGTCGTACGCCCGAAGGCCCGAGCGGCCGAAAAGAAATAGCGCTACATATTTTTCCATGCCGAGTTTTAGCTCTTCTCACGGACGTTTCCGTTTCGTGATCGTTGTGTTGTGGCTTCCCTAAAGGGCATCGCGAGAGACTACCAGGCTAGTCGCAAGTGGTCTGTACACGGCCTAAGACGTCCACACGTCTGGCAACATTCTCGCCAACTTATATGCCGTGCCAACGAGACGGGTTCATGTCCGATCTCCGAAATTAGGCAGCGTTGGCCGTGGTTAGTACTCGGGTGGGTGACGAACTAGGAAGTTCTGGTGCCGCGGTTTTCTTCAGTTTTGCTCCTTTCCTTAGTTTTTGGTGCTGCTGTGCGGTAATGCTAGGGTCCACCACGCTGCCCCCCCCCCCCCAAATTGCTGTCCGTACGCTAAGGCGGCAACGTGTGGCCACAGTCAAATGGAAGGGCCCGTTGTGTGTTTGTCGATGTGGCCTCTCGCAGTCGTTTCTAGCGCGGGTCCTCTACATATAGGCCCATTTGCAAGCGTCAGCTTTCGCGTGAGCCGAGCAAAGTCGAGACAAGTCGACACATGGGGACACACGATGCTGTGAATCGTAATCCGCACTAGTCTATGAGGGGCGAAGGAAAGTATACGTACCGTTGAAAACACCTTCCTGCGTAAAGGAGACAACTTTGGTGCGATGTCTGGGTTTCGAACCCGGTGCAGCTACTTGGGAAGCAACCATGCTGACCGACACACCACCACCACCTTCTGCTGCGTGCTGCATGCGCCGTCATGTGTCGCCTTCCCTCCTGGCGCCACAGGCCGATGGCGAAATCGCTATAGGCGCTCAACGGCGAATGCAAGGCGAACACAGCTGAACCCGTTCTCCTGGTGCTGCTAGGGCGACATACTGTAACTAGGCGCAGAACTGACTTCCTCTGACAAATCGGCCCTTTAATGCACATCAGGGCGAACACGAAGTTTCTAATATGAAGTTCTCAGTAACGATCCAAAGACGTTTCAGTATGTACGCGTCGGTACCACCAGAGCAGTGCCTATGTACTGTGAAGTGAAGGTCGACAGTTAGAGCCTGACATGAAGTATTTCATTAGCTTCCCACGAGTGCGTAATGCACAACATGGCTGTTGCTAGGAAGCGGTCTTATTCGCCGTTCAATAATATCTAGTTTTCTTTGCATCAATGTGGAAACGTTCCTGTTACTAAATACAAAGTTGCTAATTACAGTTCAAACTGGAAGCGACGGAAGAAAGCATTGGTTCCCGAGAAGGACGGTACTTTTCCTACGCCACATCTGACATTGCGTCTTACATACTCTTAAGCTGACATAATTCCATCCTACCAAAAAAGAAACAGATTTCGGAATGAGGTTCTTGAGATCTTGTTAGAGATGGAAGCCTGGAGCGGTGGTGTCGTACGTCATCCTGGCCGAGCGGTCTAAGGCGCAAGATTTCAGCTCTGGTTCCCGTATGGGGGCGTGGGTTCGAACCCGTCCTCTGACAATACATTTGAAACATTCTGAGACTAACGTACTCCCTTGATCTTAGAGAACAAGTAAATTACGCAGAAACACGCCGTGGAGATTTTACTAGAGAGGACAGTGGCAGCAATGCAGGCGTCGCACGCCCGAAGGCCCGAGCGGCCGAAAAGAAATAGCGCTACATATTTTTCCATGCCGAGTTTTAGCTCTTCTCACGGACGTTTCCGTTTCGTGATCGTTGTGTTGTGGCTTCCCTAAAGGGCATCGCGAGAGACTACCAGGCTAGTCGCAAGTGGTCTGTACACGGCCTAAGACGTCCACACGTCTGGCAACATTCTCGCCAACTTATATGCCGTGCCAACGCGACGGGTTCATGTCCGATCTACGAAATTAGGCAGCGTTGGGCGTGGTTAGTACTCGGGTGGGTGACGAACTAGGAAGTTCTGGTGCCGCGGTTTTCTTCAGTTTTGCTCCTTTCCTTAGTTTTTGGTGCTGCTGTGCGGTAATGCTAGGGTCCACCACGCTGCCCCCCCCCCCCCAAATTGCTGTCCGTACGCTAAGGCGGCAACGTGTGGCCACAGTCAAATGGAAGGGCCCGTTGTATGTTTGTCGATGTGGCCTCTCGCAGTCGTTTCTAGCGCGGGTCCTCTACATATAGGCCCATTTGCAAGCGTCAGCTTTCGCGTGAGCCGAGCAAAGTCGAGACAAGTCGACACATGGGGTCACACGATGCTGTGAATCGTAATCCGCACTAGTCTATGAGGGGCGAAGGAAAGTATACGTACCGTTGAAAACACCTTCCTGCATAAAGGAGACAACTTTGGTGCGATGTCTGGGTTTCGAACCCGGTGCAGCTACTTGGGAAGCAACCATGCTGACCGACACACCACCACCACCTTCTGCTACGCGCTGCACGCGCCGTCATGTGTCGCCTTCCCTCCTGGCGCCACAGGCCGATGGCGAAAGCGCTATAGGCGCTCAATGGCGAATGCAAGGCGAGCACAGCTGAACCCGTTTTCCTGGTGCTGCTAGGGCGACATACTGTAACTAGGCGCAGAACTGACTTCCTCTGACAAATCGGCCCTTTAATGCACATCAGGGCGAACACGAAGTTTCTAATATGAAGTTCTCAGTAACGATCCAAAGACGTTTCAGTATGTACGCGTCGGTACCACCAGAGCAGTGCCTATGTACTGTGAAGTGAAGGTTGACAGTTAGAGCCTGACATGAAGTATTTCATTAGCTTCCCACGAGTGCGTAATGCACAACATGGCTGTTGCTAGGAAGCGGTCTTATTCGCCGTTCAATAATATCTAGTTTTCTTTGCATCAATGTGGAAACGTTCCTGTTACTAAATACAAAGTTGCTAATTACAGTTCAAACTGGAAGCGACGGAAGAAAGCATTGGTTCCCGAGAAGGACGGTACTTTTCCTACGCCACATCTGACATTGCGTCTTACATACTCTTAAGCTGACATAATTCCATCCTACCAAAAAAGAAACAGATTTCGGAATGAGGTTCTTGAGATCTTGTTAGAGATGGAAGCCTGGAGCGGTGGTGTCGTACGTCATCCTGGCCGAGCGGTCTAAGGCGCAAGATTTCAGCTCTGGTTCCCGTATGGGGGCGTGGGTTCGAACCCGTCCTCTGACAATACATTTGAAACATTCTGAGACTAACGTACTCTCTTGATCTTATAAAACAAGTAAATTACGCAGAAACACGCCGTGGAGATTTTACTAGAGAGGACAGTGGCAGCAATGCAGGCGTCGCACGCCCGAAGGCCCGAGCGGCCGAAAAGAAATAGCGCTACATATTTTTCCATGCCGAGTTTTAGCTCTTCTCACGGACGTTTCCGTTTCGTGATCGTTGTGTTGTGGCTTCCCTAAAGGGCATCGCGAGAGACTACCAGGCTAGTCGCAAGTGGTCTGTACACGGCCTAAGACGTCCACACGTCTGGCAACATTCTCGCCAACTTATATGCCGTGCCAACGAGACGGGTTCATGTCCGATCTCCGAAATTAGGCAGCGTTGGGCGTGGTTAGTACTCGGGTGGGTGACGAACTAGGAAGTTCTGGTGCCGCGGTTTTCTTCAGTTTTGCTCCTTTCCTTAGTTTTTGGTGCTGCTGTGCGGTAATGCTAGGGTCCACCACGCTGCCCCCCCCCCCCCCCCCAAAATTGCTGTCCGTACGCTAAGGCGGCAACGTGTGGCCACAGTCAAATGGAAGGGCCCGTTGTATGTTTGTCGATGTGGCCTCTCGCAGTCGTTTCTAGCGCGGGTCCTCTACACATAGGCCCATTTGCAAGCGTCAGCTTTCGCGTCAGCCGAGCAAAGTCGAGACAAGTCGACACATGGGGACACACGATGCTGTGAATCGTAATCCGCACTAGTCTATGAGGGGCGAAGGAAAGTATACGTACCGTTGAAAACACCTTCCTGCATAAAGGAGACAACTTTGGTGCGATGTCTGGGTTTCGAACCCGGTGCAGCTACTTGGGAAGCAACCATGCTGACCGACACACCACCACCACCTTCTGCTACACGCTGCATGCGCCGTCATGTGTCGCCTTCCCTCCTGGCGCCACAGGCCGATGGCGAAATCACTATAGGCGCTCAACGGCGAATGCAAGGCGAACACAGCTGAACCCGTTCTCCTGGTGCTACTAGGGCGACATACTGTAACTAGGCGCAGAACTGACTTCCTCTGACAAATCGGCCCTTTAATGCACATCAGGGCGAACACGAAGTTTCTAATATGAAGTTCTCAGTAACGATCCAAAGACGTTTCAGTATGTACGCGTCGGTACCACCAGAGCAGTGCCTATGTACTGTGAAGTGAAGGTCGACAGTTAGAGCCTGACATGAAGTATTTCATTAGCTTCCCACGAGTGCGTAATGCACAACATGGCTGTTGCTAGGAAGCGGTCTTATTCGCCGTTCAATAATATCTAGTTTTCTTTGCATCAATGTGGAAACGTTCCTGTCACTAAATACAAAGTTGCTAATTACAGTTCAAACTGGAAGCGACGGAAGAAAGCATTGGTTCCCGAGAAGGACGGTACTTTTCCTACGCCACATCTGACATTGCGTCTTACATACGCTTAAGCTGACATAATTCCATCCTACCAAAAAAGAAACAGATTTCGGAATGAGGTTCTTGAGATCTTGTTAGAGATGGAAGCCTGGAGCGGTGGTGTCGTACGTCATCCTGGCCGAGCGGTCTAAGGCGCAAGATTTCAGCTCTGGTTCCCGTATGGGGGCGTGGGTTCGAACCCGTCCTCTGACAATACATTTGAAACATTCTGAGACTAACGTACTCCCTTGATCTTAGAGAACAAGTAAATTACGCAGAAACACGCCGTGGAGATTTTACTAGAGAGGACAGTGGCAGCAATGCAGGCGTCGCACGCCCGAAGGCCCGAGCGGCCGAAAAGAAATAGCGCTACATATTTTTCCATGCCGAGTTTTAGCTCTTCTCACGGACGTTTCCGTTTCGTGATCGTTGTGTTGTGGCTTCCCTAAAGGGCATCGCGAGAGACTACCAGGCTAGTCGCAAGTGGTCTGTACACGGCCTAAGACGTCCACACGTCTGGCAACATTCTCGCCAACTTATATGCCGTGCCAACGAGACGGGTTCATGTCCGATCTCCGAAATTAGGCAGCGTTGGGCGTGGTTAGTACTCGGGTGGGTGACGAACTAGGAAGTTCTGGTGCCGCGGTTTTCTTCAGTTTTGCTCCTTTCCTTAGTTTTTGGTGCTGCTGTGCGGTAATGCTAGGGTCCACCACGCTGCCCCCCCCCCCAAATTGCTGTCCGTACGCTAAGGCGGCAACGTGTGGCCACAGTCAAATGGAAGGGCCCGTTGTGTGTTTGTCGATGTGGCCTCTCGCAGTCGTTTCTAGCGCGGGTCCTCTACACATAGGCCCATTTGCAAGCGTCAGCTTTCGCGTCAGCCGAGCAAAGTCGAGACAAGTCGACACATGGGGACACACGATGCTGTGAATCGTAATCCGCACTAGTCTATGAGGGGCGAAGGAAAGTATATGTACCGTTGAAAACACCTTCCTGCGTAAAGGAGACAACTTTGGTGCGATGTCTGGGTTTCGAACCCGGTGCAGCTACTTGGGAAGCAACCATGCTGACCGACACACCACCACCACCTTCTGCTACACGCTGCATGCGCCGTCATGTGTCGCCTTCCCTCCTGGCGCCACAGGCCGATGGCGAAATCACTATAGGCGCTCAACGGCGAATGCAAGGCGAACACAGCTGAACCCGTTCTCCTGGTGCTACTAGGGCGACATACTGTAACTAGGCGCAGAACTGACTTCCTCTGACAAATCGGCCCTTTAATGCACATCAGGGCGAACACGAAGTTTCTAATATGAAGTTCTCAGTAACGATCCAAAGACGTTTCAGTATGTACGCGTCGGTACCACCAGAGCAGTGCCTATGTACTGTGAAGTGAAGGTCGACAGTTAGAGCCTGACATGAAGTATTTCATTAGCTTCCCACGAGTGCGTAATGCACAACATGGCTGTTGCTAGGAAGCGGTCTTATTCGCCGTTCAATAATATCTAGTTTTCTTTGCATCAATGTGGAAACGTTCCTGTTACTAAATACAAAGTTGCTAATTACAGTTCAAACTGGAAGCGACGGAAGAAAGCATTGGTTCCCGAGAAGGACGGTACTTTTCCTACGCCACATCTGACATTGCGTCTTACATACGCTTAAGCTGACATAATTCCATCCTACCAAAAAAGAAACAGATTTCGGAATGAGGTTCTTGAGATCTTGTTAGAGATGGAAGCCTGGAGCGGTGGTGTCGTACGTCATCCTGGCCGAGCGGTCTAAGGCGCAAGATTTCAGCTCTGGTTCCCGTATGGGGGCGTGGGTTCGAACCCGTCCTCTGACAATACATTTGAAACATTCTGAGACTAACGTACTCCCTTGATCTTAAAGAACAAGTAAATTACGCAGAAACACGCCGTGGAGATTTTACTAGAGAGGACAGTGGCAGCAATGCAGGCGTCGCACGCCCGAAGGCCCGAGCGGCCGAAAAGAAATAGCGCTACATATTTTTCCATGCCGAGTTTTAGCTCTTCTCACGGACGTTTCCGTTTCGTGATCGTTGTGTTGTGGCTTCCCTAAAGGGCATCGCGAGAGACTATCAGGCTAGTCGCAAGTGGTCTGTACACGGCCTAAGACGTCCACACGTCTGGCAACATTCTCGCCAACTTATATGCCGTGCCAACGAGACGGGTTCATGTCCGATCTCCGAAATTAGGCAGCGTTGGGCGTGGTTAGTACTCGGGTGGGTGACGAACTAGGAAGTTCTGGTGCCGCGGTTTTCTTCAGTTTTGCTCCTTTCCTTAGTTTTTGGTGCTGCTGTGCGGTAATGCTAGGGTCCACCACGCTGCCCCCCCCCCCCCCAAATTGCTGTCCGTACGCTAAGGCGGCAACGTGTGGCCACAGTCAAATGGAAGGGCCCGTTGTGTGTTTGTCGATGTGGCCTCTCGCAGTCGTTTCTAGCGCGGGTCCTCTACATATAGGCCCATTTGCAAGCGTCAGCTTTCGCGTGAGCCTAGCAAAGTCGAGACAAGTCGACACATGGGGACACACGATGCTGTGAATCGTAATCCGCACTAGTCTATGAGGGGCGAAGGAAAGTATACGTACCGTTGAAAACACCTTCCTGCGTAAAGAAGACAACTTTGGTGCGATGTCTGGGTTTCGAACCCGGTGTAGCTACTTGGGAAGCAACCATGCTGACCGACACACCACCACCACCTTCTGCTACGCGCTGCATGCGCCGTCATGTGTCGCCTTCCCTCCTGGCGCCACAGGCCGATGGCGAAATCGCTATAGGCGCTCAACAGCGAATGCAAGGCGAACACAGCTGAACCCGTTCTCCTGGTGCTGCTAGGGCGACATACTGTAACTAGGCGCAGAACTGACTTCCTCTGACAAATCGGCCCTTTAATGCACATCAGGGCGAACACGAAGTTTCTAATATGAAGTTCTCAGTAACGATCCAAAGACGTTTCAGTATGTACGCGTCGGTACCACCAGAGCAGTGCCTATGTACTGTGAAGTGAAGGTCGACAGTTAGAGCCTGACATGAAGTATTTCATTAGCTTCCCACGAGTGCGTAATGCACAACATGGCTGTTGCTAGGAAGCGGTCTTATTCGCCGTTCAATAATATCTAGTTTTCTTTGCATCAATGTGGAATCGTTCCTGTTACTAAATACAAAGTTGCTAATTACAGTTCAAACTGGAAGCGACGGAAGAAAGCATTGGTTCCCGAGAAGGACGGTACTTTTCCTACGCCACATCTGACATTGCGTCTTACATACGCTTAAGCTGACATAATTCCATCCTACCAAAAAAGAAACAGATTTCGGAATGAGGTTCTTGAGATCTTGTTAGAGATGGAAGCCTGGAGCGGTGGTGTCGTACGTCATCCTGGCCGAGCGGTCTAAGGCGCAAGATTTCAGCTCTGGTTCCCGTATGGGGGCGTGGGTTCGAACCCGTCCTCTGACAATACATTTGAAACATTCTGAGACTAACGTACTCCCTTGATCTTAAAGAACAAGTAAATTACGCAGAAACACGCCGTGGAGATTTTACTAGAGAGGACAGTGGCAGCAATGCAGGCGTCGCACGCCCGAAGGCCCGAGCGGCCGAAAAGAAATAGCGCTACATATTTTTCCATGCCGAGTTTTAGCTCTTCTCACGGACGTTTCCGTTTCGTGATCGTTGTGTTGTGGCTTCCCTAAAGGGCATCGCGAGAGACTATCAGGCTAGTCGCAAGTGGTCTGTACACGGCCTAAGACGTCCACACGTCTGGCAACATTCTCGCCAACTTATATGCCGTGCCAACGAGACGGGTTCATGTCCGATCTCCGAAATTAGGCAGCGTTGGGCGTGGTTAGTACTCGGGTGGGTGACGAACTAGGAAGTTCTGGTGCCGCGGTTTTCTTCAGTTTTGCTCCTTTCCTTAGTTTTTGGTGCTGCTGTGCGGTAATGCTAGGGTCCACCACGCTGCCCCCCCCCCCCAAATTGCTGTCCGTACGCTAAGGCGGCAACGTGTGGCCACAGTCAAATGGAAGGGCCCGTTGTGTGTTTGTCGATGTGGCCTCTCGCAGTCGTTTCTAGCGCGGGTCCTCTACATATAGGCCCATTTGCAAGCGTCAGCTTTCGCGTGAGCCGAGCAAAGTCGAGACAAGTCGACACATGGGGACACACGATGCTGTGAATCGTAATCCGCACTAGTCTATGAGGGGCGAAGGAAAGTATACGTACCGTTGAAAACACCTTCCTGCGTAAAGAAGACAACTTTGGTGCGATGTCTGGGTTTCGAACCCGGTGTAGCTACTTGGGAAGCAACCATGCTGACCGACACACCACCACCACCTTCTGCTACGCGCTGCATGCGCCGTCATGTGTCGCCTTCCCTCCTGGCGCCACAGGCCGATGGCGAAATCGCTATAGGCGCTCAACGGCGAATGCAAGGCGAACACAGCTGAACCCGTTCTCCTGGTGCTGCTAGGGCGACATACTGTAACTAGGCGCAGAACTGACTTCCTCTGACAAATCGGCCCTTTAATGCACATCAGGGCGAACACGAAGTTTCTAATATGAAGTTCTCAGTAACGATCCAAAGACGTTTCAGTATGTACGCGTCGGTACCACCAGAGCAGTGCCTATGTACTGTGAAGTGAAGGTCGACAGTTAGAGCCTGACATGAAGTATTTCATTAGCTTCCCACGAGTGCGTAATGCACAACATGGCTGTTGCTAGGAAGCGGTCTTATTCGCCGTTCAATAATATCTAGTTTTCTTTGCATCAATGTGGAAACGTTCCTGTCACTAAATACAAAGTTGCTAATTACAGTTCAAACTGGAAGCGACGGAAGAAAGCATTGGTTCCCGAGAAGGACGGTACTTTTCCTACGCCACATCTGACATTGCGTCTTACATACTCTTAAGCTGACATAATTCCATCCTACCAAAAAAGAAACAGATTTCGGAATGAGGTTCTTGAGATCTTGTTAGAGATGGAAGCCTGGAGCGGTGGTGTCGTACGTCATCCTGGCCGAGCGGTCTAAGGCGCAAGATTTCAGCTCTGGTTCCCGTATGGGGGCGTGGGTTCGAACCCGTCCTCTGACAATACATTTGAAACATTCTGAGACTAACGTACTCCCTTGATCTTATAGAACAAGTAAATTACGCAGAAACACGCCGTGGAGATTTTACTAGAGAGGACAGTGGCAGCAATGCAGGCGTCGCACGCCCGAAGGCCCGAGCGGCCGAAAAGAAATAGCGCTACATATTTTTCCATGCCGAGTTTTAGCTCTTCTCACGGACGTTTCCGTTTTGTGATCGTTGTGTTGTGGCTTCCCTAAAGGGCATCGCGAGAGACTACCAGGCTAGTCGCAAGTGGTCTGTACACGGCCTAAGACGTCCACACGTCTGGCAACATTCTCGCCAACTTATATGCCGTGCCAACGAGACGGGTTCATGTCCGATCTCCGAAATTAGGCAGCGTTGGGCGTGGTTAGTACTCGGGTGGGTGACGAACTAGGAAGTTCTGGTGCCGCGGTTTTCTTCAGTTTTGCTCCTTTCCTTAGTTTTTGGTGCTGCTGTGCGGTAATGCTAGGGTCCACCACGCTGCCCCCCCCCCCCCCCAAATTGCTGTCCGTACGCTAAGGCGGCAACGTGTGGCCACAGTCAAATGGAAGGGCCCGTTGTGTGTTTGTCGATGTGGCCTCTCGCAGTCGTTTCTAGCGCGGGTCCTCTACATATAGGCCCATTTGCAAGCGTCAGCTTTCGCGTGAGCCGAGCAAAGTCGAGACAAGTCGACACATGGGGACACACGATGCTGTGAATCGTAATCCGCACTAGTCTATGAGGGGCGAAGGAAAGTATACGTACCGTTGAAAACACCTTCCTGCGTAAAGGAGACAACTTTGGTGCGATGTCTGGGTTTCGAACCCGGTGTAGCTACTTGGGAAGCAACCATGCTGACCGACACACCACCACCACCTTCTGCTACGCGCTGCATGCGCCGTCATGTGTCGCCTTCCCTCCTGGCGCCACAGGCCGATGGCGAAATCGCTATAGGCGCTCAACAGCGAATGCAAGGCGAACACAGCTGAACCCGTTCTCCTGGTGCTGCTAGGGCGACATACTGTAACTAGGCGCAGAACTGACTTCCTCTGACAAATCGGCCCTTTAATGCACATCAGGGCGAACACGAAGTTTCTAATATGAAGTTCTCAGTAACGATCCAAAGACGTTTCAGTATGTACGCGTCGGTACCACCAGAGCAGTGCCTATGTACTGTGAAGTGAAGGTCGACAGTTAGAGCCTGACATGAAGTATTTCATTAGCTTCCCACGAGTGCGTAATGCACAACATGGCTGTTGCTAGGAAGCGGTCTTATTCGCCGTTCAATAATATCTAGTTTTCTTTGCATCAATGTGGAAACGTTCCTGTTACTAAATACAAAGTTGCTAATTACAGTTCAAACTGGAAGCGACGGAAGAAAGCATTGGTTCCCGAGAAGGACGGTACTTTTCCTACGCCACATCTGACATTGCGTCTTACATACTCTTAAGCTGACATAATTCCATCCTACCAAAAAAGAAACAGATTTCGGAATGAGATTCTTGAGATCTTGTTAGAGATGGAAGCCTGGAGCGGTGGTGTCGTACGTCATCCTGGCCGAGCGGTCTAAGGCGCAAGATTTCAGCTCTGGTTCCCGTATGGGGGCGTGGGTTCGAACCCGTCCTCTGACAATACATTTGAAACATTCTGAGACTAACGTACTCCCTTGATCTTATAGAACAAGTAAATTACGCAGAAACACGCCGTGGAGATTTTACTAGAGAGGACAGTGGCAGCAATGCAGGCGTCGCACGCCCGAAGGCCCGAGCGGCCGAAAAGAAATAGCGCTACATATTTTTCCATGCCGAGTTTTAGCTCTTCTCACGGACGTTTCCGTTTCGTGATCGTTGTGTTGTGGCTTCCCTAAAGGGCATCGCGAGAGACTACCAGGCTAGTCGCAAGTGGTCTGTACACGGCCTAAGACGTCCACACGTCTGGCAACATTCTCGCCAACTTATATGCCGTGCCAACGAGACGGGTTCATGTCCGATCTCCGAAATTAGGCAGCGTTGGGCGTGGTTAGTACTCGGGTGGGTGACGAACTAGGAAGTTCTGGTGCCGCGGTTTTATTCAGTTTTGCTCCTTTCCTTAGTTTTTGGTGCTGCTGTGCGGTAATGCTAGGGTCCACCACGCTGCCCCCCCCCCCCCAAATTGCTGTCCGTACGTTAAGGCGGCAACGTGTGGCCACAGTCAAATGGAAGGGCCCGTTGTGTGTTTGTCGATGTGGCCTCTCGCAGTCGTTTCTAGCGCGGGTCCTCTACATATAAGCCCATTTGCAAGCGTCAGCTTTCGCGTCAGCCGAGCAAAGTCGAGACAAGTCGACACATGGGGACACACGATGCTGTGAATCGTAATCCGCACTAGTCTATGAGGGGCGAAGGAAAGTATACGTACTGTTGAAAACACATTCCTGCGTAAAGGAGACAACTTTGGTGCGATGTCTGGGTTTCGAACCCGGTGCAGCTACTTGGGAAGCAACCATGCTGACCGACACACCACCACCACCTTCTGCTACGCGCTGCATGCGCCGTCATGTGTCGCCTTCCCTCCTGGCGCCACAGGCCGATGGCGAAATCGCTATAGGCGCTCAACGGCGAATGCAAGGCGAACACAGCTGAACCCGTTCTCCTGGTGCTGCTAGGGCGACATACTGTAACTAGGCGCAGAACTGACTTCCTCTGACAAATCGGCCCTTTAATGCACATCAGGGCGAACACGAAGTTTCTAATATGAAGTTCTCAGTAACGATCCAAAGACGTTTCAGTATGTACGCGTCGGTACCACCAGAGCAGTGCCTATGTACTGTGAAGTGAAGGTCGACAGTTAGAGCCTGACATGAAGTATTTCATTAGCTTCCCACGAGTGCGTAATGCACAACATGGCTGTTGCTAGGAAGCGGTCTTATTCGCCGTTCAATAATATCTAGTTTTCTTTGCATCAATGTGGAAACGTTCCTGTTACTAAATACAAAGTTGCTAATTACAGTTCAAACTGGAAGCGACGGAAGAAAGCATTGGTTCCCGAGAAGGACGGTACTTTTCCTACGCCACATCTGACATTGCGTCTTACATACTCTTAAGCTGACATAATTCCATCCTACCAAAAAAGAAACAGATTTCGGAATGAGGTTCTTGAGATCTTGTTAGAGATGGAAGCCTGGAGCGGTGGTGTCGTACGTCATCCTGGCCGAGCGGTCTAAGGCGCAAGATTTCAGCTCTGGTTCCCGTATGGGGGCGTGGGTTCGAACCCGTCCTCTGACAATACATTTGAAACATTCTGAGACTAACGTACTCCCTTGATCTTATAGAACAAGTAAATTACGCAGAAACACGCCGTGGAGATTTTACTAGAGAGGACAGTGGCAGCAATGCAGGCGTCGTACGCCCGAAGGCCCGAGCGGCCGAAAAGAAATAGCGCTACATATTTTTCCATGCCGAGTTTTAGCTCTTCTCACGGACGTTTCCGTTTCGTGATCGTTGTGTTGTGGCTTCCCTAAAGGGCATCGCGAGAGACTACCAGGCTAGTCGCAAGTGGTCTGTACACGGCCTAAGACGTCCACACGTCTGGCAACATTCTCGCCAACTTATATGCCGTGCCAACGAGACGGGTTCATGTCCGATCTCCGAAATTAGGCAGCGTTGGGCGTGGTTAGTACTCGGGTGGGTGACGAACTAGGAAGTTCTGGTGCCGCGGTTTTCTTCAGTTTTGCTCCTTTCCTTAGTTTTTGGTGCTGCTGTGCGGTAATGCTAGGGTCCACCACGCTGCCCCCCCCCCCCCCCCCCAAATTGCTGTCCGTACGCTAAGGCGGCAACGTGTGGCCACAGTCAAATGGAAGGGCCCGTTGTGTGTTTGTCGATGTGGCCTCTCGCAGTCGTTTCTAGCGCGGGTCCTCTACATATAGGCCCATTTGCAAGCGTCAGCTTTCGCGTCAGCCGAGCAAAGTCGAGACAAGTCGACACATGGGGACACACGATGCTGTGAATCGTAATCCGCACTAGTCTATGAGGGGCGAAGGAAAGTATACGCACCGTTGAAAACACCTTCCTGCGTAAAGGAGACAACTTTGGTGCGATGTCTGGGTTTCGAACCCGGTGCAGCTACTTGGGAAGCAACCATGCTGACCGACACACCACCACCACCTTCTGCTACGCGCTGCATGCGCCGTCATGTGTCGCCTTCCCTCCTGGCGCCACAGGCCGATGGCGAAATCGCTATAGGCGCTCAACGGGCAATGCAAGGCGAACACAGCTGAACCCGTTCTCCTGGTGCTGCTAGGGCGACATACTGTAACTAGGCGCAGAACTGACTTCCTCTGACAAATCGGCCCTTTAATGCACATCAGGGCGAACACGAAGTTTCTAATATGAAGTTCTCAGTAACGATCCAAAGACGTTTCAGTATGTACGCGTCGGTACCACCAGAGCAGTGCCTATGTACTGTGAAGTGAAGGTCGACAGTTAGAGCCTGACATGAAGTATTTCATTAGCTTCCCACGAGTGCGTAATGCACAACATGGCTGTTGCTAGGAAGCGGTCTTATTCGCCGTTCAATAATATCTAGTTTTCTTTGCATCAATGTGGAAACGTTCCTGTTACTAAATACAAAGTTGCTAATTACAGTTCAAACTGGAAGCGACGGAAGAAAGCATTGGTTCCCGAGAAGGACGGTACTTTTCCTACGCCACATCTGACATTGCGTCTTACATACTCTTAAGCTGACATAATTCCATCCTACCAAAAAAGAAACAGATTTCGGAATGAGGTTCTTGAGATCTTGTTAGAGATGGAAGCCTGGAGCGGTGGTGTCGTACGTCATCCTGGCCGAGCGGTCTAAGGCGCAAGATTTCAGCTCTGGTTCCCGTATGGGGGCGTGGGTTCGAACCCGTCCTCTGACAATACATTTGAAACATTCTGAGACTAACGTACTCCCTTGATCTTATAGAACAAGTAAATTACGCAGAAACACGCCGTGGAGATTTTACTAGAGAGGACAGTGGCAGCAATGCAGGCGTCGCACGCCCGAAGGCCCGAGCGGCCGAAAAGAAATAGCGCTACATATTTTTCCATGCCGAGTTTTAGCTCTTCTCACGGACGTTTCCGTTTCGTGATCGTTGTGTTGTGGCTTCCCTAAAGGGCATCGCGAGAGACTACCAGGCTAGTCGCAAGTGGTCTGTACACGGCCTAAGACGTCCACACGTCTGGCAACATTCTCGCCAACTTATATGCCGTGCCAACGAGACGGGTTCATGTCCGATCTCCGAAATTAGGCAGCGTTGGGCGTGGTTAGTACTCGGGTGGGTGACGAACTAGGAAGTTCTGGTGCCGCGGTTTTCTTCAGTTTTGCTCCTATCCTTAGTTTTTGGTGCTGCTGTGCGGTAATGCTAGGGTCCACCACGCTGCCCCCCCCCCCCCCCCAAATTGCTGTCCGTACGCTAAGGCGGCAACGTGTGGCCACAGTCAAATGGAAGGGCCCGTTGTGTGTTTGTCGATGTGGCCTCTCGCAGTCGTTTCTAGCGCGGGTCCTCTACATATAGGCCCATTTGCAAGCGTCAGCTTTCGCGTCAGCCGAGCAAAGTCGAGACAAGTCGACACATGGGGACACACGATGCTGTGAATCGTAATCCGCACTAGTCTATGAGGGGCGAAGGAAAGTATACGTACCGTTGAAAACACCTTCCTGCGTAAAGGAGACAACTTTGGTGCGATGTCTGGGTTTCGAACCCGGTGCAGCTACTTGGGAAGCAACCATGCTGACCGACACACCACCACCACCTTATGCTACGCGCTGCATGCGCCGTCATGTGTCGCCTTCCCTCCTGGCGCCACAGGCCGATGGCGAAATCGCTATAGGCGCTCAACGGCGAATGTAAGGCGAACACAGCTGAACCCGTTCTCCTGGTGCTGCTAGGGCGACATACTGTAACTAGGCGCAGAACTGACTTCCTCTGACAAATCGGCCCTTTAATGCACATCAGGGCGAACACGAAGTTTCTAATATGAAGTTCTCAGTAACGATCCAAAGACGTTTCAGTATGTACGCGTCGGTACCACCAGAGCAGTGCCTATGTACTGTGAAGTGAAGGTCGACAGTTAGAGCCTGACATGAAGTATTTCATTAGCTTCCCACGAGTGCGTAATGCACAACATGGCTGTTGCTAGGAAGCGGTCTTATTCGCCGTTCAATAATATCTAGTTTTCTTTGCATCAATGTGGAAACGTTCCTGTTACTAAATACAAAGTTGCTAATTACAGTTCAAACTGGAAGCGACGGAAGAAAGCATTGGTTCCCGAGAAGGACGGTACTTTTCCTACGCCATATCTGACATTGCGTCTTGCATACTCTTAAGCTGACATAATTCCATCCTACCAAAAAAGAAACAGATTTCGGAATGAGGTTCTTGAGATCTTGTTAGAGATGGAAGCCTGGAGCGGTGGTGTCGTACGTCATCCTGGCCGAGCGGTCTAAGGCGCAAGATTTCAGCTCTGGTTCTCGTATGGGGGCGTGGGATCGAACCCGTCCTCTGACAATACATTTGAAACATTCTGAGACTAACGTACTCCCTTGATCTTATAGAACAAGTAAATTACGCAGAAACACGCCGTGGAGATTTTACTAGAGAGGACAGTGGCAGCAATGCAGGCGTCGTACGCCCGAAGGCCCGAGCGGCCGAAAAGAAATAGCGCTACATATTTTTCCATGCCGAGTTTTAGCTCTTCTCACGGACGTTTCCGTTTCGTGATCGTTGTGTTGTGGCTTCCCTAAAGGGCATCGCGAGAGACTACCAGGCTAGTCGCAAGTGGTCTGTACACGGCCTAAGACGTCCACACGTCTGGCAACATTCTCGCCAACTTATATGCCGTGCCAACGAGACGGGTTCATGTCCGATCTCCGAAATTAGGCAGCGTTGGGCGTGGTTAGTACTCGGGTGGGTGACGAACTAGGAAGTTCTGGTGCCGCGGTTTTCTTCAGTTTTGCTCCTTTCCTTAGTTTTTGGTGCTGCTGTGCGGTAATGCTAGGGTCCACCACGCTGCCCCCCCCCCAAATTGCTGTCCGTACGCTAAGGCGGCAACGTGTGGCCACAGTCAAATGGAAGGGCCCGTTGTGTGTTTGTCGATGTGGCCTCTCGCAGTCGTTTCTAGCGCGGGTCCTCTACATATAGGCCCATTTGCAAGCGTCAGCTTTCGCGTCAGCCGAGCAAAGTCGAGACAAGTCGACACATGGGGACACACGATGCTGTGAATCGTAATCCGCACTAGTCTATGAGGGGCGAAGGAAAGTATACGTACCGTTGAAAACACCTTCCTGCGTAAAGGAGACAACTTTGGTGCGATGTCTGGGTTTCGAACCCAGTGCAGCTACTTGGGAAGCAACCATGCTGACCGACACACCACCACCACCTTCTGCTACGCGCTGCATGCGCCGTCATGTGTCGCCTTCCCTCCTGGCGCCACAGGCCGATGGCGAAATCGCTATAGGCGCTCAACGGCGAATGCAAGGCGAGCACAGCTGAACCCGTTCTCCTGGTGCTGCTAGGGCGACATACTGTAACTAGGCGCAGAACTGACTTCCTCTGACAAATCGGCCCTTTAATGGACATCAGGGCGAACACGAAGTTTCTAATATGAAGTTCTCAGTAACGATCCAAAGACGTTTCAGTATGTACGCGTCGGTACCACCAGAGCAGTGCCTATGTACTGTGAAGTGAAGGTCGACAGTTAGAGCCTGACATGAAGTATTTCATTAGCTTCCCACGAGTGCGTAATGCACAACATGGCTGTTGCTAGGAAGCGGTCTTATTCGCCGTTCAATAATATCTAGTTTTCTTTGCATCAATGTGGAAACGTTCCTGTTACTAAATACAAAGTTGCTAATTACAGTTCAAACTGGAAGCGACGGAAGAAAGCATTGGTTCCCGAGAAGGACGGTACTTTTCCTACGCCACATCTGACATTGCGTCTTACATACTCTTAAGCTGACATAATTCCATCCTACCAAAAAAGAAACAGATTTCGGAATGAGGTTCTTGAGATCTTGTTAGAGATGGAAGCCTGGAGCGGTGGTGTCGTACGTCATCCTGGCCGAGCGGTCTAAGGCGCAAGATTTCAGCTCTGGTTCTCGTATGGGGGCGTGGGATCGAACCCGTCCTCTGACAATACATTTGAAACATTCTGAGACTAACGTACTCCCCTTGATCTTATAGAACAAGTAAATTACGCAGAAACACGCCGTGGAGATTTTACTAGAGACGACAGTGGCAGCAATGCAGGCGTCGTACGCCCGAAGGCCCGAGCGGCCGAAAAGAAATAGCGCTACATATTTTTCCATGCCGAGTTTTAGCTCTTCTCACGGACGTTTCCGTTTCGTGATCGTTGTGTTGTGGCTTCCCTAAAGGGCATCGCGAGAGACTACCAGGCTAGTCGCAAGTGGTCTGTACACGGCCTAAGACGTCCACACGTCTGGCAACATTCTCGCCAACTTATATGCCGTGCCAACGAGACGGGTTCATGTCCGATCTCCGAAATTAGGCAGCGTTGGGCGTGGTTAGTACTCGGGTGGGTGACGAACTAGGAAGTTCTGGTGCCGCGGTTTTCTTCAGTTTTGCTCCTTTCCTTAGTTTTTGGTGCTGCTGTGCGGTAATGCTAGGGTCCACCACGCTGCCCCCCCCCCCAAATTGCTGTCCGTACGCTAAGGCGGCAACGTGTGGCCACAGTCAAATGGAAGGGCCCGTTGTGTGTTTGTCGATGTGGCCTCTCGCAGTCGTTTCTAGCGCGGGTCCTCTACATATAGGCCCATTTGCAAGCGTCAGCTTTCGCGTCAGCCGAGCAAAGTCGAGACAAGTCGACACATGGGGACACACGATGCTGTGAATCGTAATCCACACTAGTCTATGAGGGGCGAAGGAAAGTATACGTACCGTTGAAAACACCTTCCTGCGTAAAGGAGACAACTTTGGTGCGATGTCTGGGTTTCGAACCCGGTGCAGCTACTTGGGAAGCAACCATGCTGACCGACACACCACCACCACCTTCTGCTACGCGCTGCATGCGTCGTCATGTGTCGCCTTCCCTCCTGGCGCCACAGGCCGATGGCGAAATCGCTATAGGCGCTCAACGGCGAATGCAAGGCGAGCACAGCTGAACCCGTTCTCCTGGTGCTGCTAGGGCGACATACTGTAACTAGGCGCAGAACTGACTTCCTCTGACAAATCGGCCCTTTAATGCACATCAGGGCGAACACGAAGTTTCTAATATGAAGTTCTCAGTAACGATCCAAAGACGTTTCAGTATGTACGCGTCGGTACCACCAGAGCAGTGCCTATGTACTGTGAAGTGAAGGTCGACAGTTAGAGCCTGACATGAAGTATTTCATTAGCTTCCCACGAGTGCGTAATGCACAACATGGCTGTTGCTAGGAAGTGGTCTTATTCGCCGTTCAATAATATCTAGTTTTCTTTGCATCAATGTGGAAACGTTCCTGTTACTAAATACAAAGTTGCTAATTACGGTTCAAACTGGAAGCGACGGAAGAAAGCATTGGTTCCCGAGAAGGACGGTACTTTTCCTACGCCACATCTGACATTGCGTCTTACATACTCTTAAGCTGACATAATTCCATCCTACCAAAAAAGAAACAGATTTCGGAATGAGGTTCTTGAGATCTTGTTAGAGATGGAAGCCTGGAGCGGTGGTGTCGTACGTCATCCTGGCCGAGCGGTCTAAGGCGCAAGATTTCAGCTCTGGTTCCCGTATGGGGGCGTGGGTTCGCACCCGTCCTCTGACAATACATTTGAAACATTCTGAGACTAACGTACTCCCTTGATCTTATAGAACAAGTAAATTACGCAGAAACACGCCGTGGAGATTTTACTAGAGAGGACAGTGGCAGCAATGCAGGCGTCGTACGCCCGAAGGCCCGAGCGGCCGAAAAGAAATAGCGCTACATATTTTTCCATGCCGAGTTTTAGCTCTTCTCACGGACGTTTCCGTTTCGTGATCGTTGTGTTGTGGCTTCCCTAAAGGGCATCGCGAGAGACTACCAGGCTAGTCGCAAGTGGTCTGTACACGGCCTAAGACGTCCACACGTCTGGCAACATTCTCGCCAACTTATATGCCGTGCCAACGAGACGGGTTCATGTCCGATCTCCGAAATTAGGCAGCGTTGGGCGTGGTTAGTACTCGGGTGGGTGACGAACTAGGAAGTTCTGGTGCCGCGGTTTTCTTCAGTTTTGCTCCTTTCCTTAGTTTTTGGTGCTGCTGTGCGGTAATGCTAGGGTCCACCACGCTGCCCCCCCCCCAAATTGCTGTCCGTACGCTAAGGCGGCAACGTGTGGCCACAGTCAAATGGAAGGGCCCGTTGTGTGTTTGTCGATGTGGCCTCTCGCAGTCGTTTCTAGCGCGGGTCCTCTACATATAGGCCCATTTGCAAGCGTCAGCTTTCGCGTCAGCCGAGCAAAGTCGAGACAAGTCGACACATGGGGACACACGATGCTGTGAATCGTAATCCGCACTAGTCTATGAGGGGCGAAGGAAAGTATACGTACCGTTGAAAACACCTTCCTGCGTAAAGGAGACAACTTTGGTGCGATGTCTGGGTTTCGAACCCAGTGCAGCTACTTGGGAAGCAACCATGCTGACCGACACACCACCACCACCTTCTGCTACGCGCTGCATGCGCCGTCATGTGTCGCCTTCCCTCCTGGCGCCACAGGCCGATGGCGAAATCGCTATAGGCGCTCAACGGCGAATGCAAGGCGAGCACAGCTGAACCCGTTCTCCTGGTGCTGCTAGGGCGACATACTGTAACTAGGCGCAGAACTGACTTCCTCTGACAAATCGGCCCTTTAATGGACATCAGGGCGAACACGAAGTTTCTAATATGAAGTTCTCAGTAACGATCCAAAGACGTTTCAGTATGTACGCGTCGGTACCACCAGAGCAGTGCCTATGTACTGTGAAGTGAAGGTCGACAGTTAGAGCCTGACATGAAGTATTTCATTAGCTTCCCACGAGTGCGTAATGCACAACATGGCTGTTGCTAGGAAGCGGTCTTATTCGCCGTTCAATAATATCTAGTTTTCTTTGCATCAATGTGGAAACGTTCCTGTTACTAAATACAAAGTTGCTAATTACAGTTCAAACTGGAAGCGACGGAAGAAAGCATTGGTTCCCGAGAAGGACGGTACTTTTCCTACGCCACATCTGAAATTGCGTCTTACATACTCTTAAGCTGACATAATTCCATCCTACCAAAAAAGAAACAGATTTCGGAATGAGGTTCTTGAGATCTTGTTAGAGATGGAAGCCTGGAGCGGTGGTGTCGTACGTCATCCTGGCCGAGCGGTCTAAGGCGCAAGATTTCAGCTCTGGTTCTCGTATGGGGGCGTGGGATCGAACCCGTCCTCTGACAATACATTTGAAACATTCTGAGACTAACGTACTCCCTTGATCTTATAGAACAAGTAAATTACGCAGAAACACGCCGTGGAGATTTTACTAGAGACGACAGTGGCAGCAATGCAGGCGTCGTACGCCCGAAGGCCCGAGCGGCCGAAAAGAAATAGCGCTACATATTTTTCCATGCCGAGTTTTAGCTCTTCTCACGGACGTTTCCGTTTCGTGATCGTTGTGTTGTGGCTTCCCTAAAGGGCATCGCGAGAGACTACCAGGCTAGTCGCAAGTGGTCTGTACACGGCCTAAGACGTCCACACGTCTGGCAACATTCTCGCCAACTTATATGCCGTGCCAACGAGACGGGTTCATGTCCGATCTCCGAAATTAGGCAGCGTTGGGCGTGGTTAGTACTCGGGTGGGTGACGAACTAGGAAGTTCTGGTGCCGCGGTTTTCTTCAGTTTTGCTCCTTTCCTTAGTTTTTGGTGCTGCTGTGCGGTAATGCTAGGGTCCACCACGCTGCCCCCCCCCCCAAATTGCTGTCCGTACGCTAAGGCGGCAACGTGTGGCCACAGTCAAATGGAAGGGCCCGTTGTGTGTTTGTCGATGTGGCCTCTCGCAGTCGTTTCTAGCGCGGGTCCTCTACATATAGGCCCATTTGCAAGCGTCAGCTTTCGCGTCAGCCGAGCAAAGTCGAGACAAGTCGACACATGGGGACACACGATGCTGTGAATCGTAATCCACACTAGTCTATGAGGGGCGAAGGAAAGTATACGTACCGTTGAAAACACCTTCCTGCGTAAAGGAGACAACTTTGGTGCGATGTCTGGGTTTCGAACCCGGTGCAGCTACTTGGGAAGCAACCATGCTGACCGACACACCACCACCACCTTCTGCTACGCGCTGCATGCGTCGTCATGTGTCGCCTTCCCTCCTGGCGCCACAGGCCGATGGCGAAATCGCTATAGGCGCTCAACGGCGAATGCAAGGCGAGCACAGCTGAACCCGTTCTCCTGGTGCTGCTAGGGCGACATACTGTAACTAGGCGCAGAACTGACTTCCTCTGACAAATCGGCCCTTTAATGCACATCAGGGCGAACACGAAGTTTCTAATATGAAGTTCTCAGTAACGATCCAAAGACGTTTCAGTATGTACGCGTCGGTACCACCAGAGCAGTGCCTATGTACTGTGAAGTGAAGGTCGACAGTTAGAGCCTGACATGAAGTATTTCATTAGCTTCCCACGAGTGCGTAATGCACAACATGGCTGTTGCTAGGAAGTGGTCTTATTCGCCGTTCAATAATATCTAGTTTTCTTTGCATCAATGTGGAAACGTTCCTGTTACTAAATACAAAGTTGCTAATTACGGTTCAAACTGGAAGCGACGGAAGAAAGCATTGGTTCCCGAGAAGGACGGTACTTTTCCTACGCCACATCTGACATTGCGTCTTACATACTCTTAAGCTGACATAATTCCATCCTACCAAAAAAGAAACAGATTTCGGAATGAGGTTCTTGAGATCTTGTTAGAGATGGAAGCCTGGAGCGGTGGTGTCGTACGTCATCCTGGCCGAGCGGTCTAAGGCGCAAGATTTCAGCTCTGGTTCCCGTATGGGGGCGTGGGTTCGCACCCGTCCTCTGACAATACATTTGAAACATTCTGAGACTAACGTACTCCCTTGATCTTATAGAACAAGTAAATTACGCAGAAACACGCCGTGGAGATTTTACTAGAGAGGACAGTGGCAGCAATGCAGGCGTCGCACGCCCGAAGTCCCGAGCGGCCGAAAAGAAATAGCGCTACATATTTTTCCATGCCGAATTTTAGCTCTTCTCACGGACGTTTCCGTTTCGTGATCGTTGTGTTGTGGCTTCCCTAAAGGGCATCGCGAGAGACTACCAGGCTAGTCGCAAGTGGTCTGTACACGGCCTAAGACGTCCACACGTCTGGCAACATTCTCGCCAACTTATATGCCGTGCCAACGAGACGGGTTCATGTCCGATCTCCGAAATTAGGCAGCGTTGGGCGTGGTTAGTACTCGGGTGGGTGACGAACTAGGAAGTTCTGGTGCCGCGGTTATCTTCAGTTTTGCTCCTTTCCTTAGTTTTTGGTGCTGCTGTGCGGTAATGCTAGGGTCCACCACGCTTCCCCCCCCCCCCCCCCCCAAATTGCTGTCCGTACGCTAAGGCGGCAACGTGTGGCCACAGTCAAATGGAAGGGCCCGTTGTGTGTTTGTCGATGTGGCCTCTCGCAGTCGTTTCTAGCGCGGGTCCTCTACATATAGGCTCATTTGCAAGCGTCAGCTTTCGCGTCAGCCGAGCAAAGTCGAGACAAGTCGACACATGGGGACACACGATGCTGTGAATCGTAATCCGCACTAGTCTATGAGGGGCGAAGGAAAGTATACGTACCGTTGAAAACACCTTCCTGCGTAAAGGAGACAACTTTGGTGCGATGTCTGGGTTTCGAACCCGGTGCAGCTACTTGGGAAGCAACCATGCTGACCGACACACCACCACCACCTTCTGCTACGCGCTGCATGCGCCGTCATGTGTCGCCTTCCCTCCTGGCGCCACAGGCCGATGGCGAAATCGCTATAGGCGCTCAACGGCGAATGCAAGGCGAACACAGCTGAACCCGTTCTCCTGGTGCTGCTAGGGCGACATACTGTAACTAGGCGCAGAACTGACTTCCTCTGACAAATCGGCCCTTTAATGCACATCAGGGCGAACACGAAGTTTCTAATATGAAGTTCTCAGTAACGATCCAAAGACGTTTCAGTATGTACGCGTCGGTACCACCAGAGCAGTGCCTATGTACTGTGAAGTGAAGGTCGACAGTTAGAGCCTGACATGAAGTATTTCATTAGCTTCCCACGAGTGCGTAATGCACAACATGGCTGTTGCTAGGAAGCGGTCTTATTCGCCGTTCAATAATATCTAGTTTTCTTTGCATCAATGTGGAAACGTTCCTGTTACTAAATACAAAGTTGCTAATTACAGTTCAAAGTGGAAGCGACGGAAGAAAGCATTGGTTCCCGAGAAGGACGGTACTTTTCCTACGCCACATCTGACATTGCGTCTTACATACTCTTAAGCTGACATAATTCCATCCTACCAAAAAAGAAACAGATTTCGGAATGAGGTTCTTGAGATCTTGTTAGAGATGGAAGCCTGGAGCGGTGGTGTCGTACGTCATCCTGGCCGAGCGGTCTCAGGCGCAAGATTTCAGCTCTGGTTCCCGTATGGGGGCGTGGGTTCGCACCCGTCCTCTGACAATACATTTGAAACATTCTGAGACTAACGTACTCCCTTGATCTTATAGAACAAGTAAATTACGCAGAAACACGCCGTGGAGATTTTACTAGAGAGGACAGTGGCAGCAATGCAGGCGTCGCACGCCCGAAGGCCCGAGCGGCCGAAAAGAAATAGCGCTACATATTTTTCCATGCCGAATTTTAGCTCTTCTCACGGACGTTTCCGTTTCGTGATCGTTGTGTTGTGGCTTCCCTAAAGGGCATCGCGAGAGACTACCAGGCTAGTCGCAAGTGGTCTGTACACGGCCTAAGACGTCCACACGTCTGGCAACATTCTCGCCAACTTATATGCCGTGCCAACGAGACGGGTTCATGTCCGATCTCCGAAATTAGGCAGCGTTGGGCGTGGTTAGTACTCGGGTGGGTGACGAACTAGGAAGTTCTGGTGCCGCGGTTTTCTTCAGTTTTGCTCCTTTCCTTAGTTTTTGGTGCTGCTGTGCGGTAATGCTAGGGTCCACCACGCTGCCCCCCCCCCCAAATTGCTGTCCGTACGCTAAGGCGGCAACGTGTGGCCACAGTCAAATGGAAGGGCCCGTTGTGTGTTTGTCGATGTGGCCTCTCGCAGTCGTTTCTAGCGCGGGTCCTCTACATATAGGCCCATTTGCAAGCGTCAGCCGAGCAAAGTCGAGACAAGTCGACACATGGGGACACACGATGCTGTGAATCGTAATCCGCACTAGTCTATGAGGGGCGAAGGAAAGTATACGTACCGTTGAAAACACCTTCCTGCGTAAAGGAGACAACTTTGGTGCGATGTCTGGGTTTCGAACCCGGTGCAGCTACTTGGGAAGCAACCATGCTGACCGACACACCACCACCACCTTCTGCTACGCGCTGCATGCGCCGTCATGTGTCGCCTTCCCTCCTGGCGCCACAGGCCGATGGCGAAATCGCTATAGGCGCTCAACGGCGAATGCAAGGCGAACACAGCTGAACCCGTTCTCCTGGTGCTGCTAGGGCGACATACTGTAACTAGGCGCAGAACTGACTTCCTCTGACAAATCGGCCCTTTAATGCACATCAGGGCGAACACGAAGTTTCTAATATGAAGTTCTCAGTAACGATCCAAAGACGTTTCAGTATGTACGCGTCGGTACCACCAGAGCAGTGCCTATGTACTGTGAAGTGAAGGTCGACAGTTAGAGCCTGACATGAAGTATTTCATTAGCTTCCCACGAGTGCGTAATGCACAACATGGCTGTTGCTAGGAAGCGGTCTTATTCGCCGTTCAATAATATCTAGTTTTCTTTGCATCAATGTGGAGTTTTCCTGTTACTAAATACAAAGTTGCTAATTACAGTTCAAACTGGCAGCGACGGAAGAAAGCATTGGTTCCCGAGAAGGACGGTACTTTTCCTACGCCACACCTGACATTGCGTCTTACATACTCTTAAGCTGACATAATTCCATCCTAACAAAAAAGAAACAGATTTCGGAATGAGGTTCTTGAGATCTTGTTAGAGATGGAAGCCTGGAGCGGTGGTGTCGTACGTCATCCTGGCCGAGCGGTCTAAGGCGCAAGATTTCAGCTCTGGTTCCCGTATGGGGGCGTGGGTTCGCACCCGTCCTCTGACAATACATTTGAAACATTCTGAGACTAACGTACTCCCTTGATCTTATAGAACAAGTAAATTACGCAGAAACACGCCGTGGAGATTTTACTAGAGAGGACAGTGGCAGCAATGCAGGCGTCGCACGCCCGAAGGCCCGAGCGGCCGAAAAGAAATAGCGCTACATATTTTTCCATGCCGAATTTTAGCTCTTCTCACGGACGTTTCCGTTTCGTGATCGTTGTGTTGTGGCTTCCCTAAAGGGCATCGCGAGAGACTACCAGGCTAGTCGCAAGTGGTCTGTACACGGCCTAAGACGTCCACACGTCTGGCAACATTCTCGCCAACTTATATGCCGTGCCAACGAGACGGGTTCATGTCCGATCTCCGAAATTAGGCAGCGTTGGGCGTGGTTAGTACTCGGGTGGGTGACGAACTAGGAAGTTCTGGTGCCGCGGTTTTCTTCAGTTTTGCTCCTTTCCTTAGTTTTTGGTGCTGCTGTGCGGTAATGCTAGGGTCCACCACGCTGCCCCCCCCCCCCCCCCCCCCAAATTGCTGTCCGTACGCTAAGGCGGCAACGTGTGGCCACAGTCAAATGGAAGGGCCCGTTATGTGTTTGTCGATGTGGCCTCTCGCAGTCGTTTCTAGCGCGGGTCCTCTACATATAGGCCCATTTGCAAGCGTCAGCCGAGCAAAGTCGAGACAAGTCGACACATGGGGACACACGATGCTGTGAATCGTAATCCGCACTAGTCTATGAGGGGCGAAGGAAAGTATACGTACTGTTGAAAACACATTCCTGTGTAAAGGAGACAACTTTGGTGCGATGTCTGGGTTTCGAACCCGGTGTAGCTACTTGGGAAGCAACCATGCTGACCGACACACCACCACCACCTTCTGCTACGCGCTGCATGCGCCGTCATGTGTCGCCTTCCCTCCTGGCGCCACAGGCCGATGGCGAAATCGCTATAGGCGCTCAACGGCGAATGCAAGGCGAACACAGCTGAACCCGTTCTCCTGGTGCTGCTAGGGCGACATACTGTAACTAGGCGCAGAACTGACTTCCTCTGACAAATCGGCCCTTTAATGCACATCAGGGCGAACACGAAGTTTCTAATATGAAGTTCTCAGTAACGATCCAAAGACGTTTCAGTATGTACGCGTCGGTACCACCAGAGCAGTGCCTATGTACTGTGAAGTGAAGGTCGACAGTTAGAGCCTGACATGAAGTATTTCATTAGCTTCCCACGAGTGCGTAATGCACAACATGGCTGTTGCTAGGAAGCGGTCTTATTCGCCGTTCAATAATATCTAGTTTTCTTTGCATCAATGTGGAAACGTTCCTGTCACTAAATACAAAGTTGCTAATTACAGTTCAAACTGGAAGCGACGGAAGAAAGCATTGGTTCCCGAGAAGGACGGTACTTTTCCTACGCCACATCTGACATTGCGTCTTACATACTCTTAAGCTGACATAATTCCATCCTACCAAAAAAGAAACAGATTTCGGAATGAGGTTCTTGAGATCTTGTTAGAGATGGAAGCCTGGAGCGGTGGTGTCGTACGTCATCCTGGCCGAGCGGTCTAAGGCGCAAGATTTCAGCTCTGGTTCCCGTATGGGGGCGTGGGTTCGCACCCGTCCTCTGACAATACATTTGAAACATTCTGAGACTAACGTACTCCCTTGATCTTATAGAACAAGTAAATTACGCAGAAACACGCCGTGGAGATTTTACTAGAGAGGACAGTGGCAGCAATGCAGGCGTCGCACGCCCGAAGGCCCGAGCGGCCGAAAAGAAATAGCGCTACATATTTTTCCATGCCGAATTTTAGCTCTTCTCACGGACGTTTCCGTTTCGTGATCGTTGTGTTGTGGCTTCCCTAAAGGGCATCGCGAGAGACTACCAGGCTAGTCGCAAGTGGTCTGTACACGGCCTAAGACGTCCACACGTCTGGCAACATTCTCGCCAACTTATATGCCGTGCCAACGAGACGGGTTCATGTCCGATCTCCGAAATTAGGCAGCGTTGGGCGTGGTTAGTACTCGGGTGGGTGACGAACTAGGAAGTTCTGGTGCCGCGGTTATCTTCAGTTTTGCTCCTTTCCTTAGTTTTTGGTGCTGCTGTGCGGTAATGCTAGGGTCCACCACGCTTCCCCCCCCCCCCAAATTGCTGTCCGTACGCTAAGGCGGCAACGTGTGGCCACAGTCAAATGGAAGGGCCCGTTGTGTGTTTGTCGATGTGGCCTCTCGCAGTCGTTTCTAGCGCGGGTCCTCTACATATAGTCTCATTTGCAAGCGTCAGCTTTCGCGTCAGCCGAGCAAAGTCGAGACAAGTCGACACATGGGGACACACGATGCTGTGAATCGTAATCCGCACTAGTCTATGAGGGGCGAAGGAAAGTATACGTACCGTTGAAAACACCTTCCTGCGTAAAGGAGACAACTTTGGTGCGATGTCTGGGTTTCGAACCCGGTGCAGCTACTTGGGAAGCAACCATGCTGACCGACACACCACCACCACCTTCTGCTACGCGCTGCATGCAACGTCATGTGTCGCCTTCCCTCCTGGCGCCACAGGCCGATGGCGAAATCGCTATAGGCGCTCAACGGCGAATGCAAGGCGAACACAGCTGAACCCGTTCTCCTGGTGCTGCTAGGGCGACATACTGTAACTAGGCGCAGAACTGACTTCCTCTGACAAATCGGCCCTTTAATGCACATCAGGGCGAACACGAAGTTTCTAATATGAAGTTCTCAGTAACGATCCAAAGACGTTTCAGTATGTACGCGTCGGTACCACCAGAGCAGTGCCTATGTACTGTGAAGTGAAGGTCGACAGTTAGAGCCTGACATGAAGTATTTCATTAGCTTCCCACGAGTGCGTAATGCACAACATGGCTGTTGCTAGGAAGCGGTCTTATTCGCCGTTCAATAATATCTAGTTTTCTTTGCATCAATGTGGAAACGTTCCTGTTACTAAATACAAAGTTGCTAATTACAGTTCAAACTGGAAGCGACGGAAGAAAGCATTGGTTCCCGAGAAGGACGGTACTTTTCCTACGCCACATCTGACATTGCGTCTTACATACTCTTAAGCTGACATAATTCCATCCTACCAAAAAAGAAACAGATTTCGGAATGAGGTTCTTGAGATCTTGTTAGAGATGGAAGCCTGGAGCGGTGGTGTCGTACGTCATCCTGGCCGAGCGGTCTAAGGCGCAAGATTTCAGCTCTGGTTCCCGTATGGGGGCGTGGGTTCGAACCCGTCCTCTGACAATACATTTGAAACATTCTGAGACTAACGTACTCCCTTGATCTTATAGAACAAGTAAATTACGCAGAAACACGCCGTGGAGATTTTACTAGAGAGGACAGTGGCAGCAATGCAGGCGTCGCACGCCCGAAGGCCCGAGCGGCCGAAAAGAAATAGCGCTACATATTTTTCCATGCCGAGTTTTAGCTCTTCTCACGGACGTTTCCGTTTCGTGATCGTTGTGTTGTGGCTTCCCTAAAGGGCATCGCGAGAGACTATCATGCTAGTCGCAAGTGGTCTGTACACAGCCTAAGACGTCCACACGTCTGGCAACATTCTCGCCAACTTATATGCCGTGCCAACGAGACGGGTTCATGTCCGATCTCCGAAATTAGGCAGCGTTGGGCGTGGTTAGTACTCGGGTGGGTGACGAACTAGGAAGTTCTGGTGCCACGGTTTTCTTCAGATTTGCTCCTTTCCTTAGTTTTTGGTGCTGCTGTGCGGTAATGCTAGGGTCCACCACGCTGCCCCCCCCCCCCCAAATTGCTGTCCGTACGCTAAGGCGGCAACGTGTGGCCACAGTCAAATGGAAGGGCCCGTTGTGTGTTTGGCGATGTGTCCTCTCGCAGTCGTTTCTAGCGCGGGTCCTCTACATATAGGCCCATTTGCAAGCGTCAGCTTTCGCGTCAGCCGAGCAAAGTCGAGACAAGTCGACACATGGGGACACACGATGCTGTGAATCGTAATCCGCACTAGTCTATGAGGGGCGAAGGAAAGTATACGTACCGTTGAAAACACCTTCCTGCGTAAAGGAGACAACTTTGGTGCGATGTCTGGGTTTCGAACCCGGTGCAGCTACTTGGGAAGCAACCATGCTGACCGACACACCACCACCACCTTCTGCTACGCGCTGCATGCGCCGTCATGTGTCGCCTTCCCTCCTGGCGCCACAGGCCGATGGCGAAATCGCTATAGGCGCTCAACGGCGAATGCAAGGCGAACACAGCTGAACCCGTTCTCCTGGTGCTGCTAGGGCGACATACTGTAACTAGGCGCAGAACTGACTTCCTCTGACAAATCGGCCCTTTAATGCACATCAGGGCGAACACGAAGTTTCTAATATGAAGTTCTCAGTAACGATCCAAAGACGTTTCAGTATGTACGCGTCGGTACCACCAGAGCAGTGCCTATGTACTGTGAAGTGAAGGTCGACAGTTAGAGCCTGACATGAAGTATTTCATTAGCTTCCCACGAGTGCGTAATGCACAACATGGCTGTTGCTAGGAAGCGGTCTTATTCGCCGTTCAATAATATCTAGTTTTCTTTGCATCAATGTGGAAACGTTCCTGTTACTAAATACAACACTAGATCGCGTGTTGGAAGCGACGGAAGAAAGCATTGGTTCCCGAGAAGGACGGTACTTTTCCTACGCCACATCTGACATTGTGTCTTACATACTCTTAAGCTGACATAATTCCATCCTACCAAAAAAGAAACAGATTTCGGAATGAGGTTCTTGAGATCTTGTTAGAGATGGAAGCCTGGTGCGGTGGTGTCGTACGTCATCCTGGCCGAGCGGTCTAAGGCGCAAGATTTCAGCTCTGGTTCCCGTATGGGGGCGTGGGTTCGAACCCGTCCTCTGACAATACATTTGAAACATTCTGAGACTAACGTACTCCCTTGATCTTATAGAACAAGTAAATTACGCAGAAACACGCCGTGGAGATTTTACTAGAGACGACAGTGGCAGCAATGCAGGCGTCGCACGTCCGAAGGCCCGAGCGGCCGAAAAGAAATAGCGCTACATATTTTTCCATGCCGAGTTTTAGCTCTTCTCACGGACGTTTCCGTTTCGTGATCGTTGTGTTGTGGCTTCCCTAAAGGGCATCGCGAGAGACTACCAGGCTAGTCGCAAGTGGTCTGTACACGGCCTAAGACGTCCACACGTCTGGCAACATTCTCGCCAACTTATATGCCGTGCCAACGAGACGGGTTCATGTCCGATCTCCGAAATTAGGCAGCGTTGGGCGTGGTTAGTACTCGGGTGGGTGACGAACTAGGAAGTTCTGGTGCCACGGTTTTCTTCAGTTTTGCTCCTTTCCTTAGTTTTTGGTGCTGCTGTGCGGTAATGCTAGGGTCCACCACGCTGCCCCCCCCCCCCCCCCCCCCCCAAATCGCTGTCCGTACGCTAAGGCGGCAACGTGTGGCCACAGTCAAATGGAAGGGCCCGTTGTGTGTTTGTCGATGTGGCCTCTCGCAGTCGTTTCTAGCGCGGGTCCTCTACATATAGGCCCGTTTGCAAGCGTCAGCTTTCGCGTCAGCCGAGCAAAGTCGAGACAAGTCGACACATGGGGACACACGATGCTGTGAATCGTAATCCGCACTAGTCTATGAGGGGCGAAGGAAAGTATACGTACCGTTGAAAACACCTTCCTGCGTAAAGGAGACAACTTTGGTGCGATGTCTGGGTTTCGAACCCGGTGCAGCTACTTGGGAAGCAACCATGCTGACCGACACACCACCACCACCTTCTGCTACGCGCTGCATGCGCCGTCATGTGTCGCCTTCCCTCCTGGCGCCACAGGCCGATGGCGAAAGCGCTATAGGCGCTCAACGGCGAATGCAAGGCGAGCACAGCTGAACCCGTTTTCCTGGTGCTGCTAGGGTGACATACTGTAACTAGGCGCAGAACTGACTTCCTCTGACAAATCGGCCCTTTAATGCACATCAGGGCGAACACGAAGTTTCTAATATGAAGTTCTCAGTAACGATCCAAAGACGTTTCAGTATGTACGCGTCGGTACCACCAGAGCAGTGCCTATGTACTGTGAAGTGAAGGTCGACAGTTAGAGCCTGACATGAAGTATTTCATTAGCTTCCCACGAGTGCGTAATGCACAACATGGCTGTTGCTAGGAAGCGGTCTTATTCGCCGTTCAATAATATCTAGTTTTCTTTGCATCAATGTGGAAACGTTCCTGTTACTAAATACAAAGTTGCTAATTACAGTTCAAACTGGAAGCGACGGAAGAAAGCATTGGTTCCCGAGAAGGACGGTACTTTTCCTACGCCACATCTGACATTGTGTCTTACATACTCTTAAGCTGACATAATTCCATCCTACCAAAAAAGAAACAGATTTCGGAATGAGGTTCTTGAGATCTTGTTAGAGATGGAAGCCTGGTGCGGTGGTGTCGTACGTCATCCTGGCCGAGCGGTCTAAGGCGCAAGATTTCAGCTCTGGTTCCCGTATGGGGGCGTGGGTTCGAACACGTCCTCTGACAATACATTTGAAACATTCTGAGACTAACGTACTCCCTTGATCTTATAGAACAAGTAAATTACGCAGAAACACGCCGTGGAGATTTTACTAGAGACGACAGTGGCAGCAATGCAGGCGTCGCACGTCCGAAGGCCCGAGCGGCCGAAAAGAAATAGCGCTACATATTTTTCCATGCCGAGTTTTAGCTCTTCTCACGGACGTTTCCGTTTCGTGATCGTTGTGTTGTGGCTTCCCTAAAGGGCATCGCGAGAGACTACCAGGCTAGTCGCAAGTGGTCTGTACACGGCCTAAGACGTCCACACGTCTGGCAACATTCTCGCCAACTTATATGCCATGCCAACGAGACGGGATCATGTCCGATCTCCGAAATTAGGCAGCGTTGGGCGTGGTTAGTACTCGGGTGGGTGACGAACTAGGAAGTTCTGGTGCCGCGGTTTTCTTCAGTTTTGCTCCTTTCCTTAGTTTTTGGTGCTGCTGTGCGGTAATGCTAGGGTCCACCACGCTGCCCCCCCCCCCCCCCCCCCCAAAATCGCTGTCCGTACGCTAAGGCGGCAATGTGTGGCCACAGTCAAATGGAAGAGCCCGTTGTGTGTTTGTCGATGTGGCCTCTCGCAGTCGTTTCTAGCGATGTTCCTCTACATATAGGCCCGTTTGCAAGCGTCAGCTTTCGCGTCAGCCGAGCAAAGTCGAGACAAGTCGACACATGGGGACACACGATGCTGTGAATCGTAATCCGCACTAGTCTATGAGGGGCGAAGGAAAGTATACGTACCGTTGAAAACACCTTCCTGCGTAAAGGAGACAACTTTGGTGCGATGTCTGGGTTTCGAACCCGGTGCAGCTACTTGGGAAGCAACCATGCTGACCGACACACCACCACCACCTTCTGCTACGCGCTGCATGCGCCGTCATGTGTCGCCTTCCCTCCTGGCGCCACAGGCCGATGGCGAAAGCGCTATAGGCGCTCAACGGCGAATGCAAGGCGAGCACAGCTGAACCCGTTTTCCTGGTGCTGCTAGGGTGACATACTGTAACTAGGCGCAGAACTGACTTCCTCTGACAAATCGGCCCTTTAATGCACATCAGGGCGAACACGAAGTTTCTAATATGAAGTTCTCAGTAACGATCCAAAGACGTTTCAGTATGTACTCGTCGGTACCACCAGAGCAGTGCCTATGTACTGTGAAGTGAAGGTCGACAGTTAGAGCCTGACATGAAGTATTTCATTAGCTTCCCACGAGTGCGTAATGCACAACATGGCTGTTGCTAGGAAGCGGTCTTATTCGCCGTTCAATAATATCTAGTTTTCTTTGCATCAATGTGGAAACGTTCCTGTTACTAAATACAAAGTTGCTAATTACAGTTGAAACTGGAAGCGACGGAAGAAAGCATTGGTTCCCGAGAAGGACGGTACTTTTCCTACGCCACATCTGACATTGTGTCTTACATACTCTTAAGCTGACATAATTCCATCCTACCAAAAAAGAAACAGATTTCGGAATGAGGTTCTTGAGATCTTGTTAGAGATGGAAGCCTGGTGCGGTGGTGTCGTACGTCATCCTGGCCGAGCGGTCTAAGGCGCAAGATTTCAGCTCTGGTTCCCGTATGGGGGCGTGGGTTCGAACACGTCCTCTGACAATACATTTGAAACATTCTGAGACTAACGTACTCCCTTGATCTTATAGAACAAGTAAATTACGCAGAAACACGCCGTGGAGATTTTACTAGAGACGACAGTGGCAGCAATGCAGGCGTCGCACGTCCGAAGGCCCGAGCGGCCGAAAAGAAATAGCGCTACATATTTTTCCATGCCGAGTTTTAGCTCTTCTCACGGACGTTTCCGTTTCGTGATCGTTGTGTTGTGGCTTCCCTAAAGGGCATCGCGAGAGACTACCAGGCTAGTCGCAAGTGGTCTGTACACGGCCTAAGACGTCCACACGTCTGGCAACATTCTCGCCAACTTATATGCCATGCCAACGAGACGGGATCATGTCCGATCTCCGAAATTAGGCAGCGTTGGGCGTGGTTAGTACTCGGGTGGGTGACGAACTAGGAAGTTCTGGTGCCGCGGTTTTCTTCAGTTTTGCTCCTTTCCTTAGTTTTTGGTGCTGCTGTGCGGTAATGCTAGGGTCCACCACGCTGCCCCCCCCCCCCCAAAATCGCTGTCCGTACGCTAAGGCGGCAATGTGTGGCCACAGTCAAATGGAAGAGCCCGTTGTGTGTTTGTCGATGTGGCCTCTCGCAGTCGTTTCTAGCGATGTTCCTCTACATATAGGCCCGTTTGCAAGCGTCAGCTTTCGCGTCAGCCGAGCAAAGTCGAGACAAGTCGACACATGGGGACACACGATGCTGTGAATCGTAATCCGCACTAGTCTATGAGGGGCGAAGGAAAGTATACGTACCGTTGAAAACACCTTCCTGCGTAAAGGAGACAACTTTGGTGCGATGTCTGGGTTTCGAACCCGGTGCAGCTACTTGGGAAGCAACCATGCTGACCGACACACCACCACCACCTTCTGCTACGCGCTGCATGCGCCGTCATGTGTCGCCTTCCCTCCTGGCGCCACAGGCCGATGGCGAAAGCGCTATAGGCGCTCAACGGCGAATGCAAGGCGAGCACAGCTGAACCCGTTTTCCTGGTGCTGCTAGGGTGACATACTGTAACTAGGCGCAGAACTGACTTCCTCTGACAAATCGGCCCTTTAATGCACATCAGGGCGAACACGAAGTTTCTAATATGAAGTTCTCAGTAACGATCCAAAGACGTTTCAGTATGTACTCGTCGGTACCACCAGAGCAGTGCCTATGTACTGTGAAGTGAAGGTCGACAGTTAGAGCCTGACATGAAGTATTTCATTAGCTTCCCACGAGTGCGTAATGCACAACATGGCTGTTGCTAGGAAGCGGTCTTATTCGCCGTTCAATAATATCTAGTTTTCTTTGCATCAATGTGGAAACGTTCCTGTTACTAAATACAAAGTTGCTAATTACAGTTCAAACTGGAAGCGACGGAAGAAAGCATTGGTTCCCGAGAAGGACGGTACTTTTCCTACGCCACATCTGACATTGCGTCTTACATACTCTTAAGCTGACATAATTCCATCCTACCAAAAAAGAAACAGATTTCGGAATGAGGTTCTTGAGATCTTGTTAGAGATGGAAGCCTGGTGCGGTGGTGTCGTACGTCATCCTGGCCGATCGGTCTAAGGCGCAAGATTTCAGCTCTGGTTCCCGTATGGGGGCGTGGGTTCGAACACGTCCTCTGACAATACATTTGAAACATTCTGAGACTAACGTACTCCCTTGATCTTATAGAACAAGTAAATTACGCAGAAACACGCCGTGGAGATTTTACTAGAGACGACAGTGGCAGCAATGCAGGCGTCGCACGTCCGAAGGCCCGAGCGGCCGAAAAGAAATAGCGCTACATATTTTTCCATGCCGAGTTTTAGCTCTTCTCACGGACGTTTCCGTTTCGTGATCGTTGTGTTGTGGCTTCCCTAAAGGGCATCGCGAGAGACTACCAGGCTAGTCGCAAGTGGTCTGTACACGGCCTAAGACGTCCACACGTCTGGCAACATTCTCGCCAACTTATATGCCGTGCCAACGAGACGGGTTCATGTCCGATCTCCGAAATTAGGCAGCGTTGGGCGTGGTTAGTACTCGGGTGGGTGACGAACTAGGAAGTTCTGGTGCCACGGTTTTCTTCAGTTTTGCTCCTTTCCTCAGTTTTTGGTGCTGCTGTGCGGTAATGCTAGGGTCCACCACGCTGCCCCCCCCCCCCCAAATCGCTGTCCGTACGCTAAGGCGGCAACGTGTGGCCACAGTCAAATGGAAGGGCCCGTTGTGTGTTTGTCGATGTGGCCTCTCGCAGTCGTTTCTAGCGCGGGTCCTCTACATATAGGCCCGTTTGCAAGCGTCAGCTTTCGCGTCAGCCGAGCAAAGTCGAGACAAGTCGACACATGGGGACACACGATGCTGTGAATCGTAATCCGCACTAGTCTATGAGGGGCGAAGGAAAGTATACGTACCGTTGAAAACACCTTCCTGCGTAAAGGAGACAACTTTGGTGCGATGTCTGGGTTTCGAACCCGGTGCAGCTACTTGGGAAGCAACCATGCTGACCGACACACCACCACCACCTTCTGCTACGCGCTGCATGCGCCGTCATGTGTCGCCTTCCCTCCTGGCGCCACAGGCCGATGGCGAAAGCGCTATAGGCGCTCAACGGCGAATGCAAGGCGAGCACAGCTGAACCCGTTTTCCTGGTGCTGCTAGGGTGACATACTGTAACTAGGCGCAGAACTGACTTCCTCTGACAAATCGGCCCTTTAATGCACATCAGGGCGAACACGAAGTATCTAATATGAAGTTCTCAGTAACGATCCAAAGACGTTTCAGTATGTACGCGTCGGTACCACCAGAGCAGTGCCTATGTACTGTGAAGTGAAGGTCGACAGTTAGAGCCTGACATGAAGTATTTCATTAGCTTCCCACGAGTGCGTAATGCACAACATGGCTGTTGCTAGGAAGCGGTCTTATTCGCCGTTCAATAATATCTAGTTTTCTTTGCATCAATGTGGAAACGTTCCTGTTACTAAATACAAAGTTGCTAATTACAGTTCAAACTGGAAGCGACGGAAGAAAGCATTGGTTCCCGAGAAGGACGGTACTTTTCCTACGCCACATCTGACATTGTGTCTTACATACTCTTAAGCTGACATAATTCCATCCTACCAAAAAAGAAACAGATTTCGGAATGAGGTTCTTGAGATCTTGTTAGAGATGGAAGCCTGGTGCGGTGGTGTCGTACGTCATCCTGGCCGAGCGGTCTAAGGCGCAAGATTTCAGCTCTGGTTCCCGTATGGGGGCGTGGGTTCGAACACGTCCTCTGACAATACATTTGAAACATTCTGAGACTAACGTACTCCCTTGATCTTATAGAACAAGTAAATTACGCAGAAACACGCCGTGGAGATTTTACTAGAGACGACAGTGGCAGCAATGCAGGCGTCGCACGTCCGAAGGCCCGAGCGGCCGAAAAGAAATAGCGCTACATATTTTTCCATGCCGAGTTTTAGCTCTTCTCACGGACGTTTCCGTTTCGTGATCGTTGTGTTGTGGCTTCCCTAAAGGGCATCGCGAGAGACTACCAGGCTAGTCGCAAGTGGTCTGTACACGGCCTAAGACGTCCACACGTCTGGCAACATTCTCGCCAACTTATATGCCATGCCAACGAGACGGGATCATGTCCGATCTCCGAAATTAGGCAGCGTTGGGCGTGGTTAGTACTCGGGTGGGTGACGAACTAGGAAGTTCTGGTGCCGCGGTTTTCTTCAGTTTTGCTCCTTTCCTTAGTTTTTGGTGCTGCTGTGCGGTAATGCTAGGGTCCACCACGCTGCCCCCCCCCCCCCCCCAAAATCGCTGTCCGTACGCTAAGGCGGCAATGTGTGGCCACAGTCAAATGGAAGAGCCCGTTGTGTGTTTGTCGATGTGGCCTCTCGCAGTCGTTTCTAGCGATGTTCCTCTACATATAGGCCCGTTTGCAAGCGTCAGCTTTCGCGTCAGCCGAGCAAAGTCGAGACAAGTCGACACATGGGGACACACGATGCTGTGAATCGTAATCCGCACTAGTCTATGAGGGGCGAAGGAAAGTATACGTACCGTTGAAAACACCTTCCTGCGTAAAGGAGACAACTTTGGTGCGATGTCTGGGTTTCGAACCCGGTGCAGCTACTTGGGAAGCAACCATGCTGACCGACACACCACCACCACCTTCTGCTACGCGCTGCATGCGCCGTCATGTGTCGCCTTCCGTCCTGGCGCCACAGGCCGATGGCGAAAGCGCTATAGGCGCTCAACGGCGAATGCAAGGCGAGCACAGCTGAACCCGTTTTCCTGGTGCTGCTAGGGTGACATACTGTAACTAGGCGCAGAACTGACTTCCTCTGACAAATCGGCCCTTTAATGCACATCAGGGCGAACACGAAGTTTCTAATATGAAGTTCTCAGTAACGATCCAAAGACGTTTCAGTATGTACGCGTCGGTACCACCAGAGCAGTGCCTATGTACTGTGAAGTGAAGGTCGACAGTTAGAGCCTGACATGAAGTATTTCATTAGCTTCCCACGAGTGCGTAATGCACAACATGGCTGTTGCTAGGAAGCGGTCTTATTCGCCGTTCAATAATATCTAGTTTTCTTTGCATCAATGTGGAAACGTTCCTGTTACTAAATACAAAGTTGCTAATTACAGTTCAAACTGGAAGCGACGGAAGAAAGCATTGGTTCCCGAGAAGGACGGTACTTTTCCTACGCCACATCTGACATTGTGTCTTACATACTCTTAAGCTGACATAATTCCATCCTACCAAAAAAGAAACAGATTTCGGAATGAGGTTCTTGAGATCTTGTTAGAGATGGAAGCCTGGTGCGGTGGTGTCGTACGTCATCCTGGCCGAGCGGTCTAAGGCGCAAGATTTCAGCTCTGGTTCCCGTATGGGGGCGTGGGTTCGAACCCGTCCTCTGACAATACATTTGAAACATTCTGAGACTAACGTACTCCCTTGATCTTATAGAACAAGTAAATTACGCAGAAACACGCCGTGGAGATTTTACTAGAGACGACAGTGGCAGCAATGCAGGCGTCGCACGTCCGAAGGCCCGAGCGGCCGAAAAGAAATAGCGCTACATATTTTTCCATGCCGAGTTTTAGCTCTTCTCACGGACGTTTCCGTTTCGTGATCGTTGTGTTGTGGCTTCCCTAAAGGGCATCGCGAGAGACTACCAGGCTAGTCGCAAGTGGTCTGTACACGGCCTAAGACGTCCACACGTCTGGCAACATTCTCGCCAACTTATATGCCGTGCCAACGAGACGGGTTCATGTCCGATCTCCGAAATTAGGCAGCGTTGGGCGTGGTTAGTACTCGGGTGGGTGACGAACTAGGAAGTTCTGGTGCCACGGTTTTCTTCAGTTTTGCTCCTTTCCTTAGTTTTTGGTGCTGCTGTGCGGTAATGCTAGGGTCCACCACGCTGCCCCCCCCCCCCCCCCCCAAATCGCTGTCCGTACGCTAAGGCGGCAACGTGTGGCCACAGTCAAATGGAAGGGCCCGTTGTGTGTTTGTCGATGTGGCCTCTCGCAGTCGTTTCTAGCGCGGGTCCTCTACATATAGGCCCGTTTGCAAGCGTCAGCTTTCGCGTCAGCCGAGCAAAGTCGAGACAAGTCGACACATGGGGACACACGATGCTGTGAATCGTAATCCGCACTAGTCTATGAGGGGCGAAGGAAAGTATACGTACCGTTGAAAACACCTTCCTGCGTAAAGGAGACAACTTTGGTGCGATGTCTGGGTTTCGAACCCGGTGCAGCTACTTGGGAAGCAACCATGCTGACCGACACACCACCACCACCTTCTGCTACGCGCTGCATGCGCCGTCATGTGTCGCCTTCCCTCCTGGCGCCACAGGCCGATGGCGAAAGCGCTATAGGCGCTCAACGGCGAATGCAAGGCGAGCACAGCTGAACCCGTTTTCCTGGTGCTGCTAGGGTGACATACTGTAACTAGGCGCAGAACTGACTTCCTCTGACAAATCGGCCCTTTAATGCACATCAGGGCGAACACGAAGTTTCTAATATGAAGTTCTCAGTAACGATCCAAAGACGTTTCAGTATGTACGCGTCGGTACCACCAGAGCAGTGCCTATGTACTGTGAAGTGAAGGTCGACAGTTAGAGCCTGACATGAAGTATTTCATTAGCTTCCCACGAGTGCGTAATGCACAACATGGCTGTTGCTAGGAAGCGGTCTTATTCGCCGTTCAATAATATCTAGTTTTCTTTGCATCAATGTGGAAACGTTCCTGTTACTAAATACAAAGTTGCTAATTACAGTTCAAACTGGAAGCGACGGAAGAAAGCATTGGTTCCCGAGAAGGACGGTACTTTTCCTACGCCACATCTGACATTGTGTCTTACATACTCTTAAGCTGACATAATTCCATCCTACCAAAAAAGAAACAGATTTCGGAATGAGGTTCTTGAGATCTTGTTAGAGATGGAAGCCTGGTGCGGTGGTGTCGTACGTCATCCTGGCCGAGCGGTCTAAGGCGCAAGATTTCAGCTCTGGTTCCCGTATGGGGGCGTGGGTTCGAACACGTCCTCTGACAATACATTTGAAACATTCTGAGACTAACGTACTCCCTTGATCTTATAGAACAAGTAAATTACGCAGAAACACGCCGTGGAGATTTTACTAGAGACGACAGTGGCAGCAATGCAGGCGTCGCACGTCCGAAGGCCCGAGCGGCCGAAAAGAAATAGCGCTACATATTTTTCCATGCCGAGTTTTAGCTCTTCTCACGGACGTTTCCGTTTCGTGATCGTTGTGTTGTGGCTTCCCTAAAGGGCATCGCGAGAGACTACCAGGCTAGTCGCAAGTGGTCTGTACACGGCCTAAGACGTCCACACGTCTGGCAACATTCTCGCCAACTTATATGCCATGCCAACGAGACGGGATCATGTCCGATCTCCGAAATTAGGCAGCGTTGGGCGTGGTTAGTACTCGGGTGGGTGACGAACTAGGAAGTTCTGGTGCCGCGGTTTTCTTCAGTTTTGCTCCTTTCCTTAGTTTTTGGTGCTGCTGTGCGGTAATGCTAGGGTCCACCACGCTGCCCCCCCCCCCCCCCCCCAAAATCGCTGTCCGTACGCTAAGGCGGCAATGTGTGGCCACAGTCAAATGGAAGAGCCCGTTGTGTGTTTGTCGATGTGGCCTCTCGCAGTCGTTTCTAGCGATGTTCCTCTACATATAGGCCCGTTTGCAAGCGTCAGCTTTCGCGTCAGCCGAGCAAAGTCGAGACAAGTCGACACATGGGGACACACGATGCTGTGAATCGTAATCCGCACTAGTCTATGAGGGGCGAAGGAAAGTATACGTACCGTTGAAAACACCTTCCTGCGTAAAGGAGACAACTTTGGTGCGATGTCTGGGTTTCGAACCCGGTGCAGCTACTTGGGAAGCAACCATGCTGACCGACACACCACCACCACCTTCTGCTACGCGCTGCATGCGCCGTCATGTGTCGCCTTCCCTCCTGGCGCCACAGGCCGATGGCGAAAGCGCTATAGGCGCTCAACGGCGAATGCAAGGCGAGCACAGGTGAACCCGTTTTCCTGGTGCTGCTAGGGTGACATACTGTAACTAGGCGCAGAACTGACTTCCTCTGACAAATCGGCCCTTTAATGCACATCAGGGCGAACACGAAGTTTCTAATATGAAGTTCTCAGTAACGATCCAAAGACGTTTCAGTATGTACTCGTCGGTACCACCAGAGCAGTGCCTATGTACTGTGAAGTGAAGGTCGACAGTTAGAGCCTGACATGAAGTATTTCATTAGCTTCCCACGAGTGCGTAATGCACAACATGGCTGTTGCTAGGAAGCGGTCTTATTCGCCGTTCAATAATATCTAGTTTTCTTTGCATCAATGTGGAAACGTTCCTGTTACTAAATACAAAGTTGCTAATTACAGTTGAAACTGGAAGCGACGGAAGAAAGCATTGGTTCCCGAGAAGGACGGTACTTTTCCTACGCCACATCTGACATTGTGTCTTACATACTCTTAAGCTGACATAATTCCATCCTACCAAAAAAGAAACAGATTTCGGAATGAGGTTCTTGAGATCTTGTTAGAGATGGAAGCCTGGTGCGGTGGTGTCGTACGTCATCCTGGCCGAGCGGTCTAAGGCGCAAGATTTCAGCTCTGGTTCCCGTATGGGGGCGTGGGTTCGAACACGTCCTCTGACAATACATTTGAAACATTCTGAGACTAACGTACTCCCTTGATCTTATAGAACAAGTAAATTACGCAGAAACACGCCGTGGAGATTTTACTAGAGACGACAGTGGCAGCAATGCAGGCGTCGCACGTCCGAAGGCCCGAGCGGCCGAAAAGAAATAGCGCTACATATTTTTCCATGCCGAGTTTTAGCTCTTCTCACGGACGTTTCCGTTTCGTGATCGTTGTGTTGTGGCTTCCCTAAAGGGCATCGCGAGAGACTACCAGGCTAGTCGCAAGTGGTCTGTACACGGCCTAAGACGTCCACACGTCTGGCAACATTCTCGCCAACTTATATGCCATGCCAACGAGACGGGATCATGTCCGATCTCCGAAATTAGGCAGCGTTGGGCGTGGTTAGTACTCGGGTGGGTGACGAACTAGGAAGTTCTGGTGCCGCGGTTTTCTTCAGTTTTGCTCCTTTCCTTAGTTTTTGGTGCTGCTGTGCGGTAATGCTAGGGTCCACCACGCTGCCCCCCCCCCCCCCCCCCAAAATCGCTGTCCGTACGCTAAGGCGGCAATGTGTGGCCACAGTCAAATGGAAGAGCCCGTTGTGTGTTTGTCGATGTGGCCTCTCGCAGTCGTTTCTAGCGATGTTCCTCTACATATAGGCCCGTTTGCAAGCGTCAGCTTTCGCGTCAGCCGAGCAAAGTCGAGACAAGTCGACACATGGGGACACACGATGCTGTGAATCGTAATCCGCACTAGTCTATGAGGGGCGAAGGAAAGTATACGTACCGTTGAAAACACCTTCCTGCGTAAAGGAGACAACTTTGGTGCGATGTCTGGGTTTCGAACCCGGTGCAGCTACTTGGGAAGCAACCATGCTGACCGACACACCACCACCACCTTCTGCTACGCGCTGCATGCGCCGTCATGTGTCGCCTTCCCTCCTGGCGCCACAGGCCGATGGCGAAAGCGCTATAGGCGCTCAACGGCGAATGCAAGGCGAGCACAGCTGAACCCGTTTTCCTGGTGCTGCTAGGGTGACATACTGTAACTAGGCGCAGAACTGACTTCCTCTGACAAATCGGCCCTTTAATGCACATCAGGGCGAACACGAAGTTTCTAATATGAAGTTCTCAGTAACGATCCAAAGACGTTTCAGTATGTACTCGTCGGTACCACCAGAGCAGTGCCTATGTACTGTGAAGTGAAGGTCGACAGTTAGAGCCTGACATGAAGTATTTCATTAGCTTCCCACGAGTGCGTAATGCACAACATGGCTGTTGCTAGGAAGCGGTCTTATTCGCCGTTCAATAATATCTAGTTTTCTTTGCATCAATGTGGAAACGTTCCTGTTACTAAATACAAAGTTGCTAATTACAGTTCAAACTGGAAGCGACGGAAGAAAGCATTGGTTCCCGAGAAGGACGGTACTTTTCCTACGCCACATCTGACATTGTGTCTTACATACTCTTAAGCTGACATAATTCCATCCTACCAAAAAAGAAACAGATTTCGGAATGAGGTTCTTGAGATCTTGTTAGAGATGGAAGCCTGGTGCGGTGGTGTCGTACGTCATCCTGGCCGAGCGGTCTAAGGCGCAAGATTTCAGCTCTGGTTCCCGTATGGGGGCGTGGGTTCGAACCCGTCCTCTGACAATACATTTGAAACATTCTGAGACTAACGTACTCCCTTGATCTTATAGAACAAGTAAATTACGCAGAAACACGCCGTGGAGATTTTACTAGAGACGACAGTGGCAGCAATGCAGGCGTCGCACGCCCGAAGGCCCGAGCGGCCGAAAAGAAATAGCGCTACATATTTTTCCATGCCGAGTTTTAGCTCTTCTCACGGACGTTTCCGTTTCGTGATCGTTGTGTTGTGGCTTCCCTAAAGGGCATCGCGAGAGACTACCAGGCTAGTCGCAAGTGGTCTGTACACGGCCTAAGACGTCCACACGTCTGGCAACATTCTCGCCAACTTATATGCCATGCCAACGAGACGGGATCATGTCCGATCTCCGAAATTAGGCAGCGTTGGGCGTGGTTAGTACTCGGGTGGGTGACGAACTAGGAAGTTCTGGTGCCGCGGTTTTCTTCAGTTTTGCTCCTTTCCTTAGTTTTTGGTGCTGCTGTGCGGTAATGCTAGGGTCCACCACGCTGCCCCTCCCCCCCCCCCCCCCCCCAAAATCGCTGTCCGTACGCTAAGGCGGCAATGTGTGGCCACAGTCAAATGGAAGAGCCCGTTGTGTGTTTGTCGATGTGGCCTCTCGCAGTCGTTTCTAGCGATGTTCCTCTACATATAGGCCCGTTTGCAAGCGTCAGCTTTCGCGTCAGCCGAGCAAAGTCGAGACAAGTCGACACATGGGGACACACGATGCTGTGAATCGTAATCCGCACTAGTCTATGAGGGGCGAAGGAAAGTATACGTACCGTTGAAAACACCTTCCTGCGTAAAGGAGACAACTTTGGTGCGATGTCTGGGTTTCGAACCCGGTGCAGCTACTTGGGAAGCAACCATGCTGACCGACACACCACCACCACCTTCTGCTACGCGCTGCATGCGCCGTCATGTGTCGCCTTCCGTCCTGGCGCCACAGGCCGATGGCGAAAGCGCTATAGGCGCTCAACGGCGAATGCAAGGCGAGCACAGGTGAACCCGTTTTCCTGGTGCTGCTAGGGTGACATACTGTAACTAGGCGCAGAACTGACTTCCTCTGACAAATCGGCCCTTTAATGCACATCAGGGCGAACACGAAGTTTCTAATATGAAGTTCTCAGTAACGATCCAAAGACGTTTCAGTATGTACACGTCGGTACCACCAGAGCAGTGCCTATGTACTGTGAAGTGAAGGTCGACAGTTAGAGCCTGACATGAAGTATTTCATTAGCTTCCCACGAGTGCGTAATGCACAACATGGCTGTTGCTAGGAAGCGGTCTTATTCGCCGTTCAATAATATCTAGTTTTCTTTGCATCAATGTGGAAACGTTCCTGTTACTAAATACAAAGTTGCTAATTACAGTTCAAACTGGAAGCGACGGAAGAAAGCATTGGTTCCCGAGAAGGACGGTACTTTTCCTACGCCACATCTGACATTGCGTCTTACATACTCTTAAGCTGACATAATTCCATCCTACCAAAAAAGAAACAGATTTCGGAATGAGGTTCTTGAGATCTTGTTAGAGATGGAAGCCTGGTGCGGTGGTGTCGTACGTCATCCTGGCCGAGCGGTCTAAGGCGCAAGATTTCAGCTCTGGTTCCCGTATGGGGGCGTGGGTTCGAACCCGTCCTCTGACAATACATTTGAAACATTCTGAGACTAACGTACTCCCTTGATCTTATAGAACAAGTAAATTACGCAGAAACACGCCGTGGAGATTTTACTAGAGACGACAGTGGCAGCAATGCAGGCGTCGCACGCCCGAAGGCCCGAGCGGCCGAAAAGAAATAGCGCTACATATTTTTCCATGCCGAGTTTTAGCTCTTCTCACGGACGTTTCCGTTTCGTGATCGTTGTGTTGTGGCTTCCCTAAAGGGCATCGCGAGAGACTACCAGGCTAGTCGCAAGTGGTCTGTACACGGCCTAAGACGTCCACACGTCTGGCAACATTCTCGCCAACTTATATGCCGTGCCAACGAGACGGGATCATGTCCGATCTCCGAAATTAGGCAGCGTTGGGCGTGGTTAGTACTCGGGTGGGTGACGAACTAGGAAGTTCTGGTGCCGCGGTTTTCTTCAGTTTTGCTCCTTTCCTTAGTTTTTGGTGCTGCTGTGCGGTAATGCTAGGGTCCACCACGCTGCCCCCCCCCCCCCCCAAATTGCTGTCCGTACGCTAAGGCGGCAACGTGTGGCCACAGTCAAATGGAAGGGCCCGTTGTGTGTTTGTCGATGTGGCCTCTCGCAGTCGTTTCTAGCGCGGGTCCTCTACATATAGGCCCATTTGCAAGCGTCAGCTTTCGCGTCAGCCGAGCAAAGTCGAGACAAGTCGACACATGGGGACACACGATGCTGTGAATCGTAATCCGCACTAGTCTATGAGGGGCGAAGGAAAGTATACGTACCGTTGAAAACACCTTCCTGCGTAAAGGAGACAACTTTGGTGCGATGTCTGGGTTTCGAACCCGGTGCAGCTACTTGGGAAGCAACCATGCTGACCGACACACCACCACCACCTTCTGCTACGCGCTGCATGCGCCGTCATGTGTCGCCTTCCCTCCTGGCGCCACAGGCCGATGGCGAAAGCGCTATAGGCGCTCAACGGCGAATGCAAGGCGAGCACAGCTGAACCCGTTTTCCTGGTGCTGCTAGGGCGACATACTGTAACTAGGCGCAGAACTGACTTCCTCTGACAAATCGGCCCTTTAATGCACATCAGGGCGAACACGAAGTTTCTAATATGAAGTTCTCAGTAACGATCCAAAGACGTTTCAGTATGTACTCGTCGGTACCACCAGAGCAGTGCCTATGTACTGTGAAGTGAAGGTCGACAGTTAGAGCCTGACATGAAGTATTTCATTAGCTTCCCACGAGTGCGTAATGCACAACATGGCTGTTGCTAGGAAGCGGTCTTATTCGCCGTTCAATAATATCTAGTTTTCTTTGCATCAATGTGGAAACGTTCCTGTTACTAAATACAAAGTTGCTAATTACAGTTCAAACTGGAAGCGACGGAAGAAAGCATTGGTTCCCGAGAAGGACGGTACTTTTCCTACGCCACATCTGACATTGTGTCTTACATACTCTTAAGCTGACATAATTCCATCCTACCAAAAAAGAAACAGATTTCGGAATGAGGTTCTTGAGATCTTGTTAGAGATGGAAGCCTGGTGCGGTGGTGTCGTACGTCATCCTGGCCGAGCGGTCTAAGGCGCAAGATTTCAGCTCTGGTTCCCGTATGGGGGCGTGGGTTCGAACCCGTCCTCTGACAATACATTTGAAACATTCTGAGACTAACGTACTCCCTTGATCTTATAGAACAAGTAAATTACGCAGAAACACGCCGTGGAGATTTTACTAGAGACGACAGTGGCAGCAATGCAGGCGTCGCACGCCCGAAGGCCCGAGCGGCCGAAAAGAAATAGCGCTACATATTTTTCCATGCCGAGTTTTAGCTCTTCTCACGGACGTTTCCGTTTCGTGATCGTTGTGTTGTGGCTTCCCTAAAGGGCATCGCGAGAGACTACCAGGCTAGTCGCAAGTGGTCTGTACACGGCCTAAGACGTCCACACGTCTGGCAACATTCTCGCCAACTTATATGCCGTGCCAACGAGACGGGATCATGTCCGATCTCCGAAATTAGGCAGCGTTGGGCGTGGTTAGTACTCGGGTGGGTGACGAACTAGGAAGTTCTGGTGCCGCGGTTTTCTTCAGTTTTGCTCCTTTCCTTAGTTTTTGGTGCTGCTGTGCGGTAATGCTAGGGTCCACCACGCTGCCCCCCCCCCCCCCCAAATTGCTGTCCGTACGCTAAGGCGGCAACGTGTGGCCACAGTCAAATGGAAGGGCCCGTTGTGTGTTTGTCGATGTGGCCTCTCGCAGTCGTTTCTAGCGCGGGTCCTCTACATATAGGCCCATTTGCAAGCGTCAGCTTTCGCGTCAGCCGAGCAAAGTCGAGACAAGTCGACACATGGGGACACACGATGCTGTGAATCGTAATCCGCACTAGTCTATGAGGGGCGAAGGAAAGTATACGTACCGTTGAAAACACCTTCCTGCGTAAAGGAGACAACTTTGGTGCGATGTCTGGGTTTCGAACCCGGTGCAGCTACTTGGGAAGCAACCATGCTGACCGACACACCACCACCACCTTCTGCTACGCGCTGCATGCGCCGTCATGTGTCGCCTTCCCTCCTGGCGCCACAGGCCGATGGCGAAAGCGCTATAGGCGCTCAACGGCGAATGCAAGGCGAGCACAGCTGAACCCGTTTTCCTGGTGCTGCTAGGGTGACATACTGTAACTAGGCGCAGAACTGACTTCCTCTGACAAATCGGCCCTTTAATGCACATCAGGGCGAACACGAAGTTTCTAATATGAAGTTCTCAGTAACGATCCAAAGACGTTTCAGTATGTACTCGTCGGTACCACCAGAGCAGTGCCTATGTACTGTGAAGTGAAGGTCGACAGTTAGAGCCTGACATGAAGTATTTCATTAGCTTCCCACGAGTGCGTAATGCACAACATGGCTGTTGCTAGGAAGCGGTCTTATTCGCCGTTCAATAATATCTAGTTTTCTTTGCATCAATGTGGAAACGTTCCTGTTACTAAATACAAAGTTGCTAATTACAGTTCAAACTGGAAGCGACGGAAGAAAGCATTGGTTCCCGAGAAGGACGGTACTTTTCCTACGCCACATCTGACATTGTGTCTTACATACTCTTAAGCTGACATAATTCCATCCTACCAAAAAAGAAACAGATTTCGGAATGAGGTTCTTGAGATCTTGTTAGAGATGGAAGCCTGGTGCGGTGGTGTCGTACGTCATCCTGGCCGAGCGGTCTAAGGCGCAAGATTTCAGCTCTGGTTCCCGTATGGGGGCGTGGGTTCGAACCCGTCCTCTGACAATACATTTGAAACATTCTGAGACTAACGTACTCCCTTGATCTTATAGAACAAGTAAATTACGCAGAAACACGCCGTGGAGATTTTACTAGAGACGACAGTGGCAGCAATGCAGGCGTCGCACGCCCGAAGGCCCGAGCGGCCGAAAAGAAATAGCGCTACATATTTTTCCATGCCGAGTTTTAGCTCTTCTCACGGACGTTTCCGTTTCGTGATCGTTGTGTTGTGGCTTCCCTAAAGGGCATCGCGAGAGACTACCAGGCTAGTCGCAAGTGGTCTGTACACGGCCTAAGACGTCCACACGTCTGGCAACATTCTCGCCAACTTATATGCCATGCCAACGAGACGGGATCATGTCCGATCTCCGAAATTAGGCAGCGTTGGGCGTGGTTAGTACTCGGGTGGGTGACGAACTAGGAAGTTCTGGTGCCGCGGTTTTCTTCAGTTTTGCTCCTTTCCTTAGTTTTTGGTGCTGCTGTGCGGTAATGCTAGGGTCCACCACGCTGCCCCTCCCCCCCCCCCCCCCAAAATCGCTGTCCGTACGCTAAGGCGGCAATGTGTGGCCACAGTCAAATGGAAGAGCCCGTTGTGTGTTTGTCGATGTGGCCTCTCGCAGTCGTTTCTAGCGATGTTCCTCTACATATAGGCCCGTTTGCAAGCGTCAGCTTTCGCGTCAGCCGAGCAAAGTCGAGACAAGTCGACACATGGGGACACACGATGCTGTGAATCGTAATCCGCACTAGTCTATGAGGGGCGAAGGAAAGTATACGTACCGTTGAAAACACCTTCCTGCGTAAAGGAGACAACTTTGGTGCGATGTCTGGGTTTCGAACCCGGTGCAGCTACTTGGGAAGCAACCATGCTGACCGACACACCACCACCACCTTCTGCTACGCGCTGCATGCGCCGTCATGTGTCGCCTTCCGTCCTGGCGCCACAGGCCGATGGCGAAAGCGCTATAGGCGCTCAACGGCGAATGCAAGGCGAGCACAGGTGAACCCGTTTTCCTGGTGCTGCTAGGGTGACATACTGTAACTAGGCGCAGAACTGACTTCCTCTGACAAATCGGCCCTTTAATGCACATCAGGGCGAACACGAAGTTTCTAATATGAAGTTCTCAGTAACGATCCAAAGACGTTTCAGTATGTACACGTCGGTACCACCAGAGCAGTGCCTATGTACTGTGAAGTGAAGGTCGACAGTTAGAGCCTGACATGAAGTATTTCATTAGCTTCCCACGAGTGCGTAATGCACAACATGGCTGTTGCTAGGAAGCGGTCTTATTCGCCGTTCAATAATATCTAGTTTTCTTTGCATCAATGTGGAAACGTTCCTGTTACTAAATACAAAGTTGCTAATTACAGTTCAAACTGGAAGCGACGGAAGAAAGCATTGGTTCCCGAGAAGGACGGTACTTTTCCTACGCCACATCTGACATTGCGTCTTACATACTCTTAAGCTGACATAATTCCATCCTACCAAAAAAGAAACAGATTTCGGAATGAGGTTCTTGAGATCTTGTGAGAGATGGAAGCCTGGTGCGGTGGTGTCGTACGTCATCCTGGCCGAGCGGTCTAAGGCGCAAGATTTCAGCTCTGGTTCCCGTATGGGGGCGTGGGTTCGAACCCGTCCTCTGACAATACATTTGAAACATTCTGAGACTAACGTACTCCCTTGATCTTATAGAACAAGTAAATTACGCAGAAACACGCCGTGGAGATTTTACTAGAGACGACAGTGGCAGCAATGCAGGCGTCGCACGCCCGAAGGCCCGAGCGGCCGAAAAGAAATAGCGCTACATATTTTTCCATGCCGAGTTTTAGCTCTTCTCACGGACGTTTCCGTTTCGTGATCGTTGTGTTGTGGCTTCCCTAAAGGGCATCGCGAGAGACTACCAGGCTAGTCGCAAGTGGTCTGTACACGGCCTAAGACGTCCACACGTCTGGCAACATTCTCGCCAACTTATATGCCGTGCCAACGAGACGGGATCATGTCCGATCTCCGAAATTAGGCAGCGTTGGGCGTGGTTAGTACTCGGGTGGGTGACGAACTAGGAAGTTCTGGTGCCGCGGTTTTCTTCAGTTTTGCTCCTTTCCTTAGTTTTTGGTGCTGCTGTGCGGTAATGCTAGGGTCCACCACGCTGCCCCCCCCCCCCCCCAAATTGCTGTCCGTACGCTAAGGCGGCAACGTGTGGCCACAGTCAAATGGAAGGGCCCGTTGTGTGTTTGTCGATGTGGCCTCTCGCAGTCGTTTCTAGCGCGGGTCCTCTACATATAGGCCCATTTGCAAGCGTCAGCTTTCGCGTCAGCCGAGCAAAGTCGAGACAAGTCGACACATGGGGACACACGATGCTGTGAATCGTAATCCGCACTAGTCTATGAGGGGCGAAGGAAAGTATACGTACCGTTGAAAACACCTTCCTGCGTAAAGGAGACAACTTTGGTGCGATGTCTGGGTTTCGAACCCGGTGCAGCTACTTGGGAAGCAACCATGCTGACCGACACACCACCACCACCTTCTGCTACGCGCTGCATGCGCCGTCATGTGTCGCCTTCCCTCCTGGCGCCACAGGCCGATGGCGAAAGCGCTATAGGCGCTCAACGGCGAATGCAAGGCGAGCACAGCTGAACCCGTTTTCCTGGTGCTGCTAGGGCGACATACTGTAACTAGGCGCAGAACTGACTTCCTCTGACAAATCGGCCCTTTAATGCACATCAGGGCGAACACGAAGTTTCTAATATGAAGTTCTCAGTAACGATCCAAAGACGTTTCAGTATGTACGCGTCGGTACCACCAGAGCAGTGCCTATGTACTGTGAAGTGAAGGTCGACAGTTAGAGCCTGACATGAAGTATTTCATTAGCTTCCCACGAGTGCGTAATGCACAACATGGCTGTTGCTAGGAAGCGGTCTTATTCGCCGTTCAATAATATCTAGTTTTCTTTGCATCAATGTGGAAACGTTCCTGTTACTAAATACAAAGTTGCTAATTACAGTTCAAACTGGACGCGACGGAAGAAAGCATTGGTTCCCGAGAAGGACGGTACTTTTCCTACGCCACATCTGACATTGCGTCTTACATACTCTTAAGCTGACATAATTCCATCCTACCAAAAAAGAAACAGATTTCGGAATGAGGTTCTTGAGATCTTGTTAGAGATGGAAGCCTGGTGCGGTGGTGTCGTACGTCATCCTGGCCGAGCGGTCTAAGGCGCAAGATTTCAGCTCTGGTTCCCGTATGGGGGCGTGGGTTCGAACACGTCCTCTGACAATACATTTGAAACATTCTGAGACTAACGTACTCCCTTGATCTTATAGAACAAGTAAATTACGCAGAAACACGCCGTGGAGATTTTACTAGAGACGACAGTGGCAGCAATGCAGGCGTCGCACGTCCGAAGGCCCGAGCGGCCGAAAAGAAATAGCGCTACATATTTTTCCATGCCGAGTTTTAGCTCTTCTCACGGACGTTTCCGTTTCGTGATCGTTGTGTTGTGGCTTCCCTAAAGGGCATCGCGAGAGACTACCAGGCTAGTCGCAAGTGGTCTGTACACGGCCTAAGACGTCCACACGTCTGGCAACATTCTCGCCAACTTATATGCCATGCCAACGAGACGGGATCATGTCCGATCTCCGAAATTAGGCAGCGTTGGGCGTGGTTAGTACTCGGGTGGGTGACGAACTAGGAAGTTCTGGTGCCGCGGTTTTCTTCAGTTTTGCTCCTTTCCTTAGTTTTTGGTGCTGCTGTGCGGTAATGCTATGGTCCACCACGCTGCCCCCCCCCCCCCCCCCCCCCAAAATCGCTGTCCGTACGCTAAGGCGGCAATGTGTGGCCACAGTCAAATGGAAGAGCCCGTTGTGTGTTTGTCGATGTGGCCTCTCGCAGTCGTTTCTAGCGATGTTCCTCTACATATAGGCCCGTTTGCAAGCGTCAGCTTTCGCGTCAGCCGAGCAAAGTCGAGACAAGTCGACACATGGGGACACACGATGCTGTGAATCGTAATCCGCACTAGTCTATGAGGGGCGAAGGAAAGTATACGTACCGTTGAAAACACCTTCCTGCGTAAAGGAGACAATTTTGGTGCGATGTCTGGGTTTCGAACCCGGTGCAGCTACTTGGGAAGCAACCATGCTGACCGACACACCACCACCACCTTCTGCTACGCGCTGCATGCGCCGTCATGTGTCGCCTTCCCTCCTGGCGCCACAGGCCGATGGCGAAAGCGCTATAGGCGCTCAACTGCGAATGCAAGGCGAGCACAGCTGAACCCGTTTTCCTGGTGCTGCTAGGGCGACATACTGTAACTAGGCGCAGAACTGACTTCCTCTGACAAATCGGCCCTTTAATGCACATCAGGGCGAACACGAAGTTTCTAATATGAAGTTCTCAGTAACGATCCAAAGACGTTTCAGTATGTACTCGTCGGTACCACCAGAGCAGTGCCTATGTACTGTGAAGTGAAGGTCGACAGTTAGAGCCTGACATGAAGTATTTCATTAGCTTCCCACGAGTGCGTAATGCACAACATGGCTGTTGCTAGGAAGCGGTCTTATTCGCCGTTCAATAATATCTAGTTTTCTTTGCATCAATGTGGAAACGTTCCTGTTACTAAATACAAAGTTGCTAATTACAGTTCAAACTGGAAGCGACGGAAGAAAGCATTGGTTCCCGAGAAGGACGGTACTTTTCCTACGCCACATCTGACATTGCGTCTTACATACTCTTAAGCTGACATAATTCCATCCTACCAAAAAAGAAACAGATTTCGGAATGAGGTTCTTGAGATCTTGTTAGAGATGGAAGCCTGGTGCGGTGGTGTCGTACGTCATCCTGGCCGAGCGGTCTAAGGCGCAAGATTTCAGCTCTGGTTCCCGTATGGGGGCGTGGGTTCGAACACGTCCTCTGACAATACATTTGAAACATTCTGAGACTAACGTACTCCCTTGATCTTATAGAACAAGTAATTACGCAGAAACACGCCGTGGAGATTTTACTAGAGACGACAGTGGCAGCAATGCAGGCGTCGCACGTCCGAAGGCCCGAGCGGCCGAAAAGAAATAGCGCTACATATTTTTCCATGCCGAGTTTTAGCTCTTCTCACGGACGTTTCCGTTTCGTGATCGTTGTGTTGTGGCTTCCCTAAAGGGCATCGCGAGAGACTACCAGGCTAGTCGCAAGTGGTCTGTACACGGCCTAAGACGTCCACACGTCTGGCAACATTCTCGCCAACTTATATGCCGTGCCAACGAGACGGGTTCATGTCCGATCTCCGAAATTAGGCAGCGTTGGGCGTGGTTAGTACTCGGGTGGGTGACGAACTAGGAAGTTCTGGTGCCACGGTTTTCTTCAGTTTTGCTCCTTTCCTTAGTTTTTGGTGCTGCTGTGCGGTAACGCTAGGGTCCACCACGCTGCCCCCCCCCCCCCCCCCAAATTGCTGTCCGTACGCTAAGGCGGCAACGTGTGGCCACAGTCAAATGGAAGGGCCCGTTGTGTGTTTGTCGATGTGGCCTCTCGCAGTCGTTTCTAGCGCGATTCCTCTACATATAGGCCCGTTTGCAAGCGTCAGCTTTCGCGTCAGCCGAGCAAAGTCGAGACAAGTCGACACATGGGGACACACGATGCTGTGAATCGTAATCCGCACTAGTCTATGAGGGGCGAAGGAAAGTATACGTACCGTTGAAAACACCTTCCTGCGTAAAGGAGACAACTTTGGTGCGATGTCTGGGTTTCGAACCCGGTGCAGCTACTTGGGAAGCAACCATGCTGACCGACACACCACCACCACCTTCTGCTACGCGCTGCATGCGCCGTCATGTGTCGCCTTCCCTCCTGGCGCCACAGGCCGATGGCGAAAGCGCTATAGGCGCTCAACGGCGAATGCAAGGCGAGCACAGCTGAACCCGTTTTCCTGGTGCTGCTAGGGTGACATACTGTAACTAGGCGCAGAACTGACTTCCTCTGACAAATCGGCCCTTTAATGCACATCAGGGCGAACACGAAGTTTCTAATATGAAGTTCTCAGTAACGATCCAAAGACGTTTCAGTATGTACGCGTCGGTACCACCAGAGCAGTGCCTATGTACTGTGAAGTGAAGGTCGACAGTTAGAGCCTGACATGAAGTATTTCATTAGCTTCCCACGAGTGCGTAATGCACAACATGGCTGTTGCTAGGAAGCGGTCTTATTCGCCGTTCAATAATATCTAGTTTTCTTTGCATCAATGTGGAAACGTTCCTGTTACTAAATACAAAGTTGCTAATTACAGTTCAAACTGGAAGCGACGGAAGAAAGCATTGGTTCCCGAGAAGGACGGTACTTTTCCTACGCCACATCTGACATTGCGTCTTACATACTCTTCAGCTGACATAATTCCATCCTACCAAAAAAGAAACAGATTTCGGAATGAGGTTCTTGAGATCTTGTTAGAGATGGAAGCCTGGTGCGGTGGTGTCGTACGTCATCCTGGCCGAGCGGTCTAAGGCGCAAGATTTCAGCTCTGGTTCCCGTATGGGGGCGTGGGTTCGAACCCCTCCTCTGACAATACATTTGAAACATTCTGAGACTAACGTACTCCCTTGATCTTATAGAACAAGTAAATTACGCAGAAACACGCCGTGGAGATTTTACTAGAGACGACAGTGGCAGCAATGCAGGCGTCGCACGTCCGAAGGCCCGAGCGGCCGAAAAGAAATAGCGCTACATATTTTTCCATGCCGAGTTTTAGCTCTTCTCACGGACGTTTCCGTTTCGTGATCGTTGTGTTGTGGCTTCCCTAAAGGGCATCGCGAGAGACTACCAGGCTAGTCGCAAGTGGTCTGTACACGGCCTAAGACGTCCACACGTCTGGCAACATTCTCGCCAACTTATATGCCGTGCCAACGAGACGGGATCATGTCCGATCTCCGAAATTAGGCAGCGTTGGGCGTGGTTAGTACTCGGGTGGGTGACGAACTAGGAAGTTCTGGTGCCGCGGTTTTCTTCAGTTTTGCTCCTTTCCTTAGTTTTTGGTGCTGCTGTGCGGTAATGCTAGGGTCCACCACGCTGCCCCCCCCCCCCCAAATTGCTGTCCGTACGCTAAGGCGGCAACGTGTGGCCACAGTCAAATGGAAGGGCCCGTTGTGTGTTTGTCGATGTGGCCTCTCGCAGTCGTTTCTAGCGCGGGTCCTCTACATATAGGCCCATTTGCAAGCGTCAGCTTTCGCGTCAGCCGAGCAAAGTCGAGACAAGTCGACACATGGGGACACACGATGCTGTGAATCGTAATCCGCACTAGTCTATGAGGGGCGAAGGAAAGTATACGTACCGTTGAAAACACCTTCCTGCGTAAAGGAGACAACTTTGGTGCGATGTCTGGGTTTCGAACCCGGTGCAGCTACTTGGGAAGCAACCATGCTGACCGACACACCACCACCACCTTCTGCTACGCGCTGCATGCGCCGTCATGTGTCGCCTTCCCTCCTGGCGCCACAGGCCGATGGCGAAAGCGCTATAGGCGCTCAACGGCGAATGCAAGGCGAGCACAGCTGAACCCGTTTTCCTGGTGCTGCTAGGGCGACATACTGTAACTAGGCGCAGAACTGACTTCCTCTGACAAATCGGCCCTTTAATGCACATCAGGGCGAACACGAAGTTTCTAATATGAAGTTCTCAGTAACGATCCAAAGACGTTTCAGTATGTACGCGTCGGTACCACCAGAGCAGTGCCTATGTACTGTGAAGTGAAGGTCGACAGTTAGAGCCTGACATGAAGTATTTCATTAGCTTCCCACGAGTGCGTAATGCACAACATGGCTGTTGCTAGGAAGCGGTCTTATTCGCCGTTCAATAATATCTAGTTTTCTTTGCATCAATGTGGAAACGTTCCTGTTACTAAATACAAAGTTGCTAATTACAGTTCAAACTGGAAGCGACGGAAGAAAGCATTGGTTCCCGAGAAGGACGGTACTTTTCCTACGCCACATCTGACATTGCGTCTTACATACTCTTAAGCTGACATAATTCCATCCTACCAAAAAAGAAACAGATTTCGGAATGAGGTTCTTGAGATCTTGTTAGAGATGGAAGCCTGGTGCGGTGGTGTCGTACGTCATCCTGGCCGAGCGGTCTAAGGCGCAAGATTTCAGCTCTGGTTCCCGTATGGGGGCGTGGGTTCGAACCCCTCCTCTGACAATACATTTGAAACATTCTGAGACTAACGTACTCCCTTGATCTTATAGAACAAGTAAATTACGCAGAAACACGCCGTGGAGATTTTACTAGAGACGACAGTGGCAGCAATGCAGGCGTCGCACGCCCGAAGGCCCGAGCGGCCGAAAAGAAATAGCGCTACATATTTTTCCATGCCGAGTTTTAGCTCTTCTCACGGACGTTTCCGTTTCGTGATCGTTGTGTTGTGGCTGCCCTAAAGGGCATCGCGAGAGACTACCAGGCTAGTCGCAAGTGGTCTGTACACGGCCTAAGACGTCCACACGTCTGGCAACATTCTCGCCAACTTATATGCCGTGCCAACGAGACGGGATCATGTCCGATCTCCGAAATTAGGCAGCGTTGGGCGTGGTTAGTACTCGGGTGGGTGACGAACTAGGAAGTTCTGGTGCCGCGGTTTTCTTCAGTTTTGCTCCTTTCCTTAGTTTTTGGTGCTGCTGTGCGGTAATGCTAGGGTCCACCACGCTGCCCCCCCCCCCCCCCCCAAATTGCTGTCCGTACGCTAAGGCGGCAACGTGTGGCCACAGTCAAATGGAAGGGCCCGTTGTGTGTTTGTCGATGTGGCCTCTCGCAGTCGTTTCTAGCGCGGGTCCTCTACATATAGGCCCATTTGCAAGCGTCAGCTTTCGCGTCAGCCGAGCAAAGTCGAGACAAGTCGACACATGGGGACACACGATGCTGTGAATCGTAATCCGCACTAGTCTATGAGGGGCGAAGGAAAGTATACGTACCGTTGAAAACACCTTCCTGCGTAAAGGAGACAACTTTGGTGCGATGTCTGGGTTTCGAACCCGGTGCAGCTACTTGGGAAGCAACCATGCTGACCGACACACCACCACCACCTTCTGCTACGCGCTGCATGCGCCGTCATGTGTCGCCTTCCCTCCTGGCGCCACAGGCCGATGGCGAAAGCGCTATAGGCGCTCAACGGCGAATGCAAGGCGAGCACAGCTGAACCCGTTTTCCTGGTGCTGCTAGGGTGACATACTGTAACTAGGCGCAGAACTGACTTCCTCTGACAAATCGGCCCTTTAATGCACATCAGGGCGAACACGAAGTTTCTAATATGAAGTTCTCAGTAACGATCCAAAGACGTTTCAGTATGTACGCGTCGGTACCACCAGAGCAGTGCCTATGTACTGTGAAGTGAAGGTCGACAGTTAGAGCCTGACATGAAGTATTTCATTAGCTTCCCACGAGTGCGTAATGCACAACATGGCTGTTGCTAGGAAGCGGTCTTATTCGCCGTTCAATAATATCTAGTTTTCTTTGCATCAATGTGGAAACGTTCCTGTTACTAAATACAAAGTTGCTAATTACAGTTCAAACTGGAAGCGACGGAAGAAAGCATTGGTTCCCGAGAAGGACGGTACTTTTCCTACGCCACATCTGACATTGCGTCTTACATACTCTTAAGCTGACATAATTCCATCCTACCAAAAAAGAAACAGATTTCGGAATGAGGTTCTTGAGATCTTGTTAGAGATGGAAGCCTGGTGCGGTGGTGTCGTACGTCATCCTGGCCGAGCGGTCTAAGGCGCAAGATTTCAGCTCTGGTTCCCGTATGGGGGCGTGGGTTCGAACCCGTCCTCTGACAATACATTTGAAACATTCTGAGACTAACGTACTCCCTTGATCTTATAGAACAAGTAAATTACGCAGAAACACGCCGTGGAGATTTTACTAGAGACGACAGTGGCAGCAATGCAGGCGTCGCACGCCCGAAGGCCCGAGCGGCCGAAAAGAAATAGCGCTACATATTTTTCCATGCCGAGTTTTAGCTCTTCTCACGGACGTTTCCGTTTCGTGATCGTTGTGTTGTGGCTGCCCTAAAGGGCATCGCGAGAGACTACCAGGCTAGTCGCAAGTGGTCTGTACACGGCCTAAGACGTCCACACGTCTGGCAACATTCTCGCCAACTTATATGCCGTGCCAACGAGACGGGATCATGTCCGATCTCCGAAATTAGGCAGCGTTGGGCGTGGTTAGTACTCGGGTGGGTGACGAACTAGGAAGTTCTGGTGCCGCGGTTTTCTTCAGTTTTGCTCCTTTCCTTAGTTTTTGGTGCTGCTGTGCGGTAATGCTAGGGTCCACCACGCTGCCCCCCCCCCCCCCAAATTGCTGTCCGTACGCTAAGGCGGCAACGTGTGGCCACAGTCAAATGGAAGGGCCCGTTGTGTGTTTGTCGATGTGGCCTCTCGCAGTCGTTTCTAGCGCGGGTCCTCTACATATAGGCCCATTTGCAAGCGTCAGCTTTCGCGTCAGCCGAGCAAAGTCGAGACAAGTCGACACATGGGGACACACGATGCTGTGAATCGTAATCCGCACTAGTCTATGAGGGGCGAAGGAAAGTATACGTACCGTTGAAAACACCTTCCTGCGTAAAGGAGACAACTTTGGTGCGATGTCTGGGTTTCGAACCCGGTGCAGCTACTTGGGAAGCAACCATGCTGACCGACACACCACCACCACCTTCTGCTACGCGCTGCATGCGCCGTCATGTGTCGCCTTCCCTCCTGGCGCCACAGGCCGATGGCGAAAGCGCTATAGGCGCTCAACGGCGAATGCAAGGCGAGCACAGCTGAACCCGTTTTCCTGGTGCTGCTAGGGCGACATACTGTAACTAGGCGCAGAACTGACTTCCTCTGACAAATCGGCCCTTTAATGCACATCAGGGCGAACACGAAGTTTCTAATATGAAGTTCTCAGTAACGATCCAAAGACGTTTCAGTATGTACGCGTCGGTACCACCAGAGCAGTGCCTATGTACTGTGAAGTGAAGGTCGACAGTTAGAGCCTGACATGAAGTTTTTCATTAGCTTCCCACGAGTGCGTAATGCACAACATGGCTGTTGCTAGGAAGCGGTCTTATTCGCCGTTCAATAATATCTAGTTTTCTTTGCATCAATGTGGAAACGTTCCTGTTACTAAATACAAAGTTGCTAATTACAGTTCAAACTGGAAGCGACGGAAGAAAGCATTGGTTCCCGAGAAGGACGGTACTTTTCCTACGCCACATCTGACATTGCGTCTTACATACTCTTAAGCTGACATAATTCCATCCTACCAAAAAAGAAACAGATTTCGGAATGAGGTTCTTGAGATCTTGTTAGAGATGGAAGCCTGGTGCGGTGGTGTCGTACGTCATCCTGGCCGAGCGGTCTAAGGCGCAAGATTTCAGCTCTGGTTCCCGTATGGGGGCGTGGGTTCGAACCCGTCCTCTGACAATACATTTGAAACATTCTGAGACTAACGTACTCCCTTGATCTTATAGAACAAGTAAATTACGCAGAAACACGCCGTGGAGATTTTACTAGAGACGACAGTGGCAGCAATGCAGGCGTCGCACGTCCGAAGGCCCGAGCGGCCGAAAAGAAATAGCGCTACATATTTTTCCATGCCGAGTTTTAGCTCTTCTCACGGACGTTTCCGTTTCGTGATCGTTGTGTTGTGGCTTCCCTAAAGGGCATCGCGAGAGACTACCAGGCTAGTCGCAAGTGGTCTGTACACGGCCTAAGACGTCCACACGTCTGGCAACATTCTCGCCAACTTATATGCCGTGCCAACGAGACGGGATCATGTCCGATCTCCGAAATTAGGCAGCGTTGGGCGTGGTTAGTACTCGGGTGGGTGACGAACTAGGAAGTTCTGGTGCCGCGGTTTTCTTCAGTTTTGCTCCTTTCCTTAGTTTTTGGTGCTGCTGTGCGGTAATGCTAGGGTCCACCACGCTGCCCCCCCCCCCCCCAAATTGCTGTCCGTACGCTAAGGCGGCAACGTGTGGCCACAGTCAAATGGAAGGGCCCGTTGTGTGTTTGTCGATGTGGCCTCTCGCAGTCGTTTCTAGCGCGGGTCCTCTACATATAGGCCCATTTGCAAGCGTCAGCTTTCGCGTCAGTCGAGACAAGTCGAGACAAGTCGAGACAAGTCGAGACAAGTCGAGACAAGTCGAGACAAGTCGAGACAAGTCGAGACAAGTCGAGACAAGTCGAGACAAGTCGAGTCGAGACAAGTCGAGACAAGTCGACACATGGGGACACACGATGCTGTGAATCGTAATCCGCACTAGTCTATGAGGGGCGAAGGAAAGTATACGTACCGTTGAAAACACCTTCCTGCGTAAAGGAGACAACTTTGGTGCGATGTCTGGGTTTCGAACCCGGTGCAGCTACTTGGGAAGCAACCATGCTGACCGACACACCACCACCACCTTCTGCTACGCGCTGCATGCGCCGTCATGTGTCGCCTTCCCTCCTGGCGCCACAGGCCGATGGCGAAAGCGCTATAGGCGCTCAACGGCGAATGCAAGGCGAGCACAGCTGAACCCGTTTTCCTGGTGCTGCTAGGGCGACATACTGTAACTAGGCGCAGAACTGACTTCCTCTGACAAATCGGCCCTTTAATGCACATCAGGGCGAACACGAAGTTTCTAATATGAAGTTCTCAGTAACGATCCAAAGACGTTTCAGTATGTACGCGTCGGTACCACCAGAGCAGTGCCTATGTACTGTGAAGTGAAGGTCGACAGTTAGAGCCTGACATGAAGTATTTCATTAGCTTCCCACGAGTGCGTAATGCACAACATGGCTGTTGCTAGGAAGCGGTCTTATTCGCCGTTCAATAATATCTAGTTTTCTTTGCATCAATGTGGAAACGTTCCTGTTACTAAATACAAAGTTGCTAATTACAGTTCAAACTGGAAGCGACGGAAGAAAGCATTGGTTCCCGAGAAGGACGGTACTTTTCCTACGCCACATCTGACATTGCGTCTTACATACTCTTAAGCTGACATAATTCCATCCTACCAAAAAAGAAACAGATTTCGGAATGAGGTTCTTGAGATCTTGTTAGAGATGGAAGCCTGGTGCGGTGGTGTCGTACGTCATCCTGGCCGAGCGGTCTAAGGCGCAAGATTTCAGCTCTGGTTCCCGTATGGGGGCGTGGGTTCGAACCCCTCCTCTGACAATACATTTGAAACATTCTGAGACTAACGTACTCCCTTGATCTTATAGAACAAGTAAATTACGCAGAAACACGCCGTGGAGATTTTACTAGAGACGACAGTGGCAGCAATGCAGGCGTCGCACGTCCGAAGGCCCGAGCGGCCGAAAAGAAATAGCGCTACATATTTTTCCATGCCGAGTTTTAGCTCTTCTCACGGACGTTTCCGTTTCGTGATCGTTGTGTTGTGGCTTCCCTAAAGGGCATCGCGAGAGACTACCAGGCTAGTCGCAAGTGGTCTGTACACGGCCTAAGACGTCCACACGTCTGGCAACATTCTCGCCAACTTATATGCCGTGCCAACGAGACGGGATCATGTCCGATCTCCGAAATTAGGCAGCGTTGGGCGTGGTTAGTACTCGGGTGGGTGACGAACTAGGAAGTTCTGGTGCCGCGGTTTTCTTCAGTTTTGCTCCTTTCCTTAGTTTTTGGTGCTGCTGTGCGGTAATGCTAGGGTCCACCACGCTGCCCCCCCCCCCCCCCAAATTGCTGTCCGTACGCTAAGGCGGCAATGTGTGGCCACAGTCAAATGGAAGGGCCCGTTGTGTGTTTGTCGATGTGGCCTCTCGCAGTCGTTTCTAGCGCGGGTCCTCTACATATAAGCCCATTTGCAAGCGTCAGCTCTCGCGTCAGCCGAGCAAAGTCGAGACAAGTCGACACATGGGGACACACGATGCTGTGAATCGTAATCCGCACTAGTCTATGAGGGGCGAAGGAAAGTATACGTACCGTTGAAAACACCTTCCTGCGTAAAGGAGACAACTTTGGTGCGATGTCTGGGTTTCGAACCCGGTGCAGCTACTTGGGAAGCAACCATGCTGACCGACACACCACCACCACCTTCTGCTACGCGCTGCATGCGCCGTCATGTGTCGCCTTCCCTCCTGGCGCCACAGGCCGATGGCGAAAGCGCTATAGGCGCTCAACGGCGAATGCAAGGCGAGCACAGCTGAACCCGTTTTCCTGGTGCTGCTAGGGCGACATACTGTAACTAGGCGCAGAACTGACTTCCTCTGACAAATCGGCCCTTTAATGCACATCAGGGCGAACACGAAGTTTCTAAAATGAAGTTCTCAGTAACGATCCAAAGACGTTTCAGTATGTACGCGTCGGTACCACCAGAGCAGTGCGTATGTACTGTGAAGTGAAGGTCGACTGTTAGAGCCTGACATGAAGTATTTCATTAGCTTCCCACGAGTGCGTAATGCACAACATGGCTGTTGCTAGGAAGCGGTCTTATTCGCCGTTCAATAATATCTAGTTTTCTTTGCATCAATGTGGAAACGTTCCTGTTACTAAATACAAAGTTGCTAATTACAGTTCAAACTGGAAGCGACGGAAGAAAGCATTGGTTCCCGAGAAGGACGGTACTTTTCCTACGCCACATCTGACATTGCGTCTTACATACTCTTAAGCTGACATAATTCCATCCTACCAAAAAAGAAACAGATTTCGGAATGAGGTTCTTGAGATCTTGTTAGAGATGGAAGCCTGGTGCGGTGGTGTCGTACGTCATCCTGGCCGAGCGGTCTAAGGCGCAAGATTTCAGCTCTGGTTCCCGTATGGGGGCGAGGGTTCGAACCCCTCCTCTGACAATACATTTGAAACATTCTGAGACTAACGTACTCCCTTGATCTTATAGAACAAGTAAATTACGCAGAAACACGCCGTGGAGATTTTACTAGAGACGACAGTGGCAGCAATGCAGGCGTCGCACGTCCGAAGGCCCGAGCGGCCGAAAAGAAATAGCGCTACATATTTTTCCATGCCGAGTTTTAGCTCTTCTCACGGACGTTTCCGTTTCGTGATCGTTGTGTTGTGGCTTCCCTAAAGGGCATCGCGAGAGACTACCAGGCTAGTCGCAAGTGGTCTGTACACGGCCTAAGACGTCCACACGTCTGGCAACATTCTCGCCAACTTATATGCCGTGCCAACGAGACGGGATCATGTCCGATCTCCGAAATTAGGCAGCGTTGGGCGTGGTTAGTACTCGGGTGGGTGACGAACTAGGAAGTTCTGGTGCCGCGGTTTTCTTCAGTTTTGCTCCTTTCCTTAGTTTTTGGTGCTGCTGTGCGGTAATGCTAGGGTCCACCACGCTGCCCCCCCCCCCCCCCCAAATTGCTGTCCGTACGCTAAGGCGGCAACGTGTGGCCACAGTCAAATGGAAGGGCCCGTTGTGTGTTTGTCGATGTGGCCTCTCGCAGTCGTTTCTAGCGCGGGTCCTCTACATATAGGCCCATTTGCAAGCGTCAGCTTTCGCGTCAGCCGAGCAAAGTCGAGACAAGTCGACACATGGGGACACACGATGCTGTGAATCGTAATCCGCACTAGTCTATGAGGGGCGAAGGAAAGTATACGTACCGTTGAAAACACCTTCCTGCGTAAAGGAGACAACTTTGGTGCGATGTCTGGGTTTCGAACCCGGTGCAGCTACTTGGGAAGCAACCATGCTGACCGACACACCACCACCACCTTCTGCTACGCGCTGCATGCGCCGTCATGTGTCGCCTTCCCTCCTGGCGCCACAGGCCGATGGCGAAAGCGCTATAGGCGCTCAACGGCGAATGCAAGGCGAGCACAGCTGAACCCGTTTTCCTGGTGCTGCTAGGGCGACATACTGTAACTAGGCGCAGAACTGACTTCCTCTGACAAATCGGCCCTTTAATGCACATCAGGGCGAACACGAAGTTTCTAAAATGAAGTTCTCAGTAACGATCCAAAGACGTTTCAGTATGTACGCGTCGGTACCACCAGAGCAGTGCCTATGTACTGTGAAGTGAAGGTCGACTGTTAGAGCCTGACATGAAGTATTTCATTAGCTTCCCACGAGTGCGTAATGCACAACATGGCTGTTGCTAGGAAGCGGTCTTATTCGCCGTTCAATAATATCTAGTTTTCTTTGCATCAATGTGGAAACGTTCCTGTTACTAAATACAAAGTTGCTAATTACAGTTCAAACTGGAAGCGACGGAAGAAAGCATTGGTTCCCGAGAAGGACGGTACTTTTCCTACGCCACATCTGACATTGCGTCTTACATACTCTTAAGCTGACATAATTCCATCCTACCAAAAAAGAAACAGATTTCGGAATGAGGTTCTTGAGATCTTGTGAGAGATGGAAGCCTGGAGCGGTGGTGTCGTACGTCATCCTGGCCGAGCGGTCTAAGGCGCAAGATTTCAGATCTGGTTACCCGTACGGGGGCGTGGGTTCGAACCCCTCCTGTGTCAATACATTTGAAACATTCTGAGACTAACGTACTCCCTTGATCTTATAGAACAAGTAAATTACGCAGAAACACGCCGTGGAGATTTTACTAGAGACGACAGTTTTAGCAGTGCAGGCGTCGCACGTCCGAAGGCCCGAGCGGCCGAAAAGAAATAGCGCTACATATTTTTCCATGCCGAGTTTTAGCTCTTCTCACGGACGTTTCCGTTTCGTGATCGTTGTGTTGTGGCTTCCCTAAAGGGCATCGCGAGAGACTACCAGGCTAGTCGCAAGTGGTCTGTACACGGCCTAAGACGTCCACACGTCTGGCAACATTCTCGCCAACTTATATGCCGTGCCAACGAGACGGGTTCATGTCCGATCTCCGAAATTAGGCAGCGTTGGGCGTGGTTAGTACTCGGGTGGGTGACGAACTAGGAAGTTCTGGTGCCGCGGTTTTCTTCAGTTTTGCTCCTTTCCTTAGTTTTTGGTGCTGCTGTGCGGTAATGCTAGGGTCCACCACGCTGCCCCCCCCCCCAAATTGCTGTCCGTACGCTAAGGCGGCAACGTGTGGCCACAGTCAAATGGAAGGGCCCGTTGTGTGTTTGTCGATGTGGCCTCTCGCAGTCGTTTCTAGCGCGGGTCCTCTACATATAGGCCCATTTGCAAGCGTCAGCTTTCGCGTCAGCCGAGCAAAGTCGAGACAAGTCGACACATGGGGACACACGATGCTGTGAATCGTAATCCGCACTAGTCTATGAGGGGTGAAGGAAAGTATACGTACCGTTGAAAACACCTTCCTGCGTAAAGGAGACAACTTTGGTGCGATGTCTGGGTTTCGAACCCGGTGCAGCTACTTGGAAAGCAACCATGCTGACCGACACACCACCACCACCTTCTGCTACGCGCTGCATGCGCCGTCATGTGTCGCCTTCCCTCCTGGCGCCACAGGCCGATGGCGAAAGCGCTATAGGCGCTCAACGGCGAATGCAAGGCGAGCACAGCTGAACCCGTTTTCCTGGTGCTGCTAGGGCGACATACTGTAACTAGGCGCAGAACTGACTTCCTCTGACAAATCGGCCCTTTAATGCACATCAGGGCGAACACGAAGTTTCTAATATGAAGTTCTCAGTAACGATCCAAAGACGTTTCAGTATGTACGCGTCGGTACCACCAGAGCAGTGCCTATGTACTGTGAAGTGAAGGTCGACAGTTAGAGCCTGACATGAAGTATTTCATTAGCTTCCCACGAGTGCGTAATGCACAACATGGCTGTTGCTAGGAAGCGGTCTTATTCGCCGTTCAATAATATCTAGTTTTCTTTGCATCAATGTGGAAACGTTCCTGTTACTAAATACAAAGTTGCTAATTACAGTTCAAACTGGAAGCGACGGAAGAAAGCATTGGTTCCCGAGAAGGACGGTACTTTTCCTACGCCACATCTGACATTGCGTCTTACATACTCTTAAGGTGACATAATTCCATCCTACCAAAAAAGAAACAGATTTCGGAATGAGGTTCTTGAGATCTTGTTAGAGATGGAAGTCTGGTGCGGTGGTGTCGTACGTCATCCTGGCCGAGCGGTCTAAGGCGCAAGATTTCAGCTCTGGTTCCCGTATGGGGGCGTGGGTTCGAACCCCTCCTCTGACAATACATTTGAAACATTCTGAGACTAACGTACTCCCTTGATCTTATAGAACAAGTAAATTACGCAGAAACACGCCGTGGAGATTTTACTAGAGACGACAGTTTTAGCAGTGCAGGCGTCGCACGTCCGAAGGCCCGAGCGGCCGAAAAGAAATAGCGCTACATATTTTTCCATGCCGAGTTTTAGCTCTTCTCACGGACGTTTCCGTTTCGTGATCGTTGTGTTGTGGCTTCCCTAAAGGGCATCGCGAGAGACTACCAGGCTAGTCGCAAGTGGTCTGTACACGGCCTAAGACGTCCACACGTCTGGCAACATTCTCGCCAACTTATATGCCGTGCCAACGAGACGGGTTCATGTCCGATCTCCGAAATTAGGCAGCGTTGGGCGTGGTTAGTACTCGGGTGGGTGACGAACTAGGAAGTTCTGGTGCCGCGGTTTTCTTCAGTTTTGCTCCTTTCCTTAGTTTTTGGTGCTGCTGTGCGGTAATGCTAGGGTCCACCACGCTGCCCCCCCCCCCCCCCCCCCCAAATTGCTGTCCGTACGCTAAGGCGGCAACGTGTGGCCACAGTCAAATGGAAGGGCCCGTTGTGTGTTTGTCGATGTGGCCTCTCGCAGTCGTTTCTAGCGCGGGTCCTCTACATATAGGCCCATTTGCAAGCGTCAGCTTTCGCGTCAGCCGAGCAAAGTCGAGACAAGTCGACACATGGGGACACACGATGCTGTGAATCGTAATCCGCACTAGTCTATGAGGGGTGAAGGAAAGTATACGTACCGTTGAAAACACCTTCCTGCGTAAAGGAGACAACTTTGGTGCGATGTCTGGGTTTCGAACCCGGTGCAGCTACTTGGGAAGCAACCATGCTGACCGACACACCACCACCACCTTCTGCTACGCGCTGCATGCGCCGTCATGTGTCGCCTTCCCTCCTGGCGCCACAGGCCGATGGCGAAAGCGCTATAGGCGCTCAACGGCGAATGCAAGGCGAGCACAGCTGAACCCGTTTTCCTGGTGCTGCTAGGGCGACATACTGTAACTAGGCGCAGAACTGACTTCCTCTGACAAATCGGCCCTTTAATGCACATCAGGGCGAACACGAAGTTTCTAATATGAAGTTCTCAGTAACGATCCAAAGACGTTTCAGTATGTACGCGTCGGTACCACCAGAGCAGTGCCTATGTACTGTGAAGTGAAGGTCGACAGTTAGAGCCTGACATGAAGTATTTCATTAGCTTCCCACGAGTGCGTAATGCACAACATGGCTGTTGCTAGGAAGCGGTCTTATTCGCCGTTCAATAATATCTAGTTTTCTTTGCATCAATGTGGAAACGTTCCTGTTACTAAATACAAAGTTGCTAATTACAGTTCAAACTGGAAGCGACGGAAGAAAGCATTGGTTCCCGAGAAGGACGGTACTTTTCCTACGCCACATCTGACATTGCGTCTTACATACTCTTAAGCTGACATAATTCCATCCTACCAAAAAAGAAACAGATTTCGGAATGAGGTTCTTGAGATCTTGTGAGAGATGGAAGTCTGGTGCGGTGGTGTCGTACGTCATCCTGGCCGAGCGGTCTAAGGCGCAAGATTTCAGCTCTGGTTCCCGTATGGGGGCGTGGGTTCGAACCCCTCCTCTGACAATACATTTGAAACATTCTGAGACTAACGTACTCCCTTGATCTTATAGAACAAGTAAATTACGCAGAAACACGCCGTGGAGATTTTACTAGAGACGACAGTTTTAGCAGTGCAGGCGTCGCACGTCCGAAGGCCCGAGCGGCCGAAAAGAAATAGCGCTACATATTTTTCCATGCCGAGTTTTAGCTCTTCTCACGGACGTTTCCGTTTCGTGATCGTTGTGTTGTGGCTTCCCTAAAGGGCATCGCGAGAGACTACCAGGCTAGTCGCAAGTGGTCTGTACACGGCCTAAGACGTCCACACGTCTGGCAACATTCTCGCCAACTTATATGCCGTGCCAACGAGACGGGTTCATGTCCGATCTCCGAAATTAGGCAGCGTTGGGCGTGGTTAGTACTCGGGTGGGTGACGAACTAGGAAGTTCTGGTGCCGCGGTTTTCTTCAGTTTTGCTCCTTTCCTTAGTTTTTGGTGCTGCTGTGCGGTAATGCTAGGGTCCACCACGCTGCCCCCCCCCCCCCCCCAAATTGCTGTCCGTACGCTAAGGCGGCAACGTGTGGCCACAGTCAAATGGAAGGGCCCGTTGTGTGTTTGTCGATGTGGCCTCTCGCAGTCGTTTCTAGCGCGGGTCCTCTACATATAGGCCCATTTGCAAGCGTCAGCTTTCGCGTCAGCCGAGCAAAGTCGAGACAAGTCGACACGTGGGGACACACGATGCTGTGAATCGTAATCCGCACTAGTCTATGAGGGGCGAAGGAAAGTATACGTACCGTTGAAAACACCTTCCTGCGTAAAGGAGACAACTTTGGTGCGATGTCTGGGTTTCGAACCCGGTGCAGCTACTTGGGAAGCAACCATGCTGACCGACACACCACCACCACCTTCTGCTACGCGCTGCATGCGCCGTCATGTGTCGCCTTCCATCCTGGCGCCACAGGCCGATGGCGAAAGCGCTATAGGCGCTCAACTGCGAATGCAAGGCGAGCACAGCTGAACACGTTTTCCTGGTGCTGCTAGGGCGACATACTGTAACTAGGCGCAGAACTGACTTCCTCTGACAAATCGGCCCTTTAATGCACATCAGGGCGAACACGAAGTTTCTAATATGAAGTTCTCAGTAACGATCCAAAGACGTTTCAGTATGTACTCGTCGGTACCACCAGAGCAGTGCCTATGTACTGTGAAGTGAAGGTCGACAGTTAGAGCCTGACATGAAGTATTTCATTAGCTTCCCACGAGTGCGTAATGCACAACATGGCTGTTACTAGGAAGCGGTCTTATTCGCCGTTCAATAATATCTAGTTTTCTTTGCATCAATGTGGAAACGTTCCTGTTACTAAATACAAAGTTGCTAATTACAGTTCAAACTGGAAGCGACGGAAGAAAGCATTGGTTCCCGAGAAGGACGGTACTTTTCCTACGCCACATCTGACATTGCGTCTTACATACTCTTAAGCTGACATAATTCCATCCTATCAAAAAAGAAACAGATTTCGGAATGAGGTTCTTGAGATCTTGTGAGAGATGGAAGCCTGGAGCGGTGGTGTCGTACGTCATCCTGGCCAGAGCGGTCTAAGGCGCAAGACTTCAGCTCTGGTTCCCGTATGGGGGCGTGGGTTCGAACCCCTCCTCTGACAATACATATGAAACATTCGGAGACTAACGTACTCCCTTGATCTTATAGAACAAGTAAATTACGCAGAAACACGCCGTGGAGATTTTACTAGAGACGACAGTGGTAGCAATGCAGGCGTCGCACGTCCGAAGGCCCGAGCGGCCGAAAAGAAATAGCGCTACATATTTTTCCATGCCGAGTTTTAGCTCTTCTCACGTACGTTTCCGTTTCGTGATCGTTGTGTTGTGGCTTCCCTAAAGGGCATCGCGAGAGACTACCAGGCTAGTCGCAAGTGGTCTGTACACGGCCTAAGACGTCCACACGTCTGGCAACATTCTCGCCAACTTATATGCCGTGCCAACGAGACGGGTTCATGTCCGATCTCCGAAATTAGGCGGCGTTGGGCGTGGTTAGTACTCGGGTGGGTGACGAACTAGGAAGTTCTGGTGCCGCGGTTTTCTTCAGTTTTGCTCCTTTCCTTAGTTTTTGGTGCTGCTGTGCGGTAATGCTAGGGTCCACCACGCTGCCCCCCCCCCCCCCCCAAATTGCTGTCCGTACGCTAAGGCGGCAACGTGTGGCCACAGTCAAATGGAAGGGTCCGTTGTGTGTTTGTCGATGTGGCCTCTGGCAGTCGTTTCTAGAGCGGGTCCTCTACATATAGGCCCATTTGCAAGCGTCAGCTTTCGCGTCAGCCGAGCAAAGTCGAGACAAGTCGACACGTGGGGACACACGATGCTGTGAATCGTAATCCGCACTAGTCTATGAGGGGCGAAGGAAAATATACGTACCGTTGAAAACACCTTCCTGCGTAAAGGAGACAACTTTGGTGCGATGTCTGGGTTTCGAACCCGGTGCAGCTACTTGGGAAGCAACCATGCTGACCGACACACCACCACCACCTTCTGCTACGCGCTGCATGCGCCGTCATGTGTCGCCTTCCCTCCTGGCGCCACAGGCCGATGGCGAAAGCGCTATAGGCGCTCAACTGCGAATGCAAGGCGAGCACAGCTGAACCCGTTTTCCTGGTGCTGCTGGGGCGACATACTGTATCTAGGCGCAGAACTGACTTCCTCTGACAAATCGGCCCTTTAATGCACATCAGGGCGAACACGAAGTTTCTAATATGAAGTTCTCAGTAACGATCCAAAGACGTTTCAGTATGTACGCGTCGGTACCACCAGAGCAGTGCCTATGTACTGTGAAGTGAAGGTCGACAGTTAGAGCCTGACATGAAGTATTTCATTAGCTTCCCACGAGTGCGTAATGCACAACATGGCTGTTGCTAGGAAGCGGTCTTATTCGCCGTTCAATAATATCTAGTTTTCTTTGCATCAATGTGGAAACGTTCCTGTTACTAAATACAAAGTTGCTAATTACAGTTCAAACTGGAAGCGACGGAAGAAAGCATTGGTTCCCGAGAAGGACGGTACTTTTCCTACGCCACATCTGACATTGCGTCTCACATACTCTTAAGCTGACATAATGCCATCCTACCAAAAAAGAAACAGATTTCGGAATGAGGTTCTTGAGATCTTGTGAGAGATGGAAGCCTGGAGCGGTGGTGTCGTACGTCATCCTGGCCGAGCGGTCTAAGGCGCAAGATTTCAGCTCTGGTTCCCGTATGGGGGCGTGGGTTCGAACCCCTCCTCTGACAATACATTTGAAACATTCTGAGACTAACGTACTCCCTTGATCTTATAGAACAAGTAAATTACGCAGAAACACGCCGTGGAGATTTTACTAGAGACGACAGTGGCAGCAATGCAGACGTCGCACGTCCGAAGGCCCGAGCGGCCGAAAAGAAATAGCGCTACATATTTTTCCATGCCGAGTTTTAGCTCTTCTCACGGACGTTTCCGTTTCGTGATCGTTGTGTTGTGGCTTCCCTAAAGGGCATCGCGAGAGACTACCAGGCTAGTCGCAAGTGGTCTGTACACGGCCTAAGACGTCCACACGTCTGGCAACATTCTCGCCAACTTATATGCCGTGCCAACGAGACGGGTTCATGTCCGATCTCCGAAATTAGGCAGCGTTGGGCGTGCTTAGTACTCGGGTGGGTGACGAACTAGGAAGTTCTGGTGCCGCGGTTTTCTTCAGTTTTGCTCCTTTCCTTAGTTTTTGGTGCTGCTGTGCGGTAATGCTAGGGTCCACCACGCTGCCCCCCCCCCCCCAAATTGCTGTCCGTACGCTAAGGCGACAACGTGTGGCCACAGTCAAATGGAAGGGCCCGTTGTGTGTTTGTCGATGTGGCCTCTCGCAGTCGTTTCTAGCGCGGGTCCTCTACATATAGGCCCATTTTCAAGCGTCAGCTTTCGCGTCAGCCGAGCAAAGTCGAGACAAGTCGACACGTGGGGACACACGATGCTGTGAATCGTAATCCGCACTAGTCTATGAGGGGCGAAGGAAAGTATACGTACCGTTGAAAACACCTTCCTGCGTAAAGGAGACAACTTTGGTGCGATGTCTGGGTTTCGAACCCGGTGCAGCTACTTGGGAAGCAACCATGCTGACCGACACACCACCACCACCTTCTGCTACGCGCTGCATGCGCCGTCATGTGTCGCCTTCCCTCCTGGCGCCACAGGCCGATGGCGAAAGCGCTATAGGCGCTCAACTGCGAATGCAAGGCGAGCACAGCACAATATTAATGTGCTAATAGTAAACTGCAGAAGCGTCTATAGAAAGGTCCCAGAACTGCTCTCATTAATAAACGGTCACAACGCCCATATAGTACTAGGAACAGAAAGTTGGCTGAAACCAGACGTAAACAGTAATGAAATCCTAAACTCTGATTGGAATGTATACCGCAGAGATAGGCTGGACAGTGAAGGGGGAGGCGTGTTTATAGCGATAAGAAGTGCAATAGTATCGAAGGAAATTGACGGAGATTCGAATTGTGAAATGATTTGGGTGAAGGTCACGGTTAAAGCAGGCTCAGACATGGTAATTGGATGTCTCTATAGGCCCCCGGGCTCAGCAGCTGTTGTGGCTCAGCACCTGAAGAATAATTTGGAAAATATTTCGAGTAGATTTCCCCACCATGTTATAGTTCTGGGTGGAGATTTTAATTTGCCGGATATAGACTGGGAGACTCAAACGTTCATAACGGGTGGCAGGGACAAAGAATCCAGTGAAATATTTTTAAGTGCTTTATCTGAAAACTACCTTGAGCAGTTAAACAGAAAACCGACTCGTGGCGATAATATATTAGACCTTCTGGTGACAAACAGACCCGAACTATTTGAATCAGTTAATGCAGAACAGGGAATCAGCGATCATAAAGCGGTTACTGCGTCGATGATTTCAGCCGTAAATAGAAATATTAAAAAAGGTAGGAAGATTTTTCTGTTTAGCAAAAGTGACAAAAAGCAGATTACAGAGTACCTGACGGCTCAACACAAAAGTTTTATCTCAAGTGCAGATAGTGTTGAGGATCAGTGGACAAAGTTCAAAACCATGGTACAATATGCGTTAGATGAGTATGTGCCAAGCAAGATCGTAAGAGATGGAAAAGAGCCACCGTGGTACAACAACCGAGTTAGAAAACTGCTGCGGAAGCAAAGGGAACTTCACAGCAAACATAAACATAGCCAAAGCCTTGCAGACAAACAAAAATTACGCGAAGCGAAATGTAGTGTGAGGAGGGCTATGCGAGAGGCTTTCAATGAATTCGAAAGTAACGTTCTATGTACTGACTTGGCAGAAAATCCTAAGAAATTTTGGTCCTATGTCAAAGCGGTAGGTGGATCAAAACAAAATGTCCAGACACTCTGTGACCAAAATGGTACTGAAACAGAGGATGACAGACTAAAGGCCGAATTACTAAATGTCTTCTTCCAAAGCTGTTTCACAGAGGAAGACTGCACTGTGCTTCCTTCTCTAGATTGTCGCACAGTTGACAAAATGGTAGATATCGAAGTAGACGACAGAGGGATAGAGAAACAATTAAAATCGCTCAAAAGAGGAAAGGCCGCTGGTCCTGATGGGATACCAGTTCGATTTTACACAGAGTACGCGAAGGAACTTGCCCCCCTTCTTGCAGCGGTGTACCGTAGGTCTCTAGAAGAGCGAAGCGTTCCAAAGGATTGGAAAAGGGCACAGGTCATCCCCGTTCTCAAGAAGGGACGTCGAACAGATGTGCAGAACTATAGACCTATATCTCTAACGTCGATCAGTTGTAGAATTTTGGAACACGTATTATGTTCGAGTATAATGTCTTTTCTGGAGACTAGAAATCTACTCTGTAGGAATCAGCATGGGTTTCGAAAAAGACGGTCGTGTGAAACCCAGCTCGCGCTATTCGTCCACGAGACTCAGAGGGCCTTAGACACGGGTTCACAGGTAGATGCCGTGTTTCTTGACTTCCGCAAGGCGTTTGACACAGTTCCCCACAGTCGTTTAATGAACAAAGTAAGAGCATACGGACTATCAGATCAATTGTGTGATTGGATAGAGGAGTTCTTAGATAACAGAACGCAGCATGTCATTCTCAATGGAGAGAAGTCTTCCGAAGTAAGAGTGATTTCAGGTGTGCCGCAGGGGAGTGTCATAGGACCGTTGCTATTCACAATATACATAAATGACCTGGTGGATGACATCGGAAGTTCACTGAGGCTTTTTGCAGATGATGCTGTGGTGTATCGAGAGGTTGCAACAATGGAAAATTGTACTGAAATGCAGGAGGATCTGCAGCGAATTGACGCATGGTGCACGGAATGGCAATTGAATCTCAATGTAGAGAAGTGTAATGTGATGCGAATACATAGAAAGATAGGTCCCTTATCATTTAGCTACAAAATAGCAGGTCAGCAACTGGAAGCAGTTAATTCCATAAATTATCTGGGAGTACGCATTAGGAGTGATTTAAAATGGAATGATCATATAAAGTTGATCGTCGGTAAAGCAGATGCCAGACTGAGATTCATTGGAAGAATCCTAAGGAAATGCAATCCGACAACAAAGGAAGTAGGTTACAGTACGCTTGTTCGCCCAATGCTTGAATACTGCTCAGCAGTGTGGGATCCGCACCAGGTAGGGTTGATAGAAGAGATAGAGAAGATCCAACGGAGAGCAGCGCGTTTCGTTACAGGATCATTTAGTAATTGCGAAAGCGTTACGGAGATGATAGATAAACTCCAGTGGAAGACTCTGCAGGAGAGACGCTCAGTAGCTCGGTACGGGCTTTTGTTGAAGTTTCGAGAACATACCTTCACCGAAGAGTCAAGCAGTATATTGCTCCCTCCTACGTATATCTCGCGAAGAGACCATGAGGATAAAATCAGAGAGATTAGAGCCCACACAGAAGCATACCGACAATCCTTCTTTCCACGTACAATACGAGACTGGAATAGAAGGGAGAACCGATAGAGGTACTCAGGGTACCCTCCGCCACACACCGTCAGGTGGCTTGCGGAGTACGGATGTAGATGTAGATGTAGATGTAGAACCCGTTTTCCTGGTTCTGCTAGGGCGACATACTGTATCTAGGCGCAGAACTGACTTCCTCTGACAAATCGGCCCTTTAATGCACATCAGGGCGAACACGAAGTTTCTAATATGAAGTTCTCAGTAACGATCCAAAGACGTTTCAGTATGTACGCGTCGGTACCACCAGAGCAGTGCCTATGTACTGTGAAGTGAAGGTCGACAGTTAGAGCCTGACATGAAGTATTTCATTAGCTTCCCACGAGTGCGTAATGCACAACATGGCTGTTGCTAGGAAGCGGTCTTATTCGCCGTTCAATAATATCTAGTTTTCTTTGCATCAATGTGGAAACGTTCCTGTTACTAAATACAAAGTTGCTAATTACAGTTCAAACTGGAAGCGACGGAAGAAAGCATTGGTTCCCGAGAAGGACGGTACTTTTCCTACGCCACATCTGACATTGCGTCTTACATACTCTTAAGCTGACATAATTCCATCCTACCAAAAAAGAAACAGATTTCGGAATGAGGTTCTTGAGATCTTGTGAGAGATGGAAGCCTGGAGCGGTGGTGTCGTACGTCATCCTGGCCGAGCGGTCTAAGGCGCAAGATTTCAGCTATGGTTCCCGTATGGGGGCGTGGGTTCGAACCCCTCCTCTGACAATACATTTGAAACATTCTGAGACTAACGTACTCCCTTGATCTTATAGAACAAGTAAATTACGCAGAAACACGCCGTGGAGATTTTACTAGAGACGACAGTGGCAGCAATGCAGACGTCGCACGTCCGAAGGCCCGAGCGGCCGAAAAGAAATAGCGCTACATATTTTTCAATGCTAGTTTTAGCTCTTCTCACGGAGGTTTCCGTTTCGTGATCGTTGTGTTGTGGCTTCCCTAAAGGGCATCGCGAGAGACTACCAGGCTAGTCGCAAGTGGTCTGTACACGGCCTAAGACGTCCACACGTCTGGCAACATTCTCGCCAACTTATATGCCGTGCCAACGAGACGGGTTCATGTCCGATCTCCGAAATTAGGCAGCGTTGGGCGTGGTTAGTACTCGGGTGGGTGACGAACTAGGAAGTTCTGGTGCCGCGGTTTTCTTCAGTTTTGCTCCTTTCCTTAGTTTTTGGTGCTGCTGTGCGGTAATGCTAGGGTCCACAACGCTGCCCCCCCCCCCCCCCCCAAATTGCTGTCCGTACGCTAAGGCGACAACGTGTGGCCACAGTCAAATGGAAGGGCCCGTTGTGTGTTTGTCGATGTGGCCTCTCGCAGTCGTTTCTAGCGCGGGTCCTCTACATATAGGACCATTTGCAAGCGTCAGCTTTCGCGTCAGCCGAGCAAAGTCAAGACAAGTCGGCACGTGGGGACACACGATGCTGTGAATCGTAATCCGCACTAGTCTATGAGGGGCGAAGGAAAGTATACGTACTGTTGAAAACACCTTCCTGCGTAAAGGAGACAACTTTGGTGCGATGTCTGGGTTTCGAACCCGGTGCAGCTACTTGGGAAGCAACCATGCTGACCGACACACCACCACCACCTTCTGCTACGCGCTGCATGCGCCGTCATGTGTCGCCTTCCCTCCTGGCGCCACAGGCCGATGGCGAAAGCGCTATAGGCGCTCAACGGCGAATGCAAGGCGAGCACAGCTGAACCCGTTTTCCTGGTGCTGCTAGGGCGACATACTGTATCTAGGCGCAGAACTGACTTCCTCTGACAAATCGGCCCTTTAATGCACATCAGGGCGAACACGAAGTTTCTAATATGAAGTTCTCAGTAACGATCCAAAGACGTTTCAGTATGTACGCGTCGGTACCACCAGAGCAGTGCCTATGTACTGTGAAGTGAAGGTCGACAGTTAGAGCCTGACATGAAGTATTTCATTAGCTTCCCACGAGTGCGTAATGCACAACATGGCTGTTGCTAGGAAGCGGTCTTATTCGCCGTTCAATAATATCTAGTTTTCTTTGCATCAATGTGGAAACGTTCCTGTTACTAAATACAAAGTTGCTAATTACAGTTCAAACTGGAAGCGACGGAAGAAAGCATTGGTTCCCGAGAAGGACGGTACTTTTCCTACGCCACATCTGACATTGCGTCTTACATACTCTTAAGCTGACATAATTCCATCCTACCAAAAAAGAAACAGATTTCGGAATGAGGTTCTTGAGATCTTGTGAGAGATGGAAGCCTGGAGCGGTGGTGTCGTACGTCATCTTGGCCGAGCGGTCTAAGGCGCAAGATTTCAGCTCTGGTTCCCGTATGGAGGCGTGGGTTCGAACCCCTCCTCTGACAATACATTTGAAACATTCTGAGGCTAACGTACTCCCTTGATCTTATAGAACAAGTAAATTACGCAGAAACACGCCGTGGAGATTTTACTAGAGACGACAGTGGCAGCAATGCAGACGTCGCACGTCCGAAGGCCCGAGCGGCCGAAAAGAAATAGCGCTACATATTTTTCCATGCCGAGTTTTAGCTCTTCTCACGTACGTTTCCGTTTCGTGATCGTTGTGTTGTGGCTTCCCTAAAGGGCATCGCGAGAGACTACCAGGCTAGTCGCAAGTGGTCTGTACACGGCCTAAGACGTCCACACGTCTGGCAACATTCTCGCCAACTTATATGCCGTGCCAACGAGACGGGTTCATGTCCGATCTCCGAAATTAGGCAGCGTTGGGCGTGGTTAGTACTCGGGTGGGTGACGAACTAGGAAGTTCTGGTGCCGCGGTTTTCTTCAGTTTTGCTCCTTTCCTTAGTTTTTGGTGCTGCTGTGCGGTAATGCTAGGGTCCACCACGCTGCCCCCCCCCCCCCCCCCCCCAAATTGCTGTCCGTACGCTAAGGCGACAACGTGTGGCCACAGTCAAATGGAAGGGCCCGTTGTGTGTTTGTCGATGTGGCCTCTCGCAGTCGTTTCTAGCGCGGGTCCTCTACATATAGGACCATTTGCAAGCGTCAGCTTTCGCGTCAGCCGAGCAAAGTCAAGACAAGTCGGCACGTGGGGACACACGATGCTGTGAATCGTAATCCGCACTAGTCTATGAGGGGCGAAGGAAAGTATACGTACCGTTGAAAACACCTTCCTGCGTAAAGGAGACAACTTTGGTGCGATGTCTGGGTTTCGAACCCGGTGCAGCTACTTGGGAAGCAACCATGCTGACCGACACACCACCACCACCTTCTGCTACGCGCTGCATGCGCCGTCATGTGTCGCCTTCCCTCCTGGCGCCACAGGCCGATGGCGAAAGCGCTATAGGCGCTCAACGGCGAATGCAAGGCGAGCACAGCTGAACCCGTTTTCCTGGTGCTGCTAGGGCGACATACTGTATCTAGGCGCAGAACTGACTTCCTCTGACAAATCGGCCCTTTAATGCACATCAGGGCGAACACGAAGTTTCTAATATGAAGTTCTCAGTAACGATCCAAAGACGTTTCAGTATGTACGCGTCGGTACCACCAGAGCAGTGCCTATGTACTGTGAAGTGAAGGTCGACAGTTAGAGCCTGACATGAAGTATTTCATTAGCTTCCCACGAGTGCGTAATGCACAACATGGCTGTTGCTAGGAAGCGGTCTTATTCGCCGTTCAATAATATCTAGTTTTCTTTGCATCAATGTGGAAACGTTCCTGTTACTAAATACAAAGTTGCTAATTACAGTTCAAACTGGAAGCGACGGAAGAAAGCATTGGTTCCCGAGAAGGACGGTACTTTTCCTACGCCACATCTGACATTGCGTCTTACATACTCTTAAGCTGACATAATTCCATCCTACCAAAAAAGAAACAGATTTCGGAATGAGGTTCTTGAGATCTTGTGAGAGATGGAAGCCTGGAGCGGTGGTGTCGTACGTCATCTTGGCCGAGCGGTCTAAGGCGCAAGATTTCAGCTCTGGTTCCCGTATGGAGGCGTGGGTTCGAACCCCTCCTCTGACAATACATTTGAAACATTCTGAGGCTAACGTACTCCCTTGATCTTATAGAACAAGTAAATTACGCAGAAACACGCCGTGGAGATTTTACTAGAGACGACAGTGGCAGCAATGCAGACGTCGCACGTCCGAAAAGAAATAGCGCTACATATTTTTCCATGCCGAGTTTTAGCTCTTCTCACGTACGTTTCCGTTTCGTGATCGTTGTGTTGTGGCTTCCCTAAAGGGCATCGCGAGAGACTACCAGGCTAGTCGCAAGTGGTCTGTACACGGCCTAAGACGTCCACACGTCTGGCAACATTCTCGCCAACTTATATGCCGTGCCAACGAGACGGGTTCATGTCCGATCTCCGAAATTAGGCAGCGTTGGGCGTGGTTAGTACTCGGGTGGGTGACGAACTAGGAAGTTCTGGTGCCGCGGTTTTCTTCAGTTTTGCTCCTTTCCTTAGTTTTTGGTGCTGCTGTGCGGTAATGCTAGGGTCCACCACGCTGCCCCCCCCCCCCCAAATTGCTGTCCGTACGCTAAGGCGACAACGTGTGGCCACAGTCAAATGGAAGGGCCCGTTGTGTGTTTGTCGATGTGGCCTCTCGCAGTCGTTTCTAGCGCGGGTCCTCTACATATAGGACCATTTGCAAGCGTCAGCTTTCGCGTCAGCCGAGCAAAGTCGAGACAAGTCGGCACGTGGGGACACACGATGCTGTGAATCGTAATCCGCACTAGTCTATGAGGGGCGAAGGAAAGTATACGTACCGTTGAAAACACCTTCCTGCGTAAAGGAGACAACTTTGGTGCGATGTCTGGGTTTCGAACCCGGTGCAGCTACTTGGGAAGCAACCATGCTGACCTACACACCACCACCACCTTCTGCTACGCGCTGCATGCGCCGTCATGTGTCGCCTTCCCTCCTGGCGCCACAGGCCGATGGCGAAAGCGCTATAGGCGCTCAACGGCGAATGCAAGGCGAGCACAGCTGAACCCGTTTTCCTGGTGCTGCTAGGGCGACATACTGTATCTAGGCGCAGAACTGACTTCCTCTGACAAATCGGCCCTTTAATGCACATCAGGGCGAACACGAAGTTTCTAATATGAAGTTCTCAGTAACGATCCAAAGACGTTTCAGTATGTACGCGTCGGTACCACCAGAGCAGTGCCTATGTACTGTGAAGTGAAGGTCGACAGTTAGAGCCTGACATGAAGTATTTCATTAGCTTCCCACGAGTGCGTAATGCACAACATGGCTGTTGCTAGGAAGCGGTCTTATTCGCCGTTCAATAATATCTAGTTTTCTTTGCATCAATGTGGAAACGTTCCTGTTACTAAATACAAAGTTGCTAATTACAGTTCAAACTGGAAGCGACGGAAGAAAGCATTGGTTCCCGAGAAGGACGGTACTTTTCCTACGCCACATCTGACATTGCGTCTTACATACTCTTAAGCTGACATAATTCCATCCTACCAAAAAAGAAACAGATTTCGGAATGAGGTTCTTGAGATCTTGTGAGAGATGGAAGCCTGGAGCGGTGGTGCCGTACGTCATCTTGGCCGAGCGGTCTAAGGCGCAAGATTTCAGCTCTGGTTCCCGTATGGGGGCGTGGGTTCGAACCCCTCCTCTGACAATACATTTGAAACATTCTGAGGCTAACGTACTCCCTTGATCTTATAGAACAAGTAAATTACGCAGAAACACGCCGTGGAGATTTTACTAGAGACGACAGTGGCAGCAATGCAGACGTCGCACGTCCGAAGGCCCGAGCGGCCGAAAAGAAATAGCGCTACATATTTTTCCATGCCGAGTTTTAGCTCTTCTCACGTACGTTTCCGTTTCGTGATCGTTGTGTTGTGGCTTCCCTAAAGGGCATCGCGAGAGACTACCAGGCTAGTCGCAAGTGGTCTGTACACGGCCTAAGACGTCCACACGTCTGGCAACATTCTCGCCAACTTATATGCCGTGCCAACGAGACGGGTTCATGTCCGATCTCCGAAATTAGGCAGCGTTGGGCGTGGTTAGTACTCGGGTGGGTGACGAACTAGGAAGTTCTGGTGCCGCGGTTTTCTTCAGTTTTGCTCCTTTCCTTAGTTTTTGGTGCTGCTGTGCGGTAATGCTAGGGTCCACCACGCTGCCCCCCCCCCCAAATTGCTGTCCGTACGCTAAGGCGACAACGTGTGGCCACAGTCAAATGGAAGGGCCCGTTGTGTGTTTGTCGATGTGGCCTCTCGCAGTCGTTTCTAGCGCGGGTCCTCTACATATAGGCCCATTTGCAAGCGTCAGCTTTCGCGTCAGCCAAGCAAAGTCGAGACAAGTCGACACATGGGGACACACGATGCTGTGAATCGTAATCCGCACTAGTCTATGAGGGGCGAAGGAAAGTATACGTACCGTTGAAAACACCTTCCTGCGTAAAGGAGACAACTTTGGTGCGATGTCTGGGTTTCGAACCCGGTGCAGCTACTTGGGAAGCAACCATGCTGACCGACACACCACCACCACCTTCTGCTACGCGCTGCATGCGCCGTCATGTGTCGCCTTCCCTCCTGGCGCCACAGGCCGATGGCGAAAGCGCTATAGGCGCTCAACTGCGAATGTAAGGCGAGCACAGCTGAACCCGTTTTCCTGGTGCTGCTAGGGCGACATACTGTAACTAGGCGCAGAACTGACTTCCTCTGACAAATCGGCTCTTTAATGCACATCAGGGCGAACACGAAGTTTCTAGTATGAAGTTCTCAGTAACGATCCAAAGACGTTTCAGTATGTACGCGTCGGTACCACCAGAGCAGTGCCTATGTACTGTGAAGTGAAGGTCGACAGTTAGAGCCTGACATGAAGTATTTCATTAGCTTCCCACGAGTGCGTAATGCACAACATGGCTGTTGCTAGGAAGCGGTCTTATTCGCCGTTCAATAATATCTAGTTTTCTTTGCATCAATGTGGAAACGTTCCTGTTACTAAATACAAAGTTGCTAATTACAGTTCAAACTGGAAGCGACGGAAGAAAGCATTGGTTCCCGAGAAGGACGGTACTTTTCCTACGCCACATCTGACATTGCGTCTTACATACTCTTAAGCTGACATAATGCCATCCTACCAAAAAAGAAACAGATTTCGGAATGAGGTTCTTGAGATCTTGTGAGAGATGGAAGCCTGGAGCGGTGGTGTCGTACGTCATCCTGGCCGAGCGGTCTAAGGCGCAAGATTTCAGCTCTGGTTCCCGTATGGGGGCGTGGGTTCGAACCCCTCCTCTGACAATACATTTGAAACATTCTGAGACTAACGTACTCCCTTGATCTTATAGAACAAGTAAATTACGCAGAAACACGCCGTGGAGATTTTACTAGAGACGACAGTGGCAGCAATGCAGACGTCGCACGTCCGAAGGCCCGAGCGGCCGAAAAGAAATAGCGCTACATATTTTTCCATGCCGAGTTTTAGCTCTTCTCACGGACGTTTCCGTTTCGTGATCGTTGTGTTGTGGCTTCCCTAAAGGGCATCGCGAGAGACTACCAGGCTAGTCGCAAGTGGTCTGTACACGGCCTAAGACGTCCACACGTCTGGCAACATTCTCGCCAACTTATATGCCGTGCCAACGAGACGGGATCATGTCCGATCTCCGAAATTAGGCAGCGTTGGGCGTGGTTAGTACTCGGGTGGGTGACGAACTAGGAAGTTCTGGTGCCGCGGTTTTCTTCAGTTTTGCTCCTTTCCTTAGTTTTTGGTGCTGCTGTGCGGTAATGCTAGGGTCCACCACGCTGCCCCCCCCCCCCCAAATTGCTGTCCGTACGCTAAGGCGGCAACGTGTGGCCACAGTCAAATGGAAGGGCCCGTTGTGTGTTTGTCGATGTGGCCTCTGGCAGTCGTTTCTAGAGCGGGTCCTCTACATATAGGCCCATTTGCAAGCGTCAGCTTTCGCGTCAGCCGAGCAAAGTCGAGACAAGTCGACACGTGGGGACACACGATGCTGTGAATCGTAATCCGCACTAGTCTATGAGGGGCGAAGGAAAGTATACGTACTGTTGAAAACACCTTCCTGCGTAAAGGAGACAACTTTGGTGCGATGTCTGGGTTTCGAACCCGGTGCAGCTACTTGGGAAGCAACCATGCTGACCTACACACCACCACCACCTTCTGCTACGCGCTGCATGCGCCGTCATGTGTCGCCTTCCCTCCTGGCGCCACAGGCCGATGGCGAAAGCGCTATAGGCGCTCAACTGCGAATGCAAGGCGAGCACAGCTGAACCCGTTTTCCTGGTGCTGCTGGGGCGACATACTGTTTCTAGGCGCAGAACTGACTTCCTCTGACAAATCGGCCCTTTAATGCACATCAGGGCGAACACGAAGTTTCTAATATGAAGTTCTCAGTAACGATCCAAAGACGTTTCAGTATGTACGCGTCGGTACCACCAGAGCAGTGCCTATGTACTGTGAAGTGAAGGTCGACAGTTAGAGCCTGACATGAAGTATTTCATTAGCTTCCCACGAGTGCGTAATGCACAACATGGCTGTTGCTAGGAAGCGGTCTTATTCGCCGTTCAATAATATCTAGTTTTCTTTGCATCAATGTGGAAACGTTCCTGTTACTAAATACAAAGTTGCTAATTACAGTTCAAACTGGAAGCGACGGAAGAAAGCATTGGTTCCCGAGAAGGTCGGTACTTTTCCTACGCCACATCTGACATTGCGTCTTACATACTCTTAAGCTGACATAATGCCATTCTACCAAAAAAGAAACAGATTTCGGAATGAGGTTCTTGAGATCTTGTGAGAGATGGAAGCCTGGAGCGGTGGTGTCGTACGTCATCCTGGCCGAGCGGTCTAAGGCGCAAGATTTCAGCTCTGGTTCCCGTATGGGGGCGTGGGTTCGAACCCCTCCTCTGACAATACATTTGAAACATTCTGAGACTAACGTACTCCCTTGATCTTATAGAACAAGTAAATTACGCAGAAACACGCCGTGGAGATTTTACTAGAGACGACAGTGGCAGCAATGCAGACGTCGCACGTCCGAAGGCCCGAGCGGCCGAAAAGAAATAGCGCTACATATTTTTCCATGCCGAGTTTTAGCTCTTCTCACGGACGTTTCCGTTTCGTGATCGTTGTGTTGTGGCTTCCCTAAAGGGCATCGCGAGAGACTACCAGGCTAGTCGCAAGTGGTCTGTACACGGCCTAAGACGTCCACACGTCTGGCAACATTCTCGCCAACTTATATGCCGTGCCAACGAGACGGGTTCATGTCCGATCTCCGAAATTAGGCAGCGTTGGGCGTGGTTAGTACTCGGGTGGGTGACGAACTAGGAAGTTCTGGTGCCGCGGTTTTCTTCAGTTTTGCTCCTTTCCTTAGTTTTTGGTGCTGCTGTGCGGTAATGCTAGGGTCCACCACGCTGCCCCCCCCCCCCCTCAAATTGCTGTCCGTACGCTAAGGCGGCAACGTGTGGCCACAGTCAAATGGAAGGGCCCGTTGTGTGTTTGTCGATGTGGCCTCTCGCAGTCGTTTCTAGCGCGGGTCCTCTACATATAGGCCCATTTGCATGCGTCAGCTTTCGCAAAGTCGAGACAAGTCGACACATGGGGACACACGATGCTGTGAATCGTAATCCGCACTAGTCTATGAGGGGCGAAGGAAAGTATACGTACCGTTGAAAACACCTTCCTGCGTAAAGGAGACAACTTTGGTGCGATGTCTGGGTTTCGAACCCGGTGCAGCTACTTGGGAAGCAACCATGCTGACCGACACACCACCACCACCTTCTGCTACGCGCTGCATGCGCCGTCATGTGTCGCCTTCCCTCCTGGCGCCACAGGCCGATGGCGAAAGCGCTATAGGCGCTCAACTGCGAATGTAAGGCGAGCACAGCTGAACCCGTTTTCCTGGTGCTGCTAGGGCGACATACTGTAACTAGGCGCAGAACTGACTTCCTCTGACAAATCGGCTCTTTAATGCACATCAGGGCGAACACGAAGTTTCTAATATGAAGTTCTCAGTAACGATCCAAAGACGTTTCAGTATGTACGCGTCGGTACCACCAGAGCAGTGCCTATGTACTGTGAAGTGAAGGTCGACAGTTAGAGCCTGACGTGAAGTATTTCATTAGCTTCCCACGAGTGCGTAATGCACAACATGGCTGTTGCTAGGAAGCGGTCTTATTCGCCGTTCAATAATCTCTAGTTTTCTTTGCATCAATGTGGAAACGTTCCTGTTACTAAATACAAAGTTGCTAATTACAGTTCAAACTGGAAGCGACGGAAGAAAGCATTGGTTCCCGAGAAGGACGGTACTTTTCCTACGCCACATCTGACATTGCGTCTTACATACTCTTAAGCTGACATAATTCCATCCTACCAAAAAAGAAACAGATTTCGGAATGAGGTTCTTGAGATCTTGTGAGAGATGGAAGCCTGGAGCGGTGGTGTCGTACGTCATCCTGGCCGAGCGGTCTAAGGCGCAAGACTTCAGCTCTGGTTCCCGTATGGGGGCCTGGGTTCGAACCCCTCCTCTGACAATACATTTGAAACATTCTGAGACTAACGTACTCCCTTGATCTTATAGAACAAGTAAATTACGCAGAAACACGCCGTGGAGATTTTACTAGAGACGACAGTGGTAGCAATGCAGGCGTCGCACGTCCGAAGGCCCGAGCGGCCGAAAAGAAATAGCGCTACATATTTTTCCATGCCGAGTTTTAGCTCTTCTCACGGACGTTTCCGTTTCGTGATCGTTGTGTTGTGGCTTCCCTAAAGGGCATCGCGAGAGACTACCAGGCTAGTCGCAAGTGGTCTGTACACGGCCTAAGACGTCCACACGTCTGGCAACATTCTCGCCAACTTATATGCCGTGCCAACGAGACGGGTTCATGTCCGATCTCCGAAATTAGGCAGCGTTGGGCGTGGTTAGTACTCGGGTGGGTGACGAACTAGGAAGTTCTGGTGCCGCGGTTTTCTTCAGTTTTGCTCCTTTCCTTAGTTTTTGGTGCTGCTGTGCGGTAATGCTAGGGTCCACCACGCTGCCCCCCCCAAATTGCTGTCTGTACGCTAAGGCGGCAACGTGTGGCCACAGTCAAATGGAAGGGACCGTTGTGTGTTTGTCGATGTGGCCTCTCGCAGTCGTTTCTAGAGCGGGTCCTCTACATATAGGCCCATTTTCAAGCGTCAGCTTTCGCGTCAGCCGAGCAAAGTCGAGACAAGTCGACACGTGGGGACACACGATGCTGTGAATCGTAATCCGCACTAGTCTATGAGGGGCGAAGGAAAGTATACGTACCGTTGAAAACACCTTCCTGCGTAAAGGAGACAACTTTGGTGCGATGTCTGGGTTTCGAACCCGGTGCAGCTACTTGGGAAGCAACCATGCTGACCGACACACCACCACCACCTTCTGCTACGCGCTGCATGCGCCGTCATGTGTCGCCTTCCCTCCTGGCGCCACAGGCCGATGGCGAAAGCGCTATAGGCGCTCAACTGCGAATGCAAGGCGAGCACAGCTGAACCCGTCTTCCTGGTGCTGCTGGGGCGACATACTGTATCTAGGCGCAGAACAGACTTCCTCTGACAAATCGGCCCTTTAATGCACATCAGGGCGAACACGAAGTTTCTAATATGAAGTTCTCAGTAACGATCCAAAGACGTTTCAGTATGTACGCGTCGGTACCACCAGAGCAGTGCCTATGTACTGTGAAGTGAAGGTCGACAGTTAGAGCCTGACATGAAGTATTTCATTAGCTTCCCACGAGTGCGTAATGCACAACATGGCTGTTGCTAGGAAGCGGTCTTATTCGCCGTTCAATAATATCTAGTTTTCTTTGCATCAATGTGGAAACGTTCCTGTTACTAAATACAAAGTTGCTAACTACAGTTCAAACTGGAAGCGACGGAAGAAAGCATTGGTTCCCGAGAAGGACGGTACTTTTCCTACGCCACATCTGACATTGCGTCTTACATACTCTTAAGCTGACATAATGCCATCCTACCAAAAAAGAAACAGATTTCGGAATGAGGTTCTTGAGATCTTGTGAGAGATGGAAGCCTGGAGCGGTGGTGTCGTACGTCATCCTGGCCGAGCGGTCTAAGGCGCAAGACTTCAGCTCTGGTTCCCGTATGGGGGCGTGGGTTCGAACCCGTCCTCTGACAATACATTTGAAACATTCTGAGACTAACGTACTCCCTTGATCTTATAGAACAAGTAAATTACGCAGAAACACGCCGTGGAGATTTTACTAGAGACGACAGTGGTAGCAATGCAGGCGTCGCACGTCCGAAGGCCCGAGCGGCCGAAAAGAAATAGCGCTACATATTTTTCCATGCCGAGTTTTAGCTCTTCTCACGGACGTTTCCGTTTCGTGATCGTTGTGTTGTGGCTTCCCTAAAGGGCATCGCGAGAGACTACCAGGCTAGTCGCAAGTGGTCTGTACACGGCCTAAGACGTCCACACGTCTGGCAACATTCTCGCCAACTTATATGCCGTGCCAACGAGACGGGTTCATGTCCGATCTCCGAAATTAGGCAGCGTTGGGCGTGGTTAGTACTCGGGTGGGTGACGAACTAGGAAGTTCTGGTGCCGCGGTTTTCTTCAGTTTTGCTCCTTTCCTTAGTTTTTGGTGCTGCTGTGCGGTAATGCTAGGGTCCACCACTCTGCCCCCCCCCCCCCCCCCCCCAAATTGCTGTCCGTACGCTAAGGCGGCAACGTGTGGCCACAGTCAAATGGAAGGGCCCGTTGTGTGTTTGTCGATGTGGCCTCTGGCAGTCGTTTCTAGAGCGGGTCCTCTACATATGGGCCCGTTTGCAAGCGTCAGCTTTCGCGTGAGCCGAGCAAAGTCGAGACAAGTCGACACGTGGGGACACACGATGCTGTGAATCGTAATCCGCACTAGTCTATGAGGGGCGAAGGAAAGTATACGTACCGTTGAAAACACCTTCCTGCGTAAAGGAGACAACTTTGGTGCGATGTCTGGGTTTCGAACCCGGTGCAGCTACTTGGGAAGCAACCATGCTGACCGACACACCACCACCACCTTCTGCTACGCGCTGCATGCGCCGTCATGTGTCGCCTTCCCTCCTGGCGCCACAGGCCGATGGCGAAAGCGCTATAGGCGCTCAACTGCGAATGCAAGGCGAGCACAGCTGAACCCGTCTTCCTGGTGCTGCTGGGGCGACATACTGTATCTAGGCGCAGAACAGACTTCCTCTGACAAATCGGCCCTTTAATGCACATCAGGGCGAACACGAAGTTTCTAATATGAAGTTCTCAGTAACGATCCAAAGACGTTTCAGTATGTACGCGTCGGTACCACCAGAGCAGTGCCTATGTACTGTGAAGTGAAGGTCGACAGTTAGAGCCTGACATGAAGTATTTCATTAGCTTCCCACGAGTGCGTAATGCACAACATGGCTGTTGCTAGGAAGCGGTCTTATTCGCCGTTCAATAATATCTAGTTTTCTTTGCATCAATGTGGAAACGTTCCTGTTACTAAATACAAAGTTGCTAACTACAGTTCAAACTGGAAGCGACGGAAGAAAGCATTGGTTCCCGAGAAGGACGGTACTTTTCCTACGCCACATCTGACATTGCGTCTTACATACTCTTAAGCTGACATAATGCCATCCTACCAAAAAAGAAACAGATTTCGGAATGAGGTTCTTGAGATCTTGTGAGAGATGGAAGCCTGGAGCGGTGGTGTCGTACGTCATCCTGGCCGAGCGGTCTAAGGCGCAAGACTTCAGCTCTGGTTCCCGTATGGGGGCGTGGGTTCGAACCCGTCCTCTGACAATACATTTGAAACATTCTGAGACTAACGTACTCCCTTGATCTTATAGAACAAGTAAATTACGCAGAAACACGCCGTGGAGATTTTACTAGAGACGACAGTGGTAGCAATGCAGGCGTCGCACGTCCGAAGGCCCGAGCGGCCGAAAAGAAATAGCGCTACATATTTTTCCATGCCGAGTTTTAGCTCTTCTCACGGACGTTTCCGTTTCGTGATCGTTGTGTTGTGGCTTCCCTAAAGGGCATCGCGAGAGACTACCAGGCTAGTCGCAAGTGGTCTGTACACGGCCTAAGACGTCCACACGTCTGGCAACATTCTCGCCAACTTATATGCCGTGCCAACGAGACGGGTTCATGTCCGATCTCCGAAATTAGGCAGCGTTGGGCGTGGTTAGTACTCGGGTGGGTGACGAACTAGGAAGTTCTGGTGCCGCGGTTTTCTTCAGTTTTGCTCCTTTCCTTAGTTTTTGGTGCTGCTGTGCGGTAATGCTAGGGTCCACCACGCTGCCCCCCCCCCCCCCCCCCAAATTGCTGTCTGTACGCTAAGGCGGCAACGTGTGGCCACAGTCAAATGGAAGGGACCGTTGTGTGTTTGTCGATGTGGCCTCTCGCAGTCGTTTCTAGAGCGGGTCCTCTACATATAGGCCTATTTTCAAGCGTCAGCTTTCGCGTCAGCCGAGCAAAGTCGAGACAAGTCGACACGTGGGGACACACGATGCTGTGAATCGTAATCCGCACTAGTCTATGAGGGGCGAAGGAAAGTATACGTACCGTTGAAAACACCTTCCTGCGTAAAGGAGACAACTTTGGTGCGATGTCTGGGTTTCGAACCCGGTGCAGCTACTTGGGAAGCAACCATGCTGACCGACACACCACCACCACCTTCTGCTACGCGCTGCATGCGCCGTCATGTGTCGCCTTCCCTCCTGGCGCCACAGGCCGATGGCGAAAGCGCTATAGGCGCTCAACTGCGAATGCAAGGCGTGCACAGCTGAACCCGTTTTCCTGGTGCTGCTGGGGCGACATACTGTATCTAGGCGCAGAACTGACTTCCTCTGACAAATCGGCCCTTTAATGCACATCAGGGCGAACACGAAGTTTCTAATATGAAGTTCTCAGTAACGATCCAAAGACGTTTCAGTATGTACGCGTCGGTACAACCAGAGCAGTGCCTATGTACTGTGAAGTGAAGGTCGACAGTTAGAGCCTGACATGAAGTATTTCATTAGCTTCCCACGAGTGCGTAATGCACAACATGGCTGTTGCTAGGAAGCGGTCTTATTCGCCGTTCAATAATATCTAGTTTTCTTTGCATCAATGTGGAAACGTTCCTGTTACTAAATACAAAGTTGCTAATTACAGTTCAAACTGGAAGCGACGGAAGAAAGCATTGGTTCCCGAGAAGGTCGGTACTTTTCCTACGCCACATCTGACATTGCGTCTTACATACTCTTAAGCTGACATAATGCCATCCTACCAAAAAAGAAACAGATTTCGGAATGAGGTTCTTGAGATCTTGTGAGAGATGGAAGCCTGGAGCGGTGGTGTCGTACGTCATCCTGGCCGAGCGGTCTAAGGCGCAAGATTTCAGCTCTGGTTCCCGTATGGGGGCGTGGGTTCGAACCCCTCCTCTGACAATACATTTGAAACATTCTGAGACTAACGTACTCCCTTGATCTTATAGAACAAGTAAATTACGCAGAAACACGCCGTGGAGATTTTACTAGAGACGACAGTGGTAGCAATGCAGGCGTCGCACGTCCGAAGGCCCGAGCGGCCGAAAAGAAATAGCGCCACATATTTTTCCATGCCGAGTTTTAGCTCTTCTCACGGACGTTTCCGTTTCGTGATCGTTGTGTTGTGGCTTCCCTAAAGGGCATCGCGAGAGACTACCAGGCTAGTCGCAAGTGGTCTGTACACGGCCTAAGACGTCCACACGTCTGGCAACATTCTCGCCAACTTATATGCCGTGCCAACGAGACGGGTTCATGTCCGATCTCCGAAATTAGGCAGCGTTGGGCGTGGTTAGTACTCGGGTGGGTGACGAACTAGGAAGTTCTGGTGCCGCGGTTTTCTTCAGTTTTGCTCCTTTCCTTAGTTTTTGGTGCTGCTGTGCGGTAACGCTAGGGTCCACCACGCTGCCCCCCCCCCCCCCCAAATTGCTGTCCGTACGCTAAGGCGACAACGTGTGGCCACAGTCAAATGGAAGGGCCCGTTGTGTGTTTGTCGATGTGGCCTCTCGCAGTCGTTTCTAGCGCGGGTCCTCTAATATAGGCCCATTTTCAAGCGTCAGCTTTCGCGTCAGCCGAGCAAAGTCGAGACAAGTCGACACGTGGGGACACACGATGCTGTGAATCGTAATCCGCACTAGTCTATGAGGGGCGAAGGAAAGTATACGTACCGTTGAAAACACCTTCCTGCGTAAAGGAGACAACTTTGGTGCGATGTCTGGGTTTCGAACCCGGTGCAGCTACTTGGGAAGCAACCATGCTGACCGACACACCACCACCACCTTCTGCTACGCGCTGCATGCGCCGTCATGTGTCGCCTTCCCTCCTGGCGCCACAGGCCGATGGCGAAAGCGCTATAGGCGCTCAACGGCGAATGCAAGTCGAGCACAGCTGAACCCGTTTTCCTGGTGCTGCTAGGGCGACATAATATAACTAGGCGCAGAACTGACTTCCTCTGACAAATCGGCCCTTTAATGCACATCAGGGCGAACACGAAGTTTCTAATATGAAGTTCTCAGTAACGATCCAAAGACGTTTCAGTATGTACGCGTCGGTACCACCAGAGCAGTGCCTATGTACTGTGAAGTGAAGGTCGACAGTTAGAGTCTGACATGAAGTATTTCATTAGCTTCCCACGAGTGCGTAATGCACAACATGGCTGTTGCTAGGAAGCGGTCTTATTCGCCGTTCAATAATATCTAGTTTTCTTTGCATCAATGTGGAAACGTTCCTGTTACTAAATACAAAGTTGCTAATTACAGTTCAAACTGGAAGCGACGGAAGAAAGCATTGGTTCCCGAGAAGGACGGTACTTTTCCTACGCCACATCTGACATTGCGTCTTACATACTCTTAAGCTGACATAATTCCATCCTACCAAAAAAGAAACAGATTTCGGAATGAGGTTCTTGAGATCTTGTTAGATATGGAAGCCTGGAGCGGTGGTGTCGTACGTCATCCTGGCCGAGCGGTCTAAGGCGCAAGATTTCAGCTCTGGTTCCCGTATGGGGGCGTGGGTTCGAACCCCTCCGCTGACAATACATTTGAAACACTCTGAGACTAACCTACTCCCTTGATCTTATAGAACAAGTAAATTACGCAGAAACACGCCGTGGAGATTTTACTAGAGACGACAGTGGTAGCAATGCAGGCGTCGCACGTCCGAAGGCCCGAGCGGCCGAAAAGAAATAGCGCTACATATTTTTCCATGCCGAGTTTTAGCTCTTCTCACGGACGTTTCCGTTTCGTGATCGTTGTGTTGTGGCTTCCCTAAAGGGCATCGCGAGAGACTACCAGGCTAGTCGCAAGTGGTCTGTACACGGCCTAAGACGTCCACACGTCTGGCAACATTCTCGCCAACTTATATGCCGTGCCAACGAGACGGGTTCATGTCCGATCTCCGAAATTAGGCAGCGTTGGGCGTGGTTAGTACTCGGGTGGGTGACGAACTAGGAAGTTCTGGTGCCGCGGTTTTCTTCAGTTTTGCTCCTTTCCTTAGTTTTTGGTGCTGCTGTGCGGTAATGCTAGGGTCCACCACGCTGCCCCCCCCCCCCCCCCCCCCCAAATTGCTGTCCGTACGCTAAGGCGACAACGTGTGGCCACAGTCAAATGGAAGGGCCCGTTGTGTGTTTGTCGATGTGGCCTCTGGCAGTCGTTTCTAGCGCGGGTCCTCTACATATAGGCCCATTTGCAAGCGTCAGCTGAGCAAAGTCGAGACAAGTCGACACATGGGGACACACGATGCTGTGAATCGTAATCCGCACTAGTCTATGAGGGGCGAAGGAAAGTATACGTACCGTTGAAAACACCTTCCTGCGTAAAGGAGACAACTTTGGTGCGATGTCTGGGTTTCCAACCCGATGCAGCTACTTGGGAAGCAACCATGCTGACCGACACACCACCACCACCTTCTGCTACGCGCTGCATGCGCCGTCATGTGTCGCCTTCCCTTCTGGCGCCACAGGCCGATGGCGAAAGCGCTATAGGCGCTCAACGGTGAATGCAAGGCGAGCACAGCTGAACCCGTTTTCCTGGTGCTGCTTGGGCGACATAATGTAACTAGGCGCAGAACTGACTTCCTCTGACAAATCGGCCCTTTAATGCACATCAGGGCGAACACGAAGTTTCTAATATGAAGTTCTCAGTAACGATCCAAAGACGTTTCAGTATGTACGCGTCGGTACCACCAGAGCAGTGCCTATGTACTGTGAAGTGAAGGTCGACAGTTAGAGCCTGACATGAAGTATTTCATTAGCTTCCCACGAGTGCGTAATGCACAACATGGCTGTTGCTAGGAAGCGGTCTTATTCGCCGTTCAATAATATCTAGTTTTCTTTGCATCAATGTGGAAACGTTCCTGTTACTAAATACAAAGTTGCTAATTACAGTTCAAACTGGAAGCGACGGAAGAAAGCATTGGTTCCCGAGAAGGACGGTACTTTTCCTACGCCACATCTGACATTGCGTCTTACATACTCTTAAGCTGACATAATTCCATCCTACCAAAAAAGAAACAGATTTCGGAATGAGGTTCTTGAGATCTTGTTAGATATGGAAGCCTGGAGCGGTGGTGTCGTACGTCATCCTGGCCGAGCGGTCTAAGGCGCAAGATTTCAGCTCTGGTTCCCGTATGGGGGCGTGGGTTCGAACCCCTCCGCTGACAATACATTTGAAACACTCTGAGACTAACCTACTCCCTTGATCTTATAGAACAAGTAAATTACGCAGAAACACGCCGTGGAGATTTTACTAGAGACGACAGTGGTAGCAATGCAGGCGTCGCACGTCCGAAGGCCCGAGCGGCCGAAAAGAAATAGCGCTACATATTTTTCCATGCCGAGTTTTAGCTCTTCTCACGGACGTTTCCGTTTCGTGATCGTTGTGTTGTGGCTTCCCTAAAGGGCATCGCGAGAGACTACCAGGCTAGTCGCAAGTGGTCTGTACACGGCCTAAGACGTCCACACGTCTGGCAACATTCTCGCCAACTTATATGCCGTGCCAACGAGACGGGTTCATGTCCGATCTCCGAAATTAGGCAGCGTTGGGCGTGGTTAGTACTCGGGTGGGTGACGAACTAGGAAGTTCTGGTGCCGCGGTTTTCTTCAGTTTTGCTCCTTTCCTTAGTTTTTGGTGCTGCTGTGCGGTAATGCTAGGGTCCACCACGCTGCCCCCCCCCCAAATTGCTGTCCGTACGCTAAGGCGACAACGTGTGGCCACAGTCAAATGGAAGGGCCCGTTGTGTGTTTGTCGATGTGGCCTCTCGCAGTCGTTTCTAGCGCGGGTCCTCTACATATAGGCCCATTTGCAAGCGTCAGCTTTCGCGTGAGCCGAGCAAAGTCGAGACAAGTCGACACATGGGGACACACGATGCTGTGAATCGTAATCCGCACTAGTCTATGAGGGGCGAAGTAAAGTATACGTACCGTTGAAAACACCTTCCTGCGTAAAGGAGACAACTTTGGTGCGATGTCTGAGTTTCGAACCCGGTTCAGCTACTTGGGAAGCAACCATGCTGACCGACACACCACCACCACCTTCTGCTACGCGCTGCATGCGACGTCATGTGTCGCCTTCCCTCCTGGCGCCACAGGCCGATGGCGAAAGCGCTATAGGCGCTCAACTGCGAATGCAAGACGAGCACAGCTGAACCCGTTTTCCTGGTGCTACTAGGGCGACATACTGTATCTATGCGCAGAACTGACTTCCTCTGACAAATCGGCCCTTTAATGCACATCAGGGCGAACACGAAGTTTCTAGTATGAAGTTCTCAGTAACGATCCAAAGACGTTTCAGTATGTACGCGTCGGTACCACCAGAGCAGTGCCTATGTACTGTGAAGTGAAGGTCGACAGTTAGAGCCTGACATGAAGTATTTAATTAGCTTCCCACGAGTGCATAATGCACAACATGGCTGTTGCTAGGAAGCGGTCTTATTCGCCGTTCAATAATATCTAGTTTTCTTTGCATCAATGTGGAAACGTTCCTGTTACTAAATACAAAGTTGCTAATTACAGTTCAAACTGGAAGCGACGGAAGAAAGGATTGGTTCCCGAGAAGGACGGTACTTTTCCTACGCCACATCTGACATTGCGTCTTACATACTCTTAAGCTGACATAATTCCATCCTACCAAAAAAGAAACAGATTTCGGAATGAGGTTCTTGAGATCTTGTTAGAGATGGAAGCCTGGAGCGGTGGTGTCGTACGTCATCCTGGCCGAGCGGTCTAAGGCGCAAGATTTCAGCTCTGGTTCCCGTATGGGGGCGTGGGTTCGAACCCCTCCTCTGACAATACATTTGAAACATTCTGAGACTAACGTACTCCCTTGATCTTATAGAACAAGTAAATTACGCAGAAACACGCCGAGGAGATTTTACTAGAGAGGACAGTGGCAGCAATGCAGGCGTCGCACGTCCGAAGGCCCAAGCGGCCGAAAAGAAATAGCGCTACATATTTTTCCATGTCCAGTTTTAGCTTTTCTCACGGACGTTTCCGTTTCGTGATCGTTGTGTTGTGGCTTCCCTAAAGGGCATCGCGAGAGACTCCCAGGCAAGTCGCAAGTGGTCTGTACACGGCCTAAGATGTCCACACGTATGGCAACATTCTCGCCAACTTATATGACGTGCCAACGAGACGGGTTCATGTCAGATCTCCGAAATGAGTGACTATGACTCTCATATGACACACAAATGGTGTCGTATCGCTTCTGGCAGACGCCACAGTAACAAGACACGTGAAACTGGCTGCGAAATTAGGACGAGGAGCTATGACGCACTCAAGGTAGCTAGTGCAGCGTCACCTGGAGGACTGCATCAGTAAAGTCTAGTAATCCCTGGCAGGCATAACGATGACTCACTTAAGATACACAACTAGTGACATATCGGTTCTGGCAGACTGGCCACAGTAAAAAATTATATGAATCTGGGTGAGCAACTGTGACGAGTAACTATGACCCTCGTAATAGGCCAATGACTCAATATCTGGAGTATTGACTCAGATAACTCGAGGAACGCCTTGCAATAGTAACAATGACTTTCTTACGGTTCACAACTGGTGACAAATCCGTTCTGGCAGTCTGGCACCAGTAACAAAAATGAGACACTGCATAAGCAACTGGGATGGGTAACTATGACTCTCTTAAGGTAGCCAATGATCGTCACCAGGAATATTGAATCCGGAAACTCGAGTAACCCTTGTCTATAGTAACGATGACTTTCATAGATTACACAACCTGTGACACATCGGTGCCGGCAGACTGGCCACAGTTACAATGTATTTTAATTTGGGTGGTTAACCGACAGGAATATCTATTAGCCTTCTGAGGTAACCAACGATTCGTCACCAGGTGGAGTACACTCTGAAAGGAGTGACTATTACTCTCATATGACACAAAACTAGTGTCGTATCGCTTCTATCAGGCGCCACAGTAACAAGAAACGTGAAAGTGGCTGCGAAATTAAACGAGGAGCTATGACGCACTCAAGGTATCTGGTGCAGTGTCACCTGGAGGACTGCATCACTAAAGTCTAGTAATCCCTGGCAGACATAACGGTGACTCACTTAAGATACACAACTAGTGACATATCGGTTCTGGCAGACTGGCCACAGTAAAAAAATATATGAATCTGGGTGAGCAACTGTGACGAGTTACTATGACTCTCGTAATAGGCCAATGACTCAATACCTGGAGTATTGACTCAGATAACTCAAGGAACGCCTTGCAATAGTAACAATGACTTTCTTACGGTTCACAACTGGTGACAAATCCGTTCTGGCAGTCTGGCACCAGTAACAAAAATGAGACGCTGCGTGAGCAACTGGGATGGGTAACTATAACTCTCTTAAGGTAGACAATGATCGTCACCAGGAATATTGAATCAGGAAACTCGAGTAACCCTTGGCTTTAGTAACGATGACTTTCGTAGATTACACAACCTGTGACATATCGGTGCTGGCAGACTGGCCACAGTTACAATGTATTTTAATTTGGGTGGTCAACCGACAGCAATATCTATTACCCTTCTGAGGTAACCAACGATTCGTCACCAGGTGGAGTACACTCTGAAAGGAGTGACTATTACTCTCATATGACACCAACTAGTGTCGTATTGCTTCTGGCAGCCGCCACAGTAACAAGAAACGTGAAAGTGGCTGCGAAATTAGGACGAGGAGCTATGACGCACTCAAGGTATCTAGTGCAGCGTCACCTGGAGGACTGCATCACTAAAGTCTAGTAATCCCTGGCAGGCATAACGGTGATTCACTTAAGTTACACAACTAGTGACATATCGGTTCTGGCAGACTGGCCACTGTAACAAAATATATGAATCTGGGTGAGCAACTGTGACGAGTAACTATGACTCTCGTAATAGGCCAATGAATCAATACCTGGAGTATTGACTCAGATAACTCGAGGAACGCCTTGCAATAGTAACAATGACTTTCTTACGGTTCACAACTGGTGACAAATCCGTTCTGGCTGTCTGGCACCAGTAACAAAAATGAGACACTGCGTGAGCAACTGGGATGGGTAACTATGACTCTCTTAAGGTAGCCAATGATCGGCTCCAGGAATATTGAATCAGGAAACTCGAGTAACCCTTGGCTATAGTAACGATGACTTTCGTAGATTACACAACCTGTGACATATCGGTGCTGGCAGACTGGCCACAGTAACAAAATATATGAATCTGGGTGAGCAACTGTGACGAGTAACTATGACTCTCGTAATAGGCCAATGACTCAATACGTGGAGTATTGAATCAGATAACTCGAGGAACGCCTTGCAATAGTAACAATGACTTTCTTACGGTTTACAACTGGTGACAAATCCGTTCTGGCGGTCTGGCACCAGTAACAAAAATGAGACACAGCGTGAGCAACTGGGATGGGTAACTATGACTCTCTTAAGGTAGCCAATGATCGTCACCAGGAATATTGAATCAGGAAACTCGAGTAACCCTTGGCTATAGTAACGATGACTTTCGTAGATTACACAACCTGTGACATATCGTTGCCGGCAGACTGGCCACAGTTACAATGTATTTTAATTTGGGTGGTCAACCGACAAGAATATCTATTACCCTTCTGAGGTAACCAACGATTCGTCACCAGGTGGACTACACTCTGAAAGGAGTGACTATTACTCTCATATGACACACAACTAGTGTCGTATCGCTTCTATCAGACGCCACAGTAACAAGAAACGTGAAAGTGGCTGCGAAATTAGAACGAGGAGCTATGACGCACTCAAGGTATCTAGTGCAGCGTCACCTGGAGGACTGCATCACTAAAGTCTAGTAATCCCTGGCATGCATAACGGTGACTCACTTAAGATACACAACTAGTGACATATCGGTTCTGGCAGACTGGCCACAGTAACAAAATATATGAATCTGGGTGAGCAACTGTGACGAGTAACTATGACTCTCGTAATAGGCCAATGACTCAATACCATGAGTATTGACTCAGATAACTCGAGTAACGCCTTGCAATAGTAACAATGACTTTCTTACGGTTGACAACTGGTGACAAATCCGTTCTGGCAGTCTGGCACCAGTAACAAAAATGAGACACTGAGTGAGCAACTCGGATGGGTAACTATGACTCTCTTAAGGTAGCCAATGATCGTCACCAGGAATATTGAATCAGGAAACTCGAGTAACCCTTGTCTATAGTAACGATGACTTTCATAGATTACACAACCTGTGACATATCGGTGCCGGCAGACTGGCCACAGTTACAATGTATTTTAATTTGGGTGGTCAACCGACAGGAATATCTATTACCCTTCTGAGGTAACCAACGATTCGTCACCAGGTGGAGTACACTCTGAAAGGAGTGACTATTACTCTCATATGACACAAAACTAGTGTCGTATCGCTTCTATCAGGCGCCACAGTAACAAGAAACGTGAAAGTGGCTGCGAAATTAGGACGAGGAGCTATGACGCACTTAAGGTATCTAGTGCAGTGTCACCTGGAGGACTGCATCACTAAAGTCTAGTAATCCCTGGCAGGCATAACGGTGACTCACTTAAGATACACAACTAGTGACATATCGGTTCTGGCAGACTGGCCACAGTAACAAAATGTATGAATCTGGGTGAGCAACTGTGACGAGTAACTATGACTCTCGTAATAGGCCAATGACTCAATACCTGGAGTATTGACTCAGATAACTCGAGGAACGCCTTGCAATAGTAACAATGACTTTCTTACGGTTCACAACTGGTGACAAATCCGTTCTGGCAGTCTGGCACCAGTAACAAAAATGAGACACTGCGTAAGCAACTGGGATGGGTAACTATAACTCTCTTAAGGTAGCCAATGATCGTCACCAGGAATATTGAATCAGGAAACTCGAGTAACCCTTGGCTATAGTAACGATGACTTTCGTAGATTACACAACCTGTGACATATCGGTGCTGGCAGACTGGCCACAGTTACAATGTATTTTAATTTGGTTGGTCAACCGACAGCAATATCTATTACCCTTCTGAGGTAACCAACGATTCGTCACCAGGTGGAGTACACTCTGAAAGGAGTGACTATTACTCTCATATGACACACAACTAGTGTCGTATCGCTTCTATCAGACGCCACAGTAACAAGAAACGTGAAAGTGGCTGCGAAATTAGAACGAGGAGCTATGACGCACTCAAGGTATCTAGTGCAGCGTCACCTGGAGGACTGCATCACTAAAGTCTAGTAATCCCTGGCATGCATAACGGTGACTCACTTAAGATACACAACTAGTGACATATCGGTTCTGGCAGACTGGCCACAGTAACAAAATATATGAATCTGGGTGAGCAACTGTGACGAGTAACTATGACTCTCGTAATAGGCCAATGACTCAATACCATGAGTATTGACTCAGATAACTCGAGTAACGCCTTGCAATAGTAACAATGACTTTCTTACGGTTCACAACTGGTGACAAATCCGTTCTGGCAGTCTGGCACCAGTAACAAAAATGAGACACTGAGTGAGCAACTCGGATGGGTAACTATGACTCTCTTAAGGTAGCCAATGATCGTCACCAGGAATATTGAATCAGGAAACTCGAGTAACCCTTGTCTATAGTAACGATGACTTTCATAGATTACACAACCTGTGACATATCGGTGCCGGCAGACTGGCCACAGTTACAATGTATTTTAATTTGGGTGGTCAACCGACAGGAATATCTATTACCCTTCTGAGGTAACCAACGATTCGTCACCAGGTGGAGTACACTCTGAAAGGAGTGACTATTACTCTCATATGACACAAAACTAGTGTCGTATCGCTTCTATCAGGCGCCACAGTAACAAGAAACGTGAAAGTGGCTGCGAAATTAGGACGAGGAGCTATGACGCACTTAAGGTATCTAGTGCAGTGTCACCTGGAGGACTGCATCACTAAAGTCTAGTAATCCCTGGCAGACATAACGGTGACTCACTTAAGATACACAACTAGTGACATATCGGTTCTGGCAGACTGGCCACAGTAAAAAAATATATGAATCTGGGTGAGCAACTGTGACGAGTTACTATGACTCTCGTAATAGGCCAATGACTCAATACCTGGAGTATTGACTCAGATAACTCAAGGAACGCCTTGCAATAGTAACAATGACTTTCTTACGGTTCACAACTGGTGACAAATCCGTTCTGGCAGTCTGGCACCAGTAACAAAAATGAGACGCTGCGTGAGCAACTGGGATGGGTAACTATAACTCTCTTAAGGTAGACAATGATCGTCACCAGGAATATTGAATCAGGAAACTCGAGTAACCCTTGGCTTTAGTAACGATGACTTTCGTAGATTACACAACCTGTGACATATCGGTGCTGGCAGACTGGCCACAGTTACAATGTATTTTAATTTGGGTGGTCAACCGACAGCAATATCTATTACCCTTCTGAGGTAACCAACGATTCGTCACCAGGTGGAGTACACTCTGAAAGGAGTGACTATTACTCTCATATGACACCAACTAGTGTCGTATTGCTTCTGGCAGCCGCCACAGTAACAAGAAACGTGAAAGTGGCTGCGAAATTAGGACGAGGAGCTATGACGCACTCAAGGTATCTAGTGCAGCGTCACCTGGAGGACTGCATCACTAAAGTCTAGTAATCCCTGGCAGGCATAACGGTGATTCACTTAAGTTACACAACTAGTGACATATCGGTTCTGGCAGACTGGCCACTGTAACAAAATATATGAATCTGGGTGAGCAACTGTGACGAGTAACTATGACTCTCGTAATAGGCCAATGAATCAATACCTGGAGTATTGACTCAGATAACTCGAGGAACGCCTTGCAATAGTAACAATGACTTTCTTACGGTTCACAACTGGTGACAAATCCGTTCTGGCTGTCTGGCACCAGTAACAAAAATGAGACACTGCGTGAGCAACTGGGATGGGTAACTATGACTCTCTTAAGGTAGCCAATGATCGGCTCCAGGAATATTGAATCAGGAAACTCGAGTAACCCTTGGCTATAGTAACGATGACTTTCGTAGATTACACAACCTGTGACATATCGGTGCTGGCAGACTGGCCACAGTAACAAAATATATGAATCTGGGTGAGCAACTGTGACGAGTAACTATGACTCTCGTAATAGGCCAATGACTCAATACGTGGAGTATTGAATCAGATAACTCGAGGAACGCCTTGCAATAGTAACAATGACTTTCTTACGGTTTACAACTGGTGACAAATCCGTTCTGGCGGTCTGGCACCAGTAACAAAAATGAGACACAGCGTGAGCAACTGGGATGGGTAACTATGACTCTCTTAAGGTAGCCAATGATCGTCACCAGGAATATTGAATCAGGAAACTCGAGTAACCCTTGGCTATAGTAACGATGACTTTCGTAGATTACACAACCTGTGACATATCGTTGCCGGCAGACTGGCCACAGTTACAATGTATTTTAATTTGGGTGGTCAACCGACAAGAATATCTATTACCCTTCTGAGGTAACCAACGATTCGTCACCAGGTGGACTACACTCTGAAAGGAGTGACTATTACTCTCATATGACACACAACTAGTGTCGTATCGCTTCTATCAGACGCCACAGTAACAAGAAACGTGAAAGTGGCTGCGAAATTAGAACGAGGAGCTATGACGCACTCAAGGTATCTAGTGCAGCGTCACCTGGGGACTGCATCACTAAAGTCTAGTAATCCCTGGCATGCATAACGGTGACTCACTTAAGATACACAACTAGTGACATATCGGTTCTGGCAGACTGGCCACAGTAACAAAATATATGAATCTGGGTGAGCAACTGTGACGAGTAACTATGACTCTCGTAATAGGCCAATGACTCAATACCATGAGTATTGACTCAGATAACTCGAGTAACGCCTTGCAATAGTAACAATGACTTTCTTACGGTTCACAACTGGTGACAAATCCGTTCTGGCAGTCTGGCACCAGTAACAAAAATGAGACACTGAGTGAGCAACTCGGATGGGTAACTATGACTCTCTTAAGGTAGCCAATGATCGTCACCAGGAATATTGAATCAGGAAACTCGAGTAACCCTTGTCTATAGTAACGATGACTTTCATAGATTACACAACCTGTGACATATCGGTGCCGGCAGACTGGCCACAGTTACAATGTATTTTAATTTGGGTGGTCAACCGACAGGAATATCTATTACCCTTCTGAGGTAACCAACGATTCGTCACCAGGTGGAGTACACTCTGAAAGGAGTGACTATTACTCTCATATGACACAAAACTAGTGTCGTATCGCTTCTATCAGGCGCCACAGTAACAAGAAACGTGAAAGTGGCTGCGAAATTAGGACGAGGAGCTATGACGCACTTAAGGTATCTAGTGCAGTGTCACCTGGAGGACTGCATCACTAAAGTCTAGTAATCCCTGGCAGGCATAACGGTGACTCACTTAAGATACACAACTAGTGACATATCGGTTCTGGCAGACTGGCCACAGTAACAAAATGTATGAATCTGGGTGAGCAACTGTGACGAGTAACTATGACTCTCGTAATAGGCCAATGACTCAATACCTGGAGTATTGACTCAGATAACTCGAGGAACGCCTTGCAATAGTAACAATGACTTTCTTACGGTTCACAACTGGTGACAAATCCGTTCTGGCAGTCTGGCACCAGTAACAAAAATGAGACACTGCGTAAGCAACTGGGATGGGTAACTATAACTCTCTTAAGGTAGCCAATGATCGTCACCAGGAATATTGAATCAGGAAACTCGAGTAACCCTTGGCTATAGTAACGATGACTTTCGTAGATTACACAACCTGTGACATATCGTTGCCGGCAGACTGGCCACAGTTACAATGTATTTTAATTTGGGTGGTCAACCGACAAGAATATCTATTACCCTTCTGAGGTAACCAACGATTCGTCACCAGGTGGACTACACTCTGAAAGGAGTGACTATTACTCTCATATGACACACAACTAGTGTCGTATCGCTTCTATCAGACGCCACAGTAACAAGAAACGTGAAAGTGGCTGCGAAATTAGAACGAGGAGCTATGACGCACTCAAGGTATCTAGTGCAGCGTCACCTGGGGACTGCATCACTAAAGTCTAGTAATCCCTGGCATGCATAACGGTGACTCACTTAAGATACACAACTAGTGACATATCGGTTCTGGCAGACTGGCCACAGTAACAAAATATATGAATCTGGGTGAGCAACTGTGACGAGTAACTATGACTCTCGTAATAGGCCAATGACTCAATACCATGAGTATTGACTCAGATAACTCGAGTAACGCCTTGCAATAGTAACAATGACTTTCTTACGGTTCACAACTGGTGACAAATCCGTTCTGGCAGTCTGGCACCAGTAACAAAAATGAGACACTGAGTGAGCAACTCGGATGGGTAACTATGACTCTCTTAAGGTAGCCAATGATCGTCACCAGGAATATTGAATCAGGAAACTCGAGTAACCCTTGTCTATAGTAACGATGACTTTCATAGATTACACAACCTGTGACATATCGGTGCCGGCAGACTGGCCACAGTTACAATGTATTTTAATTTGGGTGGTCAACCGACAGGAATATCTATTACCCTTCTGAGGTAACCAACGATTCGTCACCAGGTGGAGTACACTCTGAAAGGAGTGACTATTACTCTCATATGACACAAAACTAGTGTCGTATCGCTTCTATCAGGCGCCACAGTAACAAGAAACGTGAAAGTGGCTGCGAAATTAGGACGAGGAGCTATGACGCACTTAAGGTATCTAGTGCAGTGTCACCTGGAGGACTGCATCACTAAAGTCTAGTAATCCCTGGCAGGCATAACGGTGACTCACTTAAGATACACAACTAGTGACATATCGGTTCTGGCAGACTGGCCACAGTAACAAAATGTATGAATCTGGGTGAGCAACTGTGACGAGTAACTATGACTCTCGTAATAGGCCAATGACTCAATACCTGGAGTATTGACTCAGATAACTCGAGGAACGCCTTGCAATAGTAACAATGACTTTCTTACGGTTCACAACTGGTGACAAATCCGTTCTGGCAGTCTGGCACCAGTAACAAAAATGAGACACTGCGTAAGCAACTGGGATGGGTAACTATAACTCTCTTAAGGTAGCCAATGATCGTCACCAGGAATATTGAATCAGGAAACTCGAGTAACCCTTGGCTATAGTAACGATGACTTTCGTAGATTACACAACCTGTGACATATCGGTGCTGGCAGACTGGCCACAGTTACAATGTATTTTAATTTGGTTGGTCAACCGACAGCAATATCTATTACCCTTCTGAGGTAACCAACGATTCGTCACCAGGTGGAGTACACTCTGAAAGGAGTGACTATTACTCTCATATGACACACAACTAGTGTCGTATCGCTTCTATCAGACGCCACAGTAACAAGAAACGTGAAAGTGGCTGCGAAATTAGAACGAGGAGCTATGACGCACTCAAGGTATCTAGTGCAGCGTCACCTGGAGGACTGCATCACTAAAGTCTAGTAATCCCTGGCATGCATAACGGTGACTCACTTAAGATACACAACTAGTGACATATCGGTTCTGGCAGACTGGCCACAGTAACAAAATATATGAATCTGGGTGAGCAACTGTGACGAGTAACTATGACTCTCGTAATAGGCCAATGACTCAATACCTGGAGTATTGACTCAGATAACTCGAGGAACACCTTGCAATAGTAACAATGACTTTCTTACGGTTCACAACTGGTGACAAATCCGTTCTGGCAGTCTGGCACCAGTAACAAAAATGAGACACTGAGTGAGCAACTCGGATGGGTAACTATGACTCTCTTAAGGTAGCCAATGATCGTCACCAGGAATATTGAATCAGGAAACTCGAGTAACCCTTGTCTATAGTAACGATGACTTTCATAGATTACACAACCTGTGACATATCGGTGCCGGCAGACTGGCCACAGTTACAATGTATTTTAATTTGGGTGGTCAACCGACAGGAATATCTATTACCCTTCTGAGGTAACCAACGATTCGTCACCAGGTGGAGTACACTCTGAAAGGAGTGACTATTACTCTCATATGACACAAAACTAGTGTCGTATCGCTTCTATCAGGCGCCACAGTAACAAGAAACGTGAAAGTGGCTGCGAAATTAGGACGAGGAGCTATGACGCACTTAAGGTATCTAGTGCAGTGTCACCTGGAGGACTGCATCACTAAAGTCTAGTAATCCCTGGCAGGCATAACGGTGACTCACTTAAGATACACAACTAGTGACATATCGGTTCTGGCAGACTGGCCACAGTAACAAAATATATGAATCTGGGTGAGCAACTGTGACGAGTAACTATGACGCTCGTAATAGGCCAATGACTCAATACCTGGAGTATTGACTCAGATAACTCGAGGAACGCCTTGCAATAGTAACAATGACTTTCTTACGGTTCACAACTGGTGACAAATCCGTTCTGGCAGTCTGGCACCAGTAACAAAAATGAGACACTGCGTAAGCAACTGGGATGGGTAACTATAACTCTCTTAAGGTAGCCAATGATCGTCACCAGGAATATTGAATCAGGAAACTCGAGTAACCCTTGGCTATAGTAACGATGACTTTCATAGATTACACAACCTGTGACATATCGGTGCCGGCAGACTGGCCACAGTTACAATGTATTTTAATTTGGGTGGTCAACCGACAGGAATATCTATTACCCTTCTGAGGTAACCAACGATTCGTCACCAGGTGGAGTACACTCTGAAAGGAGTGACTATTACTCTCATATGACACAAAACTAGTGTCGTATCGCTTCTATCAGGCGCCACAGTAACAAGAAACGTGAAAGTGGCTGCGAAATTAGGACGAGGAGCTATGACGCACTTAAGGTATCTAGTGCAGTGTCACCTGGAGGACTGCATCACTAAAGTCTAGTAATCCCTGGCAGGCATAACGGTGACTCACTTAAGATACACAACTAGTGACATATCGGTTCTGGCAGACTGGCCACAGTAACAAAATATATGAATCTGGGTGAGCAACTGTGACGAGTAACTATGACTCTCGTATAGGCCAATGACTCAATACCTGGAGTATTGAATCAGATAACTCGAGGAACGCCTTGCAATAGTAAGAATGACTTTCTTACGGTTCACAACTGGTGACAAATCCGTTCTGGCGGTCTGGCACCAGTAACAATAATGAGACACAGCGTGAGCAACTGGGATGGGTAACTATGACTCTCTTAAGTTAGCCAATGATCGTCACCAGGAATATTGAATCAGGAAACTCGAGTAACCCTTGGCTATAGTGACGATGACTTTCGTAGATTACACAACCTGTGACATATCGTTGCCGGCAGACTGGCCACAGCTACAATGTATTTTAATTTGGGTGGTCAACCGACAAGAATATCTATTACCCTTCTGAGGTAACCAACGATTCGTCACCAGGTGGAGTACACTCTGAAAGGAGTGACTATTACTCTCATATGACACACAACTAGTGTCGTATCGCTTCTATCAGACGCCACAGTAACAAGAAACGTGAAAGTGGCTGCGAAATTAGAACGAGGAGCTATGACGCACTCAAGGTATCTAGTGCAGCGTCACCTGGAGGACTGCATCACTAAAGTCTAGTAATCCCTGGCAGGCATAACGGTGACTCACTTAAGATACACAACTAGTGACATATCGGTTCTGGCAGACTGGCCACAGTAACAAAATATATGAATCTGGGTGAGCAACTGTGACGAGTAACTATGACTCTCGTAATAGGCCAATGACTCAATACCATGAGTATTGACTCAGATAACTCGAGTAACGCCTTGCAATAGTAACAATGACTTTCTTACGGTTCACAACTGGTGACAAATCCGTTCTGGCAGTCTGGCACCAGTAACAAAAATGAGACACTGAGTGAGCAACTCGGATGGGTAACTATGACTCTCTTAAGGTAGCCAATGATCGTCACCAGGAATATTGAATCAGGAAACTCGAGTAACCCTTGTCTATAGTAACGATGACTTTCATAGATTACACAACCTGTGACATATCGGTGCCGGCAGACTGGCCACAGTTACAATGTATTTTAATTTGGGTGGTCAACCGAAAGGAATATCTGTTACCCTTCTGAGGTAACCAACGATTCGTCACCAGGTGGAGTACACTCTGAAAGGAGTGACTATTACTCTCATATGACACAAAACTAGTGTCGTATCGCTTCTATCAGGCGCCACAGTAACAAGAAACGTGAAAGTGGCTGCGAAATTAGGACGAGGAGCTATGACGCACTCAAGGTATCTAGTGCAGTGTCACCTGGAGGACTGCATCACTAAAGTCTAGTAATCCCTGGCAGGCATAACGGTGACTCACTTAAGATACACAACTAGTGACATATCGGTTCTGGCAGACTGGCCACAGTAAAAAAATATATGAATCTGGGTGAGCAACTGTGACGAGTAACTATGACTCTCGTAATAGGCCAATGACTCAATACCTGGAGTATTGACTCAGATAACTCGAGGAACGCCTTGCAATGTAACAATGACTTTCTTATGGTTCACAACTGGTGACAAATCCGTTCTGGCAGTCTGGCACCAGTAACAAAAATGAGACACTGCGTGAGCAACTGGGATGGATAACTATAACTCTCTTAAGGTAGCTAATGATCGTCACCAGGAATATTGAATCAGGAAACTCGAGTAACCCTTGGCTATAGTAACGATGACTTTCGTAGATTACACAACCTGTGACATATCGGTGCTGGCAGACTGGCCACAGTTACAATGTATTTTAATTTGGGTGGTCAACCGACAGGAATATCTATTACCCTTCTGAGGTAACCAACGATTCGTCACCAGGTGGAGTACACTCTGAAAGGAGTGACTATGACTCTCATATGACACACAACTAGTGTCGTATCGCTTCTGGCAGACGCCACAGTAACAAGAAACGTGAAAGTGGCTGCGAAATTAGGACGAGGAGCTATGACGCACTCAAGGTATATAGTGCAGCGTCACCTGGAGGACTGCATCACTAAAATCTAGTAATCCCTGGCAGGCATAACGGTGACTCACTTAAGATACACAACTAGTGACATATCGGTTCTGGCAGACTGGCCACAGTAACAAAATATATGAATCTGGGTGAGCAACTGTGACGAGTAACTATGACTCTCGTAATAGGCCAATGACTCAATACCTGGAGTATTGACTCAGATAACTCGAGGAACGCCTTGCAATAGTAACAATGACTTTCTTACGGTTCACAACTGGTGACAAATCCGTTCTGGCAGTCTGGCACCAGTAAAAAAAATGAGACACAGAATGAGCAACTGGGATGGGTAACTATGACTCTGTTAAGGTAGCCAATGATCGTCACCAGGAATATTGAATCAGGAAACTCGAGTAACCCTTGGCTATAGAACGATGACTTTCGTAGATTACACAAATTGTGACATATCGGTGCCGGCAGACTGGCCACAGTTACAATGTATTTTAATTTGGGTGGTCAACCGACAGGAATATCTATTACCCTTCTGAGGTAACCAACGATTCGTCACCAGGTGGAGTACACTCTGAAAGGAGTGACTATTACTCTCATATGACACACAACTAGTGTCGTATCGCTTCTATCAGGCGCCACAGTTACAAGAAACGTGAAACTGGCTGCGAAATTAGGACGAGGAGCTATGACGCAATCAAGGTATCTAGTGCAGCGTCACCTGGAGGACTGCATCACTAAAGTCTAGTAATCCCTGGCAGGCATAACGGTGACTCACTTAAGATACACAACTAGTGACATATCGGTTCTGGCAGACTGGCCACAGTAACAAAATATATGAATCTGGGTGAGCAACTGTGACGAGTAACTATGACTCTCGTAATAGGCCAATGACTCAATACCATGAGTATTGACTCAGATAACTCGAGTAACGCCTTGCAATAGTAACAATGACTTTCTTACGGTTCACAACTGGTGACAAATCCGTTCTGGCAGTCTGGCACCAGTAACAAAAATGAGACACTGAGTGAGCAACTCGGATGGGTAACTATGACTCTCTTAAGGTAGCCAATGATCGTCACCAGGAATATTGAATCAGGAAACTCGAGTAACCCTTGTCTATAGTAACGATGACTTTCATAGATTACACAACCTGTGACATATCGGTGCCGGCAGACTGGCCACAGTTACAATGTATTTTAATTTGGGTGGTCAACCGAAAGGAATATCTATTACCCTTCTGAGGTAACCAACGATTCGTCACCAGGTGGAGTACACTCTGAAAGGAGTGACTATTACTCTCATATGACACAAAACTAGTGTCGTATCGCTTCTATCAGGCGCCACAGTAACAAGAAACGTGAAACTGGCTGCGAAATTAGGACGAGGAGCTATGACGCACTCAAGGTATCTAGTGCAGTGTCACCTGGAGGACTGCATCACTAAAGTCTAGTAATCCCTGGCAGGCATAACGGTGACTCACTTAAGATACACAACTAGTGACATATCGGTTCTGGCAGACTGGCCACAGTAACAAAATATATGAATCTGGGTGAGCAACTGTGACGAGTAACTATGACTCTCGTAATAGGCCAATGACTCAATACCTGGAGTATTGACTCAGATAACTTGAGGAACGCCTTGCAATAGTAACAATGACTTTCTTACGGTTCACAACTGGTGACAAATCCGTTCTGGCAGTCTGGCAACAGTAACAAAAATGAGACACTGCGTAAGCAACTGGGATGGATAACTATAACTCTTTTAAGGTAGCTAATGATCGTCACCAGGAATATTGAATCAGGAAACTCGAGTAACCCTTGGCTATAGTAACGATGACTTTCGTAGATTACACAACCTGTGACATATCGGTGCTGGCAGACTGGCCACAGTTACAATGTATTTTAATTTGGGTGGTCAACCGACAGGAATATCTATTACCCTTCTGAGGTAACCAACGATTCGTCACCAGGTGGAGTACACTCTGAAAGGAGTGACTATGACTCTCATATGACACACAACTAGTGTCGTATCGCTTCTGGCAGACGCCACAGTAACAAGAAACGTGAAAGTGGCTGCGAAATTAGGACGAGGAGCTATGACGCACTCAAGGTATATAGTGCAGCGTCACCTGGAGGACTGCATCACTAAAATCTAGTAATCCCTGGCAGGCATAACGGTGACTCACTTAAGATACACAACTAGTGACATATCGGTTCTGGCAGACTGGCCACAGTAACAAAATATATGAATCTGGGTGAGCAACTGTGACGAGTAACTATGACTCTCGTAATAGGCCAATGACTCAATACCTGGAGTATTGACTCAGATAACTCGAGGAACGCCTTGCAATAGTAACAATGACTTTCTTACGGTTCACAACTGGTGACAAATCCGTTCTGGCAGTCTGGCACCAGTAAAAAAAATGAGACACAGAATGAGCAACTGGGATGGGTAACTATGACTCTGTTAAGGTAGCCAATGATCGTCACCAGGAATATTGAATCAGGAAACTCGAGTAACCCTTGGCTATAGAACGATGACTTTCGTAGATTACACAAATTGTGACATATCGGTGCCGGCAGACTGGCCACAGTTACAATGTATTTTAATTTGGGTGGTCAACCGACAGGAATATCTATTACCCTTCTGAGGTAACCAACGATTCGTCACCAGGTGGAGTACACTCTGAAAGGAGTGACTATTACTCTCATATGACACACAACTAGTGTCGTATCGCTTCTATCAGGCGCCACAGTTACAAGAAACGTGAAACTGGCTGCGAAATTAGGACGAGGAGCTATGACGCAATCAAGGTATCTAGTGCAGCGTCACCTGGAGGACTGCATCACTAAAGTCTAGTAATCCCTGGCAGGCATAACGGTGACTCACTTAAGATACACAACTAGTGACATATCGGTTCTGGCATACTGGCCACTATAACAAAATATATGATTCTGGGTGCGCAACTGTGACGAGTAACTATGACTCTCGTAATAGGCCAATGACTCAATACCTGGAGTATTGACTCAGATAACTTGAGGAACGCCTTGCAATAGTAACAATGACTTTCTTACGGTTCACAACTGGTGACAAATCCGTTCTGGCAGTCTGGCAACAGTAACAAAAATGAGACACTGCGTAAGCAACTGGGATGGGTAACTATGACTCTCTTAAGGTAGCCAATGATCGTCACCAGGAATATTGAAACAGGAAACTCGAGTAACCCTTGTCTATAGTAACGATGACTTTCGTAGATTACACAACCTGTGACATATCGGTGCCGGCAGACTGGCCACAGTTACAATGTATTTTAATTTGGGTGGTCAACCGACAAGAATATCTATTACCCTTCTGAGGTAACCAACGATTCGTCACCAGGTGGAGTACACTCTGAAAGGAGTGACTATTACTCTCATATGACACACAACTAGTGTCGTATCGCTTCTATCAGACGCCACAGTAACAAGAAATGTGAAAGTGGCTGCGAAATTAGAACTAGGAGCTATGACGCAATCAAGGTATCTAGTGCAGCGTCACCTGGAGGACTGCATCACTAAAGTCTAGTAATCCCTGGAATGCATAACGGTGACTCACTTAAGATACACAACTAGTGACATATCGGTTCTGGCAGACTGGCCACAGTAACAAAATATATGAATCTGGGTGAGCAACTGTGACGAGTAACTATGACTCTCGTAATAGGCCAATGACTCAATACCATGAGTATTGACTCAGATAACTCGAGTAACGCCTTGCAATAGTAACAATGACTTTCTTACGGTTCACAACTGGTGACAAATCCGTTCTGGCAGTCTGGCACCAGTAACAAAAATGAGACACAGCGTGAGCAACTCGGATGGGTAACTATGACTCTGTTAAGGTAGCCAATGATCGTCACCAGGAATATTGAATCAGGAAACTCGAGTAACCCTTGTCTATAGTAACGATGACTTTCATAGATTACACAACCTGTGACATATCGGTGCCGGCAGACTGGCCACAGTTACAATGTATTTTAATTTGGGTGGTCAACCGACAGGAATATCTATTACCCTTCTGAGGTAACCAACGATTCGTCACCAGGTGGAGTACACTCTGAAAGGAGTGACTATTACTCTCATATGACACAAAACTAGTGTCGTATCGCTTCTATCAGGCGCCACAGTAACAAGAAACGTGAAAGTGGCTGCGAAATTAGGACGAGGAGCTATGACGCACTCAAGGTATATAGTGCAGCGTCACCTGGAGGACTGCATCACTAAAATCTAGTAATCCCTGGCAGGCATAACGGTGACTCACTTAAGATACACAACTAGTGACATATCGGTTCTGGCAGACTGGCCACAGTAACAAAATATATGAATCTGGGTGAGCAACTGTGACGAGTAACTATGACTCTCGTAATAGGCCAATGACTCAATACCTGGAGTATTGACTCAGATAACTCGAGGAACGCCTTGCAATAGTAACAATGACTTTCTTACGGTTCACAACTGGTGACAAATCCGTTCTGGCAGTCTGGCACCAGTAAAAAAAATGAGACACAGAATGAGCAACTGGGATGGGTAACTATGACTCTGTTAAGGTAGCCAATGATCGTCACCAGGAATATTGAATCAGGAAACTCGAGTAACCCTTGGCTATAGAACGATGACTTTCGTAGATTACACAACCTGTGACATATCGGTGCCGGCAGACTGGCCACAGTTACAATGTATTTTAATTTGGGTGGTCAACCGACAGGAATATCTATTACCCTTCTGAGGTAACCAACGATTCGTCACCAGGTGGAGTACACTCTGAAAGGAGTGACTATTACTCTCATATGACACACAACTAGTGTCGTATCGCTTCTATCAGGCGCCACAGTTACAAGAAACGTGAAACTGGCTGCGAAATTAGGACGAGGAGCTATGACGCAATCAAGGTATCTAGTGCAGCGTCACCTGGAGGACTGCATCACTAAAGTCTAGTAATCCCTGGCAGGCATAACGGTGACTCACTTAAGATACACAACTAGTGACATATCGGTTCTGGCAGACTGGCCACAGTAACAAAATATATGAATCTGGGTGAGCAACTGTGACGAGTAACTATGACTCTCGTAATAGGCCAATGACTCAATACCATGAGTATTGACTCAGATAACTCGAGTAACGCCTTGCAATAGTAACAATGACTTTCTTACGGTTCACAACTGGTGACAAATCCGTTCTGGCAGTCTGGCACCAGTAACAAAAATGAGACACTGAGTGAGCAACTCGGATGGGTAACTATGACTCTCTTAAGGTAGCCAATGATCGTCACCAGGAATATTGAATCAGGAAACTCGAGTAACCCTTGTCTATAGTAACGATGACTTTCATAGATTACACAACCTGTGACATATCGGTGCCGGCAGACTGGCCACAGTTACAATGTATTTTAATTTGGGTGGTCAACCGAAAGGAATATCTATTACCCTTCTGAGGTAACCAACGATTCGTCACCAGGTGGAGTACACTCTGAAAGGAGTGACTATTACTCTCATATGACACAAAACTAGTGTCGTATCGCTTCTATCAGGCGCCACAGTAACAAGAAACGTGAAAGTGGCTGCGAAATTAGGACGAGGAGCTATGACGCACTCAAGGTATCTAGTGCAGTGTCACCTGGAGGACTGCATCACTAAAGTCTAGTAATCCCTGGCAGGCATAACGGTGACTCACTTAAGATACACAACTAGTGACATATGGGTTCTGGCAGACTGGCCACAGTAAAAAAATATATGAATCTGGGTGAGCAACTGTGACGAGTAACTATGACTCTCGTAATAGGCCAATGACTCAATACCTGGAGTATTGACTCAGATAACTCGAGGAACGCCTTGCAATAGTAACAATGACTTTCTTACGGTTCACAACTGGTGACAAATCCGTTCTGGCAGTCTGGCACCAGTAAAAAAAATGAGACACAGAATGAGCAACTGGGATGGGTAACTATGACTCTGTTAAGGTAGCCAATGATCGTCACCAGGAATATTGAATCAGGAAACTCGAGTAACCCTTGGCTATAGAACGATGACTTTCGTAGATTACACAACCTGTGACATATCGGTGCCGGCAGACTGGCCACAGTTACAATGTATTTTAATTTGGGTGGTCAACCGACAGGAATATCTATTACCCTTCTGAGGTAACCAACGATTCGTCACCAGGTGGAGTACACTCTGAAAGGAGTGACTATTACTCTCATATGACACACAACTAGTGTCGTATCGCTTCTATCAGGCGCCACAGTTACAAGAAACGTGAAACTGGCTGCGAAATTAGGACGAGGAGCTATGACGCAATCAAGGTATCTAGTGCAGCGTCACCTGGAGGACTGCATCACTAAAGTCTAGTAATCCCTGGCAGGCATAACGGTGACTCACTTAAGATACACAACTAGTGACATATCGGTTCTGGCAGACTGGCCACAGTAACAAAATATATGAATCTGGGTGAGCAACTGTGACGAGTAACTATGACTCTCGTAATAGGCCAATGACTCAATACCATGAGTATTGACTCAGATAACTCGAGTAACGCCTTGCAATAGTAACAATGACTTTCTTACGGTTCACAACTGGTGACAAATCCGTTCTGGCAGTCTGGCACCAGTAACAAAAATGAGACACTGAGTGAGCAACTCGGATGGGTAACTATGACTCTCTTAAGGTAGCCAATGATCGTCACCAGGAATATTGAATCAGGAAACTCGAGTAACCCTTGGCTATAGTAACGATGACTTTCGTAGATTACACAACCTGTGACATATCGGTGCTGGCAGACTGGCCACAGTTACAATGTATTTTAATTTGGGTGGTCAACCGACAGGAATATCTATTACCCTTCTGAGGTAACCAACGATTCGTCACCAGGTGGAGTACACTCTGAAAGGAGTGACTATGACTCTCATATGACACACAACTAGTGTCGTATCGCTTCTGGCAGACGCCACAGTAACAAGAAACGTGAAAGTGGCTGCGAAATTAGTACGAGGAGCTATGACGCACTCAAGGTATATAGTGCAGCGTCACCTGGAGGACTGCATCACTAAAATCTAGTAATCCCTGGCAGGCATAACGGTGACTCACTTAAGATACACAACTAGTGACATATCGGTTCTGGCAGACTGGCCACAGTAACAAAATATATGAATCTGGGTGAGCAACTGTGACGAGTAACTATGACTCTCGTAATAGGCCAATGACTCAATACCTGGAGTATTGACTCAGATAACTCGAGGAACGCCTTGCAATAGTAACAATGACTTTCTTACGGTTCACAACTGGTGACAAATCCGTTCTGGCAGTCTGGCACCAGTAAAAAAAATGAGACACAGAATGAGCAACTGGGATGGGTAACTATGACTCTGTTAAGGTAGCCAATGATCGTCACCAGGAATATTGAATCAGGAAACTCGAGTAACCCTTGGCTATAGAACGATGACTTTCGTAGATTACACAACCTGTGACATATCGGTGCCGGCAGACTGGCCACAGTTACAATGTATTTTAATTTGGGTGGTCAACCGACAGGAATATCTATTACCCTTCTGAGGTAACCAACGATTCGTCACCAGGTGGAGTACACTCTGAAAGGAGTGACTATTACTCTCATATGACACACAACTAGTGTCGTATCGCTTCTATCAGGCGCCACAGTTACAAGAAACGTGAAACTGGCTGCGAAATTAGGACGAGGAGCTATGACGCAATCAAGGTATCTAGTGCAGCGTCACCTGGAGGACTGCATCACTAAAGTCTAGTAATCCCTGGCAGGCATAACGGTGACTCACTTAAGATACACAACTAGTGACATATCGGTTCTGGCAGACTGGCCACAGTAACAAAATATATGAATCTGGGTGAGCAACTGTGACGAGTAACTATGACTCTCGTAATAGGCCAATGACTCAATACCTGGAGTATTGAATCAGATAACTCGAGGAACGCCTTGCAATAGTAAGAATGACTTTCTTACGGTTCACAACTGGTGACAAATCCGTTCTGGCGGTCTGGCACCAGTAACAATAATGAGACACAGCGTGAGCAACTGGGATGGGTAACTATGACTCTCTTAAGTTAGCCAATGATCGTCACCAGGAATATTGAATCAGGAAACTCGAGTAACCCTTGGCTATAGTAACGATGACTTTCGTAGATTACACAACCTGTGACATATCGTTGCCGGCAGACTGGCCACAGTTACAATGTATTTTAATTTGGGTGGTCAACCGACAAGAATATCTATTACCCTTCTGAGGTAACCAACGATTCGTCACCAGGTGGAGTACACTCTGAAAGGAGTGACTATTACTCTCATATGACACACAACTAGTGTCGTATCGCTTCTATCAGACGCCACAGTAACAAGAAACGTGAAAGTGGCTGCGAAATTAGAACGAGGAGCTATGACGCACTCAAGGTATCTAGTGCAGCGTCACCTGGAGGACTGCATCACTAAAGTCTAGTAATCCCTGGCAGGCATAACGGTGACTCACTTAAGATACACAACTAGTGACATATCGGTTCTGGCAGACTGGCCACAGTAACAAAATATATGAATCTGGGTGAGCAACTGTGACGAGTAACTATGACTCTCGTAATAGGCCAATGACTCAATACCATGAGTATTGACTCAGATAACTCGAGTAACGCCTTGCAATAGTAACAATGACTTTCTTACGGTTCACAACTGGTGACAAATCCGTTCTGGCAGTCTGGCACCAGTAACAAAAATGAGACACTGAGTGAGCAACTCGGATGGGTAACTATGACTCTGTTAAGGTAGCCAATGATCGTCACCAGGAATATTGAATCAGGAAACTCGAGTAACCCTTGTCTATAGTAACGATGACTTTCATAGATTACACAACCTGTGACATATCGGTGCCGGCAGACTGGCCACAGTTACAATGTATTTTAATTTGGGTGGTCAACCGACAGGAATATCTATTACCCTTCTGAGGTAACCAACGATTCGTCACCAGGTGGAGTACACTCTGAAAGGAGTGACTATTACTCTCATATGACACAAAACTAGTGTCGTATCGCTTCTATCAGGCGCCACAGTAACAAGAAACGTGAAAGTGGCTGCGAAATTAGGACGAGGAGCTATGACGCACTCAAGGTATCTAGTGCAGCGTCACCTGGAGGACTGCATCACTAAAGTCTAGTAATCCCTGGCAGGCATAACGGTGACTCACTTAAGATACACAACTAGTGACATATCGGTTCTGGCAGACTGGCCACAGTAACAAAATATATGAATCTGGGTGAGCAACTGTGACGAGTAACTATGACTCTCGTAATAGGCCAATGACTCAATACCTGGAGTATTGAATCAGATAACTCGAGGAACGCCTTGCAATAGTAAGAATGACTTTCTTACGGTTCACAACTGGTGACAAATCCGTTCTGGCGGTCTGGCACCAGTAACAATAATGAGACACAGCGTGAGCAACTGGGATGGGTAACTATGACTCTCTTAAGTTAGCCAATGATCGTCACCAGGAATATTGAATCAGGAAACTCGAGTAACCCTTGGCTATAGTAACGATGACTTTCGTAGATTACACAACCTGTGACATATCGTTGCCGGCAGACTGGCCACAGTTACAATGTATTTTAATTTGGGTGGTCAACCGACAAGAATATCTATTACCCTTCTGAGGTAACCAACGATTCGTCACCAGGTGGAGTACACTCTGAAAGGAGTGACTATTACTCTCATATGACACACAACTAGTGTCGTATCGCTTCTATCAGACGCCACAGTAACAAGAAACGTGAAAGTGGCTGCGAAATTAGAACGAGGAGCTATGACGCACTCAAGGTATCTAGTGCAGCGTCACCTGGAGGACTGCATCACTAAAGTCTAGTAATCCCTGGCAGGCATAACGGTGACTCACTTAAGATACACAACTAGTGACATATCGGTTCTGGCAGACTGGCCACAGTAACAAAATATATGAATCTGGGTGAGCAACTGTGACGAGTAACTATGACTCTCGTAATAGGCCAATGACTCAATACCATGAGTATTGACTCAGATAACTCGAGTAACGCCTTGCAATAGTAACAATGACTTTCTTACGGTTCACAACTGGTGACAAATCCGTTCTGGCAGTCTGGCACCAGTAACAAAAATGAGACACTGAGTGAGCAACTCGGATGGGTAACTATGACTCTCTTAAGGTAGCCAATGATCGTCACCAGGAATATTGAATCAGGAAACTCGAGTAACCCTTGTCTATAGTAACGATGACTTTCATAGATTACACAACCTGTGACATATCGGTGCCGGCAGACTGGCCACAGTTACAATGTATTTTAATTTGGGTGGTCAACCGACAGGAATATCTATTACCCTTCTGAGGTAACCAACGATTCGTCACCAGGTGGAGTACACTCTGAAAGGAGTGACTATTACTCTCATATGACACAAAACTAGTGTCGTATCGCTTCTATCAGGCGCCACAGTAACAAGAAACGTGAAAGTGGCTGCGAAATTAGGACGAGGAGCTATGACGCACTCAAGGTATCTAGTGGAGTGTCACCTGGAGGACTGCATCACTAAAGTCTAGTAATCCCTGGCAGGCATAACGGTGACTCACTTAAGATACACAACTAGTGACATATGGGTTCTGGCAGACTGGCCACAGTAAAAAAATATATGAATCTGGGTGAGCAACTGTGACGAGTAACTATGACTCTCGTAATAGGCCAATGACTCAATACCTGGAGTATTGACTCAGATAACTCGAGGAACGCCTTGCAATGTAACAATGACTTTCTTATGGTTCACAACTGGTGACAAATCCGTTCTGGCAGTCTGGCACCAGTAACAAAAATGAGACACTGCGTGAGCAACTGGGATGGATAACTATAACTCTCTTAAGGTAGCTAATGATCGTCACCAGGAATATTGAATCAGGAAACTCGAGTAACCCTTGGCTATAGTAACGATGACTTTCGTAGATTACACAACCTGTGACATATCGGTGCTGGCAGACTGGCCACAGTTACAATGTATTTTAATTTGGGTGGTCAACCGACAGGAATATCTATTACCCTTCTGAGGTAACCAACGATTCGTCACCAGGTGGAGTACACTCTGAAAGGAGTGACTATGACTCTCATATGACACACAACTAGTGTCGTATCGCTTCTGGCAGACGCCACAGTAACAAGAAACGTGAAAGTGGCTGCGAAATTAGGACGAGGAGCTATGACGCACTCAAGGTATATAGTGCAGCGTCACCTGGAGGACTGCATCACTAAAATCTAGTAATCCCTGGCAGGCATAACGGTGACTCACTTAAGATACACAACTAGTGACATATCGGTTCTGGCAGACTGGCCACAGTAACAAAATATATGAATCTGGGTGAGCAACTGTGACGAGTAACTATGACTCTCGTAATAGGCCAATGACTCAATACCTGGAGTATTGACTCAGATAACTCGAGGAACGCCTTGCAATAGTAACAATGACTTTCTTACGGTTCACAACTGGTGACAAATCCGTTCTGGCAGTCTGGCACCAGTAAAAAAAATGAGACACAGAATGAGCAACTGGGATGGGTAACTATGACTCTGTTAAGGTAGCCAATGATCGTCACCAGGAATATTGAATCAGGAAACTCGAGTAACCCTTGGCTATAGAACGATGACTTTCGTAGATTACACAACCTGTGAAATATCGGTGCCGGCAGACTGGCCACAGTTACAATGTATTTTAATTTGGGTGGTCAACCGACAGGAATATCTTTTACCCTTCTGAGGTAACCAACGATTCGTCACCAGGTGGAGTACACTCTGAAAGGAGTGACTATTACTCTCATATGACACACAACTAGTGTCGTATCGCTTCTATCAGGCGCCACAGTTACAAGAAACCTGAAACTGGCTGCGAAATTAGGACGAGGAGCTATGACGCAATCAAGGTATCTAGTGCAGCGTCACCTGGAGGACTGCATCACTAAAGTCTAGTAATCCCTGGCAGGCATAACGGTGACTCACTTAAGATACACAACTAGTGACATATCGGTTCTGGCAGACTGGCCACAGTAACAAAATATATGAATCTGGGTGAGCAACTGTGACGAGTAACTATGACTCTCGTAATAGGCCAATGACTCAATACCATGAGTATTGACTCAGATAACTCGAGTAACGCCTTGCAATAGTAACAATGAATTTCTTACGGTTCACAACTGGTGACAAATCCGTTCTGGCAGTCTGGCACCAGTAACAAAAATGAGACACTGAGTGAGCAACTCGGATGGGTAACTATGACTCTCTTAAGGTAGCCAATGATCGTCACCAGGAATATTGAATCAGGAAACTCGAGTAACCCTTGTCTATAGTAACGATGACTTTCATAGATTACACAACCTGTGACATATCGGTGCCGGCAGACTGGCCACAGTTACAATGTATTTTAATTTGGGTGGTCAACCGAAAGGAATATCTATTACCCTTCTGAGGTAACCAACGATTCGTCACCAGGTGGAGTACACTCTGAAAGGAGTGACTATTACTCTCATATGACACAAAACTAGTGTCGTATCGCTTCTATCAGGCGCCACAGTAACAAGAAACGTGAAAGTGGCTGCGAAATTAGGACGAGGAGCTATGACGCACTCAAGGTATCTAGTGCAGTGTCACCTGGAGGACTGCATCACTAAAGTCTAGTAATCCCTGGCAGGCATAACGGTGACTCACTTAAGATACACAACTAGTGACATATGGGTTCTGGCAGACTGGCCACAGTAAAAAAATATATGAATCTGGGTGAGCAACTGTGACGAGTAACTATGACTCTCGTAATAGGCCAATGACTCAATACCTGGAGTATTGACTCAGATAACTCGAGGAACGCCTTGCAATGTAACAATGACTTTCTTATGGTTCACAACTGGTGACAAATCCGTTCTGGCAGTCTGGCACCAGTAACAAAAATGAGACACTGCGTGAGCAACTGGGATGGATAACTATAACTCTCTTAAGGTAGCTAATGATCGTCACCAGGAATATTGAATCAGGAAACTCGAGTAACCCTTGGCTATAGTAACGATGACTTTCGTAGATTACACAACCTGTGACATATCGGTGCTGGCAGACTGGCCACAGTTACAATGTATTTTAATTTGGGTGGTCAACCGACAGGAATATCTATTACCCTTCTGAGGTAACCAACGATTCGTCACCAGGTGGAGTACACTCTGAAAGGAGTGACTATGACTCTCATATGACACACAACTAGTGTCGTATCGCTTCTGGCAGACGCCACAGTAACAAGAAACGTGAAAGTGGCTGCGAAATTAGGACGAGGAGCTATGACGCACTCAAGGTATATAGTGCAGCGTCACCTGGAGGACTGCATCACTAAAATCTAGTAATCCCTGGCAGGCATAACGGTGACTCACTTAAGATACACAACTAGTGACATATCGGTTCTGGCAGACTGGCCACAGTAACAAAATATATGAATCTGGGTGAGCAACTGTGACGAGTAACTATGACTCTCGTAATAGGCCAATGACTCAATACCTGGAGTATTGACTCAGATAACTCGAGGAACGCCTTGCAATAGTAACAATGACTTTCTTACGGTTCACAACTGGTGACAAATCCGTTCTGGCAGTCTGGCACCAGTAACAAAAATGAGACACTGAGTGAGCAACTCGGATGGGTAACTATGACTCTCTTAAGGTAGCCAATGATCGTCACCAGGAATATTGAATCAGGAAACTCGAGTAACCCTTGGCTATAGAACGATGACTTTCGTAGATTACACAAATTGTGACATATCGGTGCCGGCAGACTGGCCACAGTTACAATGTATTTTAATTTGGGTGGTCAACCGACAGGAATATCTATTACCCTTCTGAGGTAACCAACGATTCGTCACCAGGTGGAGTACACTCTGAAAGGAGTGACTATTACTCTCATATGACACACAACTAGTGTCGTATCGCTTCTATCAGGCGCCACAGTTACAAGAAACGTGAAACTGGCTGCGAAATTAGGACGAGGAGCTATGACGCAATCAAGGTATCTAGTGCAGCGTCACCTGGAGGACTGCATCACTAAAGTCTAGTAATCCCTGGCATGCATAACGGTGACTCACTTAAGATACACAACTAGTGACATATCGGTTCTGGCAGACTGGCCACAGTAACAAAATATATGAATCTGGGTGAGCAACTGTGACGAGTAACTATGACTCTCGTAATAGGCCAATGACTCAATACCTGGAGTATTGAATCAGATAACTCGAGGAACGCCTTGCAATAGTAAGAATGACTTTCTTACGGTTCACAACTGGTGACAAATCCGTTCTGGCGGTCTGGCACCAGTAACAATAATGAGACACAGCGTGAGCAACTGGGATGGGTAACTATGACTCTCTTAAGTTAGCCAATGATCGTCACCAGGAATATTGAATCAGGAAACTCGAGTAACCCTTGGCTATAGTAACGATGACTTTCGTAGATTACACAACCTGTGACATATCGTTGCCGGCAGACTGGCCACAGTTACAATGTATTTTAATTTGGGTGGTCAACCGACAAGAATATCTATTACCCTTCTGAGGTAACCAACGATTCGTCACCAGGTGGAGTACACTCTGAAAGGAGTGACTATTACTCTCATATGACACACAACTAGTGTCGTATCGCTTCTATCAGACGCCACAGTAACAAGAAACGTGAAAGTGGCTGCGAAATTAGAACGAGGAGCTATGACGCACTCAAGGTATCTAGTGCAGCGTCACCTGGAGGACTGCATCACTAAAGTCTAGTAATCCCTGGCAGGCATAACGGTGACTCACTTAAGATACACAACTAGTGACATATCGGTTCTGGCAGACTGGCCACAGTAACAAAATATATGAATCTGCGTGAGCAACTGTGACGAGTAACTATGACTCTCGTAATAGGCCAATGACTCAATACCATGAGTATTGACTCAGATAACTCGAGTAACGCCTTGCAATAGTAACAATGACTTTCTTACGGTTCACAACTGGTGACAAATCCGTTCTGGCAGTCTGGCACCAGTAACAAAAATGAGACACTGAGTGAGCAACTCGGATGGGTAACTATGACTCTCTTAAGGTAGCCAATGATCGTCACCAGGAATATTGAATCAGGAAACTCGAGTAACCCTTGTCTATAGTAACGATGACTTTCATAGATTACACAACCTGTGACATATCGGTGCCGGCAGACTGGCCACAGTTACAATGTATTTTAATTTGGGTGGTCAACCGACAGGAATATCTATTACCCTTCTGAGGTAACCAACGATTCGTCACCAGGTGGAGTACACTCTGAAAGGAGTGACTATTACTCTCATATGACACAAAACTAGTGTCGTATCGCTTCTATCAGGCGCCACAGTAACAAGAAACGTGAAAGTGGCTGCGAAATTAGGACGAGGAGCTATGACGCACTCAAGGTATCTAGTGGAGTGTCACCTGGAGGACTGCATCACTAAAGTCTAGTAATCCCTGGCAGGCATAACGGTGACTCACTTAAGATACACAACTAGTGACATATGGGTTCTGGCAGACTGGCCACAGTAAAAAAATATATGAATCTGGGTGAGCAACTGTGACGAGTAACTATGACTCTCGTAATAGGCCAATGACTCAATACCTGGAGTATTGACTCAGATAACTCGAGGAACGCCTTGCAATGTAACAATGACTTTCTTATGGTTCACAACTGGTGACAAATCCGTTCTGGCAGTCTGGCACCAGTAACAAAAATGAGACACTGCGTGAGCAACTGGGATGGATAACTATAACTCTCTTAAGGTAGCTAATGATCGTCACCAGGAATATTGAATCAGGAAACTCGAGTAACCCTTGGCTATAGTAACGATGACTTTCGTAGATTACACAACCTGTGACATATCGGTGCTGGCAGACTGGCCACAGTTACAATGTATTTTAATTTGGGTGGTCAACCGACAGGAATATCTATTACCCTTCTGAGGTAACCAACGATTCGTCACCAGGTGGAGTACACTCTGAAAGGAGTGACTATGACTCTCATATGACACACAACTAGTGTTGTATCGCTTCTGGCAGACGCCACAGTAACAAGAAACGTGAAAGTGGCTGCGAAATTAGGACGAGGAGCTATGACGCACTCAAGGTATATAGTGCAGCGTCACCTGGAGGACTGCATCACTAAAATCTAGTAATCCCTGGCAGGCATAACGGTGACTCACTTAAGATACACAACTAGTGACATATCGGTTCTGGCAGACTGGCCACAGTAACAAAATATATGAATCTGGGTGAGCAACTGTGACGAGTAACTATGACTCTCGTAATAGGCCAATGACTCAATACCTGGAGTATTGACTCAGATAACTCGAGGAACGCCTTGCAATAGTAACAATGACTTTCTTACGGTTCACAACTGGTGACAAATCCGTTCTGGCAGTCTGGCACCAGTAAAAAAAATGAGACACAGAATGAGCAACTGGGATGGGTAACTATGACTCTGTTAAGGTAGCCAATGATCGTCACCAGGAATATTGAATCAGGAAACTCGAGTAACCCTTGGCTATAGAACGATGACTTTCGTAGATTACACAACCTGTGAAATATCGGTGCCGGCAGACTGGCCACAGTTACAATGTATTTTAATTTGGGTGGTCAACCGACAGGAATATCTATTACCCTTCTGAGGTAACCAACGATTCGTCACCAGGTGGAGTACACTCTGAAAGGAGTGACTATTACTCTCATATGACACACAACTAGTGTCGTATCGCTTCTATCAGGCGCCACAGTTACAAGAAACCTGAAACTGGCTGCGAAATTAGGACGAGGAGCTATGACGCAATCAAGGTATCTAGTGCAGCGTCACCTGGAGGACTGCATCACTAAAGTCTAGTAATCCCTGGCAGGCATAACGGTGACTCACTTAAGATACACAACTAGTGACATATCGGTTCTGGCAGACTGGCCACAGTAACAAAATATATGAATCTGGGTGAGCAACTGTGACGAGTAACTATGACTCTCGTAATAGGCCAATGACTCAATACCATGAGTATTGACTCAGATAACTCGAGTAACGCCTTGCAATAGTAACAATGACTTTCTTACGGTTCACAACTGGTGACAAATCCGTTCTGGCAGTCTGGCACCAGTAACAAAAATGAGACACTGAGTGAGCAACTCGGATGGGTAACTATGACTCTCTTAAGGTAGCCAATGATCGTCACCAGGAATATTGAATCAGGAAACTCGAGTAACCCTTGTCTATAGTAACGATGACTTTCATAGATTACACAACCTGTGACATATCGGTGCCGGCAGACTGGCCACAGTTACAATGTATTTTAATTTGGGTGGTCAACCGAAAGGAATATCTATTACCCTTCTGAGGTAACCAACGATTCGTCACCAGGTGGAGTACACTCTGAAAGGAGTGACTATTACTCTCATATGACACAAAACTAGTGTCGTATCGCTTCTATCAGGCGCCACAGTAACAAGAAACGTGAAAGTGGCTGCGAAATTAGGACGAGGAGCTATGACGCACTCAAGGTATCTAGTGCAGTGTCACCTGGAGGACTGCATCACTAAAGTCTAGTAATCCCTGGCAGGCATAACGGTGACTCACTTAAGATACACAACTAGTGACATATGGGTTCTGGCAGACTGGCCACAGTAAAAAAATATATGAATCTGGGTGAGCAACTGTGACGAGTAACTATGACTCTCGTAATAGGCCAATGACTCAATACCTGGAGTATTGACTCAGATAACTCGAGGAACGCCTTGCAATGTAACAATGACTTTCTTATGGTTCACAACTGGTGACAAATCCGTTCTGGCAGTCTGGCACCAGTAACAAAAATGAGACACTGCGTGAGCAACTGGGATGGATAACTATAACTCTCTTAAGGTAGCTAATGATCGTCACCAGGAATATTGAATCAGGAAACTCGAGTAACCCTTGGCTATAGTAACGATGACTTTCGTAGATTACACAACCTGTGACATATCGGTGCTGGCAGACTGGCCACAGTTACAATGTATTTTAATTTGGGTGGTCAACCGACAGGAATATCTATTACCCTTCTGAGGTAACCAACGATTCGTCACCAGGTGGAGTACACTCTGAAAGGAGTGACTATGACTCTCATATGACACACAACTAGTGTCGTATCGCTTCTGGCAGACGCCACAGTAACAAGAAACGTGAAAGTGGCTGCGAAATTAGGACGAGGAGCTATGACGCACTCAAGGTATATAGTGCAGCGTCACCTGGAGGACTGCATCACTAAAATCTAGTAATCCCTGGCAGGCATAACGGTGACTCACTTAAGATACACAACTAGTGACATATCGGTTCTGGCAGACTGGCCACAGTAACAAAATATATGAATCTGGGTGAGCAACTGTGACGAGTAACTATGACTCTCGTAATAGGCCAATGACTCAATACCTGGAGTATTGACTCAGATAACTCGAGGAACGCCTTGCAATAGTAACAATGACTTTCTTACGGTTCACAACTGGTGACAAATCCGTTCTGGCAGTCTGGCACCAGTAACAAAAATGAGACACTGAGTGAGCAACTCGGATGGGTAACTATGACTCTCTTAAGGTAGCCAATGATCGTCACCAGGAATATTGAATCAGGAAACTCGAGTAACCCTTGGCTATAGAACGATGACTTTCGTAGATTACACAAATTGTGACATATCGGTGCCGGCAGACTGGCCACAGTTACAATGTATTTTAATTTGGGTGGTCAACCGACAGGAATATCTATTACCCTTCTGAGGTAACAAACGATTCGTCACCAGGTGGAGTACACTCTGAAAGGAGTGACTATTACTCTCATATGACACACAACTAGTGTCGTATCGCTTCTATCAGGCGCCACAGTTACAAGAAACGTGAAACTGGCTGCGAAATTAGGACGAGGAGCTATGACGCAATCAAGGTATCTAGTGCAGCGTCACCTGGAGGACTGCATCACTAAAGTCTAGTAATCCCTGGCAGGCATAACGGTGACTCACTTAAGATACACAACTAGTGACATATCGGTTCTGGCATACTGGCCACTATAACAAAATATATGATTCTGGGTGCGCAACTGTGACGAGTAACTATGACTCTCGTAATAGGCCAATGACTCAATACCTGGAGTATTGACTCAGATAACTTGAGGAACGCCTTGCAATAGTAACAATGACTTTCTTACGGTTCACAACTGGTGACAAATCCGTTCTGGCAGTCTGGCAACAGTAACAAAAATGAGACACTGCGTAAGCAACTGGGATGGGTAACTATGACTCTCTTAAGGTAGCCAATGATCGTCACCAGGAATATTGAAACAGGAAACTCGAGTAACCCTTGTCTATAGTAACGATGACTTTCGTAGATTACACAACCTGTGACATATCGGTGCCGGCAGACTGGCCACAGTTACAATGTATTTTAATTTGGGTGGTCAACCGACAAGAATATCTATTACCCTTCTGAGGTAACCAACGATTCGTCACCAGGTGGAGTACACTCTGAAAGGAGTGACTATTACTCTCATATGACACACAACTAGTGTCGTATCGCTTCTATCAGACGCCACAGTAACAAGAAATGTGAAAGTGGCTGCGAAATTAGAACTAGGAGCTATGACGCAATCAAGGTATCTAGTGCAGCGTCACCTGGAGGACTGCATCACTAAAGTCTAGTAATCCCTGGAATGCATAACGGTGACTCACTTAAGATACACAACTAGTGACATATCGGTTCTGGCAGACTGGCCACAGTAACAAAATATATGAATCTGGGTGAGCAACTGTGACGAGTAACTATGACTCTCGTAATAGGCCAATGACTCAATACCATGAGTATTGACTCAGATAACTCGAGTAACGCCTTGCAATAGTAACAATGACTTTCTTACGGTTCACAACTGGTGACAAATCCGTTCTGGCAGTCTGGCACCAGTAACAAAAATGAGACACTGAGTGAGCAACTCGGATGGGTAACTATGACTCTCTTAAGGTAGCCAATGATCGTCACCAGGAATATTGAATCAGGAAACTCGAGTAACCCTTGTCTATAGTAACGATGACTTTCATAGATTACACAACCTGTGACATATCGGTGCCGGCAGACTGGCCACAGTTACAATGTATTTTAATTTGGGTGGTCAACCGACAGGAATATCTATTACCCTTCTGAGGTAACCAACGATTCGTCACCAGGTGGAGTACACTCTGAAAGGAGTGACTATTACTCTCATATGACACAAAACTAGTGTCGTATCGCTTCTATCAGGCGCCACAGTAACAAGAAACGTGAAAGTGGCTGCGAAATTAGGACGAGGAGCTATGACGCACTCAAGGTATCTAGTGCAGCGTCACCTGGAGGACTGCATCACTAAAGTCTAGTAATCCCTGGCAGGCATAACGGTGACTCACTTAAGATACACAACTAGTGACATATCGGTTCTGGCAGACTGGCCACAGTAACAAAATATATGAATCTGGGTGAGCAACTGTGACGAGTAACTATGACTCTCGTAATAGGCCAATGACTCAATACCTGGAGTATTGACTCAGATAACTCGAGGAACGCCTTGCAATAGTAACAATGACTTTCTTACGGTTCACAACTGGTGACAAATCCGTTCTGGCAGTCTGGCACCAGTAACAAAAATGAGACACTGAGTGAGCAACTCGGATGGGTAACTATGACTCTCTTAAGGTAGCCAATGATCGTCACCAGGAATATTGAATCAGGAAACTCGAGTAACCCTTGGCTATAGAACGATGACTTTCGTAGATTACACAAATTGTGACATATCGGTGCCGGCAGACTGGCCACAGTTACAATGTATTTTAATTTGGGTGGTCAACCGACAGGAATATCTATTACCCTTCTGAGGTAACAAACGATTCGTCACCAGGTGGAGTACACTCTGAAAGGAGTGACTATTACTCTCATATGACACACAACTAGTGTCGTATCGCTTCTATCAGGCGCCACAGTTACAAGAAACGTGAAACTGGCTGCGAAATTAGGACGAGGAGCTATGACGCAATCAAGGTATCTAGTGCAGCGTCACCTGGAGGACTGCATCACTAAAGTCTAGTAATCCCTGGCAGGCATAACGGTGACTCACTTAAGATACACAACTAGTGACATATCGGTTCTGGCATACTGGCCACTATAACAAAATATATGATTCTGGGTGCGCAACTGTGACGAGTAACTATGACTCTCGTAATAGGCCAATGACTCAATACCTGGAGTATTGACTCAGATAACTTGAGGAACGCCTTGCAATAGTAACAATGACTTTCTTACGGTTCACAACTGGTGACAAATCCGTTCTGGCAGTCTGGCAACAGTAACAAAAATGAGACACTGCGTAAGCAACTGGGATGGGTAACTATGACTCTCTTAAGGTAGCCAATGATCGTCACCAGGAATATTGAAACAGGAAACTCGAGTAACCCTTGTCTATAGTAACGATGACTTTCGTAGATTACACAACCTGTGACATATCGGTGCCGGCAGACTGGCCACAGTTACAATGTATTTTAATTTGGGTGGTCAACCGACAAGAATATCTATTACCCTTCTGAGGTAACCAACGATTCGTCACCAGGTGGAGTACACTCTGAAAGGAGTGACTATTACTCTCATATGACACACAACTAGTGTCGTATCGCTTCTATCAGACGCCACAGTAACAAGAAATGTGAAAGTGGCTGCGAAATTAGAACTAGGAGCTATGACGCAATCAAGGTATCTAGTGCAGCGTCACCTGGAGGACTGCATCACTAAAGTCTAGTAATCCCTGGAATGCATAACGGTGACTCACTTAAGATACACAACTAGTGACATATCGGTTCTGGCAGACTGGCCACAGTAACAAAATATATGAATCTGGGTGAGCAACTGTGACGAGTAACTATGACTCTCGTAATAGGCCAATGACTCAATACCATGAGTATTGACTCAGATAACTCGAGTAACGCCTTGCAATAGTAACAATGACTTTCTTACGGTTCACAACTGGTGACAAATCCGTTCTGGCAGTCTGGCACCAGTAACAAAAATGAGACACTGAGTGAGCAACTCGGATGGGTAACTATGACTCTCTTAAGGTAGCCAATGATCGTCACCAGGAATATTGAATCAGGAAACTCGAGTAACCCTTGTCTATAGTAACGATGACTTTCATAGATTACACAACCTGTGACATATCGGTGCCGGCAGACTGGCCACAGTTACAATGTATTTTAATTTGGGTGGTCAACCGACAGGAATATCTATTACCCTTCTGAGGTAACCAACGATTCGTCACCAGGTGGAGTACACTCTGAAAGGAGTGACTATTACTCTCATATGACACAAAACTAGTGTCGTATCGCTTCTATCAGGCGCCACAGTAACAAGAAACGTGAAAGTGGCTGCGAAATTAGGACGAGGAGCTATGACGCACTCAAGGTATCTAGTGCAGCGTCACCTGGAGGACTGCATCACTAAAGTCTAGTAATCCCTGGCAGGCATAACGGTGACTCACTTAAGATACACAACTAGTGACATATCGGTTCTGGCAGACTGGCCACAGTAACAAAATATATGAATCTGGGTGAGCAACTGTGACGAGTAACTATGACTCTCGTAATAGGCCAATGACTCAATACCTGGAGTATTGAATCAGATAACTCGAGGAACGCCTTGCAATAGTAAGAATGACTTTCTTACGGTTCACAACTGGTGACAAATCCGTTCTGGCGGTCTGGCACCAGTAACAATAATGAGACACAGCGTGAGCAACTGGGATGGGTAACTATGACTCTCTTAAGTTAGCCAATGATCGTCACCAGGAATATTGAATCAGGAAACTCGAGTAACCCTTGGCTATAGTAACGATGACTTTCGTAGATTACACAACCTGTGACATATCGTTGCCGGCAGACTGGCCACAGTTACAATGTATTTTAATTTGGGTGGTCAACCGACAAGAATATCTATTACCCTTCTGAGGTAACCAACGATTCGTCACCAGGTGGAGTACACTCTGAAAGGAGTGACTATTACTCTCATATGACACACAACTAGTGTCGTATCGCTTCTATCAGACGCCACAGTAACAAGAAACGTGAAAGTGGCTGCGTAATTAGGACGAGGAGCTATGACGCACTCAAGGTATCTAGTGGAGTGTCACCTGGAGGACTGCATCACTAAAGTCTAGTAATCCCTGGCAGGCATAACGGTGACTCACTTAAGATACACAACTAGTGACATATGGGTTCTGGCAGACTGGCCACAGTAAAAAAATATATGAATCTGGGTGAGCAACTGTGACGAGTAACTATGACTCTCGTAATAGGCCAATGACTCAATACCTGGAGTATTGACTCAGATAACTCGAGGAACGCCTTGCAATGTAACAATGACTTTCTTATGGTTCACAACTGGTGACAAATCCGTTCTGGCAGTCTGGCACCAGTAACAAAAATGAGACACTGCGTGAGCAACTGGGATGGATAACTATAACTCTCTTAAGGTAGCTAATGATCGTCACCAGGAATATTGAATCAGGAAACACGAGTAACCCTTGGCTATAGTAACGATGACTTTCGTAGATTACACAACCTGTGACATATCGGTGCTGGCAGACTGGCCACAGTTACAATGTATTTTAATTTGGGTGGTCAACCGACAGGAATATCTATTACCCTTCTGAGGTAACCAACGATTCGTCACCAGGTTGAGTACACTCTGAAAGGAGTGACTATGACTCTCATATGACACACAACTAGTGTCGTATCGCTTCTGGCAGACGCCACAGTAACAAGAAACGTGAAAGTGGCTGCGAAATTAGGACGAGGAGCTATGACGCACTCAAGGTATATAGTGCAGCGTCACCTGGAGGACTGCATCACTAAAATCTAGTAATCCCTGGCAGGCATAACGGTGACTCACTTAAGATACACAACTAGTGACATATCGGTTCTGGCAGACTGGCCACAGTAACAAAATATATGAATCTGGGTGAGCAACTGTGACGAGTTACTATGACTCTCGTAATAGGCCAATGACTCAATACCTGGAGTATTGACTCAGATAACTCGAGGAACGCCTTGCAATAGTAACAATGACTTTCTTACGGTTCACAACTGGTGACAAATCCGTTCTGGCAGTCTGGCACCAGTAAAAAAAATGAGACACAGAATGAGCAACTGGGATGGGTAACTATGACTCTGTTAAGGTAGCCAATGATCGTCACCAGGAATATTGAATCAGGAAACTCGAGTAACCCTTGGCTATAGAACGATGACTTTCGTAGATTACACAACCTGTGACATATCGGTGCCGGCAGACTGGCCACAGTTACAATGTATTTTAATTTGGGTGGTCAACCGACAGGAATATCTATTACCCTTCTGAGGTAACCAACGATTCGTCACCAGGTGGAGTACACTCTGAAAGGAGTGACTATTACTCTCATATGACACATAACTAGTGTCGTATCGCTTCTATCAGGCGCCACAGTTACAAGAAACGTGAAACTGGCTGCGAAATTAGGACGAGGAGCTATGACGCAATCAAGGTATCTAGTGCAGCGTCACCTGGAGGACTGCATCACTAAAGTCTAGTAATCCCTGGCAGGCATAACGGTGACTCACTTAAGATACACAACTAGTGACATATCGGTTCTGGCAGACTGGCCACAGTAACAAAATATATGAATCTGGGTGAGCAACTGTGACGAGTAACTATGACTCTCGTAATAGGCCAATGACTCAATACCATGAGTATTGACTCAGATAACTCGAGTAACGCCTTGCAATAGTAACAATGACTTTCTTACGGTTCACAACTGGTGACAAATCCGTTCTGGCAGTCTGGCACCAGTAACAAAAATGAGACACTGAGTGAGCAACTCGGATGGGTAACTATGACTCTCTTAAGGTAGCCAATGATCGTCACCAGGAATATTGAATCAGGAAACTCGAGTAACCCTTGTCTATAGTAACGATGACTTTCATAGATTACACAACCTGTGACATATCGGTGCCGGCAGACTGGCCACAGTTACAATGTATTTTAATTTGGGTGGTCAACCGACAGGAATATCTATTACCCTTCTGAGGTAACCAACGATTCGTCACCAGGTGGAGTACACTCTGAAAGGAGTGACTATTACTCTCATATGACACAAAACTAGTGTCGTATCGCTTCTATCAGGCGCCACAGTAACAAGAAACGTGAAAGTGGCTGCGAAATTAGGACGAGGAGCTATGACGCACTCAAGGTATCTAGTGGAGTGTCACCTGGAGGACTGCATCACTAAAGTCTAGTAATCCCTGGCAGGCATAACGGTGACTCACTTAAGATACACAACTAGTGACATATGGGTTCTGGCAGACTGGCCACAGTAAAAAAATATATGAATCTGGGTGAGCAACTGTGACGAGTAACTATGACTCTCGTAATAGGCCAATGACTCAATACCATGAGTATTGACTCAGATAACTCGAGGAACGCCTTGCAATGTAACAATGACTTTCTTATGGTTCACAACTGGTGACAAATCCGTTCTGGCAGTCTGGCACCAGTAACAAAAATGAGACACTGCGTGAGCAACTGGGATGGATAACTATAACTCTCTTAAGGTAGCTAATGATCGTCACCAGGAATATTGAATCAGGAAACTCGAGTAACCCTTGGCTATAGTAACGATGACTTTCGTAGATTACACAACCTGTGACATATCGGTGCTGGCAGACTGGCCACAGTTACAATGTATTTTAATTTGGGTGGTCAACCGACAGGAATATCTATTACCCTTCTGAGGTAACCAACGATTCGTCACCAGGTGGAGTACACTCTGAAAGGAGTGACTATTACTCTCATATGACACACAACTAGTGTCGTATCGCTTCTGGCAGACGCCACAGTAACAAGAAACGTGAAAGTGGCTGCGAAATTAGGACGAGGAGCTATGACGCACTCAAGGTATATAGTGCAGCGTCACCTGGAGGACTGCATCACTAAAATCTAGTAATCCCTGGCAGGCATAACGGTGACTCACTTAAGATACACAACTAGTGACATATCGGTTCTGGCAGACTGGCCACAGTAACAAAATATATGAATCTGGGTGAGCAACTGTGACGAGTAACTATGACTCTCGTAATAGGCCAATGACTCAATACCTGGAGTATTGACTCAGATAACTCGAGGAACGCCTTGCAATAGTAACAATGACTTTCTTACGGTTCACAACTGGTGACAAATCCGTTCTGGCAGTCTGGCACCAGTAAAAAAAATGAGACACAGAATGAGCAACTGGGATGGGTAACTATGACTCTGTTAAGGTAGCCAATGATCGTCACCAGGAATATTGAATCAGGAAACTCGAGTAACCCTTGGCTATAGAACGATGACTTTCGTAGATTACACAACCTGTGACATATCGGTGCCGGCAGACTGGCCACAGTTACAATGTATTTTAATTTGGGTGGTCAACCGACAGGAATATCTATTACCCTTCTGAGGTAACCAACGATTCGTCACCAGGTGGAGTACACTCTGAAAGGAGTGACTATTACTCTCATATGACACACAACTAGTGTCGTATCGCTTCTATCAGGCGCCACAGTTACAAGAAACGTGAAACTGGCTGCGAAATTAGGACGAGGAGCTATGACGCAATCAAGGTATCTAGTGCAGCGTCACCTGGAGGACTGCATCACTAAAGTCTAGTAATCCCTGGCAGGCATAACGGTGACTCACTTAAGATACACAACTAGTGACATATCGGTTCTGGCATACTGGCCACTATAACAAAATATATGATTCTGGGTGCGCAACTGTGACGAGTAACTATGACTCTCGTAATAGGCCAATGACTCAATACCTGGAGTATTGACTCAGATAACTTGAGGAACGCCTTGCAATAGTAACAATGACTTTCTTACGGTTCACAACTGGTGACAAATCCGTTCTGGCAGTCTGGCAACAGTAACAAAAATGAGACACTGCGTAAGCAACTGGGATGGGTAACTATGACTCTCTTAAGGTAGCCAATGATCGTCACCAGGAATATTGAAACAGGAAACTCGAGTAACCCTTGTCTATAGTAACGATGACTTTCGTAGATTACACAACCTGTGACATATCGGTGCCGGCAGACTGGCCACAGTTACAATGTATTTTAATTTGGGTGGTCAACCGACAAGAATATCTATTACCCTTCTGAGGTAACCAACGATTCGTCACCAGGTGGAGTACACTCTGAAAGGAGTGACTATTACTCTCATATGACACACAACTAGTGTCGTATCGCTTCTATCAGACGCCACAGTAACAAGAAACGTGAAAGTGGTTGCGAAATTAGGACGAGGAGCTATGAAGCACTCAAGGTAGCTAGTGCAGCGTCACCTGGAGGACTGCATCAGTAAAGGCTAGTAATCCCTGGCAGGCATTACGATGACTCACTTAAGATACACAACTAGTGACATATCGGTTCTGGCAGACTGGCCACAGTAACAAAATATATGAATCTGGGTGAGCAACTGTGAGGAGTAACTATGACTCTCGTAATAGGCCAATGACTCAATACCTGGAGTATTGACTCAGATAACTCGAGGAACGCCTTGCAATAGTAACAATGACTTTCTTACGGTTCACAACTGGTGACAAATCCGTTCTGGCAGTCTGGCACCAGTAACAAAAATGAGACACTGCGTAAGCAACTGGGATGGGTAACTATAACTCTCTTAAGGTAGCCAGTGATCGTCACCAGGAATATTGAATCAGGAAACTCGAGTAACCCTTGGCTATAGTAACGATGACTTTCGTAGATTACACAACCTGTGACATATCGGTGCTGGCAGACTGGCCACAGTTACAATGTATTTTAATTTGGTTGGTCAACCGACAGCAATATCTATTACCCTTCTGAGGTAACCAACGATTCGTCACCAGGTGGAGTACACTCTGAAAGGAGTGACTATTACTCTCATATGACACACAACTAGTGTCGTATCGCTTCTATCAGACGCCACAGTAACAAGAAATGTGAAAGTGGCTGCGAAATTAGAACTAGGAGCTATGACGCAATCAAGGTATCTAGTGCAGCGTCACCTGGAGGACTGCATCACTAAAGTCTAGTAATCCCTGGAATGCATAACGGTGACTCACTTAAGATACACAACTAGTGACATATCGGTTCTGGCAGACTGGCCACAGTAACAAAATATATGAATCTGGGTGAGCAACTGTGACGAGTAACTATGACTCTCGTAATAGGCCAATGACTCAATACCATGAGTATTGACTCAGATAACTCGAGTAACGCCTTGCAATAGTAACAATGACTTTCTTACGGTTCACAACTGGTGACAAATCCGTTCTGGCAGTCTGGCACCAGTAAAAAAAATGAGACACAGAATGAGCAACTGGGATGGGTAACTATGACTCTGTTAAGGTAGCCAATGATCGTCACCAGGAATATTGAATCAGGAAACTCGAGTAACCCTTGGCTATAGAACGATGACTTTCGTAGATTACACAACCTGTGACATATCGGTGCCGGCAGACTGGCCACAGTTACAATGTATTTTAATTTGGGTGGTCAACCGACAGGAATATCTATTACCCTTCTGAGGTAACCAACGATTCGTCACCAGGTGGAGTACACTCTGAAAGGAGTGACTATTACTCTCATATGACACACAACTAGTGTCGTATCGCTTCTATCAGGCGCCACAGTTACAAGAAACGTGAAACTGGCTGCGAAATTAGGACGAGGAGCTATGACGCAATCAAGGTATCTAGTGCAGCGTCACCTGGAGGACTGCATCACTAAAGTCTAGTAATCCCTGGCAGGCATAACGGTGACTCACTTAAGATACACAACTAGTGACATATCGGTTCTGGCATACTGGCCACTATAACAAAATATATGATTCTGGGTGCGCAACTGTGACGAGTAACTATGACTCTCGTAATAGGCCAATGACTCAATACCTGGAGTATTGACTCAGATAACTTGAGGAACGCCTTGCAATAGTAACAATGACTTTCTTACGGTTCACAACTGGTGACAAATCCGTTCTGGCAGTCTGGCAACAGTAACAAAAATGAGACACTGCGTAAGCAACTGGGATGGGTAACTATGACTCTCTTAAGGTAGCCAATGATCGTCACCAGGAATATTGAAACAGGAAACTCGAGTAACCCTTGTCTATAGTAACGATGACTTTCGTAGATTACACAACCTGTGACATATCGGTGCCGGCAGACTGGCCACAGTTACAATGTATTTTAATTTGGGTGGTCAACCGACAAGAATATCTATTACCCTTCTGAGGTAACCAACGATTCGTCACCAGGTGGAGTACACTCTGAAAGGAGTGACTATTACTCTCATATGACACACAACTAGTGTCGTATCGCTTCTATCAGGCGCCACAGTAACAAGAAACGTGAAAGTGGTTGCGAAATTAGGACGAGGAGCTATGAAGCACTCAAGGTAGCTAGTGCAGCGTCACCTGGAGGACTGCATCAGTAAAGGCTAGTAATCCCTGGCAGGCATTACGATGACTCACTTAAGATACACAACTAGTGACATATCGGTTCTGGCAGACTGGCCACAGTAACAAAATATATGAATCTGGGTGAGCAACTGTGAGGAGTAACTATGACTCTCGTAATAGGCCAATGACTCAATACCTGGAGTATTGACTCAGATAACTCGAGGAACGCCTTGCAATAGTAACAATGACTTTCTTACGGTTCACAACTGGTGACAAATCCGTTCTGGCAGTCTGGCACCAGTAACAAAAATGAGACACTGCGTAAGCAACTGGGATGGGTAACTATAACTCTCTTAAGGTAGCCAGTGATCGTCACCAGGAATATTGAATCAGGAAACTCGAGTAACCCTTGGCTATAGTAACGATGACTTTCGTAGATTACACAACCTGTGACATATCGGTGCTGGCAGACTGGCCACAGTTACAATGTATTTTAATTTGGTTGGTCAACCGACAGCAATATCTATTACCCTTCTGAGGTAACCAACGATTCGTCACCAGGTGGAGTACACTCTGAAAGGAGTGACTATTACTCTCATATGACACACAACTAGTGTCGTATCGCTTCTATCAGACGCCACAGTAACAAGAAATGTGAAAGTGGCTGCGAAATTAGAACTAGGAGCTATGACGCAATCAAGGTATCTAGTGCAGCGTCACCTGGAGGACTGCATCACTAAAGTCTAGTAATCCCTGGAATGCATAACGGTGACTCACTTAAGATACACAACTAGTGACATATCGGTTCTGGCAGACTGGCCACAGTAACAAAATATATGAATCTGGGTGAGCAAGTGTGACGAGTAACTATGACTCTCGTAATAGGCCAATGACTCAATACCATGAGTATTGACTCAGATAACTCGAGGTACGCCTTGCAATAGTAACAATGACTTTCTTACGGTTCACAACTGGTGACAAATCCGTTCTGGCAGTCTGGCACCAGTAACAAAAATGAGACACTGCATAAGCAACTGGGATGGGTAACTATGACTCTCTTAAGGTAGCCAATGATCGTCACCAGGAATATTGAATCAGGAAACTCGAGTAACCCTTGTCTATAGTAACGATGACTTTCATAGATTACACAACCTGTGACATATCGGTGCCGGCAGACTGGCCACAGTTACAATGTATTTTAATTTGGGTGGTCAACCGACAGGAATATCTATTACCCTTCTGAGGTAACCAACGATTCGTCACCAGGTGGAGTACACTCTGAAAGGAGTGACTACGACTCTCATATGACACACAACTAGTGTCGTATCGCTTCTATCAGACGCCACAGTAACAAGAAACGTGAAAGTGGCTGCAAAAATAGAACGAGGAGCTATGACGCACTCAAGGTATCTAGTGCAGCGTCACCTGGACGACTGCATCACTAAAGTCTAGTAATCCCTGGCAGACATAACGGTGACTCACTTAAGATACGCAACTAGTGACATATCGGTTCTGGCAGACTGGCCACAGTAACAAAATATATGAATCTGGGTGAGCAACTGTGACGAGTAACTATGACTCTCGTAATAGGCCAATGACTCAATACCATGAGTATTGACTCAGATAACTCGAGGTACGCCTTGCAATAGTAACAATGACTTTCTTACGGTTCACAACTGGTGACAAATCCGTTCTGGCGGTCTGGCACCAGTAACAAAAATGAGACACAGCGTGAGCAACTGGGATGGGTAACTATGACTCTCTTAAGGTAGCCAATGATCGTCACCAGGAATATTGAATCAGGAAACTCGAGTAACCCTTGGCTATAGTAACGATGATTTTCGTAGATTACACAACCTGTGACATATCGGTGCTGGCAGACTGGCCACAGTAACAAAATATATGAATCTGGGTGAGCAACTGTGACGAGTAACTATTACTCTCGTAATAGGCCAATGACTCAATACCATGAGTATTGACTCAGATAACTCGAGTAACGCCTTGCAATAGTAACAATGACTTTCTTACGGTTCACAACTGGTGACAAATCCGTTCTGGCTGTCTGGCACCAGTAACATAAATGAGACACTGAGTGAGCAACTCGGATGGGTAACTATGACTCTCTTAAGGTAGCCAATGATCGTCACCAGGAATATTGAATCAGGAAACTCGAGTAACCCTTGTCTATAGTAACGATGACTTTCGTAGATTACACAACCTGTGACATATCGGTGCCGGCAGACTGGCCACAGTTACAATGTATTTTAATTTGGGTGGTCAACCGACAGGAATATCTATTACCCTTCTGAGGTAACCAACGATTCGTCACCAGGTGGAGTACACTCTGAAAGGAGTGACTATTACTCTCATATGACACAAAACTAGTGTCGTATCGCTTCTATCAGGCGCCACAGTAACAAGAAACGTGGAAGTGGCTGCGAAATTAGGACGAGGAGCTATGACGCACTTAAGGTATCTAGTGCAGTGTCACCTGGAGGACTGCATCACTAAAGTCTAGTAATCCCTGGCAGGCATAACGGTGACTCACTTAAGATACACAACTAGTGACATATCGGTTCTGGCAGACTGGCCACAGTAACAAAATATATGAATCTGGGTGAGCAACTGTGACGAGTAACTATGACTCTCGTAATAGGCCAATGACTCAATACCTGGAGTATTGACTCAGATAACTCGAGGAACGCCTTACAATAGTAACAATGACTTTCTTACGGTTCACAACTGGTGACAAATCCGTTCTGGCAGTCTGGCACCAGTAACAAAAATGAGACACTGCGTGAGCAACTGGGATGGGTAACTATAACTCTCTTAAGGTAGCCAATGATCGTCACCAGGAATATTGAATCAGGAAACTCGAGTAACCCTTGGCTATAGTAACGATGACTTTCGTAGATTACACAACCTGTGACATATCGGTGCTGGCAGACTGGCCACAGTTACAATGTATTTTAATTTGGTTGGTCAACCGACAGCAATATCTGTTACCCTTCTGAGGTAACCAACGATTCGTCACCAGGTGGAGTACACTCTGAAAGGAGTGACTATTACTCTCATATGACACAAAACTAGTGTCGTATCGCTTCTGGCAGACGCCACAGTAACAAGAAACGTGAAAGTGGCTGCGAAATTAGGACGAGGAGCTATGACGCACTCAAGGTATCTAGTGCAGCGTCACCTGGAGGACTGCATCACTAAAGTCTAGTAATCCCTGGCAGGCATAACGGTGACTCACTTAAGATACACAACTAGTGACATATCGGTTCTGGCAGACTGGCCACAATAACAAAATATATGAATCTGGGTGAGCAACTGTGACGAGTAACTATGACTCTCGTAATAGGCCAATGACTCAATACCTGGAGTATTGACTCAGATAACTCGAGGAACGCCTTGCAATAGTAACAATGACTTTCTTACGGTTCACAACTGGTGACAAATCCGTTCTGGCAGTCTGGCACCAGTAACAAAAATGAGACACTGCGTGAGCAACTGGGATGGGTAACTATAACTCTCTTAAGGTAGCCACTGATCGTCACCAGGAATATTGAATCAGGAAACTCGAGTAACCCTTGGCTATAGTAACGATGACTTTCGTAGATTACACAACCTGTGACATATCGGTGCTGGCAGACTGGCCACAGTAACAAAATATATGAATCTGGCTGAGCAACTGTGACGGGTAACTATGACTCTCGTAATAGGCCAATGACTCAATACGTGGAGTATTGAATCAGATAACTCGAGGAACGCCTTGCAATAGTAAGAATGACTTTCTTACGGTTCACAACTGGTGTCAAATCCGTTCTGGCGGTCTGGCACCAGTAACAATAATGAGACAAAGAGTGAGCAACTGGGATGGGTAACTATGACTCTCTTAAGTTAGCCAATGATCGTCACCAGGAATATTGAATCAGGAAACTCGAGTAACCCTTGGCTATAGTAACGATGACTTTCGTAGATTACACAACCTGTGACATATCGTTGCCGGCAGACTGGCCACAGTTACAATGTATTTTAATTTGGGTGGTCAACCGACAAGAATATCTATTACCCTTCTGAGGTAACCAACGATTCGTCACCAGGTGGAGTACACTCTGAAAGGAGTGACTATTACTCTCATATGACACACAACTAGTGTCGTATCGCTTCTATCAGACGCCACAGTAACAAGAAACGTGAAAGTGGCTGCGAAATTAGAACGAGGAGCTATGACGCACTCAAGGTATCTAGTGCAGCGTCACCTGGAGGACTGCATCACTAAAGTCTAGTAATCCCTGGCAGGCATAACGGTGACTCACTTAAGATACACAACTAGTGACATATCGGTTCTGGCAGACTGGCCACAGTAACAAAATATATGAATCTGCGTGAGCAACTGTGACGAGTAACTATGACTCTCGTAATAGGCCAATGACTCAATACCATGAGTATTGACTCAGATAACTCGAGTAACGCCTTGCAATAGTAACAATGACTTTCTTACGGTTCACAACTGGTGACAAATCCGTTCTGGCAGTCTGGCACCAGTAACAAAAATGAGACACTGAGTGAGCAACTCGGATGGGTAACTATGACTCTCTTAAGGTAGCCAATGATCGTCACCAGGAATATTGAATCAGGAAACTCGAGTAACCCTTGTCTATAGTAACGATGACTTTCATAGATTACACAACCTGTGACATATCGGTGCCGGCAGACTGGCCACAGTTACAATGTATTTTAATTTGGGTGGTCAACCGACAGGAATATCTATTACCCTTCTGAGGTAACCAACGATTCGTCACCAGGTGGAGTACACTCTGAAAGGAGTGACTATTACTCTCATATGACACAAAACTAGTGTCGTATCGCTTCTATCAGGCGCCACAGTAACAAGAAACGTGAAAGTGGCTGCGAAATTAGGACGAGGAGCTATGACGCACTCAAGGTATCTAGTGCAGTGTCACCTGGAGGACTGCATCACTAAAGTCTAGTAATCCCTGGCAGGCATAACGGTGACTCACTTAAGATACACAACTAGTGACATATGGGTTCTGGCAGACTGGCCACAGTAAAAAAATATATGAATCTGGGTGAGCAACTGTGACGAGTAACTATGACTCTCGTAATAGGCCAATGACTCAATACCTGGAGTATTGACTCAGATAACTCGAGGAACGCCTTGCAATGTAACAATGACTTTCTTATGGTTCACAACTGGGACAAATCCGTTCTGGCAGTCTGGCACCAGTAACAAAAATGAGACACTGCGTGAGCAACTGGGATGGATAACTATAACTCTCTTAAGGTAGCTAATGATCGTCACCAGGAATATTGAATCAGGAAACTCGAGTAACCCTTGGCTATAGTAACGATGACTTTCGTAGATTACACAACCTGTGACATATCGGTGCTGGCAGACTGGCCACAGTTACAATGTATTTTAATTTGGGTGGTCAACCGACAGGAATATCTATTACCCTTCTGAGGTAACCAACGATTCGTCACCAGGTGGAGTACACTCTGAAAGGAGTGACTATGACTCTCATATGACACACAACTAGTGTCGTATCGCTTCTGGCAGACGCCACAGTAACAAGAAACGTGAAAGTGGCTGCGAAATTAGGACGAGGAGCTATGACGCACTCAAGGTATATAGTGCAGCGTCACCTGGAGGACTGCATCACTAAAATCTAGTAATCCCTGGCAGGCATAACGGTGACTCACTTAAGATACACAACTAGTGACATATCGGTTCTGGCAGACTGGCCACAATAACAAAATATATGAATCTGGGTGAGCAACTGTGACGAGTAACTATGACTCTCGTAATAGGCCAATGACTCAATACCTGGAGTATTGACTCAGATAACTCGAGGAACGCCTTGCAATAGTAACAATGACTTTCTTACGGTTCACAACTGGTGACAAATCCGTTCTGGCAGTCTGGCACCAGTAACAAAAATGAGACACTGAGTGAGCAACTCGGATGGGTAACTATGACTCTCTTAAGGTAGCCAATGATCGTCACCAGGAATATTGAATCAGGAAACTCGAGTAACCCTTGTCTATAGTAACGATGACTTTCATAGATTACACAACCTGTGACATATCGGTGCCGGCAGACTGGCCACAGTTACAATGTATTTTAATTTGGGTGGTCAACCGACAGGAATAACTATTACCCTTCTGAGGTAACCAACGATTCGTCACCAGGTGGAGTACACTCTGAAAGGAGTGACTATTACTCTCATATGACACAAAACTAGTGTCGTATCGCTTCTATCAGACGCCACAGTAACAAGAAACGTGAAAGTGGCTGCGAAATTAGGACGAGGAGCTATGACGCACTCAAGGTATCTAGTGCAGCGTCACCTGGAGGACTGCATCACTATAGTCTAGTAATCCCTGGCAGGCATAACGGTGACTCACTTAAGATACACAACTAGTGACATATCGGTTCTGGCAGACTGGCCACAGTAACAAAATATATGAATCTGGGTGAGCAAGTGTGACGAGTAACTATGACTCTCGTAATAGGCCAATGACTCAATACCATGAGTATTGACTCAGATAACTCGAGGTACGCCTTGCAATAGTAACAATGACTTTCTTACGGTTCACAACTGGTGACAAATCCGTTCTGGCGGTCTGGCACCAGTAACAAAAATGAGACACTGAGTGAGCAACTCGGATGGGTAACTATGACTCTCTTAAGGTAGCCAATGATCGTCACCAGGAATATTGAATCAGGAAACTCGAGTAACCCTTGTCTATAGTAACGATGACTTTCATAGATTACACAACCTGTGACATATCGGTGCCGGCAGACTGGCCACAGTTACAATGTATTTTAATTTGGGTGGTCAACCGACAGGAATATCTATTACCCTTCTGAGGTAACCAACGATTCGTCACCAGGTTTAGTACACTCTGAAAGGAGTGACTATTACTCTCATATGACACAAAACTAGTGTCGTATCGCTTCTATCAGGCGCCACAGTAACAAGAAACGTGAAAGTGGCTGCGAAATTAGGACGAGGAGCTATGACGCACTTAAGGTATCTAGTGCAGTGTCACCTGGAGGACTGCATCACTAAAGTCTAGTAATCCCTGGCAGGCATAACGGTGACTCACTTAAGATACACAACTAGTGACATATCGGTTCTGGCAGACTGGCCACAGTAACAAAATATATGAATCTGGGTGAGCAACTGTGACGAGTAACTATGACTCTCGTAATAGGCCAATGACTCAATACCTGGAGTATTGAATCAGATAACTCGAGGAACGCCTTGCAATAGTAAGAATGACTTTCTTACGGTTCACAACTGGTGTCAAATCCGTTCTGGCGGTCTGGCACCAGTAACAATAATGAGACACAGAGTGAGCAACTGGGATGGGTAACTATGACTCTCTTAAGTTAGCCAATGATCGTCACCAGGAATATTGAATCAGGAAACTCGAGTAACCCTTGGCTATAGTAACGATGACTTTCGTAGATTACACAACCTGTGACATATCGTTGCCGGCAGACTGGCCACAGTTACAATGTATTTTAATTTGGGTGGTCAACCGACAAGAATATCTATTACCCTTCTGAGGTAACCAACGATTCGTCACCAGGTGGAGTACACTCTGAAAGGAGTGACTATTACTCTCATATGACACACAACTAGTGTCGTATCGCTTCTATCAGACGCCACAGTAACAAGAAACGTGAAAGTGGCTGCGAAATTAGAACGAGGAGCTATGACGCACTCAAGGTATCTAGTGCAGCGTCACCTGGAGGACTGCATCACTAAAGTCTAGTAATCCCTGGCAGGCATAACGGTGACTCACTTAAGATACACAACTAGTGACATATCGGTTCTGGCAGACTGGCCACAGTAACAAAATATATGAATCTGCGTGAGCAACTGTGACGAGTAACTATGACTCTCGTAATAGGCCAATGACTCAATACCATGAGTATTGACTCAGATAACTCGAGTAACGCCTTGCAATAGTAACAATGACTTTCTTACGGTTCACAACTGGTGACAAATCCGTTCTGGCAGTCTGGCACCAGTAACAAAAATGAGACACTGAGTGAGCAACTCGGATGGGTAACTATGACTCTCTTAAGGTAGCCAATGATCGTCACCAGGAATATTGAATCAGGAAACTCGAGTAACCCTTGTCTATAGTAACGATGACTTTCATAGATTACACAACCTGTGACATATCGGTGCCGGCAGACTGGCCACAGTTACAATGTATTTTAATTTGGGTGGTCAACCGACAGGAATATCTATTACCCTTCTGAGGTAACCAACGATTCGTCACCAGGTGGAGTACACTCTGAAAGGAGTGACTATTACTCTCATATGACACAAAACTAGTGTCGTATCGCTTCTATCAGGCGCCACAGTAACAAGAAACGTGAAAGTGGCTGCGAAATTAGGACGAGGAGCTATGACGCACTCAAGGTATCTAGTGCAGTGTCACCTGGAGGACTGCATCACTAAAGTCTAGTAATCCCTGGCAGGCATAACGGTGACTCACTTAAGATACACAACTAGTGACATATGGGTTCTGGCAGACTGGCCACAGTAAAAAAATATATGAATCTGGGTGAGCAACTGTGACGAGTAACTATGACTCTCGTAATAGGCCAATGACTCAATACCTGGAGTATTGACTCAGATAACTCGAGGAACGCCTTGCAATGTAACAATGACTTTCTTATGGTTCACAACTGGTGACAAATCCGTTCTGGCAGTCTGGCACCAGTAACAAAAATGAGACACTGCGTGAGCAACTGGGATGGATAACTATAACTCTCTTAAGGTAGCTAATGATCGTCACCAGGAATATTGAATCAGGAAACTCGAGTAACCCTTGGCTATAGTAACGATGACTTTCGTAGATTACACAACCTGTGACATATCGGTGCTGGCAGACTGGCCACAGTTACAATGTATTTTAATTTGGGTGGTCAACCGACAGGAATATCTATTACCCTTCTGAGGTAACCAACGATTCGTCACCAGGTGGAGTACACTCTGAAAGGAGTGACTATGACTCTCATATGACACACAACTAGTGTCGTATCGCTTCTGGCAGACGCCACAGTAACAAGAAACGTGAAAGTGGCTGCGAAATTAGGACGAGGAGCTATGACGCACTCAAGGTATATAGTGCAGCGTCACCTGGAGGACTGCATCACTAAAATCTAGTAATCCCTGGCAGGCATAACGGTGACTCACTTAAGATACACAACTAGTGACATATCGGTTCTGGCAGACTGGCCACAATAACAAAATATATGAATCTGGGTGAGCAACTGTGACGAGTAACTATGACTCTCGTAATAGGCCAATGACTCAATACCTGGAGTATTGACTCAGATAACTCGAGGAACGCCTTGCAATAGTAACAATGACTTTCTTACGGTTCACAACTGGTGACAAATCCGTTCTGGCAGTCTGGCACCAGTAACAAAAATGAGACACTGAGTGAGCAACTCGGATGGGTAACTATGACTCTCTTAAGGTAGCCAATGATCGTCACCAGGAATATTGAATCAGGAAACTCGAGTAACCCTTGTCTATAGTAACGATGACTTTCATAGATTACACAACCTGTGACATATCGGTGCCGGCAGACTGGCCACAGTTACAATGTATTTTAATTTGGGTGGTCAACCGACAGGAATATCTATTACCCTTCTGAGGTAACCAACGATTCGTCACCAGGTGGAGTACACTCTGAAAGGAGTGACTATTACTCTCATATGACACAAAACTAGTGTCGTATCGCTTCTATCAGACGCCACAGTAACAAGAAACGTGAAAGTGGCTGCGAAATTAGGACGAGGAGCTATGACGCACTCAAGGTATCTAGTGCAGCGTCACCTGGAGGACTGCATCACTATAGTCTAGTAATCCCTGGCAGGCATAACGGTGACTCACTTAAGATACACAACTAGTGACATATCGGTTCTGGCAGACTGGCCACAGTAACAAAATATATGAATCTGGGTGAGCAAGTGTGACGAGTAACTATGACTCTCGTAATAGGCCAATGACTCAATACCATGAGTATTGACTCAGATAACTCGAGGTACGCCTTGCAATAGTAACAATGACTTTCTTACGGTTCACAACTGGTGACAAATCCGTTCTGGCGGTCTGGCACCAGTAACAAAAATGAGACACTGAGTGAGCAACTCGGATGGGTAACTATGACTCTCTTAAGGTAGCCAATGATCGTCACCAGGAATATTGAATCAGGAAACTCGAGTAACCCTTGGCTATAGTAACGATGACTTTCGTAGATTACACAACCTGTGACATATCGGTGCTGGCAGACTGGCCACAGTAACAAAATATATGAATCTGGGTGAGCAACTGTGACGAGTAACTATGACTCTCGTAATAGGCCAATGACTCAGTACGTGGTGTATTGAATCAGATAACTCGAGGAACGCCTTGCAATAGTAACAATGACTTTCTTACGGTTCACAACTGGTGACAAATCCGTTCTGGCGGTCTGGCACCAGTAACAAAAATGAGACACAGCGTGAGCAACTGGGATGGGTAACTATGACTCTCTTAAGGTAGCCAATGATCGTCACCAGGAATATTGAATCAGGAAACTCGAGTAACCCTTGGCTATAGTAACGATGACTTTCGTAGATTACACAACCTGTGACATATCGTTGCCGGCAGACTGGCCACAGTTACAATGTATTTTAATTTGGGTGGTCAACCGACAAGAATATCTATTACCCTTCTGAGGTAACCAACGATTCGTCACCAGGTGGAGTACACTCTGAAAGGAGTGACTATTACCCTCATATGACACACAACTAGTGTCGTATCGCTTCTATCAGACGCCACAGTAACAAGAAACGTGAAAGTGGCTGCGAAATTAGAACGAGGAGCTATGACGCACTCAAGGTATCTAGTGCAGCGTCACCTGGAGGACTGCATCACTAAAGTCTAGTAATCCCTGGCATGCATAACGGTGACTCACTTAAGATACACAACTAGTGAGATATCGGTTCTGGCAGACTGACCCACAGTAACAAAATATATGAATCTGGGTGAGCAACTGTGACGAGTAACTATTACTCTCGTAATAGGCCAATGACTCAATACCATGAGTATTGACTCAGATAACTCGAGTAACGCCTTGCAATAGTAACAATGACTTTCTTACGGTTCACAACTGGTGACAAATCCGTTCTGGCTGTCTGGCACCAGTAACATAAATGAGACACTGAGTGAGCAACTCGGATGGGTAACTATGACTCTCTTAAGGTAGCCAATGATCGTCACCAGGAATATTGAATCAGGAAACTCGAGTAACCCTTGTCTATAGTAACGATGACTTTCGTAGATTACACAACCTGTGACATATCGGTGCCGGCAGACTGGCCACAGTTACAATGTATTTTAATTTGGGTGGTCAACCGACAGGAATATCTATTACCCTTCTGAGGTAACCAACGATTCGTCACCAGGTGGAGTACACTCTGAAAGGAGTGACTATTACTCTCATATGACACAAAACTAGTGTCGTATCGCTTCTATCAGGCGCCACAGTAACAAGAAACGTGGAAGTGGCTGCGAAATTAGGACGAGGAGCTATGACGCACTTAAGGTATCTAGTGCAGTGTCACCTGGAGGACTGCATCACTAAAGTCTAGTAATCCCTGGCAGGCATAACGGTGACTCACTTAAGATACACAACTAGTGACATATGGGTTCTGGCAGACTGGCCACAGTAACAAAATATATGAATCTGGGTGAGCAACTGTGACGAGTAACTATGACTCTCGTAATAGGCCAATGACTCAATACCTGGAGTATTGACTCAGATAACTCGAGGAACGCCTTACAATAGTAACAATGACTTTCTTACGGTTCACAACTGGTGACAAATCCGTTCTGGCAGTCTGGCACCAGTAACAAAAATGAGACACTGCGTGAGCAACTGGGATGGGTAACTATAACTCTCTTAAGGTAGCCAATGATCGTCACCAGGAATATTGAATCAGGAAACTCGAGTAACCCTTGGCTATAGTAACGATGACTTTCGTAGATTACACAACCTGTGACATATCGGTGCTGGCAGACTGGCCACAGTTACAATGTATTTTAATTTGGTTGGTCAACCGACAGCAATATCTGTTACCCTTCTGAGGTAACCAACGATTCGTCACCAGGTGGAGTACACTCTGAAAGGGGTGACTATGACTCTCATATGACACAAAACTAGTGTCGTATCGCTTCTGGCAGACGCCACAGTAACAAGAAACGTGAAAGTGGCTGCGAAATTAGGACGAGGAGCTATGACGCACTCAAGGTATCTAGTGCAGCGTCACCTGGAGGACTGCATCACTAAAGTCTAGTAATCCCTGGCAGGCATAACGGTGACTCACTTAAGATACACAACTAGTGACATATCGGTTCTGGCAGACTGGCCACAATAACAAAATATATGAATCTGGGTGAGCAACTGTGACGAGTAACTATGACTCTCGTAATAGACCAATGACTCAATACCTGGAGTATTGACTCAGATAACTCGAGGAACGCCTTGCAATAGTAACAATGACGTTCTTACGGTTCACAACTGGTGACAAATCCGTTCTGGCAGTCTGGCACCAGTAACAAAAATGAGACACTGCGTGAGCAACTGGGATGGGTAACTATAACTCTCTTAAGGTAGCCACTGATCGTCACCAGGAATATTGAATCAGGAAACTCGAGTAACCCTTGGCTATAGTAACGATGACTTTCGTAGATTACACAACCTGTGACATATCGGTGCTGGCAGACTGGCCACAGTAACAAAATATATGAATCTGGCTGAGCAACTGTAACGGGTAACTATGACTCTCGTAATAGGCCAATGACTCAATACGTGGAGTATTGAATCAGATAACTCGAGGAACGCCTTGCAATAGTAACAATGACTTTCTTACGGTTCACAACTGGTGACAAATCCGTTCTGGCGGTCTGGCACCAGTAACAAAAATGAGACACAGCGTGAGCAACTGGGATGGGTAACTATGACTCTCTTAAGGTAGCCAATGATCGTCACCAGGAATATTGAATCAGGAAACTCGAGTAACCCTTGGCTATAGTAACGATGACTTTCGTAGATTACACAACCTGTGACATATCGTTGCCGGCAGACTGGCCACAGTTACAATGTATTTTAATTTGGGTGGTCAACCGACAAGAATATCTATTACCCTTCTGAGGTAACCAACGATTCGTCACCAGGTGGAGTACACTCTGAAAGGAGTGACTATTACTCTCATATGACACACAACTAGTGTCGTATCGCTTCTATCAGACGCCACAGTAACAAGAAACGTGAAAGTGGCTGCGAAATTAGAACGAGGAGCTATGACGCACTCAAGGTATCTAGTGCAGCGTCACCTGGAGGACTGCATCACTAAAGTCTAGTAATCCCTGGCATGCATAACGGTGACTCACTTAAGATACACAACTAGTGACATATCAGTTCTGGCAGATTGGCCACAGTAACAAAATATATGAATCTGGGTGAGCAACTGTGACGAGTAACTATGACTCTCGTAATAGGCCAATGACTCAATACCATGAGTATTGACTCAGATAACTCGAGTAACGCCTTGCAATAGTAACAATGACTTTCTTACGGTTCACAACTGGTGACAAATCCGTCCTGGCATTCTGGCACCAGTAACAAAAATGAGACACTGAGTGAGCAACTCGGATGGGTAACTATGACTCTCTTAAGGTAGCCAATGATCGTCACCAGGAATATTGAATCAGGAAACTCGAGTAACCCTTGTCTATAGTAACGATGACTTTCATAGATTACACAACCTGTGACATATCGGTGCCGGCAGACTGGCCACAGTTACAATGTATTTTAATTTGGGTGGTCAACCGACAGGAATATCTATTACCCTTCTGAGGTAACCAACGATTCGTCACCAGGTTTAGTACACTCTGAAAGGAGTGACTATTACTCTCATATGACACAAAACTAGTGTCGTATCGCTTCTATCAGGCGCCACAGTTACAAGAAACGTGAAAGTGGCTGCGAAATTAGGACGAGGAGCTATGACGCACTTAAGGTATCTAGTGCAGTGTCACCTGGAGGACTGCATCACTAAAGTCTAGTAATCCCTGGCAGGCATAACGGTGACTCACTTAAGATACACAACTAGTGACATATCGGTTCTGGCAGACTGGCCACAGTAACAAAATATATGAATCTGGGTGAGCAACTGTGACGAGTAACTATGACTCTCGTAATAGGCCAATGACTCAATACCTGGAGTATTGAATCAGATAACTCGAGGAACGCCTTGCAATAGTAAGAATGACTTTCTTACGGTTCACAACTGGTGTCAAATCCGTTCTGGCCGTCTGGCACCAGTAACAATAATGAGACACAGAGTGAGCAACTGGGATGGGTAACTATGACTCTCTTAAGTTAGCCAATGATCGTCACCAGGAATATTGAATCAGGAAACTCGAGTAACCCTTGGCTATAGTAACGATGACTTTCGTAGATTACACAACCTGTGACATATCGTTGCCGGCAGACTGGCCACAGTTACAATGTATTTTAATTTGGGTGGTCAACCGACAAGAATATCTATTACCCTTCTGAGGTAACCAACGATTCGTCACCAGGTGGAGTACACTCTGAAAGGAGTGACTATTACTCTCATATGACACACAACTAGTGTCGTATCGCTTCTATCAGACGCCACAGTAACAAGAAACGTGAAAGTGGCTGCGAAATTAGAACGAGGAGCTATGACGCACTCAAGGTATCTAGTGCAGCGTCACCTGGAGGACTGCATCACTAAAGTCTAGTAATCCCTGGCAGGCATAACGGTGACTCACTTAAGATACACAACTAGTGACATATCGGTTCTGGCAGACTGGCCACAGTAACAAAATATATGAATCTGCGTGAGCAACTGTGACGAGTAACTATGACTCTCGTAATAGGCCAATGACTCAATACCATGAGTATTGACTCAGATAACTCGAGTAACGCCTTGCAATAGTAACAATGACTTTCTTACGGTTCACAACTGGTGACAAATCCGTTCTGGCAGTCTGGCACCAGTAACAAAAATGAGACACTGAGTGAGCAACTCGGATGGGTAACTATGACTCTCTTAAGGTAGCCAATGATCGTCACCAGGAATATTGAATCAGGAAACTCGAGTAACCCTTGTCTATAGTAACGATGACTTTCATAGATTACACAACCTGTGACATATCGGTGCCGGCAGACTGGCCACAGTTACAATGTATTTTAATTTGGGTGGTCAATCGACAGGAATATCTATTACCCTTCTGAGGTAACCAACGATTCGTCACCAGGTGGAGTACACTCTGAAAGGAGTGACTATTACTCTCATATGACACAAAACTAGTGTCGTATCGCTTCTATCAGGCGCCACAGTAACAAGAAACGTGAAAGTGGCTGCGAAATTAGGACGAGGAGCTATGACGCACTCAAGGTATCTAGTGCAGTGTCACCTGGAGGACTGCATCACTAAAGTCTAGTAATCCCTGGCAGGCATAACGGTGACTCACTTAAGATACACAACTAGTGACATATCGGTTCTGGCAGACTGGCCACAGTAACAAAATATATGAATCTGGGTGAGCAACTGTGACGAGTAACTATGACTCTCGTAATAGGCCAATGACTCAATACCTGGAGTATTGAATCAGATAACTCGAGGAACGCCTTGCAATAGTAAGAATGACTTTCTTACGGTTCACAACTGGTGTCAAATCCGTTCTGGCCGTCTGGCACCAGTAACAATAATGAGACACAGAGTGAGCAACTGGGATGGGTAACTATGACTCTCTTAAGTTAGCCAATGATCGTCACCAGGAATATTGAATCAGGAAACTCGAGTAACCCTTGGCTATAGTAACGATGACTTTCGTAGATTACACAACCTGTGACATATCGTTGCCGGCAGACTGGCCACAGTTACAATGTATTTTAATTTGGGTGGTCAACCGACAAGAATATCTATTACCCTTCTGAGGTAACCAACGATTCGTCACCAGGTGGAGTACACTCTGAAAGGAGTGACTATTACTCTCATATGACACACAACTAGTGTCGTATCGCTTCTATCAGACGCCACAGTAACAAGAAACGTGAAAGTGGCTGCGAAATTAGAACGAGGAGCTATGACGCACTCAAGGTATCTAGTGCAGCGTCACCTGGAGGACTGCATCACTAAAGTCTAGTAATCCCTGGCAGGCATAACGGTGACTCACTTAAGATACACAACTAGTGACATATCGGTTCTGGCAGACTGGCCACAGTAACAAAATATATGAATCTGCGTGAGCAACTGTGACGAGTAACTATGACTCTCGTAATAGGCCAATGACTCAATACCATGAGTATTGACTCAGATAACTCGAGTAACGCCTTGCAATAGTAACAATGACTTTCTTACGGTTCACAACTGGTGACAAATCCGTTCTGGCAGTCTGGCACCAGTAACAAAAATGAGACACTGAGTGAGCAACTCGGATGGGTAACTATGACTCTCTTAAGGTAGCCAATGATCGTCACCAGGAATATTGAATCAGGAAACTCGAGTAACCCTTGTCTATAGTAACGATGACTTTCATAGATTACACAACCTGTGACATATCGGTGCCGGCAGACTGGCCACAGTTACAATGTATTTTAATTTGGGTGGTCAATCGACAGGAATATCTATTACCCTTCTGAGGTAACCAACGATTCGTCACCAGGTGGAGTACACTCTGAAAGGAGTGACTATTACTCTCATATGACACAAAACTAGTGTCGTATCGCTTCTATCAGGCGCCACAGTAACAAGAAACGTGAAAGTGGCTGCGAAATTAGGACGAGGAGCTATGACGCACTCAAGGTATCTAGTGCAGTGTCACCTGGAGGACTGCATCACTAAAGTCTAGTAATCCCTGGCAGGCATAACGGTGACTCACTTAAGATACACAACTAGTGACATATGGGTTCTGGCAGACTGGCCACAGTAAAAAAATATATGAATCTGGGTGAGCAACTGTGACGAGTAACTATGACTCTCGTAATAGGCCAATGACTCAATACCTGGAGTATTGACTCAGATAACTCGAGGAAAGCCTTGCAATGTAACAATGACTTTCTTATGGTTCACAACTGGTGACAAATCCGTTCTGGCAGTCTGGCACCAGTAACAAAAATGAGACACTGCGTGAGCAACTGGGATGGATAACTATAACTCTCTTAAGATAGCTAATGATCGTCACCAGGAATATTGAATCAGGAAACTCGAGTAACCCTTGGCTATAGTAACGATGACTTTCGTAGATTACACAACCTGTGACATATCGGTGCTGGCAGACTGGCCACAGTTACAATGTATTTTAATTTGGGTGGTCAACCGACAGGAATATCTATTACCCTTCTGAGGTAACCAACGATTCGTCACCAGGTGGAGTACACTCTGAAAGGAGTGACTATGACTCTCATATGACACACAACTAGTGTCGTATCGCTTCTGGCAGACGCCACAGTAACAAGAAACGTGAAAGTGGCTGCGAAATTAGGACGAGGAGCTATGACGCACTCAAGGTATATAGTGCAGCGTCACCTGGAGGACTGCATCACTAAAATCTAGTAATCCCTGGCAGGCATAACGGTGACTCACTTAAGATACACAACTAGTGACATATCGGTTCTGGCAGACTGGCCACAGTAACAAAATATATGAATCTGGGTGAGCAACTGTGACGAGTAACTATGACTCTCGTAATAGGCCAATGACTCAATACCTGGAGTATTGACTCAGATAACTCCAGGAACGCCTTGCAATAGTAACAATGACTTTCTTACGGTTCACAACTGGTGACAAATCCGTTCTGGCAGTCTGGAACCAGTAAAAAAAATGAGACACAGAATGAGCAACTGGGATGGGTAACTATGACTCTGTTAAGGTAGCCAATGATCGTCACCAGGAATATTGAATCAGGAAACTCGAGTAACCCTTGGCTATAGAACGATGACTTTCGTAGATTACACAACCTGTGACATATCGGTGCCGGCAGACTGGCCACAGTTACAATGTATTTTAATTTGGGTGGTCAACCGACAGGAATATCTATTACCCTTCTGAGGTAACCAACGATTCGTCACCAGGTGGAGTACACTCTGAAAGGAGTGACTATTACTCTCATATGACACACAACTAGTGTCGTATCGCTTCTATCAGACGCCACAGTAACAAGAAACGTGAAAGTGGCTGCGAAATTAGGACGAGGAGCTATGACGCAATCAAGGTATCTAGTGCAGCGTCACCTGGAGGACTGCATCACTAAAGTCTAGTAATCCCTGGCAGGCATAACGGTGACTCACTTAAGATACACAACTAGTGACATATCGGTTCTGGCATACTGGCCACTATAACAAAATATATGATTCTGGGTGCGCAACTGTGACGAGTAACTATGACTCTCGTAATAGGCCAATGACTCAATACCTGGAGTATTGACTCAGATAACTCGAGGAACGCCTTGCAATAGTAACAATGACTTTCTTACGGTTCACAACGGGTGACAAATCCGTTCTGGCAGTCTGGCACCAGTAAAAAAAATGAGACACTGAATGAGCAACTGGGATGGGTAACTATGACTCTCTTAAGGTAGCCAATGATCGTCACCAGGAATATTGAATCAGGAAACTCGAGTAACCCATGGCTATAGAACGATGACTTTCGTAGATTACACAACCTGTGACATATCGATGGTGGCAGACTGGCCACAGTTACAATGTATTTTAATTTGGGTGGTCAACCGACAGGAATATCTATTACCCTTCTGAGGTAACCGACGATTCGTCACCAGGTGGAGTACACTCTGAAAGGAGTGACTATGACTCTCATATGACACACAACTAGTGTCGTATCGTTTCTGGCAGACGCCACAGTAACAAGAAACGTGAAACTGGCTGCGAAATTAGGACGAGGAGCTATGACGCACTCAAGGTATCTAGTGCAGCGTCACCTGGAGGACTGCATCAGTAAAGGCTAGTAATCCCTGGCAGGCATTACGATGACTCACTTAAGATACACAACTAGTGACATATCGGATCTGGCAGACTGGCCACAGTAACAAAATATATGAATCTGGGTGAGCAACTGTGACGAGTAACTATGACTCTCGTAATAGGCCAATGACTCAATACCTGGAGTATTGACTCAGATAAGTCGAGGAACGCCTTGCAATAGTAACAATGACTTCTTACGGTTCACAACTGGTGACAAATCCGTTCTGGCAGTCTGGCACCAGTAACAAAAATGAGACACAGCGTAAGCAACTGGGATGGGTAACTATGACTCTCTTAAGGTAGCCAATGATCGTCACCAGGAATATTGAATCAGGAAACTCGAGTAACCCTTGGCTATAGTAACGATGACTTTCGTAGATTACACAACCTGTGACATATCGGTGCCGGCAGACTGGCCACAGTTACAATGTATTTTAATTTGGGTGGTCAACCGACAAGAATATCTATTACCCTTCTGAGGTAACCAACGATTCGTCACCAGGTGGAGTACACTCTGAAAGGAGTGACTATTACTCTCATATGACACACAACTAATGTCGTATCGCTTCTATCAGACGCCACAGTAACAAGAAACGTGAAACTGGCTGCGAAATTACGACGAGGAGCTATGACGCACTCAAGGTATCTAGTGCAGCGTCACCTGGAGGACTGCATCAGTATAGGCTAGTAATCCCTGGCAGGCATAACGGTGACTCACTTAAGATACACAACTAGTGACATATCGGTTCTGGCATACTGGCCACTATAACAAAATATATGAATCTGGGTGAGCAACTGTGACGAGTAACTATGACTCTCGTAATAGGCCAATGACTCAATACCTGGAGTATTGACTCAGATAACTTGAGGAACGCCTTGCAATAGTAAGAATGACTTTCTTACGGTTCACAACTGGTGACAAATCCGTTCTGGCAGTCTGGCACCAGTAACAAAAATGAGACACTGCGTAAGCAACTGGGATGGGTAACTATGCCTCTCTTAAGGTAGCCAATGATCGTCACCAGGAATATTGAATCAGGAAACTCGAGTAACCCTTGTCTATAGTAACGATGACTTTCGTAGATTACACAACCTGTGACATATCGGTGCCGGCAGACTGGCCACAGTTACAATGTATTTTAATTTGGGTGGTCAACCGACAAGAATATCTATTACCCTTCTGAGGTAACCAACGATTCGTCACCAGGTGGAGTACACTCTGAAAGGAGTGACTATTACTCTCATATGACACACAACTAGTGTCGTATCGCTTCTATCAGACGCCACAGTAACAAGAAACATGAAAGTGGTTGCGAAATTAGGACGAGGAGCTGTGATGCACTCAAGGTAGCTAGTGCAGCGTCACCTGGAGGACTGCATCAGTAAAGGCTAGTAATCCCTGGCAGGCATAACGGTGACTCACTTAAGATACACAACTAGTGACATATCGGTTCTGGCAGACTGGGCACAGTAACAAAATATATGAATCTGGGTGAGCAACTGTGAGGAGTAACTATGACTCTCGTAATAGGCCAATGACTCAATACCTGGAGTATTGAATCAGATAACTCGAGGAACGCCTTGCAATAGTAAGAATGACTTTCTTACGGTTCACAACTGGTGACAAATCCGTTCTGGCAGTCTGGCACCAGTAACAAAAATGAGACACAGCGTGAGCAACTGGGATGGGTAACTATGACTCTCTTAAGGTAGCCAATGATCGTCACCAGGAATATTGAATCAGGAAACTCGAGTAACCCTTGTCTATAGTAACGATGACTTTCGTAGATTACACAACCTGTGACATATCGGTGCCGGCAGACTGGCCACAGTTACAATGTATTTTAATTTGGGTGGTCAACCGACAAGAATATCTATTACCCTCCTGAGGTAACCAACGATTCGTCACCAGGTGGAGTACACTCTGAAAGGAGTGACTATTACTCTCATATGACACACAACTAGTGTCGTATCGCTTCTATCAGACGCCACAGTAACAAGAAACGTGAAAGTGGTTGCGAAATTAGGACGAGGAGCTGTGATGCACTCAAGGTAGCTAGTGCAGCGTCACCTGGAGGACTGCATCAGTAAAGGCTAGTAATCCCTGGCAGGCATTACGATGACTCACTTAAGATACACAACTAGTGACATATCGGTTCTGGCAGACTGGCCACAGTAACAAAATATATGAATCTGGGTGAGCAACTGTGACGAGTAACTATGACTCTCGTAATAGGTCAATGACTCAATACCTGGAGTATTGACTCAGATAACTCGAGGAACGCCTTGCAATAGTAACAATGACTTTCTTGCGGTTCGCAACTGGTGACAAATCCGTTCTGGCAGTCTGGCACCAATAACAAAAATGAGACACAGCGTAAGCAACTGGGATAGGTAACTATGACTCTCTTAAGGTAGCCAATGATCGTCACCAGGAATATTGAATCAGGAAACTCGAGTAACCCATGTCTATAGTAACGATGACTTTCGTAGATTACACAACCTGTGACATATCGGTGCTGGCGGACTGGCCACAGTTACAATGTATTTTAATTTGGGTGGTCAACCGACAGGAATATCTATTACCCTTCTGAGGTAACCAACGATTCGTCACCAGGTGGAGTACACTCTGAAAGGAGTGACTATTACTCTCATATGACACACAATTTGAGTCGTATCGGTTCTATCAGACGCCACAGTAACAAGAAACGTGAAAGTGGCTGCGAAATTAGGACGAGGAGCTATGACGCACTCAAGGTATCTAGTGCAGTGTCACCTGGAGGACTGCATCACTAAAGTCTAGTAATCCCTGGCAGGCATAACGGTGACTCACTTAAGATACACAACTAGTGACATATCGGTTCTGGCAGACTGGCCACAGTAACAAAATATATGAATCTGGGTCAGCAACTGTGACGAGTAACTATGACTCTCGTAATAGGCCAATGACTCAATACCTGGAGTATTGACTCAGATAACTCGAGGAACGCCTTGCAATAGTAACAATGACTTTCTTACGGTTCACAACTGGTGACAAATCCGTTCTGGCAGTCTGGCACCAGTAACAAAAATGAGACACAGCGTGAGCAACTGGGATGGGTAACTATGACTCTCTTAAGGTAGCCAATGATCGTCACCAGGAATATTGAATCAGGAAACTCGAGTAACCCTTGGCTATAGTAACGATGACTTTCGTAGATTACACAACCTGTGACATATCGGTGCTGGCGGACTGGCCACAGTTACAATGTATTTAATTTGGGTGGTCAACCGACAGCAATATCTATTACCCTTCTGAGGTAACCAACGATTCGTCACCAGGTGGAGTACACTCTGAAAGGAGTGACTATTACTCTCATATGACACACAACTAGTGTCGTATCGCTTCTATCAGACGCCACAGTAACAAGAAACGTGAAAGTGGCTGCGAAATTAGGACGAGGAGCTATGACGCACTCAAGGTATCTAGTGCAGCGTCACCTGGAGGACTGCATCACTAAAGTCTAGTAATCCCTGGCAGGCATAACGGTGACTCACTTAAGATACACAACTAGTGACATATCGGTTCTGGCAGACTGGGCACAGTAACAAAATATATGAATCTGGGTGAGCAACTGTGAGGAGTAACTATGACTCTCGTAATAGGCCAATGACTCAATACCTGGAGTATTGAATCAGATAACTCGAGGAACGCCTTGCAATAGTAAGAATGACTTTCTTACGGTTCACAACTGGTGACAAATCCGTTCTGGCAGTCTGGCACCAGTAACAAAAATGAGACACAGCGTGAGCAACTGGGATGGGTAACTATGACTCTCTTAAGGGAGCCAATGATCGTCACCAGGAATATTGAATCAGGAATCTCGAGTAACCCTTGGCTATAGTAACGATGACTTTCGTAGATTACACAACCTGTGACATATCGTTGCCGGCAGACTGGCCACAGTTACAATGTATTATAATTTGGGTGGTCAACCGACAAGAATATCTATTACCCTTCTGAGGTAACCAACGATTCGTCACCAGGTGGAGTACACTCTGAAAGGAGTGACTATTACTCTCATATGACACACAATTAGAGTCGTATCGCTTCTATCAGACGCCACAGTAACAAGAAACGTGAAAGTGGCTGCGAAATTAGGACGAGGAGCTATGTCGCACTCAAGGTATCTAGTGCAGCGTCACCTGGAGGACTGCATCACTAAAGTCTAGTAATCCCTGGCAGGCATAACGGTGACTCACTTAAGATACACAACTAGTGACATATCGGTTCTGGCAGACTGGCCACAGTAACAAAATATATGAATCTGGGTGAGCAACTGTGACGAGTAACTATGACTCTCGTAATAGGCCAATGACTCAATACCATGAGTATTGACTCAGATAACTCGAGGTACGCCTTGCAATAGTAACAATGACTTTCTTACGGTTCACAACTGGTGACAAATCCGTTCTGGCAGTCTGGCACCAGTAAAAAAAATGAGACACTGCATAAGCAACTGGGATGGGTAACTATGACTCTCTTAAGGTAGCCAATGATCGTCACCAGGAATATTGAATCAGGAAACTCGAGTAACCCTTGTCTATAGTAACGATGACTTTCATAGATTACACAACCTGTGACATATCGGTGCCGGCAGACTGGCCACAGTTACAATGTATTTTAATTTGGGTGGTCAACCGACAGGAATATCTATTACCCTTCTGAGGTAACCAACGATTCGTCACCAGGTGGAGTACACTCTGAAAGGAGTGACTATTACTCTCATATGACACACAACTAGCGTCGTATCGCTTCTATCAGGCGCCACAGTAACAAGAAACGTGAAAGTGGCTGCGAAATTAGGACGAGGAGCTATGACGCACTCAAGGTATCTAGTGCAGTGTCACCTGGAGGACTGCATCACTAAAGTCTAGTAATCCCTGGCAGGCATAACGGTGACTCACTTAAGATACACAACTAGTGACATATAGGTTCTGGCAGACTGGCCACAGTAAAAAAATATATGAATCTGGGTGAGCAACTGTGACGAGTAACTATGACTCTCGTAATAGGCCAATGACTCAATACCTGGAGTATTGACTCAGATAACTCGAGGAACGCCTTGCAATAGTAACAATGACTTTCTTATGGTTCACAACTGGTGACAAATCCGTTCTGGCAGTCTGGCACCAGTAACAAAAATGAGACACTGCGTGAGCAACTGGGATGGATAACTATAACTCTCTTAAGGTAGCCAATGATCGTCACCAGGAATATTGAATCAGGAAACTCGAGTAACCCTTGGCTATAGTAACGATGACTTTCGTAGATTACACAACCTGTGACATATCGGTGCTGGCAGACTGGCCACAGTTACAATGTATTTTAATTTGGGTGGTCAACCGACAGGAATATCTATTACCCTTCTGAGGTAACCAACGATTCGTCACCAGGTGGAGTACACTCTGAAAGGAGTGACTATGACTCTCATATGACACACAACTAGTGTCGTATCGCTTCTGGCAGACGCCACAGTAACAAGAAACGTGAAAGTGGCTGCGAAATTAGGACGAGGAGCTATGACGCACTCAAGGTATATAGTGCAGCGTCACCTGGAGGACTGCATCACTAAAATCTAGTAATCCCTGGCAGGCATAACGGTGACTCACTTAAGATACACAACTAGTGACATAGCGGTTCTGGCAGACTGGCCACAGTAACAAAATATATGAATCTGGGTGAGCAACTCTGACGAGTAACTATGACTCTCGTAATAGGCCAATGACTCAATACCTGGAGTATTGACTCAGATAACTCGAGGAACGCCTTGCAATAGTAAGAATGACTTTCTTACGGTTCACAACTGGTGACAAATCCGTTCTGGCAGTCTGGCACCAGTAAAAAAAATGAGACACAGAATGAGCAACTGGGATGGGTAACTATGACTCTGTTAAGGTAGCCAATGATCGTCACCAGGAATATTGAATCAGGAAACTCGAGTAACCCTTGGCTATAGAACGATGACTTTCGTAGATTACACTACCTGTGACATATCGGTGCCGGCAGACTGGCCACAGTTACAATGTATTTTAATTTGGGTGGTCAACCGACAGGAATATCTATGACCCTTCTGAGGTAACCAACGATTCGCCACCAGGTGGAGTACACTCTGAAAGGAGTGACTATTACTCTCATATGACACACAACTAGTGTCGTATCGCTTCTATCAGGCGCCACAGTTACAAGAAACGTGAAACTGGCTGCGAAATTAGGACGAGGAGCTATGACGCACTCAAGGTATCTAGTGCAGCGTCACCTGGAGGACTGCATCACTAAAGTCTAGTAATCCCTGGCAGGCATAACGGTGACTCACTTAAGATACACAACTAGTGACATATCGGTTCTGGCATACTGGCCACTATAACAAAATATATGATTCTGGGTGCGCAACTGTGACGAGTAACTATGACTCTCGTAATAGGCCAATGACTCAATACCTGGAGTATTGACTCAGATAACTTGAGGAACGCCTTGCAACAGTAACAATGACTTTCTTACGGTTCACAACTGGTGACAAATCCGTTCTGGCAGTCTGGCAACAGTAACAAAAATGAGACACTGCGTAAGCAACTGGGATGGGTAACTATGACTCTCTTAAAGTAGCCAATGATCGTCACCAGGAATATTGAAACAGGAAACTCGAGTAACCCTTGTCTATAGTAACGATGACTTTCGTAGATTACACAACCTGTGACATATCGGTGCCGGCAGACTGGCCACAGTTACAATGTATTTTAATTTGGGTGGTCAACCGACAAGAATATCTATTACCCTTCTGAGGTAACCAACGATTCGTCACCAGGTGGAGTACACTCTGAAAGGAGTGACTATTACTCTCATATGACACACAACTAGTGTCGTATCGCTTCTATCAGACGCCACAGTAACAAGAAACGTGAAAGTGGTTGCGAAATTAGGACGAGGAGCTATGAAGCACTCAAGGTAGCTAGTGCAGCGTCACCTGGAGGACTGCATCAGTAAAGGCTAGTAATCCCTGGCAGGCATTACGATGACTCACTTAAGATACACAACTAGTGACGTATCGGTTCTGGCAGACTGGCCACAGTAACGAAATATATGAATCTGGGTGAGCAACTGTGAGGAGTAACTATGACTCTCGTAATAGGCCAATGACTCAATACCTGGAGTATTGACTCAGATAATTCGAGGAACGCCTTGCAATAGTAAGATTGACTTTCTTACGGTTCACAACTGGTGACAAATCCGTTCTGGCAGTCTGGCACCAGTAACAAAAATGAGACACAGCGTGAGCAACTGGGATGGGTAACTATGACTCTCTTAAGGTAGCCAATGATCGTCACCAGGAATATTGAATCAGGAAACTCGAGTAACCCTTGGCTATAGTAACGATGACTTTCGTAGATTACACAACCTGTGATATATCGGTGCTGGCAGACTGGCCACAGTTACAATGTATTTTAATTTGGGTGGTCAACCGACAGGAATATCTATTACCCTTCTGCGGTGACCAACGTTTCGTCACCAGGTGGAGTACACTCTGAAAGGAGTGACTATTACTCTCATATGACACACAACTAGTGTCATATCGCTTCTATCAGACGCCACAGTAACAAGAAACGTGAAAGTGGCTGCGAAATTAGGACGAGGAGCTATGATGCACTCAAGGTAGCTAGTGCAGCGTCACCTGCAGGACTGCATCAGTAAAGTCTAGTAATCCCTGGCAGGCATTACGATGACTCACTTAAGATACACAACTAGTGACATATCGGTTCTGGCAGACTGGCCACAGTAACAAAATATATGAATCTGGGTGAGCAACTGTGACGAGTAACTATGACTCTCGTAATAGGCCAATGACTCAATACCTGGAGTATTGACTCAGATAACTCGAGGAACGCCTTGCAATAGTAACAATGACTTTCTTACGGTTCACAACTGGTGACAAATCCGTTCTGGCAGTCTGGCACCAGTAAAAAAAATGAGACACTGAATGAGCAACTGGGATGGGTAACTATGACTCTCTTAAGGTAGCCAATGATCGTCACCAGGAATATTGAATCAGGAAACTCGAGTAACCCTTGGCTATAGAACGATGTCTTTCGTAGATTACACAACCTGTGACATATCGATGCTGGCAGACTGGCCACAGTTACAATGTATTTTAATTTGGGTGGTCAACCGACAGGAATATCTATTACCCTTCTGAGGTAACCGACGATTCGTCACCAGGTGGAGTACACTCTGAAAGGAGTGACTATGACTCTCATATGACACACAACTAGTGTCGTATCGTTTATGGCAGACGCCACAGTAACAAGAAACGTGAAACTGGCTGCGAAATTAGGACGAGGAGCTATGACGCACTCAAGGTATCTAGTGCAGCGTCACCTGGAGGACTGCATCAGTAAAGGCTAGTAATCCCTGGCAGGCATTACGATGACTCACTTAAGATACACAACTAGTGACATATCGGTTCTGGCAGACTGGCCACAGTAACAAAATATATGAATCTGGGTGAGCAACTGTGACGAGTAACTATGACTCTCGTAATAGGCCAATGACTCAATACCTGGAGTATTGACTCAGATAACTCGAGGAACGCCTTGCAATAGTAACAATGACTTCTTACGGTTCACAACTGGTGACAAATCCGTTCTGGCAGTCTGGCACCAGTAACAAAAATGAGACACAGCGTAAGCAACTGGGATGGGTAACTATGACTCTCTTAAGGTAGCCAATGATCGTCACCAGGAATATTGAATCAGGAAACTCGAGTAACCCTTGGCTATAGTAACGATGACTTTCGTAGATTACACAACCTGTGACATATCGGTGCCGGCAGACTGGCCACAGTTAAAATGTATTTTAATTTGGGTGGTCAACCGACAAGAATATCTATTACCCTTCTGAGGTAACCAACGATTCGTCACCAGGTGGAGTACACTCTGAAAGGAGTGACTATTACTCTCATATGACACACAACTAGTGTCGTATCGCTTCTATCAGACGCCACAGTAACAAGAAACGTGAAACTGGCTGCGAAATTAGGACGAGGAGCTATGACGCACTCAAGGTATCTAGTGCAGCGTCACCTGGAGGACTGCATCAGTATAGGCTAGTAATCCCTTTCAGGCATAACGGTGACTCACTTAAGATACACAACTAGTGACATATCGGTTCTGGCAGACTGGCCACAGTAACAAAATATATGAATCTGGGTGAGCAACTGTGAGGAGTAACTATGACTCTCGTAATAGGCCAATGACTCAATACCTGGAGTATTGAGTCAGATAACTCGAGGAACGCCTTGCAATAGTAAGAATGACTTTCTTACGGTTCACAACTGGTGACAAATCCGTTCTGGCAGTCTGGCACCAGTAACAAAAATGAGACACAGCGTGAGCAACTGGGATGGGTAACTATGACTCTCTTAAGGTAGCCAATGATCGTCACCAGGAATATTGAATCAGGAATCTCGAGTAACCCTTGGCTATAGTAACGATGACTTTCGTAGATTACACAACCTGTGACATATCGTTGCCGGCAGACTGGCCACAGTTACAATGTATTATAATTTGGGTGGTCAACCGACAAGAATATCTATTACCCTTCTGAGGTAACCAACGATTCGTCACCAGGTGGAGTACACTCTGAAAGGAGTGACTATTACTCTCATATGACACACAATTAGAGTCGTATCGCTTCTATCAGACGCCACAGTAACAAGAAACGTGAAAGTGGCTGCGAAATTAGAACGAGGAGCTATGACGCACTCAAGGTATCTAGTGCAGCGTCACCTGGAGGACTGCATCACTAAAGTCTAGTAATCCCTGGCAGGCATAACGGTGACTCACTTAAGATACACAACTAGTGACATATCGGTTCTGGCAGACTGGCCACAGTAACAAAATATATGAATCTGGGTGAGCAACTGTGACGAGTAACTATGACTCTCGTAATAGGCCAATGACTCAATACCTGGAGTATTGACTCAGGTAACTCGAGGAACGCCTTGCAATAGTAACAATGTCTTTCTTACGGTTCACAACTGTTGACAAATCCGTTCTGGCAGTCTGGCACCAGTAACAAAAATGAGACACAGCGTAAGCAACTGGGATGGGTAACTTTGACTCTCTTAAGGTAGCCAATGATCGTCACCAGGAATATTGAATCAGGAAACTCGAGTAACCCTTGGCTATAGAACGATGACTTTCGTAGATTACACAACCTGTGACATATCGGTGCCGGCAGACTGGCCACAGTTACAATGTATTTTAATTTGGGTGGTCAACCGACAGGAATATCTATTACCCTTCTGAGGTAACCAACGATTCGTCACCAGGTGGAGTACACTCTGAAAGGAGTGACTATTACTCTCATATGACACACAACTAGTGTCGTATCGCTTCTATCAGACGCCACAGTAACAAGAAACGTGAAAGTGGCTGCGAAATTAGGACGAGGAGCTATGACGCACTCAAGGTATCTAGTGCAGCGTCACCTGGAGGACTGCATCAGTAAAGGCTAGTAATCCCTGGCAGGCATTACGATGACTCACTTAAGATACACAACTAGTGACATATCGGTTCTGGCAGACTGGCCACAGTAACAAAATATATGAATCTGGGTGAGCAACTGTGAGGAGTAACTATGACTCTCGTAATAGGCCAATGACTCAATACCTGGAGTATTGACTCAGGTAACTCGAGGAACGCCTTGCAATAGTAACAATGACTTTCTTACGGTTCACAACTGGTGACAAATCCGTTGTGGCAGTCTGGCACCAGTAACAAAAATGAGACACTGAGTGAGCAACTCGGATGGGTAACTATGACTCTCTTAAGGTAGCCAATGATCGTCACCAGGAATATTGAATCAGGAAACTCGAGTAACCCTTGTCTATAGTAACGATGACTTTCGTAGATTACACAGCCTGTGACATATCGGTGCCGGCAGACTGGCCACAGTTACAATGTATTTTAATTTGTGTGGTCAACCGACAGGAATATCTATTACCCTTCTGAGGTAACCAACGATTCGTCACCAGATGGAGTACACTCTGAAAGGAGTGACTATTACTCTCATATGACACACAACTAGTGTCGTATCGCTTCTATCAGACGCCACAGTAACAAGAATCGTGAAAGTGTCTGCGAAATTATTACGAGGAGCTATGACGCACTCAAGGTATCTAGTGCAGCGTCACCTGGAGGACTGCATCACTAAAGTCTAGTAATCCCTGGCAGGCATAACGGTGACTCACTTAAGATACACAACTAGTGACATATCGGTTCTGGCAGACTGGCCACAGTAACAAAATATATGAATCTGGGTGAGCAACTGTGACGAGTAACTATGACTCTCGTAATAGGCCAATGACTCAATACCTGGAGTATTGAATCAGATAACTCGAGGAACGCCTTGCAATAGTAAGAATGACTTTCTTACGGTTCACAACTGGTGAAAATCCGTTCTGGCAGTCTGGCACCAGTAACAAAAATGAGACACAGCGTGAGCAACTGGGATGGGTAACTATGACTCTCTTAAGGTAGCCAATGATCGTCACCAGGAATATTGAATCAGGAAACTCGAGTAACCCTTGGCTATAGTAACGATGACTGTCGTAGATTACACAACCTGTGACATATCGGTGCCAGCAGACTGGCCACAGTTACAATGTATTTTAATTTGGGTGGTCAACCGACAGGAATATCTATTACCCTTCTGAGGTAACCAACGATTCGTCACCAGGTGGAGTACACTCTGAAAGGAGTGACTATTACTCTCATATGACACACAACTAGTGTCGTATCGCTTCTATCAGACGCCACAGTAACAAGAAACGTGAAAGTGGCTGCGAAATTAGAACGAGGAGCTATGACGCACTCAAGGTATCTAGTGCAGCGTCACCTGGAGGACTGCATCACTAAAGTCTAGTAATCCCTGGCAGGCATAACGGTGACTCACTTAAGATACACAACTAGTGACATATCTGTTCTGGCAGACTGGCCACAATAACAAAATATATGAATCTGGGTGAGCAACTGTGACGAGTAACTATGACTCTCGTAATAGGCCAATGACTCAATACCTGGAGTATTGACTCAGATAACTCGAGGAACGCCTTGCAATACTAAGAATGACTTTCTTACGGTTCACAACTGGTGACAAATCCGTTCTGGCAGTCTGGCACCAGTAACAAAAATGAGACACAGCGTAAGCAACTGGGATGGGTATCTATGACTCTCTTAAGGTAGCCAATGATCGTCACCAGGAATATTGAATCAGGAAACTCGAGTAACCCTTGTCTATAGTAACGATGACTTTCGTAGATTACACAACCTGTGACATATCGGTGCCGGCAGACTGGCCACAGTTACAATGTATTTTAATTTGGGTGGTCAACCGACAGGAATATATATTACCGTTCTGACGTAACCAACGATTCGTCACCAGGTGGAGTACACTCTGAAAGGAGTGACTATTACTCTCATATGACACACAACTAGTGTCGTATCGCTTCTATCAGACGCCACAGTAACAAGAAACGTGAAAGTGGCTGCGAAATTAGGACGAGGAGCTATGACGCACTCAAGGTATCTAGTGCAGCGTCACCTGGAGGACTGCATCACTAAAGTCTAGTAATCCCTGGCAGGCATAACGGTGACTCACTTAAGATACACAACTAGTGACATATCGGTTCTGGCAGACTGGCCACAATAACAAAATATATTAATCTGGGTGAGCAACTGTGACGAGTAACTATGACACTCGTAATAGGCCAATGACTCAATACCTGGAGTATTGACTCTGATAACTCGAGGATCGCATTGCAATACTGAGAATGACTTTCTTACGGTTCACAACTGGTGACAAATCCGTTCTGGCAGTCTGGCACCAGTAACAAAAATGAGACACAGCGTGAGCAACTGGGATGGGTAACTATGACTCTCTTAAGGTAGCCAATGATCGTCACCAGGAATATTGAATCAGGAAACTCGAGTAACCCTTGGCTATAGTAACGATGACTGTCGTAGATTACACAACCTGTGACATATCAGTGCCAGCAGACTGGCCACAGTTACAATGTATTTTAATTTGGGTGGTCAACCGACAAGAATATCTATTACCCTTCTGAGGTAACCAACGATTCGTCACCAGGTGGAGTACACTCTGAAAGGAGTGACTATGACTCTCATATGACACACAACTAGTGTCGTATCGCTTCTGGCAGACGCCACAGTAACAAGAAACGTGAAAGTGTCTGCGAAATCAGGACGAGAAGCTATGACGCACTCAAGGTAGCTAGTGCAGCGTCACCTGGAGGACTGCATCAGTAAAGGCTAGTAATCCCTGGCAGGCATTACGATGACTCACTTAAGATACACAACTAGTGACATATCGGTTTTGGCAGACTGGCCACAGTAACAAAATATATGAATCGGGGTGAACAACTCTGACGAGTAACTATGACTCTCGTAATAGGCCAATGACTCAAAACCTGGAGTATTGACTCAGATAACTCGAGGAACGCCTTGCAATACTAAGAATGACTTTCTTACGGTTCACAACTGGCGACAAATCCGTTCTGGCAGTCTGGCTCCAGTAACAAAAATGAGACACTGCGTAAGCAACTGGGATGGGTAACTATGACTCTCTTAAGGTAGCCAATGATCGTCACCAGGAATATTGAATCAGGAAACTCGAGTAACCCTTGTCTATAGTAACGATGACTTTCGTAGATTACACAACCTGTGACATATCGGTGTCAGCAGACTGGCCCCAGTTACAATGTATTTTAATTTGGGTGGTCAACCGACAGCAATATCTATTACCCTTCTGAGGTAACCGACGATTCGTCACCAGGTGGAGTACACTCTGAAAGGAGTGACTATTACTCTCATATGACACACAACTAGTGTCGTATCGCTTCTATCAGACGCCACAGTAACAAGAAACGTGAAAGTGGCTGCGAAATTAGAACGAGGAGCTATGACGCACTCAAGGTATCTAGTGCAGCGTCACCTGGAGGACTGCATCACTAAAGTCTAGTAATCCCTGGCAGGCATAACGGTGACTCACTTAAGATACACAACTAGTGACATATCGGTTCTGGCAGACTAGCCACAATAACAAAATATATGAATCTGGGTGAGCAACTGTGACGAGTAACTATGACTCTCGTAATAGGCCAATGACTCAATACCTGGAGTATTGAATCAGATAACTCGAGGAACGCCTTGCAATAGTAAGAATGACTTTCTTACGGTTCACAACTGGTGACAAATCCGTTCTGGCAGTGTGGCACCAGTAACAAAAATGAGACACAGCGTAAGCAACTGGGATGGGTAACTATGACTCTCTTAAGGTAGCCAGTGATCGTCACCAGGAATATTGAATCAGTAAACTCGAGTAACCCTTGTCTATAGTAACGATGACTTTCGTAGATTACACAACCTGTGACATATCGGTGCCGGCAGACTGGCCACAGTTACAATGTATTTTAATTTGGGTGGTCAACCGACAAGAATATCTATTACCCTTCTGAGGTAACCAACGATTCGTCACCAGGTGGAGTACACTCTGAAAGGAGTGACTATTACTCTCATATGACACACAACTAGTGTCGTATCGCTTCTATCAGACGCCACAGTAACAAGAAACGTGAAAGTGGCTGCGAAATTAGGACGAGGAGCTATGACGCACTCAAGGTATCTAGTGCAGCGTCACCTGGAGGACTGCATCACTAAAGTCTAGTAATCCCTGGCAGGCATAACGGTGACTCACTTAAGATACACAACTAGTGACATATCGGTTCTGGCAGACTGGCCACAATAACAAAATATATGAATCTGGGTGAGCAACTGTGACGAGTAACTATGACTCTCGTAATAGGCCAATGACTCAATACCTGGAGTATTGACTCAGATAACTCGAGGAACGCCTTGCAATACTAAGAATGACTTTCTTACGGTTCACAACTGGCGACAAATCCGTTCTGGCAGTCTGGCACCAGTAACAAAAATGAGACACAGGGTGAGCAACTGGGATGGGTAACTATGACTCTCTTAAGGTAGCCAATGATCGTCACCAGGAATATTGAATCAGGAAACTCGAGTAACCCTTGGCTATAGTAACGATGACTGTCGTAGATTACACAACCTGTGACATATCAGTGCCAGCACACTGGCCACAGTTACAATGTATTTTAATTTGGGTGGTCAACCGACAAGAATATCTATTACCCTTCTGAGGTAACCAACGATTCGTCACCAGGTGGAGTACACTCTGAAAGGAGTGACTATGACTCTCATATGACACACAACTAGTGTCGTATCGCTTCTGGCAGACGCCACAGTAACAAGAAACGTGAAACTGGCTGCGAAATTAGGACGAGGAGCTATGACGCACTCAAGGTAGCTAGTGCAGCGTCAACTGGAGGACTGCATCAGTAAAGGCTAGTAATCCCTGGCAGGGATTACGATGACTCACTTAAGATACACAACTAGTGACATATCGGTTCTGGCTGACTGGCCACAGTAACAAAATATATGAATCGGGGTGAACAACTGTGACGAGTAACTATGACTCTCGTAATAGGCCAATGACTCAATACCTGGAGTATTGACTCAGATAACTCGAGGAACAGCTTGCAATAGTAACAATGACTTTCTTACGGTTCACAACTGGTGACAAATCCGTTCTGGCAGTCTGGCAACAGTAACAAAAATGAGACACTGCCTGAGCAACTGGGATGGGTAACTATGACTCTCTTAAGGTAGCCAATGATCGTCACCAGGAATATTGAATCAGGAAACTCGAGTAACCCTTGGCTATAGTAACGATGACTTTCGTAGATTACACAACCTGTGACATATCGGTACTGGCAGACTGGCCACAGTTACAATGTATTTTAATTTGGGTGGTCAACCGACAGCAATATCTATTACCCTTCTGAGGTAACCAACGATTCGTCACCAGGTGGAGTACACTCTGAAAGGAGTGACTATTACTCTCATATGACACACAACTAGTGTCGTATCGCTTCTATCAGACGCCACAGTAACAAGAAACGTGAAAGTGGCTGCGAAATTAGAACGAAGAGCTATGACGCACTCAAGGTATCTAGTGCAGCGTCACCTGGAGGACTGCATCACTAAAGTCTAGTAATCCCTGGCAGGCATAACGGTGACTCACTTAAGATACACAACTAGTGACATATCGGTTCTGGCAGACTGGCCACAATAACAAGATATATGAATCTGGGTGAGCAACTGTGACGAGTAACTATGACTCTCGTAATAGGCCAATGATTCAATACCTGGAGTATTGACTCAGATAACTCGAGGAACGCCTTGCAATAGTAAGAATGACTTTCTTACGGTTCACAACTGGCGACAAATCCGTTCTGGCAGTCTGGCACCAGTAACAAAAATGAGACACAGCGTAAGCAACTGGGATGGGTAACTATGACTCTCTTAAGGTAGCCAATGATCGTCACCAGGAATATTGAATCAGGAAACTCGAGTAACCCTTGTCTATAGTAACGATGACTTTCGTAGATTACACAGCCTGTGACATATCGGTGCCGGCAGACTGGCCACAGTTACAATGTATTTTAATTTGTGTGGTCAACCGACAGGAATATCTATTACCCTTCTGAGGTAACCAACGATTCGTCACCAGATGGAGTACACTCTGAAAGGAGTGACTATTACTCTCATATGACACACAACTAGTGTCGTATCGCTTCTATCAGACGCCACAGTAACAAGAATCGTGAAAGTGTCTGCGAAATTATTACGAGGAGCTATGACGCACTCAAGGTATCTAGTGCAGCGTCACCTGGAGGACTGCATCACTAAAGTCTAGTAATCCCTGGCAGGCATAACGGTGACTCACTTAAGATACACAACTAGTGACATATCGGTTCTGGCAGACTGGCCACAGTAACAAAATATATGAATCTGGGTGAGCAACTGTGACGAGTAACTATGACTCTCGTAATAGGCCAATGACTCAATACCTGGAGTATTGAATCAGATAACTCGAGGAACGCCTTGCAATAGTAAGAATGACTTTCTTACGGTTCACAACTGGTGAAAATCCGTTCTGGCAGTCTGGCACCAGTAACAAAAATGAGACACAGCGTGAGCAACTGGGATGGGTAACTATGACTCTCTTAAGGTAGCCAATGATCGTCACCAGGAATATTGAATCAGGAAACTCGAGTAACCCTTGGCTATAGTAACGATGACTGTCGTAGATTACACAACCTGTGACATATCGGTGCCAGCAGACTGGCCACAGTTACAATGTATTTTAATTTGGGTGGTCAACCGACAGGAATATCTATTACCCTTCTGAGGTAACCAACGATTCGTCACCAGGTGGAGTACACTCTGAAAGGAGTGACTATTACTCTCATATGACACACAACTAGTGTCGTATCGCTTCTATCAGACGCCACAGTAACAAGAAACGTGAAAGTGGCTGCGAAATTAGAACGAGGAGCTATGACGCACTCAAGGTATCTAGTGCAGCGTCACCTGGAGGACTGCATCACTAAAGTCTAGTAATCCCTGGCAGGCATAACGGTGACTCACTTAAGATACACAACTAGTGACATATCTGTTCTGGCAGACTGGCCACAATAACAAAATATATGAATCTGGGTGAGCAACTGTGACGAGTAACTATGACTCTCGTAATAGGCCAATGACTCAATACCTGGAGTATTGACTCAGATAACTCGAGGAACGCCTTGCAATACTAAGAATGACTTTCTTACGGTTCACAACTGGTGACAAATCCGTTCTGGCAGTCTGGCACCAGTAACAAAAATGAGACACAGCGTAAGCAACTGGGATGGGTATCTATGACTCTCTTAAGGTAGCCAATGATCGTCACCAGGAATATTGAATCAGGAAACTCGAGTAACCCTTGTCTATAGTAACGATGACTTTCGTAGATTACACAACCTGTGACATATCGGTGCCGGCAGACTGGCCACAGTTACAATGTATTTTAATTTGGGTGGTCAACCGACAGGAATATATATTACCGTTCTGACGTAACCAACGATTCGTCACCAGGTGGAGTACACTCTGAAAGGAGTGACTATTACTCTCATATGACACACAACTAGTGTCGTATCGCTTCTATCAGACGCCACAGTAACAAGAAACGTGAAAGTGGCTGCGAAATTAGGACGAGGAGCTATGACGCACTCAAGGTATCTAGTGCAGCGTCACCTGGAGGACTGCATCACTAAAGTCTAGTAATCCCTGGCAGGCATAACGGTGACTCACTTAAGATACACAACTAGTGACATATCGGTTCTGGCAGACTGGCCACAATAACAAAATATATTAATCTGGGTGAGCAACTGTGACGAGTAACTATGACACTCGTAATAGGCCAATGACTCAATACCTGGAGTATTGACTCTGATAACTCGAGGATCGCATTGCAATACTGAGAATGACTTTCTTACGGTTCACAACTGGTGACAAATCCGTTCTGGCAGTCTGGCACCAGTAACAAAAATGAGACACAGCGTGAGCAACTGGGATGGGTAACTATGACTCTCTTAAGGTAGCCAATGATCGTCACCAGGAATATTGAATCAGGAAACTCGAGTAACCCTTGGCTATAGTAACGATGACTGTCGTAGATTACACAACCTGTGACATATCAGTGCCAGCAGACTGGCCACAGTTACAATGTATTTTAATTTGGGTGGTCAACCGACAAGAATATCTATTACCCTTCTGAGGTAACCAACGATTCGTCACCAGGTGGAGTACACTCTGAAAGGAGTGACTATGACTCTCATATGACACACAACTAGTGTCGTATCGCTTCTGGCAGACGCCACAGTAACAAGAAACGTGAAAGTGTCTGCGAAATCAGGACGAGAAGCTATGACGCACTCAAGGTAGCTAGTGCAGCGTCACCTGGAGGACTGCATCAGTAAAGGCTAGTAATCCCTGGCAGGCATTACGATGACTCACTTAAGATACACAACTAGTGACATATCGGTTTTGGCAGACTGGCCACAGTAACAAAATATATGAATCGGGGTGAACAACTCTGACGAGTAACTATGACTCTCGTAATAGGCCAATGACTCAAAACCTGGAGTATTGACTCAGATAACTCGAGGAACGCCTTGCAATACTAAGAATGACTTTCTTACGGTTCACAACTGGCGACAAATCCGTTCTGGCAGTCTGGCTCCAGTAACAAAAATGAGACACTGCGTAAGCAACTGGGATGGGTAACTATGACTCTCTTAAGGTAGCCAATGATCGTCACCAGGAATATTGAATCAGGAAACTCGAGTAACCCTTGTCTATAGTAACGATGACTTTCGTAGATTACACAACCTGTGACATATCGGTGTCAGCAGACTGGCCCCAGTTACAATGTATTTTAATTTGGGTGGTCAACCGACAGCAATATCTATTACCCTTCTGAGGTAACCGACGATTCGTCACCAGGTGGAGTACACTCTGAAAGGAGTGACTATTACTCTCATATGACACACAACTAGTGTCGTATCGCTTCTATCAGACGCCACAGTAACAAGAAACGTGAAAGTGGCTGCGAAATTAGAACGAGGAGCTATGACGCACTCAAGGTATCTAGTGCAGCGTCACCTGGAGGACTGCATCACTAAAGTCTAGTAATCCCTGGCAGGCATAACGGTGACTCACTTAAGATACACAACTAGTGACATATCGGTTCTGGCAGACTAGCCACAATAACAAAATATATGAATCTGGGTGAGCAACTGTGACGAGTAACTATGACTCTCGTAATAGGCCAATGACTCAATACCTGGAGTATTGAATCAGATAACTCGAGGAACGCCTTGCAATAGTAAGAATGACTTTCTTACGGTTCACAACTGGTGACAAATCCGTTCTGGCAGTGTGGCACCAGTAACAAAAATGAGACACAGCGTAAGCAACTGGGATGGGTAACTATGACTCTCTTAAGGTAGCCAGTGATCGTCACCAGGAATATTGAATCAGTAAACTCGAGTAACCCTTGTCTATAGTAACGATGACTTTCGTAGATTACACAACCTGTGACATATCGGTGCCGGCAGACTGGCCACAGTTACAATGTATTTTAATTTGGGTGGTCAACCGACAAGAATATCTATTACCCTTCTGAGGTAACCAACGATTCGTCACCAGGTGGAGTACACTCTGAAAGGAGTGACTATTACTCTCATATGACACACAACTAGTGTCGTATCGCTTCTATCAGACGCCACAGTAACAAGAAACGTGAAAGTGGCTGCGAAATTAGGACGAGGAGCTATGACGCACTCAAGGTATCTAGTGCAGCGTCACCTGGAGGACTGCATCACTAAAGTCTAGTAATCCCTGGCAGGCATAACGGTGACTCACTTAAGATACACAACTAGTGACATATCGGTTCTGGCAGACTGGCCACAATAACAAAATATATGAATCTGGGTGAGCAACTGTGACGAGTAACTATGACTCTCGTAATAGGCCAATGACTCAATACCTGGAGTATTGACTCAGATAACTCGAGGAACGCCTTGCAATACTAAGAATGACTTTCTTACGGTTCACAACTGGCGACAAATCCGTTCTGGCAGTCTGGCACCAGTAACAAAAATGAGACACAGGGTGAGCAACTGGGATGGGTAACTATGACTCTCTTAAGGTAGCCAATGATCGTCACCAGGAATATTGAATCAGGAAACTCGAGTAACCCTTGGCTATAGTAACGATGACTGTCGTAGATTACACAACCTGTGACATATCAGTGCCAGCACACTGGCCACAGTTACAATGTATTTTAATTTGGGTGGTCAACCGACAAGAATATCTATTACCCTTCTGAGGTAACCAACGATTCGTCACCAGGTGGAGTACACTCTGAAAGGAGTGACTATGACTCTCATATGACACACAACTAGTGTCGTATCGCTTCTGGCAGACGCCACAGTAACAAGAAACGTGAAACTGGCTGCGAAATTAGGACGAGGAGCTATGACGCACTCAAGGTAGCTAGTGCAGCGTCAACTGGAGGACTGCATCAGTAAAGGCTAGTAATCCCTGGCAGGGATTACGATGACTCACTTAAGATACACAACTAGTGACATATCGGTTCTGGCTGACTGGCCACAGTAACAAAATATATGAATCGGGGTGAACAACTGTGACGAGTAACTATGACTCTCGTAATAGGCCAATGACTCAATACCTGGAGTATTGACTCAGATAACTCGAGGAACAGCTTGCAATAGTAACAATGACTTTCTTACGGTTCACAACTGGTGACAAATCCGTTCTGGCAGTCTGGCAACAGTAACAAAAATGAGACACTGCCTGAGCAACTGGGATGGGTAACTATGACTCTCTTAAGGTAGCCAATGATCGTCACCAGGAATATTGAATCAGGAAACTCGAGTAACCCTTGGCTATAGTAACGATGACTTTCGTAGATTACACAACCTGTGACATATCGGTACTGGCAGACTGGCCACAGTTACAATGAATTTTAATTTGGGTGGTCAACCGACAGGAATATCTATTACCCTTCTGACGTAACCAATGATTCGTCACCAGGTGGAGTACACTCTGAAAGGAGTGACTATTACTCTCATATGACACACAACTAGTGTCGTATCGCTTCTATCAGACGCCACAGTAACAAGAAACGTGAAAGTGGCTGCGAAATTAGAACGAAGAGCTATGACGCACTCAAGGTATCTAGTGCAGCGTCACCTGGAGGACTGCATCACTAAAGTCTAGTAATCCCTGGCAGGCATAACGGTGACTCACTTAAGATACACAACTAGTGACATATCGGTTCTGGCAGACTGGCCACAATAACAAGATATATGAATCTGGGTGAGCAACTGTGACGAGTAACTATGACTCTCGTAATAGGCCAATGATTCAATACCTGGAGTATTGACTCAGATAACTCGAGGAACGCCTTGCAATAGTAAGAATGACTTTCTTACGGTTCACAACTGGCGACAAATCCGTTCTGGCAGTCTGGCACCAGTAACAAAAATGAGACACAGCGTAAGCAACTGGGATGGGTAACTATGACTCTCTTAAGGTAGCCAATGATCGTCGCCAGGAATATTGAATCAGGAAAGTCGAGTAACCCTTGTCTATAGTAACGATGACTTTCGTAGATTACACAACCTGTGACATATCGGTGCCGGCAGACTGGCCACAGTTACAATGTATTTTAATTTGGGTGGTCAACCGACAGGAATATCTATTACCCTTCTGAGGTAACCAACGATTCGTCACCAGGTGGAGTACACTCTGAAAGGAGTGACTATTACTCTCATATGACACACAACTAGTGTCGTATCGCTTCTATCAGACGCCACAGTAACAAGAAACGTGAAAGTGGCTGCGAAATTAGGACGAGGAGCTATGACGCACTCAAGGTATCTAGTGCAGCGTCACCTGGAGGACTGCATCACTAAAGTCTAGTAATCCCTGGCAGGCATAACGGTGACTCACTTAAGATACACAACTAGTGACATATCGGTTCTGGCAGACTGGCCACAGTAACAAAATATATGAATCTGGGTGAGCAACTGTGACGGGTAACTATGACTCTCGTAATAGGCCAATGACTCAATACCTGGAGTATTGACTCAGATAACTCGAGGAACGCCTTGCAATAGTAAGATTGACTTTCTTACGGTTCACAACTGGCGACAAATCCGTTCTGGCGGTCTGGCACCAGTAACAAAAATGAGACACAGCGTAAGCAACTGGGATGGGTAACTATGACTCTCTTAAGGTAGCCAATGATCGTCACCAGGAATATTGAATCAGGAAACTCGAGTAACCCTTGGTTATAGTAACGATGACTTTCGTAGATTACACAACCTGTGACATATCGGTACTGGCAGACTGGCCACAGTTACAATGTATTTTAATTTGGGTGGTCAACCGACAGCAATATCTATTACCCTTCTGAGGTAACCAACGATTCGTCACCAGGTGGAGTACACTGTGAAAGGAGTGACTATGACTCTCATATGACACACAACTAGTGTCGTATCGCTTCTGGCAGACGCCACAGTAACAAGAAACGTGAAACTGGCTGCGAAATTAGGACGAGGAGCTATGACGCATTCAAGGTAGCTAGTGCAGCGTCACCTGGAGGACTGCATCAGTAAAGGCTAGTAATCCCTGGCAGGGATTACGATGACTCACTTAAGATACACAACTAGTGACATATCGGTTCTGGCAGACTGGCCACAGTAACAAAATATATGAATCGGGGTGAACAACTGTGACGAGTAACTATGACTCTCGTAATAGGCCAATGACTCAATACCTGGAGTATTGACTCAGATAACTCGAGGAAAGCCTTGCAATAGTAAGAATGACTTTCTTACGGTTCACAACTGGTGACAAATCCGTTCCGGCAGTCTGGCACCAGTAACAAAAATGAGACACAGCGTGAGCAACTGGGATGGGTAACTATGACTCTCTTAAGGTAGCCAATGATCGTCACCAGGAATATTGAATCAGGAAACTCGAGTAACCCTTGGCTATAGTAACGATGACTTTCGTAGATTACACAACCTGTGACATATCGGTACTGGCAGACTGGCCACAGTTACAATGTATTTTAATTTGGGTGGTCAACCGACAGCAATATCTATTACCCTTCTGAGGTAACCAACGATTCGTCACCAGGTGGAGTACACTCTGAAAGGAGTGACTATGACTCTCATATGACACACAACTAGTGTCGTATCGCTTCTATCAGACGCCACAGTAACAAGAAACGTGAAAGTGGCTGCGAAATTAGGACGAGGAGCTATGACGCACTCAAGGTATCTAGTGCAGCGTCACCTGGAGGACTGCATCACTAAAGTCTAGTAATCCCTGGCAGGCATAACGGTGACTCACTTAAGATACACAACTAGTGACATATCGGTTCTGGCAGACTGGCCACAGTAACAAAATATATGAATCTGGGTGAGCAACTGTGACGGGTAACTATGACTCTCGTAATAGGCCAATGACTCAATACCTGGAGTATTGAATCAGATAACTCGAGGAACGCCTTGCAATAGTAAGAATGACTTTCTTACGGTTCACAACTGGCGACAAATCCGTTCTGGCAGTCTGGCACCAGTAACAAAAATGAGACACAGCGTGAGCAACTGGGATGGGTAACTATGACTCTCTTAAAGTAGCCAATGATCGTCACCAGGAATATTGAATCAGGAAACTCGAGTAACCCTTGGCTATAGTAACGATGACTTTCGTAGATTACACAACCTGTGACATATCGGTGCCAGCAGACTGGCCACAGTTACAATGTATTTTAATTTGGGTGGTCAACCGACAAGAATATCTATTACCCTTCTGAGGTAACCAACGATTCGTCACCAGGTGGAGTACACTCTGAAAGGAGTGACTATTACTCTCATATGACACACAACTAGTGTCGTATCGCTTCTATCAGACGCCACAGTAACAAGAAACGTGAAAGTGGCTGCGAAATTAGAACGAGGAACTATGACGCACTCAAGGTATCTAGTGCAGCGTCACCTGGAGGACTGCATCACTAAAGTCTAGTAATCCCTGGCAGGCATAACGGTGACTCACTTAAGATACACAACTAGTGACATATCTGTTCTGGCAGACTGGCCACAATAACAAAATATATGAATCTGGGTGAGCAACTGTGACGAGTAACTATGACTCTCGTAATAGGCCAATGACTCAATACCTGGAGTATTGACTCAGATAACTCGAGGAACGCCTTGCAATAGTAAGAATGACTTTCTTACGGTTCACAACTGGCGACAAATCCGTTCTGGCAGTCTGGCACCAGTAACAAAAATGAGACACAGCGTAAGCAACTGGGATGGGTAACTATGACTCTCTTAAGGTAGCCAATGATCGTCACCAGGAATATTGAATCAGGAAACTCGAGTAACCCTTGGTTATAGTAACGATGACTTTCGTAGATTACACAACCTGTGACATATCGGTACTGGCAGACTGGCCACAGTTACAATGTATTTTAATTTGGGTGGTCAACCGACAGCAATATCTATTACCCTTCTGAGGTAACCAACGATTCGTCACCAGGTGGAGTACACTCTGAAAGGAGTGACTATGACTCTCATATGACACGCAACTAGTGTCGTATCGCTTCTGGCAGACGCCACAGTAACAAGAAACGTGAAACTGGCTGCGAAATTAGGACGAGGAGCTATGACGCACTCAAGGTAGCTAGTGCAGCGTCACCTGGAGGACTGCATCAGTAAAGGCTAGTAATCCCTGGCAGGGATTACGATGACTCACTTAAGATACACAACTAGTGACATATCGGTTCTGGCAGACTGGAAACAGTAACAAAATATATGAATCGGGGTGAACAACTGTGACGAGTAACTATGACTCTCGTAATAGGCCAATGACTCAATACCTGGAGTATTGACTCAGATAACTCGAGGAACGCCTTGCAATAGTAACAATGACTTTCTTACGGTTCACAACTGGTGACAAATCCGTTCTGGCAGTCTGGCACCAGTAACAAAAATGAGACACTGCCTGAGCAACTGGGATGGGTAACTATGACTCTCTTAAGGTAGCCAATGATCGTCACCAGGAATATTGAATCAGGAAACTCGAGTAACTCTTGGCTATAGTAACGATGACTTTCGTAGATTACACAACCTGTGACATATCGGTACTGGCAGACTGGCCACAGTTACAATGTATTTTAATTTGGGTGGTCAACCGACAGCAATATCTATTACCCTTCTGAGGTAACCAACGATTCGTCACCAGGTGGAGTACACTCTGAAAGGAGTGACTATGACTCTCATATGACACACAACTAGTGTCGTATCGCTTCTGGCAGACGCCACAGTAACAAGAAACGTGAAACTGTCTGCGAAATTAGGACGAGAAGCTATGACGCACTCAAGGTAGCTAGTGCAGCGTCACCTGGAGGACTGCATCAGTAAAGGCTAGTAATCCCTGGCAGGCATTACGATGACTCACTTAAGATACACAACTAGTGACATATCGGTTCTGGCAGACTGGCCACAGTAACAAAATATATGAATCGGGGTGAACAACTCTGACGAGTAACTATGACTCTCGTAATAGGCCAATGACTCAATACCTGGAGTATTGACTCAGATAACTCGAGGAACGCCTTGCAATAGTAAGAATGACTTTCTTACGGTTCACAACTGGCGACAAATCCGTTCTGGCAGTCTGGCACCAGTAACAAAAATGAGACACAGCGTGAGCAACTGGGATGGGTAACTATGACTCTCTTAAGGTAGCCAATGATCGTCACCAGGAATATTGAATCAGGAAACTCGAGTAACCCTTGGCTATAGTAACGATGACTGTCGTAGATTACACAACCTGTGACATATCGGTGCCAGCAGACTGGCCACAGTTACAATGTATTTTAATTTGGGTGGTCAACCGACAAGAATATCTATTACCCTTCTGAGGTAACCAACGATTCGTCACCAGGTGGAGTACACTCTGAAAGGAGTGACTATTACTCTCATATGACACACAACTAGTGTCGTATCGCTTCTATCAGACGCCACAGTAACAAGAAACGTGAAAGTGGCTGCGAAATTAGAACGAGGAACTATGACGCACTCAAGGTATCTAGTGCAGCGTCACCTGGAGGACTGCATCACTAAAGTCTAGTAATCCCTGGCAGGCATAACGGTGACTCACTTAAGATACACAACTAGTGACATATCTGTTCTGGCAGACTGGCCACAATAACAAAATATATGAATCTGGGTGAGCAACTGTGACGAGTAACTATGACTCTCGTAATAGGCCAATGACTCAATACCTGGAGTATTGACTCAGATAACTCGAGGAACGCCTTGCAATAGTAAGAATGACTTTCTTACGGTTCACAACTGGCGACAAATCCGTTCTGGCAGTCTGGCACCAGTAACAAAAATGAGACACAGCGTAAGCAACTGGGATGGGTAACTATGACTCTCTTAAGGTAGCCAATGATCGTCACCAGGAATATTGAATCAGGAAACTCGAGTAACCCTTGGTTATAGTAACGATGACTTTCGTAGATTACACAACCTGTGACATATCGGTACTGGCAGACTGGCCACAGTTACAATGTATTTTAATTTGGGTGGTCAACCGACAGCAATATCTATTACCCTTCTGAGGTAACCAACGATTCGTCACCAGGTGGAGTACACTCTGAAAGGAGTGACTATGACTCTCATATGACACGCAACTAGTGTCGTATCGCTTCTGGCAGACGCCACAGTAACAAGAAACGTGAAACTGGCTGCGAAATTAGGACGAGGAGCTATGACGCACTCAAGGTAGCTAGTGCAGCGTCACCTGGAGGACTGCATCAGTAAAGGCTAGTAATCCCTGGCAGGGATTACGATGACTCACTTAAGATACACAACTAGTGACATATCGGTTCTGGCAGACTGGAAACAGTAACAAAATATATGAATCGGGGTGAACAACTGTGACGAGTAACTATGACTCTCGTAATAGGCCAATGACTCAATACCTGGAGTATTGACTCAGATAACTCGAGGAACGCCTTGCAATAGTAACAATGACTTTCTTACGGTTCACAACTGGTGACAAATCCGTTCTGGCAGTCTGGCACCAGTAACAAAAATGAGACACTGCCTGAGCAACTGGGATGGGTAACTATGACTCTCTTAAGGTAGCCAATGATCGTCACCAGGAATATTGAATCAGGAAACTCGAGTAACTCTTGGCTATAGTAACGATGACTTTCGTAGATTACACAACCTGTGACATATCGGTACTGGCAGACTGGCCACAGTTACAATGTATTTTAATTTGGGTGGTCAACCGACAGCAATATCTATTACCCTTCTGAGGTAACCAACGATTCGTCACCAGGTGGAGTACACTCTGAAAGGAGTGACTATGACTCTCATATGACACACAACTAGTGTCGTATCGCTTCTGGCAGACGCCACAGTAACAAGAAACGTGAAACTGTCTGCGAAATTAGGACGAGAAGCTATGACGCACTCAAGGTAGCTAGTGCAGCGTCACCTGGAGGACTGCATCAGTAAAGGCTAGTAATCCCTGGCAGGCATTACGATGACTCACTTAAGATACACAACTAGTGACATATCGGTTCTGGCAGACTGGCCACAGTAACAAAATATATGAATCGGGGTGAACAACTCTGACGAGTAACTATGACTCTCGTAATAGGCCAATGACTCAATACCTGGAGTATTGACTCAGATAACTCGAGGAACGCCTTGCAATAGTAAGAATGACTTTCTTACGGTTCACAACTGGCGACAAATCCGTTCTGGCAGTCTGGCACCAGTAACAAAAATGAGACACAGCGTGAGCAACTGGGATGGGTAACTATGACTCTCTTAAGGTAGCCAATGATCGTCACCAGGAATATTGAATCAGGAAACTCGAGTAACCCTTGGCTATAGTAACGATGACTGTCGTAGATTACACAACCTGTGACATATCGGTGCCAGCAGACTGGCCACAGTTACAATGTATTTTAATTTGGGTGGTCAACCGACAAGAATATCTATTACCCTTCTGAGGTAACCAACGATTCGTCACCAGGTGGAGTACACTCTGAAAGGAGTGACTATTACTCTCATATGACACACAACTAGTGTCGTATCGCTTCTATCAGACGCCACAGTAACAAGAAACGTGAAAGTGGCTGCGAAATTAGAACGAGGAGCTATGACGCACTCAAGGTATCTATGCAGCGTCACCTGGAGGACTGCATCACTAAAGTCTAGTAATCCCTGGCAGGCATAACGGTGACTCACTTAAGATACACAGCTAGTGACATATCAGTTCTGGCAGACTGGCCACAATAACAAAATATATGAATCTGGGTGAGCAACTGTGACGAGTAACTATGACTCTCGTAATAGGCCAATGACTCAATACCTGGAGTATTGACTCAGATAACTCGAGGAACGCCTTGCAATAGTAAGAATGACTTTCTTACGGTTCACAACTGGTGACAAATCCGTTCTGGCAGTCTGGCACCAGTAACAAAAATGAGACACTGCCTGAGCAACTGGGATGGGTAACTATGACTCTCTTAAGGTAGCCAATGATCGTCACCAGGAATATTGAATCAGGAAACTCGAGTAACCCTTGGCTATAGTAACGATGACTTTCGTAGATTACACAACCTGTGACATATCGGTACTGGCAGACTGGCCACAGTTACAATGTATTTTAATTTGGGTGGTCAACCGACAAGAATATCTATTACCCTTCTGAGGTAACCAACGATTCGTCACCAGGTGGAGTACACTCTGAAAGGAGTAACTATTACTCTCATATGACACACAACTAGTGTCGTATCGCTTCTATCAGACGCCACAGTAACAAGAATCGTGAAAGTGGCTGCGAAATTAGAACGAAGAGCTATGACGCACTCAAGGTATCTAGTGCAGCGTCACCTGGAGGACTGCATCACTAAAGTCTAGTAATCCCTGGCAGGCATAACGGTGACTCACTTAAGATACACAACTAGTGACATATCGGTTCTGGCAGACTGGCCACAATAACAAAATATATGAATCTGGGTGAGCAACTGTGACGGGTAACTATGACTCTCGTAATAGGCCAATGATTCAATACGTGGAGTATTGACTCAGATAACTCGAGGAACGCTTTGCAATAGTAACAATGACTTTCTTACGGTTCACAACTGGTGACAAATCCGTTCTGGCAGTCTGGCACCAGTAACAAAAATGAGACACTGCGTAAGCAACTGGGATGGGTAACTATGACTCTCCTAAGGTAGCCAATGATCGTCACCAGGAATATTGAATCAGGAAACTCGAGTAACCCTTGGCTATAGTAACGATGACTTTCGTAGATTACACAACCTGTGACATATCGGTGCTGGCAGACTGGACACAGTTACAATGTATTTTAATTTGGGTGGTCAACCGACAAGAATATCTATTACCCTTCTGAGGTAACCAACGATTCGTCACCAGGTGGAGTACACTCTGAAAGGAGTGACTATTACTCTCATATGACACACAACTAGTGTCGTATCGCTTCTATCAGACGCCACAGTAACAAGAAACGTGAAAGTGGCTGCGAAATTAGAACGAGGAGCTATGACGCACTCAAGATATCTAGTGCAGCGTCACCTGGAGGACTGCATCACTAAAGTCTAGTAATCCCTGGCAGGCATAACGGTGACTCACTTAAGATACACAACTAGTGACATATCGGTTCTGGCAGACTGGCCACAATAACAAAATATATGAATCTGGGTGAACAACTGTGACGAGTAACTATGACCCTCGTAATAGGCCAATGACTCAATACCTGGAGTATTGACTCAGATAACTCGAGGAACGCCTTGCAATAGTAACAATGACTTTCTTACGGTTCACAACTGGCGACAAATCCGTTCTGGCAGTCTGGCACCAATAACAAAAATGAGACACAGCGTAAGCAACTGGGATGGGTAACTATGACTCTCTTAAGGTAGCCAATGAACGTCACCAGGAATATTGAATCAGGAAACTCGAGTAACCCTTGGTTATAGTAACGATGACTTTCGTAGATTACACAACCTGTGACATATCGGTACTGGCAGACTGGCCACAGTTACAATGTATTTTAATTTGGGTGGTCAACCGACAGCAATATCTATTACCCTTCTGAGGTAACCAACGATTCGTCACCAGGTGGAGTACACTGTGAAAGGAGTGACTATGACTCTCATATGACTCACAACTAGTGTCGTATCGCTTCTGGCAGACGCCACAGTAACAAGAAACTTGAAACTGGCTGCGAAATTAGGACGAGGAGCTATGACGCACTCAAGGTAGCTAGTGCAGCGTCACCTGGAGGACTGCATCAGTAAAGGCTAGTAATCCCTGGCAGGGATTACGATGACTCACTTAAGATACACAACTAGTGACATATCGGTTCTGGCAGACTGGCCACAGTAACAAAATATATGAATCGGGGTGAACAAGTGTGACGAGTAACTATGACTCTCGTAATAGGCCAATGACTCAATACCTGGAGTATTGACTCAGATAACTCGAGGAACGCCTTGCAATAGTAACAATGACATTCTTACGGTTCACTACTAGTGACAAATCCGTTCTGGCAGTCTGGCACCAGTAACAAAAATGAGACACTGCCTGAGCAACTGGGATGGGTAACTATGACTCTCTTAAGGTAGCCAATGATCGTCACCAGGAATATTGAATCAGGAAACTCGAGTAACCCTTGGCTATAGTAACGATGACTTTCGTAGATTACACAACCTGTGACATATCGGTACTGGCAGACTGGCCACAGTTACAATGTATTTTAATTTGGGTGGTCAACCGACAGCAATATCTATTACCCTTCTTAGGTAACCAACGATTCGTCACCAGGATAAGTACACTCTGAAAGGAGTGACTATTACTCTCATATGACACACAACTTGTGTCGTATCGCTTCTATCAGACACCGCAGTAACAAGAAACGTGAAAGTGGCTGCGAAATTAGAACGAAGAGCTATGACGCACTCAAGGTATCTAGTGCAGCGTCACCTGGAGGACTGCATCACTAAAGTCTAGTAATCCCTGGCAGGCATAACGGTGACTCACTTAAGATACACAACTAGTGACATATCGGTTCTGGCAGACTGGCCACAATAACAAAATATATGAATCTGGGTGAGCAACTGTGACGGGTAACTATGACTCTCGTAATAGGCCAATGATTCAATACCTGGAGTATTGACTCAGATAACTCGAGGAACGCCTTGCAATAGTAACAATGACTTTCTTACGGTTCACAACTGGTGACAAATCCTTTCTGGCAGTCTGGCACCAGTAACAAAAATGAGACACTGCGTAAGCAACTGGGATGGGTAACTGTGACTCTCTTAAGGTAGCCAATGATCGTCACCAGGAATATTGAATCAGGAAACTCGAGTAACCCTTGGCTATAGTAACGATGACTTTCGTAGATTACACAACCTGTGACATATCGGTGCCGGCAGACTGGCCACAGTTACAATGAATTTGAATTTGGGTGGTCAACCGACAGGAATATCTATTACCCTTCTGATGTAACCAATGATTCGTCACCAGGTGGAGTACACTCTGAAAGGAGTGACTATTACTCTCATATGACACACAACTAGTGTCGTATCGCTTCTATCAGACGCCACAGTAACAAGAAACGTGAAAGTGTCTGCGAAATTAGGACGAGGAGCTATGACGCACTCAAGGTATCTAGTGCAGCGTCACCTGCAGGACTGCATCACTAAAGTCTAGTAATCCCTGGCAGGCATAACGGTGACTCACTTAAGATACACAACTAGTGACATATCGGTTCTGGCAGTCTGGCCACAGTAACAAAATATATGAATCTGGGTGAGCAACTGTGACGAGTAACTATGACTCTCGTAATAGGACAATGACTCAATACCTGGAGTATTGAATCAGATAACTCGAGGAACGCCTTGCAATAGTAGCAATGACTTTCTTACGGTTCACAACTGGTGACAAATCCGTTCTGGCAGTCTGGCACCAGTAACAAAAATGAGACACAGCGTGAGCAACTGGGATGGGTAACTATGACTCTCTTAAGGTAGCCAATGATCGTCACCAGGAATGTTGAATCAGGAAACTCGAGTAACCCTTGGCTATAGTAACGATGACTTTCGTAGATTACACAACCTGTGACATATCGGTGCTGGCAGACTGGACACAGTTACAATGTATTTTAATTTGGGTGGTCAACCGACAAGAATATCTATTACCCTTCTGAGGTAACCAACGATTCGTCACCAGGTGGAGTACACTCTGAAAGGAGTGACTATTACTCTCATATGACACACAACTAGTGTCGTATCGCTTCTATCAGACGCCACAGTAACAAGAAACGTGAAAGTGGCTGCGAAATTAGAACGAGGAGCTATGACGCACTCAAGATATCTAGTGCAGCGTCACCTGGAGGACTGCATCACTAAAGTCTAGTAATCCCTGGCAGGCATAACGGTGACTCACTTAAGATACACAACTAGTGACATATCGGTTCTGGCAGACTGGCCACAATAACAAAATATATGAATCTGGGTGAACAACTGTGACGAGTAACTATGACCCTCGTAATAGGCCAATGACTCAATACCTGGAGTATTGACTCAGATAACTCGAGGAACGCCTTGCAATAGTAACAATGACTTTCTTACGGTTCACAACTGGCGACAAATCCGTTCTGGCAGTCTGGCACCAATAACAAAAATGAGACACAGCGTAAGCAACTGGGATGGGTAACTATGACTCTCTTAAGGTAGCCAATGAACGTCACCAGGAATATTGAATCAGGAAACTCGAGTAACCCTTGGTTATAGTAACGATGACTTTCGTAGATTACACAACCTGTGACATATCGGTACTGGCAGACTGGCCACAGTTACAATGTATTTTAATTTGGGTGGTCAACCGACAGCAATATCTATTACCCTTCTGAGGTAACCAACGATTCGTCACCAGGTGGAGTACACTGTGAAAGGAGTGACTATGACTCTCATATGACTCACAACTAGTGTCGTATCGCTTCTGGCAGACGCCACAGTAACAAGAAACTTGAAACTGGCTGCGAAATTAGGACGAGGAGCTATGACGCACTCAAGGTAGCTAGTGCAGCGTCACCTGGAGGACTGCATCAGTAAAGGCTAGTAATCCCTGGCAGGGATTACGATGACTCACTTAAGATACACAACTAGTGACATATCGGTTCTGGCAGACTGGCCACAGTAACAAAATATATGAATCGGGGTGAACAAGTGTGACGAGTAACTATGACTCTCGTAATAGGCCAATGACTCAATACCTGGAGTATTGACTCAGATAACTCGAGGAACGCCTTGCAATAGTAACAATGACATTCTTACGGTTCACTACTAGTGACAAATCCGTTCTGGCAGTCTGGCACCAGTAACAAAAATGAGACACTGCCTGAGCAACTGGGATGGGTAACTATGACTCTCTTAAGGTAGCCAATGATCGTCACCAGGAATATTGAATCAGGAAACTCGAGTAACCCTTGGCTATAGTAACGATGACTTTCGTAGATTACACAACCTGTGACATATCGGTACTGGCAGACTGGCCACAGTTACAATGTATTTTAATTTGGGTGGTCAACCGACAGCAATATCTATTACCCTTCTTAGGTAACCAACGATTCGTCACCAGGATAAGTACACTCTGAAAGGAGTGACTATTACTCTCATATGACACACAACTTGTGTCGTATCGCTTCTATCAGACACCGCAGTAACAAGAAACGTGAAAGTGGCTGCGAAATTAGAACGAAGAGCTATGACGCACTCAAGGTATCTAGTGCAGCGTCACCTGGAGGACTGCATCACTAAAGTCTAGTAATCCCTGGCAGGCATAACGGTGACTCACTTAAGATACACAACTAGTGACATATCGGTTCTGGCAGACTGGCCACAATAACAAAATATATGAATCTGGGTGAGCAACTGTGACGGGTAACTATGACTCTCGTAATAGGCCAATGATTCAATACCTGGAGTATTGACTCAGATAACTCGAGGAACGCCTTGCAATAGTAACAATGACTTTCTTACGGTTCACAACTGGTGACAAATCCTTTCTGGCAGTCTGGCACCAGTAACAAAAATGAGACACTGCGTAAGCAACTGGGATGGGTAACTGTGACTCTCTTAAGGTAGCCAATGATCGTCACCAGGAATATTGAATCAGGAAACTCGAGTAACCCTTGGCTATAGTAACGATGACTTTCGTAGATTACACAACCTGTGACATATCGGTGCCGGCAGACTGGCCACAGTTACAATGAATTTGAATTTGGGTGGTCAACCGACAGGAATATCTATTACCCTTCTGATGTAACCAATGATTCGTCACCAGGTGGAGTACACTCTGAAAGGAGTGACTATTACTCTCATATGACACACAACTAGTGTCGTATCGCTTCTATCAGACGCCACAGTAACAAGAAACGTGAAAGTGTCTGCGAAATTAGGACGAGGAGCTATGACGCACTCAAGGTATCTAGTGCAGCGTCACCTGCAGGACTGCATCACTAAAGTCTAGTAATCCCTGGCAGGCATAACGGTGACTCACTTAAGATACACAACTAGTGACATATCGGTTCTGGCAGTCTGGCCACAGTAACAAAATATATGAATCTGGGTGAGCAACTGTGACGAGTAACTATGACTCTCGTAATAGGACAATGACTCAATACCTGGAGTATTGAATCAGATAACTCGAGGAACGCCTTGCAATAGTAGCAATGACTTTCTTACGGTTCACAACTGGTGACAAATCCGTTCTGGCAGTCTGGCACCAGTAACAAAAATGAGACACAGCGTGAGCAACTGGGATGGGTAACTATGACTCTCTTAAGGTAGCCAATGATCGTCACCAGGAATGTTGAATCAGGAAACTCGAGTAACCCTTGGCTATAGTAACGATGACTTTCGTAGATTACACAACCTGTGACATATCGGTGCTGGCAGACTGGACACAGTTACAATGTATTTTAATTTGGGTGGTCAACCGACAAGAATATCTAATACCCTTCTGAGGTAACCAACGATTCGTCACCAGGTGGAGTACACTCTGAAAGGAGTGACTATTACTCTCATATGACACACAACTAGTGTCGTATCGCTTCTATCAGACGCCACAGTAACAAGAAACGTGAATGTGGCTGCGAAATTAGAACGAGGAGCTATGACGCACTCAAGGTATCTAGTGCAGCGTCACCTGGAGGACTGCATCACTAAAGTCTAGTAATCCCTGGCAGGCATAACGGTGACTGACTTAAGATACACAACTAGTGACATATCGGTTCTGGTAGACTGGCCACAGTAACAAAATATATGAATCTGGGTGAGCAACTGTGACGAGTAACTATGACTCTCGTAATAGGCCAATGACTCAATACCTGGAGTATTGACACAGATAACTCGAGGAACGCCTTGCAATAGTAACAATGACTTTCTTACGGTTCACAACTGGTGACAAATCCGTTCTGGCAGTCTGGCACCAGTAACAAAAATGAGACACTGAGTGAGCAACTGGGATGGGTAACTATGACTCTCTTAAGGTAGCCAATGATCGTCACCAGGAATATTGAATCAGGAAACTCGAGTAACCCTTGGCTATAGTAACGATGACTTTCGTAGATTACACAACCTGTGACATATCGGTACTGGCAGACTGGCCACAGTTACAATGTATTTTAATTTGGGTGGTCAACCGACAGCAATATCTATTACCCTTCTGAGGTAACCAACGATTCGTCACCAGGTGGAGTACACTCTGAAAGGAGTGACTATGACTCTCATATGACACACAACTAGTGTCGTATCGTTTCTGGCAGACGCCACAGTAACAAGAAACGTGAAACTGGCTGCGAAATTAGGACGAGGAGCTATGACGCACTTAAGGTAGCAAGTGCAGCGTCACCTGGAGGACTGCATCACTAAAGTCTAGTAATCCCTGGCAGGCATAACGGTGACTCACTTAAGATACACAGCTAGTGACATATCGGTTCTGGCAGACTGGCCACAATAAGAAAATATATGAATCTGGGTGAGCAACTGTGACGAGTAACTATGACTCTCGTAATAGGCCAATGACTCAATACCTGGAGTATTGACTCAGATAACTCGAGGAACGCCTTGCAATAGTAAGAATGACTTTCTTACGGTTCACAACTGGAGACAAATCCGTTCTGGCAGTCTGGCACCAGTAACAAAAATGAGACACAGCGTAAGCAACTGGGATGGGTAACTATGACTCTCTTAAGGTAGCCAATGAACGTCACCAGGAATATTGAATCAGGAAACTCGAGTAACCCTTGGTTATAGTAACGATGACTTTCGTAGATTACACAACCTGTGACATATCGGTACTGGCAGACTGGCCACAGTTACAATGTATTTTAATTTGGGTGGTCAACCGACAGCAATATCTATTACCCTTCTGAGGTAACCAACGATTCGTCACCAGGTGGAGTACACTCTGAAAGGAGTGACTATGACTCTCATATGACACACAACTAGTGTCGTATCGCTTCTGGCAGACGCCACAGTAACAAGAAACGTGAAACTGGCTGCGAAATTAGGACGAGGAGCTATGACGCACTCAAGGTAGCTAGTGCAGCGTCAGCTGGAGGACTGCATCAGTAAAGGCTAGTAATCCCTGGCAGGGATTACGATGACTCACTTAAGATACACAACTAGTGACATATCGGTTCTGGCAGACTGGCCACAGTAACAAAATATATGAATCGGGGTGAACAACTGTGACGAGTAACTATGACTCTCGTAATAGGCCAATGACTCAATACCTGGAGTATTGACTCAGATAACTCGAGGAACGCCTTGCAATAGTAAGAATGACTTTCTTACGGTTCACAACTGGTGACAAATCCGTTCTGGCAGTCTGGCACCAGTAACAAAAATGAGACACTGCCTGAGCAACTGGGATGGGTAACTATGACTCTCTTAAGGTTGCCAATGATCGTCACCAGGAATATTGAATCAGGAAACTCGAGTAACCCTTGGCTATAGTAACGATGACTTTCGTAGATTACACAACCTGTGACATATCGGTACTGGCAGACTGGCCACAGTTACAATGTATTTTAATTTGGGTGGTCAACCGACAGCAATATCTATTACCCTTCTGAGGTAACCAACGATTCGTCACCAGGTGGAGTACACTCTGAAAGGAGTAACTATTACTCTCATATGACACACAACTAGTGTCGTATGGCTTCTATCAGACGCCACAGTAACAAGAATCGTGAAAGTGGCTGCGAAATTAGAACGAAGAGCTATGACGCACTCAAGGTATCTAGTGCAGCGTCACCTGGAGGACTGCATCACTAAAGTCTAGTAATCCCTGGCAGGCATAACGGTGACTCACTTAAGATACACAACTAGTGACATATCGGTTCTGGCAGACTGGCCACAATAACAAAATATATGAATCTGGGTGAGCAACTGTGACGGGTAACTATGACTCTCGTAATAGGCCAATGATTCAATACCTGGAGTATTGACTCAGATAACTCGAGGAACGCCTTGCAATAGTAACAATGACATTCTTACGGTTCACAACTGGTGACAAATCCGTTCTGGCAGTCTGGCACCAGTAACAAAAATGAGACACTGCGTAAGCAACTGGGATGGGTAACTATGACTCTCTTAAGGTAGCCAATGATCGTCACCAGGAATATTGAATCAGGAAACTCGAGTAACCCTTGGCTATAGTAACGATGACTTTCGTAGATTACACAACCTGTGACATATCGGTGCTGGCAGACTGGACACAGTTACAATGTATTTTAATTTGGGTGGTCAACCGACAAGAATATCTATTGCCCTTCTGAGGTAACCAACGATTCGTCACCAGGTGGAGTACACTCTGAAAGGAGTAACTATTACTCTCATATGACACACAACTAGTGTCGTATCGCTTCTATCAGACGCCACAGTAACAAGAAACGTGAAAGTGGCTGCGAAATTAGAACGAGGAGCTATGACGCACTCAAGGTATCTAGTGCAGCGTCACCTGGAGGACTGCATCACTAAAGTCTAGTAATCCCTGGCAGGCATAACGGTGACTCACTTAAGATACACAACTAGTGACATATCGGTTCTGGCAGACTGGCCACAATAACAAAATATATGAATCTGGGTGAACAACTGTGACGAGTAACTATGACCCTCGTAATAGGCCAATGACTCAATACCTGGAGTATTGACTCAGATAACTCGAGGAACGCCTTGCAATAGTAGCAATGACTTTCTTACGGTTCACAACTGGTGACAAATCCGTTCTGGCAGTCTGGCACCAGTAACAAAAATGAGACACAGCGTGAGCAACTGGGATGGGTAACTATGACTCTCTTAAGGTAGCCAATGATCGTCACCAGGAATGTTGAATCAGGAAACTCGAGTAACCCTTGGCTATAGTAACGATGACTTTCGTAGATTACACAACCTATGACATATCGGTGCTGGCAGACTGGACACAGTTACAATGTATTTTAATTTGGGTGGTCAACCGACAAGAATATCTAATACCCTTCTGAGGTAACCAACGATTCGTCACCAGGTGGAGTACACTCTGAAAGGAGTGACTATTACTCTCATATGACACACAACTAGTGTCGTATCGCTTCTATCAGACGCCACAGTAACAAGAAACGTGAATGTGGCTGCGAAATTAGAACGAGGAGCTATAACGCACTCAAGGTATCTAGTGCAGCGTCACCTGGAGGACTGCATCACTAAAGTCTAGTAATCCCTGTCAGGCATAACGGTGACTCACTTAAGATACACAACTAGTGACATATCGGTTCTGGTAGACTGGCCACAATAAGAAAATATATGAATCTGGGTGAGCAACTGTGACGAGTAACTATGACTCTCGTAATAGGCCAATGACTCAATACCTGGAGTATTGACTCAGATAACTCGAGGAACGCCTTGCAATAGTAAGAATGACTTTCTTACGGTTCACAACTGGAGACAAATCCGTTCTGGCAGTCTGGCACCAGTAACAAAAATGAGACACAGCGTAAGCAACTGGGATGGGTAACTATGACTCTCTTAAGGTAGCCAATGAACGTCACCAGGAATATTGAATCAGGAAACTCGAGTAACCCTTGGTTATAGTAACGATGACTTTCGTAGATTACACAACCTGTGACATATCGGTACTGGCAGACTGGCCACAGTTACAATGTATTTTAATTTGGGTGGTCAACCGACAGCAATATCTATTACCCTTCTGAGGTAACCAACGATTCGTCACCAGGTGGAGTACACTCTGAAAGGAGTGACTATGACTCTCATATGACACACAACTAGTGTCGTATCGCTTCTGGCAGACGCCACAGTAACAAGAAACGTGAAACTGGCTGCGAAATTAGGACGAGGAGCTATGACGCACTCAAGGTAGCTAGAGCAGCGTCAGCTGGAGGACTGCATCAGTAAAGGCTAGTAATCCCTGGCAGGGATTACGATGACTCACTTAAGATACACAACTAGTGACATATCGGTTCTGGCAGACTGGCCACAGTAACAAAATATATGAATCGGGGTGAACAACTGTGACGAGTAACTATGACTCTCGTAATAGGCCAATGACTCAATACCTGGAGTATTGACTCAGATAACTCGAGGAACGCCTTGCAATAGTAAGAATGACTTTCTTACGGTTCACAACTGGTGACAAATCCGTTCTGGCAGTCTGGCACCAGTAACAAAAATGAGACACTGCCTGAGCAACTGGGATGGGTAACTATGACTCTCTTAAGGTAGCCAATGATCGTCACCAGGAATATTGAATCAGGAAACTCGAGTAACCCTTGGCTATAGTAACGATGACTTTCGTAGATTACACAACCTGTGACATATCGGTACTGGCAGACTGGCCACAGTTACAATGTATTTTAATTTGGGTGGTCAACCGACAGCAATATCTATTACCCTTCTGAGGTAACCAACGATTCGTCACCAGGTGGAGTACACTCTGAAAGGAGTAACTATTACTCTCATATGACACACAACTAGTGTCGTATCGCTTCTATCAGACGCCACAGTAACAAGAATCGTGAAAGTGGCTGCGAAATTAGAACGAAGAGCTATGACGCACTCAAGGTATCTAGTGCAGCGTCACCTGGAGGACTGCATCACTAAAGTCTAGTAATCCCTGGCAGGCATAACGGTGACTCACTTAAGATACACAACTAGTGACATATCGGTTCTGGCAGACTGGCCACAATAACAAAATATATGAATCTGGGTGAGCAACTGTGACGGGTAACTATGACTCTCGTAATAGGCCAATGATTCAATACCTGGAGTATTGACTCAGATAACTCGAGGAACGCCTTGCAATAGTAACAATGACATTCTTACGGTTCACAACTGGTGACAAATCCGTTCTGGCAGTCTGGCACCAGTAACAAAAATGAGACACTGCGTAAGCAACTGGGATGGGTAACTATGACTCTCTTAAGGTAGCCAATGATCGTCACCAGGAATATTGAATCAGGAAACTCGAGTAACCCTTGGCTATAGTAACGATGACTTTCGTAGATTACACAACCTGTGACATATCGGTGCTGGCAGACTGGACACAGTTACAATGTATTTTAATTTGGGTGGTCAACCGACAAGAATATCTAATACCCTTCTGAGGTAACCAACGATTCGTCACCAGGTGGAGTACACTCTGAAAGGAGTGACTATTACTCTCATATGACACACAACTAGTGTCGTATCGCTTCTATCAGACGCCACAGTAACAAGAAACGTGAATGTGGCTGCGAAATTAGAACGAGGAGCTATAACGCACTCAAGGTATCTAGTGCAGCGTCACCTGGAGGACTGCATCACTAAAGTCTAGTAATCCCTGTCAGGCATAACGGTGACTCACTTAAGATACACAACTAGTGACATATCGGTTCTGGTAGACTGGCCACAGTAACAAAATATATGAATCTGGGTGAGCAACTGTGACGAGTAACTATGACTCTCGTAATAGGCCAATGACTCAATACCTGGAGTATTGACACAGATAACTCGAGGAACGCCTTGCAATAGTAACAATGACTTTCTTACGGTTCACAACTGGTGACAAATCCGTTCTGGCAGTCTGGCACCAGTAACAAAAATGAGACACTGAGTGAGCAACTGGGATGGGTAACTATGACTCTCTTAAGGTAGCCAATGATCGTCACCAGGAATATTGAATCAGGAAACTCGAGTAACCCTTGGCTATAGTAACGATGACTTTCGTAGATTACACAACCTGTGACATATCGGTACTGGCAGACTGGCCACAGTTACAATGTATTTTAATTTGGGTGGTCAACCGACAGCAGTATCTATTACCCTTCTGAGGTAACCAACGATTCGTCACCAGGTGGAGTACACTCTGAAAGGAGTGACTATGACTCTCATATGACACACAACTAGTGTCGTATCGTTTCTGGCAGACGCCACAGTAACAAGAAACGTGAAACTGGCTGCGAAATTAGGACGAGGAGCTATGACGCACTCAAGGTAGCAAGTGCAGCGTCACCTGGAGGACTGCATCACTAAAGTCTAGTAATCCCTGGCAGGCATAACGGTGACTCACTTAAGATACACAGCTAGTGACATATCGGTTCTGGCAGACTGGCCACAATAAGAAAATATATGAATCTGGGTGAGCAACTGTGACGAGTAACTATGACTCTCGTAATAGGCCAATGACTCAATACCTGGAGTATTGACTCAGATAACTCGAGGAACGCCTTGCAATAGTAAGAATGACTTTCTTACGGTTCACAACTGGCGACAAATCCGTTCTGGCAGTCTGGCACCAGTAACAAAAATGAGACACAGCGTAAGCAACTGGGATGGGTAACTATGACTCTCTTAAGGTAGCCAATGAACGTCACCAGGAATATTGAATCAGGAAACTCGAGTAACCCTTGGTTATAGTAACGATGACTTTCGTAGATTACACAACCTGTGACATATCGGTACTGGCAGACTGGCCACAGTTACAATGTATTTTAATTTGGGTGGTCAACCGACAGCAATATCTATTACCCTTCTGAGGTAACCAACGATTCGTCACCAGGTGGAGTACACTCTGAAAGGAGTGACTATGACTCTCATATGACACACAACTAGTGTCGTATCGCTTCTGGCAGACGCCACAGTAACAAGAAACATGAAACTGGCTGCGAAATTAGGACGAGGAGCTATGACGCACTCAAGGTAGCTAGTGCAGCGTCAGCTGGAGGACTGCATCAGTAAAGGCTAGTAATCCCTGGCAGGGATTACGATGACTCACATAAGATACACAACTAGTGACATATCGGTTCTGGCAGACTGGCCACAGTAACAAAATATATGAATCGGGGTGAACAACTGTGACGAGTAACTATGACTCTCGTAATAGGCCAATGACTCAATACCTGGAGTATTGACTCAGATAACTCGAGGAACGCCTTGCAATAGTAAGAATGACTTTCTTACGGTTCACAACTGGTGACAAATCCGTTCTGGCAGTCTGGCACCAGTAACAAAAATGAGACACTGCCTGAGCAACTGGGATGGGTAACTATGACTCTCTTAAGGTAGCCAATGATCGTCACCAGGAATATTGAATCAGGAAACTCGAGTAACCCTTGGCTATAGTAACGATGACTTTCGTAGATTACACAACCTGTGACATATCGGTACTGGCAGACTGGCCACAGTTACAATGTATTTTAATTTGGGTGGTCAACCGACAGGAATATCTATTACCCTTCTGAGGTAACCAACGATTCGTCACCAGGTGGAGTACACTCTGAAAGGAGTAACTATTACTCTCATATGACACACAACTAGTGTCGTATCGCTTCTATCAGACGCCACAGTAACAAGAATCGTGAAAGTGGCTGCGAAATTAGAACGAAGAGCTATGACGCACTCAAGGTATCTAGTGCAGCGTCACCTGGAGGACTGCATCACTAAAGTCTAGTAATCCCTGGCAGGCATAACGGTGACTCACTTAAGATACACAACTAGTGACATATCGGTTCTGGCAGACTGGCCACAATAACAAAATATATGAATCTGGGTGAGCAACTGTGACGGGTAACTATGACTCTCGTAATAGGCCAATGATTCAATACCTGGAGTATTGACTCAGATAACTCGAGGAACGCCTTGCAATAGTAACAATGACATTCTTACGGTTCACAACTGGTGACAAATCCGTTCTGGCAGTCTGGCACCAGTAACAAAAATGAGACACTGCGTAAGCAACTGGGATGGGTAACTATGACTCTCTTAAGGTAGCCAATGATCGTCACCAGGAATATTGAATCAGGAAACTCGAGTAACCCTTGGCTATAGTAACGATGACTTTCGTAGATTACACAACCTGTGACATATCGGTGCTGGCAGACTGGACACAGTTACAATGTATTTTAATTTGGGTGGTCAACGGACAAGAATATCTATTGCCCTTCTGAGGTAACCAACGATTCGTCACCAGGTGGAGTACACTCTGAAAGGAGTAACTATTACTCTCATATGACACACAACTAGTGTCGTATCGCTTCTATCAGACGCCACAGTAACAAGAAACGTGAAAGTGGCTGCGAAATTAGAACGAGGAGCTATGACGCACTCAAGGTATCTAGTGCAGCGTCACCTGGAGGACTGCATCACTAAAGTCTAGTAATCCCTGGCAGGCATAACGGTGACTCACTTAAGATACACAACTAGTGACATATCGGTTCTGGCAGACTGGCCACAATAACAAAATATATGAATCTGGGTGAACAACTGTGACGAGTAACTATGACCCTCGTAATAGGCCAATGACTCAATACCTGGAGTATTGACTCAGATAACTCGAGGAACGCCTTGCAATAGTAACAATGACTTTCTTACGGTTCACAACTGGTGACAAATCCGTTCTGGCAGTCTGGCACCAGTAACAAAAATGAGACACAGCGTGAGCAACTGGGATGGGTAACTATGACTCTCTTAAGGTAGCCAATGATCGTCACCAGGAATATTGAATCAGGAAACTCGAGTAACCCTTGGCTATAGTAACGATGACTTTCGTAGATTACACAACCTGTGACATATCGGTGCTGGCAGACTGGACACAGTTACAATGTATTTTAATTTGGGTGGTCAACCGACAAGAATATCTATTACCCTTCTGAGGTAACCAACGATTCGTCACCAGGTGGAGTACACTCTGAAAGGAGTGACTATTACTCTCATATGACACACAACTAGTGTCGTATCGCTTCTATCAGACGCCACAGTAACAAGAAACGTGAAAGTGGCTGCGAAATTAGAACGAGGAGCTATGACGCACTCAAGGTATCTAGTGCAGCGTCACCTGGAGGACTGCATCACTAAAGTCTAGTAATCCCTGGCAGGCATAACGGTGACTCACTTAAGATACACAACTAGTGACATATCGGTTCTGGCAGACTGGCCACAATAACAAAATATATGAATCTGGGTGAACAACTGTGACGAGTAACTATGACCCTCGTAATAGGCCAATGACTCAATACCTGGAGTATTGACTCAGATAACTCGAGGAACGCCTTGCAATACTAAGAATGACTTTCTTACGGTTCACAACTGGTGACAAATCCGTTCTGGCAGTCTGGCACCAGTAACAAAAATGAGACACTGCGTAAGCAACTGGGATGGGTAACTATGACTCTCTTAAGATAGCCAATGATCGTCACCAGGAATATTGAATCAGGAAACTCGAGTAACCCTTGTCTATAGTAACGATGACTTTCGTAGATTACACAACCTGTGACATATCGGATGCCAGCAGACTGGCCACAGTTACAATGTATTTTAATTTGGGTGGTCAACCGACAGGAATATCTATTACCCTTCTGAGGTAACCGACGATTCGTCACCAGGTGGAGTACACTCTGAAAGGAGTGACTATGACTCTCATATGACACACAACTAGTGTCGTATCGCTTCTGGCAGACGCCACAGTAACAAGAAACGTGAAACTGGCTGCGAAATTAGGACGAGGATCTATGACTCACTCAAGGTATCTAGTGCAGCGTCACCTGGAGGACTGCATCACTAAAGTCTAGTAATCTCTGGCAGGCATAACGGTGACTCACTTGAGATACACAACAAGTGACATATCGGTTCTGGCAGACTGGCCACAGTAACAAAATATATGAATCTGGGTGAGCAACTGTGACGAGTAACTATGACTCTCGTAATAGGCCAATGACTCAATACCTGGAGTATTGACACAGATAACTCGAGGAACGCCTTGCAATAGTAACAATGACATTCTTACGGTTCACAACTGGTGACAAATCCGTTCTGGCAGTCTGGCACCAGTAACAAAAATGAGACACAGCGTGAGCAACTGGGATGGGTAACTATGACTCTCTTAAGGTAGCCAATGATCGTCACCAGGAATATTGAATCAGGAAACTCGAGTAACCCTTGGCTATAGTAACGATGACTTTCGTAGATTACACAACCTGTGACATATCGGTACTGGCAGACTGGCCACAGTTACAATGTATTTTAATTTGGGTGGTCAACCGACAGGAATATCTATTACCCTTCTGAGGTAACCAACGATTCGTCACCAGGTGGAGTACACTCTGAAAGGAGTGACTATTACTCTCATATGACACACAACTAGTGTCGTATCGCTTCTATCAGACGCCACAGTAACAAGAAACGTGAAAGTGGCTGCGAAATTAGAACGAGGAGCTATGACGCACTCAAGGTATCTAGTGCAGCGTCACCTGGAGGACTGCATCACTAAAGTCTAGTAATCCCTGGCAGGCATAACGGTGACTCACTTAAGATACACAACTAGTGACATATCGGTTCTGGCAGACTGGCCACAATAACAAAATATATGAATCTGGGTGAACAACTGTGACGAGTAACTATGACCCTCGTAATAGGCCAATGACTCAATACCTGGAGTATTGACTCAGATAACTCGAGGAACGCCTTGCAATACTAAGAATGACTTTCTTACGGTTCACAACTGGTGACAAATCCGTTCTGGCAGTCTGGCACCAGTAACAAAAATGAGACACTGCGTAAGCAACTGGGATGGGTAACTATGACTCTCTTAAGATAGCCAATGATCGTCACCAGGAATATTGAATCAGGAAACTCGAGTAACCCTTGTCTATAGTAACGATGACTTTCGTAGATTACACAACCTGTGACATATCGGATGCCAGCAGACTGGCCACAGTTACAATGTATTTTAATTTGGGTGGTCAACCGACAGGAATATCTATTACCCTTCTGAGGTAACCGACGATTCGTCACCAGGTGGAGTACACTCTGAAAGGAGTGACTATGACTCTCATATGACACACAACTAGTGTCGTATCGCTTCTGGCAGACGCCACAGTAACAAGAAACGTGAAACTGGCTGCGAAATTAGGACGAGGATCTATGACTCACTCAAGGTATCTAGTGCAGCGTCACCTGGAGGACTGCATCACTAAAGTCTAGTAATCTCTGGCAGGCATAACGGTGACTCACTTGAGATACACAACTAGTGACATATCGGTTCTGGCAGACTGGCCACAGTAACAAAATATATGAATCTGGGTGAGCAACTGTGACGAGTAACTATGACTCTCGTAATAGGCCAATGACTCAATACCTGGAGTATTGACACAGATAACTCGAGGAACGCCTTGCAATAGTAACAATGACATTCTTACGGTTCACAACTGGTGACAAATCCGTTCTGGCAGTCTGGCACCAGTAACAAAAATGAGACACAGCGTGAGCAACTGGGATGGGTAACTATGACTCTCTTAAGGTAGCCAATGATCGTCACCAGGAATATTGAATCAGGAAACTCGAGTAACCCTTGGCTATAGTAACGATGACTTTCGTAGATTACACAACCTGTGACATATCGGTACTGGCAGACTGGCCACAGTTACAATGTATTTTAATTTGGGTGGTCAACCGACAGGAATATCTATTACCCTTCTGAGGTAACCAACGATTCGTCACCAGGTGGAGTACACTCTGAAAGGAGTGACTATGACTCTCATATGACACACAACTAGTGTCGTATCGTTTCTGGCAGACGCCACAGTAACAAGAAACGAAAAACTGGCTGCGAAATTAGGACGAGGAGCTATGACGCACTCAAGGTAGCTAGTGCAGCGTCACCTGGAGGACTGCATCAGTAAAGGCTAGTAATCCCTGGCAGGCATTACGATGACTCACTTAAGATACACAACTAGTGACATATCGGTTCCAGCAGACTTTCCACAGTAACAAAACATATGAATCTGGGTGAGCAACTGTGACGAGTAACTATGACTCTCGTAATAGGCCAATGACTCAATACCTGGAGTATTGACACAGATAACTCGAGGAACGCCTTGCAATAGTAACAATGACTTTGTTACGGTTCACAACTGGTGACAAATCCGTTCTGGCAGTCTGGCACCAGTAACAAAAATGAGACACTGCGTGAGCAACTGGGATGGGTAACTATGACTCTCTTAAGGTAGCCAATGATCGTCACCAGGAATATTGAATCAGGAAACTCGAGTAACCCTTGTCTATAGTAACGATGACTTTCGTAGATTACACAACCTGTGACACATCGGGGCTGGCTGACTGGCCACAGTTACAATGTATTTTAATTTGGGTGGTCAACCGACAGCAATATCTATTACCCTTCTGAGGTAACCCACGATTCGTCACCAGGTGGAGTACACTCTGAAAGGAGTGACTATGACTCTCATATGACACACAACTAGTGTCGTATCGCTTCTGGCAGACGCCACAGTAACAAGAAACGTGAAACTGGCTGCGAAATTAGGACGAGGAGCTATGACTCACTCAAGGTATCTAGTGCAGCGTCACCTGGAGGACTGCATCACTAAAGTCTAGTAATCCCTGGCAGGCATAACGGTGACTCACTTAAGATACACAACTAGTGACATATCGGTTCTGGCAGACTGGCCACAGTAACAAAATATATGAATCTGGGTGAGCAACTGTGACGAGTAACTATGACTCTCGTAATAGGCCAATGACTCAATACCTGGAGTATTGACACAGATAACTCGAGGAACGCCTTGCAATAGTAACAATGACTTTCTTACGGTTCACAACTGGTGACAAATCCGTTCTGGCAGTCTGGCACCAGTAACAAAAATGAGACACTGCGTGAGCAACTGGGATGGGTAACTATGACTCTCTTAAGGTAGCCAATGATCGTCACCAGGAATATTGAATCAGGAAACTCGAGTAACCCTCGGCTATAGTAACGATGACTTTCGTAGATTACACAACCTGTGACATATCGGTGCTGGCAGACTGGCCACAGTTACAATGTATTTTAATTTGGGTGGTCAACCGACAGCAATATCTATTAAACTTCTGAGGTAACCAACGATTCGTCACCAGGTGGAGTACACTCTGAAAGGAGTGACTATGACTCTCATATGACACACAACTAGTGTCGTATCGTTTCTGGCAGACGCCACAGTAACAAGAAACGTGAAAGTGGCTGCGAAATTAGGACGAGGAGCTATGACGCACTCAAGGTAGCAAGTGCAGCGTCACCTGGAGGTTGCATCAGTAAAGGCTAGTAATCCCTGGCAGACATTACGATGACTCACTTAAGATACACAACTAGTGACATATTGGTTCCAGCATACTTTCCGAGGTAACAAAATATATGAATCTAGGTGAGCAACTGTGACGAGTAACTATGACTCTCGTAATAGGCCAATGACTCAATACCTGGAGTATTGACTCAGATAACTCGAGGAACGCCTTGCAATAGTAACAATGACTTTCTTACGGTTGACAACTGGTGACAAAGCCGTTCTGGCAGTCTGGCACCAGTAACAAAAATGAGACACTGCGTGAGCAACTGGGATGGGTAACTATGACTCTCTTAAGGTAGCCAATGATCGTCACCAGGAATATTGAATCAGGAAACTCGAGTAACCCTTGTCTATAGTAACGATGACTTTCGTAGATTACACAACCTGTGACACATCGGGGCTGGCTGACTGGCCACAGTTACAATGTATTTTAATTTGGGTGGTCAACCGACAGCAATATCTATTACCCTTCTGAGGTAACCCACGATTCGTCACCAGGTGGAGTACACTCTGAAAGGAGTGACTATGACTCTCATATGACACACAACTAGTGTCGTATCGCTTCTGGCAGACGCCACAGTAACAAGAAACGTGAAACTGGCTGCGAAATTAGGACGTGGAGCTATGACTCACTCAAGGTATCTAGTGCAGCGTCACCTGGAGGACTGCATCACTAAAGTCTAGTAATCCCTGGCAGGCATTACGGTGACTCACTTAAGATACACAACTAGTGACATATCGGTTCTGGCAGACTAGCCACTGTAACAAAATATATGAATCTGGGTGAGCAACTGTGACGAGTAACTATGACTCTCGTAATAGGCCAATGACTCAATACCTGGAGTATTGACTCAGATAACTCGAGGAACGCCTTGCAATAGTAACAATGACTTTCTTACGGTTCACAACTCTTGACAAATCCGTTCTGGCAGTCTGGCACCAGTAACAAAAATGAGACACTGCGTGAGCAACTGGGATGGGTAACTATGACTCTCTTAAGGTAGCCAATGATCGTCACCAGGAATATTGAATCAGGAAACTCGAGTACCACTTGGCTATAGTAACGATGACTTTCGTAGATTACACAACCTGTGACATATCGGTACTGGCAGACTGGCCACAGTTACAATGTATTTTAATTTGGGTGGTCAACCGACAGGAATATCTATTACCCTTCTGACGTAACCAATGATTCGTCACCAGGTGGAGTACACTCTGAAAGGAGTGACTATTACTCTCATATGACACACAACTAGTGTCGTATCGCTTCTATCAGACGCCACAGTAACAAGAAACGTGAAAGTGGCTGCGAAATTAGGACGAGGAGCTATGACGCACTCAAGGTAGCTAGTGCAGCGTCACCTGGAGGACTGCATCACTAAAGGCTAGTAATCCCTGGCAGGCATTACGATGACTCACTTAAGATACACAACTAGTGACATATCGGTTCTGGCAGACTGGCCACAGTAAGAAAATATATGAATCTGGGTGAGCAATTGTGACGAGTAACTATGACTCTCGTAATAGGCCAATGACTCAATACCTGGAGTATTGACTCAGATAACTCGAGGAACGCCTTGCAATAGTAAGAATGACTTTCTTACGGTTCACAACTGGTGACAAATCCGTTCTGGCAGTCTGGCACCAGTAACAAAAATGAGACACTGCGTGAGCAACTGGGATGGGTAACTATGACTCTCTTAAGGTAGCCAATGATCGTCACCAGGAATATTGAATCAGGAAACTCGAGTAACCCTTGTCTATAGTAACGATGACTTTCGTAGATTACACAACCTGTGACATATTGGTACTGGCAGTCTGGCCACAGTTACAATGTATTTTAATTTGGGTGGTCAACCGACAGCAATATCTATTACCCTTCTGAGGTAACCAACGATTCGTCACCAGGTGGAGTACACTCTGAAAGGAGTGACTATGACTCTCATATGACACACAACTAGTGTCGTATCGTTTCTGGCAGACGCCACAGTAACAAGAAACGTGAAAGTGGCTGCGAAATTAGGACGAGGAGCTATGACGCACTCAAGGTAGCAAGTGCAGCGTCACCTGGAGGACTGCATCAGTAAAGGCTAGTAATCCCTGGCAGACATTACGATGACTCACTTAAGATACACAACTAGTGACATATCGGTTCCAGCATACTTTCCACAGTAACAAAATATATGAATCTGGGTGAGCAACTGTGACGAGTAACTATGACTCTCGTAATAGGCCAATGACACAATACCTGGAGTATTGACTCAGATAACTCGAGGAACGCCTTGCAATAGTAACAATGACTTTCTTACGGTTCACAACTGGCGACAAAGCCGTTCTGGCAGTCTGGCACCAGTAACAAAAATGAGACACTGCGTAAGCAACTGGGATGGGTAACTATGACTCTCTTAAGGTAGCCAATGATCGTCACCAGGAATATTGAATCAGGAAAATCGAGTAACCCCTGTCTATAGTAACGATGACTTTCGTAGATTACACAACCTGTGACATATCGGTGAAGGCAGACTGGCCACAGTTACAATGAATTTTAATTTGGGTGGTCAACCGACAGCAATATCTATTACCCTTCTGACGTAACCAATGATTCGTCACCAGGTGGAGTACACTCTGAAAGGAGTGACTATGACTCTCATATGACACACAACTAGTGTCGTATCGCTTCTGGCAGACGCCACAGTAACAAGAAACGTGAAAGTGGCTGCGAAATTAGGACGAGGAGCTATGTCGCACTCAAGGTAGCTAGTGCAGCGTCACCTGGAGGACTGCATCACTAAAGTCTAGTAATCCCTGGCAGGCATAACGGTGACTCACTTAAGATACACAACTAGTGACATATCGGTTCTGGCAGACTGGCCACAGCAACAAAATATATGAATCTGGGTGAGCGACTGTGACGAGTAACTATGACTCTCGTAATAGGCCAATGACTCAATACCTGGAGTATTGACTCAGATAACTCGAGGAACGCCTTGCAATAGTAACAATGACTTTCTTACGGTTCACAACTGGTGACAAATCCGTTCTGGCAGTCTGGCACCAGTAACAAAAATGAGACACTGCGTGAGCAACTGGGATGGGTAACTATGACTCTCTTAAGGTAGCCAAAGATCGTCACCAGGAATATTGAATCAGGAAACTCGAGTAACCCTTGGCTATAGAACGATGACTTTCGTAGATTACACAACCTGTGACATATCGATGCTGGCAGACTGGCCACAGTTACAATGTATTTTAATTTGGGTGGTCAACCGACAGGAATATCTATTACCCTTCTGAGGGAACCGACGATTCGTCACCAGGTGGAGTACACTCTGAAAGGAGTGACTATGACTCTTATATGACACACAACTAGTGTCGTATCGTTTCTGGCAGACGCCACAGTAACAAGAAACGTGAAAGTGGCTGCGAAATTAGGACGAGGAACTATGACGCACTCAAGGTAGCTAGTGCAGCGTCACCTGGAGGACTGCATCAGTAAAGGCTAGTAATCCCTGGCAGGCATTACGACGACTCACTTAAGATACACAACTAGTGACATATCGGTTCTGGCAGACTGGCCACAGTAACAAAATATATGAATCTGGGTGAGCAATTGTGACGAGTAACTATGACTCTCGTAATAGGCCAATGACTCAATACCTGGAGTATTGACTCAGATAACTCGAGGAACGCCTTGCAATAGTAACAATGACTTTCTTACGGTTCACAACTGGTGACAAAGCCGTTCTGGCAGTCTGGCACCAGTAACAAAAATGAGACACTGCGTGAGCAACTGGGATGGGTAACTATGACTCTCTTAAGGTAGCCAATGATCGTCACCAGGAATATTGAATCAGGAAACTCGAGTAACCCTTGGCTATAGTAACGATGACTTTCGTAGATTACACAACCTGTGACATATCGGTACTGGCAGACTGGCCACAGTTACAATGTATTTTAATGTGGGTGGTCAACCGACAGAAATATCTATTACCCTTCTGAGGTAACCAACGATTCGTCACCAGGTGGAGTACACTCTGAAAGGAGTGACTATGACTCTCATATGACACACAACTAGTGTCGTATCGCTTCTGGCAGACGCCACAGTAACAAGAAACGTGAAACTGGCTGCGAAATTAGGACGAGGAGCTATGACGCACTCAAGGTATCTAGTGCAGCGTCACCTGGAGGACTGCATCACTAAAGTCTAGTAATCCCTGGCAGGCATAACGGTGACTCACTTAAGATACACAACTAGTGACATATCGGTTCTGGCAGACTGGCCACAGTAACAAAATATATGAATCTGGGTGAGCAACTGTGACGAGTAACTATGACTCTCGTAATAGGCCAATGACTCAATACCTGGAGTATTGACTCAGATAATTCGAGGAACGCCTAACAGTAGTAACAATGACTTTCTTACGGTTCACAACTGGTGACAAATCCGTTCTGGCAGTCTGGCACCAGTAACAAAAATGAGACACTGCGTAAGCAACTGGGATAGGTAACTATGACTCTCTTAAGGTAGCCAATGATCGTCACCAGGAATATTGAATCAGGAAACTCGAGTAACTCTTGTCTATAGTAACGATGACTTTCGTAGATTACACAACCTGTGACATATCGGTGCCGGCAGACTGGCCACAGTTACAATGAATTTTAATTTGGGTGGTCAACCGACAGGAATATCTATTACCCTTCTGACGTAACCAATGATTCGTCACCAGGTGGAGTACACTCTGAAAGGAGTGACTATGACTCTCATATGACACACAACTAGTGTCGTATCGCTTCTATCAGACGCCACAGTAACAAGAAACGTGAAAGTTGCTGCGAAATTAGGACGAGGAGCTATGACGCACTCAAGGTATCTAGTGCAGCGTCACCTGGAGGACTGCATCACTAAAGTCTAGTAATCCCTGGCAGGCATAACGGTGACTCACTTAAGATACACAACTAGTGACATATCGGTCCTGGCAGACTGGCCACAGTAACAAAATATATGAATCTGGGTGAGCAACTGTGACGAGTAACTATGACTCTCGTAATAGGCCAATGACTCAATACCTGGAGTATTGACACAGATAACTCGAGGAACGCCTTGCAATAGTAACAATGACTTTCTTACGGTTCACAACTGGTGATAAATCCGTTCTGGCAGTCTGGCACCAGTAACAAAAATGAGACACTGCGTGAGCAACTGGGATGGGTAACTATGACTCTCTTAAGGTAGCCAATGATCGTCACCAGGAATATTGAATCAGGAAACTCGAGTAACCCTTGGCTATAGTAACGATGACTTTCGTAGATTACACAACCTGTGACATATCGGTGCTGGCAGACTTGCCACAGTTACAATGTATTTTAATTTGGGTGGTAAACCGACAGCAATATCTATTACGCTTCTGACGTAACCAATGATTCGTCACCAGGTGGAGTACACTCTGAAAGGAGTGACTATGACTCTCATATGACACACTACTAGTGTCGTCTCGCTTCTGGCAGACGCCACAGTAACAAGAAACGTGAAAGTGGCTGCGAAATTAGGACGAGGAGCTATGACGCACTCAAGGTAGCTAGTGCAGCGTCACCTGGAGGACTGCATCACTAAAGTCTAGTAATCCCTGGCAGGAATAACGGTGACTCACTTAAGATACACAACTAGTGACATATCGGTTCTGGCAGACTAGCCACAGCAACAAAATATATGAATCTGGGTGAGCAACTGTGACGAGTAACTATGACTCTCGTAATAGGCCAATGACTCAATACCTGGAGTATTGACTCAGATAACTCGAGGAACGCCTTGCAATAGTAACAATGACTTTCTTACGGTTCACAACTGGTGACAAATCCGTTCTGGCAGTCTGGCACCAGTAACAAAAATGAGACACAGCGTGAGCAACTGGGATGGGTAACTATGACTCTCTTAAGGTAGCCAATGATCGTCCCAAGGAATATTGAATCAGGAAACTCGAGCAACCCTTGGCTATAGAACGATGACTTTCGTAGATTACACAACCTGTGACATATCGATGCTGGCAGACTGGCCACAGTTACAATGTATTTTAATTTGGGTGGTCAACCGACAGGAACATCTATTACCCTTCTGAGGGAACCGACGATTCGACACCAGGTGGAGTACACTCTGAAAGGAGTGACTATGACTCTCATATGACACACAACTAGTGTCGTATCGTTTCTGGCAGACGCCACAGTAACAAGAAACGTGAAAGTGGCTGCGAAATTAGGACGAGGAACTATGACGCACTCAAGGTAGCTAGTGCAGCGTCACCTGGAGGACTGCATCAGTAAAGGCTAGTAATCCCTGGCAGGCATTACGATGACTCACTTAAGACACACAACTAGTGACATATCGGTTCTGGCAGACTGGCCACAGTAACAAAATATATGAATCTGGGTGAGCAATTGTGACGAGTAACTATGACTCTCGTAATAGGCCAATGACTCAATACCTGGAGTATTGACTCAGATAACTCGAGGAACGCCTTGCAATAGTAACAATGACTTTCTTACAGTTCACAACTGGTGACAAATCCGTTCTGGCAGTCTGGCACCAGTAACAAAAATGAGACACAGCGTGAGCAACTGGGATGGGTAACTATGGCTCTCTTAAGGTAGCCAATGATCGTCACCAGGAATATTGAATCAGGAATTTCGAGTAACCCTTGGTTATAGAACGATGACTTTCGTAGATTACACAACCTGTGACATATCGATGCTGGCAGACTGGCCACAGTTACAATGTATTTTAATTTGGGTGGTCAACCGACAGGAATATCTATTACCCTTCTGACGTAACCAATGATTCGTCACCAGGTGGAGTACACTCTGAAAGGAGTGACTATGACTCTCATATGACACACAACTAGTGTCGTATCGCTTCTATCAGACGCCACAGTAACAAGAAACGTGAAAGTGGCTGCGAAATTAGGACGAGGAGCTATGACGCACTCAAGGTATCTAGTGCAGCGTCACCTGGAGGACTGCACCACTAAAGTCTAGTAATCCCTGGCAGGCATAACGGTGACTCACTTAAGATACACAACTAGTGACATATCGGTCCTGGCAGACTGGCCACAGTAACAAAATATATGAATCTCGGTGAGCAACTGTGACGAGTAACTAATACTCTCGTAATAGGCCAATGACTCAATACCTGGAGTATTGACACAGATAACTCGAGGAACGCCTTGCAATAGTAACAATGACTTTCTTACGGTTCACAACTGGTGACAAAGCCGTTCTGGCAGTCTGGCACCAGTAACAAAAATGAGACACTGCGTTAGCATCTGGGATGGGTAACTATAACTCTCTTAAGGTAGCCAATGATCGTTACCAGGAATATTGAATCAGGAAACTCGAGTAACCCTTGGCTATAGTAACGATGACTTTCGTAGATTACACAACCTGTGACATATCGGTGCTGGCAGACTGGCCACAGTTACAATGTATTTTAATTTGGGTGGTCAACCGACAGCAATATCTATTACCCTTCTGAGGTAACTGACGATTCGTCACCAGGTGGAGTACACTCTGAAAGGAGTGACTATGACTCTCATATGACACACAACTAGTGTCGTATCGTTTCTGGCAGACGATACAGTAACAAGAAACGTGAAAGTGGCTGCGAAATTAGGACGAGGAGCTATGACGCACTCAAGGTAGCTAGTGCAGCGTCACCTGGAGGACTGCATCAGTAAAGGCTAGTAATCCCTGGCAGGCATTACGATGAGTCACTTAAGATACACAACTATTGACATATCGGTTCTGGCAGACTGGCCACAGTAACAAAATATATGAATCTGGGAGAGCAACTGTGACGAGTAACTATGACTCTCGTAATAGGCCAATGACTCAATACCTGGAGTATTGACTCAGATAACTCGAGGAAGGCCTTGCAATAGTAACAATGACTTTCTTACGGTTCACAAGTGGTGACAAAGCCGTTCTGGCAGTCTGGCACCAGTAATAAAAATGAGACACTGCGTAAGCAACTGGGATGGGTAACTATGACTCTCTTAAGGTAGCCAATGATCGTCACCAGGAATATTGAATCAGGAAAATCGAGTAACCCCTGTCTATAGTAACGATGACTTTCGTAGATTACACAACCTGTGACATATCGGTGCCGGCAGACTGGCCACAGTTACAATGAATTTTAAATTGGGTGGTCAACCGACAGGAATATCTATTACCCTTCTGACGTAAACAATGATTCGTCACCAGGTGGAGTACACTCTGAAAGGAGTGACTATTACTCTCATATGACACACAACTTGTGTCGTATCGCTTCTATCAGACGCCACAGTAACAAGAAACGTGAAAGTGGCTGCGAAAATAGGACGAGGAGCTATGACGCACTCAAGGTATCTAGTGCAGCGTCACCTGGAGGACTGCATCACTAAAGTCTTGTAATCCCTGGCAGGCATAACGGTGACTCACTTAAGATACACAACTAGTGACATATCGGTTCTGGCAGACTGGACACAGTAACAAAATATATGAATCGGGGTGAACAACTGTGACGAGTAACTATGACTCTCGTAATAGGCCAATGACTCAATACCTGGAGTATTGACTCAGATAACTCGAGGAACGCCTTGCAATAGTAACAATGACTTTCTTACGGTTCACAACTGGTGACAAAGCCGTTCTGGCAGTCTGGCACCAGTAACAAAAATGAGATGCTGCGTAAGCAACTGGGATGGGTAACTATGACTCTCTTAAGGTAGCCAATGATCGTCACCAGGAATATTGAATCAGGAAAATCGAGTAACCCCTGTCTATAGTAACGATGACTTTCGTAGATTACACAACCTGTGACATATCGGTGCTGGCAGACTGGCCACAGTTACAATGAATTTTAATTTGGGTGGTCAACCGACAGGAATTCTCTATTACCCTTCTGACGTAACCAATGATTCGTCACCAGGTGGAGTACACTCTGAAAGGAGTGACTATTACTCTCATATGACACACAACTAGTGTCGTATCGCTTCTATCAGACGCCACAGTAACAAGAAACGTGAAAGTGGCTGCGAAATTAGGACGAGGAGCTATGACGCACTCAAGGTATCTAGTGCAGCGTCACCTGGAGGACTGCATCACTAAAGTCTAGTAATCCCTGGCAGGCATAACGGTGACTCACTTAAGATACACAACTAGTGACATATCGGTTCTGGCAGACTGGCCACAGTAACAAAATATATGAATCTGGGAGAGCAACTGTGACGAGTAACTATGACTCTCGTAATAGGCCAATGACTCAATACCTGGAGTATTGACTCAGATAACTCGAGGAACGCCTAGCAATAGTAACAATGACTTTCTTACGGTTCACAACTGGTGACAAATCCGTTCTGGCAGTCTGGCACCAGTAACAAAAATGAGACACTGCGTAAGCAACTGGGATGGGTAACTATGACTCTCTTAAGGTAGCCAATGATCGTCACCAGGAATATTGAATCAGGAAACTCGAGTAACCCTTGTCTATAGTAACGATGACTTTCGTAGATTACACAACCTGTGACATATCGGTGCCGGCAGACTGGCCACAGTTACAATGTATTTTAATTTGTGTGGTTAACCGACAGGAATATCTATTACCCTTCTGAGGTAACCAACGATTCGTCACCAGGTGGAGTACACTCTGAAAGGAGTGACTATGACTCTCATATGACACACAACTAGTGTCGTATCGTTTCTGGCAGACGCCACAGTAACAAGAAACGTGAAAGTGGCTGCGAAATTAGGACGAGGAGCTATGACGCACTCAAGGTAGCAAGTGCAGCGTCACCTGGAGGACTGCATCAGTAAAGGCTAGTAATCCCTGGCAGACATTACGATGACTCACTTAAGATACACAACTAGTGACATATCGGTTCCAGCATACTTTCCACAGTAACTAAATATATGAATCTGGGTGAGCAACTGTGACGAGTAACTATGACTCTCGTAATAGGCCAATGACTCAATACCTAGAGTATTGACACAGATAACTCGAGGAACGCCTTGCAATAGTAACAATGACTTTCTTACGGTTCACAACTGGTGACAAATCCGTTCTGGCTGTCTGGCACCAGTAACAAAAATGAGACACTGCGTGAGCAACTGGGATGGGTAACTATGACTCTCTTAAGGTAGCCAATGATCGTCACCAGGAATATTGAATCAGGAAACTCGAGTATCCCTTGGCTATAGTAACGATGACTTTCGTAGATTACACAACCTGTGACATATCGGTGCCAGCAGACTGGCCACAGTTACAATGTATTTTAATTTGGGTGGTCAACCGACAGCAATATCTATTACACTTCTGAGGTAACCAACGATTCGTCACCAGGTGGAGTACACTCTGAAAGGAGTGACTATGACTCTCATATGACACACAACTAGTGTCGTCTCGCTTCTGGCAGACGCCACAGTAACAAGAAACGTGAAAGTGGCTGCGAAATTAGGACGAGGAGCTGTGACGCACTCAAGGTATCTAGTGCAGCGTCACCTGGAGGACTGCATCACTAAAGTCTAGTAATCCCTGGCAGGCATAACGGTGACTCACTTAAGATACACAACTAGTGACATATCGGTTCTGGCAGACTGGCCACAGTAACAAAATATATATGAATCTGGGTGAGCAACTGTAACGAGTAACTATGACTCTCGTAATAGGCCAATGACTCAATACCTGGAGTATTGACTCAGATAACTCGAGGAACGCCTAGCAATAGTAACAATGACTTTCTTACGGTTCACAACTGGTGACAAATCCGTTCTGGCAGTCTGGCACCAGTAACAAAAATGAGACACTGCGTAAGCAACTGGCATGGGTAACTATGACTCTCTTAAGGTAGCCAATGATCGTCACCAGGATTATTGAATCAGGAAACTCGAGTAACCCTCGTCTATAGTAACGATGACTTTTGTAGATTACACAACCTGTGACATATCGGTGCCGGCAGACTGGCCACAGTTACAATGTATTTTAATTTGTGTGGTCAACCGACAGGAATATCTATTACCCTTCTGAGGTAACCAACGATTCGTCACCAGGTGGAGTACACTCTGAAAGGAGTGACTATGACTCTCATATGACACACAACTAGTGTCGTATCGCTTCTATCAGACGCAACAGTAACAAGAAACGTGAAAGTGGCTGCGAAATTAGAAGGAGGAGCTATGACGCACTCAATGTATTTAGTGCAGCGTCACCTGGAGGACTGCATCACTAAAGTCTAGTAATCCCTGGCAGGCATAACGGTGACTCACTTAAGATACACAACTAGTGACATATCGGTTCTGGCAGACTGGCCACAGTAACAAAATATATGAATCTGGGTGAGCAATTGTGACGAGTAACTATGACTCTCGTAATAGACCAATGACTCAGTACCTGGAGTATTGACTCAGATAACTCGAGGAACGCCTTGCAATAGTAACAATGACTTTCTTACGGTTCACAACTGGTGACAAATCCGTTCTGGCAGTCTGGCACCAGTAACAAAAATGAGACACAGGGTAAGCAACTGGGTTGGGTAACTATGACTCTCTTAAGGTAGCCAATGATCGTCACCAGGAATATTGAATCAGGAAACTCGAGTAACCCTTGTCTATAGTAACGATGACTTTCGTAGATTACACAACCTGTGACATATCGGTGCCGGCAGACTGGCCACAGTTACAATGAATTTTAATTTGGGTGGTCAACCGACACCAATATCTATTACCCTTCTGATGTAACCAATGATTCGTCACCAGGTGGAGTACACTCTGAAAGGAGTGACTATTACTCTCATATGACACACAACTAGTGTCGTATCGCTTCTATCAGATGCCACAGTAACAAGAAACGTGAAAGTGGCTGCGAAATTAGGACGAGGAGCTATGACGCACTCAAGGTATCTAGTGCAGCGTCACCTGGAGGACTGCATCACTAAAGTCTAGTAATCCCTGGCAGGCATAACGGTGACTCACTTAAGATACACAACTAGTGACATATCGGTTCTGGCAGACTGGCCACAGTAACAAAATATATGAATCTGGGTGAGCAACTGTGACGAGTAACTATGACCCTCGTAATAGGCCAATGACTCAATACCTGGAGTATTGACTCAGATAACTCGAGGAACGCCTTGCAATAGTAACAATGACTTTCTTACGGTTCACAACTGGTGACAAGTCCGTTCTGGCAGTCTTGCACCAGTAACAAAAATGAGACACAGCGTGAGCAACTGGGATGGGTAACTATGACTCTCTTAAGGTAGCCAATGATCGTCACCAGGAATATTGAATCAGGAAAATCGAGTAACCCCTGTCTATAGTAACGATGACTTTCGTAGATTACACAACCTGTGACATATCGGTGCCGGCAGACTGGCCACAGTTACAATGAATTTTAATTTGGGTGGTCAACCGACAGGAATATCTATTACCCTTCTGACGTAACCAATGATTCGTCACCAGGTGGAGTACACTCTGAAAGGAGTGACTATTACTCTCATATGACACACAACTAGTGTCGTATCGCTTCTATCAGACGCCACAGTAACAAGAAACGTGAAAGTGGCTGCGAAATTAGGACGAGGAGCTATGACGCACTCAAGGTATCTAGTGCAGCGTCACCTGGAGGACTGCATCACTAAAGTCTAGTAATCCCTGGCAGGCATAACGGTGACTCACTTAAGATACACAACTAGTGACATATCGGTTCTGGCAGACTGGCCACAGTAAGAAAGTATATATGAATCTGGGTGAGCAACTGTGACGAGTAACTATGACTCTCGTAATAGGCCAGTGACTCAATACCTGGAGTATTGACTCAGATAACTCGAGGAACGCCTTGCAATAGTAACAATGACTTTCTTACGGTTCACAACTGGTGACAAATCCGTTCTGGCAGTCTGGCACCAGTAACAAAAATGAGACACTGCGTAAGCAACTGGGATGGGTAACTATGACTCTCTTAAGGTAGCCAATGATCGTCACCAGGAATATTGAATCAGGAAACTCGAGTAACCCTTGTCTATAGTAACGATGACTTTCGTAGATTACACAACCTGTGACATATCGGTGCCGGCAGACTGGCCACAGTTACAATGTATTTTAATTTGTGTGGTTAACCGACAGGAATATCTATTACCCTTCTGAGGTAACCAACGATTCGTCACCAGGTGGAGTACACTCTGAAAGGAGTGACTATGACTCTCATATGACACACAACTAGTGTCGTATCGTTTCTGGCAGACGCCACAGTAACAAGAAACGTGAAAGTGGCTGCGAAATTAGGACGAGGAGCTATGACGCACTCAAGGTAGCAAGTGCAGCGTCACCTGGAGGACTGCATCAGTAAAGGCTAGTAATCCCTGGCAGACATTACGATGACTCACTTAAGATACACAACTAGTGACATATCGGTTCCAGCATACTTTCCACAGTAACAAAATATATGAATCTGGGTGAGCAACTGTGACGAGTAACTATGACTCTCGTAATAGGCCAATGACTCAATACCTGGAGTATTGACACAGATAACTCGAGGAACGCCTTGCAATAGTAACAATGACTTTCTTACGGTTCACAACTGGTGACAAATCCGTTCTGGCAGTCTGGCACCAGTAACAAAAATGAGACACTGCGTGAGCAACTGGGATGGGTAACTATGACTCTCTTAAGGTAGCCAATGATCGTCACCAGGAATATTGAATCAGGAAACTCGAGTATCCCTTGGCTATAGTAACGATGACTTTCGTAGATTACACAACCTGTGACATATCGGTGCCAGCAGACTGGCCACAGTTACAATGTATTTTAATTTGGGTGGTCAACCGACAGCAATATCTATTACACTTCTGAGGTAACCAACGATTCGTCACCAGGTGGAGTACACTCTGAAAGGAGTGACTACGACTCTCATATGACACACAACTAGTGTCGTCTCGCTTCTGGCAGACGCCACAGTAACAAGAAACGTGAAAGTGGCTGCGAAATTAGGACGAGGAGCTATGACGCACTCAAGGTATCTAGTGCAGCGTCACCTGGAGGACTGCATCACTAAAGTCTAGTAATCCCTGGCAGGCATAACGGTGACTCACTTAAGATACACAACTAGTGACATATCGGTTCTGGCAGACTGGCCACAGTAACAAAATATATATGAATCTGGGTGAGCAACTGTAACGAGTAACTATGACTCTCGTAATAGGCCAATGACTCAATACCTGGAGTATTGACTCAGATAACTCGAGGAACGCCTAGCAATAGTAACAATGACTTTCTTACGGTTCACAACTGGTGAGAAATCCGTTCTGGCAGTCTGGCACCAGTAACAAAAATGAGACACTGCGTAAGCAACTGGCATGGGTAACTATGACTCTCTTAAGGTAGCCAATGATCGTCACCAGGAATATTGAATCAGGAAACTCGAGTAACCCTCGTCTATAGTAACGATGACTTTTGTAGATTACACAACCTGTGACATATCGGTGCCGGCAGACTGGCCACAGTTACAATGTATTTTAATTTGTGTGGTCAACCGACAGGAATATCTATTACCCTTCTGAGGTAACCAACGATTCGTCACCAGGTGGAGTACACTCTGAAAGGAGTGACTATGACTCTCATATGACACACAACTAGTGTCGTATCGCTTCTATCAGACGCAACAGTAACAAGAAACGTGAAAGTGGCTGCGAAATTAGAAGGAGGAGCTATGACGCACTCAAGGCATCTAGTGCAGCGTCACCTGGAGGACTGCATCACTAAAGTCTAGTAATCCCTGGCAGGCATAACGGTGACTCACTTAAGATACACAACTAGTGACATATCGGTTCTGGCAGACTGGCCACAGTAACAAAATATATGAATCTGGGTGAGCAACTGTGACGAGTAACTATGACCCTCGTAATAGGCCAATGACTCAATACCTGGAGTATTGACTCAGATAACTCGAGGAACGCCTTGCAATAGTAACAATGACTTTCTTACGGTTCACAACTGGTGACAAGTCCGTTCTGGCAGTCTGGCACCAGTAACAAAAATGAGACACAGCGTGAGCAACTGGGATGGGTAACTATGACTCTCTTAAGGTAGCCAATGATCGTCACCAGGAATATTGAATCAGGAAACTCGAGTAACCCTTGGCTATAGAACGATGACTTTCGTAGATTACACAACCTGTGACATATCGATGCTGGCAGACTGGCCACAGTTACAATGTATTTTAATTTGGGTGGTCAACCGACAGGAATATCTAGTATCCTTCTGAGGTAACCGACGATTCGTCACCAGGTGGAGTACACTCTGAAAGGAGTGACTATGACTCTCATATGACACACAACTAGTGTCGTATCGCTTCTATCAGATGCCACAGTAACAAGAAACGTGAAAGTGGCTGCGAAATTAGAACGAGGAGCTACGACGCACTCAAGGTATCTAGTGCAGCGTCACCTGGAGGACTGCATCAGTAAAGGCTAGTAATCCCTGGCAGGCATTACGATGACTCACTTAAGATACACAACTAGTGACATATCGGTTCTGGCAGACTGGCCACAGTAACAAAATATATGAATCTGGGAGAGCAACTATGACGAGTAACTATGACTCTCGTAATAGGCCAATGACTCAATACCTGGAGTATTGACTCAGATAACTCGAGGAACGCCTTGCAATAGTAACAATGACTTTCTTACGGTTCACAACTGGTGACAAGTCCGTTCTGGCAGTCTGGCACCAGTAACAAAAATGAGACACAGCGTGAGCAACTGGGATGGGTAACTATGACTCTCTTAAGGTAGCCAATGATCGTCACCAGGAATATTGAATCAGGAAACTCGAGTAAACCTTGTCTATAGTAACGATGACTTTCGTAGATTACACAACCTGTGACATATCGGTGCTGGCAGACAGGCCACAGTTACAACTTATTTTAATTTGGTGGTCAACCGACAGCAATATCTATTACCCTTCTGAGGTAACCAACGATTCGTCACCAGGTGGAGTACACTCTGAATGGAGTGACTATGACTCTCATATGACACACAACTAGTGTTGTATCGCTTCTGGCAGACGCCACAGTAACAAGAAACGTGAAAGTGGCTGCGAAATTAGGACGAGGAGCTATGACGCACTCAAGGTATCTAGTGCAGCGTCACCTGGAGGACTGCATCACTAAAGTCTAGTAATCCCTGGCAGGCATAACGGTGACTCACTTAAGATACACAACTAGTGACATATCGGTTCTGGCAGACTGGCCACAGTAACAAAATATATGAATCGGGGTGAACAACTCTGACGAGTAACTATGACTCTCGTAATAGGCCAATGACTCAATACCTGGAGTATTGACTCAGATAACTCGAGGAACGCCTAGCAATAGTTACAATGACTTTCTTACGGTTCACAACTGGTGACAAATCCGTTCTGGCAGTCTGGCACCAGTAACAAAAATGAGACACTGCGTGAGCAACTGAGATGGGTAACTATGACTCTCTTAAGGTAGCCAATGATCGTCACCAGGAATATTGAATCAGGAAACTCGAGTAACCCTTGTCTATAGTAACGATGACTTTCGTAGATTACACAACCTGTGACATATCTGTGCTGGCAGACTGGCCACATTTACAATGTATTTTAATTTGGGTGGTCAACCGACAGCAATATCTATTACCCTTCTGAGGTAACCGACGATTCGTCACCAGGTGGAGTACACTCTGAAAGGAGTGACTATTACTCTCATATGACACACATCTAGTGTCGTATCGCTTCTATCAGACGCCACAGTAACAAGAAACGTGAAAGTGGCTGCGAAATTAGAAGGAGGAGCTATGACGCACTCAAGGTAGCTGGTGCAGCGTCACCTGGAGGACTGCATCAGTAAAGGCTAGTAATCCCTGGCAGGCATTACGATGACTCACTTAAGATACACAACTAGTGACATATCGGTTCTGGCAGACTGGCCACAGTAACAAAATATATGAATCTGGGAGAGCAACTGTGACGAGTAACTATGACTCTCGTAATAGGCCAATGACTCAATACCTCTAGTATTGACTCAGATAACTCGAGGATCGCCTTGCAATAGTAACAATGACTTTCTTACGGTTCACAACTGGTGACAAATCCGTTCTGGCAAACTGGCACCAGTAACAAAAATGAGACACTGCGTAAGCAACTGGGATGGGTAACTATGACTCTCTTAAGGTAGCCAATGATCGTCACCACCAATATTGAATCAGGAAACTCGAGTAACCCTTGTCTATAGTAACGATGACTTTCGTAGATTACACAACCTGTGACATATCGGTGCCAGCAGACTGGCCACAGTTACAATGTATTTTAATTTGGGTGGTCAACCGACAGCAATATCTATTACCCTTCTGAGGTAACCGACGATTCGTCACCAGGTGGAGTACACTCTGAAAGGAGTGACTATGACTCTCATATGACACACAACTAGTGTCGTATCGCTTCTGGCAGTCGCCACAGTAACAAGAAACGTGAAACTGGCTGCGAAATTAGGACGAGGAGCTATGACTCACTCAAGGTAGCTAGTGCAGCGTCACCTGGAGGACTGCATCAGTAAAGGCTAGTAATCCCTGGCAGGCATTACGATGACTCACTTAAGATACACAACTAGTGACATACCGGTTCTGGCAGACTGGCCACAGTAACAAAATATATGAATCTGGGAGAGCAACTGTGATGAGTAACTATGACTCTCGTAATAGGCCAATGACTCAATACCTGGAGTATTGACTCAGATAACTCGAGGATCGCCTTGCAATAGTAACAATGACTTTCTTACGGTTCACAACTGGTCACAAATCCGTTCTGGCAGTCTGGCACCAGTAACAAAAATGAGACACTGCGTAAGCAACTGGGATGGGTAACTATGACTCTCTTAAGGTAGCCAATGATCGTCACCAGGAATATTGAATCAGGAAACTCGAGTAACCCTTGGCTATAGAACGATGACTTTCGTAGATTACACAACCTGTGACATATCGATGCTGGCAGACTGGCCACAGTTACAATGTATTTTAATTTGGGTGGTCAACCGACAGGAATATCTATTACCCTTCTGAGGTAACCGACGATTCGTCACCAGGTGGAGTACACTCTGAAAGGAGTGACTATGACTCTCATATGACACACAACTAGTGTCATATCGCTTCTGGCAGACGCCACAGTAACAAGAAACGTGAAACTGGCTGCGAAATTAGGACGAGGAGCTATGACTCACTCAAGGTAGCTAGTGCAGCGTCACCTGGAGGACTGCATCAGTAAAGGCTAGTAATCCCTGGCAGGCATTACGATGACTCACTTAAGATACACAACTAGTGACATATCGGTTCTGGCAGACTGGCCACAGTAACAAAATATATGAATCTGGGAGAGTAACTGTGATGAGTAACTATGACTCTCGTAATAGGCCAATGACTCAATACCTGGAGTATTGACTCAGATAACTCGAGGAACGCCTTCCAATAGTAACAATGACTTTCTTACGGTTCACAACTGGTGACAAATCCGTTCTGGCAGTCTGGCACCAGTAACAAAAATGAGACACTGCATAAGCAACTGGGAGGGGTAACTATGACTCTCTTAAGGTAGCCAATGATCGTCACCAGGAATATTGAATCAGGAAACTCGAGTAACCCTTGGCTATAGTAACGATGACTTTCGTAGATTACACAACCTGTGACATATCGGTGCCAGCAGACTGGCCACAGTTACAATGTATTTTAATTTGGGTGGTCAACCGACAGCAATATCTATTACCCTTCTGAGGTAACCGACGATTCGTCACCAGGCGGAATACACTCTGAAAGGAGTGACTATTACTCTCATATGACACACATCTAGTGTCGTATCGCTTCTATCAGACGCCACAGTAACAAGAAACGTGAAAGTGGCTGCGAAATTAGAAGGAGGAGCTATGACGCACTCAAGGTATCTAGTGCAGCGTCACCTGGAGGACTGCATCACTAAAGTCTAGTAATCCCTGGCAGGCATAACGGTGACTCACTTAAGATACACAACTAGTGACATATCGGTTCTGGCAGACTGGCCACAGTAACAAAATATATGAATCAGGGTGAGCAACTGTGACGAGTAACTATGACTCTCGTAATAGGCCACTGACTCAATACCTGGAGTATTGACTCAGATAACTCGAGGAACGCCTTCCAATAGGAACAATGACTTTCTTACGGTTCACAACTGGTGACAAATCCGTTCTGGCAGTCTGGCACCAGTAACAAAAATGAGACACTGCGTGAGCAACTGAGATGGGTAACTATGACTCTCTTAAGGTAGCCAATGATCGTCACCAGGAATATTGAATCAGGAAACTCGAGTAAAACTTGGCTATAATAACGATGACTTTCGTAGATTACACAACCTGTGACATATCGGTGCCAGCAGACTGGCCACAGTTACAATGTATTTTAATTTGGGTGGTCAACCGACAGCAATATCTATTACCCTTCTGAGGTAACCAACGATTCGTCACCAGGTGGAGTACACTCTGAAAGGAGTGACTATGACTCTCATATGACACACAACTAGTGTCGTATCGCTTCTGGCAGACGCCACAGTAACAAGAAACGTGAAAGTGGCTGCGAAATTAGGACGAGGAGCTATGACGCACTCAAGGTAGCTAGTGCAGCGTCACCTGGAGGACTGCATCACTATAGTCTAGTAATACCTGGCAGGCATAACGGTGACTCACTTAAGATACACAACTAGTGACATATCGGTTCTGGCAGACTGGCCACAGTAACAAAATATATGAATCTGGGAGAGCAACTGTGACGAGTAACTATGACTCTCGTAATAGGCCAATGACTCAATACCTGGAGTATTGACTCAGATAACTCGAGGAACGCCTTGCAATAGTAACAATGACTTTCTTACGGTTCACATCTGGTGACAAATCCGACTGGCACTCTGGCACCAGTAACAAAAATGAGACACTGCGTAAGCAACTGGGATGGGTAACTATGACTCTCTTAAGGTAGCCAATGATCGTCACCACCAATATTGAATCAGGAAACTCGAGTAACCCTTGTCTATAGTAACGATGACTTTCGTAGATTACACAACCTGTGACATATCGGTGCTGGCGGACTGGCCACAGTTACAATGTATTTTAATTTGGGTGGTCAACCGACAGCAATATCTATTACCCTTCTGAGGTAACCGACGATTCGTCACCAGGTGGAGTACACTCTGAAAGGAGTGACTATGACTCTCATATGACACACAACTAGTGTCGTATCGCTTCTGGCAGACGCCACAGTAACAAGAAACGTGAAACTGGCTGCGAAATTAGGACGAGGAGCTATGACTCACTCAAGGTAGCTAGTGCAGCGTCACCTGGAGGACTGCATCAGTAAAGGCTAGTAATCCCTGGCAGGCATTACGATGACTCACTTAAGATACACAACTAGTGACATATCGGTTCTGGCAGACTGGCCACAGTAACAAAATATATGAATCTGGGAGAGCAACTGTGACGAGTAACTATGACTCTCGTAATAGGCCAATGACTCAATACCTGGAGTATTGACACAGATAACTCGAGGAACGCCTTCCAATAGTAACAATGACTTTCTTACGGTTCACAACTGGTGACAAATCCGTTCTGGCAGTCTGGCACCAGTAACAAAAATGAGACACTGCGTAAGCAACTGGGATGGGTAACTATGACTCTCTTAAGGTAGCCAATGATCGTCACCATGAATATTGAATCAGGAAACTCGAGTAACCCTTGGCTATAGTAACTATGGCTTTCGTAGATTACACAACCTGTGACATATCGGTGCCAGCAGACTGGCCACAGTTACAATGTATTTTAATTTGGGTGGTCAACCGACAGCAATATCTATTACCCTTCTGAGGTAACCGACGATTCGTCACCAGGTGGAGTACACTCTGAAAGGAGTGACTATGACTCTCATATGACACACAACTAGTGTCGTCTCGCTTCTGGCAGACGCCACAGTAACAAGAAACGTGAAAGTGGCTGCGAAATTAGGACGAAGAGCTATGACTCACTCAAGGTAGCTAGTGCAGCGTCACCTGGAGGACTGCATCAGTAAAGGCTAGTAATCCCTGGCAGGCATTACGATGACTCACTTAAGATACACAACTAGTGACATATCGGTTCTGGCAGACTGGCCACAGTAACAAAATATATGAATCTGGGTGAGCAACTGTGACGAGTAACTATGACTCTCGTAATAGGCCAATGACTCAATACCTGGAGTATTGACTCAGATAACTCGAGGAACGCCTTCCAATAGTAACAATGACTTTCTTACGGTTCACAACTGGTGACAAATCCGTTCTGGCAGTCTGGCACCAGTAACAAAAATGAGACACTGCGTGAGCAACTGAGATGGGTAACTATGACTCTCTTAAGGTAGCCAATGATCGTCACCAGGAATATTGAATCAGGAAACTCGAGTAACCCTTGGCTATAGTAACGATGACTTTCGTAGATTACACAACCTGTGACATATCGGTGCTGGCAGACTGGCCACAGTTACAATGTATTTTAATTTGGGTGGTCAACCGACAGCAATATCTATTACCCTTCTGAGGTAACCAACGATTCGTCACCAGGTGGAGTACACTCTGAAAGGAGTGACTATGACTCTCATATGACACACAACTAGTGTCGTATCGCTTCTGGCAGACGCCACAGTAACAAGAAACGTGAAAGTGGCTGCGAAATTAGGACGAGGAGCTATGACGCACTCAAGGTAGCTAGTGCAGCGTCACCTGGAGGACTGCATCAGTAAAGGCTAGTAATCCCTGGCAGGCATTACGATGACTCACTTAAGATACACAACTAGTGACATATCGGTTCTGGCAGACTGGCCACAGTAACAAAATATATGAATCTGGGAGAGCAACTGTGACGAGTAACTATGACTCTCGTAATAGGCCAATGACTCAATACCTGGAGTATTGACTCAGATAACTCGAGGAACGCCTTCCAATAGTAACAATGACTTTCTTACGGTTCACAACTGGTGACAAATCCGTTCTGGCAGTCTGGCACCAGTAACAAAAATGAGACACTGCGTGAGCAACTGAGATGGGTAACTATGACTCTCTTAAGGTAGCCAATGATCGTCACCAGGAATATTGAATCAGGAAACTCGAGTAACCCTTGGCTATAGTAACGATGACTTTCGTAGATTACACAACCTGTGACATATCGGTGCTGACAGACTGGCCACAGTTACAATGTATTTTAATTTGGGTGGTCAACCGACAGCAATATCTATTACCCTTCTGAGGTAACCAACGATTCGTCACCAGGTAGAGTACACTCTGAAAGGAGTGACTATGACTCTCATATGACACACAACTAGTGTCGTATCGCTTCTATCAGACGCCACAGTAACAAGAAACGTGAAAGTGGCTGCGAAATTAGAAGGAGGAGCTATGACGCACTCAAGGTATCTAGTGCAGCGTCACCTGGAGGACTGCATCACTAAAGTCTAGTAATCCCTGGCAGGCATAACGGTGACTCACTTAAGATACACAACTAGTGACATATCGGTTCTGGCAGACTGGCCACAGTAACAAAATATATGAATCAGGGTGAGCAACTGTGACGAGTAACTATGACTCTCGTAATAGGCCAATGACTCAATACCTGGAGTATTGACTCAGATAACTCGAGGAACGCCTTCCAATAGGAACAATGACTTTCTTACGGTTCACAACTGGTGACAAATCCGTTCTGGCAGTCTGGAACCAGTAACAAAAATGAGACACTGCGTGAGCAACTGAGATGGGTAACTATGACTCTCTTAAGGTAGCCAATGATCGTCACCAGGAATATTGAATCAGGAAACTCGAGTAACCCTTGGCTATAGTAACGATGACTTTCGTAGATTACACAACCTGTGACATATCGGTACTGGCAGACTGGCCACAGTTACAATGTATTTTAATTTGGGTGGTCAACCGACAGCAATATCTATTACCCTTCTGAGGTAACCAACGATTCGTCACCAGGTGGAGTACACTCTGAAAGGAGTGACTATGACTCTCATATGACACACAACTAGTGTCGTATCGCTTCTGGCAGACGCCACAGTAACAAGAAACGTGAAAGTGGCTGCGAAATTAGGACGAGGAGCTATGACGCACTCAAGGTAGCTAGTGCAGCGTCACCTGGAGGACTGCATCAGTAAAGGCTAGTAATCCTTGGCAGGCATTACGATGACTCACTTAAGATACACAACTAGTGACATATCGGTTCTTGCAGACTGGCCACAGTAACAAAATATATGAATCTGGGAGAGTAACTATGACTCTCGTAATAGGCCAATGACTCAATACCTGGAGTATTGACTCAGATAACTCGAGGAACGCCTTGCAATTGTAACAATGGCTTTCTTACGGTTCACAACTGGTGACAAATTCGTTCTGGCAGTCTGGCACCAGTAACAAAAATGAGACACTGCGTAAGCAACTGGGATGGGTAACTATGACTCTCTTAAGGTAGCCAATGATCGTCACCAGGAATATTGAATCAGGAAACTCGAGTAACCCTTGGCTATAGTAACGATGACTTTCGTAGATTACACAACCTGTGACATATCGGTGCCAGCAGACTGGCCACAGTTACAATGTATTTTAATTTGAGTGGTCAACCGACAGCAATATCTATTACCCTTCTGAGGTAACCAACGATTCGTCACCAGGTGGAATACACTCTGAAAGGAGTGACTATTACTCTCATATGACACACATCTAGTGTCGTATCGCTTCTATCAGACGCCACAGTAACAAGAAACGTTAAAGTGGCTGCGAAATTTGAAGGAGGAGCTATGGCGCACTCAAGGTATCTAGTGCAGCGTCACCTGGAGGACTGCATCACTAAAGTCTAGTAATCCCTGGCAGGCATAACGGTGACTCACTTAAGATACACAACTAGTGACATATCGGTTCTGGCAGACTGGCCACAGTAACAAAATATATGAATCTGGGTGAGCAACTGTGACGAGTAACTATGACTCTCGTAATAGGCCAATGACTCAATACCTGGAGTATTGACTCAGATAACTCGAGGAACGCCTTCCAATAGGAACAATGACTTTCTTACGGTTCACAACTGGTGACAAATCCGTTCTGGCAGTCTGGCACCAGTAACAAAAATGAGACACTGCGTGAGCAACTGAGATGGGTAACTATGACTCTCTTAAGGTAGCCAATGATCGTCACCAGGAATATTGAATCAGGAAACTCGAGTAACCCTTGGCTATAGTAACGATGACTTTCGTAGATTACACAACCTGTGACATATCGGTGCCAGCAGACTGGCCACAGTTACAATGTATTTTAATTTGGGTGGTCAACCGACAGCAATATCTATTACCCTTCTGAGGTAACCGACGATTCGTCACCAGGTGGAGTACACTCTGAAAGGAGTGACTATGACTCTCATATGACACACAACTAGTGTCGTATCGCTTCTGGCAGACGCCACAGTAACAAGAAACGTGAAAGTGGCTGCGAAATTAGGACGAGGAGCTATGACGCACTCAAGGTACCTAGTGCAGCGTCACCTGGAGGACTGCATCACTAAAGTCTAGTAATCCCTGGCAGGCATAACGGTGACTCACTTAAGATACACAACTAGTGACATATCGGTTCTGGCAGACTGGCCACAGTAACAAAATATATGAATCTGGGTGAGCAAGTGTGACGAGTAACTATGACTCTCGTAACAGGCCAATGACTCAATACCTGGAGTATTGACTCAGATAACTCGAGGAACGCCTTCCAATAGGAACAATGACTTTCTTACGGTTCACAACTGGTGACAAATCCGTTCTGGCAGTCTGGCACCAGTAACAAAAATGAGACACTGCGTGAGCAACTGAGATGGGTAATTATGACTCTCTTAAGGTAGCCAATGATCGTCACCAGGAATATTGAATCAGGAAACTCGAGTAACCCTTGGCTATAATAACGATGATTTTCGTAGATTACACAACCTGTGACATATCGGTGCTGGCAGACTGGCCACAGTTACAATGTATTTTAATTTGGGTGGTCAACCGACAGGAATATCTATTACCCTTCTGAGGTAACCAACGATTCGTCACCAGGTGGAGTACACTCTGAAAGGAGTGACTATGACTCTCATATGACACACAACTAGTGTCGTATCGCTTATGGCAGACGCCACAGTAACAAGAAACGTGAAAGTGGCTGCGAAATTAGAAGGAGGAGCTATGACGCACTCAAGGTATTTAGTGCAGCGTCACCTGGAGGACTGCATCACTAAAGTCTAGTAATCCCTGGCAGGCATAACGGTGACTCACTTAAGATACACAACTAGTGACATATCGGTTCTGGCAGACTGGCCACAGTAACAAAATATATGAATCTGGGTGAGCAACTGTGACGAGTAACTATGACTCTCGTAGTAGGCCAATGACTCCATACCTGGAGTATTGACTGAGATAACTCGAGGAACGCCTTGCAATAGTAACAATGACTTTCTTACGGTTCACAACTGGTGACAAATCCGTATGGCAGTCTGGCACCAGTAACAAAAATGAGACACAGCGTGAGCAACTGGGATGTGTAACTATGACTCTCTTAAGGTAGCCAATGATCGTCACCAGGAATATTGAATCAGGAAACTCGAGTAACCCTTGGCTATAGTAACGATGACTTTCGTAGATTACACAACCTGTGACATATCGGTGCTGGCAGACTGGCCACAGTTACAATGTATTTTAATTTGGGTGGTCAACCGACAGCAATATCTATTACCCTTCTGAGGTACCCAACGATTCGTCACCAGGTGGAGTACACTCTGAAAGGAGTGACTATGACTCTCATATGACACACAACTAGTGTCGTATCGCTTCTGGCAGACGCCACGGTAACAAGAAACGTGAAAGTGGCTGCGAAATTAGGACGAGGAGCTATGACGCACTCAAGGTAGCTAGTGCAGCGTCACCTGGAGGACTGCATCAGTAAAGGCTAGTAATCCCTGGCAGGCATTACGATGACTCACTTAAGATACACAACTAGTGACATATCGGTTCTGGCAGACTGGCCACAGTAACAAAATATATGAATCTGGGAGAGCAACTGTGACGAGTAACTATGACTCTCGTAATAGGCCAATGACTCAATACCTGGAGTATTGACTCAGATAACTCGAGGAACGCCTTCCAATAGTAACAATGACTTTCTTACGGTTCACAACTGGTGACAAATCCGTTCTGGCAGTCTGGCACCAGTAACAAAAATGAGACACTGCGTGAGCAACTGAGATGGGTAACTATGACTCTCTTAAGGTAGCCAATGATCGTCACCAGGAATATTGAATCAGGAAACTCGAGTAACCCTTGGCTATAGTAACGATGACTTTCGTAGATTACACAACCTGTGACATATCGGTGCTGGCAGACTGGCCACAGTTACAATGTATTTTAATTTGGGTGGTCAACCGACAGCAATATCTATTACCCTTCTGAGGTAACCGACGATTCGTCACCAGGTAGAGTACACTCTGAAAGGAGTGACTATGACTCTCATATGACACACAACTAGTGTCGTATCGCTTCTGGCAGACGCCACAGTAACAAGAAACGTGAAAGAGGCTGCGAAATTAGGACGAGGATCTATGACTCACTCAAGGTAGCTAGTGCAGCGTCACCTGGAGGACTGCATCAGTAAAGGCTAGTAATCCCTGGCAGGCATTACGATGACTCACTTAAGATACACAACTAGTGACATATCGGTTCTGGCAGACTGGCCACAGTAACAAAATATATGAATCTGGGAGAGCAACTGTGACGAGTAACTATGACTCTCGTAATAGGCCAATGACTCAATACCTGGAGTATTGACTCACATAACTCGAGGAACGCCTTCCAATAGTAACAATGACTTTCTTACGGTTCACAACTGGTGACAAATCCGTTCTGGCGGTCTGGCTCCAGTAACAAAAATGAGACACTGCATAAGCAACTGGGATGGGTAACTATGACTCTCTTAAGGTAGCCAATGATCGTCACCAGAAATATTGAATCAGGAAACTCGAGTAACCCTTGGCTATAGTAACGATGATTTTCGTAGATTACACAACCTGTGACATATCGGTGCCAGCAGACTGGCCACAGTTACAATGTATTTTAATTTGGGTGGTCAACCGACAGCAATATCTATTACCCTTCTGAGGTAACCGACGATTCGTCACCAGGTGGAATACACTCTGAAAGGAGTGACTATTACTCTCATATGACACACATCTAGTGTCGTATCGCTTCTATCAGACGCCACAGTAACAAGAAACGTGAAAGTGGCTGCGAAATTAGAAGGAGGAGCTATGACGCACTCAAGGTATCTAGTGCAGCGTCACCTGGAGGACTGCATCACTAAAGTCTAGTAATCCCTGGCAGGCATAACGGTGACTCACTTAAGATACACAACTAGTGACATATCGGTTCTGGCAGACTGGCCACAGTAACAAAATATATGAATCTGGATGAGCAACTGTGACGAGTAACTATGACTCTCGTACTAGGCCAATGACTCAATACCTGGAGTATTGACTCAGATAACTCGAGGAACGCCTTCCAATAGGAACAATGACTTTCTTACGGTTCACAACTGGTGACAAATCCGTTCTGGCAGTCTGGCACCAGTAACAAAAATGAGACACTGCGTGAGCAACTGAGATGGGTAACTATGACTCTCTTAAGGTAGCCAAAGATCGTCACCAGGAATATTGAATCAGGAAACTCGAGTAACCCTTGTCTATAGTAACGATGACTTTCGTAGATTACACAACCTGTGACATATCGGTGCCAGCAGACTGGCCACAGTTACAATGTATTTTAATTTGGGTGGTCAACCGACAGGAATATCTATTACCCTTCTGAGGTAACCAACGATTCGTCACCAGGTGGAATACACTCTGAAAGGAGTGACTATTACTCTCATATGACACACATCTAGTGTCGTATCGCTTCTATCAGACGCCACAGTAACAAGAAACGTGAAAGTGGCTGCGAAATTAGAAGGCGGAGCTATGGCGCACTCAAGGTATCTAGTGCAGCGTCGCCTGGAGGACTGCATCACTAAAGTCTAGTAATCCCTGGCAGGCATAACGGTGACTCACTTAAGATACACAACTAGTGACATATCGGTTCTGGCAGACTGGCCACAGTAACAAAATATATGAATCTGGGTGAGCAACTGTGACGAGTAACTATGACTCTGGTAACAGGCCAATGACTCAATACCTGGAGTATTGACTCAGATAACTCGAGGAACGCCTTCCATTAGGAACAATGACTTTCTTACGGTTCACAACTGGTGACAAATCCGTTCTGGCAGTCTGGCACCAGTAACAAAAATGAGACACTGCGTGAGCAACTGAGATGGGTAACTATGACTCTCTTAAGGTAGCCAATGATCGTCACCAGGAATATTGAATCAGGAAACTCGAGTAACCCTTGGCTATAGTAACGATGACTTTCGTAGATTACACAACCTGTGACATATCGGTGCCAGCAGACTGGCCACAGTTACAATGTATTTTAATTTGGGTGGTCAACCGACAGCAATATCTATTACCCTTCTCAGGTAACCGACGATTCGTCACCAGGTGGAGTACACTCTGAAAGGAGTGACTATGACTCTCATATGACACACAACTAGTGTCGTATCGCTTCTGGCAGACGCCACAGTAACAAGAAACGTGAAAGTGGCTGCGAAATTAGGACGAGGAGCTATGACGCACTCAAGGTACCTAGTGCAGCGTCACCTGGAGGACTGCATCACTAAAGTCTAGTAATCCCTGGCAGGCATAACGGTGACTCACTTAAGATACACAACTAGTGACATATCGGTTCTGGCAGACTGGCCACAGTAACAAAATATATGAATCTGGGTGAGCAAGTGTGACGAGTAACTATGACTCTCGTAACAGGCCAATGACTCAATACCTGGAGTATTGACTCAGATAACTCGAGGAACGCCTTCCAATAGGAACAATGACTTTCTTACGGTTCACAACTGGTGACAAATCCGTTCTGGCAGTCTGGCACCAGTAACAAAAATGAGACACTGCGTGAGCAACTGAGATGGGTAATTATGACTCTCTTAAGGTAGCCAATGATCGTCACCAGGAATATTGAATCAGGAAACTCGAGTAACCCTTGGCTATAATAACGATGACTTTCGTAGATTACACAACCTGTGACATATCGGTGCTGGCAGACTGGCCACAGTTACAATGTATTTTAATCTGGGTTGTCAACCGACAGGAATATCTATTACCCTTCTGAGGTAACCAACGATTCGTCACCAGGTGGAGTACACTCTGAAAGGAGTGACTATGACTCTCATATGACACACAACTAGTGTCGTATCGCTTCTGGCAGACGCCACAGTAACAAGAAACGTGAAAGTGGCTGCGAAATTAGAAGGAGGAGCTATGACGCACTCAAGGTATTTAGTGCAGCGTCACCTGGAGGACTGCATCACTAAAGTCTAGTAATCCCTTACAGGCATAACGGTGACTCACTTAAGATACACAACTAGTGACATATCGGTTCTGGCAGACTGGCCACAGTAACAAAATATATGAATCTGGGTGAGCCACTGTGACGAGTAACTATGACTCTCGTAATAGGCCAATGACTCAATACCTGGAGTATTGACTGAGATAACTCGAGGAACGCCTTGCAATAGTAACAATGACTTTCTTACGGTTCACAACTGGTGACAAATCCGTATGGCAGTCTGGCACCAGTAACAAAAATGAGACACAGCGTGAGCAACTGGGATGTGTAACTATGACTCTCTTAAGGTAGCCAATGATCGTCACCAGGAATATTGAATCAGGAAACTCGAGTAACCCTTGGCTATAGTAACGATGACTTTCGTAGATTACACAACCTGTGACATATCGGTGCTGGCAGACTGGCCACAGTTACAATGTATTTTAATTTGGGTGGTCAACCGACAGCAATATCTATTACCCTTCTGAGGTAACCAACGATTCGTCACCAGGTGGAGTACACTCTGGAAGGAGTGACTATGACTCTCATATGACACACAACTAGTGTCGTATCGCTTCTGGCAGACGCCACAGTAACAAGAAACGTGAAAGTGGCTGCGAAATTAGGACGAGGAGCTATGACGCACTCAAGGTAGCTAGTGCAGCGTCACCTGGAGGACTGCATCAGTAAAGGCTAGTAATCCCTGGCAGGCATTACGATGACTCACTTAAGATACACAACTAGTGACATATCGGTTCTGGCAGACTGGCCACAGTAACAAAATATATGAATCTGGGAGAGCAACTGTGACGAGTAACTATGACTCTCGTAATAGGCCAATGACTCAATACCTGGAGTATTGACTCAGATAACTCGAGGAACGCCTTCCAATAGTAACAATGACTTTCTTACGGTTCACAACTGGTGACAAATCCGTTCTGGCAGTCTGGCACCAGTAACAAAAATGAGACACTGCGTGAGCAACTGAGATGGGTAACTATGACTCTCTTAAGGTAGCCAATGATCGTCACCAGGAATATTGAATCAGGAAACTCGAGTAACCCTTGGCTATAGTAACGATGACTTTCGTAGATTACACAACCTGTGACATATCGGTGCTGGCAGACTGGCCACAGTTACAATGTATTTTAATTTGGGTGGTCAACCGACAGCAATATCTATTACCCTTCCGAGGTAACCGACGATTCGTCACCAGGTAGAGTACACTCTGAAAGGAGTGACTATGACTCTCATATGACACACAACTAGTGTCGTGTCGCTTCTGGCAGACGCCACAGTAACAAGAAACGTGAAAGAGGCTGCGAAATTAGGACGAGGAGCTATGACTCACTCAAGGTATCTAGTGCAGCGTCACCTGGAGGACTGCATCACTAAAGTCTAGTAATCCCTGGCAGGCATAACGGTGACTCACTTAAGATACACAACTAGTGACATATCGGTTCTGGCAGACTGGCCACAGTAACAAAATATATGAATCTGGGTGAGCAACTGTGACGAGTAACTATGACTCTCGTACTAGGCCAATGACTCAATACCTGGAGTATTGACTCAGATAACTCGAGGAACGCCTTCCAATAGGAACAATGACTTTCTTACGGTTCACAACTGGTGACAAATCCGTTCTGGCAGTCTGGCACCAGTAACAAAAATGAGACACTGCGTGAGCAACTGAGATGGGTAACTATGACTCTCTTAAGGTAGCCAATGATCGTCACCAGGAATATTGAATCAGGAAACTCGAGTAACCCTTGGCTATAGTAACGATGACTTTCGTAGATTACACAACCTGTGACATATCGGTACTGGCAGACTGGCCACAGTTACAATGTATTTTAATTTGGGTGGTCAACCGACAGCAATATCTATTACCCTTCTGAGGTAACCAACGATTCGTCACCAGGTGGAGTACACTCTGAAAGGAGTGACTATGACTCTCATATGACACACAACTAGTGTCGTATCGCTTCTGGCAGACGCCACAGTAACAAGAAACGTGAAAGTGGCTGCGAAATTAGGACGAGGAGCTATGACGCACTCAAGGTAGCTAGTGCAGCGTCACCTGGAGGACTGCATCAGTAAAGGCTAGTAATCCTTGGCAGGCATTACGATGACTCACTTAAGATACACAACTAGTGACATATCGGTTCTTGCAGACTGGCCACAGTAACAAAATATATGAATCTGGGAGAGTAACTATGACTCTCGTAATAGGCCAATGACTCAATACCTGGAGTATTGACTCAGATAACTCGAGGAACGCCTTGCAAGAGTAAAAATGACTTTCTTACGGTTCACAACTGGTGACAAATTCGTTCTGGCAGTCTGGCACCAGTAACAAAAATGAGACACTGCGTAAGCAACTGGGATGGGTAACTATGACTCTCTTAAGGTAGCCAATGATCGTCACCAGGAATATTGAATCAGGAAACTCGAGTAACCCTTGTCTATAGTAACGATGACTTTCGTAGATTACACAACCTGTGACATATCGGTGCCAGCAGACTGGCCACAGTTACAATGTATTTTAATTTGGGTGGTCAACCGACAGCAATATCTATTACCCTTCTGAGGTAACCAACGATTCGTCACCAGGTGGAATACACTCTGAAAGGAGTGACTATTACTCTCATATGACACACATCTAGTGTCGTATCGCTTCTATCAGACGCCACAGTAACAAGAAACGTGAAAGTGGCTGCGAAATTAGAAGGCGGAGCTATGGCGCACTCAAGGTATCTAGTGCAGCGTCGCCTGGAGGACTGCATCACTAAAGTCTAGTAATCCCTGGCAGGCATAACGGTGACTCACTTAAGATACACAACTAGTGACATATCGGTTCTGGCAGACTGGCCACAGTAACAAAATATATGAATCTGGGAGAGCAACTGTGACGAGTAACTATGACTCTCGTAATAGGCCAATGACTCAATACCTGGAGTATTGACTCACATAACTCGAGGAACGCCTTCCAATAGTAACAATGACTTTCTTACGGTTCACAACTGGTGACAAATCCGTTCTGGCAGTCTGGCTCCAGTAACAAAAATGAGACACTGCATAAGCAACTGGGATGGGTAACTATGACTCTCTTAAGGTAGCCAATGATCGTCACCAGAAATATTGAATCAGGAAACTCGAGTAACCCTTGGCTATAGTAACGATGATTTTCGTAGATTACACAACCTGTGACATATCGGTGCCAGCAGACTGGCCACAGTTACAATGTATTTTAATTTGGGTGGTCAACCGACAGCAATATCTATTACCCTTCTGAGGTAACCGACGATTCGTCACCAGGTGGAATACACTCTGAAAGGAGTGACTATTACTCTCATATGACACACATCTAGTGTCGTATCGCTTCTATCAGACGCCACAGTAACAAGAAACGTGAAAGTGGCTGCGAAATTAGAAGGAGGAGCTATGACGCACTCAAGGTATCTAGTGCAGCGTCACCTGGAGGACTGCATCACTAAAGTCTAGTAATCCCTGGCAGGCATAACGGTGACTCACTTAAGATACACAACTAGTGACATATCGGTTCTGGCAGACTGGCCACAGTAACAAAATATATGAATCTGGATGAGCAACTGTGACGAGTAACTATGACTCTCGTACTAGGCCAATGACTCAATACCTGGAGTATTGACTCAGATAACTCGAGGAACGCCTTGCAATAGTAAAAATGACTTTCTTACGGTTCACAACTGGTGACAAATTCGTTCTGGCAGTCTGGCACCAGTAACAAAAATGAGACACTGCGTAAGCAACTGGGATGGGTAACTATGACTCTCTTAAGGTAGCCAATGATCGTCACCAGGAATATTGAATCAGGAAACTCGAGTAACCCTTGTCTATAGTAACGATGACTTTCGTAGATTACACAACCTGTGACATATCGGTGCCAGCAGACTGGCCACAGTTACAATGTATTTTAATTTGGGTGGTCAACCGACAGGAATATCTATTACCCTTCTGAGGTAACCAACGATTCGTCACCAGGTGGAATACACTCTGAAAGGAGTGACTATGACTCTCATATGACACACAACTAGTGTCGTATCGCTTCTGGCAGACGCCACAGTAACAAGAAACGTGAAAGTGGCTGCGAAATTAGGACGAGGAGCTATGACGCACTCAAGGTAGCTAGTGCAGCGTCACCTGGAGGACTGCATCAGTAAAGGCTAGTAATCCTTGGCAGGCATTACGATGACTCACTTAAGATACACAACTAGTGACATATCGGTTCTTGCAGACTGGCCACAGTAACAAAATATATGAATCTGGGTGAGCAACTGTGACGAGTAACTATGACTCTGGTAATAGGCCAATGACTCAATACCTGGAGTATTGACTCAGATAACTCGAGGAACGCCTTCCAATAGGAACAATGACTTTCTTACGGTTCACAACTGGTGACAAATCCGTTCTGGCAGTCTGGCACCAGTAACAAAAATGAGACACTGCGTGAGCAACTGAGATGGGTAATTATGACTCTCTTAAGGTAGCCAATGATCGTCACCAGGAATATTGAATCAGGAAACTCGAGTAACCCTTGGCTATAGTAACGATGACTTTCGTAGATTACACAACCTGTGACATATCGGTGCCAGCAGACTGGCCACAGTTACAATGTATTTTAATTTGGGTGGTCAACCGACAGCAATATCTATTACCCTTCTGAGGTAACCGACGATTCGTCACCAGGTGGAGTACACTCTGAAAGGAGTGACTATGACTCTCATATGACACACAACTAGTGTCGTATCGCTTCTGGCAGACGCCACAGTAACAAGAAACGTGAAAGTGGCTGCGAAATTAGGACGAGGAGCTATGACGCACTCAAGGTAGCTAGTGCAGCGTCACCTGGAGGACTGCATCAGTAAAGGCTAGTAATCCTTGGCAGGCATTACGATGACTCACTTAAGATACACAACTAGTGACATATCGGTTCTTGCAGACTGGCCACAGTAACAAAATATATGAATCTGGGAGAGTAACTATGACTCTCGTAATAGGCCAATGACTCAATACCTGGAGTATTGACTCAGATAACTCGAGGAACGCCTTGCAAGAGTAAAAATGACTTTCTTACGGTTCACAACTGGTGACAAATTCGTTCTGGCAGTCTGGCACCAGTAACAAAAATGAGACACTGCGTAAGCAACTGGGATGGGTAACTATGACTCTCTTAAGGTAGCCAATGATCGTCACCAGGAATATTGAATCAGGAAACTCGAGTAACCCTTGTCTATAGTAACGATGACTTTCGTAGATTACACAACCTGTGACATATCGGTGCCAGCAGACTGGCCACAGTTACAATGTATTTTAATTTGGGTGGTCAACCGACAGCAATATCTATTACCCTTCTGAGGTAACCAACGATTCGTCACCAGGTGGAATACACTCTGAAAGGAGTGACTATTACTCTCATATGACACACATCTAGTGTCGTATCGCTTCTATCAGACGCCACAGTAACAAGAAACGTGAAAGTGGCTGCGAAATTAGAAGGCGGAGCTATGGCGCACTCAAGGTATCTAGTGCAGCGTCGCCTGGAGGACTGCATCACTAAAGTCTAGTAATCCCTGGCAGGCATAACGGTGACTCACTTAAGATACACAACTAGTGACATATCGGTTCTGGCAGACTGGCCACAGTAACAAAATATATGAATCTGGGAGAGCAACTGTGACGAGTAACTATGACTCTCGTAATAGGCCAATGACTCAATACCTGGAGTATTGACTCACATAACTCGAGGAACGCCTTCCAATAGTAACAATGACTTTCTTACGGTTCACAACTGGTGACAAATCCGTTCTGGCAGTCTGGCTCCAGTAACAAAAATGAGACACTGCATAAGCAACTGGGATGGGTAACTATGACTCTCTTAAGGTAGCCAATGATCGTCACCAGAAATATTGAATCAGGAAACTCGAGTAACCCTTGGCTATAGTAACGATGATTTTCGTAGATTACACAACCTGTGACATATCGGTGCCAGCAGACTGGCCACAGTTACAATGTATTTTAATTTGGGTGGTCAACCGACAGCAATATCTATTACCCTTCTGAGGTAACCGACGATTCGTCACCAGGTGGAATACACTCTGAAAGGAGTGACTATTACTCTCATATGACACACATCTAGTGTCGTATCGCTTCTATCAGACGCCACAGTAACAAGAAACGTGAAAGTGGCTGCGAAATTAGAAGGAGGAGCTATGACGCACTCAAGGTATCTAGTGCAGCGTCACCTGGAGGACTGCATCACTAAAGTCTAGTAATCCCTGGCAGGCATAACGGTGACTCACTTAAGATACACAACTAGTGACATATCGGTTCTGGCAGACTGGCCACAGTAACAAAATATATGAATCTGGATGAGCAACTGTGACGAGTAACTATGACTCTCGTACTAGGCCAATGACTCAATACCTGGAGTATTGACTCAGATAACTCGAGGAACGCCTTGCAATAGTAAAAATGACTTTCTTACGGTTCACAACTGGTGACAAATTCGTTCTGGCAGTCTGGCACCAGTAACAAAAATGAGACACTGCGTAAGCAACTGGGATGGGTAACTATGACTCTCTTAAGGTAGCCAATGATCGTCACCAGGAATATTGAATCAGGAAACTCGAGTAACCCTTGTCTATAGTAACGATGACTTTCGTAGATTACACAACCTGTGACATATCGGTGCCAGCAGACTGGCCACAGTTACAATGTATTTTAATTTGGGTGGTCAACCGACAGGAATATCTATTACCCTTCTGAGGTAACCAACGATTCGTCACCAGGTGGAATACACTCTGAAAGGAGTGACTATGACTCTCATATGACACACAACTAGTGTCGTATCGCTTCTGGCAGACGCCACAGTAACAAGAAACGTGAAAGTGGCTGCGAAATTAGGACGAGGAGCTATGACGCACTCAAGGTAGCTAGTGCAGCGTCACCTGGAGGACTGCATCAGTAAAGGCTAGTAATCCTTGGCAGGCATTACGATGACTCACTTAAGATACACAACTAGTGACATATCGGTTCTTGCAGACTGGCCACAGTAACAAAATATATGAATCTGGGTGAGCAACTGTGACGAGTAACTATGACTCTGGTAATAGGCCAATGACTCAATACCTGGAGTATTGACTCAGATAACTCGAGGAACGCCTTCCAATAGGAACAATGACTTTCTTACGGTTCACAACTGGTGACAAATCCGTTCTGGCAGTCTGGCACCAGTAACAAAAATGAGACACTGCGTGAGCAACTGAGATGGGTAATTATGACTCTCTTAAGGTAGCCAATGATCGTCACCAGGAATATTGAATCAGGAAACTCGAGTAACCCTTGGCTATAGTAACGATGACTTTCGTAGATTACACAACCTGTGACATATCGGTGCCAGCAGACTGGCCACAGTTACAATGTATTTTAATTTGGGTGGTCAACCGACAGCAATATCTATTACCCTTCTGAGGTAACCGACGATTCGTCACCAGGTGGAGTACACTCTGAAAGGAGTGACTATGACTCTCATATGACACACAACTAGTGTCGTATCGCTTCTGGCAGACGCCACAGTAACAAGAAACGTGAAAGTGGCTGCGAAATTAGAAGGAGGAGCTATGACGCACTCAAGGTATTTAGTGCAGCGTCACCTGGAGGACTGCATCACTAAAGTCTAGTAATCCCTGGCAGGCATAACGGTGACTCACTTAAGATACACAACTAGTGACATATCGGTTCTGGCAGACTGGCCACAGTAACAAAATATATGAATCTGGGTGAGCCACTGTGACGAGTAACTATGACTCTCGTAATAGGCCAATGACTCAATACCTGGAGTATTGACTGAGATAACTCGAGGAACGCCTTGCAATAGTAACAATGACTTTCTTACGGTTCACAACTGGTGACAAATCCGTATGGCAGTCTGGCACCAGTAACAAAAATGAGACACAGCGTGAGCAACTGGGATGTGTAACTATGACTCTCTTAAGGTAGCCAATGATCGTCACCAGGAATATTGAATCAGGAAACTCGAGTAACCCTTGGCTATAGTAACGATGACTTTCGTAGATTACACAACCTGTGACATATCGGTGCTGGCAGACTGGCCACAGTTACAATGTATTTTAATTTGGGTGGTCAACCGACAGCAATATCTATTACCCTTCTGAGGTAACCAACGATTCGTCACCAGGTGGAGTACACTCTGAAAGGAGTGACTATGACTCTCATATGACACACAACTAGTGTCGTATCGCTTCTGGCAGACGCCACAGTAACAAGAAACGTGAAAGTGGCTGCGAAATTAGGACGAGGAGCTATGACGCACTCAAGGTAGCTAGTGCAGCGTCACCTGGAGGACTGCATCAGTAAAGGCTAGTAATCCTTGGCAGGCATTACGATGACTCACTTAAGATACACAACTAGTGACATATCGGTTCTTGCAGACTGGCCACAGTAACAAAATATATGAATCTGGGAGAGTAACTATGACTCTCGTAATAGGCCAATGACTCAATACCTGGAGTATTGACTCAGATAACTCGAGGAACGCCTTCCAATAGTAACAATGACTTTCTTACGGTTCACAACTGGTGACAAATCCGTTCTGGCAGTCTGGCACCAGTAACAAAAATGAGACACTGCGTGAGCAACTGAGATGGGTAACTATGACTCTCTTAAGGTAGCCAATGATCGTCACCAGGAATATTGAATCAGGAAACTCGAGTAACCCTTGGCTATAGTAACGATGACTTTCGTAGATTACACAACCTGTGACATATCGGTGCTGGCAGACTGGCCACAGTTACAATGTATTTTAATTTGGGTGGTCAACCGACAGCAATATCTATTACCCTTCTGAGGTAACCGACGATTCGTCACCAGGTAGAGTACACTCTGAAAGGGGTGACTATGACTCTCATATGACACACAACTAGTGTCGTATCGCTTCTGGCAGACGCCACAGTAACAAGAAACGTGAAAGAGGCTGCGAAATTAGGACGAGGAGCTATGACTCACTCAAGGTATCTAGTGCAGCGTCACCTGGAGGACTGCATCACTAAAGTCTAGTAATCCCTGGCAGGCATAACGGTGACTCACTTAAGATACACAACTAGTGACATATCGGTTCTGGCAGACTGGCCACAGTAACAAAATATATGAATCTGGGTGAGCAACTGTGACGAGTAACTATGACTCTCGTACTAGGCCAATGACTCAATACCTGGAGAATTGACTCAGATAACTCGAGGAACGCCTTCCGATAGGAACAATGACTTTCTTACGGTTCACAACTGGTGACAAATCCGTTCTGGCAGTCTGGCACCAGTAACAAAAATGAGACACTGCGTGAGCAACTGAGATGGGTAACTATGACTCTCTTAAGGTAGCCAATGATCGTCACCAGGAATATTGAATCAGGAAACTCGAGTAACCCTTGGCTATAGTAACGATGACTTTCGTAGATTACACAACCTGTGACATATCGGTACTGGCAGACTGGCCACAGTTACAATGTATTTTAATTTGGGTGGTCAACCGACAGCAATATCTATTACCCTTCTGAGGTAACCAACGATTCGTCACCAGGTGGAGTACACTCTGAAAGGAGTGACTATGACTCTCATATGACACACAACTAGTGTCGTATCGCTTCTGGCAGACGCCACAGTAACAAGAAACGTGAAAGTGGCTGCGAAATTAGGACGAGGAGCTATGACGCACTCAAGGTAGCTAGTGCAGCGTCACCTGGAGGACTGCATCAGTAAAGGCTAGTAATCCTTGGCAGGCATTACGATGACTCACTTAAGATACTCAACTAGTGACATATCGGTTCTTGCAGACTGGCCACAGTAACAAAATATATGAATCTGGGAGAGTAACTATGACTCTCGTAATAGGCCAATGACTCAATACCTGGAGTATTGACTCAGATAACTCGAGGAACGCCTTGCAATAGTAAAAATGACTTTCTTACGGTTCACAACTGGTGACAAATTCGTTCTGGCAGTCTGGCACCAGTAACAAAAATGAGACACTGCGTAAGCAACTGGGATGGGTAACTATGACTCTCTTAAGGTAGCCAATGATCGTCACCAGGAATATTGAATCAGGAAACTCGAGTAACCCTTGTCTATAGTAACGATGACTTTCGTAGATTACACAACCTGTGACATATCGGTGCCAGCAGACTGGCCACAGTTACAATGTATTTTAATTTGGGTGGTCAACCGACAGCAATATCTATTACCCTTCTGAGGTAACCAACGATTCGTCACCAGGTGGAATACACTCTGAAAGGAGTGACTATTACTCTCATATGACACACATCTAGTGTCGTATCGCTTCTATCAGACGCCACAGTAACAAGAAACGTGAAAGTGGCTGCGAAATTAGAAGGCGGAGCTATGGCGCACTCAAGGTATCTAGTGCAGCGTTGCCTGGAGGACTGCATCACTAAAGTCTAGTAATCCCTGGCAGGCATAACGGTGACTCACTTAAGATACACAACTAGTGACATATCGGTTCTGGCAGACTGGCCACAGTAACAAAATATATGAATCTGGGAGAGCAACTGTGACGAGTAACTATGACTCTCGTAATAGGCCAATGACTCAATACCTGGAGTATTGACTCAGATAACTCGAGGAACGCCTTCCAATAGTAACAATGACTTTCTTACGGTTCACAACTGGTGACAAATCCGTTCTGGCAGTCTGGCTCCAGTAACAAAAATGAGACACTGCATAAGCAACTGGGATGGGTAACTATGACTCTCTTAAGGTAGCCAATGATCGTCACCAGAAATATTGAATCAGGAAACTCGAGTAACCCTTGGCTATAGTAACGATGATTTTCGTAGATTACACAACCTGTGACATATCGGTGCCAGCAGACTGGCCACAGTTACAATGTGTTTTAATTTGGGTGGTCAACCGACAGCAATATCTATTACCCTTCTGAGGTAACCGACGATTCGTCACCAGGTGGAATACACTCTGAAAGGAGTGACTATTACTCTCATATGACACACATCTAGTGTCGTATCGCTTCTATCAGACGCCACAGTAACAAGAAACGTGAAAGTGGCTGCGAAATTAGAAGGAGGAGCTATGAAGCACTCAAGGTATCTAGTGCAGCGTCACCTGGAGGACTGCATCACTAAAGTCTAGTAATCCCTGGCAGGCATAACGGTGACTCACTTAAGATACACAACTAGTGACATATCGGTTCTGGCAGACTGGCCACAGTAACAAAATATATGAATCTGGGTGAGCAACTGTGACCAGTAACTATAACTCTCGTACTAGGCCAATGACTCAATACCTGGAGTATTGACTCAGATAACTCGAGGAACGCCTTCCAATAGGAACAATGACTTTATTACGGTTCACAACTGGTGACAAATCCGTTCTGGCAGTCTGGCACCAGTAACAAAAATGAGACACTGCGTGAGCAACTGAGATGGGTAACTATGACTCTCTTAAGGTAGCCAATGATCGTCACCAGGAATATTGAATCAGGAAACTCGAGTAACCCTTGGCTATAGTAACGATGACTTTCGTAGATTACACAACCTGTGACATATCGGTACTGGCAGACTGGCCACAGTTACAATGTATTTTAATTTGGGTGGTCAACCGACAGCAATATCTATTACCCTTCTGAGGTAACCAACGATTCGTCACCAGGTGGAGTACACTCTGAAAGGAGTGACTATGACTCTCATATGACACACAACTAGTGTCGTATCGCTTCTGGCAGACGCCACAGTAACAAGAAACGTGAAAGTGGCTGCGAAATTAGGACGAGGAGCTATGACGCACTCAAGGTAGCTATTGCAGCGTCACCTGGAGGACTGCATCAGTAAAGGCTAGTAATCCTTGGAGGGCATAACGGTGACTCACTTAAGATACACAACTAGTGACATATCGGTTCTGGCAGACTGGCCACAGTAACAAAATATATGAATCTGGGAGAGCAACTGTGACGAGTAACTATGACTCTCGTAATAGGCCAATGACTCAATACCTGGAGTATTGACTCAGATAACTCGAGGAACGCCTTGCAATAGTAACAATGACTTTCTTACGGTTCACAACTGGTGACAAATTCGTTCTGCCAGTCTGGCACCAGTAACAAAAATGAGACACTGCGTAAGCAACTGGGATTGGTAACTATGACTCTCTTAAGGTAGCCAATGATCGTCACCAGGAATATTGAATCAGGAAACTCGAGTAACCCTTGTCTATAGTAACGATGACTTTCGTAGATTACACAACCTGTGACATATCGGTGCCAGCAGACTGGCCACAGTTACAATGTATTTTAATTTGGGTGGTCAACCGACAGCAATATCTATTACCCTTCTGAGGTAACCGACGATTCGTCACCAGGTGGAGTACACTCTGAAAGGAGTGACTATGACTCTCATATGACACACAACTAGTGTCGTATCGCTTCTGGCAGACGCCACAGTAACAAGAAACGTGAAAGTGGCTGCGAAATTAGGACGAGGAGCTATGACGCACTCAAGGTACCTAGTGCAGCGTCACCTGGAGGACTGCATCACTAAAGTCTAGTAATCCCTGGCAGGCATAACGGTGACTCACTTAAGATACACAACTAGTGACATATCGGTTCTGGCAGACTGGCCACAGTAACAAAATATATGAATCTGGGTGAGCAACTGTGACGAGTAACTATGACTCTCGTAATAGGCCAATGACTCAATACCTGGAGTATTGACTGAGATAACTCGAGGAACGCCTTGCAATAGTAACAATGACTTTCTTACGGTTCACAACTGGTGACAAATCCGTATGGCAGTCTGGCACCAGTAACAAAAATGAGACACAGCGTGAGCAACTGGGATGTGTAACTATGACTCTCTTAAGGTAGCCAATGATCGTCACCAGGAATATTGAATCAGGAAACTCGAGTAACCCTTGGCTATAGTAACGATGACTTTCGTAGATTACACAACCTGTGACATATCGGTGCTGGCAGACTGGCCACAGTTACAATGTATTTTAATTTGGGTGGTCAACCGACAGCAATATCTATTACCCTTCTGAGGTAACCAACGATTCGTCACCAGGTGGAGTACACTCTGAAAGGAGTGACTATGACTCTCATATGACACACAACTAGTGTCGTATCGCTTCTGGCAGACGCCACAGTAACAAGAAACGTGAAAGTGGCTGCGAAATTAGGACGAGGAGCTATGACGCACTCAAGGTAGCTAGTGCAGCGTCACCTGGAGGACTGCATCAGTAAAGGCTAGTAATCCCTGGCAGGCATTACGATGACTCACTTAAGATACACAACTAGTGACATATCGGTTCTGGCAGACTGGCCACAGTAACAAAATATATGAATCTGGGAGAGCAACTGTGACGAGTAACTATGACTCTCGTAATAGGCCAATGACTCAATACCTGGAGTATTGACTCAGATAACTCGAGGAACGCCTTCCAATAGTAACAATGACTTTCTTACGGTTCACAACTGGTGACAAATCCGTTCTGGCAGTCTGGCTCCAGTAACAAAAATGAGACACTGCATAAGCAACTGGGATGGGTAACTATGACTCTCTTAAGGTAGCCAATGATCGTCACCAGAAATATTGAATCAGGAAACTCGAGTAACCCTTGGCTATAGTAACGATGATTTTCGTAGATTACACAACCTGTGACATATCGGTGCCAGCAGACTGGCCACAGTTACAATGTATTTTAATTTGGGTGGTCAACCGACAGCAATATCTATTACCCTTCTGAGGTAACCGACGATTCGTCACCAGGTGGAATACACTCTGAAAGGAGTGACTATTACTCTCATATGACACACATCTAGTGTCGTATCGCTTCTATCAGACGCCACAGTAACAAGAAACGTGAAAGTGGCTGCGAAATTAGAAGGAGGAGCTATGACGCACTCAAGGTATCTAGTGCAGCGTCACCTGGAGGACTGCATCACTAAAGTCTAGTAATCCCTGGCAGGCATAACGGTGACTCACTTAAGATACACAACTAGTGACATATCGGTTCTGGCAGACTGGCCACAGTAACAAAATATATGAATCTGGGTGAGCAACTGTGACGAGTAACTATGACTCTCGTACTAGGCCAATGACTCAATACCTGGAGTATTGACTCAGATAACTCGAGGAACGCCTTCCAATAGGAACAATGACTTTATTACGGTTCACAACTGGTGACAAATCCGTTCTGGCAGTCTGGCACCAGTAACAAAAATGAGACACTGCGTGAGCAACTGAGATGGGTAACTATGACTCTCTTAAGGTAGCCAATGATCGTCACCAGGAATATTGAATCAGGAAACTCGAGTAACCCTTGGCTATAGTAACGATGACTTTCGTAGATTACACAACCTGTGACATATCGGTACTGGCAGACTGGCCACAGTTACAATGTATTTTAATTTGGGTGGTCAACCGACAGCAATATCTATTACCCTTCTGAGGTAACCAACGATTCGTCACCAGGTGGAGTACACTCTGAAAGGAGTGACTATGACTCTCATATGACACACAACTAGTGTCGTATCGCTTCCGGCAGACGCCACAGTAACAAGAAACGTGAAAGTGGCTGCGAAATTAGGACGAGGAGCTATGACGCACTCAAGGTAGCTAGTGCAGCGTCACCTGGAGGACTGCATCAGTAAAGGCTAGTAATCCTTGGCAGGCATTACGATGACTCACTTAAGATACACAACTAGTGACATATCGGTTCTTGCAGACTGGCCACAGTAACAAAATATATGAATCTGGGAGAGTAACTATGACTCTCGTAATAGGCCAATGACTCAATACCTGGAGTATTGACTCAGATAACTCGAGGAACGCCTTGCAATAGTAACAATGACTTTCTTACGGTTCACAACTGGTGACAAATTCGTTCTGGCAGTCTGGCACCAGTAACAAAAATGAGACACTGCGTAAGCAACTGGGATGGGTAACTATGACTCTCTTAAGGTAGCCAATGATCGTCACCAGGAATATTGAATCAGGAAACTCGAGTAACCCTTGTCTATAGTAACGATGACTTTCGTAGATTACACAACCTGTGACATATCGGTGCCAGCAGACTGGCCACAGTTACAATGTATTTTAATTTGGGTGGTCAACCGACAGCAATATCTATTACCCTTCTGAGGTAACCAACGATTCGTCACCAGGTGGAATACACTCTGAAAGGAGTGACTATGACTCTCATATGACACACATCTAGTGTCGTATCGCTTCTATCAGACGCCACAGTAACAAGAAACGTGAAAGTGGCTGCGAAATTAGAAGGCGGAGCTATGGCGCACTCAAGGTATCTAGTGCAGCGTCGCCTGGAGGACTGCATCACTAAAGTCTAGTAATCCCTGGCAGGCATAACGGTGACTCACTTAAGATACACAACTAGTGACATATCGGTTCTGGCAGACTGGCCACAGTAACAAAATATATGAATCTGGGAGAGCAACTGTGACGAGTAACTATGACTCTCGTAATAGGCCAATGACTCAATACCTGGAGTATTGACTCAGATAACTCGAGGAACGCCTTCCAATAGTAACAATGACTTTCTTACGGTTCACAACTGGTGACAAATCCGTTCTGGCAGTCTGGCACCAGTAACAAAAATGAGACACAGCGTAAGCAACTGGGATGGGTATCTATGACTCTCTTAAGGTAGCCAATGATCGTCACCAGGAATATTGAATCAGGAAACTCGAGTAACCCTTGTCTATAGTAACGATGACTTTCGTAGATTACACAACCTGTGACATATCGGTGCCAGCAGACTGGCCACAGTTACAATGTATTTTAATTTGGGTGGTCAACCGACAGCAATATCTATTACCCTTCTGAGGTAACCGACGATTCGTCACCAGGTGGAATACACTCTGAAAGGAGTGACTATTACTCTCATATGACACACATCTAGTGTCGTATCGCTTCTATCAGACGCCACAGTAACAAGAAACGTGAAAGTGGCTGCGAAATTAGAAGGAGGAGCTATGACGCACTCAAGGTATCTAGTGCAGCGTCACCTGGATAACTGCATCACTAAAGTCTAGTAATCCCTGGCAGGCATAACGGTGACTCACTTAAGATACACAACTACTGACATATCGGTTCTAGCAGACTGGCCACAGTAACAAAATATATGAATCTGGGTGAGCAACTGTGACGAGTAACTATGACTCTCGTACTAGGCCAATGACTCAATACCTGGAGTATTGACTCAGATAACTCGAGGAACGCCTTCCAATAGGAACAATGACTTTCTTACGGTTCACAACTGGTGACAAATCCGTTCTGGCAGTCTGGCACCAGTAACAAAAATGAGACACTGCGTGAGCAACTGAGATGGGTAACTATGACTCTCTTAAGGTAGCCAATGATCGTCACCAGGAATATTGAATCAGGAAACTCGAGTAACCCTTGGCTATAGTAACGATGACTTTCGTAGATTACACAACCTGTGACATATCGGTACTGGCAGACTGGCCACAGTTACAATGTATTTTAATTTGGGTGGTCAACCGACAGCAATATCTATTACCCTTCTGAGGTAACCAACAATTCGTCACCAGGTGGAGTACACTCTGAAAGGAGTGACTATGACTCTCATATGACACACAACTAGTGTCGTATCGCTTCTGGCAGACGCCACAGTAACAAGAAACGTGAAAGTGGCTGCGAAATTAGAACGAGGAGCTATGACGCACTCAAGGTAGCTAGTGCAGCGTCACCTGGAGGACTGCATCAGTAAAGGCTAGTAATCCTTGGCAGGCATTACGATGACTCACTTAAGATACACAACTAGTGACATATCGGTTCTTGCAGACTGGCCACAGTAACAAAATATATGAATCTGGGAGAGTAACTATGACTCTCGTAATAGGCCAATGACTCAATACCTGGAGTATTGACTCAGATAACTCGAGGAACGCCTTGCAATAGTAAAAATGACTTTCTTACGGTTCACAACTGGTGACAAATTCGTTCTGGCAGTCTGGCACCAGTAACAAAAATGAGACACTGCGTAAGCAACTGGGATGTTTAACTATGACTCTCTTAAGGTAGCCAATGATCGTCACCAGGAATATTGAATCAGGAAACTCGAGTAACCCTTGTCTATAGTAACGATGACTTTCGTAGATTACACAACCTGTGACATATCGGTGCCAGCAGACTGGCCCCAGTTACAATGTATTTTAATTTGGGTGGTCAACCGACAGCAATATCTATTACCCTTCTGAGGTAACCAACGATTCGTCACCAGGTGGAATACACTCTGAAAGGAGTGACTATTACTCTCATATGACACACATCTAGTGTCGTATCGCTTCTATCAGACGCCACAGTAACAAGAAACGTGAAAGTGGCTGCGAAATTAGAAGGCGGAGCTATGGCGCACTCAAGGTATCTAGTGCAGCGTCGCCTGGAGGACTGCATCACTAAAGTCTAGTAATCCCTGGCAGGCATAACGGTGACTCACTTAAGATACACAACTAGTGACATATCGGTTCTGGCAGACTGGCCACAGTAACAAAATATATGAATCTGGGAGAGCAACTGTGACGAGTAACTATGACTCTCGTAATAGGCCAATGACTCAATACCTGGAGTATTGACTCAGATAACTCGAGGAACGCCTTCCAATAGTAACAATGACTTTCTTACGGTTCACAACTGGTGACAAATCCGTTCTGGCAGTCTGGCACCAGTAACAAAAATGAGTCTCTGCATAAGCAACTGGGATGGGTAACTATGACTCTCTTAAGGTAGCCAATGATCGTCACCAGGAATATTGAATCAGGAAACTCGAGTAACCCTTGTCTATAGTAACGATGACTTTCGTAGATTACACAACCTGTGACATATCGGTGCCAGCAGACTGGCCACAGTTACAATGTATTTTAATTTGGGTGGTCAACCGACAGCAATATCTATTACCCTTCTGAGGTAACCAACGATTCGTCACCAGGTGGAGTACACTCTGAAAGGAGTGACTATGACTCTCATATGACACACAACTAGTGTCGTATCGCTTCTGGCAGACGCCACAGTAACAAGAAACGTGAAAGTGGCTGCGAAATTAGGACGAGGAGCTATGACGCACTCAAGGTAGCTATTGCAGCGTCACCTGGAGGACTGCATCAGTAAAGGCTAGTAATCCTTGGAGGGCATAACGGTGACTCACTTAAGATACACAACTAGTGACATATCGGTTCTGGCAGACTGGCCACAGTAACAAAATATATGAATCTGGGAGAGCAACTGTGACGAGTAACTATGACTCTCGTAATAGGCCAATGACTCAATACCTGGAGTATTGACTCAGATAACTCGAGGAACGCCTTGCAATAGTAACAATGACTTTCTTACGGTTCACAACTGGTGACAAATTCGTTCTGCCAGTCTGGCACCAGTAACAAAAATGAGACACTGCGTAAGCAACTGGGATGGGTAACTATGACTCTCTTAAGGTAGCCAATGATCGTCACCAGGAATATTGAATCAGGAAACTCGAGTAACCCTTGTCTATAGTAACGATGACTTTCGTAGATTACACAACCTGTGACATATCGGTGCCAGCAGACTGGCCACAGTTACAATGTATTTTAATTTGGGTGGTCAACCGACAGCAATATCTATTACCCTTCTGAGGTAACCGACGATTCGTCACCAGGTGGAATACACTCTGAAAGGAGTGACTATTACTCTCATATGACACACATCTAGTGTCGTATCGCTTCTATCAGACGCCACAGTAACAAGAAACGTGAAAGTGGCTGCGAAATTAGAAGGAGGAGCTATGACGCACTCAAGGTATCTAGTGCAGCGTCACCTGGAGGACTGCATCACTAAAGTCTAGTAATCCCTGGCAGGCATTACGATGACTCACTTAAGATACACAACTAGTGACATATCGGTTCTGGCAGACTGGCCACAGTAACAAAATATATGAATCTGGGTGAGCAAGTTTGACGAGTAACTATGACTCTCGTAACAGGCCAATGACTCAATACCTGGAGTATTGACTCAGATAACTCGAGGAACGCCTTCCAATAGGAACAATGACTTTCTTACGGTTCACAACTGGTGACAAATCCGTTCTGGCAGTCTGGCACCAGTAACAAAAATGAGACACTGCGTGAGCAACTGAGATGGGTAACTATGACTCTCTTAAGGTAGCCAATGATCGTCACCAGGAATATTGAATCAGGAAACTCGAGTAACCCTTGGCTATAGTAACGATGACTTTCGTAGATTACACAACCTGTGACATATCGGTACTGGCAGACTGGCCACAGTTACAATGTATTTTAATTTGGGTGGTCAACCGACAGCAATATCTATTACCCTTCTGAGGTAACCAACGATTCGTCACCAGGTGGAGTACACTCTGAAAGGAGTGACTATGACTCTCATATGACACACAACTAGTGTCGTATCGCTTCTGGCAGACGCCACAGTAACAAGAAACGTGAAAGTGGCTGCGAAATTAGGACGAGGAGCTATGACGCACTCAAGGTATCTAGTGCAGCGTCACCTGGAGGACTGCATCAGTAAAGGCTAGTAATCCTTGGCAGGCATTACGATGACTCACTTAAGATACACAACTAGTGACATATCGGTTCTTGCAGACTGGCCACAGTAACAAAATATATGAATCTTTGAGAGTAACTATGACTCTCGTAATAGGCCAATGACTCAATACCTGGAGTATTGACTCAGATAACTCGAGGAACGCCTTGCAATAGTAAAAATGACTTTCTTACGGTTCACAACTGGTGACAAATTCGTTCTGGCAGTCTGGCACCAGTAACAAAAATGAGACACTGCGTAAGCAACTGGGATGGGTAACTATGACTCTCTTAAGGTAGCCAATGATCGTCACCAGGAATATTGAATCAGGAAACTCGAGTAACCCTTGTCTATAGTAACGATGACTTTCGTAGATTACACAACCTGTGACATATCGGTGCCAGCAGACTGGCCACAGTTACAATGTATTTTAATTTGGGTGGTCAACCGACAGCAATATCTATTACCCTTCTGAGGTAACCAACGATTCGTCACCAGGTGGAATACACTCTGAAAGGAGTGACTATTACTCTCATATGACACACATCTAGTGTCGTATCGCTTCTATCAGACGCCACAGTAACAAGAAACGTGAAAGTGGCTGCGAAATTAGAAGGCGGAGCTATGGCGCACTCAAGGTATCTAGTGCAGCGTCGCCTGGAGGACTGCATCACTAAAGTCTAGTAATCCCTGGCAGGCATAACGGTGACTCACTTAAGATACACAACTAGTGACATATCGGTTCTGGCAGACTGGCCACAGTAACAAAATATATGAATCTGGGAGAGCAACTGTGACGAGTAACTATGACTCTCGTAATAGGCCAATGACTCAATACCTGGAGTATTGACTCAGATAACTCGAGGAACGCCTTCCAATAGTAACAATGACTTTCTTACGGTTCACAACTGGTGACAAATCCGTTCTGGCAGTCTGGCACCAGTAACAAAAATGAGACACTGCATAAGCGACTGGGATGGGTAACTATGACTCTCTTAAGGTAGCCAATGATCGTCACCAGGAATATTGAATCAGGAAACTCGAGTAACCCTTGGCTATAGTAACGATGACTTTCGTAGATTACACAACCTGTGACATATCGGTGCCAGCAGACTGGCCACAGTTACAATGTATTTTAATTTGGGTGGTCAACCGACAGCAATATCTATTACCCTTCTGAGGTAACCGACGATGCGTCACCAGGTGGAATACACTCTGAAAGGAGTGACTATGACTCTCATATGACACACATCTAGTGTCGTATCGCTTCTATCAGACGCCACAGTAACAAGAAACGTGAAAGTGGCTGCGAAATTAGGACGAGGAGCTATGACGCACTCAAGGTATCTAGTGCAGCGTCACCTGGAGGACTGCATCAGTAAAGGCTAGTAATCCCTGGCAGGCATTACGATGACTCACTTAAGATACACAACTAGTGACATATCGGTTCTGGCAGACTGGCCACAGTAACAAAACATATGAATCTGGGAGAGCAACTGTGACGAGTAACTATGACTCTCGTAATAGGCCAATGACTCAATACCTGGAGTATTGACTCAGATAACTCGAGGAACGCCTTCCAATAGTAACAATGACTTTCTTACGGTTCACAACTGGTGACAAATCCGTTCTGGCAGTCTGGCACCAGTAACAAAAATGAGACACTGCATAAGCGACTGGGATGGGTAACTATGACTCTCTTAAGGTAGCCAATGATCGTCACCAGGAATATTGAATCAGGAAACTCGAGTAACCCTTGGCTATAGTAACGATGACTTTCGTAGATTACACAACCTGTGACATATCGGTGCCAGCAGACTGGCCACAGTTACAATGTATTTTAATTTGGGTGGTCAACCGACAGCAATATCTATTACCCTTCTGAGGTAACCGACGATGCGTCACCAGGTGGAATACACTCTGAAAGGAGTGACTATGACTCTCATATGACACACATCTAGTGTCGTATCGCTTCTATCAGACGCCACAGTAACAAGAAACGTGAAAGTGGCTGCGAAATTAGGACGAGGAGCTATGACGCACTCAAGGTATCTAGTGCAGCGTCACCTGGAGGACTGCATCAGTAAAGGCTAGTAATCCCTGGCAGGCATTACGATGACTCACTTAAGATACACAACTAGTGACATATCGGTTCTGGCAGACTGGCCACAGTAACAAAACATATGAATCTGGGAGAGCAACTGTGACGAGTAACTATGACTCTCGTAATAGGCCATTGACTCAATACCTGGAGTATTGACTCAGATAACTCGAGGAACGCCTTGCAATAGTAACAATGACTTTCTTACGGTTCACAACTGGTGACAAATTCGTTCTGGCAGTCTGGCTCCAGTAACAAAAATGGGACACTGCGTAAGCAACTGGGATGGGTAACTATGACTCTCTTAAGGTAGCCAATGATCGTCACCTGGAATATTGAATCAGGAAACTCGAGTAACCCTTGTCTATAGTAACGATGACTTTCGTAGATTACACAACCTGTGACATATCGGTGCCAGCAGACTGGCCACAGTTACAATGTATTTTAATTTGGGTGTTCAACCGACAGCAATATCTATTACCCTTCTGAGGTAACCGACGATTCGTCACCAGGTGGAGTACACTCTGAAAGGAGTGACTATTACTCTCATATGACACACAACTAGTGTCGTATCGCTTCTATCAGACGCCACAGTAACAAGAAACGTGAAACTGGCTGCGAAATTAGGACGAGGAGCTATGATGCACTCAAGGTATCTAGTGCAGCGTCACCTGGAGGACTGCATCACTAAAGTCTAGTAATCCCTGGCAGGCATTACGATGACTCACTTAAGATACACAACTAGTGACATATCGGTTCTGGCAGACTGGCCACAGTAACAAAATATATGAATCTGGGTGAGCAACTGTGACGAGTAACTATGACTCTCGTAATAGGCCAATGACTCAATACCTGGAGTATTGACTCAGATAACTCGAGGAACGCCTTCCAATAGGAACAATGACTTTCTTACGGTTCACAACTGGTGACAAATCCGTTCTGGCAGTCTGGCACCAGTAACAAAAATGAGACACTGCGTGAGCAACTGAGATGGGTAACTATGACTCTCTTAAGGTAGCCAATGATAGTCACCAGGAATATTGAATCAGGAAACTCGAGTAACCCTTGGCTATAGTAACGATGACTTTCGTAGATTACACAACCTGTGACATATCGGTACTGGCAGACTGGCCACAGTTACAATGTATTTTAATTTGGGTGGTCAACCGACAGCAATATCTATTACCCTTCTGAGGTAACCAACGATTCGTCACCAGGTGGAGTACACTCTGAAAGGAGTGACTATTACTCTCATATGACACACAACTAGTGTCGTATTGCTTCTGGCAGACGCCACAGTAAGAAGAAACGTGAAAGTGGCTGCGAAATTAGGACGAGGAGCTATGACGCACTCAAGGTATCTAGTGCAGCGTCACCTGGAGGACTGCATCAGTAAAGGCTAGTAATCCCTGGCAGGCATTACGATGACTCACTTAAGATACACAACTAGTGACATATCGGTTCTGGCAGACTGGCCACAGTAACAAAACATATGAATCTGGGTGAGCAACTGTGACGAGTAACTATGACTCTCGTAATAGGCCATTGACTCAATACCTGGAGTATTGACTCAGATAACTCGAGGAACGCCTTGCAATAGTAACAATGACTTTCTTACGGTTCACAACTGGTGACAAATTCGTTCTGGCAGTCTGGCTCCAGTAACAAAAATGGGACACTGCGTAAGCAACTGGGATGGGTAACTATGACTCTCTTAAGGTAGCCAATGATCGTCACCTGGAATATTGAATCAGGAAACTCGAGTAACCCTTGTCTATAGTAACGATGACTTTCGTAGATTACACAACCTGTGACATATCGGTGCCAGCAGACTGGCCACAGTTACAATGTATTTTAATTTGGGTGTTCAACCGACAGCAATATCTATTACCCTTCTGAGGTAACCGACGATTCGTCACCAGGTGGAGTACACTCTGAAAGGAGTGACTATTACTCTCATATGACACACAACTAGTGTCGTATCGCTTCTATCAGACGCCACAGTAACAAGAAACGTGAAACTGTCTGCGAAATTAGGACGAGGAGCTATGACGCACTCAAGGTATCTAGTGCAGCGTCACCTGGAGGACTGCATCACTAAAGTCTAGTAATCCCTGGAAGGCATTACGATGACTCACTTAAGATACACAACTAGTGACATATCGGTTCTGGCAGACTGGCCACAGTAACAAAATATATGAATCTGGGTGAGCAACTGTGACGAGTAACTATGACTCTCGTAATAGGCCAATGACTCAATACCTGGAGTATTGACTCAGATAACTCGAGGAACGCCTTCCAATAGGAACAATGACTTTCTTACGGTTCACAACTGGTGACAAATCCGTTCTGGCAGTCTGGCACCAGTAACAAAAATGAGACACTGCGTGAGCAACTGAGATGGGTAACTATGACTCTCTTAAGGTAGCCAATGATAGTCACCAGGAATATTGAATCAGGAAACTCGAGTAACCCTTGGCTATAGTAACGATGACTTTCGTAGATTACACAACCTGTGACATATCGGTACTGGCAGACTGGCCACAGTTACAATGTATTTTAATTTGGGTGGTCAACCGACAGCAATATCTATTACCCTTCTGAGGTAACCAACGATTCGTCACCAGGTGGAGTACACTCTGAAAGGAGTGACTATTACTCTCATATGACACACAACTAGTGTCGTATTGCTTCTGGCAGACGCCACAGTAACAAGAAACGTGAAAGTGGCTGCGAAATTAGGACGAGGAGCTATGACGCACTCAAGGTATCTAGTGCAGCGTCACCTGGAGGACTGCATCACTAAAGTCTAGTAATCCCTGGCAGGCATAACGGTGACTCACTTAAGATACACAACTAGTGACATATCGGTTCTGGCACACTGGCCACAGTAACAAAATATATGAATCTGGGTGAGCAACTGTGACGAGTAACTATGACTCTCGTAATAGGCCAATGACTCAATACCTGGAGTATTGACTCAGATAACTCGAGGAACGCCTTGCAATAGTAACAATGACTTTCTTACGGTTCACAACTGGTGACAAATTCGTTCTGGCAGTCTGGCTCCAGTAACAAAAATGGGACACTGTGTAAGCAACTGGGATGGGTAACTATGACTCTCTTAAGGTAGCCAATGATCGTCACCTGGAATATTGAATCAGGAAACTCGAGTAACCCTTGTCTATAGTAACGATGACTTTCGTAGATTACACAACCTGTGACATATCGGTGCCAGCAGACTGGCCACAGTTACAATGTATTTTAATTTGGGTGTTCAACCGACAGCAATATCTATTACCCTTCTGAGGTAACCGACGATTCGTCACCAGGTGGAGTACACTCTGAAAGGAGTGACTATTACTCTCATATGACACACAACTAGTGTCGTATCGCTTCTATCAGACGCCACAGTAACAAGAAACGTGAAACTGGCTGCGAAATTAGGACGAGGAGCTATGACGCACTCAAGGTATCTAGTGCAGCGTCACCTGGAGGACTGCATCACTAAAGTCTAGTAATCCCTGGCAGGCATTACGATGACTCACTTAAGATACACAACTAGTGACATATCGGTTCTGGCAGACTGGCCACAGTAACAAAATATATGAATCTGGGTGAGCAACTGTGACGAGTAACTATGACTCTCGTAATAGGCCAATGACTCAATACCTGGAGTATTGACTCAGATAACTCGAGGAACGCCTTCCAATAGGAACAATGACTTTCTTACGGTTCACAACTGGTGACAAATCCGTTCTGGCAGTCTGGCACCAGTAACAAAAATGAGACACTGCGTGAGCAACTGAGATGGGTAACTATGACTCTCTTAAGGTAGCCAATGATAGTCACCAGGAATATTGAATCAGGAAACTCGAGTAACCCTTGGCTATAGTAACGATGACTTTCGTAGATTACACAACCTGTGACATATTGGTGCTGGCAGACTGGCCACAGTTACAATGTATTTTAATTTGGGTGGTCAACCGACAGCAATATCTATTACCCTTCTGAGGTAACCAACGATTCGTCACCAGGTGGAGTACACTCTGAAAGGAGTGACTATGACTCTCATATGACACACAACTAGTGTCGTATTGCTTCTGGTAGACGCCACAGTAACAAGAAACGTGAAAGTGGCTGCGAAATTAGGACGAGGAGCTATGACGCACTCAAGGTATCTAGTGCAGCGTCACCTGGAGGACTGCATCAGTAAAGGCTAGTAATCCCTGGCAGGCATTACGATGACTCACTTAAGATACACAACTAGTGACATATCGGTTCTGGCACACTGGCCACAGTAACAAAATATATGAATCTGGGAGAGCAACTGTGACGAGTAACTATGACTCTCGTAATAGGCCATAGACTCAATACCTGGAGTATTGACTCAGATAACTCGAGGAACGCCTTGCAATAGTAACAATGACTTTCTTACGGTTCACAACTGGTGACAAATTCGTTCTGGCAGTCTGGCTCCAGTAACAAAAATGGGTCACTGCGTAAGCAACTGGGATGGGTAACTATGACTCTCTTAAGGTAGCCAATGATCGTCACCTGGAATATTGAATCAGGAAACTCGAGTAACCCTTGTCTATAGTAACGATGACTTTCGTAGATTACACAACCTGTGACATATCGGTGCCAGCAGACTGGCCACAGTTACAATGTATTTTAATTTGGGTGGTCAACCGACAGCAATATCTATTACCCATCTGAGGTAACCGACGATTCGTCACCAGGTGGAGTACACTCTGAAAGGAGTGACTATTACTCTCATATGACACACAACTAGTGTCGTATTGCTTCTGGCAGACGCCACAGTAACAAGAAACGTGAAAGTGGCTGCGAAATTAGGACGAGGAGCTATGACGCACTCAAGGTATCTAGTGCAGCGTCACCTGGAGGACTGCATCAGTAAAGGCTAGTAATCCCTGGCAGGCATTACGATGACTCACTTAAGATACACAACTAGTGACATATCGGTTCTGGCAGACTGGCCACAGTAACAAAATATATGAATCTGGGAGAGCAACTGTGACGAGTAACTATTACTCTCGTAATAGGCCAATGACTCAATACCTGGAGTATTGACTCAGATAACTCGAGGAACGCCTTCCAATAGGAACAATGACTTTCTTACGGTTCACAACTGGTGACAAATCCGTTCTGGCAGTCTGGCACCAGTAACAAAAATGAGACACTGCGTGAGCAACTGGGATGGGTAACTATGACTCTCTTAAGGCAGCCAATGATCGTCACCAGGAATATTGAATCAGGAAACTCGAGTAACCCTTGGCTATAGTAACGATGACTTTCGTAGATTACACAACCTGTGAGATATCGGTGCTGGAGGACTGGCCACAGTTACAATGTATTTTAATTTGGGTGGTCAACCGACAACAATATCTATTACCCTTCTGAAGTAACCGACGATTCGTCACCAGGTGGAATACACTCTGAAAGGAGTGACTATTACTCTCATATGACACACATCTAGTGTCGTATCGCTTCTATCAGACGCCACAGTAACAAGAAACGTGAAACTGGCTGCGAAATTAGAAGGAGGAGCTATGACGCACTCAAGGTATCTAGTGCAGCGTCACCTGGAGGACTGCATCACTAAAGTCTAGTAATCCCTGGCAGGCATAACGGTGACTCACTTAAGATACACAACTAGTGACATATCGGATCTGGCAGACTGGCCACAGTAACAAAATATATGAATCTGGGTGAGCAACTGTGACGAGTAACTATGACTCTCGTAGTAGGCCAATGACTCAATACCTGGAGTATTGACTCAGATAACTCGAGGAACGCCTTCCAATAGGAACAATGACTTTCTTACGGTTCACAACTGGTGACAAATCCGTTCTGGCAGTCTGGCACCAGTAACAAAAATGAGACACTGCGTGAGCAACTGAGATGGGTAACTATGACTCTCTTAAGGTAGCCAATGATAGTCACCAGGAATATTGAATCAGGAAACTCGAGTAACCCTTGGCTATAGTAACGATGACTTTCGTAGATTACACAACCTGTGACATATCGGTACTGGCAGACTGGCCACAGTTACAATGTATTTTAATTTGGGTGGTCAACCGACAGCAATATCTATTACCCTTCTGAGGTAACCGACGATTCGTCACCAGGTGGAGTACACTCTGAAAGGAGTGACTATGACTCTCATATGACACACAACTAGTGTCGTATTGCTTCTGGCAGACGCCACAGTAACAAGAAACGTGAAAGTGGCTGCGAAATTAGGACGAGGAGCTATGACGCACTCAAGGTAGCTAGTGCAGCGTCACCTGGAGGACTGCATCAGTAAAGGCTAGTAATCCCTGGCAGGCATTACGATGACTCACTTAAGATACACAACTAGTGACATATCGGTTCTGGCAGACTGGCCACAGTAACAAAATATATGAACCTGGGAGAGCAACTGTGACAAGTAACTATGACTCTCGTAATAGGCCAATGACTCAATACCTGGAGTATTGACTCAGATAACTCGAGGAACGCCTTGCAATAGTAACAATGATTTTCTTACGGTTCACAACTGGTGACAAATTCGTTCTGGCAGTCTGGCTCCAGTAACAAAAATGAGACACTGCGTAAGCAACTGGGATGGGTAACTACGACTCTCTTAAGGTAGCCAATGATAGTCACCAGGAATATTGAATCAGGAAACTCGAGTAAACCTCGTCTATAGAACGATGACTTTCGTAGATTACACAACCTGTGACATATCGGTGGCAGCAGACTGGCCACAGTTACAATGTATTTTAATTTGGGTGGTCAACCGACAGCAATATCTATTACCCTTCTGAGGTAACCGACGATTCGTCACCAGGTGGAGTACACTCTGAAAGGAGTGACTATTACTCTCATATGACACACAACTAGTGTCGTATCGCTTCTATCAGACGCCACAGTAACAAGAAACGTGAAAGTGGCTGCGAAATTAGGACGAGGAGCTATGACGCACTCAAGGTATCTAGTGCTGCGTCACCTGGAGGACTGCGTCACTAAAGTCTAGTAATCCATGGCAGGCATAACGGTGACTCACTTAAGATACACAACTAGTGACATATCGGTTGTGGCAGACTGGCCACAGTAACAAAATATATGAATCTGGGTGAGCAACTGTGACGAGTAACTATTACTCTCGTAATAGGCCAATGACTCAATACCTGGAGTATTGACTCAGATAACTCGAGGAACGCCTTCCAATAGGAACAATGACTTTCTTACGGTTCACAACTGGTGACAAATCCGTTCTGGCAGTCTGGCACCAGTAACAAAAATGAGACACTGCGTGAGCAACTGGGATGGGTAACTATGACTCTCTTAAGGCAGCCAATGATCGTCACCAGGAATATTGAATCAGGAAACTCGAGTAACCCTTGGCTATAGTAACGATGACTTTCGTAGATTACACAACCTGTGAGATATCGGTGCTGAAGGACTGGCCACAGTTACAATGTATTTTAATTTGGGTGGTCAACCGACAACAATATCTATTACCCTTCTGAAGTAACCGACGATTCGTCACCAGGTGGAATACACTCTGAAAGGAGTGACTATTACTCTCATATGACAAACATCTAGTGTCGTATCGCTTCTATCAGACGCCACAGTAACAAGAAACGTGAAAGTGGCTGCGAAATTAGAAGGAGGAGCTATGACGCACTCAAGGTATCTAGTGCAGCGTCACCTGGAGGATTGCATCACTAAAGTCTAGTAATCCCTTTCAGGCATAACGGTGACTCACTTAAGATACACAACTAGTGACATATCGGATCTGGCAGACTGGCCACAGTAACAAAATATATGAATCTGGGTGAGCAACTGTGACGAGTAACTATGACTCTCGTAATAGGCCAATGACTCAATACCTGGAGTATTGACTCAGATAACTCGAGGAACGCCTTCCAATAGGAACAATGACTTTCTTACGGTTCACAACTGGTGACAAATCCGTTCTGGCAGTCTGGCACCAGTAACAAAAATGAGACACTGCGTGAGCAACTGAGATGGGTAACTATGACTCTCTTAAGGTAGCCAATGATCGTCACCAGGAATATTGAATCAGGAAACTCGAGTAACCCTTGGCTATAGTAACGATGACTTTCGTAGATTACACAACCTGTGACATATCGGTACTGGCAGACTGGCCACAGTTACAATGTATTTTAATTTGGGTGGTCAACCGACAGCAATATCTATTATCCTTCTGAGGTAACCAACGATTCATCACCAGGTGGAGTACACTCTGAAAGGAGTGACTATGACTCTCATATGACACACAACTAGTGTCGTATTGCTTCTGGCAGACGCCACAGTAACAAGAAACGTGAAAGTGGCTGCGAAATTAGGACGAGGAGCTATGACGCACTCAAGGTAGCTAGTGCAGCGTCACCTGGAGGACTGCATCAGTAAAGGCTAGTAATCCCTGGCAGGCATTACGATGACTCACTTAAGATACACAACTAGTGACATATCGGTTCTGGCACACTGGCCACAGTAACAAAATATATGAATCTGGGAGAGCAACTGTGACGAGTAACTATGACTCTCGTAATAGGCCATAGACTCAATACCTGGAGTATTGACTCAGATAACTCGAGGAACGCCTTGCAATAGTAACAATGACTTTCTTACGGTTCACAACTGGTGACAAATTCGTTCTGGCAGTCTGGCTCCAGTAACAAAAATGGGACACTGCGTAAGCAACTGGGATGGGTAACTATGACTCTCTTAAGGTAGCCAATGATCGTCACCTGGAATATTGAATCAGGAAACTCGAGTAACCCTTGTCTATAGTAACGATGACTTTCGTAGATTACACAACCTGTGACATATCGGTGCCAGCAGACTGGCCACAGTTACAATGTATTTTAATTTGGGTGGTCAACCGACAGCAATATCTATTATCCTTCTGAGGTAACCAACGATTCGTCACCAGGTGGAGTACACTCTGAAAGGAGTGACTATGACTCTCATATGACACACAACTAGTGTCGTATTGCTTCTGGCAGACGCCACAGTAACAAGAAACGTGAAAGTGGCTGCGAAATTAGGACGAGGAGCTATGACGCACTCAAGGTATCTAGTGCAGCGTCACCTGGAGGACTGCATCAGTAAAGGCTAGTAATCCCTGGCAGGCGTTACGATGACTCACTTAAGATACACAACTAGTGACATATCGGTTCTGGCAGACTGGCCACAGTAACAAAATATATGAATCTGGGAGAGCAACTGTGACGAGTAACTATTACTCTCGTAATAGGCCAATGACTCAATACCTGGAGTATTGACTCAGATAACTCGAGGAACGCCTTCCAATAGGAACAATGACTTTCTTACGGTTCACAACTGGTGACAAATCCGTTCTGGCAGTCTGGCACCAGTAACAAAAATGAGACACTGCGTGAGCAACTGGGATGGGTAACTATGACTCTCTTAAGGCAGCCAATGATCGTCACCAGGAATATTGAATCAGGAAACTCGAGTAACCCTTGGCTATAGTAACGATGACTTTCGTAGATTACACAACCTGTGAGATATCGGTGCTGAAGGACTGGCCACAGTTACAATGTATTTTAATTTGGGTGGTCAACCGTCAACAATATCTATTACCCTTCTGAAGTAACCGACGATTCGTCACCAGGTGGAATACACTCTGAAAGGAGTGACTATTACTCTCATATGACAAACATCTAGTGTCGTATCGCTTCTATCAGACGCCACAGTAACAAGAAACGTGAAAGTGGCTGCGAAATTAGAAGGAGGAGCTATGACGCACTCAAGGTATCTAGTGCAGCGTCACCTGGAGGATTGCATCACTAAAGTCTAGTAATCCCTTTCAGGCATAACGGTGACTCACTTAAGATACACAACTAGTGACATATCGGATCTGGCAGACTGGCCACAGTAACAAAATATATGAATCTGGGTGAGCAACTGTGACGAGTAACTATGACTCTCGTAATAGGCCAATGACTCAATACCTGGAGTATTGACTCAGATAACTCGAGGAACGCCTTCCAATAGGAACAATGACTTTCTTACGGTTCACAACTGGTGACAAATCCGTTCTGGCAGTCTGGCACCAGTAACAAAAATGAGACACTGCGTGAGCAACTGAGATGGGTAACTATGACTCTCTTAAGGTAGCCAATGATCGTCACCAGGAATATTGAATCAGGAAACTCGAGTAACCCTTGGCTATAGTAACGATGACTTTCGTAGATTACACAACCTGTGACATATCGGTACTGGCAGACTGGCCACAGTTACAATGTATTTTAATTTGGGTGGTCAACCGACAGCAATATCTATTATCCTTCTGAGGTAACCAACGATTCATCACCAGGTGGAGTACACTCTGAAAGGAGTGACTATGACTCTCATATGACACACAACTAGTGTCGTATTGCTTCTGGCAGACGCCACAGTAACAAGAAACGTGAAAGTGGCTGCGAAATTAGGACGAGGAGCTATGACGCACTCAAGGTAGCTAGTGCAGCGTCACCTGGAGGACTGCATCAGTAAAGGCTAGTAATCCCTGGCAGGCATTACGATGACTCACTTAAGATACACAACTAGTGACATATCGGTTCTGGCAGACTGGCCACAGTAACAAAATATATGAATCTGGGAGAGCAACTGTGACGAGTAACTATGACTCTCGTAATAGGCCAATGACTCAATACCTGGAGTATAGACTCAGATAACTCGAGGAACGCATTGCAATAGTAACAATGACTTTCTTACGGTTCACAACTGGTGACAAATTTTTTCTGGCAGTCTGGCTCCAGTAACAAAAATGAGACACTGCGTAAGCAACTGGGATGGGTAACTATGACTCTCTTAAGGTAGCCAATGATAGTCACCAGGAATATTGAATCAGGAAACTCGAGTAACCCTTGTCTATAGTAACGATGACTTTCGTAGATTACACAACCTGTGACATATCGGTGGCAGCAGACTGGCCACAGTTACAATGTATTTTAATTTGGGTGGTCAACCGACAGCAATATCTATTACCCTTCAGAGGTAACCGACGATTCGTCACCAGGTGGAGTACACTCTGAAAGGAGTGACTATTACTCTCATATGACACACAACTAGTGTCGTATCGCTTCTATCAGACGCCACAGTAACAAGAAACGTGAAAGTGGCTGCGAAATTAGGACGAGGAGCTATGACGCACTCAAGGTATCTAGTGCAGCGTCACCTGGAGGACTGCATCACTAAAGTCTAGTAATCCCTGGCAGGCATAACGGTGACTCACTTAAGATACACAACTAGTGACATATCGGTTCTGGCAGACTGGCCACAGTAACAAAATATATGAATCTGGGTGAGCAACTGTGACGAGTAACTATTACTCTCGTAATAGGCCAATGACTCAATACCTGGAGTATTGACTCAGATAACTCGAGGAACGCCTTCCAATAGGAACAATGACTTTCTTACGGTTCACAACTGGTGACAAATCCGTTCTGGCAGTCTGGCACCAGTAACAAAAATGAGACACTGCGTGAGCAACTGAGATGGGTAACTATGACTCTCTTAAGGTATCCAATGATCGTCACCAGGAATATTGAATCAGGAAACTCGAGTAACCCTTGGCTATTGTAACGATGATTTTCGTAGATTACACAACCTGTGACATATCGGTGGCAGCAGACTGGCCACAGTTACAATGTATTTTAATTTGGGTGGTCAACCGACAGCAATATCTATTACCCTTCTGAGGTAACCGACGATTCGTCACCAGGTGGAGTACACTCTGAAAGGAGTGACTATTACTCTCATATGACACACAACTAGTGTCGTATCGCTTCTATCAGACGCCACAGTAACAAGAAACGTGAAAGTGGCTGCGAAATTAGGACGAGGAGCTATGACGCACTCAAGGTATCTAGTGCAGCGTCACCTGGAGGACTGCATCACTAAAGTCTAGTAATCCCTGGCAGGCATAACGGTGACTCACTTAAGATACACAACTAGTGACATATCGGTTCTGGCAGACTGGCCACAGTAACAAAATATATGAATCTGGGTGAGCAACTGTGACGAGTAACTATTACTCTCGTAATAGGCCAATGACTCAATACCTGGAGTATTGACTCAGATAACTCGAGGAACGCCTTCCAATAGGAACAATGACTTTCTTACGGTTCACAACTGGTGACAAATCCGTTCTGGCAGTCTGGCACCAGTAACAAAAATGAGACACTGCGTGAGCAACTGGGATGGGTAACTATGACTCTCTTAAGGGATCCAATGATCGTCACCAGGAATATTGAATCAGGAAACTCGAGTAACCCTTGGCTATAGTAACGATGATTTTCGTAGATTACACAACCTGTGACATATCGGTGCTGGCAGACTAGCCACAGTTACAATGTATTTTAATTTGGGTGGTCAACCGACAGAAATATCTATTACCCTTCTGAGGTAACCAACGATTCGTCATCAGGTGGAGTACACTCTGAAAGGAGTGACTATGACTCTCATATGACACACAACTAGTGTCGTATCGCTTCTGGCAGACGCCACAGTAACAAGAAACGTGAAAGTGGCTGCGAAATTAGGACGAGGAGCTATGACGCACTCAAGGTATCTAGTGCAGCGTTACCTGGAGGACTGCATCACTAAAGTCTAGTAATCCCTGGCAGACATAACGGTGACTCACTTAAGATAGACAACTAGTGACATATCGGTTCTGGCAGACTGGCCACAATAACAAAATATAGGAATCAGGGTGAGCAACTGTGACGAGTAACTATTACTCTCGTAATAGGCCAATGACTCAATACCTGGAGTATTGACTCAGATAACTCGAGGAACGCCTTCCAATAGGAACAATGACTTTCTTACGGTTCACAACTGGTGACAAATCCGTTCTGGCAGTTGGCTCCAGTAACAAAAATGAGACACTGCGTGAGCAACTGGGATGGGTAACTATGACTCTCTTAAGGTAGCCAATGATCGTCACCAGGAATACTGAATCAGGAAACTCGAGTAACCCTTGGCTATAGTAACGATGATTTTCGTAGATTACACAACCTGTGACATATCGGTGCTGGCAGACTGGCCACAGTTACAATGTATTTTAATTTGGGTGGTCAACCGACAGCAATATCTATTACCCTTCTTAGGTAACCAACGATTCGTCACCAGGTGGAGTACACTCTGAAAGGAGTGACTATGACTCTCATATGACACACAACTAGTGTCGTATCGCTTCTGGCAGACGCCACAGTAACAAGAAACGTGAAAGTGGCTGCGAAATTAGGACGAGGAGCTATGACGCACTCAAGGTAGCTAGTGCAGCGTCACCTGGAGGACTGCATCAGTAAAGGCTAGTAATCCCTGGCAGGCATTACGATGACTCACTTAAGATACACAACTAGTGACATATCGGTTCTGGCAGACTGGCCACAGTAACAAAACATATGAATCTGGGTGAGCAACTGTGACGAGTAACTATTACTCTCGTAATAGGCCAATGACTCAATACCTGGAGTATTGACTCAGATAACTCGAGGAACGCCTTCCAATAGGAACAATGACTTTCTTACGGTTCACAACTGGTGACAAATCCGTTCTGGCAGTCTGGCACCAGTAACAAAAATGAGACACTGCGTGAGCAACTGGGATGGGTAACTATGACTCTCTTAAGGTAGCCAATGATCGTCACCAGGAATATTGAATCAGGAAACTCGAGTAACCCTTGGCTATAGTAACGATGATTTTCGTAGATTACACAACCTGTGACATATCGGTGCTGGCAGACTGGCCACAGTTACAATGTATTTTAATTTGGGTGGTCAACCGACAGCAATATCTATTACCCTTCTTAGGTAACCAACGATTCGTCACCAGGTGGAGTACACTCTGAAAGGAGTGACTATGACTCTCATATGACACACAACTAGTGTCGTATCGCTTCTGGCAGACGCCACAGTAACAAGAAACGTGAAAGTGGCTGCGAAATTAGGACGAGGAGCTATGACGCACTCAAGGTAGCTAGTGCAGCGTCACCTGGAGGACTGCATCAGTAAAGGCTAGTAATCCCTGGCAGGCATTACGATGACTCACTTAAGATACACAACTAGTGACATATCGGTTCTGGCAGACTGGAAACAGTAACAAAACATATGAACCTGGGTGAGCAACTGTGACGAGTAACTATTACTCTCGTAATAGGCCAATGACTCAATACCTGGAGTATTGACTCAGGTAACTCGAGGAACGCCTTCCAATAGGAACAATGACTTTCTTACGGTTCACAACTGGTGACAAATCCGTTCTGGCAGTCTGGCACCAGTAACAAAAATGAGACACTGCGTGAGCAACTGGGATGGGTAACTATGACTCTCTTACGGTAGCCAATGATCGTCACCAGGAATATTGAATCAGGAAACTCGAGTAACCCTTGGCTATAGTAACGATGACTTTCGTAGATTACACAACCTGTGACATATCGGTGCTGGAGGACTGGCCACAGTTACAATGTATTTTAATTTGGGTGGTCAACCGACAACAATATCTATTACCCTTCTGAAGTAACCGACGATTCGTCACCAGGTGGAATACACTCTGAAAGGAGTGACTATTACTCTCATATGACACACATCTAGTGTCGTATCGCTTCTATCAGACGCCACAGTAACAAGAAACGTGAAACTGGCTGCGAAATTAGAAGGAGGAGCTATGACGCACTCAAGGTATCTAGTGCAGCGTCACCTGGAGGACTGCATCAGTAAAGGCTAGTAATCCCTGGCAGGCATTACGATGACTCACTTAAGATACACAACTAGTGACATATCGGTTCTGGCAGACTGGCCACAGTAACAAAATATATGAATCTGGGAGAGCAACTGTGACGAGTAACTATGACTCTCGTAATAGGCCAATGACTCAATACCTGGAGTATTGACTCAGATAACTCGAGGAACGCATTGCAATAGTAACAATGACTTTCTTACGGTTCACAACTGGTGACAAATTCGTTCTGGCAGTCTGGCTCCAGTAACAAAAATGAGACACTGCGTAAGCAACTGGGATGGGTAACTATGACTCTCTTAAGGTAGCCAATGATCGTCACCAGGAATATTGAATCAGGAAACTCGAGTAACCCTTGTCTATAGTAACGATGACTTTCGTAGATTACACAACCTGTGACATATCGGTTGCAGCAGACTGGCCACAGTTACAATGTATTTTAATTTGGGTGGTCAACCGACAGCAATATCTATTACCCTTCTGAGGTAACCGACGATTCGTCAGCAGGTGGAGTACACTCTGAAAGGAGTGACTATGACTCTCATATGACACACAACTAGTGTCGTATCGCTTCTGGCAGACGCCACAGTAACAAGAAACGTGAAAGTGGCTGCGAAATTAGGACGAGGAGCTATGACGCACTCAAGGTATCTAGTGCAGCGTCACCTGGAGGACTGCGTCACTAAAGTCTAGTAATCCATGGCAGGCATAACGGTGACTCACTTAAGATACACAACTAGTGACATATCGGTTCTGGCAGAGTGGCCACAGTAACAAAATATATGAATCTGGGTGAGCAACTGTGACGAGTAACTATGACTCTCGTAATAGGCCAATGACTCAATACCTGGAGTATTGACACAGATAACTCGAGGAACGCCTTGCAATAGTAACAATGACTTTCTTACGGTTCACAACTGGTGACAAATTCGTTCTGGCAGTCTGGCTCCAGTAACAAAAATGAGACACTGCGTAAGCAACTGGGATGGGTAACTATGACTCTCTTAAGGTAGCCAATGATCGTCACCAGGAATATTGAATCAGGAAACTCGAGTAACCCTTGTCTATAGTAACGATGACTTTCGTAGATTACACAACCTGTGACATATCGGTGCCAGCAGACTGGCCCCAGTTACAATGTATTTTAATTTGGGTGGTCAACCGACAGCAATATCTATTACCCTTCTGAGGTAACCGACGATTCGTCACCAGGTGGAGTACACTCTGAAAGGAGTGACTATTACACTCATATGACACACAACTAGTGTCGTATCGCTTCTATCAGACGCCACAGTAACAAGAAACGTGAAAGTGGCTGCGAAATTAGGACGAGGAGCTATGACGCACTCAAGGTATCTAGTGCAGCGTCACCTGGAGGACTGCATCACTAAAGTCTAGTAATCCCTGGCAGGCATAACGGTTACTCACTTAAGATACACAACTAGTGACATATCGGTTCTGGCAGACTGGCCACAGTAACAAAATATATGAATCTGGGTGAGCAACTGTGACGAGTAACTATGACTCTCGTAATAGGCCAATGACTCAATACCTGGAGTATTGACTCAGATAACTCGAGGAACGCCTTCCAATAGGAACAATGACTTTCTTACGGTTCACAACTGGTGACAAATCCGTTCTGGCAGTCTGGCACCAGTAACAAAAATGAGACACTGCGTGAGCAACTGGGATGGGTAACTATGACTCTCTTAAGGTAGCCAATGATCGTCACCAGGAATATTGAATCAGGAAACTCGAGTAACCCTTGGCTATAGTAACGATGACTATCGTAGATTACACAACCTGTGACATATCGGTGCTGGCAGACTGACCACAGTTACAATGTATTTTAATGTGGGTGGTCAACCGACAGGAATATCTATTACCCTTCTAAGGTAACCAACGATTCGTCACCAGGTGGAGTACACTCTGAAAGGAGTGACTATGACTCTCATATGACACACAACTAGTGTCGTATCGCTTCTGGCAGACGCCACAGTAACAAGAAACGTGAAAGTGGCTGCGAAATTAGGACGAGGAGCTATGACGCACTCAAGGTATCTAGTGCAGCGTCACCTGGAGGACTGCATCACTAATGTCTAGTAATCCCTGGCAGGCATAACGGTGACTCACTTAAGATACACAACTAGTGACATATCGGTTCTGGCAGACTGGCCACAGTAACAAAATATATGAATCTGGGTGAGCAACTGTGACGAGTAACTATGACTCTCGTAATAGGCCAATGAGTCAATACCTGGAGTATTGACTCAGATAACTCGAGGAACGCCTTGCAATAGTAACAATGACTTTCTTACGGTTCACAACTGGTGACAAATACGTTCTGGCAGTCTGGCACCAGTAACAAAAATGAGACACTGCGTGAGCAACTGGGATGGGTAACTATGACTCTCTTAAGGTAGCCAATGATCGTCACCAGGAATATTGAATCAGGAAACTCGAGTAACCCTTGGCTATAGTAACGATGATTTTCGTAGATTACACAACCTGTGACATATCGGTGCTGGCAGACTGGCCACAGTTACAATGTTTTTTAATTGGGTGGTCAACCGACAGAAATATCTATTACCCTTCTGAGGTAACCAACGATTCGTCATCAGGTGGAGTACACTCTGAAAGGAGTGACTATGACTCTCATATGACACACAACTAGTGTCGTATCGCTTCTGGCAGACGCCACAGTAACAAGAAACGTGAAAGTGGCTGCGAAATTAGGACGAGGAGCTATGACGCACTCAAGGTATCTAGTGCAGCGTTACCTCGAGGACTGCATCACTAAAGTCTAGTAATCCCTGGCAGACATAACGGTGACTCACTTAAGATACACAACTAGTGACATATCGGTTCTGGCAGACTGGCCACAGTAACAAAATATATGAGTCAGGGTGAGCAACTGTGACGAGTAACTATTACTCTCGTAATAGGCCAATGACTCAATACCTGGAGTATTGACTCAGATAACTCGAGGAACGCCTTCCAATAGGAACAATGACTTTCTTACGGTTCACAACTGGTGACAAATCCGTTCTGGCAGTCTGGCACCAGTAACAAAAATGAGACACTGCGTGAGCAACTGGGATGGGTAACTATGACTCTCTTAAGGTAGCCAATGATCGTCACCAGTAATATTGAATCAGGAAACTCGAGTAACCCTTGGCTATAGTAACGATGATTTTCGTAGATTACACAACCTGTGACATATCGGTGCTGGCAGACTGGCCACAGTTACAATGTATTTTAATTTGGGTGGTCAACCGACAGCAATATCTATTACCCTTCTTAGGTAACCAACGATTCGTCACCAGGTGGAGTACACTCTGAAAGGAGTGACTATGACTCTCATATGACACACAACTAGTGTCGTATCGCTTCTATCAGACGCCACAGTAACAAGAAACGTGAAAGTGGCTGCGAAATTAGGACGAGCAGCTATGACGCACTCAAGGTAGCTAGTGCAGCGTCACCTGGAGGACTGCATCAGTAAAGGCTAGTAATCCCTGGCAGGCATTACGATGACTCACTTAAGATACACAACTAGTGACATATCGGTTCTGGCAGACTGGCCACAGTAACAAAACATATGAATCTGGGAGAGCAACTGTGACGAGTAACTATGACTCTCGTAATAGGCCAATGACTCAATACCTGGAGTATTGACTCAGATAACTCGAGGAACGCCTTGCAATAGTAACAATGACTTTCTTACGGTTCACAACTGGTGACAAATTCGTTCTGGCAGTCTGGCTCCAGTAACAAAAATGAGACACTGCGTAAGCAACTGGGATGGGTAACTATGACTCTCTTAAGGTAGCCAATGATCGTCACCAGGAATATTGAATCAGGAAACTCGAGTAACCCTTGTCTATAGTAACGATGACTTTCGTAGATTACACAACCTGTGACATATCGGTGCCAGCAGACTGGCCCCAGTTACAATGTATTTTAATTTGGGTGGTCAACCGACAGCAATATCTATTACCCTTCTGAGGTAACCGACGTTTCGTCACCAGGTGGAGTACACTCTGAAAGGAGTGACTATTACTCTCATATGACACACAACTAGTGTCGTATCGCTTCTATCAGACGCCACAGTAACAAGAAACGTGAAAGTGGCTGCGAAATTAGGACGAGGAGCTATGACGCACTCAAGGTATCTAGTGCAGCGTCACCTGGAGGACTGCATCACTAAAGTCTAGTAATCCCTGGCAGGCATAACGGTGACTCACTTAAGATACACAACTAGTGACATATCGGTTCTGGCAGACTGGCCACAGTAACAAAATATATGAATCTGGGTGAGCAACTGTGACGAGTAACTATGACTCTCGTAATAGGCCAATGACTCAATACCTGGAGTATTGACTCAGATAACTCGAGGAACGCCTTCCAATAGGAACAATGACTTTCTTACGGTTCACAACTGGTGACAAATCCGTTCTGGCAGTCTGGCACCAGTAACAAAAATGAGACACTGCGTGAGCAACTGGGATGGGTAACTATGACTCTCTTAAGGTAGCCAATGATCGTCACCAGGAATATTGAATCAGGAAACTCGAGTAACCCTTGGCTATAGTAACGATGACTTTCGTAGATTACACAACCTGTGACATATCGGTGCTGGCAGACTGGCCACAGTTACAATGTATTTTAATGTGGGTGGTCAACCGACAGGAATATCTATTACCCTTCTGAGGTAACCAACGATTCGTCATCAGGTGGAGTACACTCTGAAAGGAGTGACTATGACTCTCATATGACACACAACTAGTGTCGTATCGCTTCTGGCAGACGCCACAGTAACAAGAAACGTGAAAGTGGCTGCGAAATTAGGACGAGGAGCTATGACGCACTCAAGGTATCTAGTGCAGCGTCACCTGGAGGACTGCATCACTAAAGTCTAGTAATCCCTGGCAGGCATAACGGTGACTCACTTAAGATACACAACTAGTGACATATCGGTTCTGGCAGACTGGCCACAGTAACAAAATATATGAATCTGGGTGAGCAACTGTGACGAGTAACTATGACTCTCGTAATAGGCCAATGACTCAATACCTGGAGTATTGACTCAGATAACTCGAGGAACACCTCCCAATAGGAACAATGACTTTCTTACGGTTCACAACTGGTGACAAATCCGTTCTGGCAGTCTGGCACCAGTAACAAAAATGAGACACTGCGTGAGCAACTGGGATGGGTAACTATGACTCTCTTAAGGTAGCCAATGATCGTCACCAGGAATATTGAATCAGGAACCTCGAGTAACCCTTGGCTATAGTAACGATGACCTTCGTAGATTACACAACCTGTGACATATCGGTGCTGGCAGACTGGCCACAGTTACAATGTATTTTAATTTGGGTGGTCAACCGACAGCAATATCTATTACCCTTCTGAGGTAACCAACGATTCGCCACCAGGTGGAGTACACTCTGAAAGGAGTGACTATGACTCTCATATGACACACAACTAGTGTCGTATCGCTTCTGGCAGACGCCACAGTAACAAGAAACATGAAACTGGCTGCGAAATTAGGACGAGGAGCTATGACGCACTCAAGGTAGCTAGTGCAGCGTCACCTGGAGGACTGCATCAGTAAAGGCTAGTAATCCCTGGCAGGCATTACGATGACTCACTTAAGATACACAACTAGTGACATATCGGTTCTGGCAGACGCCACAGTAACAAGAAACATGAATCAGGGTGAGCAACTGTGACGAGTAACTATGACTCTCGTAATAGGCCAATGACTCAATACCTGGAGTATTGACTCAGATAACTCGAGGAACGCCTTGCAATAGTAACAATGACTTTCTTACGGTTCACAACTGGTGACAAATCCGTTCTGGCAGTCTGGCACCAGTAACAAAAATGAGACACTGCGTGAGCAACTGGGATGGGTAACTATGACTCTCTTAAGGTAGCCAATGATCGTCACCAGGAATATTGAATCAGGAAACTCGAGTAACCCTTGGCTATAGTAACGATGACTTTCGTAGATTACACAACCTGTGACATATCGGTGCTGGCAGACTGGCCACAGTTACAATGTATTTTAATGTGGGTGGTCAACCGACAGGAATATCTATTACCCTTCTGAGGTAACCAACGATTCGTCACCAGGTGGAGTACACTCTGAAAGGAGTGACTATGACTCTCATATGACACACAACTAGTGTCGTATCGCTTCTGGCAGACGCCACAGTAAAAGGAAACGTGAAACTGGCTGCGAAATTAGGACGAGGAGCTATGACGCACTCAAGGTATCTAGTGCAGCGTCACCTCGAGGACTGCATCACTAAAGTCTAGTAATCCCTTTCAGGCATAACGTTGACTCACTTAAGATACACAACTAGTGACATATCGGTTCTGGCAGACTGGCCACAGTAACAAAATATATGAATCTGGGTGAGCAACTGTGACGAGTAACTATGACTCTCGTAATAGGCCAATGACACAATACCTGGAGTATTGACTCAGATAACTCGAGGAACGCCTTCCAATAGGAACAATGACTTTCTTACGGTTCACAACTGGTGACAAATCCGTTCTGGCAGTCTGGCACCAGTAACAAAAATGAGACACTGCGTGAGCAACTGGGATGGGTAACTATGACTCTCTTAAGGTAGCCAATGATCGTCACCAGGAATATTGAATCAGGAAACTCGAGTAACCCTTGGCTATAGTAACGATGACTTTCGTAGATTACACAACCTGTGACATATCGGTGCTGGCAGACTGGCCACAGTTACAATGTATTTTAATTTGGGTGGTCAACCGACAGGAATATCTATTACCCTTCTGAGGTAACCAACGATTCGTCACCAGGTGGAGTACACTCTGAAAGGAGTGACTATTACTCTCATATGACACACAACTAGTGTCGTATCGCTTCTGGCAGACGCCACAGTAACAAGAAACGTGAAAGTGGCTGCGAAATTAGGACGAGGAGCTATGACGCACTCAAGGTATCTAGTGCAGCGTCACCTGGAGGACTGCATCACTAAAGTCTAGTAATCCCTGGCAGGCATAACGGTGACTCACTTAAGATACACAACTAGTGACATATCGGTTCTGGCAGACGCCACAGTAACAAAATATATGAATCTGGGTGAGCAACTGTGACGAGTAACTATGACTCTCGTAATAGGCCAATGACTCAATACCTGGAGTATTGACTCAGATAACTCGAGGAACGCCTTCCAATAGGAACAATGACTTTCTTACGGTTCACAACTGGTGACAAATCCGTTCTGGCAGTCTGGCACCAGTAACAAAAATGAGACACTGCGTGAGCAACTGGGATGGGTAACTATGACTCTCTTAAGGTAGCCAGTGATCGTCACCAGGAATATTGAATCAGGAAACTCGAGTAACCCTTGTCTATAGTAACGATGACCTTCGTAGATTACACAACCTGTGACAAATCGGTGCTGGCAGACTGGCCACAGTTACAATGTATTTTAATTTGGGTGGTCAACCGACAGCAATATCTATTACCCTTCTGAGGTAACCAACGATTCGCCACCAGGTGGAGTACACTCTGAAAGGAGTGACTATGACTCTCATATGACACACAACTAGTGTCGTATCGCTTCTGGCAGACGCCACAGTAACAAGAAACATGAAACTGGCTGCGAAATTAGGACGAGGAGCTATGACGCACTCAAGGTAGCTAGTGCAGCGTCACCTGGAGGACTGCATCAGTAAAGGCTAGTAATCCCTGGCAGGCATTACGATGACTCACTTAAGATACACAACTAGTGACATATCGGTTCTGGCAGACGCCACAGTAACAAGAAACATGAATCAGGGTGAGCAACTGTGACGAGTAACTATGACTCTCGTAATAGGCCAATGACTCAATACCTGGAGTATTGACTCAGATAACTCGAGGAACGCCTTGCAATAGTAACAATGACTTTCTTACGGTTCACAACTGGTGACAAATCCGTTCTGGCAGTCTGGCACCAGTAACAAAAATGAGACACTGCGTGAGCAACTGGGATGGGTAACTATGACTCTCTTAAGGTAGCCAATGATCGTCACCAGGAATATTGAATCAGGAAACTCGAGTAACCCTTGGCTATAGTAACGATGACTTTCGTAGATTACACAACCTGTGACATATCGGTGCTGGCAGACTGGCCACAGTTACAATGTATTTTAATGTGGGTGGTCAACCGACAGGAATATCTATTACCCTTCTGAGGTAACCAACGATTCGTCACCAGGTGGAGTACACTCTGAAAGGAGTGACTATGACTCTCATATGACACACAACTAGTGTCGTATCGCTTCTGGCAGACGCCACAGTAAAAGGAAACGTGAAACTGGCTGCGAAATTAGGACGAGGAGCTATGACGCACTCAAGGTATCTAGTGCAGCGTCACCTCGAGGACTGCATCACTAAAGTCTAGTAATCCCTTTCAGGCATAACGGTGACTCACTTAAGATACACAACTAGTGACATATCGGTTCTGGCAGACTGGCCACAGTAACAAAATATATGAATCTGGGTGAGCAACTGTGACGAGTAACTATGACTCTCGTAATAGGCCAATGACACAATACCTGGAGTATTGACTCAGATAACTCGAGGAACGCCTTCCAATAGGAACAATGACTTTCTTACGGTTCACAACTGGTGACAAATCCGTTCTGGCAGTCTGGCACCGGTAACAAAAATGAGACACTGCGTGAGCAACTGGGATGGGTAACTATGACTCTCTTAAGGTAGCCAATGATCGTCACCAGGAATATTGAATCAGGAAACTCGAGTAACCCTTGGCTATAGTAACGATGACTTTCGTAGATTACACAACCTGTGACATATCGGTGCTGGCAGACTGGCCACAGTTACAATGTATTTTAATTTGGGTGGTCAACCGACAGGAATATCTATTACCCTTCTGAGGTAACCAACGATTCGTCACCAGGTGGAGTACACTCTGAAAGGAGTGACTATTACTCTCATATGACACACAACTAGTGTCGTATCGCTTCTGGCAGACGCCACAGTAACAAGAAACGTGAAAGTGGCTGCGAAATTAGGACGAGGAGCTATGACGCACTCAAGGTATCTAGTGCAGCGTCACCTGGAGGACTGCATCACTAAAGTCTAGTAATCCCTGGCAGGCATAACGGTGACTCACTTAAGATACACAACTAGTGACATATCGGTTCTGGCAGACGCCACAGTAACAAAATATATGAATCTGGGTGAGCAACTGTGACGAGTAACTATGACTCTCGTAATAGGCCAATGACTCAATACCTGGAGTATTGACTCAGATAACTCGAGGAACGCCTTCCAATAGGAACAATGACTTTCTTACGGTTCACAACTGGTGACAAATCCGTTCTGGCAGTCTGGCACCAGTAACAAAAATGAGACACTGCGTGAGCAACTGGGATGGGTAACTATGACTCTCTTAAGGTAGCCAGTGATCGTCACCAGGAATATTGAATCAGGAAACTCGAGTAACCCTTGTCTATAGTAACGATGACCTTCGTAGATTACACAACCTGTGACAAATCGGTGCTGGCAGACTGGCCACAGTTACAATGTATTTTAATTTGGGTGGTCAACCGACAGCAATATCTATTACCCTTCTGAGGTAACCAACGATTCGCCACCAGGTGGAGTACACTCTGAAAGGAGTGACTATGACTCTCATATGACACACAACTAGTGTCGTATCGCTTCTGGCAGACGCCACAGTAACAAGAAACATGAAACTGGCTACGAAATTAGGACGAGGAGCTATGACGCACTCAAGGTAGCTAGTGCAGCGTCACCTGGAGGACTGCATCAGTAAAGGCTAGTAATCCCTGGCAGGCATTACGATGACTCACTTAAGATACACAACTAGTGACATATCGGTTCTGGCAGACTGGCCACAGTAACAAAATATATGAATCAGGGTGAGCAACTGTGACGAGTAACTATGACTCTCGTAATAGGCCAATGACTCAATACCTGGAGTATTGACTCAGATAACTCGAGGAACGCCTTGCAATAGTAACAATGACTTTCTTACGGTTCACAACTGGTGACAAATCCGTTCTGGCAGTCTGGCACCAGTAACAAAAATGAGACACTGCGTGAGCAACTGGGATGGGTAACTATGACTCTCTTAAGGTAGCCAATGATCGTAACCAGGAATATTGAATCAGGAAACTCGAGTAACCCTTGGCTATAGTAACGACGACTTTCGTAGATTACACAACCTGTGACATATCGGTGCTGGCAGACTGGCCACAGTTACAATGTATTTTAATGTGGGTGGTCAACCGACAGGAATATCTATTACCCTTCTGAGGTAACCAACGATTCGTCACCAGGTGGAGTACACTCTGAAAGGAGTGACTATGACTCTCATATGACACACAACTTGTGTCGTATCGCTTCTGGCAGACGACACAGTAACAAGAAACGTGAAAGTGGCTGCGAAATTAGGACGAGGAGCTATGACGCACTCAAGGTAGCTAGTGCAGCGTCACCTGAAGGACTGCATCAATAAAGGCTAGTAATCCCTGGCAGGCATTACGATGACTCACTTAAGATACACAACTAGTGACATATCGGTTCTGGCAGACTGGCGACAGTAACAAAATATATGAATCTGGGAGAGCAACTGTGACGAGTAACTATGACTCTCGTAATCGGCCAATGACTCAATACCTGGAGTATTGACTCAGATAACTCGAGGAACGCCTTGCAATAGTAACAATGACTTTCTTACGGTTCACAACTGGTGACAAATTCGTTCTGGCAGTCTGGCTCCAGTAACAAAAATGAGACACTGCGTAAGCAACTGGGATGGGTAACTATGACTCTCTTAAGGTAGCCAATGATCGTCACCAGGAATATTGAATCAGGAAACTCGAGTAACCCTTGTCTATAGTAACGATGACTTTCGTAGATTACACAACCTGTGACATATCGGTGCCAGCAGACTGGCCCCAGTTACAATGTATTTTAATTTGGGTGGTCAACCGACAGCAATATCTATTACCCTTCTGAGGTAACCGACGATTCGTCACCAGGTGGAGTACACTCTGAAAGGAGTGACTATTACTCTCATATGACACACAACTAGTGTCGTATCGCTTCTATCAGACGCCACAGTAACAAGAAACGTGAAACTGGCTGCGAAATTAGGACGAGGAGCTATGACGCACTCAAGGTATCTAGTGCAGCGTTACCTGGAGGACTGCATCACTAAAGTCTAGTAATCCCTGGCAGACATAACGGTGACTCACTTAAGATACACAACTAGTGACATATCGGTTCTGGCAGACTGGCCACAGTAACAAAATATATGAATCAGGGTGAGCAACTGTGACGAGTAACTATTACTCTCGTAATAGGCCAATGACTCAATACCTGGAGTATTGACTCATATAACTCGAGGAACGCCTTCCAATAGGAACAATGACTTTCTTACGGTTCACAACTGGTGACAAATCCGTTCTGGCAGTCTGGCACCAGTAACAAAAATGAGACACTGCGTGAGCAACTGGGATGGGTAACTATGACTCTCTTAAGGTAGCCAATGATCGTCACCAGGAATATTGAATCAGGAAACTCGAGTAACCCTTGGCTATAGTAACGATGATTTTCGTAGATTACACAACCTGTGACATATCGGTGCTGTCAGACTGGCCACAGTTACAATGTATTTTAATTTGGGTGGTCAACCGACAGGAATAACTATTACCCTTCTGAGGTAACAAACGATTCGTCACCAGGTGGAGTACACTCTGAAAGGAGTGACTATGACTCTCATATGACACACAACTAGTGTCGTATCGCTTCTGGCAGACGCCACAGTAACAAGAAACGTGAAAGTGGCTGCGAAATTAGGACGAGGAGCTATGACGCACTCAAGGTAGCTAGTGCAGCGTCACCTGGAGGACTGCATCAGTAAAGGCTAGTAACCCCTGGCAGGCATTACGATGACTCACTTAAGATACACAACTTGTGACATATCGGTTCTATCAGACTGGCCACAGTAACAAAACATATGAATCTGGGAGAGCAACTGTGACGAGTAACTATGACTCTCGTAATAGGCCAATGACTCAATACCTGGAGTATTGACTCAGATAACTCGAGGAACGCCTTGCAATAGTAACAATGACTTTCTTATGGTTCACAACTGGTGACAAATTCGTTCTGGCAGTCTGGCTCCAGTAACAAAAATGAGACACTGCGTAAGCAACTGGGATGGGTAACTATGACTCTCTTAAGGTAGCCAATGATCGTCACCAGGAATATTGAATCAGGAAACTCGAGTAACCCTTGGCTATAGTAACGATGACTTTCGTAGATTACACAACCTGTGACATATCGGTGCTGGCAGACTGGCCACAGTTACAATGTATTTTAATTTGGGTGGTCAACCGACAGGAATATCTATTACCCTTCTGAGGTAACCAACGATTCGTCACCAGGTGGAGTACACTCTGAAAGGAGTGACTATGACTCTCATATGACACACAACTAGTGTCGTATCGCTTCTGGCAGACGCCACAGTAACAAGAAACGTGAAAGTGGCTGCGAAATTAGGACGAGGAGCTATGACGCACTCAAGGTATCTAGTGCAGCGTCACCTGGAGGACTGCATCACTAAAGTCTAGTAATCCCTGACAGGCATAACGGTGACTCACTTAAGATACACAACTAGTGACATATCGGTTCTGGCAGACGCCACAGTAACAAAATATATGAATCTGGGTGAGCAACTGTGACGAGTAACTATGACTCTCGTAATAGGCCAATGACTCAATACCTGGAGTATTGACTCAGATAACTCGAGGAATGCCTTCCAATAGGAACAATGACTTTCTTACGGTTCACAACTGGTGACAAATCCGTTCTGGCAGTCTGGCACCAGTAACAAAAATGAGACACTGCGTGAGCAACTGGGATGGGTAACTATGACTCTCTTAAGGTAGCCAGTGATCGTCACCAGGAATATTGAATCAGGAAACTCGAGTAACCCTTGTCTATAGTAACGATGACCTTCGTAGATTACACAACCTGTGACAAATCGGTGCTGGCAGACTGGCCACAGTTACAATGTATTTTAATTTGGGTGGTCAACCGACAGCAATATCTATTACCCTTCTGAGGTAACCAACGATTCGCCACCAGGTGGAGTACACTCTGAAAGGAGTGACTATGACTCTCATATGACACACAACTAGTGTCGTATCGCTTCTGGCAGACGCCACAGTAACAAGAAACATGAAACTGGCTGCGAAATTAGGACGAGGAGCTATGACGCACTCAAGGTAGCTAGTGCAGCGTCACCTGGAGGACTGCATCAGTAAAGGCTAGTAATCCCTGGCAGGCATTACGATGACTCACTTAAGATACACAACTAGTGACATATCGGTTCTGGCAGACTGGCCACAGTAACAAAATATATGAATCTGGGTGAGCAACTGTGACGAGTAACTATGACTCTCGTAATAGGCCAATGACTCAATACCTGGAGTATTGACTCAGATAACTCGAGGAACGCCTTCCAATAGTAACAATGACTTTCTTACGGTTCACAACTGGTGACAAATCCGTTCTGGCAGTCTGGCACCAGTAACAAAAATGAGACACTGCGTGAGCAACTGGGATGGGTAACTATGACTCTCTTAAGGTAGCCAATGATCGTCACCAGGAATATTGAATCAGGAAACTCGAGTAACCCTTGGCTATAGTAACGATGACTTTCGTAGATTACACAACCTGTGACATATCGGTGCTGGCAGACTGGCCACAGTTACAATGTATTTTAATGTGGGTGGTCAACCGACAGGAATATCTATTACCCTTCTGAGGTAACCAACGATTCGTCACCAGGTGGAGTACACTCTGAAAGGAGTGACTATGACTCTCATATGACACACAACTAGTGTCGTATCGCTTCTGGCAGACGCCACAGTAACAAGAAACGTGAAAGTGGCTGCGAAATTAGGACGAGGAGCTATGACGCACTCAAGGTATCTAGTGCAGCGTCACCTGGAGGACTGCATCACTAAAGTCTAGTAATCCCTGGCAGGCATAACGGTGACTCACTTAAGATACAAACTAGTGACATATCGGTTCTGGCAGACTGGCCACAGTAACAAAATATATGAATCTGGGTGAGCAACTGTGACGAGTAACTATGACTCTCGTAATAGGCCAATGAGTCAATACCTGGAGTATTGACTCAGATAACTCGAGGAACGCCTTCCAATAGGAACAATGACTTTCTTACGGTTCACAACTGGTGACAAATCCGTTCTGGCAGTCTGGCACCAGTAACAAAAATGAGACACTGCGTGAGCAACTGGGATGGGTAACTATGACTCTCTTAAGGTAGCCAATGATCGTCACCAGGAATATTGAATCAGGAAACTCGAGTAACCCTTGGCTATAGTAACGATGACCTTCGTAGACTACACAACCTGTGACATATCGGTGCTGGCAGACTGGCCACAGTTACAATGTATTTTAATTTGGGTGGTCAACCGACAGCAATATCTATTACCCTTCTGAGGTAACCAACGATTCGCCACCAGGTGGAGTACACTCTGAAAGGAGTGACTATGACTCTCATATGACACACAACTAGTGTCGTATCGCTTCTGGCAGACGCCACAGTAACAAGAAACATGAAACTGGCTGCGAAATTAGGACGAGGAGCTATGACGCACTCAAGGTAGCTAGTGCAGCGTCACCTGGAGGACTGCATCAGTAAAGGCTAGTAATCCCTGGCAGGCATTACGATGACTCACTTAAGATACACAACTAGTGACATATCGGTTCTGGCAGACGCCACAGTAACAAGAAACATGAATCAGGGTGAGCAACTGTGACGAGTAACTATGACTCTCGTAATTGGCCAATGACTCAATACCTGGAGTATTGACTCAGATAACTCGAGGAACGCCTTGCAATAGTAACAATGACTTTCTTACGGTTCACAACTGTTGACAAATCCGTTCTGGCAGTCTGGCACCAGTAACAAAAATGAGACACTGCGTGAGCAACTGGGATGGGTAACTATGACTCTCTTAAGGTAGCCAATGATCGTCACCAGGAATATTGAATCAGGAAACTCGAGTAACCCTTGGCTATAGTAACGATGACTTTCGTAGATTACACAACCTGTGACATATCGGTGCTGGCAGACTGGCCACAGTTACAATGTATTTTAATGTGGGTGGTCAACCGACAGGAATATCTATTACCCTTCTGAGGTAACCAACGATTCGTCACCAGGTGGAGTACACTCTGAAAGGAGTGACTATGACTCTCATATGACACACAACTAGTGTCGTATCGCTTCTGGCAGACGCCACAGTAACAAGAAACGTGAAACTGGCTGCGAAATTAGGACGAGGAGCTATGACGCACTCAAGGTATCTAGTGCAGCGTCACCTCGAGGACTGCATCTTTAAAGTCTAGTAATCCCTTTCAGGCATAACGGTGACTCACTTAAGATACACAACTAGTGACATATCGGTTCTGGCAGACTGGCCACAGTAACAAAATATATGAATCTGGGTGAGCAACTGTGACGAGTAACTATGACTCTCGTAATAGGCCAATGACTCAATACCTGGAGTATTGACTCAGATAACTCGAGGAACGCCTTCCAATAGGAACAATGACTTTCTTACGGTTCACAACTGGTGACAAATCCGTTCTGGCAGTCTGGCACCAGTAACAAAAATGAGACACTGCGTGAGCAACTGGGATGGGTAACTATGACTCTCTTAAGGTAGCCAATGATCGTCACCAGGAATATTGAATCAGGAAACTCGAGTAACCCTTGGCTATAGTAACGATGACTTTCGTAGATTACACAACCTGTGACATATTGGTGCTGGCAGACTGGCCACAGTTACAATGTATTTTAATTTGGGTGGTCAACCGACAGGAATATCTATTACCCTTCTGAGGTAACCAACGATTCGTCACCAGGTGGAGTACACTCTGAAAGGAGTGACTGTGACTCTCATATGACACACAACTAGTGTCGTATCGCTTCTGGCAGACGCCACAGTAACAAGAAACGTGAAAGTGGCTGCGAAATTAGGACGAGGAGCTATGACGCACTCAAGGTATCTAGTGCAGCGTCACCTGGAGGACTGCATCACTAAAGTCTAGTAATCCCTGGCAGGCATAACGGTGACTCACTTAAGATACACAACTAGTGACATATCGGTTCTGGCAGACGCCACAGTAACAAAATATATGAATCTGGGAGAGCAACTGTGACGAGTAACTATGACTCTCGTAATAGGCCAATGACTCAATACCTGGAGTATTGACTCAGATAACTCGAGGAACGCCTTCCAATAGGAACAATGACTTTCTTACGGTTCACAACTGGTGACAAATCCGTTCTGGCAGTCTGGCACCAGTAACAAAAATGAGACACTGCGTGAGCAACTGGGATGGGTAACTATGACTCTCTTAAGGTAGCCAGTGATCGTCACCAGGAATATTGAATCAGGAAACTCGAGTAACCCTTGTCTATAGTAACGATAACCTTCGTAGATTACACAACCTGTGACAAATCGGTGCTGGCAGACTGGCCACAGTTACAATGTATTTTAATTTGGGTGGTCAACCGACAGCAATATCTATTACCCTTCTGTGGTAACCAACGATTCGCCACCAGGTGGAGTACACTCTGAAAGGAGTGACTATGACTCTCATATGACACACAACTAGTGTCGTATCGCTTCTGGCAGACGCCACAGTAACAAGAAACATGAAACTGGCTGCGAAATTAGGACGAGGAGCTATGACGCACTCAAGGTAGCTAGTGCAGCGTCACCTGGAGGACTGCATCAGTAAAGGCTAGTAATCCCTGGCAGGCATTACGATGACTCACTTAAGATACACAACTAGTGACATATCAGTTCTGGCAGACTGGCCACAGTAACAAAATATATGAATCAGGGTGAGCAACTGTGACGAGTAACTATGACTCTCGTAATAGGCCAATGACTCAATACCTGGAGTATTGACTCAGATAACTCGAGGAACGCCTTGCAATAGTAACAATGACTTTCTTACGGTTCACAACTGGTGACAAATCCGTTCTGGCAGTCTGGCACCAGTAACAAAAATGAGACACTGCGTGAGCAACTGGGATGGGTAACTATGACTCTCTTAAGGTAGCCAATGATCGTAACCAGGAATATTGAATCAGGAAACTCGAGTAACCCTTGGCTATAGTAACGATGACTTTCGTAGATTACACAACCTGTGACATATCGGTGCTGGCAGACTGGCCACAGTTACAATGTATTTTAATGTGGGTGGTCAACCGACAGGAATATCTATTACCCTTCTGAGGTATCCAACGATTCGTCACCAGGTGGAGTACACTCTGAAAGGAGTGACTATGACTCTCATATGACACACAACTACTGTCGTATCGCTTCTGGCAGACGACACAGTAACAAGAAACGTGAAAGTGGCTGCGAAATTAGGACGAGGAGCTATGACGCACTCAAGGTAGCTAGTGCAGCGTCACCTGAAGGACTGCATCAATAAAGGCTAGTAATCCCTGGCAGGCATTACGATGACTCACTTAAGATACACAACTAGTGACATATCGGTTCTGGCAGACTGGCGACAGTAACAAAATATATGAATCTGGGAGAGCAACTGTGACGAGTAACTATGACTCTCGTAATAGGCCAATGACTCAATACCTGGAGTATTGACTCAGATAACTCGAGGAACGCCTTGCAATAGTAACAATGACTTTCTTACGGTTCACAACTGGTGACAAATTCGTTCTGGCAGTCTGGCTCCAGTAACAAAAATGAGACACTGCGTAAGCAACTGGGATGGGTAACTATGACTCTCTTAAGGTAGCCAATGATCGTCACCAGGAATATTGAATCAGGAAACTCGAGTAACCCTTGTCTATAGTAACGATGACTTTCGTAGATTACACAACCTGTGACATATCGGTGCCAGCAGACTGGCCCCAGTTACAATGTATTTTAATTTGGGTGGTCAACCGACAGCAATATCTATTACCCTTCTGAGGTAACCGACGATTCGTCACCAGGTGGAGTACACTCTGAAAGGAGTGACTATTACTCTCATATGACACACAACTAGTGTCGTATCGCTTCTATCAGACGCCACAGTAACAAGAAACGTGAAACTGGCTGCGAAATTAGGACGAGGAGCTATGACGCACTCAAGGTATCTAGTGCAGCGTTACCTGGAGGACTGCATCACTAAAGTCTAGTAATCCCTGGCAGACATAACGGTGACTCACTTAAGATACACAACTAGTGACATATCGGTTCTGGCAGACTGGCCACAGTAACAAAATATATGAATCAGGGTGAGCAACTGTGACGAGTAACTATTACTCTCGTAATAGGCCAATGACTCAATACCTGGAGTATTGACTCATATAACTCGAGGAACGCCTTCCAATAGGAACAATGACTTTCTTACGGTTCACAACTGGTGACAAATCCGTTCTGGCAGTCTGGCACCAGTAACAAAAATGAGACACTGCGTGAGCAACTGGGATGGGTAACTATGACTCCCTTAAGGTAGCCAATGATCGTCACCAGGAATATTGAATCAGGAAACTCGAGTAACCCTTGGCTATAGTAACGATGATTTGCGTAGATTACACAACCTGTGACATATCGGTGCTGGCAGACTGGCCACAGTTACAATGTATTTTAATTTGGGTGGTCAACCGACAGCAATAACTATTACCCTTCTGAGGTAACAAACGATTCGTCACCAGGTGGAGTACACTCTGAAAGGAGTGACTATGACTCTCATATGACACACAACTAGTGTCGTATCGCTTCTGGCAGACGCCACAGTAACAAGAAACGTGAAAGTGGCTGCGAAATTAGGACGAGGAGCTATGACGCACTCAAGGTAGCTAGTGCAGCGTCACCTGGAGGACTGCATCAGTAAAGGCTAGTAATCCCTGGCAGGCATTACGATGACTCACTTAAGATACACAACTAGTGACATATCGGTTCTATCAGACTGGCCACAGTAACAAAACATATGAATCTGGGAGAGCAACTGTGACGAGTAACTATGACTCTCGTAATAGGCCAATGACTCAATACCTGGAGTATTGACTCAGATAACTCGAGGAACGCCTTGCAATAGTAACAATGACTTTCTTATGGTTCACAACTGGTGACAAATTCGTTCTGGCAGTCTGGCTCCAGTAACAAAAATGAGACACTGCGTAAGCAACTGGGATGGGTAACTATGACTCTCTTAAGGTAGCCAATGATCGTCACCAGGAATATTGAATCAGGAAACTCGAGTAACCCTTGTCTATAGTAACGATGACTTTCGTAGATTACACAACCTGTGACATATCGGTGCCAGCAGACTGGCCACAGTTACAATGTATTTTAATTTGGGTGGTCAACCGACAGCAATATCTATTACCCTTCTGAGGTAACCGACGATTCGTCACCAGGTGGAGTACACTCTGAAAGGAGTGACTATTACTCTCATATGACACACAACTAGTGTCGTATCGCTTCTATCAGACGCCACAGTAACAAGAAACGTGAAACTGGCTGCGAAATTAGGACGAGGAGCTATGACGCACTCAAGGTATCTAGTGCAGCGTCACCTGGAGGACTGCATCACTAAAGTCTAGTAATCCCTGGCAGGCATAACGGTTACTCACTTAAGATACACAACTAGTGACATATCGGTTCTGGCAGACTGGCCACAGTAACAAAATATATGAATCTGGGTGAGCAACTGTGACGAGTAACTATGACTCTCGTAATAGGCCAATGACTCAATACCTGGAGTATTGACTCAGATAACTCGAGGAACGCCTTGCAATAGTAACAATGACTTTCTTATGGTTCACAACTGGTGACAAATTCGTTCTGGCAGTCTGGCTCCAGTAACAAAAATGAGACACTGCGTGAGCAACTGGGATGGGTAACTATGACTCTCTTAAGGTAGCCAGTGATCGTCACCAGGAATATTGAATCAGGAAACTCGAGTAACCCTTGTCTATAGTAACGATAACCTTCGTAGATTACACAACCTGTGACAAATCGGTGCTGGCAGACTGGCCACAGTTACAATGTATTTTAATTTGGGTGGTCAACCGACAGCAATATCTATTACCCTTCTGTGGTAACCAACGATTCGCCACCAGGTGGAGTACACTCTGAAAGGAGTGACTATGACTCTCATATGACACACAACTAGTGTCGTATCGCTTCTGGCAGACGCCACAGTAACAAGAAACATGAAACTGGCTGCGAAATTAGGACGAGGAGCTATGACGCACTCAAGGTAGCTAGTGCAGCGTCACCTGGAGGACTGCATCAGTAAAGGCTAGTAATCCCTGGCAGGCATTACGATGACTCACTTAAGATACACAACTAGTGACATATCAGTTCTGGCAGACTGGCCACAGTAACAAAATATATGAATCAGGGTGAGCAACTGTGACGAGTAACTATGACTCTCGTAATAGGCCAATGACTCAATACCTGGAGTATTGACTCAGATAACTCGAGGAACGCCTTGCAATAGTAACAATGACTTTCTTACGGTTCACAACTGGTGACAAATCCGTTCTGGCAGTCTGGCACCAGTAACAAAAATGAGACACTGCGTGAGCAACTGGGATGGGTAACTATGACTCTCTTAAGGTAGCCAATGATCGTAACCAGGAATATTGAATCAGGAAACTCGAGTAACCCTTGGCTATAGTAACGATGACTTTCGTAGATTACACAACCTGTGACATATCGGTGCTGGCAGACTGGCCACAGTTACAATGTATTTTAATGTGGGTGGTCAACCGACAGGAATATCTATTACCCTTCTGAGGTATCCAACGATTCGTCACCAGGTGGAGTACACTCTGAAAGGAGTGACTATGACTCTCATATGACACACAACTAGTGTCGTATCGCTTCTGGCAGACGACACAGTAACAAGAAACGTGAAAGTGGCTGCGAAATTAGGACGAGGAGCTATGACGCACTCAAGGTAGCTAGTGCAGCGTCACCTGAAGGACTGCATCAATAAAGGCTAGTAATCCCTGGCAGGCATTACGATGACTCACTTAAGATACACAACTAGTGACATATCGGTTCTGGCAGACTGGCGACAGTAACAAAATATATGAATCTGGGAGAGCAACTGTGACGAGTAACTATGACTCTCGTAATAGGCCAATGACTCAATACCTGGAGTATTGACTCAGATAACTCGAGGAACGCCTTGCAATAGTAACAATGACTTTCTTACGGTTCACAACTGGTGACAAATTCGTTCTGGCAGTCTGGCTCCAGTAACAAAAATGAGACACTGCGTAAGCAACTGGGATGGGTAACTATGACTCTCTTAAGGTAGCCAATGATCGTCACCAGGAATATTGAATCAGGAAACTCGAGTAACCCTTGTCTATAGTAACGATGACTTTCGTAGATTACACAACCTGTGACATATCGGTGCCAGCAGACTGGCCCCAGTTACAATGTATTTTAATTTGGGTGGTCAACCGACAGCAATATCTATTACCCTTCTGAGGTAACCGACGATTCGTCACCAGGTGGAGTACACTCTGAAAGGAGTGACTATTACTCTCATATGACACACAACTAGTGTCGTATCGCTTCTATCAGACGCCACAGTAACAAGAAACGTGAAACTGGCTGCGAAATTAGGACGAGGAGCTATGACGCACTCAAGGTATCTAGTGCAGCGTTACCTGGAGGACTGCATCACTAAAGTCTAGTAATCCCTGGCAGACATAACGGTGACTCACTTAAGATACACAACTAGTGACATATCGGTTCTGGCAGACTGGCCACAGTAACAAAATATATGAATCAGGGTGAGCAACTGTGACGAGTAACTATTACTCTCGTAATAGGCCAATGACTCAATACCTGGAGTATTGACTCATATAACTCGAGGAACGCCTTCCAATAGGAACAATGACTTTCTTACGGTTCACAACTGGTGACAAATCCGTTCTGGCAGTCTGGCACCAGTAACAAAAATGAGACACTGCGTGAGCAACTGGGATGGGTAACTATGACTCCCTTAAGGTAGCCAATGATCGTCACCAGGAATATTGAATCAGGAAACTCGAGTAACCCTTGGCTATAGTAACGATGATTTGCGTAGATTACACAACCTGTGACATATCGGTGCTGGCAGACTGGCCACAGTTACAATGTATTTTAATTTGGGTGGTCAACCGACAGCAATAACTATTACCCTTCTGAGGTAACAAACGATTCGTCACCAGGTGGAGTACACTCTGAAAGGAGTGACTATGACTCTCATATGACACACAACTAGTGTCGTATCGCTTCTGGCAGACGCCACAGTAACAAGAAACGTGAAAGTGGCTGCGAAATTAGGACGAGGAGCTATGACGCACTCAAGGTAGCTAGTGCAGCGTCACCTGGAGGACTGCATCAGTAAAGGCTAGTAATCCCTGGCAGGCATTACGATGACTCACTTAAGATACACAACTAGTGACATATCGGTTCTATCAGACTGGCCACAGTAACAAAACATATGAATCTGGGAGAGCAACTGTGACGAGTAACTATGACTCTCGTAATAGGCCAATGACTCAATACCTGGAGTATTGACTCAGATAACTCGAGGAACGCCTTGCAATAGTAACAATGACTTTCTTATGGTTCACAACTGGTGACAAATTCGTTCTGGCAGTCTGGCTCCAGTAACAAAAATGAGACACTGCGTAAGCAACTGGGATGGGTAACTATGACTCTCTTAAGGTAGCCAATGATCGTCACCAGGAATATTGAATCAGGAAACTCGAGTAACCCTTGTCTATAGTAACGATGACTTTCGTAGATTACACAACCTGTGACATATCGGTGCCAGCAGACTGGCCACAGTTACAATGTATTTTAATTTGGGTGGTCAACCGACAGCAATATCTATTACCCTTCTGAGGTAACCGACGATTCGTCACCAGGTGGAGTACACTCTGAAAGGAGTGACTATTACTCTCATATGACACACAACTAGTGTCGTATCGCTTCTATCAGACGCCACAGTAACAAGAAACGTGAAACTGGCTGCGAAATTAGGACGAGGAGCTATGACGCACTCAAGGTATCTAGTGCAGCGTCACCTGGAGGACTGCATCACTAAAGTCTAGTAATCCCTGGCAGGCATAACGGTTACTCACTTAAGATACACAACTAGTGACATATCGGTTCTGGCAGACTGGCCACAGTAACAAAATATATGAATCTGGGTGAGCAACTGTGACGAGTAACTATGACTCTCGTAATAGGCCAATGACTCAATACCTGGAGTATTGACTCAGATAACTCGAGGAACGCCTTGCAATAGTAACAATGACTTTCTTATGGTTCACAACTGGTGACAAATTCGTTCTGGCAGTCTGGCTCCAGTAACAAAAATGAGACACTGCGTGAGCAACTGGGATGGGTAACTATGACTCTCTTAAGGTAGCCAGTGATCGTCACCAGGAATATTGAATCAGGAAACTCGAGTAACCCTTGTCTATAGTAACGATAACCTTCGTAGATTACACAACCTGTGACAAATCGGTGCTGGCAGACTGGCCACAGTTACAATGTATTTTAATTTGGGTGGTCAACCGACAGCAATATCTATTACCCTTCTGTGGTAACCAACGATTCGCCACCAGGTGGAGTACACTCTGAAAGGAGTGACTATGACTCTCATATGACACACAACTAGTGTCGTATCGCTTCTGGCAGACGCCACAGTAACAAGAAACATGAAACTGGCTGCGAAATTAGGACGAGGAGCTATGACGCACTCAAGGTAGCTAGTGCAGCGTCACCTGGAGGACTGCATCAGTAAAGGCTAGTAATCCCTGGCAGGCATTACGATGACTCACTTAAGATACACAACTAGTGACATATCAGTTCTGGCAGACTGGCCACAGTAACAAAATATATGAATCAGGGTGAGCAACTGTGACGAGTAACTATGACTCTCGTAATAGGCCAATGACTCAATACCTGGAGTATTGACTCAGATAACTCGAGGAACGCCTTGCAATAGTAACAATGACTTTCTTACGGTTCACAACTGGTGACAAATCCGTTCTGGCAGTCTGGCACCAGTAACAAAAATGAGACACTGCGTGAGCAACTGGGATGGGTAACTATGACTCTCTTAAGGTAGCCAATGATCGTAACCAGGAATATTGAATCAGGAAACTCGAGTAACCCTTGGCTATAGTAACGATGACTTTCGTAGATTACACAACCTGTGACATATCGGTGCCAGCAGACTGGCCACAGTTACAATGTATTTTAATTTGGGTGGTCAACCGACAGCAATATCTATTACCCTTCTGAGGTAACCGACGATTCGTCACCAGGTGGAGTACACTCTGAAAGGAGTGACTATTACTCTCATATGACACACAACTAGTGTCGTATCGCTTCTATCAGACGCCACAGTAACAAGAAACGTGAAACTGGCTGCGAAATTAGGACGAGGAGCTATGACGCACTCAAGGTATCTAGTGCAGCGTCACCTGGAGGACTGCATCACTAAAGTCTAGTAATCCCTGGCAGGCATAACGGTTACTCACTTAAGATACACAACTAGTGACATATCGGTTCTGGCAGACTGGCCACAGTAACAAAATATATGAATCTGGGTGAGCAACTGTGACGAGTAACTATGACTCTCGTAATAGGCCAATGACTCAATACCTGGAGTATTGACTCAGATAACTCGAGGAACGCCTTGCAATAGTAACAATGACTTTCTTATGGTTCACAACTGGTGACAAATTCGTTCTGGCAGTCTGGCTCCAGTAACAAAAATGAGACACTGCGTGAGCAACTGGGATGGGTAACTATGACTCTCTTAAGGTAGCCAGTGATCGTCACCAGGAATATTGAATCAGGAAACTCGAGTAACCCTTGTCTATAGTAACGATAACCTTCGTAGATTACACAACCTGTGACAAATCGGTGCTGGCAGACTGGCCACAGTTACAATGTATTTTAATTTGGGTGGTCAACCGACAGCAATATCTATTACCCTTCTGTGGTAACCAACGATTCGCCACCAGGTGGAGTACACTCTGAAAGGAGTGACTATGACTCTCATATGACACACAACTAGTGTCGTATCGCTTCTGGCAGACGCCACAGTAACAAGAAACATGAAACTGGCTGCGAAATTAGGACGAGGAGCTATGACGCACTCAAGGTAGCTAGTGCAGCGTCACCTGGAGGACTGCATCAGTAAAGGCTAGTAATCCCTGGCAGGCATTACGATGACTCACTTAAGATACACAACTAGTGACATATCAGTTCTGGCAGACTGGCCACAGTAACAAAATATATGAATCAGGGTGAGCAACTGTGACGAGTAACTATGACTCTCGTAATAGGCCAATGACTCAATACCTGGAGTATTGACTCAGATAACTCGAGGAACGCCTTGCAATAGTAACAATGACTTTCTTACGGTTCACAACTGGTGACAAATCCGTTCTGGCAGTCTGGCACCAGTAACAAAAATGAGACACTGCGTGAGCAACTGGGATGGGTAACTATGACTCTCTTAAGGTAGCCAATGATCGTAACCAGGAATATTGAATCAGGAAACTCGAGTAACCCTTGGCTATAGTAACGATGACTTTCGTAGATTACACAACCTGTGACATATCGGTGCTGGCAGACTGGCCACAGTTACAATGTATTTTAATGTGGGTGGTCAACCGACAGGAATATCTATTACCCTTCTGAGGTATCCAACGATTCGTCACCAGGTGGAGTACACTCTGAAAGGAGTGACTATGACTCTCATATGACACACAACTAGTGTCGTATCGCTTCTGGCAGACGACACAGTAACAAGAAACGTGAAAGTGGCTGCGAAATTAGGACGAGGAGCTATGACGCACTCAAGGTAGCTAGTGCAGCGTCACCTGAAGGACTGCATCAATAAAGGCTAGTAATCCCTGGCAGGCATTACGATGACTCACTTAAGATACACAACTAGTGACATATCGGTTCTGGCAGACTGGCGACAGTAACAAAATATATGAATCTGGGAGAGCAACTGTGACGAGTAACTATGACTCTCGTAATAGGCCAATGACTCAATACCTGGAGTATTGACTCAGATAACTCGAGGAACGCCTTGCAATAGTAACAATGACTTTCTTACGGTTCACAACTGGTGACAAATTCGTTCTGGCAGTCTGGCTCCAGTAACAAAAATGAGACACTGCGTAAGCAACTGGGATGGGTAACTATGACTCTCTTAAGGTAGCCAATGATCGTCACCAGGAATATTGAATCAGGAAACTCGAGTAACCCTTGTCTATAGTAACGATGACTTTCGTAGATTACACAACCTGTGACATATCGGTGCCAGCAGACTGGCCCCAGTTACAATGTATTTTAATTTGGGTGGTCAACCGACAGCAATATCTATTACCCTTCTGAGGTAACCGACGATTCGTCACCAGGTGGAGTACACTCTGAAAGGAGTGACTATTACTCTCATATGACACACAACTAGTGTCGTATCGCTTCTATCAGACGCCACAGTAACAAGAAACGTGAAACTGGCTGCGAAATTAGGACGAGGAGCTATGACGCACTCAAGGTATCTAGTGCAGCGTTACCTGGAGGACTGCATCACTAAAGTCTAGTAATCCCTGGCAGACATAACGGTGACTCACTTAAGATACACAACTAGTGACATATCGGTTCTGGCAGACTGGCCACAGTAACAAAATATATGAATCAGGGTGAGCAACTGTGACGAGTAACTATTACTCTCGTAATAGGCCAATGACTCAATACCTGGAGTATTGACTCATATAACTCGAGGAACGCCTTCCAATAGGAACAATGACTTTCTTACGGTTCACAACTGGTGACAAATCCGTTCTGGCAGTCTGGCACCAGTAACAAAAATGAGACACTGCGTGAGCAACTGGGATGGGTAACTATGACTCCCTTAAGGTAGCCAATGATCGTCACCAGGAATATTGAATCAGGAAACTCGAGTAACCCTTGGCTATAGTAACGATGATTTGCGTAGATTACACAACCTGTGACATATCGGTGCTGGCAGACTGGCCACAGTTACAATGTATTTTAATTTGGGTGGTCAACCGACAGCAATAACTATTACCCTTCTGAGGTAACAAACGATTCGTCACCAGGTGGAGTACACTCTGAAAGGAGTGACTATGACTCTCATATGACACACAACTAGTGTCGTATCGCTTCTGGCAGACGCCACAGTAACAAGAAACGTGAAAGTGGCTGCGAAATTAGGACGAGGAGCTATGACGCACTCAAGGTAGCTAGTGCAGCGTCACCTGGAGGACTGCATCAGTAAAGGCTAGTAATCCCTGGCAGGCATTACGATGACTCACTTAAGATACACAACTAGTGACATATCGGTTCTATCAGACTGGCCACAGTAACAAAACATATGAATCTGGGAGAGCAACTGTGACGAGTAACTATGACTCTCGTAATAGGCCAATGACTCAATACCTGGAGTATTGACTCAGATAACTCGAGGAACGCCTTGCAATAGTAACAATGACTTTCTTATGGTTCACAACTGGTGACAAATTCGTTCTGGCAGTCTGGCTCCAGTAACAAAAATGAGACACTGCGTAAGCAACTGGGATGGGTAACTATGACTCTCTTAAGGTAGCCAATGATCGTCACCAGGAATATTGAATCAGGAAACTCGAGTAACCCTTGTCTATAGTAACGATGACTTTCGTAGATTACACAACCTGTGACATATCGGTGCCAGCAGACTGGCCACAGTTACAATGTATTTTAATTTGGGTGGTCAACCGACAGCAATATCTATTACCCTTCTGAGGTAACCGACGATTCGTCACCAGGTGGAGTACACTCTGAAAGGAGTGACTATTACTCTCATATGACACACAACTAGTGTCGTATCGCTTCTATCAGACGCCACAGTAACAAGAAACGTGAAACTGGCTGCGAAATTAGGACGAGGAGCTATGACGCACTCAAGGTATCTAGTGCAGCGTCACCTGGAGGACTGCATCACTAAAGTCTAGTAATCCCTGGCAGGCATAACGGTTACTCACTTAAGATACACAACTAGTGACATATCGGTTCTGGCAGACTGGCCACAGTAACAAAATATATGAATCTGGGTGAGCAACTGTGACGAGTAACTATGACTCTCGTAATAGGCCAATGACTCAATACCTGGAGTATTGACTCAGATAACTCGAGGAACGCCTTGCAATAGTAACAATGACTTTCTTATGGTTCACAACTGGTGACAAATTCGTTCTGGCAGTCTGGCTCCAGTAACAAAAATGAGACACTGCGTGAGCAACTGGGATGGGTAACTATGACTCTCTTAAGGTAGCCAGTGATCGTCACCAGGAATATTGAATCAGGAAACTCGAGTAACCCTTGTCTATAGTAACGATAACCTTCGTAGATTACACAACCTGTGACAAATCGGTGCTGGCAGACTGGCCACAGTTACAATGTATTTTAATTTGGGTGGTCAACCGACAGCAATATCTATTACCCTTCTGTGGTAACCAACGATTCGCCACCAGGTGGAGTACACTCTGAAAGGAGTGACTATGACTCTCATATGACACACAACTAGTGTCGTATCGCTTCTGGCAGACGCCACAGTAACAAGAAACATGAAACTGGCTGCGAAATTAGGACGAGGAGCTATGACGCACTCAAGGTAGCTAGTGCAGCGTCACCTGGAGGACTGCATCAGTAAAGGCTAGTAATCCCTGGCAGGCATTACGATGACTCACTTAAGATACACAACTAGTGACATATCAGTTCTGGCAGACTGGCCACAGTAACAAAATATATGAATCAGGGTGAGCAACTGTGACGAGTAACTATGACTCTCGTAATAGGCCAATGACTCAATACCTGGAGTATTGACTCAGATAACTCGAGGAACGCCTTGCAATAGTAACAATGACTTTCTTACGGTTCACAACTGGTGACAAATCCGTTCTGGCAGTCTGGCACCAGTAACAAAAATGAGACACTGCGTGAGCAACTGGGATGGGTAACTATGACTCTCTTAAGGTAGCCAATGATCGTAACCAGGAATATTGAATCAGGAAACTCGAGTAACCCTTGGCTATAGTAACGATGACTTTCGTAGATTACACAACCTGTGACATATCGGTGCTGGCAGACTGGCCACAGTTACAATGTATTTTAATGTGGGTGGTCAACCGACAGGAATATCTATTACCCTTCTGAGGTATCCAACGATTCGTCACCAGGTGGAGTACACTCTGAAAGGAGTGACTATGACTCTCATATGACACACAACTAGTGTCGTATCGCTTCTGGCAGACGACACAGTAACAAGAAACGTGAAAGTGGCTGCGAAATTAGGACGAGGAGCTATGACGCACTCAAGGTAGCTAGTGCAGCGTCACCTGAAGGACTGCATCAATAAAGGCTAGTAATCCCTGGCAGGCATTACGATGACTCACTTAAGATACACAACTAGTGACATATCGGTTCTGGCAGACTGGCGACAGTAACAAAATATATGAATCTGGGAGAGCAACTGTGACGAGTAACTATGACTCTCGTAATAGGCCAATGACTCAATACCTGGAGTATTGACTCAGATAACTCGAGGAACGCCTTGCAATAGTAACAATGACTTTCTTACGGTTCACAACTGGTGACAAATTCGTTCTGGCAGTCTGGCTCCAGTAACAAAAATGAGACACTGCGTAAGCAACTGGGATGGGTAACTATGACTCTCTTAAGGTAGCCAATGATCGTCACCAGGAATATTGAATCAGGAAACTCGAGTAACCCTTGTCTATAGTAACGATGACTTTCGTAGATTACACAACCTGTGACATATCGGTGCCAGCAGACTGGCCCCAGTTACAATGTATTTTAATTTGGGTGGTCAACCGACAGCAATATCTATTACCCTTCTGAGGTAACCGACGATTCGTCACCAGGTGGAGTACACTCTGAAAGGAGTGACTATTACTCTCATATGACACACAACTAGTGTCGTATCGCTTCTATCAGACGCCACAGTAACAAGAAACGTGAAACTGGCTGCGAAATTAGGACGAGGAGCTATGACGCACTCAAGGTATCTAGTGCAGCGTTACCTGGAGGACTGCATCACTAAAGTCTAGTAATCCCTGGCAGACATAACGGTGACTCACTTAAGATACACAACTAGTGACATATCGGTTCTGGCAGACTGGCCACAGTAACAAAATATATGAATCAGGGTGAGCAACTGTGACGAGTAACTATTACTCTCGTAATAGGCCAATGACTCAATACCTGGAGTATTGACTCATATAACTCGAGGAACGCCTTCCAATAGGAACAATGACTTTCTTACGGTTCACAACTGGTGACAAATCCGTTCTGGCAGTCTGGCACCAGTAACAAAAATGAGACACTGCGTGAGCAACTGGGATGGGTAACTATGACTCCCTTAAGGTAGCCAATGATCGTCACCAGGAATATTGAATCAGGAAACTCGAGTAACCCCTGGCTATAGTAACGATGATTTGCGTAGATTACACAACCTGTGACATATCGGTGCTGGCAGACTGGCCACAGTTACAATGTATTTTAATTTGGGTGGTCAACCGACAGCAATAACTATTACCCTTCTGAGGTAACAAACGATTCGTCACCAGGTGGAGTACACTCTGAAAGGAGTGACTATGACTCTCATATGACACACAACTAGTGTCGTATCGCTTCTGGCAGACGCCACAGTAACAAGAAACGTGAAAGTGGCTGCGAAATTAGGACGAGGAGCTATGACGCACTCAAGGTAGCTAGTGCAGCGTCACCTGGAGGACTGCATCAGTAAAGGCTAGTAATCCCTGGCAGGCATTACGATGACTCACTTAAGATACACAACTAGTGACATATCGGTTCTATCAGACTGGCCACAGTAACAAAACATATGAATCTGGGAGAGCAACTGTGACGAGTAACTATGACTCTCGTAATAGGCCAATGACTCAATACCTGGAGTATTGACTCAGATAACTCGAGGAACGCCTTGCAATAGTAACAATGACTTTCTTATGGTTCACAACTGGTGACAAATTCGTTCTGGCAGTCTGGCTCCAGTAACAAAAATGAGACACTGCGTAAGCAACTGGGATGGGTAACTATGACTCTCTTAAGGTAGCCAATGATCGTCACCAGGAATATTGAATCAGGAAACTCGAGTAACCCTTGTCTATAGTAACGATGACTTTCGTAGATTACACAACCTGTGACATATCGGTGCCAGCAGACTGGCCACAGTTACAATGTATTTTAATTTGGGTGGTCAACCGACAGCAATATCTATTACCCTTCTGAGGTAACCGACGATTCGTCACCAGGTGGAGTACACTCTGAAAGGAGTGACTATTACTCTCATATGACACACAACTAGTGTCGTATCGCTTCTATCAGACGCCACAGTAACAAGAAACGTGAAACTGGCTGCGAAATTAGGACGAGGAGCTATGACGCACTCAAGGTATCTAGTGCAGCGTCACCTGGAGGACTGCATCACTAAAGTCTAGTAATCCCTGGCAGGCATAACGGTTACTCACTTAAGATACACAACTAGTGACATATCGGTTCTGGCAGACTGGCCACAGTAACAAAATATATGAATCAGGGTGTGCAACTGTGACGAGTAACTATGACTCTCGTAATTGGCCAATGACTCAATACCTGGAGTATTGACTCAGATAACTCGAGGAACGCCTTGCAATAGTAACAATGACTTTCTTACGGTTCACAACTGGTGACAAATCCGTTCTGGCAGTCTGGCACCAGTAACAAAAATGAGACACTGCGTGAGCAACTGGGATGGGTAACTATGACTCTCTTAAGGTAGCCAATGATCGTCACCAGGAATATTGAATCAGGAAACTCGAGTAACCCTTGGCTATAGTAACGATGACTTTCGTAGATTACACAACCTGTGACATATCGGTGCTGGCAGACTGGCCACAGTTACAATGTATTTCAATGTGGGTGGTCAACCGACAGGAATATCTATTACCCTTCTGAGGTAACCAACGATTCGTCACCAGGTGGAGTACACTCTGAAAGGAGTGACTATGACTCTCATATGACACACAACTAGTGTCGTATCGCTTCTGGCAGACGCCACAGTAACAAGAAACGTGAAAGTGGCTGCGAAATTAGGACGAGGAGCTATGACGCACTCAAGGTAGCTAGTGCAGCGTCACCTGGAGGACTGCATCACTAAAGTCTAGTAATCCCTGGCAGGCATAACGGTGACTCACTTAAGATACACAACTAGTGACATATCGGTTCTGGCAGACTGGCCACAGTAACAAAATATATGAATCTGGGTGAGCAACTGTGACGAGTAACTATGACTCTCGTAATAGGCCAATGACTCAATACCTGGAGTATAGACTCAGATAACTCGAGGAACGCCTTCCAATAGGAACAATGACTGTCTTACGGTTCACAACTGGTGACAAATCCGTTCTGGCAGTCTGGCACCAGTAACAAAAATGAGACACTGCGTGAGCAACTGAGATGGGTAACTATGACTCTCTTAAGGTTGCCAATGATCGTCACCAGGAATATTGAATCAGGAAACTCGAGTAACCCTTGGCTATAGTAACGATGACTTTCGTAGATTACACAACCTGTGACATATCGGTGCCAGCAGACTGGCCACAGTTACAATGTATTTTAATGTGGGTGGTCAACCGACAGGAATATCTATTACCCTTCTGAGGTAACCAACGATTCGTCACCAGGTGGAGTACACTCTGAAAGGAGTGACTATGACTCTCATATGACACACAACTAGTGTCGTATCGCTTCTGGCAGACGCCACAGTAACAAGAAACGTGAAACTGGCTGCGAAATTAGGACGAGGAGCTATGACGCACTCAAGGTATCTAGTGCAGCGTCACCTGGAGGACTGCATCACTAAAGTCTAGTAATCCCTGGCAGGCATAACGGTGACTCACTTAAGATACACAACTAGTGACATATCGGTTCTGGCAGACTGGCCACAGTAACAAAATATATGAATCTGGGTGAGCAACTGTGACGAGTAACTATGACTCTCGTAATAGGACAATGACTCAATACCTGGAGTATTGACTCAGATAACTCGAGGAACGCCTTGCAATAGTAACAATGACTTTCTTACGGTTCACAACTGGTGACAAATCCGTTCTGGCAGTCTGGCACCAGTAACAAAAATGAGACACTGCGTGAGCAACTGGGATGGGTAACTATGACTCTCTTAAGGTAGCCAATGATCGTCACCAGGAATATTGAATCAGGAAACTCGAGTAACCCTTGGCTATAGTAACGATGACTTTCGTAGATTACACAACCTGTGACATATCGGTGCTGGCAGACTGGCCACAGTTACAATGTATTTTAATGTGGGTGGTCAACCGACAGGAATATCTATTACCCTTCTGAGGTAACCAACGATTCGTCACCAGGTGGAGTACACTCTGAAAGGAGTGACTATGACTCTCATATGACACACAACTAGTGTCGTATCGCTTCAGGCAGACGCCACAGTAACAAGAAACGTGAAACTGGCTGCGAAATTAGGACGAGGAGCTATGACGCACTCAAGGTATCTAGTGCAGCGTCACCTCGAGGACTGCATCACTAAAGTCTAGTAATCCCTTTCAGGCATAACGGTGACTCACTTAAGATACACAACTAGTGACATATCGGTTCTGGCAGACTGGCGACAGTAACAAAATATATGAATCTGGGAGAGCAACTGTGACGAGTAACTATGACTCTCGTAATAGGCCAATGACTCAATACCTGGAGTATTGACTCAGATAACTCGAGGAACGCCTTCCAATAGGAACAATGACTTTCTTACGGTTCCCAACTGGTGACAAATCCGTTCTGGCAGTCTGGCACCAGTAACAAAAATGAGACACTGCGTGAGCAACTGGGATGGGTTACTATGACTCTCTTAAGGTAGCCAATGATCGTCACCAGGAATATTGAATCAGGAAACTCGAGTAACCCTTGGCTATAGTAACGATGACCTTCGTAGATTACACAACCTGTGACATATCGATGCTGGCAGACTGGCCACAGTTACAATGTATTTTAATTTGGGTGGTCAACCGACAGCAATATCTATTACCCTTCTGAGGTAACCAACGATTCGCCACCAGGTGGAGTACACTCTGAAAGGAGTGACTATGACTCTCATATGACACACAACTAGTGTCGTATCGCTTCTGGCAGACGCCACAGTAACAAGAAACATGAAACTGGCTGCGAAATTAGGACGAGGAGCTATGACGCACTCAAGGTATCTAGTGCAGCGTCACCTGGAGGACTGCATCAGTAAAGGCTAGTAATCCCTGGCAGGCATTACGATGACTCACTTAAGATACACAACTAGTGACATATCGGTTCTGGCAGACGCCACAGTAACAAGAAACATGAATCAGGGTGAGCAACTGTGACGAGTAACTATGACTCTCGTAATAGGCCAATGACTCAATACCTGGAGTATTGACTCAGATAACTAGAGGAACGCCTTCCAATAGTAACAATGACTTTCTTATGGTTCACAACTGGTGACAAATCCGTTCTGGCAGTCTGGCACCAGTAACAAAAATGAGACACTGCGTGAGCAACTGGGATGGGTAACTATGACTCTCTAAAGGTAGCCAATGATCGTCACCAGGAATATTGAATCAGGAAACTCGAGTAACCCTTGTCTATAGTAACGATGACTTTCGTAGATTACACAACCTGTGACATATTGGTGCTGGCAGACTGGCCACAGTTACAATGTATTTTAATGTGGGTGGTCAACCGACAGGAATATCTATTACCCTTCTGAGGTAACCGACGATTCGTCACCAGGTGGAGTACACTCTGAAAGGAGTGACTATGACTCTCATATGACACACAACTAGTGTCGTATCGCTTCTGGCAGACGCCACAGTAACAAGAAACGTGAAACTGGCTGCGAAATTAGGACGAGGAGCTATGACGCACTCAAGGTATCTAGTGCAGCGTCACCTCGAGGACTGCATCACTAAAGTCTAGTAATCCCTTTCAGGCATAACGGTGACTCACTTAAGATACACAACTAGTGACATATCGGTTCTGGCAGACTGGCCACAGTAACAAAATATATGAATCTGGGTGAGCAACTGTGACGAGTAACTATGACTCTCGTAATAGGCCAATGACTCAATACCTGGAGTATTGACTCAGATAACTCGAGGAACGCCTTCCAATAGGAACAATGACTTTCTTACGGTTCACAACTGGTGACAAATCCGTTCTGGCAGTCTGGCACCAGTAACAAAAATGAGACACTGCGTGAGCAACTGGGATGGGTAACTATGACTCTCTTAAGGTAGCCAATGATCGTCACCAGGAATATTGAATCAGGAAACTCGAGTAACCCTTGGCTATAGTAACGATGACTTTCGTAGATTACACAACCTGTGACATATAGGTGCTGGCAGACTGGCCACAGTTACAATGTATTTTAATTTGGGTGGTCAACCGACAGGAATATCTATTACCCTTCTGAGGTAACCAACGATTCGTCACCAGGTGGAGTACACTCTGAAAGGAGTGACTATGACTCTCATATGACACACAACTAGTGTCGTATCGCTTCTGGCAGACGCCACAGTAACAAGAAACGTGAAAGTGGCTGCGTAATTAGGACGAGGAGCTATGACGCACTCAAGGTATCTAGTGCAGCGTCACCTGGAGGACTGCATCACTAAAGTCTAGTAATCCCTGGCAGGCATAACGGTGACTCACTTAAGATACACAACTAGTGACATATCGGTTCTGGCAGACTGGCCACAGTAACAAAATATATGAATCTGGGTGAGCAACTGTGACGAGTAACTATGACTCTCGTAATAGGCCAATGACTCAATACCTGGAGTATTGACTCAGATAACTCGAGGAACGCCTTCCAATAGGAACAATGACTTTCTTACAGTTCACAACTGGTGACAAATCCGTTCTGGCAGTCTGGCACCAGTAACAAAAATGAGACACTGCGTGAGCAACTGGGATGGGTAACTATGACTCTCTTAAGGTAGCCAGTGATCGTCACCAGGAATATTGAATCAGGAAACTCGAATAACCCTTGTCTATAGTAACGATGACCTTCGTAGATTACACAACCTGTGACAAATCGGTGCTGGCAGACTGGCCACAGTTACAATGTATTTTAATTTGGGTGGTCAACCGACAGGAATATCTATTACCCTTCTGAGGTAGCCAACGATTCGCCACCAGGTGGAGTACACTCTGAAAGGAGTGACTATGACTCTCATATGACACACAACTAGTGTCGTATCGCTTCTGGCAGACGACACAGTAACAAGAAACGTGAAAGTGGCTGCGAAATTAGGACGAGGAGCTATGACGCACTCAAGGTAGCTAGTGCAGCGTCACCTGGAGGACTGCATCAATAAAGGCTAGTAATCCCTGGCAGGCATTACGATGACTCACTTAAGATACACAACTAGTGACATATCGGTTCTGGCAGACTGGCCACAGTAACAAAATATATGAATCTGGGAGAGCAACTGTGACGAGTAACTATGACTCTCGTAATAGGCCAATGACTCAATACCTGGAGTATTGACTCAGATAACTCGAGGAACGCCTTGCAATAGTAACAATGACTTTCTTACGGTTCACAACTGGTGACAAATTCGTTCTGGCAGTCTGGCTCCAGTAACAAAAATGAGACACTACGTAAGCAACTGGGATGGGTAACTATGACTCTCTTAAGGTAGCCAATGATCGTCACCAGGAATATTGAATCAGGAAACTCGAGTAACCCTTGTCTATAGTAACGATGACTTTCGTAGATTACACAACCTGTGACATATCGGTGCCAGCAGACTGGCCACAGTTACAATGTATTTTAATGTGGGTGGTCAACCGACAGCAATATCTATTACCCTTCTGAGGTAACCGACGATTCGTCACCAGGTGGAGTACACTCTGAAAGGAGTGACTATTACTCTCATATGACACACAACTAGTGTCGTATCGCTTCTATCAGACGCCACAGTAACAAGAAATGTGAAAGTGGCTGCGAAATTAGGACGAGGAGCTATGACGCACTCAAGGTATCTAGTGCAGCGTCACCTCGAGGACTGCATCACTAAAGTCTAGTAATCCCTGGCAGGCATAACGGTGACTCACTTAAGATACACAACTAGTGACATATCGGTTCTGGCAGACTGGCCACAGTAACAAAATATATGAATCAGGGTGAGCAACTGTGACGAGTAACTATGACTCTCGTAATTGGCCAATGACTCAATACCTGGAGTATTGACTCAGATAACTCGAGGAACGCCTTGCAATAGTAACAATGACTTTCTTACGGTTCACAACTGGTGACAAATCCGTTCTGGCAGTCTGGCACCAGTAACAAAAATGAGACACTGCGTGAGCAACTGGGATGGGTAACTATGACTCTCTTAAGGTAGCCAATGATCGTCACAAGGAATATTGAATCAGGTAACTCGAGTAACCCTTGGCTATAGTAACGATGACTTTCGTAGATTACACAACCTGTGACATATCGGTGCTGGCAGACTGGCCACAGTAACAAGAAACGTGAAACTGGCTGCGAAATTAGGACGAGGAGCTATGACGCACTCAAGGTAGCTAGTGCAGCGTCACCTGGAGGACTGCATCAGTAAAGGCCAGTAATCCCTGGCAGGCATTACGATGACTCACTTAAGATACACAACTAGTGACATATCGGTTCTGGCAGACGCCACAGTAACAAGAAACATGAATCAGGGTGAGCAACTGTGACGAGTAACTATGACTCTCGTAATAGGCCAATGACTCAATACCTGGAGTATTGACTCAGATAACTCGAGGAACGCCTTGCAATAGTAACAATGACTTTCTTATGGTTCACAACTGGTGACAAATCCGTTCTGGCAGTCTGGCACCAGTAACAAAAATGAGACACTGCGTGAGCAACTGGGATGGGTAACTATGACTCTCTAAAGGTAGCCAATGATCGTCACCAGGAATATTGAATCAGGAAACTCGAGCAACCCTTGGCTATAGTAACGATGACTTTCGTAGATTACACAACCTGTGACATATCGGTGCTGGCAGACTGGCCACAGTTACAATGTATTTTAATGTGGGTGGTCAACCGACAGGAATATCTATTACCCTTCTGAGGTAACCGACGATTCGTCACCAGGTGGAGTACACTCTGAAAGGACTGATTATGACTCTCATATGACACACAACTAGTGTTGTATCGCTTCTGGCAGACGCCACAGTAACAAGAAACGTGAAACTGGCTGCGAAATTAGGACGAGGAGCTATGACGCACTCAAGGTATCTAGTGCAGCGTCACCTCGAGGACTGCATCACTAAAGTCTAGTAATCCCTTTCAGGCATAACGGTGACTCACTTAAGATACACAACTAGTGACATATCGGTTCTGGCAGACTGGCCACAGTAACAAAATATATGAATCTGGGTGAGCAACTGTGACGAGTAACTATGACTCTCGTAATAGGCCAATGACTCAATACCTGGAGTATTGACTCAGATAACTCGAGGAACGCCTTCCAATTGGAACAATGACTTTCTTACGGTTCACAACTGGTGACAAATCCGTTCTGGCAGTCTGGCACCAGTAACAAAAATGAGACACTGCGTGAGCAACTGGGATGGGTAACTATGACTCTCTTAAGGTAGCCAATGATCGTCACCAGGAATATTGAATCAGGAAACTCGAGTAACCCTTGGCTATAGTAACGATGACTTTCGTAGATTACACAACCTGTGACATATAGGTGCTGGCAGACTGGCCACAGTTACAATGTATTTTAATTTGGGTGGTCAACCGACAGGAATATCTATTACCCTTCTGAGGTAACCAACGATTCGTCACCAGGTGGAGTACACTCTGAAAGGAGTGACTATGACTCTCATATGACACACAACTAGTGTCGTATCGCTTCTGGCAGACGTTACAGTAACAAGAAACGTGAAAGTGGCTGCGAAATTAGGACGAGGAGCTATGACGCACTCAAGGTATCTAGTGCAGCGTCACCTGGAGGACTGCATCACTAAAGTCTAGTAATCCCTGGCAGGCATAACGGTGACTCACTTAAGACACACAACTAGTGACATATCGGTTCTGGCAGACTGGCCACAGTAACAAAATATATGAATCTGGGTGAGCAACTGTGACGAGTAACTATGACTCTCGTAATAGGCCAATGACTCAATACCTGGAGTATTGACTCAGATAACTCGAGGAACGCCTTCCAATAGGAACAATGACTTTCTTACGGTTCACAACTGGTGACAAATCCGTTCTGGCAGTCTGGCACCAGTAACAAAAATGAGACACTGCGTGAGCAACTGGGATGGGTAACTATGACTCTCTTAAGGTAGCCAGTGATCGTCACCAGGAATATTGAATCAGGAAACTCGAATAACCCTTGTCTATAGTAACGATGACCTTCGTAGATTACACAACCTGTGACAAATCGGTGCTGGCAGACTGGCCACAGTTACAATGTATTTTAATTTGGGTGGTCAACCGACAGCAATATCTATTACCCTTCTGAGGTAACCGACGATTCGTCACCAGGTGGAGTACACTCTGAAAGGAGTGACTATGACTCTCATATGACACACAACTAGTGTCGTATCGCTTCTGGCAGACGCCACAGTAACAAGAAACATGAAACTGGCTGCGAAATTAGGACGAGGAGCTATGACGCACTCAAGGTAGCTAGTGCAGCGTCACCTGGAGGACTGCATCAGTAAAGGCTAGTAATCCCTGGCAGGCATTACGATGACTCACTTAAGATACACAACTAGTGACATATCGGTTCTGGCAGACTGGCCACAGTAACAAAATATATGAATCAGGGTGAGCAACTGTGACGAGTAACTATGACTCTCGTAATAGGCCAATGACTCAATACCTGGAGTATTGACTCAGATAACTCGAGGAACGCCTTGCAATAGTAACAATGACTTTCTTACGGTTCCCAACTGGTGACAAATCCGTTCTGGCAGTCTGGCACCAGTAACAAAAATGAGACACTGCGTGAGCAACTGGGATGGGTAACTATGACTCTCTTAAGGTAGCCAATGATCGTCACCAGGAATATTGAATCAGGAAACTCGAGTAACCCTTGGCTATAGTAACGATGACTTTCGTAGATTACACAACCTGTGACATATCGGTGCTGGCAGACTGGCCACAGTTACAATGTATTTTAATGTGGGTGGTCAACCGACAGGAATATCTATTACCCTTCTGAGGTAACCAACGATTCGTCACCAGGTGGAGTACACTCTGAAAGGAGTGACTATGACTCTCATATGACACACAACTAGTGTCGTATCGCTTCTGGCAGACGACACAGTAACAAGAAACGTGAAAGTGGCTGCGAAATTAGGACGAGGAGCTATGACGCACTCAAGGTAGCTAGTGCAGCGTCACCTGGAGGACTGCATCAATAAAGGCTAGTAATCCCTGGCAGGCATTACGATGACTCACTTAAGATACACAACTAGTGACATATCGGTTCTGGCAGACTGGCCACAGTAACAAAATATATGAATCTGGGAGAGCAACTGTGACGAGTAACTATGACTCTCGTAATAGGCCAATGACTCAATACCTGGAGTATTGACTCAGATAACTCGAGGAACGCCTTGCAATAGTAACAATGACTTTCTTACGGTTCACAACTGGTGACAAATTCGTTCTGGCAGTCTGGCTCCAGTAACAAAAATGAGACACTGCGTAAGCAACTGGGATGGGTAACTATGACTCTCTTAAGGTAGCCAATGATCGTCACCAGGAATATTGAATCAGGAAACTCGAGTAACCCTTGTCTATAGTAACGATGACTTTCGTAGATTACACAACCTGTGACATATCGGTGCCAGCAGACTGGCCCCAGTTACAATGTATTTTAATTTGGGTGGTCAACCGACAGCAATATCTATTACCCTTCTGAGGTAACCGACGATTCGTCACCAGGTGGAGTACACTCTGAAAGGAGTGACTATTACTCTCATATGACACACAACTAGTGTCGTATCGCTTCTATCAGACGCCACAGTAACAAGAAACGTGAAACTGGCTGCGAAATTAGGACGAGGAGCTATGACGCACTCAAGGTATCTAGTGCAGCGTTACCTGGAGGACTGCATCACTAAAGTCTAGTAATCCCTGGCAGACATAACGGTGACTCACTTAAGATACACAACTAGTGACATATCGGTTCTGGCAGACTGGCCACAGTAACAAAATATATGAATCAGGGTGAGCAACTGTGACGAGTAACTATTACTCTCGTAATAGGCCAATGACTCAATACCTGGAGTATTGACTCATATAACTCGAGGAACGCCTTCCAATAGGAACAATGACTTTCTTACGGTTCACAACTGGTGACAAATCCGTTCTGGCAGTCTGGCACCAGTAACAAAAATGAGACACTGCGTGAGCAACTGGGATGGGTAACTATGACTCCCTTAAGGTAGCCAATGATCGTCACCAGGAATATTGAATCAGGAAACTCGAGTAACCCTTGGCTATAGTAACGATGATTTGCGTAGATTACACAACCTGTGACATATCGGTGCTGGCAGACTGGCCACAGTAACAAGAAACGTGAAACTGGCTGCGAAATTAGGACGAGGAGCTATGACGCACTCAAGGTAGCTAGTGCAGCGTCACCTGGAGGACTGCATCAGTAAAGGCTTGTAATCCCTGGCAGGCATTACGATAACTCACTTAAGATACACAACTAGTGACATATCGGTTCTGGCAGACTGGCCACAGTAACAAAATATATGAATCAGGGTGAGCAACTGTTACGAGTAACTATAACTCTCGTAATAGGCCAATGACTCAATACCTGGAGTATTGACTCAGATAACTTGAGGAACGCCTTGCAATAGTAACAATGACTTTCTTACGGTTCACAACTGGTGACAAATCCGTTCTGGCAGTCTGGCACCAGTAACAAAAATGAGACACTGCGTGAGCAACTGGGATGGGTAACTATGACTCTCTTAAGGTAGCCAATGATCGTCACCAGGAATATTGAATCAGGAAACTTGAGTAACCCTTGGCTATAGTAACGATGACTTTCGTAGATTACACAACCTGTGACATATCGGTGCTGGCAGACTGGCCACAGTTACAATGTATTTTAATGTGGGTGGTCAACCGACAGGAATATCTATTACCCTTCTGAGGTAATTAACGATTCATCACCAGGTGGAGTACACTCTGAAAGGAGTGACTATGACTCTCATATGACACACAACTAGTGTCGTATCGCTTCTGGCAGTCGCTACAGTAACAAGAAACGTGAAAGTGGCTGCGAAATTAGGACGAGGAGCTATGACGCACTCAAGGTATCTAGTGCAGCGTCACCTGGAGGACTGCATCACTAAAGTCTAGTAATCCCTGGCAGGCATAACGGTGACTCACTTAAGATACACAACTAGTGACATATCGGTTCTGGCAGACTGGCCACAGTAACAAATTATATGAATCAGGGTGAGCAACTGTGACGAGTAACTATGACTCTCGTAATAGGCCAATGACTCAATACCTGGAGTATTGACTCAGATAACTCGAGGAACGCCTTCCAATAGGAAAAATGACTTTCTTACGGTTCACAACTGGTGACAAATCCGTTCTGGCAGTCTGGCACCAGTAACAAAAATGAGACACTGTGTGAGCAACTGGGATGGGTAACTATGACTCTCTTAAGGTAGCCAATGATCGTCACCAGGAATATTGAATCAGGAAACTCGAGTAACCCTTGGCTATAGTAACGATGACTTTCGTAGATTACACAACCTGTGACATATCGGTGCTGGCAGACTGGCCACAGTTACAATGTATTTTAATGTGGGTGGTCAACCGACAGGAATATCTATTACCCTACTGAGGTAACCAACGATTCGTCACCAGGTGGAGTACACTCTGAAAGGAGTGACTATGACTCTCATATGACACACAACTAGTGTCGTATCGCTTCTGGCAGACGCCACAGTAACAAGAAACGTGAAAGTGGCTGCGAAATTAGGACGAGGAGCTATGACGCACTCAAGGTATCTAGTGCAGCGTCACCTGGAGGACTGCATCAGTAAAGGCTAGTAATCCCTGGCAGGCATTACGATGACTCACTTAAGATACACAACTAGTGACATATCGGTTCTGGCAGACTGGCCACAGTAACAAAATATATGAATCTGGGTGAGCAACTGTGACGAGTAACTATGACTCTCGTAATAGGCCAATGACTCAATACCTGGAGTATTGACTCAGATAACTCGAGGAACGCCTTGCAATAGTAACAATGACTTTCTTACGGTTCACAACTGGTGACAAATTCGTTCTGGCAGTCTGGCTCCAGTAACAAAAATGAGACACTGCGTAAGCAACTGGGATGGGTAACTATGACTCTCTTAAGGTAGCCAATGATCGTCACCAGGAATATTGAATCAGGAAACTCGAGTAACCCTTGTCTATAGTAACGATGACTTTCGTAGATTACACAACCTGTGACATATCGGTGCCAGCAGACTGGCCCCAGTTACAATGTATTTTAATTTGGGTGGTCAACCGACAGCAATATCTATTACCCTTCTGAGGTAACCGACGATTCGTCACCAGGTGGAGCACACTCTGAAAGGAGTGACTATTACTCTCATATGACACACAACTAGTGTCGTATCGCTTCTATCAGACGCCACAGTAACAAGAAACGTGAAACTGCCTGCGAAATTAGGACGAGGAGCTATGACGCACTCAAGGCATGTAGTGCAGCGTCACCTGGAGGACTGCATCACTAAAGTCTAGTAATCCCTTTCAGGCATAACGGTGACTCACTTAAGATACACAACTAGTGACATATCGGTTCTGGCAGACTGGCCACAGTAACAAAATATATGAATCTGGGTGAGCAACTGTGACGAGTAACTATGACTCTCGTAATAGGCCAATGACTCAATACCTGGAGTATTGACTCAGATAACTCGAGGAACGCCTTCCAATAGGAACAATGACTTTCTTACGGTTCACAACTGGTGACAAATCCGTTCTGGCAGTCTGGCACCAGTAACAAAAATGAGACACTGCGTGAGCAACTGGGATGGGTAACTATGACTCTCTTAAGGTAGCCAATGATCGTCACCAGGAATATTGAATCAGGAAACTCGAGTAACCCTTGGCTATAGTAACGTTGACCTTCGTAGATTACACAACCTGTGACATATCGGTGCTGGCAGACTGGCCACAGTTACAATGTATATTAATTTGGGTGGTCAACCGACAGCAATATCTATTACCCTTCTGAGGTAACCAACGATTCGCCACCAGGTGGAGTACACTCCGAAAGGAGTGACTATGACTCTCATATGACACACAACTAGTGTCGTATCGCTTCTGGCAGACGCCACAGTAACAAGAAACATGAAACTGGCTGCGAAATTAGGACGAGGAGCTATGACGCACTCAAGGTAGCTAGTGCAGCGTCACCTGGAGGACTGCATCAGTAAAGGCTAGTAATCCCTGGCAGGCATTACGATGACTCACTTAAGATACACAACTAGTGACATATCGGTTCTGGAAGACTGGCCACAGTAACAAAATATATGAATCAGGGTGAGCAACTGTGACGAGTAACTATGACTCTCGTAATAGGCCAATGACTCAATACCTGGAGTATTGACTCAGATAACTCGAGGAACGCCTTGCAATAGTAACAATGACTTTCTTACGGTTCACAACTGGTGACAAATCCGTTCTGGCAGTCTGGCACCAGTAACAAAAATGAGACACTGCGTGAGCAACTGGGATGGGTAACTATGACTCTCTTAAGGTAGCCAATGATCGTCACCAGGAATATTGAATCAGGAAACTCGAGTAACCCTTGTCTATAGTAACGATGACTTTCGTAGATTACACAACCTGTGACATATCGGTGCTGGCAGACTGGCCACAGTTACAATGTATTTTAATGTGGGTGGTCAACCGACAGGAATATCTATTACCCTTCTGAGGTAACCAACGATTCGTCACCAGGTGGAGTACACTCTGAAAGGAGTGACTATGACTCTTATATGACACACAACTAGTGTCTTATCGCTTCTGGCAGACGCCACAGTAACAAGAAACGTGAAACTGGCTGCGAAATTAGGACGAGGAGCTTTGACGCACTCAAGGTATCTAGTGCAGCGTCACCTGGAGGACTGCATCACTAAAGTCTAGTAATCCCTGGCAGGCATAACGGTGACTCACTTAAGATACACAACTAGTGACATATCGGTTCTGGCAGACTGGCCACAGTAACAAAATATATGAATCTGGGTGAGCAACTGTGACGAGTAACTATGACTCTCGTAATAGGCCAATGACTCAATACCTGGAGTATTGACTCAGATAACTCGAGGAACGCCTTCCAATAGGAACAATGACTTTCTTACGGTTCACAACTGGTGACAAATCCGTTCTGGCAGTCTGGCACCAGTAACAAAAATGAGACACTGCGTGAGCAACTGGGATGGGTAACTATGACTCTCTTAAGGTAGCCAATGATCGTCACCAGGAATATTGAATCAGGAAACTCGAGTAACCCTTGGCTATAGTAACGATGACTTTCGTAGATTACACAACCTGTGACATATCGGTGCTGGCAGACTGGCCACAGTTACAATGTATTTTAATTTGGGTGGTCAACCGACAGGAATATCTATTACCCTTCTGAGGTAACCAACGATTCGTCACCAGGTGGAGTACACTCTGAAAGGAGTGACTATGACTCTCATATGACACACAACTAGTGTCGTATCGCTTCTGGCAGACGCCACAGTAACAAGAAACGTGAAACTGGCTGCGAAATTAGGACGAGGAGCTATGACGCACTCAAGGTATCTAGTGCAGCGTCACCTGGAGGACTGCATCACTAAAGTCTAGTAATCCCTGGCAGGCATAACGGTGACTCACTTAAGATACACAACTAGTGACATATCGGTTCTGGCAGACTGGCCACAGTAACAAAATATATGAATCTGGGTGAGCAACTGTGACGAGTAACTATGACTCTCGTAATAGGCCAATGACTCAATACCTGGAGTATTGACTCAGATAACTCGAGGAACGCCTTCCAATAGGAACAATGACTTTCTTACGGTTCACAACTGGTGACAAATCCGTTCTGGCAGTCTGGCACCAGTAACAAAAATGAGACACTGCGTGAGCAACTGGGATGGGTAACTATGACTCTCTTAAGGTAGCCAATGATCGTCACCAGGAATATTGAATCAGGAAACTCGAGTAACCCTTGGCTATAGTAACGATGACTTTCGTAGATTACACAACCTGTGACATATCGGTGCTGGCAGACTGGCCACAGTTACAATGTATTTTAATTTGGGTGGTCAACCGACAGGAATATCTATTACCCTTCTGAGGTAACCAACGATTCGTCACCAGGTGGAGTACACTCTGAAAGGAGTGACTATGACTCTCATATGACACACAACTAGTGTCGTATCACTTCTGGCAGACGCCACAGTAACAAGAAACGTGAAAGTGGCTACGAAATTAGGACGAGGAGCTATGACGCACTCAAGGTATCTAGTGCAGCGTCACCTCGAGGACTGCATCACTAAAGTCTAGTAATCCCTGGCAGGCATAACGGTGACTCACTTAAGATACACAACTAGTGACATATCGGTTCTGGCAGACTGGCCACAGTAACAAAATATATGAATCAGGGTGAGCAACTGTGACGAGTAACTATGACTCTCGTAATAGGCCAATGACTCAATACCTGGAGTATTGACTCAGATAACTCGAGGAACGCCTTGCAAAAGTAACAATGACTTTCTTAAGGTTCACAACTGGTGACAAATCCGTTCTGGCAGTTTGGCACCAGTAACAAAAATGAGACACTGCGTGAGCAACTGGGATGGGTAACTATGACTCTCTTAAGGTAGCCAATGATCGTCACCAGGAATATTGAATCAGGAAACTCGAGTAACCCTTGGCTATAGTAACGATGACTTTCGTAGATTACACAACCTGTGACATATCGGTGCTGGCAGACTGGCCACAGTTACAATGTATTTTAATGTGGGTGGTCAACCGACAGGAATATCTATTATCCTTCTGAGGTAACCAACGATTCGTCACCAGGTGGAGTACACTCTGAAAGGAGTGACTATGACTCTCATATGACACACAACTAGTGTTGTATCGCTTCTGGCAGACGCCACAGTAACAAGAAACGTGAAACTGGCTGCGAAATTAGGACGAGGAGCTATGACGCACTCAAGGTATCTAGTGCAGCGTCACCTGGAGGACTGCATCACTAAAGTCTAGTAATCCCTTTCAGGCATAACGGTGATTCACTTAAGATACACAACTAGTGACATATCGGTTCTGGCAGACTGGCCACAGTAACAAAATATATGAATCTGGGTGAGCAACTGTGACGAGTAACTATGACTCTCGTAATAGGCCAATGACTCAATACCTGGAGTATTGACTCAGATAACTCGAGGAACGCCTTCCAATTGGAACAATGACTTTCTTACGGTTCACAACTGGTGACAAATCCGTTCTGGCAGTCTGGCACCAGTAACAAAAATGAGACACTGCGTGAGCAACTGGGATGGGTAACTAAGACTCTCTTAAGGTAGCCAATGATCGTCACCAGGAATATTGAATCAGGAAACTCGAGTAACCCTTGTCTATAGTAACGATGACTTTCGTAGATTACACAACCTGTGACATATCGGTGCTGGCAGACTGGCCACAGTTACAATGTATTTTAATGTGGGTGGTCAACCGACAGGAATATCTATTACCCTTCTGAGGTAACCAACGATTCGTCACCAGGTGGAGTACACTCTGAAAGGAGTGACTATGACTCTCATATGACACACAACTAGTGTCGTATCGCTTCTGGCAGACGCCACAGTAACAAGAAACGTGAAACTGGCTGCGAAATTAGGACGAGGAGCTATGACGCACTCAAGGTATCTAGTACAGCGTCACCTGGAGGACTGCATCACTAAAGTCTAGTAATCCCTTTCAAGCATAACGGTGACTCACTTAAGATACACAACTAGTGACATATCGGTTCTGGCAGACTGGCCACAGTAACAAAATATATGAATCTGGGTGAGCAACTGTGACGAGTAACTATGACTCTCGTAATAGGCCAATGACTCAATACCTGGAGTATTGACTCAGATAACTCGAGGAACGCCTTCCAATAGGAACAATGACTTTCTTACGGTTCACAACTGGTGACAAATCCGTTCTGGCAGTCTGGCACCAGTAACAAAAATGAGACACTGCGTGAGCAACTGGGATGGGTAACTATGACTCTCTTAAGGTAGCCAATGATCGTCACCAGGAATATTGAATCAGGAAACTCGAGTAACCCTTGGCTATAGTAACGATGACCTTCGTAGATTACACAACCTGTGACATATCGGTGCTGGCAGACTGGCCACAGTTACAATGTATTTCAATTTGGGTGGTCAACCGACAGCAATATCTATTACCCTTCTGAGGTAACCAACGATTCGCCACCAGGTGGAGTACACTCTGAAAGGAGTGACTATGACTCTCATATGACACACAACTAGTGTCGTATCGCTTCTGGCGGACGCCACAGTAACAAGAAACATGAAACTGGCTGCGAAATTAGGACGAGGAGCTATGACGCACTCAAGGTAGCTAGTGCAGCGTCACCTGGAGGACTGCATCAGTAAGGGCTAGTAATCCCTGGCAGGCATTACGATGACTCACTTAAGATACACAACTAGTGACATATCGGTTCTGGCAGACTGGCCACAGTAACAAAATATATGAATCAGGGTGAGCAACTGTGACGAGTAACTATGACTCTCGTAATAGGCCAATGACTCAATACCTGGAGTATTGACTCAGATAACTCGAGGAACGCCTTTCAATAGTAACAATGACTTTCTTACGGTTCACAACTGGTGACAAATCCGTTCTGGCAGTCTGGCACCAGTAACAAAAATGAGACACTGCGTGAGCAACTGGGATGGGTAACTATGACTCTCTTAAGGTAGCCAATGATCGTCACCAGGAATATTGAATCAGGAAACTCGAGTAACCCTTGGCTATAGTAACGATGACTTTCGTAGATTACACAACCTGTGACATATCGGTGCTGGCAGACTGGCCACAGTTACAATGTATTTTAATGTGGGTGGTCAACCGACAGGAATATCTATTACCCTTCTGAGGTAACCAACGATTCGTCACCAGGTGGAGTACACTCTGAAAGGAGTGACTATGACTCTCATATGACACACAACTAGTGTTGTATCGCTTCTGGCAGACGCCACAGTAACAAGAAACGTGAAACTGGCTGCGAAATTAGGACGAGGAGCTATGACGCACTCAAGGTATCTAGTGCAGCGTCACCTGGAGGACTGCATCACTAAAGTCTAGTAATCCCTTTTAGGCATAACGGTGATTCACTTAAGATACACAACTAGTGACATATCGGTTCTGGCAGACTGGCCACAGTAACAAAATATATGAATCTGGGTGAGCAACTGTGACGAGTAACTATGACTCTCGTAATAGGCCAATGACTCAATACCTGGAGTATTGACTCAGATAACTCGAGGAACGCCTTCCAATAGGAACAATGATTTTCTTACGGTTCACAACTGGTGACAAATCCGTTCTGGCAGTCTGGCACCAGTAACAAAAATGAGACACTGCGTGAGCAACTGGGATGGGTAACTAAGACTCTCTTAAGGTAGCCAATGATCGTCACCAGGAATATTGAATCAGGAAACTCGAGTAACCCTTGTCTATAGTAACGATGACTTTCGTAGATTACACAACCTGTGACATATCGGTGCTGGCAGACTGGCCACAGTTACAATGTATTTTAATGTGGGTGGTCAACCGACAGGAATATCTATTACCCTTCTGAGGTAACCAACGATTCGTCACCAGGTGGAGTACACTCTGAAAGGAGTGACTATGACTCTCATATGACACACAACTAGTGTCGTATCGCTTCTGGCAGACGCCACAGTAACAAGAAACGTGAAACTGGCTGCGAAATTAGGACGAGGAGCTATGACGCACTCAAGGTATCTAGTGCAGCGTCACCTGGAGGACTGCATCACTAAAGTCTAGTAATCCCTGGCAGGCATAACGGTGACTCAATTAAGATACACAACTAGTGACATATCGGTTCTGGCAGACTGGCCACAGTAACAAAATATATGAATCTGGGTGAGCAACTGTGACGAGTAACTATGACTCTCGTAATAGGCCAATGACTCAATACCTGGAGTATTGACTCAGATAACTCGAGGAACGCCTTCCAATAGGAACAATGACTTTCTTACGGTTCACAACTGGTGACAAATCCGTTCTGGCAGTCTGGCACCAGTAACAAAAATGAGACACTGCGTGAGCAACTGGGATGGGTAACTATGACTCTCTTAAGGTAGCCAATGATCATCACCAGGAATATTGAATCAGGAAACTCGAGTAACCCTTGGCTATAGTAACGATGACCTTCGTAGATTACACAACCTGTGACATATCGGTGCTGGCAGACTGGCCACAGTTACAATGTATTTTAATTTGGGTGGTCAACCGACAGCAATATCTATTACCCTTCTGAGGTAACCAACGATTCGCCACCAGGTGGAGTACACTCTGAAAGGAGTGACTATGACTCTCATATGACACACAACTAGTGTCGTATCGCTTCTGGCAGACGCCACAGTAACAAGAAACATGAAACTGGCTGCGAAATTAGGACGAGGAGCTATGACGCACTCAAGGTAGATAGTGCAGCGTCACCTGGAGGACTGCATCAGTAATGGCTAGTAATCCCTGGCAGGCATTACGATGACAAACTTAAGATACACAACTAGTGACATATCGGTTCTGGCAGACTGGCCACAGTAACAAAATATATGAATCAGGGTGAGCAACTGTGACGAGTAACTATGACTCTCGTAATAGGCCAATGACTCAATACCTGGAGTATTGACTCAGATAACTCGAGGAACGCCTTGCAATAGTAACAATGACTTTCTTACGGTTCACAACTGGTGACAAATCCGTTCTGGCAGTCTGGCACCAGTAACAAAAATGAGACACTGCGTGAGCAACTGGGATGGGTAACTATGACTCTCTTAAGGAAGCCAATGATCGTCACCAGGAATATTGAATCAGGAAACTCGAGTAACCCTTGGCTATAGTAACGATGACTTTCGTAGATTACACAACCTGTGACATATCGGTGCTGGCAGACTGGCCACAGTTACAATGTATTTTAATGTGGGTGGTCAACCGACAGGAATATCTATTACCCTTCTGAGGTAACCAACGATTCGTCACCAGGTGGAGTACACTCTGAAAGGAGTGACTATGACTCTCATATGACACACAACTAGTGTCGTATCGCTTCTGGCAGACGCCACAGTAACAAGAAACATGAAACTGACTGCGAAATTAGGACGAGGAGCTATGACGCACTCAAGGTAGCTAGTGCAGCGTCACCTGGAGGACTGCATCAGTAAAGGCTAGTAATCCTTGGCAGGCATTACGATGACTCACTTAAGATACACAACTAGTGACATATCGGTTCTGGCAGACTGGCCACAGTAACAAAATATATGAATCTGGGTGAGCAACTGTGACGAGTAACTATGACTCTCGTAATAGGCCAATGACTCAATACCTGGAGTATTGACTCAGATAACTCGAGGAACGTCTTCCAATAGGAACAATGACTTTCTTACGGTTCACAACTGGTGACAAATCCGTTCTGGCAGTCTGGCACCAGTAACAAAAATGAGACACTGCGTGAGCAACTGGGATGGGTAACTATGACTCTCTTAAGGTAGCCAATGATCGTCACCAGGAATATTGAATCAGGAAACTCGAGTAACCCTTGGCTATAGTAACGATGACTTTCGTAGATTACACAACTTGTGACATATCGGTGCTGGCAGACTGGCCACAGTTACAATGTATTTTAATGTGGGTGGTCAACCGACAGCAATATCTATTACCCTTCTGAGGTAACCAACGATTCGCCACCAGGTGGAGTACACTCTGAAAGGAGTGACTATGACTCTCATATGACACACAACTAGTGTCGTATCGCTTCTGGCAGACGCCACAGTAACAAGAAACGTGAAACTGGCTGCGAAATTAGGACGAGGAGCTATGACGCACTCAAGGTATCTAGTGCAGCGTCACCTGGAGGACTGCATCACTAAAGTCTAGTAATCCCTGGCAGGCATAACGGTGACTCAATTAAGATACACAACTAGTGACATATCGGTTCTGGCAGACTGGCCACAGTAACAAAATATATGAATCTGGGTGAGCAACTGTGACGAGTAACTATGACTCTCGTAATAGGCCAATGACTCAATACCTGGAGTATTGACTCAGATAACTCGAGGAACGCCTTCCAATAGGAACAATGACTTTCTTACGGTTCACAACTGGTGACAAATCCGTTCTGGCAGTCTGGCACCAGTAACAAAAATGAGACACTGCGTGAGCAACTGGGATGGGTAACTATGACTCTCTTAAGGTAGCCAATGATCATCACCAGGAATATTGAATCAGGAAACTCGAGTAACCCTTGGCTATAGTAACGATGACCTTCGTAGATTACACAACCTGTGACATATCGGTGCTGGCAGACTGGCCACAGTTACAATGTATTTTAATTTGGGTGGTCAACCGACAGCAATATCTATTACCCTTCTGAGGTAACCAACGATTCGCCACCAGGTGGAGTACACTCTGAAAGGAGTGACTATGACTCTCATATGACACACAACTAGTGTCGTATCGCTTCTGGCAGACGCCACAGTAACAAGAAACATGAAACTGGCTGCGAAATTAGGACGAGGAGCTATGACGCACTCAAGGTAGATAGTGCAGCGTCACCTGGAGGACTGCATCAGTAATGGCTAGTAATCCCTGGCAGGCATTACGATGACAAACTTAAGATACACAACTAGTGACATATCGGTTCTGGCAGACTGGCCACAGTAACAAAATATATGAATCAGGGTGAGCAACTGTGACGAGTAACTATGACTCTCGTAATAGGCCAATGACTCAATACCTGGAGTATTGACTCAGATAACTCGAGGAACGCCTTGCAATAGTAACAATGACTTTCTTACGGTTCACAACTGGTGACAAATCCGTTCTGGCAGTCTGGCACCAGTAACAAAAATGAGACACTGCGTGAGCAACTGGGATGGGTAACTATGACTCTCTTAAGGAAGCCAATGATCGTCACCAGGAATATTGAATCAGGAAACTCGAGTAACCCTTGGCTATAGTAACGATGACTTTCGTAGATTACACAACCTGTGACATATCGGTGCTGGCAGACTGGCCACAGTTACAATGTATTTTAATGTGGGTGGTCAACCGACAGGAATATCTATTACCCTTCTGAGGTAACCAACGATTCGTCACCAGGTGGAGTACACACTGAAAGGAGTGACTATGACTCTCATATGACACACAACTAGTGTCGTATCGCTTCTGGCAGACGCCACAGTAACAAGAAACATGAAACTGACTGCGAAATTAGGACGAGGAGCTATGACGCACTCAAGGTAGCTAGTGCAGCGTCACCTGGAGGACTGCATCAGTAAAGGCTAGTAATCCCTGGCAGGCATTACGATGACTCACTTAAGATACACAACTAGTGACATATCGGTTCTGGCAGACTGGCCACAGTAACAAAATATATGAATCTGGGTGAGCAACTGTGACGAGTAACTATGACTCTCGTAATAGGCCAATGACTCAATACCTGGAGTATTGACTCAGATAACTCGAGGAACGTCTTCCAATAGGAACAATGACTTTCTTACGGTTCACAACTGGTGACAAATCCGTTCTGGCAGTCTGGCACCAGTAACAAAAATGAGACACTGCGTGAGCAACTGGGATGGGTAACTATGACTCTCTTAAGGTAGCCAATGATCGTCACCAGGAATATTGAATCAGGAAACTCGAGTAACCCTTGGCTATAGTAACGATGACTTTCGTAGATTACACAACTTGTGACATATCGGTGCTGGCAGACTGGCCACAGTTACAATGTATTTTAATGTGGGTGGTCAACCGACAGGAATATCTATTACCCTTCTGAGGTAACCAACGATTCGTCACCAGGTGGAGTACACTCTGAAAGGAGTTACTATGACTCTCATATGACACACAACTAGTGTCGTATCGCTTCTGGCAGACGCCACAGTAACAAGAAACATGAAACTGGCTGCGAAATTAGGACGAGGAGCTATGACGCACTCAAGGTAGCTAGTGCAGCGTCACCTGGAGGACTGCATCAGTAAAGGCTAGTAATCCCTGGCAGGCATTACGATGACTCACTTAAGATACACAACTAGTGACATATCGGTTCTGGCAGACTGGCCACAGTAACAAAATATATGAATCAGGGTGAGCAACTGTGACGAGTAACTATGACTCTCGTAATAGGCCAATGACTCAATACCTGGAGTATTGACTCAGATAACTCGAGGAACGCCTTTCAATAGTAACAATGACTTTCTTACGGTTCACAACTGGTGACAAATCCGTTCTGGCAGTCTGGCACCAGTAACAAAAATGAGACACTGCGTGAGCAACTGGGATGGGTAACTATGACTCTCTTAAGGTAGCCAATGATCGTCACCAGGAATATTGAATCAGGAAACTCGAGTAACCCTTGGCTATAGTAACGATGACTTTCGTAGATTACACAACCTGTGACATATCGGTGCTGGCAGACTGGCCACAGTTACAATGTATTTTAATGTGGGTGGTCAACCGACAGGAATATCTATTACCCTTCTGAGGTAACCAACGATTCGTCACCAGGTGGAGTACACTCTGAAAGGAGTGACTATGACTCTCATATGACACACAACTAGTGTTGTATCGCTTCTGGCAGACGCCACAGTAACAAGAAACGTGAAACTGGCTGCGAAATTAGGACGAGGAGCTATGACGCACTCAAGGTATCTAGTGCAGCGTCACCTGGAGGACTGCATCACTAAAGTCTAGTAATCCCTTTTAGGCATAACGGTGATTCACTTAAGATACACAACTAGTGACATATCGGTTCTGGCAGACTGGCCACAGTAACAAAATATATGAATCTGGGTGAGCAACTGTGACGAGTAACTATGACTCTCGTAATAGGCCAATGACTCAATACCTGGAGTATTGACTCAGATAACTCGAGGAACGCCTTCCAATAGGAACAATGATTTTCTTACGGTTCACAACTGGTGACAAATCCGTTCTGGCAGTCTGGCACCAGTAACAAAAATGAGACACTGCGTGAGCAACTGGGATGGGTAACTAAGACTCTCTTAAGGTAGCCAATGATCGTCACCAGGAATATTGAATCAGGAAACTCGAGTAACCCTTGTCTATAGTAACGATGACTTTCGTAGATTACACAACCTGTGACATATCGGTGCTGGCAGACTGGCCACAGTTACAATGTATTTTAATGTGGGTGGTCAACCGACAGGAATATCTATTACCCTTCTGAGGTAACCAACGATTCGTCACCAGGTGGAGTACACTCTGAAAGGAGTGACTATGACTCTCATATGACACACAACTAGTGTCGTATCGCTTCTGGCAGACGCCACAGTAACAAGAAACGTGAAACTGGCTGCGAAATTAGGACGAGGAGCTATGACGCACTCAAGGTATCTAGTGCAGCGTCACCTGGAGGACTGCATCACTAAAGTCTAGTAATCCCTGGCAGGCATAACGGTGACTCAATTAAGATACACAACTAGTGACATATCGGTTCTGGCAGACTGGCCACAGTAACAAAATATATGAATCTGGGTGAGCAACTGTGACGAGTAACTATGACTCTCGTAATAGGCCAATGACTCAATACCTGGAGTATTGACTCAGATAACTCGAGGAACGCCTTCCAATAGGAACAATGACTTTCTTACGGTTCACAACTGGTGACAAATCCGTTCTGGCAGTCTGGCACCAGTAACAAAAATGAGACACTGCGTGAGCAACTGGGATGGGTAACTATGACTCTCTTAAGGTAGCCAATGATCATCACCAGGAATATTGAATCAGGAAACTCGAGTAACCCTTGGCTATAGTAACGATGACCTTCGTAGATTACACAACCTGTGACATATCGGTGCTGGCAGACTGGCCACAGTTACAATGTATTTTAATTTGGGTGGTCAACCGACAGCAATATCTATTACCCTTCTGAGGTAACCAACGATTCGCCACCAGGTGGAGTACACTCTGAAAGGAGTGACTATGACTCTCATATGACACACAACTAGTGTCGTATCGCTTCTGGCAGACGCCACAGTAACAAGAAACATGAAACTGGCTGCGAAATTAGGACGAGGAGCTATGACGCACTCAAGGTAGATAGTGCAGCGTCACCTGGAGGACTGCATCAGTAATGGCTAGTAATCCCTGGCAGGCATTACGATGACAAACTTAAGATACACAACTAGTGACATATCGGTTCTGGCAGACTGGCCACAGTAACAAAATATATGAATCAGGGTGAGCAACTGTGACGAGTAACTATGACTCTCGTAATAGGCCAATGACTCAATACCTGGAGTATTGACTCAGATAACTCGAGGAACGCCTTCCAATAGGAACAATGACTTTCTTACGGTTCACAACTGGTGACAAATCCGTTCTGGCAGTCTGGCACCAGTAACAAAAATGAGACACTGCGTGAGCAACTGGGATGGGTAACTATGACTCTCTTAAGGAAGCCAATGATCGTCACCAGGAATATTGAATCAGGAAACTCGAGTAACCCTTGGCTATAGTAACGATGACTTTCGTAGATTACACAACCTGTGACATATCGGTGCTGGCAGACTGGCCACAGTTACAATGTATTTTAATGTGGGTGGTCAACCGACAGGAATATCTATTACCCTTCTGAGGTAACCAACGATTCGTCACCAGGTGGAGTACACTCTGAAAGGAGTGACTATGACTCTCATATGACACACAACTAGTGTCGTATCGCTTCTGGCAGACGCCACAGTAACAAGAAACATGAAACTGACTGCGAAATTAGGACGAGGAGCTATGACGCACTCAAGGTAGCTAGTGCAGCGTCACCTGGAGGACTGCATCAGTAAAGGCTAGTAATCCTTGGCAGGCATTACGATGACTCACTTAAGATACACAACTAGTGACATATCGGTTCTGGCAGACTGGCCACAGTAACAAAATATATGAATCTGGGTGAGCAACTGTGACGAGTAACTATGACTCTCGTAATAGGCCAATGACTCAATACCTGGAGTATTGACTCAGATAACTCGAGGAACGTCTTCCAATAGGAACAATGACTTTCTTACGGTTCACAACTGGTGACAAATCCGTTCTGGCAGTCTGGCACCAGTAACAAAAATGAGACACTGCGTGAGCAACTGGGATGGGTAACTATGACTCTCTTAAGGTAGCCAATGATCGTCACCAGGAATATTGAATCAGGAAACTCGAGTAACCCTTGGCTATAGTAACGATGACTTTCGTAGATTACACAACTTGTGACATATCGGTGCTGGCAGACTGGCCACAGTTACAATGTATTTTAATGTGGGTGGTCAACCGACAGCAATATCTATTACCCTTCTGAGGTAACCAACGATTCGCCACCAGGTGGAGTACACTCTGAAAGGAGTGACTATGACTCTCATATGACACACAACTAGTGTCGTATCGCTTCTGGCAGACGCCACAGTAACAAGAAACGTGAAACTGGCTGCGAAATTAGGACGAGGAGCTATGACGCACTCAAGGTATCTAGTGCAGCGTCACCTGGAGGACTGCATCACTAAAGTCTAGTAATCCCTGGCAGGCATAACGGTGACTCAATTAAGATACACAACTAGTGACATATCGGTTCTGGCAGACTGGCCACAGTAACAAAATATATGAATCTGGGTGAGCAACTGTGACGAGTAACTATGACTCTCGTAATAGGCCAATGACTCAATACCTGGAGTATTGACTCAGATAACTCGAGGAACGCCTTCCAATAGGAACAATGACTTTCTTACGGTTCACAACTGGTGACAAATCCGTTCTGGCAGTCTGGCACCAGTAACAAAAATGAGACACTGCGTGAGCAACTGGGATGGGTAACTATGACTCTCTTAAGGTAGCCAATGATCATCACCAGGAATATTGAATCAGGAAACTCGAGTAACCCTTGGCTATAGTAACGATGACCTTCGTAGATTACACAACCTGTGACATATCGGTGCTGGCAGACTGGCCACAGTTACAATGTATTTTAATTTGGGTGGTCAACCGACAGCAATATCTATTACCCTTCTGAGGTAACCAACGATTCGCCACCAGGTGGAGTACACTCTGAAAGGAGTGACTATGACTCTCATATGACACACAACTAGTGTCGTATCGCTTCTGGCAGACGCCACAGTAACAAGAAACATGAAACTGGCTGCGAAATTAGGACGAGGAGCTATGACGCACTCAAGGTAGATAGTGCAGCGTCACCTGGAGGACTGCATCAGTAATGGCTAGTAATCCCTGGCAGGCATTACGATGACAAACTTAAGATACACAACTAGTGACATATCGGTTCTGGCAGACTGGCCACAGTAACAAAATATATGAATCAGGGTGAGCAACTGTGACGAGTAACTATGACTCTCGTAATAGGCCAATGACTCAATACCTGGAGTATTGACTCAGATAACTCGAGGAACGCCTTGCAATAGTAACAATGACTTTCTTACGGTTCACAACTGGTGACAAATCCGTTCTGGCAGTCTGGCACCAGTAACAAAAATGAGACACTGCGTGAGCAACTGGGATGGGTAACTATGACTCTCTTAAGGAAGCCAATGATCGTCACCAGGAATATTGAATCAGGAAACTCGAGTAACCCTTGGCTATAGTAACGATGACTTTCGTAGATTACACAACCTGTGACATATCGGTGCTGGCAGACTGGCCACAGTTACAATGTATTTTAATGTGGGTGGTCAACCGACAGGAATATCTATTACCCTTCTGAGGTAACCAACGATTCGTCACCAGGTGGAGTACACTCTGAAAGGAGTGACTATGACTCTCATATGACACACAACTAGTGTCGTATCGCTTCTGGCAGACGCCACAGTAACAAGAAACATGAAACTGACTGCGAAATTAGGACGAGGAGCTATGACGCACTCAAGGTAGCTAGTGCAGCGTCACCTGGAGGACTGCATCAGTAAAGGCTAGTAATCCCTGGCAGGCATTACGATGACTCACTTAAGATACACAACTAGTGACATATCGGTTCTGGCAGACTGGCCACAGTAACAAAATATATGAATCTGGGTGAGCAACTGTGACGAGTAACTATGACTCTCGTAATAGGCCAATGACTCAATACCTGGAGTATTGACTCAGATAACTCGAGGAACGTCTTCCAATAGGAACAATGACTTTCTTACGGTTCACAACTGGTGACAAATCCGTTCTGGCAGTCTGGCACCAGTAACAAAAATGAGACACTGCGTGAGCAACTGGGATGGGTAACTATGACTCTCTTAAGGTAGCCAATGATCGTCACCAGGAATATTGAATCAGGAAACTCGAGTAACCCTTGGCTATAGTAACGATGACTTTCGTAGATTACACAACTTGTGACATATCGGTGCTGGCAGACTGGCCACAGTTACAATGTATTTTAATGTGGGTGGTCAACCGACAGGAATATCTATTACCCTTCTGAGGTAACCAACGATTCGTCACCAGGTGGAGTACACTCTGAAAGGAGTTACTATGACTCTCATATGACACACAACTAGTGTCGTATCGCTTCTGGCAGACGCCACAGTAACAAGAAACATGAAACTGGCTGCGAAATTAGGACGAGGAGCTATGACGCACTCAAGGTAGCTAGTGCAGCGTCACCTGGAGGACTGCATCAGTAAAGGCTAGTAATCCCTGGCAGGCATTACGATGACTCACTTAAGATACACAACTAGTGACATATCGGTTCTGGCAGACTGGCCACAGTAACAAAATATATGAATCAGGGTGAGCAACTGTGACGAGTAACTATGACTCTCGTAATAGGCCAATGACTCAATACCTGGAGTATTGACTCAGATAACTCGAGGAACGCCTTTCAATAGTAACAATGACTTTCTTACGGTTCACAACTGGTGACAAATCCGTTCTGGCAGTCTGGCACCAGTAACAAAAATGAGACACTGCGTGAGCAACTGGGATGGGTAACTATGACTCTCTTAAGGTAGCCAATGATCGTCACCAGGAATATTGAATCAGGAAACTCGAGTAACCCTTGGCTATAGTAACGATGACTTTCGTAGATTACACAACCTGTGACATATCGGTGCTGGCAGACTGGCCACAGTTACAATGTATTTTAATGTGGGTGGTCAACCGACAGGAATATCTATTACCCTTCTGAGGTAACCAACGATTCGTCACCAGGTGGAGTACACTCTGAAAGGAGTGACTATGACTCTCATATGACACACAACTAGTGTTGTATCGCTTCTGGCAGACGCCACAGTAACAAGAAACGTGAAACTGGCTGCGAAATTAGGACGAGGAGCTATGACGCACTCAAGGTATCTAGTGCAGCGTCACCTGGAGGACTGCATCACTAAAGTCTAGTAATCCCTTTTAGGCATAACGGTGATTCACTTAAGATACACAACTAGTGACATATCGGTTCTGGCAGACTGGCCACAGTAACAAAATATATGAATCTGGGTGAGCAACTGTGACGAGTAACTATGACTCTCGTAATAGGCCAATGACTCAATACCTGGAGTATTGACTCAGATAACTCGAGGAACGCCTTCCAATAGGAACAATGATTTTCTTACGGTTCACAACTGGTGACAAATCCGTTCTGGCAGTCTGGCACCAGTAACAAAAATGAGACACTGCGTGAGCAACTGGGATGGGTAACTAAGACTCTCTTAAGGTAGCGAATGATCGTCACCAGGAATATTGAATCAGGAAACTCGAGTAACCCTTGTCTATAGTAACGATGACTTTCGTAGATTACACAACCTGTGACATATCGGTGCTGGCAGACTGGCCACAGTTACAATGTATTTTAATGTGGGTGGTCAACCGACAGGAATATCTATTACCCTTCTGAGGTAACCAACGATTCGTCACCAGGTGGAGTACACTCTGAAAGGAGTGACTATGACTCTCATATGACACACAACTAGTGTCGTATCGCTTCTGGCAGACGCCACAGTAACAAGAAACGTGAAACTGGCTGCGAAATTAGGACGAGGAGCTATGACGCACTCAAGGTATCTAGTGCAGCGTCACCTGGAGGACTGCATCACTAAAGTCTAGTAATCCCTGGCAGGCATAACGGTGACTCAATTAAGATACACAACTAGTGACATATCGGTTCTGGCAGACTGGCCACAGTAACAAAATATATGAATCTGGGTGAGCAACTGTGACGAGTAACTATGACTCTCGTAATAGGCCAATGACTCAATACCTGGAGTATTGACTCAGATAACTCGAGGAACGCCTTCCAATAGGAACAATGACTTTCTTACGGTTCACAACTGGTGACAAATCCGTTCTGGCAGTCTGGCACCAGTAACAAAAATGAGACACTGCGTGAGCAACTGGGATGGGTAACTATGACTCTCTTAAGGTAGCCAATGATCATCACCAGGAATATTGAATCAGGAAACTCGAGTAACCCTTGGCTATAGTAACGATGACCTTCGTAGATTACACAACCTGTGACATATCGGTGCTGGCAGACTGGCCACAGTTACAATGTATTTTAATTTGGGTGGTCAACCGACAGCAATATCTATTACCCTTCTGAGGTAACCAACGATTCGCCACCAGGTGGAGTACACTCTGAAAGGAGTGACTATGACTCTCATATGACACACAACTAGTGTCGTATCGCTTCTGGCAGACGCCACAGTAACAAGAAACATGAAACTGGCTGCGAAATTAGGACGAGGAGCTATGACGCACTCAAGGTAGATAGTGCAGCGTCACCTGGAGGACTGCATCAGTAATGGCTAGTAATCCCTGGCAGGCATTACGATGACAAACTTAAGATACACAACTAGTGACATATCGGTTCTGGCAGACTGGCCACAGTAACAAAATATATGAATCAGGGTGAGCAACTGTGACGAGTAACTATGACTCTCGTAATAGGCCAATGACTCAATACCTGGAGTATTGACTCAGATAACTCGAGGAACGCCTTGCAATAGTAACAATGACTTTCTTACGGTTCACAACTGGTGACAAATCCGTTCTGGCAGTCTGGCACCAGTAACAAAAATGAGACACTGCGTGAGCAACTGGGATGGGTAACTATGACTCTCTTAAGGAAGCCAATGATCGTCACCAGGAATATTGAATCAGGAAACTCGAGTAACCCTTGGCTATAGTAACGATGACTTTCGTAGATTACACAACCTGTGACATATCGGTGCTGGCAGACTGGCCACAGTTACAATGTATTTTAATGTGGGTGGTCAACCGACAGGAATATCTATTACCCTTCTGAGGTAACCAACGATTCGTCACCAGGTGGAGTACACTCTGAAAGGAGTGACTATGACTCTCATATGACACACAACTAGTGTCGTATCGCTTCTGGCAGACGCCACAGTAACAAGAAACATGAAACTGACTGCGAAATTAGGACGAGGAGCTATGACGCACTCAAGGTAGCTAGTGCAGCGTCACCTGGAGGACTGCATCAGTAAAGGCTAGTAATCCTTGGCAGGCATTACGATGACTCACTTAAGATACACAACTAGTGACATATCGGTTCTGGCAGACTGGCCACAGTAACAAAATATATGAATCTGGGTGAGCAACTGTGACGAGTAACTATGACTCTCGTAATAGGCCAATGACTCAATACCTGGAGTATTGACTCAGATAACTCGAGGAACGTCTTCCAATAGGAACAATGACTTTCTTACGGTTCACAACTGGTGACAAATCCGTTCTGGCAGTCTGGCACCAGTAACAAAAATGAGACACTGCGTGAGCAACTGGGATGGGTAACTATGACTCTCTTAAGGTAGCCAATGATCGTCACCAGGAATATTGAATCAGGAAACTCGAGTAACCCTTGGCTATAGTAACGATGACTTTCGTAGATTACACAACTTGTGACATATCGGTGCTGGCAGACTGGCCACAGTTACAATGTATTTTAATGTGGGTGGTCAACCGACAGCAATATCTATTACCCTTCTGAGGTAACCAACGATTCGCCACCAGGTGGAGTACACTCTGAAAGGAGTGACTATGACTCTCATATGACACACAACTAGTGTCGTATCGCTTCTGGCAGACGCCACAGTAACAAGAAACGTGAAACTGGCTGCGAAATTAGGACGAGGAGCTATGACGCACTCAAGGTATCTAGTGCAGCGTCACCTGGAGGACTGCATCACTAAAGTCTAGTAATCCCTGGCAGGCATAACGGTGACTCAATTAAGATACACAACTAGTGACATATCGGTTCTGGCAGACTGGCCACAGTAACAAAATATATGAATCTGGGTGAGCAACTGTGACGAGTAACTATGACTCTCGTAATAGGCCAATGACTCAATACCTGGAGTATTGACTCAGATAACTCGAGGAACGCCTTCCAATAGGAACAATGACTTTCTTACGGTTCACAACTGGTGACAAATCCGTTCTGGCAGTCTGGCACCAGTAACAAAAATGAGACACTGCGTGAGCAACTGGGATGGGTAACTATGACTCTCTTAAGGTAGCCAATGATCATCACCAGGAATATTGAATCAGGAAACTCGAGTAACCCTTGGCTATAGTAACGATGACCTTCGTAGATTACACAACCTGTGACATATCGGTGCTGGCAGACTGGCCACAGTTACAATGTATTTTAATTTGGGTGGTCAACCGACAGCAATATCTATTACCCTTCTGAGGTAACCAACGATTCGCCACCAGGTGGAGTACACTCTGAAAGGAGTGACTATGACTCTCATATGACACACAACTAGTGTCGTATCGCTTCTGGCAGACGCCACAGTAACAAGAAACATGAAACTGGCTGCGAAATTAGGACGAGGAGCTATGACGCACTCAAGGTAGATAGTGCAGCGTCACCTGGAGGACTGCATCAGTAATGGCTAGTAATCCCTGGCAGGCATTACGATGACAAACTTAAGATACACAACTAGTGACATATCGGTTCTGGCAGACTGGCCACAGTAACAAAATATATGAATCAGGGTGAGCAACTGTGACGAGTAACTATGACTCTCGTAATAGGCCAATGACTCAATACCTGGAGTATTGACTCAGATAACTCGAGGAACGCCTTGCAATAGTAACAATGACTTTCTTACGGTTCACAACTGGTGACAAATCCGTTCTGGCAGTCTGGCACCAGTAACAAAAATGAGACACTGCGTGAGCAACTGGGATGGGTAACTATGACTCTCTTAAGGAAGCCAATGATCGTCACCAGGAATATTGAATCAGGAAACTCGAGTAACCCTTGGCTATAGTAACGATGACTTTCGTAGATTACACAACCTGTGACATATCGGTGCTGGCAGACTGGCCACAGTTACAATGTATTTTAATGTGGGTGGTCAACCGACAGGAATATCTATTACCCTTCTGAGGTAACCAACGATTCGTCACCAGGTGGAGTACACTCTGAAAGGAGTGACTATGACTCTCATATGACACACAACTAGTGTCGTATCGCTTCTGGCAGACGCCACAGTAACAAGAAACATGAAACTGACTGCGAAATTAGGACGAGGAGCTATGACGCACTCAAGGTAGCTAGTGCAGCGTCACCTGGAGGACTGCATCAGTAAAGGCTAGTAATCCCTGGCAGGCATTACGATGACTCACTTAAGATACACAACTAGTGACATATCGGTTCTGGCAGACTGGCCACAGTAACAAAATATATGAATCTGGGTGAGCAACTGTGACGAGTAACTATGACTCTCGTAATAGGCCAATGACTCAATACCTGGAGTATTGACTCAGATAACTCGAGGAACGTCTTCCAATAGGAACAATGACTTTCTTACGGTTCACAACTGGTGACAAATCCGTTCTGGCAGTCTGGCACCAGTAACAAAAATGAGACACTGCGTGAGCAACTGGGATGGGTAACTATGACTCTCTTAAGGTAGCCAATGATCGTCACCAGGAATATTGAATCAGGAAACTCGAGTAACCCTTGGCTATAGTAACGATGACTTTCGTAGATTACACAACTTGTGACATATCGGTGCTGGCAGACTGGCCACAGTTACAATGTATTTTAATGTGGGTGGTCAACCGACAGGAATATCTATTACCCTTCTGAGGTAACCAACGATTCGTCACCAGGTGGAGTACACTCTGAAAGGAGTGACTATGACTCTCATATGACACACAACTAGTGTCGTATCGCTTCTGGCAGACGCCACAGTAACAAGAAACATGATACTGGCTGCGAAATTAGGACGAGGAGCTATGACACACTCAAGGTAGATAGTGCAGCGTCACCTGGAGGACTGCATCAGTAATGGCTAGTAATCCCTGGCAGGCATTACGATGACAAACTTAAGATACACAACTAGTGACATATCGGTTCTGGCAGACTGGCCACAGTAACAAAATATATGAATCAGGGTGAGCAACTGTGACGAGTAACTATGACTCTCGTAATACGCCAATGACTCAATACCTGGAGTATTGACTCAGATAACTCGAGGAACGCCTTGCAATAGTAACAATGACTTTCTTACGGTTCACAACTGGTGACAAATCCGTGCTGGCAGTCTGGCACCAGTAACAAAAATGAGACACTGCGTGAGCAACTGGGATGGGTAACTATGACTCTCTTAAGGAAGCCAATGATCGTCACCAGGAATATTGAATCAGGAAACTCGAGTAACCCTTGGCTATAGTAACGATGACTTTCGTAGATTACACAACCTGTGACATATCGGTGCTGGCAGACTGGCCACAGTTACAATGTATTTTAATGTGGGTGGTCAACCGACAGGAATATCTATTACCCTTCTGAGGTAACCAACGATTCGTCACCAGGTGGAGTACACTCTGAAAGGAGTTACTATGACTCTCATATGACACACAACTAGTGTCGTATCGCTTCTGGCAGACGCCACAGTAACAAGAAACATGAAACTGGCTGCGAAATTAGGACGAGGAGCTATGACGCACTCAAGGTAGCTAGTGCAGCGTCACCTGGAGGACTGCATCAGTAAAGGCTAGTAATCCCTGGCAGGCATTACGATGACTCACTTAAGATACACAACTAGTGACATATCGGTTCTGGCAGACTGGCCACAGTAACAAAATATATGAATCTGGGTGAGCAACTGTGACGAGTAACTATGACTCTCGTAATAGGCCAATGACTGAATACCTGGAGTATTGACTCAGATAACTCGAGGAACGCCTAGCAATAGTAACAATGACTTTCTTACGGTTCACAACTGGTGACAAATCCGTTCTGGCAGTCTGGCTCCTGTAACAAAAATGAGACACTGCGTGAGCAACTGGGATGGGTAACTATGACTCTCTTAAGGTAGCCAATGATCGTCACCAGGAATATTGAATCAGGAAACTCGAGTAACCCTTGGCTATAGTAACGATGACTTTCGTAGATTACACAACCTGTGACATATCGGTGCTGGCAGACTGGCCACAGTTACAATGTATTTTAATGTGGGTGGTCAACCGACAGGAATATCTATTACCCTTCTGAGGTAACCAACGATTCGTCACCAGGTGGAGTACACTCTGAAAGGAGTTACTATGACTCTCATATGACACACAACTAGTGTCGTATCGCTTCTGGCAGACGCCACAGTAACAAGAAACATGAAACTGGCTGCGAAATTAGGACGAGGAGCTATGACGCACTCAAGGTAGCTAGTGCAGCGTCACCTGGAGGACTGCATCAGTAAAGGCTAGTAATCCCTGGCAGGCATTACGATGACTCACTTAAGATACACAACTAGTGACATATCGGTTCTGGCAGACTGGCCACAGTAACAAAATATATGAATCTGGGTGAGCAACTGTGACGAGTAACTATGACTCTCGTAATAGGCCAATGACTCAATACCTGGAGTATTGACTCAGATAACTCGAGGAACGTCTTCCAATAGGAACAATGACTTTCTTACGGTTCACAACTGGTGACAAATCCGTTCTGGCAGTCTGGCACCAGTAACAAAAATGAGACACTGCGTGAGCAACTGGGATGGGTAACTATGACTCTCTTAAGGTAGCCAATGATCGTCACCAGGAATATTGAATCAGGAAACTCGAGTAACCCTTGGCTATAGTAACGATGACTTTCGTAGATTACACAACTTGTGACATATCGGTGCTGGCAGACTGGCCACAGTTACAATGTATTTTAATGTGGGTGGTCAACCGACAGGAATATCTATTACCCTTCTGAGGTAACCAACGATTCGTCACCAGGTGGAGTACACTCTGAAAGGAGTGACTATGACTCTCATATGACACACAACTAGTGTCGTATCGCTTCTGGCAGACGCCACAGTAACAAGAAACGTGAAACTGGCTGCGAAATTAGGACGAGGAGCTATGACGCACTCAAGGTATCTAGTGCAGCGTCACCTGGAGGACTGCATCACTAAAGTCTAGTAATCGCTGGCAGGCATAACGGTGACTCACTTAAGATACACAACTAGTGACATATCGGTTCTGGCAGACTGGCCACAGTAACAAAATATATGAATATGGGTGAGCAACTGTGACGAGTAACTATGACTCTCGTAATAGGCCAATGACTCAATACCTGGAGTATTGACTCAGATAACTCGAGGAACGCCTAGCAATAGTAACAATGACTTTCTTACGGTTCACAACTGGTGACAAATCCGTTCTGGCAGTCTGGCACCAGTAACAAAAATGAGACACTGCGTGAGCAACTGGGATGGGTAACTATGACTCTCTTAAGGTAGCCAATGATCGTCACCAGGAATATTGAATCAGGAAACTCGAGTAACCCTTGGCTATAGTAACGATGACTTTCGTAGATTACACAACCTGTGACATATCGGTGCTGGCAGACTGGCCACAGTTACAATGTATTTTAATGTGGGTGGTCAACCGACAGGAATATCTATTACCCTTCTGAGGTAACCAACGATTCGTCACCAGGTGGAGTACAGTCTGAAAGGAGTGACTATGACTCTCATATGACACACAACTAGTGTCGTATCGCTTCTGGCAGACGCCACAGTAACAAGAAACATGATACTGGCTGCGAAATTAGGACGAGGAGCTATGACGCACTCAAGGTAGATAGTGCAGCGTCACCTGGAGGACTGCATCAGTAATGGCTAGTAATCCCTGGCAGGCATTACGATGACAAACTTAAGATACACAACTAGTGACATATCGGTTCTGGCAGACTGGCCACAGTAACAAAATATATGAATCAGGGTGAGCAACTGTGACGAGTAACTATGACTCTCGTAATAGGCCAATGACTCAATACCAGGAGTATTGACTCAGATAACTCGAGGAACGCCTTGCAATAGTAACAATGACTTTCTTACGGTTCACAACTGGTGACAAATCCGTTCTGGCAGTCTGGCACCAGTAACAAAAATGAGACACTGCGTGAGCAACTGGGATGGGTAACTATGACTCTCTTAAGGAAGCCAATGATCGTCACCAGGAATATTGAATCAGGAAACTCGAGTAACCCTTGGCTATAGTAACGATGACTTTCGTAGATTACACAACCTGTGACATATCGGTGCTGGCAGACTGGCCACAGTTACAATGTATTTTAATGTGGGTGGTCAACCGACAGGAATATCTATTACCCTTCTGAGGTAACCAACGATTCGTCACCAGGTGGAGTACACTCTGAAAGGAGTTACTATGACTCTCATATGACACACAACTAGTGTCGTATCGCTTCTGGCAGACGCCACAGTAACAAGAAACATGAAACTGGCTGCGAAATTAGGACGAGGAGCTATGACGCACTCAAGGTAGCTAGTGCAGCGTCACCTGGAGGACTGCATCAGTAAAGGCTAGTAATCCCTGGCAGGCATTACGATGACTCACTTAAGATACACAACTAGTGACATATCGGTTCTGGCAGACTGGCCACAGTAACAAAATATATGAATCTGGGAGAGCAACTGTGACGAGTAACTATGACTCTCGTAATAGGCCAATGACTCAATACCTGGAGTATTGACTCAGATAACTCGAGGAACGTCTTCCAATAGGAACAATGACTTTCTTACGGTTCACAACTGGTGACAAATCCGTTCTGGCAGTCTGGCACCAGTAACAAAAATGAGACACTGCGTGAGCAACTGGGATGGGTAACTATGACTCTCTTAAGGTAGCCAATGATCGTCACCAGGAATATTGAATCAGGAAACTCGAGTAACCCTTGGCTATAGTAACGATGACTTTCGTAGATTACACAACTTGTGACATATCGGTGCTGGAAGACTGGCCACAGTTACAATGTATTTTAATGTGGGTGGTCAACCGACAGTAATATCTATTACCCTTCTGAGGTAACCAACGATTCGTCACCAGGTGGAGTACACTCTGAAAGGAGTGACTATGACTCTCATATGACACACAACTAGTGTCGTATCGCTTCTGGCAGACGCCACAGTAACAAGAAACGTGAAAGTGGCTGCGAAATTAGGACGAGGAGCTATGACGCACTCAAGGTATCTAGTGCAGCGTCACCTGGAGGACTGCATCACTAAAGTCTAGTAATCCCTGGCAGGCATAACGGTGACTCACTTAAGATACACAACTAGTGACATATCGGTTCTGGCAGACTGGCCACAGTAACAAAATATATGAATCTGGGTGAGCAACTGTGACGAGTAACTATGACTCTCGTAATAGGCCAATGACTCAATACCTGGAGTATTGACTCAGATAACTCGAGGAACGCCTAGCAATAGTAACAATGACTTTCTTACGGTTCACAACTGGTGACAAATCCGTTCTGGCAGTCTGGCACCAGTAACAAAAATGAGACACTGCGTGAGCAACTGGGATGGGTAACTATGACTCTCTTAAGGTAGCCAATGATCGTCACCAGGAATATTGAATCAGGAAACTCGAGTAACCCTTGGCTATAGTAACGATGACTTTCGTAGATTACACAACCTGTGACATATCGGTGCTGGCAGACTGGCCACAGTTACAATGTATTTTAATGTGGGTGGTCAACCGACAGGAATATCTATTACCCTTCTGAGGTAACCAACGATTCGTCACCAGGTGGAGTACACTCTGAAAGGAGTTACTATGACTCTCATATGACACACAACTAGTGTCGTATCGCTTCTGGCAGACGCCACAGTAACAAGAAACATGAAACTGGCTGCGAAATTAGGACGAGGAGCTATGACGCACTGAAGGTATCTAGTGCAGCGTCACCTGGAGGACTGCATCAGTAAAGGCTAGTAATCCCTGGCAGGCATTACGATGACTCACTTAAGATACACAACTAGTGACATATCGGTTCTGGCAGACTGGCCACAGTAACAAAATATATGAATCAGGGTGAGCAACTGTGACGAGTAACTATGACTCTCGTAATAGGCCAATGACTCAATACCTGGAGTATTGACTCAGATAACTCGAGGAACGCCTTGCAATAGTAACAATGACTTTCTTACGGTTCACAACTGGTGACAAATCCGTTCTGGCAGTCTGGCATCAGTAACAAAAATGAGACACTGCGTGAGCAACTGGGATGGGTAACTATGACTCTCTTAAGGTAGCCAATGATCGTCACCAGGAATATTGAATCAGGAAACTCGAGTAACCCTTGGCTATAGTAACGATGACTTTCGTAGATTACACAACCTGTGACATATCGGTGCTGGCAGACTGGCCACAGTTACAATGTATTTTAATGTGGGTGGTCAACCGACAGGAATATCTATTACCCTTCTGAGGTAACCAACGATTCGTCACCAGGTGGAGTACACTCTGAAAGGAGTGACTATGACTCTCATATGACACACAACTAGTGTCGTATCGCTTCTGGCAGACGCCACAGTAACAAGAAACATGAAACTGGCTGCGAAATTAGGACGAGGAGCTATGACGCACTCAAGGTAGATAGTGCAGCGTCACCTGGAGGACTGCATCACTAAAGTCTAGTAATCCCTGGCAGGCATAACGGTGACTCACTTAAGATACACAACTAGTGACATATCGGTTCTGGCAGACTGGCCACAGTAACAAAATATATGAATCAGGGTGAGCAACTGTGACGAGTAACTATGACTCTCGTAATACGCCAATGACTCAATACCTGGAGTATTGACTCAGATAACTCGAGGAACGCCTTGCAATAGTAACAATGACTTTCTTACGGTTCACAACTGGTGACAAATCCGTGCTGGCAGTCTGGCACCAGTAACAAAAATGAGACACTGCGTGAGCAACTGGGATGGGTAACTATGACTCTCTTAAGGAAGCCAATGATCGTCACCAGGAATATTGAATCAGGAAACTCGAGTAACCCTTGGCTATAGTAACGATGACTTTCGTAGATTACACAACCTGTGACATATCGGTGCTGGCAGACTGGCCACAGTTACAATGTATTTTAATGTGGGTGGTCAACCGACAGGAATATCTATTACCCTTCTGAGGTAACCAACGATTCGTCACCAGGTGGAGTACACTCTGAAAGGAGTTACTATGACTCTCATATGACACACAACTAGTGTCGTATCGCTTCTGGCAGACGCCACAGTAACAAGAAACATGAAACTGGCTGCGAAATTAGGACGAGGAGCTATGACGCACTGAAGGTATCTAGTGCAGCGTCACCTGGAGGACTGCATCAGTAAAGGCTAGTAATCCCTGGCAGGCATTACGATGACTCACTTAAGATACACAACTAGTGACATATCGGTTCTGGCAGACTGGCCACAGTAACAAAATATATGAATCAGGGTGAGCAACTGTGACGAGTAACTATGACTCTCGTAATACGCCAATGACTCAATACCTGGAGTATTGACTCAGATAACTCGAGGAACGCCTTGCAATAGTAACAATGACTTTCTTACGGTTCACAACTGGTGACAAATCCGTTCTGGCAGTCTGGCATCAGTAACAAAAATGAGACACTGCGTGAGCAACTGGGATGGGTAACTATGACTCTCTTAAGGTAGCCAATGATCGTCACCAGGAATATTGAATCAGGAAACTCGAGTAACCCTTGGCTATAGTAACGATGACTTTCGTAGATTACACAACCTGTGACATATCGGTGCTGGCAGACTGGCCACAGTTACAATGTATTTTAATGTGGGTGGTCAACCGACAGGAATATCTATTACCCTTCTGAGGTAACCAACGATTCGTCACCAGGTGGAGTACACTCTGAAAGGAGTGACTATGACTCTCATATGACACACAACTAGTGTCGTATCGCTTCTGGCAGACGCCACAGTAACAAGAAACATGAAACTGGCTGCGAAATTAGGACGAGGAGCTATGACGCACTCAAGGTAGATAGTGCAGCGTCACCTGGAGGACTGCATCACTAAAGTCTAGTAATCCCTGGCAGGCATAACGGTGACTCACTTAAGATACACAACTAGTGACATATCGGTTCTGGCAGACTGGCCACAGTAACAAAATATATGAATCAGGGTGAGCAACTGTGACGAGTAACTATGACTCTCGTAATACGCCAATGACTCAATACCTGGAGTATTGACTCAGATAACTCGAGGAACGCCTTGCAATAGTAACAATGACTTTCTTACGGTTCACAACTGGTGACAAATCCGTGCTGGCAGTCTGGCACCAGTAACAAAAATGAGACACTGCGTGAGCAACTGGGATGGGTAACTATGACTCTCTTAAGGAAGCCAATGATCGTCACCAGGAATATTGAATCAGGAAACTCGAGTAACCCTTGGCTATAGTAACGATGACTTTCGTAGATTACACAACCTGTGACATATCGGTGCTGGCAGACTGGCCACAGTTACAATGTATTTTAATGTGGGTGGTCAACCGACAGGAATATCTATTACCCTTCTGAGGTAACCAACGATTCGTCACCAGGTGGAGTACACTCTGAAAGGAGTTACTATGACTCTCATATGACACACAACTAGTGTCGTATCGCTTCTGGCAGACGCCACAGTAACAAGAAACATGAAACTGGCTGCGAAATTAGGACGAGGAGCTATGACGCACTCAAGGTAGCTAGTGCAGCGTCACCTGGAGGACTGCATCAGTAAAGGCTAGTAATCCCTGGCAGGCATTACGATGACTCACTTAAGATACACAACTAGTGACATATCGGTTCTGGCAGACTGGCCACAGTAACAAAATATATGAATCTGGGTGAGCAACTGTGACGAGTAACTATGACTCTCGTAATAGGCCAATGACTCAATACCTGGAGTATTGACTCAGATAACTCGAGGAACGTCTTCCAATAGGAACAATGACTTTCTTACGGTTCACAACTGGTGACAAATCCGTTCTGGCAGTCTGGCACCAGTAACAAAAATGAGACACTGCGTGAGCAACTGGGATGGGTAACTATGACTCTCTTAAGGTAGCCAATGATCGTCACCAGGAATATTGAATCAGGAAACTCGAGTAACCCTTGGCTATAGTAACGATGACTTTCGTAGATTACACAACTTGTGACATATCGGTGCTGGCAGACTGGCCACAGTTACAATGTATTTTAATGTGGGTGGTCAACCGACAGGAATATCTATTACCCTTCTGAGGTAACCAACGACTCGTCACCAGGTGGAGTACACTCTGAAAGGAGTGACTATGACTCTCATATGACACACAACTAGTGTCGTATCGCTTCTGGCAGACGCCACAGTAACAAGAAACGTGAAAGTGGCTGCGAAATTAGGACGAGGAGCTATGACGCACTCAAGGTATCTAGTGCAGCGTCACCTGGAGGACTGCATCACTAAAGTCTAGTAATCCCTGGCAGGCATAACGGTGACTCACTTAAGATACACAACTAGTGACATATCGGTTCTGGCAGACTGGCCACAGTAACAAAATATATGAATCTGGGTGAGCAACTGTGACGAGTAACTATGACTCTCGTAATAGGCCAATGACTGAATACCTGGAGTATTGACTCAGATAACTCGAGGAACGCCTAGCAAAAGTAACAATGACTTTCTTACGGTTCACAACTGGTGACAAATCCGTTCTGGCAGTCTGGCTCCTGTAACAAAAATGAGACACTGCGTGAGCAACTGGGATGGGTAACTATGACTCTCTTAAGGTAGCCAATGATCGTCACCAGGAATATTGAATCAGGAAACTCGAGTAACCCTTGGCTATAGTAACGATGACTTTCGTAGATTACACAACCTGTGACATATCGGTGCTGGCAGACTGGCCACAGTTACAATGTATTTTAATGTGGGTGGTCAACCGACAGGAATATCTATTACCCTTCTGAGGTAACCAACGATTCGTCACCAGGTGGAGTACACTCTGAAAGGAGTTACTATGACTCTCATATGACACACAACTAGTGTCGTATCGCTTCTGGCAGACGCCACAGTAACAAGAAACATGAAACTGGCTGCGAAATTAGGACGAGGAGCTATGACGCACTCAAGGTAGCTAGTGCAGCGTCACCTGGAGGACTGCATCAGTAAAGGCTAGTAATCCCTGGCAGGCATTACGATGACTCACTTAAGATACACAACTAGTGACATATCGGTTCTGGCAGACTGGCCACAGTAACAAAATATATGAATCTGGGTGAGCAACTGTGACGAGTAACTATGACTCTCGTAATAGGCCAATGACTCAATACCTGGAGTATTGACTCAGATAACTCGAGGAACGTCTTCCAATAGGAACAATGACTTTCTTACGGTTCACAACTGGTGACAAATCCGTTCTGGCAGTCTGGCACCAGTAACAAAAATGAGACACTGCGTGAGCAACTGGGATGGGTAACTATGACTCTCTTAAGGTAGCCAATGATCGTCACCAGGAATATTGAATCAGGATACTCGAGTAACCCTTGGCTATAGTAACGATGACTTTCGTAGATTACACAACTTGTGACATATCGGTGCTGGCAGACTGGCCACAGTTACAATGTATTTTAATGTGGGTGGTCAACCGACAGGAATATCTATTACCCTTCTGAGGTAACCAACGATTCGTCACCAGGTGGAGTACACTCTGAAAGGAGTGACTATGACTCTCATATGACAAACAACTAGTGTCGTATCGCTTCTGGCAGACGCCACAGTAACAAGAAACGTGAAACTGGCTGCGAAATTAGGACGAGGAGCTATGACGCACTCAAGGTATCTAGTGCAGCGTCACCTGGAGGACTGCATCAGTAAAGGCTAGTAATCCCTGGCAGGCATAACGGTGACTCACTTAAGATACACAACTAGTGACATACCGGTTCTGGCAGACTGGCCACAGTAACAAAATATATGAATATGGGTGAGCAACTGTGACGAGTAACTATGACTCTCGTAATAGGCCAATGACTCAATACCTGGAGTATTGACTCAGATAACTCGAGGAACGCCTAGCAATAGTAACAATGACTTTCTTACGGTTCACAACTGGTGACAAATCCGTTCTGGCAGTCTGGCACCAGTAACAAAAATGAGACACTGCGTGAGCAACTGGGATGGGTAACTATGACTCTCTTAAGGTAGCCAATGATCGTCACCAGGAATATTGAATCAGGAAACTCGAGTAACCCTTGGCTATAGTAACGATGACTTTCGTAGATTACACAACCTGTGACATATCGGTGCTGGCAGACTGGCCACAGTTACAATGTATTTTAATGTGGGTGGTCAACCGACAGGAATATCTATTACCCTTCTGAGGTAACCAACGATTCGTTACCAGGTGGAGTACACTCTGAAAGGAGTGACTATGACTCTCATATGACACACAACTAGTGTCGTATAGCTTCTGGCAGACGCCACAGTAACAAGAAACATGATACTGGCTGCGAAATTAGGACGAGGAGCTATGACGCACTCAAGGTAGATAGCGCAGCGTCACCTGGAGGACTGCATCAGTAATGGCTAGTAATCCCTGGCAGGCATTACGATGACAAACTTAAGATACACAACTAGTGACATATCGGTTCTGGCAGACTGGCCACAGTAACAAAATATATGAATATGGGTGAGCAACTGTGACGAGTAACTATGACTCTCGTAATAGGCCAATGACTCAATACCAGGAGTATTGACTCAGATAACTCGAGGAACGCCTTGCAATAGTAACAATGACTTTCTTACGGTTCACAACTGGTGACAAATCCGTTCTGGCAGTCTGGCACCAGTAACAAAAATGAGACACTGAGTGAGCAACTGGGATGGGTAACTATGACTCTCTTAAGGAAGCCAATGATCGTCACCAGGAATATTGAATCAGGAAACTCGAGTAACCCTTGGCTATAGTAACGATGACTTTCGTAGATTACACAACCTGTGACATATCGGTGCTGGCAGACTGGCCACAGTTACAATGTATTTTAATGTGGGTGGTCAACCGACAGGAATATCTATTACCCTTCTGAGGTAACCAACGATTCGTCACCAGGTGGAGTACACTCTGAAAGGAGTTACTATGACTCTCATATGACACACAACTAGTGTCGTATCGCTTCTGGCAGACGCCACAGTAACAAGAAACATGAAACTGGCTGCGAAATTAGGACGAGGAGCTATGACGCACTCAAGGTAGCTAGTGCAGCGTCACCTGGAGGACTGCATCAGTAAAGGCTAGTAATCCCTGGCAGGCATTACGATGACTCACTTAAGATACACAACTAGTGACATATCGGTTCTGGCAGACTGGCCACAGTAACAAAATATATGAATCTGGGAGAGCAACTGTGACGAGTAACTATGACTCTCGTAATAGGCCAATGACTCAATACCTGGAGTATTGACTCAGATAACTCGAGGAACGTCTTCCAATAGGAACAATGACTTTCTTACGGTTCACAACTGGTGACAAATCCGTTCTGGCAGTCTGGCACCAGTAACAAAAATGAGACACTGCGTGAGCAACTGGGATGGGTAACTATGACTCTCTTAAGGTAGCCAATGATCGTCACCAGGAATATTGAATCAGGAAACTCGAGTAACCCTTGGCTATAGTAACGATGACTTTCGTAGATTACACAACTTGTGACATATCGGTGCTGGCAGACTGGCCACAGTTACAATGTATTTTAATGTGGGTGGTCAACCGACAGTAATATCTATTACCCTTCTGAGGTAACCAACGATTCGTCACCAGGTGGAGTACACTCTGAAAGGAGTGACTATGACTCTCATATGACACACAACTAGTGTCGTATCGCTTCTGGCAGACGCCACAGTAACAAGAAACGTGAAAGTGGCTACGAAATTAGGACGAGGAGCTATGACGCCCTCAAGGTATCTAGTGCAGCGTCACCTGGAGGACTGCATCACTAAAGTCTAGTAATCCCTGGCAGGCATAACGGTGACTCACTTAAGATACACAACTAGTGACATATCGGTTCTGGCAGACTGGCCACAGTAACAAAATATATGAATCTGGGTGAGCAACTGTGACGAGTAACTATGACTCTCGTAATAGGCCAATGACTCAATACCTGGAGTATTGACTCAGATAACTCGAGGAACGCCTAGCAATAGTAACAATGACTTTCTTACGGTTCACAACTGGTGACAAATCCGTTCTGGCAGTCTGGCACCAGTAACAAAAATGAGACACTGCGTGAGCAACTGGGATGGGTAACTATGACTCTCTTAAGGTAGCCAATGATCGTCACCAGGAATATTGAATCAGGAAACTCGAGTAACCCTTGGCTATAGTAACGATGACTTTCGTAGATTACACAACCTGTGACATATCGGTGCTGGCAGACTGGCCACAGTTACAATGTATTTTAATGTGGGTGGTCAACCGACAGGAATATCTATTACCCTTCTGAGGTAACCAACGATTCGTCACTAGGTGGAGTACACTCTGAAAGGAGTTACTATGACTCTCATATGACACACAACTAGTGTCGTATCGCTTCTGGCAGACGCCACAGTAACAAGAAACATGAAACTGGCTGCGAAATTAGGACGAGGAGCTATGACGCACTGAAGGTATCTAGTGCAGCGTCACCTGGAGGACTGCATCAGTAAAGGCTAGTAATCCCTGGCAGGCATTACGATGACTCACTTAAGATACACAACTAGTGACATATCGGTTCTGGCAGACTGGCCACAGTAACAAAATATATGAATCAGGGTGAGCAACTGTGACGAGTAACTATGACTCTCGTAATAGGCCAATGACTCAATACCTGGAGTATTGACTCAGATAACTCGAGGAACGCCTTGCAATAGTAACAATGACTTTCTTACGGTTCACAACTGGTGACAAATCCGTTCTGGCAGTCTGGCACCTGTAACAAAAATGAGACACTGCGTGAGCAACTGGGATGGGTAACTATGACTCTCTTAAGGAAGCCAATGATCGTCACCAGGAATATTGAATCAGGAAACTCGAGTAACCCTTGGCTATAGTAACGATGACTTTCGTAGATTACACAACCTGTGACATATCGGTGCTGGCAGACTGGCCACAGTTACAATGTATTTTAATGTGGGTGGTCAACCGACAGGAATATCTATTACCCTTCTGAGGTAACCAACGATTCGTCACCAGGTGGAGTACACTCTGAAAGGAGTGACTATGACTCTCATATGACACACAACTAGTGTCGTATCGCTTCTGGCAGACGCCACAGTAACAAGAAACATGAAACTGGCTGCGAAATTAGGACGAGGAGCTATGACGCACTCAAGGTAGATAGTGCAGCGTCACCTGGAGGACTGCATCAGTAATGGCTAGTAATCCCTGGCAGGCATTACGATGACAAACTTAAGATACACAACTAGTGACATATCGGTTCTGGCAGACTGGCCACAGTAACAAAATATATGAATCAGGGTGAGCAACTGTGACAAGTAACTATGACTCTCGTAATAGGCCAATGACTCAATACCTGGAGTATTGACTCAGATAACTCGAGGAACGCCTTGCAATAGTAACAATGACTTTCTTACGGTTCACAACTGGTGACAAATCCGTTCTGGCAGTCTGGCACCTGTAACAAAAATGAGACACTGCGTGAGCAACTGGGATGGGTAACTATGACTCTCTTAAGGAAGCCAATGATCGTCACCAGGAATATTGAATCAGGAAACTCGAGTAACCCTTGGCTATAGTAACGATGACTTTCGTAGATTACAGAACCTGTGACATATCGGTGCTGGCAGACTGGCCACAGTTACAATGTATTTTAATGTGGGTGGTCAACCGACAGGAATATCTATTACCCTTCTGAGGTAACCAACGATTCGTCACCAGGTGGAGTACACTCTGAAGGGAGTGACTATGACTCTCATATGACACACAACTAGTGTCGTATCGCTTCTGGCAGACGCCACAGTAACAAGAAACATGAAACTGACTGCGAAATTAGGACGAGGAGCTATGACGCACTCAAGGTAGCTAGTGCAGCGTCACCTGGAGGACTGCATCAGTAAAGGCTAGTAATCCCTGGCAGGCATTACGATGACTCACTTAAGATACACAACTAGTGACATATCGGTTCTGGCAGACTGGCCACAGTAACAAAATATATGAATCTGGGTGAGCAACTGTGACGAGTAACTATGACTCTCGTAATAGGCCAATGACTCAATACCTGGAGTATTGACTCAGATAACTCGAGGAACGTCTTCCAATAGGAACAATGACTTTCTTACGGTTCACAACTGGTGACAAATCCGTTCTGGCAGTCTGGCACCAGTAACAAAAATGAGACACTGCGTGAGCAACTGGGATGGGTAACTATGACTCTCTTAAGGTAGCCAATGATCGTCACCAGGAATATTGAATCAGGAAACTCGAGTAACCCTTGGCTATAGTAACGATGACTTTCGTAGATTACACAACTTGTGACATATCGGTGCTGGCAGACTGGCCACAGTTACAATGTATTTTAATGTGGGTGGTCAACCGACAGGAATATCTATTACCCTTCTGAGGTAACCAACGATTCGTCACCAGGTGGAGTACACTCTGAAAGGAGTGACTATGACTCTCATATGACACACAACTAGTGTCGTATCGCTTCTGGCAGACGCCACAGTAACAAGAAACATGAAACTGGCTGCGAAATTAGGACGAGGAGCTATGACGCACTCAAGGTAGATAGTGCAGCGTCACCTGGAGGACTGCATCAGTAATGGCTAGTAATCCCTGGCAGGCATTACGATGACAAACTTAAGATACACAACTAGTGACATATCGGTTCTGGCAGACTGGCCACAGTAACAAAATATATGAATCAGGGTGAGCAACTGTGACGAGTAACTATGACTCTCGTAATAGGCCAATGACTCAATACCTGGAGTATTGACTCAGATAACTCGAGGAACGCCTTGCAATAGTAACAATGACTTTCTTACGGTTCACAACTGGTGACAAATCCGTTCTGGCAGTCTGGCACCAGTAACAAAAATGAGACACTGCGTGAGCAACTGGGATGGGTAACTATGACTCTCTTAAGGAAGCCAATGATCGTCACCAGGAATATTGAATCAGGAAACTCGAGTAACCCTTGTCTATAGTAACGATGACTTTCGTAGATTACACAACCTGTGACATATCGGTGCTGGCAGACTGGCCACAGTTACAATGTATTTTAATGTGGGTGGTCAACCGACAGGAATATCTATTACCCTTCTGAGGTAACCAACGATTCGTCACCAGGTGGAGTACACTCTGAAAGGAGTTACTATGACTCTCATATGACACACAACTAGTGTCGTATCGCTTCTGGCAGACGCCACAGTAACAAGAAACATGAAACTGGCTGCGAAATTAGGACGAGGAGCTATGACGCACTCAAGGTAGCTAGTGCAGCGTCACCTGGAGGACTGCATCAGTAAAGGCTAGTAATCCCTGGCAGGCATTACGATGACTCACTTAAGATACACAACTAGTGACATATCGGTTCTGGCAGACTGGCCACAGTAACAAAATATATGAATCTGGGTGAGCAACTGTGACGAGTAACTATGACTCTCGTAATAGGCCAATGACTCAATACCTGGAGTATTGACTCAGATAACTCGAGGAACGTCTTCCAATAGGAACAATGACTTTCTTACGGTTCACAACTGGTGACAAATCCGTTCTGGCAGTCTGGCACCAGTAACAAAAATGAGACACTGCGTGAGCAACTGGGATGGGTAACTATGACTCTCTTAAGGTAGCCAATGATCGTCACCAGGAATATTGAATCAGGAAACTCGAGTAACCCTTGGCTATAGTAACGATGACTTTCGTAGATTACACAACCTGTGACATATCGGTGCTGACAGACTGGCCACAGTTACAATGTATTTTAATGTGGGTGGTCAACCGACAGGAATATCTATTACCCTTCTGAGGTAACCAACGATTCGTCACCAGGTGGAGTACACTCTGAAAGGAGTTACTATGACTCTCGTATGACACACAACTAGTGTCGTATCGCTTCTGGCAGACGCCACAGTAACAAGAAACATGAAACTGGCTGCGAAATTAGGACGAGGAGCTATGACGCACTCAAGGTAGCTAGTGCAGCGTCACCTGGAGGACTGCATCAGTAAAGGCTAGTAATCCCTGGCAGGCATTACGATGACTCACTTAAGATACACAACTAGTGACATATCGGTTCTGGCAGACTGGCCACAGTAACAAAATATATGAATCTGGGTGAGCAACTGTGACGAGTAACTATGACTCTCGTAATAGGCCAATGACTCAATACCTGGAGTATTGACTCAGATAACTCGAGGAACGTCTTCCAATAGGAACAATGACTTTCTTACGGTTCACAACTGGTGACAAATCCGTTCTGGCAGTCTGGCACCAGTAACAAAAATGAGACACTGCGTGAGCAACTGGGATGGGTAACTATGACTCTCTTAAGGTAGCCAATGATCGTCACCAGGAATATTGAATCAGGAAACTCGAGTAACCCTTGGCTATAGTAACGATGACTTTCGTAGATTACACAACTTGTGACATATCGGTGCTGGCAGACTGGCCACAGTTACAATGTATTTTAATGTGGGTGGTCAACCGACAGGAATATCTATTACCCTTCTGAGGTAACCAACGATTCGTCACCAGGTGGAGTACACTCTGAAAGGAGTGACTATGACTCTCATATGACACACAACTAGTGTCGTATCGCTTCTGGCAGACGCCACAGTAACAAGAAACGTGAAACTGGCTGCGAAATTAGGACGAGGAGCTATGACGCACTCAAGGTATCTAGTGCAGCGTCACCTGGAGGACTGCATCACTAAAGTCTAGTAATCCCTGGCAGGCATAACGGTGACTCACTTAAGATACACAACTAGTGACATATCGGTTCTGGCAGACTGGCCACAGTAACAAAATATATGAATCTGGGTGAGCAACTGTGACGAGTAACTATGACTCTCGTAATAGGCCAATGACTCAATACCTGGAGTATTGACTCAGATAACTCGAGGAACGCCTGGCAATAGTAACAATGACTTTCTTACGGTTCACAACTGGTGACAAATCCGTTCTGGCAGTCTGGCACCAGTAACAAAAATGAGACACTGCGTGAGCAACTGGGATGGGTAACTATGACTCTCTTAAGGTAGCCAATGATCGTCACCAGGAATATTGAATCAGGAAACTCGAGTAACCCTTGGCTATAGTAACGATGACTTTCGTAGATTACACAACCTGTGACATATCGGTGCTGGCAGACTGGCCACAGTTACAATGTATTTTAATTTGGGTGGTCAACCGACAGGAATATCTATTACCCTTCTGAGGTAACCAACGATTCGTCACCAGGTGGAGTACACTCTGAAAGGAGTGACTATGATTCTCATATGACACACAACTAGTGTCGTATCGCTTCTGGCAGACGCCACAGTAACAAGAAACGTGAAACGGGCCTCGAAATTAGGACGAGGAGCTATGACGCACTCAAGGTATCTAGTGCAGCGTCACCTGGAGGACTGCATCACTAAAGTCTAGTAATCCCTGGCAGGCATAACGGTGACTCACTTAAGATACACAACTAGTGACATATCGGTTCTGGCAGACTGGCCACAGTAACAAAATATATGAATCTGGGTGAGCAACTGTGACGAGTAACTATGACTCTCGTAATAGGCCAATGACTCAATACCTGGAGTATTGACTCAGATAACTCGAGGAACGCCTAGCAATAGTAACAATGACTTTCTTACGGTTCACAACTGGTGACCAATCCTTTCTGGCAGTCTGGCACCAGTAACAAAAATGAGACACTGCGTGAGCAACTGGGATGGGTAACTTTGGCTCTCTTAAGGTAGCCAATGATCGTCACCAGGAATATTGAATCAGGAAACTCGAGTAACCCTTGGCTATAGTAACGATGACTTTCGTAGATTACACAACCTGTGACATATCGGTGCTGGCAGACTGGCCACAGTTACAATGTATTTTAATTTGGGTGGTCAACCGACAGCAATATCTATTACCCTTCTGAGGTAACCAACGATTCGTCACCAGGTGGAGTACACTCTGAAAGGAGTGACTATGACTCTCATATGACACACAACTAGTGTCGTTTCGCTTCTGGCAGACGCCACAGTAACAAGAAACGTGAAAGTGGCTGCGAAATTAGGACGAGGAGCTAACACGCACTCAAGGTAGCTAGTGCAGCGTCACCTGGAGGACTGCATCAGTATAGGCTAGTAATCCCTGGCAGGCATTACGATGACTCACTTAAGATACACAACTAGTGACATATCGGTTCTGGCAGACTGGCCACAGTAACAAAATATATGAATCAGGGTGAGCAACTGTGACGAGTAACTATGACTCTCGTAATAGGCCAATGACTCAATACCTGGAGTATTGACTCAGATAACTCGAGGAACGCCTTCCAATAGGAACAATGACTTTCTTACGGTTCACAACTGGTGACAAATCCGTTCTGGCAGTCTGGCACCAGTAACAAAAATGAGACACTGCGTGAGCAACTGGGATGGGTAACTATGACTCTCTTAAGGTAGCCAATGATCGTCACCAGGAATATTGAATCAGGAAACTCGAGTAACCCTTGGCTATAGTAACGATGACTTTCGTAGATTACACAACCTGTGACATATCGGTGCTGGCAGACTGGCCACAGTTACAATGTATTTTAATGTGGGTTGTCAACCGACAGGAATATCTATTACGCTTCTTAGGTAACCAACGATTCGTCACCAGGTGGAGTACACTCTGAAAGGAGTGACTATGACTCTCATATGACACACAACTAGTGTCGTATCGCTTCTGGCAGACGCCACAGTAACAAGAAACGTGAAACTGGCTGCGAAATTAGGACGAGGAGCTATGACGCACTCAAGGTATCTAGTGCAGCGTCACCTGGAGGACTGCATCACTAAAGTCTAGTAATCCCTGGCAGGCATAACGGTGACTCACTTAAGATACACAACTAGTGACATATCGGTTCTGGCAGACTGGCCACAGTAACAAAATATATGAATCTGGGTGAGCAACTGTGACGAGTAACTATGACTCTCGTAATAGGCCAATGACTCAATACCTGGAGTATTGACTCAGATAACTCGAGGAACGCCTTCCAATAGGAACAATGACTTTCCTACGGTTCACAACTGGTGACAAATCCGTTCTGGCAGTCTGGCACCAGTAACAAAAATGAGACACTGCGTGAGCAACTGGGATGGGTAACTATGACTCTCTTAAGGTAGCCAATGATCGTCACCAGGAATATTGAATCAGGAAACTCGAGTAACCCTTGGCTATAGTAACGATGACTTTCGTAGATTACACAACCTGTGACATACCGGTGCTGGCAGACTGGCCACAGTTACAATGTATTTTAATGTGGGTGGTCAACCGACAGGAATATCTATTACCCTTCTGAGGTAACCAACGATTCGTCACCAGGTGGAGTACACTCTGAAAGGAGTGACTATGACTCTCATATGACACACAACTAGTATCGTTTCGCTTCTGGCAGACGCCACAGTAACAAGAAACGTGAAACTGGCTGCGAAATTAGGACGAGGAGCTATGACGCACTCAAGGTAGCTAGTGCAGCGTCACCTGGAGGACTGCATCAGTAAAGGCTAGTAATCCCTGGCAGGCATTACGATGACTCACTTAAGATACACAACTAGTGACATATCGGTTCTGGCAGACTGGCCACAGTAACAAAATATATGAATCTGGGTGAGCAACTGTAACGAGTATCTATGTCTCTCGTAATAGGCCAATGACTCAATACCTGGAGTGTTGACTCAGATAACTCGAGGAACGCCTTGTAATAGTAACAATGACTTTCTTACGGTTCACAACTGGTGACAAATCCGTTCTGGCAGTCTGGCACCAGTAACAAAAATGAGACACTGCGTGAGCAACTGGGATGGGTAACTATGACTCTCTTAAGGTAGCCAATGATCGTCACCAGGAATATTGAATCAGGAAACTCGAGTAACCCTTGTCTATAGTAACGATGACTTTCGTAGATTACACAACCTGTGACATATCGGTGCTGGCAGACTGGCCACAGTTACAATGTATTTTAATTTGGGTGGTCAACCGACAGCAATATCTATTACCCTTCTGACGTAACCGACGATTCGTCACCAGGTGGAGTACACTCTGAAAGGAGTGACTATGACTCTCATATGACACACAACTAGTGTCGTATCGCTTCTGGCAGACGCCACAGTAACAAGAAACGTGAAACTGGCTGCGAAATTAGGACGAGGAGCTATGACGCACTCAAGGTAGCTACTGCAACGTCACCTGGAGGACTGCATCAGTAAAGGCTAGTAATCCCTGGCAGGCATTACGATGACTCACTTAAGATACACAACTAGAGACATATCGGTTCTGGCAGACTGGCCACAGTAACAAAATATATGAATCTGGGAGAGCAACTGTGACGAGTAACTATGACTCTCGTAATAGGCCAATGACTCAATACCTGGAGTATTGACTCAGATAACTCGAGGAACGCCTTGCAATAGTAACAATGACTTTCTTACGGTTCACAACTGGTGACAAATCCGTTCTGGCAGTCTGGCACCAGTAACAAAAATGAGACACTGCGTAAGCAACTGGGATGGGTAACTATGACTCTCTTAAGGTAGCCAATGATCGTCACCAGGAATATTGAATCAGGAAACTCGAGTAACCCTTGGCTATAGTAACGATGACTTTCGTAGATTACACAACCTGTGACATATCGGTGCCAGCAGACTGGCCACAGTTACAATGTATTTTAATTTGGGTGGTCAACCGACAGCAATATCTATTACCCTTCTGAGGTAACCAACGATTCGTCACCAGGTGGAGGCACTCTGAAAGGAGTGACTATGACTCTCATATGACACACAACTAGTGTCGTATCGCTTCTGGCAGACGCCACAGTAACAAGAAACGTGAAAGTGGCTGCGAAATTAGGACGAGGAGCTATGACGCACTCAAGGTAGCTAGTGCAGCGTCACCTGGAGGACTGCATCAGTAAAGGCTAGTAATCCCTGGCAGGCATTACGATGACTCACTTAAGATACACAACTAGTGACATATCGGTTCTGGCAGACTGGCCACAGTAACAAAATATATGAATCTGGGAGAGCAACTGTGACGAGTAACTATGACTCTCGTAATAGGCCAATTACTCAATACCTGGAGTATTGACTCAGATAACTCGAGGAACGCCTTCCAATAGGAACAATGACTTTCCTACGGTTCACAACTGGTGACAAATCCGTTCTGGCAGTCTGGCACCAGTAACAAAAATGAGACATTGCGTAAGCAACTGGGATGGGTAACTATGACTCTCTTAAGGTAGCCAATGATCGTCACCAGGAATATTGAATCAGGAAACTCGAGTAACCCTTGTCTATAGTAACGATGACTTTCGTAGATTACACAACCTGTGACATATCGGTGCCAGCAGACTGGCCACAGTTACAATGTATTTTAATTTGGGTGGTCAACCGACAGCAATATCTATTACCCTTCTGAGGTAACCGACGATTCGTCACCAGGTGGAGTACACTCCGAAAGGAGTGACTATTACTCTCATATGACACACAACTAGTGTCGTATCGCTTCTATCAGACGCCACAGTAACAAGAAACGTGAAAGTGGCTGCGAAATTAGGACGAGGAGCTATGACGCACTCAAGGTATCTAGTGCAGCGTCACCTGGAGGACTGCATCACTAAAGTCTAGTAATCCCTGGCAGGCATAACGGTGACTCACTTAAGATACACAACTAGTGACATATCGGTTCTGGCAGACTGGCCACAGTAACAAAATATATGAATCTGGGTGAGCAACTGTGACGAGTAACTATGACTCTCGTAATAGGCCAATGACTCAATACCTGGAGTATTGACTCAGATAACTCGAGGAACGCCTTCCAATAGGAACAATGACTTTCTTACGGTTCACAACTGGTGACAAATCCGTTCTGGCAGTCTGGCACCAGTAACAAAAATGAGGCACTGCGTAAGCAACTGGGATGGGTAACTATGACTCTCTTAAGGTAGCCAATGATCGTCACCAGGAATATTGAATCAGGAAACTCGAGTAACCCTTGGCTATAGTAACGATGACTTTCGTAGATTACACAACCTGTGACATATCGGTGCCAGCAGACTGGCCACAGTTACAATGTATTTTAATTTGGGTGGTCAACCGACAGCAATATCTATTACCCTTCTGAGGTAACCAACGATTCGTCACCAGGTGGAGGCACTCTGAAAGGAGTGACTATGACTCTCATATGACACACAACTAGTGTCGTATCGCTTCTGGCAGACGCCACAGTAACAAGGAACGTGAAACTGGCTGCGAAATTAGGACGAGGAGCTATGACGCACTCAAGGTAGCTAGTGCAGCGTCACCTGGAGGACTGCATCAGTAAAGGCTAGTAATCCCTGGCAGGCATTACGATGACTCACTTAAGATACACAACTAGTGACATATCGGTTCTGGCAGACTGGCCACAGTAACAAAATATATGAATCTGGGAGAGCAACTGTGACGAGTAACTATGACTCTCGTAATAGGCCAATTACTCAATACCTGGAGTATTGACTCAGATAACTCGAGGAACGCCTTCCAATAGGAACAATGACTTTCCTACGGTTCACAACTGGTGACAAATCCGTTCTGGCAGTCTGGCACCAGTAACAAAAATGAGACATTGCGTAAGCAACTGGGATGGGTAACTATGACTCTCTTAAGGTAGCCAATGATCGTCACCAGGAATATTGAATCAGGAAACTCGAGTAACCCTTGTCTATAGTAACGATGACTTTCGTAGATTACACAACCTGTGACATATCGGTGCCAGCAGACTGGCCACAGTTACAATGTATTTTAATTTGGGTGGTCAACCGACAGCAATATCTATTACCCTTCTGAGGTAACCGACGATTCGTCACCAGGTGGAGTACACTCCGAAAGGAGTGACTATTACTCTCATATGACACACAACTAGTGTCGTATCGCTTCTATCAGACGCCACAGTAACAAGAAACGTGAAAGTGGCTGCGAAATTAGGACGAGGAGCTATGACGCACTCAAGGTATCTAGTGCAGCGTCACCTGGAGGACTGCATCACTAAAGTCTAGTAATCCCTGGCAGGCATAACGGTGACTCACTTAAGATACACAACTAGTGACATATCGGTTCTGGCAGACTGGCCACAGTAACAAAATATATGAATCTGGGTGAGCAACTGTGACGAGTAACTATGACTCTCGTAATAGGCCAATGACTCAATACCTGGAGTATTGACTCAGATAACTCGAGGAACGCCTTCCAATAGGAACAATGACTTTCCTACGGTTCACAACTGGTGACAAATCCGTTCTGGCAGTCTGGCACCAGTAACAAAAATGAGACACTGCGTGAGCAACTGGGATGGGTAACTATGACTCTCTTAAGGTAGCCAATGATCGTCACCAGGAATATTGAATCAGGAAACTCGAGTAACCCTTGGCTATAGTAACGATGACTTTCGTAGATTACACAACCTGTGACATACCGGTGCTGGCAGACTGGCCACAGTTACAATGTATTTTAATGTGGGTGGTCAACCGACAGGAATATCTATTACCCTTCTGAGGTAACCAACGATTCGTCACCAGGTGGAGTACACTCTGAAAGGAGTGACTATGACTCTCATATGACACACAACTAGTATCGTTTCGCTTCTGGCAGACGCCACAGTAACAAGAAACGTGAAACTGGCTGCGAAATTAGGACGAGGAGCTATGACGCACTCAAGGTAGCTAGTGCAGCGTCACCTGGAGGACTGCATCAGTAAAGGCTAGTAATCCCTGGCAGGCATTACGATGACTCACTTAAGATACACAACTAGTGACATATCGGTTCTGGCAGACTGGCCACAGTAACAAAATATATGAATCTGGGTGAGCAACTGTAACGAGTATCTATGTCTCTCGTAATAGGCCAATGACTCAATACCTGGAGTGTTGACTCAGATAACTCGAGGAACGCCTTGTAATAGTAACAATGACTTTCTTACGGTTCACAACTGGTGACAAATCCGTTCTGGCAGTCTGGCACCAGTAACAAAAATGAGACACTGCGTGAGCAACTGGGATGGGTAACTATGACTCTCTTAAGGTAGCCAATGATCGTCACCAGGAATATTGAATCAGGAAACTCGAGTAACCCTTGTCTATAGTAACGATGACTTTCGTAGATTACACAACCTGTGACATATCGGTGCTGGCAGACTGGCCACAGTTACAATGTATTTTAATTTGGGTGGTCAACCGACAGCAATATCTATTACCCTTCTGACGTAACCGACGATTCGTCACCAGGTGGAGTACACTCTGAAAGGAGTGACTATGACTCTCATATGACACACAACTAGTGTCGTATCGCTTCTGGCAGACGCCACAGTAACAAGAAACGTGAAACTGGCTGCGAAATTAGGACGAGGAGCTATGACGCACTCAAGGTAGCTACTGCAACGTCACCTGGAGGACCGCATCAGTAAAGGCTAGTAATCCCTGGCAGGCATTACGATGACTCACTTAAGATACACAACTAGAGACATATCGGTTCTGGCAGACTGGCCACAGTAACAAAATATATGAATCTGGGAGAGCAACTGTGACGAGTAACTATGACTCTCGTAATAGGCCAATGACTCAATACCTGGAGTATTGACTCAGATAACTCGAGGAACGCCTTGCAATAGTAACAATGACTTTCTTACGGTTCACAACTGGTGACAAATCCGTTCTGGCAGTCTGGCACCAGTAACAAAAATGAGACACTGCGTAAGCAACTGGGATGGGTAACTATGACTCTCTTAAGGTAGCCAATGATCGTCACCAGGAATATTGAATCAGGAAACTCGAGTAACCCTTGGCTATAGTAACGATGACTTTCGTAGATTACACAACCTGTGACATATCGGTGCCAGCAGACTGGCCACAGTTACAATGTATTTTAATTTGGGTGGTCAACCGACAGCAATATCTATTACCCTTCTGAGGTAACCAACGATTCGTCACCAGGTGGAGGCACTCTGAAAGGAGTGACTATGACTCTCATATGACACACAACTAGTGTCGTATCGCTTCTGGCAGACGCCACAGTAACAAGAAACGTGAAACTGGCTGCGAAATTAGGACGAGGAGCTATGACGCACTCAAGGTAGCTAGTGCAGCGTCACCTGGAGGACTGCATCAGTAAAGGCTAGTAATCCCTGGCAGGCATTACGATGACTCACTTAAGATACACAACTAGTGACATATCGGTTCTGGCAGACTGGCCACAGTAACAAAATATATGAATCTGGGAGAGCAACTGTGACGAGTAACTATGACTCTCGTAATAGGCCAATTACTCAATACCTGGAGTATTGACTCAGATAACTCGAGGAACGCCTTCCAATAGGAACAATGACTTTCCTACGGTTCACAACTGGTGACAAATCCGTTCTGGCAGTCTGGCACCAGTAACAAAAATGAGACACTGCGTAAGCAACTGGGATGGGTAACTATGACTCTCTTAAGGTAGCCAATGATCGTCACCAGGAATATTGAATCAGGAAACTCGAGTAACCCTTGTCTATAGTAACGATGACTTTCGTAGATTACACAACCTGTGACATATCGGTGCCAGCAGACTGGCCACAGTTACAATGTATTTTAATTTGGGTGGTCAACCGACAGCAATATCTATTACCCTTCTGAGGTAACCGACGATTCGTCACCAGGTGGAGTACACTCCGAAAGGAGTGACTATGACTCTCATATGACACACAACTAGTATCGTTTCGCTTCTGGCAGACGCCACAGTAACAAGAAACGTGAAACTGGCTGCGAAATTAGGACGAGGAGCTATGACGCACTCAAGGTAGCTAGTGCAGCGTCACCTGGAGGACTGCATCAGTAAAGGCTAGTAATCCCTGGCAGGCATTACGATGACTCACTTAAGATACACAACTAGTGACATATCGGTTCTGGCAGACTGGCCACAGTAACAAAATATATGAATCTGGGTGAGCAACTGTAACGAGTATCTATGTCTCTCGTAATAGGCCAATGACTCAATACCTGGAGTGTTGACTCAGATAACTCGAGGAACGCCTTGTAATAGTAACAATGACTTTCTTACGGTTCACAACTGGTGACAAATCCGTTCTGGCAGTCTGGCACCAGTAACAAAAATGAGACACTGCGTGAGCAACTGGGATGGGTAACTATGACTCTCTTAAGGTAGCCAATGATCGTCACCAGGAATATTGAATCAGGAAACTCGAGTAACCCTTGTCTATAGTAACGATGACTTTCGTAGATTACACAACCTGTGACATATCGGTGCTGGCAGACTGGCCACAGTTACAATGTATTTTAATTTGGGTGGTCAACCGACAGCAATATCTATTACCCTTCTGACGTAACCGACGATTCGTCACCAGGTGGAGTACACTCTGAAAGGAGTGACTATGACTCTCATATGACACACAACTAGTGTCGTATCGCTTCTGGCAGACGCCACAGTAACAAGAAACGTGAAACTGGCTGCGAAATTAGGACGAGGAGCTATGACGCACTCAAGGTAGCTACTGCAACGTCACCTGGAGGACTGCATCAGTAAAGGCTAGTAATCCCTGGCAGGCATTACGATGACTCACTTAAGATACACAACTAGAGACATATCGGTTCTGGCAGACTGGCCACAGTAACAAAATATATGAATCTGGGAGAGCAACTGTGACGAGTAACTATGACTCTCGTAATAGGCCAATGACTCAATACCTGGAGTATTGACTCAGATAACTCGAGGAACGCCTTGCAATAGTAACAATGACTTTCTTACGGTTCACAACTGGTGACAAATCCGTTCTGGCAGTCTGGCACCAGTAACAAAAATGAGACACTGCGTAAGCAACTGGGATGGGTAACTATGACTCTCTTAAGGTAGCCAATGATCGTCACCAGGAATATTGAATCAGGAAACTCGAGTAACCCTTGGCTATAGTAACGATGACTTTCGTAGATTACACAACCTGTGACATATCGGTGCCAGCAGACTGGCCACAGTTACAATGTATTTTAATTTGGGTGGTCAACCGACAGCAATATCTATTACCCTTCTGAGGTAACCAACGATTCGTCACCAGGTGGAGGCACTCTGAAAGGAGTGACTATGACTCTCATATGACACACAACTAGTGTCGTATCGCTTCTGGCAGACGCCACAGTAACAAGAAACGTGAAACTGGCTGCGAAATTAGGACGAGGAGCTATGACGCACTCAAGGTAGCTAGTGCAGCGTCACCTGGAGGACTGCATCAGTAAAGGCTAGTAATCCCTGGCAGGCATTACGATGACTCACTTAAGATACACAACTAGTGACATATCGGTTCTGGCAGACTGGCCACAGTAACAAAATATATGAATCTGGGAGAGCAACTGTGACGAGTAACTATGACTCTCGTAATAGGCCAATTACTCAATACCTGGAGTATTGACTCAGATAACTCGAGGAACGCCTTCCAATAGGAACAATGACTTTCCTACGGTTCACAACTGGTGACAAATCCGTTCTGGCAGTCTGGCACCAGTAACAAAAATGAGACACTGCGTAAGCAACTGGGATGGGTAACTATGACTCTCTTAAGGTAGCCAATGATCGTCACCAGGAATATTGAATCAGGAAACTCGAGTAACCCTTGTCTATAGTAACGATGACTTTCGTAGATTACACAACCTGTGACATATCGGTGCCAGCAGACTGGCCACAGTTACAATGTATTTTAATTTGGGTGGTCAACCGACAGCAATATCTATTACCCTTCTGAGGTAACCGACGATTCGTCACCAGGTGGAGTACACTCCGAAAGGAGTGACTATTACTCTCATATGACACACAACTAGTGTCGTATCGCTTCTATCAGACGCCACAGTAACAAGAAACGTGAAAGTGGCTGCGAAATTAGGACGAGGAGCTATGACGCACTCAAGGTATCTAGTGCAGCGTCACCTGGAGGACTGCATCACTAAAGTCTAGTAATCCCTGGCAGGCATAACGGTGACTCACTTAAGATACACAACTAGTGACATATCGGTTCTGGCAGACTGGCCACAGTAACAAAATATATGAATCTGGGTGAGCAACTGTGACGAGTAACTATGACTCTCGTAATAGGCCAATGACTCAATACCTGGAGTATTGACTCAGATAACTCGAGCAACGCCTAGCAATAGTAACAATGACTTTCTTACGGTTCACAACTGGTGACAAATCCGTTCTGGCAGTCTGGCACCAGTAACAAAAATGAGACACAGCGTGAGCAACTGGGATGGGTAACTATGACTCTCTTAAGGTAGCCAATGATCGTCACCAGGAATATTGAATCAGGAAACTCGAGTAACCCTTGGCTATAGAACGATGACTTTCGTAGATTACACAACCTGTGACATATCGATGCTGGCAGACTGGCCACAGTTACAATGTATTTTAATTTGGGTGGTCAACCGACAGCAATATCTATTACCCTTCTGAGGTAACCAACGATTCGTCACCAGGTGGAGTACACGCTGAAAGGAGTGACTATGACTCTCATATGACACACAACTAGTATCGTTTCGCTTCTGGCAGACGCCACAGTAACAAGAAACGTGAAACTGGCTGCGAAATTAGGACGAGGAGCTATGACGCACTCAAGGTAGCTAGTGCAGCGTCACCTGGAGGACTGCATCAGTAAAGGCTAGTAATCCCTGGCAGGCATTACGATGACTCACTTAAGATACACAACTAGTGACATATCGGTTCTGGCAGACTGGCCACAGTAACAAAATATATGAATCTGGGTGAGCAACTGTAACGAGTATCTATGTCTCTCGTAATAGGCCAATGACTCAATACCTGGAGTGTTGACTCAGATAACTCGAGGAACGCCTTGTAATAGTAACAATGACTTTCTTACGGTTCACAACTGGTGACAAATCCGTTCTGGCAGTCTGGCACCAGTAACAAAAATGAGACACTGCGTGAGCAACTGGGATGGGTAACTATGACTCTCTTAAGGTAGCCAATGATCGTCACCAGGAATATTGAATCAGGAAACTCGAGTAACCCTTGTCTATAGTAACGATGACTTTCGTAGATTACACAACCTGTGACATATCGGTGCTGGCAGACTGGCCACAGTTACAATGTATTTTAATTTGGGTGGTCAACCGACAGCAATATCTATTACCCTTCTGACGTAACCGACGATTCGTCACCAGGTGGAGTACACTCTGAAAGGAGTGACTATGACTCTCATATGACACACAACTAGTGTCGTATCGCTTCTGGCAGACGCCACAGTAACAAGAAACGTGAAACTGGCTGCGAAATTAGGACGAGGAGCTATGACGCACTCAAGGTAGCTACTGCAACGTCACCTGGAGGACTGCATCAGTAAAGGCTAGTAATCCCTGGCAGGCATTACGATGACTCACTTAAGATACACAACTAGAGACATATCGGTTCTGGCAGACTGGCCACAGTAACAAAATATATGAATCTGGGAGAGCAACTGTGACGAGTAACTATGACTCTCGTAATAGGCCAATGACTCAATACCTGGAGTATTGACTCAGATAACTCGAGGAACGCCTTGCAATAGTAACAATGACTTTCTTACGGTTCACAACTGGTGACAAATCCGTTCTGGCAGTCTGGCACCAGTAACAAAAATGAGACACTGCGTAAGCAACTGGGATGGGTAACTATGACTCTCTTAAGGTAGCCAATGATCGTCACCAGGAATATTGAATCAGGAAACTCGAGTAACCCTTGGCTATAGTAACGATGACTTTCGTAGATTACACAACCTGTGACATATCGGTGCCAGCAGACTGGCCACAGTTACAATGTATTTTAATTTGGGTGGTCAACCGACAGCAATATCTATTACCCTTCTGAGGTAACCAACGATTCGTCACCAGGTGGAGGCACTCTGAAAGGAGTGACTATGACTCTCATATGACACACAACTAGTGTCGTATCGCTTCTGGCAGACGCCACAGTAACAAGAAACGTGAAACTGGCTGCGAAATTAGGACGAGGAGCTATGACGCACTCAAGGTAGCTAGTGCAGCGTCACCTGGAGGACTGCATCAGTAAAGGCTAGTAATCCCTGGCAGGCATTACGATGACTCACTTAAGATACACAACTAGTGACATATCGGTTCTGGCAGACTGGCCACAGTAACAAAATATATGAATCTGGGAGAGCAACTGTGACGAGTAACTATGACTCTCGTAATAGGCCAATGACTCAATACCTGGAGTATTGACTCAGATAACTCGAGGAACGCCTTGCAATAGTAACAATGACTTTCTTACGGTTCACAACTGGTGACAAATCCGTTCTGGCAGTCTGGCACCAGTAACAAAAATGAGACACTGCGTAAGCAACTGGGATGGGTAACTATGACTCTCTTAAGGTAGCCAATGATCGTCACCAGGAATATTGAATCAGGAAACTCGAGTAACCCTTGGCTATAGTAACGATGACTTTCGTAGATTACACAACCTGTGACATATCGGTGCCAGCAGACTGGCCACAGTTACAATGTATTTTAATTTGGGTGGTCAACCGACAGCAATATCTATTACCCTTCTGAGGTAACCAACGATTCGTCACCAGGTGGAGGCACTCTGAAAGGAGTGACTATGACTCTCATATGACACACAACTAGTGTCGTATCGCTTCTGGCAGACGCCACAGTAACAAGAAACGTGAAACTGGCTGCGAAATTAGGACGAGGAGCTATGACGCACTCAAGGTAGCTAGTGCAGCGTCACCTGGAGGACTGCATCAGTAAAGGCTAGTAATCCCTGGCAGGCATTACGATGACTCACTTAAGATACACAACTAGTGACATATCGGTTCTGGCAGACTGGCCACAGTAACAAAATATATGAATCTGGGAGAGCAACTGTGACGAGTAACTATGACTCTCGTAATAGGCCAATGACTCAATACCTGGAGTATTGACTCAGATAACTCGAGGAACGCCTTGCAATAGTAACAATGACTTTCTTACGGTTCACAACTGGTGACAAATCCGTTCTGGCAGTCTGGCACCAGTAACAAAAATGAGACACTGCGTAAGCAACTGGGATGGGTAACTATGACTCTCTTAAGGTAGCCAATGATCGTCACCAGGAATATTGAATCAGGAAACTCGAGTAACCCTTGGCTATAGTAACGATGACTTTCGTAGATTACACAACCTGTGACATATCGGTGCCAGCAGACTGGCCACAGTTACAATGTATTTTAATTTGGGTGGTCAACCGACAGCAATATCTATTACCCTTCTGAGGTAACCAACGATTCGTCACCAGGTGGAGGCACTCTGAAAGGAGTGACTATGACTCTCATATGACACACAACTAGTGTCGTATCGCTTCTGGCAGACGCCACAGTAACAAGAAACGTGAAACTGGCTGCTAAATTAGGACGAGGAGCTATGACGCACTCAAGGTAGCTAGTGCAGCGTCACCTGGAGGACAGCATCAGTAAAGGCTAGTAATCCCTGGCAGGCATTACGATGACTCACTTAAGATACACAACTAGTGACATATCGGTTCTGGCAGACTGGCCACAGTAACAAAATATATGAATCTGGGAGAGCAACTGTGACGAGTAACTATGACTCTCGTAATAGGCCAATTACTCAATACCTGGAGTATTGACTCAGATAACTCGAGGAACGCCTTCCAATAGGAACAATGACTTTCCTACGGTTCACAACTGGTGACAAATCCGTTCTGGCAGTCTGGCACGAGTAACAAAAATGAGACACTGCGTAAGCAACTGGGATGGGTAACTATGACTCTCTTAAGGTAGCCAATGATCGTCACCAGGAATATTGAATCAGGAAACTCGAGTAACCCTTGTCTATAGTAACGATGACTTTCGTAGATTACACAACCTGTGACATATCGGTGCCAGCAGACTGGCCACAGTTACAATGTATTTTAATTTGGGTGGTCAACCGAAAGCAATATCTATTACCCTTCTGAGGTAACCGACGATTCGTCACCAGGTGGAGTACACTCCGAAAGGAGTGACTATTACTCTCATATGACACACAACTAGTGTCGTATCGCTTCTATCAGACGCCACAGTAACAAGAAACGTGAAAGTGGCTGCGAAATTAGGACGAGGAGCTATGACGCACTCAAGGTATCTAGTGCAGCGTCACCTGGAGGACTGCATCACTAAAGTCTAGTAATCCCTGGCAGGCATAACGGTGACTCACTTAAGATACACAACTAGTGACATATCGGTTCTGGCAGACTGGCCACAGTAACAAAATATATGAATCTGGGTGAGCAACTGTGACGAGTAACTATGACTCTCGTAATAGGCCAATGACTCAATACCTGGAGTATTGACTCAGATAACTCGAGCAACGCCTAGCAATAGTAACAATGACTTTCTTACGGTTCACAACTGGTGACAAATCCGTTCTGGCAGTCTGGCACCAGTAACAAAAATGAGACACAGCGTGAGCAACTGGGATGGGTAACTATGACTCTCTTAAGGTAGCCAATGATCGTCACCAGGAATATTGAATCAGGAAACTCGAGTAACCCTTGGCTATAGAACGATGACTTTCGTAGATTACACAACCTGTGACATATCGATGCTGGCAGACTGGCCACAGTTACAATGTATTTTAATTTGGGTGGTCAACCGACAGCAATATCTATTACCCTTCTGAGGTAACCAACGATTCGTCACCAGGTGGAGTACACGCTGAAAGGAGTGACTATGACTCTCATATGACACACAACTAGTATCGTTTCGCTTCTGGCAGACGCCACAGTAACAAGAAACGTGAAACTGGCTGCGAAATTAGGACGAGGAGCTATGACGCACTCAAGGTAGCTAGTGCAGCGTCACCTGGAGGACTGCATCAGTAAAGGCTAGTAATCCCTGGCAGGCATTACGATGACTCACTTAAGATACACAACTAGTGACATATCGGTTCTGGCAGACTGGCCACAGTAACAAAATATATGAATCTGGGTGAGCAACTGTAACGAGTATCTATGTCTCTCGTAATAGGCCAATGACTCAATACCTGGAGTGTTGACTCAGATAACTCGAGGAACGCCTTGTAATAGTAACAATGACTTTCTTACGGTTCACAACTGGTGACAAATCCGTTCTGGCAGTCTGGCACCAGTAACAAAAATGAGACACTGCGTAAGCAACTGGGATGGGTAACTATGACTCTCTTAAGGTAGCCAATGATCGTCACCAGGAATATTGAATCAGGAAACTCGAGTAACCCTTGTCTATAGTAACGATGACTTTCGTAGATTACACAACCTGTGACATATCGGTGCTGGCAGACTGGCCACAGTTACAATGTATTTTAATTTGGGTGGTCAACCGACAGCAATATCTATTACCCTTCTGACGTAACCGACGATTCGTCACCAGGTGGAGTACACTCTGAAAGGAGTGACTATGACTCTCATATGACACACAACTAGTGTCGTATCGCTTCTGGCAGACGCCACAGTAACAAGAAACGTGAAACTGGCTGCGAAATTAGGACGAGGAGCTATGACGCACTCAAGGTAGCTACTGCAACGTCACCTGGAGGACTGCATCAGTAAAGGCTAGTAATCCCTGGCAGGCATTACGATGACTCACTTAAGATACACAACTAGAGACATATCGGTTCTGGCAGACTGGCCACAGTAACAAAATATATGAATCTGGGAGAGCAACTGTGACGAGTAACTATGACTCTCGTAATAGGCCAATGACTCAATACCTGGAGTATTGACTCAGATAACTCGAGGAACGCCTTGCAATAGTAACAATGACTTTCTTACGGTTCACAACTGGTGACAAATCCGTTCTGGCAGTCTGGCACCAGTAACAAAAATGAGACACTGCGTAAGCAACTGGGATGGATAACTATGACTCTCTTAAGGTAGCCAATGATCGTCACCAGGAATATTGAATCAGGAAACTCGAGTAACCCTTGGCTATAGTAACGATGACTTTCGTAGATTACACAACCTGTGACATATCGGTGCCAGCAGACTGGCCACAGTTACAATGTATTTTAATTTGGGTGGTCAACCGACAGCAATATCTATTACCCTTCTGAGGTAACCAACGATTCGTCACCAGGTGGAGGCACTCTGAAAGGAGTGACTATGACTCTCATATGACACACAACTAGTGTCGTATCGCTTCTGGCAGACGCCACAGTAACAAGAAACGTGAAACTGGCTGCGAAATTAGGACGAGGAGCTATGACGCACTCAAGGTAGCTAGTGCAGCGTCACCTGGAGGACTGCATCAGTAAAGGCTAGTAATCCCTGGCAGGCATTACGATGACTCACTTAAGATACACAACTAGTGACATATCGGTTCTGGCAGACTGGCCACAGTAACAAAATATATGAATCTGGGAGAGCAACTGTGACGAGTAACTATGACTCTCGTAATAGGCCAATGACTCAATACCTGGAGTATTGACTCAGATAACTCGAGGAACGCCTTGCAATAGTAACAATGACTTTCTTACGGTTCACAACTGGTGACAAATCCGTTCTGGCAGTCTGGCACCAGTAACAAAAATGAGACACTGCGTAAGCAACTGGGATGGGTAACTATGACTCTCTTAAGGTAGCCAATGATCGTCACCAGGAATATTGAATCAGGAAACTCGAGTAACCCTTGGCTATAGTAACGATGACTTTCGTAGATTACACAACCTGTGACATATCGGTGCCAGCAGACTGGCCACAGTTACAATGTATTTTAATTTGGGTGGTCAACCGACAGCAATATCTATTACCCTTCTGAGGTAACCAACGATTCGTCACCAGGTGGAGGCACTCTGAAAGGAGTGACTATGACTCTCATATGACACACAACTAGTGTCGTATCGCTTCTGGCAGACGCCACAGTAACAAGAAACGTGAAACTGGCTGCGAAATTAGGACGAGGAGCTATGACGCACTCAAGGTAGCTAGTGCAGCGTCACCTGGAGGACTGCATCAGTAAAGGCTAGTAATCCCTGGCAGGCATTACGATGACTCACTTAAGATACACAACTAGTGACATATCGGTTCTGGCAGACTGGCCACAGTAACAAAATATATGAATCTGGGAGAGCAACTGTGACGAGTAACTATGACTCTCGTAATAGGCCAATTACTCAATACCTGGAGTATTGACTCAGATAACTCGAGGAACGCCTTCCAATAGGAACAATGACTTTCCTACGGTTCACAACTGGTGACAAATCCGTTCTGGCAGTCTGGCACCAGTAACAAAAATGAGACACTGCGTAAGCAACTGGGATGGGTAACTATGACTCTCGTAAGGTAGCCAATGATCGTCACCAGGAATATTGAATCAGGAAACTCGAGTAACCCTTGTCTATAGTAACGATGACTTTCGTAGATTACACAACCTGTGACATATCGGTGCCAGCAGACTGGCCACAGTTACAATGTATTTTAATTTGGGTGGTCAACCGACAGCAATATCTATTACCCTTCTGAGGTAACCGACGATTCGTCACCAGGTGGAGTACACTCCGAAAGGAGTGACTATTACTCTCATATGACACACAACTAGTGTCGTATCGCTTCTATCAGACGCCACAGTAACAAGAAACGTGAAAGTGGCTGCGAAATTAGGACGAGGAGCTATGACGCACTCAAGGTATCTAGTGCAGCGTCACCTGGAGGACTGCATCACTAAAGTCTAGTAATCCCTGGCAGGCATAACGGTGACTCACTTAAGATACACAACTAGTGACATATCGGTTCTGGCAGACTGGCCACAGTAACAAAATATATGAATCTGGGTGAGCAACTGTGACGAGTAACTATGACTCTCGTAATAGGCCAATGACTCAATACCTGGAGTATTGACTCAGATAACTCGAGCAACGCCTAGCAATAGTAACAATGACTTTCTTACGGTTCACAACTGGTGACAAATCCGTTCTGGCAGTCTGGCACCAGTAACAAAAATGAGACACAGCGTGAGCAACTGGGATGGGTAACTATGACTCTCTTAAGGTAGCCAATGATCGTCACCAGGAATATTGAATCAGGAAACTCGAGTAACCCTTGGCTATAGAACGATGACTTTCGTAGATTACACAACCTGTGACATATCGATGCTGGCAGACTGGCCACAGTTACAATGTATTTTAATTTGGGTGGTCAACCGACAGCAATATCTATTACCCTTCTGAGGTAACCAACGATTCGTCACCAGGTGGAGTACACGCTGAAAGGAGTGACTATGACTCTCATATGACACACAACTAGTATCGTTTCGCTTCTGGCAGACGCCACAGTAACAAGAAACGTGAAACTGGCTGCGAAATTAGGACGAGGAGCTATGACGCACTCAAGGTAGCTAGTGCAGCGTCACCTGGAGGACTGCATCAGTAAAGGCTAGTAATCCCTGGCAGGCATTACGATGACTCACTTAAGATACACAACTAGTGACATATCGGTTCTGGCAGACTGGCCACAGTAACAAAATATATGAATCTGGGTGAGCAACTGTAACGAGTATCTATGTCTCTCGTAATAGGCCAATGACTCAATACCTGGAGTGTTGACTCAGATAACTCGAGGAACGCCTTGTAATAGTAACAATGACTTTCTTACGGTTCACAACTGGTGACAAATCCGTTCTGGCAGTCTGGCACCAGTAACAAAAATGAGACACTGCGTGAGCAACTGGGATGGGTAACTATGACTCTCTTAAGGTAGCCAATGATCGTCACCAGGAATATTGAATCAGGAAACTCGAGTAACCCTTGTCTATAGTAACGATGACTTTCGTAGATTACACAACCTGTGACATATCGGTGCTGGCAGACTGGCCACAGTTACAATGTATTTTAATTTGGGTGGTCAACCGACAGCAATATCTATTACCCTTCTGACGTAACCGACGATTCGTCACCAGGTGGAGTACACTCTGAAAGGAGTGACTATGACTCTCATATGACACACAACTAGTGTCGTATCGCTTCTGGCAGACGCCACAGTAACAAGAAACGTGAAACTGGCTGCGAAATTAGGACGAGGAGCTATGACGCACTCAAGGTAGCTACTGCAACGTCACCTGGAGGACTGCATCAGTAAAGGCTAGTAATCCCTGGCAGGCATTACGATGACTCACTTAAGATACACAACTAGAGACATATCGGTTCTGGCAGACTGGCCACAGTAACAAAATATATGAATCTGGGAGAGCAACTGTGACGAGTAACTATGACTCTCGTAATAGGCCAATGACTCAATACCTGGAGTATTGACTCAGATAACTCGAGGAACGCCTTGCAATAGTAACAATGACTTTCTTACGGTTCACAACTGGTGACAAATCCGTTCTGGCAGTCTGGCACCAGTAACAAAAATGAGACACTGCGTAAGCAACTGGGATGGGTAACTATGACTCTCTTAAGGTAGCCAATGATCGTCACCAGGAATATTGAATCAGGAAACTCGAGTAACCCTTGGCTATAGTAACGATGACTTTCGTAGATTACACAACCTGTGATATATCGGTGCCAGCAGACTGGCCACAGTTACAATGTATTTTAATTTGGGTGGTCAACCGACAGCAATATCTATTACCCTTCTGAGGTAACCAACGATTCGTCACCAGGTGGAGGCACTCTGAAAGGAGTGACTATGACTCTCATATGACACACAACTAGTGTCGTATCGCTTCTGGCAGACGCCACAGTAACAAGAAACGTGAAACTGGCTGCGAAATTAGGACGAGGAGCTATGACGCACTCAAGGTAGCTAGTGCAGCGTCACCTGGAGGACTGCATCAGTAAAGGCTAGTAATCCCTGGCAGGCATTACGATGACTCACTTAAGATACACAACTAGTGACATATCGGTTCTGGCAGACTGGCCACAGTAACAAAATATATGAATCTGGGAGAGCAACTGTGACGAGTAACTATGACTCTCGTAATAGGCCAATTACTCAATACCTGGAGTATTGACTCAGATAACTCGAGGAACGCCTTCCAATAGGAACAATGACTTTCCTACGGTTCACAACTGGTGACAAATCCGTTCTGGCAGTCTGGCACCAGTAACAAAAATGAGACACTGCGTAAGCAACTGGGATGGGTAACTATGACTCTCTTAAGGTAGCCAATGATCGTCACCAGGAATATTGAATCAGGAAACTCGAGTAACCCTTGTCTATAGTAACGATGACTTTCGTAGATTACACAACCTGTGACATATCGGTGCCAGCAGACTGGCCACAGTTACAATGTATTTTAATTTGGGTGGTCAACCGACAGCAATATCTATTACCCTTCTGAGGTAACCGACGATTCGTCACCAGGTGGAGTACACTCTGAAAGGAGTGACTATTACTCTCATATGACACACAACTAGTGTCGTATCGCTTCTATCAGACGCCACAGTAACAAGAAACGTGAAAGTGGCTGCGAAATTAGGACGAGGAGCTATGACGCACTCAAGGTATCTAGTGCAGCGTCACCTGGAGGACTGCATCACTAAAGTCTAGTAATCCCTGGCAGGCATAACGGTGACTCACTTAAGATACACAACTAGTGACATATCGGTTCTGGCAGACTGGCCACAGTAACAAAATATATGAATCTGGGTGAGCAACTGTGACGAGTAACTATGACTCTCGTAATAGGCCAATGACTCAATACCTGGAGTATTGACTCAGATAACTCGAGCAACGCCTAGCAATAGTAACAATGACTTTCTTACGGTTCACAACTGGTGACAAATCCGTTCTGGCAGTCTGGCACCAGTAACAAAAATGAGACACAGCGTGAGCAACTGGGATGGGTAACTATGACTCTCTTAAGGTAGCCAATGATCGTCACCAGGAATATTGAATCAGGAAACTCGAGTAACCCTTGGCTATAGAACGATGACTTTCGTAGATTACACAACCTGTGACATATCGATGCTGGCAGACTGGCCACAGTTACAATGTATTTTAATTTGGGTGGTCAACCGACAGCAATATCTATTACCCTTCTGAGGTAACCAACGATTCGTCACCAGGTGGAGTACACGCTGAAAGGAGTGACTATGACTCTCATATGACACACAACTAGTGTTGTATCGCTTCTGGCAGACGCCACAGTAACAAGAAACGTGAAAGTGGCTGCGAAATTAGGACGAGGAGCTATGACGCACTCAAGGTAGCTAGTGCAGCGTCACCTGGAGGACTGCATCAGTAAAGGCTAGTAATCCCTGGCAGGCATTACGATGACTCACTTAAGATACACAACTAGTGACATATCGGTTCTGGCAGACTGGCCACAGTAACAAAATATATCAATCTGGGAGAGCAACTGTGACGAGTAACTATGACTCTCGTAATAGGCCAATGACTCAATACCTGGAGTATTGACTCAGATAACTCGAGGAACGCCTTGCAATAGTAACAATGACTTTCTTACGGTTCACAACTGGTGACAAATCCGTTCTGGCAGTCTGGCACCAGTAACAAAAATGAGACACTGCGTAAGCAACTGGGATGGGTAACTATGACTCTCTTAAGGTAGCCAATGATCGTCACCAGGAATATTGAATCAGGAAACTCGAGTAACCCTTGTCTATAGTAACGATGACTTTCGTAGATTACACAACCTGTGACATATTGGTGCCAGCAGACTGGCCACAGTTACAATGTATTTTAATTTGGGTGGTCAACCGACAGCAATATCTATTACCCTTCTGAGGTAACCAACGATTCGTCACCAGGTGGAGTACACTCTGAAAGGAGTGACTATTACTCTCATATGACACACAACTAGTGTCGTATCGCTTCTATCAGACACCACAGTAACAAGAAACGTGAAAGTGGCTGCGAAATTAGGACGAGGAGCTATGACGCACTCAAGGTATCTAGTGCAGCGTCACCTGGAGGACTGCATCACTAAAGTCTAGTAATCCCTTTCAGGCATAACGGTGACTCACTTAAGATACACAACTAGTGACATATCGGTTCTGGCAGACTGGCCACAGTAACAAAATATATGAATCTGGGTGAGCAACTGTGACGAGTAACTATGACTCTCGTAATAGGCCAATGACTCAATACCTGGAGTATTGAGTCAGATAACTCGAGGAATGCCTTGCAATAGTAACAATGACTTTCTTACGGTTCACAACTGGTGACAAATCCGTTCTGGCAGTCTGGCACCAGTAACAAAAATGAGACACAGCGTGAGCAACTGGGATGGGTAACTACGACTCTCTTAAGGTAGCCAATGATCGTCACCAGGAATATTGAATCGATAAACTCGAGTAACCCTTGGCTATAGAAAGATGACTTTCGTAGATTACACAACCTGTGACATATCGATGCTGGCAGACTGGCCACAGTTACAATGTATTTTAATTTGGGTGGTCAACCGACAGCAATATCTATTACCCTTCTGAGGTAACCAACGATTCGTCAGCAGGTGGAGTACACTCTGAAAGGAGTGACTATGACTCTCATATGACACACAACTAGTGTTGTATCGCTTCTGGCAGACGCCACAGTAACAAGAAACGTGAAAGTGGTTGCGAAATTAGGACGAGGAGCTATGACGCACTCAAGGTAGCTAGTGCAGCGTCACCTGGAGGACTGCATCAGTAAAGGCTAGTAATCCCTGGCAGGCATTACGATGACTCACTTAAGATACACAACTAGTGACATATCGGTTCTGGCAGACTGGCCACAGTAACAAAATATATGAATCTGGGAGAGCAACTGTGACGAGTAACTATGACTCTCGTAATAGGCCAATTACTCAATACCTGGAGTATTGACTCAGATAACTCGAGGAACGCCTTCCAATAGGAACAATGACTTTCCTACGGTTCACAACTGGTGACAAATCCGTTCTGGCAGTCTGGCACCAGTAACAAAAATGAGACACTGCGTAAGCAACTGGGATGGGTAACTATGACTCTCTTAAGGTAGCCAATGATCGTCACCAGGAATATTGAATCAGGAAACTCGAGTAACCCTTGTCTATAGTAACGATGACTTTCGTAGATTACACAACCTGTGACATATCGGTGCCAGCAGACTGGCCACAGTTACAATGTATTTTAATTTGGGTGGTCAACCGACAGCAATATCTATTACCCTTCTGAGGTAACCGACGATTCGTCACCAGGTGGAGTACACTCCGAAAGGAGTGACTATTACTCTCATATGACACACAACTAGTGTCGTATCGCTTCTATCAGACGCCACAGTAACAAGAAACGTGAAAGTGGCTGCGAAATTAGGACGAGGAGCTATGACGCACTCAAGGTATCTAGTGCAGCGTCACCTGGAGGACTGCATCACTAAAGTCTAGTAATCCCTGGCAGGCATAACGGTGACTCACTTAAGATACACAACTAGTGACATATCGGTTCTGGCAGACTGGCCACAGTAACAAAATATATGAATCTGGGTGAGCAACTGTGACGAGTAACTATGACTCTCGTAATAGGCCAATGACTCAATACCTGGAGTATTGACTCAGATAACTCGAGCAACGCCTAGCAATAGTAACAATGACTTTCTTACGGTTCACAACTGGTGACAAATCCGTTCTGGCAGTCTGGCACCAGTAACAAAAATGAGACACAGCGTGAGCAACTGGGATGGGTAACTATGACTCTCTTAAGGTAGCCAATGATCGTCACCAGGAATATTGAATCAGGAAACTCGAGTAACCCTTGGCTATAGAACGATGACTTTCGTAGATTACACAACCTGTGACATATCGATGCTGGCAGACTGGCCACAGTTACAATGTATTTTAATTTGGGTGGTCAACCGACAGCAATATCTATTACCCCTCTGAGGTAACCAACGATTCGTCACCAGGTGGAGTACACGCTGAAAGGAGTGACTATGACTCTCATATGACACACAACTAGTATCGTTTCGCTTCTGGCAGACGCCACAGTAACAAGAAACGTGAAACTGGCTGCGAAATTAGGACGAGGAGCTATGACGCACTCAAGGTAGCTAGTGCAGCGTCACCTGGAGGACTGCATCAGTAAAGGCTAGTAATCCCTGGCAGGCATTACGATGACTCACTTAAGATACACAACTAGTGACATATCGGTTCTGGCAGACTGGCCACAGTAACAAAATATATGAATCTGGGTGAGCAACTGTAACGAGTATCTATGTCTCTCGTAATAGGCCAATGACTCAATACCTGGAGTGTTGACTCAGATAACTCGAGGAACGCCTTGTAATAGTAACAATGACTTTCTTACGGTTCACAACTGGTGACAAATCCGTTCTGGCAGTCTGGCACCAGTAACAAAAATGAGACACTGCGTGAGCAACTGGGATGGGTAACTATGACTCTCTTAAGGTAGCCAATGATCGTCACCAGGAATATTGAATCAGGAAACTCGAGTAACCCTTGTCTATAGTAACGATGACTTTCGTAGATTACACAACCTGTGACATATCGGTGCTGGCAGACTGGCCACAGTTACAATGTATTTTAATTTGGGTGGTCAACCGACAGCAATATCTATTACCCTTCTGACGTAACCGACGATTCGTCACCAGGTGGAGTACACTCTGAAAGGAGTGACTATGACTCTCATATGACACACAACTAGTGTCGTATCGCTTCTGGCAGACGCCACAGTAACAAGAAACGTGAAACTGGCTGCGAAATTAGGACGAGGAGCTATGACGCACTCAAGGTAGCTACTGCAACGTCACCTGGAGGACTGCATCAGTAAAGGCTAGTAATCCCTGGCAGGCATTACGATGACTCACTTAAGATACACAACTAGAGACATATCGGTTCTGGCAGACTGGCCACAGTAACAAAATATATGAATCTGGGAGAGCAACTGTGACGAGTAACTATGACTCTCGTAATAGGCCAATGACTCAATACCTGGAGTATTGACTCAGATAACTCGAGGAACGCCTTGCAATAGTAACAATGACTTTCTTACGGTTCACAACTGGTGACAAATCCGTTCTGGCAGTCTGGCACCAGTAACAAAAATGAGACACTGCGTAAGCAACTGGGATGGGTAACTATGACTCTCTTAAGGTAGCCAATGATCGTCACCAGGAATATTGAATCAGGAAACTCGAGTAACCCTTGGCTATAGTAACGATGACTTTCGTAGATTACACAACCTGTGACATATCGGTGCCAGCAGACTGGCCACAGTTACAATGTATTTTAATTTGGGTGGTCAACCGACAGCAATATCTATTACCCTTCTGAGGTAACCAACGATTCGTCACCAGGTGGAGGCACTCTGAAAGGAGTGACTATGACTCTCATATGACACACAACTAGTGTCGTATCGCTTCTGGCAGACGCCACAGTAACAAGAAACGTGAAACTGGCTGCGAAATTAGGACGAGGAGCTATGACGCACTCAAGGTAGCTAGTGCAGCGTCACCTGGAGGACTGCATCAGTAAAGGCTAGTAATCCCTGGCAGGCATTACGATGACTCACTTAAGATACACAACTAGTGACATATCGGTTCTGGCAGACTGGCCACAGTAACAAAATATATGAATCTGGGAGAGCAACTGTGACGAGTAACTATGACTCTCGTAATAGGCCAATTACTCAATACCTGGAGTATTGACTCAGATAACTCGAGGAACGCCTTCCAATAGGAACAATGACTTTCCTACGGTTCACAACTGGTGACAAATCCGTTCTGGCAGTCTGGCACCAGTAACAAAAATGAGACACTGCGTAAGCAACTGGGATGGGTAACTATGACTCTCTTAAGGTAGCCAATGATCGTCACCAGGAATATTGAATCAGGAAACTCGAGTAACCCTTGTCTATAGTAACGATGACTTTCGTAGATTACACAACCTGTGACATATCGGTGCCAGCAGACTGGCCACAGTTACAATGTATTTTAATTTGGGTGGTCAACCGACAGCAATATCTATTACCCTTCTGAGGTAACCGACGATTCGTCACCAGGTGGAGTACACTCTGAAAGGAGTGACTATTACTCTCATATGACACACAACTAGTGTCGTATCGCTTCTATCAGACGCCACAGTAACAAGAAACGTGAAAGTGGCTGCGAAATTAGGACGAGGAGCTATGACGCACTCAAGGTATCTAGTGCAGCGTCACCTGGAGGACTGCATCACTAAAGTCTAGTAATCCCTGGCAGGCATAACGGTGACTCACTTAAGATACACAACTAGTGACATATCGGTTCTGGCAGACTGGCCACAGTAACAAAATATATGAATCTGGGTGAGCAACTGTGACGAGTAACTATGACTCTCGTAATAGGCCAATGACTCAATACCTGGAGTATTGACTCAGATAACTCGAGCAACGCCTAGCAATAGTAACAATGACTTTCTTACGGTTCACAACTGGTGACAAATCCGTTCTGGCAGTCTGGCACCAGTAACAAAAATGAGACACAGCGTGAGCAACTGGGATGGGTAACTATGACTCTCTTAAGGTAGCCAATGATCGTCACCAGGAATATTGAATCAGGAAACTCGAGTAACCCTTGGCTATAGAACGATGACTTTCGTAGATTACACAACCTGTGACATATCGATGCTGGCAGACTGGCCACAGTTACAATGTATTTTAATTTGGGTGGTCAACCGACAGCAATATCTATTACCCTTCTGAGGTAACCAACGATTCGTCACCAGGTGGAGTACACGCTGAAAGGAGTGACTATGACTCTCATATGACACACAACTAGTGTTGTATCGCTTCTGGCAGACGCCACAGTAACAAGAAACGTGAAAGTGGCTGCGAAATTAGGACGAGGAGCTATGACGCACTCAAGGTAGCTAGTGCAGCGTCACCTGGAGGACTGCATCAGTAAAGGCTAGTAATCCCTGGCAGGCATTACGATGACTCACTTAAGATACACAACTAGTGACATATCGGTTCTGGCAGACTGGCCACAGTAACAAAATATATCAATCTGGGAGAGCAACTGTGACGAGTAACTATGACTCTCGTAATAGGCCAATGACTCAATATCTGGAGTATTGACTCAGATAACTCGAGGAACGCCTTGCAATAGTAACAATGACTTTCTTACGGTTCACAACTGGTGACAAATCCGTTCTGGCAGTCTGGCACCAGTAACAAAAATGAGACACTGCGTAAGCAACTGGGATGGGTAACTATGACTCTCTTAAGGTAGCCAATGATCGTCACCAGGAATATTGAATCAGGAAACTCGAGTAACCCTTGTCTATAGTAACGATGACTTTCGTAGATTACACAACCTGTGACATATTGGTGCCAGCAGACTGGCCACAGTTACAATGTATTTTAATTTGGGTGGTCAACCGACAGCAATATCTATTACCCTTCTGAGGTAACCAACGATTCGTCACCAGGTGGAGTACACTCTGAAAGGAGTGACTATTACTCTCATATGACACACAACTAGTGTCGTATCGCTTCTATCAGACACCACAGTAACAAGAAACGTGAAAGTGGCTGCGAAATTAGGACGAGGAGCTATGACGCACTCAAGGTATCTAGTGCAGCGTCACCTGGAGGACTGCATCACTAAAGTCTAGTAATCCCTTTCAGGCATAACGGTGACTCACTTAAGATACACAACTAGTGACATATCGGTTCTGGCAGACTGGCCACAGTAACAAAATATATGAATCTGGGTGAGCAACTGTGACGAGTAACTATGACTCTCGTAATAGGCCAATGACTCAATACCTGGAGTATTGAGTCAGATAACTCGAGGAATGCCTTGCAATAGTAACAATGACTTTCTTACGGTTCACAACTGGTGACAAATCCGTTCTGGCAGTCTGGCACCAGTAACAAAAATGAGACACAGCGTGAGCAACTGGGATGGGTAACTATGACTCTCTTAAGGTAGCCAATGATCGTCACCAGGAATATTGAATCGATAAACTCGAGTAACCCTTGGCTATAGAAAGATGACTTTCGTAGATTACACAACCTGTGACATATCGATGCTGGCAGACTGGCCACAGTTACAATGTATTTTAATTTGGGTGGTCAACCGACAGCAATATCTATTACCCTTCTGAGGTAACCAACGATTCGTCACCAGGTGGAGTACACTCTGAAAGGAGTGACTATTACTCTCATATGACACACAACTAGTGTTGTATCGCTTCTGGCAGACGCCACAGTAACAAGAAACGTGAAAGTGGTTGCGAAATTAGGACGAGGAGCTATGACGCACTCAAGGTATCTAGTGCAGCGTCACCTGGAGGACTGCATCACTAAAGTCTAGTAATCCCTGGCAGGCATAACGGTGACTCACTTAAGATACACAACTAGTGACATATCGGTTCAGGCAGACTGGCCACAGTAACAAAATATATGAATCTGGGTGAGCAACTGTGACGAGTAACTATGACTCTCGTAATAGGCCAATGACTCAATACCTGGAGTATTGACTCAGATAACTCGAGGAACGCCTTGCAATAGTAACAATGACTTTCTTACGGTTCACACCTGGTGACAAATCCGTTCTGGCAGTCTGGCACCAGTAACAAAAATGAGACACTGCGTGAGCAACTGGGATGGGTAACTATGACTCTCTTAAGGTAGCCAATGATCGTCACCAGGAATATTGAATCAGGAAACTCGAGTAACCCTTGTCTATAGTAACGATGACTTTCGTAGATTACACAACCTGTGACATATCGGTGCTGGCAGACTGGCCACAGTTACAATGTATTTTAATTTGGGTGGTCAACCGACAGCAATATCTATTACCCTTCTGAGGTAACCGACGATTCGTCATCAGGTGGAGTACACTCTGAAAGGAGTGACTATGACTCTCATATGACACACAACTAGTGTCGTATCGCTTCTGGCAGACGCCACAGTAACAAGAAACGTGAAACTGGCTGCGAAATTAGGACGAGGTGCTATGACGCACTCAAGGTAGCTAGTGCAGCGTCACCTGGAGGACTGCATCAGTAAAGGCTAGTAATCCCTGGCAGGCATTACGATGACTCACTTAAGATACACAACTAGAGACATATCGGTTCTGGCAGACTGGCCACAGTAACAAAATATATGAATCTGGGAGAGCAACTGTGACGAGTAACTATGACTCTCGTAATAGGCCAATGACTCAATACCTGGAGTATTGACTCAGATAACTCGAGGAACGCCTTGCAATAGTAACAATGACTTTCTTACGGTTCACAACTGGTGACAAATCCGTTCTGGCAGTCTGGCACCAGTAACAAAAATGAGACACTGCGTAAGCAACTGGGATGGGTAACTATGACTCTCTTAAGGTAGCCAATGATCGTCACCAGGAATATTGAATCAGGAAACTCGAGTAACCCTTGTCTATAGTAACGATGACTTTCGTAGATTACACAACCTGTGACATATCGGTGCCAGCAGACTGGCCACAGTTACAACGTATTTTAATTTGGGTGGTCAACCGACAGCAATATCTATTACCCTTCTGAGGTAACCAACGATTCGTCACCAGGTGGAGTACACTCTGAAAGGAGTGACTATTACTCTCATATGACACACAACTAGTGGCGTATCGCTTCTATCAGACGCCACAGTAACAAGAAACGTGAAGGTGGCTGTGAAATTAGGACGAGGAGCTATGACGCACTCAAGGTATCTAATGCAGCGTCACCTGGAGGACTGCATCACTAAAGTCTAGTAATCCCTGGCAGGCATTACGATGACTCACTTAAGATACACAACTAGAGACATATCGGTTCTGGCAGACTGGCCACAGTAACAAAATATATGAATCTGGGAGAGCAACTGTGACAAGTAACTATGACTTTCGTAATAGGCCAATGAGTCAATACCTGGAGTATTGACTCAGATAACTCGAGGAACGCCTTGCAATAGTAACAATGACTTTCTTACGGTTCACAACTGGTGACAAATCCGTTCTGGCAGTCTGGCACCAGTAACAAAAATGAGACACTGCGTGAGCAACTGGGATGGGTAACTATGACTCTCTTAAGGTAGCCAATGATCGTCACCAGGAATATTGAATCAGGAAACTCGAGTAACCCTTGTCTATAGTAACGATGACTTTCGTAGATTACACAACCTGTGACATATCGGTGCTGGCAGACTGGCCACAGTTACAATGTATTTTAATTTGGGTGGTCAACCGACAGCAATATCTATTACCCTTCTGAGGTAACCGACGATTCGTCATCAGGTGGAGTACACTCTGAAAGGAGTGACTATGACTCTCATATGACACACAACTAGTGTCGTATCGCTTCTGGCAGACGCCACAGTAACAAGAAACGTGAAACTGGCTGCGAAATTAGGACGAGGTGCTATGACGCACTCAAGGTAGCTAGTGCAGCGTCACCTGGAGGACTGCATCAGTAAAGGCTAGTAATCCCTGGCAGGCATTACGATGACTCACTTAAGATACACAACTAGAGACATAACGGTTCTGGCAGACTGGCCACAGTAACAAAATATATGAATCTGGGAGAGCAACTGTGACGAGTAACTATGACTCTCGTAATAGGCCAATGACTCAATACCTGGAGTATTGACTCAGATAACTCGAGGAACGCCTTGCAATAGTAACAATGACTTTCTTACGGTTCACAACTGGTGACAAATCCGTTCTGGCAGTCTGGCACCAGTAACAAAAATGAGACACTGCGTAAGCAACTGGGATGGGTAACTATGACTCTCTTAAGGTAGCCAATGATCGTCACCAGGAATATTGAATCAGGAAACTCGAGTAACCCTTGTCTATAGTAACGATGACTTTCGTAGATTACACAACCTGTGACATATCGGTGCCAGCAGACTGGCCACAGTTACAATGTATTTTAATTTGGGTGGTCAACCGACAGCAATATCTATTACCCTTCTGAGGTAACCAACGATTCGTCACCAGGTGGAGGCACTCTGAAAGGAGTGACTATGACTCTCATATGACACACAAATAGTGTCGTATCGCTTCTGGCAGACGCCACAGTAACAAGAAACGTGAAACTGGCTGCGAAATTAGGACGAGGAGCTATGACGCACTCAAGGAAGCTAGTGCAGCGTCACCTGGAGGACTGCATCAGTAAAGGCTAGTAATCCCTGGCAGGCATTACGATGACTCACTTAAGATACACAACTAGTGACATATCGGTTCTGGCAGACTGGCCACAGTAACAAAATATATGAATCTGGGAGAGCAACTGTGACGAGTAACTATGACTCTCGTAATAGGCCAATGACTCAATACCTGGAGTATTGACTCAGATAACTCGAGGAACGCCTTCCAATAGGAACAATGACTTTCCTACGGTTCACAACTGGTGACAAATCCGTTCTGGCAGTCTGGCACCAGTAACAAAAATGAGACACTGCGTAAGCAACTGGGATGGGTAACTATGACTCTCTTAAGGTAGCCAATGATCGTCACCAGGAATATTGAATCAGGAAACTCGAGTAACCCTTGTCTATAGTAACGATGACTTTCGTAGATTACACAACCTGTGACATATCGGTGCCAGCAGACTGGCCACAGTTACAATGTATTTTAATTTGGGTGGTCAACCGACAGCAATATCTATTACCCTTCTGAGGTAACCGACGATTCGTCACCAGGTGGAGTACACTCCGAAAGGAGTGACTATGACTCTCATATGACACACAACTAGTGGCGTATCGCTTCTATCAGACGCCACAGTAACAAGAAACGTGAAGGTGGCTGTGAAATTAGGACGAGGAGCTATGACGCACTCAAGGTATCTAGTGCAGCGTCACCTGGAGGACTGCATCACTAAAGTCTAGTAATCCCTTTCAGGCATAACGGTGACTCACTTAAGATACACAACTAGTGACATATCGGTCCTGGCAGACTGGCCACAGTAACAAAATATATGAATCTGGGTGAGCAACTGTGACGAGTAACTATGACTCTCGTAATAGGCCAATGACTCAATACCTGGAGTATTGACTCAGATAACTCGAGGAACGCCTTGCAATAGTAACAATGACTTTCTTACGGTTCACAACTGGTGACAAATCCGTTCTGGCAGTCTGGCACCAGTAACAAAAATGAGACACTGCGTGAGCAACTGGGATGGGTAACTATGACTCTCTTAAGGTAGCCAATGATCGTCACCAGGAATATTGAATCAGGAAACTCGAGTAACCCTTGTCTATAGTAACGATGACTTTCGTAGATTACACAACCTGTGACATATCGGTGCTGGCAGACTGGCCACAGTTACAATGTATTTTAATTTGGGTGGTCAACCGACAGCAATATCTATTACCCTTCTGAGGTAACCGACGATTCGTCATCAGGTGGAGTACACTCTGAAAGGAGTGACTATGACTCTCATATGACACACAACTAGTGTCGTATCGCTTCTGGCAGACGCCACAGTAACAAGAAACGTGAAACTGGCTGCGAAATTAGGACGAGGTGCTATGACGCACTCAAGGTAGCTAGTGCAGCGTCACCTGGAGGACTGCATCAGTAAAGGCTAGTAATCCCTGGCAGGCATTACGATGACTCACTTAAGATACACAACTAGTGACATATCGGTTCTGGCAGACTGGCCACAGTAACAAAATATATGAATCTGGGAGAGCAACTGTGACGAGTAACTATGACTCTCGTAATAGGCCAATGACTCAATACCTGGAGTATTGACTCAGATAACTCGAGGAACGCCTTCCAATAGGAACAATGACTTTCCTACGGTTCACAACTGGTGACAAATCCGTTCTGGCAGTCTGGCACCAGTAACAAAAATGAGACACTGCGTAAGCAACTGGGATGGGTAACTATGACTCTCTTAAGGTAGCCAATGATCGTCACCAGGAATATTGAATCAGGAAACTCGAGTAACCCTTGTCTATAGTAACGATGACTTTCGTAGATTACACAACCTGTGACATATCGGTGCCAGCAGACTGGCCACAGTTACAATGTATTTTAATTTGGGTGGTCAACCGACAGCAATATCTATTACCCTTCTGAGGTAACCGACGATTCGTCACCAGGTGGAGTACACTCCGAAAGGAGTGACTATGACTCTCATATGACACACAACTAGTGGCGTATCGCTTCTATCAGACGCCACAGTAACAAGAAACGTGAAGGTGGCTGTGAAATTAGGACGAGGAGCTATGACGCACTCAAGGTATCTAGTGCAGCGTCACCTGGAGGACTGCATCACTAAAGTCTAGTAATCCCTTTCAGGCATAACGGTGACTCACTTAAGATACACAACTAGTGACATATCGGTTCTGGCAGACTGGCCACAGTAACAAAATATATGAATCTGGGTGAGCAACTGTGACGAGTAACTATGACTCTCGTAATAGGCCAATGACTCAATACCTGGAGTATTGACTCAGATAACTCGAGGAACGCCTTGCAATAGTAACAATGACTTTCTTACGGTTCACAACTGGTGACAAATCCGTTCTGGCAGTCTGGCACCAGTAACAAAAATGAGACACTGCGTGAGCAACTGGGATGGGTAACTATGACTCTCTTAAGGTAGCCAATGATCGTCACCAGGAATATTGAATCAGGAAACTCGAGTAACCCTTGTCTATAGTAACGATGACTTTCGTAGATTACACAACCTGTGACATATCGGTGCTGGCAGACTGGCCACAGTTACAATGTATTTTAATTTGGGTGGTCAACCGACAGCAATATCTATTACCCTTCTGAGGTAACCGACGATTCGTCATCAGGTGGAGTACACTCTGAAAGGAGTGACTATGACTCTCATATGACACACAACTAGTGTCGTATCGCTTCTGGCAGACGCCACAGTAACAAGAAACGTGAAACTGGCTGCGAAATTAGGACGAGGTGCTATGACGCACTCAAGGTAGCTAGTGCAGCGTCACCTGGAGGACTGCATCAGTAAAGGCTAGTAATCCCTGGCAGGCATTACGATGACTCACTTAAGATACACAACTAGAGACATATCGGTTCTGGCAGACTGGCCACAGTAACAAAATATATGAATCTGGGAGAGCAACTGTGACAAGTAACTATGACTCTCGTAATAGGCCAATGACTCAATACCTGGAGTATTGACTCAGATAACTCGAGGAACGCCTTGCAATAGTAACAATGACTTTCTTACGGTTCACAACTGGTGACAAATCCGTTCTGGCAGTCTGGCACCAGTAACAAAAATGAGACATTGCGTAAGCAACTGGGATGGGTAACTATGACTCTCTTAAGGTAGCCAATGATCGTCACCAGGAATATTGAATCAGGAAACTCGAGTAACCCTTGTCTATAGTAACGATGACTTTCGTAGATTACACAACCTGTGACATATCGGTGCCAGCAGACTGGCCACAGTTACAACGTATTTTAATTTGGGTGGTCAACCGACAGCAATATCTATTACCCTTCTGAGGTAACCAACGATTCGTCACCAGGTGGAGTACACTCTGAAAGGAGTGACTATTACTCTCATATGACACACAACTAGTGGCGAATCGCTTCTATCAGACGCCACAGTAACAAGAAACGTGAAGGTGGCTGTGAAATTAGGACGAGGAGCTATGACGCACTCAAGGTATCTAGTGCAGCGTCACCTGGAGGACTGCATCACTAAAGTCTAGTAATCCCTGGCAGGCATAACGGTGACTCACTTAAGATACACAACTAGTGACATATCGGTTCTGGCAGACTGGCCACAGTAACAAAATATATGAATCTGGGTGAGCAACTGTGACGAGTAACTATGACTCTCATAATAGGCCAATGACTCAATACCTGGAGTATTGACTCAGATAACTCGAGGAACGCCTTGCAATAGTAACAATGACTTTCTTACGGTTCACAACTGGTGACAAATCCGTTCTGGCAGTCTGGCACCAGTAACAAAAATGAGACACTGCGTGAGCAACTGGGATGGGTAACTATGACTCTCTTAAGGTAGCCAATGATCGTCACCAGGAATATTGAATCAGGAAACTCGAGTAACCCTTGTCTATAGTAACGATGACTTTCGTAGATTACACAACCTGTGACATATCGGTGCTGGCAGACTGGCCACAGTTACAATGTATTTTAATTTGGGTGGTCAACCGACAGCAATATCTATTACCCTTCTGAGGTAACCGACGATTCGTCATCAGGTGGAGTACACTCTGAAAGGAGTGACTATGACTCTCATATGACACACAACTAGTGTCGTATCGCTTCTGGCAGACGCCACAGTAACAAGAAACGTGAAACTGGCTGCGAAATTAGGACGAGGTGCTATGACGCACTCAAGGTAGCTAGTGCAGCGTCACCTGGAGGACTGCATCAGTAAAGGCTAGTAATCCCTGGCAGGCATTACGATGACTCACTTAAGATACACAACTAGAGACATATCGGTTCTGGCAGACTGGCCACAGTAACAAAATATATGAATCTGGGAGAGCAACTGTGACAAGTAACTATGACTCTCGTAATAGGCCAATGACTCAATACCTGGAGTATTGACTCAGATAACTCGAGGAACGCCTTGCAATAGTAACAATGACTTTCTTACGGTTCACAACTGGTGACAAATCCGTTCTGGCAGTCTGGCACCAGTAACAAAAATGAGACATTGCGTAAGCAACTGGGATGGGTAACTATGACTCTCTTAAGGTAGCCAATGATCGTCACCAGGAATATTGAATCAGGAAACTCGAGTAACCCTTGTCTATAGTAACGATGACTTTCGTAGATTACACAACCTGTGACATATCGGTGCCAGCAGACTGGCCACAGTTACAACGTATTTTAATTTGGGTGGTCAACCGACAGCAATATCTATTACCCTTCTGAGGTAACCAACGATTCGTCACCAGGTGGAGTACACTCTGAAAGGAGTGACTATTACTCTCATATGACACACAACTAGTGGCGAATCGCTTCTATCAGACGCCACAGTAACAAGAAACGTGAAGGTGGCTGTGAAATTAGGACGAGGAGCTATGACGCACTCAAGGTATCTAGTGCAGCGTCACCTGGAGGACTGCATCACTAAAGTCTAGTAATCCCTGGCAGGCATAACGGTGACTCACTTAAGATACACAACTAGTGACATATCGGTTCTGGCAGACTGGCCACAGTAACAAAATATATGAATCTGGGTGAGCAACTGTGACGAGTAACTATGACTCTCATAATAGGCCAATGACTCAATACCTGGAGTATTGACTCAGATAACTCGAGGAACGCCTTGCAATAGTAACAATGACTTTCTTACGGTTCACAACTGGTGACAAATCCGTTCTGGCAGTCTGGCACCAGTAACAAAAATGAGACACTGCGTGAGCAACTGGGATGGGTAACTATGACTCTCTTAAGGTAGCCAATGATCGTCACCAGGAATATTGAATCAGGAAACTCGAGTAACCCTTGTCTATAGTAACGATGACTTTCGTAGATTACACAACCTGTGACATATCGGTGCTGGCAGACTGGCCACAGTTACAATGTATTTTAATTTGGGTGGTCAACCGACAGCAATATCTATTACCCTTCTGAGGTAACCGACGATTCGTCATCAGGTGGAGTACACTCTGAAAGGAGTGACTATGACTCTCATATGACACACAACTAGTGTCGTATCGCTTCTGGCAGACGCCACAGTAACAAGAAACGTGAAACTGGCTGCGAAATTAGGACGAGGTGCTATGACGCACTCAAGGTAGCTAGTGCAGCGTCACCTGGAGGACTGCATCAGTAAAGGCTAGTAATCCCTGGCAGGCATTACGATGACTCACTTAAGATACACAACTAGAGACATATCGGTTCTGGCAGACTGGCCACAGTAACAAAATATATGAATCTGGGAGAGCAACTGTGACGAGTAACTATGACTCTCGTAATAGGCCAATGACTCAATACCTGGAGTATTGACTCAGATAACTCGAGGAACGCCTTGCAATAGTAACAATGACTTTCTTACGGTTCACAACTGGTGACAAATCCGTTCTGGCAGTCTGGCACCAGTAACAAAAATGAGACACTGCGTAAGCAACTGGGATGGGTAACTATGACTCTCTTAAGGTAGCCAATGATCGTCACCAGGAATATTGAATCAGGAAACTCGAGTAACCCTTGGCTATAGTAACGATGACTTTCGTAGATTACACAACCTGTGACATATCGGTGCCAGCAGACTGGCCACAGTTACAATGTATTTTAATTTGGGTGGTCAACCGACAGCAATATCTATTACCCTTCTGAGGTAACCAACGATTCGTCACCAGGTGGAGGCACTCTGAAAGGAGTGACTATGACTCTCATATGACACACAAATAGTGTCGTATCGCTTCTGGCAGACGCCACAGTAACAAGAAACGTGAAACTGGCTGCGAAATTAGGACGAGGAGCTATGACGCACTCAAGGTAGCTAGTGCAGCGTCACCTGGAGGACTGCATCAGTAAAGGCTAGTAATCCCTGGCAGGCATTACGATGACTCACTTAAGATACACAACTAGTGACATATCGGTTCTGGCAGACTGGCCACAGTAACAAAATATATGAATCTGGGAGAGCAACTGTGACGAGTAACTATGACTCTCGTAATAGGCCAATGACTCAATACCTGGAGTATTGACTCAGATAACTCGAGGAACGCCTTCCAATAGGAACAATGACTTTCCTACGGTTCACAACTGGTGACAAATCCGTTCTGGCAGTCTGGCACCAGTAACAAAAATGAGACACTGCGTAAGCAACTGGGATGGGTAACTATGACTCTCTTAAGGTAGCCAATGATCGTCACCAGGAATATTGAATCAGGAAACTCGAGTAACCCTTGTCTATAGTAACGATGACTTTCGTAGATTACACAACCTGTGACATATCGGTGCCAGCAGACTGGCCACAGTTACAATGTATTTTAATTTGGGTGGTCAACCGACAGCAATATCTATTACCCTTCTGAGGTAACCGACGATTCGTCACCAGGTGGAGTACACTCCGAAAGGAGTGACTATGACTCTCATATGACACACAACTAGTGGCGTATCGCTTCTATCAGACGCCACAGTAACAAGAAACGTGAAGGTGGCTGTGAAATTAGGACGAGGAGCTATGACGCACTCAAGGTATCTAGTGCAGCGTCACCTGGAGGACTGCATCACTAAAGTCTAGTAATCCCTTTCAGGCATAACGGTGACTCACTTAAGATACACAACTAGTGACATATCGGTTCTGGCAGACTGGCCACAGTAACAAAATATATGAATCTGGGTGAGCAACTGTGACGAGTAACTATGACTCTCGTAATAGGCCAATGACTCAATACCTGGAGTATTGACTCAGATAACTCGAGGAATGCCTTGCAATAGTAACAATGACTTTCTTACGGTTCACAACTGGCGACAAATCCGTTCTGGCAGTCTGGCACCAGTACAAAAATGAGACACTGCGTGAGCAACTGGGATGGGTAACTATGACTCTCTTAAGGTAGACAATGATCGTCACCAGGAATATTGAATCAGGAAACTCGAGTAACCCTTGGCTATAGAACGATGACTTTCGTAGATTACACAACCTGTGACATATCGATGCTGGCAGACTGGCCACAGTTACAATGTATTTTAATTTGGGTGGTCAACCGACAGCAATATCTATTACCCTTCTGAGGTAACCAACGATTCGTCACCAGGTGGAGTACACTCTGAAAGGAGTGACTATGACTCTCATATGACACACAAATAGTGTCGTATCGCTTCTGGCAGACGCCACAGTAACAAGAAACGTGAAAGTGGCTGCGAAATTAGGACGAGGAGCTATGACGCAATCAAGGTATCTAGTGCAGCGTCACCTGGAGGACTGCGTCACTATAGTCTAGTAATCCCTGGCAGGCATAACGGTGACTCACTTAAGATACACAACTAGTGACATATCGGTTCTGGCAGACTGGCCACAGTAACAAAATATATGAATCTGGGAGAGCAACTGTGACGAGTAACAATGACTCTCGTAACAGGCCAATGACTCAATACCTGGAGTATTGACTCAGATAACTCGAGGAACGCCTTGCAATAGTAACAATGACTTTCTTACGTTTCACAACTGGTGACAAATCCGTTCTGGCAGTCTGGCACCAGTAACAAAAATGAGACACAGTGTGAGCAACGGGGATGGGTAACTATGACTCTCTTAAGGTAGCCAATGATCGTCACCAGGAATATTGAATCAGGAAACTCGAGTAACCCTTGGCTATAGAACGATGACTTTCGTAGATTACACAACCTGTGACATATCGATGCTGGCAGACTGGCCACAGTTACAATGTATTTTAATTTGGGTGGTCAACCGACAGCAATATCTATTACCCTTCTGAGGTAACCGACGATTCGTCACCAGGTGGAGTACACTCTGAAAGGAGTGACTATGACTCTCATATGACACACAACTAGTGTCGTATCGCTTCTGGCAGACGCCACAGTAACAAGAAACGTGAAACTGGCTGCGAAATTAGGACGAGGAGCTATGACGCACTCAAGGTAGCTAGTGCAGCGTCACCTGGAGGACTGCATCAGTAAAGGCTAGTAATCCCTGGCAGGCATTACGATGACTCACTTAAGATACACAACTAGAGACATATCGGTTCTGGCAGACTGGCCACAGTAACAAAATATATGAATCTGGGAGAGCAACTGTGACAAGTAACTATGACTCTCGTAATAGGCCAATGACTCAATACCTGGAGTATTGACTCAGATAACTCGAGGAACGCCTTGCAATAGTAACAATGACTTTCTTACGGTTCACAACTGGTGACAAATCCGTTCTGGCAGTCTGGCACCAGTAACAAAAATGAGACACAGCGTGAGCAACTGGGATGGGTAACTATGACTCTCTTAAGGTATCCAATGATCGTCACCAGGAATATTGAATCAGGAAACTCGAGTAACCTTTGGCTATAGAACGATGACTTTCGTAGATTACACAACCTGTGACATATCGATGCTGGCAGACTGGCCACAGTTACAATGTATTTTAATTTGGGTGGTCAACCGACAGCAATATCTATTACCCTTCTGAGGTAACCGACGATTCGTCACCAGGTGGAGTACACTCTGAAAGGAGTGACTATGACTCTCATATGACACACAACTAGTGTCGTATCGCTTCTGGCAGACGCCACAGTAACAAGAAACGTGAAACTGGCTGCGAAATTAGGACGAGGAGCTATGACGCACTCAAGGTAGCTAGTGCAGCGTCACCTGGAGGACTGCATCAGTAAAGGCTAGTAATCCCTGGCAGGCATTACGATGACTCACTTAAGATACACAACTAGAGACATATCGGTTCTGGCAGACTGGCCACAGTAACAAAATATATGAATCTGGGAGAGCAACTGTGACAAGTAACTATGACTCTCGTAATAGGCCAATGAGTCAATACCTGGAGTATTGACTCAGATAACTCGAGGAACGCCTTGCAATAGTAACAATGACTTTCTTACGGTTCACAACTGGTGACAAACCCGTTCTGGCAGTCTGGCACCAGTAACAAAAATGAGACACAGCGTGAGCAACTGGGATGGGTAACTATGACTCTCTTAAGGTATCCAATGATCGTCACCAGGAATATTGAATCAGGAAACTCGAGTAACCCTTGGCTATAGAACGATGACTTTCGTAGATTACACAACCTGTGATATATCGATGCTGGCAGACTGGCCACAGTTACAATGTATTTTAATTTGGGTGGTCAACCGACAGCAATATCTATTACCCTTCTGAGGTAACCAACGATTCGTCACCAGGTGGAGTACACTCTGAAAGGAGTGACTATGACTCTCATATGATACACAACTAGTGTCGTATCGCTTCTGGCAGACGCCACAGTAACAAGAATCGTGAAAGTGGCTGTGAAATTAGGACGAGGAGCTATGACGCACTCAAGGTAGCTAGTGCAGCGTCACTTGGAGGACTGCATCAGTAAAGGCTAGTAATCCCTGGCAGGCATTACGATGACTCACTTAAGATACACAACTAGTGACATATCGGTTCTGGCAGACTGGCCACAGTAACAAAATATATGAATCTGGGTGAGCAACTGTGACGAGTAACTATGACTCTCGTAATAGGCCAATGACTCAATACCTGGAGTATTGACTCAGATAACTCGAGGAATGCCTTGCAATAGTAACAATGACTTTCTTACGGTTCACAACTGGCGACAAATCCGTTCTGGCAGTCTGGCACCAGTACAAAAATGAGACACTGCGTGAGCAACTGGGATGGGTAACTATGACTCTCTTAAGGTAGACAATGATCGTCACCAGGAATATTGAATCAGGAAACTCGAGTAACCCTTGGCTATAGAACGATGACTTTCGTAGATTACACAACCTGTGACATATCGATGCTGGCAGACTGGCCACAGTTACAATGTATTTTAATTTGGGTGGTCAACCGACAGCAATATCTATTACCCTTCTGAGGTAACCAACGATTCGTCACCAGGTGGAGTACACTCTGAAAGGAGTGACTATGACTCTCATATGACACACAAATAGTGTCGTATCGCTTCTGGCAGACGCCACAGTAACAAGAAACGTGAAAGTGGCTGCGAAATTAGGACGAGGAGCTATGACGCAATCAAGGTATCTAGTGCAGCGTCACCTGGAGGACTGCGTCACTATAGTCTAGTAATCCCTGGCAGGCATAACGGTGACTCACTTAAGATACACAACTAGTGACATATCGGTTCTGGCAGACTGGCCACAGTAACAAAATATATGAATCTGGGAGAGCAACTGTGACGAGTAACTATGACTCTCGTAATAGGCCAATGACTCAATACCTGGAGTATTGACTCAGATAACTCGAGGAACGCCTTCCAATAGGAACAATGACTTTCCTACGGTTCACAACTGGTGACAAATCCGTTCTGGCAGTCTGGCACCAGTAACAAAAATGAGACACTGCGTAAGCAACTGGGATGGGTAACTATGACTCTCTTAAGGTAGCCAATGATCGTCACCAGGAATATTGAATCAGGAAACTCGAGTAACCCTTGTCTATAGTAACGATGACTTTCGTAGATTACACAACCTGTGACATATCGGTGCCAGCAGACTGGCCACAGTTACAATGTATTTTAATTTGGGTGGTCAACCGACAGCAATATCTATTACCCTTCTGAGGTAACCGACGATTCGTCACCAGGTGGAGTACACTCCGAAAGGAGTGACTATGACTCTCATATGACACACAACTAGTGGCGTATCGCTTCTATCAGACGCCACAGTAACAAGAAACGTGAAGGTGGCTGTGAAATTAGGACGAGGAGCTATGACGCACTCAAGGTATCTAGTGCAGCGTCACCTGGAGGACTGCATCACTAAAGTCTAGTAATCCCTTTCAGGCATAACGGTGACTCACTTAAGATACACAACTAGTGACATATCGGTTCTGGCAGACTGGCCACAGTAACAAAATATATGAATCTGGGTGAGCAACTGTGACGAGTAACTATGACTCTCGTAATAGGCCAATGACTCAATACCTGGAGTATTGACTCAGATAACTCGAGGAATGCCTTGCAATAGTAACAATGACTTTCTTACGGTTCACAACTGGCGACAAATCCGTTCTGGCAGTCTGGCACCAGTACAAAAATGAGACACTGCGTGAGCAACTGGGATGGGTAACTATGACTCTCTTAAGGTAGACAATGATCGTCACCAGGAATATTGAATCAGGAAACTCGAGTAACCCTTGGCTATAGAACGATGACTTTCGTAGATTACACAACCTGTGACATATCGATGCTGGCAGACTGGCCACAGTTACAATGTATTTTAATTTGGGTGGTCAACCGACAGCAATATCTATTACCCTTCTGAGGTAACCAACGATTCGTCACCAGGTGGAGTACACTCTGAAAGGAGTGACTATGACTCTCATATGACACACAAATAGTGTCGTATCGCTTCTGGCAGACGCCACAGTAACAAGAAACGTGAAAGTGGCTGCGAAATTAGGACGAGGAGCTATGACGCAATCAAGGTATCTAGTGCAGCGTCACCTGGAGGACTGCGTCACTATAGTCTAGTAATCCCTGGCAGGCATAACGGTGACTCACTTAAGATACACAACTAGTGACATATCGGTTCTGGCAGACTGGCCACAGTAACAAAATATATGAATCTGGGAGAGCAACTGTGACGAGTAACAATGACTCTCGTAACAGGCCAATGACTCAATACCTGGAGTATTGACTCAGATAACTCGAGGAACGCCTTGCAATAGTAACAATGACTTTCTTACGTTTCACAACTGGTGACAAATCCGTTCTGGCAGTCTGGCACCAGTAACAAAAATGAGACACAGTGTGAGCAACGGGGATGGGTAACTATGACTCTCTTAAGGTAGCCAATGATCGTCACCAGGAATATTGAATCAGGAAACTCGAGTAACCCTTGGCTATAGAACGATGACTTTCGTAGATTACACAACCTGTGACATATCGATGCTGGCAGACTGGCCACAGTTACAATGTATTTTAATTTGGGTGGTCAACCGACAGCAATATCTATTACCCTTCTGAGGTAACCGACGATTCGTCACCAGGTGGAGTACACTCTGAAAGGAGTGACTATGACTCTCATATGACACACAACTAGTGTCGTATCGCTTCTGGCAGACGCCACAGTAACAAGAAACGTGAAACTGGCTGCGAAATTAGGACGAGGAGCTATGACGCACTCAAGGTAGCTAGTGCAGCGTCACCTGGAGGACTGCATCAGTAAAGGCTAGTAATCCCTGGCAGGCATTACGATGACTCACTTAAGATACACAACTAGAGACATATCGGTTCTGGCAGACTGGCCACAGTAACAAAATATATGAATCTGGGAGAGCAACTGTGACAAGTAACTATGACTCTCGTAATAGGCCAATGACTCAATACCTGGAGTATTGACTCAGATAACTCGAGGAACGCCTTGCAATAGTAACAATGACTTTCTTACGGTTCACAACTGGTGACAAATCCGTTCTGGCAGTCTGGCACCAGTAACAAAAATGAGACACAGCGTGAGCAACTGGGATGGGTAACTATGACTCTCTTAAGGTATCCAATGATCGTCACCAGGAATATTGAATCAGGAAACTCGAGTAACCCTTGGCTATAGAACGATGACTTTCGTAGATTACACAACCTGTGACATATCGATGCTGGCAGACTGGCCACAGTTACAATGTATTTTAATTTGGGTGGTCAACCGACAGCAATATCTATTACCCTTCTGAGGTAACCGACGATTCGTCACCAGGTGGAGTACACTCTGAAAGGAGTGACTATGACTCTCATATGACACACAACTAGTGTCGTATCGCTTCTGGCAGACGCCACAGTAACAAGAAACGTGAAACTGGCTGCGAAATTAGGACGAGGAGCTATGACGCACTCAAGGTAGCTAGTGCAGCGTCACCTGGAGGACTGCATCAGTAAAGGCTAGTAATCCCTGGCAGGCATTACGATGACTCACTTAAGATACACAACTAGAGACATATCGGTTCTGGCAGACTGGCCACAGTAACAAAATATATGAATCTGGGAGAGCAACTGTGACAAGTAACTATGACTCTCGTAATAGGCCAATGAGTCAATACCTGGAGTATTGACTCAGATAACTCGAGGAACGCCTTGCAATAGTAACAATGACTTTCTTACGGTTCACAACTGGTGACAAACCCGTTCTGGCAGTCTGGCACCAGTAACAAAAATGAGACACAGCGTGAGCAACTGGGATGGGTAACTATGACTCTCTTAAGGTATCCAATGATCGTCACCAGGAATATTGAATCAGGAAACTCGAGTAACCCTTGGCTATAGAACGATGACTTTCGTAGATTACACAACCTGTGATATATCGATGCTGGCAGACTGGCCACAGTTACAATGTATTTTAATTTGGGTGGTCAACCGACAGCAATATCTATTACCCTTCTGAGGTAACCAACGATTCGTCACCAGGTGGAGTACACTCTGAAAGGAGTGACTATGACTCTCATATGATACACAACTAGTGTCGTATCGCTTCTGGCAGACGCCACAGTAACAAGAATCGTGAAAGTGGCTGTGAAATTAGGACGAGGAGCTATGACGCACTCAAGGTAGCTAGTGCAGCGTCACTTGGAGGACTGCATCAGTAAAGGCTAGTAATCCCTGGCAGGCATTACGATGAATCACTTAAGATACACAACTAGTGACATATCGGTTCTGGCAGACTGGCCACAGTAACAAAATATATGAATCTGGGAGAGCAACTGTGACGAGTAACTATGACTCTCGTAATAGGCCAATGACTCAATACCTGGAGTATTGACTCAGATAACTCGAGGAACGCCTAGCAATAGTAACAATGACTTTCTTACGGTTCACAACTGGTGACAAATCCGTTCTGGCAGTCTGGCACCAGTAACAAAAATGAGACACAGCGTGAGCAACTGGGATGGGTAACTATGACTCTCTTAAGGTAGCCAATGATCGTCACCAGGAATATTGAATCAGGAAACTCGAGTAACCCTTGTCTATAGTAACGATGACTTTCGTAGATTACACAACCTGTGACATATCGGTGCCAGCAGACTGGCCACAGTTACAATGTATTTTAATTTGGGTGGTCAACCGACAGCAATATCTATTACCCTTCTGAGGTAACCAACGATTCGTCACCAGGTGGAGTACACTCTGAAAGGAGTGACTATTACTCTCATATGACACACAACTAGTGTCGTATCGCTTCTGGCAGACGCCACAGTAACAAGAAACGTGAAAGTGGCTGCGAAATTAGGACGAGGAGCTATGACGCAATCAAGGTATCTAGTGCAGCGTCACCTGGAGGACTGCGTCACTATAGTCTAGTAATCCCTGGCAGGCATAACGGTGACTCACTTAAGATACACAACTAGTGACATATCGGTTCTGGCAGACTGGCCACAGTAACAAAATATATGAATCTGGGAGAGCAACTGTGACGAGTAACTATGACTCTCGTAACAGGCCAATGACTCAATACCTGGAGTATTGACTCAGATAACTCGAGGAACGCCTTGCAATAGTAACAATGACTTTCTTACGGTTCACAACTGCTGACAAATCCGTTCTGGCCGTCTGGCACCAGTAACAAAAATGAGACACAGCGTGAGCAACGGGGATGGGTAACTATGACTCTCTTAAGGTAGCCAATGATCGTCACCAAGAATATTGAATCAGGAAACTCGAGTAACCCTTGGCTATAGAACGATGACTTTCGTAGATTACACAACCTGTGACATATCGATGCTGGCAGACTGGCCACAGTTACAATGTATTTTAATTTGGGTGGTCAACCGACAGCAATATCTATTACCCTTCTGAGGTAACCGACGATTCGTCACCAGGTGGAGTACACTCTGAAAGGAGTGACTATGACTCTCATATGACACACAACTAGTGTCGTATCGCTTCTGGCAGACGCCACAGTAACAAGAAACGTGAAACTGGCTGCGAAATTAGGACGAGGAGCTATGACGCACTCAAGGTAGCTAGTGCAGCGTCACCTGGAGGACTGCATCAGTAAAGGCTAGTAATCCCTGGCAGGCATTACGATGACTCACTTAAGATACACAACTAGAGACATATCGGTTCTGGCAGACTGGCCACAGTAACAAAATATATGAATCTGGGAGAGCAACTGTGACAAGTAACTATGACTCTCGTAATAGGCCAATGACTCAATACCTGGAGTATTGACTCAGATAACTCGAGGAACGCCTTGCAATAGTAACAATGACTTTCTTACGGTTCACAACTGGTGACAAATCCGTTCTGGCAGTCTGGCACCAGTAACAAAAATGAGACACAGCGTGAGCAACTGGGATGGGTAACTATGACTCTCTTAAGGTAGCCAATGATCGTCACCAGGAATATTGAATCAGGAAACTCGAGTAACCCTTGGCTATAGAACGATGACTTTCGTAGATTACACAACCTGTGACATATCGATGCTGGCAGACTGGCCACAGTTACAATGTATTTTAATTTGGGTGGTCAACCGACAGCAATATCTATTACACTTCTGAGGTAACCAACGATTCGTCACCAGGTGGAGTACACTCTGAAAGGAGTGACTATGACTCTCATATGACACACAACTAGTGTCGTATCGCTTCTGGCAGACGCCACAGTAACAAGAATCGTGAAAGTGGCTGCGAAATTAGGACGAGGAGCTATGACGCACTCAAGGTAGCTAGTGCAGCGTCACCTGGAGGACTGCATCAGTAAAGGCTAGTAATCCCTGGCAGGCATTACGATGACTCACTTAAGATACACAACTAGTGACATATCGGTTCTGGCAGACTGGCCACAGTAACAATATATATGAATCTGGGAGAGCAACTGTGACGAGTAATTATGACTCTCGTAATAGGCCAATGACTCAATACCTGGAGTATTGACTCAGATAACTCGAGGAACGCCTAGCAATAGTAACAATGACTTTCTTACGGTTCACAACTGGTGACAAATCCGTTCTGGCAGTCTGGCACCAGTAACAAAAATGAGACACAGCGTGAGCAACTGGGATGGGTAACTATGACTCTCTTAAGGTAGAAATTAATGATCGTCACCAGGAATATTGAATCAGGAAACTCGAGTAACCCTTGTCTATAGTAACGATGACTTTCGTAGATTACACAACCTGTGACATATCGGTGCCAGCAGACTGGCCACAGTTACAATGTATTTTAATTTGGGTGGTCAACCGACAGCAATATCTATTACCCTTCTGAGGTAACCGACGATTCGTCACCAGGTGGAGTACACTCTGAAAGGAGTGACTATTACTCTCATATGACACACAACTAGTGTCGTATCGCTTCTATCAGACGCCACAGTAACAAGAAACGTGAAACTGGTTGCGAAATTAGGACGAGGAGCTATGACGCACTCAAGGTATCTAGTGCAGCGTCACCTGGAGGACTGCATCACTAAAGTCTAGTAATCCCTGGCAGGCATAACGGTGACTCACTTAAGATACACAACTAGTGACATATCGGTTCTGGCAGACTGGCCACAGTAACAAAATATATGAATCTGGGAGAGCAACTGTGACGAGTAACTATGACTCTCGTAACAGGCCAATGACTCAATACCTGGAGTATTGACTCAGATAACTCGAGGAACGCCTTGCAATAGTAACAATGACTTTCTTACGGTTCACAACTGCTGACAAATCCGTTCTGGCAGTCTGGCACCAGTAACAAAAATGAGACACAGCGTGAGCAACGGGGATGGGTAACTATGACTCTCTTAAGGTAGCCAATGATCGTCACCAGGAATATTGAATCAGGAAACTCGAGTAACCCTTGGCTATAGAACGATGACTTTCGTAGATTACACAACCTGTGACATATCGATGCTGGCAGACTGGCCACAGTTACAATGTATTTTAATTTGGGTGGTCAACCGACAGCAATATCTATTACCCTTCTGAGGTAACCGACGATTCGTCACCAGGTGGAGTACACTCTGAAAGGAGTGACTATGACTCTCATATGACACACAACTAGTGTCGTATCGCTTCTGGCAGACGCCACAGTAACAAGAAACGTGAAACTGGCTGCGAAATTAGGACGAGGAGCTATGACGCACTCAAGGTAGCTAGTGCAGCGTCACCTGGAGGACTGCATCAGTAAAGGCTAGTAATCCCTGGCAGGCATTACGATGACTCACTTAAGATACACAACTAGAGACATATCGGTTCTGGCAGACTGGCCACAGTAACAAAATATATGAATCTGGGAGAGCAACTGTGACAAGTAACTATGACTCTCGTAATAGGCCAATGACACAATACCTGGAGTATTGACTCAGATAACTCGAGGAACGCCTTGCAATAGTAACAATGACTTTCTTACGGTTCACAACTGGTGACAAATCCGTTCTGGCAGTCTGGCACCAGTAACAAAAATGAGACACAGCGTGAGCAACTGGGATGGGTAACTATGACTCTCTTAAGGTAGCCAATGATCGTCACCAGGAATATTGAATCAGGAAACTCGAGTAACCCTTGGCTATAGAACGATGACTTTCGTAGATTACACAACCTGTGACATATCGATGCTGGCAGACTGGCCACAGTTACAATGTATTTTAATTTGGGTGGTCAACCGACAGCAATATCTATTACCCTTCTGAGGTAACCAACGATTCGTCACCAGGTGGAGTACACTCTGAAAGGAGTGACTATGACTCTCATATGACACACAACTAGTGTCGTATCGCTTCTGGCAGACGCCACAGTAACAAGAATCGTGAAAGTGGCTGTGAAATTAGGACGAGGAGCTATGACGCACTCAAGGTAGCTAGTGCAGCGTCACTTGGAGGACTGCATCAGTAAAGGCTAGTAATCCCTGGCAGGCATTACGATGACTCACTTAAGATACACAACTAGTGACATATCGGTTCTGGCAGACTGGCCACAGTAACAAAATATATGAATCTGGGAGATCAACTGTGACGAGTAACTATGACTCTCGTAATAGGCCAATGACTCAATACCTGGAGTATTGACTCAGATAACTCGAGGAACGCCTAGCAATAGTAACAATGACTTTCTTACGGTTCACAACTGGTGACAAATCCGTTCTGGCAGTCTGGCACCAGTAACAAAAATGAGACACAGCGTGAGCAACTGGGATGGGTAACTATGACTCTCTTAAGGTAGCCAATGATCGTCACCAGGAATATTGAATCAGGAAACTCGAGTAACCCTTGTCTATAGTAACGATGACTTTCGTAGATTACACAACCTGTGACATATCGGTGCCAGCAGACTGGCCACAGTTACAATGTATTTTAATTTGGGTGGTCAACCGACAGCAATATCTATTACCCTTCTGAGGTAACCAACGATTCGTCACCAGGTGGAGTACACTCTGAAAGGAGTGACTATGACTCTCATATGACACACAACTAGTGTCGTATCGCTTCTGGCAGACGCCACAGTAACAAGAAACGTGAAACTGGCTGCGAAATTAGGACGAGGAGCTATGACGCAATCAAGGTATCTAGTGCAGCGTCACCTGGAGGACTGCGTCACTATAGTCTAGTAATCCCTGGCAGACATAACGGTGACTCACTTAAGATACACAACTAGTGACATATCGGTTCTGGCAGACTGGCCACAGTAACAAAATATATGAATCTGGGAGAGCAACTGTGACGAGTAAGTATGACTCTCGTAACAGGCCAATGACTCAATACCTGGAGTATTGACTCAGATAACTCGAGGAACGCCTTGCAATAGTAACAATGACTTTCTTACGGTTCACAAGTGGTGACAAATCCGTTCTGGCCGTCTGGCACCAGTAACAAAAATGAGACACAGCGTGAGCAACGGGGATGGGTAACTATGACTCTCTTAAGGTAGCCAATGATCGTCACCAGGAATATTGAATCAGGAAACTCGAGTAACCCTTGGCTATAGTAACGGTGACTTTCGTAGATTACACAACCTGTGACATATCGATGCTGGCAGACTGGCCACAGTTACAATGTATTTTAATTTGGGTGGTCAACCGACAGCAATATCTATTACCCTTCTGAGGTAACCGACGATTCGTCACCAGGTGGAGTACACTCTGAAAGGAGTGACTATGACTCTCATATGACACACAACTAGTGTCGTATCGCTTCTGGCAGACGCCACAGTAACAAGAATCGTGAAAGTGGCTGCGAAATTAGGACGAGGAGCTATGACGCACTCAAGGTAGCTAGTGCAGCGTCACTTGGAGGACTGCATCAGTAAAGGCTAGTAATCCCTGGCAGGCATTACGATGACTCACTTAAGATACACAACTAGTGACATATCGGTTCTGGCAGACTGGCCACAGTAACAAAATATATGAATCTGGGAGAGCAACTGTGACGAGTAACTATGACTCTCGTAATAGGCCAATGACTCAATACCTGGAGTATTGACTCAGATAACTCGAGGAACGCCTAGCAATAGTAACAATGACTTTCTTACGGTTCACAACTGGTGACAAATCCGTTCTGGCAGTCTGGCACCAGTAACAAAAATGAGACACAGCGTGAGCAACTGGGATGGGTAACTATGACTCTCTTAAGGTAGCCAATGATCGTCACCAGGAATATTGAATCAGGAAACTCGAGTAACCCTTGTCTATAGTAACGATGACTTTCGTAGATTACACAACCTGTGACATATCGGTGCCAGCAGACTGGCCACAGTTACAATGTATTTTAATTTGGGTGGTCAACCGACAGAAATATCTATTACCCTTCTGAGGTAACCGACGATTCGTCACCAGGTGGAGTACACTCTGAAAGGAGTGACTATTACTCTCATATGACACACAACTAGTGTCGTATCGCTTCTATCAGACGCCACAGTAACAAGAAACGTGAAACTGGTTGCGAAATTAGGACGAGGAGCTATGACGCACTCAAGGTATCTAGTGCAGCGTCACCTGGAGGACTGCATCACTAAAGTCTAGTAATCCCCGGCAGGCATAACGGTGACTCACTTAAGATACACAACTAGTGACATATCGGTTCTGGCAGACTGGCCACAGTAACTAAATATATGAATCTGGGTGAGCAACTGTGACGAGTAACTATGACACTCGTAATAGGCCAATGACTCAATACCTGGAGTATTGACTCAGATAACTCGAGAAATGCCTTGCAATAGTAACAATGCCTTTCTTACGGTTCACAACTGGTGACAAATCCGTTCTGGCAGTCTGGCACCAGTAACAAAAATGAGACACAGCGTGAGCAACTGGGATGGGTAACTATGACTCTCTTAAGGTAGCCAATGATCGTCACCAGGAATATTGAATCAGGAAACTCGAGTAACCCTTGGCTATAGAACGATGACTTTCGTAGATTACACAACCTGTGACATATCGATGCTGGCAGACTGGCCACAGTTACAATGTATTTTAATTTGGGTGGTCAACCGACAGCAATATCTATTACCCTTCTGAGGTAACCAACGATTCGTCACCAGGTGGAGTACACTGTGAAAGGAGTGACTATGACTCTCATATGACACACAACTAGTGTCGTATCGCTTCTGGCAGACGCCACAGTAACAAGAAACGTGAAAGTGGCTGCGAAATTAGGACGAGGAGCTATGACGCAATCAAGGTATCTAGTGCAGCGTCACCTGGAGGACTGCGTCACTATAGTCTAGTAATCCCTGGCAGGCATAACGGTGACTCACTTAAGATACACAACTAGTGACATATCGGTTCTGGCAGACTGGCCACAGTAACAAAATATATGAATCTGGGAGAGCAACTGTGACGAGTAACTATGACTCTCGTAACAGGCCAATGACACAATACCTGGAGTATTGACTCAGATAACTCGAGGAACGCCTTGCAATAGTAACAATGACTTTCTTACGGTTCACAACTGGTGACAAATCCGTTCTGGCAGTCTGGCACCAGTAACAAAAATGAGACACAGCGTGAGCAACGGGGATGGGTAACTATGACTCTCTTAAGGTAGCCAATGATCGTCACCAGGAATATTGAATCAGGAAACTCGAGTAACCCTTGGCTATAGAACGATGACTTTCGTAGATTACACAACATGTGACATATCGATGCTGGCAGACTGGCCACAGTTACAATGTATTTTAATTTGGGTGGTCAACCGACAGCAATATCTATTACCCTTCTGAGGTAACCAACGATTCGTCACCAGGTGGAGTACACTCTGAAAGCAGTGACTATGACTCCCATATGACACACAACTAGTGTCGTATCGCTTCTGGCAGACGCCACAGTAACAAGAAACGTGAAAGTGGCTGCGAAATTAGGACGAGGAGCTATGACGCACTCAAGGTAGCTAGTGCAGCGTCACCTGGAGGACTGCATCAGTAAAGGCTAGTAATCCCTGGCGGCATTACGATGACTCACTTAAGATACACAACTAGTGACATATCGGTTCTGGCAGACTGGCCACAGTAACAAAATATATGAATGTGGGAGAGCAACTGTGACGAGTAACTATGACTCTCGTAATAGGCCAATGACTCAATACCTGGAGTATTGACTCAGATAACTCGAGGAACGCCTAGCAATAGTAACAATGACTTTCTTACGGTTCACAACTGGTGACAAATCCGTTCTGGCAGTCTGGCACCAGTAACAAAAATGAGACACAGCGTGAGCAACTGGGATGGGTAACTATGACTCTCTTAAGGTAGCCAATGATCGTCACCAGGAATATTGAATCAGGAAACTCGAGTAACCCTTGTCTATAGTAACGATGACTTTCGTAGATTACACAACCTGTGACATATCGGTGCCAGCAGACTGGCCACAGTTACAATGTATTTTAATTTGGGTGGTCAACCGACAGCAATATCTATTACCCTACTGAGGTAACCGACGATTAGTCACCAGGTGGAGTACACTCTGAAAGGAGTGACTGTTACTCTCATATGACACACAACTAGTGTCGTATCGCTTCTATCAGACACCACAGTAACAAGAAACGTGAAAGTGGCTGCGAAATTAGGACGAGGAGCTATAACGCACTCAAGGTATCTAGTGCAGCGTCACCTGGAGGACTGCATCACTATAGTCTAGTAATCCCTGGCAGGCATAACGGTGACTCACTTAAGATACACAACTAGTGACATATCGGTTCTGGCAGACTGGCCACAGTAACAAAATATATGAATCTGGGTGAGCAACTGTGACGAGTAACTATGACTCTCGTAATAGGCCAATGACTCAATACCTGGAGTATTGACTCAGATAACTCGAGAAATGCCTTGCAATAGTAACAATGACTTTCTTATGGTTCACAACTGGTGACAAATCCGTTCTGGCAGTCTGGCACCAGTAACCAAAATGAGACACAGCGTGAGCAACTGGGATGGGTAACTATGACTCTCTTAAGGTAGCCAATGATCGTCACCAGGAATATTGAATCAGGAAACTCGAGTAACCCTTGGCTATAGAACGATGACTTTCGTAGATTACACAACCTGTGACAAATCGATGCTGGCAGACTGGCCACAGTTACAATGTATTTTAATTTGGGTGGTCAACCGACAGCAATATCTATTACCCTTCTGAGGTAACCAACGATTCGTCACCAGGTGGAGTACACTCTGAAAGGAGTGACTATGACTCTCATATGACACACAACTAGTGTCGTATCGCTTCTGGCAGACGCCACAGTAACAAGAAACGTGAAACTGGCTGCGAAATTAGGACGAGGAGCTATGACGCAATCAAGGTATCTAGTGCAGCGTCACCTGGAAGACTGCGTCACTATAGTCTAGTAATCCCTGGCAGGCATAACGGTGACTCACTTAAGATACACAACTAGTGACATATCGGTTCTGGCAGACTGGCCACAGTAACAAAATATATGAATCTGGGAGAGCAACTGTGACGAGTAACTATGAATCTCGTAACAGGCCAATGACTCAATACCTGGAGTATTGACTCAGATAACTCGAGGAACGCCTTGCAATAGTAACAATGACTTTCTTACGGTTCACAACTGGTGACAAATCCGTTCTGGCAGTCTGGCACCAGTAACAAAAATGAGACACAGCGTGAGCAACGGGGATGGGTAACTATGACTCTCTTAAGGTAGCCAATGATCGTCACCAGGAATATTGAATCAGGAAACTCGAGTAACCCTTGGCTATAGAACGATGACTTTCGTAGATTACACAACCTGTGACATATCGATGCTGGCAGACTGGCCACAGTTACAATGTATTTTAATTTGGGTGGTCAACCGACAGCAATATCTATTACCCTTCTGAGGTAACCAACGATTCGTCACCAGGTGGAGTACACTCTGAAAGGAGTGACTATGACTCTCATATGACACACAACTAGTGTCGTATCGCTTCTGGCAGACGCCACAGTAACATGAATCGTGAAAGTGGCTGCGAAATTAGGACGAGGAGCTATGACGCACTCAAGGTAGCTAGTGCAGCGTCACTTGGAGGACTGCATCTGTAAAGGCTAGTAATCCCTGGCAGGCATTACGATGACTCACTTAAGATACACAACTAGTGACATATCGGTTCTGGCAGACTGGCCACAGTAACAAAATATATGAATCTGGGAGAGCAACTGTGACGAGTAACTATGACTCTCGTAATAGGCCAATGACTCAATACCTGGAGTATTGACTCAGATAACTCGAGGAACGCCTAGCAATAGTAACAATGACTTTCTTACGGTTCACAACTGGTGACAAATCCGTTCTGGCAGTCTGGCACCAGTAACAAAAATGAGACACAGCGTGAGCAACTGGGATGGGTAACTATGACTCTCTTAAGGTAGCCAATGATCGTCACCAGGAATATTGAATCAGGAAACTCGAGTAACCCTTGTCTATAGTAACGATGACTTTCGTAGATTACACAACCTGTGACATATCGGTGCCAGCAGACTGGCCACAGTTACAATGTATTTTAATTTGGGTGGTCAACCGACAGCAATATCTATTACCCTTCTGAGGTAACCGACGATTCGTCACCAGGAGGAGTACACTCTGAAAGGAGTGACTATTACTCTCATATGACACACAACTAGTGTCGTATCGCTTCTATCAGACGCCACAGTAACAAGGAACGTGAAAGTGGCTGCGAAATTAGGACGAGGAGCTATGACGCACTCAAGGTATCTAGTGCAGCGTCACCTGGAGGACTGCATCACTAAAGTCTAGTAATCCCTGGCAGGCATAACGGTGACTCACTTAAGATACACAACTAGTGACATATCGGTTCTGGCAGACTGGCCACAGTAACAAAATATATGAATCTGGGTGAGCAACTGTGACGAGTAACTATGACTCTCGTAATAGGCCAATGACTCAATACCTGGAGTATTGACTCAGATAACTCGAGAAATGCCTTGCAATAGTAACAATGACTTTCTTACGGTTCACAACTGGTGACAAATCCGTTCTGGCAGTCTGGCACCAGTAACAAAAATGAGACACAGCGTGAGCAACTGGGATGGGTAACTATGACTCTCTTAAGGTAGCCAATGATCGTCACCAGGAATATTGAATCAGGAAACTCGAGTAACCCTTGGCTATAGAACGATGACTTTCGTAGATTACACAACCTGTGACATATCGATGCTGGCAGACTGGCCACAGTTACAATGTATTTTAATTTGGGTGGTCAACCGAGAGCAATTATCTATTACCCTTCTGAGGTAACCAACGATCCGTCACCAGGTGGAGTACACTCTGAAAGGAGTGACTATGACTCTCATATGACACACAACTAGTGTCGTATCGCTTCTGGCAGACGCCACAGTAACAAGAAACGTGAAAGTGGCTGCGAAATTAGGACGAGGAGCTATGACGCAATCAAGGTATTTAGTGCAGCGTCACCTGGAGGACTGCGTCACTTTAGTCTAGTAATCCCTGGCAGGCATAACGGTGACTCACTTAAGATACACAACTAGTGACATATCGGTTCTGGCAGACTGGCCACAGTAACAAAATATATGAATCTGGGAGAGCAACTGTGACAAGTAACTATGACTCTCGTAACAGGCCAATGACTCAATACCTGGAGTATTGACTCAGATAACTCGAGGAACGCCTTGCAATAGTAACAATGACTTTCTTACGGTTCACAACTGGTGACAAATCCGTTCTGGCAGTCTGGCACCAGTAACAAAAATGAGACACAGCGTGAGCAACGGGGATGGGTAACTATGACTCCCTTATGGTAGCCAATGATCGTAACCAGGAATATTGAATCAGGAAACTCGAGTAACCCTTGGCTATAGAACGATGACTTTCGTAGATTACACAACCTGTGACATATCGATGCTGGCAGACTGGCCACAGTTACAATGTATTTTAATTTGGGTGGTCAACCGACAGCAATATCTATTACCCTTCTGAGGTAACCAACGATTCGTCACCAGGTGGAGTACACTCTGAAAGGAGTGACTATGACTCTCATATGACACACAACTAGTGTCGTATCGCTTCTGGCAGACGCCACAGTAACAAGAAACGTGAAACTGGCTGCGAAATTAGGACGAGGAGCTATGACGCACTCAAGGTAGCTAGTGCAGCGTCACCTGGAGGACTGCATCAGTAAAGGCTAGTAATCCCTGGCAGGCATTACGATGACTCACTTAAGATACACAACTAGTGACATATCGGTTCTGGCAGACTGGCCACAGTAACAAAATATATGAATCTGGGAGAGCAACTGTGACGAGTAACTATGACTCTCGTAATAGGCCAATGACTCAATACCTGGAGTATTGACTCAGATAACTCGAGAAATGCCTTGCAATAGTAACAATGACTTTCTTACGGTTCACAACTGGTGACAAATCCGTTCTGGCAGTCTGGCACCAGTAACAAAAATGAGACACAGCGTGAGCAACTGGGATGGGTAACTATGACTCTCTTAAGGTAGCCAATGATCGTCACCAGGAATATTGAATCAGGAAACTCGAGTAACCCTTGTCTATAGTAATGATGACTTTCGTAGATTACACAACCTGTGACATATCGGTGCCAGCAGACTGGCCACAGTTACAATGTATTTTAATTTGGGTGGTCAACCGACAGCAATATCTATTACCCTTCTGAGGTAACCGACGATTCGTCACCAGGAGGAGTACACTCTGAAAGGAGTGACTATTACTCTCATATGACACACAACTAGTGTCGTATCGCTTCTATCAGACGCCACAGTAACAAGGAACGTGAAAGTGGCTGCGAAATTAGGACGAGGAGCTATGACGCACTCAAGGTATCTAGTGCAGCGTCACCTGGAGGACTGCATCACTAAAGTCTAGTAATCCCTGGCAGGCATAACGGTGACTCACTTAAGATACACAACTAGTGACATATCGGTTCTGGCAGACTGGCCACAGTAACAAAATATATGAATCTGGGTGAGCAACTGTGACGAGTAACTATGACTCTCGTAATAGGCCAATGACTAAATACCTGGAGTATTGACTCAGATAACTCGAGAAATGCCTTGCAATAGTAACAATGACTTTCTTACGGTTCACAACTGGTGACAAATCCGTTCTGGCAGTCTGGCACCAGTAACAAAAATGAGACACAGCGTGAGCAACTGGGATGGGTAACTATGACTCTCTTAAGGTAGCCAATGATCGTCACCAGGAATATTGAATCAGGAAACTCGAGTAACCCTTGGCTATAGAACGATGACTTTCGTAGATTACACAACCTGTGACATATCGATGCTGGCAGACTGGCCACAGTTACAATGTATTTTAATTTGGGTGGTCAACCGAGAGCAATTATCTATTACCCTGCTGAGGTAACCAACGATCCGTCACCAGGTGGAGTACACTCTGAAAGGAGTGACTATGACTCTCATATGACACACAACTAGTGTTGTATCGCTTCTGGCAGACGCCACAGTAACAAGAAACGTGAAAGTGGCTGCGAAATTAGGACGAGGAGCTATGACGCAATCAAGGTATCTAGTGCAGCGTCACCTGGAGGACTGCGTCACTTTAGTCTAGTAATCCCTGGCAGGCATAACGGTGACTCACTTAAGATACACAACTAGTGACATATCGGTTCTGGCAGACTGGCCACAGTAACAAAATATATGAATCTGGGAGAGCAACTGTGACAAGTAACTATGACTCTCGTAACAGGCCAATGACTCAATACCTGGAGTATTGACTCAGATAACTCGAGGAACGCCTTGCAATAGTAACAATGACTTTCTTACGGTTCACAACTGGTGACAAATCCGTTCTGGCAGTCTGGCACCAGTAACAAAAATGAGACACAGCGTGAGCAACGGGGATGGGTAACTATGACTCCCTTAAGGTAGCCAATGATCGTCACCAGGAATATTGAATCAGGAAACTCGAGTAACCCTTGGCTATAGAACGATGACTTTCGTAGATTACACAACCTGTGACATATCGATGCTGGCAGACTGGCCACAGTTACAATGTATTTTAATTTGGGTGGTCAACCGACAGCAATATCTATTACCCTTCTGAGGTAACCAACGATTCGTCACCAGGTGGAGTACACTCTGAAAGGAGTGACTATGACTCTCATATGACACACAACTAGTGTCGTATCGCTTCTGGCAGACGCCACAGTAACAAGAAACGTGAAACTGGCTGCGAAATTAGGACGAGGAGCTATGACGCACTCAAGGTAGCTAGTGCAGCGTCACCTGGAGGACTGCATCAGTAAAGGCTAGTAATCCCTGGCAGGCATTACGATGACTCACTTAAGATACACAACTAGTGACATATCGGTTCTGGCAGACTGGCCACAGTAACAAAATATATGAATCTGGGAGAGCAACTGTGACGAGTAACTATGACTCTCGTAATAGGCCAATGACTCAATACCTGGAGTATTGACTCAGATAACTCGAGGAACGCCTAGCAATAGTAACAATGACTTTCTTACGGTTCACAACTGGTGACAAATCCGTTCTGGCAGTCTGGCACCAGTAACAAAAATGAGACACAGCGTGAGCAACTGGTATGGGTAACTATGACTCTCTTAAGGTAGCCAATGATCGTCACCAGGAATATTGAATCAGGAAACTCGAGTAACCCTTGTCTATAGTAACGATGACTTTCGTAGATTACACAACCTGTGACATATCGGTGCCAGCAGACTGGCCACAGTTACAATGTATTTTAATTTGGGTGGTCAACCGACAGCAATATCTATTACCCTTCTGAGGTAACCGACGATTCGTCACCAGGTGGAGTACACTCTGAAAGGAGTGACTGTTACTCTCATATGACACACAACTAGTGTCGTATCGCTTCTATCAGACGCCACAGTAACAAGAAACGTGAAACTGGCTGCGAAATTAGGACGAGGAGCTATAACGCACTCAAGGTTTCTAGTGCAGCGTCACCTGGAGGACTGCATCACTATAGTCTAGTAATCCCTGGCAGGCATAACGGTGACTCACTTAAGATACACAACTAGTGACATATCGGTTCTGGCAGACTGGCCACAGTAACAAAATATATGAATCTGGGTGAGCAAGTGTGACGAGTAACTATGACTCTCGTAATAGGCCAATGACTCAATACCTGGAGTATTGACTCAGATAACTCGAGCAACGCCTAGCAATAGTAACAATGACTTTCTTACGGTTCACAACTGGTGACAAATCCGTTCTGGCAGTCTGGCACCAGTAACAAAAATGAGACACAGCGTGAGCAACTGGGATGGGTAACTATGACTCTCTTAAGGTAGCCAATGATCGTCACCAGGAATATTGAATCAGGAAACTCGAGTAACCCTTGGCTATAGAACGATGACTTTCGTAGATTACACAACCTGTGACATATCGATGCTTGCAGACTGGCCACAGTTACAATGTATTTTAATTTTGGTGGTCAACCGACAGCAATATCTATTACCCTTCTGAGGTAACCAACGATTCGTCACCAGGTGGAGTACACTCTGAAAGGAGTGACTATGACTCTCATATGACACACAACTAGTGTCGTATCGCTTCTGGCAGACGCCACAGTAACAGGAAACGTGAAACTGGCTCCGAAATTAGGACGAGGAGCTATGACGCACTCAAGGTAGCTAGTGCAGCGTCACCTGGAGGACTGCATCAGTAAAGGCTAGTAATCCCTGGCAGGCATTACGATGACTCACTTAAGATACACAACTAGTGACATATCGGTTCTGGCAGACTGGCCACAGTAACAAAATATATGAATCTGGGAGAGCAACTGTGACGAGTAACTATGACTCTCGTAATAAGCCAATGACTCAATACCTGGAGTATTGACTCAGATAACTCGAGGAACGCCTTGCAATAGTAACAATGACTTTCTTACGGTTCACAACTGGTGACAAATCCGTTCTGGCAGTCTGGCACCAGTAACAAAAATGAGACACTGCGTAAGCAACTGGGATGGGTAATTATGACTCTCTTAAGGTAGCCAATGATCGTCACCAGGAATATTGAATCAGGAAACTCGAGTAACCCTTGTCTATAGTAACGATGACTCTCGTAGATTACACAACCTGTGACATATCGATGCCGGCAGACTGGCCACAGTTACAATGTATTTTAATTTGGGTGGTCAACCGACAGCAATATCTATTACCCTTCTGAGGTAACCAACGATTCGTCACCAGGTGGAGTACACTCTGAAAGGAGTGACTATGACTCTCATATGACACACAACTAGTGTCGTATCGCTTCTGGCAGACGCCACAGTAACAAGAAACGTGAAAGTGGCTGCGAAATTAGGACGAGGTGCTATGACGCAATCAAGGTATCTAGTGCAGCGTCACCTGGAGGACTGCGTCACTATAGTCTAGTAATCCCTGGCAGGCATAACGGTGACTCACTTAAGATACACAACTAGTGACATATCGGTTCTGGCAGACTGGCCACAGTTACAATGTATTTTAATTTGGGTGGTCAACCGACAGCAATATCTATTACCCTTCTGAGGTAACCAACGATTCGTCACCAGGTAGAGTACACTCTGAAAAGAGTGACTATGACTCTCATATGACACACAACTAGTGTCGTATCGCTTCTGGCAGACGCCACAGTAACAAGAAACGTGAAAGTGGCTGCGAAATTAGGACGAGGAGCTATGACGCAATCAAGGTATCTAGTGCAGCGTCACCTGGAGGACTGCATCAGTAAGGGCTAGTAATCCCTGGCAGGCATTACGATGACTCACTTAAGATACACAACTAGTGTCATATCGGTTCTGGCAGACTGGCCACAGTAACAAAATATATGAATCTGGGAGAGCAACTGTGACGAGTAACTATGACTCTCGTAATAGGCCAATGACTCAATACCTGGAGTATTGACTCAGATAACTCGAGGAACGCCTTGCAATAGTAACAATGACTTTCTTACGGTTCACAACTGGTGACAAATCCGTTCTGGCAGTCTGGCACCAGTAACAAAAATGAGACACAACGTGAGCAACTGGGATGGGTAACTATGACTCTCTTAAGGTAGCCAATGATCGTCACCAGGAATATTGAATCAGGAAACTCGAGTAACCCTTGTCTATAGTAACGATGACTTTCGTAGATTACACAACCTGTGACATATCGGTGCCAGCAGACTGGCCACAGTTACAATGTATTTTAATTTGGGTGGTCAACCGACAGCAATATCTATTACCCTTCTGAGGTAACCGACGATTCGTCACCAGGAGGAGTACACTCTGAAAGGAGTGACTATTACTCTCATATGACACACAACTAGTGTCGTATCGCTTCTATCAGACGCCACAGTAACAAGGAACGTGAAAGTGGCTGCGAAATTAGGACGAGGAGCTATGACGCACTCAAGGTATCTAGTGCAGCGTCACCTGGAGGACTGCATCACTAAAGTCTAGTAATCCCTGGCAGGCATAACGGTGACTCACTTAAGATACACAACTAGTGACATATCGGTTCTGGCAGACTGGCCACAGTAACAAAATATATGAATCTGGGTGAGCAACTGTGACGAGTAACTATGACTCTCGTAATAGGCCAATGACTCAATACCTGGAGTATTGACTCAGATAACTCGAGAAATGCCTTGCAATAGTAACAATGACTTTCTTACGGTTCACAACTGGTGACAAATCCGTTCTGGCAGTCTGGCACCAGTAACAAAAATGAGACACAGCGTGAGCAACTGGGATGGGTAACTATGACTCTCTTAAGGTAGCCAATGATCGTCACCAGGAATATTGAATCAGGAAACTCGAGTAACCCTTGTCTATAGTAACGATGACTTTCGTAGATTACACAACCTGTGACATATCGGTGCCAGCAGACTGGCCACAGTTACAATGTATTTTAATTTGGGTGGTCAACCGACAGCAATATCTATTACCCTTCTGAGGTAACCGACGATTCGTCACCAGGAGGAGTACACTCTGAAAGGAGTGACTATTACTCTCATATGACACACAACTAGTGTCGTATCGCTTCTATCAGACGCCACAGTAACAAGGAACGTGAAAGTGGCTGCGAAATTAGGACGAGGAGCTATGACGCAATCAAGGTATCTAGTGCAGCGTCACCTGGAGGACTGCATCACTAAAGTCTAGTAATCCCTGGCAGGCATAACGGTGACTCACTTAAGATACACAACTAGTGACATATCGGTTCTGGCAGACTGGCCACAGTAACAAAATATATGAATCTGGGTGAGCAACTGTGACGAGTAACTATGACTCTCGTAATAGGCCAATGACTCAATACCTGGAGTATTGACTCAGATAACTCGAGAAATGCCTTGCAATAGTAACAATGACTTTCTTACGGTTCACAACTGGTGACAAATCCGTTCTGGCAGTCTGGCACCAGTAACAAAAATGAGACACAGCGTGAGCAACTGGGATGGGTAACTATGACTCTCTTAAGGTAGCCAATGATCGTCACCAGGAATATTGAATCAGGAAACTCGAGTAATCCTTGTCTATAGTAACGATGACTTTCGTAGATTACACAACCTGTGACATATCGGTGCCAGCAGACTGGCCACAGTTACAATGTATTTTAATTTGGGTGGTCAACCGACAGCAATATCTATTACCCTTCTGAGGTAACCGACGATTCGTCACCAGGAGGAGTACACTCTGAAAGGAGTGACTATTACTCTCATATGACACACAACTAGTGTCGTATCGCTTCTATCAGACGCCACAGTAACAAGGAACGTGAAAGTGGCTGCGAAATTAGGACGAGGAGCTATGACGCACTCAAGGTATCTAGTGCAGCGTCACCTGGAGGACTGCATCACTAAAGTCTAGTAATCCCTGGCAGGCATAACGGTGACTCACTTAAGATACACAACTAGTGACATATCGGTTCTGGCAGACTGGCCACAGTAACAAAATATATGAATCTGGGTGAGCAACTGTGACGAGTAACTATGACTCTCGTAATAGGCCAATGACTCAATACCTGGAGTATTGACTCAGATAACTCGAGAAATGCCTTGCAATAGTAACAATGACTTTCTTACGGTTCACAACTGGTGACAAATCCGTTCTGGCAGTCTGGCACCAGTAACAAAAATGAGACACAGCGTGAGCAACTGGGATGGGTAACTATGACTCTCTTAAGGTAGCCAATGATCGTCACCAGGAATATTGAATCAGGAAACTCGAGTAACCCTTGGCTATAGAACGATGACTTTCGTAGATTACACAACCTGTGACATATCGATGCTGGCAGACTGGCCACAGTTACAATGTATTTTAATTTTGGTGGTCAACCGACAGCAATATCTATTACCCTTCTGAGGTAACCAACGATTCGTCACCAGGTGGAGTACACTCTGAAAGGAGTGACTATGACTCTCATATGACACACAACTAGTGTCGTATCGCTTCTGGCAGACGCCACAGTAACAAGAAACGTGAAACTGGCTCCGAAATTAGGACGAGGAGCTATGACGCACTCAAGGTAGCTAGTGCAGCGTCACCTGGAGGACTGCATCAGTAAAGGCTAGTAATCCCTGGCAGGCATTACGATGACTCACTTAAGATACACAACTAGTGACATATCGGTTCTGGCAGACTGGCCACAGTAACAAAATATATGAATCTGGGAGAGCAACTGTGACGAGTAACTATGACTCTCGTAATAGGCCAATGACTCAATACCTGGAGTATTGACTCAGATAACTCGAGGAACGCCTTGCAATAGTAACAATGACTTTCTTACGGTTCACAACTGGTGACAAATCCGTTCTGGCAGTCTGGCACCAGTAACAAAAATGAGACACTGCGTAAGCAACTGGGATGGGTAATTATGACTCTCTTAAGGTAGCCAATGATCGTCACCAGGAATATTGAATCAGGAAACTCGAGTAACCCTTGTCTATAGTAACGATGACTTTCGTAGATTACACAACCTGTGACATATCGATGCCGGCAGACTGGCCACAGTTACAATGTATTTTAATTTGGGTGGTCAACCGACAGCAATATCTATTACCCTTCTGAGGTAACCAACGATTCGTCACCAGGTGGAGTACACTCTGAAAGGAGTGACTATGACTCTCATATGACACACAACTAGTGTCGTATCGCTTCTGGCAGACGCCACAGTAACAAGAAACGTGAAAGTGGCTGCGAAATTAGGACGAGGAGCTATGACGCAATCAAGGTATCTAGTGCAGCGTCACCTGGAGGACTGCGTCACTATAGTCTAGTAATCCCTGGCAGGCATAACGGTGACTCACTTAAGATACACAACTAGTGTCATATCGGTTCTGGCAGACTGGCCACAGTTACAATGTATTTTAATTTGGGTGGTCAACCGACAGCAATATCTATTACCCTTCTGAGGTAACCAACGATTCGTCACCAGGTAGAGTACACTCTGAAAAGAGTGACTATGACTCTCATATGACACACAACTAGTGTCGTATCGCTTCTGGCAGACGCCACAGTAACAAGAAACGTGAAAGTGGCTGCGAAATTAGGACGAGGAGCTATGACGCACTCAAGGTATCTAGTGCAGCGTCACCTGGAGGACTGCATCACTAAAGTCTAGTAATCCCTGGCAGGCATAACGGTGACTCACTTAAGATACACAACTAGTGACATATCGGTTCTGGCAGACTGGCCACAGTAACAAAATATATGAATCTGGGTGAGCAACTGTGACGAGTAACTATGACTCTCGTAATAGGCCAATGACTCAATACCTGGAGTATTGACTCAGATAACTCGAGAAATGCCTTGCAATAGTAACAATGACTTTCTTACGGTTCACAACTGGTGACAAATCCGTTCTGGCAGTCTGGCACCAGTAACAAAAATGAGGCACAGCGTGAGCAACTGGGATGGGTAACTATGACTCTCTTAAGGTAGCCAATGATCGTCACCAGGAGTATTGAATCAGGAAACTCGAGTAACCCTTGTCTATAGTAACGATGACTTTCGTAGATTACACAACCTGTGACATATCGGTGCCAGCAGACTGGCCACAGTTACAATGTATTTTAATTTGGGTGGTCAACCGACAGCAATATCTATTACCCTTCTGAGGTAACCGACGATTCGTCACCAGGAGGAGTACACTCTGAAAGGAGTGACTATTACTCTCATATGACACACAACTAGTGTCGTATCGCTTCTATCAGACGCCACAGTAACAAGGAACGTGAAAGTGGCTGCGAAATTAGGACGAGGAGCTATGACGCAATCAAGGTATCTAGTGCAGCGTCACCTGGAGGACTGCATCACTAAAGTCTAGTAATCCCTGGCAGGCATAACGGTGACTCACTTAAGATACACAACTAGTGACATATCGGTTCTGGCAGACTGGCCACAGTAACAAAATATATGAATCTGGGTGAGCAACTGTGACGAGTAACTATGACTCTCGTAATAGGCCAATGACTCAATACCTGGAGTATTGACTCAGATAACTCGAGAAATGCCTTGCAGTAGTAACAATGACTTTCTTACGGTTCACAACTGGTGACAAATCCGTTCTGGCAGTCTGGCACCAGTAACAAAAATGAGACACAGCGTGAGCAACTGGGATGGGTAACTATGACTCTCTTAAGGTAGCCAATGATCGTCACCAGGAATATTGAATCAGGAAACTCGAGTAACCCTTGTCTATAGTAACGATGACTTTCGTAGATTACACAACCTGTGACATATCGGTGCCAGCAGACTGGCCACAGTTACAATGTATTTTAATTTGGGTGGTCAACCGACAGCAATATCTATTACCCTTCTGAGGTAACCGACGATTCGTCACCAGGAGGAGTACACTCTGAAAGGAGTGACTATTACTCTCATATGACACACAACTAGTGTCGTATCGCTTCTATCAGACGCCACAGTAACAAGGAACGTGAAAGTGGCTGCGAAATTAGGACGAGGAGCTATGACGCACTCAAGGTATCTAGTGCAGCGTCACCTGGAGGACTGCATCACTAAAGTCTAGTAATCCCTGGCAGGCATAACGGTGACTCACTTAAGATACACAACTAGTGACATATCGGTTCTGGCAGACTGGCCACAGTAACAAAATATATGAATCTGGGTGAGCAACTGTGACGAGTAACTATGACTCTCGTAATAGGCCAATGACTCAATACCTGGAGTATTGACTCAGATAACTCGAGAAATGCCTTGCAATAGTAACAATGACTTTCTTACGGTTCACAACTGGTGACAAATCCGTTCTGGCAGTCTGGCACCAGTAACAAAAATGAGACACAGCGTGAGCAACTGGGATGGGTAACTATGACTCTCTTAAGGTAGCCAATGATCGTCACCAGGAATATTGAATCAGGAAACTCGAGTAACCCTTGGCTATAGAACGATGACTTTCGTAGATTACACAACCTGTGACATATCGATGCTGGCAGACTGGCCACAGTTACAATGTATTTTAATTTTGGTGGTCAACCGACAGCAATATCTATTACCCTTCTGAGGTAACCAACGATTCGTCACCAGGTGGAGTACACTCTGAAAGGAGTGACTATGACTCTCATATGACACACAACTAGTGTCGTATCGCTTCTGGCAGACGCCACAGTAACAAGAAACGTGAAACTGGCTCCGAAATTAGGACGAGGAGCTATGACGCACTCAAGGTAGCTAGTGCAGCGTCACCTGGAGGACTGCATCAGTAAAGGCTAGTAATCCCTGGCAGGCATTACGATGACTCACTTAAGATACACAACTAGTGACATATCGGTTCTGGCAGACTGGCCACAGTAACAAAATATATGAATCTGGGAGAGCAACTGTGACGAGTAACTATGACTCTCGTAATAGGCCAATGACTCAATACCTGGAGTATTGACTCAGATAACTCGAGGAACGCCTTGCAATAGTAACAATGACTTTCTTACGGTACACAACTGGTGACAAATCCGTTCTGGCAGTCTGGCACCAGTAACAAAAATGAGACACTGCGTAAGCAACTGGGATGGGTAATTATGACTCTCTTAAGGTAGCCAATGATCGTCACCAGGAATATTGAATCAGGAAACTCGAGTAACCCTTGTCTATAGTAACGATGACTTTCGTAGATTACACAACCTGTGACATATCGATGCCGGCAGACTGGCCACAGTTACAATGTATTTTAATTTGGGTGGTCAACCGACAGCAATATCTATTACCCTTCTGAGGTAACCAACGATTCGTCACCAGGTGGAGTACACTCTGAAAGGAGTGACTATGACTCTCATATGACACACAACTAGTGTCGTATCGCTTCTGGCAGACGCCACAGTAACAAGAAACGTGAAAGTGGCTGCGAAATTAGGACGAGGAGCTATGACGCAATCAAGGTATCTAGTGCAGCGTCACCTGGAGGACTGCGTCACTATAGTCTAGTAATCCCTGGCAGGCATAACGGTGACTCACTTAAGATACACAACTAGTGACATATCGTTTCTGGCAGACTGGCCACAGTTACAATGTATTTTAATTTGGGTGGTCAACCGACAGCAATATCTATTTCCCTTCTGAGGTAACCAACGATTCGTCACCAGGTAGAGTACACTCTGAAAAGAGTGACTATGACTCTCATATGACACACAACTAGTGTCGTATCGCTTCTGGCAGACGCCACAGTAACAAGAAACGTGAAAGTGGCTGCGAAATTAGGACGAGGAGCTATGACGCAATCAAGGTATCTAGTGCAGCGTCACCTGGAGGACTGCATCAGTAAGGGCTAGTAATCCCTGGCAGGCATTACGATGACTCACTTAAGATACACAACTAGTGTCATATCGGTTCTGGCAGACTGGCCACAGTAACAAAATATATGAATCTGGGAGAGCAACTGTGACGAGTAACTATGACTCTCGTAATAGGCCAATGACTCAATACCTGGAGTATTGACTCAGATAACTCGAGGAACGCCTTGCAATAGTAACAATGACTTTCTTACGGTTCACAACTGGTGACAAATCCGTTCTGGCAGTCTGGCACCAGTAACAAAAATGAGACACAGCGTGAGCAACTGGGATGGGTAACTATGACTCTCTTAAGGTAGCCAATGATCGTCACCAGGAATATTGAATCAGGAAACTCGAGTAACCCTTGTCTATAGTAACGATGACTTTCGTAGATTACATAACCTGTGACATATCGGTGCCAGCAGACTGGCCACAGTTACAATGTATTTTAATTTGGGTGGTCAACCGACAGCAATATCTATTACCCTTCTGAGGTAACCGACGATTCGTCACCAGGAGGAGTACACTCTGAAAGGAGTGACTATTACTCTCATATGACACACAACTAGTGTCGTATCGCTTCTATCAGACGCCACAGTAACAAGGAACGTGAAAGTGGCTGCGAAATTAGGACGAGGAGCTATGACGCACTCAAGGTATCTAGTGCAGCGCCACCTGGAGGACTGCATCACTAAAGTCTAGTAATCCCTGGCAGGCATAACGGTGACTCACTTAAGATACACAACTAGAGACATATCGGTTCTGGCAGACTGGCCACAGTAACAAAATATATGAATCTGGGTGAGCAACTGTGACGAGTAACTATGACTCTCGTAATAGGCCAATGACTCAATACCTGGAGTATTGACTCAGATAACTCGAGAAATGCCTTGCAATAGTAACAATGACTTTCTTACGGTTCACAACTGGTGACAAATCCGTTCTGGCAGTCTGGCACCAGTAACAAAAATGAGACACAGCGTGAGCAACTGGGATGGGTAACTATGACTCTCTTAAGGTAGCCAATGATCGTCACCAGGAATATTGAATCAGGAAACTCGAGTAACCCTTGTCTATAGTAACGATGACTTTCGTAGATTACACAACCTGTGACATATCGGTGCCAGCAGACTGGCCACAGTTACAATGTATTTTAATTTGGGTGGTCAACCGACAGCAATATCTATTACCCTTCTGAGGTAACCGACGATTCGTCACCAGGAGGAGTACACTCTGAAAGGAGTGACTATTACTCTCATATGACACACAACTAGTGTCGTATCGCTTCTATCAGACGCCACAGTAACAAGGAACGTGAAAGTGGCTGCGAAATTAGGACGAGGAGCTATGACGCACTCAAGGTATCTAGTGCAGCGTCACCTGGAGGACTGCATCACTAAAGTCTAGTAATCCCTGGCAGGCATAACGGTGACTCACTTAAGATACACAACTAGAGACATATCGGTTCTGGCAGACTGGCCACAGTAACAAAATATATGAATCTGGGTGAGCAACTGTGACGAGTAACTATGACTCTCGTAATAGGCCAATGACTCAATACCTGGAGTATTGACTCAGATAACTCGAGAAATGCCTTGCAATAGTAACAATGACTTTCTTACGGTTCACAACTGGTGACAAATCCGTTCTGGCAGTCTGGCACCAGTAACAAAAATGAGACACAGCGTGAGCAACTGGGATGGGTAACTATGACTCTCTTAAGGTAGCCAATGATCGTCACCAGGAATATTGAATCAGGAAACTCGAGTAACCCTTGTCTATAGTAACGATGACTTTCGTAGATTACACAACCTGTGACATATCGGTGCCAGCAGACTGGCCACAGTTACAATGTATTTTAATTTGGGTGGTCAACCGACAGCAATATCTATTACCCTTCTGAGGTAACCGACGATTCGTCACCAGGAGGAGTACACTCTGAAAGGAGTGACTATTACTCTCATATGACACACAACTAGTGTCGTATCGCTTCTATCAGACGCCACAGTAACAAGGAACGTGAAAGTGGCTGCGAAATTAGGACGAGGAGCTATGACGCACTCAAGGTATCTAGTGCAGCGTCACCTGGAGGACTGCATCACTAAAGTCTAGTAATCCCTGGCAGGCATAACGGTGACTCACTTAAGATACACAACTAGTGACATATCGGTTCTGGCAGAGTGGCCACAGTAACAAAATATATGAATCTGGGTGAGCAACTGTGACGAGTAACTATGACTCTCGTAATAGGCCAATGACTCAATACCTGGAGTATTGACTCAGATAACTCGAGAAATGCCTTGCAATAGTAACAATGACTTTCTTACGGTTCACAACTGGTGACAAATCCGTTCTGGCAGTCTGGCACCAGTAACAAAAATGAGACACAGCGTGAGCAACTGGGATGGGTAACTATGACTCTCTTAAGGTAGCCAATGATCGTCACCAGGAATATTGAATCAGGAAACTCGAGTAACCCTTGGCTATAGAACGATGACTTTCGTAGATTACACAACCTGTGACATATCGATGCTGGCAGACTGGCCACAGTTACAATGTATTTTAATTTGGGTGGTCAACCGAGAGCAATTATCTATTACCCTTCTGAGGTAACCAACGATCCGTCACCAGGTGGAGTACACTCTGAAAGGAGTGACTATGTCTCTCATATGACACACAACTAGTGTCGTATCGCTTCTGGCAGACGCCACAGTAACAAGAAACGTGAAAGTGGCTGCGAAATTAGGACGAGGAGCTATGACGCAATCAAGGTATCTAGTGCAGCGTCACCTGGAGGACTACATCAGTAAGGGCTAGTAATCCCTGGCAGGCATTACGATGACTCACTTAAGATACACAACTAGTGTCATATCGGTTCTGGCAGACTGGCCACAGTAACAAAATATATGAATCTGGGAGAGCAACTGTGACGAGTAACTATGACTCTCGTAATAGGCCAATGACTCAATACCTGGAGTATTGACTCAGATAACTCGAGGAACGCCTTGCAATAGTAACAATGACTTTCTTACGGTTCACAACTGGTGACAAATCCGTTCTGGCAGTCTGGCACCAGTAACAAAAATGAGACACAGCGTCAGCAACTGGGATGGGTAACTATGACTCTCTTAAGGTAGCCAATGATCGTCACCAGGAATATTGAATCAGGAAACTCGAGTAACCCTTGGCTATAGAACGATGACTTTCGTAGATTACACAACCTGTGACATATCGATGCTGGCAGACTGGCCACAGTTACAATGTATTTTAATTTGGGTGGTCAACCGACAGCAATATCTAACACCCTTCTGAGGTAACCAACGATTCGTCACCAGGTGGAGTACACTCTGAAAGGAGTGACTATGACTCTCATATGACACACAACTAGTGTCGTATCGCTTCTGGCAGACGCCACAGTAACAAGAATCGTGAAAGTGTCTGCGAAATTAGGACGAGGAGCTATGACGCACTCAAGGTAGCTAGTGCAGCGTCACCTGGAGGACTGCATCAGTAAAGGCTAGTAATCCCTGGCAGGCATTACGATGACTCACTTAAGATACACAACTAGTGACATATCGGTTCTGGCAGACTGGCCACAGTAACAAAATATATGAATCTGGGAGAGCAACTGTGACGAGTAACTATGACTCTCGTAATAGGCCAATGACTCAATACCTGGAGTATTGACTCAGATAACTCGAGGAACGCCTAGCAATAGTAACAATGACTTTCTTACGGTTCACAACTGGTGACAAAGCCGTTCTGGCAGTCTGGCACCAGTAACAAAAATGAGACACTGCGTAAGCAACTGGGATGGGTAACTATGACTCTCTTAAGGTAGCCAATGATCGTCACCAGGAATATTGAATCAGGAAACTCGAGTAACCCTTGTCTATAGTAACGATGACTTTCGTAGATTACACAACCTGTGACATATCGGTGCCAGCAGACTGGCCACAGTTACAATGTATTTTAATTTGGGTGGTCAACCGACAGCAATATCTATTACCCTTCTGAGGTAACCGACGATTCGTCACCAGGTGGAGTACACTCTGAAAGGAGTGACTGTTACTCTCATATGACACACAACTAGTGTCGTATCGCTTCTATGAGACGCCACAGTAACAAGAAACGTGAAAGTGGCTGCGAAATTAGGACGAGGAGCTATAACGCACTCAAGGTATCTAGTGCAGCGTCACCTGGAGGACTGCATCACTATAGTCTAGTAATCCCTGGCAGGCATAACGGTGACTCACTTAAGATACACAACTAGTGACATATCGGTTCTGGCAGACTGGCCACAGGAACAAAATATATGAATCTGGGTGAGCAACTGTGACGAGTAACTATGACTCTCGTAATAGGCCAATGACTCAATACCTGGAGTATTGACTCAGATAACTCGAGCAACGCCTAGCAATAGTAACAATGACTTTCTTACGGTTCACAACTGGTGACAAATCCGTTCTGGCAGTCTGGCACCAGTAACAAAAATGAGACACAGCGTCAGCAACTGGGATGGGTAACTACGACTCTCTTAAGGTAGCCAAAGATCGTCACCAGGAATATTGAATCAGGAAACTCGAGTAACCCTTGGCTATAGAACGATGACTTTCGTAGATTACACAACCTGTGACATATCGATGCTGGCAGACTGGCCACAGTTACAATGTATTTTAATTTGGGTGGTCAACCGACAGCAATATCTATTACCCTTCTGAGGTAACCAACGATTCGTCACCAGGTGGAGTACACTCTGAAAGGAGTGACTATGACTCTCATATGACACACAACTAGTGTCGTATCGCTTCTGGCAGACGCCACAGTAACAAGAAACGAGAAACTGGCTGCGAAATTAGGACGAGGAGCTATGACGCACTCAAGGTAGCTAGTGCAGCGTCACCTGGAGGACTGCATCAGTAAAGGCTAGTAATCCCTGGCAGGCATTACGACGACTCACTTAAGATACACAACTAGTGACATATCGGTTCTGGCAGACTGGCCACAGTAACAAAATATATGAATCTGGGAGAGCAACTGTGACGAGTAACTATGACTCTCGTAATAGGCCAATGACTCAATACCTGGAGTATTGACTCAGATAACTCGAGGAACGCCTTGCAATAGTAACAATCACTTTCTTACGGTTCACAACTGGTGACAAATCCGTTCTGGCAGTCTGGCACCAGTAACAAAAATGAGACACTGCGTAAGCAACTGGGACGGGTAATTATGACTCTCTTAAGGTAGTTAATGATCGTCACCAGGAATATTGAATCAGGAAACTCGAGTAACCCTTGTCTATAGTAACGATGACTTTCGTAGATTACACAACCTGTGACATATCGATGCCGGCAGACTGGCCACAGTTACAATGTATTTTAATTTGGGTGGTCAACCGACAGCAATATCTATTACCCTTCTGAGGTAACCAACGATTCGTCAGCAGGTGGAGTACACTCTGAATGGAGTGACTATGACTCTCATATGACACACAACTAGTGTCGTATCGCTTCTGGCAGACGCCACAGTAACAAGAAACGTGAAAGTGGCTGCGAAATTAGGACGAGGAGCTATGACGCAATCAAGGTATCTAGTGCAGCGTCACCTGGAGGATTGCGTCACTATAGTCTAGTAATCCCTGGCAGGCATAACGGTGACTCACTTAAGATACACAACTAGTGACATATCGGTTCTGGCAGACTGGCCACAGTTACAATGTGTTTTAATTTGGGTGGTCAACCGACAGCAATATCTATTACCCTTCTGAGGTAACCAACGATTCGTCACCAGGTGGAGTACACTCTGAAAGGAGTGACTATGACTCTCATATGACACACAACTAGTGTCGTATCGCTTCTGGCAGACGCCACAGTAACAAGAAACGTGAAAGTGGCTGCGAAATTAGGACGAGGAGCTATGACGCAATCAAGGTATCTAGTGCAGCGTCACCTGGAGGACTGCATCAGTAAAGGCTAGTAATCGCTGGCAGGCATTACGATGACTCACTTAAGATACACAACTAGTGACATATCGGTTCTGGCAGACTGGCCACAGTAACAAAATATATGAATCTGGGAGAGCAACTGTGACGAGTAACTATGACTCTCGTAATAGGCCAATGACTCAATACCTGGAGTATTGACTCAGATAACTCGAGGAACGCCATGCAATAGTAACAATGACTTTCTTACGGTTCACAACTGGTGACAAATCCGTTCTGGCAGTCTGGCACCAGTAACAAAAATGAGACACAGCGTGAGCAACTGGGATGGGTAACTATGACTCTCTTAAGGTAGCCAATGATCGTCACAAGGAATATTGAATCAGGAAACTCGAGTAACCCTTGGCTATAGAACGATGACTTTCGTAGATTACACAACCTGTGACATATCGATGCTGGCAGACTGGCCACAGTTACAATGTATTTTAATTTGGGTGGTCAACCGACAGCAATATCTATTACCCTTCTGAGGTAACCAACGATTCGTCACCAGGTGGAGTACACTCTGAAAGGAGTGACTATGACTCTCATATGACACACAACTAGTGTCGTATCGCTTCTGGCAGACGCCACAGTAACAAGAAACGTGAAACTGGCTCCGAAATTAGGACGAGGAGCTATGACGCAATCAAGGTAGCTAGTGCAGCGTCACCTGGAGGACTGCATCAGTAAAGGCTAGTAATCCCTGGCAGGCATTACGATGACTCACTTAAGATACACAACTAGTGACATATCGGTTCTGGCAGACTGGCCACAGTAACAAAATATATGAATCTGGGAGAGCAACTGTGACGAGTAACTATGACTCTCGTAATAGGCCAATGACTCCATACCTGGAGTATTGACTCAGATAACTCGAGGAACGCCTTGCAATAGTAACAATGACTTTCTTACGGTTCACAACTGGTGACAAATCCGTTCTGGCAGTCTGGCACCAGTAACAAAAATGAGACACTGCGTAAGCAACTGGGATGGGTAATTATGACTCTCTTAAGGTAGTTAATGATCGTCACCAGGAATATTGAATCAGGAAACTCGAGTAACCCTTGTCTATAGTAACGATGACTTTCGTAGATTACACAACCTGTGACATATCGATGCCGGCAGACTGGCCACAGTTACAATGTATTTTAATTTGGGTGGTCAACCGACAGCAATATCTATTACCCTTATGAGGTAACCAACGATTCGTCACCAGGTGGAGTACACTCTGAAAGGAGTGACTATTACTCTCATATGACACACAACTAGTGTCGTATCGCTTCTGGCAGACGCCACAGTAACAAGAAACGTGAAAGTGGCTGCGAAATTAGGACGAGGAGCTATGACGCAATCAAGGTATCTAGTGCAGCGTCACCTGGAGGACTGCATCAGTAAGGGCTAGTAATCCCTGGCAGGCATTACGATGACTCACTTAAGATACACAACTAGTGACATATCGGTTCTGGCAGACTGGCCACAGTAACAAAATATATGAATCTGGGAGAGCAACTGTGACGAGTAACTATGACTCTCGTAATAGGCCAATGACTCAATACCTGGAGTATTGACTCAGATAACTCGAGGAACGCCTTGCAATAGTAACAATGACTTTCTTACGGTTCACAACTGGTGACAAATCCGTTCTGGCAGTCTGGCACCAGTAACAAAAATGAGACACTGCGTAAGCAACTGGGATGGGTAATTATGACTCTCTTAAGGTAGTTAATGATCGTCACCAGGAATATTGAATCAGGAAACTCGAGTAACCCTTGTCTATAGTAACGATGACTTTCGTAGATTACACAACCTGTGACATATCGATGCCGGCAGACTGGCCACAGTTACAATGTATTTTAATTTGGGTGGTCAACCGACAGCAATATCTATTACCCTTCTGAGGTAACCAACGATTCGTCACCAGGTGGAGTACACTCTGAAAGGAGTGACTATGACTCTCATATGACACACAACTAGTGTCGTATCGCTTCTGGCAGACGCCACAGTAACAAGAAACGTGAAAGTGGCTGCGAAATTAGGACGAGGAGCTATGACGCAATCAAGGTATCTAGTGCAGCGTCACCTGGAGGACTGCGTCACTACAGTCTAGTAATCCCTGGCAGGCATAACGGTGACTCACTTAAGATACACAACTAGTGACATATCGGTTCTGGCAGACTGGCCACAGTAACAAAATATATGAATCTGGGAGAGCAACTGTGACGAGTAACTATGACTCTCGTAATAGGCCAATGACTCAATACCTGGAGTATTGACTCAGATAACTCGAGGAACGCCTTGCAATAGTAACAATGACTTTCTTACGGTTCACAACTGGTGACAAATCCGTTCTGGCAGTCTGGCACCAGTAACAAAAATGAGACACTGCGTAAGCAACTGGGATGGGTAATTATGACTCTCTTAAGGTAGTTAATGATCGTCACCAGGAATATTGAATCAGGAAACTCGAGTAACCCTTGTCTATAGTAACGATGACTTTCGTAGATTACACAACCTGTGACATATCGATGCCGGCAGACTGGCCACAGTTACAATGTATTTTAATTTGGGTGGTCAACCGACAGCAATATCTATTACCCTTCTGAGGTAACCAACGATTCGTCAGCAGGTGGAGTACACTCTGAAAGGAGTGACTATGACTCTCATATGACACACAACTAGTGTCGTATCGCTTCTGGCAGACGCCACAGTAACAAGAAACGTGAAAGTGGCTGCGAAATTAGGACGAGGAGCTATGACGCAGTCAAGGTATCTAGTGCAGCGTCACCTGGAGGACTGCGTCACTATAGTCTAGTAATCCCTGGCAGGCATAACGGTGACTCACTTAATATACACAACTAGTGACATATCGGTTCTGGCAGACTGGCCACAGTTACAATGTATTTTAATTTGGGTGGTCAACCGACAGCAATATCTATTACCCTTCTGAGGTAACCAACGATTCGTCACCAGGTGGAGTACACTCTGAAAGGAGTGACTATGACTCTCATATGACACACAACTAGTGTCGTATCGCTTCTGGCAGACGCCACAGTAACAAGAAACGTGAAAGTGGCTGCGAAATTAGGACGAGGAGCTATGACGCACTCAAGGTAGCTAGTGCAGCGTCACCTGGAGGACTGCATCAGTAAAGGCTAGTAATCCCTGGCAGGCATTACGATGACTCACTTAAGATACACAACTAGTGACATATCGGTTCTGGCAGACTGGCCACAGTAACAAAATATATGAATCTGGGAGAGCAACTGTGACGAGTAAGTATGACACTCGTAATAGGCCAATGACTCAATACCTGGAGTATTGACTCAGATAACTCGAGGAACGCCTAGCAATAGTAACAATGACTTTCTTACGGTTCACAACTGGTGACAAATCCGTTCTGGCAGTCTGGCACCAGTAACAAAAATGAGACACAGCGTGAGCAACTGGGATGGGTAACTATGACTCTCTTAAGGTAGCCAATGATCGTCACCAGGAATATTGAATCAGGAAACTCGAGTAACCCTTGTCTATAGTAACGATGACTTTCGTAGATTACACAACCTGTGACATATCGGTGCCAGCAGACTGGCCACAGTTACAATGTATTTTAATTTGGGTGGTCAACCGACAGCAATATCTATTACCCTTCTGAGGTAACCGACGATTCGTCACCAGGTGGAGTACACTCTGAAAGGAGTGACTGTTACTCTCATATGACACACAACTAGTGTCGTATCGCTTCTATCAGACGCCACAGTAACAAGAAACGTGAAAGTGGCTGCGAAATTAGGACGAGGAGCTATGACGCACTCAAGGTATCTAGTGCAGCGTCACCTGGAGGACTGCATCACTATAGTCTAGTAATCCCTGGCAGGCATAACTGTGACTCACTTAAGATACACAACTAGTGACATATCGGTTCTGGCAGACTGGCCACAGTTACAATGTATTTTAATTTGGGTGGTCAACCGACAGCAATATCTATTACCCTTCTGAGGTAACCAACGATTCGTCACCAGGTGGAGTACACTCTGAAAGGAGTGACTATGACTCTCATATGACACACAACTAGTGTCGTATCGCTTCTGGCAGACGCCACAGTAACAAGAAACGTGAAAGTGGCTGCGAAATTAGGACGAGGAGCTATGACGCAGTCAAGGTATCTAGTGCAGCGTCACCTGGAGGACTGCGTCACTATAGTCTAGTAATCCCTGGCAGGCATAACGGTGACTCACTTAAGATACACAACTAGTGACATATCGGTTCTGGCAGACTGGCCACAGTTACAATGTATTTTAATTTGGGTGGTCAACCGACAGCAATATCTATTACCCTTCTGAGGTAACCAACGATTCGTCACCAGGTGGAGTACACTCTGAAAGGAGTGACTATGACTCTCATATGACACACAACTAGTGTCGTATCGCTTCTGGCAGACGCCACAGTAACAAGAAACGTGAAAGTGGCTGCGAAATTAGGACGAGGAGCTATGACGCACTCAAGGTAGCTAGTGCAGCGTCACCTGGAGGACTGCATCAGTAAAGGCTAGTAATCCCTGGCAGGCATTACGATGACTCACTTAAGATACACAACTAGTGACATATCGGTTCTGGCAGACTGGCCACAGTAACAAAATATATGAATCTGGGAGAGCAACTGTGACGAGTAAGTATGACACTCGTAATAGGCCAATGACTCAATACCTGGAGTATTGACTCAGATAACTCGAGGAACGCCTAGCAATAGTAACAATGACTTTCTTACGGTTCACAACTGGTGACAAATCCGTTCTGGCAGTCTGGCACCAGTAACAAAAATGAGACACAGCGTGAGCAACTGGGATGGGTAACTATGACTCTCTTAAGGTAGCCAATGATCGTCACCAGGAATATTGAATCAGGAAACTCGAGTAACCCTTGTCTATAGTAACGATGACTTTCGTAGATTACACAACCTGTGACATATCGGTGCCAGCAGACTGGCCACAGTTACAATGTATTTTAATTTGGGTGGTCAACCGACAGCAATATCTATTACCCTTCTGAGGTAACCGACGATTCGTCACCAGGTGGAGTACACTCTGAAAGGAGTGACTGTTACTCTCATATGACACACAACTAGTGTCGTATCGCTTCTATCAGACGCCACAGTAACAAGAAACGTGAAAGTGGCTGCGAAATTAGGACGAGGAGCTATGACGCACTCAAGGTATCTAGTGCAGCGTCACCTGGAGGACTGCATCACTATAGTCTAGTAATCCCTGGCAGGCATAACTGTGACTCACTTAAGATACACAACTAGTGACATATCGGTTCTGGCAGACTGGCCACAGTTACAATGTATTTTAATTTGGGTGGTCAACCGACAGCAATATCTATTACCCTTCTGAGGTAACCAACGATTCGTCACCAGGTGGAGTACACTCTGAAAGGAGTGACTATGACTCTCATATGACACACAACTAGTGTCGTATCGCTTCTGGCAGACGCCACAGTAACAAGAAACGTGAAAGTGGCTGCGAAATTAGGACGAGGAGCTATGACGCAATCAAGGTATCTAGTGCAGCGTCACCTGGAGGACTGCGTCACTATAGTCTAGTAATCCCTGGCAGGCATAACGGTGACTCACTTAAGATACACAACTAGTGACATATCGGTTCTGGCAGACTGGCCACAGTAACAAAATATATGAATCTGGGAGAGCAACTGTGACGAGTAACTATGACTCTCGTAATAGGCCAATGACTCAATACCTGGAGTATTGACTCAGATAACACGAGGAACGCCTTGCAATAGTAACAATGACTTTCTTACGGTTCACAACTGGTGACAAATCCGTTCTGGCAGTCTGGCACCAGTAACAAAAATGAGACACTGCGTAAGCAACTGGGATGGGTAATTATGACTCTCTTAAGGTAGTTAATGATCGTCACCAGGAATATTGAATCAGGAAACTCGAGTAACCCTTGTCTATAGTAACGATGACTTTCGTAGATTACACAACCTGTGACATATCGATGCCGGCAGACTGGCCACAGTTACAATGTATTTTAATTTGGGTGGTCAACCGACAGCAATATCTATTACCCTTCTGAGGTAACCAACGATTCGTCAGCAGGTGGAGTACACTCTGAAAGGAGTGACTATGACTCTCATATGACACACAACTAGTGTCGTATCGCTTCTGGCAGACGCCACAGTAACAAGAAACGTGAAAGTGGCTGCGAAATTAGGACGAGGAGCTATGACGCAGTCAAGGTATCTAGTGCAGCGTCACCTGGAGGACTGCGTCACTATAGTCTAGTAATACCTGGCAGGCATAACGGTGACTCACTTAAGATACACAACTAGTGTCATATCGGTTCTGGCAGACTGGCCACAGTAACAAAATATATGAATCTGGGAGAGCAACTGTGACGAGTAACTATGACTCTCGTAATAGGCCAATGACTCAATACCTGGAGTATTGACTCAGATAACTCGAGGAACGCCTTGCAATAGTAACAATGACTTTCTTACGGTTCACAACTGGTGACAAATCCGTTCTGGCAGTCTGGCACCAGTAACAAAAATGAGACACAGCGTGAGCAACTGGGATGGGTAACTATGACTCTCTTAAGGTAGCCAATGATCGTCACCAGGAATATTGAATCAGGAAACTCGAGTAACCCTTGTCTATAGTAACGATGACTTTCGTAGATTACACAACCTGTGACATATCGGTGCCAGCAGACTGGCCACAGTTACAATGTATTTTAATTTGGGTGGTCAACCGACAGCAATATCTATTACCCTTCTGAGGTAACCGACGATTCGTCACCAGGAGGAGTACACTCTGAAAGGAGTGACTATTACTCTCATATGACACACAACTAGTGTCGTATCGCTTCTATCAGACGCCACAGTAACAAGGAACGTGAAAGTGGCTGCGAAATTAGGACGAGGAGCTATGACGCACTCAAGGTATCTAGTGCAGCGTCACCTGGAGGACTGCATCACTAAAGTCTAGTAATCCCTGGCAGGCATAACGGTGACTCACTTAAGATACACAACTAGTGACATATCGGTTCTGGCAGACTGGCCACAGTAACAAAATATATGAATCTGGGTGAGCAACTGTGACGAGTAACTATGACTCTCGTAATAGGCCAATGACTCAATACCTGGAGTATTGACTCAGATAACTCGAGAAATGCCTTGCAATAGTAACAATGACTTTCTTACGGTTCACAACTGGTGACAAATCCGTTCTGGCAGTCTGGCACCAGTAACAAAAATGAGACACAGCGTGAGCAACTGGGATGGGTAACTATGACTCTCTTAAGGTAGCCAATGATCGTCACCAGGAATATTGAATCAGGAAACTCGAGTAACCCTTGTCTATAGTAACGATGACTTTCGTAGATTACACAACCTGTGACATATCGGTGCCAGCAGACTGGCCACAGTTACAATGTATTTTAATTTGGGTGGTCAACCGACAGCAATATCTATTACCCTTCTGAGGTAACCGACGATTCGTCACCAGGAGGAGTACACTCTGAAAGGAGTGACTATTACTCTCATATGACACACAACTAGTGTCGTATCGCTTCTATCAGACGCCACAGTAACAAGGAACGTGAAAGTGGCTGCGAAATTAGGACGAGGAGCTATGACGCACTCAAGGTATCTAGTGCAGCGTCACCTGGAGGACTGCATTACTAAAGTCTAGTAATCCCTGGCAGGCATAACGGTGACTCACTTAAGATACACAACTAGTGACATATCGGTTCTGGCAGACTGGCCACAGTAACAAAATATATGAATCTGGGTGAGCAACTGTGACGAGTAACTATGACTCTCGTAATAGGCCAATGACTCAATACCTGGAGTATTGACTCAGATAACTCGAGAAATGCCTTGCAATAGTAACAATGACTTTCTTACGGTTCACAACTGGTGACAAATCCGTTCTGGCAGTCTGGCACCAGTAACAAAAATGAGACACAGCGTGAGCAACTGGGATGGGTAACTATGACTCTCTTAAGGTAGCCAATGATCGTCACCAGGAATATTGAATCAGGAAACTCGAGTAACCCTTGGCTATAGAACGATGACTTTCGTAGATTACACAACCTGTGACATATCGATGCTGGCAGACTGGCCACAGTTACAATGTATTTTAATTTGGGTGGTCAACCGAGAGCAATTATCTATTACCCTTCTGAGGTAACCAACGATCCGTCACCAGGTGGAGTACACTCTGAAAGGAGTGACTATGACTCTCATATGACACACAACTAGTGTCGTATCGCTTCTGGCAGACGCCACAGTAACAAGAAACGTGAAAGTGGCTGCGAAATTAGGACGAGGAGCTATGACGCAATCAAGGTATCTAGTGCAGCGTCACCTGGAGGACTACATCAGTAAGGGCTAGTAATCCCTGGCAGGCATTACGATGACTCACTTAAGATACACAACTAGTGTCATATCGGTTCTGGCAGACTGGCCACAGTAACAAAATATATGAATCTGGGAGAGCAACTGTGACGAGTAACTATGACTCTCGTAATAGGCCAATGACTCAATACCTGGAGTATTGACTCAGATAACTCGAGGAACGCCTTGCAATAGTAACAATGACTTTCTTACGGTTCACAACTGGTGACAAATCCGTTCTGGCAGTCTGGCACCAGTAACAAAAATGAGACACAGCGTGAGCAACTGGGATGGGTAACTATGACTCTCTTAAGGTAGCCAATGATCGTCACCAGGAATATTGAATCAGGAAACTCGAGTAACCCTTGGCTATAGAACGATGACTTTCGTAGATTACACAACCTGTGACATATCGATGCTGGCAGACTGGCCACAGTTACAATGTATTTTAATTTGGGTGGTCAACCGACAGCAATATCTAACACCCTTCTGAGGTAACCAACGATTCGTCACCAGGTGGAGTACACTCTGAAAGGAGTGACTATGACTCTCATATGACACACAACTAGTGTCGTATCGCTTCTGGCAGACGCCACAGTAACAAGAATCGTGAAAGTGTCTGCGAAATTAGGACGAGGAGCTATGACGCACTCAAGGTAGCTAGTGCAGCGTCACCTGGAGGACTGCATCAGTAAAGGCTAGTAATCCCTGGCAGGCATTACGATGACTCACTTAAGATACACAACTAGTGACATATCGGTTCTGGCAGACTGGCCACAGTAACAAAATATATGAATCTGGGTGAGCAACTGTGACGAGTAACTATGACTCTCGTAATAGGCCAATGACTCAATACCTGGAGTATTGACTCAGATAACTCGAGAAATGCCTTGCAATAGTAACAATGACTTTCTTACGGTTCACAACTGGTGACAAATCCGTTCTGGCAGTCTGGCACCAGTAACAAAAATGAGACACAGCGTGAGCAACTGGGATGGGTAACTATGACTCTCTTAAGGTAGCCAATGATCGTCACCAGGAATATTGAATCAGGAAACTCGAGTAACCCTTGTCTATAGTAACGATGACTTTCGTAGATTACACAACCTGTGACATATCGGTGCCAGCAGACTGGCCACAGTTACAATGTATTTTAATTTGGGTGGTCAACCGACAGCAATATCTATTACCCTTCTGAGGTAACCGACGATTCGTCACCAGGAGGAGTACACTCTGAAAGGAGTGACTATTACTCTCATATGACACACAACTAGTGTCGTATCGCTTCTATCAGACGCCACAGTAACAAGGAACGTGAAAGTGGCTGCGAAATTAGGACGAGGAGCTATGACGCACTCAAGGTATCTAGTGCAGCGTCACCTGGAGGACTGCATCACTAAAGTCTAGTAATCCCTGGCAGGCATAACGGTGACTCACTTAAGATACACAACTAGTGACATATCGGTTCTGGCAGACTGGCCACAGTAACAAAATATATGAATCTGGGTGAGCAACTGTGACGAGTAACTATGACTCTCGTAATAGGCCAATGACTCAATACCTGGAGTATTGACTCAGATAACTCGAGAAATGCCTTGCAATAGTAACAATGACTTTCTTACGGTTCACAACTGGTGACAAATCCGTTCTGGCAGTCTGGCACCAGTAACAAAAATGAGACACAGCGTGAGCAACTGGGATGGGTAACTATGACTCTCTTAAGGTAGCCAATGATCGTCACCAGGAATATTGAATCAGGAAACTCGAGTAACCCTTGGCTATAGAACGATGACTTTCGTAGATTACACAACCTGTGACATATCGATGCTGGCAGACTGGCCACAGTTACAATGTATTTTAATTTGGGTGGTCAACCGAGAGCAATTATCTATTACCCTTCTGAGGTAACCAACGATCCGTCACCAGGTGGAGTACACTCTGAAAGGAGTGACTATGACTCTCATATGACACACAACTAGTGTCGTATCGCTTCTGGCAGACGCCACAGTAACAAGAAACGTGAAAGTGGCTGCGAAATTAGGACGAGGAGCTATGACGCAATCAAGGTATCTAGTGCAGCGTCACCTGGAGGACTACATCAGTAAGGGCTAGTAATCCCTGGCAGGCATTACGATGACTCACTTAAGATACACAACTAGTGTCATATCGGTTCTGGCAGACTGGCCACAGTAACAAAATATATGAATCTGGGAGAGCAACTGTGACGAGTAACTATGACTCTCGTAATAGGCCAATGACTCAATACCTGGAGTATTGACTCAGATAACTCGAGGAACGCCTTGCAATAGTAACAATGACTTTCTTACGGTTCACAACTGGTGACAAATCCGTTCTGGCAGTCTGGCACCAGTAACAAAAATGAGACACAGCGTCAGCAACTGGGATGGGTAACTATGACTCTCTTAAGGTAGCCAATGATCGTCACCAGGAATATTGAATCAGGAAACTCGAGTAACCCTTGGCTATAGAACGATGACTTTCGTAGATTACACAACCTGTGACATATCGATGCTGGCAGACTGGCCACAGTTACAATGTATTTTAATTTGGGTGGTCAACCGACAGCAATATCTAACACCCTTCTGAGGTAACCAACGATTCGTCACCAGGTGGAGTACACTCTGAAAGGAGTGACTATGACTCTCATATGACACACAACTAGTGTCGTATCGCTTCTGGCAGACGCCACAGTAACAAGAATCGTGAAAGTGTCTGCGAAATTAGGACGAGGAGCTATGACGCACTCAAGGTAGCTAGTGCAGCGTCACCTGGAGGACTGCATCAGTAAAGGCTAGTAATCCCTGGCAGGCATTACGATGACTCACTTAAGATACACAACTAGTGACATATCGGTTCTGGCAGACTGGCCACAGTAACAAAATATATGAATCTGGGAGAGCAACTGTGACGAGTAACTATGACTCTCGTAATAGGCCAATGACTCAATACCTGGAGTATTGACTCAGATAACTCGAGGAACGCCTAGCAATAGTAACAATGACTTTCTTACGGTTCACAACTGGTGACAAAGCCGTTCTGGCAGTCTGGCACCAGTAACAAAAATGAGACACTGCGTAAGCAACTGGGATGGGTAACTATGACTCTCTTAAGGTAGCCAATGATCGTCACCAGGAATATTGAATCAGGAAACTCGAGTAACCCTTGTCTATAGTAACGATGACTTTCGTAGATTACACAACCTGTGACATATCGGTGCCAGCAGACTGGCCACAGTTACAATGTATTTTAATTTGGGTGGTCAACCGACAGCAATATCTATTACCCTTCTGAGGTAACCAACGATTCGTCACCAGGTGGAGTACACTCTGAAAGGAGTGACTATGACTCTCATATGACACACAACTAGTGTCGTATCGCTTCTATGAGACGCCACAGTAACAAGAAACGTGAAAGTGGCTGCGAAATTAGGACGAGGAGCTATAACGCACTCAAGGTATCTAGTGCAGCGTCACCTGGAGGACTGCATCACTATAGTCTAGTAATCCCTGGCAGGCATAACGGTGACTCACTTAAGATACACAACTAGTGACATATCGGTTCTGGCAGACTGGCCACAGTAACAAAATATATGAATCTGGGTGAGCAACTGTGACGAGTAACGATGACTCTCGTAATATGCCAATGACTCAATACCTGGAGTATTGACTCAGATAACTCGAGGAACGCCATGCAATAGTAACAATGACTTTCTTACGGTTCACAACTGGTGACAAATCCGTTCTGGCAGTCTGGCACCAGTAACAAAAATGAGACACAGCGTGAGCAACTGGGATGGGTAACTATGACTCTCTTAAGGTAGCCAATGATCGTCACAAGGAATATTGAATCAGGAAACTCGAGTAACCCTTGGCTATAGAACGATGACTTTCGTAGATTACACAACCTGTGACATATCGATGCTGGCAGACTGGCCACAGTTACAATGTATTTTAATTTGGGTGGTCAACCGACAGCAATATCTATTACCCTTCTGAGGTAACCAACGATTCGTCACCAGGTGGAGTACACTCTGAAAGGAGTGACTATGACTCTCATATGACACACAACTAGTGTCGTATCGCTTCTGGCAGACGCCACAGTAACAAGAATCGTGAAAGTGGCTGCGAAATTAGGACGAGGAGCTATGACGCACTCAAGGTAGCTAGTGCAGCGTCACCTGGAGGACTGCATCAGTAAAGGCTAGTAATCCCTGGCAGGCATTACGATGACTCACTTAAGATACACAACTAGTGACATATCGGTTCTGGCAGACTGGCCACAGTAACAAAATATATGAATCTGGGAGAGCAACTGTGACGAGTAACTATGACTCTCGTAATAGGCCAATGACTCAATACCTGGAGTATTGACTCAGATAACTCGAGGAACGCCTTGCAATAGTAACAATGACTTTCTTACGGTTCACAACTGGTGACAATTCCGTTCTGGCAGTCTGGCACCAGTAACAAAAATGAGACACTGCGTAAGCAACTGGGATGGGTAATTATGACTCTCTTAAGGTAGCCAATGATCGTCACCAGGAATATTGAATCAGGAAACTCGAGTAACCCTTGTCTATAGTAACGATGACTTTCGTAGATTACACAACCTGTGACATATCGATGCCGGCAGACTGGCCACAGTTACAATGTATTTTAATTTGGGTGGTCAACCGACAGCAATATCTATTACCCTTCTGAGGTAACCAACGATTCGTCACCAGGTGGAGTACACTCTGAAAGGAGTGACTATGACTCTCATATGACACACAACTAGTGTCGTATCGCTTCTGGCAGACGCCACAGTAACAAGAAACGTGAAAGTGGCTGCGAAATTAGGACGAGGAGCTATGACGCAATCAAGGTACCTAGTGCAGCGTCACCTGGAGGACTGCATCAGTAAAGGCTAGTAATCCCTGGCAGGCATTACGATGACTCACTTAAGATACACAACTAGTGACATATCGGTTCTGGCAGACTGGCCACAGTAACAAAATATATGAATCTGGGAGAGCAACTGTGACGAGTAACTATGACTCTCGTAATAGGCCAATGACTCAATACCTGGAGTATTGACTCAGATAACTCGAGGAACGCCTTGCAATAGTAACAATGACTTTCTTACGGTTCACAACTGGTGACAAATCCGTTCTGGCAGTCTGGCACCAGTAACAAAAATGAGACACAGCGTGAGCAACTGGGATGGGTAACTATGACTCTCTTAAGGTAGCCAATGATCGTCACCAGGAATATTGAATCAGGAAACTCGAGTAACCCTTGGCTATAGAACGATGACTTTCGTAGATTACACAACCTGTGACATATCGATGCTGGCAGACTGGCCACAGTTACAATGTATTTTAATTTGGGTGGACAACCGACAGCAATATCTAACACCCTTCTGAGGTAACCAACGATTCGTCACCAGGTGGAGTACACTCTGAAAGGAGTGACTATGACTCTCATATGACACACAACTAGTGTCGTATCGCTTCTATCAGACGCCACAGTAACAAGAATCGTGAAAGTGGCTGCGAAATTAGGACGAGGAGCTATGACGCACTCAAGGTAGCTAGTGCAGCGTCACCTGGAGGACTGCATCAGTAAAGGCTAGTAATCCCTGGCAGGCATTACGACGACTCACTTAAGATACACAACTAGTGACATATCGGTTCTGGCAGACTGGCCACAGTAACAAAATATATGAATCTGGGAGAGCAACTGTGACGAGTAACTATGACTCTCGTAATAGGCCAATGACTCAATACCTGGAGTATTGACTCAGATAACTCGAGGAACGCCTTGCAATAGTAACAATCACATTCTTACGGTTCACAACTGGTGACAAAGCCGTTCTGGCAGTCTGGCACCAGTAACAAAAATGAGACACTGCGTAAGCAACTGGGATGGGTAACTATGACTCTCTTAAGGTAGTTAATGATCGTCACCAGGAATATTGAATCAGGAAACTCGAGTAACCCTTGTCTATAGTAACGATGACTTTCGTAGATTACACAACCTGTGACATATCGATGCCGGCAGACTGGCCACAGTTACAATGTATTTTAATTTGGGTGGTCAACCGACAGCAATATATATTACCCTTCTGAGGTAACCAACGATTCGTCACCAGGTGGAGTACACTCTGAAAGGAGTGACTATGACTCTCATATGACACACAACTAGTGTCGTATCGCTTCTGGCAGACGCCACAGTAACAAGAAACGTGAAAGTGGCTGCGAAATTAGGACGAGGAGCTATGACGCAATCAAGGTATCTAGTGCAGCGTCACCTGGAGGACTGCGTCACTATAGTCTAGTAATCCCTGGCAGGCATAACGGTGACTCACTTAAGATACACAACTAGTGACATATCGGTTCTGGCAGACTGGCCACAGTTACAATGTGTTTTAATTTGGGTGGTCAACCGACAGCAATATCTATTACCCTTCTGAGGTAACCAACGATTCGTCACCAGGTGGAGTACACTCTGAAAGGAGTGACTATGACTCTCATATGACACACAACTAGTGTCGTATCGCTTCTGGCAGACGCCACAGTAACAAGAAACGTGAAAGTGGCTGCGAAATTAGGACGAGGAGCTATGACGCAATCAAGGTATCTAGTGCAGCGTCACCTGGAGGACTGCATCAGTAAAGGCTAGTAATCCCTGGCAGGCATTACGATGACTCACTTAAGATACACAACTAGTGACATATCGGTTCTGGCAGACTGGCCACAGTAACAAAATATATGAATCTGGGAGAGCAACTGTGACGAGTAACTATGACTCTCGTAATAGGCCAATGACTCAATACCTGGAGTATTGACTCAGATAACTCGAGGAACGCCATGCAATAGTAACAATGACTTTCTTACGGTTCACAACTGGTGACAAATCCGTTCTGGCAGTCTGGCACCAGTAACAAAAATGAGACACAGCGTGAGCAACTGGGATGGGTAACTATGACTCTCTTAAGGTAGCCAATGATCGTCACAAGGAATATTGAATCAGGAAACTCGAGTAACCCTTGGCTATAGAACGATGACTTTCGTAGATTACACAATCTGTGACATATCGATGCTGGCAGACTGGCCACAGTTACAATGTATTTTAATTTGGGTGGTCAACCGACAGCAATATCTATTACCCTTCTGAGGTAACCAACGATTCGTCACCAGGTGGAGTACACTCTGAAAGGAGTGACTATGACTCTCATATGACACACAACTAGTGTCGTATCGCTTCTGGCAGACGCCACAGTAACAAGAGTCGTGAAAGTGGCTGCGAAATTAGGACGAGGAGCTATGACGCACTCAAGGTAGCTAGTGCAGCGTCACCTGGAGGACTGCATCAGTAAAGGCTAGTAATCCCTGGCAGGCATTACGATGACTCACTTAAGATACACAACTAGTGACATATCGGTTCTGGCAGACTGGCCACAGTAACAAAATATATGAATCTGGGAGAGCAACTGTGACGAGTAACTATGACTCTCGTAATAGGCCAATGACTCCATACCTGGAGTATTGACTCAGATAACTCGAGGAACGCCTTGCAATAGTAACAATGACTTTCTTACGGTTCACAACTGATGACAAATCCGTTCTGGCAGTCTGGCACCAGTAACAAAAATGAGACACTGCGTAAGCAACTGGGATGGGTAATTATGACTCTCTTAAGGTAGTTAATGATCGTCACCAGGAATATTGAATCAGGAAACTCGAGTAACCCTTGGCTATAGTAACGATGACTTTCGTAGATTACACAACCTGTGACATATCGATGCCGGCAGACTGGCCACAGTTACAATGTATTTTAATTTGGGTGGTCAACCGACAGCAATATCTATTACCCTTCTGAGGTAACCAACGATTCGTCACCAGGTGGAGTACACTCTGAAAGGAGTGACTATGACTCTCATATGACACACAACTAGTGTCGTATCGCTTCTGGCAGACGCCACAGTAACAAGAAACGTGAAAGTGGCTGCGAAATTAGGACGAGGAGCTATGACGCAATCAAGGTATCTAGTGCAGCGTCACCTGGAGGACTGCGTCACTATAGTCTAGTAATCCCTGGCAGGCATAACGGTGACTCACTTAAGATACACAACTAGTGACATATCGGTTCTGGCAGACTGGCCACAGTAACAAAATATATGAATCTGGGAGAGCAACTGTGACGAGTAACTATGACTCTCGTAATAGGCCAATGACTCAATACCTGGAGTATTGACTCAGATAACTCGAGGAACGCCTTGCAATAGTAACAATGACTTTCTTACGGTTCACAACTGGTGACAAATCCGTTCTGGCAGTCTGGCACCAGTAACAAAAATGAGACACTGCGTAAGCAACTGGGATGGGTAATTATGACTATCTTAAGGTAGTTAATGATCGTCACCAGGAATATTGAATCAGGAAACTCGAGTAACCCTTGTCTATAGTAACGATGACTTTCGTAGATTACACAACCTGTGACATATCGATGCCGGCAGACTGGCCACAGTTACAATGTATTTTAATTTGGGTGGTCAACCGACAGCAATATCTATTACCCTTCTGAGGTAACCAACGATTCGTCAGCAGGTGGAGTACACTCTGAAAGGAGTGACTATGACTCTCATATGACACACAACTAGTGTCGTATCGCTTCTGGCAGACGCCACAGTAACAAGAAACGTGAAAGTGGCTGCGAAATTAGGACGAGGAGCTATGACGCAGTCAAGGTATCTAGTGCAGCGTCACCTGGAGGACTGCGTCACTATAGTCTAGTAATCCCTGGCAGGCATAACGGTGACTCACTTAAGATACACAACTAGTGACATATCGGTTCTGGCAGACTGGCCACAGTTACAATGTATTTTAATTTGGGTGGTCAACCGACAGCAATATCTATTACCCTTCTGAGGTAACCAACGATTCGTCACCAGGTGGAGTACACTCTGAAAGGAGTGACTATGACTCTCATATGACACACAACTAGTGTCGTATCGCTTCTGGCAGACGCCACAGTAACAAGAAACGTGAAAGTGGCTGCGAAATTAGGACGAGGAGCTATGACGCAATCAAGGTATCTAGTGCAGCGTCACCTGGAGGACTGCATCAGTAAAGGCTAGTAATCCCTGGCAGGCATTACGATGACCCACTTAAGATACACAACTAGTGACATATCGGTTCTGGCAGACTGGCCACAGTAACAAAATATATGAATCTGGGAGAGCAACTGTGACGAGTAACTATGACTCTCGTAATAGGCCAATGACTCAATACCTGGAGTATTGACTCAGATAACTCGAGGAACGCCTTGCAATAGTAACAATGACTTTCTTACGGTTCACAACTGGTGACAAATCCGTTCTGGCAGTCTGGCACCAGTAACAAAAATGAGACACAGCGTGAGCAACTGGGATGGGTAACTATGACTCTCTTTAGGTAGCCAATGATGGTCACCAGGAATATTGAATCAGGAAACTCGAGTAACCCTTGGCTATAGAACGATGACTTTCGTAGATTACACAACCTGTGACATATCGATGCTGGCAGACTGGCCATAGTTACAATGTATTTTAATTTGGGTGGTCAACCGACAGCAATATCTATTACCCTTCTGAGGTAACCAACTATTCGTCACCAGATGGAGTACACTCTGAAAGGAGTGACTATGACTCTCATATGACACACAACTAGTGTCGTATCGCTTCTGGCAGACGCCACAGTAACAAGAAACGTGAAAGTGGCTGCGAAATTAGGACGAGGAGCTATGACGCACTCAAGGTAGCTAGTGCAGCGTCACCTGGAGGACTGCATCAGTAAAGGCTAGTAATCCCTGGCAGGCATTACGATGACTCACTTAAGATACACAACTAGTGACATATCGGTTCTGGCAGACTGGCCACAGTAACAAAATATATGAATCTGGGAGAGCAACTGTGACGAGTAAGTATGACACTCGTAATAGGCCAATGACTCAATACCTGGAGTATTGACTCAGATAACTCGAGGAACGCCTAGCAATAGTAACAATGACTTTCTTACGGTTCACAACTGGTGACAAATCCGTTCTGGCAGTCTGGCACCAGTAACAAAAATGAGACACAGCGTGAGCAACTGGGATGGGTAACTATGACTCTCTTAAGGTAGCCAATGATCGTCACCAGGAATATTGAATCAGGAAACTCGAGTAACCCTTGTCTATAGTAACGATGACTTTCGTAGATTACACAACCTGTGACATATCGGTGCCAGCAGACTGGCCACAGTTACAATGTATTTTAATTTGGGTGGTCAACCGACAGCAATATCTATTACCCTTCTGAGGTAACCGACGATTCGTCACCAGGTGGAGTACACTCTGAAAGGAGTGACTGTTACTCTCATATGACACACAACTAGTGTCGTATCGCTTCTATCAGACGCCACAGTAACAAGAAACGTGAAAGTGGCTGCGAAATTAGGACGAGGAGCTATGACGCACTCAAGGTATCTAGTGCAGCGTCACCTGGAGGACTGCATCACTATAGTCTAGTAATCCCTGGCAGGCATAACTGTGACTCACTTAAGATACACAACTAGTGACATATCGGTTCTGGCAGACTGGCCACAGTTACAATGTATTTTAATTTGGGTGGTCAACCGACAGCAATATCTATTACCCTTCTGAGGTAACCAACGATTCGTCAGCAGGTGGAGTACACTCTGAAAGGAGTGACTATGACTCTCATATGACACACAACTAGTGTCGTATCGCTTCTGGCAGACGCCACAGTAACAAGAAACGTGAAAGTGGCTGCGAAATTAGGACGAGGAGCTATGACGCAGTCAAGGTATCTAGTGCAGCGTCACCTGGAGGACTGCGTCACTATAGTCTAGTAATACCTGGCAGGCATAACGGTGACTCACTTAAGATACACAACTAGTGACATATCGGTTCTGGCAGACTGGCCACAGTTACAATGTATTTTAATTTGGGTGGTCAACCGACAGCAATATCTATTACCCTTCTGAGGTAACCAACGATTCGTCACCAGATGGAGTACACTCTGAAAGGAGTGACTATGACTCTCATATGACACACAACTAGTGTCGTATCGCTTCTGGCAGACGCCACAGTAACAAGAATCGTGAAAGTGGCTGCGAAATTACGACGAGGAGCTATGACGCACTCAAGGTAGCTAGTGCAGCGTCACCTGGAGGACTGCATCAGTAAAGGCTAGTAATCCCTGGCAGGCATTACGATGACTCACTTAAGATACACAACTAGTGACATATCGGTTCTGGCAGACTGGCCACAGTAACAAAATATATGAATCTGGGAGAGCAACTGTGACGAGTAACTATGACACTCGTAATAGGCCAATGACTCAATACCTGGAGTATTGACTCAGATAACTCGAGGAACGCCTAGCAATAGTAACAATGACTTTCTTACGGTTCACAACTGGTGACAAATCCGTTCTGGCAGTCTGGCACCAGTAACAAAAATGAGACACAGCGTGAGCAACTGGGATGGGTAACTATGACTCTCTTAAGGTAGCCAATGATCGTCACCAGGAATATTGAATCAGGAAACTCGAGTAACCCTTGTCTATAGTAACGATGACTTTCGTAGATTACACAACCTGTGACATATCGGTGCCAGCAGACTGGCCACAGTTACAATGTATTTTAATTTGGGTGGTCAACCGACAGCAATATCTATTACCCTTCTGAGGTAACCGACGATTCGTCACCAGGTGGAGTACACTCTGAAAGGAGTGACTGTTACTCTCATATGACACACAACTAGTGTCGTATCGCTTCTATCAGACGCCACAGTAACAAGAAACGTGAAAGTGGCTGCGAAATTAGGACGAGGAGCTATGACGCACTCAAGGTATCTAGTGCAGCGTCACCTGGAGGACTGCATCACTATAGTCTAGTAATCCCTGGCAGGCATAACTGTGACTCACTTAAGATACACAACTAGTGACATATCGGTTCTGGCAGACTGGCCACAGTAACAAAATATATGAATCTGGGTGAGCAACTGTGACGAGTAACTATGACTCTCGTAATAGGCCAATGACTCAATACCTGGAGTATTGACTCAGATAACTCGAGCAACGCCTAGCAATAGTAACAATGACTTTCTTACGGTTCACAACTGGTGACAAATCCGTTCTGGCAGTCTGGCACCAGTAACAAAAATGAGACACAGCGTGAGCAACTGGGATGGGTAACTATGACTCTCTTAAGGTAGCCAATGATCGTCACCAGGAATATTGAATCAGGAAACTCGAGTAACCCTTGGCTATAGAACGATGACTTTCGTAGATTACACAACCTGTGACATATCGATGCTGGCAGACTGGCCACACTTACAATGTATTTTAATTTGGGTAGTCAACCGACAGCAATATCTATTACCCTTCTGAGGTAACCAACGATTCGTCACCAGGTGGAGTACACTCTGAAAGGAGTGACTATGACTCTCATATGACCCACAACTAGTGTCGTATCGCTTCTGGCAGACGCCACAGTAACAAGAAACGTGAAACTGGCTGCGAAATTAGGACGAGGAGCTATGACGCACTCAAGGTAGCTAGTGCAGCGTCACCTGGAGGACTGCATCAGTAAAGGCTAGTAATCCCTGGCAGGCATTACGATGACTCACTTAAGATACACAACTAGTGACATATCGGTTCTGGCAGACTGGCCAAAGTAACAAAATATATGAATCTGGGAGAGCAACTGTGACGAGTAACTATGACTCTCGTAATAGGCCAATGACTCAATACCTGGAGTATTGACTCAGATAACTCGAGGAACGCCTTGCAATAGTAACAATGACTTTCTTACGGTTCACAACTGGTGACAATTCCGTTCTGGCAGTCTGGCACCAGTAACAAAAATGAGACATTGCGTAAGCAACTGGGATGGGTAATTATGACTCTCTTAAGGTAGCCAATGATCGTCACCAGGAATATTGAATCAGGAAACTCGAGTAACCCTTGTCTATAGTAACGATGACTTTCGTAGATTACACAACCTGTGACATATCGATGCCGGCAGACTGGCCACAGTTACAATGTATTTTAATTTGGGTGGTCAACCGACAGCAATATCTATTACCCTTCTGAGGTAACCAACGATTCGTCACCAGGTGGAGTACACTCTGAAAGGAGTGACTATGACTCTCATATGACACACAACTAGTGTCGTATCGCTTCTGGCAGACGCCACAGTAACAAGAAACGTGAAAGTGACTGCGAAATTAGGACGAGGAGCTATGACGCAATCAAGGTATCTAGGGCAGCGTCACCTGGAGGACTGCGTCACTATAGTCTAGTAATCCCTGGCAGGCATAACGGTGACTCACTTAAGATACACAACTAGTGACATATCGGATCTGGCAGACTGGCCACAGTAACAAAATATATGAATCTGGGAGAGCAACTGTGACGAGTAACTATGACTCTCGTAACAGGCCAATGACTCAATACCTGGAGTATTGACTCAGATAACTCGAGGAACGCCTTGCAATAGTAACAATGACTTTCTTACGGTTCACAACTGGTGACAAATCCGTTCTGGCAGTCTGGCACCAGTAACAAAAATGAGACACAGCGTGAGCAACTGGGATGGGTAACTATGACTCTCCTAAGGTAGCCAATGATCGTCACCAGGAATATTGAATCAGGAAACTCGAGTAACCCTTGGCTATAGAACGATGACTTTCGTACATTACACAACCTGTGACATATCGATGCTGGCAGACTGGCCACAGTTACAATGTATTTTAATTTGGGTGGTCAACCGACAGCAATATCTATTACCCTTCTGAGGTAACCAACGATTCGTCACCAGGTGGAGTTCACTCTGAAAGGAGTGACTATGACTCTCATATGACACACAACTAGTGTCGTATCGCTTCTGGCAGACGCCACAGTAACAAGAAACGTGAAAGTGGCTGCGAAATTAGGACGAGGAGCTATGACGCAATCAAGGTATCTAGTGCAGCGTCACCTGGAGGACTGCGTCACTATAGTCTAGTAATCCCTGGCAGGCATAACGGTGACTCACTTAAGATACACAACTAGTGACATATCGGTTCTGGCAGACTGGCCACAGTTACAATGTATTTTAATTTGGGTGGTCAACCGACAGCAATATCTATTACCCTTCTGAGGTAACCAACGATTCGTCACCAGGTGGAGTACACTCTGAAAGGAGTGACTATGACTCTCATATGACACACAACTAGTGTCGTATCGCTTCTGGCAGACGCCACAGTAACAAGAAACGTGAAAGTGGCTGCGAAATTAGGACGAGGAGCTATGACGCAATCAAGGTATCTAGTGCAGCGTCACCTGGAGGACTGCATCAGTAAAGGCTAGTAATCCCTGGCAGGCATTACGATGACTCACTTAAGATACACAACTAGTGACATATCGGTTCTGGCAGACTGGCCACAGTAACAAAATATATGAATCTGGGAGAGCAACTGTGACGAGTAACTATGACTCTCGTAATAGGCCAATGACTCAATACCTGGAGTATTGACTCAGATAACTCGAGGAACGCCTAGCAATAGTAACAATGACTTTCTTACGGTTCACAACTGGTGACAAATCCGTTCTGGCAGTCTGGCACCAGTAACAAAAATGAGACACAGCGTGAGCAACTGGGATGGGTAACTATGACTCTCTTAAGGTAGCCAATGATCGTCACCAGGAATAATGAATCAGGAAACTCGAGTAACCCTTGTCTATAGTAATGATGACTTTCGTAGATTACACAACCTGTGACATATCGGTGCCAGCAGACTGGCCACAGTTACAATGTATTTTAATTTGGGTGGTCAACCGACAGCAATATCTATTACCCTTCTGAGGTAACCGACGATTCGTCACCAGGTGGAGTACACTCTGAAAGGAGTGACTGTTACTCTCATATGACACACAACTAGTGTCGTATCGCTTCTATCAGACGCCACAGTAACAAGAAACGTGAAAGTGGCTGCGAAATTAGGACGAGGAGCTATGACGCACTCAAGGTATCTAGTGCAGCGTCACCTGGAGGACTGCATCACTATAGTCTAGTAATCCCTGGCAGGCATAACTGTGACTCACTTAAGATACACAACTAGTGACATATCGGTTCTGGCAGACTGGCCACAGTAACAAAATATATGAATCTGGGTGAGCAACTGTGACGAGTAACTATGACTCTCGTAATAGGCCAATGACTCAATACCTGGAGTATTGACTCAGATAACTCGAGCAACGCCTAGCAATAGTAACAATGACTTTCTTACGGTTCACAACTGGTGACAAATCCGTTCTGGCAGTCTGGCACCAGTAACAAAAATGAGACACAGCGTGAGCAACTGGGATGGGTAACTATGACTCTCTTAAGGTAGCCAATGATCGTCACCAGGAATATTGAATCAGGAAACTCGAGTAACCCTTGGCTATAGAACGATGACTTTCGTAGATTACACAACCTGTGACATATCGATGCTGGCAGACTGGCCACACTTACAATGTATTTTAATTTGGGTAGTCAACCGACAGCAATATCTATTACCCTTCTGAGGTAACCAACGATTCGTCACCAGGTGGAGTACACTCTGAAAGGAGTGACTATGACTCTCATATGACCCACAACTAGTGTCGTATCGCTTCTGGCAGACGCCACAGTAACAAGAAACGTGAAACTGGCTGCGAAATTAGGACGAGGAGCTATGACGCACTCAAGGTAGCTAGTGCAGCGTCACCTGGAGGACTGCATCAGTAAAGGCTAGTAATCCCTGGCAGGCATTACGATGACTCACTTAAGATACACAACTAGTGACATATCGGTTCTGGCAGACTGGCCAAAGTAACAAAATATATGAATCTGGGAGAGCAACTGTGACGAGTAACTATGACTCTCGTAATAGGCCAATGACTCAATACCTGGAGTATTGACTCAGATAACTCGAGGAACGCCTTGCAATAGTAACAATGACTTTCTTACGGTTCACAACTGGTGACAATTCCGTTCTGGCAGTCTGGCACCAGTAACAAAAATGAGACATTGCGTAAGCAACTGGGATGGGTAATTATGACTCTCTTAAGGTAGCCAATGATCGTCACCAGGAATATTGAATCAGGAAACTCGAGTAACCCTTGTCTATAGTAACGATGACTTTCGTAGATTACACAACCTGTGACATATCGATGCCGGCAGACTGGCCACAGTTACAATGTATTTTAATTTGGGTGGTCAACCGACAGCAATATCTATTACCCTTCTGAGGTAACCAACGATTCGTCACCAGGTGGAGTACACTCTGAAAGGAGTGACTATGACTCTCATATGACACACAACTAGTGTCGTATCGCTTCTGGCAGACGCCACAGTAACAAGAAACGTGAAAGTGACTGCGAAATTAGGACGAGGAGCTATGACGCAATCAAGGTATCTAGTGCAGCGTCACCTGGAGGACTGCGTCACTATAGTCTAGTAATCCCTGGCAGGCATAACGGTGACTCACTTAAGATACACAACTAGTGACATATCGGTTCTGGCAGACTGGCCACAGTAACAAAATATATGAATCTGGGAGAGCAACTGTGACGAGTAACTATGACTCTCGTAATAGGCCAATGACTCAATACCTGGAGTATTGACTCAGATAACTCGAGGAACGCCTTGCAATAGTAACAATGACTTTCTTACGGTTCACAACTGGTGACAAATCCGTTCTGGCAGTCTGGCACCAGTAACAAAAATGAGACACAGCGTGAGCAACGGGGATTGGTAACTATGACTCTCCTAAGGTAGCCAATGATCGTCACCAGGAATATTGAATCAGGAAACTCGAGTAACCCTTGGCTATAGAACGATGACTTTCGTACATTACACAACCTGTGACATATCGATGCTGGCAGACTGGCCACAGTTACAATGTATTTTAATTTGGGTGGTCAACCGACAGCAATATCTATTACCCTTCTGAGGTAACCAACGATTCGTCACCAGGTGGAGTTCACTCTGAAAGGAGTGACTATGACTCTCATATGACACACAACTAGTGTCGTATCGCTTCTGGCAGACGCCACAGTAACAAGAAACGAGAAAGTGGCTGCGAAATTAGGACGAGGAGCTATGACGCAATCAAGGTATCTAGTGCAGCGTCACCTGGAGGACTGCGTCACTATAGTCTAGTAATCCCTGTCAGGCATAACGGTGACTCACTTAAGATACACAACTAGTGACATATCGGTTCTGGCAGACTGGCCACAGTTACAATGTATTTTAATTTGGGTGGTCAACCGACAGCAATATCTATTACCCTTCTGAGGTAACCAACGATTCGTCACCAGGTGGAGTACACTCTGAAAGGAGTGACTATGACTCTCATATGACACACAACTAGTGTCGTATCGCTTCTGGCAGACGCCACAGTAACAAGAAACGTGAAAGTGGCTGCGAAATTAGGACGAGGAGCTATGACGCAATCAAGGTATCTAGTGCAGCGTCACCTGGAGGACTGCATCAGTAAAGGCTAGTAATCCCTGGCAGGCATTACGATGACTCACTTAAGATACACAACTAGTGACATATCGGTTCTGGCAGACTGGCCACAGTAACAAAATATATGAATCTGGGAGAGCAACTGTGACGAGTAACTATGACTCTCGTATTAGGCCAATGACTCAATACCTGGAGTATTGACTCAGATAACTCGAGGAACGCCTAGCAATAGTAACAATGACTTTCTTACGGTTCACAACTGGTGACAATTCCGTTCTGTCAGTCTGGCACCAGTAACAAAAATGAGACACTGCGTAAGCAACTGGGATTGGTAATTATGACTCTCTTAAGGTAGCCAATGATCGTCACCAGGAATATTGAATCAGGAAACTCGAGTAACCCTTGTCTATAGTAACGATGACTTTCGTAGATTACACAACCTGTGACATATCGATGCCGGCAGACTGGCCACAGTTACAATGTATTTTAATTTGGGTGGTCAACCGACAGCAATATCTATTACCCTTCTGAGGTAACCAACGATTCGTCACCAGGTGGAGTTCACTCTGAAAGGAGTGACTCTGACTCTCATATGACACACAACTAGTGTCGTATCGCTTCTGGCAGACGCCACAGTAACAAGAAACGTGAAAGTGGCTGCGAAATTAGAAGGAGGAGCTATGACGCACTCAAGGTAGTTAGTGCAGCGTCACCTGGAGGACTGCATCACTAAAGTCTAGTAATCCCTGGCAGGCATAACGGTGACTCACTTAAGATACACAACTAGTGACATATCGGTTCTGGCAGACTGGCCAAAGTAACAAAATATATGAATCTGGGAGAGCAACTGTGACGAGTAACTATGACTCTCGTAATAGGCCAATGACTCAATACCTGGAGTATTGACTCAGATAACTCGAGGAACGCCTTGCAATAGTAACAATGACTTTCTTACGGTTCACAACTGGTGACAATTCCGTTCTGGCAGTCTGGCACCAGTAACAAAAATGAGACACTGCGTAAGCAACTGGGATGGGTAATTATGACTCTCTTAAGGTAGCCAATGATCGTCACCAGGAATATTGAATCAGGAAACTCGAGTAACCCTTGTCTATAGTAACGATGACTTTCGTAGATTACACAACCTGTGACATATCGATGCCGGCAGACTGGCCACAGTTACAATGTATTTTAATTTGGGTGGTCAACCGACAGCAATATCTATTACCCTTCTGAGGTAACCAACGATTCGTCACCAGTTGGAGTACACTCTGAAAGGAGTGACTATGACTCTCATATGACACACAACTAGTGTCGTATCGCTTCTGGCAGACGCCACAGTAACAAGAAACGTGAAAGTGACTGCGAAATTAGGACGAGGAGCTATGACGCAATCAAGGTATCTAGTGCAGCGTCACCTGGAGGACTGCGTCACTATAGTCTAGTAATCCCTGTCAGGCATAACGGTGACTCACTTAAGATACACAACTAGTGACATATCGGTTCTGGCAGACTGGCCACAGTAACAAAATATATGAATCTGGGAGAGCAACTGTGACGAGTAACTATGACTCTCGTAACAGGCCAATGACTCAATACCTGGAGTATTGACTCAGATAACTCGAGGAACGCCTTGCAATAGTAACAATGACTTTCTTACGGTTCACAACTGGTGACAAATCCGTTCTGGCAGTCTGGCACCAGTAACAAAAATGAGACACAGCGTGAGCAACGGGGATGGGTAACTATGACTCTCCTAAGGTAGCCAATGATCGTCACCAGGAATATTGAATCAGGAAACTCGAGTAACCCTTGGCTATAGAACGATGACTTTCGTAGATTACACAACCTGTGACATATCGATGTTGGCAGACTGGCCACAGTTACAATGTATTTTAATTTGGGTGGTCAACCGACAGCAATATCTATTACCCTTCTGAGGTAACCAACGATTCGTCACCAGGTGGAGTACACTCTGAAAGGAGTGACTATGACTCTCATATGACACACAACTAGTGTCGTATCGCTTCTGGCAGACGCCACAGTAACAAGAAACGTGAAAGTGGCTGCGAAATTAGGACGAGGAGCTATGACGCAATCAAGGTATCTAGTGCAGCGTCACCTGGAGGACTGCATCAGTAAAGGCTAGTAATCCCTGGCAGGCATTACGATGACTCACTTAAGATACACAACTAGTGACATATCGGTTCTGGCAGACTGGCCACAGTAACAAAATATATGAATCTGGGAGAGCAACTGTGACGGGTAACTATGACTCTCGTATTAGGCCAATGACTCAATACCTGGAGTATTGACTCAGATAACTCGAGGAACGCCTAGCAATAGTAACAATGACTTTCTTACGGTTCACAACTGGTGACAATTCCGTTCTGTCAGTCTGGCACCAGTAACAAAAATGAGACACTGCGTAAGCAACTGGGATTGGTAATTATGACTCTCTTAAGGTAGCCAATGATCGTCACCAGGAATATTGAATCAGGAAACTCGAGTAACCCTTGTCTATAGTAACGATGACTTTCGTAGATTACACAACCTGTGACATATCGATGCCGGCAGACTGGCCACAGTTACAATGTATTTTAATTTGGGTGGTCAACCGACAGCAATATCTATTACCCTTCTGAGGTAACCAACGATTCGTCACCAGGTGGAGTTCACTCTGAAAGGAGTGACTATGACTCTCATATGACACACAACTAGTGTCGTATCGCTTCTGGCAGACGCCACAGTAACAAGAAACGTGAAAGTGGCTGCGAAATTAGAAGGAGGAGCTATGACGCACTCAAGGTATTTAGTGCAGCGTCACCTGGAGGACTGCATCACTAAAGTCTAGTAATCCCTGGCAGGCATAACGGTGACTCACTTAAGATACACAACTAGTGACATATCGGTTCTGGCAGACTGGCCAAAGTAACAAAATATATGAATCTGGGAGAGCAACTGTGACGAGTAACTATGACTCTCGTAATAGGCCAATGACTCAATACCTGGAGTATTGACTCAGATAACTCGAGGAACGCCTTGCAATAGTAACAATGACTTTCTTACGGTTCACAACTGGTGACAATTCCGTTCTGGCAGTCTGGCACCAGTAACAAAAATGAGACACTGCGTAAGCAACTGGGATGGGTAATTATGACTCTCTTAAGGTAGCCAATGATCGTCACCAGGAATATTGAATCAGGAAACTCGAGTAACCCTTGTCTATAGTAACGATGACTTTCGTAGATTACACAACCTGTGACATATCGATGCCGGCAGACTGGCCACAGTTACAATGTATTTTAATTTGGGTGGTCAACCGACAGCAATATCTATTACCCTTCTGAGGTAACCAACGATTCGTCACCAGGTGGAGTACACTCTGAAAGGAGTGACTATGACTCTCATATGACACACAACTAGTGTCGTATCGCTTCTGGCAGACGCCACAGTAACAAGAAACGTGAAAGTGACTGCGAAATTAGGACGAGGAGCTATGACGCAATCAAGGTATCTAGTGCAGCGTCACCTGGAGGACTGCGTCACTATAGTCTAGTAATCCCTGTCAGGCATAACGGTGACTCACTTAAGATACACAACTAGTGACATATCGGTTCTGGCAGACTGGCCACAGTAACAAAATATATGAATCTGGGAGAGCAACTGTGACGAGTAACTATGACTCTCGTAACAGGCCAATGACTCAATACCTGGAGTATTGACTCAGATAACTCGAGGAACGCCTTGCAATAGTAACAATGACTTTCTTACGGTTCACAACTGGTGACAAATCCGTTCTGGCAGTCTGGCACCAGTAACAAAAATGAGACACAGCGTGAGCAACGGGGATGGGTAACTATGACTCTCCTAAGGTAGCCAATGATCGTCACCAGGAATATTGAATCAGGAAACTCGAGTAACCCTTGGCTATAGAACGATGACTTTCGTAGATTACACAACCTGTGACATATCGATGTTGGCAGACTGGCCACAGTTACAATGTATTTTAATTTGGGTGGTCAACCGACAGCAATATCTATTACCCTTCTGAGGTAACCAACGATTCGTCACCAGGTGGAGTACACTCTGAAAGGAGTGACTATGACTCTCATATGACACACAACTAGTGTCGTATCGCTTCTGGCAGACGCCACAGTAACAAGAAACGTGAAAGTGGCTGCGAAATTAGGACGAGGAGCTATGACGCAATCAAGGTATCTAGTGCAGCGTCACCTGGAGGACTGCGTCACTATAGTCTAGTAATCCCTGGCAGGCATAACGGTGACTCACTTAAGATACACAACTAGTGACATATCGGTTCTGGCAGACTGGCCACAGTTACAATGTATTTTAATTTGGGTGGTCAACCGACAGCAATATCTATTACCCTTCTGAGGTAACCAACGATTCGTCACCAGGTGGAGTACACTCTGAAAGGAGTGACTATGACTCTCATATGACACACAACTAGTGTCGTATCGCTTCTGGCAGACGCCACAGTAACAAGAAACGTGAAAGTGGCTGCGAAATTAGGACGAGGAGCTATGACGCAATCAAGGTATCTAGTGCAGCGTCACCTGGAGGACTGCATCAGTAAAGGCTAGTAATCCCTGGCAGGCATTACGATGACTCACTTAAGATACACAACTAGTGACATATCGGTTCTGGCAGACTGGCCACAGTAACAAAATATATGAATCTGGGAGAGCAACTGTGACGAGTAACTATGACTCTCGTAATAGGCCAATGACTCAATACCTGGAGTATTGACTCAGATAACTCGAGGAACGCCTAGCAATAGTAACAATGACTTTCTTACGGTTCACAACTGGTGACAAATCCGTTCTGGCAGTCTGGCACCAGTAACAAAAATGAGACACAGCGTGAGCAACTGGGATGGGTAACTATGACTCTCTTAAGGTAGCCAATGATCGTCACCAGGAATAATGAATCAGGAAACTCGAGTAACCCTTGTCTATAGTAACGATGACTTTCGTAGATTACACAACCTGTGACATATCGGTGCCAGCAGACTGGCCACAGTTACAATGTATTTTAATTTGGGTGGTCAACCGACAGCAATATCTATTACCCTTCTGAGGTAACCGACGATTCGTCACCAGGTGGAGTACACTCTGAAAGGAGTGACTGTTACTCTCATATGACACACAACTAGTGTCGTATCGCTTCTGGCAGACGCCACAGTAACAAGAAACGTGAAAGTGGCTGCGAAATTAGGACGAGGAGCTATGACGCACTCAAGGTATCTAGTGCAGCGTCACCTGGTGGACTGCATCACTATAGTCTAGTAATCCCTGGCAGGCATAACTGTGACTCACTTAAGATACACAACTAGTGACATATCGGTTCTGGCAGACTGGCCACAGTAACAAAATATATGTATCTGGGTGAGCAACTGTGACGAGTAACTATGACTCTCGTAATAGGCCAATGATTCAATACCTGGAGTATTGACTCAGATAACTCGAGCAACGCCTAGCAATAGTAACAATGACTTTCTTACGGTTCACAACTGGTGACAAATCCGTTCTGGCAGTCTGGCACCAGTAACAAAAATGAGACACAGCGTGAGCAACTGGGATGGGTAACTATGACTCTCTTAAGGTAGCCAATGATCGTCACCAGGAATATTGAATCAGGAAACTCGAGTAACCCTTGGCTATAGAACGATGACTTTCGTAGATTACACAACCTGTGACATATCGATGCTGGCAGACTGGCCACACTTACAATGTATTTTAATTTGGGTAGTCAACCGACAGCAATATCTATTACCCTTCTGAGGTAACCAACGATTCGTCACCAGGTGGAGTACACTCTGAAAGGAGTGACTATGACTCTCATATGACCCACAACTAGTGTCGTATCGCTTCTGGCAGACGCCACAGTAACAAGAAACGTGAAACTGGCTGCGAAATTAGGACGAGGAGCTATGACGCACTCAAGGTAGCTAGTGCAGCGTCACCTGGAGGACTGCATCAGTAAAGGCTAGTAATCCCTGGCAGGCATTACGATGACTCACTTAAGATACACAACTAGTGACATATCGGTTCTGGTAGACTGGCCACTGTAACAAAATATATGAATCTGGGAGAGCAACTGTGACGAGTAACTATGACTCTCGTAATAGGCCAATGACTCAATACCTGGAGTATTGACTCAGATAACTCGAGGAACGCCTAGCAATAGTAACAATGACTTTCTTACGGTTCACAACTGGTGACAATTCCGTTCTGTCAGTCTGGCACCAGTAACAAAAATGAGACACTGCGTAAGCAACTGGGATGGGTAATTATGACTCTCTTAAGGTAGCCAATGATCGTCACCAGGAATATTGAATCAGGAAACTCGAGTAACCCTTGTCTATAGTAACGATGACTTTCGTAGATTACACAACCTGTGACATATCCATGCCGGCAGACTGGCCACAGTTACAATGTATTTTAATTTGGGTGGTCAACCGACAGCAATATCTATTACCCTTCTGAGGTAACCAACGATTCGTCACCAGGTGGAGTACACTCTGAAAGGAGTGACTATGACTCTCATATGACACACAACTAGTGTCGTATCGCTTCTGGCAGACGCCACAGTAACAAGAAACGTGAAAGTGGCTGCGAAATTAGGACGAGGAGCTATGACGCACTCAAGGTAGCTAGTGCAGCGTCACCTGGAGGACTGCATCAGTAAAGTCTAGTAATCCCTGGCAGGCATAACGGTGACTCACTTAAGATACACAACTAGTGACATATCGGTTCTGGCAGACTGGCCACAGTAACAAAATATATGAATCTGGGTGAGCAACTGTGACGAGTAACTATGACTCTCGTAATAGGCCAATGACTCAATACCTGGAGTATTGACTCAGATAACTCGAGCAACGCCTAGCAATAGTAACAATGACTTTCTTACGGTTCACAACTGGTGACAAATCCGTTCTGGCAGTCTGGCACCAGTAACAAAAATGAGACACAGCGTGAGCAACTGGGATGGGTAACTATGACTCTCTTAAGGTAGCCAATGATCGTCACCAGGAATATTGAATCAGGAAACTCGAGTAACCCTTGGCTATAGAACGATGACTTTCGTAGATTACACAACCTGTGACATATCGATGCTGGCAGACTGGCCACAGTTACAATGTATTTTAATTTGGGTGGTCAACCGACAGCAATATCTATTACCCTTCTGAGGTAACCAACGATTCGTCACCAGGTGGAGTACACTCTGAAAGTAGTGACTATGACTCTCATATGACACACAACAAGTGTTGTATCGCTTCTGGCAGACGCCACAGTAACAAGAAACGTGAAAGTGACTGCGAAATTAGGACGAGGAGCTATGACGCACTCAAGGTATCTAGTGCAGCGTCACCTGGAGGACTGCATCACTAAAGTCTAGTAATCCCTGGCAGGCATAACGGTGACTCACTTAAGATACACAACTAGTGACATATCGGTTCTGGCAGACTGGCCACAGTAACAAAATATATGAATCTGGGTGAGCAACTGTGACGAGTAACTATGACTCTCGTAATAGGCCAATGACTCAATACCTGGAGTATTGACTCAGATAACTCGAGAAACGCCTAGCAATAGTAACAATGACTTTCTTACGGTTCACAACTGGTGACAAATCCGTTCTGGCAGTCTGGCACCAGTAACAAAAATGAGACACAGCGTGAGCAACTGGGATGGGTAACTATGACTCTCTTAAGGTAGCCAATGATCGTCACCAGGAATATTGAATCAGGAAACTCGAGTAACCCTTGGCTATAGAACGATGACTTTCGTAGATTACACAACCTGTGACATATCGATGCTGGCACACTGGCCACAGTTGCAATGTATTTTAATTTGGGTGGTCAACCGACAGCAATATCTATTACCCTTCTGAGGTAACCAACGATTCGTCACCAGGTGGAGTACACTCTGAAAGGAGTGACTATTACTCTCATATGACACACAACTAGTGTCGTATCGCTTCTATCAGACGCCACAGTAACAAGAAACGTGAAAGTGGCTGCGAAATTAGGACGAGGAGCTATGACGCACTCAAGGTATCTAGTGCAGCGTCACCTGGAGGACTGCATCACTAAAGTCTAGTAATCCCTGGCAGGCATAACGGTGACTCACTTAAGATACACAACTAGTGACATATCGGTTCTGGCAGACTGTCCACAGTAACAAAATATATGAATCTGGGTGAGCAACTGTGACGAGTAACTATGACTCTCGTCATAGGCCAATGACTCAATACCTGGAGTATTGACTCAGATAACTCGAGGAACGCCTTGCAATAGTAACAATGACTTTCTTACGGTTTACAACTGGTGACAAATCCGTTCTGGCAGTCTGGCACCAGTAACAAAAATGAGACACTGCGTAAGCAACTGGGATGGGTAACTATGACTCTCTTAAGGTAGCCAATGATCGTCACCAGGAATATTGAATCAGGAAACTCGAGTAACCCTTGTCTATAGTAACGATGACTTTCGTAGATTACACAACCTGTGACATATCGGTGCCAGCAGACTGGCCACAGTTACAATGTATTTTAATTTGGGTGGTCAACCGACAGGAATATCTGTTACCCTTCTGAGGTAACCGACGATTCGTCACCAGGTGCAGTACACTCTGAAAGGAGTGACTATTACTCTCATATGACACACAACTAGTGTCGTATCGCTTCTGGCAGACGCCACAGTAACAAGAAACGTTAAACTGGCTGCGAAATTAGGACGAGGAACTATGACGCACTCAAGGTAGCTAGTGCAGCGTCACCTGGAGGACTGCATCACTATAGTCTAGTAATCCCTGGCAGGCATAACGGTGACTCAATTAAGATACACAACTAGTGACATATCGGTTCTGGCAGACTGTCCACAGTAACAAAATATATGAATCTGGGTGAGCAACTGTGACGAGTAACGATGACTCTCGTAATAGGCCAATGACTCAATACCTGGAGTATTGACTCAGATAACTCGAGCAACGCCTAGCAATAGTAACAATGACTTTCTTACGGTTCACAACTGGTGACAAATCCGTTCTGGCAGTCTGGCACCAGTAACAAAAATGAGACACAGCGTGAGCAACTGGGATGGGTAACTATGACTCTCTTAAGGTAGCCAATGATCGTCACCAGGAATATTGAATCAGGAAACTCGAGTAACCCTTGGCTATAGAACGATGACTTTCGTAGATTACACAACCTGTGACATATCGATGCTGGCACACTGGCCACAGTTACAATGTATTTTAATTTGGGTGGTCAACCGACAGCAATATCTATTACCCTTCTGAGGTAACCAACGATTCGTCACCAGGTGGAGTACACTCTGAAAGGAGTGACTATTACTCTCATATGACACACAACTAGTGTCGTATCGCTTCTATCAGACGCCACAGTAACAAGAAACGTGAAAGTGGCTGCGAAATTAGGACGAGGAGCTATGACGCACTCAAGGTATCTAGTGCAGCGTCACCTGGAGGACTGCATCACTAAAGTCTAGTAATCCCTGGCAGGCATAACGGTGACTCACTTAAGATACACAACTAGTGACATATCGGTTCTGGCAGACTGTCCACAGTAACAAAATATATGAATCTGGGTGAGCAACTGTGACGAGTAACTATGACTCTCGTAATAGGCCAATGACTCAATACCTGGAGTATTGACTCAGATAACTCGAGGAACGCCTTGCAATAGTAACAATGACTTTCTTACGGTTTACAACTGGTGACAAATCCGTTCTGGCAGTCTGGCACCAGTAACAAAAATGAGACACTGCGTAAGCAACTGGGATGGGTAACTATGACTCTCTTAAGGTAGCCAATGATCGTCACCAGGAATATTGAATCAGGAAACTCGAGTAACCCTTGTCTATAGTAACGATGACTTTCGTAGATTACACAACCTGTGACATATCGGTGCCAGCAGACTGGCCACAGTTACAATGTATTTTAATTTGGGTGGTCAACCGACAGGAATATCTGTTACCCTTCTGAGGTAACCGACGATTCGTCACCAGGTGCAGTACACTCTGAAAGGAGTGACTATTACTCTCATATGACACACAACTAGTGTCGTATCGCTTCTGGCAGACGCCACAGTAACAAGAAACGTGAAACTGGCTGCGAAATTAGGACGAGGAGCTATGACGCACTCAAGGTATCTAGTGCAGCGTCACCTGGAGGACTGCATCACTAAAGTCTAGTAATCCCTGGCAGGCATAACGGTGACTCACTTAAGATACACAACTAGTGACATATCGGTTCTGGCAGACTGGCCACAGTAACAAAATATATGAATCTGGGAGAGCAACTGTGACGAGTAACTATGACTCTCGTAATAGGCCAATGACTTAATTCCTGGAGTATTGACTCAGATAACTCGAGGAGCGCCTAGCAATAGTAACAATGACTTTCTTACGGTTCACAACTGGTGACAAATCCGTTCTGGCAGTCTGGCACCAGTAACAAAAATGAGACACAGCGTGAGCAACTGGGATGGGAAACAATGACTCTCTTAAGGTAGCCAATGATCGTCACCAGGAATATTGAGTCAGGAAACTCGAGTAACCCTTGGCTATAGTAACGATGACTTTCGTAGATTACACAACCTGTGACATATCGGTGCTGGCAGACTGGCCACAGTAACAAGAAACGTGAAACTGGCTGCGAAATTAGGACGAGGAGCTATGACGCACTCAAGGTAGCTAGTGCAGCGTGACCTGGAGGACTGCATCAGTAAAGGCTAGTAATCCCTGGCAGGCATAACGGTGACTCACTTAAGATACACAACTAGTGACATATCGGTTCTGGCAGACTGTCCACAGTAACAAAATATATGAATCTGGGTGAGCAACTGTGACGAGTAACTATGACTCTCGTAATAGGCCAATGACTCAATACCTGGAGTATTGACTCAGATAACTCGAGGAACGCCTTGCAATAGTAATAATGACTTTCTTACGGTTCACGACTGGTGACAAATCCGTTCTGGCAGTCTGGCACCAGTAACAAAAATGAGACACAGCGTGAGCAACTGGGATGGGTAACTATGACTCTCTTAAGGTAGCCAATGATCGTCACCAGGAATATTGAATCAGGAAACTCGAGTAACCCTTGTCTATAGTAACGATGACTTTCGTAGATTACACAACCTGTGACATATCGGTGCCAGCAGACTGGCCACAGTTACAATGTATTTTAATTTGGGTGGTCAACCGACAGCAATATCTATTACCCTTCTGAGGTAACCGACGATTCGTCACCAGGTGGAGTACACTCTGAAAGCAGTGACTATTACTCTCATATGACACACAACTAGTGTCGTATCGCTTCTATCAGACGCCACAGTAACAAGAAACGTGAAAGTGGCTGCGAAATTAGGACGAGGAGCTATGACGCACTCAAGGTATCTAGTGCAGCGTCACCTGGAGGACTGCATCACTATAGTCTAGTAATCCCTGGCAGGCATAACGGTGACTCACTTAAGATACACAACTAGTGACATATCGGTTCTGGCAGACTGGCCACAGTAACAAAATATATGAATCTGGGTGAGCAACTGTGACGAGTAAATATGACACTCGTAATAGGCCAATGACTCAATACCTGGAGTATTGACTCAGATAACTCGAGCAACGCCTAGCAATAGTAACAATGACTTTCTTACGGTTCACAACTGGTGACAAATCCGTTCTGGCAGTCTGGCACCAGTAACAAAAATGAGACACAGCGTGAGCAACTGGGATGGGTAACTATGACTCTCTTAAGGTAGCCAATGATCGTCACCAGGAATATTGAATCAGGAAACTCGAGTAACCCTTGGCTATAGTAACGATGACTTTCGTAGATTACACAACCTGTGACATATCGGTGCCAGCAGACTGGCCACAGTTACAATGTATTTTAATTTGGGTGGTCAACCGACAGCAATATCTATTACCCTTCTGAGGTAACCGACGATTCGTCACGAGGTGGAGTACACTCTGAAAGGAGTGACTGTTACTCTCATATGACACACAACTAGTGTCGTATCGCTTCTATCAGACGCCACAGTAACAAGAAACGTGAAAGTGGCTGCGAAATTAGGACGAGGAGCTATGACGCACTCAAGGTATCTAGTGCAGCGTCACCTGGAGGACTGCATCACTAAAGTCTAGTAATCCCTGGCAGGCATAACGGTGACTCACTTAAGATACACAACTAGTGACATATCGGTTCTGGCAGACTGGACACAGTAACAAAATATATGAATCTGGGTGAGCAAGTGTGACGAGTAACTATGACTCTCGTAATAGGCCAATGACTCAATACCTGGAGTATTGACTCAGATAACTCGAGGAACGCCTGGCAATAGTAACAATGACTTTCTTACGGTTCACAACTGGTGACAAATCCGTTCTGGCAGTCTGGCACCAGTATCAAAAATGAGACACAGCGTGAGCAACTGGGATGGGTAACAATGACTCTCTTAAGGTAGCCAATGATCGTCACCAGGAATATTGAGTCAGGAAACTCGAGTAACCCTTGGCTATAGTAACGATGACTTTCGTAGATTACACAACCTGTGACATATCGGTGCTGGCAGACTGGCCACAGTAACAAGAAACGTGAAACTGGCTGCGAAATTAGGACGAGGAGCTATGACGCACTCAAGGTAGCTAGTGCAGCGTCACCTGGAGGACTGCATCAGTAAAGGCTAGTAATCCCTGGCAGGCATTACGATGACTCACTTAAGATACACAACTAGTGACATAGCGGTTCTGGCAGACTGGCCACAGTAACAAAATATATGAATCTGGGAGAGCAACTGTGACGAGTAACTATGACTCTCGTAATAGGCCAATGACTCAATACCTGGAGTATTGACTCAGATAACTCGAGAAACGCCTAGCAATAGTAACAATGACTTTTTTACGGTTCACAACTGGTGACAAATCCGTTCTGGCAGTCTGGCACCAGTAACAAAAATGAGACACAGCGTGAGCAACTGGGATGGGTAACTATGACTCTCTTAAGGTAGCCAATGATCGTCACCAGGAATATTGAATCAGGAAACTCGAGTAACCCTTGTCTATAGTAACGATGACTTTCGTAGATTACACAACCTGTGACATATCGGTGCCAGCAGACTGGCCACAGTTACAATGTATTTTAATTTGGGTGGTCAACCGACAGCAATATCTATTACCCTTCTGAGGTAACCGACGATTCGTCACCAGGTGGAGTACACTCTGAAAGCAGTGACTATTACTCTCATATGACACACAACTAGTGTCGAATCGCTTCTATCAGACGCCACAGTAACAAGAAATGTGAAAGTGGCTGCGAAATTAGGACGAGGAGCTATGACGCACTCAAGGTATCTAGTGCAGCGTCACCTGGAGGACTGCATCACTAAAGTCTAGTAATCCCTGGCAGGCATAACGGTGACTCACTTAAGATACACAACTAGTGACATATCGGTTCTGGCAGACTGGACACAGTAACAAAATATATGAATCTGGGTGAGCAAGTGTGACGAGTAACTATGACTCTCGTAATAGGCCAATGACTCAATACCTGGAGTATTGACTCAGATAACTCGAGGAACGCCTGGCAATAGTAACAATGACTTTCTTACGGTTCACAACTGGTGACAAATCCGTTCTGGCAGTCTGGCACCAGTATCAAAAATGAGACACAGCGTGAGCAACTGGGATGGGTAACAATGACTCTCTTAAGGTAGCCAATGATCGTCACCAGGAATATTGAGTCAGGAAACTCGAGTAACCCTTGGCTATAGTAACGATGACTTTCGTAGATTACACAACCTGTGACATATCGGTGCTGGCAGACTGGCCACAGTAACAAGAAACGTGAAAGTGGCTGCGAAATTAGGACGAGGAGCTATGACGCACTCAAGGTAGCTAGTGCAGCGTCACCTGGAGGACTGCATCAGTAAAGGCTAGTAATCCCTGGCAGGCATTACGATGACTCACTTAAGATACACAACTAGTGACATAGCGGTTCTGGCAGACTGGCCACAGTAACAAAATATATGAATCTGGGAGAGCAACTGTGACGAGTAACTATGACTCTCGTAATAGGCCAATGACTCAATACCTGGAGTATTGACTCAGATAACTCCAGAAACGCCTAGCAATAGTAACAATGACTTTTTTACGGTTCACAACTGGTGACAAATCCGTTCTGGCAGTCTGGCACCAGTAACAAAAATGAGACACAGCGTGAGCAACTGGGATGGGTAACTATGACTCTCTTAAGGTAGCCAATGATCGTCACCAGGAATATTGAATCAGGAAACTCGAGTAACCCTTGTCTATAGTAACGATGACTTTCGTAGATTACACAACCTGTGACATATCGGTGCCAGCAGACTGGCCACAGTTACAATGTATTTTAATTTGGGTGGTCAACTGACAGCAATATCTATTACCCTTCTGAGGTAACCGACGATTCGTCACCAGGTGGAGTACACTCTGAAAGCAGTGACTATTACTCTCATATGACACACAACTAGTGTCGTATCGCTTCTATCAGACGCCACAGTAACAAGAAACGTGAAACTGGCTGCGAAATTAGGACGAGGAGCTATGACGCACTCAAGGTATCTAGTGCAGCGTCACCTGGAGGACTGCATCACTAAAGTCTAGTAATCCCTGGCAGGCATAACGGTGACTCACTTAAGATACACAACTAGTGACATATCGGTTCTGGCAGACTGGCCACAGTAACAAAATATATGAATCTGGATGAGCAAGTGTGACGAGTAACGATGACTCTCGTAATAGGCCAATGACTCAATACCTGGAGTATTGACTCAGATAACTCGAGGGACGCCTTGCAATAGTAACAATGACTTTCATACGGTTCACAACTGGTGACAAATCCGTTCTGGCAGTCTGGCACCAGTAACAAAAATGAGACACTGCATAAGCAACTGGGATTGGTAACTATGACTCTCTTAAGGTAGCCAATGATCGTCACCAGGAATATTGAATCAGGAAACTCGAGTAACCCTTGTCTATAGTAACGATGACTCTCGTAGATTACACAACCTGTGACATATCGGTGCAAGCAGACTGGCCATAGTTACAATGTATTTTAATTTGGGTGGTCAACCGACAGCAATATCTATTACCCTTCTGAGGTAACCGACGATTCGTCACCAGGTGGAGTACACTCTGAAAGGAGTGACTATTACTCTCATATGACACACAACTAGTGTCGTATCGCTTCTATCAGACGCCACAGTAACAAGAAATGTGAAAGTGGCTGCGAAATTAGGACGAGGAGCTATGACGCACTCAAGGTATCTAGTGCAGCGTCACCTGGAGGACTGCATCACTAAAGTCTAGTAATCCCTGGCAGGCATAACGGTGACTCACTTAAGATACACAACTAGTGACATATCGGTTCTGGCAGACTGTCCACAGTAACAAAATATATGAATCTGGGTGAGCAACTGTGACGAGTAACTATGACTCTCGTAATAGGCCAATGACTCAATACCTGGAGTATTGACTCAGATAACTCGAGCAACGCCTAGCAATAGTAACAATGACTTTCTTACGGTTCACAACTGGTGACAAATCCGTTCTGGCAGTCTGGCACCAGTAACAAAAATGAGACACAGCGTGAGCAACTGGGATGGGTAACTATGACTCTCTTAAGGTAGCCAATGATCGTCACCAGGAATATTGAATCAGGAAACTCGAGTAACCCTTGGCTATAGTAACGATGACTTTCGTAGATTACACAACCTGTGACATATCGGTGCCAGCAGACTGGCCACAGTTACAATGTATTTTAATTTGGGTGGTCAACCGACAGCAATATCTATTACCCTTCTGAGGTAACCGACGATTCGTCACCAGGTGGAGTACACTCTGAAAGGAGTGACTGTTACTCTCATATGACACACAACTAGTGTCGTATCGCTTCTATCAGACGCCACAGTAACAAGAAACGTGAAAGTGGCTGCGAAATTAGGACGAGGAGCTATGACGCACTCAAGGTATCTAGTGCAGCGTCACCTGGAGGACTGCATCACTAAAGTCTAGTAATCCCTGGCAGGCATAACGGTGACTCACTTAAGATACACAACTAGTGACATATCGGTTCTGGCAGACTGGACACAGTAACAAAATATATGAATCTGGGTGAGCAAGTGTGACGAGTAACTATGACTCTCGTAATAGGCCAATGACTCAATACCTGGAGTATTGACTCAGATAACTCGAGGAACGCCTGGCAATAGTAACAATGACTTTCTTACGGTTCACAACTGGTGACAATTCCGTTTTGGCAGTCTGGCACCAGTATCACAAATGAGACACAGCGTGAGCAACTGGGATGGGTAACAATGACTCTCTTAAGGTAGCCAATGATCGTCACCAGGAATATTGACTCAGGAAACTCGAGTAACCCTTGGCTATAGTAACGATGATTTTCGTAGATTACACAACCTGTGACATATCGGTGCTGGCAGACTGGCCACAGTAACAAGAAACGTGAAACTGGCTGCGAAATTAGGACGAGGAGCTATGACGCACTCAAGGTAGCTAGTGCAGCGTCACCTGGAGGTCTGCATCAGTAAAGGCTAGTAATCCCTGGCAGGCATTACGATGACTCACTTAAGATACACAACTAGTGACATAGCGGTTCTGGCAGACTGGCCACAGTAACAAAATATATGAATCTGGGAGAGCAACTGTGACGAGTAACTATGACTCTCGTAATAGGCCAATGACTCAATACCTGGAGTATTGACTCAGATAACTCGAGAAACGCCTAGCAATAGTAACAATGACTTTTTTACGGTTCACAACTGGTGACAAATCCGTTCTGGCAGTCTGGCACCAGTAACAAAAATGAGACACAGCGTGAGCAACTGGGATGGGTAACTATGACTCTCTTAAGGTAGCCAATGATCGTCACCAGGAATATTGAATCAGGAAACTCGAGTAACCCTTGTCTATAGTAACGATGACTTTCGTAGATTACACAACCTGTGACATATCGGTGCCAGCAGACTGGCTCAGTTACAATGTATTTTAATTTGGGTGGTCAACCGACAGCAATATCTATTACCCTTCTGAGGTAACCGACGATTCGTCACCAGGTGGAGTACACTCTGAAAGCAGTGACTATTACTCTCATATGACACACAACTAGTGTCGTATCGCTTCTATCAGACGCCACAGTAACAAGAAACGTGAAAGTGGCTGCGAAATTAGGACGAGGAGCTATGACGCACTCAAGGTATCTAGTGCAGCGTCACCTGGAGGACTGCATTACTATAGTCTAGTAATCCCTGGCAGGCATAACGGTGACTCACTTAAGATACACAACTAGTGACATATCGGTTCTGGCAGACTGGCCACAGTAACAAAATATATGAATCTGGGTGAGCAAGTGTGACGAGTAACTATGACTCTCGTAATAGGCCAATGACTCAATACCTGGAGTATTGACTCAGATAACTCGAGCAACGCCTAGCAATAGTAACAATGACTTTCTTACGGTTCACAACTGGTGACAAATCCGTTCTGGCAGTCTGGCACCAGTAACAAAAATGAGACACAGCGTGAGCAACTGGGATGGGTAACTATGACTCTCTTAAGGTAGCCAATGATCGTCACCAGGAATATTGAATCAGGAAACTCGAGTAACCCTTGGCTATAGTAACGATGACTTTCGTAGATTACACAACCTGTGACATATCGGTGCCAGCAGACTGGCCACAGTTACAATGTATTTTAATTTGGGTGGTCAACCGACAGCAATATCTATTACCCTTCTGAGGTAACCGACGATTCGTCACGAGGTGGAGTACACTCTGAAAGGAGTGACTGTTACTCTCATATGACACACAACTAGTGTCGTATCGCTTCTATCAGACGCCACAGTAACAAGAAACGTGAAAGTGGCTGCGAAATTAGGACGAGGAGCTATGATGCACTCAAGGTAGCTAGTGCAGCGTCACCTGGAGGACTGCATCAGTAAAGGCTAGTAATCCCTGGCAGGCATTACGATGACTCACTTAAGATACACAACTAGTGACATAGCGGTTCTGGCAGACTGGCCACAGTAACAAAATATATGATTCTGGGAGAGCAACTGTGACGAGTAACTATGACTCTCGTAATAGGCCAATGACTCAATACCTGGAGTATTGACTCAGATAACTCGAGAAACGCCTAGCAATAGTAACAATGACTTTCTTACGGTTCACAACTGGTGACAAATCCGTTCTGGCAGTCTGGCACCAGTAACAAAAATGAGACACAGCGTGAGCAACTGGGATGGGTAACTATGACTCTCTTAAGGTAGCCAATGATCGTCACCAGGAATATTGAATCAGGAAACTCGAGTAACCCTTGTCTATAGTAACGATGACTTTCGTAGATTACACAACCTGTGACATATCGGTGCCAGCAGACTGGCCACAGTTACAATGTATTTTAATTTGGGTGGTCAACCGACAGCAATATCTATTACCCTTCTGAGGTAAGCGACGATTCGTCACCAGGTGGAGTACACTCTGAAAGGAGTGATTATTACTCTCATATGACACACAACTAGTGTCGTATCGCTTCTATCAGACGCCACAGTAACAAGAAACGTGAAAGTGGCTGCGAAATTAGGACGAGGAGCTATGACGCACTCAAGGTAGCTAGTGCAGCGTCACCTGGAGGACTGCATCAGTAAAGGCTAGTAATCCCTGGCAGGCATTACGATGACTCACTTAAGATACACAACTAGTGACATATCGGTTCTGGCAGACTGGCCACAGTAACAAAATATATGAATCTGGGAGAGCAACTGTGACGAGTAACTATGACTCTCGTAATAGGCCAATGACTCAATACCTGGAGTATTGACTCAGATAACTCGAGAAACGCCTAGCAATAGTAACAATGACTTTCTTACGGTTCACAACTGGTGACAAATCCGTTCTGGCAGTCTGGCACCAGTAACAAAGTGAGACACAGCGTGAGCAACTGGGATGGGTAACTATGACTCTCTTAAGGTAGCCAATGATCGTCACCGGGAATATTGAATCAGGAAACTCGAGTAACCCTTGTCTATAGTAACGATGACTTTCGTAGATTACACAACCTGTGACATATCGGTGCCAGCAGACTGGCCACAGTTACAATGTATTTTAATTTGGGTGGTCAACCGACAGCAATATCTATTACCCTTCTGAGGTAACCGACGATTCGTCACCATCTACATCTACATCTACATCTACATCCGTACTCCGCAAGCCACCTGACGGTGTGTGGCGGAGGGTACCCTGAGTACCTCTATCGGTTCTCCCTTCTATTCCAGTCTCGTATTGTACGTGGAAAGAAGGACTGTCGGTATGCTTCTGTGTGGGCTCTAATTTCTCTGATTTTATCCTCATGGTCTCTTCGCGAGATATACGTAGGAGGGAGCAATATACTGCTTGACTCTTCGGTGAAGGTATGTTCTCGAAACTTCAACAAAAGCCCGTACCGAGCTACTGAGCGTCTCTCCTGCAGAGTCTTCCACTGGAGTTTATCTATCATCTCCGTAACGCTTTCGCAATTACTAAATGATCCTGTAACGAAGCGCGCTGCTCTCCGTTGGATCTTCTCTATCTCTTCTATCAACCCTACCTGGTGCGGATCCCACACTGCTGAGCAGTATTCAAGCATTGGGCGAACAAGCGTACTGTAACCTACTTCCTTTGTTGTCTGATTGCATTTCCTTAGGATTCTTCCAATGAATCTCAGTCTGGCATCTGCTTTACCGACGATCAACTTTATATGATCATTCCATTTTAAATCACTCCTAATGCGTTCTCCCAGATAATTTATGGAATTAACTGCTTCCAGTTGCTGACCTGCTATTTTGTAGCTAAATGATAAGGGACCTATCTTTCTATGTATTCGCATCACATTACACTTCGCTACATTGAGATTCAATTGCCATTCCGTGCACCATGCGTCAATTCGCTGCAGATCCTCCTGCATTTCAGTACAATTTTCCATTGTTGCAACCTCTCGATACACCACAGCATCATCTGCAAAAAGCCTCAGTGAACTTCCGATGTCATCCACCAGGTCATTTATGTATATTGTGAATAGCAACGGTCCTATGACACTCCCCTGCGGCACACCTGAAATCACTCTTACTTCGGAAGACTTCTCTCCATTGAGAATGACGTGCTGCGTTCTGTTATCTAGGAACTCCTCAATCCAATCACACAATTGATCTGATAGTCCGTATGCTCTTACTTTGTTTATTAAACGACTATGGGGAACTGTGTCAAACGCCTTGCGGAAGTCAAGGTGGAGTACACTCTGAAAGGAGTGACTATTACTCTCATATGACACACAACTAGTGTCGTATCGCTTCTATCAGACGCCACTGTAACAAGAAACGTGAAAGTGGCTGCGAAATTAGGACGAGGAGCTATGACGCACTCAAGGTATCTAGTGCAGCGTCACCTGGAGGACTGCATCACTAAAGTCTAGTAATCCCTGGCAGGCATAACGGTGACTCACTTAAGATACACAACTAGTGACATATCGGTTCTGGCAGACTGGACACAGTAACAAAATATATGAATCTGGGTGAGCATGTGTGACGAGTAACTATGACTCTCGTAATAGGCCAATGACTCAATACCTGGAGTATTGACTCAGATAACTCGAGGAACGCCTGGCAATAGTAACAATGACTTTCTTACGGTTCACAACTGGTGACAAATCCGTTCTGGCAGTCTGGCACCAGTAACAAAAATGAGACACAGCGTGAGCAACTGGGATGGGAAACAATGACTCTCTTAAGGTAGCCAATGATCGTCACCAGGAATATTGAGTCAGGAAACTCGAGTAACCCTTGGCTATAGTAACGATGACTTTCGTAGATTACACAACCTGTGACATATCGGTGCTGGCAGACTGGCCACAGTAACAAGAAACGTGAAACTGGCTGCGAAATTAGGACGAGGAGCTATGACGCACTCAAGGTAGCTAGTGCAGCGTGACCTGGAGGACTGCATCAGTAAAGGCTAGTAATCCCTGGCAGGCATAACGGTGACTCACTTAAGATACACAACTAGTGACATATCGGTTCTGGCAGACTGTCCACAGTAACAAAATATATGAATCTGGGTGAGCAACTGTGACGAGTAACTATGACTCTCGTAATAGGCCAATGACTCAATACCTGGAGTATTGACTCAGATAACTCGAGGAACGCCTTGCAATAGTAACAATGACTTTCTTACGGTTCACAACTGGTGACAAATCCGTTCTGGCAGTCTGGCACCAGTAACAAAAATGAGACACAGCGTGAGCAACTGGGATGGGTGACTATGACTCTCTTAAGGTAGCCAATGATCGTCACCAGGAATATTGAATCAGGAAACTCGAGTAACCCTTGTCTATAGTAACGATGACTTTCGTAGATTACACAACCTGTGACATATCGGTGCCAGCAGACTGGCCACAGTTACAATGTATTTTATTTGGGTGGTCAACCGACAGCAATATCTATTACCCTTCTGAGGTAACCGACGATTCGTCACCAGGTGGAGTACACTCTGAAAGCAGTGACTATTACTCTCATATGACACACAACTAGTATCGTATCGCTTCTATCAGACGCCACAGTAACAAGAAACGTGAAAGTGGCTGCGAAATTAGGACGAGGAGCTATGACGCACTCAAGGTATCTAGTGCAGCGTCACCTGGAGGACTGCATCACTATAGTCTAGTAATCCCTGGCAGGCATAACGGTGACTCACTTAAGATACACAACTAGTGACATATCGGTTCTGGCAGACTGGCCACAGTAACAAAATATATGAATCTGGGTGAGCAAGTGTGACGAGTAACTATGACTCTCGTAATAGGCCAATGACTCAATACCTGGAGTATTGACTCAGATAACTCGAGCAACGCCTAGCAATAGTAACAATGACTTTCTTACGGTTCACAACTGGTGACAAATCCGTTCTGGCAGTCTGGCACCAGTAACAAAAATAAGACACAGCGTGAGCAACTGGGATGGGTAACTATGACTCTCTTAAGGTAGCCAATGATCGTCACCAGGAATATTGAATCAGGAAACTCGAGTAACCCTTGGCTATAGTAACGATGACTTTCGTAGATTACACAACCTGTGACATATCGGTGCCAGCAGACTGGCCACAGTTACAATGTATTTTAATTTGGGTGGTCAACCGACAGCAATATCTACTACCCTTCTGAGGTAACCGACGATTCGTCACCAGGTGGAGTACACTCTGAAAGGAGTGACTGTTACTCTCATATGACACACAACTAGTGTCGTATCGCTTCTATCAGACGCCACAGTAACAAGAAACGTGAAAGTGGCTGCGAAATTAGGACGAGGAGCTATGACGCACTCAAGGTATCTAGTGCAGCGTCACCTGGAGGACTGCATCACTAAAGTCTAGTAATCCCTGGCAGGCATAACGGTGACTCACTTAAGATACACAACTAGTGACATATCGGTTCTGGCAGACTGGACACAGTAACAAAATATATGAATCTGGGTGAGCAAGTGTGACGAGTAACTATGACTCTCGTAATAGGCCAATGACTCAATACCTGGAGTATTGACTCAGATAACTCGAGGAACGCCTGGCAATAGTAACAATGACTTTCTTACGGTTCACAACTGGTGACAAATCTGTTCTGGCAGTCTGGCACCAGTATCAAAAATGAGACACAGCGTGAGCAACTGGGATGGGTAACAATGACTCTCTTAAGGTAGCCAATGATCGTCACCAGGAATATTGAGTCAGGAAACTCGAGTAACCCTTGGCTATAGTAACGATGACTTTCGTAGATTACACAACCTGTGACATATCGGTGCTGGCAGACTGGCCACAGTAACAAGAAACGTGAAACTGGCTGCGAAATTAGGACGAGGAGCTATGACGCACTCAAGGTAGCTAGTGCAGCGTGACCTGGAGGACTGCATCAGTAAAGGCTAGTAATCCCTGGCAGGCATAACGGTGACTCACTTAAGATACACAACTAGTGACATATCGGTTCTGGCAGACTGTCCACAGTAACAAAATATATGAATCTGGGTGAGCAACTGTGACGAGTAACTATGACTCTCGTAATAGGCCAATGACTCAATACCTGGAGTATTGACTCAGATAACTCGAGGAACGCCTTGCAATAGTAACAATGACTTTCTTACGGTTCACAACTGGTGACAAATCCGTTCTGGCAGTCTGGCACCAGTAACAAAAATGAGACACAGCGTGAGCAACTGGGATGGGTAACTATGACTCTCTTAAGGTAGCCAATGATCGTCACCAGGAATATTGAATCAGGAAACTCGAGTAACCCTTGTCTATAGTAACGATGACTTTCGTAGATTACACAACCTGTGACATATCGGTGCCAGCAGACTGGCCACAGTTACAATGTATTTTAATTTGGGTGGTCAACCGACAGCAATATCTATTACCCTTCTGAGGTAACCGACGATTCGTCACCAGGTGGAGTACACTCTGAAAGCAGTGACTATTACTCTCATATGACACACAACTAGTGTCGTATCGCTTCTATCAGACGCCACAGTAACAAGAAACGTGAAAGTGGCTGCGAAATTAGGACGAGGAGCTATGACGCACTCAAGGTATCTAGTGCAGCGTCACCTGGAGGACTGCATCACTATAGTCTAGTAATCCCTGGCAGGCATAACGGTGACTCACTTAAGATACACAACTAGTGACATATCGGTTCTGGCAGACTGGCCACAGTAACAAAATATATGAATCTGGGTGAGCAACTGTGACGAGTAACGATGACTCTCGTAATAGGCCAATGACTCAATACCTGGAGTATTGACTCAGATAACTCGAGCAACGCCTAGCAATAGTAACAATGACTTTCTTACGGTTCACAACTGGTGACAAATCCGTTCTGGCAGTCTGGCACCAGTAACAAAAATGAGACACAGCGTGAGCAACTGGGATGGGTAACTATGACTCTCTTAAGGTAGCCAATGATCGTCACCAGGAATATTGAATCAGGAAACTCGAGTAACCCTTGGCTATAGTAACGATGACTTTCTTAGATTACACAACCTGTGACATATCGGTGCCAGCAGACTGGCCACAGTTACAATGTATTTTAATTTGGGTGGTCAACCGACAGCAATATCTACTACCCTTCTGAGGTAACCGACGATTCGTCACCAGGTGGAGTACACTCTGAAAGGAGTGACTGTTACTCTCATATGACACACAACTAGTGTCGTATCGCTTCTATCAGACGCCACAGTAACAAGAAACGTGAAAGTGGCTGCGAAATTAGGACGAGGAGCTATGACGCACTCAAGGTATCTAGTGCAGCGTCACCTGGAGGACTGCATCACTAAAGTCTAGTAATCCCTGGCAGGCATAACGGTGACTCACTTAAGATACACAACTAGTGACATATCGGTTCTGGCAGACTGGCCACAGTAACAAAATATATGAATCTGGGTGAGCAAGTGTGACGAGTAACTATGACACTCGTAATAGGCCAATGACTCAATACCTGGAGTATTGACTCAGATAACTCGAGGAACGCCTGGCAATAGTAACAATGACTTTCTTACGGTTCACAACTGGTGACAAATCTGTTCTGGCAGTCTGGCACCAGTATCAAAAATGAGACACAGCGTGAGCAACTGGGATGGGTAACAATGACTCTCTTAAGGTAGCCAATGATCGTCACCAGGAATATTGAGTCAGGAAACTCGAGTAACCCTTGGCTATAGTAACGATGACTTTCGTAGATTACACAACCTGTGACATATCGGTGCTGGCAGACTGGCCACAGTAACAAGAAACGTGAAACTGGCTGCGAAATTAGGACGAGGAGCTATGATGCACTCAAGGTAGCTAGTGCAGCGTCACCTGGAGGACTGCATCAGTAAAGGCTAGTAATCCCTGGCAGGCATTACGATGACTCACTTAAGATACACAACTAGTGACATAGCGGTTCTGGCAGACTGGCCACAGTAACAAAATATATGAATCTGGGAGAGCAACTGTGACGAGTAACTATGACTCTCGTAATAGGCCAATGACTCAATACCTGGAGTATTGACTCAGATAACTCGAGAAACGCCTAGCAATAGTAACAATGACTTTTTTACGGTTCACAACTGGTGACAAATCCGTTCTGGCAGTCTGGCACCAGTAACAAAAATGAGACACAGCGTGAGCAACTGGGATGGGTAACTATGACTCTCTTAAGGTAGCCAATGATCGTCACCAGGAATATTGAATCAGGAAACTCGAGTAACCCTTGTCTATAGTAACGATGATTTTCGTAGATTACACAACCTGTGACATATCGGTGCTGGCAGACTGGCCACAGTTACAATGTATTTTAATTTGGGTGGTCAACCGACAGAAATATCTATTACCCTTCTGAGGTAACCGACGATTCGTCACCAGGTGGAGTACACTCTGAAAGCAGTGACTATTACTCTCATATGACACACAACTAGTGTCGTATCGCTTCTATCAGACGCCACAGTAACAAGAAACGTGAAAGTGGCTGCGAAATTAGGACGAGGAGCTATGACGCACTCAAGGTATCTAGTGCAGCGTCACCTGGAGGACTGCATCACTATAGTCTAGTAATCCCTGGCAGGCATAACGGTGACTCACTTAAGATACACAACTAGTGACATATCGGTTCTGGCAGACTGGCCACAGTAACAAAATATATGAATCTGGGTGAGCAAGTGTGACGAGTAACTATGACTCTCGTAATAGGCCAATGACTCAATACCTGGAGTATTGACTCAGATAACTCGAGCAACGCCTAGCAATAGTAACAATGACTTTCTTACGGTTCACAACTGGTGACAAATCCGTTCTGGCAGTCTGGCACCAGTAACAAAAATGAGACACAGCGTGAGCAACTGGGATGGGTAACTATGACTCTCTTAAGGTAGCCAATGATCGTCACTAGGAATATTGAATCAGGAAACTCGAGTAACACTTGGCTATAGTAACGATGACTTTCGTAGATTACACAACCTGTGACATATCGGTGCCAGCAGACTGGCCACAGTTACAATGTATTTTAATTTGGGTGGTCAACCGACAGCAATATCTATTACCCTTCTGAGGTAACCGACGATTCGTCACGAGGTGGAGTACACTCTGAAAGGAGTGACTGTTACTCTCATATGACACACAACTAGTGTCGTATCGCTTCTATCAGACGCCACAGTAACAAGAAACGTGAAAGTGGCTGCGAAATTAGGACGAGGAGCTATGATGCACTCAAGGTAGCTAGTGCAGCGTCACCTGGAGGACTGCATCAGTAAAGGCTAGTAATCCCTGGCAGGCATTACGATGACTCACTTAAGATACACAACTATTGACATAGCGGTTCTGGCAGACTGGCCACAGTAACAAAATATATGAATCTGGGAGAGCAACTGTGACGAGTAACTATGACTCTCGTAATAGGCCAATGACTCAATACCTGGAGTATTGACTCAGATAACTCGAGAAACGCCTAGCAATAGTAACAATGACTTTCTTACGGTTCACAACTGGTGACAAATCCGTTCTGGCAGTCTGGCACCAGTAACAAAAATGAGACACAGCGTGAGCAACTGGGATGGGTAACTATGACTCTCTTAAGGTAGCCAATGATCGTCACCAGGAATATTGAATCAGGAAACTCGAGTAACCCTTGTCTATAGTAACGATGACTTTCGTAGATTACACAACCTGTGACATATCGGTGCCAGCAGACTGGCCACAGTTACAATGTATTTTAATTTGGGTGGTCAACCGACAGCAATATCTATTACCCTTCTGAGGTAACCGACGATTCGTCACGAGGTGGAGTACACTCTGAAAGGAGTGACTGTTACTCTCATATGACACACAACTAGTGTCGTATCGCTTCTATCAGACGCCACAGTAACAAGAAACGTGAAAGTGGCTGCGAAATTAGGACGAGGAGCTATGATGCACTCAAGGTAGCTAGTGCAGCGTCACCTGGAGGACTGCATCAGTAAAGGCTAGTAATCCCTGGCAGGCATTACGATGACTCACTTAAGATACACAACTATTGACATAGCGGTTCTGGCAGACTGGCCACAGTAACAAAATATATGAATCTGGGAGAGCAACTGTGACGAGTAACTATGACTCTCGTAATAGGCCAATGACTCAATACCTGGAGTATTGACTCAGATAACTCGAGAAACGCCTAGCAATAGTAACAATGACTTTCTTACGGTTCACAACTGGTGACAAATCCGTTCTGGCAGTCTGGCACCAGTAACAAAAATGAGACACAGCGTGAGCAACTGGGATGGGTAACTATGACTCTCTTAAGGTAGCCAATGATCGTCACCAGGAATATTGAATCAGGAAACTCGAGTAACCCTTGGCTATAGAACGATGACTTTCGTAGATTACACAACCTGTGACATATCGGTGCTGGCAGACTGGACACAGTAACAAAAAACGTGAAACTGGCTGCGAAATTAGGACGAGAAGCTATGACGCACTCAAGGTAGCTAGTGCAGCGTGACCTGGAGGACTGCATCAGTAAAGGCTAGTAATCCCTGGCAGGCATAACGGTGACTCAGTTAAGATACACAACTAGTGACATATCGGTTCTGGCAGACTGTCCACAGTAACAAAATATATGAATCTGGGTGAGCAACTGTGACGAGTAACTATGACTCTCGTAATAGGCCAATGACTCAATACCTGGAGTATTGACTCAGATAACTCGAGGAACGCCTTGCAATAGTAACAATGACTTTCTTACGGTTCACAACTGGTGACAAATCCGTTCTGGCAGTCTGGCACCAGTAACAAAAATGAGACACAGCGTGAGCAACTGGGATGGGTAACTATGACTCTTTTAAGGTAGCCAATGATCGTCACCAGGAATATTGAATCAGGAAACTCGAGTAACCCTTGGCTATAGAACGATGACTTTCGTAGATTACACAACCTGTGACATATCGATGCTGGCAGACTGGCCACAGTTACAATGTATTTTAATTTGGGTGGTCAACCGACAGCAATATCTATTACCCTTCTGAGGTAACCAACGATTCGTCACCAGTTGGAGTACACTCTGAAAGGAGTGACTATTACTCTCATATGACACACAATTAGTGTCGTATCGCTTCTATCAGACGCTACAGCAACAAGAAACGTGAAAGTGGCTGCGAAATTAGGACGAGGAGCTATGACGCACTCAAGGTATCTAGTGCAGCGTCACCTGGAGGACTGCATCACTAAAGTCTAGTAATCCCTGGCAGGCATAACGGTGACTCACTTAAGATACACAACTAGTGACATATCGGTTCTGGCAGACTGGCCACAGTAACAAAATATATAAATCTGGATGAGCAACTGTGACGAGTAACGATGACTCTCGTAATAGGCCAATGACTCAATACCTGGAGTATTGACTCAGATAACTCGAGGGACGCCTTGCAATAGTAACAATGACTTTCTTACGGTTCACAACTGGTGACAAATCCGTTCTGGCAGTCTGGCACCAGTAACAAAAATGAGACACTGCATAAGCAACTGGGATTGGTAACTATGACTCTCTTAAGGTAGCCAATGATCGTCACCAGGAATATTGAATCAGGAAACTCGAGTAACCCTTGTCTATAGTAACGATGACTTTCGTAGATTACACAACCTGTGACATATCGGTGCCAGCAGACTGGCCACAGTTACAATGTATTTTAATTTGGGTGGTCAACCGACAGCAATATCTATTACCCTTCTGAGGTAACCGACGATTCGTCACCAGGTGGAGTACACTCTGAAAGGAGTGACTATTACTCTCATATGACACACAACTAGTGTCGTATCGCTTCTATCAGACGCTACAGCAACAAGAAACGTGAAAGTGGCTGCGAAATTAGGACGAGGAGCTATGACGCACTCAAGGTATCTAGTGCAGCGTCACCTGGAGGACTGCATCACTAAAGTCTAGTAATCCCTGGCAGGCATAACGGTGACTCAGTTAAGATACACAACTAGTGACATATCGGTTCTGGCAGACTGTCCACAGTAACAAAATATATGAATCTGGGTGAGCAACTGTGACGAGTAACTATGACTCTCGTAATAGGCCAATGACTCAATACCTGGAGTATTGACTCAGATAACTCGAGGAACGCCTTGCAATAGTAACAATGACTTTCTTACGGTTCACAACTGGTGACAAATCCGTTCTGGCAGTCTGGCACCAGTAACAAAAATGAGACACAGCGTGAGCAACTGGGATGGGTAACTATGACTCTTTTAAGGGAGCCAATGATCGTCACCAGGAATATTGAATCAGGAAACTCGAGTAACCCTTGGCTATAGAACGATGACTTTCGTAGATTACACAACCTGTGACATATCGATGCTGGCAGACTGGCCACAGTTACAATGTATTTTAATTTGGGTGGTCAACCGACAGCAATATCTATTACCCTTCTGAGGTAACCAACGATTCGTCACCAGTTGGAGTACACTCTGAAAGGAGTGACTATTACTCTCATATGACACACAATTAGTGTCGTATCGCTTCTATCAGACGCTACAGCAACAAGAAACGTGAAAGTGGCTGCGAAATTAGGACGAGGAGCTATGACGCACTCAAGGTATCTAGTGCAGCGTCACATGGAGGACTGCATCACTAAAGTCTAGTAATCCCTGGCAGGCATAACGGTGACTCACTTAAGATACACAACTAGTGACATATCGGTTCTGGCAGACTGGCCACAGTAACAAAATATATAAATCTGGATGAGCAACTGTGACGAGTAACGATGACTCTCGTAATAGGCCAATGACTCAATACCTGGAGTATTGACTCAGATAACTCGAGGGACGCCTTGCAATAGTAACAATGACTTTCTTACGGTTCACAACTGGTGACAAATCCGTTCTGGCAGTCTGGCACCAGTAACAAAAATGAGACACTGCATAAGCAACTGGGATTGGTAACTATGACTCTCTTAAGGTAGCCAATGATCGTCACCAGGAATATTGAATCAGGAAACTCGAGTAACCCTTGTCTATAGTAACGATGACTTTCGTAGATTACACAACCTGTGACATATCGGTGCCAGCAGACTGGCCACAGTTACAATGTATTTTAATTTGGGTGGTCAACCGACAGCAATATCTATTACCCTTCTGAGGTAACCGACGATTCGTCACCAGGTGGAGTACACTCTGAAAGGAGTGACTATTACTCTCATATGACACACAATTAGTGTCGTATCGCTTCTATCAGACGCTACAGCAACAAGAAACGTGAAAGTGGCTGCGAAATTAGGACGAGGAGCTATGACGCACTCAAGGTATCTAGTGCAGCGTCACCTGGAGGACTGCATCACTAAAGTCTAGTAATCCCTGGCAGGCATAACGGTGACTCACTTAAGATACACAACTAGTGACATATCGGTTCTGGCAGACTGTCCACAGAAACAAAATATATGAATCTGGGTGAGCAACTGTGACGAGTAACTATGACTCTCGTAATAGGCCAATGACTCAATACCTGGAGTATTGACTCAGATAACTCGAGGAACGCCTTGCAATAGTAACAATGACTTTCTTACGGTTCACAACTGGTGACAAATCCGTTCTGGCAGTCTGGCACCAGTAACAAAAATGAGACACAGCGTGAGCAACTGGGATGCGTAACTATGACTCTCTTAAGGTAGCCAATGATCGTCACCAGGAATATTGAATCAGGAAACTCGAGTAACCCTTGGCTATAGAACGATGACTTTCGTAGATTACACAACCTGTGACATATCGATGCTGGCAGACTGGCCACAGTTACAATGTATTTTAATTTGGGTGGTAAACCGACAGCAATATCTATTACCCTTCTAAGGTAACCAACGATTCGTCACCAGGTGGAGTACACTCTGAAAGGAGTGACTATGACTCTCATATGACACACAACTAGTGTCGTATCGCTTCTGGCAGACGCCACAATAACAAGAAACGTGAAAGTGGCTGCGAAATTAGGACGAGGAGCTATGACGCACTCAAGGTATCTAGTGCAGCGTCACCTGGAGGACTGCATCACTAAAGTCTAGTAATCCCTGGCAGGCATAACGGTGACTCACTTAAGATACACAACTAGTGACATATCGGTTCTGGCAGACTGGCCACAGTAACAAAATATATGAATCTGGGTGAGCAACTGTGACGAGTAACGATGACTCTCGTAATAGGCCAATGACTCAATACCTGGAGTATTGACTCAGATAACTCGAGGGACGCCTTGCAATAGTAACAATGACTTTCTGACGGTTCACAACTGATGACAAATCCGTTCTGGCAGTCTGGCACCAGTAACAAAAATGAGACACAGCGTGAGCAACTGGGATGGGTAACTATGACTCTCTTAAGGCAGCCAATGATCGTCACCAGGAATATTGAATCAGGAAACTCGAGTAACCCTTATCTATAGTAACGATGACTTTCGTAGATTACACAACCTGTGACATATCGGTGCCAGCAGACTGGCCACAGTTACAATGTATTTTAATTTGGGTGGTAAACCGACAGCAATATCTATTACCCTTCTGAGGTAACCAACGATTCGTCACCAGGTGGAGTACACTCTGAAAGGAGTGACTATGACTCTCATATGACACACAACTAGTGTCGTATCGCTTCTGGCAGACGCCACAGTAACAAGAAACGTGAAAGTGGCTGCGAAATTAGGACGAGGAGCTATGACGCACTCAAGGTATCTAGTGCAGCGTCACCTGGAGGACTGCATCACTAAAGTCTAGTAATCCCTGGCAGGCATAACGGTGACTCACTTAAGATACACAACTAGTGACATATCGGTTCTGGCAGACTGGCCACAGTAACAAAATATATGAATCTGGGTGAGCAACTGTGACGAGTAACGATGACTCTCGTAATAGGCCAATGACTCAATACCTGGAGTATTGACTCAGATAACTCGAAAAACGCCTTGCAATAGTAACAATGACTTTCTTGCGGTTCACAACTGGTGACAAATCCGTTCTGGCAGTCTGGCACCAGTAACAAAAATGAGACACAGCGTGAGCAACTGGGATGGGTAACTATGACTCTCTTAAGGTAGCCAATGATCGTCACCAGGAATATTGAATCAGGAAACTCGAGTAACCCTTGGCTATAGAACGATGACTTTCGTAGATTACACAAACTGTGACATATCGATGCTGGCAGACTGGCCACAGTTACAATGTCTTTTAATTTGGGTGGTAAACCGACAGCAATATCTATTACCCTTCTGAGGTAACCAACGATTCGTCACCAGGTGGAGTACACTCTGAAAGGAGTGACTATGACTCTCATATGACACACAACTAGTGTCGTATCGCTTCTGGCAGACGCCACAGTAACAAGAAACGTGAAAGTGGCTGCGAAATTAGAAGGCGGAGCTATGGCGCACTCAAGGTATCTAGTGCAGCGTCACCTGGAGGACTGCATCACTAAAGTCTAGTAATCCCTGGCAGGCATAACGGTGACTCACTTAAGATACACAACTAGTGACATATCGGTTCTGGCAGACTGGACACAGTAACAAAATATATGAATCTGGGTGAGCAACTGTGACGAGTAACGATGACTCTCGTAATAGGCCAATGACTCAATACCTGGAGTATTGACTCAGATAACTCGAGGGACGCCTTGCAATAGTAACAATGACTTTCTTACGGTTCACAACTGATGACAAATCCGTTCTGGCAGTCTGGCACCAGTAACAAAAATGAGACACAGCGTGAGCAACTGGGATGGGTAACTATGACTCTCTTAAGGCAGCCAATGATCGTCACCAGGAATATTGAATCAGGAAACTCGAGTAACCCTTGTCTATAGTAACGATGACTTTCGTAGATTACACAACCTGTGACATATCGGTGCCAGCAGACTGGCCACAGTTACAATGTATTTTAATTTGGGTGGTAAACCGACAGCAATATCTATTACCCTTCTGAGGTAACCAACGATTCGTCACCAGGTGGAGTACACTCTGAAAGGAGTGACTATGACTCTCATATGACACACAACTAGTGTCGTATCGCTTCTGGCAGACGCCACAGTAACAAGAAACGTGAAAGTGGCTGCGAAATTAGGACGAGGAGCTATGACGCACTCAAGGTATCTAGTGCAGCGTCACCTGGAGGACTGCATCACTAAAGTCTAGTAATCCCTGGCAGGCATAACGGTGACTCACTTAAGATACACAACTAGTGACATATCGGTTCTGGCAGACTGGCCACAGTAACAAAATATATGAATCTGGGTGAGCAACTGTGACGAGTAACGATGACTCTCGTAATAGGCCAATGACTCAATACCTGGAGTATTGACTCAGATAACTCGAAAAACGCCTTGCAATAGTAACAATGACTTTCTTGCGGTTCACAACTGGTGACAAATCCGTTCTGGCAGTCTGGCACCAGTAACAAAAATGAGACACAGCGTGAGCAACTGGGATGGGTAACTATGACTCTCTTAAGGTAGCCAATGATCGTCACCAGGAATATTGAATCAGGAAACTCGAGTAACCCTTGGCTATAGAACGATGACTTTCGTAGATTACACAACCTGTGACATATCGATGCTGGCAGACTGGCCACAGTTACAATGTATTTTAATTTGGGTGGTAAACCGACAGCAATATCTATTACCCTTCTGAGGTAACCAACGATTCGTCACCAGGTGGAGTACACTCTGAAAGGAGTGACTATGACTCTCATATGACACACAACTAGTGTCGTATCGCTTCTGGCAGACGCCACAGTAACAAGAAACGTGAAAGTGGCTGCGAAATTAGGACGAGGAGCTATGACGCACTCAAGGTATCTAGTGCAGCGTCACCTGGAGGACTGCATCACTAAAGTCTAGTAATCCCTGGCAGGCATAACGGTGACTCACTTAAGATACACAACTAGTGACATATCGGTTCTGGCAGACTGGACACAGTAACAAAATATATGAATCTGGGAGAGCAACTGTGACGAGTAACTATGACTCTCGTAATAGGCCAATGACTCAATACCTGGAGTATTGACTCAGATAACTCGAGGAACGCCTTGCAATAGTAACAATGACTTTCTTACGGTTCACAACTGGTGACAAATCCGTTCTGGCAGTCTGGCACCAGTAACAAAAATGAGACACAGCGTGAGCAACTGGGATGGGTAACTATGACTCTCTTAAGGTAGCCAATGATAGTCACCAGGAATATTGAATCAGGAAACTCGAGTAACCCTTGGCTATAGTAACGATGACTTTCGTAGATTACACAACCTGTGACATATTGATGCTGGCAGACTGGCCACAGTTACAATGTATTTTAATTTGGGTGGTAAACCGACAGCAATATCTATTACCCTTCTGAGGTAACCAACGATTCGTCACCAGGTGGAGTACACTCTGAAAGGAGTGACTATGACTCTCATATGACACACAACTAGTGTCGTATCGCTTCTGGCAGACGCCACAGTAACAAGAAACCTGAAAGTGGCTGCGAAATTAGGACGAGGAGCTATGACGCACTCAAGGTATCTAGTGCAGCGTCACCTGGAGTACTGCATCACTAAAGTCTAGTAATCCCTGGCAGGCATATCGGTGACTCACTTAAGATACACAACTAGTGACATATCGGTTCTGGCAGACTGGCCACAGTAACAAAATATATGAATCTGGGTGAGCAACTGTGACGAGTAACGATGACTCTCGTAATAGGCCAATGACTCAATACCTGGAGTATTGACTCAGATAACTCGAGGAACGCCTTGCAATAGTAACAATGACTTTCTTGCGGTTCACAACTGGTGACAAATCCGTTCTGGCAGTCTGGCACCAGTAACAAAAATGAGACACAGCGTGAGCAACTGGGATGTTTAACTATGACTCTCTTAAGGTAGCCAATGATCGTCACCAGGAATATTGAATCAGGAAACTCGAGTAACCCTTGGCTATAGAACGATGACTTTCGTAGATTACACAACCTGTGACATATCGATGCTGGCAGACTGGCCACAGTTACAATGTATTTTAATTTGGGTGGTAAACCGACAGCAATATCTATTACCCTTCTAAGGTAACCAACGATTCGTCACCAGGTGGAGTACACTCTGAAAGGAGTGACTATGACTCTCATATGACACACAACTAGTGTCGTATCGCTTCTGGCAGACGCCACAGTAACAAGAAACGTGAAAGTGGCTGCGAAATTAGGACGAGGAGCTATGACGCACTCAAGGTATCTAGTGCAGCGGCACCTGGAGGACTGCATCACTAAAGTCTAGTAATCCCTGGCAGGCATAACGGTGACTCACTTAAGATACACAACTAGTGACATATCGGTTCTGGCAGACTGGACACAGTAACAAAATATATGAATCTGGGTGAGCAACTGTGACGAGTAACGATGACTCTCGTAATAGGCCAATGACTCAATACCTGGAGTATTGACTCAGATAACTCGAGGAACGCCTTGCAATAGTAACAATGACTTTCTTACGGTTCACAACTGGTGACAAATCCGTTCTGGCAGTCTGGCACCAGTAACAAAAATGAGACACAGCGTGAGCAACTGGGATGCGTAACTATGACTCTTTTAAGGTAGCCAATGATCGTCACCAGGAATATTGAATCAGGAAACTCGAGTAACCCTTGGCTATAGAACGATGACTTTCGTAGATTACACAACCTGTGACATATCGGTGCCAGCAGACTGGCCACAGTTACAATGTATTTTAATTTGGGTGGTAAACCGACAGCAATATCTATTACCCTTCTGAGGTAACCAACGATTCGTCACCAGGTGGAGTACACTCTGAAAGGAGTGACTATGACTCTCATATGACACACAACTAGTGTCGTATCGCTTCTGGCAGACGCCACAGTAACAAGAAACGTGAAAGTGGCTGCGAAATTAGGACGAGGAGCTATGACGCACTCAAGGTATCTAGTGCAGCGTCACCTGGAGGACTGCATCACTAAAGTCTAGTAATCCCTGGCAGGCATAACGGTGACTCACTTAAGATACACAACTAGTGACATATCGGTTCTGGCAGACTGGCCACAGTAACAAAATATATGAATCTGGGTGAGCAACTGTGACGAGTAACGATGACTCTCGTAATAGGCCAATGACTCAATACCTGGAGTATTGACTCAGATAACTCGAAAAACGCCTTGCAATAGTAACAATGACTTTCTTGCGGTTCACAACTGGTGACAAATCCGTTCTGGCAGTCTGGCACCAGTAACAAAAATGAGACACAGCGTGAGCAACTGGGATGGGTAACTATGACTCTCTTAAGGTAGCCAATGATCGTCACCAGGAATATTGAATCAGGAAACTCGAGTAACCCTTGGCTATAGAACGATGACTTTCGTAGATTACACAAACTGTGACATATCGATGCTGGCAGACTGGCCACAGTTACAATGTATTTTAATTTGGGTGGTAAACCGACAGCAATATCTATTACCCCTCTGAGGTAACCAACGATTCGTCACCAGGTGGAGTACACTCTGAAAGGAGTGACTATGACTCTCATATGACACACAACTAGTGTCGTATCGCTTCTGGCAGACGCCACAGTAACAAGAAACGTGAAAGTGGCTGCGAAATTAGGACGAGGAGCTATGACGCACTCAAGGTATCTAGTGCAGCGTCACCTGGAGGACTGCATCACTAAAGTCTAGTAATCCCTGGCAGGCATAACGGTGACTCACTTAAGATACACAACTAGTGACATATCGGTTCTGGCAGACTGGACACAGTAACAAAATATATGAATCTGGGTGAGCAACTGTGACGAGTAACGATGACTCTCGTAATAGGCCAATGACTCAATACCTGGAGTATTGACTCAGATAACTCGAGGGACGCCTTGCAATAGTAACAATGACTTTCTTACGGTTCACAACTGATGACAAATCCGTTCTGGCAGTCTGGCACCAGTAACAAAAATGAGACACAGCGTGAGCAACTTGGATGGGTAACTATGACTCTCTTAAGGCAGCCAATGATCGTCACCAGGAATATTGAATCAGGAAACTCGAGTAACCCTTGTCTATAGTAACGATGACTTTCGTAGATTACACAACCTGTGACATATCGGTGCCAGCAGACTGGCCACAGTTACAATGTATTTTAATTTGGGTGGTAAACCGACAGCAATATCTATTACCCTTCTGAGGTAACCAACGATTCGTCACCAGGTGGAGTACACTCTGAAAGGAGTGACTATGACTCTCATATGACACACAACTAGTGTCGTATCGCTTCTGGCAGACGCCACAGTAACAAGAAACGTGAAAGTGGCTGCGAAATTAGGACGAGGAGCTATGACGCACTCAAGGTATCTATTGCAGCGTCACCTGGAGGACTGCATCACTAAAGTCTAGTAATCCCTGGCAGGCATAACGGTGACTCACTTAAGATACACAACTAGTGACATATCGGTTCTGGCAGACTGGCCACAGTAACAAAATATATGAATCTGGGTGAGCAACTGTGACGAGTAACGATGACTCTCGTAATAGGCCAATGACTCAATACCTGGAGTATTGACTCAGATAACTCGAAAAACGCCTTGCAATAGTAACAATGACTTTCTTGCGGTTCACAACTGGTGACAAATCCGTTCTGGCAGTCTGGCACCAGTAACAAAAATGAGACACAGCGTGAGCAACTGGGATGTGTAACTATGACTCTCTTAAGGTAGCCAATGATCGTCACCAGGAATATTGAATCAGGAAACTCGAGTAACCCTTGGCTATAGAACGATGACTTTCGTAGATTACACAAACTGTGACATATCGATGCTGGCAGACTGGCCACAGTTACAATGTATTTTAATTTGGGTGGTAAACCGACAGCAATATCTATTACCCTTCTGAGGTAACCAACGATTCGTCACCAGGTGGAGTACACTCTGAAAGGAGTGACTATGACTCTCATATGACACACAACTAGTGTCGTATCGCTTCTGGCAGACGCCACAGTAACAAGAAACGTGAAAGTGGCTGCGAAATTAGGACGAGGAGCTATGACGCACTCAAGGTATCTAGTGCAGCGTCACCTGGAGGACTGCATCACTAAAGTCTAGTAATCCCTGGCAGGCATAACGGTGACTCACTTAAGATACACAACTAGTGACATATCGGTTCTGGCAGACTGGCCACAGTAACAAAATATATGAATCTGGGTGAGCAACTGTGACGAGTAACGATGACTCTCGTAATAGGCCAATGACTCAATACCTGGAGTATTGACTCAGATAACTCGAAAAACGCCTTGCAATAGTAACAATGACTTTCTTGCGGTTCACAACTGGTGACAAATCCGTTCTGGCAGTCTGGCACCAGTAACAAAAATGAGACACAGCGTGAGCAACTGGGATGGGTAACTATGACTCTCTTAAGGTAGCCAATGATCGTCACCAGGAATATTGAATCAGGAAACTCGAGTAACCCTTGGCTATAGAACGATGACTTTCGTAGATTACACAAACTGTGACATATCGATGCTGGCAGACTGGCCACAGTTACAATGTATTTTAATTTGGGTGGTAAACCGACAGCAATATCTATTACCCTTCTGAGGTAACCAACGATTCGTCACCAGGTGGAGTACACTCTGAAAGGAGTGACTATGACTCTCATATGACACACAACTAGTGTCGTATCGCTTCTGGCAGACGCCACAGTAACAAGAAACGTGAAAGTGGCTGCGAAATTAGGACGAGGAGCTATGACGCACTCAAGGTATCTAGTGCAGCGTCACCTGGAGGACTGCATCACTAAAGTCTAGTAATCCCTGGCAGGCATAACGGTGACTCACTTAAGATACACAACTAGTGACATATCGGTTCTGGCAGACTGGACACAGTAACAAAATATATGAATCTGGGAGAGCAACTGTGACGAGTAACTATGACTCTCGTAATAGGCCAATGACTCAATACCTGGAGTATTGACTCAGATAACTCGAGGAACGCCTTGCAATAGTAACAATGACTTTCTTACGGTTCACAACTGGTGACAAATCCGTTCTGGCAGTCTGGCACCAGTAACAAAAATGAGACACAGCGTGAGCAACTGGGATGGGTAACTATGACTCTCTTAAGGTAGCCAATGATAGTCACCAGGAATAATGAATCAGGAAACTCGAGTAACCCTTGGCTATAGTAACGATGACTTTCGTAGATTACACAACCTGTGACATATTGATGCTGGCAGACTGGCCACAGTTACAATGTATTTTAATTTGGGTGGTAAACCGACAGCAATATCTATTACCCTTCTGAGGTAACCAACGATTCGTCACCAGGTGGAGTACACTCTGAAAGGAGTGACTATGACTCTCATATGACACACAACTAGTGTCGTATCGCTTCTGGCAGACGCCACAGTAACAAGAAACGTGAAAGTGGCTGCGAAATTAGGACGAGGAGCTATGACGCACTCAAGGTATCTAGTGCAGCGTCACCTGGAGGACTGCATCACTAAAGTCTAGTAATCCCTGGCAGGCATAACGGTGACTCACTTAAGATACACAACTAGTGACATATCGGTTCTGGCAGACTGGCCACAGTAACAAAATATATGAATCTGGGTGAGCAACTGTGACGAGTAACGATGACTCTCGTAATAGGCCAATGACTCAATACCTGGAGTATTGACTCAGATAACTCGAAAAACGCCTTGCAATAGTAACAATGACTTTCTTGCGGTTCACAACTGGTGACAAATCCGTTCTGGCAGTCTGGCACCAGTAACAAAAATGAGACACTGCATAAGCAACTGGGATTGGTAACTATGACTCTCTTAAGGTAGCCAATGATCGTCACCAGGAATATTGAATCAGGAAACTCGAGTAACCCTTGTCTATAGTAACGATGACTTTCGTAGATTACACAACCTGTGACATATCGGTGGCAGCAGACTGGCCACAGTTACAATGTATTTTAATTTGGGTGGTCAACCGACAGCAATATCTATTACCCTTCTGAGGTAACCAACGATTCTTCACCAGGTGGAGTACACTCTGAAAGGAGTGACTATGACTCTCATATGACACACAACTAGTGTCGTATCGCTTCTGGCAGACGCCACAGTAACAAGAAACGTGAAAGTGGCTGCGAAATTAGGACGAGGAGCTATGACGCACTCAAGGTAGCTAGTGCAGCGTGACCTGGAGGACTGCATCAGTAAAGGCTAGTAATCCCTGGCAGGCATAACGGTGACTCACTTAAGATACACAACTAGTGACATATCGGTTCTGGCAGACTGGCCACAGTAACAAAATATATGAATCTGGGTGAGCAACTGTGACGAGTAACTATGACTCTCGTAATAGTCCAATGACTCAATACCTGGAGTATTGACTCAGATAACTCGAGGAACGCCTTGCAATAGTAACAATGACTTTCTTACGGTTCACTACTGGTGACAAATCCGTTCTGGCAGTCTGGCACCAGTAACAAAAATGAGACACAGCGTGAGCAACTGGGTTGGGTAACTATGACTCTCTTAAGGTAGCCAATGATCGTCACCAGGAATATTGAATCAGGAAACTCGAGTAACCCTTGGCTATAGAACGATGACTTTCGTAGATTACACAACCTGTGACATATCGATGCTGGCAGACTGGCCACAGTTACAATGTATTTTAATTTGGGTGGTCAACCGACAGCAATATCTATTACCCTTCTGAGGTAACCAACGATTCGTCACCAGGTGGAGTACACTCTGAAAGGAGTGACTATGACTCTCATATGACACACAACTAGTGTCGTATCGCTTCTGGCAGACGCCACAGTAACAAGAAACGTGAAAGTGGCTGCGAAATTAGGACGAGGAGCTATGACGCACTCAAGGTATCTAGTGCAGCGTCACCTGGAGGACTGCATCACTAAAGTCTAGTAATCCCTGGCAGGCATAACGGTGACTCACTTAAGATACACAACTAGTGACATATCGGTTCTGGCAGACTGGCCACAGTAACAAAATATATGAATCTGGGTGAGCAACTGTGACGAGTAACTATGACTCTCGTAATAGGCCAATGACTCAATACCTGGAGTATTGACTCAGATAACTCGAGGAACGCCTTGCAATAGTAACAATGACTTTCTTACGGTTCACAACTGGTGACAAATCCGTTCTGGCAGTCAGGCACCAGTAACAAAAATGAGACACTGCGTAAGCAACTGGGATTGGTAACTATGACTCTCTTAAGGTAGCCAATGATCGTCACCAGGAATATTGAATCAGGAAACTCGAGTAACCCTTGTCTATAGTAACGATGACTTTCGTAGATTACACAACCTGTGACATATCGGTGCCAGCAGACTGGCCACAGTTACAATGTATTTTAATTTGGGTGGTCAACCGACAGCAATATCTATTACCCTTCTGAGGTAACCGACGATTCGTCACCAGGTGGAGTACACTCTGAAAGGAGTGACTATTACTCTCATATGACACACAACTAGTGTCGTATCGCTTCTATCAGACGCCACAGTAACAAGAAACGTGAAAGTGGCTGCGAAATTAGGACGAGGAGCTATGACGCACTCAAGGTATCTAGTGCAGCGTCACCTGGAGGACTGCATCACTAAAGTCTAGTAATCCCTGTCAGGCATAACGGTGACTCACTTAAGATACACAACTAGTGACATATCGGTTCTGGCAGACTGGCCACAGTAACAAAATATATGAATCTGGGTGAGCAACTGTGACGAGTAACGATGACTCTCGTAATAGGCCAATGACTCAATACCTGGAGTATTGACTCAGATAACTCGAGGAACGCCTTGCAATAGTAACAATGACTTTCTTACGGTTCACAACTGGTGACAAATCCGTTCTGGCAGTCTGGCACCAGTAACAAAAATGAGACACTGCATAAGCAACTGGGATGGGTAACTATGACTCTCTTAAGGTAGCCAATGATCGTCACCAGGAATATTGAATCAGGAAACTCGAGTAACCCTTGGCTATAGAACGATGACTTTCGTAGATTACACAACCTGTGACATATCGATGCTGGCAGACTGGCCACAGTTACAATGTATTTTAATTTGGGTGGTCAACCGACAGCAATATCTATTACCCTTCTGAGGTAACCAACGATTCGTTACCAGGTGGAGTACACTCTGAAAGGAGTGACTATGACTCTCATATGACACAAAACTAGTGTCGTATCGCTTCTGGCAGACGCCACAGTAACAAGAAACGTGAAACTGGCTGCGAAATTAGGACGAGGAGCTATGACGCACTCAAGGTAGCTAGTGCAGCGACACCTGGAGGACTGCATCAGTAAAGGCTAGTAATCCCTGGCAGGCATAACGGTGACTCACTTAAGATACACAACTAGTGACATATCGGTTCTGGCAGACTGGCCACAGTAACAAAATATATGAATCTGGGTGAGCAAGTGTGACGAGTAACTATGACTCTCGTAATAGGCCAATGACTCAATACCTGGAGTATTGACTCAGATAACTCGAGCAACGCCTAGCAATAGTAACAATGACTTTCTTACGGTTCACAACTGGTGACAAATCCGTTCTGGCAGTCTGGCACCAGTAACAAAAATGAGACACAGCGTGAGCAACTGGGATGGGTAACTATGACTCTCTTAAGGTAGCCAATGATCGTCACCAGGAATATTGAATCAGGAAACTCGAGTAACCCTTGTCTATAGTAACGATGACTTTCGTACATTACGCAACCTGTGACATATCGGTGCCAGCAGACTGGCCACAGTTACAATGTATTTTAATTTGGGTGGTCAACCGACAGCAATATCTATTACCCTTCTGAGGTAACCAACGATTCGTCACCAGGTGGAGTACACTCTGAAAGGAGTGACTATGACTCTCATATGACACACAACTAGTGTCGTATCGCTTCTGGCAGACGCCACAGTAACAAGAAACGTGAAACTGGCTGCGAAATTAGGACGAGGAGCTATGACGCACTCAAGGTAGCTAGTGCAGCGTCACCTGGAGGACTGCATCAGTAAAGGCTAGTAATCCGTGGCAGGCATTACGATGACTCACTTAAGATACACAACTAGTGACATATCGGTTCTGGCAGACTGGCCACAGTAACAAAATATATGAATCTGGGAGAGCAACTGTGACGAGTAACTATGACTCTTGTAATAGGCCAATGACTCAATACCTGGAGTATTGACTCAGATAACTCGAGGAACGCCTAGCAATAGTAACAATGACTTTCTTACGGTTCACAACTGGTGACAAATCCGTTCTGGCAGTCTGGCACCAGTAACAAAAATGAGACACAGCGTGAGCAACTGGGATGGGTAACTATGACACTCTTAAGGTAGCCAATGATCGTCACCAGGAATATTGAATCAGGAAACTTGAGTAACCCTTGTCTATAGTAACGATGACTTTCGTAGATTACACAACCTGTGACATATCGGTGCCAGCAGACTGGCCACAGTTACAATGTATTTTAATTTGGGTGGTCAACCGACAGCAATATCTATTACCCTTCTGAGGTAACCGACGATTCGTCACCAGGTGGAGTACACTCTGAAAGGAGTGACTATTACTCTCATATGACACACAACTAGTGTCGTATCGCTTCTATCAGACGCCACAGTAACAAGAAACGTGAAAGTGGCTGCGAAATTAGGACGAGGAGCTATGACGCACTCAAGGTATCTAGTGCAGCGTCACCTGGAGGACTGCATCACTAAAGTCTAGTAATCCCTGGCAGGCATAACGGTGACTCACTTAAGATACACAACTAGTGACATATCGGTTCTGGCAGACTGGCCACAGTAACAAAATATATGAATCTGGGTGAGCAAGTGTGACGAGTAACTATGACTCTCGTAATAGGCCAATGACTCAATACCTGGAGTATTGACTCAGATAACTCGAGGAACGCCTTGCAATAGTAACAATGACTTTCTTACGGTTCACAACTGGTGACAAATCCGTTCTGGCAGTCTGGCACCAGTAACAAAAATGAGACACAGCGTGAGCAACTGGGATGGGTAACTATGACTCTCTTAAGGTAGCCAATTATCGTCACCAGGAATATTGAGTCAGGAAACTCGAGTAACCCTTGTCTATAGTAACGATGACTTTCGTAGATTACACAACCTGTGACATATCGGTGCCAGCAGACTGGCCACAGTTACAATGTATTTTAATTTGGGTGGTCAACCGACTGCAATATCTATTACCCTTCTGAGGTAACCGACGATTCGTCACCAGGTGGAGTACACTCTGAAAGGAGTGACTATTACTCTCATATGACACACAACTAGTGTCGTATCGCTTCTATCAGACGCCACAGTAACAAGAAACGTGAAAGTGGCTGCGAAATTAGGACGAGGATCTATGACGCACTCAAGGTAGCTAGTGCAGCGTCACCTGGAGGACTGCATCAGTAAAGGCTAGTAATCCCTGGCAGGCATTACGATGACTCACTTAAGATACACAACTAGTGACATATCGGTTCTGGCAGACTGGCCACAGTAACAAAATATATGAATCTGGGAGAGCAACTGTGACGAGTAACTATGACTCTCGTAATAGGCCAATGACTCAATACCTGGAGTATTGACACAGATAACTCGAGAAACGCCTAGCAATAGTAACAATGACTTTCTTACGGTTCACAACTGGTGACAAATCCGTTCTGGCAGTCTGGCACCAGTAACAAAAATGAGACACAGCGTGAGCAACTGGGATGGGTAACTATGACTCTCTTAAGGCAGCCAATGATCGTCACCAGGAATATTGAATCAGGAAACTCGAGTAACCCTTGTCTATAGTAACGATGACTTTCGTAGATTACACAACCTGTGACATATCGGTGCCAGCAGACTGGCCACAGTTACAATGTATTTTAATTTGGGTGGTCAACCGACAGCAATATCTATTACCCTTCTGAGGTAACCGACGATTCGTCACCAGGTGGAGTACACTCTGAAAGGAGTGACTATTACTCTCATATGACACACAACTAGTGTCGTATCGCTTCTATCAGACGCCACAGTAACAAGAAACGTGAAAGTGGCTGCGAAATTAGGACGAGGAGCTATGACGCACTCAAGGTAGCTAGTGCAGCGTCACCTGGAGGACTGCATCAGTAAAGGCTAGTAATCCCTGGCAGGCATTACGATGACTCACTTAAGATACACAACTAGTGACATATCGGTTCTGGCAGACTGTCCACAGTAACAAAATATATGAATCTGGGTGAGCAACTGTGACGAGTAACTATGACTCTCGTAATAGGCCAATGACTCAATACCTGGAGTATTGACTCAGATAACTCGAGGAACGCCTTGCAATAGTAACAATGACTTTCTTACGGTTCACAACTGGTGACAAATCCGTTCTGGCAGTCTGGCACCAGTAACAAAAATGAGACACAGCGTGAGCAACTGGGATGCGTAACTATGACTCTCTTAAGGTAGCCAATGATCGTCACCAGGAATATTGAATCAGGAAACTCGAGTAACCCTTGGCTATAGAACGATGACTTTCGTAGATTACACAACCTGTGACATATCGATGCTGGCAGACTGGCCACAGTTACAATGTATTTTAATTTGGGTGGTAAACCGACAGCAATATCTATTACCCTTCTGAGGTAACCAACGATTCGTCACCAGGTGGAGTACACTCTGAAAGGAGTGACTATGACTCTCATATGACACACAACTAGTGTCGTATCGCTTCTGGCAGACGCCACAGTAACAAGAAACGTGAAAGTGGCTGCGAAATTAGGACGAGGAGCTGTGACGCACTCAAGGTATCTAGTGCAGCGTCACCTGGAGGACTGCATCACTAAAGTCTAGTAATCCCTGGCAGGCATAACGGTGACTCACTTAAGATACACAACTAGTGACATATCGGTTCTGGCAGACTGGCCACAGTAACAAAATATATGAATCTGGGTGAGCAACTGTGACGAGTAACGATGACTCTCGTAATAGGCCAATGACTCAATACCTGGAGTATTGAATCAGATAACTCGAGGGACGCCTTGCAATAGTAACAATGACTTTCTTACGGTTCACAACTGGTGACAAATCCGTTCTGGCAGTCTGGCACCAGTAACAAAAATGAGACACTGCATAAGCAACTGGGATTGGTAACTATGACTCTCTTAAGGTAGCCAATGATCGTCACCAGGAATATTGAATCAGGAAACTCGAGTAACCCTTGTCTATAGTAACGATGACTTTCGTAGATTACACAACCTGTGACATATCGGTGCCAGCAGACTGGCCACAGTTACAATGTATTTTAATTTGGGTGGTCAACCGACAACAATATCTATTACCCTTCTGAGGTAAGCGACGATTCGTCACCAGGTGGAGTACACTCTGAAAGGAGTGACTATTACTCTCATATAACACACAACTAGTGTCGTATCGCTTCTATCAGACGCCACAGTAACAAGAAACGTGAAAGTGGCTGCGAAATTAGGACGAGGAGCTATGACGCACTCAAGGTAGCTAGTGCAGCGTCACCTGGAGGACTGCATCAGTAAAGGCTAGTAATCCCTGGCAGCATTACGATAACTCACTTAAGATACACAACTAGTGACATATCGGTTCTGGCAGACTGGCCACAGTAACAAAATATATGAATCTGGGAGAGCAACTGTGACGAGTAACTATGACTCTCGTATTAGGCCAATGACTCAATACCTGGAGTATTGACTCAGATAACTCGAGAAACGCCTAGCAATAGTAACAATGACTTTCTTACGGTTCACAACTGGTGACAAATCCGTTCTGGCAGTCTGGCACCAGTAACAAAAATGAGACACAGCGTGAGCAACTGGGATGGGTAACTATGACTCTCTTAAGGCAGCCAATGATCGTCACCAGGAATATTGAATCAGGAAACTCGAGTAACCCTTGTCTATAGTAACGATGACTTTCGTAGATTACACAACCTGTGACATATCGGTGCCAGCAGACTGGCCACAGTTACAATGTATTTTAATTTGGGTGGTCAACCGACAGCAATATCTATTACCCTTCTGAGGTAACCGACGATTCGTCACCAGGTGGAGTACACTCTGAAAGGAGTGACTATTACTCTCATATGACACACAACTAGTGTCGTATCGCTTCTATCAGACGCCACAGTAACAAGAAACGTGAAAGTGGCTGCGAAATTAGGACGAGGAGCTATGACGCACTCAAGGTATCTAGTGCAGCGTCACCTGGAGGACTGCATCACTAAAGTCTAGTAATCCCTGGCAGGCATAACGGTGACTCACTTAAGATACACAACTAGTGACATATCGGTTCTGGCAGACTGGACGCAGTAACAAAATATATGAGTCTGGGAGAGCAACTGTGACGAGTAACTATGACTCTCGTAATAGGCCAATGACTCAATACCTGGAGTATTGACTCAGATAACTCGAGGAACGCCTTGCAATAGTAACAATGACTTTCTTACGGTTCACAACTGGTGACAAATCCGTTCTGGCAGTCTGGCACCAGTAACAAAAATGAGACACAGCGTGAGCAACTGGGATGGGTAACTATGACTCTCTTAAGGTAGCCAATGATCGTCACCAGGAATATTGAATCAGGAAACTCGAGTAACCCTTGGCTATAGAACGATGACTTTCGTAGATTACACAACCTGTGACATATCGATGCTGGCAGACTGGCCACAGTTACAATGTATTTTAATTTGGGTGGTAAACCGACAGCAATATCTATTACCCTTCTGAGGTAACCAACGATTCGTCACCAGGTGGAGTACACTCTGAAAGGAGTGACTATGACTCTCATATGACACACAACTAGTGTCGTATCGCTTCCTGCAGACGCCACAGTAACAAGAAACGTGAAAGTGGCTGCGAAATTAGGACGAGGAGCTATGACGCACTCAAGGTACCTAGTGCAGCGTCACCTGGAGGACTGCATCACTAAAGTCTAGTAATCCCAGCAGGCATAACGGTGACTCACTTAAGATACACAACTAGTGACATATCGGTTCTGGCAGACTGGCCACAGTAACAAAATATATGAATCTGGGTGAGCAACTGTGACGAGTAACGATGACTCTCGTAATAGGCCAATGACTCAATACCTGGAGTATTGACTCAGATAACTCGAGGAACGCCTTGCAATAGTAACAATGACTTTCTTGCGGTTCACAACTGGTGACAAATCCGTTCTGGCAGTCTGGCACCAGTAACAAAAATGAGACACTGCATAAGCAACTGGGATTGGTAACTATGACTCTCTTAAGGTAGCCAATGATCGTCACCAGGAATATTGAGTCAGGAAACTCGAGTAACCCTTGGCTATAGTAACGATGACTTTCGTAGATTACACAACCTGTGACATATCGGTGCTGGCAGACTGGCCACAGTAACAAGAAACGTGAAACTGGCTGCGAAATTAGGACGAGGAGCTATGACGCACTCAAGGTAGCTAGTGCAGCGTGACCTGGAGGACTGCATCAGTAAAGGCTAGTAATCCCTGGCAGGCATAACGGTGACTCACTTAAGATACACAACTAGTGACATATCGGTTCTGGCAGACTGGCCACAGTAACAAAATATATGAATCTGGGTGAGCAACTGTGACGAGTAACTATGACTCTCGTAATAGTCCAATGACTCAATACCTGGAGTATTGACTCAGATAACTCGAGGAATGCCTTGCAATAGTAACAATGACTTTCTTACGGTTCACTACTGGTGACAAATCCGTTCTGGCAGTCTGGCACCAGTAACAAAAATGAGACACAGCGTGAGCAACTGGGTTGGGTAACTATGACTCTCTTAAGGTAGCCAATGATCGTCACCAGGAATATTGAATCAGGAAACTCGAGTAACCCTTGGCTATAGAACGATGACTTTCGTAGATTACACAACCTGTGACATATCGATGCTGGCAGACTGGCCACAGTTACAATGTATTTTAATTTGGGTGGTCAACCGACAGCAATATCTATTACCCTTCTGAGGTAACCAACGATTCGTCACCAGGTGGAGTACACTCTGAAAGGAGTGACTATGACTCTCATATGACACACAACTAGTGTCGTATCGCTTCTGGCAGACGCCACAGTAACAAGAAACGTGAAAGTGGCTGCGAAATTAGGACAAGGAGCTATGACGCACTCAAGGTATCTAGTGCAGCGTCACCTGGAGGACTGCATCACTAAAGTCTAGTAATCCCTGGCAGGCATAACGGTGACTCACTTAAGATACACAACTAGTGACATATCGGTTCTGGCAGACTGGCCACAGTAACAAAATATATGAATCTGGGTGAGCAACTGTGACGAGTAACTATGACTCTCGTAATAGGCCAATGACTCAATACCTGGAGTATTGACTCAGATAACTCGAGGAACGCCTTGCAATAGTAACAATGACTTTCTTACGGTTCACAACTGGTGACAAATCCGTTCTGGCAGTCAGGCACCAGTAACAAAAATGAGACACTGCGTAAGCAACTGGGATTGGTAACTATGACTCTCTTAAGGTAGCCAATGATCGTACCCAGGAATATTGAATCAGGAAACTCGAGTAACCCTTGTCTATAGTAACGATGACTTTCGTAGATTACACAACCTGTGACATATCGGTGCCAGCAGACTGGCCACAGTTACAATGTATTTTAATTTGGGTGGTCAACCGACAGCAATATCTATTACCCTTCTGAGGTAAGCGACGATTCGTCACCAGGTGGAGTACACTCTGAAAGGTGTGACTATTACTCTCATATGACACACAACTTGTGTCTTATCGCTTCTATCAGACGCCACAGTAACAAGAAACGTGAAAGTGGCTGCGAAATTAGGACGAGGAGCTATGACGCACTCAAGGTAGCTAGTGCAGCGTCACCTGGAGGACTGCATCAGTAAAGGCTAGTAATCCCTGGCAGGCATTACGATGACTCACTTAAGATACACAACTAGTGACATATCGGTTCTGGCAGACTGGCCACAGTAACAAAATATATGAATCTGGGAGAGCAACTGTGACGAGTAACTATGACTCTCGTAATAGGCCAATGACTCAATACCTGGAGTATTGACTCAGATAACTCGAGAAACGCCTAGCAATAGTAACAATGACTTTCTTACGGTTCACAACTGGTGACAAATCCGTTCTGGCAGTCTGGCACCAGTAACAAAAATGAGACACAGCGTGAGCAACTGGGATGGGTAACTATGACTCTCATAAGGTAGCCAATGATCGTCACCAGGATTATTGAATCAGGAAACTCGAGTAACCCTTGGCTATAGAACGATGACTTTCGTAGATTACACAACCTGTGACATATCGATGCTGGCAGACTGGCCACAGTTATAATGTATTTTAATTTGGGTGGTCAACCGACAGCAATATCTATTACCCTTCTGAGGTAACCAACGATTCGTCACCAGGTGGAGTACACTCTGAAAGGAGTGACTATGACTCTCATATGACACACAACTAGTGTCGTATCGCTTCTGGCAGACGCCACAGTAACAAGAAACGTGAAAGTGGCTGCGAAATTAGGACGAGGAGCTATGACGCACTCAAGGTATCTAGTGCAGCGTCACCTGGAGGACTGCATCACTAAAGTCTAGTAATCCCTGGCAGGCATAACGGTGACTCACTTAAGATACACAACTAGTGACATATCGGTTCTGGCAGACTGGCCACAGTAACAAAATATATGAATCTGGGTGAGCAACTGTGACGAGTAACGATGACTCTCGTAATAGGCCAATGACTCAATACCTGGAGTATTGACTCAGATAACTCGAGGGACGCCTTGCAATAGTAACAATGACTTTCTTACGGTTCACAACTGGTGACAAATCCGTTCTGGCAGTCTGGCACCAGTAACAAAAATGAGACACTGCATAAGCAACTGGGATTGGTAACTATGACTCTCTTAAGGTAGCCAATGATCGTCACCAGGAATATTGAGTCTGGAAACTCGAGTAACCCTTGGCTATAGTAACGATGACTTTCGTAGATTACACAACCTGTGACATATCGGTGCTGGCAGACTGGCCACAGTAACAAGAAACATGAAACTGGCTGCGAAATTAGGACGAGGAGCTATGACGCACTCAAGGTAGCTAGTGCAGCGTGACCTGGAGGACTGCATCAGTAAAGGCTAGTAATCCCTGGCAGGCATAACGGTGACTCACTTAAGATACACAACTAGTGACATATCGGTTCTGGCAGACTGGCCACAGTAACAAAATATATGAATCTGGGTGAGCAACTGTGACGAGTAACTATGACTCTCGTAATAGTCCAATGACTCAATACCTGGAGTATTGACTCAGATAACTCGAGGAACGCCTTGCAATAGTAACAATGACTTTCTTACGGTTCACTACTGGTGACAAATCCGTTCTGGCAGTCTGGCACCAGTAACAAAAATGAGACACAGCGTGAGCAACTGGGTTGGGTAACTATGACTCTCTAAGGTAGCCAATGATCGTCACCAGGAATATTGAATCAGGAAACTCGAGTAACCCTTGGCTATAGAACGATGACTTTCGTAGATTACACAACCTGTGACATATCGATGCTGGCAGACTGGCCACAGTTAAAATGTATTTTAATTTGGGTGGCCAACCGACAGCAATATCTATTACCCTTCTGAGGTAACCAACGATTCGTCACCAGGTGGAGTACACTCTGAAAGGAGTGACTATGACTCTCATATGACACACAACTAGTGTCGTATCGCTTCTGGCAGACGCCACAGTAACAAGAAACGTGAAAGTGGCTGCGAAATTAGGACGAGGAGCTATGACGCACTGAAGGTATCTAGTGCAGCGTCACCTGGAGGACTGCATCACTAAAGTCTAGTAATCCCTGGCAGGCATAACGGTGACTCACTTAAGATACACAACTAGTGACATATCGGTTCTGGCAGACTGGCCACAGTAACAAAATATATGAATCTGGGTGAGCAACTGTGACGAGTAACTATGACTCTCGTAATAGGCCAATGACTCAATACCTGGAGTATTGACTCAGATAACTCGAGGAACGCCTTGCAATAGTAACAATGACTTTCTTACGGTTCACAACTGGTGATAAATCCGTTCTGGCAGTCAGGCACCAGTAACAAAAATGAGACACTGCGTAAGCAACTGGGATTGGTAACTATGACTCTCTTAAGGTAGCCAATGATCGTCACCAGGAATATTGAATCAGGAAACTCGAGTAACCCTTGTCTATAGTAACGATGACTTTCGTAGATTACACAACCTGTGACATATCGGTGCCAGCAGACTGGCCACAGTTACAATGTATTTTAATTTGGATGGTCAACCGACAGCAATATCTATTACCCTTCTGAGGTAACCGACGATTCGTCACCAGGTGGAGTACACTCTGAAAGGAGTGACTATTACTCTCATATGACACACAACTAGTGTCGTATCGCTTCTATCAGACGCCACAGTAACAAGAAACGTGAAAGTGGCTGCGAAATTAGGACGAGGAGCTATGACGCACTCAAGGTATCTAGTGCAGCGTCACCTGGAGGACTGCATCACTATACTCTAGTAATCCCTGGCAGGCATAACGGTGACTCACTTAAGATACACAACTAGTGACATATCGGTTCTGGCAGACTGGCCACAGTAACAAAATATATGAATCTGGGTGAGCAACTGTGACGAGTAACTATGACTCTCGTAATAGGCCAATGACTCAATACCTGGAATATTGACTCAGATAACTCGAGGAACGCCTTGCAATAGTAACAATGACTTTCTTACGGTTCACAACTGGTGACAAATCCGTTCTGGCAGTCTGGCACCAGTAACAAAAATGAGACACAGCGTGAGCAACTGGGATGGGTAACTATGACTCTCTTAAGGTAGCCAATGATCGTCACCAGGAATATTGAATCAGGAAACTCGAGTAACCCTTGGCTATAGAACGATGACTTTCGTAGATTACACAACCTGTGACATATCGATGCTGGCAGACTGGCCACAGTTACAATGTATTTTAATTTGGGTGGTCAACCGACAGCAATATCTATTACCCTTCTGAGGTAACCAACGATTCGTTACCAGGTGGAGTACACTCTGAAAGGAGTGACTATGACTCTCATATGACACAAAACCAGTGTCGTATCGCTTCTGGCAGACGCCACAGTAACAAGAAACGTGAAACTGGCTGCGAAATTAGGACGAGGAGCTATGACGCACTCAAGGTAGCTAGTGCAGCGACACCTGGAGGACTGCATCAGTAAAGGCTAGTAATCCCTGGCAGGCATAACGGTGACTCACTTAAGATACACAACTAGTGACATATCGGTTCTGGCAGACTGGCCACAGTAACAAAATATATGAATCTGGGTGAGCAAGTGTGACGAGTAACTATGACTCTCGTAATAGGCCAATGACTCAATACCTGGAATATTGACTCAGATAACTCGAGCAACGCCTAGCAATAGTAACAATGACTTTCTTACGGTTCACAACTGGTGACAAATCCGTTCTGGCAGTCTGGCACCAGTAACAAAAATGAGACACAGCGTGAGCAACTGGGATGGGTAACTATGACCTCTTAAGGTAGCCAATTATCGTAACCAGGAATATTGAATCAGGAAACTCGAGTAACCCTTGGCCATAGAACGATGACTTTCGTAGATTGCACAACCTGTGACATATCGATGCTGGCAGACTGGCCACAGTTACAATGTATTTTAATTTGGGTGGTCAACCGACAGCAATATCTATTACCCTTCTGAGGTAACCAACGATTCGTCACCAGGTGGAGTACACTCTGAAAGGAGTGACTATGACTCTCATATGACACACAACTAGTGTCGTATCGCTTCTGGCAGACGCCACAGTAACAAGAAACGTGAAAGTGGCTGCGAAATTAGGACGAGGAGCTATGACGCACTCAAGGTAGCTAGTGCAGCGTCACCTGGAGGACTGCATCAGTAAAGGCTAGTAATCCGTGGCAGGCATTACGATGACTCACTTAAGATACACAACTAGTGACATATCGGTTCTGGCAGACTGGCCACAGTAACAAAATATATGAATCTGGGAGAGCAACTGTGACGAGTAACTATGACTCTCGTAATAGGCCAATGACTCAATACCTGGAGTATTGACTCAGATAACTCGAGGAACGCCTAGCAATAGTAACAATGACTTTCTTACGGTTCACAACTGGTGACAAATCCGTTCTGGCAGTCTGGCACCAGTAACAAAAATGAGACACAGCGTGAGCAACTGGGATGGGTAACTATGACACTCTTAAGGTAGCCAATGATCGTCACCAGGAATATTGAATCAGGAAACTTGAGTAACCCTTGTCTATAGTAACGATGACTTTCGTAGATTACACAACCTGTGACATATCGGTGCCAGCAGACTGGCCACAGTTACAATGTATTTTAATTTGGGTGGTCAACCGACAGCAATATCTATTACCCTTCTGAGGTAACCGACGATTCGTCACCAGGTGGAGTACACTCTGAAAGGAGTGACTATTACTCTCATATGACACACAACTAGTGTCGTATCGCTTCTATCAGACGCCACAGTAACAAGAAACGTGAAAGTGGCTGCGAAATTAGGACGAGGAGCTATGACGCACTCAAGGTATCTAGTGCAGCGTCACCTGGAGGACTGCATCACTAAAGTCTAGTAATCCCTGGCAGGCATAACGGTGACTCACTTAAGATACACAACTAGTGACATATCGGTTCTGGCTGACTGGCCACAGTAACAAAATATATGAATCTGGGTGAGCAAGTGTGACGAGTAACTATGACTCTCGTAATAGGCCAATGACTCAATACCTGGAGTATTGACTCAGATAACTCGAGGAACGCCTTGCAATAGTAACAATGACTTTCTTACGGTTCACAACTGGTGACAAATCCGTTCTGGCAGTCTGGCACCAGTAACAAAAATGAGACACAGCGTGAGCAACTGGGATGGGTAACTATGACTCTCTTAAGGTAGCCAATTATCGTCACCAGGAATATTGAGTCAGGAAACTCGAGTAACCCTTGGCTATAGTAACGATGACTTTCGTAGATTACACAACCTGTGACATATCGGTGGCAGCAGACTGGCCACAGTTACAATGTATTTTAATTTGGGTGGTCAACCGACAGCAATATCTATTACCCTTCTGAGGTAACCGACGATTCGTCACTAGGTGGAGTACACTCTGAAAGGAGTGACTATTACTCTCATATGACACACAACTAGTGTCGTATCGCTTCTATCAGACGCCACAGTAACAAGAAACGTGAAAGTGGCTGCGAAATTAGGACGAGGAGCTATGACGCACTCAAGGTATCTAGTGCAGCGTCACCTGGAGGACTGCATCACTAAAGTCTAGTAATCCCTGGCAGGCATAACGGTGACTCACTTAAGATACACAACTAGTGACATATCGGTTCTGGCAGACTGGCCACAGTAACAAAATATATGAATCTGGGTGAGCAAGTGTGACGAGTAACTATGACTCTCGTAATAGGCTAATGACTCAATACCTGGAATATTGACTCAGATAACTCGAGGAACGCATAGCAATAGTAACAATGACTTTCTTACGGTTCACAACTGGTGACAAATCCGTTCTGGCAGTCTGGCACCAGTAACAAAAATGAGACACAGCGTGAGCAACTGGGATGGGTAACTATGACCTCTTAAGGTAGCCAATTATCGTAACCAGGAATATTGAATCAGGAAACTCGAGTAACCCTTGGCCATAGAACGATGACTTTCGTAGATTGCACAACCTGTGACATATCGATGCTGGCAGACTGGCCACAGTTACAATGTATTTTAATTTGGGTGGTCAACCGACAGCAATATCTATTACCCTTCTGAGGTAACCAACGATTCGTCACCAGGTGGAGTACACTCTGAAAGGAGTGACTATTACCCTCATATGACACACAACTAGTGTCGTATCGCTTCTATCAGACGCCACAGTAACAAGAAACGTGAAAGTGGCTGCGAAATTAGGACGAGGAGCTATGACGCACTCAAGGTATCTAGTGCAGCGTCACCTGGAGGACTGCATCACTATACTCTAGTAATCCCTGGCAGGCATAACGGTGACTCACTTAAGATACACAACTAGTGACATATCGGTTCTGGCAGACTGGCCACAGTAACAAAATATATGAATCTGGGTGAGCAACTGTGACGAGTAACTATGACTCTCGTAATAGGCCAATGACTCAATACCTGGAATATTGACTCAGATAACTCGAGGAACGCCTTGCAATAGTAACAATGACTTTCTTACGGTTCACAACTGGTGACAAATCCGTTCTGGCAGTCTGGCACCAGTAACAAAAATGAGACACAGCGTGAGCAACTGGGATGGGTAACTATGACTCTCTTAAGGTAGCCAATGATCGTCACCAGGAATATTGAATCAGGAAACTCGAGTAACCCTTGGCTATAGAACGATGACTTTCGTAGATTACACAACCTGTGACATATCGATGCTGGCAGACTGGCCACAGTTACAATGTATTTTAATTTGGGTGGTCAACCGACAGCAATATCTATTACCCTTCTGAGGTAACCAACGATTCGTTACCAGGTGGAGTACACTCTGAAAGGAGTGACTATGACTCTCATATGACACAAAAATAGTGTCGTATCGCTTCTGGCAGACGCCACAGTAACAAGAAACGTGAAACTGGCTGCGAAATTAGGACGAGGAGCTATGACGCACTCAAGGTAGCTAGTGCAGCGACACCTGGAGGACTGCATCAGTAAAGGCTAGTAATCCCTGGCAGGCATAACGGTGACTCACTTAAGATACACAACTAGTGACATATCGGTTCTGGCAGACTGGCCACAGTAACAAAATATATGAATCTGGGTGAGCAAGTGTGACGAGTAACTATGACTCTCGTAATAGGCCAATGACTCAATACCTGGTGTATTGACTCAGATAACTCGAGCAACGCCTTGCAATAGTAACAATGACTTTCTTACGGTTCACAACTGGTGACAAATCCGTTCTGGCAGTCTGGCACCAGTAACAAAAATGAGACACAGCGTGAGCAACTGGGATGGGTAACTATGACTCTCTTAAGGTAGCTAATGATCGTCACCAGGAATATTGAGTCAGGAAACTCGAGTAACCCTTGGCTATAGTAACGATGACTTTCGTAGATTACACAACCTGTGACATATCGGTGCTGGCAGACTGGCCACAGTAACAAGAAACGTGAAACTGGCTGCGAAATTAGGACGAGGAGCTATGACGCACTCAAGGTAGCTAGTGCAGCGTGACCTGGAGGACTGCATCAGTAAAGGCTAGTAATCCCAGGCAGGCATAGCGGTGACTCACTTAAGATACACAACTAGTGACATATCGGTTCTGGCAGACTGGCCACAGTAACAAAATATATGAATCTGGGTGAGCAACTGTGACGAGTAACTATGACTCTCGTAATAGGCCAATGACTCAATACCTGGAGTATTGACTCAGATAACTCGAGCAACGCCTAGCAATAGTAACAATGACTTTCTTACGGTTCACAACTGGTGACAAATCCGTTCTGGCAGTCTGGCACCAGTAACAAAAATGAGACACAGCATGAGCAACTGGGATGGGTAACTATGACCTCTTAAGGTAGCCAATGATCGTCACCAGGAATATTGAATCAGGAAACTCGAGTAACCCTTGGCCATAGAACGATGACTTTCGTAGATTGCACAACCTGTGACATATCGATGCTGGCAGACTGGCCACAGTTACAATGTATTTTAATTTGGGTGGTCAACCGACAGCAATATCTATTACCCTTCTGAGGTAACCAACGATTCGTCACCAGGTGGAGTACACTCTGAAAGGAGTGACTATGACTCTCATATGACACACAACTAGTGTCGTATCGCTTCTGGCAGACGCCACAGTAACAAGAAACGTGAAAGTGGCTGCGAAATTAGGACGAGGAGCTATGACGCACTCAAGGTAGCTAGTGCAGCGTCACCTGGAGGACTGCATCAGTAAAGGCTAGTAATCCCTGGCAGGCATTACGATGACTCACTTAAGATACACAACTAGTGACATATCGGTTCTGGCAGACTGGCCACAGTAACAAAATATATGAATCTGGGAGAGCAACTGTGACGAGTAACTATGACTCTCGTATTAGGCCAATGACTCAATACCTGGAGTATTGACTCAGATAACTCGAGGAACGCCTTGCAATAGTAACAATGACTTTCTTACGGTTCACAACTGGTGACAAATCCGTTCTGGCAGTCTGGCACCAGTAACAAAAATGAGACACAGCGTGAGCAACTGGGATGGGTAACTATGACTCTCTTAAGGTAGCCAATTATCGTCACCAGGAATATTGAGTCAGGAAACTCGAGTAACCCTTGGCTATAGTAACGATGACTTTCGTAGATTACACAACCTGTGACATATCGGTGCCAGCAGACTGGCCACAGTTACAATGTATTTTAATTTGGGTGGTCAACCGACTGCAATATCTATTACCCTTCTGAGGTAACCGACGATTCGTCACCAGGTGGAGTACACTCTGAAAGGAGTGACTATTACTCTCATATGACACACAACTAGTGTCGTATCGCTTCTATCAGACGCCACAGTAACAAGAAACGTGAAAGTGGCTGCGAAATTAGGACGAGGAGCTATGACGCACTCAAGGTATCTAGTGCAGCGTCACCTGGAGGACTGCATCACTAAAGTCTAGTAATCCCTGGCAGGCATAACGGTGACTCACTTAAGATACACAACTAGTGACATATCGGTTCTGGCAGACTGGCCACAGTAACAAAATATATGAATCTGGGTGAGCAAGTGTGACGAGTAACTATGACTCTCGTAATAGGCCAATGACTCAATACCTGGAGTAATGACTCAGATAACTCGAGGAACGCCTTGCAATAGTAACAATGACTTTCTTACGGTTCACAACTGGTGACAAATCCGTTCTGGCAGTCTGGCACCAGTAACAAAAATGAGACACAGCGTGAGCAACTGGGATGGGTAACTATGACTCTCTTAAGGTAGCCAATGATCGTCACCAGGAATATTGAATCAGGAAACTCGAGTAACCCTTGGCTATAGAACGATGACTTTCGTAGATTACACAACCTGTGACATATCGATGCTGGCATACTGGCCACAGTTACAATGTATTTTAATTTGGGTGGTCAACCGACAGCAATATCTATTACCCTTCTGAGGTAACCAACGATTCGTCACCAGGTGGAGTACACTCTGAAAGGAGTGACTATGACTCTCATATGACACACAACTAGTGTCGTATCGCTTCTGGCAGACGCCACAGTAACAAGAAACGTGAAACTGGCTGCGAAATTAGGACGAGGAGCTATGACGCACTCAAGGTATCTAGTGCAGCGTCACCTGGAGGACTGCATCACTAAAGTCTAGTACTCCCTGGCAGGCATAACGGTGACTCACTTAAGATACACAACTAGTGACATATCGGTTCTGGCTGACTGGCCACAGTAACAAAATATATGAATCTGGGTGAGCAAGTGTGACGAGTAACTATGACTCTCGTAATAGGCCAATGACTCAATACCTGGAGTATTGACTCAGATAACTCGATGAACGCCTTGCAATAGTAACAATGACTTTCTTACGGTTCACAACTGGTGACAAATCCGTTCTGGCAGTCTGGCACCAGTAACAAAAATGAGACACAGCGTGAGCAACTGGGATGGGTAACTATGACTCTCTTAAGGTAGCCAATTATCGTCACCAGGAATATTGAGTCAGGAATCTCGAGTAACCCTTGGCTATAGTAACGATGACTTTCGTAGATTACACAACCTGTGACATATCGGTGCCAGCAGACTGGCCACAGTTACAATGTATTTTAATTTGGGTGGTCAACCGACTGCAATATCTATTACCCTTCTGAGGTAACCGACGATTCGTCACCAGGTGGAGTACGCTCTGAAAGGAGTGACTATTACTCTCATATGACACACAACTAGTGTCGTATCGCTTCTATCAGACGCCACAGTAACAAGAAACGTGAAAGTGGCTGCGAAATTAGGACGAGGAGCTATGACGCACTCAAGGTATCTAGTGCAGCGTCACCTGGAGGACTGCATCACTAAAGTCTAGTAATCCCTGGCAGGCATAACGGTGACTCACTTAAGATACACAACTAGTGACATATCGGTTCTGGCAGACTGGCCACAGTAACAAAATATATGAATCTGGGTGAGCAACTGTGACGAGTAACTATGACTCTCGTAATAGGCCAATGACTCAATACCTGGAGTATTGACTCAGATAACTCGAGGAACGCCTAGCAATAGTAACAATGACTTTCTTACGGTTCACAACTGGTGACAAATCCGTTCTGGCAGTCTGGCACCAGTAACAAAAATGAGACACAGCGTGAGCAACTGGGATGGGTAACTATGACTCTCTTAAGGTAGCCAATGATCGTCACCAGGAATATTGAATCAGGAAACTCGAGTAACCCTTGTCTATAGTAACGATGACTTTCGTAGATTACACAACCTGTGACATATCGGTGCCAGCAGACTGGCCACAGTTACAATGTATTTTAATTTGGGTGGTCAACCGACGGCAATATCTATTACCCTTCTGAGGTAACCGACGATTCGTCACCAGGTGGAGTACACTCTGAAAGGAGTGACTATGACTCTCATATGACACACAACTAGTGTCGTATCGCTTCTGGCAGACGCCACAGTAACAAGAAACGTGAAAGTGGCTGCGAAATTAGGACGAGGAGCTATGACGCACTCAAGGTATCTAGTGCAGCGTCACCTGGAGGACTGCATCACTAAAGTCTAGTAATCCCTGGCAGACATAACGGTGACTCACTTAAGATACACAACTAGTGACATATCGGTTCTGGCAGACTGGCCACAGTAACAAAATATATGAATCTGGGTGAGCAAGTGTGACGAGTAACTATGACTCTCGTAATAGGCCAATGACTCAATACCTGGTGTATTGACTCAGATAACTCGAGCAACGCCTTGCAATAGTAATAATGACTTTCTTACGGTTCACAACTGGTGACAAATCCCTTCTGGCAGTCTGGCACCAGTAACAAAAATGAGACACAGCGTGAGCAACTGGGATGGGTAACTATGACTCTCTTAAGGTAGCTAATGATCGTCACCAGGAATATTGAGTCAGGAAACTCGAGTAACCCTTGGCTATAGTAACGATGACTTTCGTAGATTACACAACCTGTGACATATCGGTGCTGGCTGACTGGCCACAGTAACAAGAAACGTGAAACTGGCTGCGAAATTAGGACGAGGAGCTATGACGCACTCAAGGTAGCTAGTGCAGCGTGACCTGGAGGACTGCATCAGTAAAGGCTAGTAATCCCAGGCAGGCATAGCGGTGACTCACTTAAGATACACAACTAGTGACATATCGGTTCTGGCAGACTGGCCACAGTAACAAAATATATGAATCTGGGTGAGCAAGTGTGACGAGTAACTATGACTCTCGTAATAGGCCAATGACTCAATACCTGGAGTAATGACTCAGATAACTCGAGGAACGCCTTGCAATAGTAACAATGACTTTCTTACGGTTCACAACTGGTGACAAATCCGTTCTGGCAGTCTGGCACCAGTAACAAAAATGAGACACAGCGTGAGCAACTGGGATGGGTAACTATGACTCTCTTAAGGTAGCCAATGATCGTCACCAGGAATATTGAATCAGGAAACTCGAGTAACCCTTGGCTATAGAACGATGACTTTCGTAGATTACACAACCTGTGACATATCGATGCTGGCATACTGGCCACAGTTACAATGTATTTTAATTTGGGTGGTCAACCGACAGCAATATCTATTACCCTTCTGAGGTAACCAACGATTCGTCACCAGGTGGAGTACACTCTGAAAGGAGTGACTATGACTCTCATATGACACACAACTAGTGTCGTATCGCTTCTGGCAGACGCCACAGTAACAAGAAACGTGAAACTGGCTGCGAAATTAGGACGAGGAGCTATGACGCACTCAAGGTAGCTAGTGCAGCGTCACCTGGAGGACTGCATCAGTAAAGGCTAGTAATCCCTGGCAGGCATTACGATGACTCACTTAAGATACTCAACTAGTGACATATCGGTTCTGGCAGACTGGCCACAGTAACAAAATATATGAATCTGGGTGAGCAAGTGTGACGAGTAACTATGACTCTCGTAATAGGCCAATGACTCAATACCTGGAGTATTGACTCAGATAACTCGAGCAACGCGTAGCAATAGTAACAATGACTTTCTTACGGTTCACAACTGGTGACAAATCCGTTCTGGCAGTCTGGCACCAGTAACAAAAATGAGACACAGCGTGAGCAACTGGGATGGGTAACTATGACTCTCTTAAGGTAGCCAATGATCGTCACCAGGAATATTGAATCAGGAAACTTGAGTAACCCTTGTCTATAGTAACGATGACTTTCGTAGATTACACAACCTGTGACATATCGGTGCCAGCAGACTGGCCACAGTTACAATGTATTTTAATTTGGGTGGTCAACCGACAGCAATATCTACTACCCTTCTGAGGTAACCGACGATTCGTCACCAGGTGGAGTACACTCTGAAAGGAGTGACTATTACTCTCATATGACACACAACTAGTGTCGTATCGCTTCTATCAGACGCCACAGTAACAAGAAACGTGAAAGTGGCTGCGAAATTAGGACGAGGAGCTATGACGCACTCAAGGTATCTAGTGCAGCGTCACCTGGAGGACTGCATCACTAAAGTCTAGTAATCCCTGGCAGGCATAACGGTGACTCACTTAAGATACACAACTAGGGACATATCGGTTCTGGCTGACTGGCCACAGTAACAAAATATATGAATCTGGGTGAGCAAGTGTGACGAGTAACTATGACTCTCGTAATAGGCCAATGACTCAATACCTGGAGTATTGACTCAGATAACTCGATGAACGCCTTGCAATAGTAACAATGACTTTCTTACGGTTCACAACTGGTGACAAATCCGTTCTGGCAGTCTGGCACCAGTAACAAAAATGAGACACAGCGTGAGCAACTGGGATGGGTAACTATGACTCTCTTAAGGTAGCCACTTATCGTCACCAGGAATATTGAGTCAGGAATCTCGAGTAACCCTTGGCTATAGTAACGATGACTTTCGTAGATTACACAACCTGTGACATATCGGTGCCAGCAGACTGGCCACAGTTACAATGTATTTTAATTTGGGTGGTCAACCGACTGCAATATCTATTACCCTTCTGAGGTAACCGGCGATTCGTCACCAGGTGGAGTACACTCTGAAAGGAGTGACTATTACTCTCATATGACACACAACTAGTGTCGTATCGCTTCTATCAGACGCCACAGTAACAAGAAACGTGAAAGTGGCTGCGAAATTAGGACGAGGAGCTATGACGCACTCAAGGTATCTAGTGCAGCGTCACCTGGAGGACTGCATCACTAAAGTCTAGTAATCCCTGGCAGGCATAACGGTGACTCACTTAAGATACACAACTAGTGACATATCGGTTCTGGCAGACTGGCCACAGTAACAAAATATATGAATCTGGGTGAGCAACTGTGACGAGTAACTATGACTCTCGTAATAGGCCAATGGCTCAATACCTGGAGTATTGACTCAGATAACTCGAGGAACGCCTAGCAATAGTAACAATGACTTTCTTACGGTTCACAACTGGTGACAAATCCGTTCTGGCAGTCTGGCACCAGTAACAAAAATGAGACACAGCGTGAGCAACTGGGATGGGTAACTATGACTCTCTTAAGGTAGCCAATGATCGTCACCAGGAATATTGAATCAGGAAACTCGAGTAACCCTTGTCTATAGTAACGATGACTTTCGTAGATTACACAACCTGTGACATATCGGTGCCAGCAGACTGGCCACAGTTACAATGTATTTTAATTTGGGTGGTCAACCGACGGCAATATCTATTACCCTTCTGAGGTAACCGACGATTCGTCACCAGGTGGAGTACACTCTGAAAGGAGTGACTATGACTCTCATATGACACACAACTAGTGTCGTATCGCTTCTGGCAGACGCCACAGTAACAAGAAACGTGAAAGTGGCTGCGAAATTAGGACGAGGAGCTATGACGCACTCAAGGTATCTAGTGCAGCGTCACCTGGAGGACTGCATCACTAAAGTCTAGTAATCCCTGGCAGACATAACGGTGACTCACTTAAGATACACAACTAGTGACATATCGGTTCTGGCAGACTGGCCACAGTAACAAAATATATGAATCTGGGTGAGCAAGTGTGACGAGTAACTATGACTCTCGTAATAGGCCAATGACTCAATACCTGGTGTATTGACTCAGATAACTCGAGCAACGCCTTGCAATAGTAACAATGACTTTCTTACGGTTCACAACTGGTGACAAATCCCTTCTGGCAGTCTGGCACCAGTAACAAAAATGAGACACAGCGTGAGCAACTGGGATGGGTAACTATGACTCTCTTAAGGTAGCTAATGATCGTCACCAGGAATATTGAGTCAGGAAACTCGAGTAACCCTTGGCTATAGTAACGATGACTTTCGTAGATTACACAACCTGTGACATATCGGTGCTGGCAGGCTGGCCACAGTAACAAGAAACGTGAAACTGGCTGCGAAATTAGGACGAGGAGCTATGACGCACTCAAGGTAGCTAGTGCAGCGTGACCTGGAGGACTGCATCAGTAAAGGCTAGTAATCCCAGGCAGGCATAGCGGTGACTCACTTAAGATACACAACTAGTGACATATCGGTTCTGGCAGACTGGCCACAGTAACAAAATATATGAATCTGGGTGAGCAACTGTGACGAGTAACTATGACTCTCGTAATAGGCCAATGACTCAATACCTGGAGTATTGACTCAGATAACTCGAGCAACGCCTAGCAATAGTAACAATGACTTTCTTACGGTTCACAACTGGTGACAAATCCGTTCTGGCAGTCTGGCACCAGTAACAAAAATGAGACACAGCATGAGCAACTGGGATGGGTAACTATGACCTCTTAAGGTAGCCAATGATCGTCACCAGGAATATTGAATCAGGAAACTCGAGTAACCCTTGGCCATAGAACGATGACTTTCGTAGATTGCACAACCTGTGACATATCGATGCTGGCAGACTGGCCACAGTTACAATGTATTTTAATTTGGGTGGTCAACCGACAGCAATATCTATTACCCTTCTGAGGTAACCAACGATTCGTCACCAGGTGGAGTACACTCTGAAAGGAGTGACTATGACTCTCATATGACACACAACTAGTGTCGTATCGCTTCTGGCAGACGCCACAGTAACAAGAAACGTGAAACTGGCTGCGAAATTAGGACGAGGAGCTATGACGCACTCAAGGTAGCTAGTGCAGCGTCACCTGGAGGACTGCATCAGTAAAGGCTAGTAATCCCTGGCAGGCATTACGATGACTCACTTAAGATACACAACTAGTGACATATCGGTTCTGGCAGACTGGCCACAGTAACAAAATATATGAATCTGGGAGAGCAACTGTGACGAGTAACTATGACTCTCGTAATAGGCCAATGACTCAATACCTGGAGTATTGACTCAGATAACTCGAGGAAAGCCTTGCAATAGTAACAATGACTTTCTTACGGTTCACAACTGGTGACAAATCCGTTCTGGCAGTCTGGCACCAGTAACAAAAATGAGACACAGCGTGAGCAACTGGGATGGGTAACTATGACTCTCTTAAGGTAGCCAATTATCGTCACCAGGAATATTGAGTCAGGAAACTCGAGTAACCCTTGGCTATAGTAACGATGACTTTCGTAGATTACACAACCTGTGACATATCGGTGCCAGCAGACTGGCCACAGTTACAATGTATTTTAATTTGGGTGGTCAACCGACTGCAATATCTATTACCCTTCTGAGGTAACCGACGATTCGTCACCAGGTGGAGTACACTCTGAAAGGAGTGACTATTACTCTCATATGACACACAACTAGTGTCGTATCGCTTCTATCAGACGCCACAGTAACAAGAAACGTGAAAGTGGCTGCGAAATTAGGACGAGGAGCTATGACGCACTCAAGGTATCTAGTGCAGCGTCACCTGGAGGACTGCATCACTAAAGTCTAGTAATCCCTGGCAGGCATAACGGTGACTCACTTAAGATACACAACTAGTGACATATCGGTTCTGGCAGACTGGCCACAGTAACAAAATATATGAATCTGGGTGAGCAAGTGTGACGAGTAACTATGACTCTCGTAATAGGCCAATGACTCAATACCTGGAGTAATGACTCAGATAACTCGAGGAACGCCTTGCAATAGTAACAATGACTTTCTTACGGTTCACAACTGGTGACAAATCCGTTCTGGCAGTCTGGCACCAGTAACAAAAATGAGACACAGCGTGAGCAACTGGGATGGGTAACTATGACTCTCTTAAGGTAGCCAATGATCGTCACCAGGAATATTGAATCAGGAAACTCGAGTAACCCTTGGCTATAGAACGATGACTTTCGTAGATTACACAACCTGTGACATATCGATGCTGGCATACTGGCCACAGTTACAATGTATTTTAATTTGGGTGGTCAACCGACAGCAATATCTATTACCCTTCTGAGGTAACCAACGATTCGTCACCAGGTGGAGTACACTCTGAAAGGAGTGACTATGACTCTCATATGACACACAACTAGTGTCGTATCGCTTCTGGCAGACGCCACAGTAACAAGAAACGTGAAACTGGCTGCGAAATTAGGACGAGGAGCTATGACGCACTCAAGGTAGCTAGTGCAGCGTCACCTGGAGGACTGCATCAGTAAAGGCTAGTAATCCCTGGCAGGCATTACGATGACTCACTTAAGATACTCAACTAGTGACATATCGGTTCTGGCAGACTGGCCACAGTAACAAAATATATGAATCTGGGTGAGCAAGTGTGACGAGTAACTATGACTCTCGTAATAGGCCAATGACTCAATACCTGGAGTATTGACTCAGATAACTCGAGCAACGCGTAGCAATAGTAACAATGACTTTCTTACGGTTCACAACTGGTGACAAATCCGTTCTGGCAGTCTGGCACCAGTAACAAAAATGAGACACAGCGTGAGCAACTGGGATGGGTAACTATGACTCTCTTAAGGTAGCCAATGATCGTCACCAGGAATATTGAATCAGGAAACTCGAGTAACCCTTGTCTATAGTAACGATGACTTTCGTAGATTACACAACCTGTGACATATCGGTGCCAGCAGACTGGCCACAGTTACAATGTATTTTAATTTGGGTGGTCAACCGACAGCAATATCTATTACCCTTCTGAGGTAACCGACGATTCGTCACCAGGTGGAGTACACTCTGAAAGGAGTGACTATGACTCTCATATGACACACAACTAGTGTCGTATCGCTTCTGGCAGACGCCACAGTAACAAGAAACGTGAAAGTGGCTGCGAAATTAGGACGAGGAGCTATGACGCACTCAAGGTATCTAGTGCAGCGTCACCTGGAGGACTGCATCAGTAAAGGCTAGTAATCCCTGGCTGGCATTACGATGACTCACTTAAGATACACAACTAGTGTCATATCGGTTCTGGCAGACTGGCCACAGTAACAAAATATATGAATCTGGGTGAGCAAGTGTGACGAGTAACTATGACTCTCGTAATAGGCCAATGACTCAATACCTGGAGTATTGACTCAGATAACTCGATGAACGCCTTGCAATAGTAACAATGACTTTCTTACGGTTCACAACTGGTGACAAATCCGTTCTGGCAGTCTGGCACCAGTAACAAAAATGAGACACAGCGTGAGCAACTGGGATGGGTAACTATGACTCTCTTAAGGTAGCCACTTATCGTCACCAGGAATATTGAGTCAGGAATCTCGAGTAACCCTTGGCTATAGTAACGATGACTTTCGTAGATTACACAACCTGTGACATATCGGTGCCAGCAGACTGGCCACAGTTACAATGTATTTTAATTTGGGTGGTCAACCGACTGCAATATCTATTACCCTTCTGAGGTAACCGACGATTCGTCACCAGGTGGAGTACACTCTGAAAGGAGTGACTATTACTCTCATATGACACACAACTAGTGTCGTATCGCTTCTATCAGACGCCACAGTAACAAGAAACGTGAAAGTGGCTGCGAAATTAGGACGAGGAGCTATGACGCACTCAAGGTATCTAGTGCAGCGTCACCTGGAGGACTGCATCACTAAAGTCTAGTAATCCCTGGCAGGCATAACGGTGACTCACTTAAGATACACAACTAGTGACATATCGGTTCTGGCAGACTGGCCACAGTAACAAAATATATGAATCTGGGTGAGCAACTGTGACGAGTAACTATGACTCTCGTAATAGGCCAATGACTCAATACCTGGAGTATTGACTCAGATAACTCGAGGAACGCCTAGCAATAGTAACAATGACTTTCTTACGGTTCACAACTGGTGACAAATCCGTTCTGGCAGTCTGGCACCAGTAACAAAAATGAGACACAGCGTGAGCAACTGGGATGGGTAACTATGACTCTCTTAAGGTAGCCAATGATCGTCACCAGGAATATTGAATCAGGAAACTCGAGTAACCCTTGTCTATAGTAACGATGACTTTCGTAGATTACACAACCTGTGACATATCGGTGCCAGCAGACTGGCCACAGTTACAATGTATTTTAATTTGGGTGGTCAACCGACGGCAATATCTATTACCCTTCTGAGGTAACCGACGATTCGTCACCAGGTGGAGTACACTCTGAAAGGAGTGACTATGACTCTCATATGACACACAACTAGTGTCGTATCGCTTCTGGCAGACGCCACAGTAACAAGAAACGTGAAAGTGGCTGCGAAATTAGGACGAGGAGCTATGACGCACTCAAGGTATCTAGTGCAGCGTCACCTGGAGGACTGCATCACTAAAGTCTAGTAATCCCTGGCAGACATAACGGTGACTCACTTAAGATACACAACTAGTGACATATCGGTTCTGGCAGACTGGCCACAGTAACAAAATATATGAATCTGGGTGAGCAAGTGTGACGAGTAACTATGACTCTCGTAATAGGCCAATGACTCAATACCTGGTGTATTGACTCAGATAACTCGAGCAACGCCTTGCAATAGTAACAATGACTTTCTTACGGTTCACAACTGGTGACAAATCCCTTCTGGCAGTCTGGCACCAGTAACAAAAATGAGACACAGCGTGAGCAACTGGGATGGGTAACTATGACTCTCTTAAGGTAGCTAATGATCGTCACCAGGAATATTGAGTCAGGAAACTCGAGTAACCCTTGGCTATAGTAACGATGACTTTCGTAGATTACACAACCTGTGACATATCGGTGCTGGCAGGCTGGCCACAGTAACAAGAAACGTGAAACTGGCTGCGAAATTAGGACGAGGAGCTATGACGCACTCAAGGTAGCTAGTGCAGCGTGACCTGGAGGACTGCATCAGTAAAGGCTAGTAATCCCAGGCAGGCATAGCGGTGACTCACTTAAGATACACAACTAGTGACATATCGGTTCTGGCAGACTGGCCACAGTAACAAAATATATGAATCTGGGTGAGCAACTGTGACGAGTAACTATGACTCTCGTAATAGGCCAATGACTCAATACCTGGAGTATTGACTCAGATAACTCGAGCAACGCCTAGCAATAGTAACAATGACTTTCTTACGGTTCACAACTGGTGACAAATCCGTTCTGGCAGTCTGGCACCAGTAACAAAAATGAGACACAGCATGAGCAACTGGGATGGGTAACTATGACCTCTTAAGGTAGCCAATGATCGTCACCAGGAATATTGAATCAGGAAACTCGAGTAACCCTTGGCCATAGAACGATGACTTTCGTAGATTGCACAACCTGTGACATATCGATGCTGGCAGACTGGCCACAGTTACAATGTATTTTAATTTGGGTGGTCAACCGACAGCAATATCTATTACCCTTCTGAGGTAACCAACGATTCGTCACCAGGTGGAGTACACTCTGAAAGGAGTGACTATGACTCTCATATGACACACAACTAGTGTCGTATCGCTTCTGGCAGACGCCACAGTAACAAGAAACGTGAAACTGGCTGCGAAATTAGGACGAGGAGCTATGACGCACTCAAGGTAGCTAGTGCAGCGTCACCTGGAGGACTGCATCAGTAAAGGCTAGTAATCCCTGGCAGGCATTACGATGACTCACTTAAGATACACAACTAGTGACATATCGGTTCTGGCAGACTGGCCACAGTAACAAAATATATGAATCTGGGAGAGCAACTGTGACGAGTAACTATGACTCTCGTAATAGGCCAATGACTCAATACCTGGAGTATTGACTCAGATAACTCGAGGAACGCCTTGCAATAGTAACAATGACTTTCTTACGGTTCACAACTGGTGACAAATCCGTTCTGGCAGTCTGGCACCAGTAACAAAAATGAGACACAGCGTGAGCAACTGGGATGGGTAACTATGACTCTCTTAAGGTAGCCAATTATCGTCACCAGGAATATTGAGTCAGGAAACTCGAGTAACCCTTGGCTATAGTAACGATGACTTTCGTAGATTACACAACCTGTGACATATCGGTGCCAGCAGACTGGCCACAGTTACAATGTATTTTAATTTGGGTGGTCAACCGACTGCAATATCTATTACCCTTCTGAGGTAACCGACGATTCGTCACCAGGTGGAGTACACTCTGAAAGGAGTGACTATTACTCTCATATGACACACAACTAGTGTCGTATCGCTTCTATCAGACGCCACAGTAACAAGAAACGTGAAAGTGGCTGCGAAATTAGGACGAGGAGCTATGACGCACTCAAGGTATCTAGTGCAGCGTCACCTGGAGGACTGCATCACTAAAGTCTAGTAATCCCTGGCAGGCATAACGGTGACTCACTTAAGATACACAACTAGTGACATATCGGTTCTGGCAGACTGGCCACAGTAACAAAATATATGAATCTGGGTGAGCAAGTGTGACGAGTAACTATGACTCTCGTAATAGGCCAATGACTCAATACCTGGAGTAATGACTCAGATAACTCGAGGAACGCCTTGCAATAGTAACAATGACTTTCTTACGGTTCACAACTGGTGACAAATCCGTTCTGGCAGTCTGGCACCAGTAACAAAAATGAGACACAGCGTGAGCAACTGGGGTGGGTAACTATGACTCTCTTAAGGTAGCCAATGATCGTCACCAGGAATATTGAATCAGGAAACTCGAGTAACCCTTGGCTATAGAACGATGACTTTCGTAGATTACACAACCTGTGACATATCGATGCTGGCATACTGGCCACAGTTACAATGTATTTTAATTTGGGTGGTCAACCGACAGCAATATCTATTACCCTTCTGAGGTAACCAACGATTCGTCACCAGGTGGAGTACACTCTGAAAGGAGTGACTATGACTCTCATATGACACACAACTAGTGTCGTATCGCTTCTGGCAGACGCCACAGTAACAAGAAACGTGAAACTGGCTGCGAAATTAGGACGAGGAGCTATGACGCACTCAAGGTAGCTAGTGCAGCGTCACCTGGAGGACTGCATCAGTAAAGGCTAGTAATCCCTGGCAGGCATTACGATGACTCACTTAAGATACTCAACTAGTGACATATCGGTTCTGGCAGACTGGCCACAGTAACAAAATATATGAATCTGGGTGAGCAACTGTGACGAGTAACTATGATTCTCGTAATAGGCCAATGACTCAATACCTGGAGTATTGACTCAGATAACTCGAGCAACGCGTAGCAATAGTAACAATGACTTTCTTACGGTTCACAACTGGTGACAAATCCGTTCTGGCAGTCTGGCACCAGTAACAAAAATGAGACACAGCGTGAGCAACTGGGATGGGTAACTATGACTCTCTTAAGGTAGCCAATGATCGTCACCAGGAATATTGAATCAGGAAACTCGAGTAACCCTTGTCTATAGTAACGATGACTTTCGTAGATTACACAACCTGTGACATATCGGTGCCAGCAGACTGGCCACAGTTACAATGTATTTTAATTTGGGTGGTCAACCGACAGCAATATCTATTACCCTTCTGAGGTAACCGACGATTCGTCACCAGGTGGAGTACACTCTGAAAGGAGTGACTATGACTCTCATATGACACACAACTAGTGTCGTATCGCTTCTGGCAGACGCCACAGTAACAAGAAACGTGAAAGTGGCTGCGAAATTAGGACGAGGAGCTATGACGCACTCAAGGTATCTAGTGCAGCGTCACCTGGAGGACTGCATCACTAAAGTCTAGTAATCCCTGGCAGACATAACGGTGACTCACTTAAGATACACAACTAGTGACATATCGGTTCTGGCAGACTGGCCACAGTAACAAAATATATGAATCTGGGTGAGCAAGTGTGACGAGTAACTATGACTCTCGTAATAGGCCAATGACTCAATACCTGGTGTATTGACTCAGATAACTCGAGCAACGCCTTGCAATAGTAACAATGACTTTCTTACGGTTCACAACTGGTGACAAATCCGTTCTGGCAGTCTGGCACCAGTAACAAAAATGAGACACAGCGTGAGCAACTGGGATGGGTAACTATGACTCTCTTAAGGTAGCTAATGATCGTCACCAGGAATATTGAGTCAGGAAACTCGAGTAACCCTTGGCTATAGTAACGATGACTTTCGTAGATTACACAACCTGTGACATATCGGTTCTGGCAGACTGGCCACAGTAACAAGAAACGTGAAACTGGCTGCGAAATTAGGACGAGGAGCTATGACGCACTCAAGGTAGCTAGTGCAGCGTGACCTGGAGGACTGCATCAGTAAAGGCTAGTAATCCCAGGCAGGCATAGCGGTGACTCACTTAAGATACACAACTAGTGACATATCGGTTCTGGCAGACTGGCCACAGTAACAAAATATATGAATCTGGGTGAGCAACTGTGACGAGTAACTATGACTCTCGTAATAGGCCAATGACTCAATACCTGGAGTATTGACTCAGATAACTCGAGCAACGCCTAGCAATAGTAACAATGACTTTCTTACGGTTCACAACTGGTGACAAATCCGTTCTGGCAGTCTGGCACCAGTAACAAAAATGAGACACAGCATGAGCAACTGGGATGGGTAACTATGACCTCTTAAGGTAGCCAATGATCGTCACCAGGAATATTGAATCAGGAAACTCGAGTAACCCTTGGCCATAGAACGATGACTTTCGTAGATTGCACAACCTGTGACATATTGATGCTGGCAGACTGGCCACAGTTACAATGTATTTTAATTTGGGTGGTCAACCGACAGCAATATCTATTACCCTTCTGAGGTAACCAACGATTCGTCACCAGGTGGAGTACACTCTGAAAGGAGTGACTATGACTCTCATATGACACACAACTAGTGTCGTATCGCTTCTGGCAGACGCCACAGTAACAAGAAACGTGAAAGTGGCTGCGAAATTAGGACGAGGAGCTATGACGCACTCAAGGTAGCTAGTGCAGCGTCACCTGGAGGACTGCATCAGTAAAGGCTAGTAATCCCTGGCAGGCATTACGATGACTCACTTAAGATACACAACGAGTGACATATCGGTTCTGCAGACTGGCCACAGTAACAAAATATATGAATCTGGGAGAGCAACTGTGACGAGTAACTATGACTCTCGTAATAGGCCAATGACTCAATACCTGGAGTATTGACTCAGATAACTCGAGGAACGCCTAGCAATAGTAACAATGACTTTCTTACGGTTCACAACTGGTGACAAATCCGTTCTGGCAGTCTGGCACCAGTAACAAAAGTGAGACACAGCGTGAGCAACTGGGATGGGTAACTATGACTCTCTTAAGGTAGCCAATGATCGTCACCAGGAATATTGAATCAGGAAACTCGAGTAACCCTTGTCTATAGTAACGATGACTTTCGTACATTACGCAACCTCTGACATATCGGTGCCAGCAGACTGGCCACAGTTACAATGTATTTTAATTTGGGTGGTCAACCGACAGCAATATTTATTACCCTTCTGAGGTACCAACGATTCGTCACCAGGTGGAGTACACTCTGAAAGGAGTGACTATTACTCTCATATGACACACAACTAGTGTCGTATCGCTTCTATCAGACGAAACAGTAACAAGAAACGTGAAAGTGGCTGCGAAATTAGGACGAGGAGCTATGACGCACTCAAGGTATCTAGTGCAGCGTCACCTGGAGGACTGCATCACTAAAGTCTAGTAATCCCTGGCAGGCATAACGGTGACTCACTTAAGATACACAACTAGTGACATATCGGTTCTGGCAGACTGGCCACAGTAACAAAATATATGAATCTGGGTGAGCAAGTGTGCCGAGTAACTATGACTCTCGTAATAGGCCAATGACTCAATACTTGGAGTATTGACTCAGATAACTCGAGGAACGCCTTGCAATAGTAACAATGACTTTCTTACGGTTCACAACTGGTGACAAATCCGTTCTGGCAGTCTGGCACCAGTAACAAAAATGAGACACAGCGTGAGCAACTGGGATGGGTAACTATGACTCTCTTAAGGTAGCCAATGATCGTCACCAGGAATATTGAGTCAGGAAACTCGAGTAACCCTTGTCTATAGTAACGATGACTTTCGTAGATTACACAACCTGTGACATATCGGCGCTGGCAGACTGGCCACAGTAACAAGAAACGTGAAACTGGCTGCGAAATTAGGACGAGGAGCTATGACGCACTCAAGGTAGCTAGTGCAGCGTGACCTGGAGGACTGCATCAGTAAAGGCTAGTAATCCCAGGCAGGCATAGCGGTGACTCACTTAAGATACACAACTAGTGACATATCGGTTCTGGCAGACTGGCCACAGTAACAAAATATATGAATCTGGGTGAGCACCTGTGACGAGTAACTATGACTCTCGTAATAGGCCAATGACTCAATACCTGGAGTATTGACTCAGATAACTCGAGCAACGCCTAGCAATAGTAACAATGACTTTCTTACGGTTCACAACTGGTGACAAATCCGTTCTGGCAGTCTGGCACCAGTAACAAAAATGAGACACAGCATGAGCAACTGGGATGGGTAACTATGACCTCTTAAGGTAGCCAATGATCGTCACCAGGAATATTGAATCAGGAAACTCGAGTAACCCTTGGCCATAGAACGATGACTTTCGTAGATTGCACAACCTGTGACATATTGATGCTGGCAGACTGGCCACAGTTACAATGTATTTTAATTTGGGTGCTCAACCGACAGCAATATCTATTACCCTTCTGAGGTAACCAACGATTCGTCACCAGGTGGAGTACACTCTGAAAGGAGTGACTATGACTCTCATATGACACACAACTAGTGTCGTATCGCTTCTGGCAGACGCCACAGTAACAAGAAACGTGAAAGTGGCTGCGAAATTAGGACGAGGAGCTATGACGCACTCAAGGTAGCTAGTGCAGCGTCACCTGGAGGACTGCATCAGTAAAGGCTAGTAATCCCTGGCAGGCATTACGATGACTCACTTAAGATACACAACGAGTGACATATCGGTTCTGCAGACTGGCCACAGTAACAAAATATATGAATCTGGGAGAGCAACTGTGACGAGTAACTATGACTCTCGTAATAGGCCAATGACTCAATACCTGGAGTATTGACTCAGATAACTCGAGGAACGCCTAGCAATAGTAACAATGACTTTCTTACGGTTCACAACTGGTGACAAATCCGTTCTGGCAGTCTGGCACCAGTAACAAAAGTGAGACACAGCGTGAGCAACTGGGATGGGTAACTATGACTCTCTTAAGGTAGCTAATGATCGTCACCAGGAATATTGAAACAGGAAACTCGAGTAACCCTTGTCTATAGTAACGATGACTTTCGTACATTACGCAACCTGTGACATATCGGTGCCAGCAGACTGGCCACAGTTACAATGTATTTTAATTTGGGTGGTCAACCGACAGCAATATCTATTACCCTTCTGAGGTACCAACGATTCGTCACCAGGTGGAGTACACTCTGAAAGGAGTGATTATTACTCTCATATGACACACAACTAGTGTCGTATCGCTTCTATCAGACGAAACAGTAACAAGAAACGTGAAAGTGGCTGCGAAATTAGGACGAGGAGCTATGACGCACTCAAGGTATCTAGTGCAGCGTCACCTGGAGGACTGCATCACTAAAGTCTAGTAATCCCTGGCAGGCATAACGGTGACTCACTTAAGATACACAACTAGTGACATATCGGTTCTGGCAGACTGGCCACAGTAACAAAATATATGAATCTGGGTGAGCAAGTGTGACGAGTAACTATGACTCTCGTAATAGGCCAATGACTCAATACCTGGAGTATTGACTCAGATAACTCGAGGAACGCCTTGCAATAGTAACAATGACTTTCTTACGGTTCACAACTGGTGACAAATCCGTTCTGGCAGTCTGGCACCAGTAACAAAAATGAGACACAGCGTGAGCAACTGGGATGGGTAACTATGACTCTCTTAAGGTAGCCAATGATCGTCACCAGGAATATTGAGTCAGGAAACTCGAGTAACCCTTGGCTATAGTAACGATGACTTTCGTAGATTACACAACCTGTGACATATCGGTGCTGGCAGACTGGCCACAGTAACAAGAAACGTGAAACTGGCTGCGAAATTAGGACGAGGAGCTATGACGCACTCAAGGTAGCTAGTGCAGCGTCATCTGGAGGACTGCAACAGTAAAGTCTAGTAATCCCTGGCAGGCATAGCGGTGACTCACTTAAGATACACAACTAGTGACATATCGGTTCTGGCAGACTGGCCACAGTAACAAAATATATGAATCTGGGTGAGCAAGTGTGACGAGTAACTATGACTTTCGTAATAGGCCAATGACTCAATACCTGGAGTATTGACTCAGATAACTCGAGCAACGCCTAGCAATAGTAACAATGACTTTCTTACGGTTCACAACTGGTGACAAATCCGTTCTGGCAGTCTGGCACCAGTAACAAAAATGAGACACAGCGTGAGCAACTGGGATGGGTAACTATGACCTCTTAAGGTAGCCAATGATCGTCACCAGGAATATTGAATCAGGAAACTCGAGTAACCCTTGGCCATAGAACGATGACTTTCGTAGATTGCACAACCTGTGACATATCGATGCTGGCAGACTGGCCACAGTTACAATGTATTTTAATTTGGGTGGTCAACCGACAGCAATATCTATTACCCTTCTGAGGTAACCAACGATTCGTCACCAGGTGGAGTACACTCTGAAAGGAGTGACTATGACTCTCATATGACACACAACTTGTGTCGTATCGCTTCTGGCAGACGCCACAGTAACAAGAAACGTGAAAGTGGCTGCGAAAATAGGACGAGGAGCTATGACGCACTCAAGGTAGCTAGTGCAGCGTCACCTGGAGGACTGCATCAGTAAAGGCTAGTAATCCCTGTAAGGCATTACGATGACTCACTTAAGATACACAACTAGTGACATATCGGTTCTGGCAGACTGGCCACAGTAACAAAATATATGAATCTGGGAGAGCAACTGTGACGAGTAACTATGACTCTCGTAATAGGCCAATGACTCAATACCTGGAGTATTGACTCAGATAACTCGAGGAACGCCTAGCAATAGTAACAATGACTTTCTTACTGTTCACAACTGGTGACAAATCCGTTCTGGCAGTCTGGCACCAGTAACAAAAATGAGACACAGCGTGAGCAACTGGGATGGGTAACTATGACTCTCTTAAGGTAGCCAATGATCGTCACCAGGAATATTGAATCAGGAAACTCGAGTAACCCTTGTCTATAGTAACGATGACTTTCGTGGATTACATAACCTGTGACATATCGGTGCCAGCAGACTGGCCACAGTTACAATGTATTTTAATTTGGGTGGTCAACCGACAGCAATATCTATTACCCTTCTGAGGTAACCAACGATTCGTCACCAGGTGGAGTACACTCTGAAAGGAGTGACTATGACTCTCATATGACACACAACTAGTGTCGTATCGCTTCTGGCAGACGCCACAGTAACAAGAAACGTGAAAGTGGCTGCGAAATTAGGACGAGGAGCTATGACGCACTCAAGGTAGCTAGTGCAGCGTCACCTGGAGGACTGCATCAGTAAAGGCTAGTAATCCCTGGCAGGCATAGCGGTGACTCACTTAAGATACACAACTAGTGACATATCGGTTCTGGCAGACTGGCCACAGTAACAAAATATATGAATCTGGGAGAGCAACTGTGACGAGTAACTATGACTCTCGTAATAGGCCAATGACTCAATACCTGGAGTATTGACTCAGATAACTCGAGGAACGCCTAGCAATAGTAACAATGACTTTCTTACGGTTCACAACTGGTGACAAATCCGTTCTGGCAGTCTGGCACCAGTAACAAAAATGAGACACAGCGTGAGCAACTGGGATTGGTAACTATGACACTCTTAAGGTAGCCAATGATCGTCACCAGGAATATTGAATCAGGAAACTCGAGTAACCCTTGTCTATAGTAACGATGACTTTCGTAGATTACACAACCTGTGACATATCGGTGCCAGCAGACTGGCCACAGTTACAATGTATTTTAATTTGGGTGGTCAACCGACAGCAATATCTATTACCCTTCTGAGGTAACCGACGATTCGTCACCAGGTGGAGTACACTCTGAAAGGAGTGACTATTACTCTCATATGACACACAACTAGTGTCGTATCGCTTCTATCAGACGAAACAGTAACAAGAAACGTGAAAGTGGCTGCGAAATTAGGACGAGGAGCTATGACGCACTCAAGGTATCTAGTGCAGCGTCACCTGGAGGACTGCATCACTAAAGTCTAGTAATCCCTGGCAGGCATAACGGTGACTCACTTAAGATACACAACTAGTGACATATCGGTTCTGGCAGACTGGCCACAGTAACAAAATATATGAATCTGGGTGAGCAAGTGTGACGAGTAACTATGACTCTCGTAATAGGCCAATGACTCAATACCTGGAGTATTGACTCAGATAACTCGAGGAACGCCTAGCAATAGTAACAATGACTTTCTTACGGTTCACAACTGGTGACAAATCCGTTCTGGCAGTCTGGCACCAGTAACAAAAATGAGACACAGCGTGAGCAACTGGGATGGGTAACTATGACTCTCTTAAGGTAGCCTATGATCGTCACCAGGAATATTGAATCAGGAAACTCGAGTAACCCTTGGCCATAGAACGATGACTTTCGTAGATTGCACAACCTGTGACATATCGATGCTGGCAGACTGGCCACAGTTACAATGTATTTTAATTTGGGTGGTCAACCGACAGCAATATCTATTACCCTTCTGAGGTAACCAACGATTCGTCACTAGGTGGAGTACACTCTGAAAGGAGTGACTATGAATTTCATATGACACACAACTAGTGTCGTATCGCTTCTGGCAGACGCCACAGTAACAAGAAACGTGAAAGTGGCTGCGAAATTAGGACGAGGAGCTATGACGCACTCAAGGTAGCTAGTGCAGCGTCACCTGGAGGACTGCATCAGTAAAGGCTAGTAATCCCTGTAAGGCATTACGATGACTCACTTAAGATACACAACTAGTGACATATCGGTTCTGGCAGACTGGCCACAGTAACAAAATATGTGAATCTGGGAGAGCAACTGTGACGAGTAACTATGACTCTCGTAATAGGCCAATGACTCAATACCTGGAGTATTGACTCAGATAACTCGAGGAACGCCTAGCAATAGTAACAATGACTTTCTTACTGTTCACAACTGGTGACAAATCCGTTCTGGCAGTCTGGCACCAGTAACAAAAATGAGACACAGCGTGAGCAACTGGGATGGGTAACTATGACCTCTTAAGGTAGCCAATGATCGTCACCAGGAATATTGAATCAGGAAACTCGAGTAACCCTTGGCCATAGAACGATGACTTTCGTAGATTGCACAACCTGTGACATATCGATGCTGGCAGACTGGCCACAGTTACAATGTATTTTAATTTGGGTGGTCAACCGACAGCAATATCTATTACCCTTCTGAGGTAACCAACGATTCGTCACCAGGTGGAGTACACTCTGAAAGGAGTGACTATGACTCTCATATGACACACAACTAGTGTCGTATCGCTTCTGGCAGACGCCACAGTAACAAGAAACGTGAAACTGGCTGCGAAATTAGGACGAGGAGCTATGACGCACTCAAGGTAGCTAGTGCAGCGTTACCTGGAGGACTGCATCAGTAAAGGCTAGTAATCCCTGTAAGGCATTACGATGACTCACTTAAGATACACAACTAGTGACATATCGGTTCTGGCAGACTGGCCACAGTAACAAAATATATGAATCTGGGAGAGCAACTGTGACGAGTAACTATGACTCTCGTAATAGGCCAATGACTCAATACCTGGAGTATTGACTCAGATAACTCGAGGAACGCCTAGCAATAGTAACAATGACTTTCTTACTGTTCACAACTGGTGACAAATCCGTTCTGGCAGTCTGGCACCAGTAACAAAAATGAGACACAGCGTGAGCAACTGGGATGGGTAACTATGACTCTCTTAAGGTAGCCAATGATCGTCACCAGGAATATTGAATCAGGAAACTCGAGTAACCCTTGTCTATAGTAACGATGACTTTCGTAGATTACACAACCTGTGACATATCGGTGCTGGCAGACTGGCCACAGTAACAAGAAACGTGAAACTGGCTGCGAAATTAGGACGAGGAGCTATGACGCACTCAAGGTAGCTAGTGCAGCGTGACCTGGAGGACTGCATCAGTAAAGGCTAGTAATCCCTGGCAGGCATAGCGGTGACTCACTTAAGATACACAACTAGTGACATATCGGTTCTGGCAGACTGGCCACAGTAACAAAATATATGAATCTGGGTGAGCAACTGTGACGAGTAACTATGACTCTCGTAATAGGCCAATGACTCAATACCTGGAGTATTGACTCAGATAACTCGAGCAACGCCTAGCAATAGTAACAATGACTTTCTTACGGTTCACAACTGGTGACAAATCCGTTCTGGCAGTCTGGCACCAGTAACAAAAATGAGACACAGCGTGAGCAACTGGGATGGGTAACTATGACCTCTTAAGGTAGCCAATGATCGTCACCAGGAATATTGAATCAGGAAACTCGAGTAACCCTTGGCCATAGAACGATGACTTTCGTAGATTGCACAACCTGTGACATATCGATGCTGGCAGACTGGCCACAGTTACAATGTATTTTAATTTGGGTGGTCAACCGACAGCAATATCTATTACCCTTCTGAGGTAACCAACGATTCGTCACCAGGTGGAGTACACTCTGAAAGGAGTGACTATGACTCTCATATGACACACAACTTGTGTCGTATCGCTTCTGGCAGACGCCACAGTAACAAGAAACGTGAAAGTGGCTGCGAAAATAGGACGAGGAGCTATGACGCACTCAAGGTAGCTAGTGCAGCGTCACCTGGAGGACTGCATCAGTAAAGGCTAGTAATCCCTGTAAGGCATTACGATGACTCACTTAAGATACACAACTAGTGACATATCGGTTCTGGCAGACTGGCCACAGTAACAAAATATATGAATCTGGGAGAGCAACTGTGACGAGTAACTATGACTCTCGTAATAGGCCAATGACTCAATACCTGGAGTATTGACTCAGATAACTCGAGGAACGCCTAGCAATAGTAACAATGACTTTCTTACTGTTCACAACTGGTGACAAATCCGTTCTGGCAGTCTGGCACCAGTAACAAAAATGAGACACAGCGTGAGCAACTGGGATGGGTAACTATGACTCTCTTAAGGTAGCCAATGATCGTCACCAGGAATATTGAATCAGGAAACTCGAGTAACCCTTGTCTATAGTAACGATGACTTTCGTGGATTACATAACCTGTGACATATCGGTGCCAGCAGACTGGCCACAGTTACAATGTATTTTAATTTGGGTGGTCAACCGACAGCAATATCTATTACCCTTCTGAGGTAACCAACGATTCGTCACCAGGTGGAGTACACTCTGAAAGGAGTGACTATGACTCTCATATGACACACAACTAGTGTCGTATCGCTTCTGGCAGACGCCACAGTAACAAGAAACGTGAAAGTGGCTGCGAAATTAGGACGAGGAGCTATGACGCACTCAAGGTAGCTAGTGCAGCGTCACCTGGAGGACTGCATCAGTAAAGGCTAGTAATCCCTGGCAGGCATAGCGGTGACTCACTTAAGATACACAACTAGTGACATATCGGTTCTGGCAGACTGGCCACAGTAACAAAATATATGAATCTGGGAGAGCAACTGTGACGAGTAACTATGACTCTCGTAATAGGCCAATGACTCAATACCTGGAGTATTGACTCAGATAACTCGAGGAACGCCTAGCAATAGTAACAATGACTTTCTTACGGTTCACAACTGGTGACAAATCCGTTCTGGCAGTCTGGCACCAGTAACAAAAATGAGACACAGCGTGAGCAACTGGGATTGGTAACTATGACACTCTTAAGGTAGCCAATGATCGTCACCAGGAATATTGAATCAGGAAACTCGAGTAACCCTTGTCTATAGTAACGATGACTTTCGTAGATTACACAACCTGTGACATATCGGTGCCAGCAGACTGGCCACAGTTACAATGTATTTTAATTTGGGTGGTCAACCGACAGCAATATCTATTACCCTTCTGAGGTAACCGACGATTCGTCACCAGGTGGAGTACACTCTGAAAGGAGTGACTATTACTCTCATATGACACACAACTAGTGTCGTATCGCTTCTATCAGACGAAACAGTAACAAGAAACGTGAAAGTGGCTGCGAAATTAGGACGAGGAGCTATGACGCACTCAAGGTATCTAGTGCAGCGTCACCTGGAGGACTGCATCACTAAAGTCTAGTAATCCCTGGCAGGCATAACGGTGACTCACTTAAGATACACAACTAGTGACATATCGGTTCTGGCAGACTGGCCACAGTAACAAAATATATGAATCTGGGTGAGCAAGTGTGACGAGTAACTATGACTCTCGTAATAGGCCAATGACTCAATACCTGGAGTATTGACTCAGATAACTCGAGGAACGCCTAGCAATAGTAACAATGACTTTCTTACGGTTCACAACTGGTGACAAATCCGTTCTGGCAGTCTGGCACCAGTAACAAAAATGAGACACAGCGTGAGCAACTGGGATGGGTAACTATGACTCTCTTAAGGTAGCCTATGATCGTCACCAGGAATATTGAATCAGGAAACTCGAGTAACCCTTGGCCATAGAACGATGACTTTCGTAGATTGCACAACCTGTGACATATCGATGCTGGCAGACTGGCCACAGTTACAATGTATTTTAATTTGGGTGGTCAACCGACAGCAATATCTATTACCCTTCTGAGGTAACCAACGATTCGTCACTAGGTGGAGTACACTCTGAAAGGAGTGACTATGAATTTCATATGACACACAACTAGTGTCGTATCGCTTCTGGCAGACGCCACAGTAACAAGAAACGTGAAAGTGGCTGCGAAATTAGGACGAGGAGCTATGACGCACTCAAGGTAGCTAGTGCAGCGTCACCTGGAGGACTGCATCAGTAAAGGCTAGTAATCCCTGTAAGGCATTACGATGACTCACTTAAGATACACAACTAGTGACATATCGGTTCTGGCAGACTGGCCACAGTAACAAAATATGTGAATCTGGGAGAGCAACTGTGACGAGTAACTATGACTCTCGTAATAGGCCAATGACTCAATACCTGGAGTATTGACTCAGATAACTCGAGGAACGCCTAGCAATAGTAACAATGACTTTCTTACTGTTCACAACTGGTGACAAATCCGTTCTGGCAGTCTGGCACCAGTAACAAAAATGAGACACAGCGTGAGCAACTGGGATGGGTAACTATGACCTCTTAAGGTAGCCAATGATCGTCACCAGGAATATTGAATCAGGAAACTCGAGTAACCCTTGGCCATAGAACGATGACTTTCGTAGATTGCACAACCTGTGACATATCGATGCTGGCAGACTGGCCACAGTTACAATGTATTTTAATTTGGGTGGTCAACCGACAGCAATATCTATTACCCTTCTGAGGTAACCAACGATTCGTCACCAGGTGGAGTACACTCTGAAAGGAGTGACTATGACTCTCATATGACACACAACTAGTGTCGTATCGCTTCTGGCAGACGCCACAGTAACAAGAAACGTGAAACTGGCTGCGAAATTAGGACGAGGAGCTATGACGCACTCAAGGTAGCTAGTGCAGCGTTACCTGGAGGACTGCATCAGTAAAGGCTAGTAATCCCTGTAAGGCATTACGATGACTCACTTAAGATACACAACTAGTGACATATCGGTTCTGGCAGACTGGCCACAGTAACAAAATATATGAATCTGGGAGAGCAACTGTGACGAGTAACTATGACTCTCGTAATAGGCCAATGACTCAATACCTGGAGTATTGACTCAGATAACTCGAGGAACGCCTAGCAATAGTAACAATGACTTTCTTACTGTTCACAACTGGTGACAAATCCGTTCTGGCAGTCTGGCACCAGTAACAAAAATGAGACACAGCGTGAGCAACTGGGATGGGTAACTATGACTCTCTTAAGGTAGCCAATGATCGTCACCAGGAATATTGAATCAGGAAACTCGAGTAACCCTTGTCTATAGTAACGATGACTTTCGTAGATTACACAACCTGTGACATATCGGTGCTGGCAGACTGGCCACAGTAACAAGAAACGTGAAACTGGCTGCGAAATTAGGACGAGGAGCTATGACGCACTCAAGGTAGCTAGTGCAGCGTGACCTGGAGGACTGCATCAGTAAAGGCTAGTAATCCCTGGCAGGCATAGCGGTGACTCACTTAAGATACACAACTAGTGACATATCGGTTCTGGCAGACTGGCCACAGTAACAAAATATATGAATCTGGGTGAGCAACTGTGACGAGTAACTATGACTCTCGTAATAGGCCAATGACTCAATACCTGGAGTATTGACTCAGATAACTCGAGCAACGCCTAGCAATAGTAACAATGACTTTCTTACGGTTCACAACTGGTGACAAATCCGTTCTGGCAGTCTGGCACCAGTAACAAAAATGAGACACAGCGTGAGCAACTGGGATGGGTAACTATGACCTCTTAAGGTAGCCAATGATCGTCACCAGGAATATTGAATCAGGAAACTCGAGTAACCCTTGGCCATAGAACGATGACATTCGTAGATTGCACAACCTGTGACATATCGATGCTGGCAGACTGGCCACAGTTACAATGTATTTTAATTTGGGTGGTCAACCGACAGCAATATCTATTACCCTTCTGAGGTAACCAACGATTCGTCACCAGGTGGAGTACACTCTGAAAGGAGTGACTATGCCTCTCATATGACACACAACTAGTGTCGTATCGCTTCTGGCAGACGCCACAGTAACAAGAAACGTGAAAGTGGCTGCGAAATTAGGACGAGGAGCTATGACGCACTCAAGGTAGCTAGTGCAGCGTCACCTGGAGGACTGCATCAGTAAAGGCTAGTAATCCCTGGCAGGCATTACGATGACTCACTTAAGATACACAACTAGTGACATATCGGTTCTGGCAGACTGGCCACAGTAACAAAATATATGAATCTGGGAGAGCATCTGTGACGAGTAACTATGACTCTCGTAATAGGCCAATGACACAATACCTGGAGTATTGACTCAGATAACTCGAGGAACGCCTTGCAATAGTAACAATGACTTTCTTACGGTTCACAACTGGTGACAAATCCGTTCTGGCAGTCTGGCACCAGTAACAAAAATGAGACACAGCGTGAGCAACTGGGATGGGTAACTATGACTCTCTTAAGGTAGCCAATGATAGTCACCAGGAATATTGAGTCAGGAAACTCGAGTAACCCTTGTCTATAGTAACGATGACTTTCGTAGATTACACAACCTGTGACATATCGGTGCTGGCAGAGTGGCCACAGTAACAAGAAACGTGAAACTGGCTGCGAAATTAGGACGAGGAGCTATGACGCACTCAAGGTAGCTAGTGCAGCGTGACCTGGAGGACTGCATCAGTAAAGGCTAGTAATCCCTGGCAGGCATAACGGTGACTCACTTAAGATACACAACTAGTGACATATCGGTTCTGGCAGACTGGCCACAGTAACAAAATATATGAATCTGGGTGAGCAAGTGTGACGAGTAACTATGACTCTCGTAATAGGCCAATGACTCAATACCTAGAGTATTGACTCAGATAACTCGAGGAACGCCTTGCAATAGTAACAATGACTTTCTTACGGTTCACAACTGGTGACAAATCCGTTCTGGCAGTCTGGCACCAGTAACAAAAATGAGACACAGCGTGAGCAACTGGGATGGGTAACTATGACTCTCATAAGGTAGCCAATGATCGTCACCAGGAATATTGAGTCAGGAAACTCGAGTAACCCTTGGCTATAGTAACGATGACTTTCGTAGATTACACAACCTGTGACATATCGGTGCTGGCAGACTGGCCACAGTAACAAGAAACGTGAAACTGGCTGCGAAATTAGGACGAGGAGCTATGACGCACTCAAGGTAGCTAGTGCAGCGTCACCTGGAGGACTGCAACAGTAAAGGCTAGTAATCCCTGGCAGGCATAACGGTGACTCACTTAAGATACACAACTAGTGACATATCGGTTCTGGCAGACTGGCCACAGTAACAAAATATATGAATCTGGGTGAGCAACTGTGACGAGTAACTATGACTCTCGTAATAGTCCAATGACTCAATACCTGGAGTATTGACTCAGATAACTCGAGCAACGCCTAGCAATAGTAACAATGACTTTCTTACGGTTCACAACTGGTGACAAATCCGTTCTGGCAGTCTGGCACCAGTAACAAAAATGAGACACAGCGTGAGCAACTGGGATGGGTAACTATGACCTCTTAAGGTAGCCAATGATCGTCACCAGGAATATTGAATCAGGAAACTCGAGTAACCCTTGGCCATAGAACGATGACTTTCGTAGATTGCACAACCTGTGACATATCGATGCTGGCAGACTGGCCACAGTTACAATGTATTTTAATTTGGGTGGTCAACCGACAGCAATATCTATTACCCTTCTGAGGTAACCAACGATTCGTCACCAGGTGGAGTACACTCTGAAAGGAGTGACTATGACTCTCATATGACACACAACTAGTGTCGTATCGCTTCTGGCAGACGCCACAGTAACAAGAAACGTGAAAGTGGCTGCGAAATTAGGACGAGGAGCTATGACGCACTCAAGGTAGCTAGTGCAGCGTCACCTGGAGGACTGCATCACTAAAGGCTAGTAATCCCTGGCAGGCATTACGATGACTCACTTAAGATACACAACAAGTGACATATCGGTTCTGGCAGACTGGCCACAGTAACAAAATATATGAATCTGGGAGAGCATCTGTGACGAGTAACTATGACTCTCGTAATAGGCCAATGACTCAATACCTGGAGTATTGACTCAGATAACCCGAGGAACGCCTAGCAATAGTAACAATGACTTTCTTACGGTTCACAACTGGTGACAAATCCGTTCTGGCAGTCTGGCACCAGTAACAAAAATGAGACACAGCGTGAGCAACTGGGATGGGTAACTATGACACTCTTAAGGTAGCCAATGATCGTCACCAGGAATATTGAATCAGGAAACTCGAGTAACCCTTGTCTATAGTAACGATGACTTTCGTAGATTACACAACCTGTGACATATCGGTGCCAGCAGACTGGCCACAGTTACAATGTATTTTAATTTGGGTGGTCAACCGACAGCAATATCTATTACCCTTCTGAGGTAACCGACGATTCGTCACCAGGTGGAGTACACTCTGAAAGGAGTGACTATTACTCTCATATGACACACAACTAGTGTCGTATCGCTTCTATCAGACGCCACAGTAACAAGAAACGTGAAAGTGGCTGCGAAATTAGGACGAGGAGCTATGACGCACTCAAGGTAGCTGGTGCAGCGTCACCTGGAGGACTGCATCACTAAAGTCTAGTAATCCCTGGCAGGCATAACGGTGACTCACTTAAGATACACAACTAGTGACATATCGGTTCTGGCAGACTGGCCACAGTAACAAAATATATGAATCTGGGTGAGCAAGTGTGACGAGTAACTATGACTCTCGTAATAGGCCAATGACTCAATACCTGGAGTATTGACTCAGATAACTCGAGGAACGCCTTGCAATAGTAACAATGACTTTCTTACGGTTCACAACTGGTGACAAATCCGTTCTGGCAGTCTGGCACCAGTAACAAAAATGAGACACAGCGTGAGCAACTGGGATGGGTAACTATGACTCTCTTAAGGTAGCCAATGATCGTCACCAGGAATATTGAATCAGGAAACTCGAGTAACCCTTGGCCATAGAACGATGACTTTCGTAGATTGCACAACCTGTGACATATCGATGCTGGCAGACTGGCCACAGTTACAATGTATTTTAATTTGGGTGGTCAACCGACAGGAATATCTATTACCCTTCTGAGGTAACCGACGATTCGTCACCAGGTGGAGTACACTCTGAAAGGAGTGACTATGACTCTCATATGACACACAACTAGTGTCGTATCGCTTCTGGCAGACGCCACAGTAACAAGAAACGTGAAACTGGCTGCGAAATTAGGACGAGGAGCTATGACGCACTCAAGGTAGCTGGTGCAGCATCACCTGGAGGACTGCATCAGTAAAGGCTAGTAATCCCTGGCAGGCATAACGGTGACTCACTTAAGATACACAACTAGTGACATATCGGTTCTGGCAGACTGGCCACAGTAACAAAATATATGAATCTGGGAGAGCAACTGTGACGAGTAACTATGACTCTCGTAATAGGCCAATGACTCAATACCTGGAGTATTGACTCAGATAACTCGAGGAACGCCTAGCAATAGTAACAATGACTTTCTTACGGTTCACAACTGGTGACAAATCCGTTCTGGCAGTCTGGCACCAGTAACAAAAATGAGACACAGCGTGAGCAACTGGGATGGGTAACTATGACTCTCTTAAGGTAGCCAATGATCGTCACCAGGAATTCTGAATCAGGAAACTCGAGTAACCCTTGGTTATAGAACGATGACTTTCGTAGATTACACAACCTGTGACATATCGATGCTAGCAGACTGGCCACAGTTACAATGTATTTTAATTTGGGTGGTCAACCGACAGCAATATCTATTACCCTTCTGAGGTAACCGACGATTCGTCACCAGGTGGAGTACACTCTGAAAGGAGTGACTATGACTCTCATATGACACACAACTAGTGTCGTATCGCTTCTGGCAGACGCCACAGTAACAAGAAACGTGAAACTGGCTGCGAAATTAGGACGAGGAGCTATGACGCACTCAAGGTAGCTGGTGCAGCTTCACCTGGAGGACTGCATCAGTAAAGGCTAGTAATCCCTGGCAGGCATAACGGTGACTCACTTAAGATACACAACTAGTGACATATCGGTTCTGGCAGACTGGCCACAGTAACAAAATATATGAATCTGGGAGAGCAACTGTGACGAGTAACTATGACTCTCGTAATAGGCCAATGACTCAATACCTGGAGTATTGACTCAGATAGCTCGAGGAACGCCTAGCAATAGTAACAATGACTTTCTTACGGTTCACAACTGGTGACAAATCCGTTCTGGCAGTCTGGCACCAGTAACAAAAATGAGACACAGCGTGAGCAACTGGGATGGGTAACTATGACACTCTTAAGGTAGCCAATGATCGTCACCAGGAATATTGAATCAGGAAACTCGAGTAACCCTTGTCTATAGTAACGATGACTTTCGTAGATTGCACAACCTGTGACATATCGATGCTGGCAGACTGGCCACAGTTACAATGTATTTTAATTTGGGTGGTCAACCGACAGGAATATCTATTACCCTTCTGAGGTAACCGACGATTCGTCACCAGGTGGAGTACACTCTGAAAGGAGTGACTATGACTCTCATATGACACACAACTAGTGTCGTATCGCTTCTGGCAGACGCCACAGTAACAAGAAACGTAAAAATTGGCTGCGAAATTAGGACGAGGAGCTATGACGCACTCAAGGTAGCTGGTGCAGCGTCACCTGGAGGACTGCATCACTAAAGTCTAGTAATCCCTGGCAGGCATAACGGTGACTCACTTAAGATACACAACTAGTGACATATCGGTTCTGGCAGACTGGCCACAGTAACAAAATATATGAATCTGGGTGAGCAAGTGTTACGAGTAACTATGACTCTCGTAATAGGCCAATGACTCAATACCTGGAGTATTGACTCAGATAACTCGAGGAACGCCTTGCAATAGTAACAATGACTTTCTTACGGTTCACAACTGGTGACAAATCCGTTCTGGCAGTCTGGCACCAGTAACAAAAATGAGACACAGCGTGAGCAACTGGGATGGGTAACTATGACTCTCTTAAGGTAGCCAATGATCGTCACCAGGAATATTGAATCAGGAAACTCGAGTAACCCTTGGCCATAGAACGATGACTTTCGTAGATTGCACAACCTGTGACATATCGATGCTGGCAGACTGGCCACAGTTACAATGTATTTTAATTTGGGTGGTCAACCGACAGGAATATCTATTACCCTTCTGAGGTAACCGACGATTCGTCACCAGGTGGAGTACACTCTGAAAGGAGTGACTATGACTCTCATATGACACACAACTAGTGTCGTATCGCTTCTGGCAGACGCCACAGTAACAAGAAACGTGAAACTGGCTGCGAAATTAGGACGAGGAGCTATGACGCACTCAAGGTAGCTGGTGCAGCATCACCTGGAGGACTGCATCAGTAAAGGCTAGTAATCCCTGGCAGGCATAACGGTGACTCACTTAAGATACACAACTAGTGACATATCGGTTCTGGCAGACTGGCCACAGTAACAAAATATATGAATCTGGGAGAGCAACTGTGACGAGTAACTATGACTCTCGTAATAGGCCAATGACTCAATACCTGGAGTATTGACTCAGATAACTCGAGGAACGCCTAGCAATAGTAACAATGACTTTCTTACGGTTCACAACTGGTGACAAATCCGTTCTGGCAGTCTGGCACCAGTAACAAAAATGAGACACAGCGTGAGCAACTGGGATGGGTAACTATGACTCTCTTAAGGTAGCCAATGATCGTCACCAGGAATTCTGAATCAGGAAACTCGAGTAACCCTTGGTTATAGAACGATGACTTTCGTAGATTACACAACCTGTGACATATCGATGCTAGCAGACTGGCCACAGTTACAATGTATTTTAATTTGGGTGGTCAACCGACAGCAATATCTATTACCCTTCTGAGGTAACCGACGATTCGTCACCAGGTGGAGTACACTCTGAAAGGAGTGACTATGACTCTCATATGACACACAACTAGTGTCGTATCGCTTCTGGCAGACGCCACAGTAACAAGAAACGTGAAACTGGCTGCGAAATTAGGACGAGGAGCTATGACGCACTCAAGGTAGCTGGTGCAGCTTCACCTGGAGGACTGCATCAGTAAAGGCTAGTAATCCCTGGCAGGCATAACGGTGACTCACTTAAGATACACAACTAGTGACATATCGGTTCTGGCAGACTGGCCACAGTAACAAAATATATGAATCTGGGAGAGCAACTGTGACGAGTAACTATGACTCTCGTAATAGGCCAATGACTCAATACCTGGAGTATTGACTCAGATAGCTCGAGGAACGCCTAGCAATAGTAACAATGACTTTCTTACGGTTCACAACTGGTGACAAATCCGTTCTGGCAGTCTGGCACCAGTAACAAAAATGAGACACAGCGTGAGCAACTGGGATGGGTAACTATGACACTCTTAAGGTAGCCAATGATCGTCACCAGGAATATTGAATCAGGAAACTCGAGTAACCCTTGTCTATAGTAACGATGACTTTCGTAGATTGCACAACCTGTGACATATCGATGCTGGCAGACTGGCCACAGTTACAATGTATTTTAATTTGGGTGGTCAACCGACAGGAATATCTATTACCCTTCTGAGGTAACCGACGATTCGTCACCAGGTGGAGTACACTCTGAAAGGAGTGACTATGACTCTCATATGACACACAACTAGTGTCGTATCGCTTCTGGCAGACGCCACAGTAACAAGAAACGTGAAACTGGCTGCGAAATTAGGACGAGGAGCTATGACGCACTCAAGGTAGCTAGTGCAGCGTCACATGGAGGACTGCATCAGTAAAGGCTAGTAATCCCTGGCAGGCATTACGATGACTCACTTAAGATACACAACTAGTGACATATCGGTTCTGGCAGACTGGCCACAGTAACAAAATATATGAATCTGGGTGAGCAACTGTGACGAGTAACTATGACTCTCGTAATAGGCCAATGACTCAATACCTGGAGTATTGACTCAGATAACTCGAGCAACGCCTAGCAATAGTAACAATGACTTTCTTACGGTTCACAACTGGTGACAAATCCGTTCTGGCAGTCTGGCACCAGTAACAAAAATGAGACACAGCGTGAGCAACTGGGATGGGTAACTATGACTCTCTTAAGGTAGCCAATGATCATCACCAGGAATATTGAATCAGGAAACTCGAGTAACCCTTGGCTATAGATCGATGACTTTCGTAGATTACACAACCTGTGACATATCGATGCTGACAGACTGGCCACAGTTACAATGTATTTTAATTTGGGTGGTCAACCGACAGCAATATCTATTACCCTTCTGGGGTAACCAACGATTCGTCACCAGGTGGAGTACACTGTGAAAGGAGTGACTATTAATCTCATATGACACACAACTAGTGTCGTATCGCTTCTATCAGACGCCACAGTAACAAGAAACGTGAAAGTGGCTGCGAAATTAGGACGAGGAGCTATGACGCACTCAAGGTAGCTGGTGCAGCGTCACCTGGAGGACTGCATCACTAAAGTCTAGTAATCCCTGGCAGGCATAACGGTGACTCACTTAAGATACACAACTAGTGACATATCGGTTCTGGCAGACTGGCCACAGTAACAAAATATATGAATCTGGGTGAGCAAGTGTGACGAGTAACTATGACTCTCGTAATAGGCCAATGACTCAAAACCTGGAGTATTGACTCAGATAACTCGAGGAACGCCTTGCAATAGTAACAATGACTTTCTTACGGTTCACAACTGGTGACAAATCCGTTCTGGCAGTCTGGCACCAGTAACAAAAATGAGACACAGCGTGCGCAACTGGGATGGGTAACTATGACTCTCTTAAGGTAGCCAATGATCGTCACCAGGAATATTGAGTCAGGAAACTCGAGTAACCCTTGGCTATAGTAACGATGACTTTCGTAGATTACACAAACTGTGACATATCGGTGCTGGCAGACTGGCCACAGTAACAAGAAACGTGAAACTGGCTGCGAAATTAGGACGAGGAGCTATGACGCACTCAAGGTAGCTAGTGCAGCGTCACCTGGAGGACTGCATCAGTAAAGGCTAGTAATCCCTGGCAGGCATAACGGTGACTCACTTAAGATACACAACTAGTGACATATCGGTTCTGGCAGACTGGCCACAGTAACAAAATATATGAATCTGGGTGAGCAACTGTGACGAGTAACTATGACTCTCGTAATAGGCCAATGAGTCAATACCTGGAGTATTGACTCAAATAACTCGAGGAACGCCTTGCAATAGTAACAATGACTTTCTTACGGTTCACAACTGGTGACAAATCCGTTCTGGCAGTCTGGCACCAGTAACAAAAATGAGACACAGCGTGAGCAACTGGGATGGGTAACTATGACTCTCTTAAGGTAGCCAATGATCGTCACCATTAATATTGAATCACTAATTTCGAGTAACCCTTGGTTATAGAACGATGACTTTCGTAGATTACACAACCTGTGACATATCGATGCTGGCAGACTGGCCACAGTTACAATGTATTTTAATTTGGGTGGTCAACCGACAGGAATATCTATTACCCTTCTGAGGTAACCGACGATTCGTCACCAGGTGGAGTACACTCTGAAAGGAGTGACTATGACTCTCATATGACACACAACTAGTGTCGTATCGCTTCTGGCAGACGCCACAGTAACAAGAAACGTGAAACTGGCTGCGAAATTAGGACGAGGAGCTATGACGCACTCAAGGTAGCTGGTGCAGCATCACCTGGAGGACTGCATCAGTAAAGGCTAGTAATCCCTGGCAGGCATAACGGTGACTCACTTAAGATACACAACTAGTGACATATCGGTTCTGGCAGACTGGCCACAGTAACAAAATATATGAATCTGGGAGAGCAACTGTGACGAGTAACTATGACTCTCGTAATAGGCCAATGACTCAATACCTGGAGTATTGACTCAGATAACTCGAGGAACGCCTAGCAATAGTAACAATGACTTTCTTACGGTTCACAACTGGTGACAAATCCGTTCTGGCAGTCTGGCACCAGTAACAAAAATGAGACACAGCGTGAGCAACTGGGATGGGTAACTATGACACTCTTAAGGTAGCCAATGATCGTCACCAGGAATATTGAATCAGGAAACTCGAGTAACCCTTGTCTATAGTAACGATGACTTTCGTACATTACGCAACCTGTGACATATCGGTGCCAGCAGACTGGCCACAGTTACAATGTATTTTAATTTGGGTGGTCAACCGACAGCAATATCTATTACCCTTCTGAGGTAACCAACGATTTGTCACCAGGTGGAGTACACTCTGAAAGGAGTGACTATGACTCTCATATGACACACAACTAGTGTCGTATCGCTTCTATCAGACGCCACAGTAACAAGAAACGTGAAAGTGGCTGCGAAATTAGGACGAGGAGCTATGACGCACTCAAGGTAGCTGGTGCAGCGTCACCTGGAGGACTGCATCACTAAAGTCTAGTAATCCCTGGCAGGCATAACGGTGACTCACTTAAGATACACAACTAGTGACATATCGGTTCTGGCAGACTGGCCACAGTAACAAAATATATGAATCTGGGTGAGCAAGTGTGACGAGTAACTATGACTCTCGTAATAGGCCAATGACTCAATACCTGGAGTATTGACTCAGATAACTCGAGGAACGCCTTGCAATAGTAACAATGACTTTCTTACGGTTCACAACTGGTGACAAATCCGTTCTGGCAGTCTGGCACCAGTAACAAAAATGAGACACAGCGTGAGCAACTGGGATGGGTAACTATGACTCTCTTAAGGTAGCCAATGATCGTCACCAGGAATATTGAATCAGGAAACTCGAGTAACCCTTGGCCATAGAACGATGACTTTCGTAGATTGCACAACCTGTGACATATCGATGCTGGCAGACTGGCCACAGTTACAATGTATTTTAATTTGGGTGGTCAACCGACAGGAATATCTATTACCCTTCTGAGGTAACCGACGATTCGTCACCAGGTGGAGTACACTCTGAAAGGAGTGACTATGACTCTCATATGACACACAACTAGTGTCGTATCGCTTCTGGCAGACGCCACAGTAACAAGAAACGTGAAACTGGCTGCGAAATTAGGACGAGGAGCTATGACGCACTCAAGGTAGCTGGTGCAGCATCACCTGGAGGACTGCATCAGTAAAGGCTAGTAATCCCTGGCAGGCATAACGGTGACTCACTTAAGATACACAACTAGTGACATATCGGTTCTGGCAGACTGGCCACAGTAACAAAATATATGAATCTGGGAGAGCAACTGTGACGAGTAACTATGACTCTCGTAATAGGCCAATGACTCAATACCTGGAGTATTGACTCAGATAACTCGAGGAACGCCTAGCAATAGTAACAATGACTTTCTTACGGTTCACAACTGGTGACAAATCCGTTCTGGCAGTCTGGCACCAGTAACAAAAATGAGACACAGCGTGAGCAACTGGGATGGGTAACTATGACTCTCATAAGGTAGCCAATGATCGTCACCAGGAATTCTGAATCAGGAAACTCGAGTAACCCTTGGTTATAGAACGATGACTTTCGTAGATTACACAACCTGTGACATATCGATGCTAGCAGACTGGCCACAGTTACAATGTATTTTAATTTGGGTGGTCAACCGACAGGAATATCTATTACCCTTCTGAGGTAACCGACGATTCGTCACCAGGTGGAGTACACTCTGAAAGGAGTGACTATGACTCTCATATGACACACAACTAGTGTCGTATCGCTTCTGGCAGACGCCACAGTAACAAGAAACGTGAAACTGGCTGCGAAATTAGGACGAGGAGCTATGACGCACTCAAGGTAGCTGGTGCAGCATCACCTGGAGGACTGCATCAGTAAAGGCTAGTAATCCCTGGCAGGCATAACGGTGACTCACTTAAGATACACAACTAGTGACATATCGGTTCTGGCAGACTGGCCACAGTAACAAAATATATGAATCTGGGAGAGCAACTGTGACGAGTAACTATGACTCTCGTAATAGGCCAATGACTCAATACCTGGAGTATTGACTCAGATAGCTCGAGGAACGCCTAGCAATAGTAACAATGACTTTCTTACGGTTCACAACTGGTGACAAATCCGTTCTGGCAGTCTGGCACCAGTAACAAAAATGAGACACAGCGTGAGCAACTGGGATGGGTAACTATGACACTCTTAAGGTAGCCAATGATCGTCACCAGGAATATTGAATCAGGAAACTCGAGTAACCCTTGTCTATAGTAACGATGACTTTCGTAGATTGCACAACCTGTGACATATCGATGCTGGCAGACTGGCCACAGTTACAATGTATTTTAATTTGGGTGGTCAACCGACAGGAATATCTATTACCCTTCTGAGGTAACCGACGATTCGTCACCAGGTGGAGTACACTCTGAAAGGAGTGACTATGACTCTCATATGACACACAACTAGTGTCGTATCGCTTCTGGCAGACGCCACAGTAACAAGAAACGTGAAACTGGCTGCGAAATTAGGACGAGGAGCTATGACGCACTCAAGGTAGCTAGTGCAGCGTCACCTGGAGGACTGCATCAGTAAAGGCTAGTAATCCCTGGCAGGCATAACGGTGACTCACTTAAGATACACAACTAGTGACATATCGGTTCTGGCAGACTGGAAACAGTAACAAAATATATGAATCTGGGTGAGCAACTGTGACGAGTAACTATGACTCTCGTAATAGGCCAATGAGTCAATACCTGGAGTATTGACTCAAATAACTCGAGGAACGCCTTGCAATAGTAACAATGACTTTCTTACGGTTCACAACTGGTGACAAATCCGTTCTGGCAGTCTGGCACCAGTAACAAAAATGAGACACAGCGTGAGCAACTGGGATGGGTAACTATGACTCTCTTAAGGTAGCCAATGATCGTCACCATTAATATTGAATCACTAATTTCGAGTAACCCTTGGTTATAGAACGATGACTTTCGTAGATTACACAACCTGTGACATATCGATGCTGGCAGACTGGCCACAGTTACAATGTATTTTAATTTGGGTGGTCAACCGACAGGAATATCTATTACCCTTCTGAGGTAACCGACGATTCGTCACCAGGTGGAGTACACTCTGAAAGGAGTGACTATGACTCTCATATGACACACAACTAGTGTCGTATCGCTTCTGGCAGACGCCACAGTAACAAGAAACGTGAAACTGGCTGCGAAATTAGGACGAGGAGCTATGACGCACTCAAGGTAGCTGGTGCAGCATCACCTGGAGGACTGCATCAGTAAAGGCTAGTAATCCCTGGCAGGCATAACGGTGACTCACTTAAGATACACAACTAGTGACATATCGGTTCTGGCAGACTGGCCACAGTAACAAAATATATGAATCTGGGAGAGCAACTGTGACGAGTAACTATGACTCTCGTAATAGGCCAATGACTCAATACCTGGAGTATTGACTCAGATAACTCGAGGAACGCCTAGCAATAGTAACAATGACTTTCTTACGGTTCACAACTGGTGACAAATCCGTTCTGGCAGTCTGGCACCAGTAACAAAAATGAGACACAGCGTGAGCAACTGGGATGGGTAACTATGACACTCTTAAGGTAGCCAATGATCGTCACCAGGAATATTGAATCAGGAAACTCGAGTAACCCTTGTCTATAGTAACGATGACTTTCGTACATTACGCAACCTGTGACATATCGGTGCCAGCAGACTGGCCACAGTTACAATGTATTTTAATTTGGGTGGTCAACCGACAGCAATATCTATTACCCTTCTGAGGTAACCAACGATTTGTCACCAGGTGGAGTACACTCTGAAAGGAGTGACTATGACTCTCATATGACACACAACTAGTGTCGTATCGCTTCTGGCAGACGCCACAGTAACAAGAAACGTGAAACTGGCTGCGAAATTAGGACAAGGAGCTATGACGCACTCAAGGTAGCTAGTGCAGCGTCACATGGAGGACTGCATCAGTAAAGGCTAGTAATCCCTGGCAGGCATTACGATGACTCACTTAAGATACACAACTAGTGACATATCGGTTCTGGCAGACTGGCCACAGTAACAAAATATATGAATCTGGGTGAGCAACTGTGACGAGTAACTATGACTCTCGTAATAGGCCAATGACTCAATACCTGGAGTATTGACTCAGATAACTCGAGCAACGCCTAGCAATAGTAACAATGACTTTCTTACGGTTCACAACTGGTGACAAATCCGTTCTGGCAGTCTGGCACCAGTAACAAAAATGAGACACAGCGTGAGCAACTGGGATGGGTAACTATGACTCTCTTAAGGTAGCCAATGATCATCACCAGGAATATTGAATCAGGAAACTCGAGTAACCCTTGGCTATAGATCGATGACTTTCGTAGATTACACAACCTGTGACATATCGATGCTGACAGACTGGCCACAGTTACAATGTATTTTAATTTGGGTGGTCAACCGACAGCAATATCTATTACCCTTCTGGGGTAACCAACGATTCGTCACCAGGTGGAGTACACTCTGAAAGGAGTGACTATTAATCCCATATGACACACAACTAGTGTCGTATAGCTTCTATCAGACGCCACAGTAACAAGAATCGTGAAAGTGGCTGCGAAATTAGGACGAGGAGCTATGACGCACTCAAGGTATCTAGTGCAGCGTCACCTGGAGGACTGCATCACTAAAGTCTAGTAATCCCTGGCAGGCATAACGGTGACTCACTTAAGATACACAACTAGTGACATATCGGTTCTGGCAGACTGGCCACAGTAACAAAATATATGAATCTGGGAGAGCAACTGTGACGAGTAACTATGACTCTCGTAATAGGCCAATGACTCAATACCTGGAGTATTGACTCAGATAACTCGAGGAACGCCTAGCAATAGTAACAATGACTTTCTTACGGTTCACAACTGGTGACAAATCCGTTCTGGCAGTCTGGCACCAGTAACAAAAATGAGACACAGCGTGAACAACTGGGATGGGTAACTATGACACTCTTAAGGTAGCCAATGATCGTCACCAGGAATATTGAATCAGGAAACTCGAGTAACCCTTGTGTATAGTAACGATGACTTTCGTAGATTACACAACCTGTGACATATCGGTGCCAGCAGACTGGCCACAGTTACAATGTATTTTAATTTGGGTGGTCAACCGACAGCAATATCTATTACCCTTCTGAGGTAACCGACGATTCGTCACCAGGTGGAGTACACTCTGAAAGGAGTGATTATTACTCTCATATGACACACAACTAGTGTCGTATCGCTTCTATCAGACGCCACAGTAACAAGAAACGTGAAAGTGGCTGCGAAATTAGGACGAGGAGCTATGACGCACTCAAGGTATCTAGTGCAGCGTCACCTGGAGGTCTGCATCACTAAAGTCTAGTAATCCCTGGCAGGCATAACGGTGACTCACTTAAGATACACAACTAGTGACATATCGGTTCTGGCAGACTGGCCACAGTAACAAAATATATGAATCTGGGTGAGCAAGTGTGACGAGTAACTATGACTCTCGTAATAGGCCAATGACTCAAAACCTGGAGTATTGACTCAGATAACTCGAGGAACGCCTTGCAATAGTAACAATGACTTTCTTACGGTTCACAACTGGTGACAAATCCGTTCTGGCAGTCTGGCACCAGTAACAAAAATGAGACACAGCGTGAGCAACTGGGATGGGTAACTAGGGTAACTATGACTCTCTTAAGGTAGCCAATGATCGTCACCAGGAATATTGAGTCAGGAAACTCGAGTAACCCTTGGCTATAGTAACGATGACTTTCGTAGATTACACAAACTGTGACATATCGGTGCTGGCAGACTGGCCACAGTAACAAGAAACGTGAAACTGGCTGCGAAATTAGGACGAGGAGCTATGACGCACTCAAGGTAGCTAGTGCAGCGTCACCTGGAGGACTGCAACAGTAAAGGCTAGTAATCCCTGGCAGGCATAACGGTGACTCACTTAAGATACACAACTAGTGACATATCGGTTCTGGCAGACTGGCCACAGTAACAAAATATATGAATCTGGGTGAGCAACTGTGACGAGTAACTATGACTCTCGTAATAGGCCAATGACTCAATACCTGGAGTATTGACTCAAATAACTCGAGGAACGCCTTGCAATAGTAACAATGACTTTCTTACGGTTCACAACTGGTGACAAATCCGTTCTGGCAGTCTGGCACCAGTAACAAAAATGAGACACAGCGTGAGCAACTGGGATGGGTAACTATGACTCTCTTAAGGTAGCCAATGATCGTCACCAGGAATATTGAGTCAGGAAACTCGACTAACCCTTGGCTATAGTAACGATGACTTTCGTAGATTACACAAACTGTGACATATCGGTGCTGGCAGACTGGCCACAGTAACAAGAAACGTGAAACTGGCTGCGAAATTAGGACGAGGAGCTATGACGCACTCAAGGTAGCTAGTGCAGCGTCACCTGGAGGACTGCAACAGTAAAGGCTAGTAATCCCTGGCAGGCATAACGGTGACTCACTTAAGATACACAACTAGTGACATATCGGTTCTGGCAGACTGGCCACAGTAACAAAATATATGAATCTGGGTGAGCAACTGTGACGAGTAACTATGACTCTCGTAATAGGCCAATGACTCAATACCTGGAGTATTGACTCAAATAACTCGAGGAACGCCTTGCAATAGTAACAATGACTTTCTTACGGTTCACAACTGGTGACAAATCCGTTCTGGCAGTCTGGCACCAGTAACAAAAATGAGACACAGCGTGAGCAACTGGGATGGGTAACTATGACTCTCTTAAGGTAGCCAATGATCGTCACCATTAATATTGAATCAGGAATTTCGAGTAACCCTTGGTTATAGAACGATGACTTTCGTAGATTACACAACCTGTGACATATCGATGCTGGCAGACTGGCCACAGTTACAATGTATTTTAATTTGGGTGGTCAACCGACAGGAATATCTCTTATCCTTCTGAGGTAACCGACGATTCGTCACCAGGTGGAGTACACTCTGAAAGGAGTGACTATGACTCTCATATGACACACAACTAGTGTCGTATCGCTTCTGGCAGACGCCACAGTAACAAGAAACGTGAAACTGGCTGCGAAATTAGGACGAGGAGCTATGACGCACTCAAAGTAGCTAATGCAGCGTCACATGGAGGACTGCATCAGTAAAGGCTAGTAATCCCTGGCAGGCATTACGATGACTCACTTAAGATACACAACTAGTGACATATCGGTTCTGGCAGACTGGCCACAGTAACAAAATATATGAATCTGGGTGAGCAAGTGTGACGAGTAACTATGACTCTCGTAATAGGCCAATGACTCAATACCTGGAGTATTGACTCAGATAACTCGAGGAACGCCTTGCAATAGTAACAATGACTTTCTTACGGTTCACAACTGGTGACAAATCCGTTCTGGCAGTCTGGCACCAGTAACAAAAATGAGACACAGCGTGAGCAACTGGGATGGGTAACTATGACTCTCTTAAGGTAGCCAATGATCGTCACCAGGAATATTGAGTCAGGAAACTCGAGTAACCCCCGTGAAACTGACTGCGAAATTAGGACGAGGAGCTATAACGCACTCAAGGTAGCTAGTGCAGCGTCACCTGGAGGACTGCATCAGTAATGGCTAGTAATCCCTGGCAGGCATAACGGTGACTCACTTAAGATACACAACTAGTGACATATCGGTTCTGGCAGACTGGCCACAGTAACAAAATATATGAATCTGGGTGAGCAACTGTGACGAGTAACTATGACTCTCGTAATAGGCCAATGACTCAATACCTGGAGTATTGACTCAAATAACTCGAGGAACGCCTTGCAATAGTAACAATGACTTTCTTACGGTTCACAACTGGTGACAAATCCGTTCTGGCAGTCTGGCACCAGTAACAAAAATGAGACACAGCGTGAGCAACTGGGATGGGTAACTATGACTCTCTTAAGGTAGCCAATGATCGTCACCATTAATATTGAATCAGGAATTTCGAGTAACCCTTGGTTATAGAACGATGACTTTCGTAGATTACACAACCTGTGACATATCGATGCTAGCAGACTGGCCACAGTTACAATGTATTTTAATTTGGGTGGTCAACCGACAGCAATATCTATTACCCTTCTGAGGTAACCAACGATTTGTCACCAGGTGGAGTACACTCTGAAAGGAGTGACTATGACTCTCATATGACACACAACTAGTGTCGTATCGCTTCTGGCAGACGCCACAGTAACAAGAAACGTGAAACTGGCTGCGAAATTAGGACGAGGAGCTATGACGCACTCAAGGTAGCTAGTGCAGCGTCACATGGGGGACTGCATCAGTAAAGGCTAGTAATCCCTGGCAGGCATTACGATGACTCACTTAAGATACACAACTAGTGACATATCGGTTCTGGCAGACTGGCCACAGTAACAAATTATATGAATCTGGGTGAGCAACTGTGACGAGTAACTATGACTCTCGTAATAGGCCAATGACTCAATACCTGGAGTATTGACTCAGATAACTCGAGCAACGCCTAGCAATAGTAACAATGACTTTCTTACGGTTCACAACTGGTGACAAATCCGTTCTGGCAGTCTGGCACCAGTAACAAAAATGAGACACAGCGTGAGCAACTGGGATGGGTAACTATGACTCTCTTAAGGTAGCCAATGATCATCACCAGGAATATTGAATCAGGAAACTCGAGTAACCCTTGGCTATAGATCGATGACTTTCGTAGATTACACAACCTGTGACATATCGATGCTGACAGACTGGCCACAGTTACAATGTATTTTAATTTGGGTGGTCAACCGACAGCAATATCTATTACCCTTCTGGGGTAACCAACGATTCGTCACCAGGTGGAGTACACTCTGAAAGGAGTGACTATTAATCTCATATGACACACAACTAGTGTCGTATCGCTTCTATCAGACGCCACAGTAACAAGAAACGTGAAAGTGGCTGCGAAATTAGGACGAGGAGCTATGACGCACTCAAGGTATCTAGTGCAGCGTCACCTGGAGGACTGCATCACTAAAGTCTAGTAATCCCTGGCAGGCATAACGGTGACTCACTTAAGATACACAACTAGTGACATATCGGTTCTGGCAGACTGGCCACAGTAACAAAATATATGAATCTGGGAGAGCAACTGTGACGAGTAACTATGACTCTCGTAATAGGCCAATGACTCAATACCTGGAGTATTGACTCAGATAACTCGAGGAACGCCTAGCAATAGTAACAATGACTTTCTTACGGTTCACAACTGGTGACAAATCCGTTCTGGCAGTCTGGCACCAGTAACAAAAATGAGACACAGCGTGAACAACTGGGATGGGTAACTATGACTCTCTTAAGGTAGCCAATGATCGTCACCAGGAATATTGAATCAGGAAACTCGAGTAACCCTTGTCTATAGTAACGATGACTTTCGTAGATTACACAACCTGTGACATATCGGTGCCAGCAGACTGGCCACAGTTACAATGTATTTTAATTTGGGTGGTCAACCGACAGCAATATCTATTACCCTTCTGAGGTAACCGACGATTCGTCACCAGGTGGAGTACACTCTGAAAGGAGTGATTATTACTCTCATATGACACACAACTAGTGTCGTATCGCTTCTATCAGACGCCACAGTAACAAGAAACGTGAAAGTGGCTGCGAAATTAGGACGAGGAGCTATGACGCACTCAAGGTATCTAGTGCAGCGTCACCTGGAGGACTGCATCACTAAAGTCTAGTAATCCCTGGCAGGCATAACGGTGACTCACTTAAGATACACAACTAGTGACATAGCGGTTCTGGCAGACTGGCCACAGTAACAAAATATATGAATCTGGGTGAGCAAGTGTGACGAGTAACTATGACTCTCGTAATAGGCCAATGACTCAAAACCTGGAGTATTGACTCAGATAACTCGAGGAACGCCTTGCAATAGTAACAATGACTTTCTTACGGTTCACAACAGGTGACAAATCCGTTCTGGCAGTCTGGCACCAGTAACAAAAATGAGACACAGCGTGAGCAACTGGGATGGGTAACTATGACTCTCTTAAGGTAGCCAATGATCGTCACCAGGAATATTGAGTCAGGAAACTCGAGTAACCCATGGCTATAGTAACGATGACTTTCGTAGATTACACAAACTGTGACATATCGGTGCTGGCAGACTGGCCACAGTAACAAGAAACGTGAAACTGGCTGCGAAATTAGGACAAGGAGCTATGACGCACTCAAGGTAGCTAGTGCAGCGTCACCTGGAGGACTGCATCAGTAAAGGCTAGTAATCCCTGGCAGGCATAACGGTGACTCACTTAAGATACACAACTAGTGACATATCGGTTCTGGCAGACTGGCCACAGTAACAAAATATATGAATCTGGGTGAGCAACTGTGACGAGTAACTATGACTCTCGTAATAGGCCAATGACTCAATACCTGGAGTATTGACTCAAATAACTCGAGGAACGCCTTGCAATAGTAACAATGACTTTCTTACGGTTCACAACTGGTGACAAATCCGTTCTGGCAGTCTGGCACCAGTAACAAAAATGAGACACAGCGTGAGCAACTGGGATGGGTAACTATGACTCTCTTAAGGTAGCCAATGATCGTCACCATTAATATTGAATCAGGAATTTCGAGTAACCCTTGGTTATAGAACGATGACTTTCGTAGATTACACAACCTGTGACATATCGATGCTGGCAGACTGGCCACAGTTACAATGTATTTTAATTTGGGTGGTCAACCGACAGGAATATCTATTACCCTTCTGAGGTAACCGACGATTCGTCACCAGGTGGAGTACACTCTGAAAGGAGTGACTATGACTCTCATATGACACACAACTAGTGTCGTATCGCTTCTGGCAGACGCCACAGTAACAAGAAACGTGAAACTGGCTGCGAAATTAGGACGAGGAGCTATGACGCACTCAAAGTAGCTAATGCAGCGTCACATGGAGGACTGCATCAGTAAAGGCTAGTAATCCCTGGCAGGCATTACGATGACTCACTTAAGATACACAACTAGTGACATATCGGTTCTGGCAGACTGGCCACAGTAACAAAATATATGAATCTGGGTGAGCAACTGTGACGAGTAACTATGACTCTCGTAATAGGCCAATGACTCAATACCTGGAGTATTGACTCAGATAACTCGAGGAACGCCTTGCAATAGTAACAATGACTTTCTTACGGTTCACAACTGGTGACAAATCCGTTCTGGCAGTCTGGCACCAGTAACAAAAATGAGACACAGCGTGAGCAACTGGGATGGGTAACTATGACTCTCTTAAGGTAGCCAATGATCGTCACCAGGAATATTGAATCAGGAAACTCGAGTAACCCTTGGCTATAGGTCGATGACTTTCGTAGATTACACAACCTGTGACATATCGATGCTGGCAGACTGGCCACAGTTACAATGTATTTTAATTTGGGTGGTCAACCGACAGCAATATCTATTACCCTTCTGAGATAACCAACGATTCGTCACCAGGTGGAGTACACTCTGAAAGGAGTGACTATTAATCTCATATGACACACAACTAGTGTCGTATCGCTTCTATCAGACGCCACAGTAACAAGAAACGTGAAAGTGGCTGCGAAATTAGGACGAGGAGCTATGACGCACTCAAGGTATCTAGTGCAGCGTCACCTGGAGGACTGCATCACTAAAGTCTAGTAATCCCTGGCAGGCATAACGGTGACTCACTTAAGATACACAACTAGTGACATATCGGTTCTGGCAGACTGGCCACAGTAACAAAATATATCAATCTGGGTGAGCAAGTGTGACGAGTAACTATGACTCTCGTAATAGGCCAATGACTCAATACCTGGAGTATTGACTCAGATAACTCGAGGAACGCCTTGCAATAGTAACAATGACTTTCTTACGGTTCACAACTGGTGACAAATCCGTTCTGGCAGTCTGGCACCAGTAACAAAAATGAGACACAGCGTGAGCAACTGGGATATGTAACTATGACTCTCTTAAGGTAGCCAATGATCGTCACCAGGAATATTGAGTCAGGAAACTCGAGTAACCCTTGGCTATAGTAACGATGACTTTCGTAGATTACACAACCTGTGACATATCGGTGCTGGCAGACTGGCCACAGTAACAAGAAACGTGAAACTGGCTGCGAAATTAGGACGAGGAGCTATGACGCACTCAAGGTAGCTAGTGCAGCGTCACCTGGAGGACTGCATCAGTAAAGGCTAGTAATCCCTGGCAGGCATAACGGTGACTCACTTAAGATACACAACTAGTGACATATCGGTTCTGGCAGACTGGCCACAGTAACAAAATATATGAATCTGGGTGAGCAACTGTGACGAGTAACTATGACTCTCGTAATAGGCCAATGACTCAATACCTGGAGTATTGACTCAAATAACTCGAGGAACGCCTTGCAATAGTAACAATGACTTTCTTACGGTTCACAACTGGTGACAAATCCGTTCTGGCAGTCTGGCACCAGTAACAAAAATGAGACACAGCCTGAGCAACTGGGATGGGTAACTATGACTCTCTTAAGGTAGCCAATGATCGTCACCATTAATATTGAATCAGGAATTTCGAGTAACCCTTGGTTATAGAACGATGACTTTCGTAGATTACACAACCTGTGACATATCGATGCTGGCAGACTGGCCACAGTTACAATGTATTTTAATTTGGGTGGTCAACCGACAGGAATATCTATTACCCTTCTGAGGTAACCGACGATTCGTCACCAGGTGGAGTACACTCTGAAAGGAGTGACTATGACTCTCATATGACACACAACTAGTGTCGTATCGCTTCTGGCAGACGCCACAGTAACAAGAAACGTGAAACTGGCTGCGAAATTAGGACGAGGAGCTATGACGCACTCAAAGTAGCTAATGCAGCGTCACATGGAGGACTGCATCAGTAAAGGCTAGTAATCCCTGGCAGGCATTACGATGACTCACTTAAGATACACAACTAGTGACATATCGGTTCTGGCAGACTGGCCACAGTAACAAAATATATGAATCTGGGTGAGCAACTGTGACGAGTAACTATGACTCTCGTAATAGGCCAATGACTCAATACCTGGAGTATTGACTCAGATAACTCGAGGAACGCCTTGCAATAGTAACAATGACTTTCTTACGGTTCACAACTGGTGACAAATCCGTTCTGGCAGTCTGGCACCAGTAACAAAAATGAGACACAGCGTGAGCAACTGGGATGGGTAACTATGACTCTCTTAAGGTAGCCAATGATCGTCACCAGGAATATTGAATCAGGAAACTCGAGTAACCCTTGGCTATAGGTCGATGACTTTCGTAGATTACACAACCTGTGACATATCGATGCTGGCAGACTGGCCACAGTTACAATGTATTTTAATTTGGGTGGTCAACCGACAGCAATATCTATTACCCTTCTGAGATAACCAACGATTCGTCACCAGGTGGAGTACACTCTGAAAGGAGTGACTATTAATCTCATATGACACACAACTAGTGTCGTATCGCTTCTATCAGACGCCACAGTAACAAGAAACGTGAAAGTGGCTGCGAAATTAGGACGAGGAGCTATGACGCACTCAAGGTATCTAGTGCAGCGTCACCTGGAGGACTGCATCACTAAAGTCTAGTAATCCCTGGCAGGCATAACGGTGACTCACTTAAGATACACAACTAGTGACATATCGGTTCTGGCAGACTGGCCACAGTAACAAAATATATCAATCTGGGTGAGCAAGTGTGACGAGTAACTATGACTCTCGTAATAGGCCAATGACTCAATACCTGGAGTATTGACTCAGATAACTCGAGGAACGCCTTGCAATAGTAACAATGACTTTCTTACGGTTCACAACTGGTGACAAATCCGTTCTGGCAGTCTGGCACCAGTAACAAAAATGAGACACAGCGTGAGCAACTGGGATATGTAACTATGACTCTCTTAAGGTAGCCAATGATCGTCACCAGGAATATTGAGTCAGGAAACTCGAGTAACCCTTGGCTATAGTAACGATGACTTTCGTAGATTACACAACCTGTGACATATCGGTGCTGGCAGACTGGCCACAGTAACAAGAAACGTGAAACTGGCTGCGAAATTAGGACGAGGAGCTATGACGCACTCAAGGTAGCTAGTGCAGCGTGACCTGGAGGACTGCATCAGTAAAGGCTAGTAATCCCTGGCAGGCATAACGGTGACTCACTTAAGATACACAACTAGTGACATATCGGTTCTGGCAGACTGGCCACAGTAACAAAATATATGAATCTGGGTGAGCAACTGTGACGAGTAACTATGACTCTCGTAATAGGCCAATGACTTAATACCTGGAGTATTGACTCAGATAACTCGAGGAACGCCTTGCAATAGTAACAATGACTTTCTTACGGTTCACAACTGGTGACAAATCCGTTCTGGCAGTCTGGCACCAGTAACAAAAATGAGACACAGCGTGAGCAACTGGGATGGGTAACTATGACTCTCTTAAGGTAGCCAATGATCGTCACCAGGAATATTGAGTCAGGAAACTCGAGTAACCCTTGGCTATAGTAACGATGACTTTCGTAGATTACACAACCTGTGACATATCGGTGCTGGCAGACTGGCCACAGTAACAAGAAACGTGAAACTGGCTGCGAAATTAGGACGAGGAGCTATGACGCACTCAAGGTAGCTAGTGCAGCGTCACCTGGAGGACTGCATCAGTAAAGGCTAGTAATCCCTGGCTGGCATTACGATTACTCACTTAAGATACACAACTAGTGTCATATCGGTTCTGGCAGACTGGCCACAGTAACAAAATATATGAATCTGGGTGAGCAACTGTGACGAGTAACTATGACTCTCGTAATAGGCCAATGACTCAATACCTGGAGTATTGACTCAGATAACTCGAGGAACGCCTTGAAATAGTAACAATGACTTTCTTACGGTTCACAACTGGTGACAAATCCGTTCTGGCAGTCTGGCACGAGTAACAAAATTGAGACACAGCGTGAGCAACTGGGATGGGTAACTATGACTCTCTTAAGGTAGCCAATGATCGTCACCAGGAATATTGAATCAGGAATTTCGAGTAACCCTTGGTTATAGAACGATGACTTTCGTAGATTACACAACCTGTGACATATCGATGCTGGCAGACTGGCCACAGTTACAATGTATTTTAATTTGGGTGGTCAACCGACAGGAATATCTATTACCCTTCTGAGGCAACAGACGATTCGTCACCAGGTGGAGTACACTCTGAAAGGAGTGACTATGACTCTCATATGACACACAACTAGTGTCGTATCGCTTCTGGCAGACGCCACAGTAACAAGAAACGTGAAACTGGCTGCGAAATTAGGACGAGGAGCTATGACGCACTCAAGGTAGCTAGTGCAGCGTCACCTGGAGGACTGCATCAGTAAAGGCTAGTAATCCCTGGCAGGCATAACGGTGACTCACTTAAGATACACAACTAGTGACATATCGGTTCTGGCAGACTGGCCACAGTAACAAAATATATGAATCTGGGTGAGCAACTGTGACGAGTAACTATGACTCTCGTAATAGGCCAATGACTCAATACCTGGAGTATTGACTCAGATAACTCGAGGAACGCCTTGCAATAGTAACAATGACTTTCTTACGGTTCACAACTGGTGACAAATCCGTTCTGGCAGTCTGGCACCAGTAACAAAAATGAGACACAGCGTGAGCAACTGGGATGGGTAACTATGACTCTCTTAAGGTAGCCAATGATCGTCACCAGGAATATTGAGTCAGGAAACTCGAGTAACCCTGGGCTATAGAACGATGACTTTCGTAGATTACACAACCTGTGACATATCGGTGCTGGCAGACTGGCCACAGTAACAAGAAACGTGAAACTGGCTGCGAAATTAGGACGAGGAGCTATGATGCACTCAAGGTAGCTAGTGCAGCGTCACCTGGAGGACTGCATCAGTAAAGGCTAGTAATCACTGGCTGGCATTACGATTACTCACTTAAGATACAGAGCCAGTGTCATATCGGTTCTGGCAGACTGGCCACAGTAACAAAATATATGAATCTGGGTGAGCAACTGTGACGAGTAACTATGACTCTCGTAATAGGCCAATGACTCAATACCTGGAGTATTGACTCAGATAACTCGAGGAACGCCTTGCAATAGTAACAATAACTTTCTTACGGTTCACAACTGGTACCAAATCCGTTCTGGCAGTCTGGCACCAGTAACAAAAATGAGACACAGCGTGAGCAACTGGGATGGGTAACTATGACTCTCTTAAGGTAGCCAATGATCGTCACCAGGAATATTGAGTCAGGAAACTCGAGTAACCCTTGGCTATAGTAACGATGACTTTCGTAGATTACACAACCTGTGACATATCGGTGCTGGCAGACTGGCCACAGTAACAAGAAACGTGAAACTGGCTGCGAAATTAGGACGAGGAGCTATGACGCACTCAAGGTAGCTAGTGCAGCGTCACCTGGAGGACTGCATCAGTAAAGGCTAGTAATCCCTGGCTGGCATTACGATTACTCACTTAAGATACAGAACCAGTGTCATATCGGTTCTGGCAGACTGGCCACTGTAACAAAATATATGAATCTGGGTGAGCAACTGTGACGAGTAACTATGACTCTCGTAATAGGCCAATGACTCAATACCTGGAGTATTGACTCAGATAACTCGAGGAACGCCTTGCAATAGTAACAATGACTTTCTTACGGTTCACAACTGGTGACAAATCCGTTCTGGCAGTCTGGCACCAGTAACAAAAATGAGACACAGCGTGAGCAACTGGGATGGGTAACTATGACTCTCTTAAGGTAGCCAATGATCGTCACCAGGAATATTGAATCAGGAATTTCGAGTAACCCTTGGTTATAGAACGACGACTTTCGTAGATTACACAACCTGTGACATATCGATGCTGGCAGACTGGCCACAGTTACAATGTATTTTAATTTGGGTGGTCAACCGACAGGAATATCTATTACCCTTCTGAGGCAACCGACGATTCGTCACCAGGTGGAGTACACTCTGAAAGGAGTGACTATGACTCTCATATGACACGCAACTAGTGTCGTATCGCTTCTGGCAGACGCCACAGTAACAAGAAACGTGAAACTGGCTGCGAAATTAGGACGAGGAGCTATGATGCACTCAAGGTAGCTAGTGCAGCGTCACCTGGAGGACTGCATCAGTAAAGGCTAGTAATCCCTGGCAGGCATAACGGTGACTCACTTAAGATACACAACTAGTGACATATCGGTTCTGGCAGACTGGCCACAGTAACAAAATATATGAATCTGGGTGAGCAACTGTGACGAGTAACTATGACTCTCGTAATAGGCCAATGACTCAATACCTGGAGTATTGACTCAGATAACTCGAGGAACGCCTTGCAATAGTAACAATGACTTTCTTACGGTTCACAACTGGTGACAAATCCGTTCTGGCAGTCTGGCACCAGTAACATAAATGAGACACTGAGTGAGCAACTGGGATGGGTAACTATGACTCTCTTAAGGTAGCCAATGATCGTCACCAGGAATATTGAGTCAGGAAACTCGAGTAACCCTTGGCTATAGTAACGATGACTTTCGTAGATTACACAACCTGTGACATATCGGTGCTGGCAGACTGGCCACGGTAACAAGAAACGTGAAACTGGCTGCGAAATTAGGACGAGGAGCTATGACGCACTCAAGGTAGCTAGTGCAGCGTCACCTGGAGGACTGCATCAGTAAAGGCTAGTAATCCCTGGCTGGCATTACGATGACTCACTTAAGATACACAACTAGTGTCATATCGGTTCTGGCAGACTGGCCACAGTAACAAAATATATGAATCTGGGTGAGCAACTGTGACGAGTAACTATGACTCTCGTAATAGGCCAATGACTCAATACCTGGAGTATTGACTCAGATAACTCGAGGAACGCCTTGCAATAGTAACAATGACTTTCTTACGGTTCACAACTGGTGACAAATCCGTTCTGGCAGTCTGGCACCAGTAACAAAAATGAGACACAGCGTGAGCAACTGGGATGGGTAACTATGACTCTCTTAAGGTAGCCAATGATCGTCACCAGGAATATTGAATCAGGAATTTCGAGTAACCCTTGGTTATAGAACGATGACTTTCGTAGATTACACAACCTGTGACATATCGATGCTGGCAGACTGGCCACAGTTACAATGTATTTTAATTTGGGTGGTCAACCGACAGGAATATCTATTACCCTTCTGAGGCAACCGACGATTCGTCACCAGGTGGAGTACACTCTGAAAGGAGTGACTATGACTCTCATATGACACACAACTAGTGTCGTATCGCTTCTGGCAGACGCCACAGTAACAAGAAACGTGAAACTGGCTGCGAAATTAGGACGAGGAGCTATGATGCACTCAAGGTAGCTAGTGCAGCGTCACCTGGAGGACTGCATCAGTAAAGGCTAGTAATCCCTGGCAGGCATAACGGTGACTCACTTAAGATACACAACTAGTGACATATCGGTTCTGGCAGACTGGCCACAGTAACAAAATATATGAATTTGGGTGAGCAACTGTGACGAGTAACTATGACTCTCGTAATAGGCCAATGACTCAATACCTGGAGTATTGACTCAGATAACTCGAGGAACGCCTTGCAATAGTAACAATGACTTTCTTACGGTTCACAACTGGTGACAAATCCGTTCTGGCAGTCTGGCACCAGTAACAAAAATGAGACACTGAGTGAGCAACTGGGATGGGTAACTATGACTCTCTTAAGGTAGCCAATGATCGTCACCAGGAATATTGAGTCAGGAAACTCGAGTAACCCTTGGCTATAGTAACGATGACTTTCGTAGATTACACAACCTGTGACATATCGGTGCTGGCAGACTGGCCACGGTAACAAGAAACGTGAAACTGGCTGCGAAATTAGGACGAGGAGCTATGACGCACTCAAGGTAGCTAGTGCAGCGTCACCTGGAGGACTGCATCAGTAAAGGCTAGTAATCCCTGGCTGGCATTACGATGACTCACTTAAGATACACAACTAGTGTCATATCGGTTCTGGCAGACTGGCCACAGTAACAAAATATATGAATCTGGGTGAGCAACTGTGACGAGTAACTATGACTCTCGTAATAGGACAATGACTCAATACCTGGAGTATTGACTCAGATAACTCGAGGAACGCCTTGCAATAGTAACAATGACTTTCTTACGGTTCACAACTGGTGACAAATCCGTTCTGGCAGTCTGGCACCAGTAACAAAAATGAGACACAGCGTGAGCAACTGGGATGGGTAACTATGACTCTCTTAAAGTAGCCAATGATCGTCACCAGGAATATTGAATCAGGAATTTCGAGTAACCCTTGGTTATAGAACGATGACTTTCGTAGATTACACAACCTGTGACATATCGATGCTGGCAGACTGGCCACAGTTACAATGTATTTTAATTTGGGTGGTCAACCGACAGGAATATCTATTACCCTTCTGAGGCAACCGACGATTCGTCACCAGGTGGAGTACACTCTGAAAGGAGTGACTATGACTCTCATATGACACACAACTAGTGTCGTATCGCTTCTGGCAGACGCCACAGTAACAAGAAACGTGAAACTGGCTGCGAAACTAGGACGAGGATCTATGACGCACTCAAGGTAGCTAGTGCAGCGTCACCTGGAGGACTGCATCAGTAAAGGCTAGTAATCCCTGGCAGGCATAACGGTGACTCACTTAAGATACACAACTAGTGACATATCGGTTCTGGCAGACGCCACAGTAACAAAATATATGAATCTGGGTGAGCAACTGTGACGAGTAACTATGACTCTCGTAATAGGCCAATGACTCAATACCTGGAGTATTGACTCAGATAACTCGAGGAACGCCTTGCAATAGTAACAATGACTTTCTTACGGTTCACAACTGGTGACAAATCCGTTCTGGCAGTCTGGCACCAGTAACAAAAATGAGACACAGCGTGAGCAACTGGGATGGGTAACTATGACTCTCTTAAGGTAGCCAATGATCGTCACCAGGAATATTGAGTCAGGAAACTCGAGTAACCCTTGGCTATAGTAACGATGACTTTCGTAGATTACACAACCTGTGACATATCGGTGCTGGCAGACTGGCCACAGTAACAAGAAACGTGAAACTGGCTGCGAAATTAGGACGAGGAGCTATGACGCACTCAAGGTAGCTAGTGCAGCGTCACCTGGAGGACTGCATCAGTAAAGGCTAGTAATCCCTGGCTGGCATTACGATTACTCACTTAAGATACAGAACCAGTGTCATATCGGTTCTGGCAGACTGGCCACTGTAACAAAATATATGAATCTGGGTGAGCAACTGTGACGAGTAACTATGACTCTCGTAATAGGCCAATGACTCAATACCTGGAGTATTGACTCAGATAACTCGAGGAACGCCTTGCAATAGTAACAATGACTTTCTTACGGTTCACAACTGGTGACAAATCCGTTCTGGCAGTCTGGCAACAGTAACAAAATTGAGACACTGCGTGAGCAACTGGGATGGGTAACTATGACTCTCTTAAGGTAGCCAATGATCGTCACCAGGAATATTGAGTCAGGAAACTCGAGTAACCCTTGGCTATAGTAACGATGACTTTCGTAGACTACACAACCTGTGACATATCGGTGCTGGCAGACTGGCCACAGTAACAAGAAACGTGAAACTACCTGCGAAATTAGGACGAGGAGCTATGACGCACTCAAGGTAGCTAGTGCAGCGTCACCTGGAGGACTGCATCAGTAAAGGCTAGTAATCCCTGGCTGGCATTACGATTACTCACTTAAGATACACAACTAGTGTCATATCGGTTCTGGCAGACTGGCCACAGTAACAAAATATATGAATCTGGGTGAGCAAGTGTGACGAGTAACTATGACTCTCGTAATAGGCCAATGACTCAATACCTGGAGTATTGACTCAGATAACTCGAGGAACGCCTTGCAATAGTAACAATGACTTTCTTACGGTTCACAACTGGTGACAAATCCGTTCTGGCAGTCTGGCACCAGTAACAAAAATGAGACACAGCGTGAGCAACTGGGATGGGTAACTATGACTCTCTTAAGGTAGCCAATGATCGTCACCAGGAATATTGAATCAGGAATTTCGAGTAACCCTTGGTTATAGAACGATGACTTTCGTAGATTACACAACCTGTGACATATCGATGCTGGCAGACTGGCCACAGTTACAATGTATTTTAATTTGGGTGGTCAACCGACAGGAATATCTATTACCCTTCTGAGGCAACCGACGATTCGTCACCAGGTGGAGTACACTCTGAAAGGAGTGACTATGACTCTCATATGACACACAACTAGTGTCGTATCGCTTCTGGCAGACGCCACAGTAACAAGAAACGTGAAACTGGCTGCGAAACTAGGACGAGGATCTATGGCGCACTCAAGGTAGCTAGTGCAGCGTCACCTGGAGGACTGCATCAGTAAAGGCTAGTAATCCCTGGCAGGCATAACGGTGACTCACTTAAGATACACAACTAGTGACATATCGGTTCTGGCAGACTGGCCACAGTAACAAAATATATGAATCTGGGTGAGCAACTGTGACGAGTAACTATGACTCTCGTAATAGGCCAATGACTCAATACCTGGAGTATTGACTCAGATAACTCGAGGAACGCCTTGCAATAGTAACAATGACTTTCTTACGGTTCACAACTGGTGACAAATCCGTTCTGGCAGTCTGGCACCAGTAACAAAAATGAGACACAGCGTGAGCAACTGGGATGGGTAACTATGACTCTCTTAAGGTAGCCAATGATCGTCACCAGGAATATTGAGTCAGGAAACTCGAGTAACCCTTGGCTATAGTAACGATGACTTTCGTAGATTACACAACCTGTGACATATCGGTGCTGGCAGACTGGCCACAGTAACAAGAAACGTGAAACTGGCTGCGAAATTAGGACGAGGAGCTATGACGCACTCAAGGTAGCTAGTGCAGCGTCACCTGGAGGACTGCATCAGTAAAGGCTAGTAATCCCTGGCTTTCATTACGATTACTCACTTAAGATAGAGAACCAGTGTCATATCGGTTCTGGCAGACTGGCCACTGTAACAAAATATATGAATCTGGGTGAGCAACTGTGACGAGTAACTATGACTCTCGTAATAGGCCAATGACTCAATACCTGGAGTATTGACTCAGATAACTCGAGGAACGCCTTGCAATAGTAACAATGACTTTCTTACGGTTCACAACTGGTGACAAATCCGTTCTGGCAGTCTGGCAACAGTAACAAAATTGAGACACTGCGTGAGCAACTGGGATGGGTAACTATGACTCTCTTAAGGTAGCCAATGATCGTCACCAGGAATATTGAGTCAGGAAACTCGAGTAACCCTTGGCTATAGTAACGATGACTTTCGTAGATTACACAACCTGTGACATATCGGTGCTGGCAGACTGGCCACAGTAACAAGAAACGTGAAACTGGCTGCGAAATTAGGACGAGGAGCTATGACGCACTCAAGGTAGCTAGTGCAGCGTCACCTGGAGGACTGCATCAGTAAAGGCTAGTAATCCCTGGCTGGCATTACGATTACTCACTTAAGATACACAACTAGTGTCATATCGGTTCTGGCAGACTGGCCACAGTAACAAAATATATGAATCTGGGTGAGCAACTGTGACGAGTAACTATGACTCTCGTAATAGGCCAATGACTCAATACCTGGAGTATTGACTCAGATAATTCGAGGAACGCCTTGCAATAGTAACAATGACTTTCTTACGGTTCACAACTGGTGACAAATCCGTTCTGGCAGTCTGGCACCAGTAACAAAAATGAGACACAGCGTGAGCAACTGGGATGTGTAACTATGACTCTCTTAAGGTAGCCAATGATCGTCACCAGGAATATTGAATCAGGAATTTCGAGTAACCCTTGGTTATAGAACGATGACTTTCGTAGATTACACAACCTGTGACATATCGATGCTGGCAGACTGGCCACAGTTACAATGTATTTTAATTTGGGTGGTCAACCGACAGGAATATCTATTACCCTTCTGAGGCAACCGACGATTCGTCACCAGGTGGAGTACACTCTGAAAGGAGTGACTATGACTCTCATATGACACACAACTAGTGTCGTATCGCTTCTGGCAGACGCCACAGTAACAAGAAACGTGAAACTGGCTGCGAAATTAGGACGAGGAGCTATGATGCACTCAAGGTAGCTAGTGCAGCGTCACCTGGAGGACTGCATCAGTAAAGGCTAGTAATCCCTGGCAGGCATAACGGTGACTCAGTTAAGATACACAACTAGTGACATATCGGTTCTGGCAGACTGGCCACAGTAACAAAATATATGAATCTGGGTGAGCAACTGTGACGAGTAACTATGACTCTCGTAATAGGCCAATGACTCAATACCTGGAGTATTGACTCAGATAACTCGAGGAACGCCTTGCAATAGTAACAATGACTTTCTTACGGTTCACAACTGGTGACAAATCCGTTCTGGCAGTCTGGCACCAGTAACAAAAATGAGACACAGCGTGAGCAACTGGGATGGGTAACTATGACTCTCTTAAGGTAGCCAATGATCGTCACCAGGAATATTGAATCAGGAATTTCGAGTAACCCTTGGTTATAGAACGATGACTTTCGTAGATTACACAACCTGTGACATATCGATGCTGGCAGACTGGCCACAGTTACAATGTATTTTAATTTGGGTGGTCAACCGACAGGAATATCTATTACCCTTCTGAGGCAACCGACGATTCGTCACCAGGTGGAGTACACTCTGAAAGGAGTGACTATGACTCTCATATGACACACAACTAGTGTCGTATCGCTTCTGGCAGACGCAACAGTAACAAGAAACGTGAAACTGGCTGCGAAACTAGGACGAGGATCTATGACGCACTCAAGGTAGCTAGTGCAGCGTCACCTGGAGGACTGCATCAGTAAAGGCTAGTAATCCCTGGCAGGCATAACGGTGACTCACTTAAGATACACAACTAGTGACATATCGGTTCTGGCAGACTGGCCACAGTAACAAAATATATGAATCTGGGTGAGCAACTGTGACGAGTAATTATGACTCTCGTAATAGGCCAATGACTCAATACCTGGAGTATTGACTCAGATAACTCGAGGAACGCCTTGCAATAGTAACAATGACTTTCTTACGGTTCACAACTGGTGACAAATCCGTTCTGGCAGTCTGGCACCAGTAACAAAAATGAGACACAGCGTGAGCAACTGGGATGGGTAACTATGACTCTCTTAAGGTAGCCAATGATCGTCACCAGGAATATTGAGTCAGGAAACTCGAGTAACCCTTGGCTATAGTAACGATGACATTCGTAGATTACACAACCTGTGACATATCGGTGCTGGCAGACTGGCCACAGTAACAAGAAACGTGAAACTGGCTGCGAAATTAGGACGAGGAGCTATGACGCACTCAAGGTAGCTAGTGCAGCGTCACCTGGAGGACTGCATCAGTAAAGGCTAGTAATCCCTGGCTGGCATTACGATTACTCACTTAAGATACAGAACCAGTGTCATATCGGTTCTGGCAGACTGGCCACTGTAACAAAATATATGAATCTGGGTGAGCAACTGTGACGAGTATCTATGACTCTCGTAATAGGCCAATGACTCAATACCTGGAGTATTGACTCAGATAACTCGAGGAACGCCTTGCAATAGTAACAATGACTTTCTTACGGTTCACAACTGGTGACAAATCCGTTCTGGCAGTCTGGCACCAGTAACAAAATTGAGACACTGCGTGGGCAACTGGGATGGGTATCTATGACTCTCTTAAGGTAGCCAATGATCGTCACCAGGAATATTGAGTCAGGAAACTCGAGTAACCCTTGGCTATAGTAACGATGACTTTCGTAGATTACACAACCTGTGACATATCGGTGCTGGCAGACTGGCCACAGTAACAAGAAACGTGAAACTGGCTGCGAAATTAGGACGAGGAGCTATGACGCACTCAAGGTAGCTAGTGCAGCGTCACCTGGAGGACTGCATCAGTAAAGGCTAGTAATCCCTGGCTGGCATTACGATTACTCACTTAAGATACACAACTAGTGTCATATCGGTTCTGGCAGACTGGCCACAGTAACAAAATATATGAATCTGGGTGAGCAACTGTGACGAGTAACTATGACTCTCGTAATAGGCCAATGACTCAATACCTGGAGTATTGACTCAGATAACTCGAGGAACGCCTTGCAATAGTAACAATGACTTTCTTACGGTTCACAACTGGTGACAAATCCGTTCTGGCAGTCTGGCACCAGTAACAAAAATGAGACACAGCGTGAGCAACTGGGATGGGTAACTATGACTCTCTTAAGGTAGCCAATGATCGTCACCAGGAATATTGAATCAGGAATTTCGAGTAACCGTTGGTTATAGAACGATGACTTTCGTAGATTACACAACCTGTGACATATCGATGCTGGCAGACTGGCCACAGTTACAATGTATTTTAATTTGGGTGGTCAACCGACAGGAATATCTATTACCCTTCTGAGGCAACCGACGATTCGTCACCAGGTGGAGTATACTCTGAAAGGAGTGACTATGACTCTCATATGACACACAACTAGTGTCGTATCGCTTCTGGCAGACGCCACAGTAACAAGAAACGTGAAACTGGCTGCGAAACTAGGACGAGGATCTATGACGCACTCAAGGTAGCTAGTGCAGCGTCACCAGGAGGACTGCATCAGTAAAGGCTAGTAATCCCTGGCAGGCATAACGGTGACTCACTTAAGATACACAACTAGTGACATATCGGTTCTGGCAGACTGGCCACAGTAACAAAATATATGAATCTGGGTGAGCAAGTGTGACGAGTAACTATGACTCTCGTAATAAGCCAATGACTCAATACCTGGAGTATTGACTCAGATAACTCGAGGAACGCCTTGCAATAGTAACAATGACTTTCTTACGGTTCACAACTGGTGACAAATCCGTTCTGGCAGTCTGGCACCAGTAACAAAAATGAGACACAGCGTGAGCAACTGGGATGGGTAACTATGACTCTCTTAAGGTAGCCAATGATCGTCACCAGGAATATTGAGTCAGGAAACTCGAGTAACCCTTGGCTATAGTAACGATGACTTTCGTAGATTACACAACCTGTGACATATCGGTGCTGGCAGACTGGCCACAGTAACAAGAAACGTGAAACTGGCTGCGAAATTAGGACGAGGAGCTATGACGCACTCAAGGTAGCTAGTGCAGCGTCACCTGGAGGACTGCATCAGTAAAGGCTAGTAATCCCTGGCTTTCATTACGATTACTCACTTAAGATAGAGAACCAGTGTCATATCGGTTCTGGCAGACTGGCCACTGTAACAAAATATATGAATCTGGGTGAGCAACTGTGACGAGTAACTATGACTCTCGTAATAGGCCAATGACTCAATACCTGGAGTATTGACTCAGATAACTCGAGGAACGCCTTGCAATAGTAACAATGACTTTCTTACGGTTCACAACTGGTGACAAATCCGTTCTGGCAGTCTGGCAACAGTAACAAAATTGAGACACTGCGTGAGCAACTGGGATGGGTAACTATGACTCTCTTAAGGTAGCCAATGATCGTCACCAGGAATATTGAGTCAGGAAACTCGAGTAACCCTTGGCTATAGTAACGATGACTTTCGTAGATTACACAACCTGTGACATATCGGTGCTGGCAGACTGGCCACAGTAACAAGAAACGTGAAACTGGCTGCGAAATTAGCACGAGGAGCTATGACGCACTCAAGGTAGCTAGTGCAGCGTCACCTGGAGGACTGCATCAGTAAAGGCTAGTAATCCCTGGCTGGCATTACGATTACTCACTTAAGATACACAACTAGTGTCATATCGGTTCTGGCAGACTGGCCACAGTAACAAAATATATGAATCTGGGTGAGCAACTGTGACGAGTAACTATGACTCTCGTAATAGGCCAATGACTCAATACCTGGAGTATTGACTCAGATAACTCGAGGAACGCCTTGCAATAGTAACAATGACTTTCTTACGGTTCACAACTGGTGACAAATCCGTTCTGGCAGTCTGGCACCAGTAACAAAAATGAGACACAGCGTGAGCAACTGGGATGTGTAACTATGACTCTCTTAAGGTAGCCAATGATCGTCACCAGGAATATTGAATCGGGAATTTCGAGTAACCCTTGGTTATAGAACGATGACTTTCGTAGATTACACAACCTGTGACATATCGATGCTGGCAGACTGGCCACAGTTACAATGTATTTTAATTTGGGTGGTCAACCGACAGGAATATCTATTACCCTTCTGAGGCAACCGACGATTCGTCACCAGGTGGAGTACACTCTGAAAGGAGTGACTATGACTCTCATATGACACACAACTAGTGTCGTATCGCTTCTGGCAGACGCCACAGTAACAAGAAACGTGAAACTGGCTGCGAAATTAGGACGAGGAGCTATGATGCACTCAAGGTAGCTAGTGCAGCGTCACCTGGAGGACTGCATCAGTAAAGGCTAGTAATCCCTGGCAGGCATAACGGTGACTCACTTAAGATACACAACTAGTGACATATCGGTTCTGGCAGACTGGCCACAGTAACAAAATATATGAATCTGGGTGAGCAACTGTGACGAGTAACTATGACTCTCGTAATAGGCCAATGACTCAATACCTGGAGTATTGACTCAGATAACTCGAGGAACGCCTTGCAATAGTAACAATCACTTTCTTACGGTTCACAACTGGTGACAAATCCGTTCTGGCAGTCTGGCACCAGTAACAAAAATGAGACACAGCGTGAGCAACTGGGATGGGTAACTATGACTCTCTTAAGGTAGCCAATGATCGTCACCAGGAATATTGAATCAGGAATTTCGAGTAACCCTTGGTTATAGAACGATGACTTTCGTAGATTACACAACCTGTGACATATCGATGCTGGCAGACTGGCCACAGTTACAATGTATTTTAATTTGGGTGGTCAACCGACAGGAATATCTATTACCCTTCTGAGGCAACCGACGATTCGTCACCAGGTGGAGTACACTCTGAAAGGAGTGACTATGACTCTCATATGACACACAACTAGTGTCGTATCGCTTCTGGCAGACGCCACAGTAACAAGAAACGTGAAACTGGCTGCGAAACTAGGACGAGGATCTATGACGCACTCAAGGTAGCTAGTGCAGCGTCACCTGGAGGACTGCATCAGTAAAGGCTAGTAATCCCTGGCAGGCATAACGGTGACTCACTTAAGATACACAACTAGTGACATATCGGTTCTGGCAGACTGGCCACAGTAACAAAATATATGAATCTGGGTGAGCAACTGTGACGAGTAATTATGACTCTCGTAATAGGCCAATGACTCAATACCTGGAGTATTGACTCAGATAACTCGAGGAACGCCTTGCAATAGTAACAATGACTTTCTTACGGTTCACAACTGGTGACAAATCCGTTCTGGCAGTCTGGCACCAGTAACAAAAATGAGACACAGCGTGAGCAACTGGGATGGGTAACTATGACTCTCTTAAGGTAGCCAATGATCGTCACCAGGAATATTGAGTCAGGAAACTCGAGTAACCCTTGGCTATAGTAACGATGACTTTCGTAGATTACACAACCTGTGACATATCGGTGCTGGCAGACTGGCCACAGTAACAAGAAACGTGAAACTGGCTGCGAAATTAGGACGAGGAGCTATGACGCACTCAAGGTAGCTAGTGCAGCGTCACCTGGAGGACTGCATCAGTAAAGGCTAGTAATCCCTGGCTGGCATTACGATTACTCACTTAAGATACAGAACCAGTGTCATATCGGTTCTGGCAGACTGGCCACTGTAACAAAATATATGAATCTGGGTGAGCAACTGTGACGAGTAACTATGACTCTCGTAATAGGCCAATGACTCAATACCTGGAGTATTGACTCAGATAACTCGAGGAACGCCTTGCAATAGTAACAATGACTTTCTTACGGTTCACAACTGGTGACAAATCCGTTCTGGCAGTCTGGCACCAGTAACAAAATTGAGACACTGCGTGGGCAACTGGGATGGGTAACTATGACTCTCTTAAGGTAGCCAATGATCGTCACCAGGAATATTGAGTCAGGAAACTCGAGTAACCCTTGGCTATAGTAACGATGACTTTCGTAGATTACACAACCTGTGACATATCGGTGCTGGCAGACTGGCCACAGTAACAAGAAACGTGAAACTGGCTGCGAAATTAGGACGAGGAGCTATGACGCACTCAAGGTAGCTAGTGCAGCGTCACCTGGAGGACTGCATCAGTAAAGGCTAGTAATCCCTGGCTGGCATTACGATTACTCACTTAAGATACACAACTAGTGTCATATCGGTTCTGGCAGTCTGGCCACAGTAACAAAATATATGAATCTGGGTGAGCAACTGTGACGAGTAACTATGACTCTCGTAATAGGCCAATGACTCAATACCTGGAGTATTGACTCAGATAACTCGAGGAACGCCTTGCAATAGTAACAATCACTTTCTTACGGTTCACAACTGGTGACAAATCCGTTCTGGCAGTCTGGCACCAGTAACAAAAATGAGACACAGCGTGAGCAACTGGGATGGGTAACTATGACTCTCTTAAGGTAGCCAATGATCGTCACCAGGAATATTGAATCAGGAATTTCGAGTAACCGTTGGTTATAGAACGATGACTTTCGTAGATTACACAACCTGTGACATATCGATGCTGGCAGACTGGCCACAGTTACAATGTATTTTAATTTGGGTGGTCAACCGACAGGAATATCTATTACCCTTCTGAGGCAACCGACGATTCGTCACCAGGTGGAGTACACTCTGAAAGGAGTGACTATGACTCTCATATGACACACAACTAGTGTCGTATCGCTTCTGGCAGACGCCACAGTAACAAGAAACGTGAAACTGGCTGCGAAATTAGGACGAGGAGCTATGATGCACTCAAGGTAGCTAGTGCAGCGTCACCTGGAGGACTGCATCAGTAAAGGCTAGTAATCCCTGGCAGGCATAACGGTGACTCACTTAAGATACACAACTAGTGACATATCGGTTCTGGCAGACTGGCCACAGTAACAAAATATATGAATCTGGGTGAGCAACTGTGACGAGTAACTATGACTCTCGTAATAGGACAATGACTCAATACCTGGAGTATTGACTCAGATAACTCGAGGAACGCCTTGCAATAGTAACAATGACTTTCTTACGGTTCACAACTGGTGACAAATCCGTTCTGGCAGTCTGGCACCAGTAACAAAAATGAGACACAGCGTGAGCAACTGGGATGTGTAACTATGACTCTCTTAAGGTAGCCAATGATCGTCACCAGGAATATTGAATCAGGAATTTCGAGTAACCCTTGGTTATAGAACGATGACTTTCGTAGATTACACAACCTGTGACATATCGATGCTGGCAGACTGGCCACAGTTACAATGTATTTTAATTTGGGTGGTCAACCGACAGGAATATCTATTACCCTTCTGAGGCAACCGACGATTCGTCACCAGGTGGAGTATACTCTGAAAGGAGTGACTATGACTCTCATATGACACACAACTAGTGTCGTATCGCTTCTGGCAGACGCCACAGTAACAAGAAACGTGAAACTGGCTGCGAAACTAGGACGAGGATCTATGACGCACTCAAGGTAGCTAGTGCAGCGTCACCAGGAGGACTGCATCAGTAAAGGCTAGTAATCCCTGGCAGGCATAACGGTGACTCACTTAAGATACACAACTAGTGACATATCGGTTCTGGCAGACTGGCCACAGTAACAAAATATATGAATCTGGGTGAGCAACTGTGACGAGTAACTATGACTCTCGTAATAGGCCAATGACTCAATACCTGGAGTATTGACTCAGATAACTCGAGGAACGCCTTGCAATAGTAACAATGACTTTCTTACGGTTCACAACTGGTGACAAATCCGTTCTGGCAGTCTGGCACCAGTAACAAAAATGAGACACAGCGTGAGCAACTGGGATGGGTAACTATGACTCTCTTAAGGTAGCCAATGATCGTCACCAGGAATATTGAGTCAGGAAACTCGAGTAACCCTTGGCTATAATAACGATGACTTTCGTAGATTACACAACCTGTGACATATCGGTGCTGGCAGACTGGCCACAGTAACAAGAAACGTGAAACTGGCTGCGAAATTAGGACGAGGAGCTATGACGCACTCAAGGTAGCTAGTGCAGCGTCACCTGGAGGACTGCATCAGTAAAGGCTAGTAATCCCTGGCTGGCATTACGATTACTCACTTAAGATACAGAACCAGTGTCATATCGGTTCTGGCAGACTGGCCACTGTAACAAAATATATGAATCTGGGTGAGCAACTGTGACGAGTAACTATGACTCTCGTAATAGGCCAATGACTCAATACCTGGAGTATTGACTCAGATAACTCGAGGAACGCCTTGCAATAGTAACAATGACTTTCTTACGGTTCACAACTGGTGACAAATCCGTTCTGGCAGTCTGGCAACAGTAACAAAATTGAGACACTGCGTGAGCAACTGGGATGGGTAACTATGACTCTCTTAAGGTAGCCAATGATCGTCACCAGGAATATTGAGTCAGGAAACTCGAGTAACCCTTGGCTATAGTAACGATGACTTTCGTAGATTACACAACCTGTGACATATCGGTGCTGGCAGACTGGCCACAGTAACAAGAAACGTGAAACTGGCTGCGAAATTAGGACGAGGAGCTATGACGCACTCAAGGTAGCTAGTGCAGCGTCACCTGGAGGACTGCATCAGTAAAGGCTAGTAATCCCTGGCTGGCATTACGATTACTCACTTAAGATACACAACTAGTGTCATATCGGTTCTGGCAGACTGGCCACAGTAACAAAATATATGAATCTGGGTGAGCAACTGTGACGAGTAACTATGACTCTCGTAATAGGCCAATGACTCAATACCTGGAGTATTGACTCAGATAACTCGAGGAACGCCTTGCAATAGTAACAATGACTTTCTTACGGTTCACAACTGGTGACAAATCCGTTCTGGCAGTCTGGCACCAGTAACAAAAATGAGACACAGCGTGAGCAACTGGGATGGGTACTATGACTCTCTTAAGGTAGCCAATGATCGTCACCAGGAATATTGAATCAGGAATTTCGAGTAACCCTTGGTTATAGAACGATGACTTTCGTAGATTACACAACCTGTGACATATCGATGCTGGCAGACTGGCCACAGTTACAATGTATTTTAATTTGGGTGGTCAACCGACAGGAATATCTATTACCCTTCTGAGGCAACCGACGATTCGTCACCAGGTGGAGTACACTCTGAAAGGAGTGACTATGACTCTCATATGACACACAACTAGTGTCGTATCGCTTCTGGCAGACGCCACAGTAACAAGAAACGTGAAACTGGCTGCGAAATTAGGACGAGGAGCTATGATGCACTCAAGGTAGCTAGTGCAGCGTCACCTGGAGGACTGCATCAGTAAAGGCTAGTAATCCCTGGCAGGCATAACGGTGACTCACTTAAGATACACAACTAGTGACATATCGGTTCTGGCAGACTGGCCACAGTAACAAAATATATGAATCTGGGTGAGCAACTGTGACGTGTAACTATGACTCTCGTAATAGGCCAATGACTCAATACCTGGAGTATTGACTCAGATAACTCGAGGAACGCCTTGCAATAGTAACAATGACTTTCTTACGGTTCACAACTGGTGACAAATCCGTTCTGGCAGTCTGGCACCAGTAACAAAAATGAGACACAGCGTGAGCAACTGGGATGGGTAACTATGACTCTCTTAAGGTAGCCAATGATCGTCACCAGGAATATTGAGTCAGGAAACTCGAGTAACCCTTGGCTATAATAACGATGACTTTCGTAGATTACACAACCTGTGACATATCGGTGCTGGCAGACTGGCCACAGTAACAAGAAACGTGAAACTGGCTGCGAAATTAGGACGAGGAGCTATGACGCACTCAAGGTAGCTAGTGCAGCGTCACCTGGAGGACTGCATCAGTAAAGGCTAGTAATCCCTGGCTGGCATTACGATTACTCACTTAAGATACAGAACCAGTGTCATATCGGTTCTGGCAGACTGGCCACTGTAACAAAATATATGAATCTGGGTGAGCAACTGTGACGAGTAACTATGACTCTCGTAATAGGCCAATGACTCAATACCTGGAGTATTGACTCAGATAACTCGAGGAACGCCTTGCAATAGTAACAATGACTTTCTTACGGTTCACAACTGGTGACAAATCCGTTCTGGCAGTCTGGCAACAGTAACAAAATTGAGACACTGCGTGAGCAACTGGGATGGGTAACTATGACTCTCTTAAGGTAGCCAATGATCGTCACCAGGAATATTGAGTCAGGAAACTCGAGTAACCCTTGGCTATAGTAACGATGACTTTCGTAGATTACACAACCTGTGACATATCGGTGCTGGCAGACTGGCCACAGTAACAAGAAACGTGAAACTGGCTGCGAAATTAGGACGAGGAGCTATGACGCACTCAAGGTAGCTAGTGCAGCGTCACCTGGAGGACTGCATCAGTAAAGGCTAGTAATCCCTGGCTGGCATTACGATTACTCACTTAAGATACACAACTAGTGTCATATCGGTTCTGGCAGACTGGCCACAGTAACAAAATATATGAATCTGGGTGAGCAACTGTGACGAGTAACTATGACTCTCGTAATAGGCCAATGACTCAATACCTGGAGTATTGACTCAGATAACTCGAGGAACGCCTTGCAATAGTAACAATGACTTTCTTACGGTTCACAACTGGTGACAAATCCGTTCTGGCAGTCTGGCACCAGTAACAAAAATGAGACACAGCGTGAGCAACTGGGATGGGTACTATGACTCTCTTAAGGTAGCCAATGATCGTCACCAGGAATATTGAATCAGGAATTTCGAGTAACCCTTGGTTATAGAACGATGACTTTCGTAGATTACACAACCTGTGACATATCGATGCTGGCAGACTGGCCACAGTTACAATGTATTTTAATTTGGGTGGTCAACCGACAGGAATATCTATTACCCTTCTGAGGCAACCGACGATTCGTCACCAGGTGGAGTACACTCTGAAAGGAGTGACTATGACTCTCATATGACACACAACTAGTGTCGTATCGCTTCTGGCAGACGCCACAGTAACAAGAAACGTGAAACTGGCTGCGAAATTAGGACGAGGAGCTATGACGCACACAAGGTAGCTGGTGCAGCATCACCTGGAGGACTGCATCAGTAAAGGCTAGTAATCCCTGGCAGGCATAACGGTGACTCACTTAAGATACACAACTAGTGACATATCGGTTCTGGCAGCCTGGCCACTATAACAAAATATATGATTCTGGGTGAGCAACTGTGACGAGTAACTATGACTCTCGTAATAGGCCAATGACTCAATACCTGGAGTATTGACTCAGATAACTCGAGGAACGCCTTGCAATAGTAACAATGACTTTCTTACGGTTCACAACTGGTGACAAATCCGTTCTGGCAGTCTGGCACCAGTAACAAAAATGAGACACAGCGTGAGCAACTGGGATGGGTAACTATGACTCTCTTAAGGTAGCCAATGATCGTCACCAGGAATATTGAGTCAGGAAACTCGAGTAACCCTTGGCTATAATAACGATGACTTTCGTAGATTACACAACCTGTGACATATCGGTGCTGGCAGACTGGCCACAGTAACAAGAAACGTGAAACTGGCTGCGAAATTAGGACGAGGAGCTATGACGCACTCAAGGTAGCTAGTGCAGCGTCACCTGGAGGACTGCATCAGTAAAGGCTAGTAATCCCTGGCTGGCATTACGATTACTCACTTAAGATACAGAACCAGTGTCATATCGGTTCTGGCAGACTGGCCACTGTAACAAAATATATGAATCTGGGTGAGCAACTGTGACGAGTAACTATGACTCTCGTAATAGGCCAATGACTCAATACCTGGAGTATTGACTCAGATAACTCGAGGAACGCCTTGCAATAGTAACAATGACTTTCTTACGGTTCACAACTGGTGACAAATCCGTTCTGGCAGTCTGGCAACAGTAACAAAATTGAGACACTGCGTGAGCAACTGGGATGGGTAACTATGACTCTCTTAAGGTAGCCAATGATCGTCACCAGGAATATTGAGTCAGGAAACTCGAGTAACCCTTGGCTATAGTAACGATGACTTTCGTAGATTACACAACCTGTGACATATCGGTGCTGGCAGACTGGCCACAGTAACAAGAAACGTGAAACTGGCTGCGAAATTAGGACGAGGAGCTATGACGCACTCAAGGTAGCTAGTGCAGCGTCACCTGGAGGACTGCATCAGTAAAGGCTAGTAATCCCTGGCTGGCATTACGATTACTCACTTAAGATACACAACTAGTGTCATATCGGTTCTGGCAGACTGGCCACAGTAACAAAATATATGAATCTGGGTGAGCAACTGTGACGAGTAACTATGACTCTCGTAATAGGCCAATGACTCAATACCTGGAGTATTGACTCAGATAACTCGAGGATCGCCTTGCAATAGTAACAATGACTTTCTTACGGTTCACAACTGGTGACAAATCCGTTCTGGCAGTCTGGCACCAGTAACAAAAATGAGACACAGCGTGAGCAACTGGGATGGGTAACTATGACTCTCTTAAGGTAGCCAATGATCGTCACCAGGAATATTGAATCAGGAATTTCGAGTAACCCTTGGTTATAGAACGATGACTTTCGTAGATTACACAACCTGTGACATATCGATGCTGGCAGACTGGCCACAGTTACAATGTATTTTAATTTGGGTGGTCAACCGACAGGAATATCTATTACCCTTCTGAGGCAACCGACGATTCGTCACCAGGTGGAGTACACTCTGAAAGGAGTGACTATGACTCTCATATGACACACAACTAGTGTCGTATCGCTTCTGGCAGACGCCACAGTAACAAGAAACGTGAAACTGGCTGCGAAATTAGGACGAGGAGCTATGATGCACTCAAGGTAGCTAGTGCAGCGTCACCTGGAGGACTGCATCAGTAAAGGCTAGTAATCCCTGGCAGGCATAACGGTGACTCACTTAAGATACACAACTAGTGACATATCGGTTCTGGCAGACTGGCCACAGTAACAAAATATATGAATCTGGGTGAGCAACTGTGACGAGTAACTATGACTCTCGTAATAGGCCAATGACTCAATACCTGGAGTATTGACTCAGATAACTCGAGGAACGCCTTGCAATAGTAACAATGACTTTCTTACGGTTCACAACTGGTGACAAATCCGTTCTGGCAGTCTGGCACCAGTAACAAAAGTGAGACACAGCGTGAGCAACTGGGATGGGTAACTATGACTCTCTTAAGGTAGCCAATGATCGTCACCAGGAATATTGAATCAGGAATTTCGAGTAACCCTTGGTTATAGAACGATGACTTTCGTAGATTACACAACCTGTGACATATCGATGCTGGCAGACTGGCCACAGTTACAATGTATTTTAATTTGGGTGGTCAACCGACAGGAATATCTATTACCCTTCTGAGGCAACCGACGATTCGTCACCAGGTGGAGTACACTCTGAAAGGAGTGACTATGACTCTCAGATGACACACAACTAGTGTCGTATCGCTTCTGGCAGACGCCACAGTAACAAGAAACGTGAAACTGGCTGCGAAACTAGGACGAGGATCTATGGCGCACTCAAGGTAGCTAGTGCAGCGTCACCTGGAGGACTGCATCAGTAAAGGCTAGTAATCCCTGGCAGGCATAACGGTGACTCACTTAAGATACACAACTAGTGACATATCGGTTCTGGCAGACTGGCCACAGTAACAAAATATATGAATCTGGGTGAGCAACTGTGACGAGTAACTATGACTCTCGTAATAGGCCAATGACTCAATACCTGGAGTATTGACTCAGATAACTCGAGGAACGCCTTGCAATAGTAACAATGACTTTCTTACGGTTCACAACTGGTGACAAATCCGTTCTGGCAGTCTGGCAACAGTAACAAAATTGAGACACTGCGTGAGCAACTGGGATGGGTAACTATGACTCTCTTAAGGTAGCCAATGATCGTCACCAGGAATATTGAGTCAGGAAACTCGAGTAACCCTTGGCTATAGTAACGATGACTTTCGTAGATTACACAACCTGTGACATATCGGTGCTGGCAGACTGGCCACAGTAACAAGAAACGTGAAACTGGCTGCGAAATTAGGACGAGGAGCTATGACGCACTCAAGGTAGCTAGTGCAGCGTCACCTGGAGGACTGCATCAGTAAAGGCTAGTAATCCCTGGCTGGCATTACGATTACTCACTTAAGATACACAACTAGTGTCATATCGGTTCTGGCAGACTGGCCACAGTAACAAAATATATGAATCTGGGTGAGCAACTGTGACGAGTAACTATGACTCTCGTAATAGGCCAATGACTCAATACCTGGAGTATTGACTCAGATAACTCGAGGAACGCCTTGCAATAGTAACAATGACTTTCTTACGGTTCACAACTGGTGACAAATCCGTTCTGGCAGTCTGGCACCAGTAACAAAAATGAGACACAGCGTGAGCAACTGGGATGGGTAACTATGACTCTCTTAAGGTAGCCAATGATCGTCACCAGGAATATTGAATCAGGAATTTCGAGTAACCCTTGGTTATAGAACGATGACTTTCGTAGATTACACAACCTGTGACATATCGATGCTGGCAGACTGGCCACAGTTACAATGTATTTTAATTTGGGTGGTCAACCGACAGGAATATCTATTACCCTTCTGAGGCAACCGACGATTCGTCACCAGGTGGAGTACACTCTGAAAGGAGTGACTATGACTCTCATATGACACACAACTAGTGTCGTATCGCTTCTGGCAGACGCCACAGTAACAAGAAACGTGAAACTGGCTGCGAAATTAGGACGAGGAGCTATGGTGCACTCAAGGTAGCTAGTGCAGCGTCACCTGGAGGACTGCATCAGTAAAGGCTAGTAATCCCTGGCAGGCATAACGGTGACTCACTTAAGATACACAACTAGTGACATATCGGTTCTGGCAGACTGGCCACAGTAACAAAATATATGAATCTGGGTGAGCAACTGTGACGAGTAACTATGACTCTCGTAATAGGCCAATGACTCAATACCTGGAGTATTGACTCAGATAACTCGAGGAACGCCTTGCAATAGTAACAATGACTTTCTTACGGTTCACAACTGGTGACAAATCCGTTCTGGCAGTCTGGCACCAGTAACAAAAATGAGACACAGCGTGAGCAACTGGGATGGGTAACTATGACTCTCTTAAGGTAGCCAATGATCGTCACCAGGAATATTGAATCAGGAATTTCGAGTAACCCTTGGCTATAATAACGATGACTTTCGTAGATTACACAACCTGTGACATATCGATGCTGGCAGACTGGCCACAGTTACAATGTATTTTAATTTGGGTGGTCAACCGACAGGAATATCTATTACCCTTCTGAGGCAACCGACGATTCGTCACCAGGTGGAGTACACTCTGAAAGGAGTGACTATGACTCTCATATGACACACAACTAGTGTCATATCGCTTCTGGCAGACGCCACAGTAACAAGAAACGTGAAACTGGCTGCGAAACTAGGACGAGGATCTATGGCGCACTCAAGGTAGCTAGTGCAGCGTCACCTGGAGGACTGCATCAGTAAAGGCTAGTAATCCCTGGCAGGCATAACGGTGACTCACTTAAGATACACAACTAGTGACATATCGGTTCTGGCAGACTGGCCACAGTAACAAAATATATGAATATGGGTGAGCAACTGTGACGAGTAACTATGACTCTCGTAATAGGCCAATGACTCAATACCTGGAGTATTGACTCAGATAACTCGAGGAACGCCTTGCAATAGTAACAATGACTTTCTTACGGTTCACAACTGGTGACAAATCCGTTCTGGCAGTCTGGCACCAGTAACAAAATTGAGACACTGCGTGAGCAACTGGGATGGGTAACTATGACTCTCTTAAGGTAGCCAATGATCGTCACCAGGAATATTGAGTCAGGAAACTCGAGTAACCCTTGGCTATAGTAACGATGACTTTCGTAGATTACACAACCTGTGACATATCGGTGCTGGCAGACTGGCCACAGTAACAAGAAACGTGAAACTGGCTGGGAAATTAGGACGAGGAGCTATGACGCACTCAAGGTAGCTAGTGCAGCGTCACCTGGAGGACTGCATCAGTAAAGGCTAGTAATCCCTGGCTGGCATTACGATTACTCACTTAAGATACACAACTAGTGTCATATCGGTTCTGGCAGACTGGCCACAGTAACAAAATATATGAATCTGGGTGAGCAACTGTGACGAGTAACTATGACTCTCGTAATAGGCCAATGACTCAATACCTGGAGTATTGACTCAGATAACTCGAGGAACGCCTTGCAATAGTAACAATGACTTTCTTACGGTTCACAACTGGTGACAAATCCGTTCTGGCAGTCTGGCACCAGTAACAAAAATGAGACACAGCGTGAGCAACTGGGATGGGTAACTATGACTCTCTTAAGGTAGCCAATGATCGTCACCAGGAATATTGAATCAGGAATTTCGAGTAACCCTTGGTTATAGAACGATGACTTTCGTAGATTACACAACCTGTGACATATCGATGCTGGCAGACTGGCCACAGTTACAATGTATTTTAATTTGGGTGGTCAACCGACAGGAATATCTATTACCCTTCTGAGGCAACCGACGATTCGTCACCAGGTGGAGTACACTCTGAAAGGAGTGACTATGACTCTCATATGACACACAACTAGTGTCGTATCGCTTCTGGCAGACGCCACAGTAACAAGAAACGTGAAACTTGCTGCGAAACTAGGACGAGGATCTATGACGCACTCAAGGTAGCTGGTGCAGCGTCACCTGGAGGACTGCATCAGTAAATTCTAGTAATCCCTGGCAGGCATAACGGTGACTCACTTAAGATACACAACTAGTGACATATCGGTTCTGGCAGACTGGCCACAGTAACAAAATATATGAATCTGGGTGAGCAACTGTGACGAGTAACTATGACTCTCGTAATAGGCCAATGACTCAATACCTGGAGTATTGACTCAGATAACTCGAGGAACGCCTTGCAATAGTAACAATGACTTTCTTACGGTTCACAACTGGTGACAAATCCGTTCTGGCAGTCTGGCACCAGTAACAAAAATGAGACACAGCGTGAGCAACTGGGATGTGTAACTATGACTCTCTTAAGGTAGCCAATGATCGTCACCAGGAATATTGAATCAGGAATTTCGAGTAACCCTTGGTTATAGAACGATGACTTTCGTAGATTACACAACCTGTGACATATCGATGCTGGCAGACTGGCCACAGTTACAATGTATTTTAATTTGGGTGGTCAACCGACAGGAATATCTATTACCCTTCTGAGGCAACCGACGATTCGTCACCAGGTGGAGTACACTCTGAAAGGAGTGACTATGACTCTCATATGACACACAACTAGTGTCGTATCGCTTCTGGCAGACGCCACAGTAACAAGAAACGTGAAACTTGCTGCGAAACTAGGACGAGGATCTATGACGCACTCAAGGTAGCTAGTGCAGCGTCACCTGGAGGACTGCATCAGTAAAGGCTAGTAATCCCTGGCAGGCATAACGGTGACTCACTTAAGATACACAACTAGTGACATATCGGTTCTGGCAGACTGGCCACAGTAACAAAATATATGAATCTGGGTGAGCAACTGTGACGAGTAACTATGACTCTCGTAATAGGCCAATGACTCAATACCTGGAGTATTGACTCAGATAACTCGAGGAACGCCTTGCAATAGTAACAATGACTTTCTTACGGTTCACAACTGGTGACAAATCCGTTCTGGCAGTCTGGCACCAGTAACAAAATTGAGACACTGCGTGAGCAACTGGGATGGGTAACTATGACTCTCTTAAGGTAGCCAATGATCGTCACCAGGAATATTGAGTCAGGAAACTCGAGTAACCCTTGGCTATAGTAACGATGACTTTCGTAGATTACACAACCTGTGACATATCGGTGCTGGCAGACTGGCCACAGTAACAAGAAACGTGAAACTGGCTGCGAAATTAGGACGAGGAGCTATGACGCACTCAAGGTAGCTAGTGCAGCGTCACCTGGAGGACTGCATCAGTAAAGGCTAGTAATCCCTGGCTGGCATTACGATTACTCACTTAAGATACACAACTAGTGTCATATCGGTTCTGGCAGACTGGCCACAGTAACAAAATATATGAATCTGGGTGAGCAACTGTGACGAGTAACTATGACTCTCGTAATAGGCCAATGACTCAATACCTGGAGTATTGACTCAGATAACTCGAGGAACGCCTTGCAATAGTAACAATGACTTTCTTACGGTTCACAACTGGTGACAAATCCGTTCTGGCAGTCTGGCACCTGTAACAAAAATGAGACACAGCGTGAGCAACTGGGATGGGTAACTATGACTCTCTTAAGGTAGCCAATGATCGTCACCAGGAATATTGAATCAGGAATTTCGAGTAACCCTTGGTTATAGAACGATGACTTTCGTAGATTACACAACCTGTGACATATCGATGCTGGCAGACTGGCCACAGTTACAATGTATTTTAATTTGGGTGGTCAACCGACAGGAATATCTATTACCCTTCTGAGGCAACCGACGATTCGTCACCAGGTGGAGTACACTCTGAAAGGAGTGACTATGACTCTCATATGACACACAACTAGTGTCGTATCGCTTCTGGCAGACGCCACAGTAACATGAAACGTGAAACTTGCTGCGAAACTAGGACGAGGATCTATGACGCACTCAAGGTAGCTAGTGCAGCGTCACCTGGAGGACTGCATCAGTAAAGGCTAGTAATCCCTGGCAGGCATAACGGTGACTCACTTAAGATACACAACTAGTGACATATCGGTTCTGGCAGACTGGCCACAGTAACAAAATATATGAATCTGGGTGAGCAACTGTGACGAGTAACTATGACTCTCGTAATAGGCCAATGACTCAATACCTGGAGTATTGACTCAGATAACTCGAGGAACGCCTTGCAATAGTAACAATGACTTTCTTACGGTTCACAACTGGTGACAAATCCGTTCTGGCAGTCTGGCACCAGTAACAAAAATGAGACACTGAGTGAGCAACTGGGATGGGTAACTATGACTCTCTTAAGGTAGCCAATGATCGTCACCAGGAATATTGAGTCAGGAAACTCGAGTAACCCTTGGCTATAGTAACGATGACTTTCGTAGATTACACAACCTGTGACATATCGGTGCTGGCAGACTGGCCACAGTAACAAGAAACGTGAAACTGGCTGCGAAATTAGGACGAGGAGCTATGACGCACTCAAGGTAGCTAGTGCAGCGTCACCTGGAAGACTGCATCAGTAAAGGCTAGTAATCCCTGGCTGGCATTACGATTACTCACTTAAGATACACAACTAGTGTCATATCGGTTCTGGCAGACTGGCCACAGTAACAAAATATATGAATCTGGGTGAGCAACTGTGACGAGTAACTATGACTCTCGTAATAGGCCAATGACTCAATACCTGGAGTATTGACTCAGATAACTCGAGGAACGCCTTGCAATAGTAACAATGACTTTCTTACGGTTCACAACTGGTGACAAATCCGTTCTGGCAGTCTGGCACCAGTAACAAAAATGAGACACAGCGTGAGCAACTGGGATGGGTAACTATGACTCTCTTAAGGTAGCCAATGATCGTCACCAGGAATATTGAATCAGGAATTTCGAGTAACCCTTGGTTATAGAACGATGACTTTCGTAGATTACACAACCTGTGACATATCGATGCTGGCAGACTGGCCACAGTTACAATGTATTTTAATTTGGGTGGTCAACCGACAGGAATATCTATTACCCTTCTGAGGCAACCGACGATTCGTCACCAGGTGGAGTACACTCTGAAAGGAGTGACTATGACTCTCATATGACACACAACTAGTGTCGTATCGCTTCTGGCAGACGCCACTGTAACAAGAAACGTGAAACTGGCTGCGAAATTAGGACGAGGAGCTATGACGCACTCAAGGTAGCTGGTGCAGCATCACCTGGAGGACTGCATCAGTAAAGGCTAGTAATCCCTGGCAGGCATAACAGTGACTCACTTAAGATACACAACTAGTGACACATCGGTTCTGGTAGCCTGGCCACTATAACAAAATATATGATTCTGGGTGAGCAACTGTGACGAGTAACTTTGACTCTCGTAATAGGCCAATGACTCAATACCTGGAGTATTGACACAGATAATTCGAGGAACGCCTTGCAATAGTAACAATGACTTTCTTACGGTTCACAACTGGTGACAAATCCGTTCTGGCAGTCTGGCACCAGTAACAAAAATAAGACACTGAGTGAGCAACTGGGATGGGTAACTATGACTCTCTTAAGGTAGCCAATGATCGTCACCAGGAATATTGAGTCAGGAAACTCGAGTAACCCTTGGCTATAGTAACGATGACTTTCGTAGATTACACAACCTGTGACATATCGGTGCTGGCAGACTGGCCACAGTAACAAGAAACGTGAAACTGGCTGCGAAATTAGGACGAGGAGCTATGACGCACTCAAGGTAGCTAGTGCAGCGTGACCTGGAGGACTGCATCAGTAAAGGCTAGTAATCCCTGGCAGGCATAACGGTGACTCACTTAAGATACACAACTAGTGACATATCGGTTCTGGCAGACTGGCCACAGTAACAAAATATATGAATCTGGGTGAGCAACTGTGACGAGTAACTATGACTCTCGTAATAGGCCAATGACTCAATACCTGGAGTACTGACTCAGATAACTCGAGGAACGCCTTGCAATAGTAACAATGACTTTCTTACGGTTCACAACTGGTGACAAATCCGTTCTGGCAGTCTGGCACCAGTAACAAAAATGAGACACAGCGTGAGCAACTGGGATGGGTAACTATGACTCTCTTAAGGTAGCCAATGATCGTCACCAGGAATATTGAATCAGGAATTTCGAGTAACCCTTGGTTATAGAACGATGACTTTCGTAGATTACACAACCTGTGACATATCGATGCTGGCAGACTGGCCACAGTTACAATGTATTTTAATTTGGGTGGTCAACCGACAGGAATATCTATTACCCTTCTGAGGCAACCGACGATTCGTCACCAGGTGGAGTACACTCTGAAAGGAGTGACTATGACTCTCATATGACACACAACTAGTGTCGTATCGCTTCTGGCAGACGCCACAGTAACAAGAAACGTGAAACTGGCTGCGAAACTAGGACGAGGAGCTATGACGCACTCAAGGTAGCTGGTGCAGCATCACCTGGAGGACTGCATCAGTAAAGGCTAGTAATCCCTGGCAGGCATAACGGTGACTCACTTAAGATAGACAACTAGTGACACATCGGTTCTGGCAGCCTGGCCACTATAACAAAATATATGATTCTGGGTGAGCAACTGTGACGAGTAACTATGACTCTCGTAATAGGCCAATGACTCAATACCTGGAGTATTGACTCAGATAATTCGAGGAACGCCTTGCAATAGTAACAATGACTTTCTTACGGTTCACAACTGGTGACAAATCCGTTCTGGCAGTCTGGCACCAGTAACAAAAATAAGAAACTGAGTGAGCAACTGGGATGGGTAACTATGACTCTCTTAAGGTAGCCAATGATAGTCACCAGGAATATTGAGTCAGGAAACTCGAGTAACCCTTGGCTATAGTAACGATGACTTTCGTAGATTACACAACCTGTGACATATCGATGCTGGCAGACTGGCCACAGTTACAATGTATTTTAATTTGGGTGGTCAACCGACAGGAATATCTATTACCCTTCTGAGGCAACCGACGATTCGTCACCAGGTGGAGTACACTCTGAAAGGAGTGACTATGACTCTCATATGACACACAACTAGTGTCGTATCGCTTCTGGCAGACGCCACAGTAACAAGAAACGTGAAACTGGCTGCGAAACTAGGACGAGGAGCTATGACGCACTCAAGGTAGCTAGTGCAGCGTCACCTGGAGGACTGCATCAGTAAAGGCTAGTAATCCCTGGCAGGCATAACGGTGACTCACTTAAGATACACAACTAGTGACATATCGGTTCTGGCAGACTGGCCACAGTAACAAAATATATGAATCTGGGTGAGCAACTGTGACGAGTAACTATGACTCTCGTAATAGGCCAATGACTCAATACCTGGAGTATTGACTCAGATAACTCGAGGAACGCCTTGCAATAGTAACAATGACTTTCTTACGGTTCACAACTGGTGACAAATCCGTTCTGGCAGTCTGGCACCAGTAACAAAAATGAGACACTGAGTGAGCAACTGGGATGGGTAACTATGACCCTCTTAAGGTAGCCAATGATCGTCACCAGGAATATTGAGTCAGGAAACTCGAGTAACCCTTGGCTATAGTAACGATGACTTTCGTAGATTACACAACCTGTGACATATCGGTGCTGGCAGACTGGCCACAGTAACAATGTATTTTAATTTGGGTGGTCAACCGACAGGAATATCTATTACCCTTCTGAGGTAACTGACGATTCGTCACCAGGTGGAGTACACTCTGAAAGGAGTGACTATGACTCTCATATGACACACAACTAGTGTCGTATCGCTTCTGGCAGACGCCACTGTAACAAGAAACGTGAAACTGGCTGCGAAATTAGGACGAGGAGCTATGACGCACTCAAGGTAGCTGGTGCAGCATCACCCGGAGGACTGCATCAGTAAAGGCTAGTAATCCCTGGCAGGCATAACAGTGACTCACTTAAGATACACAACTAGTGACACATCGGTTCTGGCAGCCTGGCCACTATAACAAAATATATGATTCTGGGTGAGCAACTGTGACGAGTAACTATGACTCTCGTAATAGGCCAATGACTCAATACCTGGAGTATTGACTCAGATAATTCGAGGAACGCCTTGCAATAGTAACAATGACTTTCTTACGGTTCACAACTGGTGACAAATCCGTTCTGGCAGTCTGGCACCAGTAACAAAAATGAGACACTGAGTGAGCAACTGGGATGGGTAACTATGACTCTCTTAAGGTAGCCAATGATCGTCACCAGGAATATTGAGTCAGGAAACTCGAGTAACCCTTGGCTATAGTAACGATGACTTTCGTAGATTACACAACCTGTGACATATCGGTGCTGGCAGACTGGCCACAGTAACAAGAAACGTGAAACTGGCTGCGAAATTAGGACGAGGAGCTATGACGCACTCAAGGTAGCTAGTGCAGCGTGACCTGGAGGACTGCATCAGTAAAGGCTAGTAATCCCTGGCAGGCATAACGGTGACTCACTTAAGATACACAACTAGTGACATATCGGTTCTGGCAGACTGGCCACAGTAACAAAATATATGAATCTGGGTGAGCAACTGTGACGAGTAACTATGACTCTCGTAATAGGCCAATGACTCAATACCTGGAGTATTGACTCAGATAACTCGAGGAACGCCTTGCAATAGTAACAATGACTTTCTTACGGTTCACAACTGGTGACAAATCCGTTCTGGCAGTCTGGCACCAGTAACAAAAATGAGACACAGCGTGAGCAACTGGGATGGGTAACTATGACTCTCTTAAGGTAGCCAATGATCGTCACCAGGAATATTGAATCAGGAATTTCGAGTAACCCTTGGTTATAGAACGATGACTTTCGTAGATTACACAACCTGTGACATATCGATGCTGGCAGACTGGCCACAGTTACAATGTACTTTAATTTGGGTGGTCAACCGACAGGAATATCTATTACCCTTCTGAGGCAACCGACGATTCGTCACCAGGTGGAGTACACTCTGAAAGGAGTGACTATGACTCTCATATGACACACAACTAGTGTCGTATCGCTTCTGGCAGACGCCACAGTAACAAGAAACGTGAAACTGGCTGCGAAATTAGGACGAGGATCTATGACGCAGTCAAGGTAGCTAGTGCAGCGTCACCTGGAGGACTGCATCAGTAAAGGCTAGTAATCCCTGGCAGGCATAACGGTGACTCACTTAAGATACACAACTAGTGACATATCGGTTCTGGCAGACTGGCCACAGTAACAAAATATATGAATCTGGGTGAGCAACTGTGACGAGTAACTATGACTCTCGTAATAGGCCAATGACTCAATACCTGGAGTATTGACTCAGATAACTCGAGGAACGCCTTGCAATAGTAACAATGACTTTCTTACGGTTCACAACTGGTGACAAATCCGTTCTGGCAGTCTGGCACCAGTAACAAAAATGAGACACTGAGTGAGGAACTGGGATGGGTAACTATGACTCTCTTAAGGTAGCCAATGATCGTCACCAGGAATATTGAGTCAGGAAACTCGAGTAACCCTTGGCTATAGTAACGATGACTTTCGTAGATTACACAACCTGTGACATATCGGTGCTGGCAGACTGGCCACAGTAACAAGAAACGTGAAACTGGCTGCGAAATTAGGACGAGGAGCTATGACGCACTCAAGGTAGCTAGTGCAGCGTCACCTGGAGGACTGCATCAGTAAAGGCTAGTAATCACTGGCTGGCATTACGATGACTCACTTAAGATACACAACTAGTGTCATATCGGTTCTGGCAGACTGGCCACAGTAACAAAATATATGAATCTGGGTGAGCAACTGTGACGAGTAACTATGACTCTCGTAATAGGCCAATGACTCAATACCTGGAGTATTGACTCAGATAACTCGAGGAACGCCTTGCAATAGTAACAATGACTTTCTTACGGTTCACAACTGGTGACAAATCCGTTCTGGCAGTCTGGCACCAGTAACAAAAATGAGACACAGCGTGAGCAACTGGGATGGGTAACTATGACTCACTTAAGGTAGCCAATGATCGTCACCAGGAATATTGAATCAGGAATTTCGAGTAACCCTTGGTTATAGAACGATGACTTTCGTAGATTACACAACCTGTGACATATCGATGCTGGCAGACTGGCAACAGTTACAATGTATTTTAATTTGGGTGGTCAACCGACAGGAATATCTATTACCCTTCTGAGGCAACCGACGATTCGTCACCAGGTGGAGTACACTCTGAAAGGAGTGACTATGACTCTCATATGACACACAACTAGTGTCGTATCGCTTCTGGTAGACGCCACAGTAACAAGAAACGTGAAACTGGCTGCGAAACTAGGACGAGGATCTATGACGCACTCAAGGTAGCTAGTGCAGCGTCACCTGGAGGACTGCATCAGTAAAGGCTAGTAATCCCTGGCAGGCATAACGGTGACTCACTTAAGATACACAACTAGTGACATATCGGTTCTGGCAGACTGGCCACAGTAACAAAATATATGAATCTGGGTGAGCAACTGTGACGAGTAACTATGACTCTCGTAATAGGCCAATGACTCAATACCTGGAGTATTGACTCAGATAACTCGAGGAACGCCTTGCAATAGTAACAATGACTTTCTTACGGTTCACAACTGGTGACAAATCCGTTCTGGCAGTCTGGCACCAGTAACAAAAATGAGACACTGAGTGAGCAACTGGGATGGGTAACTATGACTCTCTTAAGGTAGCCAATGATCGTCACCAGGAATATTGAGTAAGGAAACTCGAGTAACCCTTGGCTATAGTAACGATGACTTTCGTAGATTACACAACCTGTGACATATCGGTGCTGGCAGACTGGCCACAGTATCAAGAAACGTGAAACTGGCTGCGAAATTAGGACGAGGAGCTATGACGCACTCAAGGTAGCTAGTGCAGCGTCACCTGGAGGACTGCATCAGTAAAGGCTAGTAATCACTGGCTGGCATTACGATGACTCACTTAAGATACACAACTAGTGTCATATCGGTTCTGGCAGACTGGCCACAGTAACAAAATATATGAATCTGGGTGAGCAACTGTGACGAGTAACTATGACTCTCGTAATAGGCCAATGACTCAATACCTGGAGTATTGACTCAGATAACTCGAGGAACGCCTTGCAATAGTAACAATGACTTTCTTACGGTTCACAACTGGTGACAAATCCGTTCTGGCAGTCTGGCACCAGTAACAAAAATGAGACACAGCGTGAGCAACTGGGATGGGTAACTATGACTCTCTTAAGGTAGCAAATGATCGTCACCATTAATATTGAATCTTGAATATCGAGTAACCCTTGGTTATAGAACGATGACTTTCGTAGATTACACAACCTGTGACATATCGATGCTGGCAGACTGGCCACAGTTACAATGTATTTTAATTTGGGTGGTCAACCGACAGGAATATCTATTACCCTTCTGAGGTAACCGACGATTCGTCACCAGGTGGAGTACACTCTGAAAGGAGTGACTATGACTCTCATATGACACACAACTAGTGTCGTATCGCTTCTGGCAGACGCCACAGTAACAAGAAACGTGAAACTGGCTGCGAAATTAGGACGAGGAGCTATGACGCACTCAAGGTAGCTGGTGCAGCATCACCTGGAGGACTGCATCAGTAAAGGCTAGTAATCCCTGGCAGGCATAACGGTGACTCACTTAAGATACACAACTAGTGACATATCGGTTGTGGCAGCCTGGCCACTATAACAAAATATATGATTCTGGGTGAGCAACTGTGACGAGTAACTATGACTCTCGTAATAGGCCAATGACTCAATACCTGGAGTATTGACTCAGATAACTCGAGGAACGCCTTGCAATAGTAACAATGACTTTCTTACGGTTCACAACTGGTGACAAATCCGTTCTGGCAGTCTGGCACCAGTAACAAAAATGAGACACTGAGTGAGCAACTGGGATGGGTAACTATGACTCTCTTAAGGTAGCCAATGATCGTCACCAGGAATATTGAGTCAGGAAACTCGAGTAACCCTTGGCTATAGTAACGATGACTTTCGTAGATTACACTACCTGTGACATATCGGTGCTGGCAGACTGGCCACAGTAACAAGAAACGTGAAACTGGCTGCGAAATTAGGACGAGGAGCTATGACGCACTCAAGGTAGCTAGTGCAGCGTCACCTGGAGGACTGCATCAGTAAAGGCTAGTAATCACTGGCTGGCATTACGATTACTCACTTAAGATACACAACTAGTGTCATATCGGTTCTGGCAGACTGGCCACAGTAACAAAATATATGAATCTGGGTGAGCAACTGTGACGAGTAACTATGACTCTCGTAATAGGCCAATGACTCAATACCTGGAGTATTGACTCAGATAACTCGAGGAACGCCTTGCAATAGTAACAATGACTTTCTTACGGTTCACAACTGGTGACAAATCCGTTCTGGCAGTCTGGCACCAGTAACAAAAATGAGACACAGCGTGAGCAACTGGGATGGGTAACTATGACTCTCTTAAGGTAGCCAATGATCGTCACCAGGAATATTGAATCAGGAATTTCGAGTAACCCTTGGTTATAGAACGATGACTTTCGTAGATTACACAACCTGTGACATATCGATGCTGGCAGACTGGCAACAGTTACAATGTATTTTAATTTGGGTGGTCAACCGACAGGAATATCTATTACCCTTCTGAGGCAACCGACGATTCGTCACCAGGTGGAGTACACTCTGAAAGGAGTGACTATGACTCTCATATGACACACAACTAGTGTCGTATCGCTTCTGGCAGACGCCACAGTAACAAGAAACGTGAAACTGGCTGCGAAACTAGGACGAGGAGCTATGACGCACTCAAGGTAGCTAGTGCAGCGTCACCTGGAGGACTGCATCAGTAAAGGCTAGTAATCCCTGGCAGGCATAACGGTGACTCACTTAAGATACACAACTAGTGACATATCGGTTGTGGCAGCCTGGCCACTATAACAAAATATATGATTCTGGGTGAGCAACTGTGACGAGTAACTATGACTCTCGTAATAGGCCAATGACTCAATACCTGGAGTATTGACTCAGATAACTCGAGGAACGCCTTGCAATAGTAACAATGACTTTCTTACGGTTCACAACTGGTGACAAATCCGTTCTGGCAGTCTGGCACCAGTAACAAAAATGAGACACTGAGTGAGGAACTGGGATGGGTAACTATGACTCTCTTAAGGTAGCCAATGATCGTCACCAGGAATATTGAGTCAGGAAACTCGAGTAACCCTTGGCTATAGTAACGATGACTTTCGTAGATTACACAACCTGTGACATATCGGTGCTGGCAGACTGGCCACAGTAACAAGAAACGTGAAACTGGCTGCGAAATTAGGACGAGGAGCTATGACGCACTCAAGGTAGCTAGTGCAGCGTCACCTGGAGGACTGCATCAGTAAAGGCTAGTAATCACTGGCTGGCATTACGATTACTCACTTAAGATACACAACTAGTGTCATATCGGTTCTGGCAGACTGGCCACAGTAACAAAATATATGAATCTGGGTGAGCAACTGTGACGAGTAACTATGACTCTCGTAATAGGCCAATGACTCAATACCTGGAGTATTGACTCAGATAACTCGAGGAACGCCTTGCAATAGTAACAATGACTTTCTTACGGTTCACAACTGGTGACAAATCCGTTCTGGCAGTCTGGCACCAGTAACAAAAATGAGACACAGCGTGAGCAACTGGGATGGGTAACTATGACTCTCTTAAGGTAGCCAATGATCGTCACCAGGAATATTGAATCAGGAATTTCGAGTAACCCTTGGTTATAGAACGATGACTTTCGTAGATTACACAACCTGTGACATATCGATGCTGGCAGACTGGCAACAGTTACAATGTATTTTAATTTGGGTGGTCAACCGACAGGAATATCTATTACCCTTCTGAGGCAACCGACGATTCGTCACCAGGTGGAGTACACTCTGAAAGGAGTGACTATGACTCTCATATGACACACAACTAGTGTCGTATCGCTTCTGGCAGACGCCACAGTAACAAGAAACGTGAAACTGGCTGCGAAACTAGGACGAGGATCTATGACGCACTCAAGGTAGCTAGTGCAGCGTCACCTGGAGGACTGCATCAGTAAAGGCTAGTAATCCCTGGCAGGCATAACGGTGACTCACTTAAGATACACAACTAGTGACATATCGGTTCTGGCAGACTGGCCACAGTAACAAAATATATGAATCTGGGTGAGCAACTGTGACGAGTAACTATGACTCTCGTAATAGGCCAATGACTCAATACCTGGAGTATTGACTCAGATAACTCGAGGAACGCCTTGCAATAGTAACAATGACTTTCTTACGGTTCACAACTGGTGACAAATCCGTTCTGGCAGTCTGGCACCAGTAACAAAAATGAGACACTGAGTGAGCAACTGGGATGGGTAACTATGACTCTCTTAAGGTAGCCAATGATCGTCACCAGGAATATTGAGTCAGGAAACTCGAGTAACCCTTGGCTATAGTAACGATGACTTTCGTAGATTACACAACCTGTGACATATCGGTGCTGGCAGACTGGCCACAGTATCAAGAAACGTGAAACTGGCTGCGAAATTAGGACGAGGAGCTATGACGCACTCATGGTAGCTAGTGCAGCGTCACCTGGAGGACTGCATCAGTAAAGGCTAGTAATCACTGGCTGGCATTACGATGACTCACTTAAGATACACAACTAGTGTCATATCGGTTCTGGCAGACTGGCCACAGTAACAAAATATATGAATCTGGGTGAGCAACTGTGACGAGTAACTATGACTCTCGTAATAGGCCAATGACTCAATACCTGGAGTATTGACTCAGATAACTCGAGGAACGCCTTGCAATAGTAACAATGACTTTCTTACGGTTCACAACTGGTGACAAATCCGTTCTGGCAGTCTGGCACCAGTAACAAAAATGAGACACAGCGTGAGCAACTGGGATGGGTAACTATGACTCTCTTAAGGTAGCCAATGATCGTCACCAGGAATATTGAATCAGGAATTTCGAGTAACCCTTGGTTATAGAACGATGACTTTCGTAGATTACACAACCTGTGACATATCGATGCTGGCAGACTGGCAACAGTTACAATGTATTTTAATTTGGGTGGTCAACCGACAGGAATATCTATTACCCTTCTGAGGCAACCGACGATTCGTCACCAGGTGGAGTACACTCTGAAAGGAGTGACTATGACTCTCATATGACACACAACTAGTGTCGTATCGCTTCTGGCAGACGCCACAGTAACAAGAAACGTGAAACTGGCTGCGAAACTAGGACGAGGATCTATGACGCACTCAAGGTAGCTAGTGCAGCGTCACCTGGAGGACTGCATCAGTAAAGGCTAGTAATCCCTGGCAGGCATAACGGTGACTCACTTAAGATACACAACTAGTGACATATCGGTTCTGGCAGACTGGCCACAGTAACAAAATATATGAATCTGGGTGAGCAACTGTGACGAGTAACTATGACTCTCGTAATAGGCCAATGACTCAATACCTGGAGTATTGACTCAGATAACTCGAGGAACGCCTTGCAATAGTAACAATGACTTTCTTACGGTTCACAACTGGTGACAAATCCGTTCTGGCAGTCTGGCACCAGTAACAAAAATGAGACACTGAGTGAGCAACTGGGATGGGTAACTATGACTCTCTTAAGGTAGCCAATGATCGTCACCAGGAATATTGAGTCAGGAAACTCGAGTAACCCTTGGCTATAGTAACGATGACTTTCGTAGATTACACAACCTGTGACATATCGGTGCTGGCAGACTGGCCACAGTATCAAGAAACGTGAAACTGGCTGCGAAATTAGGACGAGGAGCTATGACGCACTCATGGTAGCTAGTGCAGCGTCACCTGGAGGACTGCATCAGTAAAGGCTAGTAATCACTGGCTGGCATTACGATGACTCACTTAAGATACACAACTAGTGTCATATCGGTTCTGGCAGACTGGCCACAGTAACAAAATATATGAATCTGGGTGAGCAAGTGTGACGAGTAACTATGACTCTCGTAATAGGCCAATGACTCAATACCTGGAGTATTGACTCAGATAACTCGAGGAACGCCTTGCAATAGTAACAATGACTTTCTTACGGTTCACAACTGGTGACAAATCCGTTCTGGCAGTCTGGCACCAGTAACAAAAATGAGACACTGAGTGAGCAACTGGGATGGGTAACTATGACTCTCTTAAGGTAGCCAATGATCGTCACCAGGAATATTGAGTCAGGAAACTCGAGTAACCCTTGGCTATAGTAACGATGACTTTCGTAGATTACACAACCTGTGACATATCGGTGCTGGCAGACTGGCCACAGTATCAAGAAACGTGAAACTGGCTGCGAAATTAGGACGAGGAGCTATGACGCACTCATGGTAGCTAGTGCAGCGTCACCTGGAGGACTGCATCAGTAAAGGCTAGTAATCACTGGCTGGCATTACGATGACTCACTTAAGATACACAACTAGTGTCATATCGGTTCTGGCAGACTGGCCACAGTAACAAAATATATGAATCTGGGTGAGCAACTGTGACGAGTAACTATGACTCTCGTAATAGGCCAATGACTCAATACCTGGAGTATTGACTCAGATAACTCGAGGAACGCCTTGCAATAGTAACAATGACTTTCTTACGGTTCACAACTGGTGACAAATCCGTTCTGGCAGTCTGGCACCAGTAACAAAAATGAGACACAGCGTGAGCAACTGGGATGGGTAACTATGACTCTCTTAAGGTAGCCAATGATCGTCACCAGGAATATTGAATCAGGAATTTCGAGTAACCCTTGGTTATAGAACGATGACTTTCGTAGATTACACAACCTGTGACATATCGATGCTGGCAGACTGGCAACAGTTACAATGTATTTTAATTTGGGTGGTCAACCGACAGGAATATCTATTACCCTTCTGAGGCAACCGACGATTCGTCACCAGGTGGAGTACACTCTGAAAGGAGTGACTATGACTCTCATATGACACACAACTAGTGTCGTATCGCTTCTGGCAGACGCCACAGTAACAAGAAACGTGAAACTGGCTGCGAAACTAGGACGAGGATCTATGACGCACTCAAGGTAGCTAGTGCAGCGTCACCTGGAGGACTGCATCAGTAAAGGCTAGTAATCCCTGGCAGGCATAACGGTGACTCACTTAAGATACACAACTAGTGACATATCGGTTCTGGCAGACTGGCCACAGTAACAAAATATATGAATCTGGGTGAGCAACTGTGACGAGTAACTATGACTCTCGTAATAGGCCAATGACTCAATACCTGGAGTATTGACTCAGATAACTCGAGGAACGCCTTGCAATAGTAACAATGACTTTCTTACGGTTCACAACTGGTGACAAATCCGTTCTGGCAGTCTGGCACCAGTAACAAAAATGAGACACTGAGTGAGCAACTGGGATGGGTAACTATGACTCTCTTAAGGTAGCCAATGATCGTCACCAGGAATATTGAGTCAGGAAACTCGAGTAACCCTTGGCTATAGTAACGATGACTTTCGTAGATTACACAACCTGTGACATATCGGTGCTGGCAGACTGGCCACAGTATCAAGAAACGTGAAACTGGCTGCGAAATTAGGACGAGGAGCTATGACGCACTCATGGTAGCTAGTGCAGCGTCACCTGGAGGACTGCATCAGTAAAGGCTAGTAATCACTGGCTGGCATTACGATGACTCACTTAAGATACACAACTAGTGTCATATCGGTTCTGGCAGACTGGCCACAGTAACAAAATATATGAATCTGGGTGAGCAACTGTGACGAGTAACTATGACTCTCGTAATAGGCCAATGACTCAATACCTGGAGTATTGACTCAGATAACTCGAGGAACGCCTTGCAATAGTAACAATGACTTTCTTACGGTTCACAACTGGTGACAAATCCGTTCTGGCAGTCTGGCACCAGTAACAAAAATGAGACACAGCGTGAGCAACTGGGATGGGTAACTATGACTCTCTTAAGGTAGCCAATGATCGTCACCAGGAATATTGAATCAGGAATTTCGAGTAACCCTTGGTTATAGAACGATGACTTTCGTAGATTACACAACCTGTGACATATCGATGCTGGCAGACTGGCAACAGTTACAATGTATTTTAATTTGGGTGGTCAACCGACAGGAATATCTATTACCCTTCTGAGGCAACCGACGATTCGTCACCAGGTGGAGTACACTCTGAAAGGAGTGACTATGACTCTCATATGACACACAACTAGTGTCGTATCGCTTCTGGCAGACGCCACAGTAACAAGAAACGTGAAACTGGCTGCGAAACTAGGACGAGGATCTATGACGCACTCAAGGTAGCTAGTGCAGCGTCACCTGGAGGACTGCATCAGTAAAGGCTAGTAATCCCTGGCAGGCATAACGGTGACTCACTTAAGATACACAACTAGTGACATATCGGTTCTGGCAGACTGGCCACAGTAACAAAATATATGAATCTGGGTGAGCAACTGTGACGAGTAACTATGACTCTCGTAATAGGCCAATGACTCAATACCTGGAGTATTGACTCAGATAACTCGAGGAACGCCTTGCAATAGTAACAATGACTTTCTTACGGTTCACAACTGGTGACAAATCCGTTCTGGCAGTCTGGCACCAGTAACAAAAATGAGACACTGAGTGAGCAACTGGGATGGGTAACTATGACTCTCTTAAGGTAGCCAATGATCGTCACCAGGAATATTGAGTCAGGAAACTCGAGTAACCCTTGGCTATAGTAACGATGACTTTCGTAGATTACACAACCTGTGACATATCGGTGCTGGCAGACTGGCCACAGTAACAAGAAACGTGAAACTGGCTGCGAAATTAGGACGAGGAGCTATGACGCACTCAAGGTAGCTAGTGCAGCGTGACCTGGAGGACTGCATCAGTAAAGGCTAGTAATCCCTGGCAGGCATAACGGTGACTCACTTAAGATACACAACTAGTGACATATCGGTTCTGGCAGACTGGCCACAGTAACAAAATATATGAATCTGGGTGAGCAACTGTGACGAGTAACTATGACTCTCGTAATAGGCCAATGACTGAATACCTGGAGTATTGACTCAGATAACTCGAGGAACGCCTTGCAATAGTAACAATGACTTTCTTACGGTTCACAACTGGTGACAAATCCGTTCTGGCAGTCTGGCACCAGTAACAAAAATGAGACACAGCGTGAGCAACTGGGATGGGTAACTATGACTCTCTTAAGGTAGCCAATGATCGTCACCATTAATATTGAATCAGGAATATCGAGTAACCCTTGGTTATAGAACGATGACTTTCGTAGATTACACAACCTGTGACATATCGGAGCTGGCAGACTGGCCACAGTTACAATGTATTTTAATTTGGGTGGTCAACCGACAGGAATATCTATTACCCTTCTGAGGTAACCGACGATTCGTCACCAGGTGGAGTACACTCTGAAAGGAGTGACTATGACTCTCATATGACACACAACTAGTGTCGTATCGCTTCTGGCAGACGCCACAGTAACAAGACACGTGAAACTGGCTGCGAAATTAGGACGAGGAGCTATGACGCACTCAAGGTAGCTGGTGCAGCATCACCTGGAGGACTGCATCAGTAAAGGCTAGTAATCCCTGGCAGGGATAACGGTGACTCACTTAAGATACACAACTAGTGACATATCGGTTCTGGCAGCCTGGCCACTATAACAAAATATATGATTCTGGGTGAGCAACTGTGACGAGTAACTATGACTCTCGTAATAGGCCAATGACTCAATACCTGGAGTATTGACTCAGATAATTCGAGGAACGCCTTGCAATAGTATCAATGACTTTCTTACGGTTCACAACTGGTGACAAATCCGTTCTGGCAGTCTGGCACCAGTAACATAAATGAGACACTGAGTGAGCAACTGGGATGGGTAACTATGACTCTCTTAAGGTAGCCAATGATCGTCACCAGGAATATTGAGTCAGGAAACTCGAGTAACCCTTGGCTATAGTAACGATGACTTTCGTAGATTACACAACCTGTGACATATCGGTGCTGGCAGACTGGCCACAGTAACAAGAAACGTGAAACTGGCTGCGAAATTAGGACGAGGAGCTATGACGCACTCAAGGTAGCTAGTGCAGCGTCACCTGGAGGACTGCATCAGTAAAGGCTAGTAATCCCTGGCAGGCATAACGGTGACTCACTTAAGATACACAACTAGTGACATATCGGTTCTGGCAGACTGGCCACAGTAACAAAATATATGAATCTGGGTGAGCAACTGTGACGAGTAACTATGACTCTCGTAATAGGCCAATGACTCAATACCTGGAGTATTGACTCAGATAACTCGAGGAACGCCTTGCAATAGTAACAATGACTTTCTTACGGTTCACAACTGGTGACAAATCCGTTCTGGCAGTCTGGCACCAGTAACAAAAATGAGACACAGCGTGAGCAACTGGGATGGGTAACTATGACTCTCTTAAGGTAGCCAATGATCGTCACCAGGAATATTGAATCAGGAATTTCGAGTAACCCTTGGTTATAGAACGATGACTTTCGTAGATTACACAACCTGTGACATATCGATGCTGGCAGACTGGCCACAGTTACAATGTATTTTAATTTGGGTGGTCAACCGACAGGAATATCTATTACCCTTCTGAGGCAACCGACGATTCGTCACCAGGTGGAGTACACTCTGAAAGGAGTGACTATGACTCTCAGATGACACACAACTAGTGTCGTATCGCTTCTGGCAGACGCCACAGTAACAAGAAACGTGAAACTGGCTGCGAAATTAGGACGAGGATCTATGACGCACTCAAGGTAGCTAGTGCAGCGTCACCTGGAGGACTGCATCAGTAAAGGCTAGTAATCCCTGGCAGGCATAACGGTGACGCACTTAAGATACACAACTAGTGACATGTCGGTTCTGGCAGACTGGCCACAGTAACAAAATATATGAATCTGGGTGAGCAACTGTGACGAGTAACTATGACTCTCGTAATAGGCCAATGACTCAATACCTGGAGTATTGACTCAGATAACTCGAGGAACGCCTTGCAATAGTAACAATGACTCTCTTACGGTTCACAACTGGTGACAAATCCGTTCTGGCAGTCTGGCACCAGTAACAAAAATGAGACACTGAGTGAGCAACTGGGATGGATAACTATGACTCTCTTAAGGTAGCCAATGATCGTCACCAGGAATATTGAGTCAGGAAACTCGAGTAACCCTTGGCTATAGTAACGATGACTTTCGTAGATTACACAACCTGTGACATATCGGTGCTGGCAGACTGGCCACAGTAACAAGAAACGTGAAACTGGCTGCGAAATTAGGACGAGGAGCTATGACGCACTCAAGGTAGCTAGTGCAGCGTCACCTGGAGGACTGCATCAGTAAAGGCTAGTAATCCCTGGCAGGCATAACGGTGACTCACTTAAGATACACAACTAGTGACATATCGGTTCTGGCAGACTGGCCACAGTAACAAAATATATGAATCTGGGTGAGCAACTGTGACGAGTAACTATGACTCTCGTAATAGGCCAATGGCTCAATACCTGGAGTATTGACTCAGATAACTCGAGGAACGCCTTGCAATAGTAACAATGACTTTCTTACGGTTCACAACTGGTGACAAATCCGTTCTGGCAGTCTGGCACCAGTAACAAAAATGAGACACAGCGTGAGCAACTGGGATGGGTAACTATGACTCTCTTAAGGTAGCCAATGATCGTCACCAGGAATATTGAATCAGGAATTTCGAGTAACCCTTGGTTATAGAACGATGACTTTTGTAGATTACACAACCTGTGACATATCGATGCTGGCAGACTGGCCACAGTTACAATGTATTTTAATTTGGGTGGTCAACCGACAGGAATATCTATTACCCTTCTGAGGCAACCGACGATTCGTCACCAGGTGGAGTACACTCTGAAAGGAGTGACTATGACTCTCATATGACACACAACTAGTGTCGTATCGCTTCTGGCAGACGCCACAGTAACAAGAAACGTGAAACTGGCTGCGAAATTAGGACGAGGATCTATGACGCACTCAAGGTAGCTAGTGCAGCGTCACCTGGAGGACTGCATCAGTAAAGGCTAGTAATCCCTGGCAGGCATAACGGTGACTCACTTAAGATACACAACTAGTGACATATCGGTTCTGGCAGACTGGCCACAGTAACAAAATATATGAATCTGGGTGAGCAACTGTGACGAGTAACTATGACTCTCGTAATAGGCCAATGACTCAATACCTGGAGTATTGACTCAGATAACTCGAGGAACGCCTTGCAATAGTAACAATGACTTTCTTACGGTTCACAACTGGTGACAAATCCGTTCTGGCAGTCTGGCACCAGTAACAAAAATGAGACACTGAGTGAGCAACTGGGATGGGTAACTATGACTCTCTTAAGGTAGCCAATGATCGTCACCAGGAATATTGAGTCAGGAAACTCGAGTAACCCTTGGCTATAGTAACGATGACTTTCGTAGATTACACAACCTGTGACATATCGGTGCTGGCAGACTGGCCACAGTAACAAGAAACGTGAAACTGGCTGCGAAATTAGGACGAGGAGCTATGACGCACTCAAGGTAGCTAGTGCAGCGTGACCTGGAGGACTGCATCAGTAAAGGCTAGTAATCCCTGGCAGGCATAACGGTGACTCACTTAAGATACACAACTAGTGACATATCGGTTCTGGCAGACTGGCCACAGTAACAAAATATATGAATCTGGGTGAGCAACTGTGACGAGTAACTATGACTCTCGTAATAGGCCAATGACTCAATACCTGGAGTATTGACTCAGATAACTCGAGGAACGCCTTGCAATAGTAACAATGACTTTCTTACGGTTCACAACTGGTGACAAATCCGTTCTGGCAGTCTGGCACCAGTAACAAAAATGAGACACAGCGTGAGCAACTGGGATGGGTAACTATGACTCTCTTAAGGTAGCCAATGATCGTCACCAGGAATATTGAATCAGGAATTTCGAGTAACCCTTGGTTATAGAACGATGACTTTCGTAGATTACACAACCTGTGACATATCGATGCTGGCAGACTGGCCACAGTTACAATGTATTTTAATTTGGGTGGTCAACCGACAGGAATATCTATTACCCTTCTGAGGCAACCGACGATTCGTCACCAGGTGGAGTACACTCTGAAAGGAGTGACTATGACTCTCATATGACACACAACTAGTGTCGTATCGCTTCTGGCAGACGCCACAGTAACAAGAAACGTGAAACTGGCTGCGAAATTAGGACGAGGAGCTATGACGCACTCAAGGTAGCTAGTGCAGCGTCACCTGGAGGACTGCATCAGTAAAGGCTAGTAATCCCTGGCAGGCATAACGGTGACTCACTTAAGATACACAACTAGTGACATATCGGTTCTGGCAGACTGGCCACAGTAACAAAATATATGAATCTGGGTGAGCAACTGTGACGAGTAACTATGACTCTCGTAATAGGCCAATGACTCAATACCTGGAGTATTGACTCAGATAACTCGAGGAACGCCTTGCAATAGTAACAATGACTTTCTTACGGTTCACAACTGGTGACAAATCCGTTCTGGCAGTCTGGCACCAGTAACATAAATGAGACACTGAGTGAGCAACTGGGATGGGTAACTAACACTCTTAAGGTAGCCAATGATCGTCACCAGGAATATTGAGTCAGGAAACTCGAGTAACCCTTGGCTATAGTAACGATGACTTTCGTAGATTACACAACCTGTGACATATCGGTGCTGGCAGACTGGCCACAGTAACAAGAAACGTGAAACTGGCTGCGAAATTAGGACGAGGAGCTATGACGCACTCAAGGTAGCAAGTGCAGCGTGACCTGGAGGACTGCATCAGTAAAGGCTAGTAATCCCTGGCAGGCATAACGGTGACTCACTTAAGATACACAACTAGTGACATATCGGTTCTGGCAGACTGGCCACAGTAACAAAATATATGAATCTGGGTGAGCAACTGTGACGAGTAACTATGACTCTCGTAATAGGCCAATGACTCAATACCTGGAGTATTGACTCAGATAACTCGAGGAACGCCTTGCAATAGTAACAATGACTTTCTTACGGTTCACAACTGGTGACAAATCCGTTCTGGCAGTCTGGCACCAGTAACAAAAATGAGACACAGCGTGAGCAACTGGGATGGGTAACTATGACTCTCTTAAGGTAGCCAATGATCGTCACCAGGAATATTGAATCAGGAATTTCGAGTAACCCTTGGTTATAGAACGATGACTTTCGTAGATTACACAACCTGTGACATATCGATGCTGGCAGACTGGCCACAGTTACAATGTATTTTAATTTGGGTGGTCAACCGACAGGAATATCTATTACCCTTCTGAGGCAACCGACGATTCGTCACCAGGTGGAGTACACTCTGAAAGGAGTGACTATGACTCTCATATGACACACAACTAGTGTCGTATCGCTTCTGGCAGACGCCACAGTAACAAGAAACGTGAAACTGGCTGCGAAATTAGGACGAGGATCTATGACGCACTCAAGGTAGCTAGTGCAGCGTCACCTGGAGGACTGCATCAGTAAAGGCTAGTAATCCCTGGCAGGCATAACGGTGACTCACTTAAGATACACAACTAGTGACATATCGGTTCTGGCAGACTGGCCACAGTAACAAAATACATGAATCTGGGTGAGCAACTGTGACGAGTAACTATGACTCTCGTAATAGGCCAATGACTCAATACCTGGAGTATTGACTCAGATAACTCGAGGAACGCCTTGCAATAGTAACAATGACTTTCTTACGGTTCACAACTGGTGACAAATCCGTTCTGGCAGTCTGGCACCAGTAACATAAATGAGACACTGAGTGAGCAACTGGGATGGGTAACTATGACTCTCTTAAGGTAGCCAATGATCGTCACCAGGAATATTGAGTCAGGAAACTCGAGTAACCCTTGGCTATAGTAACGATGACTTTCGTAGATTACACAACCTGTGACATATCGGTGCTGGCAGACTGGCCACAGTAACAAGAAACGTGAAACTGGCTGCGAAATTAGGACGAGGAGCTATGACGCACTCAAGGTAGCTAGTGCAGCGTGACCTGGAGGACTGCATCAGTAAAGGCTAGTAATCCCTGGCAGGCATAACGGTGACTCACTTAAGATACACAACTAGTGACATATCGGTTCTGGCAGACTGGCCACAGTAACAAAATATATGAATCTGGGTGAGCAACTGTGACGAGTAACTATGACTCTCGTAATAGGCCAATGACTCAATACCTGGAGTATTGACTCAGATAACTCGAGGAACGCCTTGCAATAGTAACAATGACTTTCTTACGGTTCACAACTGGTGACAAATCCGTTCTGGCAGTCTGGCACCAGTAACAAAAATGAGACACAGCGTGAGCAACTGGGATGGGTAACTATGACTCTCTTAAGGTAGCCAATGATCGTCACCAGGAATTTTGAATCAGGAATTTCGAGTAACCCTTGGTTATAGAACGATGACTTTCGTAGATTACACAACCTGTGACATATCGATGCTGGCAGACTGGCCACAGTTACAATGTATTTTAATTTGGGAGGTCAACCGACAGGAATATCTATTACCCTTCTGAGGCAACCGACGATTCGTCACCAGGTGGAGTACACTCTGAAAGGAGTGACTATGACTCTCATATGACACACAACTAGTGTCGTATCGCTTCTGGCAGACGCCACAGTAACAAGAAACGTGAAACTGGCTGCGAAATTAGGACGAGGATCTATGACGCACTCAAGGTAGCTAGTGCAGCGTCACCTGGAGGACTGCATCAGTAAAGGCTAGTAATCCCTGGCAGGCATAACGGTGACTCACTTAAGATACACAACTAGTGACATATCGGTTCTGGCAGACTGGCCACAGTAACAAAATATATGAATCTGGGTGAGCAACTGTGACGAGTAACTATGACTCTCGTAATAGGCCAATGGCTCAATACCTGGTGTATTGACTCAGATAACTCGAGCAACGCCTTGCAATAGTAAGAATGACTTTCTTACGGTTCACAACTGGTGACAAATCCCTTCTGGCAGTCTGGCACCAGTAACAAAAATGAGACACTGAGTGAGCAACTGGGATGGGTAACTATGACTCTCTTAAGGTAGCCAATGATCGTCACCTGGAATATTGAGTCAGGTAACTCGAGTAACCCTTGGCTATAGTAACGATGACTTTCGTAGATTACACAACCTATGACATATCGGTGCTGGCAGACTGGCCACAGTAACAAGAAACGTGAAACTGGCTGCGAAATTAGGACGAGGAGCTATGACGCACTCAAGGTAGCTAGTGCAGCGTCACCTGGAGGACTGCATCAGTAAAGGCTAGTAATCACTGGCTGGCATTACGATTACTCACTTAAGATACACAACTAGTGTCATATCGGTTCTGGCAGACTGGCCACAGTAACAAAATATATGAATCTGGGTGAGCAACTGTGACGAGTAACTATGACTCTCGTAATAGGCCAATGACTCAATACCTGGAGTATTGACTCAGATAACTCGAGGAACGCCTTGCAATAGTAACAATGACTTTCTTACGGTTCACAACTGGTGACAAATCCGTTCTGGCAGTCTGGCACCAGTAACAAAAATGAGACACAGCGTGAGCAACTGGGATGGGTAACTATGACTCTCTTAAGGTAGCCAATGATCGTCACCAGGAATATTGAATCAGGAATTTCGAGTAACCCTTGGTTATAGAACGATGACTTTCGTATATTACACAACCTGTGACATATCGATGCTGGCAGACTGGCCACAGTTACAATGTATTTTAATTTGGGTGGTCAACCGACAGGAATATCTATTACCCTTCTGAGGTAACCGACGATTCGTCACCAGGTGGAATACACTCTGAAAGGAGTGACTATTACTCTCATATGACACACAACTAGTGTCGTATCGCTTCTGGCAGACGCCACAGTAACAAGAAACGTGAAACTGGCTGCGAAATTAGGACGAGGAGCTATGACGCACTCAAGGTAGCTGGTGCAGCATCACCTGGAGGACTGCATCAGTAAAGGCTAGTAATCCCTGGCAGGCATAACGGTGACTCACTTAAGATACACAACTAGTGACATATCGGTTCTGGCAGCCTGGCCACTATAACAAAATATATGATTCTGGGTGAGCAACTGTGACGAGTAACTATGACTCTCGTAATAGGCCAATGACTCAATACCTGGAGTATTGACTCAGATAATTCGAGGAACGCCTTGCAATAGTAACAATGACTTTCTTACGGTTCACAACTGGTGACAAATCCGTTCTGGCAGTCTGGCACCAGTAACAAAAATGAGACACTGAGTGAGCAACTGGGATGGGTAACTATGACTCTCTTAAGGTAGCCAATGATCGTCACCAGGAATATTGAGTCAGGAAACTCGAGTAACCCTTGGCTATAGTAACGATGACTTTCGTAGATTACACAACCTGTGACATATCGGTGCTGGCAGACTGGCCACAGTAACAAGAAACGTGAAACTGGCTGCGAAATTAGGACGAGGAGCTATGACGCACTCAAGGTAGCTAGTGCAGCGTGACCTGGAGGACTGCATCAGTAAAGGCTTGTAATCCCTGGCAGGTATAACGGTGACTCACTTAAGATACACAACTAGTGACATATCGGTTCTGGCAGACTGGCCACAGTAACAAAATATATGAATCTGGGTGAGCAACTGTGACGAGTAACTATGACTCTCGTAATAGGCCAATGACTCAATACCTGGAGTATTGACTCAGATAACTCGAGGACCGCCTTGCAATAGTAACAATGACTTTCTTACGGTTCACAACTGGTGACAAATCCGTTCTGGCAGTCTGGCACCAGTAACAAAAATGAGACACAGCGTGAGCAACTGGGATGGGTAACTATGACTCTCTTAAGGTAGCCAATGATCGTCACCAGGAATATTGAATCAGGAATTTCGAGTAACCCTTGGTTATAGAACGATGACTTTCGTAGATTACACAACCTGTGACATATCGATGCTGGCAGACTGGCCACAGTTACAATGTATTTTAATTTGGGTGGTCAACCGACAGGAATATCTATTACCCTTCTGAGGTAACCGACGATTCGTCACCAGGTGGAGTACACTCTGAAAGGAGGGACTATGACTCTCATATGACACACAACTAGTGTCGTATCGCTTCTGGCAGACGCCACAGTAACAAGAAACGTGAAACTGGCTGCGAAATTAGGACGAGGAGCTATGACGCACTCAAGGTAGCTGGTGCAGCATCACCTGGAGGACTGCATCAGTAAAGGCTAGTAATCCCTGGCAGGCATAACGGTGACTCACTTAAGATACACAACTAGTGACATATCGGTTCTGGCAGCCTGGCCACTATAACAAAATATATGATTCTGGGTGAGCAACTGTGACGAGTAACTATGACTCTCGTAATAGGCCAATGACTCAATACCTGGAGTATTGACTCAGATAATTCGAGGAACGCCTTGCAATAGTAACAATGACTTTCTTACGGTTCACAACTGGTGACAAATCCGTTCTGGCAGTCTGGCACCAGTAACAAAAATGAGACACTGAGTGAGCATCTGGGATGGGTAACTATGACTCTCTTAAGGTAGCCAATGATCGTCACCAGGAATATTGAGTCAGGAAACTCGAGTAACCCTTGGCCATAGTAACGATGACTTTCGTAGATTACACAACCTGTGACATATCGGTGCTGGCAGACTGGCCACAGTAACAAGAAACGTGAAACTGGCTGCGAAATTAGGACGAGGAGCTATGACGCACTCAAGGTAGCTAGTGCAGCGTGACCTGGAGGACTGCATCAGTAAAGGCTAGTAATCCCTGGCAGGCATAACGGTGACTCACTTAAGATACACAACTAGTGACATATCGGTTCTGGCAGACTGGCCACAGTAACAAAATATATGAATCTGGGTGAGCAACTGTGACGAGTAACTATGACTCTCGTAATAGGCCAATGACTCAATACCTGGAGTATTGACTCAGATAACTCGAGGAACGCCTTGCAATAGTAACAATGACTTTCTTACGATTCACAACTGGTGACAAATCCGTTCTGGCAGTCTGGCACCAGTAACAAAAATGAGACACAGCGTGAGCAACTGGGATGGGTAACTATGACTCTCTTAAGGTAGCCAATGATTGTCACCAGGAATATTGAATCAGGAATTTCGAGTAACCCTTGGTTATAGAACGATGACTTTCGTAGATTACACAACCTGTGACATATCGATGCTGGCAGACTGGCCACAGTTACAATGTATTTTAATTTGGGTGGTCAACCGACAGGAATATCTATTACCCTTCTGAGGCAACCGACGATTCGTCACCAGGTGGAGTACACTCTGAAAGGAGTGACTATGACTCTCATATGACACACAACTAGTGTCGTATCGCTTCTGGCAGACGCCACAGTAACAAGAAACGTGAAACTGGCTGCGAAATTAGGACGAGGATCTATGACGCACTCAAGGTAGCTAGTGCAGCGTCACCTGGAGGACTGCATCAGTAAAGGCTAGTAATCCCTGGCAGGCATAACGGTGACTCACTTAAGATACACAACTAGTGACATATCGGTTCTGGCAGACTGGCCACAGTAACAAAATATATGAATCTGGGTGAGCAACTGTGACGAGTAACTATGACTCTCGTAATAGGCCAATGGCTCAATACCTGGAGTATTGACTCAGATAACTCGAGGAACGCCTTGCAATAGTAACAATGACTTTCTTACGGTTCACAACTGGTGACAAATCCGTTCTGGCAGTCTGGCACCAGTAACAAAAATGAGACACTGAGTGAGCAACTGGGATGGGTAACTATGACTCTCTTAAGGTAGCCAATGATCGTCACCAGGAATATTGAGTCAGGTAACTCGAGTAACCCTTGGCTATAGTAGCGATGACTTTCGTAGATTACACAACCTGTGACATATCGGTGCTGGCAGACTGGCCACAGTAACAAGAAACGTGAAACTGGCTGCGAAATTAGGACGAGGAGCTATGACGCACTCAAGGTAGCTAGTGCAGCGTCACCTGGAGGACTGCATCAGTAAAGGCTAGTAATCACTGGCTGGCATAACGATTACTCACTTAAGATACACAACTAGTGTCATATCGGTTCTGGCAGACTGGCCACAGTAACAAAATATATGAATCTGGGTGAGCAACTGTGACGAGTAACTATGACTCTCGTAATAGGCCAATGACTCAATACCTGGAGTATTGACTCAGATAACTCGAGGAACGCCTTGCAATAGTAACAATGACTTTCTTACGGTTCACAACTGGTGACAAATCCGTTCTGGCAGTCTGGCACCAGTAACAAAAATGAGACACAGCGTGAGCAACTGGGATGGGTAACTATGACTCTCTTAAGGTAGCCAATAATCGTCACCAGGAATATTGAATCAGGAATTTCGAGTAACCCTTGGTTATAGAACGATGACTTTCGTAGATTACACAATCTGTGACATATCGATGCTGGTAGACTGGCCACAGTTACAATGTATTTTAATTTGGGTGGTCAACCGACAGGAATATCTATTACCCTTCTGAGGTAACCGACGATTCGTCACCAGGTGGAGTACACTCTGAAAGGAGTGACTATGACTCTCATATGACACACAACTAGTGTCGTATCGCTTCTGGCAGATGCCACAGTAACAAGAAACGTGAAACTGGCTGCGAAATCAGGACGAGGAGCTATGACGCACTCAAGGTAGCTGGTGCAGCATCACCTGGAGGACTGCATCAGTAAAGGCTAGTAATCCCTGGCAGGCATAACGGTGACTCACTTAAGATACACAACTAGTGACATATCGGTTCTGGCAGACTGGCCACAGTAACAAAATATATGAATCTGGGTGAGCAACTGTGACGAGTAACTATGACTCTCGTAATAGGCCAATGACTCAATACCTGGAGTATTGACTCAGATAACTCGAGGAACGCCTTGCAATAGTAACAATGACTTTCTTACGGTTCACAACTGGTGACAAATCCGTTCTGGCAGTCTGGCACCAGTAACAAAAATGAGACACTGAGTGAGCAACTGGGATGGGTAACTATGACTCTCTTAAGGTAGCCAATGATCGTCACCAGGAATATTGAGTCAGGAAACTCGAGTAACCCTTGGCTATAGTAACGATGACTTTCGTAGATTACACAACCTGTGACATATCGGTGCTGGCAGACTGGCCACAGTAACAAGAAACGTGAAACTGGCTGCGAAATTAGGACGAGGAGCTATGACGCACTCAAGGTAGCTAGTGCAGCGTCACCTGGAGGACTGCATCAGTAAAGGCTAGTAATGCCTGGCTGGCATTACGATTACTCACTTAAGATACACAACTAGTGTCATATCGGTTCTGGCAGACTGGCCACAGTAACAAAATATATGAATCTGGGTGAGCAACTGTGACGAGTAACTATGACTCTCGTAATAGGCCAATGACTCAATACCTGGAGTATTGACTCAGATAACTCGAGGAACGCCTTGCAATAGTAACAATGACTTTCTTACGGTTCACAACTGGTGACAAATCCGTTCTGGCAGTCTAGCACCAGTAACAAAAATGAGACACAGCGTGAGCAACTGGGATGGGTAACTATGACTCTCTTAAGGTAGCCAATGATCGTCACCAGGAATATTGAATCAGGAATTTCGAGTAACCCTTGGTTATAGAACGATGACTTTCGTAGATTACACAACCTGTGACATATAGGTGCTGGCAGACTGGCCACAGTAACAAGAAACGTGAAACTGGCTGCGAAATCAGGACGAGGAGCTATGACGCACTCAAGGTAGCTAGTGCAGCGTGACCTGGAGGACTGCATCAGTAAACGCTAGTAATCCCTGGCAGGCATAACGGTGACTCACTTAAGATACACAACTAGTGACATATCGGTTCTGGCAGACTGGCCACAGTAACAAAATATATGAATCTGGGTGAGCAACTGTGACGAGTAACTATGACTCTCGTAATAGGCCAATGACTCAATACCTGGAGTATTGACTCAGATAACTCGAGGAACGCCTTGCAATAGTAACAATGACTTTCTTACGATTCACAACTGGTGACAAATCCGTTCTGGCAGTCTGGCACCAGTAACAAAAATGTGACACAGCGTGAGCAACTGGGATGGGTAACTATGACTCTCTTAAGGTAGCCAATGATCGTCACCAGGAATATTGAATCAGGAATTTCGAGTAACCCTTGGTTATAGAACGATGACTTTCGTAGATTACACAACCTGTGACATATCGATGCTGGCAGACTGGCCACAGTTACAATGTATTTTAATTTGGGTGGTCAACCGACAGGAATATCTATTACCCTTCTGAGGCAACCGACGATTCGTCACCAGGTGGAGTACACTCTGAAAGGAGTGACTATGACTCTCATATGACACACAACTAGTGTCGTATCGCTTCTGGCAGACGCCACAGTAACAAGAAACGTGAAACTGGCTGCGAAATTAGGACGAGGATCTATGACGCACTCAAGGTAGCTAGTGCAGCGTCACCTGGAGGACTGCATCAGTAAAGGCTAGTAATCCCTGGCAGGCATAACGGTGACTCACTTAAGATACACAACTAGTGACATATCGGTTCTGGCAGCCTGGCCACTATAACAAAATATATGATTCTGGGTGAGCAACTGTGACGAGTAACTATGACTCTCGTAATAGGCCAATGACTCAATACCTGGAGTATTGACTCAGATAATTCGAGGAACGCCTTGCAATAGTAACAATGACTTTCTTACGGTTCACAACTGGTGACAAATCCGTTCTGGCAGTCTGGCACCAGTAACAAAAATGAGACACTGAGTGAGCATCTGGGATGGGTAACTATGACTCTCTTAAGGTAGCCAATGATCGTCACCAGGAATATTGAGTCAGGAAACTCGAGTAACCCTTGGCCATAGTAACGATGACTTTCGTAGATTACACAACCTGTGACATATCGGTGCTGGCAGACTGGCCACAGTAACAAGAAACGTGAAACTGGCTGCGAAATTAGGACGAGGAGCTATGACGCACTCAAGGTAGCTAGTGCAGCGTGACCTGGAGGACTGCATCAGTAAAGGCTAGTAATCCCTGGCAGGCATAACGGTGACTCACTTAAGATACACAACTAGTGACATATCGGTTCTGGCAGACTGGCCACAGTAACAAAATATATGAATCTGGGTGAGCAACTGTGACGAGTAACTATGACTCTCGTAATAGGCCATTGACTCAATACCTGGAGTATTGACTCAGATAACTCGAGGAACGCCTTGCAATAGTAACAATGACTTTCTTACGATTCACAACTGGTAACAAATCCGTTCTGGCAGTCTGGCACCAGTAACAAAAATGAGACACAGCGTGAGCAACTGGGATGGGTAACTATGACTCTCTTAAGGTAGCCAATGATCGTCACCAGGAATATTGAGTCAGGAAACTCGAGTAACCCTTGGTTATAGAACGATGACTTTCGTAGATTACACAACCTGTGACATATCGATGCTGGCAGACTGGCCACAGTTACAATGTATTTTAATTTGGGTGGTCAACCGACAGGAATATCTATTATCCTTCTGAGGCAACCGACGATTCGTCACCAGGTGGAGTACACTCTGAAAGGAGTGACTATGACTCTCATATGACACACAACTAGTGTCGTATCGCTTCTGGCAGACGCCACAGTAACAAGAAACGTGAAACTGGCTGCGAAATTAGGACGAGGATCTATGACGCACTCAAGGTAGCTAGTGCAGCGTCACCTGGAGGACTGCATCAGTAAAGGCTAGTAATCCCTGGCAGGCATAACGGTGACTCACTTAAGATACACAACTAGTGACATATCGGTTCTGGCAGACTGGCCACAGTAACAAAATATATGAATCTGGGTGAGCAACTGTGACGAGTAACTATGACTCTCGTAATAGGCCAATGGCTCAATACCTGGAGTATTGACTCAGATAACTCGAGGAACGCCTTGCAATAGTAACAATGACTTTCTTACGGTTCACAACTGGTGACAAATCCGTTCTGGCAGTCTGGCACCAGTAACAAAAATGAGACACTGAGTGAGCAACTGGGATGGGTAACTATGACTCTCTTAAGGTAGCCAATGATCGTCACCAGGAATATTGAGTCAGGTAACTCGAGTAACCCTTGGCTATAGTAACGATGACTTTCGTAGATTACACAACCTGTGACATATCGGTGCTGGCAGACTGGCCACAGTAACAAGAAACGTGAAACTGGCTGCGAAATTAGGACGAGGAGCTATGACGCACTCAAGGTAGCTAGTGCAGCGTCACCTGGAGGACTGCATCAGTAAAGGCTAGTAATCACTGGCTGGCATTACGATTACTCACTTAAGATACACAACTAGTGTCATATCGGTTCTGGCAGACTGGCCACAGTAACAAAATATATGAATCTGGGTGAGCAACTGTGACGAGTAACTATGACTCTCGTAATAGGCCAATGACTCAATACCTGGAGTATTGACTCAGATAACTCGAGGAACGCCTTGCAATAGTAACAATGACTTTCTTACGGTTCACAACTGGTGACAAATCCGTTCTGGCAGTCTGGCACCAGTAACAAAAATGAGACACAGCGTGAGCAACTGGGATGGGTAACTATGACTCTCTTAAGGTAGCCAATAATCGTCACCAGGAATATTGAATCAGGAATTTCGAGTAACCCTTGGTTATAGAACGATGACTTTCGTAGATTACACAATCTGTGACATATCGATGCTGGTAGACTGGCCACAGTTACAATGTATTTTAATTTGGGTGGTCAACCGACAGGAATATCTATTACCCTTCTGAGGTAACCGACGATTCGTCACCAGGTGGAGTACACTCTGAAAGGAGTGACTATGACTCTCATATGACACACAACTAGTGTCGTATCGCTTCTGGCAGATGCCACAGTAACAAGAAACGTGAAACTGGCTGCGAAATCAGGACGAGGAGCTATGACGCACTCAAGGTAGCTGGTGCAGCATCACCTGGAGGACTGCATCAGTAAAGGCTAGTAATCCCTGGCAGGCATAACGGTGACTCACTTAAGATACACAACTAGTGACATATCGGTTCTGGCAGACTGGCCACAGTAACAAAATATATGAATCTGGGTGAGCAACTGTGACGAGTAACTATGACTCTCGTAATAGGCCAATGACTCAATACCTGGAGTATTGACTCAGATAACTCGAGGAACGCCTTGCAATAGTAACAATGACTTTCTTACGGTTCACAACTGGTGACAAATCCGTTCTGGCAGTCTGGCACCAGTAACAAAAATGAGACACTGAGTGAGCAACTGGGATGGGTAACTATGACTCTCTTAAGGTAGCCAATGATCGTCACCAGGAATATTGAGTCAGGAAACTCGAGTAACCCTTGGCTATAGTAACGATGACTTTCGTAGATTACACAACCTGTGACATATCGGTGCTGGCAGACTGGCCACAGTAACAAGAAACGTGAAACTGGCTGCGAAATTAGGACGAGGAGCTATGACGCACTCAAGGTAGCTAGTGCAGCGTCACCTGGAGGACTGCATCAGTAAAGGCTAGTAATGCCTGGCTGGCATTACGATGACTCACTTAAGATACACAACTAGTGTCATATCGGTTCTGGCAGACTGGCCACAGTAACAAAATATATGAATCTGGGTGAGCAACTGTGACGAGTAACTATGACTCTCGTAATAGGCCAATGACTCAATACCTGGAGTATTGACTCAGATAACTCGAGGAACGCCTTGCAATAGTAACAATGACTTTCTTACGGTTCACAACTGGTGACAAATCCGTTCTGGCAGTCTGGCACCAGTAACAAAAATGAGACACAGCGTGAGCAACTGGGATGGGTAACTATGACTCTCTTAAGGTAGCCAATGATCGTCACCAGGAATATTGAATCAGGAATTTCGAGTAACCCTTGGTTATAGAACGATGACTTTCGTAGATTACACAACCTGTGACATATCGATGCTGGCAGACTGGCCACAGTTACAATGTATTTTAATTTGGGTGGTCAACCGACAGGAATATCTATTACCCTTCTGAGGCAACCGACGATTCGTCACCAGGTGGAGTACACTCTGAAAGGAGTGACTATGACTCTCATATGACACACAACTAGTGTCGTATCGCTTCTGGCAGACGCCACAGTAACAAGAAACGTGAAACTGGCTGCGAAATTAGGACGAGGATCTATGACGCACTCAAGGTAGCTAGTGCAGCGTCACCTGGAGGACTGCATCAGTAAAGGCTAGTAATCCCTGGCAGGCATAACGGTGACTCACTTAAGATACACAACTAGTGACATATCGGTTCTGGCAGACTGGCCACAGTAACAAAATATATGAATCTGGGTGAGCAACTGTGACGAGTAACTATGACTCTCGTAATAGGCCAATGGCTCAATACCTGGAGTATTGACTCAGATAACTCGAGGAACGCCTTGCAATAGTAACAATGACTTTCTTACGGTTCACAACTGGTGACAAATCCGTTCTGGCAGTCTGGCACCAGTAACAAAAATGAGACACTGAGTGAGCAACTGGGATGGGTAACTATGACTCTCTTAAGGTAGCCAATGATCGTCACCAGGAATATTGAGTCAGGTAACTCGAGTAACCCTTGGCTATAGTAACGATGACTTTCGTAGATTACACAACCTGTGACATATCGGTGCTGGCAGACTGGCCACGGTAACAAGAAACGTGAAACTGGCTGCGAAATTAGGACGAGGAGCTATGACGCACTCAAGGTAGCTAATGCAGCGTCACCTGGAGGACTGCATCAGTAAAGGCTAGTAATCACTGGCTGGCATTACGATTACTCACTTAAGATACACAACTAGTGTCATATCGGTTCTGGCAGACTGGCCACAGTAACAAAATATATGAATCTGGGTGAGCAACTGTGACGAGTAACTATGACTCTCGTAATAGGCCAATGACTCAATACCTGGAGTATTGACTCAGATAACTCGAGGAACGCCTTGCAATAGTAACAATGACTTTCTTACGGTTCACAACTGGTGACAAATCCGTTCTGGCAGTCTGGCACCAGTAAAAAAATGAGACACTGAGTGAGCAACGGGGATGGGTAACTATGACTCTCTTAAGGTAGCCAATGATTGTCACCAGGAATATTGAGTCAGGAAACTCGAGTAACCCTTGGCTATAGTAACGATGACTTTCGTAGATTACACAACCTGTGACATATCGGTGCTGGCAGACTGGCCACAGTAACAAGAAACGTGAAACTGGCTGCGAAATTAGGACGAGGAGCTATGACGCACTCAAGGTAGCTAGTGCAGCGTCACCTGGAGGACTGCATCAGTAAAGGCTAGTAATCCCTGGCAGGCATAACGGTGACTCACTTAAGATACACAACTAGTGACATATCGGTTCTGGCAGACTGGCCACAGTAACAAAATATATGAATCTGGGTGAGCAACTGTGACGAGTAACTATGACTCTCGTAATAGGCCAATGACTCAATACCTGGAGTATTGACTCAGAGAACTCGAGGAACGCCTTGCAATAGTAACAATGACTTTCTTACGGTTCACAACTGGTGACAAATCCGTTCTGGCAGTCTGGTACCAGTAACAAAGATGAGACACAGCGTGAGCAACTGGGATGGGTAACTATGACTCTCTTAAGGTAGCCAATGATCGTCACCAGGAATATTGAGTCAGGAAACTCGAGTAACCCTTGGCTATAGTAACGATGACTTTCGTAGATTACACAACCTGTGACATATCGGTGCTGGCAGACTGGCCACAGTAACAAGAAACGTGAAACTGGCTGCGAAATTAGGACGAGGAGCTATGACGCACTCAAGGTAGCTAATGCAGCGTCACCTGGAGGACTGCATCAGTAAAGGCTAGTAATCCCCGGCTGGCATTACGATTACTCACTTAAGATACACAACTAGTGTCATATCGGTTCTGGCAGACTGGCCACAGTAACAAAATATATGAATCTGGGTGAGCAACTGTGACGAGTAACTATGACTCTCGTAATAGGCCAATGACTCAATACCTGGAGTATTGACTCAGATAACTCGAGGAACGCCTTGCAATAGTAACAATGACTTTCTTACGGTTCACAACTGGTGACAAATCCGTTCTGGCAGTCTGGCACCAGTAAAAAAATGAGACACTGAGTGAGCAACGGGGATGGGTAACTATGACTCTCTTAAGGTAGCCAATGATTGTCACCAGGAATATTGAGTCAGGAAACTCGAGTAACCCTTGGCTATAGTAACGATGACTTTCGTAGATTACACAACCTGTGACATATCGGTGCTGGCAGACTGGCCACAGTAACAAGAAACGTGAAACTGGCTGCGAAATTAGGACGAGGAGCTATGACGCACTCAAGGTAGCTAGTGCAGCGTCACCTGGAGGACTGCATCAGTAAAGGCTAGTAATCACTGGCTGGCATTACGATTACTCACTTAAGATACACAACTAGTGTCAGATCGGTTCTGGCAGACTGGCCACAGTAACAAAATATATGAATCTGGGTGAGCAACTGTGACGAGTAACTATGACTTTCGTAATAGGCCAATGACTCAATACCTGGAGTATTGACTCAGATAACTCGAGGAACGCCTTGCAATAGTAACAATGACTTTCTTACGGTTCACAACTGGTGACAAATCCGTTCTGGCAGTCTGGCACCAGTAACAAAAATGAGACACAGCGTGAGCAACTGGGATGGGTAACTATGACTCTCTTAAGGTAGCCAATGATCGTCACCAGGAATATTGAATCAGGAATTTCGAGTAACCCTTGGTTATAGAACGATGACTTTTGTAGATTACACAACCTGTGACATATCGATGCTGGCAGACTGGCCACAGTTACAATGTATTTTAATTTGGGTGGTCAACCGACAGGAATATCTATTACCCTTCTGAGGTAACCGACGATTCGTCACCAGGTGGAGTACACTCTGAAAGGAGTGACTATGACTCTCATATGACACACAACTAGTGTCGTATCGCTTCTGGCAGACGCCACAGTAACAAGAAACGTGAAACTGGCTGCGAAATTAGGACGAGGAGCTATGACGCACTCAAGGTAGCTGGTGCAGCATCACCTGGAGGACTGCATCAGTAAAGGCTAGTAATCCCTGGCAGGCATAACAGTGACTCACTTAAGATACACAACTAGTGACATATCGGTTCTGGCAGCCTGGCCACTATAACAAAATATATGATTCTGGGTGAGCAACTGTGACGAGTAACTATGACTCTCGTAATAGGCCAATGACTCAATACCTGGTGTATTGACTCAGATAATTCGAGGAACGCCTTGCAATAGTAACAATGACTTTCTTACGGTTCACAACTGGTGACAAATCCGTTCTGGCAGTCTGGCACCAGTAACAAAAATGAGACACTGAGTGAGCAACTGGGATGGGTAACTATGACTCTCTTAAGGTAGCCAATGATCGTCACCAGGAATATTGAGTCAGGAAACTCGAGTAACCCTTGGCTATAGTAACGATGACTTTCGTAGATTACACAACCTGTGACATATCGGTGCTGGCAGACTGGCCACAGTAACAAGAAACGTGAAACTGGCTGCGAAATTAGGACGAGGAGCTATGACGCACTCAAGGTAGCTAGTGCAGCGTGACCTGGAGGACTGCATCAGTAAAGGCTAGTAATCCCTGGCAGGCATAACGGTGACTCACTTAAGATACACAACTAGTGACATATCGGTTCTGGCAGACTGGCCACAGTAACAAAATATATGAATCTGGGTGAGCAACTGTGACGAGTAACTATGACTCTCGTAATAGGCCAATGACTCAATACCTGGAGTATTGACTCAGATAACTCGAGGAACGCCTTGCAATAGTAACAATGACTTTCTTACGGTTCACAACTGGTGACAAATCCGTTCTGGCAGTCTGGCACCAGTAACAAAAATGAGACACTGAGTGAGCAACTGGGATGGGTAACTATGACTCTCTTAAGGTAGCCAATGATCGTCACCAGGAATATTGAGTCAGGAAACTCGAGTAACCCTTGGCTATAGTAACGATGACTTTCGTAGATTACACAACCTGTGACATATCGGTGCTGGCAGACTGGCCACAGTAACAAGAAACGTGAAACTGGCTGCGAAATTAGGACGAGGAGCTATGACGCACTCAAGGTAGCTAGTGCAGCGTCACCTGGAGGACTGCATCAGTAAAGGCTAGTAATCACTGGCTGGCATTACGATGACTCACTTAAGATACACAACTAGTGTCATATCGGTTCTGGCAGACTGGCCACAGTAACAAAATATATGAATCTGGGTGAGCAACTGTGACGAGTAACTATGACTCTCGTAATAGTCAAATGACTCAATACCTGGAGTATTGACTCAGATAACTCGAGGAACGCCTTGCAATAGTAACAATGACTTTCTTACGGTTCACAACTGGTGACAAATCCGTTCTGGCAGTCTGGCACCAGTAACAAAAATGAGACACTGAGTGAGCAACTGGGATGGGTAACTATGACTCTCTTAAGGTAGCCAATGATCGTCACCAGGAATATTGAGTCAGGAAACTCGAGTAACCCTTGGCTATACTAACGATGACTTTCGTAGATTACACAACCTGTGACATATCGGTGCTGGCAGACTGGCCACAGTAACAAGAAACGTGAAACTGGCTGCGAAATTAGGACGAGGAGCTATGACGCACTCAAGGTAGCTAGTGCAGCGTCACCTGGAGGACTGCATCAGTAAAGGCTAGTAATCACTGGCTGGCATTACGATGACTCACTTTAGATACACAACTACTGTCATATCGGTTCTGGCAGACTGGCCACAGTAACAAAATATATGAATCTGGGTGAGCAACTGTGACGAGTAACTATGACTCTCGTAATAGGCCAATGACTCAATACCTGGAGTATTGACTCAGATAACTCGAGGAACGCCTTGCAATAGTATCAATGACTTTCTTACGGTTCACAACTGGTGACAAATCCGTTCTGGCAGTCTGGCACCAGTAACAAAAATGAGACACAGCGTGAGCAACTGGGATGGGTAACTATGACTCTCTTAAGGTAGTCAATGATCGTCACCATTAATATTGAATCAGGAATGTCGAGTAACCCTTGGTTATAGAACGATGACTTTTGTAGATTACACAACCTGTGACATATCGATGCTGGCAGACTGGCCACAGTTACAATGCATTTTAATTTGGGTGGTCAACCGACAGGAATATCTATTACCCTTCTGAGGTAACCGACGATTCGTCACCAGGTGGAGTACACTCTGAAAGGAGTGACTATGACTCTCATATGACACACAACTAGTGTCGTATCGCTCCTGGCAGACGCCACAGTAACAAGAAACGTGAAACTGGCTGCGAAATTAGGACGAGGAGCTATGACGCACTCAAGGTAGCTGGTGCAGCATCACCTGGAGGACTGCATCAGTAAAGGCTAGTAATCCCTGGCAGGCATAACAGTGACTCACTTAAGATACACAACTAGTGACATATCGGTTCTGGCAGCCTGGCCACTATAACAAAATATATGATTCTGGGTGAGCAACTGTGACGAGTAACTATGACTCTCGTAATAGGCCAATGACTCAATACCTGGAGTATTGACTCAGATAATTCGAGGAACGCCTTGCAATAGTAACAATGACTTTCTTACGGTTCACAACTGGTGACAAATCCGTTCTGGCAGTCTGGCACCAGTAACAAAAATGAGACACTGAGTGAGCAACTGGGATGGGTAACTATGACTCTCTTAAGGTAGCCAATGATCGTCACCAGGAATATTGAGTCAGGAAACTCGAGTAACCCTTGGCTATAGTAACGATGACTTTCGTAGATTACACAACCTGTGACATATCGGTGCTGGCAGACTGGCCACAGTAACAAGAAACGTGAAACTGGCTGCGAAATTAGGACGAGGAGCTATGACGCACTCAAGGTAGCTAGTGCAGCGTGACCTGGAGGACTGCATCAGTAAAGGCTAGTAATCCCTGGCAGGCATAACGGTGACTCACTTAAGATACACAACTAGTGACATATCGGTTCTGGCAGACTGGCCACAGTAACAAAATATATGAATCTGGGTGAGCAACTGTGACGAGTAACTATGACTCTCGTAATAGGCCAATGACTCAATACCTGGAGTATTGACTCAGATAACTCGAGGAACGCCTTGCAATAGTAACAATGACTTTCTTACGGTTCACAACTGGTGACAAATCCGTTCTGGCAGTCTGGCACCAGTAACAAAAATGAGACACTGAGTGAGCAACTGGGATGGGTAACTATGACTCTCTTAAGGTAGCCAATGATCGTCACCAGGAATATTGAGTCAGGAAACTCGAGTAACCCTTGGCTATAGTAACGATGACTTTCGTAGATTACACAACCTGTGACATATCGGTGCTGGCAGACTGGCCACAGTAACAAGAAACGTGAAACTGGCTGCGAAATTAGGACGAGGAGCTATGACGCACTCAAGGTAGCTAGTGCAGCGTCACCTGGAGGACTGCATCAGTAAAGGCTAGTAATCACTGGCTGGCATTACGATGACTCACTTAAGATACACAACTAGTGTCATATCGGTTCTGGCAGACTGGCCACAGTAACAAAATATATGAATCTGGGTGAGCAACTGTGACGAGTAACTATGACTCTCGTAATAGTCAAATGACTCAATACCTGGAGTATTGACTCAGATAACTCGAGGAACGCCTTGCAATAGTAACAATGACTTTCTTACGGTTCACAACTGGTGACAAATCCGTTCTGGCAGTCTGGCACCAGTAACAAAAATGAGACACTGAGTGAGCAACTGGGATGGGTAACTATGACTCTCTTAAGGTAGCCAATGATCGTCACCAGGAATATTGAGTCAGGAAACTCGAGTAACCCTTGGCTATAGTAACGATGACTTTCGTAGATTACACAACCTGTGACATATCGGTGCTGGCAGACTGGCCACAGTAACAAGAAACGTGAAACTGGCTGCGAAATTAGGACGAGGAGCTATGACGCACTCAAGGTAGCTAGTGCAGCGTGACCTGGAGGACTGCATCAGTAAAGGCTAGTAATCCCTGGCAGGCATAACGGTGACTCACTTAAGATACACAACTAGTGACATATCGGTTCTGGCAGACTGGCCACAGTAACAAAATATATGAATCTGGGTGAGCAACTGTGACGAGTAACTATGACTCTCGTAATAGGCCAATGACTCAATACCTGGAGTATTGACTCAGATAACTCGAGGAACGCCTTGCAATAGTAACAATGACTTTCTTACGGTTCACAACTGGTGACAAATCCGTTCTGGCAGTCTGGCACCAGTAACAAAAATGAGACACTGAGTGAGCAACTGGGATGGGTAACTATGACTCTCTTAAGGTAGCCAATGATCGTCACCAGGAATATTGAGTCAGGAAACTCGAGTAACCCTTGGCTATAGTAACGATGACTTTCGTAGATTACACAACCTGTGACATATCGGTGCTGGCAGACTGGCCACAGTAACAAGAAACGTGAAACTGGCTGCGAAATTAGGACGAGGAGCTATGACGCACTCAAGGTAGCTAGTGCAGCGTCACCTGGAGGACTGCATCAGTAAAGGCTAGTAATCACTGGCTGGCATTACGATGACTCACTTAAGATACACAACTAGTGTCATATCGGTTCTGGCAGACTGGCCACAGTAACAAAATATATGAATCTGGGTGAGCAACTGTGACGAGTAACTATGACTCTCGTAATAGTCAAATGACTCAATACCTGGAGTATTGACTCAGATAACTCGAGGAACGCCTTGCAATAGTAACAATGACTTTCTTACGGTTCACAACTGGTGACAAATCCGTTCTGGCAGTCTGGCACCAGTAACAAAAATGAGACACTGAGTGAGCAACTGGGATGGGTAACTATGACTCTCTTAAGGTAGCCAATGATCGTCACCAGGAATATTGAGTCAGGAAACTCGAGTAACCCTTGGCTATACTAACGATGACTTTCGTAGATTACACAACCTGTGACATATCGGTGCTGGCAGACTGGCCACAGTAACAAGAAACGTGAAACTGGCTGCGAAATTAGGACGAGGAGCTATGACGCACTCAAGGTAGCTAGTGCAGCGTCACCTGGAGGACTGCATCAGTAAAGGCTAGTAATCACTGGCTGGCATTACGATGACTCACTTTAGATACACAACTACTGTCATATCGGTTCTGGCAGACTGGCCACAGTAACAAAATATATGAATCTGGGTGAGCAACTGTGACGAGTAACTATGACTCTCGTAATAGGCCAATGACTCAATACCTGGAGTATTGACTCAGATAACTCGAGGAACGCCTTGCAATAGTATCAATGACTTTCTTACGGTTCACAACTGGTGACAAATCCGTTCTGGCAGTCTGGCACCAGTAACAAAAATGAGACACAGCGTGAGCAACTGGGATGGGTAACTATGACTCTCTTAAGGTAGTCAATGATCGTCACCATTAATATTGAATCAGGAATATCGAGTAACCCTTGGTTATAGAACGATGACTTTCGTAGATTACACAACCTGTGACATATCGATGCTGGCAGACTGGCCACAGTTACAATGTATTTTAATTTGGGTGGTCAACCGACAGGAATATCTATTACCCTTCTGAGGTAACCGACGATTCGTCACCAGGTGGAGTACACTCTGAAAGGAATGACTATGACTCTCATATGACACACAACTAGTGTCGTATCGCTCCTGGCAGACGCCACAGTAACAAGAAACGTGAAACTGGCTGCGAAATTAGGACGAGGAGCTATGACGCACTCAAGGTAGCTGGTGCAGCATCACCTGGAGGACTGCATCAGTAAAGGCTAGTAATCCCTGGCAGGCATAACAGTGACTCACTTAAGATACACAACTAGTGACATATCGGTTCTGGCAGCCTGGCCACTATAACGAAATATATGATTCTGGGTGAGCAACTGTGACGAGTAACTATGACTCTCGTAATAGGCCAATGACTCAATACCTGGAGTATTGACTCAGATAATTCGAGGAACGCCTTGCAATAGTAACAATGACTTTCTTACGGTTCACAACTGGTGACAAATCCGTTCTGGCAGTCTGGCACCAGTAACAAAAATGAGACACTGAGTGAGCAACTGGGATGGGTAACTATGACTCTCTTAAGGTAGCCAATGATCGTCACCAGGAATATTGAGTCAGGAAACTCGAGTAACCCTTGGCTATAGTAACGATGACTTTCGTAGATTACACAACCTGTGACATATCGGTGCTGGCAGACTGGCCACAGTAACAAGAAACGTGAAACTGGCTGCGAAATGAGGACGAGGAGCTATGACGCACTCAAGGTAGCTAGTGCAGCGTGACCTGGAGGACTGCATCAGTAAAGGCTAGTAATCCCTGGCAGGCATAACGGTGACTCACTTAAGATACACAACTAGTGACATATCGGTTCTGGCAGACTGGCCACAGTAACAAAATATATGAATCTGGGTGAGCAACTGTGACGAGTAACTATGACTCTCGTAATAGGCCAATGACTCAATACCTGGAGTATTGACTCAGATAACTCGAGGAACGCCTTGCAATAGTAACAATGACTTTCTTACGGTTCACAACTGGTGACAAATCCGTTCTGGCAGTCTGGCACCAGTAACAAAAATGAGACACTGAGTGAGCAACTGGGATGGGTAACTATGACTCTCTTAAGGTAGCCAATGATCGTCACCAGGAATATTGAGTCAGGAAACTCGAGTAACCCTTGGCTATAGTAACGATGACTTTCGTAGATTACACAACCTGTGACATATCGGTGCTGGCAGACTGGCCACAGTAACAAGAAATGTGAAACTGGCTGCGAAATTAGGACGAGGAGCTATGACGCACTCAAGGTAGCTAGTGCAGCGTCACCTGGAGGACTGCATCAGTAAAGGCTAGTAATCACTGGCTGGCATTACGATGACTCACTTAAGATACACAACTAGTGTCATATCGGTTCTGGCAGACTGGCCACAGTAACAAAATATATGAATCTGGGTGAGCAACTGTGACGAGTAACTATGACTCTCGTAATAGGCCAATGACTCAATACCTGGAGTATTGACTCAGATAACTCGAGGAACGCCTTGCAATAGTAACAATGACTTTCTTACGGTTCACAACTGGTGACAAATCCGTTCTGGCAGTCTGGCACCAGTAACAAAAATGAGACACAGCGTGAGCAACTGGGATGGGTAACTATGACTCTCTTAAGGTAGTCAATGATCGTCACCATTAATATTGAATCAGGAATATCGAGTAACCCTTGGTTATAGAACGATGACTTTCGTAGATTACACAACCTGTGACATATCGATGCTGGCAGACTGGCCACAGTTACAATGTATTTTAATTTGGGTGGTCAACCGACAGGAATATCTATTACCCTTCTGAGGTAACCGACGATTCGTCACCAGGTGGAGTACACTCTGAAAGGAGTGACTATGACTCTCATATGACACACAACTAGTGTCGTATCGCTTCTGGCAGACGCCACAGTAACAAGAAACGTGAAACTGGCTGCGAAATTAGGACGAGGAGCTATGACGCACTCAAGGTAGCTGGTGCAGCATCACCTGGAGGACTGCATCAGTAAAGGCTAGTAATCCCTGGCAGGCATAACAGTGACTCACTTAAGATACACAACTAGTGACATATCGGTTCTGGCAGCCTGGCCACTATAACAAAATATATGAATCTGGGTGAGCAACTGTGACGAGTAACTATGACTCTCGTAATAGGCCAATGACTCAATACCTGGAGTATTGACTCAGATAATTCGAGGAACGCCTTGCAATAGTAACAATGACTTTCTTACGGTTCACAACTGGTGACAAATCCGTTCTGGCAGTCTGGCACCAGTAACAAAAATAAGACACTGAGTGAGCAACTGGGATGGGTAACTATGACTCTCTTAAGGTAGCCAATGATCGTCACCAGGAATATTGAGTCAGGAAACTCGAGTAACCCTTGGCTATAGTAACGATGACTTTCGTAGATTACACAACCTGTGACATATCGGTGCTGGCAGACTGGCCACAGTAACAAGAAACGTGTAACTGGCTGCGAAATTAGGACGAGGAGCTATGACGCACTCAAGGTAGCTAGTGCAGCGTCACCTGGAGGACTGCATCAGTAAAGGCTAGTAATCACTGGCTGGCATTACGATGACTCACTTAAGATACACAACTAGTGTCATATCGGTTCTGGCAGACTGGCCACAGTAACAAAATATATGAATCTGGGTGAGCAACTGTGACGAGTAACTATGACTCTCGTAATAGGCCAATGACTCAATACCTGGAGTATTGACTCAGATAACTCGAGGAACGCCTTGCAATAGTAACAATGACTTTCTTACGGTTCACAACTGGTGACAAATCCGTTCTGGCAGTCTGGCACCAGTAACAAAAATGAGACACAGCGTGAGCAACTGGGATGGGTAACTATGACTCTCTTAAGGTAGTCAATGATCGTCACCATTAATATTGAATCAGGAATATCGAGTAACCCTTGGTTATAGAACGATGACTTTCGTAGATTACACAACCTGTGACATATCGATGCTGGCAGACTGGCCACAGTTACAATGTATTTTAATTTGGGTTGTCAACCGACAGGAATATCTATTACCCTTCTGAGGTAACCGACGATTCGTCACCAGGTGGAGTACACTCTGAAAGGAGTGACTATGACTCTCATATGACACACAACTAGTGTCGTATCGCTTCTGGCAGACGCCACAGTAACAAGAAACGTGAAACTGGCTGCGAAATTAGGACGAGGAGCTATGACGCACTCAAGGTAGCTGGTGCAGCATCACCTGGAGGACTGCATCAGTAAAGGCTAGTAATCCCTGGCAGGCATAACAGTGACTCACTTAAGATACACAACTAGTGACATATCGGTTCTGGCAGCCTGGCCACTATAACAAAATATATGAATCTGGGTGAGCAACTGTGACGAGTAACTATGACTCTCGTAATAGGCCAATGACTCAATACCTGGAGTATTGACTCAGATAATTCGAGGAACGCCTTGCAATAGTAACAATGACTTTCTTACGGTTCACAACTGGTGACAAATCCGTTCTGGCAGTCTGGCACCAGCAACAAAAATAAGACACTGAGTGAGCAACTGGGATGGGTAACTATGACTCTCTTAAGGTAGCCAATGATCGTCACCAGGAATATTGAGTCAGGAAACTCGAGTAACCCTTGGCTATAGTAACGATGACTTTCGTAGATTACACAACCTGTGACATATCGGTGCTGGCAGACTGGCCACAGTAACAAGAAACGTGAAACTGGCTGCGAAATTAGGACGAGGAGCTATGACGCACTCAAGGTAGCTAGTGCAGCGTGACCTGGAGGACTGCATCAGTAAAGGCTAGTAATCACTGGCTGGCATTACGATGACTCACTTAAGATACACAACTAGTGTCATATCGGTTCTGGCAGACTGGCCACAGTAACAAAATATATGAATCTGGGTGAGCAACTGTGACGAGTAACTATGACTCTCGTAATAGGCCAATGACTCAATACCTGGAGTATTGACTCAGATAACTCGAGGAACGCCTTGCAATAGTAACAATGACTTTCTTACGGTTCACAACTGGTGACAAATCCGTTCTGGCAGTCTGGCACCAGTAACAAAAATGAGACACTGAGTGAGCAACTGGGATGGGTAACTATGACTCTCTTAAGGTAGCCAATGATCGTCACCAGGAATATTGAGTCAGGAAACTCGAGTAACCCTTGGCTATAGTAACGATGACTTTCGTAGATTACACAACCTGTGACATATCGGTGCTGGCAGACTGGCCACAGTAACAAGAAACGTGAAACTGGCTGCGAAATTAGGACGAGGAGCTATGACGCACTCAAGGTAGCTAGTGCAGCGTCACCTGGAGGACTGCATCAGTAAAGGCTAGTAATCACTGGCTGGCATTACGATGACTCACTTAAGATACACAACTAGTGTCATATCGGTTCTGGCAGACTGGCCACAGTAACAAAATATATGAATCTGGGTGAGCAACTGTGACGAGTAACTATGACTCTCGTAATAGGCCAATGACTCAATACCTGGAGTATTGACTCAGATAACTCGAGGAACGCCTTGCAATAGTAACAATGACTTTCTTACGGTTCACAACTGGTGACAAATCCGTTCTGGCAGTCTGGCACCAGTAACAAAAATGAGACACAGCGTGAGCAACTGGGATGGGTAACTATGACTCTCTTAAGGTAGTCAATGATCGTCACCATTAATATTGAATCAGGAATATCGAGTAACCCTTGGTTATAGAACGATGACTTTCGTAGATTACACAACCTGTGACATATCGATGCTGGCAGACTGGCCACAGTTACAATGTATTTTAATTTGGGTTGTCAACCGACAGGAATATCTATTACCCTTCTGAGGTAACCGACGATTCGTCACCAGGTGGAGTACACTCTGAAAGGAGTGACTATGACTCTCATATGACACACAACTAGTGTCGTATCGCTTCTGGCAGACGCCACAGTAACAAGAAAAGTGAAACTGGCTGCGAAATTAGGACGAGGAGCTATGACGCACTCAAGGTAGCTGGTGCAGCATCACCTGGAGGACTGCATCAGTAAAGGCTAGTAATCCCTGGCAGGCATAACAGTGACTCACTTAAGATACACAACTAGTGACATATCGGTTCTGGCAGCCTGGCCACTATAACAAAATATATGAATCTGGGTGAGCAACTGTGACGAGTAACTATGACTCTCGTAATAGGCCAATGACTCAATACCTGGAGTATTGACTCAGATAATTCGAGGAACGCCTTGCAATAGTAACAATGACTTTCTTACGGTTCACAACTGGTGACAAATCCGTTCTGGCAGTCTGGCACCAGCAACAAAAATAAGACACTGAGTGAGCAACTGGGATGGGTAACTATGACTCTCTTAAGGTAGCCAATGATCGTCACCAGGAATATTGAGTCAGGAAACTCGAGTAACCCTTGGCTATAGTAACGATGACTTTCGTAGATTACACAACCTGTGACATATCGGTGCTGGCAGACTGGCCACAGTAACAAGAAACGTGAAACTGGCTGCGAAATTAGGACGAGGAGCTATGACGCACTCAAGGTAGCTAGTGCAGCGTGACCTGGAGGACTGCATCAGTAAAGGCTAGTAATCACTGGCTGGCATTACGATGACTCACTTAAGATACACAACTAGTGTCATATCGGTTCTGGCAGACTGGCCACAGTAACAAAATATATGAATCTGGGTGAGCAACTGTGACGAGTAACTATGACTCTCGTAATAGGCCAATGACTCAATACCTGGAGTATTGACTCAGATAACTCGAGGAACGCCTTGCAATAGTAACAATGACTTTCTTACGGTTCACAACTGGTGACAAATCCGTTCTGGCAGTCTGGCACCAGTAACAAAAATGAGACACTGAGTGAGCAACTGGGATGGGTAACTATGACTCTCTTAAGGTAGCCAATGATCGTCACCAGGAATATTGAGTCAGGAAACTCGAGTAACCCTTGGCTATAGTAACGATGACTTTCGTAGATTACACAACCTGTGACATATCGGTGCTGGCAGACTGGCCACAGTAACAAGAAACGTGAAACTGGCTGCGAAATTAGGACGAGGAGCTATGACGCACTCAAGGTAGCTAGTGCAGCGTGACCTGGAGGACTGCATCAGTAAAGGCTAGTAATCCCTGGCAGGCATAACGGTGACTCACTTAAGATACACAACTAGTGACATATCGGTTCTGGCAGACTGGCCACAGTAACAAAATATATGAATCTGGGTGAGCAACTGTGACGAGTAACTATGACTCTCGTAATAGGCCAATGACTCAATACCTGGAGTATTGACTCAGATAACTCGAGGAACGCCTTGCAATAGTAACAATGACTTTCTTACGGTTCACAACTGGTGACAAATCCGTTCTGGCAGTCTGGCACCAGTAACAAAAATGAGACACTGAGTGAGCAACTGGGATGGGTAACTATGACTCTCTTAAGGTAGCCAATGATCGTCACCAGGAATATTGAGTCAGGAAACTCGAGTAACCCTTGGCTATAGTAACGATGACTTTCGTAGATTACACAACCTGTGACATATCGGTGCTGGCAGACTGGCCACAGTAACAAGAAACGTGAAACTGGCTGCGAAATTAGGACGAGGAGCTATGACGCACTCAAGGTAGCTAGTGCAGCGTCACCTGGAGGACTGCATCAGTAAAGGCTAGTAATCACTGGCTGGCATTACGATGACTCACTTAAGATACACAACTAGTGTCATATCGGTTCTGGCAGACTGGCCACAGTAACAAAATATATGAATCTGGGTGAGCAACTGTGACGAGTAACTATGACTCTCGTAATAGTCAAATGACTCAATACCTGGAGTATTGACTCAGATAACTCGAGGAACGCCTTGCAATAGTAACAATGACTTTCTTACGGTTCACAACTGGTGACAAATCCGTTCTGGCAGTCTGGCACCAGTAACAAAAATGAGACACTGAGTGAGCAACTGGGATGGGTAACTATGACTCTCTTAAGGTAGCCAATGATCGTCACCAGGAATATTGAGTCAGGAAACTCGAGTAACCCTTGGCTATACTAACGATGACTTTCGTAGATTACACAACCTGTGACATATCGGTGCTGGCAGACTGGCCACAGTAACAAGAAACGTGAAACTGGCTGCGAAATTAGGACGAGGAGCTATGACGCACTCAAGGTAGCTAGTGCAGCGTCACCTGGAGGACTGCATCAGTAAAGGCTAGTAATCACTGGCTGGCATTACGATGACTCACTTTAGATACACAACTACTGTCATATCGGTTCTGGCAGACTGGCCACAGTAACAAAATATATGAATCTGGGTGAGCAACTGTGACGAGTAACTATGACTCTCGTAATAGGCCAATGACTCAATACCTGGAGTATTGACTCAGATAACTCGAGGAACGCCTTGCAATAGTATCAATGACTTTCTTACGGTTCACAACTGGTGACAAATCCGTTCTGGCAGTCTGGCACCAGTAACAAAAATGAGTCACAGCGTGAGCAACTGGGATGGGTAACTATGACTCTCTTAAGGTAGTCAATGATCGTCACCATTAATATTGAATCAGGAATATCGAGTAACCCTTGGTTATAGAACGATGACTTTCGTAGATTACACAACCTGTGACATATCGATGCTGGCAGACTGGCCACAGTTACAATGTATTTTAATTTGGGTGGTCAACCGACAGGAATATCTATTACCCTTCTGAGGTAACCGACGATTCGTCACCAGGTGGAGTACAGTCTGAAAGGAATGACTATGACTCTCATATGACACACAACTAGTGTCGTATCGCTCCTGGCAGACGCCACAGTAACAAGAAACGTGAAACTGGCTGCGAAATTAGGACGAGGAGCTATGACGCACTCAAGGTAGCTGGTGCAGCATCACCTGGAGGACTGCATCAGTAAAGGCTAGTAATCCCTGGCAGGCATAACAGTGACTCACTTAAGATACACAACTAGTGACATATCGGTTCTGGCAGCCTGGCCACTATAACGAAATATATGATTCTGGGTGAGCAACTGTGACGAGTAACTATGACTCTCGTAATAGGCCAATGACTCAATACCTGGAGTATTGACTCAGATAATTCGAGGAACGCCTTGCAATAGTAACAATGACTTTCTTACGGTTCACAACTGGTGACAAATCCGTTCTGGCAGTCTGGCACCAGTAACAAAAATGAGACACTGAGTGAGCAACTGGGATGGGTAACTATGACTCTCTTAAGGTAGCCAATGATCGTCACCAGGAATATTGAGTCAGGAAACTCGAGTAACCCTTGGCTATAGTAACGATGACTTTCGTAGATTACACAACCTGTGACATATCGGTGCTGGCAGACTGGCCACAGTAACAAGAAACGTGAAACTGGCTGCGAAATGAGGACGAGGAGCTATGACGCACTCAAGGTAGCTAGTGCAGCGTGACCTGGAGGACTGCATCAGTAAAGGCTAGTAATCCCTGGCAGGCATAACGGTGACTCACTTAAGATACACAACTAGTGACATATCGGTTCTGGCAGACTGGCCACAGTAACAAAATATATGAATCTGGGTGAGCAACTGTGACGAGTAACTATGACTCTCGTAATAGGCCAATGACTCAATACCTGGAGTATTGACTCAGATAACTCGAGGAACGCCTTGCAATAGTAACAATGACTTTCTTACGGTTCACAACTGGTGACAAATCCGTTCTGGCAGTCTGGCACCAGTAACAAAAATGAGACACTGAGTGAGCAACTGGGATGGGTAACTATGACTCTCTTAAGGTAGCCAATGATCGTCACCAGGAATATTGAGTCAGGAAACTCGAGTAACCCTTGGCTATAGTAACGATGACTTTCGTAGATTACACAACCTGTGACATATCGGTGCTGGCAGACTGGCCACAGTAACAAGAAATGTGAAACTGGCTGCGAAATTAGGACGAGGAGCTATGACGCACTCAAGGTAGCTAGTGCAGCGTCACCTGGAGGACTGCATCAGTAAAGGCTAGTAATCACTGGCTGGCATTACGATGACTCACTTAAGATACACAACTAGTGTCATATCGGTTCTGGCAGACTGGCCACAGTAACAAAATATATGAATCTGGGTGAGCAACTGTGACGAGTAACTATGACTCTCGTAATAGGCCAATGACTCAATACCTGGAGTATTGACTCAGATAACTCGAGGAACGCCTTGCAATAGTAACAATGACTTTCTTACGGTTCACAACTGGTGACAAATCCGTTCTGGCAGTCTGGCACCAGTAACAAAAATGAGACACAGCGTGAGCAACTGGGATGGGTAACTATGACTCTCTTAAGGTAGTCAATGATCGTCACCATTAATATTGAATCAGGAATATCGAGTAACCCTTGGTTATAGAACGATGACTTTCGTAGATTACACAACCTGTGACATATCGATGCTGGCAGACTGGCCACAGTTACAATGTATTTTAATTTGGGTGGTCAACCGACAGGAATATCTATTACCCTTCTGAGGTAACCGACGATTCGTCACCAGGTGGAGTACACTCTGAAAGGAGTGACTATGACTCTCATATGACACACAACTAGTGTCGTATCGCTTCTGGCAGACGCCACAGTAACAAGAAACGTGAAACTGGCTGCGAAATTAGGACGAGGAGCTATGACGCACTCAAGGTAGCTGGTGCAGCATCACCTGGAGGACTGCATCAGTAAAGGCTAGTAATCCCTGGCAGGCATAACAGTGACTCACTTAAGATACACAACTAGTGACATATCGGTTCTGGCAGCCTGGCCACTATAACAAAATATATGAATCTGGGTGAGCAACTGTGACGAGTAACTATGACTCTCGTAATAGGCCAATGACTCAATACCTGGAGTATTGACTCAGATAATTCGAGGAACGCCTTGCAATAGTAACAATGACTTTCTTACGGTTCACAACTGGTGACAAATCCGTTCTGGCAGTCTGGCACCAGTAACAAAAATAAGACACTGAGTGAGCAACTGGGATGGGTAACTATGACTCTCTTAAGGTAGCCAATGATCGTCACCAGGAATATTGAGTCAGGAAACTCGAGTAACCCTTGGCTATAGTAACGATGACTTTCGTAGATTACACAACCTGTGACATATCGGTGCTGGCAGACTGGCCACAGTAACAAGAAACGTGTAACTGGCTGCGAAATTAGGACGAGGAGCTATGACGCACTCAAGGTAGCTAGTGCAGCGTCACCTGGAGGACTGCATCAGTAAAGGCTAGTAATCACTGGCTGGCATTACGATGACTCACTTAAGATACACAACTAGTGTCATATCGGTTCTGGCAGACTGGCCACAGTAACAAAATATATGAATCTGGGTGAGCAACTGTGACGAGTAACTATGACTCTCGTAATAGGCCAATGACTCAATACCTGGAGTATTGACTCAGATAACTCGAGGAACGCCTTGCAATAGTAACAATGACTTTCTTACGGTTCACAACTGGTGACAAATCCGTTCTGGCAGTCTGGCACCAGTAACAAAAATGAGACACAGCGTGAGCAACTGGGATGGGTAACTATGACTCTCTTAAGGTAGTCAATGATCGTCACCATTAATATTGAATCAGGAATATCGAGTAACCCTTGGTTATAGAACGATGACTTTCGTAGATTACACAACCTGTGACATATCGATGCTGGCAGACTGGCCACAGTTACAATGTATTTTAATTTGGGTTGTCAACCGACAGGAATATCTATTACCCTTCTGAGGTAACCGACGATTCGTCACCAGGTGGAGTACACTCTGAAAGGAGTGACTATGACTCTCATATGACACACAACTAGTGTCGTATCGCTTCTGGCAGACGCCACAGTAACAAGAAACGTGAAACTGGCTGCGAAATTAGGACGAGGAGCTATGACGCACTCAAGGTAGCTGGTGCAGCATCACCTGGAGGACTGCATCAGTAAAGGCTAGTAATCCCTGGCAGGCATAACAGTGACTCACTTAAGATACACAACTAGTGACATATCGGTTCTGGCAGCCTGGCCACTATAACAAAATATATGAATCTGGGTGAGCAACTGTGACGAGTAACTATGACTCTCGTAATAGGCCAATGACTCAATACCTGGAGTATTGACTCAGATAATTCGAGGAACGCCTTGCAATAGTAACAATGACTTTCTTACGGTTCACAACTGGTGACAAATCCGTTCTGGCAGTCTGGCACCAGCAACAAAAATAAGACACTGAGTGAGCAACTGGGATGGGTAACTATGACTCTCTTAAGGTAGCCAATGATCGTCACCAGGAATATTGAGTCAGGAAACTCGAGTAACCCTTGGCTATAGTAACGATGACTTTCGTAGATTACACAACCTGTGACATATCGGTGCTGGCAGACTGGCCACAGTAACAAGAAACGTGAAACTGGCTGCGAAATTAGGACGAGGAGCTATGACGCACTCAAGGTAGCTAGTGCAGCGTGACCTGGAGGACTGCATCAGTAAAGGCTAGTAATCACTGGCTGGCATTACGATGACTCACTTAAGATACACAACTAGTGTCATATCGGTTCTGGCAGACTGGCCACAGTAACAAAATATATGAATCTGGGTGAGCAACTGTGACGAGTAACTATGACTCTCGTAATAGGCCAATGACTCAATACCTGGAGTATTGACTCAGATAACTCGAGGAACGCCTTGCAATAGTAACAATGACTTTCTTACGGTTCACAACTGGTGACAAATCCGTTCTGGCAGTCTGGCACCAGTAACAAAAATGAGACACAGCGTGAGCAACTGGGATGGGTAACTATGACTCTCTTAAGGTAGTCAATGATCGTCACCATTAATATTGAATCAGGAATATCGAGTAACCCTTGGTTATAGAACGATGACTTTCGTAGATTACACAACCTGTGACATATCGATGCTGGCAGACTGGCCACAGTTACAATGTATTTTAATTTGGGTGGTCAACCGACAGGAATATCTATTACCCTTCTGAGGTAACCGACGATTCGTCACCAGGTGGAGTACACTCTGAAAGGAGTGACTATGACTCTCATATGACACACAACTAGTGTCGTATCACTTCTGGCAGACGCCACAGTAACAAGAAACGTGAAACTGGCTGCGAAATTAGGACGAGGGGCTATGACGCACTCAAGGTAGCTGGTGCAGCATCACCTGGAGGACTGCATCAGTAAAGGCTAGTAATCCCTGGCAGGCATAACAGTGACTCACTTAAGATACACAACTAGTGACATATCGGTTCTGGCAGCCTGGCCACTATAACAAAATATATGATTCTGGGTGAGCAACTGTGACGAGTAACTATGACTCTCGTAATAGGCCAATGACTCAATACCTGGAGTATTGACTCAGATAATTCGAGGAACGCCTTGCAATAGTAACAATGACTTTCTTACGGTTCACAACTGGTGACAAATCCGTTCTGGCAGTCTGGCACCAGTAACAAAAATGAGACACTGAGTGAGCAACTGGGATGGGTAACTATGACTCTCTTAAGGTAGCCAATGATCGTCACCAGGAATATTGAGTCAGGAAACTCGAGTAACCCTTGGCTATAGTAACGATGACTTTCGTAGATTACACAACCTGTGACATATCGGTGCTGGCAGACTGGCCACAGTAACAAGAAACGTGAAACTGGCTGCGAAATTAGGACGAGGAGCTATGACGCACTCAAGGTAGCTAGTGCAGCGTGACCTGGAGGACTGCATCAGTAAAGGCTAGTAATCCCTGGCAGGCATAACGGTGACTCACTTAAGATACACAACTAGTGACATATCGGTTCTGGCAGACTGGCCACAGTAACAAAATATATGAATCTGGGTGAGCAACTGTGACGAGTAACTATGACTCTCGTAATAGGCCAATGACTCAATACCTGGAGTATTGACTCAGATAACTCGAGGAACGCCTTGCAATAGTAACAATGACTTTCTTACGGTTCACAACTGGTGACAAATCCGTTCTGGCAGTCTGGCACCAGTAACAAAAATGAGACACAGCGTGAGCAACTGGGATGGGTAACTATGACTCTCTTAAGGTAGTCAATGATCGTCACCATTAATATTGAATCAGGAATATCGAGTAACCCTTGGTTATAGAACGATGACTTTCGTAGATTACACAACCTGTGACATATCGATGCTGGCAGACTGGCCACAGTTACAATGTATTTTAATTTGGGTGGTCAACCGACAGGAATATCTATTACCCTTCTGAGGTAACCGACGATTCGTCACCAGGTGGAGTACACTCTGAAAGGAGTGACTATGACTCTCATATGACACACAACTAGTGTCGTATCGCTTCTGGCAGACGCCACAGTAACAAGAAACGTGAAACTGGCTGCGAAATTAGGACGAGGAGCTATGACGCACTCAAGGTAGCTGGTGCAGCATCACCTGGAGGACTGCATCAGTAAAGGCTAGTAATCCCTGGCAGGCATAACAGTGACTCACTTAAGATACACAACTAGTGACATATCGGTTCTGGCAGCCTGGCCACTATAACAAAATATATGAATCTGGGTGAGCAACTGTGACGAGTAACTATGACTCTCGTAATAGGCCAATGACTCAATACCTGGAGTATTGACTCAGATAATTCGAGGAACGCCTTGCAATAGTAACAATGACTTTCTTACGGTTCACAACTGGTGACAAATCCGTTCTGGCAGTCTGGCACCAGTAACAAAAATAAGACACTGAGTGAGCAACTGGGATGGGTAACTATGACTCTCTTAAGGTAGCCAATGATCGTCACCAGGAATATTGAGTCAGGAAACTCGAGTAACCCTTGGCTATAGTAACGATGACTTTCGTAGATTACACAACCTGTGACATATCGGTGCTGGCAGACTGGCCACAGTAACAAGAAACGTGAAACTGGCTGCGAAATTAGGACGAGGAGCTATGACGCACTCAAGGTAGCTAGTGCAGCGTGACCTGGAGGACTGCATCAGTAAAGGCTAGTAATCACTGGCTGGCATTACGATGACTCACTTAAGATACACAACTAGTGTCATATCGGTTCTGGCAGACTGGCCACAGTAACAAAATATATGAATCTGGGTGAGCAACTGTGACGAGTAACTATGACTCTCGTAATAGGCCAATGACTCAATACCTGGAGTATTGACTCAGATAACTCGAGGAACGCCTTGCAATAGTAACAATGACTTTCTTACGGTTCACAACTGGTGACAAATCCGTTCTGGCAGTCTGGCACCAGTAACAAAAATGAGACACAGCGTGAGCAACTGGGATGGGTAACTATGACTCTCTTAAGGTAGTCAATGATCGTCACCATTAATATTGAATCAGGAATATCGAGTAACCCTTGGTTATAGAACGATGACTTTCGTAGATTACACAACCTGTGACATATCGATGCTGGCAGACTGGCCACAGTTACAATGTATTTTAATTTGGGTTGTCAACCGACAGGAATATCTATTACCCTTCTGAGGTAACCGACGATTCGTCACCAGGTGGAGTACACTCTGAAAGGAGTGACTATGACTCTCATATGACACACAACTAGTGTCGTATCGCTTCTGGCAGACGCCACAGTAACAAGAAACGTGAAACTGGCTGCGAAATTAGGACGAGGAGCTATGACGCACTCAAGGTAGCTGGTGCAGCATCACCTGGAGGACTGCATCAGTAAAGGCTAGTAATCCCTGGCAGGCATAACAGTGACTCACTTAAGATACACAACTAGTGACATATCGGTTCTGGCAGCCTGGCCACTATAACAAAATATATGAATCTGGGTGAGCAACTGTGACGAGTAACTATGACTCTCGTAATAGGCCAATGACTCAATACCTGGAGTATTGACTCAGATAATTCGAGGAACGCCTTGCAATAGTAACAATGACTTTCTTACGGTTCACAACTGGTGACAAATCCGTTCTGGCAGTCTGGCACCAGCAACAAAAATAAGACACTGAGTGAGCAACTGGGATGGGTAACTATGACTCTCTTAAGGTAGCCAATGATCGTCACCAGGAATATTGAGTCAGGAAACTCGAGTAACCCTTGGCTATAGTAACGATGACTTTCGTAGATTACACAACCTGTGACATATCGGTGCTGGCAGACTGGCCACAGTAACAAGAAACGTGAAACTGGCTGCGAAATTAGGACGAGGAGCTATGACGCACTCAAGGTAGCTAGTGCAGCGTGACCTGGAGGACTGCATCAGTAAAGGCTAGTAATCACTGGCTGGCATTACGATGACTCACTTAAGATACACAACTAGTGTCATATCGGTTCTGGCAGACTGGCCACAGTAACAAAATATATGAATCTGGGTGAGCAACTGTGACGAGTAACTATGACTCTCGTAATAGGCCAATGACTCAATACCTGGAGTATTGACTCAGATAACTCGAGGAACGCCTTGCAATAGTAACAATGACTTTCTTACGGTTCACAACTGGTGACAAATCCGTTCTGGCAGTCTGGCACCAGTAACAAAAATGAGACACAGCGTGAGCAACTGGGATGGGTAACTATGACTCTCTTAAGGTAGTCAATGATCGTCACCATTAATATTGAATCAGGAATATCGAGTAACCCTTGGTTATAGAACGATGACTTTCGTAGATTACACAACCTGTGACATATCGATGCTGGCAGACTGGCCACAGTTACAATGTATTTTAATTTGGGTGGTCAACCGACAGGAATATCTATTACCCTTCTGAGGTAACCGACGATTCGTCACCAGGTGGAGTACACTCTGAAAGGAGTGACTATGACTCTCATATGACACACAACTAGTGTCGTATCACTTCTGGCAGACGCCACAGTAACAAGAAACGTGAAACTGGCTGCGAAATTAGGACGAGGAGCTATGACGCACTCAAGGTAGCTGGTGCAGCATCACCTGGAGGACTGCATCAGTAAAGGCTAGTAATCCCTGGCAGGCATAACAGTGACTCACTTAAGATACACAACTAGTGACATATCGGTTCTGGCAGCCTGGCCACTATAACAAAATATATGATTCTGGGTGAGCAACTGTGACGAGTAACTATGACTCTCGTAATAGGCCAATGACTCAATACCTGGAGTATTGACTCAGATAATTCGAGGAACGCCTTGCAATAGTAACAATGACTTTCTTACGGTTCACAACTGGTGACAAATCCGTTCTGGCAGTCTGGCACCAGTAACAAAAATGAGACACTGAGTGAGCAACTGGGATGGGTAACTATGACTCTCTTAAGGTAGCCAATGATCGTCACCAGGAATATTGAGTCAGGAAACTCGAGTAACCCTTGGCTATAGTAACGATGACTTTCGTAGATTACACAACCTGTGACATATCGGTGCTGGCAGACTGGCCACAGTAACAAGAAACGTGAAACTGGCTGCGAAATTAGGACGAGGAGCTATGACGCACTCAAGGTAGCTAGTGCAGCGTGACCTGGAGGACTGCATCAGTAAAGGCTAGTAATCCCTGGCAGGCATAACGGTGACTCACTTAATATACACAACTAGTGACATATCGGTTCTGGCAGACTGGCCACAGTAACAAAATATATGAATCTGGGTGAGCAACTGTGACGAGTAACTATGACTCTCGTAATAGGCCAATGACTCAATACCTGGAGTATTGACTCAGATAACTCGAGGGACGCCTTGCAATAGTAACAATGACTTTCTTACGGTTCACAACTGGTGACAAATCCGTTCTGGCAGTCTGGCACCAGTAACAAAAATGAGACACAGCGTGAGCAACTGGGATGGGTAACTATGACTCTCTTAAGGTAGCCAATGATCGTCACCAGGAATATTGAATCAGGAATTTCGAGTAACCCTTGGTTATAGAACGATGACTTTCGTAGATTACACAACCTGTGACATATCGATGCTGGCAGACTGGCCACAGTTACAATGTATTTTAATTTGGGTGGTCAACCGACAGGAATATCTATTACCCTTCTGAGGCAACCGACGATTCGTCACCAGGTGGAGTACACTCTGAAAGGAGTGACTATGACTCTCATATGACACACAACTAGTGTCGTATCGCTTCTGGCAGACGCCACAGTAACAAGAAACGTGAAACTGGCTGCGAAACTAGGACGAGGAGCTATGACGCACTCAAGGTAGCTAGTGCAGCGTCACCTGGAGGACTGCATCAGTAAAGGCTAGTAATCCCTGGCAGGCATAACGGTGACTCACTTAAGATACACAACTAGTGACATATCGGTTCTGGCAGACTGGCCACTATAACAAAATATATGATTCTGGGTGAGCAACTGTGACGAGTAACTATGACTCTCGTAATAGGCCAATGACTCAATACCTGGAGTATTGACTCAGATAACTCGAGGAACGCCTTGCAATAGTAACAATGACTTTCTTACGGTTCACAACTGGTGACAAATCCGTTCTGGCAGTCTGGCACCAGTAACAAAAATGAGACACTGAGTGAGCAACTGGGATGGATAACTATGACTCTCTTAAGGTAGCCAATGATCGTCACCAGGAATATTGAGTCAGGAAACTCGAGTAACCCTTGGCTATAGTAACGATGACTTTCGCAGATTACACAACCTGTGACATATCGGTGCTGGCAGACTGGCCACAGTAACAAGAAACGTGAAACTGGCTGCGAAATTAGGACGAGGAGCTATGACGCACTCAAGGTAGCTAGTGCAGCGTCACCTGGAGGACTGCATCAGTAAAGGCTAGTAATCACTGGCTGGCATTACGATGACTCACTTAAGATACACAACTAGTGTCATATCGGTTCTGGCAGACTGGCCACAGTAACAAAATATATGAATCTGGGTGAGCAACTGTGACGAGTAACTATGACTCTCGTAATAGGCCAATGACTCAATACCTGGAGTATTGACTCAGATAACTCGAGGAACGCCTTGCAATAGTAACAATGACTTTCTTACGGTTCACAACTGGTGACAAATCCGTTCTGGCAGTCTGGCACCAGTAACAAAAATGAGACACAGCGTGAGCAACTGGGATGGGTAACTATGACTCTCTTAAGGTAGTCAATGATCGTCACCATTAATATTGAATCAGGAATATCGAGTAACCCTTGGTTATAGAACGATGACTTTCGTAGATTACACAACCTGTGACATATCGATGCTGGCAGACTGGCCACAGTTACAATGTATTTTAATTTGGGTGGTCAACCGACAGGAATATCTATTACCCCTCTGAGGTAACCGACGATTCGTCACCAGGTGGAGTACACTCTGAAAGGAGTGACTATGACTCTCATATGACACACAACTAGTGTCGTATCGCTTCTGGCAGACGCCACAGTAACAAGAAACGTGAAACTGGCTGCGAAATTAGGACGAGGAGCTATGACGCACTCAAGGTAGCTGGTGCAGCATCACCTGGAGGACTGCATCAGTAAAGGCTAGTAATCCCTGGCAGGCATAACAGTGACTCACTTAAGATACACAACTAGTGACATATCGGTTCTGGCAGCCTGGCCACTATAACAAAATATATGATTCTGGGTGAGCAACTGTGACGAGTAACTATGACTCTCGTAATAGGCCAATGACTCAATACCTGGAGTATTGACTCAGATAATTCGAGGAACGCCTTGCAATAGTAACAATGACTTTCTTACGGTTCACAACTGGTGACAAATCCGTTCTGGCAGTCTGGCACCAGTAACAAAAATGAGACACTGAGTGAGCAACTGGGATGGGTAACTATGACTCTCTTAAGGTAGCCAATGATCGTCACCAGGAATATTGAGTCAGGAAACTCGAGTAACCCTTGGCTATAGTAACGATGACTTTCGTAGATTACACAACCTGTGACATATCGGTGCTGGCAGACTGGCCACAGTAACAAGAAACGTGAAACTGGCTGCGAAATTAGGACGAGGAGCTATGACGCACTCAAGGTAGCTAGTGCAGCGTGACCTGGAGGACTGCATCAGTAAAGGCTAGTAATCCCTGGCAGGCATAACGGTGACTCACTTAATATACACAACTAGTGACATATCGGTTCTGGCAGACTGGCCACAGTAACAAAATATATGAATCTGGGTGAGCAACTGTGACGAGTAACTATGACTCTCGTAATAGGCCAATGACTCAATACCTGGAGTATTGACTCAGATAACTCGAGGGACGCCTTGCAATAGTAACAATGACTTTCTTACGGTTCACAACTGGTGACAAATCCGTTCTGGCAGTCTGGCACCAGTAACAAAAATGAGACACAGCGTGAGCAACTGGGATGGGTAACTATGACTCTCTTAAGGTAGCCAATGATCGTCACCAGGAATATTGAATCAGGAATTTCGAGTAACCCTTGGTTATAGAACGATGACTTTCGTAGATTACACAACCTGTGACATATCGATGCTGGCAGACTGGCCACAGTTACAATGTATTTTAATTTGGGTGGTCAACCGACAGGAATATCTATTACCCTTCTGAGGCAACCGACGATTCGTCACCAGGTGGAGTACACTCTGAAAGGAGTGACTATGACTCTCATATGACACACAACTAGTGTCGTATCGCTTCTGGCAGACGCCACAGTAACAAGAAACGTGAAACTGGCTGCGAAACTAGGACGAGGAGCTATGACGCACTCAAGGTAGCTAGTGCAGCGTCACCTGGAGGACTGCATCAGTAAAGGCTAGTAATCCCTGGCAGGCATAACGGTGACTCACTTAAGATACACAACTAGTGACATATCGGTTCTGGCAGACTGGCCACAGTAACAAAATATATGAATCTGGGTGAGCAACTGTGACGAGTAACTATGACTCTCGTAATAGGCCAATGACTCAATACCTGGTGTATTGACTCAGATAACTCGAGGAACGCCTTGCAATAGTAACAATGACTTTCTTACGGTTCACAACTGGTGACAAATCCGTTCTGGCAGTCTGGCACCAGTAACAAAAATGAGACACTGAGTGAGCAACTGGGATGGGTAACTATGACTCTCTTAAGGTAGCCAATGATCGTCACCAGGAATATTGAGTCAGGAAGCTCGAGTAACCCTTGGCTATAGTAACGATGACTTTCGTAGATTACACAACCTGTGACATATCGGTGCTGGCAGACTGGCCACAGTAACAAGAAACGTGAAACTGGCTGCGAAATTAGGACGAGGAGCTATGACGCACTCAAGGTAGCTAGTGCAGCGTCACCTGGAGGACTGCATCAGTAAAGGCTAGTAATCACTGGCTGGCATTACGATGACTCACTTAAGATACACAACTAGTGTCATATCGGTTCTGGCAGACTGGCCACAGTAACAAAATATATGAATCTGGGTGAGCAACTGTGACGAGTAACTATGACTCTCGTAATAGGCCAATGACTCAATACCTGCAGTATTGACTCAGATAACTCGAGGAACGCCTTGCAATAGTAACAATGACTTTCTTACGGTTCACAACTGGTGACAAATCCGTTCTGGCAGTCTGGCACCAGTAACAAAAATGAGACACAGCGTGAGCAACTGGGATGGGTAACTATGACTCTCTTAAGGTAGTCAATGATCGTCACCATTAATATTGAATCAGGAATATCGAGTAACCCTTGGTTATAGAACGATGACTTTCGTAGATTACACAACCTGTGACATATCGATGCTGGCAGACTGGCCACAGTTACAATGTATTTTAATTTGGGTGGTCAACCGACAGGAATATCTATTACCCTTCTGAGGTAACCGACGATTCGTCACCAGGTGGAGTACACTCTGAAAGGAGTGACTATGACTCTCATATGACACACAACTAGTGTCGTATCGCTTCTGGCAGACGCCACAGTAACAAGAAACGTGAAACTGGCTGCGAAATTAGGACGAGGAGCTATGACGCACTCAAGGTAGCTGGTGCAGCATCACCTGGAGGACTGCATCAGTAAAGGCTAGTAATCCCTGGCAGGCATAACAGTGACTCACTTAAGATACACAACTAGTGACATATCGGTTCTGGCAGCCTGGCCACTATAACAAAATATATGATTCTGGGTGAGCAACTGTGACGAGTAACTATGACTCTCGTAATAGGCCAATGACTCAATACCTGGAGTATTGACTCAGATAATTCGAGGAACGCCTTGCAATAGTAACAATGACTTTCTTACGGTTCACAACTGGTGACAAATCCGTTCTGGCAGTCTGGCACCAGTAACAAAAATGAGACACTGAGTGAGCAACTGGGATGGGTAACTATGACTCTCTTAAGGTAGCCAATGATCGTCACCAGGAATATTGAGTCAGGAAACTCGAGTAACCCTTGGCCATAGTAACGATGACTTTCGTAGATTACACAACCTGTGACATATCGGTGCTGGCAGACTGGCCACAGTAACAAGAAACGTGAAACTGGCTGCGAAATTAGGACGAGGAGCTATGACGCACTCAAGGTAGCTAGTGCAGCGTGACCTGGAGGACTGCATCAGTAAAGGCTAGTAATCCCTGGCAGGCATAACGGTGACTCACTTAAGATACACAACTAGTGACATATCGGTTCTGGCAGACTGGCCACAGTAACAAAATATATGAATCTGGGTGAGCAACTGTGACGAGTAACTATGACTCTCGTAATAGGCCAATGACTCAATACCTGGAGTATTGACTCAGATAACTCGAGGAACGCCTTGCAATAGTAACAATGACTTTCTTACGGTTCACAACTGGTGACAAATCCGTTCTGGCAGTCTGGCACCAGTAACAAAAATGAGACACAGCGTGAGCAACTGGGATGGGTAACTATGACTCTCTTAAGGTAGCCAATGATCGTCACCAGGAATATTGAATCAGGAATTTCGAGTAACCCTTGGTTATAGAACGATGACTTTCGTAGATTACACAACCTGTGACATATCGATGCTGGCAGACTGGCCACAGTTACAATGTATTTTAATTTGGGAGGTCAACCGACAGGAATATCTATTACCCTTCTGAGGCAACCGACGATTCGTCACCAGGTGGAGTACACTCTGAAAGGAGTGACTATGACTCTCATATGACACACAACTAGTGTCGTATCGCTTCTGGCAGACGCCACAGTAACAAGAAACGTGAAACTGGCTGCGAAATTAGGACGAGGATCTATGACGCACTCAAGGTAGCTAGTGCAGCGTCACCTGGAGGACTGCATCAGTAAAGGCTAGTAATCCCTGGCAGGCATAACGGTGACTCACTTAAGATACACAACTAGTGACATATCGGTTCTGGCAGACTGGCCACAGTAACAAAATATATGAATCTGGGTGAGCAACTGTGACGAGTAACTATGACTCTCGTAATAGGCCAATGACTCAATACCTGGAGTATTGACTCAGATAACTCGAGGAACGCCTAGCAATAGTAACAATGACTTTCTTACGGTTCACAACTGGTGACAAATCCGTTCTGGCAGTCTGGCACCAGTAACAAAAATGAGACACTGAGTGAGCAACTGGGATGGGTAACTATGACTCTCTTAAGGTAGCCAATGATCGTCACCAGGAATATTGAGTCAGGAAACTCGAGTAACCCTTGGCTATAGTAACGATGACTTTCGTAGATTACACAACCTGTGACATATCGGTGCTGGCAGACTGGCCACAGTAACAAGAAACGTGAAACTGGCTGCGAAATTAGGACGAGGAGCTATGACGCACTCAAGGTAGCTAGTGCAGCGTCACTTGGAGGACTGCATCAGTAAAGGCTAGTAATCACTGGCTGGCATTACGATTACTCACTTAAGATACACAACTAGTGTCATATCGGTTCTGGCAGACTGGCCACAGTAACAAAATATATGAATCTGGGTGAGCAACTGTGACGAGTAACTATGACTCTCGTAATAGGCCAATGACTCAATACCTGGAGTATTGACTCAGATAACTCGAGGAACGCCTTGCAATAGTAACAATGACTTTCTTACGGTTCACAACTGGTGACAAATCCGTTCTGGCAGTCTGGCACCAGTAACAAAAATGAGACACAGCGTGAGCAACTGGGATGGGTAACTATGACTCTCTTAAGGTAGTCAATGATCGTCACCATTAATATTGAATCAGGAATATCGAGTAACCCTTGGTTATAGAACGATGACTTTCGTAGATTACACAACCTGTGACATATCGATGCTGGCAGACTGGCCACAGTTACAATGTATTTTAATTTGGGTGGTCAACCGACAGGAATATCTATTACCCTTCTGAGGTAACCGACGATTCGTCACCAGGTGGAGTACACTCTGAAAGGAGTGACTATGACTCTCATATGACACACAACTAGTGTCGTATCGCTTCTGGCAGACGCCACAGTAACAAGAAACGTGAAACTGGCTGCGAAATTAGGACGAGGAGCTATGACGCACTCAAGGTAGCTGGTGCAGCATCACCTGGAGGACTGCATCAGTAAAGGCTAGTAATCCCTGGCAGGCATAACAGTGACTCACTTAAGATACACAACTAGTGACATATCGGTTCTGGCAGCCTGGCCACTATAACAAAATATATGATTCTGGGTGAGCAACTGTGACGAGTAACTATGACTCTCGTAATAGGCAAATGACTCAATACCTGGAGTATTGACTCAGATAATTCGAGGAACGCCTTGCAATAGTAACAATGACTTTCTTACGGTTCACAACTGGTGACAAATCCGTTCTGGCAGTCTGGCACCAGTAACAAAAATGAGACACTGAGTGAGCAACTGGGATGGGTAACTATGACTCTCTTAAGGTAGCCAATGATCGTCACCAGGAATATTGAGTCAGGAAACTCGAGTAACACTTGGCTATAGTAACGATGACTTTCGTAGATTACACAACCTGTGACATATCGGTGCTGGCAGACTGGCCACAGTAACAAGAAACGTGAAACTGGCTGCGAAATTAGGACGAGGAGCTATGACGCACTCAAGGTAGCTAGTGCAGCGTGACCTGGAGGACTGCATCAGTAAAGGCTAGTAATCCCTGGCAGGCATAACGGTGACTCACTTAAGATACACAACTAGTGACATATCGGTTCTGGCAGACTGGCCACAGTAACAAAATATATGAATCTGGGTGAGCAACTGTGACGAGTAACTATGACTCTCGTAATAGGCCAATGACTCAATACCTGGAGTATTGACTCAGATAACTCGAGGAACGCCTTGCAATAGTAACAATGACTTTCTTACGGTTCACAACTGGTGACAAATCCGTTCTGGCAGTCTGGCACCAGTAACAAAAATGAGACACAGCGTGAGCAACTGGGATGGGTAACTATGACTCTCTTAAGGTAGCCAATGATAGTCACCAGGAATATTGAATCAGGAATTTCGAGTAACCCTTGGTTATAGAACGATGACTTTCGTAGATTACACAACCTGTGACATATCGATGCTGGCAGACTGGCCACAGTTACAATGTATTTTAATTTGGGAGGTCAACCGACAGGAATATCTATTACCCTTCTGAGGCAACCGACGATTCGTCACCAGGTGGAGTACACTCTGAAAGGAGTGACTATGACTCTCATATGACACACAACTAGTGTCGTATCGCTTCTGGCAGACGCCACAGTAACAAGAAACGTGAAACTGGCTGCGAAATTAGGACGAGGATCTATGACGCACTCAAGGTAGCTAGTGCAGCGTCACCTGGAGGACTGCATCAGTAAAGGCTAGTAATCCCTGGCAGGCATAACGGTGACTCACTTAAGATACACAACTAGTGACATATCGGTTCTGGCAGACTGGCCACAGTAACAAAATATATGAATCTGGGTGAGCAACTGTGACGAGTAACTATGACTCTCGTAATAGGCCAATGACTCAATACCTGGAGTATTGACTCAGATAACTCGAGGAACGCCTTGCAATAGTAACAATGACTTTCTTACGGTTCACAACTGGTGACAAATCCGTTCTGGCAGTCTGGCACCAGTAACAAAAATGAGACACAGCGTGAGCAACTGGGATGGGTAACTATGACTCTCTTAAGGTAGTCAATGATCGTCACCATTAATATTGAATCAGGAATATCGAGTAACCCTTGGTTATAGAACGATGACTTTCGTAGATTACACAACCTGTGACATATCGATGCTGGCAGACTGGCCACAGTTACAATGTATTTTAATTTGGGTGGTCAACCGACAGGAATATCTATTACCCTTCTGAGGTAACCGACGATTCGTCACCAGGTGGAGTACACTCTGAAAGGAGTGACTATGACTCTCATATGACACACAACTAGTGTCGTATCGCTTCTGGCAGACGCCACAGTAACAAGAAACGTGAAACTGGCTGCGAAATTAGGACGAGGAGCTATGACGCACTCAAGGTAGCTGGTGCAGCATCACCTGGAGGACTGCATCAGTAAAGGCTAGTAATCCCTGGCAGGCATAACAGTGACTCACTTAAGATACACAACTAGTGACATATCGGTTCTGGCAGACTGGCCACTATAACAAAATATATGAATCTGGGTGAGCAACTGTGACGAGTAACTATGACTCTCGTAATAGGCCAATGACTCAATACCAGGAGTATTGACTCAGATAACTCGAGGAACGCCTTGCAATAGTAACAATGACTTTCTTACGGTTCACAACTGGTGACAAATCCGTTCTGGCAGTCTGGCACCAGTAACAAAAATGAGACACTGAGTGAGCAACTGGGATGGGTAACTATGACTCTCTTAAGGTAGCCAATGATCGTCACCAGGAATATTGAGTCAGGAAACTCGAGTAACCCTTGGCTATAGTAACGATGACTTTCGTAGATTACACAACCTGTGACATATCGGTGCTGGCAGACTGGCCACAGTAACAAGAAACGTGAAACTGGCTGCGAAATTAGGACGAGGAGCTATGACGCACTCAAGGTAGCTAGTGCAGCGTGACCTGGAGGACTGCATCAGTAAAGGCTAGTAATCCCTGGCAGGCATAACGGTGACTCACTTAAGATACACAACTAGTGACATATCGGTTCTGGCAGACTGGCCACAGTAACAAAATATATGAATCTGGGTGAGCAACTGTGACGAGTAACTATGACTCTCGTAATAGGCCAATGACTCAATACCTGGAGTATTGACTCAGATAACTCGAGGAACGCCTTGCAATAGTAACAATGACTTTCTTGCGGTTCACAACTGGTGACAAATCCGTTCTGGCAGTCTGGCACCAGTAACAAAAATGAGACACAGCGTGAGCAACTGGGATGGGTAACTATGACTCTCTTAAGGTAGCCAATGATCGTCACCAGGAATATTGAATCAGGAATTTCGAGTAACCCTTGGTTATAGAACGATGACTTTCGTAGATTACACAACCTGTGACATATCGATGCTGGCAGACTGGCAACAGTTACAATGTATTTTAATTTGGGTGGTCAACCCTCAGGAATATCTATTACCCTTCTGAGGCAACCGACGATTCGTCACCAGGTGGAGTACACTCTGAAAGGAGTGACTATGACTCTCATATGACACACAACTAGTGTCGTATCGCTTCTGGCAGACGCCACAGTAACAAGAAACGTGAAACTGGCTGCGAAACTAGGACGAGGATCTATGACGCACTCAAGGTAGCTAGTGCAGCGTCACCTGGAGGACTGCATCAGTAAAGGCTAGTAATCCCTGGCAGGCATAACGGTGACTCACTTAAGATACACAACTAGTGACATATCGGTTCTGGCAGACTGGCCACAGTAACAAAATATATGAATCTGGGTGAGCAACTGTGACGAGTAACTATGACTCTCGTAATAGGCCAATGACTCAATACCTGGAGTATTGACTCAGATAACTCGAGGAACGCCTTGCAATAGTAACAATGACTTTCTTACGGTTCACAACTGGTGACATATCCGTTCTGGCAGTCTGGCACCAGTAACAAAAATGAGACACTGAGTGAGCAACTGGGATGGGTAACTATGACTCTCTTAAGGTAGCCAATGATCGTCACCAGGAATATTGAGTCAGGAAACTCGAGTAACCCTTGGCTATAGTAACGATGACTTTCGTAGATTACACAACCTGTGACATATCGGTGCTGGCAGACTGGCCACAATATCAAGAAACGTGAAACTGGCTGCGAAATTAGGACGAGGAGCTATGACGCACTCAAGGTAGCTAGTGCAGCGTCACCTGGAGGACTGCATCAGTAAAGGCTAGTAATCACTGGCTGGCATTACGATGACTCACTTAAGATACACAACTAGTGTCATATCGGTTCTGGCAGACTGGCCACAGTAACAAAATATATGAATCTGGGTGAGCAACTGTGACGAGTAACTATGACTCTCGTAATAGGCCAATGACTCAATACCTGGAGTATTGACTCAGATAACTCGAGGAACGCCTTGCAATAGTAACAATGACTTTCTTACGGTTCACAACTGGTGACAAATCCGTTCTGGCAGTCTGGCACCAGTAACAAAAATGAGACACAGCGTGAGCAACTGGGATGGGTAACTATGACTCTCTTAAGGTAGCCAATGATCGTCACCATTAATATTGAATCAGGAATATCGAGTAACCCTTGGTTATAGAACGATGACTTTCGTAGATTACACAACCTGTGACATATCGATGCTGGCAGACTGGCCACAGTTACAATGTATTTTAATTTGGGTGGTCAACCGACAGGAATATCTATTACCCTTCTGAGGTAACCGACGATTCGTCACCAGGTGGAGTACACTCTGAAAGGAGTGACTATGACTCTCATATGACACACAACTAGTGTCGTATCGCTTCTGGCAGACGCCACAGTAACAAGAAACGTGAAACTGGCTGCGAAATTAGGACGAGGAGCTATGACGCACTCAAGGTAGCTGGTGCAGCATCACCTGGAGGACTGCATCAGTAAAGGCTAGTAATCCCTGGCAGGCATAACGGTGACTCACTTAAGATACACAACTAGTGACATATCGGTTCTGGCAGCCTGGCCACTATAACAAAATATATGATTCTGGGTGAGCAACTGTGACGAGTAACTATGACTCTCGTAATAGGCCAATGACTCAATACCTGGAGTATTGACTCAGATAATTCGAGGAACGCCTTGCAATAGTAACAATGACTTTCTTACGGTTCACAACTGGTGACAAATCCGTTCTGGCAGTCTGGCACCAGTAACAAAAATGAGACATTGAGTGAGGAACTGGGATGGGTAACTATGACTCTCTTAAGGTAGCCAATGATCGTCACCAGGAATATTGAGTCAGGAAACTCGAGTAACCCTTGGCTATAGTAACGATGACTTTCGTAGATTACACAACCTGTGACATATCGGTGCTGGCAGACTGGCCACAGTAACAAGAAACGTGAAACTGGCTGCGAAATTAGGACGAGGAGCTATGACGCACTCAAGGTAGCTAGTGCAGCGTCACCTGGAGGACTGCATCAGTAAAGGCTAGTAATCACTGGCTGGCATTACGATGACTCACTTAAGATACACAACTAGTGTCATATCGGTTCTGGCAGACTGGCCACAGTAACAAAATATATGAATCTGGGTGAGCAAGTGTGACGAGTAACTATGACTCTCGTAATAGGCCAATGACTCAATACCTGGAGTATTGACTCAGATAACTCGAGGAACGCCTTGCAATAGTAACAATGACTTTCTTACGGTTCACAACTGGTGACAAATCCGTTCTGGCAGTCTGGCACCAGTAACAAAAATGAGACACAGCGTGAGCAACTGGGATGGGTAACTATGACTCTCTTAAGGTAGCCAATGATCGTCACCATTAATATTGAATCAGGAATATCGAGTAACCCTTGGTTATAGAACGATGACTTTCGTAGATTACACAACCTGTGACATATCGATGCTGGCAGACTGGCCACAGTTACAATGTATTTTAATTTGGGTGGTCAACCGACAGGAATATCTATTACCCTTCTGAGGTAACCGACGATTCGTCACCAGGTGGAGTACACTCTGAAAGGAGTGACTATGACTCTCATATGACACACAACTAGTGTCGTATCGCTTCTGGCAGACGCCACAGTAACAAGAAACGTGAAACTGGCTGCGAAATTAGGACGAGGAGCTATGACGCACTCAAGGTAGCTGGTGCAGCATCACCTGGAGGACTGCATCAGTAAAGGCTAGTAATCCCTGGCAGGCATAACGGTGACTCACTTAAGATACACAACTAGTGACATATCGGTTCTGGCAGCCTGGCCACTATAACAAAATATATGATTCTGGGTGAGCAACTGTGACGAGTAACTATGACTCTCGTAATAGGCCAATGACTCAATACCTGGAGTATTGACTCAGATAATTCGAGGAACGCCTTGCAATAGTAACAATGACTTTCTTACGGTTCACAACTGGTGACAAATCCGTTCTGGCAGTCTGGCACCAGTAACAAAAATGAGACACTGAGTGAGCAACTGGGATGGGTAACTATGACTCTCTTAAGGTAGCCAATGATCGTCACCAGGAATATTGAGTCAGGAAACTCGAGTAACCCTTGGCTATAGTAACGATGACTTTCGTAGATTACACAACCTGTGACATATCGGTGCTGGCAGACTGGCCACAGTAACAAGAAACGTGAAACTGGCTGCGAAATTAGGACGAGGAGCTATGACGCACTCAAGGTAGCTAGTGCAGCGTGACCTGGAGGACTGCATCAGAATAGGCTAGTAATCCCTGGCAGGCATAACGGTGACTGACTTAAGATACACAACTAGTGACATATCGGTTCTGGCAGACTGGCCACAGTAACAAAATATATGAATCTGGGTGAGCAACTGTGACGAGTAACTATGACTCTCGTAATAGGCCAATGACTCAATACCTGGAGTATTGACTCAGATAACTCGAGGAACGCCTTGCAATAGTAACAATGACTTTCTTACGGTTCACAACTGGTGACAAATCCGTTCTGGCAGTCTGGCACCAGTAACAAAAATGAGACACTGAGTGAGCAACTGGGATGGGTAACTATGACTCTCTTAAGGTAGCCAATGATCGTCACCAGGAATATTGAATCAGGAATTTCGAGTAACCCTTGGTTATAGAACGATGACTTTCGTAGATTACACAACCTGTGACATATCGATGCTGGCAGACTGGCCACAGTTACAATGTATTTTAATTTGGGTGGTCAACCGACAGGAATATCTATTACCCTTCTGAGGCAACCGACGATTCGTCACCAGGTGGAGTACACTCTGAAAGGAGTGACTATGACTCTCATATGACACACAACTAGTGTCGTATCGCTTCTGGCAGACGCCACAGTAACAAGAAACGTGAAACTGGCTGCGAAACTAGGACGAGGATCTATGACGCACTCAAGGTAGCTAGTGCAGCGTCACCTGGAGGACTGCATCAGTAAAGGCTAGTAATCCCTGGCAGGCATAACGGTGACTCACTTAAGATACACAACTAGTGACATATCGGTTCTGGCAGACTGGCCACAGTAACATAATATATGAATCTGGGTGAGCAACTGTGACGAGTAACTATGACTCTCGTAATAGGCCAATGACTCAATACCTGGAGTATTGACTCAGATAACTCGAGGAACGCCTTGCAATAGTAACAATGACTTTCTTACGGTTCACAACTGGTGACAAATCCGTTCTGGCAGTCTGGCACCAGTAACAAAAATGAGACACTGAGTGAGCAACTGGGATGGGTAACTATGACTCTCTTAAGGTAGCCAATGATCGTCACCAGGAATATTGAGTCAGTAAACTCGAGTAAACCTTGGCTATAGTAACGATGACTTTCGTAGATTACACAACCTGTGACATATCGGTGCTGGCAGACTGGCCACAGTAACAAGAAACGTGAAACTGGCTGCGAAATTAGGACGAGGAGCTATGACGCACTCAAGGTAGCTAGTGCAGCGTGACCTGGAGGACTGCATCAGTAAAGGCTAGTAATCCCTGGCAGGCATAACGGTGACTCACTTAAGATACACAACTAGTGACATATCGGTTCTGGCAGACTGGCCACAGTAACAAAATATATGAATCTGGGTGAGCAACTGTGACGAGTAACTATGACTCTCGTAATAGGCCAATGACTCAATACCTGGAGTATTGACTCAGATAACTCGAGGAACGCCTTGCAATAGTAACAATGACTTTCTTACGGTTCACAACTGGTGACAAATCCGTTCTGGCAGTCTGGCACCAGTAACAAAAATGAGACACAGCGTGAGCAACTGGGATGGGTAACTATGACTCTCTTAAGGTAGCCAATGATCGTCACCATTAATATTGAATCAGGAATATCGAGTAACCCTTGGTTATAGAACGATGACTTTCGTAGATTACACAACCTGTGACATATCGATGCTGGCAGACTGGCCACAGTTACAATGTATTTTAATTTGGGTGGTCAACCGACAGGAATATCTATTACCCTTCTGAGGTAACCGACGATTCGTCACCAGGTGGAGTACACTCTGAAAGGAGTGACTATGACTCTCATATGACACACAACTAGTGTCGTATCGCTTCTGGCAGACGCCACAGTAACAAGAAACGTGAAACTGGCTGCGAAATTAGGACGAGGAGCTATGACGCACTCAAGGTAGCTGGTGCAGCATCACCTGGAGGACTGCATCAGTAAAGGCTAGTAATCCCTGGCAGGCATAACGGTGACTCACTTAAGATACACAACTAGTGACATATCGGTTCTGGCAGCCTGGCCACTATAACAAAATATATGATTCTGGGTGAGCAACTGTGACGAGTAACTATTACTCTCGTAATAGGCCAATGACTCAATACCTGGAGTATTGACTCAGATAATTCGAGGAACGCCTTGCAATAGTAACAATGACTTTCTTACGGTTCACAACTGGTGACAAATCCGTTCTGGCAGTCTGGCACCAGTAACAAAAATGAGACACTGAGTGAGCAACTGGGATGGGTAACTATGACTCTCTTAAGGTAGCCAATGATCGTCACCAGGAATATTGAGTCAGGAAACTCGAGTAACCCTTGGCTATAGTAACGATGACTTTCGTAGATTACACAACCTGTGACATATCGGTGCTGGCAGACTGGCCACAGTAACAAGAAACGTGAAACTGGCTGCGAAATTAGGACGAGGAGCTATGACGCACTCAAGGTAGCTAGTGCAGCGTGACCTGGAGGACTGCATCAGAATAGGCTAGTAATCCCTGGCAGGCATAACGGTGACTGACTTAAGATACACAACTAGTGACATATCGGTTCTGGCAGACTGGCCACAGTAACAAAATATATGAATCTGGGTGAGCAACTGTGACGAGTAACTATGACTCTCGTAATAGGCCAATGACTCAATACCTGGAGTATTGACTCAGATAACTCGAGGAACGCCTTGCAATAGTAACAATGACTTTCTTACGGTTCACAACTGGTGACAAATCCGTTCTGGCAGTCTGGCACCAGTAACAAAAATGAGACACTGAGTGAGCAACTGGGATGGGTAACTATGACTCTCTTAAGGTAGCCAATGATCGTCACCAGGAATATTGAATCAGGAATTTCGAGTAACCCTTGGTTATAGAACGATGACTTTCGTAGATTACACAACCTGTGACATATCGATGCTGGCAGACTGGCCACAGTTACAATGTATTTTAATTTGGGTGGTCAACCGACAGGAATATCTATTACCCTTCTGAGGCAACCGACGATTCGTCACCAGGTGGAGTACACTCTGAAAGGAGTGACTATGACTCTCATATGACACACAACTAGTGTCGTATCGCTTCTGGCAGACGCCACAGTAACAAGAAACGTGAAACTGGCTGCGAAACTAGGACGAGGATCTATGACGCACTCAAGGTAGCTAGTGCAGCGTCACCTGGAGGACTGCATCAGTAAAGGCTAGTAATCCCTGGCAGGCATAACGGTGACTCACTTAAGATACACAACTAGTGACATATCGGTTCTGGCAGACTGGCCACAGTAACATAATATATGAATCTGGGTGAGCAACTGTGACGAGTAACTATGACTCTCGTAATAGGCCAATGACTCAATACCTGGAGTATTGACTCAGATAACTCGAGGAACGCCTTGCAATAGTAACAATGACTTTCTTACGGTTCACAACTGGTGACAAATCCGTTCTGGCAGTCTGGCACCAGTAACAAAAATGAGACACTGAGTGAGCAACTGGGATGGGTAACTATGACTCTCTTAAGGTAGCCAATGATCGTCACCAGGAATATTGAGTCAGTAAACTCGAGTAAACCTTGGCTATAGTAACGATGACTTTCGTAGATTACACAACCTGTGACATATCGGTGCTGGCAGACTGGCCACAGTAACAAGAAACGTGAAACTGGCTGCGAAATTAGGACGAGGAGCTATGACGCACTCAAGGTAGCTAGTGCAGCGTGACCTGGAGGACAGCATCAGTAAAGGCTAGTAATCCCTGGCAGGCATAACGGTGACTCACTTAAGATACACAACTAGTGACATATCGGTTCTGGCAGACTGGCCACAGTAACAAAATATATGAATCTGGGTGAGCAACTGTGACGAGTAACTATGACTCTCGTAATAGGCCAATGACTCAATACCTGGAGTATTGACTCAGATAACTCGAGGAACGCCTTGCAATAGTAACAATGACTTTCTTACGGTTCACAACTGGTGACAAATCCGTTATGGCAGTCTGGCACCAGTAACAAAAATGAGACACTGAGTGAACAACTGGGATGGGTAACTATGACTCTCTTAAGGTAGCCAATGATCGTCACCAGGAATATTGAATCAGGAATTTCGAGTAACCCTTGGTTATAGAACGATGACTTTCGTAGATTACACAACCTGTGACATATCGATGCTGGCAGACTGGCCACAGTTACAATGTATTTTAATTTGGGTGGTCAACCGACAGGAATATCTATTACCCTTCTGAGGCAACCGACGATTCGTCACCAGGTGGAGTACACTCTGAAAGGAGTGACTATGACTCTCATATGACACACAACTAGTGTCGTATCGCTTCTGGCAGACGCCACAGTAACAAGAAACGTGAAACTGGCTGCGAAACTAGGACGAGGATCTATGACGCACTCAAGGTAGCTAGTGCAGCGTCACCTGGAGGACTGCATCAGTAAAGGCTAGTAATCCCTGGCAGGCATAACGGTGACTCACTTAAGATACACAACTAGTGACATATCGGTTCTGGCAGACTGGCCACAGTAACAAAATATATGAATCTGGGTGAGCAACTGTGACGAGTAACTATGACTCTCGTAATAGGCCAATGACTCAATACCTGGAGTATTGACTCAGATAACTCGAGGAACGCCTTGCAATAGTAACAATGACTTTCTTACGGTTCACAACTGGTGACAAATCCGTTCTGGCAGTCTGGCACCAGTAACAAAAATGAGACACTAAGTGAGCAACTGGGATGGGTAACTATGACTCTTTAAGGTAGCCAATGATCGTCACCAGGAATATTGAGTCAGGAAACTCGAGTAACCCTTGGCTATAGTAACGATGACTTTCGTAGATTACACAACCTGTGACATATCGGTGCTGGCAGACTGGCCACAGTATCAAGAAACGTGAAACTGGCTGCGAAATTAGGACGAGGAGCTATGACGCACTCAAGGTAGCTAGTGCAGCGTCACCTGGAGGACAGCATCAGTAAAGGCTAGTAATCACTGGCTGGCATTACGATGACTCACTTAAGAGACACAACTAGTGTCATATCGGTTCTGGCAGACTGGCCACAGTAACAAAATATATGAATCTGGGTGAGCAACTGTGACGAGTAACTATGACTCTCGTAATAGGCCAATGACTCAATACCTGGAGTATTGACTCAGATAACTCGAGGAACGCCTTGCAATAGTAACAATGACTTTCTTACGGTTCACAACTGGTGACAAATCCGTTCTGGCAGTCTGGCACCAGTAACAAAAATGAGACACAGCGTGAGCAACTGGGATGGGTAACTATGACTCTCTTAAGGTAGCCAATGTTCGTCACCATTAATATTGAATCAGGAATATCGAGTAAAACTTGGTTATAGAACGATGACTTTCGTAGATTATACAACCTGTGACATATCGATGCTGGCAGACTGGCCACAGTTACAATGTATTTTAATTTGGGTGGTCAACCGACAGGAATATCTATTACCCTTCTGAGGTAACCGACGATTCGTCACCAGGTGGAGTACACTCTGAAAGGAGTGACTATGACTCTCATATGACACACAACTAGTGTCGTATCGCTTCTGGCAGACGCCACAGTAACAAGAAACGTGAAACTGGCTGCGAAATTAGGACGAGGAGCTATGACGCACTCAAGGTAGCTGGTGCAGCATCACCTGGAGGACTGCATCAGTAAAGGCTAGTAATCCCTGGCAGGCATAACGGTGACTCACTTAAGATACACAACTAGTGACATATCGGTTCTGGCAGCCTGGCCACTATAACAAAATATATGATTCTGGGTGAGCAACTGTGACGAGTAACTATGACTCTCGTAATAGGCCAATGACTCAATACCTGGAGTATTGACTCAGATAATTCGAGGAACGCCTTGCAATAGTAACAATGACTTTCTTACGGTTCACAACTGGTGACAAATCCGTTCTGGCAGTCTGGCACCAGTAACAAAAATGAGACACTGAGTGAGCAACTGGGATGGGTAACTATGACTCTCTTAAGGTAGCCAATGATCGTCACCAGGAATATTGAGTCAGGAAACTCGAGTAACCCTTGGCTATAGTAACGATGACTTTCGTAGATTACACAACCTGTGACATATCGGTGCTGGCAGACTGGCCACAGTAACAAGAAACGTGAAACTGGCTGCGAAATTAGGACGAGGAGCTATGACGCACTCAAGGTAGCTAGTGCAGCGTGACCTGGAGGACTGCATCAGAATAGGCTAGTAATCCCTGGCAGGCATAACGGTGACTCACTTAAGATACACAACTAGTGACATATCGGTTCTGGCAGACTAGCCACAGTAACAAAATATATGAATCTGGGTGAGCAACTGTGACGAGTAACTATGACTCTCGTAATAGGCAATGACTCAATACCTGGAGTATTGACTCAGATAACTCGAGGAACGCCTTGCAATAGTAACAATGACTTTCTTACGGTTCACAACTGGTGACAAATCCGTTCTGGCAGTCTGGCACCAGTAACAAAAACGAGACACTGAGTGAGCAACTGGGATGGGTAACTATGACTCTCTTAAGGTAGCCAATGATCGTCACCAGGAATATTGAATCAGGAATTTCGAGTAACCCTTGGTTATAGAACGATGACTTTCGTAGATTACACAACCTGTGACATATCGATGCTGGCAGACTGGCCACAGTTACAATGTATTTTAATTTGGGTGGTCAACCGACAGGAATATCTATTACCCTTCTGAGGCAACCGACGATTCGTCACCAGGTGGAGTACACTCTGAAAGGAGTGACTATGACTCTCATATGACACACAACTAGTGTCGTATCGCTTCTGGCAGACGCCACAGTAACAAGAAACGTGAAACTGGCTGCGAAACTAGGACGAGGATCTATGACGCACTCAAGGTAGCTAGTGCAGCGTCACCTGGAGGACTGCATCAGTAAAGGCTAGTAATCCCTGGCAGGCATAACGGTGACTCACTTAAGATACACAACTAGTGACATATCGGTTCTGGCAGACTGGCCACAGTAACATAATATATGAATCTGGGTGAGCAACTGTGACGAGTAACTATGACTCTCGTAATAGGCCAATGACTCAATACCTGGAGTATTGACTCAGATAACTCGAGGAACGCCTTGCAATAGTAACAATGACTTTCTTACGGTTCACAACTGGTGACAAATCCGTTCTGGCAGTCTGGCACCAGTAACAAAAATGAGACACTGAGTGAGCAACTGGGATGGGTAACTATGACTCTCTTAAGGTAGCCAATGATCGTCACCAGGAATATTGAGTCAGTAAACTCGAGTAAACCTTGGCTATAGTAACGATGACTTTCGTAGATTACACAACCTGTGACATATCGGTGCTGGCAGACTGGCCACAGTAACAAGAAACGTGAAACTGGCTGCGAAATTAGGACGAGGAGCTATGACGCACTCAAGGTAGCTAGTGCAGCGTGACCTGGAGGACTGCATCAGTAAAGGCTAGTAATCCCTGGCAGGCATAACGGTGACTCACTTAAGATACACAACTAGTGACATATCGGTTCTGGCAGACTGGCCACAGTAACAAAATATATGAATCTGGGTGAGCAACTGTGACGAGTAACTATGACTCTCGTAATAGGCCAATGACTCAATACCTGGAGTATTGACTCAGATAACTCGAGGAACGCCTTGCAATAGTAACAATGACTTTCTTACGGTTCACAACTGGTGACAAATCCGTTCTGGCAGTCTGGCACCAGTAACAAAAATGAGACACAGCGTGAGCAACTGGGATGGGTAACTATGACTCTCTTAAGGTAGCCAATGATCGTCACCATTAATATTGAATCAGGAATATCGAGTAACCCTTGGTTATAGAACGATGACTTTCGTAGATTACACAACCTGTGACATATCGATGCTGGCAGACTGGCCACAGTTACAATGTATTTTAATTTGGGTGGTCAACCGACAGGAATATCTATTACCCTTCTGAGGTAACCGACGATTCGTCACCAGGTGGAGTACACTCTGAAAGGAGTGACTATGACTCTCATATGACACACAACTAGTGTCGTATCGCTTCTGGCAGACGCCACAGTAACAAGAAACGTGAAACTGGCTGCGAAATTAGGACGAGGAGCTATGACGCACTCAAGGTAGCTGGTGCAGCATCACCTGGAGGACTGCATCAGTAAAGGCTAGTAATCCCTGGCAGGCATAACGGTGACTCACTTAAGATACACAACTAGTGACATATCGGTTCTGGCAGCCTGGCCACTATAACAAAATATATGATTCTGGGTGAGCAACTGTGACGAGTAACTATGACTCTCGTAATAGGCCAATGACTCAATACCTGGAGTATTGACTCAGATAATTCGAGGAACGCCTTGCAATAGTAACAATGACTTTCTTACGGTTCACAACTGGTGACAAATCCGTTCTGGCAGTCTGGCACCAGTAACAAAAATGAGACACTGAGTGAGCAACTGGGATGGGTAACTATGACTCTCTTAAGGTAGCCAATGATCGTCACCAGGAATATTGAGTCAGGAAACTCGAGTAACCCTTGGCTATAGTAACGATGACTTTCGTAGATTACATAACCTGTGACATATCGGTGCTGGCAGACTGGCCACAGTAACAAGAAACGTGAAACTGGCTGCGAAATTAGGACGAGGAGCTATGACGCACTCAAGGTAGCTAGTGCAGCGTGACCTGGAGGACTGCATCAGTAAAGGCTAGTAATCCCTGGCAGGCATAACGGTGACTCACTTAAGATACACAACTAGTGACATATCGGTTCTGGCAGACTGGCCACAGTAACAAAATATATGAATCTGGGTGAGCAACTGTGACGAGTAACTATGACTCTCGTAATAGGCCAATGACTCAATACCTGGAGTATTGACTCAGATAACTCGAGGAACGCCTTGCAATAGTAACAATGACTTTCTTACGGTTCACAACTGGTGACAAATCCGTTCTGGCAGTCTGGCACCAGTAACAAAAATGAGACACAGCGTGAGCAACTGGGATGGGTAACTATGACTCTCTTAAGGTAGCCAATGATCGTCACCATTAATATTGAATCAGGAATATCGAGTAACCCTTGGTTATAGAACGATGACTTTCGTAGATTACACAACCTGTGACATATCGATGCTGGCAGACTGGCCACAGTTACAATGTATTTTAATTTGGGTGGTCAACCGACAGGAATATCTATTACCCTTCTGAGGTAACCGACGATTCGTCACCAGGTGGAGTACACTCTGAAAGGAGTGACTATGACTCTCATATGACACACAACTAGTGTCGTATCGCTTCTGGCAGACGCCACAGTAACAAGAAACGTGAAACTGGCTGCGAAATTAGGACGAGGAGCTATGACGCACTCAAGGTAGCTGGTGCAGCATCACCTGGAGGACTGCATCAGTAAAGGCTAGTAATCCCTGGCAGGCATAACGGTGACTCACTTAAGATACACAACTAGTGACATATCGGTTCTGGCAGACTGGCCACAGTAACAAAATATATGAATCTGGGTGAGCAACTGTGACGAGTAACTATGACTCTCGTAATAGGCCAATGACTCAATACCTGGAGTATTGACTCAGATAACTCGAGGAACGCCTTGCAATAGTAACAATGACTTTCTTACGGTTCACAACTGGTGACAAATCCGTTCTGGCAGTCTGGCACCAGTAACAAAAATGAGACACTGAGTGAGCAACTGGGATGGGTAACTATGACTCTCTTAAGGTAGCCAATGATCGTCACCAGGAATATTGAATCAGGAATTTCGAGTAACCCTTGGTTATAGAACGATGACTTTCGTAGATTACACAACCTGTGACATATCGATGCTGGCAGACTGGCCACAGTTACAATGTATTTTAATTTGGGTGGTCAACCGACAGGAATATCTATTACCCTTCTGAGGCAACCGACGATTTGTCACCAGGTGGAGTACACTCTGAAAGGAGTGACTATGACTCTCATATGACACACAACTAGTGTCGTATCGCTTCTGGCAGACGCCACAGTAACAAGAAACGTGAAAATGGCTGCGAAACTAGGACGAGGATCTATGACGCACTCAAGGTAGCTAGTGCAGCGTGACCTGGAGGACTGCATCAGTAAAGGCTAGTAATCCCTGGCAGGCATAACGGTGACTCACTTAAGATACACAACTAGTGACATATCGGTTCTGGCAGACTGGCCACAGTAACAAAATATATGAATCTGGGTGAGCAACTGTGACGAGTAACTATGACTCTCGTAATAGGCCAATGACTCAATACCTGGAGTATTGACTCAGATAACTCGAGGAACGCCTTGCAATAGTAACAATGACTTTCTTACGGTTCACAACTGGTGACAAATCCGTTCTGGCAGTCTGGCACCAGTAACAAAAATGAGACACTGAGTGAGCAACTGGGATGGGTAACTATGACTCTCTTAAGGTAGCCAATGATCGTCACCAGGAATATTGAGTCAGGAAACTCGAGTAACCCTTGGCTATAGTAACGATGACTTTCGTAGATTACACAACCTGTGACATATCGGTGCTGGCAGACTGGCCACAGTATCAAGAAACGTGAAACTGGCTGCGAAATTAGGACGAGGAGCTATGACGCACTCAAGGTAGCTAGTGCAGCGTCACCTGGAGGACTGCATCAGTAAAGGCTAGTAATCCCTGGCAGGCATAACGGTGACTCACTTAAGATACACAACTAGTGACATATCGGTTCTGGCAGACTGGCCACAGTAACAAAATATATGAATCTGGGTGAGCAACTGTGACGAGTAACTATGACTCTCGTAATAGGCCAATGACTCAATACCTGGAGTATTGACTCAGATAACTCGAGGAACGCCTTGCAATAGTAACAATGACTTTCTTACGGTTCACAACTGGTGACAAATCCGTTCTGGCAGTCTGGCACCAGTAACAAAAATGAGACACTGAGTGAGCAACTGGGATGGGTAACTATGACTCTCTTAAGGTAGCCAATGATCGTCACCAGGAATATTGAGTCAGGAAACTCGAGTAACCCTTGGCTATAGTAACGATGACTTTCGTAGATTACACAACCTGTGACATATCGGTGCTGGCAGACTGGCCACAGTATCAAGAAACGTGAAACTGGCTGCGAAATTAGGACGAGGAGCTATGACGCACTCAAGGTAGCTAGTGCAGCGTCACCTGGAGGACTGCATCAGTAAAGGCTAGTAATCACTGGCTGGCATTACGATGACTCACTTAAGATACACAACTAGTGTCATATCGGTTCTGGCAGACTGGCCACAGTAACAAAATATATGAATCTGGGTGAGCAACTGTGACGAGTAACTATGACTCTCGTAATAGGCCAATGACTCAATACCTGGAGTATTGACTCAGATAACTCGAGGAACGCCTTGCAATAGTAACAATGACTTTCTTACGGTTCACAACTGGTGACAAATCCGTTCTGGCAGTCTGGCACCAGTAACAAAAATGAGACACTGAGTGAGCAACTGGGATGGGTAACTATGACTCTCTTAAGGTAGCCAATGATCGTCACCAGGAATATTGAGTCAGGAAACTCGAGTAACCCTTGGCTATAGTAACGATGACTTTCGTAGATTACACAACCTGTGACATATCGGTGCTGGCAGACTGGCCACAGTAACAAGAAACGTGAAACTGGCTGCGAAATTAGGACGAGGAGCTATGACGCACTCAAGGTAGCTAGTGCAGCGTGACCTGGAGGACTGCATCAGTAAAGGCTAGTAATCCCTGGCAGGCATAACGGTGACTCACTTAAGATACACAACTAGTGACATATCGGTTCTGGCAGACTGGCCACAGTAACAAAATATATGAATCTGGGTGAGCAACTGTGACGAGTAACTATGACTCTCGTAATAGGCCAATGACTCAATACCTGGAGTATTGACTCAGATAACTCGAGGAACGCCTTGCAATAGTAACAATGACTTTCTTACGGTTCACAACTGGTGACAAATCCGTTCTGGCAGTCTGGCACCAGTAACAAAAATGAGACACAGCGTGAGCAACTGGGATGGGTAACTATGACTCTCTTAAGGTAGCCAATGATCGTCACCAGGAATATTGAATCAGGAATTTCGAGTAACCCTTGGTTATAGAACGATGACTTTCGTAGATTACACAACCTGTGACATATCGATGCTGGCAGACTGGCCACAGTTACAACGTATTTTAATTTGGGTGGTCAACCGACAGGAATATCTATTACCCTTCTGAGGCAACCGACGATTCGTCACCAGGTGGAGTACACTCTGAAAGGAGTGACTATGACTCTCATATGACACACAACTAGCGTCGTATCGCTTCTGGCAGACGCCACAGTAACAAGAAACGTGAAACTGGCTGCGAAATTAGGACGAGGATCTATGACGCACTCAAGGTAGCTAGTGCAGCGTCACCTGGAGGACTGCATCAGTAAAGGCTAGTAATCCCTGGCAGGCATAACGGTGACTCACTTAAGATACACAACTAGTGACATATCGGTTCTGGCAGACTGGCCACAGTAACAAAATATATGAATCTGGGTGAGCAACTGTGACGAGTAACTATGACTCTCGTAATAGGCCAATGACTCAATACCTGGAGTATTGACTCAGATAACTCGAGGAACGCCTTGCAATAGTAACAATGACTTTCTTACGGTTCACAACTGGTGACAAATCCGTTCTGGCAGTCTGGCACCAGTAACAAAAATGAGACACTGAGTGAGCAACTGGGATGGGTAACTATGACTCTCTTAAGGTAGCCAATGATCGTCACCAGGAATATTGAGTCAGGAAACTCGAGTAACCCTTGGCTATAGTAACGATGACTTTCGTAGATTACACAACCTGTGACATATCGGTGCTGGCAGACTGGCCACAGTATCAAGAAACGTGAAACTGGCTGCGAAATTAGGACGAGGAGCTATGACGCACTCAAGGTAGCTAGTGCAGCGTCACCTGGAGGACTGCATCAGTAAAGGCTAGTAATCACTGGCTGGCATTACGATGACTCACTTAAGATACACAACTAGTGTCATATCGGTTCTGGCAGACTGGCCACAGTAACAAAATATATGAATCTGGGTGAGCAACTGTGACGAATAACTATGACTCTCGTAATAGGCCAATGACTCAATACCTGGAGTATTGACTCAGATAACTCGAGGAACGCCTTGCAATAGTAACAATGACTTTCTTACGGTTCACAACTGGTGACAAATCCGTTCTGGCAGTCTGGCACCAGTAACAAAAATGAGACACAGCGTGAGCAACTGGGATGGGTAACTATGACTCTCTTAAGGTAGCCAATGATCGTCACCATTAATATTGAATCAGGAATATCGAGTAACCCTTGGTTATAGAACGATGACTTTCGTAGATTACACAACCTGTGACATATCGATGCTGGCAGACTGGCCACAGTTACAATGTATTTTAATTTGGGTGGTCAACCGACAGGAATATCTATTACCCTTCTGAGGTAACCGACGATTCGTCACCAGGTGGAGTACACTCTGAAAGGAGTGACTATGACTCTCATATGACACACAACTAGTGTCGTATCGCTTCTGGCAGACGCCACAGTAACAAGAAACGTGAAACTGGCTGCGAAATTAGGACGAGGAGCTATGACGCACTCAAGGTAGCTGGTGCAGCATCACCTGGAGGACTGCATCAGTAAAGGCTAGTAATCCCTGGCAGGCATAACGGTGACTCACTTAAGATACACAACTAGTGACATATCGGTTCTGGCAGCCTGGCCACTATAACAAAATATATGATTCTGGGTGAGCAACTGTGACGAGTAACTATTACTCTCGTAATAGGCCAATGACTCAATACCTGGAGTATTGACTCAGATAATTCGAGGAACGCCTTGCAATAGTAACAATGACTTTCTTACGGTTCACAACTGGTGACAAATCCGTTCTGGCAGTCTGGCACCAGTAACAAAAATGAGACACTGAGTGAGCAACTGGGATGGGTAACTATGACTCTCTTAAGGTAGCCAATGATCGTCACCAGGAATATTGAGTCAGGAAACTCGAGTAACCCTTGGCTATAGTAACGATGACTTTCGTAGATTACACAACCTGTGACATATCGGTGCTGGCAGACTGGCCACAGTAACAAGAAACGTGAAACTGGCTGCGAAATTAGGACGAGGAGCTATGACGCACTCAAGGTAGCTAGTGCAGCGTGACCTGGAGGACTGCATCAGAATAGGCTAGTAATCCCTGGCAGGCATAACGGTGACTGACTTAAGATACACAACTAGTGACATATCGGTTCTGGCAGACTGGCCACAGTAACAAAATATATGAATCTGGGTGAGCAACTGTGACGAGTAACTATGACTCTCGTAATAGGCCAATGACTCAATACCTGGAGTATTGACTCAGATAACTCGAGGAACGCCTTGCAATAGTAACAATGACTTTCTTACGGTTCACAACTGGTGACAAATCCGTTCTGGCAGTCTGGCACCAGTAACAAAAATGAGACACTGAGTGAGCAACTGGGATGGGTAACTATGACTCTCTTAAGGTAGCCAATGATCGTCACCAGGAATATTGAATCAGGAATTTCGAGTAACCCTTGGTTATAGAACGATGACTTTCGTAGATTACACAACCTGTGACATATCGATGCTGGCAGACTGGCCACAGTTACAATGTATTTTAATTTGGGTGGTCAACCGACAGGAATATCTATTACCCTTCTGAGGCAACCGACGATTCGTCACCAGGTGGAGTACACTCTGAAAGGAGTGACTATGACTCTCATATGACACACAACTAGTGTCGTATCGCTTCTGGCAGACGCCACAGTAACAAGAAACGTGAAACTGGCTGCGAAACTAGGACGAGGATCTATGACGCACTCAAGGTAGCTAGTGCAGCGTCACCTGGAGGACTGCATCAGTAAAGGCTAGTAATCCCTGGCAGGCATAACGGTGACTCACTTAAGATACACAACTAGTGACATATCGGTTCTGGCAGACTGGCCACAGTAACAAAATATATGAATCTGGGTGAGCAACTGTGACGAGTAACTATGACTCTCGTAATAGGCCAATGACTCAATACCTGGAGTATTGACTCAGATAACTCGAGGAACGCCTTGCAATAGTAACAATGACTTTCTTACGGTTCACAACTGGTGACAAATCCGTTCTGGCAGTCTGGCACCAGTAACAAAAATGAGACACTGAGTGAGCAACTGGGATGGGTAACTATGACTCTCTTAAGGTAGCCAATGATCGTCACCAGGAATATTGAGTCAGGAAACTCGAGTAACCCTTGGCTATAGTAACGATGACTTTCGTAGATTACACAACCTGTGACATATCGGTGCTGGCAGACTGGCCACAGTATCAAGAAACGTGAAACTGGCTGCGAAATTAGGACGAGGAGCTATGACGCACTCAAGGTAGCTAGTGCAGCGTCACCTGGAGGACTGCATCAGTAAAGGCTAGTAATCACTGGCTGGCATTACGATGACTCACTTAAGATACACAACTAGTGTCATATCGGTTCTGGCAGACTGGCCACAGTAACAAAATATATGAATCTGGGTGAGCAACTGTGACGAGTAACTATGACTCTCGTAATAGGCCAATGACTCAATACCTGGAGTATTGACTCAGATAACTCGAGGAACGCCTTGCAATAGTAACAATGACTTTCTTACGGTTCACAACTGGTGACAAATCCGTTCTGGCAGTCTGGCACCAGTAACAAAAATGAGACACTGAGTGAGCAACTGGGATGGGTAACTATGACTCTCTTAAGGTAGCCAATGATCGTCACCAGGAATATTGAGTCAGGAAACTCGAGTAACCCTTGGCTATAGTAACGATGACTTTCGTAGATTACACAACCTGTGACATATCGGTGCTGGCAGACTGGCCACAGTAACAAGAAACGTGAAACTGGCTGCGAAATTAGGACGAGGAGCTATGACGCACTCAAGGTAGCTAGTGCAGCGTGACCTGGAGGACTGCATCAGTAAAGGCTAGTAATCCCTGGCAGGCATAACGGTGACTCACTTAAGATACACAACTAGTGACATATCGGTTCTGGCAGACTGGCCACAGTAACAAAATATATGAATCTGGGTGAGCAACTGTGACGAGTAACTATGACTCTCGTAATAGGCCAATGACTCAATACCTGGAGTATTGACTCAGATAACTCGAGGAACGCCTTGCAATAGTAACAATGACTTTCTTACGGTTCACAACTGGTGACAAATCCGTTCTGGCAGTCTGGCACCAGTAACAAAAATGAGACACTGAGTGAGCAACTGGGATGGGTAACTATGACTCTCTTAAGGTAGCCAATGATCGTCACCAGGAATATTGAATCAGGAATTTCGAGTAACCCTTGGTTATAGAACGATGACTTTCGTAGATTACACAACCTGTGACATATCGATGCTGGCAGACTGGCCACAGTTACAATGTATTTTAATTTGGGTGGTCAACCGACAGGAATATCTATTACCCTTCTGAGGCAACCGACGATTCGTCACCAGGTGGAGTACACTCTGAAAGGAGTGACTATGACTCTCATATGACACACAACTAGCGTCGTATCGCTTCTGGCAGACGCCACAGTAACAAGAAACGTGAAACTGGCTGCGAAATTAGGACGAGGATCTATGACGCACTCAAGGTAGCTAGTGCAGCGTCACCTGGAGGACTGCATCAGTAAAGGCTAGTAATCCCTGGCAGGCATAACGGTGACTCACTTAAGATACACAACTAGTGACATATCGGTTCTGGCAGACTGGCCACAGTAACAAAATATATGAATCTGGGTGAGCAACTGTGACGAGTAACTATGACTCTCGTAATAGGCCAATGACTCAATACCTGGAGTATTGACTCAGATAACTCGAGGAACGCCTTGCAATAGTAACAATGACTTTCTTACGGTTCACAACTGGTGACAAATCCGTTCTGGCAGTCTGGCACCAGTAACAAAAATGAGACACTGAGTGAGCAACTGGGATGGGTAACTATGACTCTCTTAAGGTAGCCAATGATCGTCACCAGGAATATTGAGTCAGGAAACTCGAGTAACCCTTGGCTATAGTAACGATGACTTTCGTAGATTACACAACCTGTGACATATCGGTGCTGGCAGACTGGCCACAGTATCAAGAAACGTGAAACTGGCTGCGAAATTAGGACGAGGAGCTATGACGCACTCAAGGTAGCTAGTGCAGCGTCACCTGGAGGACTGCATCAGTAAAGGCTAGTAATCACTGGCTGGCATTACGATGACTCACTTAAGATACACAACTAGTGTCATATCGGTTCTGGCAGACTGGCCACAGTAACAAAATATATGAATCTGGGTGAGCAACTGTGACGAGTAACTATGACTCTCGTAATAGGCCAATGACTCAATACCTGGAGTATTGACTCAGATAACTCGAGGAACGCCTTGCAATAGTAACAATGACTTTCTTACGGTTCACAACTGGTGACAAATCCGTTCTGGCAGTCTGGCACCAGTAACAAAAATGAGACACTGAGTGAGCAACTGGGATGGGTAACTATGACTCTCTTAAGGTAGCCAATGATCGTCACCAGGAATATTGAGTCAGGAAACTCGAGTAACCCTTGGCTATAGTAACGATGACTTTCGTAGATTACACAACCTGTGACATATCGGTGCTGGCAGACTGGCCACAGTAACAAGAAACGTGAAACTGGCTGCGAAATTAGGACGAGGAGCTATGACGCACTCAAGGTAGCTAGTGCAGCGTGACCTGGAGGACTGCATCAGTAAAGGCTAGTAATCCCTGGCAGGCATAACGGTGACTCACTTAAGATACACAACTAGTGACATATCGGTTCTGGCAGACTGGCCACAGTAACAAAATATATGAATCTGGGTGAGCAACTGTGACGAGTAACTGTGACTCTCGTAATAGGCCAATGACTCAATACCTGGAGTATTGACTCAGATAACTCGAGGAACGCCTTGCAATAGTAACAATGACTTTCTTACGGTTCACAACTGGTGACAAATCCGTTCTGGCAGTCTGGCACCAGTAACAAAAATGAGACACTGAGTGAGCAACTGGGATGGGTAACTATGACTCTCTTAAGGTAGCCAATGATCGTCACCAGGAATATTGAATCAGGAATTTCGAGTAACCCTTGGTTATAGAACGATGACTTTCGTAGATTACACAACCTGTGACATATCGATGCTGGCAGACTGGCCACAGTTACAATGTATTTTAATTTGGGTGGTCAACCGACAGGAATATCTATTACCCTTCTGAGGCAACCGACGATTCGTCACCAGGTGGAGTACACTCTGAAAGGAGTGACTATGACTCTCATATGACACACAACTAGCGTCGTATCGCTTCTGGCAGACGCCACAGTAACAAGAAACGTGAAACTGGCTGCGAAATTAGGACGAGGATCTATGACGCACTCAAGGTAGCTAGTGCAGCGTCACCTGGAGGACTGCATCAGTAAAGGCTAGTAATCCCTGGCAGGCATAACGGTGACTCACTTAAGATACACAACTAGTGACATATCGGTTCTGGCAGACTGGCCACAGTAACAAAATATATGAATCTGGGTGAGCAACTGTGACGAGTAACTATGACTCTCGTAATAGGCCAATGACTCAATACCTGGAGTATTGACTCAGATAACTCGAGGAACGCCTTGCAATAGTAACAATGACTTTCTTACGGTTCACAACTGGTGACAAATCCGTTCTGGCAGTCTGGCACCAGTAACAAAAATGAGACACTGAGTGAGCAACTGGGATGGGTAACTATGACTCTCTTAAGGTAGCCAATGATCGTCACCAGGAATATTGAGTCAGGAAACTCGAGTAACCCTTGGCTATAGTAACGATGACTTTCGTAGATTACACAACCTGTGACATATCGGTGCTGGCAGACTGGCCACAGTAACAAGAAACGTGAAACTGGCTGCGAAATTAGGACGAGGAGCTATGACGCACTCAAGGTAGCTAGTGCAGCGTCACCTGGAGGACTGCATCAGTAAAGGCTAGTAATCACTGGCTGGCATTACGATTACCCACTTAAGATACACAACTAGTGTCATATCGGTTCTGGCAGACTGGCCACAGTAACAAAATATATGAATCTGGGTGAGCAACTGTGACGAGTATCTATGACTCTCGTAATAGGCCAATGACTCAATACCTGGAGTATTGACTCAGATAACTCGAGCAACGCCTTGCAATAGTAACAATGACTTTCTTACGGTTCACAACTGGTGACAAATCCGTTCTGGCAGTCTGGCACCAGTAACAAAAATGAGACACAGCGTGAGCAACTGGGATGGGTAACTATGACTCTCTTAAGGTAGCCAATGATCGTCACCAGGAATATTGAATCAGGAATTTCGAGTAACCCTTGGTTATAGAACGATGACTTTCGTATATTACACAACCTGTGACATATCGATGCTGGCAGACTGGCCACAGTTACAATGTATTTTAATTTGGGTGGTCAACCGACAGGAATATCTATTACCCTTCTGAGGTAACCGACGATTCGTCACCAGGTGGAGTACACTCTGAAAGGAGTGACTATGACTCTCATATGACACACAACTAGTGTCGTATCGCTTCTGGCAGACGCCACAGTAACAAGAAACGTGAAACTGGCTGCGAAATTAGGACGAGGAGCTATGACGCACTCAAGGTAGCTGGTGCAGCATCACCTGGAGGACTGCATCAGTAAAGGCTAGTAATCCCTGGCAGGCATAACGGTGACTCACTTAAGATACACAACTGGTGACATATCGGTTCTGGCAGCCTGGCCACTATAACAAAATATATGATTCTGGGTGAGCAACTGTGACGAGTAACTATGACTCTCGTAATAGGCCAATGACTCAATACCTGGAGTATTGACTCAGATAATTCGAGGAACGCCTTGCAATAGTAACAATGACTTTCTTACGGTTCACAACTGGTGACAAATCCGTTCTGGCAGTCTGGCACCAGTAACAAAAATGAGACACTGAGTGAGCAACTGGGATGGGTAACTATGACTCTCTTAAGGTAGCCAATGATCGTCACCAGGAATATTGAGTCAGGAAACTCGAGTAACCCTTGGCTATAGTAACGATGACTTTCGTAGATTACACAACCTGTGACATATCGGTGCTGGCAGACTGGCCACAGTAACAAGAAACGTGAAACTGGCTGCGAAACTAGGACGAGGATCTATGACGCACTCAAGGTAGCTAGTGCAGCGTGACCTGGAGGACTGCATCAGTAAAGGCTAGTAATCCCTGGCAGGCATAACGGTGACTCACTTAAGATACACAACTAGTGACATATCGGTTCTGGCAGACTGGCCACAGTAACATAATATATGAATCTGGGTGAGCAACTGTGACGAGTAACTATGACTCTCGTAATAGGCCAATGACTCAATACCTGGAGTATTGACTCAGATAACTCGAGGAACGCCTTGCAATAGTAACAATGACTTTCTTACGGTTCACAACTGGTGACAAATCCGTTCTGGCAGTCTGGCACCAGTAACAAAAATGAGACACTGAGTGAGCAACTGGGATGGGTAACTATGACTCTCTTAAGGTAGCCAATGATCGTCACCAGGAATATTGAGTCAGGAAACTCGAGTAACCCTTGGCTATAGTAACGATGACTTTCGTAGATTACACAACCTGTGACATATCGGTGCTGGCAGACTGGCCACAGTATCAAGAAACGTGAAACTGGCTGCGAAATTAGGACGAGGAGCTATGACGCACTCAAGGTAGCTAGTGCAGCGTCACCTGGAGGACTGCATCAGTAAAGGCTAGTAATCACTGGCTGGCATTACGATGACTCACTTAAGATACACAACTAGTGTCATATCGGTTCTGGCAGACTGGCCACAGTAACAAAATATATGAATCTGGGTGAGCAACTGTGACGAGTAACTATGACTCTCGTAATAGGCCAATGACTCAATACCTGGAGTATTGACTCAGATAACTCGAGGAACGCCTTGCAATAGTAACAATGACTTTCTTACGGTTCACAACTAGTGACATATCCGTTCTGGCAGTCTGGCACCAGTAACAAAAATGAGACACTGAGTGAGCAACTGGGATGGGTAACTATGACTCTCTTAAGGTAGCCAATGATCGTCACCAGGAATATTGAATCAGGAATTTCGAGTAACCCTTGGTTATAGAACGATGACTTTCGTAGATTACACAACCTGTGACATATCGATGCTGGCAGACTGGCCACAGTTACAATGTATTTTAATTTGGGTGGTCAACCGACAGGAGTATCTATTACCCTTCTGAGGCAACCGACGATTCGTCACCAGGTGGAGTACACTCTGAAAGGAGTGACTATGACTCTCATATGACACACAACTAGTGTCGTATCGCTTCTGGCAGACGCCACAGTAACAAGAAACGTGAAACTGGCTGCGAAACTAGGACGAGGATCTATGACGCACTCAAGGTAGCTAGTGCAGCGTCACCTGGAGGACTGCATCAGTAAAGGCTAGTAATCCCTGGCAGGCATAACGGTGACTCACTTAAGATACACAACTAGTGACATATCGGTTCTGGCAGACTGGCCACAGTAACAAAATATATGAATCTGGGTGAGCAACTGTGACGAGTAACTATGACTCTCGTAATAGGCCAATGACTCAATACCTGGAGTATTGACTCAGATAACTCGAGGAACGCCTTGCAATAGTAACAATGACTTTCTTACGGTTCACAACTGGTGACAAATCCGTTCTGGCAGTCTGGCACCAGTAACAAAAATGAGACACTGAGTGAGCAACTGGGATGGGTAACTATGACTCTCTTAAGGTAGCCAATGATCGTCACCAGGAATATTGAGTCAGGAAACTCGAGTAACCCTTGGCTATAGTAACGATGACTTTCGTAGATTACACAACCTGTGACATATCGGTGCTGGCAGACTGGCCACAGTATCAAGAAACGTGAAACTGGCTGCGAAATTAGGACGAGGAGCTATGACGCACTCAAGGTAGCTAGTGCAGCGTCACCTGGAGGACTGCATCAGTAAAGGCTAGTAATCACTGGCTGGCATTACGATGACTCACTTAAGATACACAACTAGTGTCATATCGGTTCTGGCAGACTGGCCACAGTAACAAAATATATGAATCTGGGTGAGCAACTGTGACGAGTAACTATGACTCTCGTAATAGGCCAATGACTCAATACCTGGAGTATTGACTCAGATAACTCGAGGAACGCCTTGCAATAGTAACAATGACTTTCTTACGGTTCACAACTGGTGACAAATCCGTTCTGGCAGTCTGGCACCAGTAACAAAAATGAGACACTGAGTGAGCAACTGGGATGGGTAACTATGACTCTCTTAAGGTAGCCAATGATCGTCACCAGGAATATTGAGTCAGGAAACTCGAGTAACCCTTGGCTATAGTAACGATGACTTTCGTAGATTACACAACCTGTGACATATCGGTGCTGGCAGACTGGCCACAGTAACAAGAAACGTGAAACTGGCTGCGAAATTAGGACGAGGAGCTATGACGCACTCAAGGTAGCTAGTGCAGCGTGACCTGGAGGACTGCATCAGTAAAGGCTAGTAATCCCTGGCAGGCATAACGGTGACTCACTTAAGATACACAACTAGTGACATATCGGTTCTGGCAGACTGGCCACAGTAACAAAATATATGAATCTGGGTGAGCAACTGTGACGAGTAACTATGACTCTCGTAATAGGCCAATGACTCAATACCTGGAGTATTGACTCAGATAACTCGAGGAACGCCTTGCAATAGTAACAATGACTTTCTTACGGTTCACAACTGGTGACAAATCCGTTCTGGCAGTCTGGCACCAGTAACAAAAATGAGACACTGAGTGAGCAACTGGGATGGGTAACTATGACTCTCTTAAGGTAGCCAATGATCGTCACCAGGAATATTGAATCAGGAATTTCGAGTAACCCTTGGTTATAGAACGATGACTTTCGTAGATTACACAACCTGTGACATATCGATGCTGGCAGACTGGCCACAGTTACAATGTATTTTAATTTGGGTGGTCAACCGACAGGAATATCTATTACCCTTCTGAGGCAACCGACGATTCGTCACCAGGTGGAGTACACTCTGAAAGGAGTGACTATGACTCTCATATGACACACAACTAGCGTCGTATCGCTTCTGGCAGACGCCACAGTAACAAGAAACGTGAAACTGGCTGCGAAATTAGGACGAGGATCTATGACGCACTCAAGGTAGCTAGTGCAGCGTCACCTGGAGGACTGCATCAGTAAAGGCTAGTAATCCCTGGCAGGCATAACGGTGACTCACTTAAGATACACAACTAGTGACATATCGGTTCTGGCAGACTGGCCACAGTAACAAAATATATGAATCTGGGTGAGCAACTGTGACGAGTAACTATGACTCTCGTAATAGGCCAATGACTCAATACCTGGAGTATTGACTCAGATAACTCGAGGAACGCCTTGCAATAGTAACAATGACTTTCTTACGGTTCACAACTGGTGACAAATCCGTTCTGGCAGTCTGGCACCAGTAACAAAAATGAGACACTGAGTGAGCAACTGGGATGGGTAACTATGACTCTCTTAAGGTAGCCAATGATCGTCACCAGGAATATTGAGTCAGGAAACTCGAGTAACCCTTGGCTATAGTAACGATGACTTTCGTAGATTACACAACCTGTGACATATCGGTGCTGGCAGACTGGCCACAGTAACAAGAAACGTGAAACTGGCTGCGAAATTAGGACGAGGAGCTATGACGCACTCAAGGTAGCTAGTGCAGCGTCACCTGGAGGACTGCATCAGTAAAGGCTAGTAATCACTGGCTGGCATTACGATTACCCACTTAAGATACACAACTAGTGTCATATCGGTTCTGGCAGACTGGCCACAGTAACAAAATATATGAATCTGGGTGAGCAACTGTGACGAGTATCTATGACTCTCGTAATAGGCCAATGACTCAATACCTGGAGTATTGACTCAGATAACTCGAGCAACGCCTTGCAATAGTAACAATGACTTTCTTACGGTTCACAACTGGTGACAAATCCGTTCTGGCAGTCTGGCACCAGTAACAAAAATGAGACACAGCGTGAGCAACTGGGATGGGTAACTATGACTCTCTTAAGGTAGCCAATGATCGTCACCAGGAATATTGAATCAGGAATTTCGAGTAACCCTTGGTTATAGAACGATGACTTTCGTATATTACACAACCTGTGACATATCGATGCTGGCAGAATGGCCACAGTTACAATGTATTTTAATTTGGGTGGTCAACCGACAGGAATATCTATTACCCTTCTGAGGTAACCGACGATTCGTCACCAGGTGGAGTACACTCTGAAAGGAGTGACTATGACTCTCATATGACACACAACTAGTGTCGTATCGCTTCTGGCAGACGCCACAGTAACAAGAAACGTGAAACTGGCTGCGAAATTGGGACGAGGAGCTATGACGCACTCAAGGTAGCTGGTGCAGCATCACCTGGAGGACTGCATCAGTAAAGGCTAGTAATCCCTGGCAGGCATAACGGTGACTCACTTAAGATACACAACTGGTGACATATCGGTTCTGGCAGCCTGGCCACTATAACAAAATATATGATTCTGGGTGAGCAACTGTGACGAGTAACTATGACTCTCGTAATAGGCCAATGACTCAATACCTGGAGTATTGACTCAGATAATTCGAGGAACGCCTTGCAATAGTAACAATGACTTTCTTACGGTTCACAACTGGTGACAAATCCGTTCTGGCAGTCTGGCACCAGTAACAAAAATGAGACACTGAGTGAGCAACTGGGATGGGTAACTATGACTCTCTTAAGGTAGCCAATGATCGTCACCAGGAATATTGAGTCAGGAAACTCGAGTAACCCTTGGCTATAGTAACGATGACTTTCGTAGATTACACAACCTGTGACATATCGGTGCTGGCAGACTGGCCACAGTAACAAGAAACGTGAAACTGGCTGCGAAATTAGGACGAGGAGCTATGACGCACTCAAGGTAGCTAGTGCAGCGTCACCTGGAGGACTGCATCAGTAAAGGCTAGTAATCCCTGGCAGGCATAACGGTGACTCACTTAAGATACACAACTAGTGACATATCGGTTCTGGCAGACTGGCCACAGTAACAAAATATATGAATCTGGGTGAGCAACTGTGACGAGTAACTATGACTCTCGTAATAGGCCAATGACTCAATACCTGGAGTATTGACTCAGATAACTCGAGGAACGCCTTGCAATAGTAACAATGACTTTCTTACGGTTCACAACGGGTGACAAATCCGTTCTGGCAGTCTGGTACCAGTAACAAAGATGAGACACAGCGTGAGCAACTGGGATGGGTAACTATGACTCTCTTAAGGTAGCCAATGATCGTCACCAGGAATATTGAATCAGGAATTTCGAGTAACCCTTGGTTATAGAACGATGACTTTCGTAGATTACACAACCTGTGACATATCGATGCTGGCAGACTGGCCACAGTTACAATGTATTTTAATTTGGGTGGTCAACCGACAGGAATATCTATTACCCTTCTGAGGCAACCGACGATTCGTCACCAGGTGGAGTACACTCTGAAAGGAGTGACTATGACTCTCATATGACACACAACTAGTGTCGTATCGCTTCTGGCAGACGCCACAGTAACAAGAAACGTGAAACTGGCTGCGAAATTAGGACGAGGATCTATGACGCACTCAAGGTAGGTAGTGCAGCGTCACCTGGAGGACTGCATCAGTAAAGGCTAGTAATCCCTGGCAGGCATAACGGTGACTCACTTAAGATACACAACTAGTGACATATCGGTTCTGGCAGACTGGCCACAGTAACAAAATATATGAATCTGGGTGAGCAACTCTGACGAGTAACTATGACTCTCGTAATAGGCCAATGACTCAATACCTGGAGTATTGACTCAGATAACTCGAGGAACGCCTTGCAATAGTAACAATGACTTTCTTACGGTTCACAACTGGTGACAAATCCGTTCTGGCAGTCTGGCACCAGTAACAAAAATGAGACACTGAGTGAGCAACTGGGATGGGTAACTATGACTCTCTTAAGGTAGCCAATGATCGTCACCAGGAATATTGAGTCAGGAAACTCGAGTAACCCTTGGCTATAGTAACGATGACTTTCGTAGATTACACAACCTGTGACATATCGGTGCTGGCAGACTGGCCACAGTAACAAGAAACGTGAAACTGGCTGCGAAATTAGGACTAGGAGCTATGACGCACTCAAGGTAGCTAGTGCAGCGTCACCTGGAGGACTGCATCAGTAAAGGCTAGTAATCACTGGCTGGCATTACGATTACCCACTTAAGATACACAACTAGTGTCATATCGGTTCTGGCAGACTGGCCACAGTAACAAAATATATGAATCTGGGTGAGCAACTGTGACGAGTAACTATGACTCTCGTAATAGGCTAATGACTCAATACCTGGAGTATTGACTCAGATAACTCGAGCAACGCCTTGCAATAGTAACAATGACTTTCTTACGGTTCACAACTGGTGATAAATCCGTTCTTTCAGTCTGGCACCAGTAACAAAAATGAGACACAGCGTGAGCAACTGGGATGGGTAACTATGACTCTCTTAAGGTAGCCAATGATCGTCACCAGGAATATTGAATCAGGAATTTCGAGTAACCCTTGGTTATAGAACGATGACTTTCGTATATTACACAACCTGTGACATATCGATGCTGGCAGACTGGCCACAGTTACAATGTATTTTAATTTGGGTGGTCAACCGACAGGAATATCTATTACCCTTCTGAGGTAACCGACGATTCGTCACCAGGTGGAGTACACTCTGAAAGGAGTGACTATGACTCTCATATGACACACAACTAGTGTCGTATCGCTTCTGGCAGACGCCACAGTAACAAGAAACGTGAAACTGGCTGCGAAATTAGGACGAGGAGCTATGACGCACTCAAGGTAGCTGGTGCAGCATCACCTGGAGGACTGCATCAGTAAAGGCTAGTAATCCCTGGCAGGCATAACGGTGACTCACTTAAGATACACAACTAGTGACATATCGGTTCTGGCAGCCTGGCCACTATAACAAAATATATGATTCTGGGTGAGCAACTGTGACGAGTAACTATGACTCTCGTAATAGGCTAATGACTCAATACCTGGAGTATTGACTCAGATAATTCGAGGAACGCCTTGCAATAGTAACAATGACTTTCTTACGGTTCACAACTGGTGACAAATCCGTTCTGGTAGTCTGGCACCAGTAACAAAAATGAGACACTGAGTGAGCAACTGGGATGGGTAACTATGACTCTCTTAAGGTAGCCAATGATCGTCACCAGGAATATTGAGTCAGGAAACTCGAGTAACCCTTGGCCATAGTAACGATGACTTTCGTAGATTACACAACCTGTGACATATCGGTGCTGGCAGACTGGCCACAGTAACAAGAAACGTGAAACTGGCTGCGAAATTAGGACGAGGAGCTATGACGCACTCAAGGTAGCTAGTGCAGCGTGACCTGGAGGACTGCATCAGTAAAGGCTAGTAATCCCTGGCAGGCATAACGGTGACTCACTTAAGATACACAACTAGTGACATATCGGTTCTGGCAGACTGGCCACAGTAACAAAATATATGAATCTGGGTGAGCAACTGTGACGAGTAACTATGACTCTCGTAATAGGCCAATGACTCAATACCTGGAGTATTGACTCAGATAACTCGAGGAACGCCTTGCAATAGTAACAATGACTTTCTTACGGTTCACAACTGGTGACAAATCCGTTCTGGCAGTCTGGCACCAGTAACAAAAATGAGACACTGAGTGAGCAACTGGGATGGGTAACTATGACTCTCTTAAGGTAGCCAATGATCGTCACCAGGAATATTGAGTCAGGAAACTCGAGTAACCCTTGGCTATAGTAACGATGACTTTCGTAGATTACACAACCTGTGACATATCGGTGCTGGCAGACTGGCCACAGTAACAAGAAACGTGAAACTGGCTGCGAAATTAGGACGAGGAGCTATGACGCACTCAAGGTAGCTAGTGCAGCGTCACCTGGAGGACTGCATCAGTAAAGGCTAGTAATCACTGGCTGGCATTACGATGACTCACTTAAGATACACAACTAGTGTCATATCGGTTCTGGCAGACTGGCCACAGTAACAAAATATATGAATCTGGGTGAGCAACTGTGACGAGTAACTATGACTCTCGTAATAGGCCAATGACTCAATACCTGGAGTATTGACTCAGATAACTCGAGGAACGCCTTGCAATAGTAACAATGACTTTCTTACGGTTCACAACTGGTGACAAATCCGTTCTGGCAGTCTGGCACCAGTAACAAAAATGAGACACAGCGTGAGCAACTGGGATGGGTAACTATGACTCTCTTAAGGTAGCCAATGATCGTCACCAGGAATATTGATTCAGGAATTTCGAGTAACCCTTGGTTATAGAACGATGACTTTCGTATATTACACAACCTGTGACATATCGATGCTGGCAGACTGGCCACAGTTACAATGTATTTTAATTTGGGTGGTCAACCGACAGGAATATCTATTACCCTTCTGAGGTAACCGACGATTCGTCACCAGGTGGAGTACACTCTGAAAGGAGTGACTATGACTCTCATATGACACACAACTAGTGTCGTATCGCTTCTGGCAGACGCCACAGTAACAAGAAACGTGAAACTGGCTGCGAAATTAGGACGAGGAGCTATGACGCACTCAAGGTAGCTGGTGCAGCATCACCTGGAGGACTGCATCAGTAAAGGCTAGTAATCCCTGGCAGGCATAACGGTGACTCACTTAAGATACACAACTAGTGACATATCGGTTCTGGCAGACTGGCCACAGTAACAAAATATATGAATCTGGGTGAGCAACTGTGACGAGTAACTATGACTCTCGTAATAGGCCAATGACTCAATACCTGGAGTATTGACTCAGATAACTCGAGGAACGCCTTGCAATAGTAACAATGACTTTCTTACGGTTCACAACTGGTGACAAATCCGTTCTGGCAGTCTGGCACCAGTAACAAAAATGAGACACAGCGTGAGCAACTGGGATGGGTAACTATGACTCTCTTAAGGTAGCCAATGATCGTCACCAGGAATATTGATTCAGGAATTTCGAGTAACCCTTGGTTATAGAACGATGACTTTCGTATATTACACAACCTGTGACATATCGATGCTGGCAGACTGGCCACAGTTACAATGTATTTTAATTTGGGTGGTCAACCGACAGGAATATCTATTACCCTTCTGAGGTAACCGACGATTCGTCACCAGGTGGAGTACACTCTGAAAGGAGTGACTATGACTCTCATATGACACACAACTAGTGTCGTATCGCTTCTGGCAGACGCCACAGTAACAAGAAACGTGAAACTGGCTGCGAAATTAGGACGAGGAGCTATGACGCACTCAAGGTAGCTGGTGCAGCATCACCTGGAGGACTGCATCAGTAAAGGCTAGTAATCCCTGGCAGGCATAACGGTGACTCACTTAAGATACACAACTAGTGACATATCGGTTCTGGCAGCCTGGCCACTATAACAAAATATATGATTCTGGGTGAGCAACTGTGACGAGTAACTATGACTCTCGTAATAGGCCAATGACTCAATACCTGGAGTATTGACTCAGATAATTCGAGGAACGCCTTGCAATAGTAACAATGACTTTCTTACGGTTCACAACTGGTGACAAATCCGTTCTGGCAGTCTGGCACCAGTAACAAAAATGAGACACTGAGTGAGCAACTGGGATGGGTAACTATGACTCTCTTAAGGTAGCCAATGATCGTCACCAGGAATATTGAGTCAGGAAACTCGAGTAACCCTTGGCCATAGTAACGATGACTTTCGTAGATTACACAACCTGTGACATATCGGTGCTGGCAGACTGGCCACAGTAACAAGAAACGTGAAACTGGCTGCGAAATTAGGACGAGGAGCTATGACGCACTCAAGGTAGCTAGTGCAGCGTGACCTGGAGGACTGCATCAGTAAAGGCTAGTAATCCCTGGCAGGCATAACGGTGACTCACTTAAGATACACAACTAGTGACATATCGGTTCTGGCAGACTGGCCACAGTAACAAAATATATGAATCTGGGTGAGCAACTGTGACGAGTAACTATGACTCTCGTAATAGGCCAATGACTCAATACCTGGAGTATTGACTCAGATAACTCGAGGAACGCCTTGCAATAGTAACAATGACTTTCTTACAGTTCACAACTGGTGACAAATCCGTTCTGGCAGTCTGGCACCAGTAACAAAAATGAGACACTGAGTGAGCAACTGGGATGGGTAACTATGACTCTCTTAAGGTAGCCAATGATCGTCACCAGGAATATTGAGTCAGGAAACTCGAGTAACCCTTGGCTATAGTAACGATGACTTTCGTAGATTACACAACCTGTGACATATCGGTGCTGGCAGACTGGCCACAGTAACAAGAAACGTGAAACTGGCTGCGAAATTAGGACGAGGAGCTATGACGCACTCAAGGTAGCTAGTGCAGCGTCACCTGGAGGACTGCATCAGTAAAGGCTAGTAATCACTGGCTGGCATTACGATTACCCACTTAAGATACACAACTAGTGTCATATCGGTTCTGGCAGACTGGCCACAGTAACATAATATATGAATCTGGGTGAGCAACTGTGACGAGTAACTATGACTCTCGTAATAGGCCAATGGCTCAATACCTGGAGTATTGACTCAGATAACTCGAGGAACGCCTTGCAATAGTAACAATGACTTTCTTACGGTTCACAACTGGTGACAAATCCGTTCTGGCAGTCTGGCACCAGTAACAAAAATGAGACACAGCGTGAGCAACTGGGATGGGTAACTATGACTCTCTTGAGGAAGCCAATGATCGTCACCAGGAATATTGAATCAGGAATTTCGAGTAACCCTTGGTTATAGAACGATGACTTTCGTAGATTACACAACCTGTGACATATCGATGCTGGCAGACTGGCCACAGTTACAATGTATTTTAATTTGGGTGGTCAACCGACAGGAATATCTATTACCCTTCTGAGGCAACCGACGATTCGTCACCAGGTGGAGTACACTCTGAAAGGAGTGACTATGACTCTCATATGACACACAACTAGTGTCGTATCGCTTCTGGCAGACGCCACAGTAACAAGAAACGTGAAACTGTCTGCGAAATTAGGACGAGGATCTATGACGCACTCAAGGTAGCTAGTGCAGCGTCACCTGGAGGACTGCATCAGTAAAGGCTAGTAATCCCTGGCAGGCATAACGGTGACTCACTTAAGATACACAACTAGTGACATATCGGTTCTGGCAGACTGGCCACAGTAACAAAATATATGAATCTGGGTGAGCAACTGTGACGAGTAACTATAGCTCTCGTAATAGGCCAATGGCTCAATACCTGGAGTATTGACTCAGATAACTCGAGGAACGCCTTGCAATAGTAACAATGACTTTCTTACGGTTCACAACTGGTGACAAATCCGTTCTGGCAGTCTGGCACCAGTAACAAAAATGAGACACAGCGTGAGCAACTGGGATGGGTAACTATGACTCTCTTGAGGAAGCCAATGATCGTCACCAGGAATATTGAATCAGGAATTTCGAGTAACCCTTGGTTATAGAACGATGACTTTCGTAGATTACACAACCTGTGACATATCGATGCTGGCAGACTGGCCACAGTTACAATGTATTTTAATTTGGGTGGTCAACCGACAGGAATATCTATTACCCTTCTGAGGCAACCGACGATTCGTCACCAGGTGGAGTACACTCTGAAAGGAGTGACTATGACTCTCATATGACACACAACTAGTGTCGTATCGCTTCTGGCAGACGCCACAGTAACAAGAAACGTGAAACTGGCTGCGAAATTAGGACGAGGATCTATGACGCACTCAAGGTAGCTAGTGCAGCGTCACCTGGAGGACTGCATCAGTAAAGGCTAGTAATCCCTGGCAGGCATAACGGTGACTCACTTAAGATACACAACTAGTGACATATCGGTTCTGGCAGACTGGCCACAGTAACAAAATATATGAATCTGGGTGAGCAACTGTGACGATTAACTATGACTCTCGTAATAGGCCAATGGCTCAATACCTGGAGTATTGACTCAGATAACTCGAGGAACGCCTTGCAATAGTAACAATGACTTTCTTACGGTTCACAACTGGTGACAAATCCGTTCTGGCAGTCTGGCACCAGTAACAAAAATGAGACACAGCGTGAGCAACTGGGATGGGTAACTATGACTCTCTTAAGGAAGCCAATGATCGTCACCAGGAATATTGAATCAGGAATTTCGAGTAACCCTTGGTTATAGAACGATGACTTTCGTAGATTACACAACCTGTGACATATCGATGCTGGCAGACTGGCCACAGTTACAATGTATTTTAATTTGGGTGGTCAAACGACAGGAATATCTATTACCCTTCTGAGGCAACCGACGATTCGTCACCAGGTGGAGTACACTCTGAAAGGAGTGACTATGACTCTCATATGACACACAACTAGTGTCGTATCGCTTCTGGCAGACGCCACAGTAACAAGAAACGTGAAACTGGCTGCGAAATTAGGACGAGGATCTATGACGCACTCAAGGTAGCTAGTGCAGCGTCACCTGGAGGACTGCATCAGTAAAGGCTAGTAATCCCTGGCAGGCATAACGGTGACTCACTTAAGATACACAACTAGTGACATATCGGTTCTGGCAGACTGGCCACAGTAACAAAATATATGAATCTGGGTGAGCAACTGTGACGAGTAACTATGACTCTCGTAATAGGCCAATGACTCAATACCTGGAGTATTGACTCAGATAACTCGAGGAACGCCTTGCAATAGTAACAATGACTTTCTTACGGTTCACAACTGGTGACAAATCCGTTCTGGCAGTCTGGCACCAGTAACAAAAATGAGACACTGAGTGAGCAACTGGGATGGGTAACTATGACTCTCTTAAGGTAGCCAATGATCGTCACCAGGAATATTGAGTCAGGAAACTCGAGTAACCCTTGGCTATAGTAACGATGACTTTCGTAGATTACACAACCTGTGACATATCGGTGCTGGCAGACTGGCCACAGTAACAAGAAACGTGAAACTGGCTGCGAAATTAGGACGAGGAGCTATGACGCACTCAAGGTAGCTAGTGCAGCGTCACCTGGAGGACTGCATCAGTAAAGGCTAGTAATCACTGGCTGGCATTACGATTACCCACTTAAGATACACAACTAGTGTCATATCGGTTCTGGCAGACTGGCCACAGTAACAAAATATATGAATCTGGGTGAGCAACTGTGACGAGTAACTATGACTCTCGTAATAGGCCAATGACTCAATACCTGGAGTATTGACTCAGATAACTCGAGCAACGCCTTGCAATAGTAACAATGACTTTCTTACGGTTCACAACTGGTGACAAATCCGTTCTGGCAGTCTGGCACCAGTAACAAAAATGAGACACAGCGTGAGCAACTGGGATGGGTAACTATGACTCTCTTAAGGTAGCCAATGATCGTCACCAGGAATATTGAATCAGGAATTTCGAGTAACCCTTGGTTATAGAACGATGACTTTCGTATATTACACAACCTGTGACATATCGATGCTGGCAGACTGGCCACAGTTACAATGTATTTTAATTTGGGTGGTCAACCGACAGGAATATCTATTACCCTTCTGAGGTAGCCGACGATTCGTCACCAGGTGGAGTACACTCTGAAAGGAGTGACTATGACTCTCATATGACACACAACTAGTGTCGTATCGCTTCTGGCAGACGCCACAGTAACAAGAAACGTGAAACTGGCTGCGAAATTAGGACGAGGAGCTATGACGCACTCAAGGTAGCTGGTGCAGCATCACCTGGAGGACTGCATCAGTAAAGGCTAGTAATCCCTGGCAGGCATAACGGTGACTCACTTAAGATACACAACTAGTGACATATCGGTTCTGGCAGCCTGGCCACTATAACAAAATATATGATTCTGGGTGAGCAACTGTGACGAGTAACTATGACTCTCGTAATAGGCTAATGACTCAATACCTGGAGTATTGACTCAGATAATTCGAGGAACGCCTTGCAATAGTAACAATGACTTTCTTACGGTTCACAACTGGTGACAAATCCGTTCTGGCAGTCTGGCACCAGTAACAAAAATGAGACACTGAGTGAGCAACTGGGATGGGTAACTATCACTCTCTTAAGGTAGCCAATGATCGTCACCAGGAATATTGAGTCAGGAAACTCGAGTAACCCTTGGCCATAGTAACGATGACTTTCGTAGATTACACAACCTGTGACATATCGGTGCTGGCAGACTGGCCACAGTAACAAGAAACGTGAAACTGGCTGCGAAATTAGGACGAGGAGCTATGACGCACTCAAGGTAGCTAGTGCAGCGTGACCTGGAGGACTGCATCAGTAAAGGCTAGTAATCCCTGGCAGGCATAACGGTGACTCACTTAAGATACACAACTAGTGACATATCGGTTCTGGCAGACTGGCCACAGTAACAAAATATATGAATCTGGGTGAGCAACTGTGACGAGTAACTATGACGCTCGTAATAGGCCAATGACTCAATACCTGGAGTATTGACTCAGATAACTCGAGGAACGCCTTGCAATAGTAACAATGACTTTCTTACGGTTCACAACTGGTGACAAATCCGTTCTGGCAGTCTGGCACCAGTAACAAAAATGAGACACAGCGTGAGCAACTGGGATGGGTAACTATGACTCTCTTAAGGTAGCCAATGATCGTCACCAGGAATATTGAATCAGGAATTTCGAGTAACCCTTGGTTATAGAACGATGACTTTCGTAGATTACACAACCTGTGACATATCGATGCTGGCAGACTGGCCACAGTTACAATGTATTTTAATTTGGGTGGTCAACCGACAGGAATATCTATTACCCTTCTGAGGCAACCGACGATTCGTCACCAGGTGGAGTACACTCTGAAAGGAGTGACTATGACTCTCATATGACACACAACTAGTGTCGTATCGCTTCTGGCAGACGCCACAGTAACAAGAAACGTGAAACTGGCTGCGAAATTAGGACGAGGAGCTATGACGCACTCAAGGTAGCTAGTGCAGCGTCACCTGGAGGACTGCATCAGTAAAGGCTAGTAATCCCTGGCAGGCATAACGGTGACTCACTTGAGATACACAACTAGTGTTATATCGGTTCTGGCAGACTGGCCACAGTAACAAAATATATGAATCTGGGTGAGCAACTGTGACGAGTAACTATGACTCTCGTAATAGGCCAATGGCTCAATACCTGGAGTATTGACTCAGATAACTCGAGGAACGCCTTGCAATAGTAACAATGACGTTCTTACGGTTCACAACTGGTGACAAATCCGTTCTGGCAGTCTGGCACCAGTAACAAAAATGAGACACAGCGTGAGCAACTGGGATGGGTAACTATGACTCTCTTAAGGTAGCCAATGATCGTCACCAGGAATATTGAATCAGGAATTTCGAGTAACCCTTGGTTATAGAACGATGACTTTCGTAGATTACACAACCTGTGACATATCGATGCTGGCAGACTGGCCACAGTTACAATGTATTTTAATTTGGGTGGTCAACCGACAGGAATATCTATTACCGTTCTGAGGCAACCGACGATTCGTCACCAGGTGGAGTACACTCTGAAAGGAGTGACTATGACTCTCATATGACACACAACTAGTGTCGTATCGCTTCTGGCAGACGCCACAGTAACAAGAAACGTGAAACTGGCTGCGAAATTAGGACGAGGATCTATGACGCACTCAAGGTAGCTAGTGCAGCGTCACCTGGAGGACTGCATCAGTAAAGGCTAGTAATCCCTGGCAGGCATAACGGTGACTCACTTAAGATACACAACTAGTGACATATCGGTTCTGGCAGACTGGCCACAGTAACAAAATATATGAATCTGGGTGAGCAACTGTGACGAGTAACTATGACTCTCGTAATAGTCCAATGACTCAATACCTGGAGTATTGACTCAGATAACTCGAGGAACGCCTTGCAATAGTAACAATGACTTTCTTACGGTTCACAACTGGTGACAAATCCGTTCTGGCAGTCTGGCACCAGTAACAAAAATGAGACACTGAGTGAGCAACTGGGATGGGTAACTATGACTCTCTTAAGGTAGCCAATGATCGTCACCAGGAATATTGAGTCAGGAAACTCGAGTAACCCTTGGCTATAGTAACGATGACTTTCGTAGATTACACAACCTGTGACATATCGGTGCTGGCAGACTGGCCACAGTAACAAGAAACGTGAAACTGGCTGCGAAATTAGGACGAGGAGCTATGACGCACTCAAGGTAGCTAGTGCAGCGTCACCTGGGGGACTGCATCAGTAAAGGCTAGTAATCAATGGCTGGCATTACGATTACCCACTTAAGATACACAACTAGTGTCATATCGGTTCTGGCAGACTGGCCACAGTAACAAAATATATGAATCTGGGTGAGCAACTGTGACGAGTAACTATGACTCTCGTAATAGGCCAATGACTCAATACCTGGAGTATTGACTCAGATAACTCGAGCAACGCCTTGCAATAGTAACAATGACTTTCTTACGGTTCACAACTGGTGACAAATCCGTTCTGGCAGTCTGGCACCAGTAACAAAAATGAGACACAGCGTGAGCAACTGGGATGGGTAACTATGACTCTCTTAAGGTAGCCAATGATCGTCACCAGGAATATTGATTCAGGAATTTCGAGTAACCCTTGGTTATAGAACGATGACTTTCGTATATTACACAACCTGTGACATATCGATGCTGGCAGACTGGCCACAGTTACAATGTATTTTAATTTGGGTGGTCAACCGACAGGAATATCTATTACCCTTCTGAGGTAACCGACGATTCGTCACCAGGTGGAGTACACTCTGAAAGGAGTGACTATGACTCTCATATGACACACAACTAGTGTCGTATCGCTTCTGGCAGACGCCACAGTAACAAGAAACGTGAAACTGACTGCGAAATTAAAACGAGGAGCTATGACGCACTCAAGGTAGCTGGTGCAGCATCACCTGGAGGACTGCATCAGTAAAGGCTAGTAATCCCTGGCAGGCATAACGGTGACTCACTTAAGATACACAACTAGTGACATATCGGTTCTGGCAGCCTGGCCACTATAACAAAATATATGATTCTGGGTGAGCAACTGTGACGAGTAACTATGACTCTCGTAATAGGCCAATGACTCAATACCTGGAGTATTGACTCAGATAATTCGAGGAACGCCTTGCAATAGTAACAATGACTTTCTTACGGTTCACAACTGGTGACAAATCCGTTCTGGCAGTCTGGCACCAGTAACAAAAATGAGACACTGAGTGAGCAACTGGGATGGGTAACTATGACTCTCTTAAGGTAGCCAATGATCGTCACCAGGAATATTGAGTCAGGAAACTCGAGTAACCCTTGGCCATAGTAACGATGACTTTCGTAGATTACACAACCTGTGACATATCGGTGCTGGCAGACTGGCCACAGTAACAAGAAACGTGAAACTGGCTGCGAAATTAGGACGAGGAGCTATGACGCACTCAAGGTAGCTAGTGCAGCGTGACCTGGAGGACTGCATCAGTAAAGGCTAGTAATCCCTGGCAGGCATAACGGTGACTCACTTAAGATACACAACTAGTGACATATCGGTTCTGGCAGACTGGCCACAGTAACAAAATATATGAATCTGGGTGAGCAACTGTGACGAGTAACTATGACTCTCGTAATAGGCCAATGACTCAATACCTGGAGTATTGACTCAGATAACTCGAGGAACGCCTTGCAATAGTAACAATGACTTTCTTACGGTTCACAACTGGTGACAAATCCGTTCTGGCAGTCTGGCACCAGTAACAAAAATGAGACACAGCGTGAGCAACTGGGATGGGTAACTATGACTCTCTTAAGGTAGCCAATGATCGTCACCAGGAATATTGAATCAGGAATTTCGAGTAACCCTTGGTTATAGAACGATGACTTTCGTAGATTACACAACCTGTGACATATCGATGCTGGCAGACTGGCCACAGTTACAATGTATTTTAATTTGGGTGGTCAACCGACAGGAATATCTATTACCCTTCTGAGGCAACCGACGATTCGTCACCAGGTGGAGTACACTCTGAAAGGAGTGACTATGACTCTCATATGACACACAACTAGTGTCGTATCGCTTCTGGCAGACGCCACAGTAACAAGAAACGTGAAACTGGCTGCGAAATTAGGACGAGGATCTATGACGCACTCAAGGTAGTTAGTGCAGCGTCTCCTGGAGGACTGCATCAGTAAAGGCTAGTAATCCCTGGCAGGCATAACGGTGACTCACTTAAGATACACAACTAGTGACATATCGGTTCTGGCAGACTGGCCACAGTAACAAAATATATGAATCTGGGTGAGCAACTGTGACGAGTAACTATGACTCTCGTAATAGGCCAATGACTCAATACCTGGAGTATTGACTCAGATAACTCGAGGAACGCCTTGCAATAGTAACAATGACTTTCTTACGGTTCACAACTGGTGACAAATCCGTTCTGGCAGTCTGGCACCAGTAACAAAAATGAGACACAGCGTGAGCAACTGGGATGGGTAACTATGACTCTCTTAAGGTAGCCAATGATCGTCACCAGGAATATTGAATCAGGAATTTCGAGTAACCCTTGGTTATAGAACGATGACTTTCGTATATTACACAACCTGTGACATATCGATGCTGGCAGACTGGCCACAGTTACAATGTATTTTAATTTGGGTAGTCAACCGACAGGAATATCTATTACCCTTCTGAGGTAACCGACGATTCGTCACCAGGTGGAGTACACTCTGAAAGGAGTGACTATGACTCTCATATGACACACAACTAGTGTCGTATCGCTTCTGGCAGACGCCACAGTAACAAGAAACGTGAAACTGGCTGCGAAATTAGGACGAGGAGCTATGACGCACTCAAAGTAGCTGGTGCAGCATCACCTGGAGGACTGCATCAGTAAAGGCTAGTAATCCCTGGCAGGCATAACGGTGACTCACTTAAGATACACAACTAGTGACATATCGGTTCTGGCAGCCTGGCCACTATAACAAAATATATGATTCTGGGTGAGCAACTGTGACGAGTAACTATGACTCTCGTAATAGGCCAATGACTCAATACCTGGAGTATTGACTCAGATAATTCGAGGAACGCCTTGCAATAGTAACAATGACTTTCTTACGGTTCACAACTGGTGACAAATCCGTTCTGGCAGTCTGGCACCAGTAACAAAAATGAGACACTGAGTGAGCAACTGGGATGGGTAACTATGACTCTCTTAAGGTAGCCAATGATCGTCACCAGGAATATTGAGTCAGGAAACTCGAGTAACCCTTGGCCATAGTAACGATGACTTTCGTAGATTACACAACCTGTGACATATCGGTGCTGGCAGACTGGCCACAGTAACAAGAAACGTGAAACTGGCTGCGAAATTAGGACGAGGAGCTATGACGCACTCAAGGTAGCTAGTGCAGCGTCACCTGGAGGACTGCATCAGTAAAGGCTAGTAATCCCTGGCAGGCATAACGGTGACTCACTTAAGATACACAACTAGTGACATATCGGTTCTGGCAGACTGGCCACAGTAACAAAATATATGAATCTGGGTGAGCAACTGTGACGAGTAACTATGACTCTCGTAATAGGCCAATGACTCAATACCTGGAGTATTGACTCAGATAACTCGAGGAACGCCTTGCAATAGTAACAATGACTTTCTTACGGTTCACAACTGGTGACAATTCCGTTCTGGCAGTCTGGCACCAGTAACAAAAATGAGACACAGCGTGAGCAACTGGGATGGGTAACTATGACTCTCTTAAGGTAGCCAATGGTCGTCACCAGGAATATTGAATCAGGAATTTCGAGTAACCCTTGGTTATAGAACGATGACTTTCGTAGATTACACAACCTGTGACATATCGATGCTGGCAGACTGGCCACAGTTACAATGTATTTTAATTTGGGTGGTCAACCGACAGGAATATCTATTACCCTTCTGAGGTAACCGACGATTCGTCACCAGGTGGAGTACACTCTGAAAGGAGTGACTATGACTCTCATATGACACACTACTAGTGTCGTATCGCTTCTGGGAGACGCCACAGTAACAAGAAACGTGAAACTGGCTGCGAAATTAGGACGAGGAACTATGACGCACTCAAGGTAGCTGGTGCAGCATCACCTGGAGGACTGCATCAGTAAAGGCTAGTAATCCCTGGCAGGCATAACGGTGACTCACTTAAGATACACAACTAGTGACATATCGGTTCTGGCAGCCTGGCCACTATAACAAAATATATGATTCTGGGTGAGCAACTGTGACGAGTAACTATGACTCTCGTAATAGGCCAATGACTCAATACCTGGAGTATTGACTCAGATAATTCGAGGAACGCCTTGCAATAGTAACAATGACTTTCTTACGGTTCACAACTGGTGACAAATCCGTTCTGGCAGTCTGGCACCAGTAACAAAAATGAGACACTGAGTGAGCAACTGGGATGGGTAACTATGACTCTCTTAAGGTAGCCAATGATCGTCACCAGGAATATTGAGTCAGGAAACTCGAGTAACCCTTGGCCATAGTAACGATGACTTTCGTAGATTACACAACCTGTGACATATCGGTGCTGGCAGACTGGCCACAGTAACAAGAAACGGGAAACTGGCTGCGAAATTAGGACGAGGAGCTATGACGCACTCAAGGTAGCTAGTGCAGCGTGACCTGGAGGACTGCATCAGTAAAGGCTAGTAATCCCTGGCAGGCATAACGGTGACTCACTTAAGATACACAACTAGTGACATATCGGTTCTGGCAGACTGGCCACAGTAACAAAATATATGAATCTGGGTGAGCAACTGTGACGAGTAACTATGACTCTCGTAATAGGCCAATGACTCAATACCTGGAGTATTGACTCAGATAACTCGAGGAACGCCTTGCAATAGTAACAATGACTTTCTTACGGTTCACAACTGGTAACAAATCCGTTCTGGCAGTCTGGCACCAGTAAAAAAATGAGACACTGAGTGAGCAACGGGGATGGGTAACTATGACTCTCTTAAGGTAGCCAATGATCGTCACCAGGAATATTGAGTCAGGAAACTCGAGTAACCCTTGGCTATAGTAACGATGACTTTCGTAGATTACACAACCTGTGACATATCGGTGCTGGCAGACTGGCCACAGTAACAAGAAACGTGAAACTGGCTGCGAAATTAGGACGAGGAGCTATGACGCACTCAAGGTAGTTAGTGCAGCGTCACCTGGAGGACTGCATCAGTAAAGGCTAGTAATCACTGGCTGGCATTACGATTACTCACTTAAGATACACAACTAGTGTCATATCGGTTCTGGCAGACTGGCCACAGTAACAAAATATATGAATCTGGGTGAGCAACTGTGACGAGTAACTATGACTCTCGTAATAGGCCAATGACTCAATACCTGGAGTATTGACTCAGAGAACTCGAGGAACGCCTTGCAATAGTAACAATGACTTTCTTACGGTTCACAACTGGTGACAAATCCGTTCTGGCAGTCTGGTGCCAGTAACAAAGATGAGACACAGCGTGAGCAACTGGGATGGGTAACTATGACTCTCTTAAGGTAGCCAATGATCGTCACCAGGAATATTGAGTCAGGAAACTCGAGTAACCCTTGGCTATAGTAACGATGACTTTCGTAGATTACACAACCTGTGACATATCGGTGCTGGCAGACTGGCCACAGTTACAATGTATTTTAATTTGGGTGGTCAACCGACAGGAATATCTATTCCCCTTCTGAGGTAACCGACGATTCGTCACCAGGTGGAGTACACTCTGAAAGGAGTGACTACGACTCTCATATGACACACAACTAGTGTCGTATCGCTTCTGGCAGACGCCACAGTAACAAGAAACGTGAAACTGGCTGCGAAATTAGGACAAGGAGCTATGACGCACTCAAGGTAGCTGGTGCAGCATCACCTGGAGGACTGCATCAGTAAAGGCTAGTAATCCCTGGCAGGCATAACGGTGACTCACTTAAGATACACAACTAGTGACATATCGGTTCTGGCAGACTGGCCACAGTAACAAAATATATGAATCTGGGTGAGCAACTGTGACGAGTAACTATGACTTTCGTAATAGGCCAATGACTCAATACCTGGAGTATTGACTCAGATAACTCGAGGAACGCCTTGCAATAGTAACAATGACTTTCTTACGGTTCACAACTGGTGACAAATCCGTTCTGGCAGTCTGGCACCAGTAACAAAAGTGAGACACAGCGTGAGCAACTGGGATGGGTAACTATGACTCTCTTAAGGTAGCCAATGATCGTCACCAGGAATATTGAATCAGGAATTTCGAGTAACCCTTGGTTATAGAACGATGACTTTCGTAGATTACACAACCTGTGACATATCGATGCTGGCAGACTGGCCACAGTTACAATGTATTTTAATTTGGGTGGTCAACCGACAGGAATATCTATTACCCTTCTGAGGTAACCGACGATTCGTCACCAGGTGGAGTACACTCTGAAAGGAGTGACTATGACTCTCATATGACACACAACTAGTGTCGTATCGCTTCTGGCAGACGCCACAGTAACAAGAAACGTGAAACTGGCTGCGAAATTAGGACGAGGAGCTATGACGCACTCAAGGTAGCTGGTGCAGCATCACCTGGAGGACTGCATCAGTAAAGGCTAGTAATCCCTGGCAGGCATAACGGTGACTCACTTAAGATACACAACTAGTGACATATCGGTTCTGGCAGACTGGCCACAGTAACAAAATATATGAATCTGGGTGAGCAACTGTGACGAGTAACTATGACTTTCGTAATAGGCCAATGACTCAATACCTGGAGTATTGACTCAGATAACTCGAGGAACGCCTTGCAATAGTAACAATGACTTTCTTACGGTTCACAACTGGTGACAAATCCGTTCTGGCAGTCTGGTACCAGTAACAAAGATGAGACACAGCGTGAGCAACTGGGATGGGTAACTATGACTCTCTTAAGGTAGCCAATGATCGTCACCAGGAATATTGAGTCAGGAAACTCGAGTAACCCTTGGCTATAGTAACGATGACTTTCGTAGATTACACAACCTGTGACATATCGGTGCTGGCAGACTGGCCACAGTAACAAGAAACGTGAAACTGGCTGCGAAATTAGGACGAGGAGCTATGACGCACTCAAGGTAGCTAATGCAGCGTCACCTGGAGGACTGCATCAGTAAAGGCTAGTAATCCCCGGCTGGCATTACGATTACTCACTTAAGATACACAACTAGTGTCATATCGGTTCTGGCAGACTGGCCACAGTAACAAAATATATGAATCTGGGTGTGCAACTGTGACGAGTAACTATGACTCTCGTAATAGGCCAATGGCTCAATACCTGGAGTATTGACTCAGATAACTCGAGGAACGCCTTGCAATAGTAACAATGACTTTCTTACGGTTCACAACTGGTGACAAATCCGTTCTGGCAGTCTGGCACCAGTAACAAAAATGAGACACTGAGTGAGCAACTGGGATGGGTAACTATGACTCTCTTAAGGTAGCCAATGATCGTCACCAGGAATATTGAGTCAGGAAACTCGAGTAACCCTTGGCTATAGTAACGATGACTTTCGTAGATTACACAACCTGTGACATATCGGTGCTGGCAGACTGGCCACAGTAACAAGAAACGTGAAACTGGCTGCGAAATTAGGACGAGGAGCTATGACGCACTCAAGGTAGCTAGTGCAGCGTCACCTGGAGGACTGCATCAGTAAAGGCTAGTAATGCCTGGCTGGCATTACGATTACTCACTTAAGATACACAACTAGTGTCATATCGGTTCTGGCAGACTGGCCACAGTAACAAAATATATGAATCTGGGTGAGCAACTGTGACGAGTAACTATGACTCTCGTAATAGGCCAATGACTCAATACCTGGAGTATTGACTCAGATAACTCGAGGAACGCCTTGCAATAGTAACAATGACTTTCTTACGGTTCACAACTGGTGACAAATCCGTTCTGGCAGTCTGGCACCAGTAACAAAAATGAGACACAGCGTGAGCAACTGGGATGGGTAACTATGACTCTCTTAAGGTAGCCAATGATCGTCACCAGGAATATTGAATCAGGAATTTCGAGTAATCCTTGGTTATAGAACGATGACTTTCGTAGATTACACAACCTGTGACATATCGATGCTGGCAGACTGGCCACAGTTACAATGTATTTTAATTTGGGTGGTCAACCGACAGGAATATCTATTACCCTTCTGAGGCAACCGACGATTCGTCACCAGGTGGAGTACACTCTGAAAGGAGCAACTATGACTCTCATATGACACACAACTAGTGTCGTATCGCTTCTGGCAGACGCCACAGTAACAAGAAACGGGAAACTGGCTTCGAAATTAGGACGAGGAGCTATGACGCACTCAAGGTAGCTGGTGCAGCGTCACCTGGAGGACTGCATCAGTAAAGGCTAGTAATCCCCGGCTGGCATTACGATTACTCACTTAAGATACACAACTAGTGTCATATCGGTTCTGGCAGACTGGCCACAGTAACAAAATATATGAATCTGGGTGAGCAACTGTGACGAGTAACTATGACTCTCGTAATAGGCTAATGACTCAATACCTGGAGTATTGACTCAGATAACTCGAGGAACGCCTTGCAATAGTAACAATGACTTTCTTACGGTTCACAACGGGTGACAAATCCGTTCTGGCAGTCTGGTACCAGTAACAAAGATGAGACACAGCGTGAGCAACTGGGATGGGTAACTATGACTCTCTTAAGGTAGCCAATGATCGTCACCAGGAATATTGAGTCAGGAAACTCGAGTAACCCTTGGCTATAGTAACGATGACTTTCGTAGATTACACAACCTGTGACATATCGGTGCTGGCAGACTCGCCACAGTTACAATGTATTTTAATTTGGGTGGTCAACCGACAGGAATATCTATTACCCTTCTGAGGTAACCGACGATTCGTCACCAGGTGGAGTACACTCTGAAAGGAGTGACTATGACTCTCATATGACACACAACTAGTGTCGTATCGCTTCTGGCAGACGCCACAGTAACAAGAAACGTGAAACTGGCTGCGAAATTAGGACGAGGAGCTATGACGCACTCAAGGTAGCTGGTGCAGCATCACCTGGAGGACTGCATCAGTAAAGGCTAGTAATCCCTGGCAGGCATAACGGTGACTCACTTAAGATACACAACTAGTGACATATCGGTTCTGGCAGACTGGCCACAGTAACAAAATATATGAATCTGGGTGAGCAACTGTGACGAGTAACTATGACTTTCGTAATAGGCCAATGACTCAATACCTGGAGTATTGACTCAGATAACTCGAGGAACGCCTTGCAATAGTAACAATGACTTTCTTACGGTTCACAACTGGTGACAAATCCGTTCTGGCAGTCTGGCACCAGTAACAAAAATGAGACACAGCGTGAGCAACTGGGATGGGTAACTATGACTCTCTTAAGGTAGCCAATGATCGTCACCAGGAATATTGAATCAGGAATTTCGAGTAACCCTTGGTTATAGAACGATGACTTTCGTAGATTACACAACCTGTGACATATCGATGCTGGCAGACTGGCCACAGTTACAATGTATTTTAATTTGGGTGGTCAACCGACAGGAATATCTATTACCCTTCTGAGGTAACCGACGATTCGTCACCAGGTGGAGTACACTCTGAAAGGAGTGACTATGACTCTCATATGACACACAACTAGTGTCGTATCGCTTCTGGCAGACGCCACAGTAACAAGAAACGTGAAACTGGCTGCGAAATTAGGACGAGGAGCTATGACGCACTCAAGGTAGCTGGTGCAGCATCACCTGGAGGACTGCATCAGTAAAGGCTAGTAATCCCTGGCAGGCATAACGGTGACTCACTTAAGATACACAACTAGTGACATATCGGTTCTGGCAGACTGGCCACAGTAACAAAATATATGAATCTGGGTGAGCAACTGTGACGAGTAACTATGACTTTCGTAATAGGCCAATGACTCAATACCTGGAGTATTGACTCAGATAACTCGAGGAACGCCTTGCAATAGTAACAATGACTTTCTTACGGTTCACAACTGGTGACAAATCCGTTCTGGCAGTCTGGTACCAGTAACAAAGATGAGACACAGCGTGAGCAACTGGGATGGGTAACTATGACTCTCTTAAGGTAGCCAATGATCGTCACCAGGAATATTGAGTCAGGAAACTCGAGTAACCCTTGGCTATAGTAACGATGACTTTCGTAGATTACACAACCTGTGACATATCGGTGCTGGCAGACTGGCCACAGTAACAAGAAACGTGAAACTGGCTGCGAAATTAGGACGAGGAGCTATGACGCACTCAAGGTAGCTAATGCAGCGTCACCTGGAGGACTGCATCAGTAAAGGCTAGTAATCCCCGGCTGGCATTACGATTACTCACTTAAGATACACAACTAGTGTCATATCGGTTCTGGCAGACTGGCCACAGTAACAAAATATATGAATCTGGGTGAGCAACTGTGACGAGTAACTATGACTCTCGTAATAGGCCAATGACTCAATACCTGGAGTATTGACTCAGATAACTCGAGGAACGCCCTGCAATAGTAACAATGACTTTCTTACGGTTCACAACTGGTGACAAATCCGTTCTGGCAGTCTGGCACCAGTAACAAAAATGAGACACAGCGTGAGCAACTGGGATGGGTAACTATGACTCTCTTAAGGTAGCCAATGATCGTCACCAGGAATATTGAATCAGGAATTTCGAGTAACCCTTGGTTATAGAACGATGACTTTCGTAGATTACACAACCTGTGACATATCGATGCTGGCAGACTGGCCACAGTTACAATGTATTTTAATTTGGGTGGTCAACCGACAGGAATATCTATTACCCTTCTGAGGTAACCGACGATTCGTCACCAGGTGGAGTACACTCTGAAAGGAGTGACTATGACTCTCATATGACACACAACTAGTGTCGTATCGCTTCTGGCAGACGCCACAGTAACAAGAAACGTGAAACTGGCTGCGAAATTAGGACGAGGAGCTATGACGCACTCAAGGTAGCTGGTGCAGCATCACCTGGAGGACTGCATCAGTAAAGGCTAGTAATCCCTGGCAGGCATAACGGTGACTCACTTAAGATACACAACTAGTGACATATCGGTTCTGGCAGACTGGCCACAGTAACAAAATATATGAATCTGGGTGAGCAACTGTGACGAGTAACTATGACTTTCGTAATAGGCCAATGACTCAATACCTGGAGTATTGACTCAGATAACTCGAGGAACGCCTTGCAATAGTAACAATGACTTTCTTACGGTTCACAACTGGTGACAAATCCGTTCTGGCAGTCTGGCACCAGTAAAAAAATGAGACACTGAGTGAGCAACGGGGATGGGTAACTATGACTCTCTTAAGGTAGCCAATGATTGTCACCAGGAATATTGAGTCAGGAAACTCGAGTAACCCTTGGCTATAGTAACGATGACTTTCGTAGATTACACAACCTGTGACATATCGGTGCTGGCAGACTGGCCACAGTAACAAGAAACGTGAAACTGGCTGCGAAATTAGGACGAGGAGCTATGACGCACTCAAGGTAGCTAGTGCAGCGTCACCTGGAGGACTGCATCAGTAAAGGCTAGTAATCACTGGCTGGCATTACGATTACTCACTTAAGATACACAACTAGTGTCATATCGGTTCTGGCAGACTGGCCACAGTAACAAAATATATGAATCTGGGTGAGCAACTGTGACGAGTAACTATGACTCTCGTAATAGGCCAATGACTCAATACCTGGAGTATTGACTCAGAGAACTCGAGGAACGCCTTGCAATAGTAACAATGACTTTCTTACGGTTCACAACTGGTGACAAATCCGTTCTGGCAGTCTGGTACCAGTAACAAAGATGAGACACAGCGTGAGCAACTGGGATAGGTAACTATGACTCTCTTAAGGTAGCCAATGATCGTCACCAGGAATATTGAGTCAGGAAACTCGAGTAACCCTTGGCTATAGTAACGATGACTTTCGTAGATTACACAACCTGTGACATATCGATGCTGGCAGACTGGCCACAGTTACAATGTATTTTAATTTGGGTGGTCAACCGACAGGAATATCTATTACCCTTCTGAGGTAACCGACGATTCGTCACCAGGTGGAGTACACTCTGAAAGGAGTGACTATGACTCTCATATGACACACAACTAGTGTCGTATCGCTTCTGGCAGACGCCACAGTAACAAGAAACGTGAAACTGGCTTCGAAATTAGGACGAGGAGCTATGACGCACTCAAGGTAGCTGGTGCAGCATCACCTGGAGGACTGCATCAGTAAAGGCTAGTAATCCCTGGCAGGCATAACGGTGACTCACTTAAGATACACAACTAGTGACATATCGGTTCTGGCAGACTGGCCACAGTAACAAAATATATGAATCTGGGTGAGCAACTGTGACGAGTAACTATGACTTTCGTAATAGGCCAATGACTCAATACCTGGAGTATTGACTCAGATAACTCGAGGAACGCCTTGCAATAGTAACAATGACTTTCTTACGGTTCACAACTGGTGACAAATCCGTTCTGGCAGTCTGGCACCAGTAACAAAAATGAGACACAGCGTGAGCAACTGGGATGGGTAACTATGACTCTCTTAAGGTAGCCAATGATCGTCACCAGGAATATTGAATCAGGAATTTCGAGTAACCCTTGGTTATAGAACGATGACTTTCGTAGATTACACAACCTGTGACATATCGATGCTGGCAGACTGGGCACAGTTACAATGTATTTTAATTTGGGTGGTCAACCGACAGGAATATCTATTACCCTTCTGAGGCAACCGACGATTCGTCACCAGGTGGAGTACACTCTGAAAGGAGTGACTATGACTCTCATATGACACACAACTAGTGTCGTATCGCTTCTGGCAGACGCCACAGTAACAAGAAACGTGAAACTGGCTGCGAAATTAGGACGAGGAGCTATGACGCACTCAAGGTAGCTGGTGCAGCATCACCTGGAGGACTGCATCAGTAAAGGCTAGTAATCCCTGGCAGGCATAACGGTGACTCACTTAAGATACACAACTAGTGACATATCGGTTCTGGCAGACTGGCCACAGTAACAAAATATATGAATCTGGGTGAGCAACTGTGACGAGTAACTATGACTTTCGTAATAGGCCAATGACTCAATACCTGGAGTATTGACTCAGATAACTCGAGGAACGCCTTGCAATAGTAACAATGACTTTCTTACGGTTCACAACTGGTGACAAATCCGTTCTGGCAGTCTGGTACCAGTAACAAAGATGAGACACAGCGTGAGCAACTGGGATGGGTAACTATGACTCTCTTAAGGTAGCCAATGATCGTCACCAGGAATATTGAGTCAGGAAACTCGAGTAACCCTTGGCTATAGTAACGATGACTTTCGTAGATTACACAACCTGTGACATATCGGTGCTGGCAGACTGGCCACAGTAACAAGAAACGTGAAACTGGCTGCGAAATTAGGACGAGGAGCTATGACGCACTCAAGGTAGCTAATGCAGCGTCACCTGGAGGACTGCATCAGTAAAGGCTAGTAATCCCCGGCTGGCATTACGATTACTCACTTAAGATACACAACTAGTGTCATATCGGTTCTGGCAGACTGGCCACAGTAACAAAATATATGAATCTGGGTGTGCAACTGTGACGAGTAACTATGACTCTCGTAATAGGCCAATGACTCAATACCTGGAGTATTGACTCAGATAACTCGAGGAACGCCTTGCAATAGTAACAATGACTTTCTTACGGTTCACAACGGGTGACAAATCCGTTCTGGCAGTCTGGTACCAGTAACAAAGATGAGACACAGCGTGAGCAACTGGGATGGGTAACTATGACTCTCTTAAGGTAGCCAATGATCGTCACCAGGAATATTGAGTCAGGAAACTCGAGTAACCCTTGGCTATAGTAACGATGACTTTCGTAGATTACACAACCTGTGACATATCGGTGCTGGCAGACTCGCCACAGTTACAATGTATTTTAATTTGGGTGGTCAACCGACAGGAATATCTATTACCCTTCTGAGGTAACCGACGATTCGTCACCAGGTGGAGTACACTCTGAAAGGAGTGACTATGACTCTCATATGACACACAACTAGTGTCGTATCGCTTCTGGCAGACGCCACAGTAACAAGAAACGTGAAACTGGCTTCGAAATTAGGACGAGGAGCTATGACGCACTCAAGGTAGCTGGTGCAGCATCACCTGGAGGACTGCATCAGTAAAGGCTAGTAATCCCTGGCAGGCATAACGGTGACTCACTTAAGATACACAACTAGTGACATATCGGTTCTGGCAGACTGGCCACAGTAACAAAATATATGAATCTGGGTGAGCAACTGTGACGAGTAACTATGACTTTCGTAATAGGCCAATGACTCAATACCTGGAGTATTGACTCAGATAACTCGAGGAACGCCTTGCAATAGTAACAATGACTTTCTTACGGTTCACAACTGGTGACAAATCCGTTCTGGCAGTCTGGCACCAGTAACAAAAATGAGACACAGCGTGAGCAACTGGGATGGGTAACTATGACTCTCTTAAGGTAGCCAATGATTGTCACCAGGAATATTGAATCAGGAATTTCGAGTAACCCTTGGTTATAGAACGATGACTTTCGTAGATTACACAACCTGTGACATATCGATGCTGGCAGACTGGCCACAGTTACAATGTATTTTAATTTGGGTGGTCAACCGACAGGAATATCTATTACCCTTCTGAGGTAACCGACGATTCGTCACCAGGTGGAGTACACTCTGAAAGGAGTGACTATGACTCTCATATGACACACAACTAGTGTCGTATCGCTTCTGGCAGACGCCACAGTAACAAGAAACGTGAAACTGGCTGCGAAATTAGGACGAGGAGCTATGACGCACTCAAGGTAGCTGGTGCAGCATCACCTGGAGGACTGCATCAGTAAAGGCTAGTAATCCCTGGCAGGCATAACGGTGACTCACTTAAGATACACAACTAGTGACATATCGGTTCTGGCAGACTGGCCACAGTAACAAAATATATGAATCTGGGTGAGCAACTGTGACGAGTAACTATGACTTTCGTAATAGGCCAATGACTCAATACCTGGAGTATTGACTCAGATAACTCGAGGAACGCCTTGCAATAGTAACAATGACTTTCTTACGGTTCACAACTGGTGACAAATCCGTTCTGGCAGTCTGGTACCAGTAACAAAGATGAGACACAGCGTGAGCAACTGGGATGGGTAACTATGACTCTCTTAAGGTAGCCAATGATCGTCACCAGGAATATTGAGTCAGGAAACTCGAGTAACCCTTGGCTATAGTAACGATGACTTTCGTAGATTACACAACCTGTGACATATCGGTGCTGGCAGACTGGCCACAGTAACAAGAAACGTGAAACTGGCTGCGAAATTAGGACGAGGAGCTATGACGCACTCAAGGTAGCTAATGCAGCGTCACCTGGAGGACTGCATTAGTAAAGGCTAGTAATCCCCGGCTGGCATTACGATTACTCACTTAAGATACACAACTAGTGTCATATCGGTTCTGGCAGACTGGCCACAGTAACAAAATATATGAATCTGGGTGAGCAACTGTGACGAGTAACTATGACTCTCGTAATAGGCCAATGACTCAATACCTGGAGTATTGACTCAGATAACTCGAGGAACGCCCTGCAATAGTAACAATGACTTTCTTACGGTTCACAACTGGTGACAAATCCGTTCTGGCAGTCTGGCACCAGTAACAAAAATGAGACACAGCGTGAGCAACTGGGATGGGTAACTATGACTCTCTTAAGGTAGCCAATGATCGTCACCAGGAATATTGAATCAGGAATTTCGAGTAACCCTTGGTTATAGAACGATGACTTTCGTAGATTACACAACCTGTGACATATCGATGCTGGCAGACTGGCCACAGTTACAATGTATTTTAATTTGGGTGGTCAACCGACAGGAATATCTATTACCCTTCTGAGGTAACCGACGATTCGTCACCAGGTGGAGTACACTCTGAAAGGAGTGACTATGACTCTCATATGACACACAACTAGTGTCGTATCGCTTCTGGCAGACGCCACAGTAACAAGAAACGTGAAACTGGCTGCGAAATTAGGACGAGGAGCTATGACGCACTCAAGGTAGCTGGTGCAGCATCACCTGGAGGACTGCATCAGTAAAGGCTAGTAATCCCTGGCAGGCATAACGGTGACTCACTTAAGATACACAACTAGTGACATATCGGTTCTGGCAGACTGGCCACAGTAACAAAATATATGAATCTGGGTGAGCAACTGTGACGAGTAACTATGACTTTCGTAATAGGCCAATGACTCAATACCTGGAGTATTGACTCAGATAACTCGAGGAACGCCTTGCAATAGTAACAATGACTTTCTTACGGTTCACAACTGGTGACAAATCCGTTCTGGCAGTCTGGCACCAGTAAAAAAATGAGACACTGAGTGAGCAACGGGGATGGGTAACTATGACTCTCTTAAGGTAGCCAATGATTGTCACCAGGAATATTGAGTCAGGAAACTCGAGTAACCCTTGGCTATAGAAACGATGACTTTCGTAGATTACACAACCTGTGACATATCGGTGCTGGCAGACTGGCCACAGTAACAAGAAACGTGAAACTGGCTGCGAAATTAGGACGAGGAGCTATGACGCACTCAAGGTAGCTAGTGCAGCGTCACCTGGAGGACTGCATCAGTAAAGGCTAGTAATCACTGGCTGGCATTACGATTACTCACTTAAGATACACAACTAGTGTCATATCGGTTCTGGCAGACTGGCCACAGTAACAAAATATATGAATCTGGGTGAGCAACTGTGACGAGTAACTATGACTCTCGTAATAGGCCAATGACTCAATACCTGGAGTATTGACTCAGATAACTCGAGGAACGCCTTGCAATAGTAACAATGACTTTCTTACGGTTCACAACGGGTGACAAATCCGTTCTGGCAGTCTGGTACCAGTAACAAAGATGAGACACAGCGTGAGCAACTGGGATGGGTAACTATGACTCTCTTAAGGTAGCCAATGATCGTCACCAGGAATATTGAGTCAGGAAACTCGAGTAACCCTTGGCTATAGTAACGATGACTTTCGTAGATTACACAACCTGTGACATATCGGTGCTGGCAGACTGGCCACAGTAACAAGAAACGTGAAACTGGCTGCGAAATTAGGACGAGGAGCTATGACGCACTCAAGGTAGCTAATGCAGCGTCACCTGGAGGACTGCATCAGTAAAGGCTAGTAATCCCCGGCTGGCATTACGATTACTCACTTAAGATACACAACTAGTGTCATATCGGTTCTGGCAGACTGGCCACAGTAACAAAATATATGAATCTGGGTGAGCAACTGTGACGAGTAACTATGACTCTCGTAATAGGCCAATGACTCAATACCTGGAGTATTGACTCAGATAACTCGAGGAACGCCCTGCAATAGTAACAATGACTTTCTTACGGTTCACAACTGGTGACAAATCCGTTCTGGCAGTCTGGCACCAGTAACAAAAATGAGACACAGCGTGAGCAACTGGGATGGGTAACTATGACTCTCTTAAGGTAGCCAATGATCGTCACCAGGAATATTGAATCAGGAATTTCGAGTAACCCTTGGTTATAGAACGATGACTTTCGTAGATTACACAACCTGTGACATATCGATGCTGGCAGACTGGCCACAGTTACAATGTATTTTAATTTGGGTGGTCAACCGACAGGAATATCTATTACCCTTCTGAGGTAACCGACGATTCGTCACCAGGTGGAGTACACTCTGAAAGGAGTGACTATGACTCTCATATGACACACAACTAGTGTCGTATCGCTTCTGGCAGACGCCACAGTAACAAGAAACGTGAAACTGTCTGCGAAATTAGGACGAGGAGCTATGACGCACTCAAGGTAGCTGGTGCAGCATCACCTGGAGGACTGCATCAGTAAAGGCTAGTAATCCCTGGCAGGCATAACGGTGACTCACTTAAGATACACAACTAGTGACATATCGGTTCTGGCAGACTGGCCACAGTAACAAAATATATGAATCTGGGTGAGCAACTGTGACGAGTAACTATGACTTTCGTAATAGGCCAATGACTCAATACCTGGAGTATTGACTCAGATAACTCGAGGAACGCCTTGCAATAGTAACAATGACTTTCTTACGGTTCACAACTGGTGACAAATCCGTTCTGGCAGTCTGGCACCAGTAAAAAAATGAGACACTGAGTGAGCAACGGGGATGGGTAACTATGACTCTCTTAAGGTAGCCAATGATTGTCACCAGGAATATTGAGTCAGGAAACTCGAGTAACCCTTGGCTATAGTAACGATGACTTTCGTAGATTACACAACCTGTGACATATCGGTGCTGGCAGACTGGCCACAGTAACAAGAAACGTGAAACTGGCTGCGAAATTAGGACGAGGAGCTATGACGCACTCAAGGTAGCTAGTGCAGCGTCACCTGGAGGACTGCATCAGTAAAGGCTAGTAATCACTGGCTGGCATTACGATTACTCACTTAAGATACACAACTAGTGTCATATCGGTTCTGGCAGACTGGCCACAGTAACAAAATATATGAATCTGGGTGAGCAACTGTGACGAGTAACTATGACTCTCGTAATAGGCCAATGACTCAATACCTGGAGTATTGACTCAGATAACTCGAGGAACGCCTTGCAATAGTAACAATGACTTTCTTACGGTTCACAACGGGTGACAAATCCGTTCTGGCAGTCTGGTACCAGTAACAAAGATGAGACACAGCGTGAGCAACTGGGATGGGTAACTATGACTCTCTTAAGGTAGCCAATGATCGTCACCAGGAATATTGAGTCAGGAAACTCGAGTAACCCTTGGCTATAGTAACGATGACTTTCGTAGATTACACAACCTGTGACATATCGGTGCTGGCAGACTGGCCACAGTAACAAGAAACGTGAAACTGGCTGCGAAATTAGGACGAGGAGCTATGACGCACTCAAGGTAGCTAATGCAGCGTCACCTGGAGGACTGCATCAGTAAAGGCTAGTAATCCCCGGCTGGCATTACGATTACTCACTTAAGATACACAACTAGTGTCATATCGGTTCTGGCAGACTGGCCACAGTAACAAAATATATGAATCTGGGTGAGCAACTGTGACGAGTAACTATGACTCTCGTAATAGGCCAATGACTCAATACCTGGAGTATTGACTCAGATAACTCGAGGAACGCCCTGCAATAGTAACAATGACTTTCTTACGGTTCACAACTGGTGACAAATCCGTTCTGGCAGTCTGGCACCAGTAACAAAAATGAGACACAGCGTGAGCAACTGGGATGGGTAACTATGACTCTCTTAAGGTAGCCAATGATCGTCACCAGGAATATTGAATCAGGAATTTCGAGTAACCCTTGGTTATAGAACGATGACTTTCGTAGATTACACAACCTGTGACATATCGATGCTGGCAGACTGGCCACAGTTACAATGTATTTTAATTTGGGTGGTCAACCGACAGGAATATCTATTACCCTTCTGAGGTAACCGACGATTCGTCACCAGGTGGAGTACACTCTGAAAGGAGTGACTATGACTCTCATATGACACACAACTAGTGTCGTATCGCTTCTGGCAGACGCCACAGTAACAAGAAACGTGAAACTGGCTGCGAAATTAGGACGAGGAGCTATGACGCACTCAAGGTAGCTGGTGCAGCATCACCTGGAGGACTGCATCAGTAAAGGCTAGTAATCCCTGGCAGGCATAACGGTGACTCACTTAAGATACACAACTAGTGACATATCGGTTCTGGCAGACTGGCCACAGTAACAAAATATATGAATCTGGGTGAGCAACTGTGACGAGTAACTATGACTTTCGTAATAGGCCAATGACTCAATACCTGGAGTATTGACTCAGATAACTCGAGGAACGCCTTGCAATAGTAACAATGACTTTCTTACGGTTCACAACTGGTGACAAATCCGTTCTGGCAGTCTGGCACCAGTAAAAAAATGAGACACTGAGTGAGCAACGGGGATGGGTAACTATGACTCTCTTAAGGTAGCCAATGATTGTCACCAGGAATATTGAGTCAGGAAACTCGAGTAACCCTTGGCTATAGTAACGATGACTTTCGTAGATTACACAACCTGTGACATATCGGTGCTGGCAGACTGGCCACAGTAACAAGAAACGTGAAACTGGCTGCGAAATTAGGACGAGGAGCTATGACGCACTCAAGGTAGCTAGTGCAGCGTCACCTGGAGGACTGCATCAGTAAAGGCTAGTAATCACTGGCTGGCATTACGATTACTCACTTAAGATACACAACTAGTGTCATATCGGTTCTGGCAGACTGGCCACAGTAACAAAATATATGAATCTGGGTGAGCAACTGTGACGAGTAACTATGACTCTCGTAATAGGCCAATGACTCAATACCTGGAGTATTGACTCAGATAACTCGAGGAACGCCTTGCAATAGTAACAATGACTTTCTTACGGTTCACAACGGGTGACAAATCCGTTCTGGCAGTCTGGTACCAGTAACAAAGATGAGACACAGCGTGAGCAACTGGGATGGGTAACTATGACTCTCTTAAGGTAGCCAATGATCGTCACCAGGAATATTGAGTCAGGAAACTCGAGTAACCCTTGGCTATAGTAACGATGACTTTCGTAGATTACACAACCTGTGACATATCGGTGCTGGCAGACTGGCCACAGTAACAAGAAACGTGAAACTGGCTGCGAAATTAGGACGAGGAGCTATGACGCACTCAAGGTAGCCAATGCAGCGTCACCTGGAGGACTGCATCAGTAAAGGCTAGTAATCCCCGGCTGGCATTACGATTACTCACTTAAGATACACAACTCGTGTCATATCGGTTCTGGCAGACTGGCCACAGTAACAAAATATATGAATCTGGGTGAGCAACTGTGACGAGTAACTATGACTCTCGTAATAGGCCAATGACTCAATACCTGGAGTATTGACTCAGATAACTCGAGGAACGCCTTGCAATAGTAACAATGACTTTCTTACGGTTCACAACTGGTGACAAATCCGTTCTGGCAGTCTGGTACCAGTAACAAAAATGAGACACAGCGTGAGCAACTGGGATGGGTAACTATGACTCTCTTAAGGTAGCCAATGATCGTCACCAGGAATATTGAATCAGGAATTTCGAGTAACCCTTGGTTATAGAACGATGACTTTCGTAGATTACACAACCTGTGACATATCGATGCTGGCAGACTGGCCACAGTTACAATGTATTTTAATTTGGGTGGTCAACCGACAGGAATATCTATTACCCTTCTGAGGCAACCGACGATTCGTCACCAGGAGGAGTACACTCTGAAAGGAGTGACTATGACTCTCATATGACACACAACTAGTGTCGTATCGCTTCTGGCAGACGCCACAGTAACAAGAAACGTGAAACTGGCTGCGAAATTAGAACGAGGAGCTATGACGCACTCAAGGTAGCTGGTGCAGCATCACCTGGAGGACTGCATCAGTAAAGGCTAGTAATCCCTGGCAGGCATAACGGTGACTCACTTAAGATACACAACTAGTGACATATCGGTTCTGGCAGACTGGCCACAGTAACAAAATATATGAATCTGGGTGAGCAACTGTGACGAGTAACTATGACTTTCGTAATAGGCCAATGACTCAATACCTGGAGTATTGACTCAGATAACTCGAGGAACGCCTTGCAATAGTAACAATGACTTTCTTACGGTTCACAACTGGTGACAAATCCGTTCTGGCAGTCTGGCACCAGTAAAAAAATGAGACACTGAGTGAGCAACGGGGATGGGTAACTATGACTCTCTTAAGGTAGCCAATGATTGTCACCAGGAATATTGAGTCAGGAAACTCGAGTAACCCTTGGCTATAGTAACGATGACTTTCGTAGATTACACAACCTGTGACATATCGGTGCTGGCAGACTGGCCACAGTAACAAGAAACGTGAAACTGGCTGCGAAATTAGGACGAGGAGCTATGACGCACTCAAGGTAGCTAGTGCAGCGTCACCTGGAGGACTGCATCAGTAAAGGCTAGTAATCACTGGCTGGCATTACGATTACTCACTTAAGATACACAACTAGTGTCATATCGGTTCTGGCAGACTGGCCACAGTAACAAAATATATGAATCTGGGTGAGCAACTGTGACGAGTAACTATGACTCTCGTAATAGGCCAATGACTCAATACCTGGAGTATTGACTCAGATAACTCGAGGAACGCCTTGCAATAGTAACAATGACTTTCTTACGGTTCACAACGGGTGACAAATCCGTTCTGGCAGTCTGGTACCAGTAACAAAGATGAGACACAGCGTGAGCAACTGGGATGGGTAACTATGACTCTCTTAAGGTAGCCAATGATCGTCACCAGGAATATTGAGTTAGGAAACTCGAGTAACCCTTGGCTATAGTAACGATGACTTTCGTAGATTACACAACCTGTGACATATCGGTGCTGGCAGACTGGCCACAGTAACAAGAAACGTGAAACTGGCTGCGAAGTTAGGACGAGGAGCTATGACGCACTCAAGGTAGCTAATGCAGCGTCACCTGGAGGACTGCATCAGTAAAGGCTAGTAATCCCCGGCTGGCATTACGATTACTCACTTAAGATACACAACTAGTGTCATATCGGTTCTGGCAGACTGGCCACAGTAACAAAATATATGAATCTGGGTGAGCAACTGTGACGAGTAACTATGACTCTCGTAATAGGCCAATGACTCAATACCTGGAGTATTGACTCAGATAACTCGAGGAACGCCCTGCAATAGTAACAATGACTTTCTTACGGTTCACAACTGGTGACAAATCCGTTCTGGCAGTCTGGCACCAGTAACAAAAATGAGACACAGCGTGAGCAACTGGGATGGGTAACTATGACTCTCTTAAGGTAGCCAATGATCGTCACCAGGAATATTGAATCAGGAATTTCGAGTAACCCTTGGTTATAGAACGATGACTTTCGTAGATTACACAACCTGTGACATATCGATGCTGGCAGACTGGCCACAGTTACAATGTATTTTAATTTGGGTGGTCAACCGACAGGAATATCTATTACCCTTCTGAGGTAACCGACGATTCGTCACCAGGTGGAGTACACTCTGAAAGGAGTGACTATGACTCTCATATGACACACAACTAGTGTCGTATCGCTTCTGGCAGACGCCACAGTAACAAGAAACGTGAAACTGGCTGCGAAATTAGGACGAGGAGCTATGACGCACTCAAGGTAGCTGGTGCAGCATCACCTGGAGGACTGCATCAGTAAAGGCTAGTAATCCCTGGCAGGCATAACGGTGACTCACTTAAGATACACAACTAGTGACATATCGGTTCTGGCAGACTGGCCACAGTAACAAAATATATGAATCTGGGTGAGCAACTGTGACGAGTAACTATGACTTTCGTAATAGGCCAATGACTCAATACCTGGAGTATTGACTCAGATAACTCGAGGAACGCCTTGCAATAGTAACAATGACTTTCTTACGGTTCACAACTGGTGACAAATCCGTTCTGGCAGTCTGGCACCAGTAAAAAAATGAGACACTGAGTGAGCAACGGGGATGGGTAACTATGACTCTCTTAAGGTAGCCAATGATTGTCACCAGGAATGTTGAGTCAGGAAACTCGAGTAACCCTTGGCTATAGTAACGATGACTTTCGTAGATTACACAACCTGTGACATATCGGTGCTGGCAGACTGGCCACAGTAACAAGAAACGTGAAACTGGCTGCGAAATGAGGACGAGGAGCTATGACGCACTCAAGGTAGCTAGTGCAGCGTCACCTGGAGGACTGCATCAGTAAAGGCTAGTAATCACTGGCTGGCATTACGATTACTCACTTAAGATACACAACTAGTGTCATATCGGTTCTGGCAGACTGGCCACAGTAACAAAATATATGAATCTGGGTGAGCAACTGTGACGAGTAACTATGACTCTCGTAATAGGCCAATGACTCAATACCTGGAGTATTGACTCAGATAACTAGAGGAACGCCTTGCAATAGTAACAATGACTTTCTTACGGTTCACAACGGGTGACAAATCCGTTCTGGCAGTCTGGTACCAGTAACAAAGATGAGACACAGCGTGAGCAACTGGGATGGGTAACTATGACTCTCTTAAGGTAGCCAATGATCGTCACCAGGAATATTGAGTCAGGAAACTCGAGTAACCCTTGGCTATAGTAACGATGACTTTCGTAGATTACACAACCTGTGACATATCGGTGCTGGCAGACTGGCCACAGTAACAAGAAACGTGAAACTGGCTGCGAAATTAGGACGAGGAGCTATGACGCACTCAAGGTAGCTAATGCAGCGTCACCTGGAGGACTGCATCAGTAAAGGCTAGTAATCCCCGGCTGGCATTACGATTACTCACTTAAGATACACAACTCGTGTCATATCGGTTCTGGCAGACTGGCCACAGTAACAAAATATATGAATCTGGGTGAGCAACTGTGACGAGTAACTATGACTCTCGTAATAGGCCAATGACTCAATACCTGGAGTATTGACTCAGATAACTCGAGGAACGCCTTGCAATAGTAACAATGACTTTCTTACGGTTCACAACTGGTGACAAATCCGTTCTGGCAGTCTGGCACCAGTAACAAAAATGAGACACAGCGTGAGCAACTGGGATGGGTAACTATGACTCTCTTAAGGTAGCCAATGATCGTCACCAGGAATATTGAATCAGGAATTTCGAGTAACCCTTGGTTATAGAACGATGACTTTCGTAGATTACACAACCTGTGACATATCGATGCTGGCAGACTGGCCACAGTTACAATGTATTTTAATTTGGGTGGTCAACCGACAGGAATATCTATTACCCTTCTGAGGCAACCGACGATTCGTCACCAGGAGGAGTACACTCTGAAAGGAGTGACTATGACTCTCATATGACACACAACTAGTGTCGTATCGCTTCTGGCAGACGCCACAGTAACAAGAAACGTGAAACTGGCTGCGAAATTAGGACGAGGAGCTATGACGCACTCAAGGTAGCTGGTGCAGCATCACCTGGAGGACTGCATCAGTAAAGGCTAGTAATCCCTGGCAGGCATAACGGTGACTCACTTAAGATACACAACTAGTGACATATCGGTTCTGGCAGACTGGCCACAGTAACAAAATATATGAATCTGGGTGAGCAACTGTGACGAGTAACTATGACTCTCGTAATAGGCCAATGACTCAATACCTGGAGTATTGACTCAGATAACTCGAGGAACGCCTTGCAATAGTAACAATGACTTTCTTACGGTTCACAACTGGTGACAAATCCGTTCTGGCAGTCTGGCACCAGTAAAAAAATGAGACACTGAGTGAGCAATGGGGATGGGTAACTATGACTCTCTTAAGGTAGCCAATGATTGTCACCAGGAATATTGAGTCAGGAAACTCGAGTAACCCTTGGCTATAGTAACGATGACTTTCGTAGATTACACAACCTGTGACATATCGGTGCTGGCAGACTGGCCACAGTAACAAGAAACGTGAAACTGGCTGCGAAATTAGGACGAGGAGCTATGACGCACTCAAGGTAGCTAGTGCAGCGTCACCTGGAGGACTGCATCAGTAAAGGCTAGTAATCACTGGCTGGCATTACGATTACTCACTTAAGATACACAACTAGTGTCATATCGGTTCTGGCAGACTGGCCACAGTAACAAAATATATGAATCTGGGTGAGCAACTGTGACGAGTAACTATGACTCTCGTAATAGGCCAATGACTCAATACCTGGAGTATTGACTCAGATAACTCGAGGAACGCCTTGCAATAGTAACAATGACTTTCTTACGGTTCACAACTGGTGACAAATCCGTTCTGGCAGTCTGGTACCAGTAACAAAGATGAGACACAGCGTGAGCAACTGGGATGGGTAACTATGACTCTCTTAAGGTAGCCAATGATCGTCACCAGGAATATTGAGTCAGGAAACTCGAGTAACCCTTGGCTATAGTAACGATGACTTTCGTAGATTACACAACCTGTGACATATCGGTGCTGGCAGACTGGCCACAGTAACAAGAAACGTGAAACTGGCTGCGAAATTAGGACGAGGAGCTATGACGCACTCAAGGTAGCTAATGCAGCGTCACCTGGAGGACTGCATCAGTAAAGGCTAGTAATCCCCGGCTGGCATTACGATTACTCACTTAAGATACACAACTAGTGTCATATCGGTTCTGGCAGACTGGCCACAGTAACAAAATATATGAATCTGGGTGAGCAACTGTGACGAGTAACTATGACTTTCGTAATAGGCCAATGACTCAATACCTGGAGTATTGATTCAGATAACTCGAGGAACGCCTTGCAATAGTAACAATGACTTTCTTACGGTTCACAACTGGTGACAAATCCGTTCTGGCAGTCTGGCACCAGTAAAAAAATGAGACACTGAGTGAGCAACGGGGATGGGTAACTATGACTCTCTTAAGGTAGCCAATGATTGTCACCAGGAATATTGAGTCAGGAAACTCGAGTAACCCTTGGCTATAGTAACGATGACTTTCGTAGATTACACAACCTGTGACATATCGGTGCTGGCAGACTGGCCACAGTAACAAGAAACGTGAAACTGGCTGCGAAATTAGGACGAGGAGCTATGACGCACTCAAGGTAGCTAGTGCAGCGTCACCTGGAGGACTGCATCAGTAAAGGCTAGTAATCACTGGCTGGCATTACGATTACTCACTTAAGATACACAACTAGTGTCATATCGGTTCTGGCAGACTGGCCACAGTAACAAAATATATGAATCTGGGTGAGCAACTGTGACGAGTAACTATGACTCTCGTAATAGGCCAATGACTCAATACCTGGAGTATTGACTCAGATAACTCGAGGAACGCCTTGCAATAGTAACAATGACTTTCTTACGGTTCACAACTGGTGACAAATCCGTTCTGGCAGTCTGGCACCAGTAACAAAAATGAGACACAGCGTGAGCAACTGGGATGGGTAACTATGACTCTCTTAAGGTAGCCAATGATCGTCACCAGGAATATTGAATCAGGAATTTCGAGTAACCCTTGGTTATAGAACGATGACTTTCGTAGATTACACAACCTGTGACATATCGATGCTGGCAGACTGGCCACAGTTACAATGTATTTTAATTTGGGTGGTCAACCGACAGGAATATCTATTACCCTTCTGAGGCAACCGACGATTCGTCACCAGGAGGAGTACACTCTGAAAGGAGTGACTATGACTCTCATATGACACACAACTAGTGTCGTATCGCTTCTGGCAGACGCCACAGTAACAAGAAACGTGAAACTGGCTGCGAAATTAGGACGAGGAGCTATGACGCACTCAAGGTAGCTGGTGCAGCATCACCTGGAGGACTGCATCAGTAAAGGCTAGTAATCCCTGGCAGGCATAACGGTGACTCACTTAAGATACACAACTAGTGACATATCGGTTCTGGCAGACTGGCCACAGTAACAAAATATATGAATCTGGGTGAGCAACTGTGACGAGTAACTATGACTCTCGTAATAGGCCAATGACTCAATACCTGGAGTATTGACTCAGATAACTCGAGGAACGCCTTGCAATAGTAACAATGACTTTCTTACGGTTCACAACTGGTGACAAATCCGTTCTGGCAGTCTGGCACCAGTAAAAAAATGAGACACTGAGTGAGCAACGGGGATGGGTAACTATGACTCTCTTAAGGTAGCCAATGATTGTCACCAGGAATATTGAGTCAGGAAACTCGAGTAACCCTTGGCTATAGTAACGATTACTTTCGTAGATTACACAACCTGTGACATATCGGTGCTGGCAGACTGGCCACAGTAACAAGAAACGTGAAACTGGCTGCGAAATTAGGACGAGGAGCTATGACGCACTCAAGGTAGCTAGTGCAGCGTCACCTGGAGGACTGCATCAGTAAAGGCTAGTAATCACTGGCTGGCATTACGATTACTCACTTAAGATACACAACTAGTGTCATATCGGTTCTGGCAGACTGGCCACAGTAACAAAATATATGAATCTGGGTGAGCAACTGTGACGAGTAACTATGACTCTCGTAATAGGCCAATGACTCAATACCTGGAGTATTGACTCAGATAACTCGAGGAACGCCTTGCAATAGTAACAATGACTTTCTTACGGTTCACAACTGGTGACAAATCCGTTCTGGCAGTCTGGTACCAGTAACAAAGATGAGACACAGCGTGAGCAACTGGGATGGGTAACTATGACTCTCTTAAGGTAGCCAATGATCGTCACCAGGAATATTGAGTCAGGAAACTCGAGTAACCCTTGGCTATAGTAACGATGACTTTCGTAGATTACACAACCTGTGACATATCGGTGCTGGCAGACTGGCCACAGTAACAAGAAACGTGAAACTGGCTGCGAAATTAGGACGAGGAGCTATGACGCACTCAAGGTAGCTAATGCAGCGTCACCTGGAGGACTGCATCAGTAAAGGCTAGTAATCCCCGGCTGGCATTACGATTACTCACTTAAGATACACAACTAGTGTCATATCGGTTCTGGCAGACTGGCCACAGTAACAAAATATATGAATCTGGGTGAGCAACTGTGACGAGTAACTATGACTCTCGTAATAGGCCAATGACTCAATACCTGGAGTATTGACTCAGATAACTCGAGGAACGCCTTGCAATAGTAACAATGACTTTCTTACGGTTCACAACTGGTGACAAATCCGTTCTGGCAGTCTGGCACCAGTAACAAAAATGAGACACAGCGTGAGCAACTGGGATGGGTAACTATGACTCTCTTAAGGTAGCCAATGATCGTCACCAGGAATATTGAATCAGGAATTTCGAGTAACCCTTGGTTATAGAACGATGACTTTCGTAGATTACACAACCTGTGACATATCGATGCTGGCAGACTGGCCACAGTTACAATGTATTTTAATTTGGGTGGTCAACCGACAGGAATATCTATTACCCTTCTGAGGTAGCCGACGATTCGTCACCAGGTGGAGTACACTCTGAAAGGAGTGACTATGACTCTCATATGACACACAACTAGTGTCGTATCGCTTCTGGCAGACGCCTCAGTAACAAGAAACGTGAAACTGGCTGCGAAATTAGGACGAGGAGCTATGACGCACTCAAGGTAGCTGGTGCAGCATCACCTGGAGGACTGCATCAGTAAAGGCTAGTAATCCCTGGCAGGCATAACGGTGACTCACTTAAGATACACAACTAGTGACATATCGGTTCTGGCAGACTGGCCACAGTAACAAAATATATGAATCTGGGTGAGCAACTGTGACGAGTAACTATGACTCTCGTAATAGGCCAATGACTCAATACCTGGAGTATTGACTCAGATAACTCGAGGAACGCCTTGCAATAGTAACAATGACTTTCTTACGGTTCACAACTGGTGACAAATCCGTTCTGGCAGTCTGGCACCAGTAAAAAAATGAGACACTGAGTGAGCAATGGGGATGGGTAACTATGACTCTCTTAAGGTAGCCAATGATTGTCACCAGGAATATTGAGTCAGGAAACTCGAGTAACCCTTGGCTATAGTAACGATGACTTTCGTAGATTACACAACCTGTGACATATCGGTGCTGGCAGACTGGCCACAGTAACAAGAAACGTGAAACTGGCTGCGAAATTAGGACGAGGAGCTATGACGCACTCAAGGTAGCTAGTGCAGCGTCACCTGGAGGACTGCATCAGTAAAGGCTAGTAATCACTGGCTGGCATTACGATTACTCACTTAAGATACACAACTAGTGTCATATCGGTTCTGGCAGACTGGCCACAGTAACAAAATATATGAATCTGGGTGAGCAACTGTGACGAGTAACTATGACTCTCGTAATAGGCCAATGACTCAATACCTGGAGTATTGACTCAGATAACTCGAGGAACGCCTTGCAATAGTAACAATGACTTTCTTACGGTTCACAACTGGTGACAAATCCGTTCTGGCAGTCTGGTACCAGTAACAAAGATGAGACACAGCGTGAGCAACTGGGATGGGTAACTATGACTCTCTTAAGGTAGCCAATGATCGTCACCAGGAATATTGAGTCAGGAAACTCGAGTAACCCTTGGCTATAGTAACGATGACTTTCGTAGATTACACAACCTGTGACATATCGGTGCTGGCAGACTGGCCACAGTAACAAGAAACGTGAAACTGGCTGCGAAATTAGGACGAGGAGCTATGACGCACTCAAGGTAGCTAATGCAGCGTCACCTGGAGGACTGCATCAGTAAAGGCTAGTAATCCCCGGCTGGCATTACGATTACTCACTTAAGATACACAACTAGTGTCATATCGGTTCTGGCAGACTGGCCACAGTAACAAAATATATGAATCTGGGTGAGCAACTGTGACGAGTAACTATGACTCTCGTAATAGGCCAATGACTCAATACCTGGAGTATTGACTCAGATAACTCGAGGAACGCCCTGCAATAGTAACAATGACTTTCTTACGGTTCACAACTGGTGACAAATCCGTTCTGGCAGTCTGGCACCAGTAACAAAAATGAGACACAGCGTGAGCAACTGGGATGGGTAACTATGACTCTCTTAAGGTAGCCAATGATCGTCACCAGGAATATTGAATCAGGAATTTCGAGTAACCCTTGGTTATAGAACGATGACTTTCGTAGATTACACAACCTGTGACATATCGATGCTGGCAGACTGGCCACAGTTACAATGTATTTTAATTTGGGTGGTCAACCGACAGGAATATCTATTACCCTTCTGAGGTAACCGACGATTCGTCACCAGGTGGAGTACACTCTGAAAGGAGTGACTATGACTCTCATATGACACACAACTAGTGTCGTATCGCTTCTGGCAGACGCCACAGTAACAAGAAACGTGAAACTGGCTGCGAAATTAGGACGAGGAGCTATGACGCACTCAAGGTAGCTGGTGCAGCATCACCTGGAGGACTGCATCAGTAAAGGCTAGTAATCCCTGGCAGGCATAACGGTGACTCACTTAAGATACACAACTAGTGACATATCGGTTCTGGCAGACTGGCCACAGTAACAAAATATATGAATCTGGGTGAGCAACTGTGACGAGTAACTATGACTTTCGTAATAGGCCAATGACTCAATACCTGGAGTATTGACTCAGATAACTCGAGGAACGCCTTGCAATAGTAACAATGACTTTCTTACGGTTCACAACTGGTGACAAATCCGTTCTGGCAGTCTGGCACCAGTAAAAAAATGAGACACTGAGTGAGCAACGGGGATGGGTAACTATGACTCTCTTAAGGTAGCCAATGATTGTCACCAGGAATATTGAGTCAGGAAACTCGAGTAACCCTTGGCTATAGTAACGATGACTTTCGTAGATTACACAACCTGTGACATATCGGTGCTGGCAGACTGGCCACAGTAACAAGAAACGTGAAACTGGCTGCGAAATTAGGACGAGGAGCTATGACGCACTCAAGGTAGCTAGTGCAGCGTCACCTGGAGGACTGCATCAGTAAAGGCTAGTAATCACTGGCTGGCATTACGATTACTCACTTAAGATACACAACTAGTGTCATATCGGTTCTGGCAGACTGGCCACAGTAACAAAATATATGAATCTGGGTGAGCAACTGTGACGAGTAACTATGACTCTCGTAATAGGCCAATGACTCAATACCTGGAGTATTGACTCAGATAACTCGAGGAACGCCTTGCAATAGTAACAATGACTTTCTTACGGTTCACAACGGGTGACAAATCCGTTCTGGCAGTCTGGTACCAGTAACAAAGATGAGACACAGCGTGAGCAACTGGGATGGGTAACTATGACTCTCTTAAGGTAGCCAATGATCGTCACCAGGAATATTGAGTCAGGAAACTCGAGTAACCCTTGGCTATAGTAACGATGACTTTCGTAGATTACACAACCTGTGACATATCGGTGCTGGCAGACTGGCCACAGTAACAAGAAACGTGAAACTGGCTGCGAAATTAGGACGAGGAGCTATGACGCACTCAAGGTAGCTAATGCAGCGTCACCTGGAGGACTGCATCAGTAAAGGCTAGTAATCCCCGGCTGGCATTACGATTACTCACTTAAGATACACAACTCGTGTCATATCGGTTCTGGCAGACTGGCCACAGTAACAAAATATATGAATCTGGGTGAGCAACTGTGACGAGTAACTATGACTCTCGTAATAGGCCAATGACTCAATACCTGGAGTATTGACTCAGATAACTCGAGGAACGCCTTGCAATAGTAACAATGACTTTCTTACGGTTCACAACTGGTGACAAATCCGTTCTGGCAGTCTGGCACCAGTAACAAAAATGAGACACAGCGTGAGCAACTGGGATGGGTAACTATGACTCTCTTAAGGTAGCCAATGATCGTCACCAGGAATATTGAATCAGGAATTTCGAGTAACCCTTGGTTATAGAACGATGACTTTCGTAGATTACACAACCTGTGACATATCGATGCTGGCAGACTGGCCACAGTTACAATGTATTTTAATTTGGGTGGTCAACCGACAGGAATATCTATTACCCTTCTGAGGCAACCGACGATTCGTCACCAGGAGGAGTACACTCTGAAAGGAGTGACTATGACTCTCATATGACACACAACTAGTGTCGTATCGCTTCTGGCAGACGCCACAGTAACAAGAAACGTGAAACTGGCTGCGAAATTAGGACGAGGAGCTATGACGCACTCAAGGTAGCTGGTGCAGCATCACCTGGAGGACTGCATCATTAAAGGCTAGTAATCCCTGGCAGGCATAACGGTGACTCACTTAAGATACACAACTAGTGACATATCGGTTCTGGCAGACTGGCCACAGTAACAAAATATATGAATCTGGGTGAGCAACTGTGACGAGTAACTATGACTCTAGTAATAGGCCAATGACTCAATACCTGGAGTATTGACTCAGATAACTCGAGGAACGCCTTGCAATAGTAACAATGACTTTCTTACGGTTCACAACTGGTGACAAATCCGTTCTGGCAGTCTGGCACCAGTAAAAAAATGAGACACTGAGTGAGCAACGGGGATGGGTAACTATGACTCTCTTAAGGTAGCCAATGATTGTCACCAGGAATATTGAGTCAGGAAACTCGAGTAACCCTTGGCTATAGTAACGATTACTTTCGTAGATTACACAACCTGTGACATATCGGTGCTGGCAGACTGGCCACAGTAACAAGAAACGTGAAACTGGCTGCGAAATTAGGACGAGGAGATATGACGCACTCAAGGTAGCTAGTGCAGCGTCACCTGGAGGACTGCATCAGTAAAGGCTAGTAATCACTGGCTGGCATTACGATTACTCACTTAAGATACACAACTAGTGTCATATCGGTTCTGGCAGACTGGCCACAGTAACAAAATATATGAATCTGGGTGAGCAACTGTGACGAGTAACTATGACTCTCGTAATAGGCCAATGACTCAATACCTGGAGTACTGACTCAGATAACTCGAGGAACGCCTTGCAATAGTAACAATGACTTTCTTACGGTTCACAACTGGTGACAAATCCGTTCTGGCAGTCTGGTACCAGTAACAAAGATGAGACACAGCGTGAGCAACTGGGATGGGTAACTATGACTCTCTTAAGGTAGCCAATGATCGTCACCAGGAATATTGAGTCAGGAAACTCGAGTAACCCTTGGCTATAGTAACGATGACTTTCGTAGATTACACAACCTGTGACATATCGGTGCTGGCAGACTGGCCACAGTAACAAGAAACGTGAAACTGGCTGCGAAATTAGGACGAGGAGCTATGACGCACTCAAGGTAGCTAATGCAGCGTCACCTGGAGGACTGCATCAGTAAAGGCTAGTAATCCCCGGCTGGCATTACGATTACTCACTTAAGATACACAACTAGTGTCATATCGGTTCTGGCAGACTGGCCACAGTAACAAAATATATGAATCTGGGTGAGCAACTGTGACGAGTAACTATGACTCTCGTAATGGGCCAATGACTCAATACCTGGAGTATTGACTCAGATAACTCGAGGAACGCCTTGCAATAGTAACAATGACTTTCTTACGGTTCACAACTGGTGACAAATCCGTTCTGGCAGTATGGCACCAGTAACAAAAATGAGACACAGCGTGAGCAACTGGGATGGGTAACTATGACTCTCTTAAGGTAGCCAATGATCGTCACCAGGAATATTGAATCAGGAATTTCGAGTAACCCTTGGTTATAGAACGATGACTTTCGTAGATTACACAACCTGTGACATATCGATGCTGGCAGACTGGCCACAGTTACAATGTATTTTAATTTGGGTGGTCAACCGACAGGAATATCTATTACCCTTCTGAGGTAGCCGACGATTCGTCACCAGGTGGAGTACACTCTGAAAGGAGTGACTATGACTCTCATATGACACACAACTAGTGTCGTATCGCTTCTGGCAGACGCCTCAGTAACAAGAAACGTGAAACTGGCTGCGAAATTAGGACGAGGAGCTATGACGCACTCAAGGTAGCTGGTGCAGCATCACCTGGAGGACTGCATCAGTAAAGGCTAGTAATCCCTGGCAGGCATAACGGTGACTCACTTAAGATACACAACTAGTGACATATCGGTTCTGGCAGACTGGCCACAGTAACAAAATATATGAATCTGGGTGAGCAACTGTGACGAGTAACTATGACTCTCGTAATAGGCCAATGACTCAATACCTGGAGTATTGACTCAGATAACTCGAGGAACGCCTTGCAATAGTAACAATGACTTTCTTACGGTTCACAACTGGTGACAAATCCGTTCTGGCAGTCTGGCACCAGTAAAAAAATGAGACACTGAGTGAGCAACGGGGATGGGTAACTATGACTCTCTTAAGGTAGCCAATGATTGTCACCAGGAATATTGAGTCAGAAAACTCGAGTAACCCTTGGCTATAGTAACGTTGACTTTCGTAGATTACACAACCTGTGACATATCGGTGCTGGCAGACTGGCCACAGTAACAAGAAACGTGAAACTGGCTGCGAAATTAGGACGAGGAGCTATGACGCACTCAAGGTAGCTAGTGCAGCGTCACCTGGAGGACTGCATCAGTAAAGGCTAGTAATCACTGGCTGGCATTACGATTTCTCACTTAAGATACACAACTAGTGTCATATCGGTTCTGGCAGACTGGCCACAGTAACAAAATATATGAATCTGGGTGAGCAACTGTGACGAGTAACTATGACTCTCGTAATAGGCCAATGACTCAATACCTGGAGTATTGACTCAGATAACTCGAGGAACGCCTTGCAATAGTAACAATGACTTTCTTACGGTTCACAACTGGTGACAAATCCGTTCTGGCAGTCTGGTACCAGTAACAAAGATGAGACACAGCGTGAGCAACTGGGATGGGTAACTATGACTCTCTTAAGGTAGCCAATGATCGTCACCAGGAATATTGAGTCAGGAAACTCGAGTAACCCTTGGCTATAGTAACGATGACTTACGTAGATTACACAACCTGTGACATATCGGTGCTGGCAGACTGGCCACAGTAACAAGAAACGTGAAACTGGCTGCAAAATTAGGACGAGGAGCTATGACGCACTCAATGTAGCTAGTGCAGCGTCACCTGGAGGACTGCATCAGTAAAGGCTAGTAATCCCTGGCTGGCATTACGATTACTCACTTAAGATACACAACTAGTGTCATATCGGTTCTGGCAGACTGGCCACAGTAACAAAATATATGAATCTGGGTGAGCAACTGTGACGAGTAACTATGACTCTCGTAATAGGCCAATGACTCAATACCTGGAGTATTGACTCAGATAACTCGAGGAACGCCTTGCAATAGTAACAATGACTTTCTTACGGTTCACAACTGGTGACAAATCCGTTCTGGCAGTCTGGCACCAGTAACAAAAATGAGACACAGCGTGAGCAACTGGGATGGGTAACTATGACTCTCTTAAGGTAGCCAATGATCGTCACCAGGAATATTGAATCAGGAATTTCGAGTAACCCTTGGTTATAGAACGATGACTTTCGTAGATTACACAACCTGTGACATATCGATGCTGGCAGACTGGCCACAGTTACAATGTATTTCAATTTGGGTGGTCAACCGACAGGAATATCTATTACCCTTCTGAGGCAACCGACGATTCGTCACCAGGTGGAGTACACTCTGAAAGGAGTGACTATGACTCTCATATGACACACAACTAGTGTCGTATCGCTTCTGGCAGACGCCACAGTAACAAGAAACGGGAAACTGGCTGCGAAATTAGGACGAGGAACTATGACGCACTCAAGGTAGCTAGTGCAGCGTCACCTGGAGGACTGCATCAGTAAAGGCTAGTAATCCCTGGCAGGCATAACGGTGACTCACTTAAGATACACAACTAGTGACATATCGGTTCTGGCAGACTGGCCACAGTAACAAAATATATGAATCTGGGTGAGCAACTGTGACGAGTAACTATGACTCTCGTAATAGGCCAATGACTCAATACCTGAAGTATTGACTCAGATAACTCGAGGAACGCCTTGCAATAGTAACAATGACTTTCTTACGGTTCACAACTGGTGACAAATCCGTTCTGGCAGTCTGGCACCAGTAACAAAAATGAGACACAGCGTGAGCAACTGGGATGGGTAACTATGACTCTCTTAAGGTAGCCAATGATCGTCACCAGGAATATTGAATCAGGAAACTCGAGTAACCCTTGGCTATAGTAACGATGACTTTCGTAGATTACACAACCTGTGACATATCGGTGCTGGCAGACTGGCCACAGTAACAAGAAACGTGAAACTGGCTGCGAAATTAGGACGAGGAGCTATGACGCACTCAAGGTAGCTAATGCAGCGTCACCTGGAGGACTGCATCAGTAAAGGCTAGTAATCCCCGGCTGGCATTACGATTACTCACTTAAGATACACAAATAGTGTCATATCGATTCTGGCAGACTGGCCACAGTAACAAAATATATGAATCTGGGTGAGCAACTGTGACGAGTAACTATGACTCTCGTAATAGGCCAATGACTCAATACCTGGAGTATTGACTCAGATAACTCGAGGAACGCCTTGCAATAGTAACAATGACTTTCTTACGGTTCACAACTGGTGACAAATCCGTTCTGGCAGTCTGGCACCAGTAACAAAAATGAGACACTGAGTGAGCAACTGGGATGGGTAACTATGACTCTCTTAAGGTAGCCAATGATCGTCACCAGGAATATTGAGTCAGGAAACTCGAGTAACCCTTGGCTATAGTAACGATGACTTTCGTAGATTACACAACCTGTGACATATCGGTGCTGGCAGACTGGCCACAGTAACAAGAAACGTGAAACTGGCTGCGAAATTAGGATGAGGAGCTATGACGCACTCAAGGTAGCTAGTGCAGCGTCACCTGGAGGACTGCATCAGTAAAGGCTAGTAATCACTGGCTGGCATTACGATTACTCACTTAAGATACACAACTAGTGTCATATCGGTTCTGGCAGACTGGCCACAGTAACAAAATATATGAATCTGGGTGAGCAACTGTGACGAGTAACTATGACTCTCGTAATAGGCCAATGACTCAATACCTGGAGTATTGACTCAGATAACTCGAGGAACGCCTTGCAATAGTAACAATGACTTTCTTACGGTTCACAACTGGTGACAAATCCGTTCTGGCAGTCTGGCACCAGTAAAAAAATGAGACACTGAGTGAGCAACGGGGATGGGTAACTATGACTCTCTTAAGGTAGCCAATGATTGTCACCAGGAATATTGAGTCAGAAAACTCGAGTAACCCTTGGCTATAGTAACGTTGACTTTCGTAGATTACACAACCTGTGACATATCGGTGCTGGCAGACTGGCCACAGTAACAAGAAACGTGAAACTGGCTGCGAAATTAGGACGAGGAGCTATGACGCACTCAAGGTAGCTAGTGCAGCGTCACCTGGAGGACTGCATCAGTAAAGGCTAGTAATCACTGGCTGGCATTACGATTTCTCACTTAAGATACACAACTAGTGTCATATCGGTTCTGGCAGACTGGCCACAGTAACAAAATATATGAATCTGGGTGAGCAACTGTGACGAGTAACTTTGACTCTCGTAATAGGCCAATGACTCAATACCTGGAGTATTGACTCAGATAACTCGAGGAACGCCTTGCAATAGTAACAATGACTTTCTTACGGTTCACAACTGGTGACAAATCCGTTCTGGCAGTCTGGTACCAGTAACAAAGATGAGACACAGCGTGAGCAACTGGGATGGGTAACTATGACTCTCTTAAGGTAGCCAATGATCGTCACCAGGAATATTGAGTCAGGAAACTCGAGTAACCCTTGGCTATAGTAACGATGACTTACGTAGATTACACAACCTGTGACATATCGGTGCTGGCAGACTGGCCACAGTAACAAGAAACGTGAAACTGGCTGCAAAATTAGGACGAGGAGCTATGACGCACTCAATGTAGCTAGTGCAGCGTCACCTGGAGGACTGCATCAGTAAAGGCTAGTAATCCCTGGCTGGCATTACGATTTCTCACTTAAGATACACAACTAGTGTCATATCGGTTCTGGCAGACTGGCCACAGTAACAAAATATATGAATCTGGGTGAGCAACTGTGACGAGTAACTTTGACTCTCGTAATAGGCCAATGACTCAATACCTGGAGTATTGACTCAGATAACTCGAGGAACGCCTTGCAATAGTAACAATGACTTTCTTACGGTTCACAACTGGTGACAAATCCGTTCTGGCAGTCTGGTACCAGTAACAAAGATGAGACACAGCGTGAGCAACTGGGATGGGTAACTATGACTCTCTTAAGGTAGCCAATGATCGTCACCAGGAATATTGAATCAGGAATTTCGAGTAACCCTTGGTTATAGAACGATGACTTTCGTAGATTACACAACCTGTGACATATCGATGCTGGCAGACTGGCCACAGTTACAATGTATTTTAATTTGGGTGGTCAACCGACAGGAATATCTATTACCCTTCTGAGGCAACCGACGATTCGTCACCAGGTGGAGTACACTCTGAAAGGAGTGACTATGACTCTCATATGACACACAACTAGTGTCGTATCGCTTCTGGCAGACGCCACAGTAACAAGAAACGGGAAACTGGCTGCGAAATTAGGACGAGGAACTATGACGCACTCAAGGTAGCTAGTGCAGCGTCACCTGGAGGACTGCATCAGTAAAGGCTAGTAATCCCTGGCAGGCATAACGGTGACTCACTTAAGATACACAACTAGTGACATATCGGTTCTGGCAGACTGGCCACAGTAACAAAATATATGAATCTGGGTGAGCAACTGTGACGAGTAACTATGACACTCGTAATAGGCCAATGACTCAATACCTGAAGTATTGACTCAGATAACTCGAGGAACGCCTTGCAATAGTAACAATGACTTTCTTACGGTTCACAACTGGTGACAAATCCGTTCTGGCAGTCTGGCACCAGTAACAAAAATGAGACACAGCGTGAGCAACTGGGATGGGTAACTATGACTCTCTTAAGGTAGCCAATGATCGTCACCAGGAATATTGAATCAGGAAACTCGAGTAACCCTTGGCTATAGTAACGATGACTTTCGTAGATTACACAACCTGTGACATATCGGTGCTGGCAGACTGGCCACAGTAACAAGAAACGTGAAACTGGCTGCGAAATTAGGACGAGGAGCTATGACGCACTCAAGGTAGCTAATGCAGCGTCACCTGGAGGACTGCATCAGTAAAGGCTAGTAATCCCCGGCTGGCATTACGATTACTCACTTAAGATACACAAATAGTGTCATATCGATTCTGGCAGACAGGCCACAGTAACAAAATATATGAATCTGGGTGAGCAACTGTGACGAGTAACTATGACTCTCGTAATAGGCCAATGACTCAATACCTGGAGTATTGACTCAGATAACTCGAGGAACGCCTTGCAATAGTAACAATGACTTTCTTACGGTTCACAACTGGTGACAAATCCGTTCTGGCAGTCTGGCACCAGTAACAAAAATGAGACACTGAGTGAGCAACTGGGATGGGTAACTATGACTCTCTTAAGGTAGCCAATGATCGTCACCAGGAATATTGAGTCAGGAAACTCGAGTAACCCTTGGCTATAGTAACGATGACTTTCGTAGATTACACAACCTGTGACATATCGGTGCTGGCAGACTGGCCACAGTAACAAGAAACGTGAAACTGGCTGCGAAATTAGGATGAGGAGCTATGACGCACTCAAGGTAGCTAGTGCAGCGTCACCTGGAGGACTGCATCAGTAAAGGCTAGTAATCACTGGCTGGCATTACGATTACTCACTTAAGATACACAACTAGTGTCATATCGGTTCTGGCAGACTGGCCACAGTAACAAAATATATGAATCTGGGTGAGCAACTGTGACGAGTAACTATGACTCTCGTAATAGGCCAATGACTCAATACCTGGAGTATTGACTCAGATAACTCGAGGAACGCCTTGCAATTGTAACAATGACTTTCTTACGGTTAACAACTGGTGACAAATCCGTTCTGGCAGTCTGGCACCAGTAACAAAATTGAGACACTGCGTGAGCAACTGGGATGGGTAACTATGACTCTCTTAAGGTAGCCAATGATCGTCACCAGGAATATTGAGTCAGGAAACTCGAGTAACCCTTGGCTATAGTAACGATGACTTTCGTAGATTACACAACCTGTGACATATCGGTGCTGGCAGACTGGCCACAGTAACAAGAAACGTGAAACTGGCTGCGAAATTAGGACGAGGAGCTATGACGCACTCAATGTAGCTAGTGCAGCGTCACCTGGAGGACTGCATCAGTAAAGGCTAGTAATCCCTGGCTGGCATTACGATTACTCACTTAAGATACACAACTAGTGTCATATCGGTTCTGGCAGACTGGCCACAGTAACAAAATATATGAATCTGGGTGAGCAACTGTGACGAGTAACTATGACTCTCGTAATAGGCCAATGACTCAATACCTGGAGTATTGACTCAGATAACTCGAGGAACGCCTTGCAATAGTAACAATGACTTTCTTACGGTTCACAACTGGTGACAAATCCGTTATGGCAGTCTGGCACCAGTAACAAAAATGAGACACAGCGTGAGCAACTGGGATGGGTAACTATGACTCTCTTAAGGTAGCCAATGATCGTCACCAGGAATATTGAATCAGGAATTTCGAGTAACCCTTGGTTATAGAACGATGACTTTCGTAGATTACACAACCTGTGACATATCGATGCTGGCAGACTGGCCACAGTTACAATGTATTTTAATTTGGGTGGTCAACCGACAGGAATATCTATTACCCTTCTGAGGCAACTGACGATTCGTCACCAGGTGGAGTACACTCTGAAAGGAGTGACTATGACTCTCATATGACACACAACTAGTGTCGTATCGCTTCTGGCAGACGCCACAGTAACAAGAAACGGGAACCTGGCTGCGAAATTAGGACGAGGAGCTATGACGCACTCAAGGTAGCTAGTGCAGCGTCACCTGGAGGACTGCATCAGTAAAGGCTAGTAATCCCTGGCAGGCAAAACGGTGACTCACTTAAGATACACAACTAGTGACATATCGGTTCTGGCAGACTGGCCACAGTAACAAAATATATGAATCTGGGTGAGCAACTGTGACGAGTAACTATGACTCTCGTAATAGGCCAATGACTCAATACCTGGAGTATTGACTCAGATAACTCGAGGAACGCCTTGCAATAGTAACAATGACTTTCTTACGGTTCACAACTGGTGACAAATCCGTTCTGGCAGTCTGGTACCAGTAACAAAGATGAGACACAGCGTGAGCAACTGGGATGGGTAACTATGACTCTCTTAAGGTAGCCAATGATCGTCACCAGGAATATTGAGTCAGGAAACTCGAGTAACCCTTGGCTATAGTAACGATGACTTACGTAGATTACACAACCTGTGACATATCGGTGCTGGCAGACTGGCCACAGTAACAAGAAACGTGAAACTGGCTGCAAAATTAGGACGAGGAGCTATGACGCACTCAATGTAGCTAGTGCAGCGTCACCTGGAGGACTGCATCAGTAAAGGCTAGTAATCCCTGGCTGGCATTACGATTACTCACTTAAGATACACAACTAGTGTCATATCGGTTCTGGCAGACTGGCCACAGTAACAAAATATATGAATCTGGGTGAGCAACTGTGACGAGTAACTATGACTCTCGTAATAGGCCAATGACTCAATACCTGGAGTATTGACTCAGATAACTCGAGGAACGCCTTGCAATAGTAACAATGACTTTCTTACGGTTAACAACTGGTGACAAATCCGTTCTGGCAGTCTGGCACCAGTAACAAAATTGAGACACTGCGTGAGCAACTGGGATGGGTAACTATGACTCTCTTAAGGTAGCCAATGATCGTCACCAGGAATATTGAGTCAGGAAACTCGAGTAACCCTTGGCTATAGTAACGATGACTTTCGTAGATTACACAACCTGTGACATATCGGTGCTGGCAGACTGGCCACAGTAACAAGAAACGTGAAACTGGCTGCGAAATTAGGACGAGGAGCTATGACGCACTCAATGTAGCTAGTGCAGCGTCACCTGGAGGACTGCATCAGTAAAGGCTAGTAATCCCTGGCTGGCATTACGATTACTCACTTAAGATACACAACTAGTGTCATATCGGTTCTGGCAGACTGGCCACAGTAACAAAATATATGAATCTGGGAGAGCAACTGTGACGAGTAACTATGACTCTCGTAATAGGCCAATGACTCAATACCTGGAGTATTGACTCAGATAACTCGAGGAACGCCTTGCAATAGTAACAATGACTTTCTTACGGTTCACAACTGGTGACAAATCCGTTCTGGCAGTCTGGCACCAGTAACAAAAATGAGACACAGCGTGAGCAACTGGGATGGGTAACTATGACTCTCTTAAGGTAGCCAATGATCGTCACCAGGAATATTGAGTCAGGAAACTCGAGTAACCCTTGGCTATAGTAACGATGACTTTCGTAGATTACACAACCTGTGACATATCGGTGCTGGCAGACTGGCCACAGTAACAAGAAACGTGAAACTGGCTGCGAAATTAGGATGAGGAGCTATGACGCACTCAAGGTAGCTAGTGCAGCGTCACCTGGAGGACTGCATCAGTAAAGGCTAGTAATCACTGGCTGGCATTACGATTACTCACTTAAGATACACAACTAGTGTCATATCGGTTCTGGCAGACTGGCCACAGTAACAAAATATATGAATCTGGGTGAGCAACTGTGACGAGTAACTATGACTCTCGTAATAGGCCAATGACTCAATACCTGGAGTATTGACTCAGATAACTCGAGGAACGCCTTGCAATAGTAACAATGACTTTCTTACGGTTCACAACTGGTGACAAATCCGTTCTGGCAGTCTGGCACCAGTAACAAAAATGAGACACTGAGTGAGCAACTGGGATGGGTAACTATGACTCTCTTAAGGTAGCCAATGATCGTCACCAGGAATATTGAGTCAGGAAACTCGAGTAACCCTTGGCTATAGTAACGATGACTTTCGTAGATTACACAACCTGTGACATATCGGTGCTGGCAGACTGGCCACAGTAACAAGAAACGTGAAACTGGCTGCGAAATTAGGATGAGGAGCTATGACGCACTCAAGGTAGCTAGTGCAGCGTCACCTGGAGGACTGCATCAGTAAAGGCTAGTAATCACTGGCTGGCATTACGATTACTCACTTAAGATACACAACTAGTGTCATATCGGTTCTGGCAGACTGGCCACAGTAACAAAATATATGAATCTGGGTGAGCAACTGTGACGAGTAACTATGACTCTCGTAATAGGCCAATGACTCAATACCTGGAGTATTGACTCAGATAACTCGAGGAACGCCTTGCAATTGTAACAATGACTTTCTTACGGTTAACAACTGGTGACAAATCCGTTCTGGCAGTCTGGCACCAGTAACAAAATTGAGACACTGCGTGAGCAACTGGGATGGGTAACTATGACTCTCTTAAGGTAGCCAATGATCGTCACCAGGAATATTGAGTCAGGAAACTCGAGTAACCCTTGGCTATAGTAACGATGACTTTCGTAGATTACACAACCTGTGACATATCGGTGCTGGCAGACTGGCCACAGTAACAAGAAACGTGAAACTGGCTGCGAAATTAGGACGAGGAGCTATGACGCACTCAATGTAGCTAGTGCAGCGTCACCTGGAGGACTGCATCAGTAAAGGCTAGTAATCCCTGGCTGGCATTACGATTACTCACTTAAGATACACAACTAGTGTCATATCGGTTCTGGCAGACTGGCCACAGTAACAAAATATATGAATCTGGGTGAGCAACTGTGACGAGTAACTATGACTCTCGTAATAGGCCAATGACTCAATACCTGGAGTATTGACTCAGATAACTCGAGGAACGCCTTGCAATAGTAACAATGACTTTCTTACGGTTCACAACTGGTGACAAATCCGTTCTGGCAGTCTGGCACCAGTAACAAAAATGAGACACAGCGTGAGCAACTGGGATGGGTAACTATGACTCTCTTAAGGTAGCCAATGATCGTCACCAGGAATATTGAATCAGGAATTTCGAGTAACCCTTGGTTATAGAACGATGACTTTCGTAGATTACACAACCTGTGACATATCGATGCTGGCAGACTGGCCACAGTTACAATGTATTTTAATTTGGGTGGTCAACCGACAGGAATATCTATTACCCTTCTGAGGCAACTGACGATTCGTCACCAGGTGGAGTACACTCTGAAAGGAGTGACTATGACTCTCATATGACACACAACTAGTGTCGTATCGCTTCTGGCAGACGCCACAGTAACAAGAAACGGGAACCTGGCTGCGAAATTAGGACGAGGAGCTATGACGCACTCAAGGTAGCTAGTGCAGCGTCACCTGGAGGACTGCATCAGTAAAGGCTAGTAATCCCTGGCAGGCAAAACGGTGACTCACTTAAGATACACAACTAGTGACATATCGGTTCTGGCAGACTGGCCACAGTAACAAAATATATGAATCTGGGTGAGCAACTGTGACGAGTAACTATGACTCTCGTAATAGGCCAATGACTCAATACCTGGAGTATTGACTCAGATAACTCGAGGAACGCCTTGCAATAGTAACAATGACTTTCTTACGGTTCACAACTGGTGACAAATCCGTTCTGGCAGTCTGGTACCAGTAACAAAGATGAGACACAGCGTGAGCAACTGGGATGGGTAACTATGACTCTCTTAAGGTAGCCAATGATCGTCACCAGGAATATTGAGTCAGGAAACTCGAGTAACCCTTGGCTATAGTAACGATGACTTACGTAGATTACACAACCTGTGACATATCGGTGCTGGCAGACTGGCCACAGTAACAAGAAACGTGAAACTGGCTGCAAAATTAGGACGAGGAGCTATGACGCACTCAATGTAGCTAGTGCAGCGTCACCTGGAGGACTGCATCAGTAAAGGCTAGTAATCCCTGGCTGGCATTACGATTACTCACTTAAGATACACAACTAGTGTCATATCGGTTCTGGCAGACTGGCCACAGTAACAAAATATATGAATCTGGGTGAGCAACTGTGACGAGTAACTATGACTCTCGTAATAGGCCAATGACTCAATACCTGGAGTATTGACTCAGATAACTCGAGGAACGCCTTGCAATAGTAACAATGACTTTCTTACGGTTAACAACTGGTGACAAATCCGTTCTGGCAGTCTGGCACCAGTAACAAAATTGAGACACTGCGTGAGCAACTGGGATGGGTAACTATGACTCTCTTAAGGTAGCCAATGATCGTCACCAGGAATATTGAGTCAGGAAACTCGAGTAACCCTTGGCTATAGTAACGATGACTTTCGTAGATTACACAACCTGTGACATATCGGTGCTGGCAGACTGGCCACAGTAACAAGAAACGTGAAACTGGCTGCAAAATTAGGACGAGGAGCTATGACGCACTCAATGTAGCTAGTGCAGCGTCACCTGGAGGACTGCATCAGTAAAGGCTAGTAATCCCTGGCTGGCATTACGATTACTCACTTAAGATACACAACTAGTGTCATATCGGTTCTGGCAGACTGGCCACAGTAACAAAATATATGAATCTGGGAGAGCAACTGTGACGAGTAACTATGACTCTCGTAATAGGCCAATGACTCAATACCTGGAGTATTGACTCAGATAACTCGAGGAACGCCTTGCAATAGTAACAATGACTTTCTTACGGTTCACAACTGGTGACAAATCCGTTCTGGCAGTCTGGCACCAGTAACAAAAATGAGACACAGCGTGAGCAACTGGGATGGGTAACTATGACTCTCTTAAGGTAGCCAATGATCGTCACCAGGAATATTGAGTCAGGAAACTCGAGTAACCCTTGGCTATAGTAACGATGACTTTCGTAGATTACACAACCTGTGACATATCGGTGCTGGCAGACTGGCCACAGTAACAAGAAACGTGAAACTGGCTGCGAAATTAGGATGAGGAGCTATGACGCACTCAAGGTAGCTAGTGCAGCGTCACCTGGAGGACTGCATCAGTAAAGGCTAGTAATCACTGGCTGGCATTACGATTACTCACTTAAGATACACAACTAGTGTCATATCGGTTCTGGCAGACTGGCCACAGTAACAAAATATATGAATCTGGGTGAGCAACTGTGACGAGTAACTATGACTCTCGTAATAGGCCAATGACTCAATACCTGGAGTATTGACTCAGATAACTCGAGGAACGCCTTGCAATAGTAACAATGACTTTCTTACGGTTAACAACTGGTGACAAATCCGTTCTGGCAGTCTGGCACCAGTAACGAAATTGAGACACTGCGTGAGCAACTGGGATGGGTAACTATGACTCTCTTAAGGTAGCCAATGATCGTCACCAGGAATATTGAGTCAGGAAACTCGAGTAACCCTTGGCTATAGTAACGATGACTTTCGTAGATTACACAACCTGTGACATATCGGTGCTGGCAGACTGGCCACAGTAACAAGAAACGTGAAACTGGCTGCGAAATTAGGACGAGGAGCTATGACGCACTCAATGTAGCTAGTGCAGCGTCACCTGGAGGACTGCATCAGTAAAGGCTAGTAATCCCTGGCTGGCATTACGATTACTCACTTAAGATACACAACTAGTGTCATATCGGTTCTGGCAGACTGGCCACAGTAACAAAATATATGAATCTGGGTGAGCAACTGTGACGAGTAACTATGACTCTCGTAATAGGCCAATGACTCAATACCTGGAGTATTGACTCAGATAACTCGAGGAACGCCTTGCAATAGTAACAATGACTTTCTTACGGTTCACAACTGGTGACAAATCCGTTCTGGCAGTCTGGCACCAGTAACAAAAATGAGACACAGCGTGAGCAACTGGGATGGTAACTATGACTCTCTTAAGGTAGCCAATGATCGTCACCAGGAATATTGAATCAGGAATTTCGAGTAACCCTTGGTTATAGAACGATGACTTTCGTAGATTACACAACCTGTGACATATCGATGCTGGCAGACTGGCCACAGTTACAATGTATTTTAATTTGGGTGGTCAACCGACAGGAATATCTATTACCCTTCTGAGGCAACCGACGATTCGTCACCAGGTGGAGTACACTCTGAAAGGAGTGACTATGACTCTCATATGACACACAACTAGTGTCGTATCGCTTCTGGCAGACGCCACAGTAACAAGAAACGGAAACCTGGCTGCGAAATTAGGACGAGGAGCTATGACGCACTCAAGGTAGCTAGTGCAGCGTCACCTGGAGGACTGCATCAGTAAAGGCTAGTAATCCCTGGCAGGCAAAACGGTGACTCACTTAAGATACACAACTAGTGACATATCGGTTCTGGCAGACTGGCCACAGTAACAAAATATATGAATCTGGGTGAGCAACTGTGACGAGTAACTATGACTCTCGTAATAGGCCAATGACTCAATACCTGGAGTATTGACTCAGATAACTCGAGGAACGCCTTGCAATAGTAACAATGACTTTCTTACGGTTCACAACTGGTGACAAATCCGTTCTGGCAGTCTGGCACCAGTAAAAAAATGAGACACTGAGTGAGCAACGGGGATGGGTAACTATGACTCTCTTAAGGTAGCCAATGATTGTCACCAGGAATATTGAGTCAGAAAACTCGAGTAACCCTTGGCTATAGTAACGTTGACTTTCGTAGATTACACAACCTGTGACATATCGGTGCTGGCAGACTGGCCACAGTAACAAGAAACGTGAAACTGGCTGCGAAATTAGGACGAGGAGCTATGACGCACTCAAGGTAGCTAGTGCAGCGTCACCTGGAGGACTGCATCAGTAAAGGCTAGTAATCACTGGCTGGCATTACGATTTCTCACTTAAGATACACAACTAGTGTCATATCGGTTCTGGCAGACTGGCCACAGTAACAAAATATATGAATCTGGGTGAGCAACTGTGACGAGTAACTATGACTCTCGTAATAGGCCAATGACTCAATACCTGGAGTATTGACTCAGATAACTCGAGGAACGCCTTGCAATAGTAACAATGACTTTCTTACGGTTCACAACTGGTGACAAATCCGTTCTGGCAGTCTGGTACCAGTAACAAAGATGAGACACAGCGTGAGCAACTGGGATGGGTAACTATGACTCTCTTAAGGTAGCCAATGATCGTCACCAGGAATATTGAGTCAGGAAACTCGAGTAACCCTTGGCTATAGTAACGATGACTTACGTAGATTACACAACCTGTGACATATCGGTGCTGGCAGACTGGCCACAGTAACAAGAAACGTGAAACTGGCTGCGAAATTAGGACGAGGAGCTATGACGCACTCAATGTAGCTAGTGCAGCGTCACCTGGAGGACTGCATCAGTAAAGGCTAGTAATCCCTGGCTGGCATTACGATTACTCACTTAAGATACACAACTAGTGTCATATCGGTTCTGGCAGACTGGCCACAGTAACAAAATATATGAATCTGGGTGAGCAACTGTGACGAGTAACTATGACTCTCGTAATAGGCCAATGACTCAATACCTGGAGTATTGACTCAGATAACTCGAGGAACGCCTTGCAATAGTAACAATGACTTTCTTACGGTTAACAACTGGTGACAAATCCGTTCTGGCAGTCTGGCACCAGTAACAAAATTGAGACACTGCGTGAGCAACTGGGATGGGTAACTATGACTCTCTTAAGGTAGCCAATGATCGTCACCAGGAATATTGAGTCAGGAAACTCGAGTAACCCTTGGCTATAGTAACGATGACTTTCGTAGATTACACAACCTGTGACATATCGGTGCTGGCAGACTGGCCACAGTAACAAGAAACGTGAAACTGGCTGCGAAATTAGGACGAGGAGCTATGACGCACTCAATGTAGCTAGTGCAGCGTCACCTGGAGGACTGCATCAGTAAAGGCTAGTAATCCCTGGCTGGCATTACGATTACTCACTTAAGATACACAACTAGTGTCATATCGGTTCTGGCAGACTGGCCACAGTAACAAAATATATGAATCTGGGTGAGCAACTGTGACGAGTAACTATGACTCTCGTAATAGGCCAATGACTCAATACCTGGAGTATTGACTCAGATAACTCGAGGAACGCCTTGCAATAGTAACAATGACTTTCTTACGGTTCACAACTGGTGACAAATCCGTTCTGGCAGTCTGGCACCAGTAACAAAAATGAGACACAGCGTGAGCAACTGGGATGGGTAACTATGACTCGCTTAAGGTAGCCAATGATCGTCACCAGGAATATTGAATCAGGAATTTCGAGTAACCCTTGGTTATAGAACGATGACTTTCGTAGATTACACAACCTGTGACATATCGATGCTGGCAGACTGGCCACAGTTACAATGTATTTTAATTTGGGTGGTCAACCGACAGGAATATCTATTACCCTTCTGAGGCAACCGACGATTCGTCACCAGGTGGAGTACACTCTGAAAGGAGTGACTATGACTCTCATATGACACACAACTAGTGTCGTATCGCTTCTGGCAGACGCCACAGTAACAAGAAACGGGAACCTGGCTGCGAAATTAGGACGAGGAGCTATGACGCACTCAAGGTAGCTAGTGCAGCGTCACCTGGAGGACTGCATCAGTAAAGGCTAGTAATCCCTGGCAGGCAAAACGGTGACTCACTTAAGATACACAACTAGTGACATATCGGTTCTGGCAGACTGGCCACAGTAACAAAATATATGAATCTGGGTGAGCAACTGTGACGAGTAACTATGACTCTCGTAATAGGCCAATGACTCAATATCTGGAGTATTGACTCAGATAACTCGAGGAACGCCTTGCAATAGTAACAATGACTTTCTTACGGTTCACAACTGGTGACAAATCCGTTCTGGCAGTCTGGCACCAGTAAAAAAATGAGACACTGAGTGAGCAACGGGGATGGGTAACTATGACTCTCTTAAGGTAGCCAATGATTGTCACCAGGAATATTGAGTCAGAAAACTCGAGTAACCCTTGGCTATAGTAACGTTGACTTTCGTAGATTACACAACCTGTGACATATCGGTGCTGGCAGACTGGCCACAGTAACAAGAAACGTGAAACTGGCTGCGAAATTAGGACGAGGAGCTATGACGCACTCAAGGTAGCTAGTGCAGCGTCACCTGGAGGACTGCATCAGTAAAGGCTAGTAATCACTGGCTGGCATTACGATTTCTCACTTAAGATACACAACTAGTGTCATATCGGTTCTGGCAGACTGGCCACAGTAACAAAATATATGAATCTGGGTGAGCAACTGTGACGAGTAACTATGACTCTCGTAATAGGCCAATGACTCAATACCTGGAGTATTGACTCAGATAACTCGAGGAACGCCTTGCAATAGTAACAATGACTTTCTTACGGTTCACAACTGGTGACAAATCCGTTCTGGCAGTCTGGTACCAGTAACAAAGATGAGACACAGCGTGAGCAACTGGGATGGGTAACTATGACTCTCTTAAGGTAGCCAATGATCGTCACCAGGAATATTGAGTCAGGAAACTCGAGTAACCCTTGGCTATAGTAACGATGACTTACGTAGATTACACAACCTGTGACATATCGGTGCTGGCAGACTGGCCACAGTAACAAGAAACGTGAAACTGGCTGCAAAATTAGGACGAGGAGCTATGACGCACTCAATGTAGCTAGTGCAGCGTCACCTGGAGGACTGCATCAGTAAAGGCTAGTAATCCCTGGCTGGCATTACGATTACTCACTTAAGATACACAACTAGTGTCATATCGGTTCTGGCAGACTGGCCACAGTAACAAAATATATGAATCTGGGTGAGCAACTGTGACGAGTAACTATGACTCTCGTAATAGGCCAATGACTCAATACCTGGAGTATTGACTCAGATAACTCGAGGAACGCCTTGCAATAGTAACAATGACTTTCTTACGGTTCACAACTGGTGACAAATCCGTTCTGGCAGTCTGGCACCAGTAACAAAAATGAGACACAGCGTGAGCAACTGGGATGGGTAACTATGACTCTCTTAAGGTAGCCAATGATCGTCACCAGGAATATTGAATCAGGAATTTCGAGTAACCCTTGGTTATAGAACGATGACTTTCGTAGATTACACAACCTGTGACATATCGATGCTGGCAGACTGGCCACAGTTACAATGTATTTTAATTTGGGTGGTCAACCGACAGGAATATCTATTACCCTTCTGAGGCAACCGACGATTCGTCACCAGGTGGAGTACACTCTGAAAGGAGTGACTATGACTCTCATATGACACACAACTAGTGTCGTATCGCTTCTGGCAGACGCCACAGTAACAAGAAACGGGAAACTGGCTGCGAAATTAGGACGAGGAACTATGACGCACTCAAGGTAGCTAGTGCAGCGTCACCTGGAGGACTGCATCAGTAAAGGCTAGTAATCCCTGGCAGGCATAACGGTGACTCACTTAAGATACACAACTAGTGACATATCGGTTCTGGCAGACTGGCCACAGTAACAAAATATATGAATCTGGGTGAGCAACTGTGACGAGTAACTATGACTCTCGTAATAGGCCAATGACTCAATACCTGAAGTATTGACTCAGATAACTCGAGGAACGCCTTGCAATAGTAACAATGACTTTCTTACGGTTCACAACTGGTGACAAATCCGTTCTGGCAGTCTGGCACCAGTAACAAAAATGAGACACAGCGTGAGCAACTGGGATGGGTAACTATGACTCTCTTAAGGTAGCCAATGATCGTCACCAGGAATATTGAGTCAGGAAACTCGAGTAACCCTTGGCTATAGTAACGATGACTTTCGTAGATTACACAACCTGTGACATATCGGTGCTGGCAGACTGGCCACAGTAACAAGAAACGTGAAACTGGCTGCGAAATTAGGACGAGGAGCTATGACGCACTCTAGGTAGCTAATGCAGCGTCACCTGGAGGACTGCATCAGTAAAGGCTAGTAATCCCCGGCTGGCATTACGATTACTCACTTAAGATACACAAATAGTGTCATATCGATTCTGGCAGACTGGCCACAGTAACAAAATATATGAATCTGGGTGAGCAACTGTGACGAGTAACTATGACTCTCGTAATAGGCCAATGACTCAATACCTGGAGTATTGACTCAGATAACTCGAGGAACGCCTTGCAATAGTAACAATGACTTTCTTACGGTTCACAACTGGTGACAAATCCGTTCTGGCAGTCTGGCACCAGTAACAAAAATGAGACACTGAGTGAGCAACTGGGATGGGTAACTATGACTCTCTTAAGGTAGCCAATGATCGTCACCAGGAATATTGAGTCAGGAAACTCGAGTAACCCTTGGCTATAGTAACGATGACTTTCGTAGATTACACAACCTGTGACATATCGGTGCTGGCAGACTGGCCACAGTAACAAGAAACGTGAAACTGGCTGCGAAATTAGGATGAGGAGCTATGACGCACTCAAGGTAGCTAGTGCAGCGTCACCTGGAGGACTGCATCAGTAAAGGCTAGTAATCACTGGCTGGCATTACGATTACTCACTTAAGATACACAACTAGTGTCATATCGGTTCTGGCAGACTGGCCACAGTAACAAAATATATGAATCTGGGTGAGCAACTGTGACGAGTAACTATGACTCTCGTAATAGGCCAATGACTCAATACCTGGAGTATTGACTCAGATAACTCGAGGAACGCCTTGCAATTGTAACAATGACTTTCTTACGGTTAACAACTGGTGACAAATCCGTTCTGGCAGTCTGGCACCAGTAACAAAATTGAGACACTGCGTGAGCAACTGGGATGGGTAACTATGACTCTCTTAAGGTAGCCAATGATCGTCACCAGGAATATTGAGTCAGGAAACTCGAGTAACCCTTGGCTATAGTAACGATGACTTTCGTAGATTACACAACCTGTGACATATCGGTGCTGGCAGACTGGCCACAGTAACAAGAAACGTGAAACTGGCTGCGAAATTAGGACGAGGAGCTATGACGCACTCAATGTAGCTAGTGCAGCGTCACCTGGAGGACTGCATCAGTAAAGGCTAGTAATCCCTGGCTGGCATTACGATTACTCACTTAAGATACACAACTAGTGTCATATCGGTTCTGGCAGACTGGCCACAGTAACAAAATATATGAATCTGGGTGAGCAACTGTGACGAGTAACTATGACTCTCGTAATAGGCCAATGACTCAATACCTGGAGTATTGACTCAGATAACTCGAGGAACGCCTTGCAATAGTAACAATGACTTTCTTACGGTTCACAACTGGTGACAAATCCGTTCTGGCAGTCTGGCACCAGTAACAAAAATGAGACACAGCGTGAGCAACTGGGATGGGTAACTATGACTCTCTTAAGGTAGCCAATGATCGTCACCAGGAATATTGAATCAGGAATTTCGAGTAACCCTTGGTTATAGAACGATGACTTTCGTAGATTACACAACCTGTGACATATCGATGCTGGCAGACTGGCCACAGTTACAATGTATTTTAATTTGGGTGGTCAACCGACAGGAATATCTATTACCCTTCTGAGGCAACTGACGATTCGTCACCAGGTGGAGTACACTCTGAAAGGAGTGACTATGACTCTCATATGACACACAACTAGTGTCGTATCGCTTCTGGCAGACGCCACAGTAACAAGAAACGGGAACCTGGCTGCGAAATTAGGACGAGGAGCTATGACGCACTCAAGGTAGCTAGTGCAGCGTCACCTGGAGGACTGCATCAGTAAAGGCTAGTAATCCCTGGCAGGCAAAACGGTGACTCACTTAAGATACACAACTAGTGACATATCGGTTCTGGCAGACTGGCCACAGTAACAAAATATATGAATCTGGGTGAGCAACTGTGACGAGTAACTATGACTCTCGTAATAGGCCAATGACTCAATACCTGGAGTATTGACTCAGATAACTCGAGGAACGCCTTGCAATAGTAACAATGACTTTCTTACGGTTCACAACTGGTGACAAATCCGTTCTGGCAGTCTGGTACCAGTAACAAAGATGAGACACAGCGTGAGCAACTGGGATGGGTAACTATGACTCTCTTAAGGTAGCCAATGATCGTCACCAGGAATATTGAGTCAGGAAACTCGAGTAACCCTTGGCTATAGTAACGATGACTTACGTAGATTACACAACCTGTGACATATCGGTGCTGGCAGACTGGCCACAGTAACAAGAAACGTGAAACTGGCTGCAAAATTAGGACGAGGAGCTATGACGCACTCAATGTAGCTAGTGCAGCGTCACCTGGAGGACTGCATCAGTAAAGGCTAGTAATCCCTGGCTGGCATTACGATTACTCACTTAAGATACACAACTAGTGTCATATCGGTTCTGGCAGACTGGCCACAGTAACAAAATATATGAATCTGGGTGAGCAACTGTGACGAGTAACTATGACTCTCGTAATAGGCCAATGACTCAATACCTGGAGTATTGACTCAGATAACTCGAGGAACGCCTTGCAATAGTAACAATGACTTTCTTACGGTTAACAACTGGTGACAAATCCGTTCTGGCAGTCTGGCACCAGTAACAAAATTGAGACACTGCGTGAGCAACTGGGATGGGTAACTATGACTCTCTTAAGGTAGCCAATGATCGTCACCAGGAATATTGAGTCAGGAAACTCGAGTAACCCTTGGCTATAGTAACGATGACTTTCGTAGATTACACAACCTGTGACATATCGGTGCTGGCAGACTGGCCACAGTAACAAGAAACGTGAAACTGGCTGCGAAATTAGGACGAGGAGCTATGACGCACTCAATGTAGCTAGTGCAGCGTCACCTGGAGGACTGCATCAGTAAAGGCTAGTAATCCCTGGCTGGCATTACGATTACTCACTTAAGATACACAACTAGTGTCATATCGGTTCTGGCAGACTGGCCACAGTAACAAAATATATGAATCTGGGAGAGCAACTGTGACGAGTAACTATGACTCTCGTAATAGGCCAATGACTCAATACCTGGAGTATTGACTCAGATAACTCGAGGAACGCCTTGCAATAGTAACAATGACTTTCTTACGGTTCACAACTGGTGACAAATCCGTTCTGGCAGTCTGGCACCAGTAACAAAAATGAGACACAGCGTGAGCAACTGGGATGGGTAACTATGACTCTCTTAAGGTAGCCAATGATCGTCACCAGGAATATTGAGTCAGGAAACTCGAGTAACCCTTGGCTATAGTAACGATGACTTTCGTAGATTACACAACCTGTGACATATCGGTGCTGGCAGACTGGCCACAGTAACAAGAAACGTGAAACTGGCTGCGAAATTAGGATGAGGAGCTATGACGCACTCAAGGTAGCTAGTGCAGCGTCACCTGGAGGACTGCATCAGTAAAGGCTAGTAATCACTGGCTGGCATTACGATTACTCACTTAAGATACACAACTAGTGTCATATCGGTTCTGGCAGACTGGCCACAGTAACAAAATATATGAATCTGGGTGAGCAACTGTGACGAGTAACTATGACTCTCGTAATAGGCCAATGACTCAATACCTGGAGTATTGACTCAGATAACTCGAGGAACGCCTTGCAATAGTAACAATGACTTTCTTACGGTTAACAACTGGTGACAAATCCGTTCTGGCAGTCTGGCACCAGTAACGAAATTGAGACACTGCGTGAGCAACTGGGATGGGTAACTATGACTCTCTTAAGGTAGCCAATGATCGTCACCAGGAATATTGAGTCAGGAAACTCGAGTAACCCTTGGCTATAGTAACGATGACTTTCGTAGATTACACAACCTGTGACATATCGGTGCTGGCAGACTGGCCACAGTAACAAGAAACGTGAAACTGGCTGCGAAATTAGGACGAGGAGCTATGACGCACTCAATGTAGCTAGTGCAGCGTCACCTGGAGGACTGCATCAGTAAAGGCTAGTAATCCCTGGCTGGCATTACGATTACTCACTTAAGATACACAACTAGTGTCATATCGGTTCTGGCAGACTGGCCACAGTAACAAAATATATGAATCTGGGTGAGCAACTGTGACGAGTAACTATGACTCTCGTAATAGGCCAATGACTCAATACCTGGAGTATTGACTCAGATAACTCGAGGAACGCCTTGCAATAGTAACAATGACTTTCTTACGGTTCACAACTGGTGACAAATCCGTTCTGGCAGTCTGGCACCAGTAACAAAAATGAGACACAGCGTGAGCAACTGGGATGGGTAACTATGACTCTCTTAAGGTAGCCAATGATCGTCACCAGGAATATTGAATCAGGAATTTCGAGTAACCCTTGGTTATAGAACGATGACTTTCGTAGATTACACAACCTGTGACATATCGATGCTGGCAGACTGGCCACAGTTACAATGTATTTTAATTTGGGTGGTCAACCGACAGGAATATCTATTACCCTTCTGAGGCAACCGACGATTCGTCACCAGGTGGAGTACACTCTGAAAGGAGTGACTATGACTCTCATATGACACACAACTAGTGTCGTATCGCTTCTGGCAGACGCCACAGTAACAAGAAACGGAAACCTGGCTGCGAAATTAGGACGAGGAGCTATGACGCACTCAAGGTAGCTAGTGCAGCGTCACCTGGAGGACTGCATCAGTAAAGGCTAGTAATCCCTGGCAGGCAAAACGGTGACTCACTTAAGATACACAACTAGTGACATATCGGTTCTGGCAGACTGGCCACAGTAACAAAATATATGAATCTGGGTGAGCAACTGTGACGAGTAACTATGACTCTCGTAATAGGCCAATGACTCAATACCTGGAGTATTGACTCAGATAACTCGAGGAACGCCTTGCAATAGTAACAATGACTTTCTTACGGTTCACAACTGGTGACAAATCCGTTCTGGCAGTCTGGCACCAGTAAAAAAATGAGACACTGAGTGAGCAACGGGGATGGGTAACTATGACTCTCTTAAGGTAGCCAATGATTGTCACCAGGAATATTGAGTCAGAAAACTCGAGTAACCCTTGGCTATAGTAACGTTGACTTTCGTAGATTACACAACCTGTGACATATCGGTGCTGGCAGACTGGCCACAGTAACAAGAAACGTGAAACTGGCTGCGAAATTAGGACGAGGAGCTATGACGCACTCAAGGTAGCTAGTGCAGCGTCACCTGGAGGACTGCATCAGTAAAGGCTAGTAATCACTGGCTGGCATTACGATTTCTCACTTAAGATACACAACTAGTGTCATATCGGTTCTGGCAGACTGGCCACAGTAACAAAATATATGAATCTGGGTGAGCAACTGTGACGAGTAACTATGACTCTCGTAATAGGCCAATGACTCAATACCTGGAGTATTGACTCAGATAACTCGAGGAACGCCTTGCAATAGTAACAATGACTTTCTTACGGTTCACAACTGGTGACAAATCCGTTCTGGCAGTCTGGTACCAGTAACAAAGATGAGACACAGCGTGAGCAACTGGGATGGGTAACTATGACTCTCTTAAGGTAGCCAATGATCGTCACCAGGAATATTGAGTCAGGAAACTCGAGTAACCCTTGGCTATAGTAACGATGACTTACGTAGATTACACAACCTGTGACATATCGGTGCTGGCAGACTGGCCACAGTAACAAGAAACGTGAAACTGGCTGCGAAATTAGGACGAGGAGCTATGACGCACTCAATGTAGCTAGTGCAGCGTCACCTGGAGGACTGCATCAGTAAAGGCTAGTAATCCCTGGCTGGCATTACGATTACTCACTTAAGATACACAACTAGTGTCATATCGGTTCTGGCAGACTGGCCACAGTAACAAAATATATGAATCTGGGTGAGCAACTGTGACGAGTAACTATGACTCTCGTAATAGGCCAATGACTCAATACCTGGAGTATTGACTCAGATAACTCGAGGAACGCCTTGCAATAGTAACAATGACTTTCTTACGGTTAACAACTGGTGACAAATCCGTTCTGGCAGTCTGGCACCAGTAACAAAATTGAGACACTGCGTGAGCAACTGGGATGGGTAACTATGACTCTCTTAAGGTAGCCAATGATCGTCACCAGGAATATTGAGTCAGGAAACTCGAGTAACCCTTGGCTATAGTAACGATGACTTTCGTAGATTACACAACCTGTGACATATCGGTGCTGGCAGACTGGCCACAGTAACAAGAAACGTGAAACTGGCTGCGAAATTAGGACGAGGAGCTATGACGCACTCAATGTAGCTAGTGCAGCGTCACCTGGAGGACTGCATCAGTAAAGGCTAGTAATCCCTGGCTGGCATTACGATTACTCACTTAAGATACACAACTAGTGTCATATCGGTTCTGGCAGACTGGCCACAGTAACAAAATATATGAATCTGGGTGAGCAACTGTGACGAGTAACTATGACTCTCGTAATAGGCCAATGACTCAATACCTGGAGTATTGACTCAGATAACTCGAGGAACGCCTTGCAATAGTAACAATGACTTTCTTACGGTTCACAACTGGTGACAAATCCGTTCTGGCAGTCTGGTACCAGTAACAAAGATGAGACACAGCGTGAGCAACTGGGATGGGTAACTATGACTCTCTTAAGGTAGCCAATGATCGTCACCAGGAATATTGAGTCAGGAAACTCGAGTAACCCTTGGCTATAGTAACGATGACTTACGTAGATTACACAACCTGTGACATATCGGTGCTGGCAGACTGGCCACAGTAACAAGAAACGTGAAACTGGCTGCAAAATTAGGACGAGGAGCTATGACGCACTCAATGTAGCTAGTGCAGCGTCACCTGGAGGACTGCATCAGTAAAGGCTAGTAATCCCTGGCTGGCATTACGATTACTCACTTAAGATACACAACTAGTGTCATATCGGTTCTGGCAGACTGGCCACAGTAACAAAATATATGAATCTGGGTGAGCAACTGTGACGAGTAACTATGACTCTCGTAATAGGCCAATGACTCAATACCTGGAGTATTGACTCAGATAACTCGAGGAACGCCTTGCAATAGTAACAATGACTTTCTTACGGTTCACAACTGGTGACAAATCCGTTCTGGCAGTCTGGCACCAGTAACAAAAATGAGACACAGCGTGAGCAACTGGGATGGGTAACTATGACTCTCTTAAGGTAGCCAATGATCGTCACCAGGAATATTGAATCAGGAATTTCGAGTAACCCTTGGTTATAGAACGATGACTTTCGTAGATTACACAACCTGTGACATATCGATGCTGGCAGACTGGCCACAGTTACAATGTATTTTAATTTGGGTGGTCAACCGACAGGAATATCTATTACCCTTCTGAGGCAACCGACGATTCGTCACCAGGTGGAGTACACTCTGAAAGGAGTGACTATGACTCTCATATGACACACAACTAGTGTCGTATCGCTTCTGGCAGACGCCACAGTAACAAGAAACGGGAAACTGGCTGCGAAATTAGGACGAGGAACTATGACGCACTCAAGGTAGCTAGTGCAGCGTCACCTGGAGGACTGCATCAGTAAAGGCTAGTAATCCCTGGCAGGCATAACGGTGACTCACTTAAGATACACAACTAGTGACATATCGGTTCTGGCAGACTGGCCACAGTAACAAAATATATGAATCTGGGTGAGCAACTGTGACGAGTAACTATGACTCTCGTAATAGGCCAATGACTCAATACCTGAAGTATTGACTCAGATAACTCGAGGAACGCCTTGCAATAGTAACAATGACTTTCTTACGGTACACAACTGGTGACAAATCCGTTCTGGCAGTCTGGCACCAGTAACAAAAATGAGACACAGCGTGAGCAACTGGGATGGGTAACTATGACTCTCTTAAGGTAGCCAATGATCGTCACCAGGAATATTGAGTCAGGAAACTCGAGTAACCCTTGGCTATAGTAACGATGACTTTCGTAGATTACACAACCTGTGACATATCGGTGCTGGCAGACTGGCCACAGTAACAAGAAACGTGAAACTGGCTGCGAAATTAGGACGAGGAGCTATGACGCACTCTAGGTAGCTAATGCAGCGTCACCTGGAGGACTGCATCAGTAAAGGCTAGTAATCCCCGGCTGGCATTACGATTACTCACTTAAGATACACAAATAGTGTCATATCGATTCTGGCAGACTGGCCACAGTAACAAAATATATGAATCTGGGTGAGCAACTGTGACGAGTAACTATGACTCTCGTAATAGGCCAATGACTCAATACCTGGAGTATTGACTCAGATAACTCGAGGAACGCCTTGCAATAGTAACAATGACTTTCTTACGGTTCACAACTGGTGACAAATCCGTTCTGGCAGTCTGGCACCAGTAACAAAAATGAGACACTGAGTGAGCAACTGGGATGGGTAACTATGACTCTCTTAAGGTAGCCAATGATCGTCACCAGGAATATTGAGTCAGGAAACTCGAGTAACCCTTGGCTATAGTAACGATGACTTTCGTAGATTACACAACCTGTGACATATCGGTGCTGGCAGACTGGCCACAGTAACAAGAAACGTGAAACTGGCTGCGAAATTAGGATGAGGAGCTATGACGCACTCAAGGTAGCTAGTGCAGCGTCACCTGGAGGACTGCATCAGTAAAGGCTAGTAATCACTGGCTGGCATTACGATTACTCACTTAAGATACACAACTAGTGTCATATCGGTTCTGGCAGACTGGCCACAGTAACAAAATATATGAATCTGGGTGAGCAACTGTGACGAGTAACTATGACTCTCGTAATAGGCCAATGACTCAATACCTGGAGTATTGACTCAGATAAATCGAGGAACGCCTTGCAATAGTAACAATGACTTTCTTACGGTTAACAACTGGTGACAAATCCGTTCTGGCAGTCTGGCACCAGTAACAAAATTGAGACACTGCGTGAGCAACTGGGATGGGTAACTATGACTCTCTTAAGGTAGCCAATGATCGTCACCAGGAATATTGAGTCAGGAAACTCGAGTAACCCTTGGCTATAGTAACGATGACTTTCGTAGATTACACAACCTGTGACATATCGGTGCTGGCAGACTGGCCACAGTAACAAGAAACGTGAAACTGGCTGCGAAATTAGGACGAGGAGCTATGACGCACTCAAGGTAGCTAGTGCAGCGTCACCTGGAGGACTGCATCAGTAAAGGCTAGTAATCCCTGGCTGGCATTACGATTACTCACTTAAGATACACAACTAGTGTCATATCGGTTCTGGCAGACTGGCCACAGTAACAAAATATATGAATCTGGGTGAGCAACTGTGACGAGTAACTATGACTCTCGTAATAGGCCAATGACTCAATACCTGGAGTATTGACTCAGATAACTCGAGGAACGCCTTGCAATAGTAACAATGACTTTCTTACGGTTCACAACTGGTGACAAATCCATTCTGGCAGTCTGGCACCAGTAACAAAAATGAGACACAGCGTGAGCAACTGGGATGGGTAACTATGACTCTCTTAAGGTAGCCAATGATCGTCACCAGGAATATTGAATCAGGAATTTCGAGTAACCCTTGGTTATAGAACGATGACTTTCGTAGATTACACAACCTGTGACATATCGATGCTGGCAGACTGGCCACAGTTACAATGTATTTTAATTTGGGTGGTCAACCGACAGGAATATCTATTACCCTTCTGAGGCAACCGACGATTCGTCACCAGGTGGAGTACACTCTGAAAGGAGTGACTATGACTCTCATATGACACACAACTAGTGTCGTATCGCTTCTGGCAGACGCCACAGTAACAAGAAACGGGAACCTGGCTGCGAAATTAGGACGAGGAGCTATGACGCACTCAAGGTAGCTAGTGCAGCGTCACCTGGAGGACTGCATCAGTAAAGGCTAGTAATCCCTGGCAGGCAAAACGGTGACTCACTTAAGATACACAACTAGTGACATATCGGTTCTGACAGACTGGCCACAGTAACAAAATATATGAATCTGGGTGAGCAACTGTGACGAGTAACTATGACTCTCGTAATAGGCCAATGACTCAATACCTGGAGTATTGACTCAGATAACTCGAGGAACGCCTTGCAATAGTAACAATGACTTTCTTACGGTTCACAACTGGTGACAAATCCGTTCTGGCAGTCTGGCACCAGTAACAAAAATGAGACACTGAGTGAGCAACTGGGATGGGTAACTATGACTCTCTTAAGGTAGCCAATGATCGTCACCAGGAATATTGAGTCAGGAAACTCGAGTAACCCTTGGCTATAGTAACGATGACTTTCGTAGATTACACAACCTGTGACATATCGGTGCTGGCAGACTGGCCACAGTAACAAGAAACGTGAAACTGGCTGCGAAATTAGGACGAGGAGCTATGACGCACTCAAGGTAGCTAATGCAGCGTCACCTGGAGGACTGCATCAGTAAAGGCTAGTAATCCCCGGCTGGCATTACGATTACTCACTTAAGATACACAAATAGTGTCATATCGATTCTGGCAGACTGGCCACAGTAACAAAATATATGAATCTGGGTGAGCAACTGTGACGAGTAACTATGACTCTCGTAATAGGCCAATGACTCAATACCTGGAGTATTGACTCAGATAACTCGAGGAACGCCTTGCAATAGTAACAATGACTTTCTTACGGTTCACAACTGGTGACAAATCCGTTCTGGCAGTCTGGCACCAGTAACAAAAATGAGACACTGAGTGAGCAACTGGGATGGGTAACTATGACTCTCTTAAGGTAGCCAATGATCGTCACCAGGAATATTGAGTCAGGAAACTCGAGTAACCCTTGGCTATAGTAACGATGACTTTCGTAGATTACACAACCTGTGACATATCGGTGCTGGCAGACTGGCCACAGTAACAAGAAACGTGAAACTGGCTGCGAACTTAGGACGAGGAGCTATGACGCACTCAAGGTAGCTAGTGCAGCGTCACCTGGAGGACTGCATCAGTAAAGGCTAGTAATCACTGGCTGGCATTACGATTACTCACTTAAGATACACAACTAGTGTCATATCGGTTCTGGCAGACTGGCCACAGTAACAAAATATATGAATCTGGGTGAGCAACTGTGACGAGTAACTATGACTCTCGTAATAGGCCAATGACTCAATACCTGGAGTATTGACTCAGATAACTCGAGGAACGCCTTGCAATAGTAACAATGACTTTCTTACGGTTCACAACTGGTGACAAATCCGTTCTGGCAGTCTGGCACCAGTAACAAAATTGAGACACTGCGTGAGCAACTGGGATGGGTAACTATGACTCTCTTAAGGTAGCCAATGATCGTCACCAGGAATATTGAGTCAGGAAACTCGAGTAACCCTTGGCTATAGTAACGATGACTTTCGTAGATTACACAACCTGTGACATATCGGTGCTGGCAGACTGGCCACAGTAACAAGAAACGTGAAACTGGCTGCGAAATTAGGACGAGGAGCTATGACGCACTCAAGGTAGCTAGTGCAGCGTCACCTGGAGGACTGCATCAGTAAAGGCTAGTAATGCCTGGCTGGCATTACGATTACTCACTTAAGATACACAACTAGTGTCATATCGGTTCTGGCAGACTGGCCACAGTAACAAAATATATGAATCTGGGTGAGCAACTGTGACGAGTAACTATGACTCTCGTAATAGGCCAATGACTCAATACCTGGAGTATTGACTCAGATAACTCGAGGAACGCCTTGCAATAGTAACAATGACTTTCTTACGGTTCACAACTGGTGACAAATCCGTTCTGGCAGTCTGGCACCAGTAACAAAATTGAGACACTGCGTGAGCAACTGGGATGGGTAACTATGACTCTCTTAAGGTAGCCAATGATCGTCACCAGGAATATTGAGTCAGGAAACTCGAGTAACCCTTGGCTATAGTAACGATGACTTTCGTAGATTACACAACCTGTGACATATCGGTGCTGGCAGACTGGCCACAGTAACAAGAAACGTGAAACTGGCTGCGAAATTAGGACGAGGAGCTATGACGCACTCAAGGTAGCTAGTGCAGCGTCACCTGGAGGACTGCATCAGTAAAGGCTAGTAATGCCTGGCTGGCATTACGATTACTCACTTAAGATACACAACTAGTGTCATATCGGTTCTGGCAGACTGGCCACAGTAACAAAATATATGAATCTGGGTGAGCAACTGTGACGAGTAACTATGACTCTCGTAATAGGCCAATGACTCAATACCTGGAGTATTGACTCAGATAACTCGAGGAACGCCTTGCAATAGTAACAATGACTTTCTTACGGTTCACAACTGGTGACAAATCCGTTCTGGCAGTCTGGCACCAGTAACAAAATTGAGACACTGCGTGAGCAACTGGGATGGGTAACTATGACTCTCTTAAGGTAGCCAATGATCGTCACCAGGAATATTGAGTCAGGAAACTCGAGTAACCCTTGGCTATAGTAACGATGACTTTCGTAGATTACACAACCTGTGACATATCGGTGCTGGCAGACTGGCCACAGTAACAAGAAACGTGAAACTGGCTGCGAAATTAGCACGAGGAGCTATGACGCACTCAAGGTAGCTAGTGCAGCGTCACCTGGAGGACTGCATCAGTAAAGGCTAGTAATCCCTGGCTGGCATTACGATTACTCACTTAAGATACACAACTAGTGTCATATCGGTTCTGGCAGACTGGCCACAGTAACAAAATATATGAATCTGGGTGAGCAACTGTGACGAGTAACTATGACTCTCGTAATAGGCCAATGACTCAATACCTGGAGTATTGACTCAGATAACTCGAGGAACGCCTTGCAATAGTAACAATGACTTTCTTACGGTTCACAACTGGTGACAAATCCGTTCTGGCAGTCTGGCACCAGTAACAAAAATGAGACACAGCGTGAGCAACTGGGATGGGTAACTATGACTCTCTTAAGGTAGCCAATGATCGTCACCAGGAATATTGAATCAGGAATTTCGAGTAACCCTTGGTTATAGAACGATGACTTTCGTAGATTACACAACCTGTGACATATCGATGCTGGCAGACTGGCCACAGTTACAATGTATTTTAATTTGGGTGGTCAACCGACAGGAATATCTATTACCCTTCTGAGGCAACCGACGATTCGTCACCAGGTGGAGTACACTCTGAAAGGAGTGACTATGACTCTCATATGACACACAACTAGTGTCGTATCGCTTCTGGCAGACGCCACAGTAACAAGAAACGGGAAACTGGCTGCGAAATTAGGACGAGGAGCTATGACGCACTCAAGGTAGCTAGTGCAGCGTCACCTGGAGGACTGCATCAGTAAAGGCTAGTAATCCCTGGCAGGCATAACGGTGACTCACTTAAGATACACAACTAGTGACATATCGGTTCTGGCAGACTGGCCACAGTAACAAAATATATGAATCTGGGTGAGCAACTGTGACGAGTAACTATGACTCTCGTAATAGGCCAATGACTCAATACCTGGAGTATTGACTCAGATAACTCGAGGAACGCCTTGCAATAGTAACAATGACTTTCTTACGGTTCACAACTGGTGACAAATCCGTTCTGGCAGTCTGGCACCAGTAACAAAAATGAGACACTGAGTGAGCAACTGGGATGGGTAACTATGACTCTCTTAAGGTAGCCAATGATCGTCACCAGGAATATTGAGTCAGGAAACTCGAGTAACCCTTGGCTATAGTAACGATGACTTTCGTAGATTACACAACCTGTGACATATCGGTGCTGGCAGACTGGCCACAGTAACAAGAAACGTGAAACTGGCTGCGAAATTAGGACGAGGAGCTATGACGCACTCAAGGTAGCTAGTGCAGCGTCACCTGGAGGACTGCATCAGTAAAGGCTAGTAATCCCTGGCAGGCATAACGGTGACTCACTTAAGATACACAACTAGTGACATATCGGTTCTGGCAGACTGGCCACAGTAACAAAATATATGAATCTGGGTGAGCAACTGTGACGAGTAGCTATGACTCTCGTAATAGGCCAATGACTCAATACCTGGAGTATTGACTCAGATAACTCGAGGAACGCCTTGCAATAGTAACAATGACTTTCTTACGGTTCACAACTGGTGACAAATCCGTTCTGGCAGTCTGGCACCAGTAACAAAAATGAGACACAGCGTGAGCAACTGGGATGGGTAACTATGACTCTCTTAAGGTAGCCAATGATCGTCACCAGGAATATTGAATCAGGAATTTCGAGTAACCCTTGGTTATAGAACGATGACTTTCGTAGATTACACAACCTGTGACATATCGATGCTGGCAGACTGGCCACAGTTACAATGTATTTTAATTTGGGTGGTCAACCGACAGGAATATCTATTACCCTTCTGAAGTAACCGACGATTCGTCACCAGGTGGAGTACACTCTGAAAGGAGTGACTATGACTCTCATATGACACACAACTAGTGTCGTATCGCTTCTGGCAGACGCCACAGTAACAAGAAACGTGAAACTGGCTGCGAAATTAGGACGAGGAGCTATGACGCACTCAAGGTAGCTGGTGCAGCATCACCTGGAGGACTGCATCAGTAAAGGCTAGTAATCCCTGGCAGACATAACGGTGACTCACTTAAGATACACAACTAGTGACATATCGGTTCTGGCAGACTGGCCACAGTAACAAAATATATGAATCTGGGTGAGCAACTGTGACGAGTAGCTATGACTCTCGTAATAGGCCAATGACTCAATACCTGGAGTATTGACTCAGATAACTCGAGGAACGCCTTGCAATAGTAACAATGACTTTCTTACGGTTCACAACTGGTGACAAATCCGTTCTGGCAGTCTGGCACCAGTAACAAAATTGAGACACTGCGTGAGCAACTGGGATGGGTAACTATGACTCTCTTAAGGTAGCCAATGATCGTCACCAGGAATATTGAGTCAGGAAACTCGAGTAACCCTTGGCTATAGTAACGATGACTTTCGTAGATTACACAACCTGTGACATATCGGTGCTGGCAGACTGGCCACAGTAACAAGAAACGTGAAACTGGCTGCGAAATTAGCACGAGGAGCTATGACGCACTCAAGGTAGCTAGTGCAGCGTCACCTGGAGGACTGCATCAGTAAAGGCTAGTAATCCCTGGCAGGCATAACGGTGACTCACTTAAGATACACAACTAGTGACATTTCGGTTCTGGCAGACTGGCCACAGTAACAAAATATATGAATCTGGGTGAGCAACTGTGACGAGTAACTATGACTCTCGTAATAGGCCAATGACTCAATACCTGGAGTATTGACTCAGATAACTCGAGGAACGCCTTGCAATAGTAACAATGACTTTCTTACGGTTCACAACTGGTGACAAATCCGTTCTGGCAGTCTGGCACCAGTAACAAAAATGAGACACAGCGTGAGCAACTGGGATGGGTAACTATGACTCTCTTAAGGTAGCCAATGATCGTCACAAGGAATATATAATCAGGAATTTCGAGTAACCCTTGGTTATAGAACGATGACTTTCGTAGATTACACAACCTGTGACATATCGATGCTGGCAGACTGGCCACAGTTACAATGTATTTTAATTTGGGTGGTTAACCGACAGGAATATCTATTACCCTTCTGAGGTAACCGACGATTCGTCACCAGGTGGAGTACACTCTGAAAGGAGTGACTATGACTCTCATATGACACACAACTAGTGTCGTATCGCTTCTGGCAGACGCCACAGTAACAAGAAACGTGAAACTGGCTGCGAAATTAGGTCGAGGAGCTATGACGCACTCAAGGTAGCTGGTGCAGCATCACCTGGAGGACTGCATCAGTAAAGGCTAGTAATCCCTGGCAGGCATAACGGTGACTCACTTAAGATACACAACTAGTGACATATCGGTTCTGGCAGACTGGCCACAGTAACAAAATATATGAATCTGGGTGAGCAACTGTGACGAGTAACTATGACTCTCTTAATAGGCCAATGACTCAATACCTGGAGTATTGACTCAGATAACTCGAGGAACGCCTTGCAATAGTAACAATGACTTTCTTACGGTTCACAACTGGTGACAAATCCGTTCTGGCAGTCTGGCACCAGTAACAAAATTGAGACACTGCGTGAGCAACTGGGATGGGTAACTATGACTCTCTTAAGGAAGCCAATGATCGTCACCAGGAATATTGAGTCAGGAAACTCGAGTAACCCTTGGCTATAGTAACGATGACTTTCGTAGATTACACAACCTGTGACATATCGGTGCTGGCAGACTGGCCACAGTAACAAGAAACGTGAAACTGGCTGCGAAATTAGGACGAGGAGCTATGACGCACTCAAGGTAGCTAGTGCAGCGTCACCTGGAGGACTGCATCAGTAAAGGCTAGTAATGCCTGGCTGGCATTACGATGACTCACTTAAGATACACAACTAGTGTCATATCGGTTTTGGCAGACTGGCCACAGTAACAAAATATATGAATCTGGGTGAGCAACTGTGACGAGTAACTATGAATCTCGTAATAGGCCAATGACTCAATACCTGGAGTATTGACTCAGATAACTCGAGGAACGCCTTGCAATAGTAACAATGACTTTCTTACGGTTCACAACTGGTGACAAATCCGTTCTGGCAGTCTGGCACCAGTAACAACAATGAGACACAGCGTGAGCAACTGGGATGGGTAACTATGACTCTCTTAAGGTAGCCAATGATCGTCACCAGGAATATTGAATCAGGAATTTCGAGTAACCCTTGGTTATAGAACGATGACTTTCGTAGATTACACAACCTGTGACATATCGATGCTGGCAGACTGGCCACAGTTACAATGTATTTTAATTTGGGTGGTCAACCGACAGGAATATCTATTACCCTTCTGAGGTAACCGACGATTCGTCACCAGGTGGAGTACACTCTGAAAGGAGTGACTATGACTCTCATATGACACACAACTAGTGTCGTATCACTTCTGGCAGACGCCACATTAACAAGAAACGTGAAACTGGCTGCGAAATTAGGACGAGGAGCTATGACGCACTCAAGGTAGCTGGTGCAGCATCACCTGGAGGACTGCATCAGTAAAGGCTAGTAATCTCTGGCAGGCATAACGGTGACTCACTTAAGATACACCACTAGTGACATATCGGTTCTGGCAGACTGGCCACAGTAACAAAATATATGAATCTGGGTGAGCAACTGTGACGAGTAACTATGACACTCGTAATAGGCCAATGACTCAATACCTGGAGTGACCTGGAGTATTGACTCAGATAACTCGAGGAACGCCTTGCAATAGTAACAATGAGTTTCTTGCGGTTCACAACTGGTGACAAATCCGTTCTGGCAGTCTGGCACCAGTAACAAAATTGAGACACTGCGTGAGCAACTGGGATGGGTAACTATGACTCTCTTAAGGTAGCCAATGATCGTCACCAGGAATATTGAGTCAGGAAACTCGAGTAACCCTTGGCTATAGTAACGATGACTTTCGTAGATTACACAACCTGTGACATATCGGTGCTGGCAGACTGGCCACAGTAACAAGAAACGTGAAACTGGCTGCGAAATTAGGACGAGGAGCTATGACGCACTCAAGGTAGCTAGTGCAGCGTCACCTGGAGGACTGCATCAGTAAAGGCTAGTAATCCCTGGCTGGCATTACGATTACTCACTTGAGATACACAACTAGTGTCATATCGGCTCTGGCAGACTGGCCACAGTAACAAAATATATGAATCTGGGTGAGCAACTGTGACGAGTAACTATGACTCTCGTAATAGGCCAATGACTCAATACCTGGAGTATTGACTCAGATAACTCGAGGAACGCCTTGCAATAGTAACAATGACTTTCTTACGATTCACAACTGGTGACAAATCCGTTCTGGCAGTCTGGCACCAGTAACAAAAATGAGACACAGCGTGAGCAACTGGGATGGGTAACTATGACTCTCTTAAGGTAGCCAATGATCGTCACCAGGAATATTGAATCAGGAATTTCGAGTAACCCTTGGTTATAGAACGATGACTTTCGTAGATTACACAACCTGTGACATATCGATGCTGGCAGACTGGCCACAGTTACAATGTATTTTAATTTGGGTGGTCAACCGACAGGAATATCTATTACCCTTCTGAGGCAACCGACGATTCGTCACCAGGTGGAGTACACTCTGAAAGGAGTGACTATGACTCTCATATGACACACAACTAGTGTCGTATCGCTTCTGGCAGACGCCACAGTAACAAGAAACGGGAAACTGGCTGCGAAATTAGGACGAGGAGCTATGACGCACTCAAGGTAGCTAGTGCAGCGTCACCTGGAGGACTGCATCAGTAAAGGCTAGTAATCCCTGGCAGGCATAACGGTGACTCACTTAAGATACATAACTAGTGACATATCGGTTCTGGCAGACTGGCCACAGTAACAAAATATATGAATCTGGGTGAGCAACTGTGACGAGTAACTATGACTCTCGTAATAGGCCAATGACTCAATACCTGGAGTAATGACTCAGATAACTCGAGGAACGCCTTGCAATAGTAACAATGACTTTCTTACGGTTCACAACTGGTGACAAATCCGTTCTGGCAGTCTGGCACCAGTAACAAAATTGAGACACTGCGTGAGCAACTGGGATGGGTAACTATGACTCTCTTAAGGTAGCCAATGATCGTCACCAGGAATATTGAGTCAGGAAACTGGAGTAACCCTTGGCTATAGTAACGATGACTTTCGTAGATTACACAACCTGTGACATATCGGTGCTGGCAGACTGGCCACAGTAACAAGAAACGTGAAACTGGCTGCGAAATTAGGACGAGGAGCTATGACGCACTCAAGGTAGCTAGTGCAGCGTCACCTGGAGGACTGCATCAGTAAAGGCTAGTAATCCCTGGCAGGCATAACGGTGACTCACTTAAGATACACAACTAGTGACATATCGGTTCTGGCAGACTGGCCACAGTAACAAAATATATGAATCTGGGTGAGCAACTGTGACGAGTAACTATGACTCTCGTAATAGGCCAATGACTCAATACCTGGAGTATTGACTCAGATAACTCGAGGAACGCCTTGCAATAGTAACAATGACTTTCTTACGGTTCACAACTGGTGACAAATCCGTTCTGGCAGTCTGGAACCAGTAACAAAAATGAGACACAGCGTGAGCAACTGGGATGGGTAACTATGACTCTCTTAAGGTAGCCAATGATCGTCACAAGGAATATATAATCAGGAATTTCGAGTAACCCTTGGTTATAGAACGATGACTTTCGTAGATTACACAACCTGTGACATATCGATGCTGGCAGACTGGCCACAGTTACAATGTATTTTAATTTGGGTAGTTAACCGACAGGAACATCTATTACCCTTCTGAGGTAACCGACGATTCGTCACCAGGTGGAGTACACTCTGAAAGGAGTGACTATGACTCTCATATGACACACAACTAGTGTCGTATCGCTTCTGGCAGACGCCACAGTAACAAGAAACGTGAAACTGGCTGCGAAATTAGGTCGAGGAGCTATGACGCACTCAAGGTAGCTGGTGCAGCATCACCTGGAGGACTGCATCAGTAAAGGCTAGTAATCCCTGGCAGGCATAACGGTGACTCACTTAAGATACACAACTAGTGACATATCGGTTCTGGCAGACTGGCCACAGTAACAAAATATATGAATCTGGGTGAGCAACTGTGACGAGTAACTATGATTCTCGTAATAGGCCAATGACTCAATACCTGGAGTATTGACTCAGATAACTCGAGGAACGCCTTGCAATAGTAACAATGACTTTCTTACGGTTCACAACTGGTGACAAATCCGTTCTGGCAGTCTGGCACCAGTAACAAAACTGAGACACTGCGTGAGCAACTGGGATGGGTAACTATGACTCTCTTAAGGTAGCCAATGATCGTCACCAGGAATATTGAGTCAGGAAACTCGAGTAACCCTTGGCTATAGTAACGATGACTTTCGTTGATTACACAACCTGTGACATATCGGTGCTGGCAGACTGGGCACAGTAACAAGAAACGTGAAACTGGCTGCGAAATTAGGACGAGGAGCTATGACGCACTCAAGGTAGCTAGTGCAGCGTCACCTGGAGGACTGCATCAGTAAAGGCTAGTAATCCCTGGCTGGCATTACGATGACTCACTTAAGATACACAACTAGTGTCATATCGGTTCTGGCAGACTGGCCACAGTAACAAAATATATGAATCTGGGTGAGCAACTGTGACGAGTAACTATGACTCTCGTAATAGGCCAATGACTCAATACCTGGAGTATTGACTCAGATAACTCGAGGAACGCCTTGCAATAGTAACAATGACTTTCTTACGATTCACAACTGGTGACAAATCCGTTCTGGCAGTCTGGCACCAGTAACAAAAATGAGACACAGCGTGAGCAACTGGGATGGGTAACTATGACTCTCTTAAGGTAGCCAATGATCGTCACCAGGAATATTGAATCAGGAATTTCGAGTAACCCTTGGTTATAGAACGATGACTTTCGTAGATTACACAACCTGTGACATATCGATGCTGGCAGACTGGCCACAGTTACAATGTATTTTAATTTGGGTGGTCAACCGACAGGAATATCTATTACCCTTCTGAGGCAACCGACGATTCGTCACCAGGTGGAGTACACTCTGAAAGGAGTGACTATGACTCTCATATGACACACAACTAGTGTCGTATCGCTTCTGGCAGACGCCACAGTAACAAGAAACGGGAAACTGGCTGCGAAATTAGGACGAGGAGCTATGACGCACTCAAGGTAGCTAGTGCAGCGTCACCTGGAGGACTGCATCAGTAAAGGCTAGTAATCCCTGGCAGGCATAACGGTGACTCACTTAAGATACATAACTAGTGACATATCGGTTCTGGCAGACTGGCCACAGTAACAAAATATATGAATCTGGGTGAGCAACTGTGACGAGTAACTATGACTCTCGTAATAGGCCAATGACTCAATACCTGGAGTATTGACTCAGATAACTCGAGGAACGCCTTGCAATAGTAACAATGACTTTCTTACGGTTCACAACTGGTGACAAATCCGTTCTGGCAGTCTGGCACCAGTAACAAAATTGAGACACTGCGTGAGCAACTGGGATGGGTAACTATGACTCTCTTAAGGTAGCCAATGATCGTCACCAGGAATATTGAGTCAGGAAACTGGAGTAACCCTTGGCTATAGTAACGATGACTTTCGTAGATTACACAACCTGTGACATATCGGTGCTGGCAGACTGGCCACAGTAACAAGAAACGTGAAACTGGCTGCGAAATTAGGACGAGGAGCTATGACGCACTCAAGGTAGCTAGTGCAGCGTCACCTGGAGGACTGCATCAGTAAAGGCTAGTAATCCCTGGCAGGCATAACGGTGACTCACTTAAGATACACAACTAGTGACATATCGGTTCTGGCAGACTGGCCACAGTAACAAAATATATGAATCTGGGTGAGCAACTGTGACGAGTAACTATGACTCTCGTAATAGGCCAATGACTCAATACCTGGAGTATTGACTCAGATAACTCGAGGAACGCCTTGCAATAGTAACAATGAATTTCTTACGGTTCACAACTGGTGACAAATCCGTTCTGGCAGTCTGGCACCAGTAACAAAAATGAGACACAGCGTGAGCAACTGGGATGGGTAACTATGACTCTCTTAAGGTAGCCAATGATCGTCACAAGGAATATATAATCAGGAATTTCGAGTAACCCTTGGTTATAGAACGATGACTTTCGTAGATTACACAACCTGTGACATATCGATGCTGGCAGACTGGCCACAGTTACAATGTATTTTAATTTGGGTGGTTAACCGACAGGAACATCTATTACCCTTCTGAGGTAACCGACGATTCGTCACCAGGTGGAGTACACTCTGAAAGGAGTGACTATGACTCTCATATGACACACAACTAGTGTCGTATCGCTTCTGGCAGACGCCACAGTAACAAGAAACGTGAAACTGGCTGCGAAATTAGGTCGAGGAGCTATGACGCACTCAAGGTAGCTGGTGCAGCATCACCTGGAGGACTGCATCAGTAAAGGCTAGTAATCCCTGGCAGGCATAACGGTGACTCACTTAAGATACACAACTAGTGACATATCGGTTCTGGCAGACTGGCCACAGTAACAAAATATATGAATCTGGATGAGCAACTGTGACGAGTAACTATGACTCTCGTAATAGGCCAATGACTCAATACCTGGAGTATTGACTCAGATAACTCGAGGAACGCCTTGCAATAGTAACAATGACTTTCTTACGATTCACAACTGGTGACAAATCCGTTCTGGCAGTCTGGCACCAGTAACAAAATTGAGACACTGCGTGAGCAACTGGGATGGGTAACTATGACTCTCTTAAGGTAGCCAATGATCGTCACCAGGAATATTGAATCAGGAATTTCGAGTAACCCTTGGTTATAGAACGATGACTTTCGTAGATTACACAACCTGTGACATATCGATGCTGGCAGACTGGCCACAGTTACAATGTATTTTAATTTGGGTGGTCAACCGACAAGAATATCTATTACCCTTCTGAGGCAACCGACGATTCGTCAGCAGGTGGAGTACACTCTGAAAGGAGTGACTATGACTCTCATATGACACACAACTAGTGTCGTATCGCTTCTGGCAGACGCCACAGTAACAAGAAACGGGAAACTGGCTGCGAAATTAGGACGAGGAGCTATGACGCACTCAAGGTAGCTAGTGCAGCGTCACCTGGAGGACTGCATCAGTAAAGGCTAGTAATCCCTGGCATTCATAACGGTGACTCACTTAAGATACATAACTAGTGACATATCGGTTCTGGCAGACTGGCCACAGTAACAAAATATATGAATCTGGGTGAGCAACTGTGACGAGTAACTATGACTCTCGTAATAGGCCAATGACTCAATACCTGGAGTATTGACTCAGATAACTCGAGGAACGCCTTGCAATAGTAACAATGACTTTCTTACGGTTCACAACTGGTGACAAATCCGTTCTGGCAGTCTGGCACCAGTAACAAAAATGAGACACTGAGTGAGCAACTGGGATGGGTAACTATGACTCTCTTAAGGTAGCCAATGATCGTCACCAGGAATATTGAGTCAGGAAACTCGAGTAACCCTTGGCTATAGTAACGATGACTTTCGTAGATTACACAACCTGTGACATATCGGTGCTGGCAGACTGGCCACAGTAACAAGAAACTTGAAACTGGCTGCGAAATTAGGACGAGGAGCTATGACGCACTCAAGGTAGCTAGTGCAGCGTCACCTGGAGGACTGCATCAGTAAAGGCTAGTAATCAATGGCAGGCATTACGATGACTCACTTAAGATACACAACTAGTGTCATATCGGTTCTGGCAGACTGGCCACAGTAACAAAATATATGAATCTGGGTGAGCAACTGTGACGAGTAACTATGACTCTCGTAATAGGCCAATGACTCAATACCTGGAGTATTGACTCAGATAACTCGAGGAACGCCTTGCAATAGTAACAATGACTTTCTTACGGTTCACAACTGGTGACAAATCCGTTCTGGCAGTCTGGCACCAGTAACAAAAATGAGACACTGCGTGAGCAACTGGGATGGGTAACTATGACTCTCTTAAGGTAGCCAATGATCGTCACCAGGAATATTGAGTCAGGAAACTCGAGTAACCCTTGGCTATAGTAACGATGACTTTCGTAGATTACACAACCTGTGACATATCGGTGCTGGCAGACTGGCCACAGTAACAAGAAACGTGAAACTGGCTGCGAAATTAGGACGAGGAGCTATGACGCACTCAAGGTAGCTAGTGCAGCGTCACCTGGAGGACTGCATCAGTAAAGGCTAGTAATCCCTGGCAGGCATAACGGTGACTCACTTAAGATACACAACTAGTGACATATCGGTTCTGGCAGACTGGCCACAGTAACAAAATATATGAATCTGGGTGAGCAACTGTGACGAGTAACTATGACTCTCGTAATAGGCCAATGACTCAATACCTGGAGTATTGACTCAGATAACTCGAGGAACGCCTTGCAATAGTAACAATGACTTTCTTACGGTTCACAACTGGTGACAAATCCGTTCTGGCAGTCTGGCACCAGTAACAAAAATGAGACACAGCGTGAGCAACTGGGATGAGTAACTATGACTCTCTTAAGGTAGCCAATGATCGTCACAAGGAATATATAATCAGGAATTTCGAGTGACCCTTGGTTATAGAACGATGACTTTCGTAGATTACACAACCTGTGACATATCGATGCTGGCAGACTGGCCACAGTTACAATGTATTTTAATTTGGGTGGTTAACCGACAGGAATATCTATTACCCTTCTGAGGTAACCGACGATTCGTCACCAGGTGGAGTACACTCTGAAAGGAGTGACTATGACTCTCATATGACACACAACTAGTGTCGTATCGCTTCTGGCAGACGCCACAGTAACAAGAAACGTGAAACTGGCTGCGAAATTAGGTCGAGGAGCTATGACGCACTCGAGGTAGCTGGTGCAGCATCACCTGGAGGACTGCATCAGTAAAGGCTAGTAATCCCTGGCAGGCATAACGGTGACTCACTTAAGATACACAACTAGTGACATATCGGTTCTGGCAGACTGGCCACAGTAACAAAATATATGAATCTGGGTGAGCAACTGTGACGAGTAACTATGACTCTCGTAATAGGCCAATGACTCAATACCTGGAGTATTGACTCAGATAACTCGAGGAACGCCTTGCAATAGTAACAATGACTTTCTTACGGTTCACAACTGGTGACAAATCCGTTCTGGCAGTCTGGCACCAGTAACAAAATTGAGACACTGCGTGAGCAACTGGGATGGGTAACTATGACTCTCTTAAGGTAGCCAATGATCGTCACCAGGAATATTGAGTCAGGAAACTCGAGTAACCCTTGGCTATAGTAACGATGACTTTCGTAGATTACACAACCTGTGACATATCGGTGCTGGCAGACTGGCGACAGTAACAAGAAACGTGAAACTGGCTGCGAAATTAGGACGAGGAGCTATGACGCACTCAAGGTAGCTAGTGCAGCGTCACCTGGAGGACTGCATCAGTAAAGGCTAGTAATCCCTGGCTGGCATTACGATGACTCACTTAAGATACACAACTAGTGTCATATCGGTTCTGGCAGACTGGCCACAGTAACAAAATATATGAATCTGGGTGAGCAACTGTGACGAGTAACTATGACTCTCGTAATAGGCCAATGACTCAATACCTGGAGTATTGACTCAGATAACTCGAGGAACGCCTTGCAATAGTAACAATGACTTTCTTACGGTTCACAACTGGTGACAAATCCGTTCTGGCAGTCTGGCACCAGTAACAAAAATGAGACACAGCGTGAGCAACTGGGATGGGTAACTATGACTCTCTTAAGGTAGCCAATGATCGTCACCAGGAATATTGAATCAGGAATTTCGAGTAACCCTTGGTTATAGAACGATGACTTTCGTAGATTACACAACCTGTGACATATCGATGCTGGCAGACTGGCCACAGTTACAATGTATTTTAATTTGGGTGGTCAACCGACAGGAATATCTATTACCCTTCTGAGGTAACCGACGATTCGTCACCAGGTGGAGTACACTCTGAAAGGAGTGACTATGACTCTCATATGACACACAACTAGTGTCGTATCACTTCTGGCAGACGCCACAGTAACAAGAAACGTGAAACTGGCTGCGAAATTAGGACGAGGAGCTATGACGCACTCAAGGTAGCTGGTGCAGCATCACCTGGAGGACTGCATCAGTAAAGGCTAGTAATCTCTGGCAGGCATAACGGTGACTCACTTAAGATACACAACTAGTGACATATCGGTTCTGGCAGACTGGCCACAGTAACAAAATATATGAATCTGGGTGAGCAACTGTGACGAGTAACTATGACTCTCGTAATAGGCCAATGACTCAATACCTGGAGTATTGACTCAGATAACTCGAGGAACGCCTTGCAATAGTAACAATGACTTTCTTACGGTTCACAACTGGTGACAAATCCGTTCTGGCAGTCTGGCACCAGTAACAAAATTGAGACACTGCGTGAGCAACTGGGATGGGTAACTATGACTCTCTTAAGGTAGCCAATGATCGTCACCAGGAATATTGAGTCAGGAAACTCGAGTAACCCTTGGCTATAGTAAAGATGACTTTCGTAGATTACACAACCTGTGACATATCGGTGCTGGCAGACTGGCCACAGTAACAAGAAACGTGAAACTGGCTGCGAAATTAGGACGAGGAGCTATGACGCACTCAAGGTAGCTAGTGCAGCGTCACCTGGAGGACTGCATCAGTAAAGGCTAGTAATCCCTGGCTGGCATTACGATTACTCACTTAAGATACACAACTAGTGTCATATCGGTTCTGGCAGACTGGCCACAGTAACAAAATATATGAATCTGGGTGAGCAACTGTGACGAGTAACTATGACTCTCGTAATAGTCCAATGACTCAATACCTGGAGTATTGACTCAGATAACTCGAGGAACGCCTTGCAATAGTAACAATGACTTTCTTACGGTTCACAACTGGTGACAAATCCGTTCTGGCAGTCTGGCACCAGTAACAAAAATGAGACACAGCGTGAGCAACTGGGATGGGTAACTATGACTCTCTTAAGGTAGCCAATGATCGTCACCAGGAATATTGAATCAGGAATTTCGAGTAACCCTTGGTTATAGAACGATGACTTTCGTAGATTACACAACCTGTGACATATCGATGCTGGCAGACTGGCCACAGTTACAATGTATGTTAATTTGGGTGGTCAACCGACAGGAATATCTATTACCCTTCTGAGGCAACCGACGATTCGTCACCAGGTGGAGTACACTCTGAAAGGAGTGACTATGACTCTCATATGACACACAACTAGTGTCGTATCGCTTCTGGCAGACGCCACAGTAACAAGAAACGGGAAACTGGCTGCGAAATTAGGACGAGGAGCTATGACGCACTCAAGGTAGCTAGTGCAGCGTCACCTGGAGGACTGCATCAGTAAAGGCTAGTAATCCCTGGCAGGCATAACGGTGACTCACTTAAGATACATAACTAGTGACATATCGGTTCTGGCAGACTGGCCACAGTAACAAAATATATGAATCTGGGTGAGCAACTGTGACGAGTAACTATGACTCTCGTAATAGGCCAATGACTCAATACCTGGAGTATTGACTCAGATAACTCGAGGAACGCCTTGCAATAGTAACAATGACTTTCTTACGGTTCACAACTGGTGACAAATCCGTTCTGGCAGTCTGGCACCAGTAACAAAAATGAGACACTGAGTGAGCAACTGGGATGGGTAACTATGACTCTCTTAAGGTAGCCAATGATCGTCACCAGGAATATTGAGTCAGGAAACTCGAGTAACCCTTGGCTATAGTAACGATGACTTTCGTAGATTACACAACCTGTGACATATCGGTGCTGGCAGACTGGCCACAGTAACAAGAAACGTGAAACTGGCTGCGAAATTAGGACGAGGAGCTATGACGCACTCAAGGTAGCTAGTGCAGCGTCACCTGGAGGACTGCATCAGTAAAGGCTAGTAATCCCTGGCTGGCATTACGATTACTCACTTAAGATACACAACTAGTGTCATATCGGTTCTGGCAGACTGGCCACAGTAACAAAATATATGAATCTGGGTGAGCAACTGTGACGAGTAACTATGACTCTCGTAATAGTCCAATGACTCAATACCTGGAGTATTGACTCAGATAACTCGAGGAACGCCTTGCAATAGTAACAATGACTTTCTTACGGTTCACAACTGGTGACAAATCCGTTCTGGCAGTCTGGCACCAGTGACAAAAATGAGACACAGCGTGAGCAACTGGGATGGGTAACTATGACTCTCTTAAGGTAGCCAATGATCGTCACCAGGAATATTGAGTCAGGAAACTCGAGTAACCCTTGGCAATAGGAACGATGACTTTCGTAGATTACACAACCTGTGACATATCGGTGCTGGCAGACTGGCCACAGTGACAAGAAACGTGAAACTGGCTGTGAAATTAGGACGAGGAGCTATGACGCACTCAAGGTAGCTGGTGCAGCATCACCTGGAGGACTGCATCAGTAAAGGCTAGTAATCCCTGGCAGGCATAACGGTGACACACTTAAGATACACAACTAGTGACATATCGGTTCTGGCAGACTGGCCACAGTAACAAAATATATGAATCTGGGTGAGCAACTGTGACGAGTAACTATGACTCTCGTAATAGGCCAATGACTCAATACCTGGAGTATTGACTCAGATAACTCGAGGAACGCCTTGCAATAGTAACAATGACTTTCTTACGGTTCACAACTGGTGACAAATCCGTTCTGGCAGTCTGGCACCAGTAACAAAATTGAGACACTGCGTGAGCAACTGGGATGGGTAACTATGACTCTCTTAAGGTAGCCAATGATCGTCACCAGGAATATTGAGTCAGGAAACTCGAGTAACCCTTGGCTATAGTAACGATGACTTTCGTAGATTACACAACCTGTGACATATCGGTGCTGGCAGACTGGCCACAGTAACAAGAAACGTGAAACTGGCTGCAAAATTAGGACGAGGAGCTATGACGCACTCAATGTAGCTAGTGCAGTGTCATCTGGAGGACTGCATCAGTAAAGGCTAGTAATCCCTGGCTGGCATTACGATTACTCACTTAAGATACACAACTAGTGTCGTATCGGTTCTGGCAGACTGGCCACAGTAACAAAATATATGAATCTGGGTGAGCAACTGTGACGAATAACTATGACTCTCGTAATAGGCCAATGACTCAATACCTGGAGTATTGACTCAGATAACTCGAGGAACGCCTTGCAATAGTAACAATGACTTTCTTACGGTTCACAACTGGTGACAAATCCGTTCTGGCAGTCTGGCACCAGTAACAAAAATGAGACACTGAGTGAGCAACTGGGATGGGTAACTATGACTCTCTTAAGGTAGCCAATGATCGTCACCAGGAATATTGAGTCAGGAAACTCGAGTAACCCTTGGCTATAGTAACGATGACTTTCGTAGATTACACAACCTGTGACATATCGGTGCTGGCAGACTGGCCACAGTGACAAGAAACGTGAAACTGGCTGCGAAATTAGGACGAGGAGCTATGACGCACTCAAGGTAGCTAGTGCAGCGTCACCTGGAGGACTGCATCAGTAAAGGCTAGTAATCCCTGGCTGGCATTACGATGACTCACTTAAGATACACAACTAGTGTCATATCGGTTCTGGCAGACTGGCCACAGTAACAAAATATATGAATCTGGGTGAGCAACTGTGACGAGCAACTATGACTCTCGTAATAGGCCAATGACTCAATACCTGGAGTATTGACTCAGATAACTCGAGGAACGCCTTGCAATAGTAACAATGACTTTCTTACGGTTCACAACTGGTGACAAATCCGTTCTGGCAGTCTGGCACCAGTAACAAAAATGAGACACAGCGTGAGCAACTGGGATGGGTAACTATGACTCTCTTAAGGTAGCCAATGATCGTCACCAGGAATATTGAATCAGGAATTTCGAGTAACCCTTGGTTATAGAACGATGACTTTCGTAGATTACACAACCTGTGACATATCGATGCTGGCAGACTGGCCACAGTTACAATGTATTTTAATTTGGGTGGTCAACCGACAGGAATATCTATTACCCTTCTGAGGTAACCGACGATTCGTCACCAGGTGGAGTACACTCTGAAAGGAGTGACTATGACTCTCATATGACACACAACTAGTGTCGTATCGCTTCTGGCAGACGCCACAGTAACAAGAAACGTGAAACTGGCTGCGAAATTAGGACGAGGAGCTATGACGCACTCAAGGTAGCTGGTGCAGCATCACCTGGAGGACTGCATCAGTAAAGGCTAGTAATCCCTGGCAGGCATAACGGTGACTCACTTAAGATACACAACTAGTGACATATCGGTTCTGGCAGACTGGCCACAGTAACAAAATATATGAATCTGGGTGAGCAACTGTGACGAGTAACTATGACTCTCGTAATAGGCCAATGACTCAATACCTGGAGTATTGACTCAGATAACTCGAGGAACGCCTTGCAATAGTAACAATGACTTTCTTACGGTTCACAACTGGTGACAAATCCGTTCTGGCAGTCTGGCACCAGTAACAAAATTGAGACACTGCGTGAGCAACTGGGATGGGTAACTATGACTCTCTTAAGGTAGCCAATGATCGTCACCAGGAATATTGAGTCAGGAAACTCGAGTAACCCTTGGCTATAGTAACGATGACTTTCGTAGATTACACAACCTGTGACATATCGGTGCTGGCAGACTGGCCACAGCAACAAGAAACGTGAAACTGGCTGCGAAATTAGGACGAGGAGCTATGACGCACTCAAGGTAGCTAGTGCAGCGTCACCTGGAGGACTGCATCAGTAAAGGCTAGTAATCCCTGGCTGGCATTACGATTACTCACTTAAGATACACAACTAGTGTCATATCGGTTCTGGCAGACTGGCCACAGTAACAAAATATATGAATCTGGGTGAGCAACTGTGACGAGTAACTATGACTCTCGTAATAGTCCAATGACTCAATACCTGGAGTATTGACTCAGATAACTCGAGGAACGCCTTGCAATAGTAACAATGACTTTCTTACGGTTCACAACTGGTGACAAATCCGTTCTGGCAGTCTGGCACCAGTAACAAAAATGAGACACAGCGTGAGCAACTGGGATGGGTAACTATGACTCTCTTAAGGTAGCCAATGATCGTCACCAGGAATATTGAATCAGGAATTTCGAGTAACCCTTGGTTATAGAACGATGACTTTCGTAGATTACACAACCTGTGACATATCGATGCTGGCAGACTGGCCACAGTTACAATGTATTTTAATTTGGGTGGTCAACCGACAGGAATATCTATTACCCTTCTGAGGCAACCGACGATTCGTCACCAGGTGGAGTACACTCTGAAAGGAGTGACTATGACTCTCATATGACACACAACTAGTGTCGTATCGCTTCTGGCAGACGCCACAGTAACAAGAATCGGGAAACTGGCTGCGAAATTAGGACGAGGGGCTATGACGCACTCAAGGTAGCTAGTGCAGCGTCACCTGGAGGACTGCATCAGTAAAGGCTAGTAATCCCTGGCAGGCATAACAGTGACTCACTTAAGATACACAACTAGTGACATATCGGTTCTGGCAGACTGGCCACAGTAACAAAATATATGAATCTGGGTGAGCAACTGTGACGAGTAACTATGACTCTCGTAATAGGCCAATGACTCAATACCTGGAGTATTGACTCAGATAACTCGAGGAACGCCTTGCAATAGTAACAATGACTTTCTTACGGTTCACAACTGGTGACAAATCCGTTCTGGCAGTCTGGCACCAGTAACAAAAATGAGACACAGCGTGAGCAACTGGGATGGGTAACTATGACTCTCTTAAGGTAGCCAATGATCGTCACCAGGAATATTGAGTCAGGAAACTCGAGTAACCCTTGGCAATAGGAACGATGACTTTCGTAGATTACACAACCTGTGACATATCGGTGCTGGCAGACTGGCCACAGTGACAAGGAACGTGAAACTGGCTGCGAAATTAGGACGAGGAGCTATGACGCACTCAAGGTAGCTGGTGCAGCATCACCTGGAGGACTGCATCAGTAAAGGCTAGTAATCCCTGGCAGGCATAACGGTGGCACACTTAAGATACACAACTAGTGACATATCGGTTCTGGCAGACTGGCCACAGTAACAAAATATATGAATCTGGGTGAGCAACTGTGACGAGTAACTATGACTCTCGTAATAGGCCAATGACTCAATACCTGGAGTATTGACTCAGATAACTCGAGGAACGCCTTGCAATAGTAACAATGACTTTCTTACGGTTCACAACTGGTGACAAATCCGTTCTGGCAGTCTGGCACCAGTAACAAAATTGAGACACTGCGTGAGCAACTGGGATGGGTAACTATGACTCTCTCAAGGTAGCCAATGATCGTCACCAGGAATATTGAGTCAGGAAACTCGAGTAACCCTTGGCTATAGTAACGATGACTTTCGTAGATTACACAACCTGTGACATATCGGTGCTGGCAGACTGGCCACAGTGACAAGAAACGTGAAACTGGCTGCGAAATTAGGACGAGGAGCTATGACGCACTCAAGGTAGCTAGTGCAGCGTCACCTGGAGGACTGCATCAGTAAAGGCTAGTAATCCCTGGCTGGCATTACGATGACTCACTTAAGATACACAACTAGTGTCATATCGGTTCTGGCAGACTGGCCACAGTAACAAAATATATGAATCTGGGTGAGCAACTGTGACGAGCAACTATGACTCTCGTAATAGTCCAATGACTCAATACCTGGAGTATTGACTCAGATAACTCGAGGAACGCCTTGCAATAGTAACAATAACTTTCTTACGGTTCACAACTGGTGACAAATCCGTTCTGGCAGTCTGGCACCAGTAACAAAAATGAGACACAGCGTGAGCAACTGGGATGGGTAACTATGACTCTCTTAAGGTAGCCAATGATCGTCACCAGGAATATTGAATCAGGAATTTCGAGTAACCCTTGGTTATAGAACGATGACTTTCGTAGATTACACAACCTGTGACATATCGATGCTGGCAGACTGGCCACAGTTACAATGTATTTTAATTTGGGTGGTCAACCGACAGGAATATCTATTACCCTTCTGAGGTAACCGACGATTCGTCACCAGGTGGAGTACACTCTGAAAGGAGTGACTATGACTCTCATATGACACACAACTAGTGTCGTATCGCTTCTGGCAGACGCCACAGTAACAAGAAACGTGAAACTGGCTGCGAAATTAGGACGAGGAGCTATGACGCACTCAAGGTAGCTGGTGCAGCATCACCTGGAGGACTGCATCAGTAAAGGCTAGTAATCCCTGGCAGGCATAACGGTGACTCACTTAAGATACACAACTAGTGACATATCGGTTCTGGCAGACTGGCCACAGTAACAAAATATATGAATCTGGGTGAGCAACTGTGACGAGTAACTATGACTCTCGTAATAGGCCAATGACTCAATACCTGGAGTATTGACTCAGATAACTCGAGGAACGCCTTGCAATAGTAACAATGACTTTCTTACGGTTCACAACTGGTGACAAATCCGTTCTGGCAGTCTGGCACCAGTAACAAAATTGAGACACTGCGTGAGCAACTGGGATGGGTAACTATGACTCTCTTAAGGTAGCCAATGATCGTCACCAGGAATATTGAGTCAGGAAACTCGAGTAACCCTTGGCTATAGTAACGATGACTTTCGTAGATTACACAACCTGTGACATATCGGTGCTGGCAGACTGGCCACAGCAACAAGAAACGTGAAACTGGCTGCGAAATTAGGACGAGGAGCTATGACGCACTCAAGGTAGCTAGTGCAGCGTCACCTGGAGGACTGCATCAGTAAAGGCTAGTAATCCCTGGCTGGCATTACGATTACTCACTTAAGATACACAACTAGTGTCATATCGGTTCTGGCAGACTGGCCACAGTAACAAAATATATGAATCTGGGTGAGCAACTGTGACGAGTAACTATGACTCTCGTAATAGTCCAATGACTCAATACCTGGAGTATTGACTCAGATAACTCGAGGAACGCCTTGCAATAGTAACAATGACTTTCTTACGGTTCACAACTGGTGACAAATCCGTTCTGGCAGTCTGGCACCAGTAACAAAAATGAGACACAGCGTGAGCAACTGGGATGGGTAACTATGACTCTCTTAAGGTAGCCAATGATCGTCACCAGGAATATTGAATCAGGAATTTCGAGTAACCCTTGGTTATAGAACGATGACTTTCGTAGATTACACAACCTGTGAAATATCGATGCTGGCAGACTGGCCACAGTTACAATGTATTTTAATTTGGGTGGTCAACCGACAGGAATATCTATTACCCTTCTGAGGCAACCGACGATTCGTCACCAGGTGGAGTACACTCTGAAAGGAGTGACTATGACTCTCATATGACACACAACTAGTGTCGTATCGCTTCTGGCAGACGCCACAGTAACAAGAATCGGGAAACTGGCTGCGAAATTAGGACGAGGGGCTATGACGCACTCAAGGTAGCTAGTGCAGCGTCACCTGGAGGACTGCATCAGTAAAGGCTAGTAATCCCTGGCAGGCATAACAGTGACTCACTTAAGATACACAACTAGTGACATATCGGTTCTGGCAGACTGGCCACAGTAACAAAATATATGAATCTGGGTGAGCAACTGTGACGAGTAACTATGACTCTCGTAATAGGCCAATGACTCAATACCTGGAGTATTGACTCAGATAACTCGAGGAACGCCTTGCAATAGTAACAATGACTTTCTTACGGTTCATAACTGGTGACAAATGCGTTCTGGCAGTCTGGCACCAGTAACAAAAATGAGACACTGAGTGAGCAACTGGGATGTGTAACTATGACTCTCTTAAGGTAGCCAATGATCGTCACCAGGAATATTGAGTCAGGAAACTCGAGTAACCCTTGGCTATAGTAACGATGACTTTCGTAGATTACACAACCTGTGACATATCGGTGCTGGCAGACTGGCCACAGTAACAAGAAACGTGAAACTGGCTGCGAAATTAGGACGAGGAGCTATGACGCACTCAAGGTAGCTAGTGCAGCGTGACCTGGAGGACTGCATCAGTAAAGGCTAGTAATCACTGGCTGGCATTACAATTACTCACTTAAGATACACAACTAGTGTCATATCGGTTCTGGCAGACTGGCCACAGTAACAAAATATATGAATCTGGGTGAGCAACTGTGACGAGTAACTATGACTCTCGTAATAGGCCAATGACTCAATACCTGGAGTATTGACTCAGATAACTCGAGGAACGCCTTGCAATAGTAACAATGACTTTCTTACGGTTCACAACTGGTGACAAATCCGTTCTGGCAGTCTGGCACCAGTAACAAAATTGAGACACTGCGTGAGCAACTGGGATGGGTAACTATGACTCTCTTAAGGTAGCCAATGATCGTCACCAGGAATATTGAGTCAGGAAACTCGAGTAACCCTTGGCTATAGTAACGATGACTTTCGTAGATTACACAACCTGTGACATATCGGTGCTGGCAGACTGGCCACAGTGACAAGAAACGTGAAACTGGCTGCGAAATTAGGACGAGGAGCTATGACGCACTCAAGGTAGCTAGTGCAGCGTCACCTGGAGGACTGCATCAGTAAAGGCTAGTAATCCCTGGCTGGCATTACGATTACTCACTTAAGATACACAACTAGTGACATATCGGTTCTGGCAGACTGGCCACAGTAACAAAATATATGAATCTGGGTGAGCAACTGTGACGAGTAACTATGACTCTCGTAATAGGCCAATGACTCAATACCTGGAGTATTGACTCAGATAACTCGAGGAACGCCTTGCAATAGTAACAATGACTTTCTTACGGTTCACAACTGGTGACAAATCCGTTCTGGCAGTCTGGCACCAGTAACAAAAATGAGACACAGCGTGAGCAACTGGGATGGGTAACTATGACTCATTTAAGGTAGCCAATGATCGTCACCAGGAATATTGAGTCAGGAAACTCGAGTAACCCTTGGCAATAGGAACGATGACTTTCGTAGATTACACAACCTGTGACATATCGGTGCTGGCAGACTGGCCACAGTGACAAGAAACGTGAAACTGGCTGCGAAATTAGGACGAGGAGCTATGACGCACTCAAGGTAGCTGGTGCAGCATCACCTGGAGGACTGCATCAGTAAAGGCTAGTAATCCCTGGCAGGCATAACGGTGACACACTTAAGATACACAACTAGTGACATATCGGTTCTGGCAGACTGGCCACAGTAACAAAATATATGAATCTGGGTGAGCAACTGTGACGAGTAACTATGACTCTCGTAATAGGCCAATGACTCAATACCTGGAGTATTGACTCAGATAACTCGAGGAACGCCTTGCAATAGTAACAATGACTTTCTTACGGTTCACAACTGGTGACAAATCCGTTCTGGCAGTCTGGCACCAGTAACAAAATTGAGACACTGCGTGAGCAACTGGGATGGGTAACTATGACTCTCTTAAGGTAGCCAATGATCGTCACCAGGAATATTGAGTCAGGAAACTCGAGTAACCCTTGGCTATAGTAACGATGACTTTCGTAGATTACACAACCTGTGACATATCGGTGCTGGCAGACTGGCCACAGTGACAAGAAACGTGAAACTGGCTGCGAAATTAGGACGAGGAGCTATGACGCACTCAAGGTAGCTAGTGCAGCGTCACCTGGAGGACTGCATCAGTAAAGGCTAGTAATCCCTGGCTGGCATTACGATGACTCACTTAAGATACACAACTAGTGTCATATCGGTTCTGGCAGACTGGCCACAGTAACAAAATATATGAATCTGGGTGAGCAACTGTGACGAGCAACTATGACTCTCGTAATAGGCCAATGACTCAATACCTGGAGTATTGACTCAGATAACTCGAGGAACGCCTTGCAATAGTAACAATGACTTTCTTACGGTTCACAACTGGTGACAAATCCGTTCTGGCAGTCTGGCACCAGTAACAAAAATGAGACACAGCGTGAGCAACTGGGATGGGTAACTATGACTCTCTTAAGGTAGCCAATGATCGTCACCAGGAATATTGAATCAGGAATTTCGAGTAACCCTTGGTTATAGAACGATGACTTTCGTAGATTACACAACCTGTGACATATCGATGCTGGCAGACTGGCCACAGTTACAATGTATTTTAATTTGGGTGGTCAACCGACAGGAATATCTATTACCCTTCTGAGGTAACCGACGATTCGTCACCAGGTGGAGTACACTCTGAAAGGAATGACTATGACTCTCATATGACACACAACTAGTGTCGTATCGCTTCTGGCAGACGCCACAGTAACAAGAAACGTGAAACTGGCTGCGAAATTAGGACGAGGAGCTATGACGCACTCAAGGTAGCTGGTGCAGCATCACCTGGAGGACTGCATCAGTAAAGGCTAGTAATCCCTGGCAGGCATAACGGTGACTCACTTAAGATACACAACTAGTGACATATCGGTTCTGGCAGACTGGCCACAGTAACAAAATATATGAATCTGGGTGAGCAACTGTGACGAGTAACTATGACTCTCGTAATAGGCCAATGACTCAATACCTGGAGTATTGACTCAGATAACTCGAGGAACGCCTTGCAATAGTAACAATGACTTTCTTACGGTTCACAACTGGTGACAAATCCGTTCTGGCAGTCTGGCACCAGTAACAAAATTGAGACACTGCGTGAGCAACTGGGATGGGTAACTATGACTCTCTTAAGGTAGCCAATGATCGTCACCAGGAATATTGAGTCAGGAAACTCGAGTAACCCTTGGCTATAGTAACGATGACTTTCGTAGATTACACAACCTGTGACATATCGGTGCTGGCAGACTGGCCACAGCAACAAGAAACGTGAAACTGGCTGCGAAATTAGGACGAGGAGCTATGACGCACTCAAGGTAGCTAGTGCAGCGTCACCTGGAGGACTGCATCAGTAAAGGCTAGTAATCCCTGGCTGGCATTACGATTACTCACTTAAGATACACAACTAGTGTCATATCGGTTCTGGCAGACTGGCCACAGTAACAAAATATATGAATCTGGGTGAGCAACTGTGACGAGTAACTATGACTCTCGTAATAGTCCAATGACTCAATACCTGGAGTATTGACTCAGATAACTCGAGGAACGCCTTGCAATAGTAACAATGACTTTCTTACGGTTCACAACTGGTGACAAATCCGTTCTGGCAGTCTGGCACCAGTAACAAAAATGAGACACAGCGTGAGCAACTGGGATGGGTAACTATGACTCTCTTAAGGTAGCCAATGATCGTCACCAGGAATATTGAATCAGGAATTTCGAGTAACCCTTGGTTATAGAACGATGACTTTCGTAGATTACACAACCTGTGACATATCGATGCTGGCAGACTGGCCACAGTTACAATGTATTTTAATTTGGGTGGTCAACCGACAGGAATATCTATTACCCTTCTGAGGCAACCGACGATTCGTCACCAGGTGGAGTACACTCTGAAAGGAGTGACTATGACTCTCATATGACACACAACTAGTGTCGTATCGCTTCTGGCAGACGCCACAGTAACAAGAATCGGGAAACTGGCTGCGAAATTAGGACGAGGGGCTATGACGCACTCAAGGTAGCTAGTGCAGCGTCACCTGGAGGACTGCATCAGTAAAGGCTAGTAATCCCTGGCAGGCATAACAGTGACTCACTTAAGATACACAACTAGTGACATATCGGTTCTGGCAGACTGGCCACAGTAACAAAATATATGAATCTGGGTGAGCAACTGTGACGAGTAACTATGACTCTCGTAATAGGCCAATGACTCAATACCTGGAGTATTGACTCAGATAACTCGAGGAACGCCTTGCAATAGTAACAATGACTTTCTTACGGTTCATAACTGGTGACAAATGCGTTCTGGCAGTCTGGCACCAGTAACAAAAATGAGACACTGAGTGAGCAACTGGGATGTGTAACTATGACTCTCTTAAGGTAGCCAATGATCGTCACCAGGAATATTGAGTCAGGAAACTCGAGTAACCCTTGGCTATAGTAACGATGACTTTCGTAGATTACACAACCTGTGACATATCGGTGCTGGCAGACTGGCCACAGTAACAAGAAACGTGAAACTGGCTGCGAAATTAGGACGAGGAGCTATGACGCACTCAAGGTAGCTAGTGCAGCGTGACCTGGAGGACTGCATCAGTAAAGGCTAGTAATCACTGGCTGGCATTACAATTACTCACTTAAGATACACAACTAGTGTCATATCGGTTCTGGCAGACTGGCCACAGTAACAAAATATATGAATCTGGGTGAGCAACTGTGACGAGTAACTATGACTCTCGTAATAGGCCAATGACTCAATACCTGGAGTATTGACTCAGATAACTCGAGGAACGCCTTGCAATAGTAACAATGACTTTCTTACGGTTCACAACTGGTGACAAATCCGTTCTGGCAGTCTGGCACCAGTAACAAAATTGAGACACTGCGTGAGCAACTGGGATGGGTAACTATGACTCTCTTAAGGTAGCCAATGATCGTCACCAGGAATATTGAGTCAGGAAACTCGAGTAACCCTTGGCTATAGTAACGATGACTTTCGTAGATTACACAACCTGTGACATATCGGTGCTGGCAGACTGGCCACAGTGACAAGAAACGTGAAACTGGCTGCGAAATTAGGACGAGGAGCTATGACGCACTCAAGGTAGCTAGTGCAGCGTCACCTGGAGGACTGCATCAGTAAAGGCTAGTAATCCCTGGCTGGCATTACGATTACTCACTTAAGATACACAACTAGTGACATATCGGTTCTGGCAGACTGGCCACAGTAACAAAATATATGAATCTGGGTGAGCAACTGTGACGAGTAACTATGACTCTCGTAATAGGCCAATGACTCAATACCTGGAGTATTGACTCAGATAACTCGAGGAACGCCTTGCAATAGTAACAATGACTTTCTTACGGTTCACAACTGGTGACAAATCCGTTCTGGCAGTCTGGCACCAGTAACAAAAATGAGACACTGAGTGAGCAACTGGGATGGGTAACTATGACTCTCTTAAGGTAGCCAATGATCGTCACCAGGAATATTGAGTCAGGAAACTCGAGTAACCCTTGGCTATAGTAACGATGACTTTCGTAGATTACACAACCTGTGACATATCGGTGCTGGCAGACTGGCCACAGTAACAAGAAACGTGAAACTGGCTGCGAAATTAGGACGAGGAGCTATGACGCACTCAAGGTAGCTAGTGCAGCGTCACCTGGAGGACTGCATCAGTAAAGGCTAGTAATCCCTGGCTGGCATTACGATGACTCACTTAAGATACACAACTAGTGTCATATCGGTTCTGGCAGACTGGCCACAGTAACAAAATATATGAAACTGGGTGAGCAACTGTGACGAGTAACTATGACTCTCGTAATAGTCCAATGACTCAATACCTGGAGTATTGACTCAGATAACTCGAGGAACGCCTTGCAATAGTAACAATGACTTTCTTACGGTTCACAACTGGTGACAAATCCGTTCTGGCAGTCTGGCACCAGTAACAAAAATGAGACACAGCGTGAGCAACTGGGATGGGTAACTATGACTCTCTTAAGGTAGCCAATGATCGTCACCAGGAATATTGAATCAGGAATTTCGAGTAACCCTTGGTTATAGAACGATGACTTTCGTAGATTACACAACCTGTGACATATCGATGCTGGCAGACTGGCCACAGTTACAATGTATGTTAATTTGGGTGGTCAACCGACAGGAATATCTATTACCCTTCTGAGGCAACCGACGATTCGTCACCAGGTGGAGTACACTCTGAAAGGAGTGACTATGACTCTCATATGACACACAACTAGTGTCGTATCGCTTCTGGCAGACGCCACAGTAACAAGAAACGGGAAACTGGCTGCGAAATTAGGACGAGGAGCTATGACGCACTCAAGGTAGCTAGTGCAGCGTCACCTGGAGGACTGCATCAGTAAAGGCTAGTAATCCCTGGCAGGCATAACGGTGACTCACTTAAGATACATAACTAGTGACATATCGGTTCTGGCAGACTGGCCACAGTAACAAAATATATGAATCTGGGTGAGCAACTGTGACGAGTAACTATGACTCTCGTAATAGGCCAATGACTCAATACCTGGAGTATTGACTCAGATAACTCGAGGAACGCCTTGCAATAGTAACAATGACTTTCTTACGGTTCACAACTGGTGACAAATCCGTTCTGGCAGTCTGGCACCAGTAACAAAAATGAGACACTGAGTGAGCAACTGGGATGGGTAACTATGACTCTCTTAAGGTAGCCAATGATCGTCACCAGGAATATTGAGTCAGGAAACTCGAGTAACCCTTGGCTATAGTAACGATGACTTTCGTAGATTACACAACCTGTGAGATATCGGTGCTGGCAGACTGGCCACAGTAACAAGAAACGTGAAACTGGCTGCGAAATTAGGACGAGGAGCTATGACGCACTCAAGGTAGCTAGTGCAGCGTCACCTGGAGGACTGCATCAGTAAAGGCTAGTAATCACTGGCTGGCATTACAATTACTCACTTAAGATACACAACTAGTGTCATATCGGTTCTGGCAGACTGGCCACAGTAACAAAATATATGAATCTGGGTGAGCAACTGTGACGAGTAACTATGACTCTCGTAATAGGCCAATGACTCAATACCTGGAGTATTGACTCAGATAACTCGAGGAACGCCTTGCAATAGTAACAATGACTTTCTTACGGTTCACAACTGGTGACAAATCCGTTCTGGCAGTCTGGCACCAGTAACAAAAATGAGACACTGAGTGAGCAACTGGGATGGGTAACTATGACTCTCTTAAGGTAGCCAATGATCGTCACCAGGAATATTGAGTCAGGAAACTCGAGTAACCCTTGGCTATAGTAACGATGACTTTCGTAGATTACACAACCTGTGACATATCGGTGCTGGCAGACTGGCCACAGTAACAAGAAACGTGAAACTGGCTGCGAAAGTAGGACGAGGAGCTATGACGCACTCAATGTAGCTAGTGCAGTGTCATCTGGAGGACTGCATCAGTAAAGGCTAGTAATCCCTGGCTGGCATTACGATTACTCACTTAAGATACACAACTAGTGTCGTATCGGTTCTGGCAGACTGGCCACAGTAACAAAATATATGAATCTGGGTGAGCAACTGTGACGAGTAACTATGACTCTCGTAATAGGCCAATGACTCAATACCTGGAGTATTGACTCAGATAACTCGAGGAACGCCTTGCAATAGTAACAATGACTTTCTTACGGTTCACAACTGGTGACAAATCCGTTCTGGCAGTCTGGCACCAGTAACAAAAATGAGACACAGCGTGAGCAACTGGGATGGGTAACTATGACTCTCTTAAGGTAGCCAATGATCGTCACCAGGAATATTGAGTCAGGAAACTCGAGTAACCCTTGGCAATAGGAACGATGACTTTCGTAGATTACACAACCTGTGACATATCGGTGCTGGCAGACTGGCCACAGTGACAAGAAACGTGAAACTGGCTGCGAAATTAGGACGAGGAGCTATGACGCACTCAAGGTAGCTGGTGCAGCATCACCTGGAGGACTGCATCAGTAAAGGCTAGTAATCCCTGGCAGGCATAACGGTGACACACTTAAGATACACAACTAGTGACATATCGGTTCTGGCAGACTGGCCACAGTAACAAAATATATGAATCTGGGTGAGCAACTGTGACGAGTAACTATGACTCTCGTAATAGGCCAATGACTCAATACCTGGAGTATTGACTCAGATAACTCGAGGAACGCCTTGCAATAGTAACAATGACTTTCTTACGGTTCACAACTGGTGACAAATCCGTTCTGGCAGTCTGGCACCAGTAACAAAATTGAGACACTGCGTGAGCAACTGGGATGGGTAACTATGACTCTCTTAAGGTAGCCAATGATCGTCACCAGGAATATTGAGTCAGGAAACTCGAGTAACCCTTGGCTATAGTAACGATGACTTTCGTAGATTACACAACCTGTGACATATCGGTGCTGGCAGACTGGCCACAGTAACAAGAAACGTGAAACTGGCTGCAAAATTAGGACGAGGAGCTATGACGCACTCAATGTAGCTAGTGCAGTGTCATCTGGAGGACTGCATCAGTAAAGGCTAGTAATCCCTGGCTGGCATTACGATTACTCACTTAAGATACACAACTAGTGTCGTATCGGTTCTGGCAGACTGGCCACAGTAACAAAATATATGAATCTGGGTGAGCAACTGTGACGAATAACTATGACTCTCGTAATAGGCCAATGACTCAATACCTGGAGTATTGACTCAGATAACTCGAGGAACGCCTTGCAATAGTAACAATGACTTTCTTACGGTTCACAACTGGTGACAAATCCGTTCTGGCAGTCTGGCACCAGTAACAAAAATGAGACACTGAGTGAGCAACTGGGATGGGTAACTATGACTCTCTTAAGGTAGCCAATGATCGTCACCAGGAATATTGAGTCAGGAAACTCGAGTAACCCTTGGCTATAGTAACGATGACTTTCGTAGATTACACAACCTGTGACATATCGGTGCTGGCAGACTGGCCACAGTGACAAGAAACGTGAAACTGGCTGCGAAATTAGGACGAGGAGCTATGACGCACTCAAGGTAGCTAGTGCAGCGTCACCTGGAGGACTGCATCAGTAAAGGCTAGTAATCCCTGGCTGGCATTACGATGACTCACTTAAGATACACAACTAGTGTCATATCGGTTCTGGCAGACTGGCCACAGTAACAAAATATATGAATCTGGGTGAGCAACTGTGACGAGCAACTATGACTCTCGTAATAGGCCAATGACTCAATACCTGGAGTATTGACTCAGATAACTCGAGGAACGCCTTGCAATAGTAACAATGACTTTCTTACGGTTCACAACTGGTGACAAATCCGTTCTGGCAGTCTGGCACCAGTAACAAAAATGAGACACAGCGTGAGCAACTGGGATGGGTAACTATGACTCTCTTAAGGTAGCCAATGATCGTCACCAGGAATATTGAATCAGGAATTTCGAGTAACCCTTGGTTATAGAACGATGACTTTCGTAGATTACACAACCTGTGACATATCGATGCTGGCAGACTGGCCACAGTTACAATGTATTTTAATTTGGGTGGTCAACCGACAGGAATATCTATTACCCTTCTGAGGTAACCGACGATTCGTCACCAGGTGGAGTACACTCTGAAAGGAGTGACTATGACTCTCATATGACACACAACTAGTGTCGTATCGCTTCTGGCAGACGCCACAGTAACAAGAAACGTGAAACTGGCTGCGAAATTAGGACGAGGAGCTATGACGCACTCAAGGTAGCTGGTGCAGCATCACCTGGAGGACTGCATCAGTAAAGGCTAGTAATCCCTGGCAGGCATAACGGTGACTCACTTAAGATACACAACTAGTGACATATCGGTTCTGGCAGACTGGCCACAGTAACAAAATATATGAATCTGGGTGAGCAACTGTGACGAGTAACTATGACTCTCGTAATAGGCCAATGACTCAATACCTGGAGTATTGACTCAGATAACTCGAGGAACGCCTTGCAATAGTAACAATGACTTTCTTACGGTTCACAACTGGTGACAAATCCGTTCTGGCAGTCTGGCACCAGTAACAAAATTGAGACACTGCGTGAGCAACTGGGATGGGTAACTATGACTCTCTTAAGGTAGCCAATGATCGTCACCAGGAATATTGTGTCAGGAAACTCGAGTAACCCTTGGCTATAGTAACGATGACTTTCGTAGATTACACAACCTGTGACATATCGGTGCTGGCAGACTGGCCACAGCAACAAGAAACGTGAAACTGGCTGCGAAATTAGGACGAGGAGCTATGACGCACTCAAGGTAGCTAGTGCAGCGTCACCTGGAGGACTGCATCAGTAAAGGCTAGTAATCCCTGGCTGGCATTACGATTACTCACTTAAGATACACAACTAGTGTCATATCGGTTCTGGCAGACTGGCCACAGTAACAAAATATATGAATCTGGGTGAGCAACTGTGACGAGTAACTATGACTCTCGTAATAGTCCAATGACTCAATACCTGGAGTATTGACTCAGATAACTCGAGGAACGCCTTGCAATAGTAACAATGACTTTCTTACGGTTCACAACTGGTGACAAATCCGTTCTGGCAGTCTGGCACCAGTAACAAAAATGAGACACAGCGTGAGCAACTGGGATGGGTAACTATGACTCTCTTAAGGTAGCCAATGATCGTCACCAGGAATATTGAATCAGGAATTTCGAGTAACCCTTGGTTATAGAACGATGACTTTCGTAGATTACACAACCTGTGACATATCGATGCTGGCAGACTGGCCACAGTTACAATGTATTTTAATTTGGGTGGTCAACCGACAGGAATATCTATTACCCTTCTGAGGCAACCGACGATTCGTCACCAGGTGGAGTACACTCTGAAAGGAGTGACTATGACTCTCATATGACACACAACTAGTGTCGTATCGCTTCTGGCAGACGCCACAGTAACAAGAATCGGGAAACTGGCTGCGAAATTAGGACGAGGGGCTATGACGCACTCAAGGTAGCTAGTGCAGCGTCACCTGGAGGACTGCATCAGTAAAGGCTAGTAATCCCTGGCAGGCATAACAGTGACTCACTTAAGATACACAACTAGTGACATATCGGTTCTGGCAGACTGGCCACAGTAACAAAATATATGAATCTGGGTGAGCAACTGTGACGAGTAACTATGACTCTCGTAATAGGCCAATGACTCAATACCTGGAGTATTGACTCAGATAACTCGAGGAACGCCCTGCAATAGTAACAATGACTTTCTTACGGTTCATAACTGGTGACAAATGCGTTCTGGCAGTCTGGCACCAGTAACAAAAATGAGACACTGAGTGAGCAACTGGGATGTGTAACTATGACTCTCTTAAGGTAGCCAATGATCGTCACCAGGAATATTGAGTCAGGAAACTCGAGTAACCCTTGGCTATAGTAACGATGACTTTCGTAGATTACACAACCTGTGACATATCGGTGCTGGCAGACTGGCCACAGTAACAAGAAACGTGAAACTGGCTGCGAAATTAGGACAAGGAGCTATGACGCACTCAAGGTAGCTAGTGCAGCGTGACCTGGAGGACTGCATCAGTAAAGGCTAGTAATCACTGGCTGGCATTACAATTACTCACTTAAGATACACAACTAGTGTCATATCGGTTCTGGCAGACTGGCCACAGTAACAAAATATATGAATCTGGGTGAGCAACTGTGACGAGTAACTATGACTCTCGTAATAGGCCAATGACTCAATACCTGGAGTATTGACTCAGATAACTCGAGGAACGCCTTGCAATAGTAACAATGACTTTCTTACGGTTCACAACTGGTGACAAATCCGTTCTGGCAGTCTGGCACCAGTAACAAAAATGAGACACAGCGTGAGCAACTGGGATGGGTAACTATGACTCTCTTAAGGTAGCCAATGATCGTCACCAGGAATATTGAGTCAGGAAACTCGAGTAACCCTTGGCTATAGTAACGATGACTTTCGTAGATTACACAACCTGTGACATATCGGTGCTGGCAGACTGGCCACAGTGACAAGAAACGTGAAACTGGCTGCGAAATTAGGACGAGGAGCTATGACGCACTCAAGGTAGCTAGTGCAGCGTCACCTGGAGGACTGCATCAGTAAAGGCTAGTAATCCCTGGCAGGCATAACGGTGACTCACTTAAGATACACAACTAGTGACATATCGGTTCTGGCAGACTGGCCACAGTAACAAAATATATGAATCTGGGTGAGCAACTGTGACGAGTAACTATGACTCTCGTAATAGGCCAATGACTCAATACCTGGAGTATTGACTCAGATAACTCGAGGAACGCCTTGCAATAGTAACAATGACTTTCTTACGGTTCACAACTGGTGACAAATCCGTTCTGGCAGTCTGGCACCAGTAACAAAAATGAGACACAGCGTGAGCAACTGGGATGGGTAACTATGACTCTCTTAAGGTAGCCAATGATCGTCACCAGGAATATTGAGTCAGGAAACTCGAGTAACCCTTGGCTATAGTAACGATGACTTTCGTAGATTACACAACCTGTGACATATCGGTGCTGGCAGACTGGCCACAGTGACAAGAAACGTGAAACTGGCTGCGAAATTAGGACGAGGAGCTATGACGCACTCAAGGTAGCTAGTGCAGCGTCACCTGGAGGACTGCATCAGTAAAGGCTAGTAATCCCTGGCAGGCATAACGGTGACTCACTTAAGATACACAACTAGTGACATATCGGTTCTGGCAGACTGGCCACAGTAACAAAATATATGAATCTGGGTGAGCAACTGTGACGAGTAACTATGACTCTCGTAATAGGCCAATGACTCAATACCTGGAGTATTGACTCAGATAACTCGAGGAACGCCTTGCAATAGTAACAATGACTTTCTTACGGTTCACAACTGGTGACAATTCCGTTCTGGCAGTCTGGCACCAGTAACAAAAATGAGACACAGCGTGAGCAACTGGGATGGGTAACTATGACTCTCTTAAGGTAGCCAATGATCGTCACCAGGAATATTGAGTCAGGAAACTCGAGTAACCCTTGGCTATAGTAACGTTGACTTTCGTAGATCACACAACCTGTGACATATCGGTGCTGGGAGACTGGCCACAGTAACAAGAAACGTGAAACTGGCTGCGAAATTAGGACGAGGAGCTATGACGCACTCAAGGTAGCTAGTGCAGCGTCACCTGGAGGACTGCATCAGTAAAGGCTAGTAATCCCTGGCTGGCATTACGATGACTCACTTAAGATACACAACTAGTGTCATATCGGTTCTGGCAGACTGGCCACAGTAACAAAATATATGAATCTGGGTGAGCAACTGTGACGAGTAACTATGACTCTCGTAATAGGCCAATGACTCAATACCTGGAGTATTGACTCAGATAACTCGAGGAACGCCTTGCAATAGTAACAATGACTTTCTTACGGTTCACAACTGGTGACAAATCCGTTCTGGCAGTCTGGCACCAGTAACAAAAATGAGACACAGCGTGAGCAACTGGGATGGGTAACTATGACTCTCTTAAGGTAGCCAATGATCGTCACCAGGAATATTGAGTCAGGAAACTCGAGTAACCCTTGGCTATAGTAACGATGACTTTCGTAGATTACACAACCTGTGACATATCGGTGCTGGCAGACTGGCCACAGTGACAAGAAACGTGAAACTGGCTGCGAAATTAGGACGAGGAGCTATGACGCACTCAAGGTAGCTAGTGCAGCGTCACCTGGAGGACTGCATCAGTAAAGGCTAGTAATCCCTGGCAGGCATAACGGTGACTCACTTAAGATACACAACTAGTGACATATCGGTTCTGGCAGACTGGCCACAGTAACAAAATATATGAATCTGGGTGAGCAACTGTGACGAGTAACTATGACTCTCGTAATAGGCCAATGACTCAATACCTGGAGTATTGACTCAGATAACTCGAGGAACGCCTTGCAATAGTAACAATGACTTTCTTACGGTTCACAACTGGTGACAATTCCGTTCTGGCAGTCTGGCACCAGTAACAAAAATGAGACACAGCGTGAGCAACTGGGATGGGTAACTATGACTCTCTTAAGGTAGCCAATGATCGTCACCAGGAATATTGAATCAGGAATTTCGAGTAACCCTTGGTTATAGAACGATGACTTTCGTAGATTACACAACCTGTGACATATCGATGCTGGCAGACTGGCCACAGTTACAATGTATTTTAATTTGGGTGGTCAACCGACAGGAATATCTATTACCCTTCTGAGGTAACCGACGATTCGTCACCAGGTGGAGTACACTCTGAAAGGAGTGACTATGACTCTCATATGACACACAACTAGTGTCGTATCGCTTCTGGCAGACGCCACAGTAACAAGAAACGTGAAACTGGCTGCGAAATTAGGACGAGGAGCTATGACGCACTCAAGGTAGCTGGTGCAGCATCACCTGGAGGACTGCATCAGTAAAGGCTAGTAATCCCTGGCAGGCATAACGGTGACTCACTTAAGATACACAACTAGTGACATATCGGTTCTGGCAGACTGGCCACAGTAACAAAATATATGAATCTGGGTGAGCAACTGTGACGAGTAACTATGACTCTCGTAATAGGCCAATGACTCAATACCTGGAGTATTGACTCAGATAACTCGAGGAACGCCTTGCAATAGTAACAATGACTTTCTTACGGTTCACAACTGGTGACAAATCCGTTCTGGCAGTCTGGCACCAGTAACAAAAATGAGACACAGCGTGAGCAACTGGGATGGGTAACTATGACTCTCTTAAGGTAGCCAATGATCGTCACCAGGAATATTGAGTCAGGAAACTCGAGTAACCCTTGGCTATAGTAACGATGACTTTCGTAGATTACACAACCTGTGACATATCGGTGCTGGCAGACTGGCCACAGTGACAAGAAACGTGAAACTGGCTGCGAAATTAGGACGAGGAGCTATGACGCACTCAAGGTAGCTAGTGCAGCGTCACCTGGAGGACTGCATCAGTAAAGGCTAGTAATCCCTGGCAGGCATAACGGTGACTCACTTAAGATACACAACTAGTGACATATCGGTTCTGGCAGACTGGCCACAGTAACAAAATATATGAATCTGGGTGAGCAACTGTGACGAGTAACTATGACTCTCGTAATAGGCCAATGACTCAATACCTGGAGTATTGACTCAGATAACTCGAGGAACGCCTTGCAATAGTAACAATGACTTTCTTACGGTTCACAACTGGTGACAATTCCGTTCTGGCAGTCTGGCACCAGTAACAAAAATGAGACACAGCGTGAGCAACTGGGATGGGTAACTATGACTCTCTTAAGGTAGCCAATGATCGTCACCAGGAATATTGAGTCAGGAAACTCGAGTAACCCTTGGCTATAGTAACGTTGACTTTCGTAGATCACACAACCTGTGACATATCGGTGCTGGGAGACTGGCCACAGTAACAAGAAACGTGAAACTGGCTGCGAAATTAGGACGAGGAGCTATGACGCACTCAAGGTAGCTAGTGCAGCGTCACCTGGAGGACTGCATCAGTAAAGGCTAGTAATCCCTGGCTGGCATTACGATGACTCACTTAAGATACACAACTAGTGTCATATCGGTTCTGGCAGACTGGCCACAGTAACAAAATATATGAATCTGGGTGAGCAACTGTGACGAGCAACTATGACTCTCGTAATAGGCCAATGACTCAATACCTGGAGTATTGACTCAGATAACTCGAGGAACGCCTTGCAATAGTAACAATGACTTTCTTACGGTTCACAACTGGTGACAAATCCGTTCTGGCTGTCTGGCACCAGTAACAAAAATGAGACACAGCGTGAGCAACTGGGATGGGTAACTATGACTCTCTTAAGGTAGCCAATGATCGTCACCAGGAATATTGAATCAGGAATTTCGAGTAACCCTTGGTTATAGAACGATGACTTTCGTAGATTACACAACCTGTGACATATCGATGCTGGCAGACTGGCCACAGTTACAATGTATTTTAATTTGGTTGGTCAACCGACAGGAATATCTATTACCCTTCTGAGGTAACCGACGATTCGTCACCAGGTGGAGTACACTCTGAAAGGAGTGACTATGACTCTCATATGACACACAACTAGTGTCGTATCGCTTCTGGCAGACGCCACAGTAACAAGAAACGTGAAACTGGCTGCGAAATTAGGACGAGGAGCTATGACGCACTCAAGGTAGCTGGTGCAGCATCACCTGGAGGACTGCATCAGTAAAGGCTAGTAATCCCTGGCAGCCATAACGGTGACTCACTTAAGATACACAACTAGTGACATATCGGTTCTGGCAGACTGGCCACAGTAACAAAATATATGAATCTGGGTGAGCAACTGTGACGAGTAACTATGACTCTCGTAATAGGCCAATGACTCAATACCTGGAGTATTGACTCAGATAACTCGAGGAACGCCTTGCAATAGTAACAATGACTTTCTTACGGTTCACAACTGGTGACAAATCCGTTCTGGCAGTCTGGCACCAGTAACAAAAATGAGACACAGCGTGAGCAACTGGGATGGGTAACTATGACTCTCTTAAGGTAGCCAATGATCGTCACCAGGAATATTGAGTCAGGAAACTCGAGTAACCCTTGGCTATAGTAACGATGACTTTCGTAGATTACACAACCTGTGACATATCGGTGCTGGCAGACTGGCCACAGTGACAAGAAACGTGAAACTGGCTGCGAAATTAGGACGAGGAGCTATGACGCACTCAAGGTAGCTAGTGCAGCGTCACCTGGAGGACTGCATCAGTAAAGGCTAGTAATCCCTGGCAGGCATAACGGTGACTCACTTAAGATACACAACTAGTGACATATCGGTTCTGGCAGACTGGCCACAGTAACAAAATATATGAATCTGGGTGAGCAACTGTGACGAGTAACTATGACTCTCGTAATAGGCCAATGACTCAATACCTGGAGTATTGACTCAGATAACTCGAGGAACGCCTTGCAATAGTAACAATGACTTTCTTACGGTTCACAACTGGTGACAATTCCGTTCTGGCAGTCTGGCACCAGTAACAAAAATGAGACACAGCGTGAGCAACTGGGATGGGTAACTATGACTCTCTTAAGGTAGCCAATGATCGTCACCAGGAATATTGAGTCAGGAAACTCGAGTAACCCTTGGCTATAGTAACGTTGACTTTCGTAGATCACACAACCTGTGACATATCGGTGCTGGGAGACTGGCCACAGTAACAAGAAACGTGAAACTGGCTGCGAAATTAGGACGAGGAGCTATGACGCACTCAAGGTAGCTAGTGCAGCGTCACCTGGAGGACTGCATCAGTAAAGGCTAGTAATCCCTGGCTGGCATTACGATGACTCACTTAAGATACACAACTAGTGTCATATCGGTTCTGGCAGACTGGCCACAGTAACAAAATATATGAATCTGGGTGAGCAACTGTGACGAGTAACTATGACTCTCGTAATAGGCCAATGACTCAATACCTGGAGTATTGACTCAGATAACTCGAGGAACGCCTTGCAATAGTAACAATGACTTTCTTACGGTTCACAACTGGTGACAAATCCGTTCTGGCAGTCTGGCACCAGTAACAAAAATGAGACACAGCGTGAGCAACTGGGATGGGTAACTATGACTCTCTTAAGGTAGCCAATGATCGTCACCAGGAATATTGAGTCAGGAAACTCGAGTAACCCTTGGCTATAGTAACGATGACTTTCGTAGATTACACAACCTGTGACATATCGGTGCTGGCAGACTGGCCACAGTGACAAGAAACGTGAAACTGGCTGCGAAATTAGGACGAGGAGCTATGACGCACTCAAGGTAGCTAGTGCAGCGTCACCTGGAGGACTGCATCAGTAAAGGCTAGTAATCCCTGGCAGGCATAACGGTGACTCACTTAAGATACACAACTAGTGACATATCGGTTCTGGCAGACTGGCCACAGTAACAAAATATATGAATCTGGGTGAGCAACTGTGACGAGTAACTATGACTCTCGTAATAGGCCAATGACTCAATACCTGGAGTATTGACTCAGATAACTCGAGGAACGCCTTGCAATAGTAACAATGACTTTCTTACGGTTCACAACTGGTGACAATTCCGTTCTGGCAGTCTGGCACCAGTAACAAAAATGAGACACAGCGTGAGCAACTGGGATGGGTAACTATGACTCTCTTAAGGTAGCCAATGATCGTCACCAGGAATATTGAATCAGGAATTTCGAGTAACCCTTGGTTATAGAACGATGACTTTCGTAGATTACACAACCTGTGACATATCGATGCTGGCAGACTGGCCACAGTTACAATGTATTTTAATTTGGGTGGTCAACCGACAGGAATATCTATTACCCTTCTGAGGTAACCGACGATTCGTCACCAGGTGGAGTACACTCTGAAAGGAGTGACTATGACTCTCATATGACACACAACTAGTGTCGTATCGCTTCTGGCAGACGCCACAGTAACAAGAAACGTGAAACTGGCTGCGAAATTAGGACGAGGAGCTATGACGCACTCAAGGTAGCTGGTGCAGCATCACCTGGAGGACTGCATCAGTAAAGGCTAGTAATCCCTGGCAGGCATAACGGTGACTCACTTAAGATACACAACTAGTGACATATCGGTTCTGGCAGACTGGCCACAGTAACAAAATATATGAATCTGGGTGAGCAACTGTGACGAGTAACTATGACTCTCGTAATAGGCCAATGACTCAATACCTGGAGTATTGACTCAGATAACTCGAGGAACGCCTTGCAATAGTAACAATGACTTTCTTACGGTTCACAACTGGTGACAAATCCGTTCTGGCAGTCTGGCACCAGTAACAAAAATGAGACACAGCGTGAGCAACTGGGATGGGTAACTATGACTCTCTTAAGGTAGCCAATGATCGTCACCAGGAATATTGAGTCAGGAAACTCGAGTAACCCTTGGCTATAGTAACGATGACTTTCGTAGATTACACAACCTGTGACATATCGGTGCTGGCAGACTGGCCACAGTGACAAGAAACGTGAAACTGGCTGCGAAATTAGGACGAGGAGCTATGACGCACTCAAGGTAGCTAGTGCAGCGTCACCTGGAGGACTGCATCAGTAAAGGCTAGTAATCCCTGGCAGGCATAACGGTGACTCACTTAAGATACACAACTAGTGACATATCGGTTCTGGCAGACTGGCCACAGTAACAAAATATATGAATCTGGGTGAGCAACTGTGACGAGTAACTATGACTCTCGTAATAGGCCAATGACTCAATACCTGGAGTATTGACTCAGATAACTCGAGGAACGCCTTGCAATAGTAACAATGACTTTCTTACGGTTCACAACTGGTGACAATTCCGTTCTGGCAGTCTGGCACCAGTAACAAAAATGAGACACAGCGTGAGCAACTGGGATGGGTAACTATGACTCTCTTAAGGTAGCCAATGATCGTCACCAGGAATATTGAGTCAGGAAACTCGAGTAACCCTTGGCTATAGTAACGTTGACTTTCGTAGATCACACAACCTGTGACATATCGGTGCTGGGAGACTGGCCACAGTAACAAGAAACGTGAAACTGGCTGCGAAATTAGGACGAGGAGCTATGACGCACTCAAGGTAGCTAGTGCAGCGTCACCTGGAGGACTGCATCAGTAAAGGCTAGTAATCCCTGGCTGGCATTACGATGACTCACTTAAGATACACAACTAGTGTCATATCGGTTCTGGCAGACTGGCCACAGTAACAAAATATATGAATCTGGGTGAGCAACTGTGACGAGCAACTATGACTCTCGTAATAGGCCAATGACTCAATACCTGGAGTATTGACTCAGATAACTCGAGGAACGCCTTGCAATAGTAACAATGACTTTCTTACGGTTCACAACTGGTGACAAATCCGTTCTGGCTGTCTGGCACCAGTAACAAAAATGAGACACAGCGTGAGCAACTGGGATGGGTAACTATGACTCTCTTAAGGTAGCCAATGATCGTCACCAGGAATATTGAATCAGGAATTTCGAGTAACCCTTGGTTATAGAACGATGACTTTCGTAGATTACACAACCTGTGACATATCGATGCTGGCAGACTGGCCACAGTTACAATGTATTTTAATTTGGTTGGTCAACCGACAGGAATATCTATTACCCTTCTGAGGTAACCGACGATTCGTCACCAGGTGGAGTACACTCTGAAAGGAGTGACTATGACTCTCATATGACACACAACTAGTGTCGTATCGCTTCTGGCAGACGCCACAGTAACAAGAAACGTGAAACTGGCTGCGAAATTAGGACGAGGAGCTATGACGCACTCAAGGTAGCTGGTGCAGCATCACCTGGAGGACTGCATCAGTAAAGGCTAGTAATCCCTGGCAGCCATAACGGTGACTCACTTAAGATACACAACTAGTGACATATCGGTTCTGGCAGACTGGCCACAGTAACAAAATATATGAATCTGGGTGAGCAACTGTGACGAGTAACTATGACTCTCGTAATAGGCCAATGACTCAATACCTGGAGTATTGACTCAGATAACTCGAGGAACGCCTTGCAATAGTAACAATGACTTTCTTACGGTTCACAACTGGTGACAAATCCGTTCTGGCAGTCTGGCACCAGTAACAAAATTGAGACACTGCGTGAGCAACTGGGATGGGTAACTATGACTCTCTTAAGGTAGCCAATGATCGTCACCAGGAATATTGAGTCAGGAAACTCGAGTAACCCTTGGCTATAGTAACGATGACTTTCGTAGATTACACAACCTGTGACATATCGGTGCTGGCAGACTGGCCACAGTAACAAGAAACGTGAAACTGGCTGCGAAATTAGGACGAGGAGCTATGACGCACTCAATGTAGCTAGTGCAGTGTCATCTGGAGGACTGCATCAGTAAAGGCTAGTAATCCCTGGCTGGCATTACGATTACTCACTTAAGATACACAACTAGTGTCGTATCGGTTCTGGCAGACTGGCCACAGTAACAAAATATATGAATCTGGGTGAGCAACTGTGACGAGTAACTATGACTCTCGTAATAGGCCAATGACTCAATACCTGGAGTATTGACTCAGATAACTCGAGGAACGCCTTGCAATAGTAACAATGACTTTCTTACGGTTCACAACTGGTGACAAATCCGTTCTGGCAGTCTGGCACCAGTAACAAAAATGAGACACAGCGTGAGCAACTGGGATGGGTAACTATGACTCTCTTAAGGTAGCCAATGATCGTCACCAGGAATATTGAGTCAGGAAACTCGAGTAACCCTTGGCTATAGTAACGATGACTTTCGTAGATTACACAACCTGTGACATATCGGTGCTGGCAGACTGGCCACAGTGACAAGAAACGTGAAACTGGCTGCGAAATTAGGACGAGGAGCTATGACGCACTCAAGGTAGCTAGTGCAGCGTCACCTGGAGGACTGCATCAGTAAAGGCTAGTAATCCCTGGCAGGCATAACGGTGACTCACTTAAGATACACAACTAGTGACATATCGGTTCTGGCAGACTGGCCACAGTAACAAAATATATGAATCTGGGTGAGCAACTGTGACGAGTAACTATGACTCTCGTAATAGGCCAATGACTCAATACCTGGAGTATTGACTCAGATAACTCGAGGAACGCCTTGCAATAGTAACAATGACTTTCTTACGGTTCACAACTGGTGACAAATCCGTTCTGGCTGTCTGGCACCAGTAACAAAAATGAGACACAGCGTGAGCAACTGGGATGGGTAACTATGACTCTCTTAAGGTAGCCAATGATCGTCACCAGGAATATTGAATCAGGAATTTCGAGTAACCCTTGGTTATAGAACGATGACTTTCGTAGATTACACAACCTGTGACATATCGATGCTGGCAGACTGGCCACAGTTACAATGTATTTTAATTTGGGTGGTCAACCGACAGGAATATCTATTACCCTTCTGAGGTAACCGACGATTCGTCACCAGGTGGAGTACACTCTGAAAGGAGTGACTATGACTCTCATATGACACACAACTAGTGTCGTATCGCTTCTGGCAGACGCCACAGTAACAAGAAACGTGAAACTGGCTGCGAAATTAGGACGAGGAGCTATGACGCACTCAAGGTAGCTGGTGCAGCATCACCTGGAGGACTGCATCAGTAAAGGCTAGTAATCCCTGGCAGGCATAACGGTGACTCACTTAAGATACACAACTAGTGACATATCGGTTCTGGCAGACTGGCCACAGTAACAAAATATATGAATCTGGGTGAGCAACTGTGACGAGTAACTATGACTCTCGTAATAGGCCAATGACTCAATACCTGGAGTATTGACTCAGATAACTCGAGGAACGCCTTGCAATAGTAACAATGACTTTCTTACGGTTCACAACTGGTGACAAATCCGTTCTGGCAGTCTGGCACCAGTAACAAAAATGAGACACAGCGTGAGCAACTGGGATGGGTAACTATGACTCTCTTAAGGTAGCCAATGATCGTCACCAGGAATATTGAGTCAGGAAACTCGAGTAACCCTTGGCTATAGTAACGATGACTTTCGTAGATTACACAACCTGTGACATATCGGTGCTGGCAGACTGGCCACAGTGACAAGAAACGTGAAACTGGCTGCGAAATTAGGACGAGGAGCTATGACGCACTCAAGGTAGCTAGTGCAGCGTCACCTGGAGGACTGCATCAGTAAAGGCTAGTAATCCCTGGCAGGCATAACGGTGACTCACTTAAGATACACAACTAGTGACATATCGGTTCTGGCAGACTGGCCACAGTAACAAAATATATGAATCTGGGTGAGCAACTGTGACGAGTAACTATGACTCTCGTAATAGGCCAATGACTCAATACCTGGAGTATTGACTCAGATAACTCGAGGAACGCCTTGCAATAGTAACAATGACTTTCTTACGGTTCACAACTGGTGACAATTCCGTTCTGGCAGTCTGGCACCAGTAACAAAAATGAGACACAGCGTGAGCAACTGGGATGGGTAACTATGACTCTCTTAAGGTAGCCAATGATCGTCACCAGGAATATTGAGTCAGGAAACTCGAGTAACCCTTGGCTATAGTAACGTTGACTTTCGTAGATCACACAACCTGTGACATATCGGTGCTGGGAGACTGGCCACAGTAACAAGAAACGTGAAACTGGCTGCGAAATTAGGACGAGGAGCTATGACGCACTCAAGGTAGCTAGTGCAGCGTCACCTGGAGGACTGCATCAGTAAAGGCTAGTAATCCCTGGCTGGCATTACGATGACTCACTTAAGATACACAACTAGTGTCATATCGGTTCTGGCAGACTGGCCACAGTAACAAAATATATGAATCTGGGTGAGCAACTGTGACGAGCAACTATGACTCTCGTAATAGGCCAATGACTCAATACCTGGAGTATTGACTCAGATAACTCGAGGAACGCCTTGCAATAGTAACAATGACTTTCTTACGGTTCACAACTGGTGACAAATCCGTTCTGGCTGTCTGGCACCAGTAACAAAAATGAGACACAGCGTGAGCAACTGGGATGGGTAACTATGACTCTCTTAAGGTAGCCAATGATCGTCACCAGGAATATTGAATCAGGAATTTCGAGTAACCCTTGGTTATAGAACGATGACTTTCGTAGATTACACAACCTGTGACATATCGATGCTGGCAGACTGGCCACAGTTACAATGTATTTTAATTTGGTTGGTCAACCGACAGGAATATCTATTACCCTTCTGAGGTAACCGACGATTCGTCACCAGGTGGAGTACACTCTGAAAGGAGTGACTATGACTCTCATATGACACACAACTAGTGTCGTATCGCTTCTGGCAGACGCCACAGTAACAAGAAACGTGAAACTGGCTGCGAAATTAGGACGAGGAGCTATGACGCACTCAAGGTAGCTGGTGCAGCATCACCTGGAGGACTGCATCAGTAAAGGCTAGTAATCCCTGGCAGCCATAACGGTGACTCACTTAAGATACACAACTAGTGACATATCGGTTCTGGCAGACTGGCCACAGTAACAAAATATATGAATCTGGGTGAGCAACTGTGACGAGTAACTATGACTCTCGTAATAGGCCAATGACTCAATACCTGGAGTATTGACTCAGATAACTCGAGGAACGCCTTGCAATAGTAACAATGACTTTCTTACGGTTCACAACTGGTGACAAATCCGTTCTGGCAGTCTGGCACCAGTAACAAAATTGAGACACTGCGTGAGCAACTGGGATGGGTAACTATGACTCTCTTAAGGTAGCCAATGATCGTCACCAGGAATATTGAGTCAGGAAACTCGAGTAACCCTTGGCTATAGTAACGATGACTTTCGTAGATTACACAACCTGTGACATATCGGTGCTGGCAGACTGGCCACAGTAACAAGAAACGTGAAACTGGCTGCGAAATTAGGACGAGGAGCTATGACGCACTCAATGTAGCTAGTGCAGTGTCATCTGGAGGACTGCATCAGTAAAGGCTAGTAATCCCTGGCTGGCATTACGATTACTCACTTAAGATACACAACTAGTGTCGTATCGGTTCTGGCAGACTGGCCACAGTAACAAAATATATGAATCTGGGTGAGCAACTGTGACGAGTAACTATGACTCTCGTAATAGGCCAATGACTCAATACCTGGAGTATTGACTCAGATAACTCGAGGAACGCCTTGCAATAGTAACAATGACTTTCTTACGGTTCACAACTGGTGACAAATCCGTTCTGGCAGTCTGGCACCAGTAACAAAAATGAGACACAGCGTGAGCAACTGGGATGGGTAACTATGACTCTCTTAAGGTAGCCAATGATCGTCACCAGGAATATTGAGTCAGGAAACTCGAGTAACCCTTGGCTATAGTAACGATGACTTTCGTAGATTACACAACCTGTGACATATCGGTGCTGGCAGACTGGCCACAGTGACAAGAAACGTGAAACTGGCTGCGAAATTAGGACGAGGAGCTATGACGCACTCAAGGTAGCTAGTGCAGCGTCACCTGGAGGACTGCATCAGTAAAGGCTAGTAATCCCTGGCAGGCATAACGGTGACTCACTTAAGATACACAACTAGTGACATATCGGTTCTGGCAGACTGGCCACAGTAACAAAATATATGAATCTGGGTGAGCAACTGTGACGAGTAACTATGACTCTCGTAATAGGCCAATGACTCAATACCTGGAGTATTGACTCAGATAACTCGAGGAACGCCTTGCAATAGTAACAATGACTTTCTTACGGTTCACAACTGGTGACAAATCCGTTCTGGCAGTCTGGCACCAGTAACAAAAATGAGACACAGCGTGAGCAACTGGGATGGGTAACTATGACTCTCTTAAGGTAGCCAATGATCGTCACCAGGAATATTGAGTCAGGAAACTCGAGTAACCCTTGGCTATAGTAACGATGACTTTCGTAGATTACACAACCTGTGACATATCGGTGCTGGCAGACTGGCCACAGTGACAAGAAACGTGAAACTGGCTGCGAAATTAGGACGAGGAGCTATGACGCACTCAAGGTAGCTAGTGCAGCGTCACCTGGAGGACTGCATCAGTAAAGGCTAGTAATCCCTGGCTGGCATTACGATGACTCACTTAAGATACACAACTAGTGTCATATCGGTTCTGGCAGACTGGCCACAGTAACAAAATATATGAATCTGGGTGAGCAACTGTTGACGAGCAACTATGACTCTCGTAATAGGCCAATGACACAATACCTGGAGTATTGACTCAGATAACTCGAGGAACGCCTTGCAATAGTAACAATGAGTTTCTTACGGTTCACAACTGGTGACAAATCCGTTCTGGCAGTCTGGCACCAGTAACAAAAATGAGACACAGCGTGAGCAACTGGGATGGGTAACTATGACTCTCTTAAGGTAGCCAATGATCGTCACCAGGAATATTGAATCAGGAATTTCGAGTAACCCTTGGTTATAGAAGGATGACTTTCGTAGATTACACAACCTGTGACATATCGATGCTGGCAGACTGGCCACAGTTACAATGTATTTTAATTTGGGTGGTCAACCGACAGGAATATAAATTACCCTTCTGAGGTAACCGACGATTCGTCACCAGGTGGAGTACACTCTGAAAGGAGTGACTATGACTCTCATATGACACACAACTAGTGTCGTATCACTTCTGGCAGACGCCACAGTAACAAGAAACGTGAAACTGGCTGCGAAATTAGGACGAGGAGCTATGACGCACTCAAGGTAGCTGGTGCAGCATCACCTGGAGGACTGCATCAGTAAAGGCTAGTAATCCCTGGCAGGCATAACGGTGACTCACTTAAGATACACAACTAGTGACATATCGGTTCTGGCAGACTGGCCACAGTAACAAAATATATGAATCTGGGTGAGCAACTGTGACGAGTAACTATGACTCTCGTAATAGGCCAATGACTCAATACCTGGAGTATTGACTCAGATAACTCGAGGAACGCCTTGCAATAGTAACAATGACTTTCTTACGGTTCACAACTGGTGACAAATCCGTTCTGGCAGTCTGGCACCAGTAACAAAATTGAGACACTGCGTGAGCAACTGGGATGGGTAACTATGACTCTCTTAAGGTAGCCAATGATCGTCACCAGGAATATTGAGTCAGGAAACTCGAGTAACCCTTGGCTATAGTAACGATGACTTTCGTAGATTACACAACCTGTGACATATCGGTGCTGGCAGACTGGCCACAGTGACAAGAAACGTGAAACTGGCTGCGAAGTTAGGACGAGGAGCTATGACGCACTCAAGGTAGCTAGTGCAGCGTCACCTGGAGGACTGCATCAGTAAAGGCTAGTAATCCCTGGCTGGCATTACGATTACTCACTTAAGATACACAACTAGTGTCATATCGGTTCTGGCAGACGCCACAGTAACAAGAAACGTGAAACTGGCTGCGAAATTAGGACGAGGAGCTATGACGCACTCAAGGTAGCTGGTGCAGCATCACCTGGAGGACTGCATCAGTAAAGGCTAGTAATCCCTGGCAGGCATAACGGTGACTCACTTAAGATACACAACTAGTGACATATCGGTTCTGGCAGACTGGCCACAGTAACAAAATATATGAATCTGGGTGAGCAACTGTGACGAGTAACTATGACTCTCGTAATAGGCCAATGACTCAATACCTGGAGTATTGACTCAGATAACTCGAGGAACGCCTTGCAATAGTAACAATGACTTTCTTACGGTTCACAACTGGTGACAAATCCGTTCTGGCAGTCTGGCACCAGTAACAAAATTGAGACACTGCGTGAGCAACTGGGATGGGTAACTATGACTCTCTTAAGGTAGCCAATGATCGTCACCAGGAATATTGAGTCAGGAAACTCGAGTAACCCTTGGCTATAGTAACGATGACTTTCGTAGATTACACAACCTGTGACATATCGGTGCTGGCAGACTGGCCACAGTGACAAGAAACGTGAAACTGGCTGCGAAATTAGGACGAGGAGCTATGACGCACTCAAGGTAGCTAGTGCAGCGTCACCTGGAGGACTGCATCAGTAAAGGCTAGTAATCCCTGGCTGGCATTACGATTACTCACTTAAGATACACAACTAGTGTCATATCGGTTCTGGCAGACTGGCCACAGTAACAAAATATATGAATCTGGGTGAGCAACTGTGACGAGTAACTATGACTCTCGTAATAGGCCAATGACTCAATACCTGGAGTATTGACTCAGATAACTCGAGGAACGCCTTGCAATAGTAACAATGACTTTCTTACGGTTCACAACTGGTGACAAATCCGTTCTGGCAGTCTGGCACCAGTAACAAAAATGAGACACAGCGTGAGCAACTGGGATGGGTAACTATGACTCTCTTAAGGTAGCCAATGATCGTCACCAGGAATATTGAGTCAGGAAACTCGAGTAACCCTTGGCTATAGTAACGATGACTTTCGTAGATTACACAACCTGTGACATATCGGTGCTGGCAGACTGGCCACAGTGACAAGAAACGTGAAACTGGCTGCAAAATTAGGACGAGGAGCTATGACGCACTCAAGGTAGCTAGTGCAGCGTCACCTGGAGGACTGCATCAGTAAAGGCTAGTAATCCCTGGCTGGCATTACGATGACTCACTTAAGATACACAACTAGTGTCATATCGGTTCTGGCAGACTGGCCACAGTAACAAAATATATGAATCTGGGTGAGCAACTGTGACGAGTAACTATGACTCTCGTAATAGGCCAATGACTCAATACCTGGAGTATTGACTCAGATAACTCGAGGAACGCCTTGCAATAGTAACAATGACTTTCTTACGGTTCACAACTGGTGACAAATCCGTTCTGGCAGTCTGGCACCAGTAACAAAAATGAGACACTGAGTGAGCAACTGGGATGGGTAACTATGACTCTCTTAAGGTAGCCAATGATCGTCACCAGGAATATTGAGTCAGGAAACTCGAGTAACCCTTGGCTATAGTAACGATGACTTTCGTAGATTACACAACCTGTGACATATCGGTGCTGGCAGACTGGCCACAGTAACAAGAAACGTGAAACTGGCTGCGAAATTAGGACGAGGAGCTATGACGCACTCAAGGTAGCTAGTGCAGCGTCACCTGGAGGACTGCATCAGTAAAGGCTAGTAATCCCTGGCTGGCATTACGATTACTCACTTAAGATACACAACTAGTGTCATATCGGTTCTGGCAGACTGGCCAAAGTAACAAAATATATGAATCTGGGTGAGCAACTGTGACGAGTAACTATGACTCTCGTAATAGGCCAATGACTCAATACCTGGAGTATTGACTCAGATAACTCGAGGAACGCCTTGCAATAGTAACAATGACTTTCTTACGGTTCACAACTGGTGACAAATCCGTTCTGGCAGTCTGGCACCAGTAACAAAAATGAGACACAGCGTGAGCAACTGGGATGGGTAACTATGACTCTCTTAAGGTAGCCAATGATCGTCACCAGGAATATTGAGTCAGGAAACTCGAGTAACCCTTGGCTATAGTAACGATGACTTTCGTAGATTACACAACCTGTGACATATCGGTGCTGGCAGACTGGCCACAGTGACAAGAAACGTGAAACTGGCTGCAAAATTAGGACGAGGAGCTATGACGCACTCAAGGTAGCTAGTGCAGCGTCACCTGGAGGACTGCATCAGTAAAGGCTAGTAATCCCTGGCTGGCATTACGATGACTCACTTAAGATACACAACTAGTGTCATATCGGTTCTGGCAGACTGGCCACAGTAACAAAATATATGAATCTGGGTGAGCAACTGTGACGAGTAACTATGACTCTCGTATTAGGCCAATGACTCAATACCTGGAGTATTGACTCAGATAACTCGAGGAACGCCTTGCAATAGTAACAATGACTTTCTTACGGTTCACAACTGGTGACAAATCCGTTCTGGCAGTCTGGCACCAGTAACAAAAATGAGACACAGCGTGAGCAACTGGGATGGGTAACTATGACTCTCTTAAGGTAGCCAATGATCGTCACCAGGAATATTGAGTCAGGAAACTCGAGTAACCCTTGGCTATAGTAACGATGACTTTCGTAGATTACACAACCTGTGACATATCGGTGCTGGCAGACTGGCCACAGTGACAAGAAACGTGAAACTGGCTGCAAAATTAGGACGAGGAGCTATGACGCACTCAAGGTAGCTAGTGCAGCGTCACCTGGAGGACTGCATCAGTAAAGGCTAGTAATCCCTGGCTGGCATTACGATGACTCACTTAAGATACACAACTAGTGTCATATCGGTTCTGGCAGACTGGCCAAAGTAACAAAATATATGAATCTGGGTGAGCAACTGTGACGAGTAACTATGACTCTCGTAATAGGCCAATGACTCAATACCTGGAGTATTGACTCAGATAACTCGAGGAACGCCTTGCAATAGTAACAATGACTTTCTTACGGTTCACAACTGGTGACAAATCCGTTCTGGCAGTCTGGCACCAGTAACAAAAATGAGACACAGCGTGTGCAACTGGGATGGGTAACTATGACTCTCTTAAGGTAGCCAATGATCGTCACCAGGAATATTGAATCAGGAATTTCGAGTAACCCTTGGTTATAGAACGATGACTTTCGTAGATTACACAACCTGTGACATATCGATGCTGGCAGACTGGCCACAGTTACAATGTATTTTAATTTGGGTGGTCAACCGACAGGAATATCTATTACCCTTCTGAGGTAACCGACGATTCGTCACCAAGTGGAGTACACTCTGAAAGGAGTGACTATGACTCTCATATGACACACAACTAGTGTCGTATCGCTTCTGGCAGACGCCACAGTAACAAGAAACGTGAAACTGGCTGCGAAATTAGAACGAGGAGCTATGACGCACTCAAGGTAGCTGGTGCAGCATCACCTGGAGGACTGCATCAGTAAAGGCTAGTAATCCCTGGCAGGCATAACGGTGACTCACTTAAGATACACAACTAGTGACATATCGGTTCTGGCAGACTGGCCACAGTAACAAAATATATGAATCTGGGTGAGCAACTGTGACGAGTAACTATGACTCTCGTAATAGGCCAATGACTCAATACCTGGAGTATTGACTCAGATAACTCGAGGAACGCCTTGCAATAGTAACAATGACTTTCTTACGGTTCAAAACTGGTGACAAATCCGTTCTGGCAGTCTGGCACCAGTAACAAAATTGAGACACTGCGTGAGCAACTGGGATGGGTAACTATGACTCTCTTAAGGTAGCCAATGATCGTCACCAGGAATATTGAGTCAGGAAACTCGAGTAACCCTTGGCTATAGTAACGATGACTTTCGTAGATTACACAACCTGTGACATATCGGTGCTGGCAGACTGGCCACAGTAACAAGAAACGTGAAACTGGCTGCGAAATTAGGACGAGGAGCTATGACGCACTCAAGGTAGCTAGTGCAGCGTGACCTGGAGGACTGCATCAGTAAAGGCTAGTAATCCCTGGCTGGCATTACGATTACTCACTTAAGATACACAACTAGTGTCATATCGGTTCTGGCAGACTGGCCACAGTAACAAAACATATGAATCTGGGTGAGCAACTGTGACGAGTAACTATGACTCTCGTAATAGGCCAATGACTCAATACCTGGAGTATTGACTCAGATAACTCGAGGAACGCCTTGCAATAGTAACAATGACTTTCTTATGGTTCACAACTGGTGACAAATCCGTTCTGGCAGTCTGGCACCAGTAACAAATATGAGACACAGCGTGAGCAACTGGGATGGGTAACTATGACTCTCTTAAGGTAGCCAATGATCGTCACCAGGAATATTGAATCAGGAATTTCGAGTAACCCTTGGTTATAGAACGATGACTTTCGTAGATTACACAACCTGTGACATATCGATGCTGGCAGACTGGCCACAGTTACAATGTATTTTAATTTGGGTGGTCAACCGACAGGAATATCTATTACCCTTCTGAGGTAACCGACGATTCGTCACCAGGTGGAGTACACTCTGAAAGGAGTGACTATGACTCTCATATGACACACAACTAGTGTCGTATCGCTTCTGGCAGACGCCACAGTAACAAGAAACGTGAAACTGGCTGCGAAATTAGGACGAGGAGCTATGACGCACTCAAGGTAGCTGGTGCAGCATCACCTGGAGGACTGCATCAGTAAAGGCTAGTAATCCCTGGCAGGCATAACGGTGACTCACTTAAGATACACAACTAGTGACATATCGGTTCTGGCAGACTGGCCACAGTAACAAAATATATGAATCTGGGTGAGCAACTGTGACGAGTAACTATGACTCTCGTAATAGGCCAATGACTCAATACCTGGAGTATTGACTCAGATAACTCGAGGAACGCCTTGCAATAGTAACAATGACTTTCTTACGGTTCACAACTGGTGACAAATCCGTTCTGGCAGTCTGGCACCAGTAACAAAATTGAGACACTGCGTGAGCAACTGGGATGGGTAACTATGACTCTCTTAAGGTAGCCAATGATCGTCACCAGGAATATTGAGTCAGGAAACTCGAGTAACCCTTGGCTATAGTAACGATGACTTTCGTAGATTACAGAACCTGTGACATATCGGTGCTGGCAGACTGGCCACAGTAACAAGAAACGTGAAACTGGCTGCGAAATTAGGACGAGGAGCTATGACGCACTCAAGGTAGCTAGTGCAGCGTCACCTGGAGGACTGCATCAGTAAAGGCTAGTAATCCCTGGCTGGCATTACGATTACTCACTTAAGATACACAACCAGTGTCATATCGGTTCTGGCAGACTGGCCAAAGTAACAAAATATATGAATCTGGGTGAGCAACTGTGACGAGTAACTATGACTCTCGTAATAGGCCAATGACTCAATACCTGGAGTATTGACTCAGATAACTCGAGGAACGCCTTGCAATAGTAACAATGACTTTCTTACGGTTCACAACTGGTGACAAATCCGTTCTGGCAGTCTGGCACCAGTAACAAAAATGAGACACAGCGTGAGCAACTGGGATGGGTAACTATGACTCTCTTAAGGTAGCCAATGATCGTCACCAGGAATATTGAGTCAGGAAACTCGAGTAACCCTTGGCTATAGTAACGATGACTTTCGTAGATTACACAACCTGTGACATATCGGTGCTGGCAGACTGGCCACAGTGACAAGAAACGTGAAACTGGCTGCGAAATTAGGACGAGGAGCTATGACGCACTCAAGGTAGCTAGTGCAGCGTCACCTGGAGGACTGCATCAGTAAAGGCTAGTAATCCCTGGCTGGCATTACGATGACTCACTTAAGATACACAACTAGTGTCATATCGGTTCTGGCAGACTGGCCACAGTAACAAAATATATGAATCTGGGTGAGCAACTGTTGACGAGCAACTATGACTCTCGTAATAGGCCAATGACACAATACCTGGAGTATTGACTCAGATAACTCGAGGAACGCCTTGCAATAGTAACAATGAGTTTCTTACGGTTCACAACTGGTGACAAATCCGTTCTGGCAGTCTGGCACCAGTAACAAAAATGAGACACAGCGTGAGCAACTGGGATGGGTAACTATGACTCTCTTAAGGTAGCCAATGATCGTCACCAGGAATATTGAATCAGGAATTTCGAGTAACCCTTGGTTATAGAAGGATGACTTTCGTAGATTACACAACCTGTGACATATCGATGCTGGCAGACTGGCCACAGTTACAATGTATTTTAATTTGGGTGGTCAACCGACAGGAATATAAATTACCCTTCTGAGGTAACCGACGATTCGTCACCAGGTGGAGTACACTCTGAAAGGAGTGACTATGACTCTCATATGACACACAACTAGTGTCGTATCACTTCTGGCAGACGCCACAGTAACAAGAAACGTGAAACTGGCTGCGAAATTAGGACGAGGAGCTATGACGCACTCAAGGTAGCTGGTGCAGCATCACCTGGAGGACTGCATCAGTAAAGGCTAGTAATCCCTGGCAGGCATAACGGTGACTCACTTAAGATACACAACTAGTGACATATCGGTTCTGGCAGACTGGCCACAGTAACAAAATATTTGAATCTGGGTGAGCAACTGTGACGAGTAACTATGACTCTCGTAATAGGCCAATGACTCAATACCTGGAGTATTGACTCAGATAACTCGAGGAACGCCTTGCAATAGTAACGATGACTTTCTTACGGTTCACAACTGGTGACAAATCCGTTCTGGCAGTCTGGCACCAGTAACAAAATTGAGACACTGCGTGAGCAACTGGGATGGGTAACTATGACTCTCTTAAGGTAGCCAATGATCGTCACCAGGAATATTGAGTCAGGAAACTCGAGTAACCCTTGGCTATAGTAACGATGACTTTCGTAGATTACACAACCTGTGACATATCGGTGCTGGCAGACTGGCCACAGTAACAAGAAACGTGAAACTGGCTGCGAAATTAGGACGAGGAGCTATGACGCACTCAAGGTAGCTAGTGCAGCGTCACCTGGAGGACTGCATCAGTAAAGGCTAGTAATCCCTGGCTGGCATTACGATTACTCACTTAAGATACACAACTAGTGTCATATCGGTTCTGGCAGACTGGCCACAGTAACAAAATATATGAATCTGGGTGAGCAACTGTGACGAGTAACTATGACTCTCGTAATAGGCCAATGACTCAATACCTGGAGTATTGACTCAGATAACTCGAGGAACGCCTTGCAATAGTAACAATGACTTTCTTACGGTTCACAACTGGTGACAAATCCGTTCTGGCAGTCTGGCACCAGTAACAAAAATGAGACACAGCGTGAGCAACTGGGATGGGTAACTATGACTCTCTTAAGGTAGCCAATGATCGTCACCAGGAATATTGAATCACGAATTTCGAGTAACCCTTGGTTATAGAACGATGACTTTCGTAGATTACACAACCTGTGACATATCGATGCTGGCAGACTGGCCACAGTTACAATGTATTTTAATTTGGGTGGTCAACCGACAGGAATATCTATTACCCTTCTGAGGCAACCGACGATTCGTCACCAGGTGGAGTACACTCTGAAAGGAGTGACTATGACTCTCATATGACACACAACTAGTGTCGTATCGCTTCTGGCAGACGCCACAGTAACAAGAATCGGGAAACTGGCTGCGAAATTAGGACGAGGAGCTATGACGCACTCAAGGTAGCTAGTGCAGCGTCACCTGGAGGACTGCATCAGTAAAGGCTAGTAATCCCTGGCAGGCATAACGGTGACTCACTTAAGATACACAACTAGTGACATATCGGTTCTGGCAGACTGGCCACAGTAACAAAATATATGAATCTGGGTGAGCAACTGTGACGAGTAACTATGACTCTCGTAATAGGCCAATGACTCAATACCTGGAGTATTGACTCAGATAACTCGAGGAACGCCTTGCAATAGTAACAATGACTTTCTTACGGTTCACAACTGGTGACAAATCCGTTCTGGCAGTCTGGCACCAGTAACAAAAAGGAGACACTGAGTGAGCAACTGGGATGGGTAACTATGACTCTCTTAAGGTAGCCAATGATCGTCACCAGGAATATTGAGTCAGGAAACTCGAGTAACCCTTGGCTATAGTAACGATGACTTTCGTAGATTACACAACCTGTGACATATCGGTGCTGGCAGACTGGCCACAGTAACAAGAAACGTGAAACTGGCTGCGAAATTAGGACGAGGAGCTATGACGCACTCAAGGTAGCTAGTGCAGCGTCACCTGGAGGACTGCATCAGTAAAGGCTAGTAATCACTGGCTGGCATTACGATTACTCACTTAAGATACACAACTAGTGTCATATCGGTTCTGGCAGACTGGCCACAGTAACAAAATATATGAATCTGGGTGAGCAACTGTGACGAGTAACTATGACTCTCGTAATAGGCCAATGACTCAATACCTGGAGTATTGACTCAGATAACTCGAGGAACGCCTTGCAATAGTAACAATGACTTTCTTACGGTTCACAACTGGTGACAAATCCGTTCTGGCAGTCTGGCACCAGTAACAAAATTGAGACACTGCGTGAGCAACTGGGATGGGTAACTATGACTCTCTTAAGGTAGCCAATGATCGTCACCAGGAATATTGAGTCAGGAAACTCGAGTAACCCTTGGCTATAGTAACGATGACTTTCGTAGATTACAGAACCTGTGACATATCGGTGCTGGCAGACTGGCCACAGTAACAAGAAACGTGAAACTGGCTGCGAAATTAGGACGAGGAGCTATGACGCACTCAAGGTAGCTAGTGCAGCGTCACCTGGAGGACTGCATCAGTAAAGGCTAGTAATCCCTGGCTGGCATTACGATTACTCACTTAAGATACACAACCAGTGTCATATCGGTTCTGGCAGACTGGCCAAAGTAACAAAATATATGAATCTGGGTGAGCAACTGTGACGAGTAACTATGACTCTCGTAATAGGCCAATGACTCAATACCTGGAGTATTGACTCAGATAACTCGAGGAACGCCTTGCAATAGTAACAATGACTTTCTTACGGTTCACAACTGGTGACAAATCCGTTCTGGCAGTCTGGCACCAGTAACAAAAATGAGACACAGCGTGAGCAACTGGGATGGGTAACTATGACTCTCTTAAGGTAGCCAATGATCGTCACCAGGAATATTGAGTCAGGAAACTCGAGTAACCCTTGGCTATAGTAACGATGACTTTCGTAGATTACACAACCTGTGACATATCGGTGCTGGCAGACTGGCCACAGTGACAAGAAACGTGAAACTGGCTGCGAAATTAGGACGAGGAGCTATGACGCACTCAAGGTAGCTAGTGCAGCGTCACCTGGAGGACTGCATCAGTAAAGGCTAGTAATCCCTGGCTGGCATTACGATGACTCACTTAAGATACACAACTAGTGTCATATCGGTTCTGGCAGACTGGCCACAGTAACAAAATATATGAATCTGGGTGAGCAACTGTTGACGAGCAACTATGACTCTCGTAATAGGCCAATGACACAATACCTGGAGTATTGACTCAGATAACTCGAGGAACGCCTTGCAATAGTAACAATGAGTTTCTTACGGTTCACAACTGGTGACAAATCCGTTCTGGCAGTCTGGCACCAGTAACAAAAATGAGACACAGCGTGAGCAACTGGGATGGGTAACTATGACTCTCTTAAGGTAGCCAATGATCGTCACCAGGAATATTGAATCAGGAATTTCGAGTAACCCTTGGTTATAGAAGGATGACTTTCGTAGATTACACAACCTGTGACATATCGATGCTGGCAGACTGGCCACAGTTACAATGTATTTTAATTTGGGTGGTCAACCGACAGGAATATAAATTACCCTTCTGAGGTAACCGACGATTCGTCACCAGGTGGAGTACACTCTGAAAGGAGTGACTATGACTCTCATATGACACACAACTAGTGTCGTATCACTTCTGGCAGACGCCACAGTAACAAGAAACGTGAAACTGGCTGCGAAATTAGGACGAGGAGCTATGACGCACTCAAGGTAGCTGGTGCAGCATCACCTGGAGGACTGCATCAGTAAAGGCTAGTAATCCCTGGCAGGCATAACGGTGACTCACTTAAGATACACAACTAGTGACATATCGGTTCTGGCAGACTGGCCACAGTAACAAAATATTTGAATCTGGGTGAGCAACTGTGACGAGTAACTATGACTCTCGTAATAGGCCAATGACTCAATACCTGGAGTATTGACTCAGATAACTCGAGGAACGCCTTGCAATAGTAACGATGACTTTCTTACGGTTCACAACTGGTGACAAATCCGTTCTGGCAGTCTGGCACCAGTAACAAAATTGAGACACTGCGTGAGCAACTGGGATGGGTAACTATGACTCTCTTAAGGTAGCCAATGATCGTCACCAGGAATATTGAGTCAGGAAACTCGAGTAACCCTTGGCTATAGTAACGATGACTTTCGTAGATTACACAACCTGTGACATATCGGTGCTGGCAGACTGGCCACAGTAACAAGAAACGTGAAACTGGCTGCGAAATTAGGACGAGGAGCTATGACGCACTCAAGGTAGCTAGTGCAGCGTCACCTGGAGGACTGCATCAGTAAAGGCTAGTAATCCCTGGCTGGCATTACGATTACTCACTTAAGATACACAACTAGTGTCATATCGGTTCTGGCAGACTGGCCACAGTAACAAAATATATGAATCTGGGTGAGCAACTGTGACGAGTAACTATGACTCTCGTAATAGGCCAATGACTCAATACCTGGAGTATTGACTCAGATAACTCGAGGAACGCCTTGCAATAGTAACAATGACTTTCTTACGGTTCACAACTGGTGACAAATCCGTTCTGGCAGTCTGGCACCAGTAACAAAAATGAGACACAGCGTGAGCAACTGGGATGGGTAACTATGACTCTCTTAAGGTAGCCAATGATCGTCACCAGGAATATTGAATCACGAATTTCGAGTAACCCTTGGTTATAGAACGATGACTTTCGTAGATTACACAACCTGTGACATATCGATGCTGGCAGACTGGCCACAGTTACAATGTATTTTAATTTGGGTGGTCAACCGACAGGAATATCTATTACCCTTCTGAGGCAACCGACGATTCGTCACCAGGTGGAGTACACTCTGAAAGGAGTGACTATGACTCTCATATGACACACAACTAGTGTCGTATCGCTTCTGGCAGACGCCACAGTAACAAGAATCGGGAAACTGGCTGCGAAATTAGGACGAGGAGCTATGACGCACTCAAGGTAGCTAGTGCAGCGTCACCTGGAGGACTGCATCAGTAAAGGCTAGTAATCCCTGGCAGGCATAACGGTGACTCACTTAAGATACACAACTAGTGACATATCGGTTCTGGCAGACTGGCCACAGTAACAAAATATATGAATCTGGGTGAGCAACTGTGACGAGTAACTATGACTCTCGTAATAGGCCAATGACTCAATACCTGGAGTATTGACTCAGATAACTCGAGGAACGCCTTGCAATAGTAACAATGACTTTCTTACGGTTCACAACTGGTGACAAATCCGTTCTGGCAGTCTGGCACCAGTAACAAAAAGGAGACACTGAGTGAGCAACTGGGATGGGTAACTATGACTCTCTTAAGGTAGCCAATGATCGTCACCAGGAATATTGAGTCAGGAAACTCGAGTAACCCTTGGCTATAGTAACGATGACTTTCGTAGATTACACAACCTGTGACATATCGGTGCTGGCAGACTGGCCACAGTAACAAGAAACGTGAAACTGGCTGCGAAATTAGGACGAGGAGCTATGACGCACTCAAGGTAGCTAGTGCAGCGTCACCTGGAGGACTGCATCAGTAAAGGCTAGTAATCACTGGCTGGCATTACGATTACTCACTTAAGATACACAACTAGTGTCATATCGGTTCTGGCAGACTGGCCACAGTAACAAAATATATGAATCTGGGTGAGCAACTGTGACGAGTAACTATGACTCTCGTAATAGGCCAATGACTCAATACCTGGAGTATTGACTCAGATAACTCGAGGAACGCCTTGCAATAGTAACGATGACTTTCTTACGGTTCACAACTGGTGACAAATCCGTTCTGGCAGTCTGGCACCAGTAACAAAATTGAGACACTGCGTGAGCAACTGGGATAGGTAACTATGACTCTCTTAAGGTAGCCAATGATCGTCACCAGGAATATTGAGTCAGGAAACTCGAGTAACCCTTGGCTATAGTAACGATGACTTTCGTAGATTACACAACCTGTGACATATCGGTGCTGGCAGACTGGCCACAGTAACAAGAAACGTGAAACTGGCTGCGAAATTAGGACGAGGAGCTATGACGCACTCAAGGTAGCTAGTGCAGCGTCACCTGGAGGACTGCATCAGTAAAGGCTAGTAATCCCTGGCTGGCATTACGATTACTCACTTAAGATACACAACTAGTGTCATATCGGTTCTGGCAGACTGGCCACAGTAACAAAATATATGAATCTGGGTGAGCAACTGTGACGAGTAACTATGACTCTCGTAATAGGCCAATGACTCAATACCTGGAGTATTGACTCAGATAACTCGAGGAACGCCTTGCAATAGTAACAATGACTTTCTTACGGTTCACAACTGGTGACAAATCCGTTCTGGCAGTCTGGCACCAGTAACAAAAATGAGACACAGCGTGAGCAACTGGGATGGGTAACTATGACTCTCTTAAGGTAGCCAATGATCGTCACCAGGAATATTGAATCACGAATTTCGAGTAACCCTTGGTTATAGAACGATGACTTTCGTAGATTACACAACCTGTGACATATCGATGCTGGCAGACTGGCCACAGTTACAATGTATTTTAATTTGGGTGGTCAACCGACAGGAATATCTATTACCCTTCTGAGGCAACCGACGATTCGTCACCAGGTGGAGTACACTCTGAAAGGAGTGACTATGACTCTCATATGACACACAACTAGTGTCGTATCGCTTCTGGCAGACGCCACAGTAACAAGAATCGGGAAACTGGCTGCGAAATTAGGACGAGGAGCTATGACGCACTCAAGGTAGCTAGTGCAGCGTCACCTGGAGGACTGCATCAGTAAAGGCTAGTAATCCCTGGCAGGCATAACGGTGACTCACTTAAGATACACAACTAGTGACATATCGGTTCTGGCAGACTGGCCACAGTAACAAAATATATGAATCTGGGTGAGCAACTGTGACGAGTAACTATGACTCTCGTAATAGGCCAATGACTCAATACCTGGAGTATTGACTCAGATAACTCGAGGAACGCCTTGCAATAGTAACAATGACTTTCTTACGGTTCACAACTGGTGACAAATCCGTTCTGGCAGTCTGGCACCAGTAACAAAAAGGAGACACTGAGTGAGCAACTGGGATGGGTAACTATGACTCTCTTAAGGTAGCCAATGATCGTCACCAGGAATATTGAGTCAGGAAACTCGAGTAACCCTTGGCTATAGTAACGATGACTTTCGTAGATTACACAACCTGTGACATATCGGTGCTGGCAGACTGGCCACAGTAACAAGAAACGTGAAACTGGCTGCGAAATTAGGACGAGGAGCTATGACGCACTCAAGGTAGCTAGTGCAGCGTCACCTGGAGGACTGCATCAGTAAAGGCTAGTAATCACTGGCTGGCATTACGATTACTCACTTAAGATACACAACTAGTGTCATATCGGTTCTGGCAGACTGGCCACAGTAACAAAATATATGAATCTGGGTGAGCAACTGTGACGAGTAACTATGACTCTCGTAATAGGCCAATGACTCAATACCTGGAGTATTGACTCAGATAACTCGAGGAACGCCTTGCAATAGTAACGATGACTTTCTTACGGTTCACAACTGGTGACAAATCCGTTCTGGCAGTCTGGCACCAGTAACAAAATTGAGACACTGCGTGAGCAACTGGGATAGGTAACTATGACTCTCTTAAGGTAGCCAATGATCGTCACCAGGAATATTGAGTCAGGAAACTCGAGTAACCCTTGGCTATAGTAACGATGACTTTCGTAGATTACACAACCTGTGACATATCGGTGCTGGCAGACTGGCCACAGTAACAAGAAACGTGAAACTGGCTGCGAAATTAGGACGAGGAGCTATGACGCACTCAAGGTAGCTAGTGCAGCGTCACCTGGAGGACTGCATCAGTAAAGGCTAGTAATCCCTGGCTGGCATTACGATTACTCACTTAAGATACACAACTAGTGTCATATCGGTTCTGGCAGACTGGCCACAGTAACAAAATATATGAATCTGGGTGAGCAACTGTGACGAGTAACTATGACTCTCGTAATAGGCCAATGACTCAATACCTGGAGTATTGACTCAGATAACTCGAGGAACGCCTTGCAATAGTAACAATGACTTTCTTACGGTTCACAACTGGTGACAAATCCGTTCTGGCAGTCTGGCACCAGTAACAAAAATGAGACACAGCGTGAGCAACTGGGATGGGTAACTATGACTCTCTTAAGGTAGCCAATGATCGTCACCAGGAATATTGAATCACGAATTTCGAGTAACCCTTGGTTATAGAACGATGACTTTCGTAGATTACACAACCTGTGACATATCGATGCTGGCAGACTGGCCACAGTTACAATGTATTTTAATTTGGGTGGTCAACCGACAGGAATATCTATTACCCTTCTGAGGCAACCGACGATTCGTCACCAGGTGGAGTACACTCTGAAAGGAGTGACTATGACTCTCATATGACACACAACTAGTGTCGTATCGCTTCTGGCAGACGCCACAGTAACAAGAATCGGGAAACTGGCTGCGAAATTAGGACGAGGAGCTATGACGCACTCAAGGTAGCTAGTGCAGCGTCACCTGGAGGACTGCATCAGTAAAGGCTAGTAATCCCTGGCAGGCATAACGGTGACTCACTTAAGATACACAACTAGTGACATATCGGTTCTGGCAGACTGGCCACAGTAACAAAATATATGAATCTGGGTGAGCAACTGTGACGAGTAACTATGACTCTCGTAATAGGCCAATGACTCAATACCTGGAGTATTGACTCAGATAACTCGAGGAACGCCTTGCAATAGTAACAATGACTTTCTTACGGTTCACAACTGGTGACAAATCCGTTCTGGCAGTCTGGCACCAGTAACAAAAAGGAGACACTGAGTGAGCAACTGGGATGGGTAACTATGACTCTCTTAAGGTAGCCAATGATCGTCACCAGGAATATTGAGTCAGGAAACTCGAGTAACCCTTGGCTATAGTAACGATGACTTTCGTAGATTACACAACCTGTGACATATCGGTGCTGGCAGACTGGCCACAGTAACAAGAAACGTGAAACTGGCTGCGAAATTAGGACGAGGAGCTATGACGCACTCAAGGTAGCTAGTGCAGCGTCACCTGGAGGACTGCATCAGTAAAGGCTAGTAATCACTGGCTGGCATTACGATTACTCACTTAAGATACACAACTAGTGTCATATCGGTTCTGGCAGACTGGCCACAGTAACAAAATATATGAATCTGGGTGAGCAACTGTGACGAGTAACTATGACTCTCGTAATAGGCCAATGACTCAATACCTGGAGTATTGACTCAGATAACTCGAGGAACGCCTTGCAATAGTAACAATGACTTTCTTACGGTTCACAACTGGTGACAAATCCGTTCTGGCAGTCTGGCACCAGTAACAAAAATGAGACACTGAGTGAGCAACTGGGATGGGTAACTATGACTCTCTTAAGGTAGCCAATGATCGTCACCAGGAATATTGAGTCAGGAAACTCGAGTAACCCTTGGCTATAGTAACGATGACTTTCGTAGATTACACAACCTGTGACATATCGGTGCTGGCAGACTGGCCACAGTAACAAGAAACGTGAAACTGGCTGCGAAATTAGGACGAGGAGCTATGACGCACTCAAGGTAGCTAGTGCAGCGTCACCTGGAGGACTGCATCAGTAAAGGCTAGTAATCCCTGGCTGGCATTACGATTACTCACTTAAGATACACAACTAGTGTCATATCGGTTCTGGCAGACTGGCCACAGTAACAAAATATATGAATCTGGGTGAGCAACTGTGACGAGTAACTATGACTCTCGTAATAGGCCAATGACTCAATACCTGGAGTATTGACTCAGATAACTCGAGGAACGCCTTGCAATAGTAACAATGACTTTCTTACGGTTCACAACTGGTGACAAATCCGTTCTGGCAGTCTGGCACCAGTAACAAAAATGAGACACAGCGTGAGCAACTGGGATGGGTAACTATGACTCTCTTAAGGTAGCCAATGATCGTCACCAGGAATATTGAGTCAGGAAACTCGAGTAACCCTTGGCTATAGTAACGATGACTTTCGTAGATTACACAACCTGTGACATATCGGTGCTGGCAGACTGGCCACAGTGACAAGAAACGTGAAACTGGCTGCAAAATTAGGACGAGGAGTTTTGACGCACTCAAGGTAGCTAGTGCAGCGTCACCTGGAGGACTGCATCAGTAAAGGCTAGTAATCCCTGGCTGGCATTACGATGACTCACTTAAGATACACAACTAGTGTCATATCGGTTCTGGCAGACTGGCCACAGTAACAAAATATATGAATCTGGGTGAGCAACTGTGACGAGTAACTATGACTCTCGTAATAGGCCAATGACTCAATACCTGGAGTATTGACTCAGATAACTCGAGGAACGCCTTGCAATAGTAACAATGACTTTCTTACGGTTCACAACTGGTGACAAATCCGTTCTGGCAGTCTGGCACCAGTAACAAAAATGAGACACAGCGTGAGCAACTGGGATGGGTAACTATGACTCTCTTAAGGTAGCCAATGATCGTCACCAGGAATATTGAATCAGGAATTTCGAGTAACCCTTGGTTATAGAACGATGACTTTCGTAGATTACACAACCTGTGACATATCGATGCTGGCAGACTGGCCACAGTTACAATGTATTTTAATTTGGGTGGTCAACCGACAGGAATATCTATTACCCTTCTGAGGTAACCGACGATTCGTCACCAGGTGGAGTACACTCTGAAAGGAGTGACTATGACTCTCATATGACACACAACTAGTGTCGTATCGCTTCTGGCAGACGCCACAGTAACAAGAAACGTGAAACTGGCTGCGAAATTAGGACGAGGAGCTATGACGCACTCAAGGTAGCTGGTGCAGCATCACCTGGAGGACTGCATCAGTAAAGGCTAGTAATCCCTGGCAGGCATAACGGTGACTCACTTAAGATACACAACTAGTGACATATCGGTTCTGGCAGACTGGCCACAGTAACAAAATATATGAATCTGGGTGAGCAACTGTGACGAGTATCTATGACTCTCGTAATAGGCCAATGACTCAATACCTGGAGTATTGACTCAGATAACTCGAGGAACGCCTTGCAATAGTAACAATGACTTTCTTACGGTTCACAACTGGTGACAAATCCGTTGTGGCAGTCTGGCACCAGTAACAAATTTGAGACACTGCGTGAGCAACTGGGATGGGTAACTATGACTCTCTTAAGGTAGCCAATGATCGTCACCAGGAATATTGAGTCAGGAAACTCGAGTAACCCTTGGCTATAGTAACGATGACTTTCGTAGATTACACAACCTGTGACATATCGGTGCTGGCAGACTGGCCACAGTAACAAGAAACGTGAAACTGGCTGCGAAATTAGGACGAGGAGCTATGACGCACTCAAGGTAGCTAGTGCAGCGTGACCTGGAGGACTGCATCAGTAAAGGCTAGTAATCCCTGGCTGGCATTACGATTACTCACTTAAGATACACAACTAGTGTCATATCGGTTCTGGCAGACTGGCCACAGTAACAAAATATATGAATCTGGGTGAGCAACTGTGACGAGTAACTATGACTCTCGTAATAGGCCAATGACTCAATACCTGGAGTATTGACTCAGATAACTCGAGGAACGCCTTGCAATAGTAACAATGACTTTCTTACGGTTCACAACTGGTGACAAATCCGTTCTGGCAGTCTGGCACCAGTAACAAAAATGAGACACAGCGTGAGCAACTGGGATGGGTAACTATGACTCTCTTAAGGTAGCCAATGATCGTCACCAGGAATATTGAATCAGGAATTTCGAGTAACCCTTGGTTATAGAACGATGACTTTCGTAGATTACACAACCTGTGACATATCGATGCTGGCAGACTGGCCACAGTTACAATGTATTTTAATTTGGGTGGTCAACCGACAGGAATATCTATTACCCTTCTGAGGTAACCGACGATTCGTCACCAGGTGGAGTACACTCTGAAAGGAGTGACTATGACTCTCATATGACACACAACTAGTGTCGTATCGCTTCTGGCAGACGCCACAGTAACAAGAAACGTGAAACTGGCTGCGAAATTAGGACGAGGAGCTATGACGCACTCAAGGTAGCTGGTGCAGCATCACCTGGAGGACTGCATCAGTAAAGGCTAGTAATCCCTGGCAGGCATAACGGTGACTCACTTAAGATACACAACTAGTGACATATCGGTTCTGGCAGACTGGCCACAGTAACAAAATATATGAATCTGGGTGAGCAACTGTGACGAGTATCTATGACTCTCGTAATAGGCCAATGACTCAATACCTGGAGTATTGACTCAGATAACTCGAGGAACGCCTTGCAATAGTAACAATGACTTTCTTACGGTTCACAACTGGTGACAAATCCGTTGTGGCAGTCTGGCACCAGTAACAAATTTGAGACACTGCGTGAGCAACTGGGATGGGTAACTATGACTCTCTTAAGGTAGCCAATGATCGTCACCAGGAATATTGAGTCAGGAAACTCGAGTAACCCTTGGCTATAGTAACGATGACTTTCGTAGATTACACAACCTGTGACATATCGGTGCTGGCAGACTGGCCACAGTAACAAGAAACGTGAAACTGGCTGCGAAATTAGGACGAGGAGCTATGACGCACTCAAGGTAGCTAGTGCAGCGTGACCTGGAGGACTGCATCAGTAAAGGCTAGTAATCCCTGGCTGGCATTACGATTACTCACTTAAGATACACAACTAGTGTCATATCGGTTCTGGCAGACTGGCCACAGTAACAAAATATATGAATCTGGGTGAGCAACTGTGACGAGTAACTATGACTCTCGTAATAGGCCAATGACTCAATACCTGGAGTATTGACTCAGATAACTCGAGGAACTCCTTGCAATAGTAACAATGACTTTCTTACGGTTCACAACTGGTGACAAATCCGTTCTGGCAGTCTGGCACCAGTAACAAAAATGAGACACAGCGTGAGCAACTGGGATGGGTAACTATGACTCTCTTAAGGTAGCCAATGATCGTCACCAGGAATATTGAATCAGGAATTTCGAGTAACCCTTGGTTATAGAACGATGACTTTCGTAGATTACACAACCTGTGACATATCGATGCTGGCAGACTGGCCACAGTTACAATGTATTTTAATTTGGGTGGTCAACCGACAGGAATATCTATTACCCTTCTGAGGTAACCGACGATTCGTCACCAGGTGGAGTACACTCTGAAAGGAGTGACTATGACTCTCATATGACACACAACTAGTGTCGTATCGCTTCTGGCAGACGCCACAGTAACAAGAAACGTGAAACTGGCTGCGAAATTAGGACGAGGAGCTATGACGCACTCAAGGTAGCTGGTGCAGCATCACCTGGAGGACTGCATCAGTAAAGGCTAGTAATCCCTGGCAGGCATAACGGTGACTCACTTAAGATACACAACTAGTGACATATCGGTTCTGGCAGACTGGCCACAGTAACAAAATATATGAATCTGGGTGAGCAACTGTGACGAGTAACTATGACTCTCGTAATAGGCCAATGACTCAATACCTGGAGTATTGACTCAGATAACTCGAGGAACGCCTTGCAATAGTAACAATGACTTTCTTACGGTTCACAACTGGTGACAAATCCGTTCTGGCAGTCTGGCACCAGTAACAAAATTGAGACACTGCGTGAGCAACTGGGATGGGTAACTATGACTCTCTTAAGGTAGCCAATGATCGTCACCAGGAATATTGAGTCAGGAAACTCGAGTAACCCTTGGCTATAGTAACGATGACTTTCGTAGATTACACAACCTGTGACATATCGGTGCTGGCAGACTGGCCACAGTAACAAGAAACGTGAAACTGGCTGCGAAATTAGGACGAGGAGCTATGACGCACTCAAGGTAGCTAGTGCAGCGTCACCTGGAGGACTGCATCAGTAAAGGCTAGTAATCCCTGGCTGGCATTACGATTACTCACTTAAGATACACAACTAGTGTCATATCGGTTCTGGCAGACTGGCCACAGTAACAAAATATATGAATCTGGGTGAGCAACTGTGACGAGTAACTATGACTCTCGTAATAGGCCAATGACTCAATACCTGGAGTATTGACTCAGATAACTCGAGGAACGCCTTGCAATAGTAACAATGACTTTCTTACGGTTCACAACTGGTGACAAATCCGTTCTGGCAGTCTGGCACCAGTAACAAAAATGAGACACAGCGTGAGCAACTGGGATGGGTAACTATGACTCTCTTAAGGTAGCCAATGATCGTCACCAGGAATATTGAATCACGAATTTCGAGTAACCCTTGGTTATAGAACGATGACTTTCGTAGATTACACAACCTGTGACATATCGATGCTGGCAGACTGGCCACAGTTACAATGTATTTTAATTTGGGTGGTCAACCGACAGGAATATCTATTACCCTTCTGAGGTAACCGACGATTCGTCACCAGGTGGAGTACACTCTGAAAGGAGTGACTATGACTCTCATATGACACACAACTAGTGTCGTATCGCTTCTGGCAGACGCCACAGTAACAAGAAACGTGAAACTGGCTGCGAAATTAGGACGAGGAGCTATGACGCACTCAAGGTAGCTGGTGCAGCATCACCTGGAGGACTGCATCAGTAAAGGCTAGTAATCCCTGGCAGGCATAACGGTGACTCACTTAAGATACACAACTAGTGACATATCGGTTCTGGCAGACTGGCCACAGTAACAAAATATATGAATCTGGGTGAGCAACTGTGACGAGTAACTATGACTCTCGTAATAGGCCAATGACTCAATACCTGGAGTATTGACTCAGATAACTCGAGGAACGCCTTGCAATAGTAACAATGACTTTCTTACGGTTCACAACTGGTGACAAATCCGTTCTGGCAGTCTGGCACCAGTAACAAAATTGAGACACTGCGTGAGCAACTGGGATGGGTAACTATGACTCTCTTAAGGTAGCCAATGATCGTCACCAGGAATATTGAGTCAGGAAACTCGAGTAACCCTTGGCTATAGTAACGATGACTTTCGTAGATTACACAACCTGTGACATATCGGTGCTGGCAGACTGGCCACAGTAACAAGAAACGTGAAACTGGCTGCGAAATTAGGACGAGGAGCTATGACGCACTCAAGGTAGCTAGTGCAGCGTGACCTGGAGGACTGCATCAGTAAAGGCTAGTAATCCCTGGCTGGCATTACGATGACTCACTTAAGATACACAACTAGTGTCATATCGGTTCTGGCAGACTGGCCACAGTAACAAAATATATGAATCTGGGTGAGCAACTGTGACGAGTAACTATGACTCTCGTAATAGGCCAATGACTCAATACCTGGAGTATTGACTCAGATAACTCGAGGAACGCCTTGCAATAGTAACAATGACTTTCTTACGGTTCACAACTGGTGACAAATCCGTTCTGGCAGTCTGGCACCAGTAACAAAAATGAGACACAGCGTGAGCAACTGGGATGGGTAACTATGACTCTCTTAAGGTAGCCAATGATCGTCACCAGGAATATTGAATCAGGAATTTCGAGTAACCCTTGGTTATAGAACGATGACTTTCGTAGATTACACAACCTGTGACATATCGATGCTGGCAGACTGGCCACAGTTACAATGTATTTTAATTTGGGTGGTCAACCGACAGGAATATCTATTACCCTTCTGAGGCAACCGACGATTCGTCACCAGGTGGAGTACACTCTGAAAGGAGTGACTATGACTCTCATATGACACACAACTAGTGTCGTATCGCTTCTGGCAGACGCCACAGTAACAAGAAACGGGAAACTGGCTGCGAAATTAGGACGAGGAGCTATGACGCACTCAAGGTAGCTAGTGCAGCGTCACCTGGAGGACTGCATCAGTAAAGGCTAGTAATCACTGGCTGGCATTACAATTACTCACTTAAGATACACAACTAGTGTCATATCGGTTCTGGCAGACTTGCCACAGTAACAAAATATATGAATCTGGGTGAGCAACTGTGACGAGTAACTATGACTCTCGTAATAGGCCAATGACTCAATACCTGGAGTATTGACTCAGATAACTCGAGGAACGCCTTGCAATAGTAACAATGACTTTCTTACGGTTCACAACTGGTGACAAATCCGTTCTGGCAGTCTGGCACCAGTAACAAAATTGAGACACTGCGTGAGCAACTGGGATGGGTAACTATGACTCTCTTAAGGTAGCCAATGATCGTCACCAGGAATATTGAGTCAGGAAACTCGAGTAACCCTTGGCTATAGTAACGATGACTTTCGTAGATTACACAACCTGTGACATATCGGTGCTGGCAGACTGGCCACAGTAACAAGAAACGTGAAACTGGCTGCGAAATTAGGACGAGGAGCTATGACGCACTCAAGGTAGCTAGTGCAGCGTGACCTGGAGGACTGCATCAGTAAAGGCTAGTAATCCCTGGCTGGCATTACGATTACTCACTTAAGATACACAACTAGTGTCATATCGGTTCTGGCAGACTGGCCACAGTAACAAAATATATGAATCTGGGTGAGCAACTGTGACGAGTAACTATGACTCTCGTAATAGGCCAATGACTCAATACCTGGAGTATTGACTCAGATAACTCGAGGAACGCCTTGCAATAGTAACAATGACTTTCTTACGGTTCACAACTGGTGACAAATCCGTTCTGGCAGTCTGGCACCAGTAACAAAAATGAGACACAGCGTGAGCAACTGGGATGGGTAACTATGACTCTCTTAAGGTAGCCAATGATCGTCACCAGGAATATTGAATCAGGAATTTCGAGTAACCCTTGGTTATAGAACGATGACTTTCGTAGATTACACAACCTGTGACATATCGATGCTGGCAGACTGGCCACAGTTACAATGTATTTTAATTTGGGTGGTCAACCGACAGGAAAATCTATTACCCTTCTGAGGCAACCGACGATTCGTCACCAGGTGGAGTACACTCTGAAAGGAGTGACTATGACTCTCATATGACACACAACTAGTGTCGTATCGCTTCTGGCAGACGCCACAGTAACAAGAAACGGGAAACTAGCTGCGAAATTAGGACGAGGAGCTATGACGCACTCAAGGTAGCTAGTGCAGCGTCACCTGGAGGACTGCATCAGTAAAGGCTAGTAATCACTGACTGGCATTACAATTACTCACTTAAGATACACAACTAGTGTCATATCGGTTCTGGCAGACTGGCCACAGTAACAAAATATATGAATCTGGGTGAGCAACTGTGACGAGTAACTATGACTCTCGTAATAGGCCAATGACTCAATACCTGGAGTATTGACTCAGATAACTCGAGGAACGCCTTGCAATAGTAACAATGACTTTCTTACGGTTCACAACTGGTGACAAATCCGTTCTGGCAGTCTGGCACCAGTAACAAAAATGAGACACTGAGTGAGCAACTGGGATGGGTAACTATGACTCTCTTAAGGTAGCCAATGATCGTCACCAGGAATATTGAGTCAGGAAACTCGAGTAACCCTTGGCTATAGTAACGATGACTTTCGTAGATTACACAACCTGTGACATATCGGTGCTGGCAGACTGGCCACAGTAACAAGAAACGTGAAACTGGCTGCGAAATTAGGACTAGGAGCTATGATGCACTCAATGTAGCTAGTGCAGTGTCATCTGGAGGACTGCATCAGTAAAGGCTAGTAATCCCTGGCTGGCATTACGATTACTCACTTAAGATACACAACTAGTGTCGTATCGGTTCTGGCTGACTGGCCACAGTAACAAAATATATGAATCTGGGTGAGCAACTGTGACGAGTAACTATGACTCTCGTAATAGGCCAATGACTCAATACCTGGAGTATTGACTCAGATAACTCGAGGAACGCCTTGCAATAGTAACAATGACTTTCTTACGGTTCACAACTGGTGACAAATCCGTTCTGGCAGTCTGGCACCAGTAACAAAAATGAGACACAGCGTGAGCAACTGGGATGGGTAACTATGACTCTCTTAAGGTAGCCAATGATCGTCACCAGGAATATTGAGTCAGGAAACTCGAGTAACCCTTGGCTATAGTAACGATGACTTTCGTAGATTACACAACCTGTGACATATCGGTGCTGGCAGACTGGCCACAGTGACAAGAAACGTGAAACTGGCTGCGAAATTAGGACGAGGAGCTATGACGCACTCAAGGTAGCTAGTGCAGCGTCACCTGGAGGACTGCATCAGTAAAGGCTAGTAATCCCTGGCTGGCATTACGATTACTCACTTAAGATACACAACTAGTGTCATATCGGTTCTGGCAGACTGGCCACAGTAACAAAATATATGAATCTGGGTGAGCAACTGTGACGAGTAACTATGACTCTCGTAATAGGCCAATGACTCAATACCTGGAGTATTGACTCAGATAACTCGAGGAACGCCTTGCAATAGTAACAATGACTTTCTTACGGTTCACAACTGGTGACAAATCCGTTCTGGCAGTCTGGCACCAGTAACAAAAATGAGACACAGCGTGAGCAACTGGGATGGGTAACTATGACTCTCTTAAGGTAGCCAATGATCGTCACCAGGAATATTGAATCAGGAATTTCGAGTAACCCTTGGTTATAGAACGATGACTTTCGTAGATTACACAACCTGTGACATATCGATGCTGGCAGACTGGCCACAGTTACAATGTATTTTAATTTGGGTGGTCAACCGACAGGAATATCTATTACCCTTCTGAGGCAACCGACGATTCGTCACCAGGTGGAGTACACTCTGAAAGGAGTGACTATGACTCTCATATGACACACAACTAGTGTCGTATCGCTTCTGGCTGACGCCACAGTAACAAGAAACGGGAAACTGGCTGCGAAATTAGGACGAGGAGCTATGACGCACTCAAGGTAGCTAGTGCAGCGTCACCTGGAGGACTGCATCAGTAAAGGCTAGTAATCACTGGCTGGCATTACAATTACTCACTTAAGATACACAACTAGTGTCATATCGGTTCTGGCAGACTTGCCACAGTAACAAAATATATGAATCTGGGTGAGCAACTGTGACGAGTAACTATGACTCTCGTAATAGGCCAATGACTCAATACCTGGAGTATTGACTCAGATAACTCGAGGAACGCCTTGCAATAGTAACAATGACTTTCTTACGGTTCACAACTGGTGACAAATCCGTTCTGGCAGTCTGGCACCAGTAACAAAAATGAGACACTGAGTGAGCAACTGGGATGGGTAACTATGACTCTCTTAAGGTAGCCAATGATCGTCACCAGGAATATTGAGTCAGGAAACTCGAGTAACCCTTGGCTATAGTAACGATGACTTTCGTAGATTACACAACCTGTGACATATCGGTGCTGGCAGACTGGCCACAGTAACAAGAAACGTGAAACTGGCTGCGAAATTAGGACGAGGAGCTATGATGCACTCAATGTAGCTAGTGCAGTGTCATCTGGAGGACTGCATCAGTAAAGGCTAGTAATCCCTGGCTGGCATTACGATTACTCACTTAAGATACACAACTAGTGTCGTATCGGTTCTGGCAGACTGGCCACAGTAACAAAATATATGAATCTGGGTGAGCAACTGTGACGAGTAACTATGACTCTCGTAATAGGCCAATGACTCAATACCTGGAGTATTGACTCAGATAACTCGAGGAACGCCTTGCAATAGTAACAATGACTTTCTTACGGTTCACAACTGGTGACAAATCCGTTCTGGCAGTCTGGCACCAGTAACAAAAATGAGACACAGCGTGAGCAACTGGGATGGGTAACTATGACTCTCTTAAGGTAGCCAATGATCGTCACCAGGAATATTGAGTCAGGAAACTCGAGTAACCCTTGGCTATAGTAACGATGACTTTCGTAGATTACACAACCTGTGACATATCGGTGCTGGCAGACTGGCCACAGTGACAAGAAACGTGAAACTGGCTGCGAAATTAGGACGAGGAGCTATGACGCACTCAAGGTAGCTAGTGCAGCGTCACCTGGAGGACTGCATCAGTAAAGGCTAGTAATCCCTGGCTGGCATTACGATGACTCACTTAAGATACACAACTAGTGTCATATCGGTTCTGGCAGACTGGCCACAGTAACAAAATATATGAATCTGGGTGAGCAACTGTGACGAGCAACTATGACTCTCGTAATAGGCCAATGACTCAATACCTGGAGTATTGACTCAGATAACTCGAGGAACGCCTTGCAATAGTAACAATGACTTTCTTACGGTTCACAACTGGTGACAAATCCGTTCTGGCAGTCTGGCACCAGTAACAAAAATGAGACACAGCGTGAGCAACTGGGATGGGTAACTATGACTCTCTTAAGGTAGCCAATGTCGTCACCAGGAATATTGAATCAGGAATTTCGAGTAAACCTTGGTTATAGAACGATGACTTTCGTAGATTACACAACCTGTGACATATCGATGCTGGCAGACTGGCCACAGTTACAATGTATTTTAATTTGGGTGGTCAACCGACAGGAATATCTATTACCCTTCTGAGGTAACCGACGATTCGTCACCAGGTGGAGTACACTCTGAAAGGAGTGACTATGACTCTCATATGACACACAGCTAGTGTCGTATCACTTCTGGCAGACGCCACAGTAACAAGAAACGTGAAACTGGCTGCGAAATTAGGACGAGGAGCTATGACGCACTCAAGGTAGCTGGTGCAGCATCACCTGGAGGACTGCATCAGTAAAGGCTAGTAATCCCTGGCAGGCATAACGGTGACTCACTTAAGATACACAACTAGTGACATATCGGTTCTGGCAGACTGGCCACAGTAACAAAATATATGAATCTGGGTGAGCAACTGTGACGAGTAACTATGACTCTCGTAATAGGCCAATGACTCAATACCTGGAGTATTGACTCAGATAACTCGAGGAACGCCTTGCAATAGTAACAATGACTTTCTTACGGTTCACAACTGGTGACAAATCCGTTCTGGCAGTCTGGCACCAGTAACAAAATTGAGACACTGCGTGAGCAACTGGGATGGGTAACTATGACTCTCTTAAGGTAGCCAATGATCGTCACCAGGAATATTGAGTCAGGAAACTCGAGTAACCCTTGGCTATAGTAACGACGACTTTCGTAGATTACACAACCTGTGACATATAGGTGCTGGCAGACTGGCCACATTAACAAGAAACGTGAAACTGGCTGCGAAATTAGGACGAGGAGCTATGACGCACTCAAGGTAGCTAGTGCAGCGTCACCTGGAGGACTGCATCAGTAAAGGCTAGTAATCCCTGGCTGGCATTACGATTACTCACTTAAGATACACAACTAGTGTCATATCGGTTCTGGCAGACTGGCCACAGTAACAAAATATATGAATCTGGGTGAGCAACTGTGACGAGTAACTATGACTCTCGTAATAGGCCAATGACTCAATACCTGGAGTATTGACTCAGATAACTCGAGGAACGCCTTGCAATAGTAACAATGACTTTCTTACGGTTCACAACTGGTGACAAATCCGTTCTGGCAGTCTGGCACCAGTAACAAAAATGAGACACAGCGTGAGCAACTGGGATGGGTAATTATGACTCTCTTAAGGTAGCCAATGATCGTCACCAGGAATATTGAATCAGGAATTTCGAGTAACCCTTGGTTATAGAACGATGACTTTCGTAGATTACACAACCTGTGACATATCGATGCTGGCAGACTGGCCACAGTTACAATGTATTTTAATTTGGGTGGTCAACCGACAGGAATATCTATTACCCTTCTGAGGTAACCGACGATTCGTCACCAGGTGGAGTACACTCTGAAAGGAGTGACTATGACTCTCATATGACACGCAACTAGTGTCGTATCGCTTCTGGCAGACGCCACGTAACAAGAAACGTGAAACTGGCTGCGAAATTAGGACGAGGAGCTATGACGCACTCAAGGTAGCAAGTGCAGCGACACCTGGAGGACTGCATCAGTAAAGGCTAGTAATCCCTGGCAGGCATAACGGTGACTCACTTAAGATACACAACTAGTGACATATCGGTTCTGGCAGACTGGCCACAGTAACAAAATATATGAATCTGGGTGAGCAACTGTGACGAGTAACTATGACTCTCGTAATAGGCCAATGACTCAATACCTGGAGTATTGACTCAGATAACTCGAGGAACGCCTTGCAATAGTAACAATGACTTTCTTACGGTTGACAACTGGTGACAAATCCGTTCTGGCAGTCTGGCACCAGTAACAAAAATGAGACACTGAGTGAGCAACTGGGATGGGTAACTATGACTCTCTTAAGGTAGCCAATGATCGTCACCAGGAATATTGAGTCAGGAAACTCGAGTAACCCTTGGCTATAGTAACGATGACTTTCGTAGATTACACAACCTGTGACATATCGGTGCTGGCAGACTGGCCACAGTAACAAGAAACGTGAAACTGGCTGCGAAATTAGGACGAGGAGCTATGACGCACTCAAGGTAGCTAGTGCAGCGTCACCTGGAGGACTGCATCAGTAAAGGCTAGTAATCCCTGGCTGGCATTACGATTACTCACTTAAGATACACAACTAGTGTCATATCGGTTCTGGCAGACTGGCCACAGTAACAAAATATATGAATCTGGGTGAGCAACTGTGACGAGTAACTATGACTCTCGTAATAGGCCAATGACTCAATACCTGGAGTATTGACTCAGATAACTCGAGGAACGCCTTGCAATAGTAACAATGACTTTCTTACGGTTCACAACTGGTGACAAATCCGTTATGGCAGTCTGGCACCAGTAACAAAAATGAGACACAGCGTGAGCAACTGGGATGGGTAACTATGACTCTCTTAAGGTAGCCAATGATCGTCACCAGGAATATTGAATCAGGAATTTCGAGTAACCCTTGGTTATAGAACGATGACTTTCGTAGATTACACAACCTGTGACATATCGATGCTGGCAGACTGGCCACAGTTACAATGTATTTTAATTTGGGTGGTCAACCGACAGGAATATCTATTACCCTTCTGAGGTAACCGACGATTCGTCACCAGGTGGAGTACACTCTGAAAGGAGTGACTATGACTCTCATATGACACACAACTAGTGTCGTATCACTTCTGGCAGACGCCACAGTAACAAGAAACGTGAAACTGGCTGCGAAATTAGGACGAGGAGCTATGACGCACTCAAGGTAGCTGGTGCAGCATCACCTGGAGGACTGCATCAGTAAAGGCTAGTAATCCCTGGCAGGCATAACGGTGACTCACTTAAGATACACAACTAGTGACATATCGGTTCTGGCAGACTGGCCACAGTAACAAAATATATGAATCTGGGTGAGCAACTGTGACGAGTAACTATGACTCTCGTAATAGGCCAATGACTCAATACCTGGAGTATTGACTCAGATAACTCGAGGAACGCCTTGCAATAGTAACAATGACTTTCTTACGGTTCACAACTGGTGACAAATCCGTTCTGGCAGTCTGGCACCAGTAACAAAAATGAGACACTGAGTGAGCAACTGGGATGGGTAACTATGACTCTCTTAAGGTAGCCAATGATCGTCACCAGGAATATTGAGTCAGGAAACTCGAGTAACCCTTGGCTATAGTAACGATGACTTTCGTAGATTACACAACCTGTGACATATCGGTGCTGGCAGACTGGCCACAGTAACAAGAAACGTGAAACTGGCTGCGAAATTAGGACGAGGAGCTATGACGCACTCAAGGTAGCTAGTGCAGCGTCACCTGGAGGACTGCATCAGTAAAGGCTAGTAATCCCTGGCTGGCATTACGATTACTCACTTAAGATACACAACTAGTGTCATATCAGTTCTGGCAGACTGGCCACAGTAACAAAATATATGAATCTGGGTGAGCAACTGTGACGAGTAACTATGACTCTCGTAATAGGCCAATGACTCAATACCTGGAGTATTGACTCAGATAACTCGAGGAACGCCTTGCAATAGTAACAATGACTTTCTTACGGTTCACAACTGGTGACAAATCCGTTCTGGCAGTCTGGCACCAGTAACAAAAATGAGACACTGAGTGAGCAACTGGGATGGGTAACTATGACTCTCTTAAGGTAGCCAATGATCGTCACCAGGAATATTGAGTCAGGAAACTCGAGTAACCCTTGGCTATAGTAACGATGACTTTCGTAGATTACACAACCTGTGACATATCGGTGCTGGCAGACTGGCCACAGTAACAAGAAACGTGAAACTGGCTGCGAAATTAGGACGAGGAGCTATGATGCACTCAATGTAGCTAGTGCAGTGTCATCTGGAGGACTGCATCAGTAAAGGCTAGTAATCCCTGGCTGGCATTACGATTACTCACTTAAGATACACAACTAGTGTCGTATCGGTTCTGGCAGACTGGCCACAGTAACAAAATATATGAATCTGGGTGAGCAACTGTGACGAGTAACTATGACTCTCGTAATAGGCCAATGACTCAATACCTGGAGTATTGACTCAGATAACTCGAGGAACGCCTTGCAATAGTAACAATGACTTTCTTACGGTTCACAACTGGTGACAAATCCGTTCTGGCAGTCTGGCACCAGTAACAAAAATGAGACACAGCGTGAGCAACTGGGATGGGTAACTATGACTCTCTTAAGGTAGCCAATGATCGTCACCAGGAATATTGAGTCAGGAAACTCGAGTAACCCTTGGCTATAGTAACGATGACTTTCGTAGATTACACAACCTGTGACATATCGGTGCTGGCAGACTGGCCACAGTGACAAGAAACGTGAAACTGGCTGCGAAATTAGGACGAGGAGCTATGACGCACTCAAGGTAGCTAGTGCAGCGTCACCTGGAGGACTGCATCAGTAAAGGCTAGTAATGCCTGGCTGGCATTACGATGACTCACTTAAGATACACAACTAGTGTCATATCGGTTCTGGCAGACTGGCCACAGTAACAAAATATATGAATCTGGGTGAGCAACTGTGACGAGCAACTATGACTCTCGTAATAGGCCAATGACTCAATACCTGGAGTATTTACTCAGATAACTCGAGGAACGCCTTGCAATAGTAACAATGACTTTCTTACGGTTCACAACTGGTGACAAATCCGTTCTGGCAGTCTGGCACCAGTAACAAAAATGAGACACAGCGTGAGCAACTGGGATGGGTAACTATGACTCTCTTAAGGTAGCCAATGTCGTCACCAGGAATATTGAATCAGGAATTTCGAGTATCCCTTGGTTTCGTAGATTACCCTTGGTTTCGTAGATTACACAACCTGTGACATATCGATGCTGGCAGACTGGCCACAGTTACAATGTATTTTAATTTGGGTGGTCAACCGACAGGAATATCTATTACCCTTCTGAGGTAACCGACGATTCGTCACCAGGTGGAGTACACTCTGAAAGGAGTGACTATGACTCTCATATGACACACAGCTAGTGTCGTATCACTTCTGGCAGACGCCACAGTAACAAGAAACGTGAAACTGGCTGCGAAATTAGGACGAGGAGCTATGACGCACTCAAGGTAGCTGGTGCAGCATCACCTGGAGGACTGCATCAGTAAAGGCTAGTAATCCCTGGCAGGCATAACGGTGACTCACTTAAGATACACAACTAGTGACATATCGGTTCTGGCAGACTGGCCACAGTAACAAAATATATGAATCTGGGTGAGCAACTGTGACGAGTAACTATGACTCTCGTAATAGGCCAATGACTCAATACCTGGAGTATTGACTCAGATAACTCGAGGAACGCCTTGCAATAGTAACAATGACTTTCTTACGGTTCACAACTGGTGACAAATCCGTTCTGGCAGTCTGGCACCAGTAACAAAATTGAGACACTGCGTGAGCAACTGGGATGGGTAACTATGACTCTCTTAAGGTAGCCAATGATCGTCACCAGGAATATTGAGTCAGGAAACTCGAGTAACCCTTGGCTATAGTAACGACGACTTTCGTAGATTACACAACCTGTGACATATAGGTGCTGGCAGACTGGCCACAGTTACAATGTATTTTAATTTGGGTGGTCAACCGACAGGAATATCTATTACCCTTCTGAGGTAACCGACGATTCGTCACCAGGTGGAGTACACTCTGAAAGGAGTGACTATGACTCTCATATGACACACAGCTAGTGTCGTATCACTTCTGGCAGACGCCACAGTAACAAGAAACGTGAAACTGGCTGCGAAATTAGGACGAGGAGCTATGACGCACTCAAGGTAGCTGGTGCAGCATCACCTGGAGGACTGCATCAGTAAAGGCTAGTAATCCCTGGCAGGCATAACGGTGCCTCACTTAAGATACACAAATAGTGACATATCGGTTCTGGCAGACTGGCCACAGTAACAAAATATATGAATCTGGGTGAGCAACTGTGACGAGTAACTATGACTCTCGTAATAGGCCAATGACTCAATACCTGGAGTATTGACTCAGATAACTCGAGGAACGCCTTGCAATAGTAACAATGACTTTCTTACGGTTCACAACTGGTGACAAATCCGTTCTGGCAGTCTGGCACCAGTAACAAAATTGAGACACTGCGTGAGCAACTGGGATGGGTAACTATGACTCTCTTAAGGTAGCCAATGATCGTCACCAGGAATATTGAGTCAGGAAACTCGAGTAACCCTTGGCTATAGTAACGACGACTTTCGTAGATTACACAACCTGTGACATATAGGTGCTGGCAGACTGGCCACATTAACAAGAAACGTGAAACTGGCTGCGAAATTAGGACGAGGAGCTATGACGCACTCAAGGTAGCTAGTGCAGCGTCACCTGGAGGACTGCATCAGTAAAGGCTAGTAATCCCTGGCTGGCATTACGATTACTCACTTAAGATACACAACTAGTGTCATATCGGTTCTGGCAGACTGGCCACAGTAACAAAATATATGAATCTGGGTGAGCAACTGTGACGAGTAACTATGACTCTCGTAATAGGCCAATGACTCAATACCTGGAGTATTGACTCAGATAACTCGAGGAACGCCTTGCAATAGTAACAATGACTTTCTTACGGTTCACAACTGGTGACAAATCCGTTCTGGCAGTCTGGCACCAGTAACAAAAATGAGACACAGCGTGAGCAACTGGGATGGGTAACTATGACTCTCTTAAGGTAGCCAATGATCGTCACCAGGAATATTGAATCAGGAATTTCGAGTAACCCTTGGTTATAGAACGATGACTTTCGTAGATTACACAACCTGTGACATATCGATGCTGGCAGACTGGCCACAGTTACAATGTATTTTAATTTGGGTGGTCAACCGACAGGAATATCTATTACCCTTCTGAGGTAACCGACGATTCGTCACCAGGTGGAGTACACTCTGAAAGGAGTGACTATGACTCTCATATGACACGCAACTAGTGTCGTATCGCTTCTGGCAGACGCCACGTAACAAGAAACGTGAAACTGGCTGCGAAATTAGGACGAGGAGCTATGACGCACTCAAGGTAGCAAGTGCAGCGACACCTGGAGGACTGCATCAGTAAAGGCTAGTAATCCCTGGCAGGCATAACGGTGACTCACTTAAGATACACAACTAGTGACATATCGGTTCTGGCAGACTGGCCACAGTAACAAAATATATGAATCTGGGTGAGCAACTGTGACGAGTAACTATGACTCTCGTAATAGGCCAATGACTCAATACCTGGAGTATTGACTCAGATAACTCGAGGAACGCCTTGCAATAGTAACAATGACTTTCTTACGGTTCACAACTGGTGACAAATCCGTTCTGGCAGTCTGGCACCAGTAACAAAAATGAGACACTGAGTGAGCAACTGGGATGGGTAACTATGACTCTCTTAAGGTAGCCAATGATCGTCACCAGGAATATTGAGTCAGGAAACTCGAGTAACCCTTGGCTATAGTAACGATGACTTTCGTAGATTACACAACCTGTGACATATCGGTGCTGGCAGACTGGCCACAGTAACAAGAAACGTGAAACTGGCTGCGAAATTAGGACGAGGAGCTATGACGCACTCAAGGTAGCTAGTGCAGCGTCACCTGGAGGACTGCATCAGTAAAGGCTAGTAATCCCTGGCTGGCATTACGATTACTCACTTAAGATACACAACTAGTGTCATATCGGTTCTGGCAGACTGGCCACAGTAACAAAATATATGAATCTGGGTGAGCAACTGTGACGAGTAACTATGACTCTCGTAATAGGCCAATGACTCAATACCTGGAGTATTGACTCAGATAACTCGAGGAACGCCTTGCAATAGTAACAATGACTTTCTTACGGTTGACAACTGGTGACAAATCCGTTCTGGCAGTCTGGCACCAGTAACAAAAATGAGACACTGAGTGAGCAACTGGGATGGGTAACTATGACTCTCTTAAGGTAGCCAATGATCGTCACCAGGAATATTGAGTCAGGAAACTCGAGTAACCCTTGGCTATAGTAACGATGACTTTCGTAGATTACACAACCTGTGACATATCGGTGCTGGCAGACTGGCCACAGTAACAAGAAACGTGAAACTGGCTGCGAAATTAGGACGAGGAGCTATGACGCACTCAAGGTAGCTAGTGCAGCGTCACCTGGAGGACTGCATCAGTAAAGGCTAGTAATCCCTGGCTGGCATTACGATTACTCACTTAAGATACACAACTAGTGTCATATCGGTTCTGGCAGACTGGCCACAGTAACAAAATATATGAATCTGGGTGAGCAACTGTGACGAGTAACTATGACTCTCGTAATAGGCCAATGACTCAATACCTGGAGTATTGACTCAGATAACTCGAGGAACGCCTTGCAATAGTAACAATGACTTTCTTACGGTTCACAACTGGTGACAAATCCGTTATGGCAGTCTGGCACCAGTAACAAAAATGAGACACAGCGTGAGCAACTGGGATGGGTAACTATGACTCTCTTAAGGTAGCCAATGATCGTCACCAGGAATATTGAATCAGGAATTTCGAGTAACCCTTGGTTATAGAACGATGACTTTCGTAGATTACACAACCTGTGACATATCGATGCTGGCAGACTGGCCACAGTTACAATGTATTTTAATTTGGGTGGTCAACCGACAGGAATATCTATTACCCTTCTGAGGTAACCGACGATTCGTCACCAGGTGGAGTACACTCTGAAAGGAGTGACTATGACTCTCATATGACACACAACTAGTGTCGTATCACTTCTGGCAGACGCCACAGTAACAAGAATCGTGAAACTGGCTGCGAAATTAGGACGAGGAGCTATGACGCACTCAAGGTAGCTGGTGCAGCATCACCTGGAGGACTGCATCAGTAAAGGCTAGTAATCCCTGGCAGGCATAACGGTGACTCACTTAAGATACACAACTAGTGACATATCGGTTCTGGCAGACTGGCCACAGTAACAAAATATATGAATCTGGGTGAGCAACTGTGACGAGTAACTATGACTCTCGTAATAGGCCAATGACTCAATACCTGGAGTATTGACTCAGATAACTCGAGGAACGCCTTGCAATAGTAACAATGACTTTCTTACGGTTCACAACTGGTGACAAATCCGTTCTGGCAGTCTGGCACCAGTAACAAAAATGAGACACTGAGTGAGCAACTGGGATGGGTAACTATGACTCTCTTAAGGTAGCCAATGATCGTCACCAGGAATATTGAGTCAGGAAACTCGAGTAACCCTTGGCTATAGTAACGATGACTTTCGTAGATTACACAACCTGTGACATATCGGTGCTGGCAGACTGGCCACAGTAACAAGAAACGTGAAACTGGCTGCGAAATTAGGACGAGGAGCTATGACGCACTCAAGGTAGCTAGTGCAGCGTCACCTGGAGGACTGCATCAGTAAAGGCTAGTAATCCCTGGCTGGCATTACGATTACTCACTTAAGATACACAACTAGTGTCATATCAGTTCTGGCAGACTGGCCACAGTAACAAAATATATGAATCTGGGTGAGCAACTGTGACGAGTAACTATGACTCTCGTAATAGGCCAATGACTCAATACCTGGAGTATTGACTCAGATAACTCGAGGAACGCCTTGCAATAGTAACAATGACTTTCTTACGGTTCACAACTGGTGACAAATCCGTTCTGGCAGTCTGGCACCAGTAACAAAAATGAGACACTGAGTGAGCAACTGGGATGGGTAACTATGACTCTCTTAAGGTAGCCAATGATCGTCACCAGGAATATTGAGTCAGGAAACTCGAGTAACCCTTGGCTATAGTAACGATGACTTTCGTAGATTACACAACCTGTGACATATCGGTGCTGGCAGACTGGCCACAGTAACAAGAAACGTGAAACTGGCTGCGAAATTAGGACGAGGAGCTATGATGCACTCAATGTAGCTAGTGCAGTGTCATCTGGAGGACTGCATCAGTAAAGGCTAGTAATCCCTGGCTGGCATTACGATTACTCACTTAAGATACACAACTAGTGTCGTATCGGTTCTGGCAGACTGGCCACAGTAACAAAATATATGAATCTGGGTGAGCAACTGTGACGAGTAACTATGACTCTCGTAATAGGCCAATGACTCAATACCTGGAGTATTGACTCAGATAACTCGAGGAACGCCTTGCAATAGTAACAATGACTTTCTTACGGTTCACAACTGGTGACAAATCCGTTCTGGCAGTCTGGCACCAGTAACAAAAATGAGACACAGCGTGAGCAACTGGGATGGGTAACTATGACTCTCTTAAGGTAGCCAATGATCGTAACCAGGAATATTGAGTCAGGAAACTCGAGTAACCCTTGGCTATAGTAACGATGACTTTCGTAGATTACACAACCTGTGACATATCGGTGCTGGCAGACTGGCCACAGTGACAAGAAACGTGAAACTGGCTGCGAAATTAGGACGAGGAGCTATGACGCACTCAAGGTAGCTAGTGCAGCGTCACCTGGAGGACTGCATCAGTAAAGGCTAGTAATGCCTGGCTGGCATTACGATGACTCACTTAAGATACACAACTAGTGTCATATCGGTTCTGGCAGACTGGCCACAGTAACAAAATATATGAATCTGGGTGAGCAACTGTGACGAGCAACTATGACTCTCGTAATAGGCCAATGACTCAATACCTGGAGTATTTACTCAGATAACTCGAGGAACGCCTTGCAATAGTAACAATGACTTTCTTACGGTTCACAACTGGTGACAAATCCGTTCTGGCAGTCTGGCACCAGTAACAAAAATGAGACACAGCGTGAGCAACTGGGATGGGTAACTATGACTCTCTTAAGGTAGCCAATGTCGTCACCAGGAATATTGAATCAGGAATTTCGAGTAACCCTTGGTTTCGTAGATTACCCTTGGTTTCGTAGATTACACAACCTGTGACATATCGATGCTGGCAGACTGGCCACAGTTACAATGTATTTTAATTTGGGTGGTCAACCGACAGGAATATCTATTACCCTTCTGAGGTAACCGACGATTCGTCACCAGGTGGAGTACACTCTGAAAGGAGTGACTATGACTCTCATATGACACACAGCTAGTGTCGTATCACTTCTGGCAGACGCCACAGTAACAAGAAACGTGAAACTGGCTGCGAAATTAGGACGAGGAGCTATGACGCACTCAAGGTAGCTGGTGCAGCATCACCTGGAGGACTGCATCAGTAAAGGCTAGTAATCCCTGGCAGGCATAACGGTGACTCACTTAAGATACACAACTAGTGACATATCGGTTCTGGCAGACTGGCCACAGTAACAAAATATATGAATCTGGGTGAGCAACTGTGACGAGTAACTATGACTCTCGTAATAGGCCAATGACTCAATACCTGGAGTATTGACTCAGATAACTCGAGGAACGCCTTGCAATAGTAACAATGACTTTCTTACGGTTCACAACTGGTGACAAATCCGTTCTGGCAGTCTGGCACCAGTAACAAAATTGAGACACTGCGTGAGCAACTGGGATGGGTAACTATGACTCTCTTAAGGTAGCCAATGATCGTCACCAGGAATATTGAATCAGGAAACTCGAGTAACCCTTGGCTATAGTAACGACGACTTTCGTAGATTACACAACCTGTGACATATCGGTGCTGGCAGACTGGCCACAGTAACAAGAAACGTGAAACTGGCTGCGAAATTAGGACAAGGAGCTATGACGCACTCAAGGTAGCTAGTGCAGCGTCACCTGGAGGACTGCATCAGTAAAGGCTAGTAATCCCTGGCTGGCATTACGATTACTCACTTAAGATACACAACTAGTGTCATATCGGTTCTGGCAGACTGGCCACAGTAACAAAATATATGAATCTGGGTGAGCAACTGTGACGAGTAACTATGACTCTCGTAATAGGCCAATGACTCAATACCTGGAGTATTGACTCAGATAACTCGAGGAACGCCTTGCAATAGTAACAATGACTTTCTTACGGTTCACAACTGGTGACAAATCCGTTCTGGCAGTCTGGCACCAGTAACAAAAATGAGACACAGCGTGAGCAACTGGAATGGGTAACTATGACTCTCTTAAGGTAGCCAATGATCGTCACCAGGAATATTGAATCAGGAATTTCGAGTAACCCTTGGTTATAGAACGATGACTTTCGTAGATTACACAACCTGTGACATATCGATGCTGGCAGACTGGCCACAGTTACAATGTATTTTAATTTGGGTGGTCAACCGACAGGAATATCTATTACCCTTCTGAGGTAACCGACGATTCGTCACCAGGTGGAGTGCACTCTGAAAGGAGTGACTATGACCCTCATATGACACACAACTAGTGTCGTATCACTTCTGGCAGACGCCACAGTAACAAGAAACGTGAAACTGGCTGCGAAATTAGGACGAGGAGCTATGACGCACTCAAGGTAGCTGGTGCAGCATCACCTGGAGGACTGCATCAGTAAAGGCTAGTAATCCCTGGCAGGCATAACGGTGACTCACTTAAGATACACAACTAGTGACATATCGGTTCTGGCAGACTGGCCACAAGAACAAAATATATGAATCTGGGTGAGCAACTGTGACGAGTAACTATGACTCTCGTAATAGGCCAATGACTCAATACCTGGAGTATTGACTCAGATAACTCGAGGAACGCCTTGCAATAGTAACAATGACTTTCTTACGGTTCACAACTGGTGACAAATCCGTTCTGGCAGTCTGGCACCAGTAACAAAAATGAGACACAGCGTGAGCAACTGGGATGGGTAACTATGACTCTCTTAAGGTAGCCAATGATCGTCACCAGGAATATTGAATCAGGAATTTCGAGTAACCCTTGGTTATAGAACGATGACTTTCGTAGATTACACAACCTGTGACATATCGATGCTGGCAGACTGGCCACAGTTACAATGTATTTTAATTTGGGTGGTCAACCGACAGGAATATCTATTACCCTTCTGAGGTAACCGACGATTCGTCACCAGGTGGAGTACACTCTGAAAGGAGTGACTATGACTCTCATATGACACACAACTAGTGTCGTATCACTTCTGGCAGACGCCACAGTAACAAGAATCGTGAAACTGGCTGCGAAATTAGGACGAGGAGCTATGACGCACTCAAGGTAGCTGGTGCAGCATCACCTGGAGGACTGCATCAGTAAAGGCTAGTAATCCCTGGCAGGCATAACGGTGACTCACTTAAGATACACAACTAGTGACATATCGGTTCTGGCAGACTGGCCACAGTAACAAAATATATGAATCTGGGTGAGCAACTGTGACGAGTAACTATGACTCTCGTAATAGGCCAATGACTCAATACCTGGAGTATTGACTCAGATAACTCGAGGAACGCCTTGCAATAGTAACAATGACTTTCTTACGGTTCACAACTGGTGACAAATCCGTTCTGGCAGTCTGGCACCAGTAACAAAAATGAGACACTGAGTGAGCAACTGGGATGGGTAACTATGACTCTCTTAAGGTAGCCAATGATCGTCACCAGGAATATTGAGTCAGGAAACTCGAGTAACCCTTGGCTATAGTAACGATGACTTTCGTAGATTACACAACCTGTGACATATCGGTGCTGGCAGACTGGCCACAGTAACAAGAAACGTGAAACTGGCTGCGAAATTAGGACGAGGAGCTATGACGCACTCAAGGTAGCTAGTGCAGCGTCACCTGGAGGACTGCATCAGTAAAGGCTAGTAATCCCTGGCTGGCATTACGATTACTCACTTAAGATACACAACTAGTGTCATATCAGTTCTGGCAGACTGGCCACAGTAACAAAATATATGAATCTGGGTGAGCAACTGTGACGAGTAACTATGACTCTCGTAATAGGCCAATGACTCAATACCTGGAGTATTGACTCAGATAACTCGAGGAACGCCTTGCAATAGTAACAATGACTTTCTTACGGTTCACAACTGGTGACAAATCCGTTCTGGCAGTCTGGCACCAGTAACAAAAATGAGACACTGAGTGAGCAACTGGGATGGGTAACTATGACTCTCTTAAGGTAGCCAATGATCGTCACCAGGAATATTGAGTCAGGAAACTCGAGTAACCCTTGGCTATAGTAACGATGACTTTCGTAGATTACACAACCTGTGACATATCGGTGCTGGCAGACTGGCCACAGTAACAAGAAACGTGAAACTGGCTGCGAAATTAGGACGAGGAGCTATGATGCACTCAATGTAGCTAGTGCAGTGTCATCTGGAGGACTGCATCAGTAAAGGCTAGTAATCCCTGGCTGGCATTACGATTACTCACTTAAGATACACAACTAGTGTCGTATCGGTTCTGGCAGACTGGCCACAGTAACAAAATATATGAATCTGGGTGAGCAACTGTGACGAGTAACTATGACTCTCGTAATAGGCCAATGACTCAATACCTGGAGTATTGACTCAGATAACTCGAGGAACGCCTTGCAATAGTAACAATGACTTTCTTACGGTTCACAACTGGTGACAAATCCGTTCTGGCAGTCTGGCACCAGTAACAAAAATGAGACACAGCGTGAGCAACTGGGATGGGTAACTATGACTCTCTTAAGGTAGCCAATGATCGTCACCAGGAATATTGAGTCAGGAAACTCGAGTAACCCTTGGCTATAGTAACGATGACTTTCGTAGATTACACAACCTGTGACATATCGGTGCTGGCAGACTGGCCACAGTGACAAGAAACGTGAAACTGGCTGCGAAATTAGGACGAGGAGCTATGACGCACTCAAGGTAGCTAGTGCAGCGTCACCTGGAGGACTGCATCAGTAAAGGCTAGTAATGCCTGGCTGGCATTACGATGACTCACTTAAGATACACAACTAGTGTCATATCGGTTCTGGCAGACTGGCCACAGTAACAAAATATATGAATCTGGGTGAGCAACTGTGACGAGCAACTATGACTCTCGTAATAGGCCAATGACTCAATACCTGGAGTATTTACTCAGATAACTCGAGGAACGCCTTGCAATAGTAACAATGACTTTCTTACGGTTCACAACTGGTGACAAATCCGTTCTGGCAGTCTGGCACCAGTAACAAAAATGAGACACAGCGTGAGCAACTGGGATGGGTAACTATGACTCTCTTAAGGTAGCCAATGTCGTCACCAGGAATATTGAATCAGGAATTTCGAGTAACCCTTGGTTTCGTAGATTACCCTTGGTTTCGTAGATTACACAACCTGTGACATATCGATGCTGGCAGACTGGCCACAGTTACAATGTATTTTAATTTGGGTGGTCAACCGACAGGAATATCTATTACCCTTCTGAGGTAACCGACGATTCGTCACCAGGTGGAGTACACTCTGAAAGGAGTGACTATGACTCTCATATGACACACAGCTAGTGTCGTATCACTTCTGGCAGACGCCACAGTAACAAGAAACGTGAAACTGGCTGCGAAATTAGGACGAGGAGCTATGACGCACTCAAGGTAGCTGGTGCAGCATCACCTGGAGGACTGCATCAGTAAAGGCTAGTAATCCCTGGCAGGCATAACGGTGACTCACTTAAGATACACAACTAGTGACATATCGGTTCTGGCAGACTGGCCACAGTAACAAAATATATGAATCTGGGTGAGCAACTGTGACGAGTAACTATGACTCTCGTAATAGGCCAATGACTCAATACCTGGAGTATTGACTCAGATAACTCGAGGAACGCCTTGCAATAGTAACAATGACTTTCTTACGGTTCACAACTGGTGACAAATCCGTTCTGGCAGTCTGGCACCAGTAACAAAATTGAGACACTGCGTGAGCAACTGGGATGGGTAACTATGACTCTCTTAAGGTAGCCAATGATCGTCACCAGGAATATTGAATCAGGAAACTCGAGTAACCCTTGGCTATAGCAACGACGACTTTCGTAGATTACACAACCTGTGACATATCGGTGCTGGCAGACTGGCCACAGTAACAAGAAACGTGAAACTGGCTGCGAAATTAGGACAAGGAGCTATGACGCACTCAAGGTAGCTAGTGCAGCGTCACCTGGAGGACTGCATCAGTAAAGGCTAGTAATCCCTGGCTGGCATTACGATTACTCACTTAAGATACACAACTAGTGTCATATCGGTTCTGGCAGACTGGCCACAGTAACAAAATATATGAATCTGGGTGAGCAACTGTGACGAGTAACTATGACTCTCGTAATAGGCCAATGACTCAATACCTGGAGTATTGACTCAGATAACTCGAGGAACGCCTTGCAATAGTAACAATGACTTTCTTACGGTTCACAACTGGTGACAAATCCGTTCTGGCAGTCTGGCACCAGTAACAAAAATGAGACACAGCGTGAGCAACTGGAATGGGTAACTATGACTCTCTTAAGGTAGCCAATGATCGTCACCAGGAATATTGAATCAGGATTTTCGAGTAACCCTTGGTTATAGAACGATGACTTTCGTAGATTACACAACCTGTGACATATCGATGCTGGCAGACTGGCCACAGTTACAATGTATTTTAATTTGGGTGGTCAACCGACAGGAATATCTATTACCCTTCTGAGGTAACCGACGATTCGTCACCAGGTGGAGTGCACTCTGAAAGGAGTGACTATGACCCTCATATGACACACAACTAGTGTCGTATCACTTCTGGCAGACGCCACAGTAACAAGAAACGTGAAACTGGCTGCGAAATTAGGACGAGGAGCTATGACGCACTCAAGGTAGCTGGTGCAGCATCACCTGGAGGACTGCATCAGTAAAGGCTAGTAATCCCTGGCAGGCATAACGGTGACTCACTTAAGATACACAACTAGTGACATATCGGTTCTGGCAGACTGGCCACAAGAACAAAATATATGAATCTGGGTGAGCAACTGTGACGAGTAACTATGACTCTCGTAATAGGCCAATGACTCAATACCTGGAGTATTGACTCAGATAACTCGAGGAACGCCTTGCAATAGTAACAATGACTTTCTTACGGTTCACAACTGGTGACAAATCCGTTCTGGCAGTCTGGCACCAGTAACAAAAATGAGACACTGAGTGAGCAACTGGGATGGGTAACTATGACTCTCTTAAGGTAGCCAATGATCGTCACCAGGAATATTGAGTCAGGAAACTCGAGTAACCCTTGGCTATAGTAACGATGACTTTCGTAGATTACACAACCTGTGACATATCGGTGCTGGCAGACTGGCCACAGTAACAAGAAACGTGAAACTGGCTGCGAAATTAGGACGAGGAGCTATGACGCACTCAAGGTAGCTAGTGCAGCGTCACCTGGAGGACTGCATCAGTAAAGGCTAGTAATCCCTGGCTGGCATTACGATTACTCACTTAAGATACACAACTAGTGTCATATCAGTTCTGGCAGACTGGCCACAGTAACAAAATATATGAATCTGGGTGAGCAACTGTGACGAGTAACTATGACTCTCGTAATAGGCCAATGACTCAATACCTGGAGTATTGACTCAGATAACTCGAGGAACGCCTTGCAATAGTAACAATGACTTTCTTACGGTTCACAACTGGTGACAAATCCGTTCTGGCAGTCTGGCACCAGTAACAAAAATGAGACACTGAGTGAGCAACTGGGATGGGTAACTATGACTCTCTTAAGGTAGCCAATGATCGTCACCAGGAATATTGAGTCAGGAAACTCGAGTAACCCTTGGCTATAGTAACGATGACTTTCGTAGATTACACAACCTGTGACATATCGGTGCTGGCAGACTGGCCACAGTAACAAGAAACGTGAAACTGGCTGCGAAATTAGGACGAGGAGCTATGATGCACTCAATGTAGCTAGTGCAGTGTCATCTGGAGGACTGCATCAGTAAAGGCTAGTAATCCCTGGCTGGCATTACGATTACTCACTTAAGATACACAACTAGTGTCGTATCGGTTCTGGCAGACTGGCCACAGTAACAAAATATATGAATCTGGGTGAGCAACTGTGACGAGTAACTATGACTCTCGTAATAGGCCAATGACTCAATACCTGGAGTATTGACTCAGATAACTCGAGGAACGCCTTGCAATAGTAACAATGACTTTCTTACGGTTCACAACTGGTGACAAATCCGTTCTGGCAGTCTGGCACCAGTAACAAAAATGAGACACAGCGTGAGCAACTGGGATGGGTAACTATGACTCTCTTAAGGTAGCCAATGATCGTCACCAGGAATATTGAATCAGGAATTTCGAGTAACCCTTGGTTATAGAACGATGACTTTCGTAGATTACACAACCTGTGACATATCGATGCTGGCAGACTGGCCACAGTTACAATGTATTTTAATTTGGGTGGTCAACCGACAGGAATATCTATTACCCTTCTGAGGTAACCGACGATTCGTCACCAGGTGGAGTACACTCTGAAAGGAGTGACTATGACTCTCATATGACACACAACTAGTGTCGTATCGCTTCTGGCAGACGCCACAGTAACAAGAATCGGGAAACTGGCTGCGAAATTAGGACGAGGAGCTATGACGCACTCAAGGTAGCTAGTGCAGCGTCACCTGGAGGACTGCATCAGTAAAGGCTAGTAATCCCTGGCAGGCATAACGGTGACTCACTTAAGATACACAACTAGTGACATATCGGTTCTGGCAGACTGGTCACAGTAACAAAATATATGAATCTGGGTGAGCAACTGTGACGAGTAACTATGACTCTCGTAATAGGCCAATGACTCAATACCTGGAGTATTGACTCAGATAACTCGAGGAACGCCTTGCAATAGTAACAATGACTTTCTTACGGTTCACAACTGGTGACAAATCCGTTCTGGCAGTCTGGCACCAGTAACAAAAATGAGACACTGAGTGAGCAACTGGGATGGGTAACTATGACTCTCTTAAGGTAGCCAATGATCGTCACCAGGAATATTGAGTCAGGAAACTCGAGTAACCCTTGGCTATAGTAACGATGACTTTCGTAGATTACACAACCTGTGACATATCGGTGCTGGCAGACTGGCCACAGTAACAAGAAACGTGAAACTGGCTGCGAAATTAGGACGAGGAGCTATGACGCACTCAAGGTAGCTAGTGCAGCGTCACCTGGAGGACTGCATCAGTAAAGGCTAGTAATCACTGGCTGGCATTACGATTACTCACTTAAGATACACAACTAGTGTCATATCGGTTCTGGCAGACTGGCCACAGTAACAAAATATATGAATCTGGGTGAGCAACTGTGACGAGTAACTATAACTCTCGTAATAGGCCAATGACTCAATACCTGGAGTATTGACTCAGATAACTCGAGGAACGCCTTGCAATAGTAACAATGACTTTCTTACGGTTCACAACTGGTGACAAATCCGTTCTGGCAGTCTGGCACCAGTAACAAAAATGAGACACTGAGTGAGCAACTGGGATGGGTAACTATGACTCTCTTAAGGTAGCCAATGATCGTCACCAGGAATATTGAGTCAGGAAACTCGAGTAACCCTTGGCTATAGTAACGATGACTTTCGTAGATTACACAACCTGTGACATATCGGTGCTGGCAGACTGGCCACAGTAACAAGAAACGTGAAACTGGCTGCGAAATTAGGACGAGGAGCTATGATGCACTCAATGTAGCTAGTGCAGTGTCATCTGGAGGACTGCATCAGTAAAGGCTAGTAATCCCTGGCTGGCATTACGATTACTCACTTAAGATACACAACTAGTGTCGTATCGGTTCTGGCAGACTGGCCACAGTAACAAAATATATGAATCTGGGTGAGCAACTGTGACGAGTAACTATGACTCTCGTAATAGGCCAATGACTCAATACCTGGAGTATTGACTCAGATAACTCGAGGAACGCCTTGCAATAGTAACAATGACTTTCTTACGGTTCACAACTGGTGACAAATCCGTTCTGGCAGTCTGGCACCAGTAACAAAAATGAGACACTGAGTGAGCAACTGGGATGGGTAACTATGACTCTCTTAAGGTAGCCAATGATCGTCACCAGGAATATTGAGTCAGGAAACTCGAGTAACCCTTGGCTATAGTAACGATGACTTTCGTAGATTACACAACCTGTGACATATCGGTGCTGGCAGACTGGCCACAGTAACAAGAAACGTGAAACTGGCTGCGAAATTAGGACGAGGAGCTATGACGCACTCAAGGTAGCTAGTGCAGCGTCACCTGGAGGACTGCATCAGTAAAGGCTAGTAATCCCTGGCTGGCATTACGATGACTCACTTAAGATACACAACTAGTGTCATATCGGTTCTGGCAGACTGGCCACAGTAACAAAATATATGAATCTGGGTGAGCAACTGTGACGAGTAACTATGACGCTCGTAATAGGCCAATGACTCAATACCTGGAGTATTGACTCAGATAACTCGAGGAACGCCTTGCAATAGTAACAATGACTTTCTTACGGTTCACAACTGGTGACAAATCCGTTCTGGCAGTCTGGCACCAGTAACAAAAATGAGACACTGAGTGAGCAACTGGGATGGGTAACTATGACTCTCTTAAGGTAGCCAATGATCGTCACCAGGAATATTGAGTCAGGAAACTCGAGTAACCCTTGGCTATAGTAACGATGACTTTCGTAGATTACACAACCTGTGACATATCGGTGCTGGCAGACTGGCCACAGTAACAAGAAACGTGAAACTGGCTGCGAAATTAGGACGAGGAGCTATGATGCACTCAATGTAGCTAGTGCAGTGTCATCTGGAGGACTGCATCAGTAAAGGCTAGTAATCCCTGGCTGGCATTACGATTACTCACTTAAGATACACAACTAGTGTCGTATCGGTTCTGGCAGACTGGCCACAGTAACAAAATATATGAATCTGGGTGAGCAACTGTGACGAGTAACTATGACTCTCGTAATAGGCCAATGACTCAATACCTGGAGTATTGACTCAGATAACTCGAGGAACGCCTTGCAATAGTAACAATGACTTTCTTACGGTTCACAACTGGTGACAAATCCGTTCTGGCAGTCTGGCACCAGTAACAAAAATGAGACACAGCGTGAGCAACTGGGATGGGTAACTATGACTCTCTTAAGGTAGCCAATGATCGTCACCAGGAATATTGAATCAGGAATTTCGAGTAACCCTTGGTTATAGAACGATGACTTTCGTAGATTACACAACCTGTGACATATCGATGCTGGCAGACTGGCCACAGTTACAATGTATTTTAATTTGGGTGGTCAACCGACAGGAATATCTATTACCCTTCTGAGGTAACCGACGATTCGTCACCAGGTGGAGTACACTCTGAAAGGAGTGACTATGACTCTCATATGACACACAACTAGTGTCGTATCGCTTCTGGCAGACGCCACAGTAACAAGAATCGGGAAACTGGCTGCGAAATTAGGACGAGGGGCTATGACGCACTCAAGGTAGCTAGTGCAGCGTCACCTGGAGGACTGCATCAGTAAAGGCTAGTAATCCCTGGCAGGCATAACGGTGACTCACTTAAGATACACAACTAGTGACATATCGGTTCTGGCAGACTGGTCACAGTAACAAAATATATGAATCTGGGTGAGCAACTGTGACGAGTAACTATGACTCTCGTAATAGGCCAATGACTCAATACCTGGAGTATTGACTCAGATAACTCGAGGAACGCCTTGCAATAGTAACAATGACTTTCTTACGGTTCACAACTGGTGACAAATCCGTTCTGGCAGTCTGGCACCAGTAACAAAAATGAGACACTGAGTGAGCAACTGGGATGGGTAACTATGACTCTCTTAAGGTAGCCAATGATCGTCACCAGGAATATTGAGTCAGGAAACTCGAGTAACCCTTGGCTATAGTAACGATGACTTTCGTAGATTACACAACCTGTGACATATCGGTGCTGGCAGACTGGCCACAGTAACAAGAAACGTGAAACTGGCTGCGAAATTAGGACGAGGAGCTATGACGCACTCAAGGTAGCTAGTGCAGCGTCACCTGGAGGACTGCATCAGTAAAGGCTAGTAATCACTGGCTGGCATTACGATTACTCACTTAAGATACACAACTAGTGTCATATCGGTTCTGGCAGACTGGCCACAGTAACAAAATATATGAATCTGGGTGAGCAACTGTGACGAGTAACTATAACTCTCGTAATAGGCCATTGACTCAATACCTGGAGTATTGACTCAGATAACTCGAGGAACGCCTTGCAATAGTAACAATGACTTTCTTACGGTTCACAACTGGTGACAAATCCGTTCTGGCAGTCTGGCACCAGTAACAAAAATGAGACACTGAGTGAGCAACTGGGATGGGTAACTATGACTCTCTTAAGGTAGCCAATGATCGTCACCAGGAATATTGAGTCAGGAAACTCGAGTAACCCTTGGCTATAGTAACGATGACTTTCGTAGATTACACAACCTGTGACATATCGGTGCTGGCAGACTGGCCACAGTAACAAGAAACGTGAAACTGGCTGCGAAATTAGGACGAGGAGCTATGACGCACTCAAGGTAGCTAGTGCAGCGTCACCTGGAGGACTGCATCAGTAAAGGCTAGTAATCCCTGGCTGGCATTACGATGACTCACTTAAGATACACAACTAGTGTCATATCGGTTCTGGCAGACTGGCCACAGTAACAAAATATATGAATCTGGGTGAGCAACTGTGACGAGTAACTATGACTCTCGTAATAGGCCAATGACTCAATACCTGGAGTATTGACTCAGATAACTCGAGGAACGCCTTGCAATAGTAACAATGACTTTCTTACGGTTCACAACTGGTGACAAATCCGTTCTGGCAGTCTGGCACCAGTAACAAAAATGAGACACAGCGTGAGCAACTGGGATGGGTAACTATGACTCTCTTAAGGTAGCCAATGATCGTCACCAGGAATATTGAGTCAGGAAACTCGAGTAACCCTTGGCTATAGTAACGATGACTTTCGTAGATTACACAACCTGTGACATATCGGTGCTGGCAGACTGGCCACAGTAACAAGAAACGTGAAACTGGCTGCGAAATTAGGACGAGGAGCTATGACGCACTCAAGGTAGCTAGTGCAGCGTCACCTGTAGGACTGCATCAGTAAAGGCTAGTAATCCCTGGCTGGCATTACGATTACTCACTTAAGATACACAACTAGTGTCATATCGGTTCTGGCAGACTGGCCACAGTAACAAAATATATGAATCTGGGTGAGCAACTGTGACGAGTAACTATGACTCTCGTAATAGGCCAATGACTCAATACCTGGAGTATTGACTCAGATAACTCGAGGAACGCCTTGCAATAGTAACAATGACTTTCTTACGGTTCACAACTGGTGACAAATCCGTTCTGGCAGTCTTGCACCAGTAACAAAAATGAGACACAGCGTGAGCAACTGGGATGGGTAACTATGACTCTCTTAAGGTAGCCAATGATCGTCACCAGGAATATTGAATCAGGAATTTCGAGTACCCCTTGGTTATAGAACGATGACTTTCGTAGATTACACAACCTGTGACATATCGGTGATGGCAGACTGGCCACAGTTACAATGTATTTTAATTTGGGTGGTCAACCGACAGGAATATCTATTACCCTTCTGAGGCAACCGACGATTCGTCACCAGGTGGAGTACACTCTGAAAGGAGTGACTATGACTCTCATATGACACACAACTAGTGTCGTATCGCTTCTGGCAGACGCCACAGTAACAAGAATCGGGAAACTGGCTGCGAAATTAGGACGAGGAGCTATGACGCACTCAAGGTAGCTAGTGCAGCGTCACCTGGAGGACTGCATCAGTAAAGGCTAGTAATCCCTGGCAGGCATAACGGTGACTCACTTAAGATACACAACTAGTGACATATCGGTTCTGGCAGACTGGCCACAGTAACAAAATATATGAATCCGGGTGAGCAACTGTGACGAGTAACTATGACTCTCGTAATAGGCCAATGACTCAATACCTGGAGTATTGACTCAGATAACTCGAGGAACGCCTTGCAATAGTAACAATGACTTTCTTACGGTTCACAACTGGTGACAAATCCGTTCTGGCAGTCTGGCACCAGTAACAAAAATGAGACACAGCGTGAGCAACTGGGATGGGTAACTATGACTCTCTTAAGGTAGCCAATGATCGTCACCAGGAATATTGAGTCAGGAAACTCGAGTAACCCTTGGCTATAGTAACGATGACTTTCGTAGATTACACAACCTGTGACATATCGGTGCTGGCAGACTGGCCACAGTAACAAGAAACGTGAAACTGGCTGCGAAATTAGGACGAGGAGCTATGACGCACTCAAGGTAGCTAGTGCAGCGTCACCTGTAGGACTGCATCAGTAAAGGCTAGTAATCCCTGGCTGGCATTACGATTACTCACTTAAGATACACAACTAGTGTCATATCGGTTCTGGCAGACTGGCCACAGTAACAAAATATATGAATCTGGGTGAGCAACTGTGACGAGTAACTATGACTCTCGTAATAGGCCAATGACTCAATACCTGGAGTATTGACTCAGATAACTCGAGGAACGCCTTGCAATAGTAACAATGACTTTCTTACGGTTCACAACTGGTGACAAATCCGTTCTGGCAGTCTGGCACCAGTAACAAAAATGAGACACAGCGTGAGCAACTGGGATGGGTAACTATGATTCTCTTAAGGTAGCCAATGATCGTCACCAGGAATATTGAATCAGGAATTTCGAGTAACCCTTGGTTATAGAACGATGACTTTCGTAGATTACACAACCTGTGACATATCGATGCTGGCAGACTGGCCACAGTTACAATGTATTTTAATTTGGGTGGTCAACCGACAGGAATATCTATTACCCTTCTGAGGCAACCGACGATTCGTCACCAGGTGGAGTACACTCTGAAAGGAGTGACTATGACTCTCATATGACACACAACTAGTGTCGTATCGCTTCTGGCAGACGCCACAGTAACAAGAATCGGGAAACTGGCTGCGAAATTAGGACGAGGAGCTATGACGCACTCAAGGTAGCTAGTGCAGCGTCACCTGGAGGACTGCATCAGTAAAGGCTAGTAATCCCTGGCAGGCATAACGGTGACTCACTTAAGATACACAACTAGTGACATATCGGTTCTGGCAGACTGGCCACAGTAACAAAATATATGAATCTGGGTGAGCAACTGTGACGAGTAACTATGACTCTCGTAATAGGCCAATGACTCAATACCTGGAGTATTGACTCAGATAACTCGAGGAACGCCTTGCAATAGTAACAATGACTTTCTTACGGTTCACAACTGGTGACAAATCCGTTCTGGCAGTCTGGCACCAGTAACAAATATGAGATACTGAGTGAGCAACTGGGATGGGTAACTATGACTCTCTTAAGGTAGCCAATGATCGTCACCAGGAATATTGAGTCAGGAAACTCGAGTAACCCTTGGCTATAGTAACGATGACTTTCGTAGATTACACAACCTGTGACATATCGGTGCTGGCAGACTGGCCACAGTAACAAGAAACGTGAAACTGGCTGCGAAATTAGGACGAGGAGCTATGACGCACTCAAGGTAGCTAGTGCAGCGTCACCTGGAGGACTGCATCAGTAAAGGCTAGTAATCACTGGCTGGCATTACGATGACTCACTTAAGATACACAACTAGTGTCATATCGGTTCTGGCAGACTGGCCACAGTAACAAAATATATGAATCTGGGTGAGCAACTGTGACGAGTAACTATGACTCTCGTAATAGGCCAATGACTCAATACCTGGAGTATTGACTCAGATAACTCGAGGAACGCCTTGCAATAGTAACAATGACTTTCTTACGGTTCACAACTGGTGACAAATCCGTTCTGGCAGTCTGGCACCAGTAACAAAAATGAGACACAGCGTGAGCAACTGGGATGGGTAATTATGACTCTCTTAAGGTAGCCAATGATCGTCACCAGAAATATTGAATCAGGAATTTCGAGTAACCCTTGGTTATAGAACGATGACTTTCGTAGATTACACAACCTGTGACATATCGATGCTGGCAGACTGGCCACAGTTACAATGTATTTTAATTTGGGTGGTCAACCGACAGGAATATCTATTACGCTTCTGAGGTAACCGACGATTCGTCACCAGGTGGAGTACACTCTGAAAGGAGTGACTATGACTCTCATATGACACACAACTAGTGTCGTATCACTTCTGGCAGACGCCACAGTAACAAGAAACGTGAAACTGGCTGCGAAATTAGGACGAGGAGCTATGACGCACTCAAGGAAGCTGGTGCAGCATCACCTGGAGGACTGCATCAGTAAAGGCTAGTAATCCCTGGCAGGCATAACGGTGACTCACTTAAGATACACAACTAGTGACATATCGGTTCTGGCAGACTGGCCACAGTAACAAAATATATGAATCTGGGTGAGCAACTGTGACGAGTAACTATGACTCTCGTAATAGGCCAATGACTCAATACCTGGAGTATTGACTCAGATAACTCGAGGAACGCCTTGCAATAGTAACAATGACTTTCTTACGGTTCACAACTGGTGACAAATCCGTTCTGGCAGTCTGGCACCAGTAACAAAAATGAGACACTGAGTGAGCAACTGGGATGGGTAACTATGACTCTCTTAAGGTAGCCAATGATCGTCACCAGGAATATTGAGTCAGGAAACTCGAGTAACCCTTGGCTATAGTAACGATGACTTTCGTAGATTACACAACCTGTGACATATCGGTGCTGGCAGACTGGCCACAGTAACAAGAAACGTGAAACTGGCTGCGAAATTAGGACGAGGAGCTATGACGCACTCAAGGTAGCTAGTGCAGCGTCACCTGGAGGACTGCATCAGTAAAGGCTAGTAATCCCTGGCTGGCATTACGATTACTCACTTAAGATACACAACTAGTGTCATATCGGTTCTGGCAGACTGGCCACAGTAACAAAATATATGAATCTGGGTGAGCAACTGTGACGAGTAACTATGACTCTCGTAATAGGCCAATGACTCAATACCTGGAGTATTGACTCAGATAACTCGAGGAACGCCTTGCAATAGTAACAATGACTTTCTTACGGTTGACAACTGGTGACAAATCCGTTCTGGCAGTCTGGCACCAGTAACAAAAATGAGACACTGAGTGAGCAACTGGGATGGGTAACTATGACTCTCTTAAGGTAGCCAATGATCGTCACCAGGAATATTGAGTCAGGAAACTCGAGTAACCCTTGGCTATAGTAACGATGACTTTCGTAGATTACACAACCTGTGACATATCGGTGCTCTCAGACTGGCCACAGTAACAAGAAACGTGAAACTGGCTGCGAAATTAGGACGAGGAGCTATGACGCACTCAAGGTAGCTAGTGCAGCGTCACCTGGAGGACTGCATCAGTAAAGGCTAGTAATCCCTGGCTGGCATTACGATTACTCACTTAAGATACACAACTAGTGTCATATCGGTTCTGGCAGACTGGCCACAGTAACAAAATATATGAATCTGGGTGAGCAACTGTGACGAGTAACTATGACTCTCGTAATAGGCCAATGACTCAATACCTGGAGTATTGACTCAGATAACTCGAGGAACGCCTTGCAATAGTAACAATGACTTTCTTACGGTTCACAACTGGTGACAAATCCGTTCTGGCAGTCTGGCACCAGTAACAAAAATGAGACACAGCGTGAGCAACTGGGATGGGTAACTATGACTCTCTTAAGGTAGCCAATGATCGTCACCAGGAATATTGAGTCAGGAAACTCGAGTAACCCTTGGCTATAGTAACGATGACTTTCGTAGATTACACAACCTGTGACATATCGGTGCTGGCAGACTGGCCACAGTAACAAGAAACGTGAAACTGGCTGCGAAATTAGGACGAGGAGCTATGACGCACTCAAGGTAGCTGGTGCAGCATCACCTGGAGGACTGCATCAGTAAAGGCTAGTAATCCCTGGCAGGCATAACGGTGACTCACTTAAGATACACAACTAGTGACATATCGGTTCTGGCAGACTGGCCACAGTAACAAAATATATGAATCTGGGTGAGCAACTGTGACGAGTAACTATGACTCTCGTAATAGGCCAATGACTCAATACCTGGAGTATTGACTCAGATAACTCGAGGAACGCCTTGCAATAGTAACAATGACTTTCTTACGGTTCACAACTGGTGACAAATCCGTTCTGGCAGTCTGGCACCAGTAACAAATATGAGACACTGAGTGAGCAACTGGGATGGGTAACTATGACTCTCTTAAGGTAGCCAATGATCGTCACCAGGAATATTGAGTCAGGAAACTCGAGTAACCCTTGGCTATAGTAACGATGACTTTCGTAGATTACACAACCTGTGACATATCGGTGCTGGCAGACTGGCCACAGTAACAAGAAACGTGAAACTGGCTGCGAAATTAGGACGAGGAGCTATGACGCACTCAAGGTAGCTAGTGCAGCGTCACCTGGAGGACTGCATCAGTAAAGGCTAGTAATCACTGGCTGGCATTACGATGACTCACTTAAGATACACAACTAGTGTCATATCGGTTCTGGCAGACTGGCCACAGTAACAAAATATATGAATCTGGGTGAGCAACTGTGACGAGTAACTATGACTCTCGTAATAGGCCAATGACTCAATACCTGGAGTATTGACTCAGATAACTCGAGGAACGCCTTGCAATAGTAACAATGACTTTCTTACGGTTCACAACTGGTGACAAATCCGTTCTGGCAGTCTGGCACCAGTAACAAAAATGAGACACAGCGTGAGCAACTGGGATGGGTAACTATGACTCTCTTAAGGTAGCCAATGATCGTCACCAGGAATATTGAATCAGGAATTTCGAGTAACCCTTGGTTATAGAACGATGACTTTCGTAGATTACACAACCTGTGACATATCGATGCTGGCAGACTGGCCACAGTTACAATGTATTTTAATTTGGGTGGTCAACCGACAGGAATATCTATTACGCTTCTGAGGTAACCGACGATTCGTCACCAGGTGGAGTACACTCTGAAAGGAGTGACTATGACTCTCATATGACACACAACTAGTGTCGTATCACTTCTGGCAGACGCCACAGTAACAAGAAACGTGAAACTGGCTGCGAAATTAGGACGAGGAGCTATGACGCACTCAAGGTAGCTGGTGCAGCATCACCTGGAGGACTGCATCAGTAAAGGCTAGTAATCCCTGGCAGGCATAACGGTGACTCACTTAAGATACACAACTAGTGACATATCGGTTCTGGCAGACTGGCCACAGTAACAAAATATATGAATCTGGGTGAGCAACTGTGACGAGTAACTATGACTCTCGTAATAGGCCAATGACTCAATACCTGGAGTATTGACTCAGATAACTCGAGGAACGCCTTGCAATAGTAACAATGACTTTCTTACGGTTCACAACTGGTGACAAATCCGTTCTGGCAGTCTGGCACCAGTAACAAAAATGAGACACTGAGTGAGCAACTGGGATGGGTAACTATGACTCTCTTAAGGTAGCCAATGATCGTCACCAGGAATATTGAGTCAGGAAACTCGAGTAACCCTTGGCTATAGTAACGATGACTTTCGTAGATTACACAACCTGTGACATATCGGTGCTGGCAGACTGGCCACAGTAACAAGAAACGTGAAACTGGCTGCGAAATTAGGACGAGGAGCTATGACGCACTCAAGGTAGCTAGTGCAGCGTCACCTGGAGGACTGCATCAGTAAAGGCTAGTAATCCCTGGCTGGCATTACGATTACTCACTTAAGATACACAACTAGTGTCATATCGGTTCTGGCAGACTGGCCACAGTAACAAAATATATGAATCTGGGTGAGCAACTGTGACGAGTAACTATGACTCTCGTAATAGGCCAATGACTCAATACCTGGAGTATTGACTCAGATAACTCGAGGAACGCCTTGCAATAGTAACAATGACTTTCTTACGGTTCACAACTGGTGACAAATCCGTTCTGGCAGTCTGGCACCAGTAACAAAAATGAGACACAGCGTGAGCAACTGGGATGGGTAACTATGACTCTCTTAAGGTAGCCAATGATCGTCACCAGGAATATTGAATCAGGAATTTCGAGTAACCCTTGGTTATAGAACGATGACTTTCGTAGATTACACAACCTGTGACATATCGATGCTGGCAGACTGGCCACAGTTACAATGTATTTTAATTTGGGTGGTCAACCGACAGGAATATCTATTACGCTTCTGAGGTAACCGACGATTCGTCACCAGGTGGAGTACACTCTGAAAGGAGTGACTATGACTCTCATATGACACACAACTAGTGTCGTATCACTTCTGGCAGACGCCACAGTAACAAGAAACGTGAAACTGGCTGCGAAATTAGGACGAGGAGCTATGACGCACTCAAGGTAGCTGGTGCAGCATCACCTGGAGGACTGCATCAGTAAAGGCTAGTAATCCCTGGCAGGCATAACGGTGACTCACTTAAGATACACAACTAGTGACATATCGGTTCTGGCAGACTGGCCACAGTAACAAAATATATGAATCTGGGTGAGCAACTGTGACGAGTAACTATGACTCTCGTAATAGGCCAATGACTCAATACCTGGAGTATTGACTCAGATAACTCGAGGAACGCCTTGCAATAGTAACAATGACTTTCTTACGGTTCACAACTGGTGACAAATCCGTTCTGGCAGTCTGGCACCAGTAACAAAAATGAGACACTGAGTGAGCAACTGGGATGGGTAACTATGACTCTCTTAAGGTAGCCAATGATCGTCACCAGGAATATTGAGTCAGGAAACTCGAGTAACCCTTGGCTATAGTAACGATGACTTTCGTAGATTACACAACCTGTGACATATCGGTGCTGGCAGACTGGCCACAGTAACAAGAAACGTGAAACTGGCTGCGAAATTAGGACGAGGAGCTATGACGCACTCAAGGTAGCTAGTGCAGCGTCACCTGGAGGACTGCATCAGTAAAGGCTAGTAATCCCTGGCTGGCATTACGATTACTCACTTAAGATACACAACTAGTGTCATATCGGTTCTGGCAGACTGGCCACAGTAACAAAATATATGAATCTGGGTGAGCAACTGTGACGAGTAACTATGACTCTCGTAATAGGCCAATGACTCAATACCTGGAGTATTGACTCAGATAACTCGAGGAACGCCTTGCAATAGTAACAATGACTTTCTTACGGTTCACAACTGGTGACAAATCCGTTCTGGCAGTCTGGCACCAGTAACAAAAATGAGACACAGCGTGAGCAACTGGGATGGGTAACTATGACTCTCTTAAGGTAGCCAATGATCGTCACCAGGAATATTGAATCAGGAATTTCGAGTAACCCTTGGTTATAGAACGATGACTTTCGTAGATTACACAACCTGTGACATATCGATGCTGGCAGACTGGCCACAGTTACAATGTATTTTAATTTGGGTGGTCAACCGACAGGAATATCTATTACCCTTCTGAGGTAACCGACGATTCGTCACCAGGTGGAGTACACTCTGAAAGGAGTGACTATGACTCTCATATGACACACAACTAGTGTCGTATCACTTCTGGCAGACGCCACAGTAACAAGAAACGTGAAACTGTCTGCGAAATTAGGACGAGGAGCTATGACGCACTCAAGGTAGCTGGTGCAGCATCACCTGGAGGACTGCATCAGTAAAGGCTAGTAATCCCTGGCAGGCATAACGGTGACTCACTTAAGATACACAACTAGTGACATATCGGTTCTGGCAGACTGGCCACAGTAACAAAATATATGAATCTGGGTGAGCAACTGTGACGAGTAACTATGACTCTCGTAATAGGCCAATGACTCAATACCTGGAGTATTGACTCAGATAACTCGAGGAACGCCTTGCAATAGTAACAATGACTTTCTTACGGTTCACAACTTGTGACAAATCCGATCTGGCAGTCTGGCACCAGTAACAAAATTGAGACACTGCGTGAGCAACTGGGATGGGTAACTATGACTCTCTTAAGGTAGCCAATGATCGTCACCAGGAATATTGAGTCAGGAAACTCGAGTAACCCTTGGCTATAGTAACGATGACTTTCGTAGATTACACAACCTGTGACATATCGGTGCTGGCAGACTGGCCACAGTAACAAGAAACGTGAAACTGGCTGCGAAATTAGGACGAGGAGCTATGACGCACTCAAGGTAGCTAGTGCAGCGTCACCTGGAGGACTGCATCAGTAAAGGCTAGTAATCCCTGGCTGGCATTACGATTACTCACTTAAGATACACAACTAGTGTCATATCGGTTCTGGCAGACTGGCCACAGTAACAAAATATATGAATCTGGGTGAGCAACTGTGACGAGTAACTATGACTCTCGTAATAGGCCAATGACTCAATACCTGGAGTATTGACTCAGATAACTCGAGGAACGCCTTGCAATAGTAACAATGACTTTCTTACGGTTGACAACTGGTGACAAATCCGTTCTGGCAGTCTGGCACCAGTAACAAAAGTGAGACACAGCGTGAGCAACTGGGATGGGTAACTATGACTCTCTTAAGGTAGCCAATGATCGTCACCAGGAATATTGAATCAGGAATTTCGAGTAACCCTTGGTTATAGAACGATGACTTTCATAGATTACACAACCTGTGACATATCGATGCTGGCAGACTGGCCACAGTTACAATGTATTTTAATTTGGGTGGTCAACCGACAGGAATATCTATTACACTTCTGAGGCAACCGACGATTCGTCACCAGGTGGAGTACACTCTGAAAGGAGTGACTATGACTCTCATATGACACACAACTAGTGTCGTATCGCTTCTGGCAGACGCCACAGTAACAAGAATCGGGAAACTGGCTGCGAAATTAGGACGAGGAGCTATGACGCACTCAAGGTAGCTAGTGCAGCGTCACCTGGAGGACTGCATCAGTAAAGGCTAGTAATCCCTGGCGGGCATAACGGTGACTCACTTAAGATACACAACTAGTGACATATCGGTTCTGGCAGACTGGCCACAGTAACAAAATATATGAATCTGGGTGAGCAACTGTGACGAGTGACTATGACTCTCGTAATAGGCCAATGACTCAATACCTGGAGTATTGACTCAGATAACTCGAGGAACGCCTTGCAATAGTAACAATGACTTTCTTACAGTTCACAACTGGTGACAAATCCGTTCTGGCAGTCTGGCACCAGTAACAAAATTGAGACACTGCGTGAGCAACTGGGATGGGTAACTATGACTCTCTTAAGGTAGCCAATGATCGTCACCAGGAATATTGAGTCAGGAAACTCGAGTAACCCTTGGCTATAGTAACGATGACTTTCGTAGATTACACAACCTGTGACATATCGGTGCTGGCAGACTGGCCACAGTAACAAGAAACGTGAAACTGGCTGCGAAATTAGGATGAGGAGCTATGACGCACTCAAGGTAGCTAGTGCAGCGTCACCTGGAGGACTGCATCAGTAAAGGCTAGTAATCCCTGGCTGGCATTACGATTACTCACTTAAGATACACAACTAGTGTCATATCGGTTCTGGCAGACTGGCCACAGTAACAAAATATATGAATCTGGGTGAGCAACTGTGACGAGTAACTATGACTCTCGTAATAGGCCAATGACTCAATACCTGGAGTATTGACTCAGATAACTCGAGGAACGCCTTGCAATAGTAACAATGACTTTGTTACGGTTCACAACTGGTGACAAATCCGTTCTGGCAGTCTGGCACCAGTAACAAAAATGAGACACAGCGTGAGCAACTGGGATGGGTAACTATGACTCTCTTAAGGTAGCCAATGATCGTCACCAGGAATATTGAATCAGGAATTTCGAGTAACCCTTGGTTATAGAACGATGACTTTCGTAGATTACACAACCTGTGACATATCGATGCTGGCAGACTGGCCACAGTTACAATGTATTTTAATTTGGGTGGTCAACCGACAGGAATATCTATTACCCTTCTGAGGCAACCGACGATTCGCCACCAGGTGGAGTACACTCTGAAAGGAGTGACTATGACTCTCATATGACACACAACTAGTGTCGTATCGCTTCTGGCAGACGCCACAGTAACAAGAATCGGGAAACTGGCTGCGAAATTAGGACGAGGAGCTATGACGCACTCAAGGTAGCTAGTGCAGCGTCACCTTGAGGACTGCATCAGTAAAGGCTAGTAATCCCTGGCAGGCATAACGGTGACTCACTTACAATACACAACTAGTGACATATCGGTTCTGGCAGACTGGCCACAGTAACAAAATATATGAATCTGGGTGAGCAACTGTGACGAGTAACTATGACTCTCGTAATAGGCCAATGACTCAATACCTGGAGTATTGACTCAGATAACTCGAGGAACGCCTTGCAATAGTAACAATGACTTTCTTACGGTTCACAACTGGTGACAAATCCGTTCTGGCAGTCTGGCACCAGTAACAAAAATGAGACACTGAGTGAGCAACTGGGATGGGTAACTATGACTCTCTTAAGGTAGCCAATGATCGTCACCAGGAATATTGAGTCAGGAAACTCGAGTAACCCTTGGCTATAGTAACGATGACTTTCGTAGATTACACAACCTGTGACATATCGGTGCTGGCAGACTGGCCACAGTAACAAGAAACGTGAAACTGGCTGCGAAATTAGGACGAGGAGCTATGACGCACTCAAGGTAGCTAGTGCAGCGTCACCTGGAGGACTGCATCAGTAAAGGCTAGTAATCACTGGCTGGCATTACGATTACTCACTTAAGATACACAACTAGTGTCATATCGGTTCTGGCAGACTGGCCACAGTAACAAAATATATGAATCTGGGTGAGCAACTGTGACGAGTAACTATGACTCTCGTAATAGGCCAATGACTCAATACCTGGAGTATTGACTCAGATAACTCGAGGAACGCCTTGCAATAGTAACAATGACTTTCTTACGGTTCACAACTGGTGACAAATCCGTTCTGGCAGTCTGGCACCAGTAACAAAAATGAGACACAGCGTGAGCAACTGGGATGGGTAACTATGACTCTCTTAAGGTAGCCAATGATCGTCACCAGGAATATTGAGTCAGGAAACTCGAGTAACCCTTGGCTATAGTAACGATGACTTTCGTAGATTACACAACCTGTGACATATCGGTGCTGGCAGACTGGCCACAGTGACAAGAAACGTGAAACTGGCTGCAAAATTAGGACGAGGAGCTATGACGCACTCAAGGTAGCTAGTGCAGCGTCACCTGGAGGACTGCATCAGTAAAGGTTAGTAATCCCTGGCTGGCATTACGATGACTCACTTAAGATACACAACTAGTGTCATATCGGTTCTGGCAGACTGGCCACAGTAACAAAATATATGAATCTGGGTGAGCAACTGTGACGAGTAACTATGACTCTCGTAATAGGCCAATGACTCAATACCTGGAGTATTGACTCAGATAACTCGAGGAACGCCTTGCAATAGTAACAATGACTTTCTTACGGTTCACAACTGGTGACAAATCCGTTCTGGCAGTCTGGCACCAGTAACAAAAGTGAGACACAGCGTGAGCAACTGGGATGGGTAACTATGACTCTCTTAAGGTAGCCAATGATCGTCACCAGGAATATTGAATCAGGAATTTCGAGTAACCCTTGGTTATAGAACGATGACTTTCATAGATTACACAACCTGTGACATATCGATGCTGGCAGACTGGCCACAGTTACAATGTATTTTAATTTGGGTGGTCAACCGACAGGAATATCTATTACACTTCTGAGGCAACCGACGATTCGTCACCAGGTGGAGTACACTCTGAAAGGAGTGACTATGACTCTCATATGACACACAACTAGTGTCGTATCGCTTCTGGCAGACGCCACAGTAACAAGAATCGGGAAACTGGCTGCGAAATTAGGACGAGGAGCTATGACGCACTCAAGGTAGCTAGTGCAGCGTCACCTGGAGGACTGCATCAGTAAAGGCTAGTAATCCCTGGCGGGCATAACGGTGACTCACTTAAGATACACAACTAGTGACATATCGGTTCTGGCAGACTGGCCACAGTAACAAAATATATGAATCTGGGTGAGCAACTGTGACGAGTGACTATGACTCTCGTAATAGGCCAATGACTCAATACCTGGAGTATTGACTCAGATAACTCGAGGAACGCCTTGCAATAGTAACAATGACTTTCTTACAGTTCACAACTGGTGACAAATCCGTTCTGGCAGTCTGGCACCAGTAACAAAATTGAGACACTGCGTGAGCAACTGGGATGGGTAACTATGACTCTCTTAAGGTAGCCAATGATCGTCACCAGGAATATTGAGTCAGGAAACTCGAGTAACCCTTGGCTATAGTAACGATGACTTTCGTAGATTACACAACCTGTGACATATCGGTGCTGGCAGACTGGCCACAGTAACAAGAAACGTGAAACTGGCTGCGAAATTAGGATGAGGAGCTATGACGCACTCAAGGTAGCTAGTGCAGCGTCACCTGGAGGACTGCATCAGTAAAGGCTAGTAATCCCTGGCTGGCATTACGATTACTCACTTAAGATACACAACTAGTGTCATATCGGTTCTGGCAGACTGGCCACAGTAACAAAATATATGAATCTGGGTGAGCAACTGTGACGAGTAACTATGACTCTCGTAATAGGCCAATGACTCAATACCTGGAGTATTGACTCAGATAACTCGAGGAACGCCTTGCAATAGTAACAATGACTTTGTTACGGTTCACAACTGGTGACAAATCCGTTCTGGCAGTCTGGCACCAGTAACAAAAATGAGACACAGCGTGAGCAACTGGGATGGGTAACTATGACTCTCTTAAGGTAGCCAATGATCGTCACCAGGAATATTGAATCAGGAATTTCGAGTAACCCTTGGTTATAGAACGATGACTTTCGTAGATTACACAACCTGTGACATATCGATGCTGGCAGACTGGCCACAGTTACAATGTATTTTAATTTGGGTGGTCAACCGACAGGAATATCTATTACCCTTCTGAGGCAACCGACGATTCGCCACCAGGTGGAGTACACTCTGAAAGGAGTGACTATGACTCTCATATGACACACAACTAGTGTCGTATCGCTTCTGGCAGACGCCACAGTAACAAGAATCGGGAAACTGGCTGCGAAATTAGGACGAGGAGCTATGACGCACTCAAGGTAGCTAGTGCAGCGTCACCTTGAGGACTGCATCAGTAAAGGCTAGTAATCCCTGGCAGGCATAACGGTGACTCACTTACAATACACAACTAGTGACATATCGGTTCTGGCAGACTGGCCACAGTAACAAAATATATGAATCTGGGTGAGCAACTGTGACGAGTAACTATGACTCTCGTAATAGGCCAATGACTCAATACCTGGAGTATTGACTCAGATAACTCGAGGAACGCCTTGCAATAGTAACAATGACTTTCTTACGGTTCACAACTGGTGACAAATCCGTTCTGGCAGTCTGGCACCAGTAACAAAAATGAGACACTGAGTGAGCAACTGGGATGGGTAACTATGACTCTCTTAAGGTAGCCAATGATCGTCACCAGGAATATTGAGTCAGGAAACTCGAGTAACCCTTGGCTATAGTAACGATGACTTTCGTAGATTACACAACCTGTGACATATCGGTGCTGGCAGACTGGCCACAGTAACAAGAAACGTGAAACTGGCTGCGAAATTAGGACGAGGAGCTATGACGCACTCAAGGTAGCTAGTGCAGCGTCACCTGGAGGACTGCATCAGTAAAGGCTAGTAATCACTGGCTGGCATTACGATTACTCACTTAAGATACACAACTAGTGTCATATCGGTTCTGGCAGACTGGCCACAGTAACAAAATATATGAATCTGGGTGAGCAACTGTGACGAGTAACTATGACTCTCGTAATAGGCCAATGACTCAATACCTGGAGTATTGACTCAGATAACTCGAGGAACGCCTTGCAATAGTAACAATGACTTTCTTACGGTTCACAACTGGTGACAAATCCGTTCTGGCAGTCTGGCACCAGTAACAAAAATGAGACACAGCGTGAGCAACTGGGATGGGTAACTATGACTCTCTTAAGGTAGCCAATGATCGTCACCAGGAATATTGAGTCAGGAAACTCGAGTAACCCTTGGCTATAGTAACGATGACTTTCGTAGATTACACAACCTGTGACATATCGGTGCTGGCAGACTGGCCACAGTGACAAGAAACGTGAAACTGGCTGCAAAATTAGGACGAGGAGCTATGACGCACTCAAGGTAGCTAGTGCAGCGTCACCTGGAGGACTGCATCAGTAAAGGTTAGTAATCCCTGGCTGGCATTACGATGACTCACTTAAGATACACAACTAGTGTCATATCGGTTCTGGCAGACTGGCCACAGTAACAAAATATATGAATCTGGGTGAGCAACTGTGACGAGTAACTATGACTCTCGTAATAGGCCAATGACTCAATACCTGGAGTATTGACTCAGATAACTCGAGGAACGCCTTGCAATAGTAACAATGACTTTCTTACGGTTCACAACTGGTGACAAATCCGTTCTGGCAGTCTGGCACCAGTAACAAAAATGAGACACAGCGTGAGCAACTGGGATGGGTAACTATGACTCTCTTAAGGTAGCCAATGATCGTCACCAGGAATATTGAATCAGGAATTTCGAGTAACCCTTGGTTATAGAACGATGACTTTCGTAGATTACACAACCTGTGACATATCGGTTGCTGGCAGACTGGCCACAGTAACAAGAAACGTGAAACTGGCTGCGAAATTAGGAAGAGGAGCTATGACGCACTCAAGGTAGCTAGTGCAGCGTCACCTGGAGGACTGCATCAGTAAAGGCTAGTAATCCCTGGCTGGCACTACGATTACTCACTTAAGATACACAACTAGTGTCATATCGGTTCTGGCAGACTGGCCACAGTAACAAAATATATGAATCTGGGTGAGCAACTGTGACGAGTAACTATGACTCTCGTAATAGGCCAATGACTCAATACCTGGAGTATTGACTCAGATAACTCGAGGAACGCCTTGCAATAGTAACAATGACTTTCTTACGGTTCACAACTGGTGACAAATCCGTTCTGGCAGTCTGGCACCAGTAACAAAAATGAGACACAGCGTGAGCAACTGGGATGGGTAACTATGACTCTCTTAAGGTAGCCAATGATCGTCACCAGGAATATTGAATCAGGAATTTCGAGTAACCCTTGGTTATAGAACGATGACTTTCGTAGATTACACAACCTGTGACATATCGATGCTGGCAGACTGGCCACAGTTACAATGTATTTTAATTTGGGTGGTCAACCGACAGGAATATCTATTACACTTCTGAGGCAACCGACGATTCGTCACCAGGTGGAGTACACTCTGAAAGGAGTGACTATGACTCTCATATGACACACAACTAGTGTCGTATCGCTTCTGGCAGACGCCACAGTAACAAGAATCGGGAAACTGGCTGCGAAATTAGGACGAGGAGCTATGACGCACTCAAGGTAGCTAGTGCAGCGTCACCTGGAGGACTGCATCAGTAAAGGCTAGTAATCCCTGGCGGGCATAACGGTGACTCACTTAAGATACACAACTAGTGACATATCGGTTCTGGCAGACTGGCCACAGTAACAAAATATATGAATCTGGGTGAGCAACTGTGACGAGTGACTATGACTCTCGTAATAGGCCAATGACTCAATACCTGGAGTATTGACTCAGATAACTCGAGGAACGCCTTGCAATAGTAACAATGACTTTCTTACGGTTCACAACTGGTGACAAATCCGTTCTGGCAGTCTGGCACCAGTAACAAAAATGAGACACAGCGTGAGCAACTGGGATGGGTAACTATGACTCTCTTAAGGTAGCCAATGATCGTCACCAGGAATATTGAATCAGGAATTTCGAGTAACCCTTGGTTATAGAACGATGACTTTCGTAGATTACACAACCTGTGACATATCGATGCTGGCAGACTGGCCACAGTTACAATGTATTTTAATTTGGGTGGTCAACCGACAGGAATATCTATTACCCTTCTGAGGCAACCGACGATTCGCCACCAGGTGGAGTACACTCTGAAAGGAGTGACTATGACTCTCATATGACACACAACTAGTGTCGTATCGCTTCTGGCAGACGCCACAGTAACAAGAATCGGGAAACTGGCTGCGAAATTAGGACGAGGAGCTATGACGCACTCAAGGTAGCTAGTGCAGCGTCACCTTGAGGACTGCATCAGTAAAGGCTAGTAATCCCTGGCAGGCATAACGGTGACTCACTTAAGATACACAACTAGTGACATATCGGTTCTGGCAGACTGGCCACAGTAACAAAATATATGAATCTGGGTGAGCAACTGTGACGAGTAACTATGACTCTCGTAATAGGCCAATGACTCAATACCTGGAGTATTGACTCAGATAACTCGAGGAACGCCTTGCAATAGTAACAATGACTTTCTTACGGTTCACAACTGGTGACAAATCCGTTCTGGCAGTCTGGCACCAGTAACAAAAATGAGACACTGAGTGAGCAACTGGGATGGGTAACTATGACTCTCTTAAGGTAGCCAATGATCGTCACCAGGAATATTGAGTCAGGAAACTCGAGTAACCCTTGGCTATAGTAACGATGACTTTCGTAGATTACACAACCTGTGACATATCGGTGCTGGCAGACTGGCCACAGTAACAAGAAACGTGAAACTGGCTGCGAAATTAGGACGAGGAGCTATGACGCACTCAAGGTAGCTAGTGCAGCGTCACCTGGAGGACTGCATCAGTAAAGGCTAGTAATCACTGGCTGGCATTACGATTACTCACTTAAGATACACAACTAGTGTCATATCGGTTCTGGCAGACTGGCCACAGTAACAAAATATATGAATCTGGGTGAGCAACTGTGACGAGTAACTATGACTCTCGTAATAGGCCAATGACTCAATACCTGGAGTATTGACTCAGATAACTCGAGGAACGCCTTGCAATAGTAACAATGACTTTCTTACGGTTCACAACTGGTGACAAATCCGTTCTGGCAGTCTGGCACCAGTAACAAAAATGAGACACTGAGTGAGCAACTGGGATGGGTAACTATGACTCTCTTAAGGTAGCCAATGATCGTCACACGGAATATTGAGTCAGGAAACTCGAGTAACCCTTGGCTATAGTAACGATGACTTTCGTAGATTACACAACCTGTGACATATCGGTGCTGGCAGACTGGCCACAGTAACAAGAAACGTGAAACTGGCTGCGAAATTAGGACGAGGAGCTATGACGCACTCAAGGTAGCTAGTGCAGCGTCACCTGGAGGACTGCATCAGTAAAGGCTAGTAATCCCTGGCTGGCATTACGATTACTCACTTAAGATACACAACTAGTGTCATATCGGTTCTGGCAGACTGGCCACAGTAACAAAATATATGAATCTGGGTGAGCAACTGTGACGAGTAACTATGACTCTCGTAATAGGCCAATGACTCAATACCTGGAGTATTGACTCAGATAACTCGAGGAACGCCTTGCAATAGTAACAATGACTTTCTTACGGTTCACAACTGGTGACAAATCCGTTCTGGCAGTCTGGCACCAGTAACAAAAATGAGACACAGCGTGAGCAACTGGGATGGGTAACTATGACTCTCTTAAGGTAGCCAATGATCGTCACCAGGAATATTGAATCAGGAATTTCGAGTAACCCTTGGTTATAGAACGATGACTTTCGTAGATTACACAACCTGTGACATATCGGTTGCTGGCAGACTGGCCACAGTAACAAGAAACGTGAAACTGGCTGCGAAATTAGGAAGAGGAGCTATGACGCACTCAAGGTAGCTAGTGCAGCGTCACCTGGAGGACTGCATCAGTAAAGGCTAGTAATCCCTGGCTGGCACTACGATTACTCACTTAAGATACACAACTAGTGTCATATCGGTTCTGGCAGACTGGCCACAGTAACAAAATATATGAATCTGGGTGAGCAACTGTGACGAGTAACTATGACTCTCGTAATAGGCCAATGACTCAATACCTGGAGTATTGACTCAGATAACTCGAGGAACGCCTTGCAATAGTAACAATGACTTTCTTACGGTTCACAACTGGTGACAAATCCGTTCTGGCAGTCTGGCACCAGTAACAAAAATGAGACACAGCGTGAGCAACTGGGATGGGTAACTATGACTCTCTTAAGGTAGCCAATGATCGTCACCAGGAATATTGAATCAGGAATTTCGAGTAACCCTTGGTTATAGAACGATGACTTTCGTAGATTACACAACCTGTGACATATCGATGCTGGCAGACTGGCCACAGTTACAATGTATTTTAATTTGGGTGGTCAACCGACAGGAATATCTATTACACTTCTGAGGCAACCGACGATTCGTCACCAGGTGGAGTACACTCTGAAAGGAGTGACTATGACTCTCATATGACACACAACTAGTGTCGTATCGCTTCTGGCAGACGCCACAGTAACAAGAATCGGGAAACTGGCTGCGAAATTAGGACGAGGAGCTATGACGCACTCAAGGTAGCTAGTGCAGCGTCACCTGGAGGACTGCATCAGTAAAGGCTAGTAATCCCTGGCGGGCATAACGGTGACTCACTTAAGATACACAACTAGTGACATATCGGTTCTGGCAGACTGGCCACAGTAACAAAATATATGAATCTGGGTGAGCAACTGTGACGAGTGACTATGACTCTCGTAATAGGCCAATGACTCAATACCTGGAGTATTGACTCAGATAACTCGAGGAACGCCTTGCAATAGTAACAATGACTTTCTTACGGTTCACAACTGGTGACAAATCCGTTCTGGCAGTCTGGCACCAGTAACAAAAATGAGACACAGCGTGAGCAACTGGGATGGGTAACTATGACTCTCTTAAGGTAGCCAATGATCGTCACCAGGAATATTGAATCAGGAATTTCGAGTAACCCTTGGTTATAGAACGATGACTTTCGTAGATTACACAACCTGTGACATATCGATGCTGGCAGACTGGCCACAGTTACAATGTATTTTAATTTGGGTGGTCAACCGACAGGAATATCTATTACCCTTCTGAGGCAACCGACGATTCGCCACCAGGTGGAGTACACTCTGAAAGGAGTGACTATGACTCTCATATGACACACAACTAGTGTCGTATCGCTTCTGGCAGACGCCACAGTAACAAGAATCGGGAAACTGGCTGCGAAATTAGGACGAGGAGCTATGACGCACTCAAGGTAGCTAGTGCAGCGTCACCTTGAGGACTGCATCAGTAAAGGGTAGTAATCCCTGGCAGGCATAACGGTGACTCACTTAAGATACACAACTAGTGACATATCGGTTCTGGCAGACTGGCCACAGTAACAAAATATATGAATCTGGGTGAGCAACTGTGACGAGTAACTATGACTCTCGTAATAGGCCAATGACTCAATACCTGGAGTATTGACTCAGATAACTCGAGGATCGCCTTGCAATAGTAACAATGACTTTCTTACGGTTCACAACTGGTGACAAATCCGTTCTGGCAGTCTGGCACCAGTAACAAAAATGAGACACTGAGTGAGCAACTGGGATGGGTAACTATGACTCTCTTAAGGTAGCCAATGATCGTCACCAGGAATATTGAGTCAGGAAACTCGAGTAACCCTTGGCTATAGTAACGATGACTTTCGTAGATTACACAACCTGTGACATATCGGTTGCTGGCAGACTGGCCACAGTAACAAGAAACGTGAAACTGGCTGCGAAATTAGGAAGAGGAGCTATGACGCACTCAAGGTAGCTAGTGCAGCGTCACCTGGAGGACTGCATCAGTAAAGGCTAGTAATCCCTGGCTGGCACTACGATTACTCACTTAAGATACACAACTAGTGTCATATCGGTTCTGGCAGACTGGCCACAGTAACAAAATATATGAATCTGGGTGAGCAACTGTGACGAGTAACTATGACTCTCGTAATAGGCCAATGACTCAATACCTGGAGTATTGACTCAGATAACTCGAGGAACGCCTTGCAATAGTAACAATGACTTTCTTACGGTTCACAACTGGTGACAAATCCGTTCTGGCAGTCTGGCACCAGTAACAAAAATGAGACACAGCGTGAGCAACTGGGATGGGTAACTATGACTCTCTTAAGGTAGCCAATGATCGTCACCAGGAATATTGAATCAGGAATTTCGAGTAACCCTTGGTTATAGAACGATGACTTTCGTAGATTACACAACCTGTGACATATCGATGCTGGCAGACTGGCCACAGTTACAATGTATTTTAATTTGGGTGGTCAACCGACAGGAATATCTATTACACTTCTGAGGCAACCGACGATTCGTCACCAGGTGGAGTACACTCTGAAAGGAGTGACTATGACTCTCATATGACACACAACTAGTGTCGTATCGCTTCTGGCAGACGCCACAGTAACAAGAATCGGGAAACTGGCTGCGAAATTAGGACGAGGAGCTATGACGCACTCAAGGTAGCTAGTGCAGCGTCACCTGGAGGACTGCATCAGTAAAGGCTAGTAATCCCTGGCGGGCATAACGGTGACTCACTTAAGATACACAACTAGTGACATATCGGTTCTGGCAGACTGGCCACAGTAACAAAATATATGAATCTGGGTGAGCAACTGTGACGAGTGACTATGACTCTCGTAATAGGCCAATGACTCAATACCTGGAGTATTGACTCAGATAACTCGAGGAACGCCTTGCAATAGTAACAATGACTTTCTTACGGTTCACAACTGGTGACAAATCCGTTCTGGCAGTCTGGCACCAGTAACAAAAATGAGACACAGCGTGAGCAACTGGGATGGGTAACTATGACTCTCTTAAGGTAGCCAATGATCGTCACCAGGAATATTGAATCAGGAATTTCGAGTAACCCTTGGTTATAGAACGATGACTTTCGTAGATTACACAACCTGTGACATATCGATGCTGGCAGACTGGCCACAGTTACAATGTATTTTAATTTGGGTGGTCAACCGACAGGAATATCTATTACCCTTCTGAGGCAACCGACGATTCGCCACCAGGTGGAGTACACTCTGAAAGGAGTGACTATGACTCTCATATGACACACAACTAGTGTCGTATCGCTTCTGGCAGACGCCACAGTAACAAGAATCGGGAAACTGGCTGCGAAATTAGGACGAGGAGCTATGACGCACTCAAGGTAGCTAGTGCAGCGTCACCTTGAGGACTGCATCAGTAAAGGCTAGTAATCCCTGGCAGGCATAACGGTGACTCACTTAAGATACACAACTAGTGACATATCGGTTCTGGCAGACTGGCCACAGTAACAAAATATATGAATCTGGGTGAGCAACTGTGACGAGTAACTATGACTCTCGTAATAGGCCAATGACTCAATACCTGGAGTATTGACTCAGATAACTCGAGGATCGCCTTGCAATAGTAACAATGACTTTCTTACGGTTCACAACTGGTGACAAATCCGTTCTGGCAGTCTGGCACCAGTAACAAAAATGAGACACTGAGTGAGCAACTGGGATGGGTAACTATGACTCTCTTAAGGTAGCCAATGATCGTCACCAGGAATATTGAGTCAGGAAACTCGAGTAACCCTTGGCTATAGTAACGATGACTTTCGTAGATTACACAACCTGTGACATATCGGTGCTGGCAGACTGGCCACAGTAACAAGAAACGTGAAACTGGCTGCGAAATTAGGACGAGGAGCTATGACGCACTCAAGGTAGCTAGTGCAGCGTCACCTGGAGGACTGCATCAGTAAAGGCTAGTAATCACTGGCTGGCATTACGATTACTCACTTAAGATACACAACTAGTGTCATATCGGTTCTGGCAGACTGGCCACAGTAACAAAATATATGAATCTGGGTGAGCAACTGTGACGAGTAACTATGACTCTCGTAATAGGCCAATGACTCAATACCTGGAGTATTGACTCAGATAACTCGAGGAACGCCTTGCAATAGTAACAATGACTTTCTTACGGTTCACAACTGGTGACAAATCCGTTCTGGCAGTCTGGCACCAGTAACAAAAATGAGACACAGCGTGAGCAACTGGGATGGGTAACTATGACTCTCTTAAGGTAGCCAATGATCGTCACCAGGAATATTGAGTCAGGAAACTCGAGTAACCCTTGGCTATAGTAACGATGACTTTCGTAGATTACACAACCTGTGACATATCGGTGCTGGCAGACTGGCCACAGTGACAAGAAACGTGAAACTGGCTGCAAAATTAGGACGAGGAGCTATGACGCACTCAAGGTAGCTAGTGCAGCGTCACCTGGAGGACTGCATCAGTAAAGGCTAGTAATCACTGGCTGGCATTACGATTACTCACTTAAGATACACAACTAGTGTCATATCGGTTCTGGCAGACTGGCCACAGTAACAAAATATATGAATCTGGGTGAGCAACTGTGACGAGTAACTATGACTCTCGTAATAGGCCAATGACTCAATACCTGGAGTATTGACTCAGATAACTCGAGGAACGCCTTGCAATAGTAACAATGACTTTCTTACGGTTCACAACTGGTGACAAATCCGTTCTGGCAGTCTGGCACACGTAACAAAAGTGAGACACAGCGTGAGCAACTGGGATGGGTAACTATGACTCTCTTAAGGTAGCCAATGATCGTCACCAGGAATATTGAATCAGGAATTTCGAGTAACCCTTGGTTATAGAACGATGACTTTCGTAGATTACACAACCTGTGACATATCGATGCTGGCAGACTGGCCACAGTTACAATGTATTTTAATTTGGGTGGTCAACCGACAGGAATATCTATTACACTTCTGAGGCAACCGACGATTCGTCACCAGGTGGAGTACACTCTGAAAGGAGTGACTATGACTCTCATATGACACACAACTAGTGTCGTATCGCTTCTGGCAGACGCCACAGTAACAAGAATCGGGAAACTGGCTGCGAAATTAGGACGAGGAGCTATGACGCACTCAAGGTAGCTAGTGCAGCGTCACCTGGAGGACTGCATCAGTAAAAGCTAGTAATCCCTGGCGGGCATAACGGTGACTCACTTAAGATACACAACTAGTGACATATCGGTTCTGGCAGACTGGCCACAGTAACAAAATATATGAATCTGGGTGAGCAACTGTGACGAGTGACTATGACTCTCGTAATAGGCCAATGACTCAATACCTGGAGTATTGACTCAGATAACTCGAGGAACGCCTTGCAATAGTAACAATGACTTTCTTACAGTTCACAACTGGTGACAAATCCGTTCTGGCAGTCTGGCACCAGTAACAAAATTGAGACACTGCGTGAGCAACTGGGATGGGTAACTATGACTCTCTTAAGGTAGCCAATGATCGTCACCAGGAATATTGAGTCAGGAAACTCGAGTAACCCTTGGCTATAGTAACGATGACTTTCGTAGATTACACAACCTGTGACATATCGGTGCTGGCAGACTGGCCACAGTAACAAGAAACGTGAAACTGGCTGCGAAATTAGGACGAGGAGCTATGACGCACTCAAGGTAGCTAGTGCAGCGTCACCTGGAGGACTGCATCAGTAAAGGCTAGTAATCACTGGCTGGCATTACGATTACTCACTTAAGATACACAACTAGTGTCATATCGGTTCTGGCAGACTGGCCACAGTAACAAAATATATGAATCTGGGTGAGCAACTGTGACGAGTAACTATGACTCTCGTAATAGGCCAATGACTCAATACCTGGAGTATTGACTCAGATAACTCGAGGAACGCCTTGCAATAGTAACAATGACTTTCTTACGGTTCACAACTGGTGACAAATCCGTTCTGGCAGTCTGGCACCAGTAACAAAAATGAGACACTGAGTGAGCAACTGGGATGGGTAACTATGACTCTCTTAAGGTAGCCAATGATGGTCACCAGGAATATTGAGTCAGGAAACTCGAGTAACCCTTGGCTATAGTAACGATGACTTTCGTAGATTACACAACCTGTGACATATCGGTGCTGGCAGACTGGCCACAGTAACAAGAAACGTGAAACTGGCTGCGAAATTAGGACGAGGAGCTATGACGCACTCAAGGTAGCTAGTGCAGCGTCACCTGGAGGACTGCATCAGTAAAGGCTAGTAATCCCTGGCTGGCATTACGATTACTCACTTAAGATACACAACTAGTGTCATATCGGTTCTGGCAGACTGGCCACAGTAACAAAATATATGAATCTGGGTGAGCAACTGTGACGAGTAACTATGACTCTCGTAATAGGCCAATGACTCAATACCTGGAGTATTGACTCAGATAACTCGAGGAACGCCTTGCAATAGTAACAATGACTTTCTTACGGTTCACAACTGGTGACAAATCCGTTCTGGCAGTCTGGCACCAGTAACAAAAATGAGACACAGCGTGAGCAACTGGGATGGGTAACTATGACTCTCTTAAGGTAGCCAATGATCGTCACCAGGAATATTGAGTCAGGAAACTCGAGTAACCCTTGGCTATAGTAACGATGACTTTCGTAGATTACACAACCTGTGACATATCGGTGCTGGCAGACTGGCCACAGTGACAAGAAACGTGAAACTGGCTGCAAAATTAGGACGAGGAGCTATGACGCACTCAAGGTAGCTAGTGCAGCGTCACCTGGAGGACTGCATCAGTAAAGGCTAGTAATCCCTGGCTGGCATTACGATGACTCACTTAAGATACACAACTAGTGTCATATCGGTTCTGGCAGACTGGCCACAGTAACAAAATATATGAATCTGGGTGAGCAACTGTGACGAGTAACTATGACTCTCGGAATAGGCCAATGACTCAATACCTGGAGTATTGACTCAGATAACTCGAGGAACGCCTTGCAATAGTAACAATGACTTTCTTACGGTTCACAACTGGTGACAAATCCGTTCTGGCAGTCTGGCACCAGTAACAAAAATGAGACACAGCGTGAGCAACTGGGATGGGTAACTATGACTCTCTTAAGGTAGCCAATGATCGTCACCAGGAATATTGAATCAGGAATTTCGAGTAACCCTTGGTTATAGAACGATGACTTTCGTAGATTACACAACCTGTGACATATCGATGCTGGCAGACTGGCCACAGTTACAATGTATTTTAATTTGGGTGGTCAACCGACAGGAATATCTATTACCCTTCTGAGGTAACCGACGATTCGTCACCAGGTGGAGTACACTCTGAAAGGAGTGACTATGACTCTCATATGACACACAACTAGTGTCGTATCGCTTCTGGCAGACGCCACAGTAACAAGAAACGTGAAACTGGCTGCGAAATTAGGACGAGGAGCTATGACGCACTCAAGGTAGCTGGTGCAGTATCACCTGGAGGACTGCATCAGTAAAGGCTAGTAATCCCTGGCAGGCACAACGGTGACTCACTTAAGATACACAACTAGTGACATATCGGTTCTGGCAGACCGGCCACAGTAACAAAATATATGAATCTGGGTGAGCAACTGTGACGAGTAACTATGACTCTCGTAATAGGCCAATGACTCAATACCTGGAGTATTGACTCAGATAACTCGAGGAACGCCTTGCAATAGTAACAATGACTTTCTTACGGTTCACAACTGGTGACAAATCCGTTCTGGCAGTCTGGCACCAGTAACAAAATTGAGACACTGCGTGAGCAACTGGGATGGGTAACTATGACTCTCTTAAGGTAGCCAATGATCGTCACCAGGAATATTGAGTCAGGAAACTCGAGTAACCCTTGGCTATAGTAACGATGACTTTCGTAGATTACACAACCTGTGACATATCGGTGCTGGCAGACTGGCCACAGTAACAAGAAACGTGAAACTGGCTGCGAAATTAGGACGAGGAGCTATGACGCACTCAAGGTAGCTAGTGCAGCGTCACCTGGAGGACTGCATCAGTAAAGGCTAGTAATCACTGGCTGGCATTACGATTACTCACTTAAGATACACAACTAGTGTCATATCGGTTCTGGCAGACTGGCCACAGTAACAAAATATATGAATCTGGGTGAGCAACTGTGACGAGTAACTATGACTCTCGTAATAGGCCAATGACTCAATACCTGGAGTATTGACTCAGATAACTCGAGGAACGCCTTGCAATAGTAACAATGACTTTCTTACGGTTCACAACTGGTGACAAATCCGTTCTGGCAGTCTGGCACCAGTAACAAAAATGAGACACTGAGTGAGCAACTGGGATGGGTAACTATGACTCTCTTAAGGTAGCCAATGATCGTCACCAGGAATATTGAGTCAGGAAACTCGAGTAACCCTTGGCTATAGTAACGATGACTTTCGTAGATTACACAACCTGTGACATATCGGTGCTGGCAGACTGGCCACAGTAACAAGAAACGTGAAACTGGCTGCGAAATTAGGACGAGGAGCTATGACGCACTCAAGGTAGCTAGTGCAGCGTCACCTGGAGGACTGCATCAGTAAAGGCTAGTAATCACTGGCTGGCATTACGATTACTCACTTAAGATACACAACTAGTGTCATATCGGTTCTGGCAGACTGGCCACAGTAACAAAATATATGAATCTGGGTGAGCAACTGTGACGAGTAACTATGACTCTCGTAATAGGCCAATGACTCAATACCTGGAGTATTGACTCAGATAACTCGAGGAACGCCTTGCAATAGTAACAATGACTTTCTTACGGTTCACAACTGGTGACAAATCCGTTCTGGCAGTCTGGCACCAGTAACAAAAATGAGACACAGCGTGAGCAACTGGGATGGGTAACTATGACTCTCTTAAGGTAGCCAATGATCGTCACCAGGAATATTGAGTCAGGAAACTCGAGTAACCCTTGGCTATAGTAACGATGACTTTCGTAGATTACACAACCTGTGACATATCGGTGCTGGCAGACTGGCCACAGTGACAAGAAACGTGAAACTGGCTGCAAAATTAGGACGAGGAGCTATGACGCACTCAAGGTAGCTAGTGCAGCGTCACCTGGAGGACTGCATCAGTAAAGGCTAGTAATCCCTGGCTGGCATTACGATGACTCACTTAAGATACACAACTAGTGTCATATCGGTTCTGGCAGACTGGCCACAGTAACAAAATATATGAATCTGGGTGAGCAACTGTGACGAGTAACTATGACTCTCGTAATAGGCCAATGACTCAATACCTGGAGTATTGACTCAGATAACTCGAGGAACGCCTTGCAATAGTAACAATGACTTTCTTACGGTTCACAACTGGTGACAAATCCGTTCTGGCAGTCTGGCACCAGTAACAAAAATGAGACACAGCGTGAGCAACTGGGATGGGTAACTATGACTCTCTTAAGGTAGCCAATGATCGTCACCAGGAATATTGAATCAGGAATTTCGAGTAACCCTTGGTTATAGAACGATGACTTTCGTAGATTACACAACCTGTGACATATCGATGCTGGCAGACTGGCCACAGTTACAATGTATTTTAATTTGGGTGGTCAACCGACAGGAATATCTATTACCCTTCTGAGGTAACCGACGATTCGTCACCAGGTGGAGTACACTCTGAAAGGAGTGACTATGACTCTCATATGACACACAACTAGTGTCGTATCGCTTCTGGCAGACGCCACAGTAACAAGAAACGTGAAACTGGCTGCGAAATTAGGACGAGGAGCTATGACGCACTCAAGGTAGCTGGTGCAGCATCACCTGGAGGACTGCATCAGTAAAGGCTAGTAATCCCTGGCAGGCACAACGGTGACTCACTTAAGATACACAACTAGTGACATATCGGTTCTGGCAGACCGGCCACAGTAACAAAATATATGAATCTGGGTGAGCAACTGTGACGAGTAACTATGACTCTCGTAATAGGCCAATGACTCAATACCTGGAGTATTGACTCAGATAACTCGAGGAACGCCTTGCAATAGTAACAATGACTTTCTTACGGTTCACAACTGGTGACAAATCCGTTCTGGCAGTCTGGCACCAGTAACAAAATTGAGACACTGCGTGAGCAACTGGGATGGGTAACTATGACTCTCTTAAGGTAGCCAATGATCGTCACCAGGAATATTGAGTCAGGAAACTCGAGTAACCCTTGGCTATAGTAACGATGACTTTCGTAGATTACACAACCTGTGACATATCGGTGCTGGCAGACTGGCCACAGTAACAAGAAACGTGAAACTGGCTGCGAAATTAGGACGAGGAGCTATGACGCACTCAAGGTAGCTAGTGCAGCGTCACCTGGAGGACTGCATCAGTAAAGGCTAGTAATCACTGGCTGGCATTACGATTACTCACTTAAGATACACAACTAGTGTCATATCGGTTCTGGCAGACTGGCCACAGTAACAAAATATATGAATCTGGGTGAGCAACTGTGACGAGTAACTATGACTCTCGTAATAGGCCAATGACTCAATACCTGGAGTATTGACTCAGATAACTCGAGGAACGCCTTGCAATAGTAACAATGACTTTCTTACGGTTCACAACTGGTGACAAATCCGTTCTGGCAGTCTGGCACCAGTAACAAAAATGAGACACTGAGTGAGCAACTGGGATGGGTAACTATGACTCTCTTAAGGTAGCCAATGATGGTCACCAGGAATATTGAGTCAGGAAACTCGAGTAACCCTTGGCTATAGTAACGATGACTTTCGTAGATTACACAACCTGTGACATATCGGTGCTGGCAGACTGGCCACAGTAACAAGAAACGTGAAACTGGCTGCGAAATTAGGACGAGGAGCTATGACGCACTCAAGGTAGCTAGTGCAGCGTCACCTGGAGGACTGCATCAGTAAAGGCTAGTAATCCCTGGCTGGCATTACGATTACTCACTTAAGATACACAACTAGTGTCATATCGGTTCTGGCAGACTGGCCACAGTAACAAAATATATGAATCTGGGTGAGCAACTGTGACGAGTAACTATGACTCTCGTAATAGGCCAATGACTCAATACCTGGAGTATTGACTCAGATAACTCGAGGAACGCCTTGCAATAGTAACAATGACTTTCTTACGGTTCACAACTGGTGACAAATCCGTTCTGGCAGTCTGGCACCAGTAACAAAAATGAGACACAGCGTGAGCAACTGGGATGGGTAACTATGACTCTCTTAAGGTAGCCAATGATCGTCACCAGGAATATTGAGTCAGGAAACTCGAGTAACCCTTGGCTATAGTAACGATGACTTTCGTAGATTACACAACCTGTGACATATCGGTGCTGGCAGACTGGCCACAGTGACAAGAAACGTGAAACTGGCTGCAAAATTAGGACGAGGAGCTATGACGCACTCAAGGTAGCTAGTGCAGCGTCACCTGGAGGACTGCATCAGTAAAGGCTAGTAATCCCTGGCTGGCATTACGATGACTCACTTAAGATACACAACTAGTGTCATATCGGTTCTGGCAGACTGGCCACAGTAACAAAATATATGAATCTGGGTGAGCAACTGTGACGAGTAACTATGACTCTCGTAATAGGCCAATGACTCAATACCTGGAGTATTGACTCAGATAACTCGAGGAACGCCTTGCAATAGTAACAATGACTTTCTTACGGTTCACAACTGGTGACAAATCCGTTCTGGCAGTCTGGCACCAGTAACAAAAACGAGACACAGCGTGAGCAACTGGGATGGGTAACTATGACTCTCTTAAGGTAGCCAATGATCGTCACCAGGAATATTGAATCAGGAATTTCGAGTAACCCTTGGTTATAGAACGATGACTTTCGTAGATTACACAACCTGTGACATATCGATGCTGGCAGACTGGCCACAGTTACAATGTATTTTAATTTGGGTGGTCAACCGACAGGAATATCTATTACCCTTCTGAGGTAACCGACGATTCGTCACCAGGTGGAGTACACTCTGAAAGGAGTGACTATGACTCTCATATGACACACAACTAGTGTCGTATCGCTTCTGGCAGACGCCACAGTAACAAGAAACGTGAAACTGGCTGCGAAATTAGGACGAGGAGCTATGACGCACTCAAGGTAGCTGGTGCAGCATCACCTGGAGGACTGCATCAGTAAAGGCTAGTAATCCCTGGCAGGCACAACGGTGACTCACTTAAGATACACAACTAGTGACATATCGGTTCTGGCAGACCGGCCACAGTAACAAAATATATGAATCTGGGTGAGCAACTGTGACGAGTAACTATGACTCTCGTAATAGGCCAATGACTCAATACCTGGAGTATTGACTCAGATAACTCGAGGAACGCCTTGCAATAGTAACAATGACTTTCTTACGGTTCACAACTGGTGACAAATCCGTTCTGGCAGTCTGGCACCAGTAACAAAATTGAGACACTGCGTGAGCAACTGGGATGGGTAACTATGACTCTCTTAAGGTTGCCAATGATCGTCACCAGGAATATTGAGTCAGGAAACTCGAGTAACCCTTGGCTATAGTAACGATGACTTTCGTAGATTACACAACCTGTGACATATCGGTGCTGGCAGACTGGCCACAGTAACAAGAAACGTGAAACTGGCTGCGAAATTAGGACGAGGAGCTATGACGCACTCAAGGTAGCTAGTGCAGCGTCACCTGGAGGACTGCATCAGTAAAGGCTAGTAATCCCTGGCTGGCATTACGATTACTCACTTAAGATACACAACTAGTGTCATATCGGTTCTGGCAGACTGGCCACAACAACAAAATATATGAATCTGGGTGAGCAACTGTGACGAGTAACTATGACTCTCGTAATAGGCCAATGACTCAATACCTGGAGTATTGACTCAGATAACTCGAGGAACGCCTTGCAATAGTAACAATGACTTTCTTACGGTTCACAACTGGTGACAAATCCGTTCTGGCAGTCTGGCACCAGTAACTAAAATGAGACACAGCGTGAGCAACTGGGATGGGTAACTATGACTCTCTTAAGGTAGCCAATGATCGTCACCAGGAATATTGAATCAGGAATTTCGAGTAACCCTTGGTTATAGAACGATGACTTTCGTAGATTACACAACCTGTGACATATCGATGCTGGCAGACTGGCCACAGTTACAATGTATTTTAATTTGGGTGGTCAACCGACAGGAATATCTATTACCCTTCTGAGGCAACCGACGATTCGTCACCAGGTGGAGTACACTCTGAAAGGAGTGACTATGACTCTCATATGACACACAACTAGTGTCGTATCGCTTCTGGCAGACGCCACAGTAACAAGAAACGGGAAACTGGCTGCGAAATTAGGACGAGGAGCTATGACGCACTCAAGGTAGCTAGTGCTGCGTCACCTGGAGGACTGCATCAGTAAAGGCTAGTAATCCCTGGCAGGCATAACGGTGACTCACTTAAGATACACAACTAGTGACATATCGGTTCTGGCAGACTGGCCACAGTAACAAAATATATGAATCTGGGTGAGCAACTGTGACGAGTAACTATGACTCTCGTAATAGGCCAATGACTCAATACCTGGAGTATTGACTCAGATAACTCGAGGAACGCCTTGCAATAGTAACAATGACTTTCTTACGGTTCACAACTGGTGACAATTCCGTTCTGGCAGTCTGGCACCAGTAACAAAAATGAGACACAGCGTGAGCAACTGGGATGGGTAACTATGACTCTCTTAAGGTAGCCAATGATCGTCACCAGGAATATTGAGTCAGGAAACTCGAGTAACCCTTGGCTATAGTAACGATGACTTTCGTAGATTACACAACCTGTGACATATCGGTGCTGGCAGACTGGCCACAGTAACAAGAAACGTGAAACTGGCTGCGAAATTAGGACGAGGAGCTATGACGCACTCAAGGTAGCTAGTGCAGCGTGACCTGGAGGACTGCATCAGTAAAGGCTAGTAATCCCTGGCTGGCATTACGATTACTCACTTAAGATACACAACTAGTGTCATATCGGTTCTGGCAGACTGGCCACAGTAACAAAATATATGAATCTGGGTGAGCCACTGTGACGAGTAACTATGACTCTCGTAATAGGCCAATGACTCAATACCTGGAGTATTGACTCAGATAACTCGAGGAACGCCTTGCAATAGTAACAATGACTTTCTTACGGTTCACAACTGGTGACAAATCCGTTCTGGCAGTCTGGCACCAGTAACAAAAATGAGACACTGAGTGAGCAACTGGGATGGGTTACTATGACTCTCTTAAGGTAGCCAATGATCGTCACCAGGAATATTGAGTCAGGAAACTCGAGTAACCCTTAGCTATAGTAACGATGACTTTCGTAGATTACACAACCTGTGACATATCGGTGCTGGCAGACTGGCCACAGTAACAAGAAACGTGAAACTGGCTGCGAAATTAGGACGAGGAGCTATGACGCACTCAAGGTAGCTAGTGCAGCGTCACCTGGAGGACTGCATCAGTAAAGGCTAGTAATCACTGGCTGGCATTACGATTACTCACTTAAGATACACAACTAGTGTCATATCGGTTCTGGCAGCCTGGCCACAGTAACAAAATATATGAATCTGGGTGAGCAACTGTGACGAGTAACTATGACTCTCGTAATAGGCCAATGACTCAATACCTGGAGTATTGACTCAGATAACTCGAGGAACGCCTTGCAATAGTAACAATGACTTTCTTACGGTTCACAACTGGTGACAAATCCGTTCTGGCAGTCTGGCACCAGTAACAAAAATGAGACACAGCGTGAGCAACTGGGATGGGTAACTATGACTCTCTTAAGGTAGCCAATGATCGTCACACGGAATATTGAGTCAGGAAACTCGAGTAACCCTTGGCTATAGTAACGATGACTTTCGTAGATTACACAACCTGTGACATATCGGTGCTGGCAGACTGGCCACAGTAACAAGAAACGTGAAACTGGCTGCGAAATTAGCACGAGGAGCTATGACGCACTCAAGGTAGCTAGTGCAGCGTCACCTGGAGGACTGCATCAGTAAAGGCTAGTAATCCCTGGCTGGCATTACGATTACTCACTTAAGATACACAACTAGTGTCATATCGGTTCTGGCAGACTGGCCACAGTAACAAAATATATGAATCTGGGTGAGCAACTGTGACGAGTAACTATGACTCTCGTAATAGGCCAATGACTCAATACCTGGAGTATTGACTCAGATAACTCGAGGAACGCCTTGCAATAGTAACAATGACTTTCTTACGGTTCACAACTGGTGACAAATCCGTTCTGGCAGTCTGGCACCAGTAACTAAAATGAGACACAGCGTGAGCAACTGGGATGGGTAACTATGACTCTCTTAAGGTAGCCAATGATCGTCACCAGGAATATTGAATCAGGAATTTCGAGTAACCCTTGGTTATAGAACGATGACTTTCGTAGATTACACAACCTGTGACATATCGATGCTGGCAGACTGGCCACAGTTACAATGTATTTTAATTTGGGTGGTCAACCGACAGGAATATCTATTACCCTTCTGAGGCAACCGACGATTCGTCACCAGGTGGAGTACACTCTGAAAGGAGTGACTATGACTCTCATATGACACACAACTAGTGTCGTATCGCTTCTGGCAGACGCCACAGTAACAAGAAACGGGAAACTGGCTGCGAAATTAGGACGAGGAGCTATGACGCACTCAAGGTAGCTAGTGCTGCGTCACCTGGAGGACTGCATCAGTAAAGGCTAGTAATCCCTGGCAGGCATAACGGTGACTCACTTAAGATACACAACTAGTGACATATCGGTTCTGGCAGACTGGCCACAGTAACAAAATATATGAATCTGGGTGAGCAACTGTGACGAGTAACTATGACTCTCGTAATAGGCCAATGACTCAATACCTGGAGTATTGACTCAGATAACTCGAGGAACGCCTTGCAATAGTAACAATGACTTTCTTACGGTTCACAACTGGTGACAATTCCGTTCTGGCAGTCTGGCACCAGTAACAAAAATGAGACACAGCGTGAGCAACTGGGATGGGTAACTATGACTCTCTTAAGGTAGCCAATGATCGTCACCAGGAATATTGAGTCAGGAAACTCGAGTAACCCTTGGCTATAGTAACGATGACTTTCGTAGATTACACAACCTGTGACATATCGGTGCTGGCAGACTGGCCACAGTAACAAGAAACGTGAAACTGGCTGCGAAATTAGGACGAGGAGCTATGACGCACTCAAGGTAGCTAGTGCAGCGTGACCTGGAGGACTGCATCAGTAAAGGCTAGTAATCCCTGGCTGGCATTACGATTACTCACTTAAGATACACAACTAGTGTCATATCGGTTCTGGCAGACTGGCCACAGTAACAAAATATATGAATCTGGGTGAGCAACTGTGACGAGTAACTATGACTCTCGTAATAGGCCAATGACTCAATACCTGGAGTATTGACTCAGATAACTCGAGGAACGCCTTGCAATAGTAACAATGACTTTCTTACGGTTCACAACTGGTGACAAATCCGTTCTGGCAGTCTGGCACCAGTAACAAAAATGAGACACTGAGTGAGCAACTGGGATGGGTTACTATGACTCTCTTAAGGTAGCCAATGATCGTCACCAGGAATATTGAGTCAGGAAACTCGAGTAACCCTTGGCTATAGTAACGATGACTTTCGTAGATTACACAACCTGTGACATATCGGTGCTGGCAGACTGGCCACAGTAACAAGAAACGTGAAACTGGCTGCGAAATTAGGACGAGGAGCTATGACGCACTCAAGGTAGCTAGTGCAGCGTCACCTGGAGGACTGCATCAGTAAAGGCTAGTAATCACTGGCTGGCATTACGATTACTCACTTAAGATACACAACTAGTGTCATATCGGTTCTGGCAGCCTGGCCACAGTAACAAAATATATGAATCTGGGTGAGCAACTGTGACGAGTAACTATGACTCTCGTAATAGGCCAATGACTCAATACCTGGAGTATTGACTCAGATAACTCGAGGAACGCCTTGCAATAGTAACAATGACTTTCTTACGGTTCACAACTGGTGACAAATCCGTTCTGGCAGTCTGGCACCAGTAACAAAAATGAGACACAGCGTGAGCAACTGGGATGGGTAACTATGACTCTCTTAAGGTAGCCAATGATCGTCACACGGAATATTGAGTCAGGAAACTCGAGTAACCCTTGGCTATAGTAACGATGACTTTCGTAGATTACACAACCTGTGACATATCGGTGCTGGCAGACTGGCCACAGTAACAAGAAACGTGAAACTGGCTGCGAAATTAGCACGAGGAGCTATGACGCACTCAAGGTAGCTAGTGCAGCGTCACCTGGAGGACTGCATCAGTAAAGGCTAGTAATCCCTGGCTGGCATTACGATTACTCACTTAAGATACACAACTAGTGTCATATCGGTTCTGGCAGACTGGCCACAGTAACAAAATATATGAATCTGGGTGAGCAACTGTGACGAGTAACTATGACTCTCGTAATAGGCCAATGACTCAATACCTGGAGTATTGACTCAGATAACTCGAGGAACGCCTTGCAATAGTAACAATGACTTTCTTACGGTTCACAACTGGTGACAAATCCGTTCTGGCAGTCTGGCACCAGTAACTAAAATGAGACACAGCGTGAGCAACTGGGATGGGTAACTATGACTCTCTTAAGGTAGCCAATGATCGTCACCAGGAATATTGAATCAGGAATTTCGAGTAACCCTTGGTTATAGAACGATGACTTTCGTAGATTACACAACCTGTGACATATCGATGCTGGCAGACTGGCCACAGTTACAATGTATTTTAATTTGGGTGGTCAACCGACAGGAATATCTATTACCCTTCTGAGGCAACCGACGATTCGTCACCAGGTGGAGTACACTCTGAAAGGAGTGACTATGACTCTCATATGACACACAACTAGTGTCGTATCGCTTCTGGCAGACGCCACAGTAACAAGAAACGGGAAACTGGCTGCGAAATTAGGACGAGGAGCTATGACGCACTCAAGGTAGCTAGTGCTGCGTCACCTGGAGGACTGCATCAGTAAAGGCTAGTAATCCCTGGCAGGCATAACGGTGACTCACTTAAGATACACAACTAGTGACATATCGGTTCTGGCAGACTGGCCACAGTAACAAAATATATGAATCTGGGTGAGCAACTGTGACGAGTAACTATGACTCTCGTAATAGGCCAATGACTCAATACCTGGAGTATTGACTCAGATAACTCGAGGAACGCCTTGCAATAGTAACAATGACTTTCTTACGGTTCACAACTGGTGACAATTCCGTTCTGGCAGTCTGGCACCAGTAACAAAAATGAGACACAGCGTGAGCAACTGGGATGGGTAACTATGACTCTCTTAAGGTAGCCAATGATCGTCACCAGGAATATTGAGTCAGGAAACTCGAGTAACCCTTGGCTATAGTAACGATGACTTTCGTAGATTACACAACCTGTGACATATCGGTGCTGGCAGACTGGCCACAGTAACAAGAAACGTGAAACTGGCTGCGAAATTAGGACGAGGAGCTATGACGCACTCAAGGTAGCTAGTGCAGCGTGACCTGGAGGACTGCATCAGTAAAGGCTAGTAATCCCTGGCTGGCATTACGATTACTCACTTAAGATACACAACTAGTGTCATATCGGTTCTGGCAGACTGGCCACAGTAACAAAATATATGAATCTGGGTGAGCAACTGTGACGAGTAACTATGACTCTCGTAATAGGCCAATGACTCAATACCTGGAGTATTGACTCAGATAACTCGAGGAACGCCTTGCAATAGTAACAATGACTTTCTTACGGTTCACAACTGGTGACAAATCCGTTCTGGCAGTCTGGCACCAGTAACAAAAATGAGACACTGAGTGAGCAACTGGGATGGGTTACTATGACTCTCTTAAGGTAGCCAATGATCGTCACCAGGAATATTGAGTCAGGAAACTCGAGTAACCCTTGGCTATAGTAACGATGACTTTCGTAGATTACACAACCTGTGACATATCGGTGCTGGCAGACTGGCCACAGTAACAAGAAACGTGAAACTGGCTGCGAAATTAGGACGAGGAGCTATGACGCACTCAAGGTAGCTAGTGCAGCGTCACCTGGAGGACTGCATCAGTAAAGGCTAGTAATCACTGGCTGGCATTACGATTACTCACTTAAGATACACAACTAGTGTCATATCGGTTCTGGCAGCCTGGCCACAGTAACAAAATATATGAATCTGGGTGAGCAACTGTGACGAGTAACTATGACTCTCGTAATAGGCCAATGACTCAATACCTGGAGTATTGACTCAGATAACTCGAGGAACGCCTTGCAATAGTAACAATGACTTTCTTACGGTTCACAACTGGTGACAAATCCGTTCTGGCAGTCTGGCACCAGTAACAAAAATGAGACACAGCGTGAGCAACTGGGATGGGTAACTATGACTCTCTTAAGGTAGCCAATGATCGTCACACGGAATATTGAGTCAGGAAACTCGAGTAACCCTTGGCTATAGTAACGATGACTTTCGTAGATTACACAACCTGTGACATATCGGTGCTGGCAGACTGGCCACAGTAACAAGAAACGTGAAACTGGCTGCGAAATTAGCACGAGGAGCTATGACGCACTCAAGGTAGCTAGTGCAGCGTCACCTGGGGGACTGCATCAGTAAAGGCTAGTAATCCCTGGCTGGCATTACGATTACTCACTTAAGATACACAACTAGTGTCATATCGGTTCTGGCAGACTGGCCACAGTAACAAAATATATGAATCTGGGTGAGCAACTGTGACGAGTAACTATGACTCTCGTAATAGGCCAATGACTCAATACCTGGAGTATTGACTCAGATAACTCGAGGAACGCCTTGCAATAGTAACAATGACTTTCTTACGGTTCACAACTGGTGACAAATCCGTTCTGGCAGTCTGGCACCAGTAACAAAAATGAGACACAGCGTGAGCAACTGGGATGGGTAACTATGACTCTCTTAAGGTAGCCAATGATCGTCACCAGGAATATTGAATCAGGAATTTCGAGTAACCCTTGGTTATAGAACGATGACTTTCGTAGATTACACAACCTGTGACATATCGATGCTGGCAGACTGGCCACAGTTACAATGTATTTTAATTTGGGTGGTCAACCGACAGGAATATCTATTACCCTTCTGAGGCAACCGACGATTCGTCACCAGGTGGAGTACACTCTGAAAGGAGTGACTATGACTCTCATATGACACACAACTAGTGTCGTATCGCTTCTGGCAGACGCCACAGTAACAAGAAACGGGAAACTGGCTGCGAAATTAGGACGAGGAGCTATGACGCACTCAAGGTAGCTAGTGCAGCGTCACCTGGAGGACTGCATCAGTAAAGGCTAGTAATCCCTGGCAGGCACAACGGTGACTCACTTAAGACACACAACTAGTGACATATCGGTTCTGGCAGACCGGCCACAGTAACAAAATATATGAATCTGGGTGAGCAACTGTGACGAGTAACTATGACTCTCGTAATAGGCCAATGACTCAATACCTGGAGTATTGACTCAGATAACTCGAGGAACGCCTTGCAATAGTAACAATGACTTTCTTACGGTTCACAACTGGTGACAAATCCGTTCTGGCAGTCTGGCACCAGTAACAAAATTGAGACACTGCGTGAGCAACTGGGATGGGTAACTATGACTCTCTTAAGGTAGCCAATGATCGTCACCAGGAATATTGAGTCAGGAAACTCGAGTAACCCTTGGCTATAGTAACGATGACTTTCGTAGATTACACAACCTGTGACATATCGGTGCTGGCAGACTGGCCACAGTAACAAGAAACGTGAAACTGGCTGCGAAATTAGCACGAGGAGCTATGACGCACTCAAGGTAGCTAGTGCAGCGTCACCTGGAGGACTGCATCAGTAAAGGCTAGTAATCCCTGGCTGGCATTACGATTACTCACTTAAGATACACAACTAGTGTCATATCGGTTCTGGCAGACTGGCCACAACAACAAAATATATGAATCTGGGTGAGCAACTGTGACGAGTAACTATGACTCTCGTAATAGGCCAATGACTCAATACCTGGAGTATTGACTCAGATAACTCGAGGAACGCCTTGCAATAGTAACAATGACTTTCTTACGGTTCACAACTGGTGACAAATCCGTTCTGGCAGTCTGGCACCAGTAACTAAAATGAGACACAGCGTGAGCAACTGGGATGGGTAACTATGACTCTCTTAAGGTAGCCAATGATCGTCACCAGGAATATTGAATCAGGAATTTCGAGTAACCCTTGGTTATAGAACGATGACTTTCGTAGATTACACAACCTGTGACATATCGATGCTGGCAGACTGGCCACAGTTACAATGTATTTTAATTTGGGTGGTCAACCGACAGGAATATCTATTACCCTTCTGAGGCAACCGACGATTCGTCACCAGGTGGAGTACACTCTGAAAGGAGTGACTATGACTCTCATATGACACACAACTAGTGTCGTATCGCTTCTGGCAGACGCCACAGTAACAAGAAACGGGAAACTGGCTGCGAAATTAGGACGAGGAGCTATGACGCACTCAAGGTAGCTAGTGCAGCGTCACCTGGAGGACTGCATCAGTAAAGGCTAGTAATCCCTGGCAGGCATAACGGTGACTCACTTAAGATACACAACTAGTGACATATCGGTTCTGGCAGACTGGCCACAGTAACAAAATATATGAATCTGGGTGAGCAACTGTGACGAGTAACTATGACTCTCGTAATAGACCAATGACTCAATACCTGGAGTATTGACTCAGATAACTCGAGGAACGCCTTGCAATAGTAACAATGACTTTCTTACGGTTCACAACTGGTGACAAATCCGTTCTGGCAGTCTGGCACCAGTAACAAAAATGAGACACTGAGTGAGCAACTGGGATGGGTAACTATGACTCTCTTAAGGTAGCCAATGATCGTCACCAGGAATATTGAGTCAGGAAACTCGAGTAACCCTTGGCTATAGTAACAATGACTTTCGTAGATTACACAACCTGTGACATATCGGTGCTGGCAGACTGGCCACAGTAACAAGAAACGTGAAACTGGCTGCGAAATTAGCACGAGGAGCTATGACGCACTCAAGGTAGCTAGTGCAGCGTCACCTGGAGGACTGCATCAGTAAAGGCTAGTAATCCCTGGTTGGCATTACGATTACTCACTTAAGATACACAACTAGTGTCATATCGGTTCTGGCAGACTGGCCACAGTAACAAAATATATGAATCTGGGTGAGCAACTGTGACGAGTAACTATGACTCTCGTAATAGGCCAATGACTCAATACCTGGAGTATTGACTCAGATAACTCGAGGAACGCCTTGCAATAGTAACAATGACTTTCTTACGGTTCACAACTGGTGACAATTCCGTTCTGGCAGTCTGGCACCAGTAACAAAAATGAGACACAGCGTGAGCAACTGGGATGGGTAACTATGACTCTCTTAAGGTAGCCAATGATCGTCACCAGGAATATTGAGTCAGGAAACTCGAGTAACCCTTGGCTATAGTAACGATGACTTTCGTAGATTACACAACCTGTGACATATCGGTGCTGGCAGACTGGCCACAGTAACAAGAAACGTGAAACTGGCTGCGAAATTAGGACGAGGAGCTATGACGCACTCAAGGTAGCTAGTGCAGCGTGACCTGGAGGACTGCATCAGTAAAGGCTAGTAATCCCTGGCTGGCATTACGATTACTCACTTAAGATACACAACTAGTGTCATATCGGTTCTGGCAGACTGGCCACAGTAACAAAATATATGAATCTGGGTGAGCAACTGTGACGAGTAACTATGACTCTCGTAATAGGCCAATGACTCAATACCTGGAGTATTGACTCAGATAACTCGAGGAACGCCTTGCAATAGTAACAATGACTTTCTTACGGTTCACAACTGGTGACAAATCCGTTCTGGCAGTCTGGCACCAGTAACAAAAATGAGACACTGAGTGAGCAACTGGGATGGGTTACTATGACTCTCTTAAGGTAGCCAATGATCGTCACCAGGAATATTGAGTCAGGAAACTCGAGTAACCCTTGGCTATAGTAACGATGACTTTCGTAGATTACACAACCTGTGACATATCGGTGCTGGCAGACTGGCCACAGTAACAAGAAACGTGAAACTGGCTGCGAAATTAGGACGAGGAGCTATGACGCACTCAAGGTAGCTAGTGCAGCGTCACCTGGAGGACTGCATCAGTAAAGGCTAGTAATCACTGGCTGGCATTACGATTACTCACTTAAGATACACAACTAGTGTCATATCGGTTCTGGCAGCCTGGCCACAGTAACAAAATATATGAATCTGGGTGAGCAACTGTGACGAGTAACTATGACTCTCGTAATAGGCCAATGACTCAATACCTGGAGTATTGACTCAGATAACTCGAGGAACGCCTTGCAATAGTAACAATGACTTTCTTACGGTTCACAACTGGTGACAAATCCGTTCTGGCAGTCTGGCACCAGTAACAAAAATGAGACACTGAGTGAGCAACTGGGATGGGTAACTATGACTCTCTTAAGGTAGCCAATGATCGTCACACGGAATATTGAGTCAGGAAACTCGAGTAACCCTTGGCTATAGTAACGATGACTTTCGTAGATTACACAACCTGTGACATATCGGTGCTGGCAGACTGGCCACAGTAACAAGAAACGTGAAACTGGCTGCGAAATTAGCACGAGGAGCTATGACGCACTCAAGGTAGCTAGTGCAGCGTCACCTGGAGGACTGCATCAGTAAAGGCTAGTAATCCCTGGCTGGCATTACGATTACTCACTTAAGATACACAACTAGTGTCATATCGGTTCTGGCAGACTGGCCACAGTAACAAAATATATGAATCTGGGTGAGCAACTGTGACGAGTAACTATGACTCTCGTAATAGGCCAATGACTCAATACCTGGAGTATTGACTCAGATAACTCGAGGAACGCCTTGCAATAGTAACAATGACTTTCTTACGGTTCACAACTGGTGACAAATCCGTTCTGGCAGTCTGGCACCAGTAACAAAAATGAGACACAGCGTGAGCAACTGGGATGGGTAACTATGACTCTCTTAAGGTAGCCAATGATCGTCACCAGGAATATTGAATCAGGAATTTCGAGTAACCCTTGGTTATAGAACGATGACTTTCGTAGATTACACAACCTGTGACATATCGATGCTGGCAGACTGGCCACAGTTACAATGTATTTTAATTTGGGTGGTCAACCGACAGGAATATCTATTACCCTTCTGAGGCAACCGACGATTCGTCACCAGGTGGAGTACACTCTGAAAGGAGTGACTATGACTCTCATATGACACACAACTAGTGTCGTATCGCTTCTGGCAGACGCCACAGTAACAAGAAACGGGAAACTGGCTGCGAAATTAGGACGAGGAGCTATGACGCACTCAAGGTAGCTAGTGCAGCGTCACCTGGAGGACTGCATCAGTAAAGGCTAGTAATCCCTGGCAGGCATAACGGTGACTCACTTAAGATACACAACTAGTGACATATCGGTTCTGGCAGACTGGCCACAGTAACAAAATATATGAATCTGGGTGAGCAACTGTGACGAGTAACTATGACTCTCGTAATAGGCCAATGACTCAATACCTGGAGTATTGACTCAGATAACTCGAGGAACGCCTTGCAATAGTAACAATGACTTTCTTACGGTTCACAACTGGTGACAAATCCGTTCTGGCAGTCTGGCACCAGTAACAAAAATGAGACACTGAGTGAGCAACTGGGATGGGTAACTATGACTCTCTTAAGGTAGCCAATGATCATCACCAGGAATATTGAGTCAGGAAACTCGAGTAACCCTTGGCTATAGTAACGATGACTTTCGTAGATTACACAACCTGTGACATATCGGTGCTGGCAGACTGGCCACAGTAACAAGAAACGTGAAACTGGCTGCGAAATTAGGACGAGGAGCTATGACGCACTCAAGGTAGCTAGTGCAGCGTCACCTGGAGGACTGCATCAGTAAAGGCTAGTAATCACTGGCTGGCATTACGATTACTCACTTAAGATACACAACTAGTGTCATATCGGTTCTGGCAGACTGGCCACAGTAACAAAATATATGAATCTGGGTGAGCAACTGTGACGAGTAACTATGACTCTCGTAATAGGCCAATGACTCAATACCTGGAGTATTGACTCAGATAACTCGAGGAACGCCTTGCAATAGTAACAATGACTTTCTTACGGTTCACAACTGGTGACAAATCCGTTCTGGCAGTCTGGCACCAGTAACAAAAATGAGACACAGCGTGAGCAACTGGGATGGGTAACTATGACTCTCTTAAGGTAGCCAATGATAGTCACCAGGAATATTGAATCAGGAATTTCGAGTAACCCTTGGTTATAGAACGATGACTTTCGTAGATTACACAACCTGTGACATATCGATGCTGGCAGACTGGCCACAGTTACAATGTATTTTAATTTGGGTGGTCAACCGACAGGAATATCTATTACCCTTCTGAGGTAACTGACGATTCCTCACCAGGTGGAGTACACTCTGAAAGGAGTGACTATGACTCTCATATGACACACAACTAGTGTCGTATCGCTTCTGGCAGACGCCACAGTAACAAGAAACGTGAAACTGGCTGCGAAATTAGGACGAGGAGCTATGACGCACTCAAGGTAGCTGGTGCAGCATCACCTGGAGGACTGCATCAGTAAAGGCTAGTAATCCCTGGCAGGCATAACGGTGACTCACTTAAGATACACAACTAGTGACATATCGGTTCTGGCAGACTGGCCACAGTAACAAAATATATGAATCTGGGTGAGCAACTGTGACGAGTAACTATGACTCTCGTAATAGGCCAATGACTCAATACCTGGAGTATTGACTCAGATAACTCGAGGAACGCCTTGCAATAGTAACAATGACTTTCTTACGGTTCACAACTGGTGACAAATCCGTTCTGGCAGTCTGGCACCAGTAACAAAAATGAGACACAGCGTGAGCAACTGGGATGGGTAACTATGACTCTCTTAAGGTAGCCAATGATCGTCACCAGGAATATTGAATCAGGAATTTCGAGTAACCCTTGGTTATAGAACGATGACTTTCGTAGATTACACAACCTGTGACATATCGATGCTGGCAGACTGGCCACAGTTACAATGTATTTTAATTTGGGTGGTCAACCGACAGGAATATCTATTACCCTTCTGAGGCAACCGACGATTCGTCACCAGGTGGAGTACACTCTGAAAGGAGTGACTATGACTCTCATATGACACACAACTAGTGTCGTATCGCTTCTGGCAGACGCCACAGTAACAAGAAACGGGAAACTGGCTGCGAAATTAGGACGAGGAGCTATGACGCACTCAAGGTAGCTAGTGCAGCGTCACCTGGAGGACTGCATCAGTAAAGGCTAGTAATCCCTGGCAGGCATAACGGTGACTCACTTAAGATACACAACTAGTGACATATCGGTTCTGGCAGACTGGCCACAGTAACAAAATATATGAATCTGGGTGAGCAACTGTGACGAGTAACTATGACTCTCGTAATAGGCCAATGACTCAATACCTGGAGTATTGACTCAGATAACTCGAGGAACGCCTTGCAATAGTAACAATGACTTTCTTACGGTTCACAACTGGTGACAAATCCGTTCTGGCAGTCTGGCACCAGTAACAAAAATGAGACACTGAGTGAGCAACTGGGATGGGTAACTATGACTCTCTTAAGGTAGCCAATGATCATCACCAGGAATATTGAGTCAGGAAACTCGAGTAACCCTTGGCTATAGTAACGATGACTTTCGTAGATTACACAACCTGTGACATATCGGTGCTGGCAGACTGGCCACAGTAACAAGAAACGTGAAACTGGCTGCGAAATTAGGACGAGGAGCTATGACGCACTCAAGGTAGCTAGTGCAGCGTCACCTGGAGGACTGCATCAGTAAAGGCTAGTAATCACTGGCTGGCATTACGATTACTCACTTAAGATACACAACTAGTGTCATATCGGTTCTGGCAGACTGGCCACAGTAACAAAATATATGAATCTGGGTGAGCAACTGTGACGAGTAACTATGACTCTCGTAATAGGCCAATGACTCAATACCTGGAGTATTGACTCAGATAACTCGAGGAACGCCTTGCAATAGTAACAATGACTTTCTTACGGTTCACAACTGGTGACAAATCCGTTCTGGCAGTCTGGCACCAGTAACAAAAATGAGACACAGCGTGAGCAACTGGGATGGGTAACTATGACTCTCTTAAGGTAGCCAATGATCGTCACCAGGAATATTGAATCAGGAATTTCGAGTAACCCTTGGTTATAGAACGATGACTTTCGTAGATTACACAACCTGTGACATATCGATGCTGGCAGACTGGCCACAGTTACAATGTATTTTAATTTGGGTGGTCAACCGACAGGAATATCTATTACACTTCTGAGGCAACCGACGATTCGTCACCAGGTGGAGTACACTCTGAAAGGAGTGACTATGACTCTCATATGACACACAACTAGTGTCGTATCGCTTCTGGCAGACGCCACAGTAACAAGAAACGGGAAACTGGCTGCGAAATTAGGACGAGGAGCTATGACGCACTCAAGGTAGCTAGTGCAGCGTCACCTGGAGGACTGCATCAGTAAAGGCTAGTAATCCCTGGCTGGCATTACGATGACTCACTTAAGATACACAACTAGTGTCATATCGGTTCTGGCAGACTGGCCACAGTAACAAAATATATGAATCTGGGTGAGCAAGTGTGACGAGTAACTATGACTCTCGTAATAGGCCAATGACTCAATACCTGGAGTATTGACTCAGATAACTCGAGGAACGCCTTGCAATAGTGACAATGACTTTCTTACGGTTCACAACTGGTGACAAATCCGTTCTGGCAGTCTGGCACCAGTAACAAAAATGAGACACAGGGTGAGCAACTGGGATGGGTAACTATGACTCTCTTAAGGTAGCCAATGATAGTCACCAGGAATATTGAATCAGGAATTTCGAGTAACCCTTGGTTATAGAACGATGACTTTCGTAGATTACACAACCTGTGACATATCGATGCTGGCAGACTGGCCACAGTTACAATGTATTTTAATTTGGGTGGTCAACCGACAGGAATATCTATTACCCTTCTGAGGTAACTGACGATTCCTCACCAGGTGGAGTACACTCTGAAAGGAGTGACTATGACTCTCATATGACACACAACTAGTGTCGTATCGCTTCTGGCAGACGCCACAGTAACAAGAAACGTGAAACTGGCTGCGAAATTAGGACGAGGAGCTATGACGCACTCAAGGTAGCTGGTGCAGCATCACCTGGAGGACTGCATCAGTAAAGGCTAGTAATCCCTGGCAGGCATAACGGTGACTCACTTAAGATACACAACTAGTGACATATCCGTTCTGGCAGACTGGCCACAGTAACAAAATATATGAATCTGGGTGAGCAACTGTGACGAGTAACTATGACTCTCGTAATAGGCCAATGACTCAATACCTGGAGTATTGACTCAGATAACTCGAGGAACGCCTTGCAATAGTAACAATGACTTTCTTACGGTTCACAACTGGTGACAAATCCGTTCTGGCAGTCTGGCACCAGTAACAAAAATGAGACACAGCGTGAGCAACTGGGATGGGTAACTATGACTCTCTTAAGGTAGCCAATGATCGTCACCAGGAATATTGAATCAGGAATTTCGAGTAACCCTTGGTTATAGAACGATGACTTTCGTAGATTACACAACCTGTGACATATCGATGCTGGCAGACTGGCCACAGTTACAATGTATTTTAATTTGGGTGGTCAACCGACAGGAATATCTATTACCCTTCTGAGGCAACCGACGATTCGTCACCAGGTGGAGTACACTCTGAAAGGAGTGACTATGACTCTCATATGACACACAACTAGTGTCGTATCGCTTCTGGCAGACGCCACAGTAACAAGAAACGGGAAACTGGCTGCGAAATTAGGACGAGGAGCTATGACGCACTCAAGGTAGCTAGTGCAGCGTCACCTGGAGGACTGCATCAGTAAAGGCTAGTAATCACTGGCTGGCATTACGATTACTCACTTAAGATACACAACTAGTGTCATATCGGTTCTGGCAGACTGGCCACAGTAACAAAATATATGAATCTGGGTGAGCAACTGTGACGAGTAACTATGACTCTCGTAATAGGCCAATGACTCAATACCTGGAGTATTGACTCAGATAACTCGAGGAACGCCTTGCAATAGTAACAATGACTTTCTTACGGTTCACAACTGGTGACAAATCCGTTCTGGCAGTCTGGCACCAGTAACAAAAATGAGACACTGAGTGAGCAACTGGGATGGGTAACTATGACTCTCTTAAGGTAGCCAATGATCGTCACACGGAATATTGAGTCAGGAAACTCGAGTAACCCTTGGCTATAGTAACGATGACTTTCGTAGATTACACAACCTGTGACATATCGGTGCTGGCAGACTGGCCACAGTAACAAGAAACGTGAAACTGGCTGCGAAATTAGCACGAGGAGCTATGACGCACTCAAGGTAGCTAGTGCAGCGTCACCTGGAGGACTGCATCAGTAAAGGCTAGTAATCCCTGGCTGGCATTACGATGACTCACTTAAGATACACAACTAGTGTCATATCGGTTCTGGCAGACTGGCCACAGTAACAAAATATATGAATCTGGGTGAGCAAGTGTGACGAGTAACTATGACTCTCGTAATAGGCCAATGACTCAATACCTGGAGTATTGACTCAGATAACTCGAGGAACGCCTTGCAATAGTGACAATGACTTTCTTACGGTTCACAACTGGTGACAAATCCGTTCTGGCAGTCTGGCACCAGTAACAAAAATGAGACACTGAGTGAGCAACTGGGATGGGTAACTATGACTCTCTTAAGGTAGCCAATGATAGTCACCAGGAATATTGAATCAGGAATTTCGAGTAACCCTTGGTTATAGAACGATGACTTTCGTAGATTACACAACCTGTGACATATCGATGCTGGCAGACTGGCCACAGTTACAATGTATTTTAATTTGGGTGGTCAACCGACAGGAATATCTATTAGCCTTCTGAGGTAACTGACGATTCCTCACCAGGTGGAGTACACTCTGAAAGGAGTGACTATGACTCTCATATGACACACAACTAGTGTCGTATCGCTTCTGGCAGACGCCACAGTAACAAGAAACGTGAAACTGGCTGCGAAATTAGGACGAGGAGCTATGACGCACTCAAGGTAGCTGGTGCAGCATCACCTGGAGGACTGCATCAGTAAAGGCTAGTAATCCCTGGCAGGCATAACGGTGACTCACTTAAGATACACAACTAGTGACATATCCGTTCTGGCAGACTGGCCACAGTAACAAAATATATGAATCTGGGTGAGCAACTGTGACGAGTAACTATGACTCTCGTAATAGGCCAATGACTCAATACCTGGAGTATTGACTCAGATAACTCGAGGAACGCCTTGCAATAGTAACAATGACTTTCTTACGGTTCACAACTGGTGACAAATCCGTTCTGGCAGTCTGGCACCAGTAACAAAAATGAGACACAGCGTGAGCAACTGGGATGGGTAACTATGACTCTCTTAAGGTAGCCAATGATCGTCACCAGGAATATTGAATCAGGAATTTCGAGTAACCCTTGGTTATAGAACGATGACTTTCGTAGATTACACAACCTGTGACATATCGATGCTGGCAGACTGGCCACAGTTACAATGTATTTTAATTTGGGTGGTCAACCGACAGGAATATCTATTACACTTCTGAGGCAACCGACGATTCGTCACCAGGTGGAGTACACTCTGAAAGGAGTGACTATGACTCTCATATGACACACAACTAGTGTCGTATCGCTTCTGGCAGACGCCACAGTAACAAGAAACGGGAAACTGGCTGCGAAATTAGGACGAGGAGCTATGACGCACTCAAGGTAGCTAGTGCAGCGTCACCTGGAGGACTGCATCAGTAAAGGCTAGTAATCCCTGGCTGGCATTACGATGACTCACTTAAGATACACAACTAGTGTCATATCGGTTCTGGCAGACTGGCCACAGTAACAAAATATATGAATCTGGGTGAGCAAGTGTGACGAGTAACTATGACTCTCGTAATAGGCCAATGACTCAATACCTGGAGTATTGACTCAGATAACTCGAGGAACGCCTTGCAATAGTGACAATGACTTTCTTACGGTTCACAACTGGTGACAAATCCGTTCTGGCAGTCTGGCACCAGTAACAAAAATGAGACACAGGGTGAGCAACTGGGATGGGTAACTATGACTCTCTTAAGGTAGCCAATGATAGTCACCAGGAATATTGAATCAGGAATTTCGAGTAACCCTTGGTTATAGAACGATGACTTTCGTAGATTACACAACCTGTGACATATCGATGCTGGCAGACTGGCCACAGTTACAATGTATTTTAATTTGGGTGGTCAACCGACAGGAATATCTATTACCCTTCTGAGGTAACTGACGATTCCTCACCAGGTGGAGTACACTCTGAAAGGAGTGACTATGACTCTCATATGACACACAACTAGTGTCGTATCGCTTCTGGCAGACGCCACAGTAACAAGAAACGTGAAACTGGCTGCGAAATTAGGACGAGGAGCTATGACGCACTCAAGGTAGCTGGTGCAGCATCACCTGGAGGACTGCATCAGTAAAGGCTAGTAATCCCTGGCAGGCATAACGGTGACTCACTTAAGATACACAACTAGTGACATATCCGTTCTGGCAGACTGGCCACAGTAACAAAATATATGAATCTGGGTGAGCAACTGTGACGAGTAACTATGACTCTCGTAATAGGCCAATGACTCAATACCTGGAGTATTGACTCAGATAACTCGAGGAACGCCTTGCAATAGTAACAATGACTTTCTTACGGTTCACAACTGGTGACAAATCCGTTCTGGCAGTCTGGCACCAGTAACAAAAGTGAGACACAGCGTGAGCAACTGGGATGGGTAACTATGACTCTCTTAAGGTAGCCAATGATCGTCACCAGGAATATTGAATCAGGAATTTCGAGTAACCCTTGGTTATAGAACGATGACTTTCGTAGATTACACAACCTGTGACATATCGATGCTGGCAGACTGGCCACAGTTACAATGTATTTTAATTTGGGTGGTCAACCGACAGGAATATCTATTACCCTTCTGAGGCAACCGACGATTCGTCACCAGGTGGAGTACACTCTGAAAGGAGTGACTATGACTCTCATATGACACACAACTAGTGTCGTATCGCTTCTGGCAGACGCCACAGTAACAAGAAACGGGAAACTGGCTGCGAAATTAGGACGAGGAGCTATGACGCACTCAAGGTAGCTAGTGCAGCGTCACCTGGAGGACTGCATCAGTAAAGGCTAGTAATCACTGGCTGGCATTACGATTACTCACTTAAGATACACAACTAGTGTCATATCGGTTCTGGCAGACTGGCCACAGTAACAAAATATATGAATCTGGGTGAGCAACTGTGACGAGTAACTATGACTCTCGTAATAGGCCAATGACTCAATACCTGGAGTATTGACTCAGATAACTCGAGGAACGCCTTGCAATAGTAACAATGACTTTCTTACGGTTCACAACTGGTGACAAATCCGTTCTGGCAGTCTGGCACCAGTAACAAAAATGAGACACTGAGTGAGCAACTGGGATGGGTAACTATGACTCTCTTAAGGTAGCCAATGATCGTCACACGGAATATTGAGTCAGGAAACTCGAGTAACCCTTGGCTATAGTAACGATGACTTTCGTAGATTACACAACCTGTGACATATCGGTGCTGGCAGACTGGCCACAGTAACAAGAAACGTGAAACTGGCTGCGAAATTAGCACGAGGAGCTATGACGCACTCAAGGTAGCTAGTGCAGCGTCACCTGGAGGACTGCATCAGTAAAGGCTAGTAATCCCTGGCTGGCATTACGATGACTCACTTAAGATACACAACTAGTGTCATATCGGTTCTGGCAGACTGGCCACAGTAACAAAATATATGAATCTGGGTGAGCAAGTGTGACGAGTAACTATGACTCTCGTAATAGGCCAATGACTCAATACCTGGAGTATTGACTCAGATAACTCGAGGAACGCCTTGCAATAGTGACAATGACTTTCTTACGGTTCACAACTGGTGACAAATCCGTTCTGGCAGTCTGGCACCAGTAACAAAAATGAGACACTGAGTGAGCAACTGGGATGGGTAACTATGACTCTCTTAAGGTAGCCAATGATAGTCACCAGGAATATTGAATCAGGAATTTCGAGTAACCCTTGGTTATAGAACGATGACTTTCGTAGATTACACAACCTGTGACATATCGATGCTGGCAGACTGGCCACAGTTACAATGTATTTTAATTTGGGTGGTCAACCGACAGGAATATCTATTACCCTTCTGAGGTAACTGACGATTCCTCACCAGGTGGAGTACACTCTGAAAGGAGTGACTATGACTCTCATATGACACACAACTAGTGTCGTATCGCTTCTGGCAGACGCCACAGTAACAAGAAACGTGAAACTGGCTGCGAAATTAGGACGAGGAGCTATGACGCACTCAAGGTAGCTGGTGCAGCATCACCTGGAGGACTGCATCAGTAAAGGCTAGTAATCCCTGGCAGGCATAACGGTGACTCACTTAAGATACACAACTAGTGACATATCCGTTCTGGCAGACTGGCCACAGTAACAAAATATATGAATCTGGGTGAGCAACTGTGACGAGTAACTATGACTCTCGTAATAGGCCAATGACTCAATACCTGGAGTATTGACTCAGATAACTCGAGGAACGCCTTGCAATAGTAACAATGACTTTCTTACGGTTCACAACTGGTGACAAATCCGTTCTGGCAGTCTGGCACCAGTAACAAAAGTGAGACACAGCGTGAGCAACTGGGATGGGTAACTATGACTCTCTTAAGGTAGCCAATGATCGTCACCAGGAATATTGAATCAGGAATTTCGAGTAACCCTTGGTTATAGAACGATGACTTTCGTAGATTACACAACCTGTGACATATCGATGCTGGCAGACTGGCCACAGTTACAATGTATTTTAATTTGGGTGGTCAACCGACAGGAATATCTATTACCCTTCTGAGGCAACCGACGATTCGTCACCAGGTGGAGTACACTCTGAAAGGAGTGACTATGACTCTCATATGACACACAACTAGTGTCGTATCGCTTCTGGCAGACGCCACAGTAACAAGAAACGGGAAACTGGCTGCGAAATTAGGACGAGGAGCTATGACGCACTCAAGGTAGCTAGTGCAGCGTCACCTGGAGGACTGCATCAGTAAAGGCTAGTAATCACTGGCTGGCATTACGATTACTCACTTAAGATACACAACTAGTGTCATATCGGTTCTGGCAGACTGGCCACAGTAACAAAATATATGAATCTGGGTGAGCAACTGTGACGAGTAACTATGACTCTCGTAATAGGCCAATGACTCAATACCTGGAGTATTGACTCAGATAACTCGAGGAACGCCTTGCAATAGTAACAATGACTTTCTTACGGTTCACAACTGGTGACAAATCCGTTCTGGCAGTCTGGCACCAGTAACAAAAATGAGACACTGAGTGAGCAACTGGGATGGGTAACTATGACTCTCTTAAGGTAGCCAATGATCGTCACACGGAATATTGAGTCAGGAAACTCGAGTAACCCTTGGCTATAGTAACGATGACTTTCGTAGATTACACAACCTGTGACATATCGGTGCTGGCAGACTGGCCACAGTAACAAGAAACGTGAAACTGGCTGCGAAATTAGCACGAGGAGCTATGACGCACTCAAGGTAGCTAGTGCAGCGTCACCTGGAGGACTGCATCAGTAAAGGCTAGTAATCCCTGGCTGGCATTACGATTACTCACTTAAGATACACAACTAGTGTCATATCGGTTCTGGCAGACTGGCCACAGTAACAAAATATATGAATCTGGGTGAGCAACTGTGACGAGTAACTATGACTCTCGTAATAGGCCAATGACTCAATACCTGGAGTATTGACTCAAATAACTCGAGGAACGCCTTGCAATAGTAACAATGACATTCTTACGGTTCACAACTGGTGACAATTCCGTTCTGGCAGTCTGGCACCAGTAACAAAAATGAGACACAGCGTGAGCAACTGGGATGGGTAACTATGACTCTCTTAAGGTAGCCAATGATCGTCACCAGGAATATTGAATCAGGAATTTCGAGTAACCCTTGGTTATAGAACGATGACTTTCGTAGATTACACAACCTGTGACATATCGATGCTGGCAGACTGGCCACAGATACAATGTATTTTAATTTGGGTGGTCAACCGACAGGAATATCTATTACCCTTCTGAGGTAACTGACGATTCCTCACCAGGTGGAGTACACTCTGAAAGGAGTGACTATGACTCTCATATGACACACAACTAGTGTCGTATCGCTTCTGGCAGACGCCACAGTACCAAGAAACGTGAAACTGGCTGCAAAATTAGGACGAGGAGCTATGACGCACTCAAGGTAGCTGGTGCAGCATCACCTGGAGGACTGCATCAGTAAAGGCTAGTAAACCCTGGCAGGCATAACGGTGACTCACTTAAGATACACAACTAGTGACATATCCGTTCTGGCAGACTGGCCACAGTAACAAAATATATGAATCTGGGTGAGCAACTGTGACGAGTAACTATGACTCTCGTAATAGGCCAATGACTCAATACCTGGAGTATTGACTCAGATAACTCGAGGAACGCCTTGCAATAGTAACAATGACTTTCTTACGGTTCACAACTGGTGACAAATCCGTTCTGGCAGTCTGGCACCAGTAACAAAAATGAGACACAGCGTGAGCAACTGGGATGGGTAACTATGACTCTCTTAAGGTAGCCAATGATCGTCACCAGGAATATTGAATCAGGAATTTCGAGTAACCCTTGGTTATAGAACGATGACTTTCGTAGATTACACAACCTGTGACATATCGATGCTGGCAGACTGGCCACAGTTACAATGTATTTTAATTTGGGTGGTCAACCGACAGGAATATCTATTACCCTTCTGAGGCAACCGACGATTCGTCACCAGGTGGAGTACACTCTGAAAGGAGTGACTATGACTCTCATATGACACACAACTAGTGTCGTATCGCTTCTGGCAGACGCCACAGTAACAAGAAACGGGAAACTGGCTGCGAAATTAGGACGAGGAGCTATGACGCACTCAAGGTAGCTAGTGCAGCGTCACCTGGAGGACTGCATCAGTAAAGGCTAGTAATCCCTGGCAGGCATAACGGTGACTCACTTGAGATACACAACTAGTGACATATCGGTTCTGGCAGACTGGCCACAGTAACAAAATATATGAATCTGGGTGAGCAACTGTGACGAGTAACTATGACTCTCGTAATAGGCCAATGACTCAATACCTGGAGTATTGACTCAGATAACTCGAGGAACGCCTTGCAATAGTAACAATGACTTTCTTACGGTTCACAACTGGTGACAAATCCGTTCTGGCAGTCTGGCACCAGTAACAAAAATGAGACACTGAGTGAGCAACTGGGATGGGTAACTATGACTCTCTTAAGGTAGCCAATGATCGTCACCAGGAATATTGAGTCAGGAAACTCGAGTAACCCTTGGCTATAGTAACGATGACTTTCGTAGATTACACAACCTGTGACATATCGGTGCTGGCAGACTGGCCACAGTAACAAGAAACGTGAAACTGGCTGCGAAATTAGGACGAGGAGCTATGACGCACTCAAGGTAGCTAGTGCAGCGTCACCTGGAGGACTGCATCAGTAAAGGCTAGTAATCACTGGCTGGCATTACGATTACTCACTTAAGATACACAACTAGTGTCATATCGGTTCTGGCAGACTGGCCACAGTAACAAAATATATGAATCTGGGTGAGCAACTGTGACGAGTAACTATGACTCTCGTAATAGGCCAATGACTCAATACCTGGAGTATTGACTCAGATAACTCGAGGAACGCCTTGCAATAGTAACAATGACTTTCTTACGGTTCACAACTGGTGACAAATCCGTTCTGGCAGTCTGGCACCAGTAACAAAAATGAGACACTGAGTGAGCAACTGGGATGGGTAACTATGACTCTCTTAAGGTAGCCAATGATCGTCACACGGAATATTGAGTCAGGAAACTCGAGTAACCCTTGGCTATAGTAACGATGACTTTCGTAGATTACACAACCTGTGACATATCGGTGCTGGCAGACTGGCCACAGTAACAAGAAACGTGAAACTGGCTGCGAAATTAGCACGAGGAGCTATGACGCACTCAAGGTAGCTAGTGCAGCGTCACCTGGAGGACTGCATCAGTAAAGGCTAGTAATCCCTGGCTGGCATTACGATTACTCACTTAAGATACACAACTAGTGTCATATCGGTTCTGGCAGACTGGCCACAGTAACAAAATATATGAATCTGGGTGAGCAACTGTGACGAGTAACTATGACTCTCGTAATAGGCCAATGACTCAATACCTGGAGTATTGACTCAGATAACTCGAGGAACGCCTTGCAATAGTAACAATGACTTTCTTACGGTTCACAACTGGTGACAAATCCGTTCTGGCAGTCTGGCACCAGTAACAAAAATGAGACACAGCGTGAGCAACTGGGATGGGTAACTATGACTCTCTTAAGGTAGCCAATGATCGTCACCAGGAATATTGAATCAGGAATTTCGAGTAACCCTTGGTTGTAGAACAATGACTTTCGTAGATTACACAACCTGTGACATATCGATGCTGGCAGACTGGCCACAGTTACAATGTATTTTAATTTGGGTGGTCAACCGACAGGAATATCTATTACCCTTCTGAGGCAACCGACGATTCGTCACCAGGTGGAGTACACTCTGAAAGGAGTGACTATGACTCTCATATGACACACAACTAGTGTCGTATCGCTTCTGGCAGACGCCACAGTAACAAGAAACGGGAAACTGGCTGCGAAATTAGGACGAGGAGCTATGACGCACTCAAGGTAGCTAGTGCAGCGTCACCTGGAGGACTGCATCAGTAAAGGCTAGTAATCCCTGGCAGGCATAACGGTGACTCACTTAAGATACACAACTAGTGACATATCGGTTCTGGCAGACTGGCCACAGTAACAAAATATATGAATCTGGGTGAGCAACTGTGACGAGTAACTATGACTCTCGTAATAGGCCAATGACTCAATACCTGGAGTATTGACTCAGATAACTCGAGGAACGCCTTGCAATAGTAACAATGACTTTCTTACGGTTCACAACTGGTGACAAATCCGTTCTGGCAGTCTGGCACCAGTAACAAAAATGAGACACTGAGTGAGCAAGTGGGATGGGTAACTATGACTCTCTTAAGGTAGCCAATGATCGTCACCAGGAATATTGAGTCAGGAAACTCGAGTAACCCTTGGCTATAGTAACGATGACTTTCGTAGATTACACAACCTGTGACATATCGGTGCTGGCAGACTGGCCACAGTAACAAGAAACGTGAAACTGGCTGCGAAATTAGGACGAGGAGCTATGACGCACTCAAGGTAGCTAGTGCAGCGTCACCTGGAGGACTGCATCAGTAAAGGCTAGTAATCACTGGCTGGCATTACGATTACTCACTTAAGATACACAACTAGTGTCATATCGGTTCTGGCAGACTGGCCACAGTAACAAAATATATGAATCTGGGTGAGCAACTGTGACGAGTAACTATGACTCTCGTAATAGGCCAATGACTCAATACCTGGAGTATTGACTCAGATAACTCGAGGAACGCCTTGCAATAGTAACAATGACTTTCTTACGGTTCACAACTGGTGACAAATCCGTTCTGGCAGTCTGGCACCAGTAACAAAAATGAGACACTGAGTGAGCAACTGGGATGGGTAACTATGACTCTCTTAAGGTAGCCAATGATCGTCACACGGAATATTGAGTCAGGAAACTCGAGTAACCCTTGGCTATAGTAACGATGACTTTCGTAGATTACACAACCTGTGACATATCGGTGCTGGCAGACTGGCCACAGTAACAAGAAACGTGAAACTGGCTGCGAAATTAGCACGAGGAGCTATGACGCACTCAAGGTAGCTAGTGCAGCGTCACCTGGAGGACTGCATCAGTAAAGGCTAGTAATCCCTGGCTGGCATTACGATTACTCACTTAAGATACACAACTAGTGTCATATCGGTTCTGGCAGACTGGCCACAGTAACAAAATATATGAATCTGGGTGAGCAACTGTGACGAGTAACTATGACTCTCGTAATAGGCCAATGACTCAATACCTGGAGTATTGACTCAGATAACTCGAGGAACGCCTTGCAATAGTAACAATGACTTTCTTACGGTTCACAACTGGTGACAATTCCGTTCTGGCAGTCTGGCACCAGTAACAAAAATGAGACACAGCGTGAGCAACTGGGATGGGTAACTATGACTCTCTTAAGGTAGCCAATGATCGTCACCAGGAATATTGAGTCAGGAAACTCGAGTAACCCTTGGCTATAGTAACGTTGACTTTCGTAGATCACACAACCTGTGACATATCGGTGCTGGGAGACTGGCCACAGTAACAAGAAACGTGAAACTGGCTGCGAAATTATCACGAGGAGCTATGACGCACTCAAGGTAGCTAGTGCAGCGTCACCTGGAGGACTGCATCAGTAAAGGCTAGTAATCCCTGGCTGGCATTACGATGACTCACTTAAGATACACAACTAGTGTCATATCGGTTCTGGCAGACTGGCCACAGTAACAAAATATATGAATCTGGGTGAGCAACTGTGACGAGTAACTATGACTCTCGTAATAGGCCAATGACTCAATACCTGGAGTATTGACTCAGATAACTCGAGGAACGCCTTGCAATAGTAACAATGACTTTCTTACCGTTCACAACTGGTGACAAATCCGTTCTGGCAGTCTGGCACCAGTAACAAAAATGAGACACAGCGTGAGCAACTGGGATGGGTAACTATGACTCTCTTAAGGTAGCCAATGATCGTCACCAGGAATATTGAATCAGGAATTTCGAGTAACCCTTGGTTATAGAACGATGACTTTCGTAGATTACACAACCTGTGACATATCGATGCTGGCAGACTGGCCACAGTTACAATGTATTTTAATTTGGGTGGTCAACCGACAGGAATATCTATTACCCTTCTGAGGTAACTGACGATTCCTCACCAGGTGGAGTACACTCTGAAAGGAGTGACTATGACTCTCATATGACACACAACTAGTGTCGTATCGCTTCTGGCAGACGCCACAGTAACAAGAAACGTGAAACTGGCTGCGAAATTAGGACGAGGAGCTATGACGCACTCAAGGTAGCTGGTGCAGCATCACCTGGAGGACTGCATCAGTAAAGGCTAGTAATCCCTGGCAGGCATAACGGTGACTCACTTAAGATACACAACTAGTGACATATCCGTTCTGGCAGACTGGCCACAGTAACAAAATATATGAATCTGGGTGAGCAACTGTGACGAGTAACTATGACTCTCGTAATAGGCCAATGACTCAATACCTGGAGTATTGACTCAGATAACTCGAGGAACGCCTTGCAATAGTAACAATGACTTTCTTACGGTTCACAACTGGTGACAAATCCGTTCTGGCAGTCTGGCACCAGTAACAAAAATGAGACACAGCGTGAGCAACTGGGATGGGTAACTATGACTCTCTTAAGGTAGCCAATGATCGTCACCAGGAATATTGAATCAGGAATTTCGAGTAACCCTTGGTTATAGAACGATGACTTTCGTAGATTACACAACCTGTGACATATCGATGCTGGCAGACTGGCCACAGTTACAATGTATTTTAATTTGGGTGGTCAACCGACAGGAATATCTATTACCCTTCTGAGGCAACCGACGATTCGTCACCAGGTGGAGTACACTCTGAAAGGAGTGACTATGACTCTCATATGACACACAACTAGTGTCGTATCGCTTCTGGCAGACGCCACAGTAACAAGAAACGGGAAACTGGCTGCGAAATTAGGACGAGGAGCTATGACGCACTCAAGGTAGCTAGTGCAGCGTCACCTGGAGGACTGCATCAGTAAAGGCTAGTAATCCCTGGCAGGCATAACGGTGACTCACTTAAGATACACAACTAGTGACATATCGGTTCTGGCAGACTGGCCACAGTAACAAAATATATGAATCTGGGTGAGCAACTGTGACGAGTAACTATGACTCTCGTAATAGGCCAATGACTCAATACCTGGAGTATTGACTCAGATAACTCGAGGAACGCCTTGCAATAGTAACAATGACTTTCTTACGGTTCACAACTGGTGACAAATCCGTTCTGGCAGTCTGGCACCAGTAACAAAAATGAGACACTGAGTGAGCAACTGGGATGGGTAACTATGACTCTCTTAAGGTAGCCAATGATCGTCACACGGAATATTGAGTCAGGAAACTCGAGTAACCCTTGGCTATAGTAACGATGACTTTCGTAGATTACACAACCTGTGACATATCGGTGCTGGCAGACTGGCCACAGTAACAAGAAACGTGAAACTGGCTGCGAAATTAGCACGAGGAGCTATGACGCACTCAAGGTAGCTAGTGCAGCGTCACCTGGAGGACTGCATCAGTAAAGGCTAGTAATCCCTGGCTGGCATTAAGATTACTCACTTAAGATACACAACTAGTGTCATATCGGTTCTGGCAGACTGGCCACAGTAACAAAATATATGAATCTGGGTGAGCAACTGTGACGAGTAACTATGACTCTCGTAATAGGCCAATGACTCAATACCTGGAGTATTGACTCAGATAACTCGAGGAACGCCTTGCAATAGTAACAATGACTTTCTTACGGTTCACAACTGGTGACAATTCCGTTCTGGCAGTCTGGCACCAGTAACAAAAATGAGACACAGCGTGAGCAACTGGGATGGGTAACTATGACTCCCTTAAGGTAGCCAATGATCGTCACCAGGAATATTGAATCAGGAATTTCGAGTAACCCTTGGTTATAGAACGATGACTTTCGTAGATTACACAACCTGTGACATATCGATGCTGGCAGACTGGCCACAGTTACAATGTATTTTAATTTGTGTGGTCAACCGACAGGAATATCTATTACCCTTCTGAGGTAACTGACGATTCCTCACCAGGTGGAGTACACTCTGAAAGGAGTGACTATGACTCTCATATGACACACAACTAGTGTCGTATCGCTTCTGGCAGACGCCACAGTAACAAGAAACGTGAAACTGGCTGCGAAATTAGGACGAGGAGCTATGACGCACTCAAGGTAGCTGGTGCAGCATCACCTGGAGGACTGCATCAGTAAAGGCTAGTAATCCCTGGCAGGCATAACGGTGACTCACTTAAGATACACAACTAGTGACATATCCGTTCTGGCAGACTGGCCACAGTAACAAAATATATGAATCTGGGTGAGCAACTGTGACGAGTAACTATGACTCTCGTAATAGGCCAATGACTCAATACCTGGGGTATTGACTCAGATAACTCGAGGAACGCCTTGCAATAGTAACAATGACTTTCTTACGGTTCACAACTGGTGACAAATCCGTTCTGGCAGTCTGGCACCAGTAACAAAAATGAGACACAGCGTGAGCAACTGGGATGGGTAACTATGACTCTCTTAAGGTAGCCAATGATCGTCACCAGGAATATTGAATCAGGAATTTCGAGTAACCCTTGGTTATAGAACGATGACTTTCGTAGATTACACAACCTGTGACATATCGATGCTGGCAGACTGGCCACAGTTACAATGTATTTTAATTTGGGTGGTCAACCGACAGGAATATCTATTACCCTTCTGAGGCAACCGACGATTCGTCACCAGGTGGAGTACACTCTGAAAGGAGTGACTATGACTCTCATATGACACACAACTAGTGTCGTATCGCTTCTGGCAGACGCCACAGTAACAAGAAACGGGAAACTGGCTGCGAAATTAGGACGAGGAGCTATGACGCACTCAAGGTAGCTAGTGCAGCGTCACCTGGAGGACTGCATCAGTAAAGGCTAGTAATCCCTGGCAGGCATAACGGTGACTCACTTAAGATACACAACTAGTGACATATCGGTTCTGGCAGACTGGCCACAGTAACAAAATATATGAATCTGGGTGAGCAACTGTGACGAGTAACTATGACTCTCGTAATAGGCCAATGACTCAATACCTGGAGTATTGACTCAGATAACTCGAGGAACGCCTTGCAATAGTAACAATGACTTTCTTACGGTTCACAACTGGTGACAAATCCGTTCTGGCAGTCTGGCACCAGTAACAAAAAGGAGACACTGAGTGAGCAACTGGGATGGGTAACTATGACTCTCTTAAGGTAGCCAATGATCGTCACCAGGAATATTGAGTCAGGAAACTCGAGTAACCCTTGGCTATAGTAACGATGACTTTCGTAGATTACACAACCTGTGACATATCGGTGCTGGCAGACTGGCCACAGTAACAAGAAACGTGAAACTGGCTGCGAAATTAGGACGAGGAGCTATGACGCACTCAAGGTAGCTAGTGCAGCGTCACCTGGAGGACTGCATCAGTAAAGGCTAGTAATCACTGGCTGGCATTACGATTACTCACTTAAGATACACAACTAGTGTCATATCGGTTCTGGCAGACTGGCCACAGTAACAAAATATATGAATCTGGGTGAGCAACTGTGACGAGTAACTATGACTCTCGTAATAGGCCAATGACTCAATACCTGGAGTATTGACTCAGATAACTCGAGGAACGCCTTGCAATAGTAACAATGACTTTCTTACGGTTCACAACTGGTGACAAATCCGTTCTGGCAGTCTGGCACCAGTAACAAAAATGAGACACTGAGTGAGCAACTGGGATGGGTAACTATGACTCTCTTAAGGTAGCCAATGATCGTCACACGGAATATTGAGTCAGGAAACTCGAGTAACCCTTGGCTATAGTAACGATGACTTTCGTAGATTACACAACCTGTGACATATCGGTGCTGGCAGACTGGCCACAGTAACAAGAAACGTGAAACTGGCTGCGAAATTAGCACGAGGAGCTATGACGCACTCAAGGTAGCTAGTGCAGCGTCACCTGGAGGACTGCATCAGTAAAGGCTAGTAATCCCTGGCTGGCATTACGATTACTCACTTAAGATACACAACTAGTGTCATATCGGTTCTGGCAGACTGGCCACAGTAACAAAATATATGAATCTGGGTGAGCAACTGTGACGAGTAACTATGACTCTCGTAATAGGCCAATGACTCAATACCTGGAGTATTGACTCAGATAACTCGAGGAACGCCTTGCAATAGTAACAATGACTTTCTTACGGTTCACAACTGGTGACAATTCCGTTCTGGCAGTCTGGCACCAGTAACAAAAATGAGACACAGCGTGAGCAACTGGGATGGGTAACTATGACTCTCTTAAGGTAGCCAATGATCGTCACCAGGAATATTGAGTCAGGAAACTCGAGTAACCCTTGGCTATAGTAACGATGACTTTCGTAGATCACACAACCTGTGACATATCGGTGCTGGGAGACTGGCCACAGTAACAAGAAACGTGAAACTGGCTGCGAAATTAGGACGAGGAGCTATGACGCACTCAAGGTAGCTAGTGCAGCGTCACCTGGAGGACTGCATCAGTAAAGGCTAGTAATCCCTGGCTGGCATTACGATGACTCACTTAAGATACACAACTAGTGTCATATCGGTTCTGGCAGACTGGCCACAGTAACAAAATATATGAATCTGGGTGAGCAACTGTGACGAGTAACTATGACTCTCGTAATAGGCCAATGACTCAATACCTGGAGTATTGACTCAGATAACTCGAGGAACGCCTTGCAATAGTAACAATGACTTTCTTACGGTTCACAACTGGTGACAAATCCGTTCTGGCAGTCTGGCACCAGTAACAAAAATGAGACACAGCGTGAGCAACTGGGATGGGTAACTATGACTCTCTTAAGGTAGCCAATGATCGTCACCAGGAATATTGAATCAGGAATTTCGAGTAACCCTTGGTTATAGAACGATGACTTTCGTAGATTACACAACCTGTGACATATCGATGCTGGCAGACTGGCCACAGTTACAATGTATTTTAATTTGGGTGGTCAACCGACAGGAATATCTATTACCCTTCTGAGGTAACTGACGATTCCTCACCAGGTGGAGTACACTCTGAAAGGAGTGACTATGACTCTCATATGACACACAACTAGTGTCGTATCGCTTCTGGCAGACGCCACAGTAACAAGAAACGTGAAACTGGCTGCGAAATTAGGACGAGGAGCTATGACGCACTCAAGGTAGCTGGTGCAGCATCACCTGGAGGACTGCATCAGTAAAGGCTAGTAATCCCTGGCAGGCATAACGGTGACTCACTTAAGATACACAACTAGTGACATATCGGTTCTGGCAGACTGGCCACAGTAACAAAATATATGAATCTGGGTGAGCAACTGTGACGAGTAACTATGACTCTCGTAATAGGCCAATGACTCAATACCTGGAGTATTGACTCAGATAACTCGAGGAACGCCTTGCAATAGTAACAATGACTTTCTTATGGTTCACAACTGGTGACAAATCCGTTCTGGCAGTCTGGCACCAGTAACAAAAATGAGACACTGAGTGAGCAACTGGGATGGGTAACTATGACTCTCTTAAGGTAGCCAATGATCGTCACACGGAATATTGAGTCAGGAAACTCGAGTAACCCTTGGCTATAGTAACGATGACTTTCGTAGATTACACAACCTGTGACATATCGGTGCTGGCAGACTGGCCACAGTAACAAGAAACGTGAAACTGGCTGCGAAATTAGCACGAGGAGCTATGACGCACTCAAGGTAGCTAGTGCAGCGTCACCTGGAGGACTGCATCAGTAAAGGCTAGTAATCCCTGGCTGGCATTACGATTACTCACTTAAGATACACAACTAGTGTCATATCGGTTCTGGCAGACTGGCCACAGTAACAAAATATATGAATCTGGGTGAGCAACTGTGACGAGTAACTATGACTCTCGTAATAGGCCAATGACTCAATACCTGGAGTATTGACTCAGATAACTCGAGGAACGCCTTGCAATAGTAACAATGACTTTCTTACGGTTCACAACTGGTGACAATTCCGTTCTGGCAGTCTGGCACCAGTAACAAAAATGAGACACAGCGTGAGCAACTGGGATGGGTAACTATGACTCTCTTAAGGTAGCCAATGATCGTCACCAGGAATATTGAATCAGGAATTTCGAGTAACCCTTGGTTATAGAACGATGACTTTCGTAGATTACACAACCTGTGACATATCGATGCTGGCAGACTGGCCACAGTTACAATGTATTTTAATTTGGGTGGTCAACCGACAGGAATATCTATTACCCTTCTGAGGTAACTGACGATTCCTCACCAGGTGGAGTACACTCTGAAAGGAGTGACTATGACTCTCATATGACACACAACTAGTGTCGTATCGCTTCTGGCAGACGCCACAGTAACAAGAAACGTGAAACTGGCTGCGAAATTAGGACGAGGAGCTATGACGCACTCAAGGTAGCTGGTGCAGCATCACCTGGAGGACTGCATCAGTAAAGGCTAGTAATCCCTGGCAGGCATAACGGTGACTCACTTAAGATACACAACTAGTGACATATCCGTTCTGGCAGACTGGCCACAGTAACAAAATATATGAATCTGGGTGAGCAACTGTGACGAGTAACTATGACTCTCGTAATAGGCCAATGACTCAATACCTGGAGTATTGACTCAGATAACTCGAGGAACGCCTTGCAATAGTAACAATGACTTTCTTACGGTTCACAACTGGTGACAAATCCGTTCTGGCAGTCTGGCACCAGTAACAAAAATGAGACACAGCGTGAGCAACTGGGATGGGTAACTATGACTCTCTTAAGGTAGCCAATGATCGTCACCAGGAATATTGAATCAGGAATTTCGAGTAACCCTTGGTTATAGAACGATGACTTTCGTAGATTACACAACCTGTGACATATCGATGCTGGCAGACTGGCCACAGTTACAATGTATTTTAATTTGGGTGGTCAACCGACAGGAATATCTATTACCCTTCTGAGGCAACCGACGATTCGTCACCAGGTGGAGTACACTCTGAAAGGAGTGACTATGACTCTCATATGACACACAACTAGTGTCGTATCGCTTCTGGCAGACGCCACAGTAACAAGAAACGGGAAACTGGCTGCGAAATTAGGACGAGGAGCTATGACGCACTCAAGGTAGCTAGTGCAGCGTCACCTGGAGGACTGCATCAGTAAAGGCTAGTAATCCCTGGCAGGCATAACGGTGACTCACTTAAGATACACAACTAGTGACATATCGGTTCTGGCAGACTGGCCACAGTAACAAAATATATGAATCTGGGTGAGCAACTGTGACGAGTAACTATGACTCTCGTAATAGGCCAATGACTCAATACCTGGAGTATTGACTCAGATAACTCGAGGAACGCCTTGCAATAGTAACAATGACTTTCTTACGGTTCACAACTGGTGACAAATCCGTTCTGGCAGTCTGGCACCAGTAACAAAAAGGAGACACTGAGTGAGCAACTGGGATGGGTAACTATGACTCTCTTAAGGTAGCCAATGATCGTCACCAGGAATATTGAGTCAGGAAACTCGAGTAACCCTTGGCTATAGTAACGATGACTTTTGTAGATTACACAACCTGTGACATATCGGTGCTGGCAGACTGGCCACAGTAACAAGAAACGTGAAACTGGCTGCGAAATTAGGACGAGGAGCTATGACGCACTCAAGGTAGCTAGTGCAGCGTCACCTGGAGGACTGCATCAGTAAAGGCTAGTAATCACTGGCTGGCATTACGATTACTCACTTAAGATACACAACTAGTGTCATATCGGTTCTGGCAGACTGGCCACAGTAACAAAATATATGAATCTGGGTGAGCAACTGTGACGAGTAACTATGACTCTCGTAATAGGCCAATGACTCAATACCTGGAGTATTGACTCAGATAACTCGAGGAACGCCTTGCAATAGTAACAATGACTTTCTTACGGTTCACAACTGGTGACAAATCCGTTCTGGCAGTCTGGCACCAGTAACAAAAATGAGACACTGAGTGAGCAACTGGGATGGGTAACTATGACTCTCTTAAGGTAGCCAATGATCGTCACACGGAATATTGAGTCAGGAAACTCGAGTAACCCTTGGCTATAGTAACGATGACTTTGGTAGATTACACAACCTGTGACATATCGGTGCTGGCAGACTGGCCACAGTAACAAGAAACGTGAAACTGGCTGCGAAATTAGCACGAGGAGCTATGACGCACTCAAGGTAGCTAGTGCAGCGTCACCTGGAGGACTGCATCAGTAAAGGCTAGTAATCCCTGGCTGGCATTACGATTACTCACTTAAGATACACAACTAGTGTCATATCGGTTCTGGCAGACTGGCCACAGTAACAAAATATATGAATCTGGGTGAGCAACTGTGACGAGTAACTATGACTCTCGTAATAGGCCAATGACTCAATACCTGGAGTATTGACTCAGATAACTCGAGGAACGCCTTGCAATAGTAACAATGACTTTCTTACGGTTCACAACTGGTGACAATTCCGTTCTGGCAGTCTGGCACCAGTAACAAAAATGAGACACAGCGTGAGCAACTGGGATGGGTAACTATGACTCTCTTAAGGTAGCCAATGATCGTCACCAGGAATATTGAGTCAGGAAACTCGAGTAACCCTTGGCTATAGTAACGATGACTTTTGTAGATTACACAACCTGTGACATATCGGTGCTGGCAGACTGGCCACAGTAACAAGAAACGTGAAACTGGCTGCGAAATTAGGACGAGGAGCTATGACGCACTCAAGGTAGCTAGTGCAGCGTCACCTGGAGGACTGCATCAGTAAAGGCTAGTAATCACTGGCTGGCATTACGATTACTCACTTAAGATACACAACTAGTGTCATATCGGTTCTGGCAGACTGGCCACAGTAACAAAATATATGAATCTGGGTGAGCAACTGTGACGAGTAACTATGACTCTCGTAATAGGCCAATGACTCAATACCTGGAGTATTGACTCAGATAACTCGAGGAACGCCTTGCAATAGTAACAATGACTTTCTTACGGTTCACAACTGGTGACAAATCCGTTCTGGCAGTCTGGCACCAGTAACAAAAATGAGACACTGAGTGAGCAACTGGGATGGGTAACTATGACTCTCTTAAGGTAGCCAATGATCGTCACACGGAATATTGAGTCAGGAAACTCGAGTAACCCTTGGCTATAGTAACGATGACTTTGGTAGATTACACAACCTGTGACATATCGGTGCTGGCAGACTGGCCACAGTAACAAGAAACGTGAAACTGGCTGCGAAATTAGCACGAGGAGCTATGACGCACTCAAGGTAGCTAGTGCAGCGTCACCTGGAGGACTGCATCAGTAAAGGCTAGTAATCCCTGGCTGGCATTACGATTACTCACTTAAGATACACAACTAGTGTCATATCGGTTCTGGCAGACTGGCCACAGTAACAAAATATATGAATCTGGGTGAGCAACTGTGACGAGTAACTATGACTCTCGTAATAGGCCAATGACTCAATACCTGGAGTATTGACTCAGATAACTCGAGGAACGCCTTGCAATAGTAACAATGACTTTCTTACGGTTCACAACTGGTGACAATTCCGTTCTGGCAGTCTGGCACCAGTAACAAAAATGAGACACAGCGTGAGCAACTGGGATGGGTAACTATGACTCTCTTAAGGTAGCCAATGATCGTCACCAGGAATATTGAGTCAGGAAACTCGAGTAACCCTTGGCTATAGTAACGTTGACTTTCGTAGATCACACAACCTGTGACATATCGGTGCTGGGAGGCTGGCCACAGTAACAAGAAACGTGAAACTGGCTGCGAAATTAGCACGAGGAGCTATGACGCACTCAAGGTAGCTAGTGCAGCGTCACCTGGAGGACTGCATCAGTAAAGGCTAGTAATCCCTGGCTGGCATTACGATTACTCACTTAAGATACACAACTAGTGTCATATCGGTTCTGGCAGACTGGCCACAGTAACAAAATATATGAATCTGGGTGAGCAACTGTGACGAGTAACTATGACTCTCGTAATAGGCCAATGACTCAATACCTGGAGTATTGACTCAGATAACTCGAGGAACGCCTTGCAATAGTAACAATGACTTTCTTACGGTTCACAACTGGTGACAATTCCGTTCTGGCAGTCTGGCACCAGTAACAAAAATGAGACACAGCGTGAGCAACTGGGATGGGTAACTATGACTCTCTTAAGGTAGCCAATGATCGTCACCAGGAATATTGAATCAGGAATTTCGAGTAACCCTTGGTTATAGAACGATGACTTTCGTAGATTACACAACCTGTGACATATCGATGCTGGCAGACTGGCCACAGTTACAATGTATTTTAATTTGGGTGGTCAACCGACAGGAATATCTATTACCCTTCTGAGGTAACTGACGATTCCTCACCAGGTGGAGTACACTCTGAAAGGAGTGACTATGACTCTCATATGACACACAACTAGTGTCGTATCGCTTCTGGCAGACGCCACAGTAACAAGAAACGTGAAACTGGCTGCGAAATTAGGACGAGGAGCTATGACGCACTCAAGGTAGCTGGTGCAGCATCACCTGGAGGACTGCATCAGTAAAGGCTAGTAATCCCTGGCAGGCATAACGGTGACTCACTTAAGATACACAACTAGTGACATATCCGTTCTGGCAGACTGGCCACAGTAACAAAATATATGAATCTGGGTGAGCAACTGTGACGAGTAACTATGACTCTCGTAATAGGCCAATGACTCAATACCTGGAGTATTGACTCAGATAACTCGAGGAACGCCTTGCAATAGTAACAATGACTTTCTTACGGTTCACAACTGGTGACAAATCCGTTCTGGCAGTCTGGCACCAGTAACAAAAATGAGACACAGCGTGAGCAACTGGGATGGGTAACTATGACTCTCTTAAGGTAGCCAATGATCGTCACCAGGAATATTGAATCAGGAATTTCGAGTAACCCTTGGTTATAGAACGATGACTTTCGTAGATTACACAACCTGTGACATATCGATGCTGGCAGACTGGCCACAGTTACAATGTATTTTAATTTGGGTGGTCAACCGACAGGAATATCTATTACCCTTCTGAGGCAACCGACGATTCGTCACCAGGTGGAGTACACTCTGAAAGGAGTGACTATGACTCTCATATGACACACAACTAGTGTCGTATCGCTTCTGGCAGACGCCACAGTAACAAGAAACGGGAAACTGGCTGCGAAATTAGGACGAGGAGCTATGACGCACTCAAGGTAGCTAGTGCAGCGTCACCTGGAGGACTGCATCAGTAAAGGCTAGTAATCCCTGGCAGGCATAACGGTGACTCACTTAAGATACACAACTAGTGACATATCGGTTCTGGCAGACTGGCCACAGTAACAAAATATATGAATCTGGGTGAGCAACTGTGACGAGTAACTATGACTCTCGTAATAGGCCAATGACTCAATACCTGGAGTATTGACTCAGATAACTCGAGGAACGCCTTGCAATAGTAACAATGACTTTCTTACGGTTCACAACTGGTGACAAATCCGTTCTGGCAGTCTGGCACCAGTAACAAAAAGGAGACACTGAGTGAGCAACTGGGATGGGTAACTATGACTCTCTTAAGGTAGCCAATGATCGTCACCAGGAATATTGAGTCAGGAAACTCGAGTAACCCTTGGCTATAGTAACGATGACTTTTGTAGATTACACAACCTGTGACATATCGGTGCTGGCAGACTGGCCACAGTAACAAGAAACGTGAAACTGGCTGCGAAATTAGGACGAGGAGCTATGACGCACTCAAGGTAGCTAGTGCAGCGTCACCTGGAGGACTGCATCAGTAAAGGCTAGTAATCACTGGCTGGCATTACGATTACTCACTTAAGATACACAACTAGTGTCATATCGGTTCTGGCAGACTGGCCACAGTAACAAAATATATGAATCTGGGTGAGCAACTGTGACGAGTAACTATGACTCTCGTAATAGGCCAATGACTCAATACCTGGAGTATTGACTCAGATAACTCGAGGAACGCCTTGCAATAGTAACAATGACTTTCTTACGGTTCACAACTGGTGACAAATCCGTTCTGGCAGTCTGGCACCAGTAACAAAAATGAGACACTGAGTGAGCAACTGGGATGGGTAACTATGACTCTCTTAAGGTAGCCAATGATCGTCACACGGAATATTGAGTCAGGAAACTCGAGTAACCCTTGGCTATAGTAACGATGACTTTCGTAGATTACACAACCTGTGACATATCGGTGCTGGCAGACTGGCCACAGTAACAAGAAACGTGAAACTGGCTGCGAAATTAGCACGAGGAGCTATGACGCACTCAAGGTAGCTAGTGCAGCGTCACCTGGAGGACTGCATCAGTAAAGGCTAGTAATCCCTGGCTGGCATTACGATTACTCACTTAAGATACACAACTAGTGTCATATCGGTTCTGGCAGACTGGCCACAGTAACAAAATATATGAATCTGGGTGAGCAACTGTGACGAGTAACTATGACTCTCGTAATAGGCCAATGACTCAATACCTGGAGTATTGACTCAGATAACTCGAGGAACGCCTTGCAATAGTAACAATGACTTTCTTACGGTTCACAACTGGTGACAATTCCGTTCTGGCAGTCTGGCACCAGTAACAAAAATGAGACACAGCGTGAGCAACTGGGATGGGTAACTATGACTCTCTTAAGGTAGCCAATGATCGTCACCAGGAATATTGAATCAGGAATTTCGAGTAACCCTTGGTTATAGAACGATGACTTTCGTAGATTACACAACCTGTGACATATCGATGCTGGCAGACTGGCCACAGTTACAATGTATTTTAATTTGGGTGGTCAACCGACAGGAATATCTATTACCCTTCTGAGGTAACTGACGATTCCTCACCAGGTGGAGTACACTCTGAAAGGAGTGACTATGACTCTCATATGACACACAACTAGTGTCGTATCGCTTCTGGCAGACGCCACAGTAACAAGAAACGTGAAACTGGCTGCGAAATTAGGACGAGGAGCTATGACGCACTCAAGGTAGCTGGTGCAGCATCACCTGGAGGACTGCATCAGTAAAGGCTAGTAATCCCTGGCAGGCGTAACGGTGACTCACTTAAGATACACAACTAGTGACATATCCGTTCTGGCAGACTGGCCACAGTAACAAAATATATGAATCTGGGTGAGCAACTGTGACGAGTAACTATGACTCTCGTAATAGGCCAATGACTCAATACCTGGAGTATTGACTCAGATAACTCGAGGAACGCCTTGCAATAGTAACAATGACTTTCTTACGGTTCACAACTGGTGACAAATCCGTTCTGGCAGTCTGGCACCAGTAACAAAAATGAGACACAGCGTGAGCAACTGGGATGGGTAACTATGACTCTCTTAAGGTAGCCAATGATCGTCACCAGGAATATTGAATCAGGAATTTCGAGTAACCCTTGGTTATAGAACGATGACTTTCGTAGATTACACAACCTGTGACATATCGATGCTGGCAGACTGGCCACAGTTACAATGTATTTTAATTTGGGTGGTCAACCGACAGGAATATCTATTACCCTTCTGAGGCAACCGACGATTCGTCACCAGGTGGAGTACACTCTGAAAGGAGTGACTATGACTCTCATATGACACACAACTAGTGTCGTATCGCTTCTGGCAGACGCCACAGTAACAAGAAACGGGAAACTGGCTGCGAAATTAGGACGAGGAGCTATGACGCACTCAAGGTAGCTAGTGCAGCGTCACCTGGAGGACTGCATCAGTAAAGGCTAGTAATCCCTGGCAGGCATAACGGTGACTCACTTAAGATACACAACTAGTGACATATCCGTTCTGGCAGACTGGCCACAGTAACAAAATATATGAATCTGGGTGAGCAACTGTGACGAGTAACTATGACTCTCGTAATAGGCCAATGACTCAATACCTGGAGTATTGACTCAGATAACTCGAGGAACGCCTTGCAATAGTAACAATGACTTTCTTACGGTTCACAACTGGTGACAAATCCGTTCTGGCAGTCTGGCACCAGTAACAAAAATGAGACACTGAGTGAGCAACTGGGATGGGTAACTATGACTCTCTTAAGGTAGCCAATGATCGTCACCAGGAATATTGAGTCAGGAAACTCGAGTAACCCTTGGCTATAGTAACGATGACTTTCGTAGATTACACAACCTGTGACATATCGGTGCTGGCAGACTGGCCACAGTAACAAGAAACGTGAAACTGGCTGCGAAATTAGGACGAGGAGCTATGACGCACTCAAGGTAGCTAGTGCAGCGTCACCTGGAGGACTGCATCAGTAAAGGCTAGTAATCACTGGCTGGCATTACGATTACTCACTTAAGATACACAACTAGTGTCATATCGGTTCTGGCAGACTGGCCACAGTAACAAAATATATGAATCTGGGTGAGCAACTGTGACGAGTAACTATGACTCTCGTAATAGGCCAATGAATCAATACCTGGAGTATTGACTCAGATAACTCGAGGAACGCCTTGCAATAGTAACAATGACTTTCTTACGGTTCACAACTGGTGACAAATCCGTTCTGGCAGTCTGGCACCAGTAACAAAAATGAGACACTGAGTGAGCAACTGGGATGGGTAACTATGACTCTCTTAAGGTAGCCAATGATCGTCACACGGAATATTGAGTCAGGAAACTCGAGTAACCCTTGGCTATAGTAACGATGACTTTCGTAGATTACACAACCTGTGACATATCGGTGCTGGCAGACTGGCCACAGTAACAAGAAACGTGAAACTGGCTGCGAAATTAGCACGAGGAGCTATGACGCACTCAAGGTAGCTAGTGCAGCGTCACCTGGAGGACTGCATCAGTAAAGGCTAGTAATCCCTGGCTGGCATTACGATTACTCACTTAAGATACACAACTAGTGTCATATCGGTTCTGGCAGACTGGCCACAGTAACAAAATATATGAATCTGGGTGAGCAACTGTGACGAGTAACTATGACTCTCGTAATAGGCCAATGACTCAATACCTGGAGTATTGACTCAGATAACTCGAGGAACGCCTTGCAATAGTAACAATGACTTTCTTACGGTTCACAACTGGTGACAATTCCGTTCTGGCAGTCTGGCACCAGTAACAAAAATGAGACACAGCGTGAGCAACTGGGATGGGTAACTATGACTCTCTTAAGGTAGCCAATGATCGTCACCAGGAATATTGAATCAGGAATTTCGAGTAACCCTTGGTTATAGAACGATGACTTTCGTAGATTACACAACCTGTGACATATCGATGCTGGCAGACTGGCCACAGTTACAATGTATTTTAATTTGGGTGGTCAACCGACAGGAATATCTATTACCCTTCTGAGGTAACTGACGATTCCTCACCAGGTGGAGTACACTCTGAAAGGAGTGACTATGACTCTCATATGACACACAACTAGTGTCGTATCGCTTCTGGCAGACGCCACAGTAACAAGAAACGTGAAACTGGCTGCGAAATTAGGACGAGGAGCTATGACGCACTCAAGGTAGCTGGTGCAGCATCACCTGGAGGACTGCATCAGTAAAGGCTAGTAATCCCTGGCAGGCGTAACGGTGACTCACTTAAGATACACAACTAGTGACATATCCGTTCTGGCAGACTGGCCACAGTAACAAAATATATGAATCTGGGTGAGCAACTGTGACGAGTAACTATGACTCTCGTAATAGGCCAATGACTCAATACCTGGAGTATTGACTCAGATAACTCGAGGAACGCCTTGCAATAGTAACAATGACTTTCTTACGGTTCACAACTGGTGACAAATCCGTTCTGGCAGTCTGGCACCAGTAACAAAAATGAGACACAGCGTGAGCAACTGGGATGGGTAACTATGACTCTCTTAAGGTAGCCAATGATCGTCACCAGGAATATTGAATCAGGAATTTCGAGTAACCCTTGGTTATAGAACGATGACTTTCGTAGATTACACAACCTGTGACATATCGATGCTGGCAGACTGGCCACAGTTACAATGTATTTTAATTTGGGTGGTCAACCGACAGGAATATCTATTACCCTTCTGAGGCAACCGACGATTCGTCACCAGGTGGAGTACACTCTGAAAGGAGTGACTATGACTCTCATATGACACACAACTAGTGTCGTATCGCTTCTGGCAGACGCCACAGTAACAAGAAACGGGAAACTGGCTGCGAAATTAGGACGAGGAGCTATGACGCACTCAAGGTAGCTAGTGCAGCGTCACCTGGAGGACTGCATCAGTAAAGGCTAGTAATCCCTGGCAGGCATAACGGTGACTCACTTAAGATACACAACTAGTGACATATCCGTTCTGGCAGACTGGCCACAGTAACAAAATATATGAATCTGGGTGAGCAACTGTGACGAGTAACTATGACTCTCGTAATAGGCCAATGACTCAATACCTGGAGTATTGACTCAGATAACTCGAGGAACGCCTTGCAATAGTAACAATGACTTTCTTACGGTTCACAACTGGTGACAAATCCGTTCTGGCAGTCTGGCACCAGTAACAAAAATGAGACACTGAGTGAGCAACTGGGATGGGTAACTATGACTCTCTTAAGGTAGCCAATGATCGTCACCAGGAATATTGAGTCAGGAAACTCGAGTAACCCTTGGCTATAGTAACGATGACTTTCGTAGATTACACAACCTGTGACATATCGGTGCTGGCAGACTGGCCACAGTAACAAGAAACGTGAAACTGGCTGCGAAATTAGGACGAGGAGCTATGACGCACTCAAGGTAGCTAGTGCAGCGTCACCTGGAGGACTGCATCAGTAAAGGCTAGTAATCACTGGCTGGCATTACGATTACTCACTTAAGATACACAACTAGTGTCATATCGGTTCTGGCAGACTGGCCACAGTAACAAAATATATGAATCTGGGTGAGCAACTGTGACGAGTAACTATGACTCTCGTAATAGGCCAATGAATCAATACCTGGAGTATTGACTCAGATAACTCGAGGAACGCCTTGCAATAGTAACAATGACTTTCTTACGGTTCACAACTGGTGACAAATCCGTTCTGGCAGTCTGGCACCAGTAACAAAAATGAGACACTGAGTGAGCAACTGGGATGGGTAACTATGACTCTCTTAAGGTAGCCAATGATCGTCACACGGAATATTGAGTCAGGAAACTCGAGTAACCCTTGGCTATAGTAACGATGACTTTCGTAGATTACACAACCTGTGACATATCGGTGCTGGCAGACTGGCCACAGTAACAAGAAACGTGAAACTGGCTGCGAAATTAGCACGAGGAGCTATGACGCACTCAAGGTAGCTAGTGCAGCGTCACCTGGAGGACTGCATCAGTAAAGGCTAGTAATCCCTGGCTGGCATTACGATTACTCACTTAAGATACACAACTAGTGTCATATCGGTTCTGGCAGACTGGCCACAGTAACAAAATATATGAATCTGGGTGAGCAACTGTGACGAGTAACTATGACTCTCGTAATAGGCCAATGACTCAATACCTGGAGTATTGACTCAGATAACTCGAGGAACGCCTTGCAATAGTAACAATGACTTTCTTACGGTTCACAACTGGTGACAATTCCGTTCTGGCAGTCTGGCACCAGTAACAAAAATGAGACACAGCGTGAGCAACTGGGATGGGTAACTATGACTCTCTTAAGGTAGCCAATGATCGTCACCAGGAATATTGAATCAGGAATTTCGAGTAACCCTTGGTTATAGAACGATGACTTTCGTAGATTACACAACCTGTGACATATCGATGCTGGCAGACTGGCCACAGTTACAATGTATTTTAATTTGGGTGGTCAACCGACAGGAATATCTATTACCCTTCTGAGGTAACTGACGATTCCTCACCAGGTGGAGTACACTCTGAAAGGAGTGACTATGACTCTCATATGACACACAACTAGTGTCGTATCGCTTCTGGCAGACGCCACAGTAACAAGAAACGTGAAACTGGCTGCGAAATTAGGACGAGGAGCTATGACGCACTCAAGGTAGCTGGTGCAGCATCACCTGGAGGACTGCATCAGTAAAGGCTAGTAATCCCTGGCAGGCGTAACGGTGACTCACTTAAGATACACAACTAGTGACATATCCGTTCTGGCAGACTGGCCACAGTAACAAAATATATGAATCTGGGTGAGCAACTGTGACGAGTAACTATGACTCTCGTAATAGGCCAATGACTCAATACCTGGAGTATTGACTCAGATAACTCGAGGAACGCCTTGCAATAGTAACAATGACTTTCTTACGGTTCACAACTGGTGACAAATCCGTTCTGGCAGTCTGGCACCAGTAACAAAAATGAGACACAGCGTGAGCAACTGGGATGGGTAACTATGACTCTCTTAAGGAAGCCAATGATCGTCACCAGGAATATTGAATCAGGAATTTCGAGTAACCCTTGGTTATAGAATGATGACTTTCGTAGATTACACAACCTGTGACATATCGATGCTGGCAGACTGGCCACAGTTACAATGTATTTTAATTTGGGTGGTCAACCGACAGGAATATCTATTACCCTTCTGAGGCAACCGACGATTCGTCACCAGGTGGAGTACACTCTGAAAGGAGTGACTATGACTCTCATATGACACACAACTAGTGTCGTATCGCTTCTGGCAGACGCCACAGTAACAAGAAACGGGAAACTGGCTGCGAAATTAGGACGAGGAGCTATGACGCACTCAAGGTAGCTAGTGCAGCGTCACCTGGAGGACTGCATCAGTAAAGGCTAGTAATCCCTGGCAGGCATAACGGTGACTCACTTAAGATACACAACTAGTGACATATCGGTTCTGGCAGACTGGCCACAGTAACAAAATATATGAATCTGGGTGAGCAACTGTGACGAGTAACTATGACTCTCGTAATAGGCCAATGACTCAATACCTGGAGTATTGACTCAGATAACTCGAGGAACGCCTTGCAATAGTAACAATGACTTTCTTACGGTTCACAACTGGTGACAAATCCGTTCTGGCAGTCTGGCACCAGTAACAAAAATGAGACACTGAGTGAGCAACTGGGATGGGTAACTATGACTCTCTTAAGGTAGCCAATGATCGTCACACGGAATATTGAGTCAGGAAACTCGAGTAACCCTTGGCTATAGTAACGATGACTTTCGTAGATTACACAACCTGTGACATATCGGTGCTGGCAGACTGGCCACAGTAACAAGAAACGTGAAACTGGCTGCGAAATTAGCACGAGGAGCTATGACGCACTCAAGGTAGCTAGTGCAGCGTCACCTGGAGGACTGCATCAGTAAAGGCTAGTAATCCCTGGCTGGCATTACGATTACTCACTTAAGATACACAACTAGTGTCATATCGGTTCTGGCAGACTGGCCACAGTAACAAAATATATGAATCTGGGTGAGCAACTGTGACGAGTAACTATGACTCTCGTAATAGGCCAATGACTCAATACCTGGAGTATTGACTCAGATAACTCGAGGAACGCCTTGCAATAGTAACAATGACTTTCTTACGGTTCACAACTGGTGACAATTCCGTTCTGGCAGTCTGGCACCAGTAACAAAAATGAGACACAGCGTGAGCAACTGGGATGGGTAACTATGACTCTCTTAAGGTAGCCAATGATCGTCACCAGGAATATTGAATCAGGAATTTCGAGTAACCCTTGGTTATAGAACGATGACTTTCGTAGATTACACAACCTGTGACATATCGATGCTGGCAGACTGGCCACAGTTACAATGTATTTTAATTTGGGTGGTCAACCGACAGGAATATCTATTACCCTTCTGAGGTAACTGACGATTCCTCACCAGGTGGAGTACACTCTGAAAGGAGTGACTATGACTCTCATATGACACACAACTAGTGTCGTATCGCTTCTGGCAGACGCCACAGTAACAAGAAACGTGAAACTGGCTGCGAAATTAGGACGAGGAGCTATGACGCACTCAAGGTAGCTGGTGCAGCATCACCTGGAGGACTGCATCAGTAAAGGCTAGTAATCCCTGGCAGGCGTAACGGTGACTCACTTAAGATACACAACTAGTGACATATCCGTTCTGGCAGACTGGCCACAGTAACAAAATATATGAATCTGGGTGAGCAACTGTGACGAGTAACTATGACTCTCGTAATAGGCCAATGACTCAATACCTGGAGTATTGACTCAGATAACTCGAGGAACGCCTTGCAATAGTAACAATGACTTTCTTACGGTTCACAACTGGTGACAAATCCGTTCTGGCAGTCTGGCACCAGTAACAAAAATGAGACACAGCGTGAGCAACTGGGATGGGTAACTATGACTCTCTTAAGGAAGCCAATGATCGTCACCAGGAATATTGAATCAGGAATTTCGAGTAACCCTTGGTTATAGAACGATGACTTTCGTAGATTACACAACCTGTGACATATCGATGCTGGCAGACTGGCCACAGTTACAATGTATTTTAATTTGGGTGGTCAACCGACAGGAATATCTATTACCCTTCTGAGGCAACCGACGATTCGTCACCAGGTGGAGTACACTCTGAAAGGAGTGACTATGACTCTCATATGACACACAACTAGTGTCGTATCGCTTCTGGCAGACGCCACAGTAACAAGAAACGGGAAACTGGCTGCGAAATTAGGACGAGGAGCTATGACGCACTCAAGGTAGCTAGTGCAGCGTCACCTGGAGGACTGCATCAGTAAAGGCTAGTAATCCCTGGCAGGCATAACGGTGACTCACTTAAGATACACAACTAGTGACATATCGGTTCTGGCAGACTGGCCACAGTAACAAAATATATGAATCTGGGTGAGCAACTGTGACGAGTAACTATGACTCTCGTAATAGGCCAATGACTCAATACCTGGAGTATTGACTCAGATAACTCGAGGAACGCCTTGCAATAGTAACAATGACTTTCTTACGGTTCACAACTGGTGACAAATCCGTTCTGGCAGTCTGGCACCAGTAACAAAAATGAGACACTGAGTGAGCAACTGGGATGGGTAACTATGACTCTCTTAAGGTAGCCAATGATCGTCACACGGAATATTGAGTCAGGAAACTCGAGTAACCCTTGGCTATAGTAACGATGACTTTCGTAGATTACACAACCTGTGACATATCGGTGCTGGCAGACTGGCCACAGTAACAAGAAACGTGAAACTGGCTGCGAAATTAGCACGAGGAGCTATGACGCACTCAAGGTAGCTAGTGCAGCGTCACCTGGAGGACTGCATCAGTAAAGGCTAGTAATCCCTGGCTGGCATTACGATTACTCACTTAAGATACACAACTAGTGTCATATCGGTTCTGGCAGACTGGCCACAGTAACAAAATATATGAATCTGGGTGAGCAACTGTGACGAGTAACTATGACTCTCGTAATAGGCCAATGACTCAATACCTGGAGTATTGACTCAGATAACTCGAGGAACGCCTTGCAATAGTAACAATGACTTTCTTACGGTTCACAACTGGTGACAATTCCGTTCTGGCAGTCTGGCACCAGTAACAAAAATGAGACACAGCGTGAGCAACTGGGATGGGTAACTATGACTCTCTTAAGGTAGCCAATGATCGTCACCAGGAATATTGAATCAGGAATTTCGAGTAACCCTTGGTTATAGAACGATGACTTTCGTAGATTACACAACCTGTGACATATCGATGCTGGCAGACTGGCCACAGTTACAATGTATTTTAATTTGGGTGGTCAACCGACAGGAATATCTATTACCCTTCTGAGGTAACTGACGATTCCTCACCAGGTGGAGTACACTCTGAAAGGAGTGACTATGACTCTCATATGACACACAACTAGTGTCGTATCGCTTCTGGCAGACGCCACAGTAACAAGAAACGTGAAACTGGCTGCGAAATTAGGACGAGGAGCTATGACGCACTCAAGGTAGCTGGTGCAGCATCACCTGGAGGACTGCATCAGTAAAGGCTAGTAATCCCTGGCAGGCGTAACGGTGACTCACTTAAGATACACAACTAGTGACATATCCGTTCTGGCAGACTGGCCACAGTAACAAAATATATGAATCTGGGTGAGCAACTGTGACGAGTAACTATGACTCTCGTAATAGGCCAATGACTCAATACCTGGAGTATTGACTCAGATAACTCGAGGAACGCCTTGCAATAGTAACAATGACTTTCTTACGGTTCACAACTGGTGACAAATCCGTTCTGGCAGTCTGGCACCAGTAACAAAAATGAGACACAGCGTGAGCAACTGGGATGGGTAACTATGACTCTCTTAAGGTAGCCAATGATCGTCACCAGGAATATTGAATCAGGAATTTCGAGTAACCCTTGGTTATAGAACGATGACTTTCGTAGATTACACAACCTGTGACATATCGATGCTGGCAGACTGGCCACAGTTACAATGTATTTTAATTTGGGTGGTCAACCGACAGGAATATCTATTACCCTTCTGAGGCAACCGACGATTCGTCACCAGGTGGAGTACACTCTGAAAGGAGTGACTATGACTCTCATATGACACACAACTAGTGTCGTATCGCTTCTGGCAGACGCCACAGTAACAAGAAACGGGAAACTGGCTGCGAAATTAGGACGAGGAGCTATGACGCACTCAAGGTAGCTAGTGCAGCGTCACCTGGAGGACTGCATCAGTAAAGGCTAGTAATCCCTGGCAGGCATAACGGTGACTCACTTAAGATACACAACTAGTGACATATCGGTTCTGGCAGACTGGCCACAGTAACAAAATATATGAATCTGGGTGAGCAACTGTGACGAGTAACTATGACTCTCGTAATAGGCCAATGACTCAATACCTGGAGTATTGACTCAGATAACTCGAGGAACGCCTTGCAATAGTAACAATGACTTTCTTACGGTTCACAACTGGTGACAAATCCGTTCTGGCAGTCTGGCACCAGTAACAAAAATGAGACACTGAGTGAGCAACTGGGATGGGTAACTATGACTCTCTTAAGGTAGCCAATGATCGTCACCAGGAATATTGAGTCAGGAAACTCGAGTAACCCTTGGCTATAGTAACGATGACTTTCGTAGATTACACAACCTGTGACATATCGGTGCTGGCAGACTGGCCACAGTAACAAGAAACGTGAAACTGGCTGCGAAATTAGGACGAGGAGCTATGACGCACTCAAGGTAGCTAGTGCAGCGTCACCTGGAGGACTGCATCAGTAAAGGCTAGTAATCACTGGCTGGCATTACGATTACTCACTTAAGATACACAACTAGTGTCATATCGGTTCTGGCAGACTGGCCACAGTAACAAAATATATGAATCTGGGTGAGCAACTGTGACGAGTAACTATGACTCTCGTAATAGGCCAATGACTCAATACCTGGAGTATTGACTCAGATAACTCGAGGAACGCCTTGCAATAGTAACAATGACTTTCTTACGGTTCACAACTGGTGACAAATCCGTTCTGGCAGTCTGGCACCAGTAACAAAAATGAGACAATGAGTGAGCAACTGGGATGGGTAACTATGACTCTCTTAAGGTAGCCAATGATCGTCACACGGAATATTGAGTCAGGAAACTCGAGTAACCCTTGGCTATAGTAACGATGACTTTCGTAGATTACACAACCTGTGACATATCGGTGCTGGCAGACTGGCCACAGTAACAAGAAACGTGAAACTGGCTGCGAAATTAGCACGAGGAGCTATGACGCACTCAAGGTAGCTAGTGCAGCGTCACCTGGAGGACTGCATCAGTAAAGGCTAGTAATCCCTGGCTGGCATTACGATTACTCACTTAAGATACACAACTAGTGTCATATCGGTTCTGGCAGACTGGCCACAGTAACAAAATATATGAATCTGGGTGAGCAACTGTGACGAGTAACTATGACTCTCGTAATAGGCCAATGACTCAATACCTGGAGTATTGACTCAGATAACTCGAGGAACGCCTTGCAATAGTAACAATGACTTTCTTACGGTTCACAACTGGTGACAATTCCGTTCTGGCAGTCTGGCACCAGTAACAAAAATGAGACACAGTGTGAGCAACTGGGATGGGTAACTATGACTCTCTTAAGGTAGCCAATGATCGTCACCAGGAATATTGAGTCAGGAAACTCGAGTAACCCTTGGCTATAGTAACGATGACTTTCGTAGATTACACAACCTGTGACATATCGGTGCTGGCAGACTGGCCACAGTAACAAGAAACGTGAAACTGGCTGCGAAATTAGGACGAGGAGCTATGACGCACTCAAGGTAGCTAGTGCAGCGTCACCTGGAGGACTGCATCAGTAAAGGCTAGTAATCACTGGCTGGCATTACGATTACTCACTTAAGATACACAACTAGTGTCATATCGGTTCTGGCAGACTGGCCACAGTAACAAAATATATGAATCTGGGTGAGCAACTGTGACGAGTAACTATGACTCTCGTAATAGGCCAATGACTCAATACCTGGAGTATTGACTCAGATAACTCGAGGAACGCCTTGCAATAGTAACAATGACTTTCTTACGGTTCACAACTGGTGACAAATCCGTTCTGGCAGTCTGGCACCAGTAACAAAAATGAGACAATGAGTGAGCAACTGGGATGGGTAACTATGACTCTCTTAAGGTAGCCAATGATCGTCACACGGAATATTGAGTCAGGAAACTCGAGTAACCCTTGGCTATAGTAACGATGACTTTCGTAGATTACACAACCTGTGACATATCGGTGCTTGCAGACTGGCCACAGTAACAAGAAACGTGAAACTGGCTGCGAAATTAGCACGAGGAGCTATGACGCACTCAAGGTAGCTAGTGCAGCGTCACCTGGAGGACTGCATCAGTAAAGGCTAGTAATCCCTGGCTGGCATTACGATTACTCACTTAAGATACACAACTAGTGTCATATCGGTTCTGGCAGACTGGCCACAGTAACAAAATATATGAATCTGGGTGAGCAACTGTGACGAGTAACTATGACTCTCGTAATAGGCCAATGACTCAATACCTGGAGTATTGACTCAGATAACTCGAGGAACGCCTTGCAATAGTAACAATGACTTTCTTACGGTTCACAACTGGTGACAATTCCGTTCTGGCAGTCTGGCACCAGTAACAAAAATGAGACACAGTGTGAGCAACTGGGATGGGTAACTATGACTCTCTTAAGGTAGCCAATGATCGTCACCAGGAATATTGAGTCAGGAAACTCGAGTAACCCTTGGCTATAGTAACGATGACTTTCGTAGATTACACAACCTGTGACATATCGGTGCTGGCAGACTGGCCACAGTAACAAGAAACGTGAAACTGGCTGCGAAATTAGGACGAGGAGCTATGACGCACTCAAGGTAGCTAGTGCAGCGTCACCTGGAGGACTGCATCAGTAAAGGCTAGTAATCACTGGCTGGCATTACGATTACTCACTTAAGATACACAACTAGTGTCATATCGGTTCTGGCAGACTGGCCACAGTAACAAAATATATGAATCTGGGTGAGCAACTGTGACGAGTAACTATGACTCTCGTAATAGGCCAATGACTCAATACCTGGAGTATTGACTCAGATAACTCGAGGAACGCCTTGCAATAGTAACAATGACTTTCTTACGGTTCACAACTGGTGACAAATCCGTTCTGGCAGTCTGGCACCAGTAACAAAAATGAGACACTGAGTGAGCAACTGGGATGGGTAACTATGACTCTCTTAAGGTAGCCAATGATCGTCACACGGAATATTGAGTCAGGAAACTCGAGTAACCCTTGGCTATAGTAACGATGACTTTCGTAGATTACACAACCTGTGACATATCGGTGCTGGCAGACTGGCCACAGTAACAAGAAACGTGAAACTGGCTGCGAAATTAGCACGAGGAGCTATGACGCACTCAAGGTAGCTAGTGCAGCGTCACCTGGAGGACTGCATCAGTAAAGGCTAGTAATCCCTGGCTGGCATTACGATTACTCACTTAAGATACACAACTAGTGTCATATCGGTTCTGGCAGACTGGCCACAGTAACAAAATATATGAATCTGGGTGAGCAACTGTGACGAGTAACTATGACTCTCGTAATAGGCCAATGACTCAATACCTGGAGTATTGACTCAGATAACTCGAGGAACGCCTTGCAATAGTAACAATGACTTTCTTACGGTTCACAACTGGTGACAATTCCGTTCTGGCAGTCTGGCACCAGTAACAAAAATGAGACACAGTGTGAGCAACTGGGATGGGTAACTATGACTCTCTTAAGGTAGCCAATGATCGTCACCAGGAATATTGAGTCAGGAAACTCGAGTAACCCTTGGCTATAGTAACGTTGACTTTCGTAGATTACACAACCTGTGACATATCGGTGCTGGGAGACTGGCCACAGTAACAAGAAACGTGAAACTGGCTGCGAAATTAGGACGAGGAGCTATGACGCACTCAAGGTAGCTAGTGCAGCGTCACCTGGAGGACTGCATCAGTAAAGGCTAGTAATCCCTGGCTGGCATTACGATGACTCACTTAAGATACACAACTAGTGTCATATCGGTTCTGGCAGACTGGCCACAGTAACAAAATATATGAATCTGGGTGAGCAACTGTGACGAGTAACTATGACTCTCGTAATAGGCCAATGACTCAATACCTGGAGTATTGACTCAGATAACTCGAGGAACGCCTTGCAATAGTAACAATGACTTTCTTACGGTTCACAACTGGTGACAAATCCGTTCTGGCAGTCTGGCACCAGTAACAAAAATGAGACACTGAGTGAGCAACTGGGATGGGTAACTATGACTCTCTTAAGGTAGCCAATGATCGTCACACGGAATATTGAGTCAGGAAACTCGAGTAACCCTTGGCTATAGTAACGATGACTTTCGTAGATTACACAACCTGTGACATATCGGTGCTGGCAGACTGGCCACAGTAACAAGAAACGTGAAACTGGCTGCGAAATTAGCACGAGGAGCTATGACGCACTCAAGGTAGCTAGTGCAGCGTCACCTGGAGGACTGCATCAGTAAAGGCTAGTAATCCCTGGCTGGCATTACGATTACTCACTTAAGATACACAACTAGTGTCATATCGGTTCTGGCAGACTGGCCACAGTAACAAAATATATGAATCTGGGTGAGCAACTGTGACGAGTAACTATGACTCTCGTAATAGGCCAATGACTCAATACCTGGAGTATTGACTCAGATAACTCGAGGAACGCCTTGCAATAGTAACAATGACTTTCTTACGGTTCACAACTGGTGACAATTCCGTTCTGGCAGTCTGGCACCAGTAACAAAAATGAGACATAGCGTGAGCAACTGGGATGGGTAACTATGACTCTCTTAAGGTAGCCAATGATCGTCACCAGGAATATTGAGTCAGGAAACTCGAGTAACCCTTGGCTATAGTAACGTTGACTTTCGTAGATCACACAACCTGTGACATATCGGTGCTGGGAGACTGGCCACAGTAACAAGAAACGTGAAACTGGCTGCGAAATTAGGACGAGGAGCTATGACACACTCAAGGTAGCTAGTGCAGCGTCACCTGGAGGACTGCATCAGTAAAGGCTAGTAATCCCTGGCTGGCATTACGATGACTCACTTAAGATACACAACTAGTGTCATATCGGTTCTGGCAGACTGGCCACAGTAACAAAATATATGAATCTGGGTGAGCAATTGTGACGAGTAACTATGACTCTCGTAATAGGCCAATGACTCAATACCTGGAGTATTGACTCAGATAACTCGAGGAACGCCTTGCAATAGTAACAATGACTTTCTTACGGTTCACAACTGGTGACAAATCCGTTCTGGCAGTCTGGCACCAGTAACAAAAATGAGACACAGCGTGAGCAACTGGGATGGGTAACTATGACTCTCTTAAGGTAGCCAATGATCGTCACCAGGAATATTGAATCAGGAATTTCGAGTAACCCTTGGTTATAGAACGATGACTTTCGTAGATTACACAACCTGTGACATATCGATGCTGGCAGACTGGCCACAGTTACAATGTATTTTAATTTGGGTGGTCAACCGACAGGAATATCTATTACCCTTCTGAGGTAACTGACGATTCCTCACCAGGTGGAGTACACTCTGAAAGGAGTGACTATGACTCTCATATGACACACAACTAGTGTCGTATCGCTTCTGGCAGACGCCACAGTAACAAGAAACGTGAAACTGGCTGCGAAATTAGGACGAGGAGCTATGACGCACTCAAGGTAGCTGGTGCAGCATCACCTGGAGGACTGCATCAGTAAAGGCTAGTAATCCCTGGCAGGCATAACGGTGACTCACTTAAGATACAGAACTAGTGACATATCCGTTCTGGCAGACTGGCCACAGTAACAAAATATATGAATCTGGGTGAGCAACTGTGACGAGTAACTATGACTCTCGTAATAGGCCAATGACTCAATACCTGGAGTATTGACTCAGATAACTCGAGGAACGCCTTGCAATAGTAACAATGACTTTCTTACGGTTCACAACTGGTGACAATTCCGTTCTGGCAGTCTGGCACCAGTAACAAAAATGAGACACAGTGTGAGCAACTGGGATGGGTAACTATGACTCTCTTAAGGTAGCCAATGATCGTCACCAGGAATATTGAGTCAGGAAACTCGAGTAACCCTTGGCTATAGTAACGTTGACTTTCGTAGATTACACAACCTGTGACATATCGGTGCTGGGAGACTGGCCACAGTAACAAGAAACGTGAAACTGGCTGCGAAATTAGGACGAGGAGCTATGACGCACTCAAGGTAGCTAGTGCAGCGTCACCTGGAGGACTGCATCAGTAAAGGCTAGTAATCCCTGGCTGGCATTACGATGACTCACTTAAGATACACAACTAGTGTCATATCGGTTCTGGCAGACTGGCCACAGTAACAAAATATATGAATCTGGGTGAGCAACTGTGACGAGTAACTATGACTCTCGTAATAGGCCAATGACTCAATACCTGGAGTATTGACTCAGATAACTCGAGGAACGCCTTGCAATAGTAACAATGACTTTCTTACGGTTCACAACTGGTGACAAATCCGTTCTGGCAGTCTGGCACCAGTAACAAAAATGAGACACTGAGTGAGCAACTGGGATGGGTAACTATGACTCTCTTAAGGTAGCCAATGATCGTCACACGGAATATTGAGTCAGGAAACTCGAGTAACCCTTGGCTATAGTAACGATGACTTTCGTAGATTACACAACCTGTGACATATCGGTGCTGGCAGACTGGCCACAGTAACAAGAAACGTGAAACTGGCTGCGAAATTAGCACGAGGAGCTATGACGCACTCAAGGTAGCTAGTGCAGCGTCACCTGGAGGACTGCATCAGTAAAGGCTAGTAATCCCTGGCTGGCATTACGATTACTCACTTAAGATACACAACTAGTGTCATATCGGTTCTGGCAGACTGGCCACAGTAACAAAATATATGAATCTGGGTGAGCAACTGTGACGAGTAACTATGACTCTCGTAATAGGCCAATGACTCAATACCTGGAGTATTGACTCAGATAACTCGAGGAACGCCTTCCAATAGTAACAATGACTTTCTTACGGTTCACAACTGGTGACAATTCCGTTCTGGCAGTCTGGCACCAGTAACAAAAATGAGACATAGCGTGAGCAACTGGGATGGGTAACTATGACTCTCTTAAGGTAGCCAATGATCGTCACCAGGAATATTGAGTCAGGAAACTCGAGTAACCCTTGGCTATAGTAACGTTGACTTTCGTAGATCACACAACCTGTGACATATCGGTGCTGGGAGACTGGCCACAGTAACAAGAAACGTGAAACTGGCTGCGAAATTAGGACGAGGAGCTATGACGCACTCAAGGTAGCTAGTGCAGCGTCACCTGGAGGACTGCATCAGTAAAGGCTAGTAATCCCTGGCTGGCATTACGATGACTCACTTAAGATACACAACTAGTGTCATATCGGTTCTGGCAGACTGGCCACAGTAACAAAATATATGAATCTGGGTGAGCAATTGTGACGAGTAACTATGACTCTCGTAATAGGCCAATGACTCAATACCTGGAGTATTGACTCAGATAACTCGAGGAACGCCTTGCAATAGTAACAATGACTTTCTTACGGTTCACAACTGGTTGCAAATCCGTTCTGGCAGTCTGGCACCAGTAACAAAAATGAGACACAGCGTGAGCAACTGGGATGGGTAACTATGACTCTCTTAAGGTAGCCAATGATCGTCACCAGGAATATTGAATCAGGAATTTCGAGTAACCCTTGGTTATAGAACGATGACTTTCGTAGATTACACAACCTGTGACATATCGATGCTGGCAGACTGGCCACAGTTACAATGTATTTTAATTTGGGTGGTCAACCGACAGGAATATCTATTACCCTTCTGAGGTAACTGACGATTCCTCACCAGGTGGAGTACACTCTGAAAGGAGTGACTATGACTCTCATATGACACACAACTAGTGTCGTATCGCTTCTGGCAGACGCCACAGTAACAAGAAACGTGAAACTGGCTGCGAAATTAGGACGAGGAGCTATGACGCACTCAAGGTAGCTGGTGCAGCATCACCTGGAGGACTGCATCAGTAAAGGCTAGTAATCCCTGGCAGGCATAACGGTGACTCACTTAAGATACAGAACTAGTGACATATCCGTTCTGGCAGACTGGCCACAGTAACAAAATATATGAATCTGGGTGAGCAACTGTGACGAGTAACTATGACTCTCGTAATAGGCCAATGACTCAATACCTGGAGTATTGACTCAGATAACTCGAGGAACGCCTTGCAATAGTAACAATGACTTTCTTACGGTTCACAACTGGTGACAAATCCGTTCTGGCAGTCTGGCACCAGTAACAAAATTGAGACACTGCGTGAGCAACTGGGATGGGTAACTATGACTCTCTTAAGGTAGCCAATGATCGTCACCAGGAATATTGAGTCAGGAAACTCGAGTAACCCTTGGCTATAGTAACGATGACTTTCGTAGATTACACAACCTGTGACATATCGGTGATGGCAGACTGGCCACAGTAACAAGAAACGTGAAACTGGCTGCGAAATTAGGACGAGGAGCTATGACGCACTCAAGGTAGCTAGTGCAGCGTCACCTGGAGGACTGCATCAGTAAAGGCTAGTAATCCCTGGCTGGCATTACGATTACTCACTTAAGATACACAACTAGTGACATATCGGTTCTGGCAGACTGGCCACAGTAACAAAATATATGAATCTGGGTGAGCAACTGTGACGAGTAACTATGACTCTCGTAATAGGCCAATGACTCAATACCTGGAGTATTGACTCAGATAACTCGAGGAACGCCTTGCAATAGTAACAATGACTTTCTTACGGTTCACAACTGGTGACAAATCCGTTCTGGCAGTCTGGCACCAGTAACAAAAATGAGACACAGCGTGAGCAACTGGGATGGGTAACTATGACTCTCTTAAGGTAGCCAATGATCGTCACCAGGAATATTGAGTTAGGAAACTCGAGTAACCCTTGGCTATAGTAACGATGACTTTCGTAGATTACACAACCTGTGACATATCGGTGCTGGCAGACTGGCCACAGTAACAAGAAACGTGAAACTGGCTGCGAAATTAGGACGAGGAGCTATGACGCACTCAAGGTAGCTAATGCAGCGTCACCTGGAGGACTGCATCAGTAAAGGCTAGTAATCCCTGGCTGGCATTACGATTACTCACTTAAGATACACAACTAGTGTCATATCGGTTCTGGCAGACTGGCCACAGTAACAAAATATATGAATCTGGGTGAGCAACTGTGACGAGTAACTATGACTCTCGTAATAGGCCAATGACTCAATACCTGGAGTATTGACTCAGATAACTCGAGGAACGCCTTGCAATAGTAACAATGACTTTCTTACGGTTCACAACTGGTGACAAATCCGTTCTGGCAGTCTGGCACCAGTAACAAAAATGAGACACAGCGTGAGCAACTGGGATGGGTAACTATGACTCTCTTAAGGTAGCCAATGATCGTCACCAGGAATATTGAATCAGGAATTTCGAGTAACCCTTGGTTATAGAACGATGACTTTCGTAGATTACACAACCTGTGACATATCGATGCTGGCAGACTGGCCACAGTTACAATGTATTTTAATTTGGGTGGTCAACCGACAGGAATATCTATTATCCTTCTGAGGTAACCGACGATTCGTCACCAGGTGGAGTACACTCTGAAAGGAGTGACTATGACTCTCATATGACACACAACTAGTGTCGTATCGCTTCTGGCAGACGCCACAGTAACAAGAAACGTGAAACTGGCTGCGAAATTAGGGCGAGGAGCTATGACGCACTCAAGGTAGCTAGTGCAGCGTCACCTGGAGGACTGCATCAGTAAAGGCTAGTAATCCCTGGCAGGCATAACGGTGACTCACTTAAGATACACAACTAGTGACATATCGGTTCTGGCAGACTGGCCACAGTAACAAAATATATGAATCTGGGTGAGCAACTGTGACGAGTAACTATGACTCTCGTAATAGGCCAATGACTCAATACCTGGAGTATTGACTCAGATAACTCGAGGAACGCCTTGCAATAGTAACAATGACTTTCTTACGGTTCACAACTGGTGACAAATCCGTTCTGGCAGTCTGGCACCAGTAACAAAAATGAGACACAGCGTGAGCAACTGGGATGGGTAACTATGACTCTCTTAAGGTAGCCAATGATCGTCACCAGGAATATTGAATCAGGAATTTCGAGTAACCCTTGGTTATAGAACGATGACTTTCGTAGATTACACAACCTGTGACATATCGATGCTGGCAGACTGGCCACAGTTACAATGTATTTTAATTTGGGTGGTCAACCGACAGGAATATCTATTACCCTTCTGAGGTAACCGACGATTCGTCACCAGGTGGAGTACACTCTGAAAGGAGTGACTATGACTCTCATATGACACACAACTAGTGTCGTATCGCTTCTGGCAGACGCCACAGTAACAAGAAACGTGAAACTGGCTGCGAAATTAGGGCGAGGAGCTATGACGCACTCAAGGTAGCTAGTGCAGCGTCACCTGGAGGACTGCATCAGTAAAGGCTAGTAATCCCTGGCAGGCATAACGGTGACTCACTTAAGATACACAACTAGTGACATATCGGTTCTGACAGACTGGCCACAGTAACAAAATATATGAATCTGGGTGAGCAACTGTGACGAGTAACTATGACTCTCGTAATAGGCCAATGACTCAATACCTGGAGTATTGACTCAGATAATTCGAGGAACGCCTTGCAATAGTAACAATGACTTTCTTACGGTTCACAACTGGTGACAAATCCGTTCTGGCAGTCTGGCACCAGTAACAAAAATGAGACACAGCGTGAGCAACTGGGATGGGTAACTATGACTCTCTTAAGGTAGCCAATGATCGTCACCAGGAATATTGAGTCAGGAAACTCGAGTAACCCTTGGCTATAGTAACGATGACTTTCGTAGATTACACAACCTGTGACATATCGGTGCTGACAGACTGGACACAGTAACAAGAAACGTGAAACTGGCTGCGAAATTAGGACGAGGAGCTATGACGCACTCAAGGTAGCTGGTGCAGCATCACCTGGAGGACTGCATCAGTAAAGGCTAGTAATCCCTGGCTGGCATTACGATTACTCACTTAAGATACACAACTAGTGTCATATCGGTTCTGGCAGACTGGCCACAGTAACAAAATATATGAATCTGGGTGAGCAACTGTGACGAGTAACTATGACTCTCATAATAGGCCAATGACTCAATACCTGGAGTATTGACTCAGATAACTCGAGGAACGCCTTGCAATAGTAACAATGACTTTCTTACGGTTCACAACTGGTGACAAATCCGTTCTGGCAGTCTGGCACCAGTAACAAAAATGAGACACAGCGTGAGCAACTGGGATGGGTAACTATGACTCTCTTAAGGTAGCCAATGATCGTCACCAGGAATATTGAGTTAGGAAACTCGAGTAACCCTTGGCTATAGTAACGATGACTTTCGTAATTACACAACCTGTGACATATCGGTGCTGGCAGACTGGCCACAGTAACAAGAAACGTGAAACTGGCTGCGAAATTAGGACGAGGAGCTATGACGCACTCAAGGTAGCTAATGCAGCGTCACCTGGAGGACTGCATCAGTAAAGGCTAGTAATCCCTGGCTGGCATTACGATTACTCACTTAAGATACACAACTAGTGTCATATCGGTTCTGGCAGACTGGCCACAGTAACAAAATATATGAATCTGGGTGAGCAACTGTGACGAGTAACTATGACTCTCGTAATAGGCCAATGACTCAATACCTGGAGTATTGACTCAGATAACTCGAGGAACGCCTTGCAATAGTAACAATGACTTTCTTACGGTTCACAACTGGTGACAAATCCGTTCTGGCAGTCTGGCACCAGTAACAAAAATGAGACACAGCGTGAGCAACTGGGATGGGTAACTATGACTCTCTTAAGGTAGCCAATGATCGTCACCAGGAATATTGAATCAGGAATTTCGAGTAACCCTTGGTTATAGAACGATGACTTTCGTAGATTACACAACCTGTGACATATCGATGCTGGCAGACTGGCCACAGTTACAATGTATTTTAATTTGGGTGGTCAACCGACAGGAATATCTATTACCCTTCTGAGGTAACCGACGATTCGTCACCAGGTGGAGTACACTCTGAAAGGAGTGACTATGACTCTCATATGACACACAACTAGTGTCGTATCGCTTCTGGCAGACGCCACAGTAACAAGAAACGTGAAACTGGCTGCGAAATTAGGACGAGGAGCTATGACGCACTCAAGGTAGCTGGTGCAGCATCACCTGGAGGACTGCATCAGTAAAGGCTAGTAATCCCTGGCAGGCATAACGGTGATTCACTTAAGATACAGAACTAGTGACATATCCGTTCTGGCAGACTGGCCACAGTAACAAAATATATGAATCTGGGTGAGCAACTGTGACGAGTAACTATGACTCTCGTAATAGGCCAATGACTCAATACCTGGAGTATTGACTCAGATAACTCGAGGAACGCCTTGCAATAGTAACAATGACTTTCTTACGGTTCACAACTGGTGACAAATCCGTTCTGGCAGTCTGGCACCAGTAACAAAATTGAGACACAGCGTGAGCAACTGGGATGGGTAACTATGACTCTCTTAAGGTAGCCAATGATCGTCACCAGGAATATTGAGTCAGGAAACTCGAGTAACCCTTGGCAATAGTAACGATGACTTTCGTAGATTACACAACCTGTGACATATCGGTGATGGCAGACTGGCCACAGTAACAAGAAACGTGAAACTGGCTGCGAAATTAGGACGAGGAGCTATGACGCACTCAAGGTAGCTAATGCAGCGTCACCTGGAGGACTGCATCAGTAAAGGCTAGTAATCCCTGGCTGGCATTACGATTACTCACTTAAGATACACAACTAGTGTCATATCGGTTCTGGCAGACTGGCCACAGTAACAAAATATATGAATCTGGGTGAGCAACTGTGACGAGTAACTATGACTCTCGTAATAGGCCAATGACTCAATACCTGGAGTATTGACTCAGATAACTCGAGGAACGCCTTGCAATAGTAACAATGACTTTCTTACGGTTCACAACTGGTGACAAATCCGTTCTGGCAGTCTGGCACCAGTAACAAAAATGAGACACAGCGTGAGCAACTGGGATGGGTAGCTATGACTCTCTTAAGGTAGCCAATGATCGTCACCAGGAATATTGAATCAGGAATTTCGAGTAACCCTTGGTTATAGAACGATGACTTTCGTAGATTACACAACCTGTGACATATCGATGCTGGCAGACTGGCCACAGTTACAATGTATTTTAATTTGGGTGGTCAACCGACAGGAATATCTATTACCCTTCTGAGGTAACCGACGATTCGTCACCAGGTGGAGTACACTCTGAAAGGAGTGACTATGACTCTCATATGACACACAACTAGTGTCGTATCGCTTCTGGCAGACGCCAGAGTAACAAGAAACGTGAAACTGGCTGCGAAATTAGGGCGAGGAGCTATGACGCACTCAAGGTAGCTAGTGCAGCGTCACCTGGAGGACTGCATCAGTAAAGGCTAGTAATCCCTGGCAGGCATAACGGTGACTCACTTGAGATACACAACTAGTGACATATCGGTTCTGGCAGACTGGCCACAGTAACAAAATATATGAATCTGGGTGAGCAACTGTGACGAGTAACTATGACTCTCGTAATAGGCCAATGACTCAATACCTGGAGTATTGACTCAGATAACTCGAGGAACGCCTTGCAATAGTAACAATGACTTTCTTACGGTTCACAACTGGTGACAAATCCGTTCTGGCAGTCTGGCACCAGTAACAAAAATGAGACACAGCGTGAGCAACTGGGATGGGTAACTATGACTCTCTTAAGGTAGCCAATGATCGTCACCAGGAATATTGAATCAGGAATTTCGAGTAACCCTTGGTTATAGAACGATGACTTTCGTAGATTACACAACCTGTGACATATCGATGCTGGCAGACTGGCCACAGTTACAATGTATTTTAATTTGGGTGGTCAACCGACAGGAATATCTATTACCCTTCTGAGGTAACCGACGATTCGTCACCAGGTGGAGTACACTTTGAAAGGAGTGACTATGACTCCCATATGACACACAACTAGTGTCGTATCGCTTCTGGCAGACGCCACAGTAACAAGAAACGTGAAACTGGCTGCGAAATTAGGGCGAGGAGTTATGACGCACTCAAGGTAGCTAGTGCAGCGTCACCTGGAGGACTGCATCAGTAAAGGCTAGTAATCCCTGGCAGGCATAACGGTGACTCACTTAAGATACACAACTAGTGACATATCGGTTCTGACAGACTGGCCACAGTAACAAAATATATGAATCTGGGTGAGCAACTGTGACGAGTAACTATGACTCTCGTAATAGGCCAATGACTCAATACCTGGAGTATTGACTCAGATAATTCGAGGAACGCCTTGCAATAGTAACAATGACTTTCTTACGGTTCACAACTGGTGACAAATCCGTTCTGGCAGTCTGGCACCAGTAACAAAAATGAGACACAGCGTGAGCAACTGGGATGGGTAACTATGACTCTCTTAAGGTAGCCAATGATCGTCACCAGGAATATTGAGTCAGGAAACTCGAGTAACCCTTGGCTATAGTAACGATGACTTTCGTAGATTACACAACCTGTGACATATCGGTGCTGACAGACTGGCCACAGTAACAAGAAACGTGAAACTGGCTGCGAAATTAGGACGAGGAGCTATGACGCACTCAAGGTAGCAGGTGCAGCATCACCTGGAGGACTGCATCAGTAAAGGCTAGTAATCCCTGGCTGGCATTACGATTACTCACTTAAGATACACAACTAGTGTCATATCGGTTCTGGCAGACTGGCCACAGTAACAAAATATATGAATCTGGGTGAGCAACTGTGACGAGTAACTATGACTCTCGTAATAGGCCAATGACTCAATACCTGGAGTATTGACCCAGATAACTCGAGGAACGCCTTGCAATAGTGACAATGACTTTTTTACGGTTCACAACTGGTGACAAATCCGTTCTGGCAGTCTGGCACCAGTAACAAAAATGAGACACAGCGTGAGCAACTGGGATGGGTAACTATGACTCTCTTAAGGTAGCCAATGATCGTCACCAGGAATATTGAGTTAGGAAACTCGAGTAACCCTTGGCTATAGTAACGATGACTTTCGTAATTACACAACCTGTGACATATCGGTGCTGGCAGACTGGCCACAGTAACAAGAAACGTGAAACTGGCTGCGAAATTAGGACGAGGAGCTATGACGCACTCAAGGTAGCTAATGCAGCGTCACCTGGAGGACTGCATCAGTAAAGGCTAGTAATCCCTGGCTGGCATTACGATTACTCACTTAAGATACACAACTAGTGTCATATCGGTTCTGGCAGACTGGCCACAGTAACAAAATATATGAATCTGGGTGAGCAACTGTGACGAGTAACTATGACTCTCGTAATAGGCCAATGACTCAATACCTGGAGTATTGACTCAGATAACTCGAGGAACGCCTTGCAATAGTAACAATGACTTTCTTACGGTTCACAACTGGTGACAAATCCGTTCTGGCAGTCTGGCACCAGTAACAAAAATGAGACACAGCGTGAGCAACTGGGATGGGTAACTATGACTCTCTTAAGGTAGCCAATGATCGTCACCAGGAATATTGAATCAGGAATTTCGAGTAACCCTTGGTTATAGAACGATGACTTTCGTAGATTACACAACCTGTGACATATCGATGCTGGCAGACTGGCCACAGTTACAATGTATTTTAATTTGGGTGGTCAACCGACAGGAATATCTATTACCCTTCTGAGGTAACCGACGATTCGTCACCAGGTGGAGTACACTCTGAAAGGAGTGACTATGACTCTCATATGACACACAACTAGTGTCGTATCGCTTCTGGCAGACGCCACAGTAACAAGAAACGTGAAACTGGCTGCGAAATTAGGGCGAGGAGCTATGACGCACTCAAGGTAGCTAGTGCAGCGTCACCTGGAGGACTGCATCAGTAAAGTCTAGTAATCCCTGGCAGGCATAACGGTGACTCACTTAAGATACACAACTAGTGACATATCGGTTCTGGCAGACTGGCCACAGTAACAAAATATATGAATCTGGGTGAGCAACTGTGACGAGTAACTATGACTCTCGTAATGGGCCAATGACTCAATACCTGGAGTATTGACTCAGATAATTCGAGGAACGCCTTGCAATAGTAACAATGACTTTCTTACGGTTCACAACTGGTGACAAATCCGTTCTGGCAGTCTGGCACCAGTAACAAAAATGAGACACAGCGTGAGCAACTGGGATTGGTAACTATGACTCTCTTAAGGTAGCCAATGATCGTCACCAGGAATATTGAGTCAGGAAACTCGAGTAACCCTTGGCTATAGTAACGATGACTTTCGTAGATTACACAACCTGTGACATATCGGTGCTGACAGACTGGCCACAGTAACAAGAAACGTGAAACTGGCTGCGAAATTAGGACGAGGAGCTATGACGCACTCAAGGTAGCTAGTGCAGCGTCACCTGGAGGACTGCATCAGTAAAGGCTAGTAATCCCTGGCTGGCATTACGATGACTCACTTAAGATACACAACTAGTGTCATATCGGTTCTGGCAGACTGGCCACAGTAACAAAATATATGAATCTGGGTGAGCAACTGTGACGAGTAACTATGACTCTCGTAATAGGCCAATGACTCAATACCTGGAGTATTGACTCAGATAACTCGAGGAACGCCTTGCAATAGTAACAATGACTTTCTTACGGTTCACAACTGGTGACAAATCCGTTCTGGCAGTCTGGCACCAGTAACTAAAATGAGACACAGCGTGAGCAACTGGGATGGGTAACTATGACTCTCTTAAGGTAGCCAATGATCGTCACCAGGAATATTGAACCAGGAATTTCGAGTAACCCTTGGTTATAGAACGATGACTTTCGTAGATTACACAACCTGTGACATATCGGTGCTGGCAGACTGGCCACAGTTACAATGTATTTTAATTTGGGTGGTCAACCGACAGGAATATCTATTACCCTTCTGAGGTAACCGACGATTCGTCACCAGGTGGAGTACACTCTGAAAGGAGTGACTATGACTCTCATATGACACACAACTAGTGTCGTATCGCTTCTGGCAGACGCCACAGTAACAAGAAACGTGAAACTGGCTGCGAAATTAGGGCGAGGAGCTATGACGCACTCAAGGTAGCTAGTGCAGCGTCACATGGAGGACTGCATCAGTAAAGGCTAGTAATCCCTGGCAGGCATAACGGTGACTCACTTAAGATACACAACTAGTGACATATCGGTTCTGACAGACTGGCCACAGTAACAAAATATATGAATCTGGGTGAGCAACTGTGACGAGTAACTATGACTCTCGTAATAGGCCAATGACTCAATACTTGGAGTATTGACTCACATAATTCGAGAAACGCCTTGCAATAGTAACAATGACTTTCTTACGGTTCACAACTGGTGACAAATCCGTTCTGGCAGTCTGGCACCAGTAACAAAAATGAGACACAGCGTGAGCAACTGGGATGGGTAACTATGACTCTCTTAAGGTAGCCAATGATCGTCACCAGGAATATTGAGTCAGGAAACTCGAGTAACCCTTGGCTATAGTAACGATGACTTTCGTAGATTACACAACCTGTGACATATCGGTGCTGACAGACTGGCCACAGTAACAAGAAACGTGAAACTGGCTGCGAAATTAGGACGAGGAGCTATGACGCACTCAAGGTAGCTGGTGCAGCATCACCTGGAGGACTGCATCAGTAAAGGCTAGTAATCCCTGGCTGGCATTACGATTACTCACTTAAGATACACAACTAGTGTCATATCGGTTCTGGCAGACTGGCCACAGTAACAAAATATATGAATCTGGGTGAGCAACTGTGACGAGTAACTATGACTCTCGTAATAGGCCAATGACTCAATACCTGGAGTATTGACTCAGATAACTCGAGGAACGCCTTGCAATAGTAACAATGACTTTCTTACGGTTCACAACTGGTGACAAATCCGTTCTGGCAGTCTGGCACCAGTAACAAAAATGAGACACAGCGTGAGCAACTGGGATGGGTAACTATGACTCTCTTAAGGTAGCCAATGATCGTCACCAGGAATATTGAATCAGGAATTTCGAGTAACCCTTGGTTATAGAACGATGACTTTCGTAGATTACACAACCTGTGACATATCGATGCTGGCAGACTGGCCACAGTTACAATGTATTTTAATTTGGGTGGTCAACCGACAGGAATATCTATTACCCTTCTGAGGTAACTGACGATTCGTCACCAGGTGGAGTACACTCTGAAAGGAGTGACTATGACTCTCATATGACACACAACTAGTGTCGTATCGCTTCTGGCAGACGCCACAGTAACAAGAAACGTGAAACTGGCTGCGAAATTAGGGCGAGGAGCTATGACGCACTCAAGGTAGCTAGTGCAGCGTCACCTGGAGGACTGCATCAGTAAAGGCTAGTAATCCCTGGCAGGCATAACGGTGACTCACTTAAGATACACAACTAGTGACATATCGGTTCTGGCAGACTGGCCACAGTAACAAAATATATGAATCTGGGTGAGCAACTGTGACGAGTAACTATGACTCTCGTAATAGGCCAATGACTCAATACCTGGAGTATTGACTCAGATAACTCGAGGAACGCCTTGCAATAGTAACAATGACTTTCTTACGGTTCACAACTGGTGACAAATCCGTTCTGGCAGTCTAGCACCAGTAACAAAAATGAGACACAGCGTGAGCAACTGGGATGGGTAACTATGACTCTCTTAAGGTAGCCAATGATCGTCACCAGGAATATTGAATCAGGAATTTCGAGTAACCCTTGGTTATAGAACGATGACTTTCGTAGATTACACAACCTGTGACATATCGATGCTGGCAGACTGGCCACAGTTACAATGTATTTTAATTTGGGTGGTCAACCGACAGGAATATCTATTACCCTTCTGAGGTAACCGACGATTCGTCACCAGGTGGAGTACACTCTGAAAGGAGTGACTATGACTCTCATATGACACACAACTAGTGTCGTATCGCTTCTGGCAGACGCCACAGTTACAAGAAACGTGAAACTGGCTGCGAAATTAGGGCGAGGAGCTATGACGCACTCAAGGTAGCTAGTGCAGCGTCACCTGGAGGACTGCATCAGTAAAGGCTAGTAATCCCTGGCAGGCATAACGGTGAGTCACTTAAGATACACAACTAGTGACATATCGGTTCTGACAGACTGGCCACAGTAACAAAATATATGAATCTGGGTGAGCAACTGTGACGAGTAACTATGACTCTCGTAATAGGCCAATGACTCAATACCTGGAGTATTGACTCAGATAACTCGAGGAACGCCTTGCAATAGTAACAATGACTTTCTTACGGTTCACAACTGGTGACAAATCCGTTCTGGCAGTCTAGCACCAGTAACAAAAATGAGACACAGCGTGAGCAACTGGGATGGGTAACTATGACTCTCTTAAGGTAGCCAATGATCGTCACCAGGAATATTGAATCAGGAATTTCGAGTAACCCTTGGTTATAGAACGATGACTTTCGTAGATTACACAACCTGTGACATATCGATGCTGGCAGACTGGCCACAGTAACAATGTATTTAATTTGGGTGGTCAACCGACAGGAATATCTATTACCCTTCTGAGGTAACCGACGATTCGTCACCAGGTGGAGTACACTCTGAAAGGAGTGACTATGACTCTCATATGACACACAACTAGTGTCGTATCGCTTCTGGCAGACGCCACAGTAACAAGAAACGTGAAACTGGCTGCGAAATTAGGGCGAGGAGCTATGACGCACTCAAGGTAGCTAGTGCAGCGTCACCTGGAGGACTGCATCAGTAAAGGCTAGTAATCCCTGGCAGGCATAACGGTGACTCACTTAAGATACACAACTAGTGACATATCGGTTCTGACAGACTGGCCACAGTAACAAAATATATGAATCTGGGTGAGCAACTGTGACGAGTAACTATGACTCTCGTAATAGGCCAATGACTCAATACCTGGAGTATTGACTCAGATAATTCGAGGAACGCCTTGCAATAGTAACAATGACTTTCTTACGGTTCACAACTGGTGACAAATCCGTTCTGGCAGTCTGGCACCAGTAACAAAAATGAGACACAGCGTGAGCAACTGGGATGGGTAACTATGACTCTCTTAAGGTAGCCAATGATCGTCACCAGGAATATTGAGTCAGGAAACTCGAGTAACCCTTGGCTATAGTAACGATGACTTTCGTAGATTACACAACCTGTGACATATCGGTGCTGACAGACTGGCCACAGTAACAAGAAACGTGAAACTGGCTGCGAAATTAGGACGAGGAGCTATGACGCACTCAAGGTAGCTAGTGCAGCGTCACCTGGAGGACTGCATCAGTAAAGGCTAGTAATCCCTGGCTGGCATTACGATGACTCACTTAAGATACACAACTAGTGTCATATCGGTTCTGGCAGACTGGCCACAGTAACAAAATATATGAATGTGGGTGAGCAACTGTGACGAGTAACTATGACTCTCGTAATAGGCCAATGACTCAATACCTGGAGTATTGACTCAGATAACTCGAGGAACGCATTGCAATAGTAACAATGACTTTCTTACGGTTCACAACTGGTGACAAATCCGTTCTGGCAGTCTGGCACCAGTAACTAAAATGAGACACAGCGTGAGCAACTGGGATGGGTAACTATGACTCTGTTAAGGTAGCCAATGATCGTCACCAGGAATATTGAATCAGGAATTTCGAGTAACCCTTGGTTATAGAACGATGACTTTCGTAGATTACACAACCTGTGACATATCGGTGCTGGCAGACTGGCCACAGTTACAATGTATTTTAATTTGGGTGGTCAACCGACAGGAATATCTATTACCCTTCTGAGGTAACCGACGATTCGTCACCAGGTGGAGTACACTCTGAAAGGAGTGACTATGACTCTCATATGACACACAACTAGTGTCGTATCGCTTCTGGCAGACGCCACGGTAACAAGAAACGTGAAACTGGCTGCGAAATTAGGGCGAGGAGCTATGACGCACTCAAGGTAGCTAGTGCAGCGTCACATGGAGGACTGCATCAGTAAAGGCTAGTAATCCCTGGCAGGCATAACGGTGACTCACTTAAGATACACAACTAGTGACATATCGGTTCTGACAGACTGGCCACAGTAACAAAATATATGAATCTGGGTGAGCAACTGTGACGAGTAACTATGACTCTCGTAATAGGCCAATGACTCAATACCTGGAGTATTGACTCAGATAATTCGAGGAACGCCTTGCAATAGTAACAATGACTTTCTTACGGTTCACAACTGGTGACAAATCCGTTCTGGCAGTCTGGCACCAGTAACAAAAATGAGACACAGCGTGAGCAACTGGGATGGGTAACTATGACTCTCTTAAGGTAGCCAATGATCGTCACCAGGAATATTGAGTCAGGAAACTCGAGTAACCCTTGGCTATAGTAACGATGACTTTCGTAGATTACACAACCTGTGACATATCGGTGCTGACAGACTGGCCACAGTAACAAGAAACCTGAAACTGGCTGCGAAATTAGGACGAGGAGCTATGACGCACTCAAGGTAGCTAGTGCAGCGTCACCTGGAGGACTGCATCAGTAAAGGCTAGTAATCCCTGGCTGGCATTACGATGACTCACTTAAGATACACAACTAGTGTCATATCGGTTCTGGCAGACTGGCCACAGTAACAAAATATATGAATCTGGGTGAGCAACTGTGACGAGTAACTATGACTCTCGTAATAGGCCAATGACTCAATACCTGGAGTATTGACTCAGATAACTCGAGGAACGCCTTGCAATAGTAACAATGACTTTCTTACGGTTCACAACTGGTGACAAATCCGTTCTGGCAGTCTGGCACCAGTAACTAAAATGAGACACAGCGTGAGCAACTGGGATGGGTAACTATGACTCTCTTAAGGTAGCCAATGATCGTCACCAGGAATATTGAATCAGGAATTTCGAGTAACCCTTGGTTATAGAACGATGACTTTCGTAGATTACACAACCTGTGACATATCGGTGCTGGCAGACTGGCCACAGTTACAATGTATTTTAATTTGGGTGGTCAACCGACAGGAATATCTATTACCCTTCTGAGGTAACCGACGATTCGTCACCAGGTGGAGTACACTCTGAAAGGAGTGACTATGACTCTCATATGACACACAACTAGTGTCGTATCGCTTCTGGCAGACGCCACAGTAACAAGAAACGTGAAACTGGCTGCGAAATTAGGACGAGGAGCTATGACGCACTCAAGGTAGCTGGTGCAGCATCACCTGGAGGACTGCATCAGTAAAGGCTAGTAATCCCTGGCAGGCATAACGGTGACTCACTTAAGATACACAACTAGTGACATATCGGTTCTGGCAGACTGGCCACAGTAACAAAATATATGAATCTGGGTGAGCAACTGTGACGTGTAACTATGACTCTCGTAATAGGCCAATGACTCAATACCTGGAGTATTGACACAGATAACTCGAGGAACGCCTTGCAATAGTAACAATGACTTTCTTACGGTTCACAACTGGTGACAAATCCGTTCTGGCAGTCTGGCACCAGTAACAAAATTGAGACACTGCGTGAGCAACTGGGATGGGTAACTATGACTCTCTTAAGGTAGCCAATGATCGTCACCAGGAATATTGAGTCAGGAAACTCGAGTAAACCTTGGCTATAGTAACGATGACTTTCGTAGATTACACAACCTGTGACATATCGGTGCTGGCAGACTGGCCACAGTAACAAGAAACGTGAAACTGGCTGCGAAATTAGGACGAGGAGCTATGACGCACTCAAGGTACCTAGTGCAGCGTCACCTGGAGGACTGCATCAGTAAAGGCTAGTAATCCCATGCTGGCATTACGATTACTCACTTAAGATACACAACTAGTGTCATATCGGTTCTGGCAGACTGGCCACAGTAACAAAATATATGAATCTGGGTGAGCAACTGTGACGAGTAACTATGACTCTCGTAATAGGCCAATGACTCAATACCTGGAGTATTGACTCAGATAACTCGAGGAACGCCTTGCAATAGTAACAATGACTTTCTTACGGTTCACAACTGGTGACAAATCCGTTCTGGCAGTCTGGCACCAGTAACAAAAATGAGACACAGCGTGAGCAACTGGGATGGGTAACTATGACTCTCTTAAGGTAGCCAATGATCGTCACCAGGAATATTGAGTCAGGAGACTCGAGTAACCCTTGGCTATAGTAACGATGACTTTCGTAGATTACACAACCTGTGACATATCGGTGCTGGCAGACTGGCCACAGTAACAAGAAACGTGAAACTGGCTGAGAAATTAGGACGAGGAGCTATGACGCACTCAAGGTAGCTAGTGCAGCGTCACCTGGAGGACTGCATCAGTAAAGGCTAGTAATCCCTGGCTGGCATTACGATTACTCACTTAAGATACACAACTAGTGTCATATCGGTTCTGGCAGACTGGCCACAGTAACAAGAAACGTGAAACTGGCTGCGAAATTAGGACGAGGAGCTATGACGCACTCAAGGTAGCTAGTGCAGCGTCACCTGGAGGACTGCATCAGTAAAGGCTAGTAATCCCTGGCTGGCATTACGATTACTCACTTAAGATACACAATAGTGTCATATCGGTTCTGGCAGACTGGCCACAGTAACAAAATATATGAATCTGGGTGAGCAACTGTGACGAGTAACTATGACTCTCGTAATAGGCCAATGACTCAATACCTGGAGTATTGACTCAGATAACTCGAGGAACGCCTTGCAATAGTAACAATGACTTTCTTACGGTTCACAACTGGTGACAAATCCGTTCTGGCAGTCTGGCACCAGTAACTAAAATGAGACACAGCGTGAGCAACTGGGATGGGTAACTATGACTCTCTTAAGGTAGCCAATGATCGTCACCAGGAATATTGAATCAGGAATTTCGAGTAACCCTTGGTTATAGAACGATGACTTTCGTAGATTACACAACCTGTGACATATCGGTGCTGGCAGACTGGCCACAGTTACAATGTATTTTAATTTGGGTGGTCAACCGACAGGAATATCTATTACCCTTCTGAGGTAACCGACGATTCGTCACCAGGTGGAGTACACTCTGAAAGGAGTGACTATGACTCTCATATGACACACAACTAGTGTCGTATCGCTTCTGGCAGACGCCACAGTAACAAGAAACGTGAAACTGGCTGCGAAATTAGGACGAGGAGCTATGACGCACTCAAGGTAGCTGGTGCAGCATCACCTGGAGGACTGCATCAGTAAAGGCTAGTAATCCCTGGCTGGCATTACGATTACTCACTTAAGATACACAACTAGTGTCATATCGGTTCTGGCAGACTGGCCACAGTAACAAAATATATGAATCTGGGTGAGCAACTGTGACGAGTAACTATGACTCTCGTAATAGGCCAATGACTCAATACCTGGAGTATTGACTCAGATAACTCGAGGAACGCCTTGCAATAGTAACAATGACTTTCTTACGGTTCACAACTGGTGACAAATCCGTTCTGGCAGTCTGGCACCAGTAACAAAAATGAGACACAGCGTGAGCAACTGGGATGGGTAACTATGACTCTCTTAAGGTAGCCAATGATCGTCACCAGGAATATTGAATCAGGAATTTCGAGTAACCCTTGGTTATAGAACGATGACTTTCGTAGATTACACAACCTGTGACATATCGATGCTGGCAGACTGGCCACAGTTACAATGTATTTTAATTTGGGTGGTCAACCGACAGGAATATCTATTACCCTTCTGAGGTAACCGACGATTCGTCACCAGGTGGAGTACACTCTGAAAGGAGTGACTATGACTCTCATATGACACACAACTAGTGTCGTATCGCTTCTGGCAGACGCCACAGTAACAAGAAACGTGAAACTGGCTGCGAAATTAGGGCGAGGAGCTATGACGCACTCAAGGTAGCTAGTGCAGCGTCACCTGGAGGACTGCATCAGTAAAGGCTAGTAATCCCTGGCAGGCATAACGGTGACTCACTTAAGATACACAACTAGTGACATATCGGTTCTGGCAGACTGGCCACAGCAACAAAATATATGAATCTGGGTGAGCAACTGTGACGAGTAACTATGACTCTCGTAATAGGCCAATGACACAATACCTGGAGTATTGACTCAGATAACTCGAGGAACGCCTTGCAATAGTAACAATGACTTTCTTACGGTTCACAACTGGTGACAAATCCGTTCTGGCAGTCTAGCACCAGTAACAAAAATGAGACACAGCGTGAGCAACTGGGATGGGTAACTATGACTCTCTTAAGGTAGCCAATGATCGTCACCAGGAATATTGAATCAGGAATTTCGAGTAACCCTTGGTTATAGAACGATGACTTTCGTAGATTACACAACCTGTGACATATCGATGCTGGCAGACTGGCCACAGTTACAATGTATTTTAATTTGGGTGGTCAACCGACAGGAATATCTATTACCCTTCTGAGGTAACCGACGATTCGTCACCAGGTGGAGTACACTCTGAAAGGAGTGACTATGACTCTCATATGACACACAACTAGTGTCGTATCGCTTCTGGCAGACGCCACAGTTACAAGAAACGTGAAACTGGCTGCGAAATTAGGGCGAGGAGCTATGACGCACTCAAGGTAGCTAGTGCAGCGTCACCTGGAGGACTGCATCAGTAAAGGCTAGTAATCCCTGGCAGGCATAACGGTGAGTCACTTAAGATACACAACTAGTGACATATCGGTTCTGACAGACTGGCCACAGTAACAAAATATATGAATCTGGGTGAGCAACTGTGACGAGTAACTATGACTCTCGTAATAGGCCAATGACTCAATACCTGGAGTATTGACTCAGATAACTCGAGGAACGCCTTGCAATAGTAACAATGACTTTCTTACGGTTCACAACTGGTGACAAATCCGTTCTGGCAGTCTAGCACCAGTAACAAAAATGAGACACAGCGTGAGCAACTGGGATGGGTAACTATGACTCTCTTAAGGTAGCCAATGATCGTCACCAGGAATATTGAATCAGGAATTTCGAGTAACCCTTGGTTATAGAACGATGACTTTCGTAGATTACACAACCTGTGACATATCGATGCTGGCAGACTGGCCACAGTAACAATGTATTTAATTTGGGTGGTCAACCGACAGGAATATCTATTACCCTTCTGAGGTAACCGACGATTCGTCACCAGGTGGAGTACACTCTGAAAGGAGTGACTATGACTCTCATATGACACACAACTAGTGTCGTATCGCTTCTGGCAGACGCCACAGTAACAAGAAACGTGAAACTGGCTGCGAAATTAGGGCGAGGAGCTATGACGCACTCAAGGTAGCTAGTGCAGCGTCACCTGGAGGACTGCATCAGTAAAGGCTAGTAATCCCTGGCAGGCATAACGGTGACTCACTTAAGATACACAACTAGTGACATATCGGTTCTGACAGACTGGCCACAGTAACAAAATATATGAATCTGGGTGAGCAACTGTGACGAGTAACTATGACTCTCGTAATAGGCCAATGACTCAATACCTGGAGTATTGACTCAGATAATTCGAGGAACGCCTTGCAATAGTAACAATGACTTTCTTACGGTTCACAACTGGTGACAAATCCGTTCTGGCAGTCTGGCACCAGTAACAAAAATGAGACACAGCGTGAGCAACTGGGATGGGTAACTATGACTCTCTTAAGGTAGCCAATGATCGTCACCAGGAATATTGAGTCAGGAAACTCGAGTAACCCTTGGCTATAGTAACGATGACTTTCGTAGATTACACAACCTGTGACATATCGGTGCTGACAGACTGGCCACAGTAACAAGAAACGTGAAACTGGCTGCGAAATTAGGACGAGGAGCTATGACGCACTCAAGGTAGCTAGTGCAGCGTCACCTGGAGGACTGCATCAGTAAAGGCTAGTAATCCCTGGCTGGCATTACGATGACTCACTTAAGATACACAACTAGTGTCATATCGGTTCTGGCAGACTGGCCACAGTAACAAAATATATGAATGTGGGTGAGCAACTGTGACGAGTAACTATGACTCTCGTAATAGGCCAATGACTCAATACCTGGAGTATTGACTCAGATAACTCGAGGAACGCATTGCAATAGTAACAATGACTTTCTTACGGTTCACAACTGGTGACAAATCCGTTCTGGCAGTCTGGCACCAGTAACTAAAATGAGACACAGCGTGAGCAACTGGGATGGGTAACTATGACTCTGTTAAGGTAGCCAATGATCGTCACCAGGAATATTGAATCAGGAATTTCGAGTAACCCTTGGTTATAGAACGATGACTTTCGTAGATTACACAACCTGTGACATATCGGTGCTGGCAGACTGGCCACAGTTACAATGTATTTTAATTTGGGTGGTCAACCGACAGGAATATCTATTACCCTTCTGAGGTAACCGACGATTCGTCACCAGGTGGAGTACACTCTGAAAGGAGTGACTATGACTCTCATATGACACACAACTAGTGTCGTATCGCTTCTGGCAGACGCCACGGTAACAAGAAACGTGAAACTGGCTGCGAAATTAGGGCGAGGAGCTATGACGCACTCAAGGTAGCTAGTGCAGCGTCACATGGAGGACTGCATCAGTAAAGGCTAGTAATCCCTGGCAGGCATAACGGTGACTCACTTAAGATACACAACTAGTGACATATCGGTTCTGACAGACTGGCCACAGTAACAAAATATATGAATCTGGGTGAGCAACTGTGACGAGTAACTATGACTCTCGTAATAGGCCAATGACTCAATACCTGGAGTATTGACTCAGATAATTCGAGGAACGCCTTGCAATAGTAACAATGACTTTCTTACGGTTCACAACTGGTGACAAATCCGTTCTGGCAGTCTGGCACCAGTAACAAAAATGAGACACAGCGTGAGCAACTGGGATGGGTAACTATGACTCTCTTAAGGTAGCCAATGATCGTCACCAGGAATATTGAGTCAGGAAACTCGAGTAACCCTTGGCTATAGTAACGATGACTTTCGTAGATTACACAACCTGTGACATATCGGTGCTGACAGACTGGCCACAGTAACAAGAAACCTGAAACTGGCTGCGAAATTAGGACGAGGAGCTATGACGCACTCAAGGTAGCTAGTGCAGCGTCACCTGGAGGACTGCATCAGTAAAGGCTAGTAATCCCTGGCTGGCATTACGATGACTCACTTAAGATACACAACTAGTGTCATATCGGTTCTGGCAGACTGGCCACAGTAACAAAATATATGAATCTGGGTGAGCAACTGTGACGAGTAACTATGACTCTCGTAATAGGCCAATGACTCAATACCTGGAGTATTGACTCAGATAACTCGAGGAACGCCTTGCAATAGTAACAATGACTTTCTTACGGTTCACAACTGGTGACAAATCCGTTCTGGCAGTCTGGCACCAGTAACTAAAATGAGACACAGCGTGAGCAACTGGGATGGGTAACTATGACTCTCTTAAGGTAGCCAATGATCGTCACCAGGAATATTGAATCAGGAATTTCGAGTAACCCTTGGTTATAGAACGATGACTTTCGTAGATTACACAACCTGTGACATATCGGTGCTGGCAGACTGGCCACAGTTACAATGTATTTTAATTTGGGTGGTCAACCGACAGGAATATCTATTACCCTTCTGAGGTAACCGACGATTCGTCACCAGGTGGAGTACACTCTGAAAGGAGTGACTATGACTCTCATATGACACACAACTAGTGTCGTATCGCTTCTGGCAGACGCCACAGTAACAAGAAACGTGAAACTGGCTGCGAAATTAGGACGAGGAGCTATGACGCACTCAAGGTAGCTGGTGCAGCATCACCTGGAGGACTGCATCAGTAAAGGCTAGTAATCCCTGGCAGGCATAACGGTGACTCACTTAAGATACACAACTAGTGACATATCGGTTCTGGCAGACTGGCCACAGTAACAAAATATATGAATCTGGGTGAGCAACTGTGACGTGTAACTATGACTCTCGTAATAGGCCAATGACTCAATACCTGGAGTATTGACACAGATAACTCGAGGAACGCCTTGCAATAGTAACAATGACTTTCTTACGGTTCACAACTGGTGACAAATCCGTTCTGGCAGTCTGGCACCAGTAACAAAATTGAGACACTGCGTGAGCAACTGGGATGGGTAACTATGACTCTCTTAAGGTAGCCAATGATCGTCACCAGGAATATTGAGTCAGGAAACTCGAGTAACCCTTGGCTATAGTAACGATGACTTTCGTAGATTACACAACCTGTGACATATCGGTGCTGACAGACTGGCCACAGTAACAAGAAACGTGAAACTGGCTGCGAAATTAGGACGAGGAGCTATGACGCACTCAAGGTAGCTAGTGCAGCGTCACCTGGAGGACTGCATCAGTAAAGGCTAGTAATCCCTGGCTGGCATTACGATGACTCACTTAAGATACACAACTAGTGTCATATCGGTTCTGGCAGACTGGCCACAGTAACAAAATATATGAATGTGGGTGAGCAACTGTGACGAGTAACTATGACTCTCGTAATAGGCCAATGACTCAATACCTGGAGTATTGACTCAGATAACTCGAGGAACGCATTGCAATAGTAACAATGACTTTCTTACGGTTCACAACTGGTGACAAATCCGTTCTGGCAGTCTGGCACCAGTAACTAAAATGAGACACAGCGTGAGCAACTGGGATGGGTAACTATGACTCTGTTAAGGTAGCCAATGATCGTCACCAGGAATATTGAATCAGGAATTTCGAGTAACCCTTGGTTATAGAACGATGACTTTCGTAGATTACACAACCTGTGACATATCGGTGCTGGCAGACTGGCCACAGTTACAATGTATTTTAATTTGGGTGGTCAACCGACAGGAATATCTATTACCCTTCTGAGGTAACCGACGATTCGTCACCAGGTGGAGTACACTCTGAAAGGAGTGACTATGACTCTCATATGACACACAACTAGTGTCGTATCGCTTCTGGCAGACGCCACGGTAACAAGAAACGTGAAACTGGCTGCGAAATTAGGGCGAGGAGCTATGACGCACTCAAGGTAGCTAGTGCAGCGTCACATGGAGGACTGCATCAGTAAAGGCTAGTAATCCCTGGCAGGCATAACGGTGACTCACTTAAGATACACAACTAGTGACATATCGGTTCTGACAGACTGGCCACAGTAACAAAATATATGAATCTGGGTGAGCAACTGTGACGAGTAACTATGACTCTCGTAATAGGCCAATGACTCAATACCTGGAGTATTGACTCAGATAATTCGAGGAACGCCTTGCAATAGTAACAATGACTTTCTTACGGTTCACAACTGGTGACAAATCCGTTCTGGCAGTCTGGCACCAGTAACAAAAATGAGACACAGCGTGAGCAACTGGGATGGGTAACTATGACTCTCTTAAGGTAGCCAATGATCGTCACCAGGAATATTGAGTCAGGAAACTCGAGTAACCCTTGGCTATAGTAACGATGACTTTCGTAGATTACACAACCTGTGACATATCGGTGCTGACAGACTGGCCACAGTAACAAGAAACCTGAAACTGGCTGCGAAATTAGGACGAGGAGCTATGACGCACTCAAGGTAGCTAGTGCAGCGTCACCTGGAGGACTGCATCAGTAAAGGCTAGTAATCCCTGGCTGGCATTACGATGACTCACTTAAGATACACAACTAGTGTCATATCGGTTCTGGCAGACTGGCCACAGTAACAAAATATATGAATCTGGGTGAGCAACTGTGACGAGTAACTATGACTCTCGTAATAGGCCAATGACTCAATACCTGGAGTATTGACTCAGATAACTCGAGGAACGCCTTGCAATAGTAACAATGACTTTCTTACGGTTCACAACTGGTGACAAATCCGTTCTGGCAGTCTGGCACCAGTAACTAAAATGAGACACAGCGTGAGCAACTGGGATGGGTAACTATGACTCTCTTAAGGTAGCCAATGATCGTCACCAGGAATATTGAATCAGGAATTTCGAGTAACCCTTGGTTATAGAACGATGACTTTCGTAGATTACACAACCTGTGACATATCGGTGCTGGCAGACTGGCCACAGTTACAATGTATTTTAATTTGGGTGGTCAACCGACAGGAATATCTATTACCCTTCTGAGGTAACCGACGATTCGTCACCAGGTGGAGTACACTCTGAAAGGAGTGACTATGACTCTCATATGACACACAACTAGTGTCGTATCGCTTCTGGCAGACGCCACAGTAACAAGAAACGTGAAACTGGCTGCGAAATTAGGACGAGGAGCTATGACGCACTCAAGGTAGCTGGTGCAGCATCACCTGGAGGACTGCATCAGTAAAGGCTAGTAATCCCTGGCAGGCATAACGGTGACTCACTTAAGATACACAACTAGTGACATATCGGTTCTGGCAGACTGGCCACAGTAACAAAATATATGAATCTGGGTGAGCAACTGTGACGTGTAACTATGACTCTCGTAATAGGCCAATGACTCAATACCTGGAGTATTGACACAGATAACTCGAGGAACGCCTTGCAATAGTAACAATGACTTTCTTACGGTTCACAACTGGTGACAAATCCGTTCTGGCAGTCTGGCACCAGTAACAAAATTGAGACACTGCGTGAGCAACTGGGATGGGTAACTATGACTCTCTTAAGGTAGCCAATGATCGTCACCAGGAATATTGAGTCAGGAAACTCGAGTAACCCTTGGCTATAGTAACGATGACTTTCGTAGATTACACAACCTGTGACATATCGGTGCTGGCAGACTGCCCACAGTAACAAGAAACGTGAAACTGGCTGCGAAATTAGGACGAGGAGCTATGACGCACTCAAGGTACCTAGTGCAGCGTCACCTGGAGGACTGCATCAGTAAAGGCTAGTAATCCCATGCTGGCATTACGATTACTCACTTAAGATACACAACTAGTGTCATATCGGTTCTGGCAGACTGGCCACAGTAACAAAATATATGAATCTGGGTGAGCAACTGTGACGAGTAACTATGACTCTCGTAATAGGCCAATGACTCAATACCTGGAGTATTGACTCAGATAACTCGAGGAACGCCTTGCAATAGTAACAATGACTTTCTTACGGTTCACAACTGGTGACAAATCCGTTCTGGCAGTCTGGCACCAGTAACAAAAATGAGACACAGCGTGAGCAACTGGGATGGGTAACTATGACTCTCTTAAGGTAGCCAATGATCGTCACCAGGAATATTGAGTCAGGAGACTCGAGTAACCCTTGGCTATAGTAACGATGACTTTCGTAGATTACACAACCTGTGACATATCGGTGCTGGCAGACTGGCCACAGTAACAAGAAACGTGAAACTGGCTGAGAAATTAGGACGAGGAGCTATGACGCACTCAAGGTAGCTAGTGCAGCGTCACCTGGAGGACTGCATCAGTAAAGGCTAGTAATCCCTGGCTGGCATTACGATTACTCACTTAAGATACACAACTAGTGTCATATCGGTTCTGGCAGACTGGCCACAGTAACAAGAAACGTGAAACTGGCTGCGAAATTAGGACGAGGAGCTATGACGCACTCAAGGTAGCTAGTGCAGCGTCACCTGGAGGACTGCATCAGTAAAGGCTAGTAATCCCTGGCTGGCATTACGATTACTCACTTAAGATACACAATAGTGTCATATCGGTTCTGGCAGACTGGCCACAGTAACAAAATATATGAATCTGGGTGAGCAACTGTGACGAGTAACTATGACTCTCGTAATAGGCCAATGACTCAATACCTGGAGTATTGACTCAGATAACTCGAGGAACGCCTTGCAATAGTAACAATGACTTTCTTACGGTTCACAACTGGTGACAAATCCGTTCTGGCAGTCTGGCACCAGTAACTAAAATGAGACACAGCGTGAGCAACTGGGATGGGTAACTATGACTCTCTTAAGGTAGCCAATGATCGTCACCAGGAATATTGAATCAGGAATTTCGAGTAACCCTTGGTTATAGAACGATGACTTTCGTAGATTACACAAGCTGTGACATATCGGTGCTGGCAGACTGGCCACAGTTACAATGTATTTTAATTTGGGTGGTCAACCGACAGGAATATCTATTACCCTTCTGAGGTAACCGACGATTCGTCACCAGGTGGAGTACACTCTGAAAGGAGTGACTATGACTCTCATATGACACACAACTAGTGTCGTATCGCTTCAGCAGACGCCACAGTAACAAGAAACGTGAAACTGGCTGCGAAATTAGGACGAGGAGCTATGACGCACTCAAGGTAGCTGGTGCAGCATCACCTGGAGGACTGCATCAGTAAAGGCTAGTAATCCCTGGCTGGCATTACGATTACTCACTTAAGATACACAACTAGTGTCATATCGGTTCTGGCAGACTGGCCACAGTAACAAAATATATGAATCTGGGTGAGCAACTGTGACGAGTAACTATGACTCTCGTAATAGGCCAATGACTCAATACCTGGAGTATTGACTCAGATAACTCGAGGAACGCCTTGCAATAGTAACAATGACTTTCTTACGGTTCACAACTGGTGACAAATCCGTTCTGGCAGTCTGGCACCAGTAACAAAAATGAGACACAGCGTGAGCAACTGGGATGGGTAACTATGACTCTCTTAAGGTAGCCAATGATCGTCACCAGGAATATTGAATCAGGAATTTCGAGTAACCCTTGGTTATAGAACGATGACTTTCGTAGATTACACAACCTGTGACATATCGATGCTGGCAGACTGGCCACAGTTACAATGTATTTTAATTTGGGTGGTCAACCGACAGGAATATCTATTACCCTTCTGAGGTAACCGACGATTCGTCACCAGGTGGAGTACACTCTGAAAGGAGTGACTATGACTCTCATATGACACACAACTAGTGTCGTATCGCTTCTGGCAGACGCCACAGTAACAAGAAACGTGAAACTGGCTGCGAAATTAGGGCGAGGAGCTATGACGCACTCAAGGTAGCTAGTGCAGCGTCACCTGGAGGACTGCATCAGTAAAGGCTAGTAATCCCTGGCAGGCATAACGGTGACTCACTTAAGATACACAACTAGTGACATATCGGTTCTGGCAGACTGGCCACAGCAACAAAATATATGAATCTGGGTGAGCAACTGTGACGAGTAACTATGACTCTCGTAATAGGCCAATGACACAATACCTGGAGTATTGACTCAGATAACTCGAGGAACGCCTTGCAATAGTAACAATGACTTTCTTACGGTTCACAACTGGTGACAAATCCGTTCTGGCAGTCTAGCACCAGTAACAAAAATGAGACACAGCGTGAGCAACTGGGATGGGTAACTATGACTCTCTTAAGGTAGCCAATGATCGTCACCAGGAATATTGAATCAGGAATTTCGAGTAACCCTTGGTTATAGAACGATGACTTTCGTAGATTACACAACCTGTGACATATCGATGCTGGCAGACTGGCCACAGTTACAATGTATTTTAATTTGGGTGGTCAACCGACAGGAATATCTATTACCCTTCTGAGGTAACCGACGATTCGTCACCAGGTGGAGTACACTCTGAAAGGAGTGACTATGACTCTCATATGACACACAACTAGTGTCGTATCGCTTCTGGCAGACGCCACAGTAACAAGAAACGTGAAACTGGCTGCGAAATTAGGGCGAGGAGCTATGACGCACTCAAGGTAGCTAGTGCAGCGTCACCTGGAGGACTGCATCAGTAAAGGCTAGTAATCCCTGGCAGGCATAACGGTGACTCACTTAAGATACACAACTAGTGACATATCGGTTCTGACAGACTGGCCACAGTAACAAAATATATGAATCTGGGTGAGCAACTGTGACGAGTAACTATGACTCTCGTAATAGGCCAATGACTCAATACCTGGAGTATTGACTCAGATAATTCGAGGAACGCCTTGCAATAGTAACAATGACTTTCTTACGGTTCACAACTGGTGACAAATCCGTTCTGGCAGTCTGGCACCAGTAACAAAAATGAGACACAGCGTGAGCAACTGGGATGGGTAACTATGACTCTCTTAAGGTAGCCAATGATCGTCACCAGGAATATTGAGTCAGGAAACTCGAGTAACCCTTGGCTATAGTAACGATGACTTTCGTAGATTACACAACCTGTGACATATCGGTGCTGACAGACTGGCCACAGTAACAAGAAACGTGAAATTGGCTGCGAAATTAGGGCGAGGAGCTATGACGCACTCAAGGTAGCTAGTGCAGCGTCACCTGGAGGACTGCATCAGTAAAGGCTAGTAATCCCTGGCAGGCATAACGGTGACTCACTTAAGATACACAACTAGTGTCATATCGGTTCTGGCAGACTGGCCACAGTAACAAAATATATGAATCTGGGTGAGCAACTGTGACGAGTAACTATGACTCTCGTAATAGGCCAATGACACAATACCTGGAGTATTGACTCAGATAACTCGAGGAACGCCTTGCAATAGTAACAATGACTTTCTTACGGTTCACAACTGGTGACAAATCCGTTCTGGCAGTCTGGCACCAGTAACTAAAGTGAGACACAGCGTGAGCAACTGGGATGGGTAACTATGACTCTCTTAAGGTAGCCAATGATCGTCACCAGGAATATTGAATCAGGAATTTCGAGTAACCCTTGGTTATAGAACGATGACTTTCGTAGATTACACAACCTGTGACATATCGGTGCTGGCAGACTGGCCACAGTTACAATGTATTTTAATTTGGGTGGTCAACCGACAGGAATATCTATTACCCTTCTGAGGTAACCGACGATTCGTCACCAGGTGGAGTACACTCTGAAAGGAGTGACTATGACTCTCATATGACACACAACTAGTGTCGTATCGCTTCTGGCAGACGCCACAGTAACAAGAAACGTGAAACTGGCTGCGAAATTAGGACGAGGAGCTATGACGCACTCAAGGTAGCTGGTGCAGCATCACCTGGAGGACTGCATCAGTAAAGGCTAGTAATCCCTGGCAGGCATAACGGTGACTCACTTAAGATACACAACTAGTGACATATCGGTTCTGGCAGACTGGCCACAGTAACAAAATATATGAATCTGGGTGAGCAACTGTGACGTGTAACTATGACTCTCGTAATAGGCCAATGACTCAATACCTGGAGTATTGACGCAGATAACTCGAGGAACGCCTTGCAATAGTAACAATGACTTTCTTACGGTTCACAACTGGTGACAAATCCGTTCTGGCAGTCTGGCACCAGTAACAAAATTGAGACACTGCGTGAGCAACTGGGATGGGTAACTATGACTCTCTTAAGGTAGCCAATGATCGTCACCAGGAATATTGAGTCAGGAAACTCGAGTAACCCTTGGCTATAGTAACGATGACTTTCGTAGATTACACAACCTGTGACATATCGGTGCTGGCAGACTGGCCACAGTAACAAGAAACGTGAAACTGGCTGCGAAATTAGGACGAGGAGCTATGACGCACTCAAGGTACCTAGTGCAGCGTCACCTGGAGGACTGCATCAGTAAAGGCTAGTAATCCCATGCTGGCATTACGATTACTCACTTAAGATACACAACTAGTGTCATATCGGTTCTGGCAGACTGGCCACAGTAACAAAATATATGAATCTGGGTGAGCAACTGTGACGAGTAACTATGACTCTCGTAATAGGCCAATGACTCAATACCTGGAGTATTGACTCAGATAACTCGAGGAACGCCTTGCAATAGTAACAATGACTTTCTTACGGTTCACAACTCGTGACAAATCCGTTCTGGCAGTCTGGCACCAGTAACAAAAATGAGACACAGCGTGAGCAACTGGGATGGGTAACTATGACTCTCTTAAGGTAGCCAATGATCGTCACCAGGAATATTGAGTCAGGATACTCGAGTAACCCTTGGCTATAGTAACGATGACTTTCGTAGATTACACAACCTGTGACATATCGGTGCTGGCAGACTGGCCACAGTAACAAGAAACGTGAAACTGGCTGAGAAATTAGGACGAGGAGCTATGACGCACTCAAGGTAGCTAGTGCAGCGTCACCTGGAGGACTGCATCAGTAAAGGCTAGTAATCCCTGGCTGGCATTACGATTACTCACTTAAGATACACAACTAGTGTCATATCGGTTCTGGCAGACTGGCCACAGTAACAAGAAACGTGAAACTGGCTGCGAAATTAGGACGAGGAGCTATGACGCACTCAAGGTAGCTAGTGCAGCGTCACCTGGAGGACTGCATCAGTAAAGGCTAGTAATCCCTGGCTGGCATTACGATTACTCACTTAAGATACACAACTAGTGTCATATCGGTTCTGGCAGACTGGCCACAGTAACAAAATATATGAATCTGGGTGAGCAACTGTGACGAGTAACTATGACTCTCGTAATAGGCCAATGACTCAATACCTGGAGTATTGACTCAGATAACTCGAGGAACGCCTTGCAATAGTAACAATGACTTTCTTACGGTTCACAACTGGTGACAAATCCGTTCTGGCAGTCTGGCACCAGTAACAAAAATGAGACACAGCGTGAGCAACTGGGATGGGTAACTATGACTCTCTTAAGGTAGCCAATGATCGTCACCAGGAATATTGAGACAGGAAAATCGAGTAACCCTTGGCTATAGTAACGATGACTTTCGTAGATTACACAACCTTTGACATATCGGTGCTGGCAGACTGGCCACAGTTACAATGTATTTTAATTTGGGTGGTCAACCGACAGGAATATCTATTACCCTTCTGAGGCAACCGACGATTCGTCACCAGGTGGAGTACACTCTGAAAGGAGTGACTATGACTCTCATATGACACACAACTAGTGTCGTATCGCTTCTGGCAGACGCCACAGTAACAAGAAACGTGAAACTGGCTGCGAAATTAGGACGAGGAGCTATGACGCACTCAAGGTAGCTAGTGCAGCGTCACCTGGAGGACTGCATCAGTAAAGGCTAGTAATCCCTGGCAGGCATAACGGTGACCCACTTAAGATACACAACTAGTGACATATCGGTTCTGGCAGACTGGCCACAGTAACAAAATATATGAATCTGGGTGAGCAACTGTGACGAGTAACTATGACTCTCGTAATAGGCCAATGACTCAATACCTGGAGTATTGACTCAGATAATTCGAGGAACGCCTTGCAATAGTAACAATGACTTTCTTACGGTTCACAACTGGTGACAAATCCGTTCTGGCAGTCTGGCACCAGTAACAAAAATGAGACACAGCGTGAGCAACTGGGATGGTTAACTATGACTCTCTTAAGGTAGCCAATGATCGTCACCAGGAATATTGAGTCAGGAAACTCGAGTAACCCTTGGCTATAGTAACGATCACTTTCGTAAATTACACAACCTGTGACATATCGGTGCTGGCAGACTGGCCACAGTAACAAGAAACGTGAAACTGGCTGCGAAATTAGGACGAGGAGCTATGACGCACTCAAGGTAGCTAGTGCAGCGTGACCTGGAGGACTGCATCAGTAAAGGCTAGTAATCCCTGGCAGGCATAACGGTGACTCACTTAAGATACACAACTAGTGACATATCGGTTCTGGCAGACCGGCCACAGTAACAAAATATATGAATCTGGGTGAGCAACTGTGACGAGTAACTATGACTCTCGTAATAGGCCAATGACTCAATACCTGGAGTATTGACTCAGATAACTCGAGGAACGCCTTGCAATAGTAACAATGACTTTCTTACGGTTCACAACTGGTGACAAATCCGTTCTGGCAGTCTGGCACCAGTAACAAAAATGAGACACAGCGTGAGCAACTGGGATGGGTAACTATGACTCTCTTAAGGTAGCCAATGATCGTCACCAGGAATATTGAGTCAGGAGACTCGAGTAACCCTTGGCTATAGTAACGATGACTTTCGTAGATTACACAACCTGTGACATATCGGTGCTGGCAGACTGGCCACAGTAACAAGAAACGTGAAACTGGCTGCGAAATTAGGACGAGGAGCTATGACGCACTCAAGGTAGCTAGTGCAGCGTCACCTGGAGGACTGCATCAGTAAAGGCTAGTAATCCCTGGCTGGCATTACGATTACTCACTTAAGATACACAACTAGTGTCATATCGGTTCTGGCAGACTGGCCACAGTAACAAAATATATGAATCTGGGTGAGCAACTGTGACGAGTAACTATGACTCTCGTAATAGGCCAATGACTCAATACCTGGAGTATTGACTCAGATAACTCGAGGAACGCCTTGCAATAGTAACAATGACTTTCTTACGGTTCACAACTGGTGACAAATCCGTTCTGGCAGTCTGGCACCAGTAACCAAAATGAGACACAGCGTGAGCAACTGGGATGGGTAACTATGACTCTCTTAAGGTAGCCAATGATCGTCACCAGGAATATTGAGTCAGGAGACTCGAGTAACCCTTGGCTATAGTAACGATGACTTTCGTAGATTACACAACCTGTGACATATCGGTGCTGGCAGACTGGCCACAGTAACAAGAAACGTGAAACTGGCTGAGAAATTAGGACGAGGAGCTATGACGCACTCAAGGTAGCTAGTGCAGCGTCACCTGGAGGACTGCATCAGTAAAGGCTAGTAATCCCTGGCTGGCATTACGATTACTCACTTAAGATACACAACTAGTGTCATATCGGTTCTGGCAGACTGGCCACAGTAACAAGAAACGTGAAACTGGCTGCGAAATTAGGACGAGGAGCTATGACGCACTCAAGGCAGCTGGTGCAGCGTCACCTGGAGGACTGCATCAGTAAAGGCTAGTAATCCCTGGCTGGCATTACGATTACTCACTTAAGATACACAACTAGTGTCATATCGGTTCTGGCAGACTGGCCACATTAACAAAATATATGAATCTGGGTGAGCAACTGTGACGAGTAACTATGACTCTCGTAATAGGCCAATGACTCAATACCTGGAGTATTGACTCAGATAACTCGAGGAACGCCTTGCAATAGTAACAATGACTTTCTTACGGTTCACAACTGGTGACGAATCCGTTCTGGCAGTCTGGCACCAGTAACAAAAATGAGACACAGCGTGAGCAACTGGGATGGGTAACTATGACTCTCTTAAGGTAGCCAATGATCGTCACCAGGAATATTGAGACAGGAAACTCGAGTAACCCTTGGCTATAGTAACGATGACTTTCGTAGATTACACAACCTGTGACATATCGGTGCTGGCAGACTGGCCACAGTTACAATGTATTTTAATTTGGGTGGTCAACCGACAGGAATATCTATTACCCTTCTGAGGCAACCGACGATTCGTCACCAGGTGGAGTACACTCTGAAAGGAGTGACTATGACTCTCATATGACACACAACTAGTGTCGTATCGCTTCTGGCAGACGCCACAGTAACAAGAAACGTGAAACTGGCTGCGAAATTAGGACGAGGAGCTATGACGCACTCAAGGTAGCTAGTGCAGCGTCACCTGGAGGACTGCATCAGTAAAGGCTAGTAATCCCTGGCAGGCATAACGGTGACCCACTTAAGATACACAACTAGTGACATATCGGTTCTGGCAGACTGGCCACAGTAACAAAATATATGAATCTGGGTGAGCAACTGTGACGAGTAACTATGACTCTCGTAATAGGCCAATGACTCAATACCTGGAGTATTGACTCAGATAATTCGAGGAACGCCTTGCAATAGTAACAATGACTTTCTTACGGTTCACAACTGGTGACAAATCCGTTCTGGCAGTCTGGCACCAGTAACAAAAATGAGACACAGCGTGAGCAACTGGGATGGTTAACTATGACTCTCTTAAGGTAGCCAATGATCGTCACCAGGAATATTGAGTCAGGAAACTCGAGTAACCCTTGGCTATAGTAACGATCACTTTCGTAAATTACACAACCTGTGACATATCGGTGCTGGCAGACTGGCCACAGTAACAAGAAACGTGAAACTGGCTGCGAAATTAGGACGAGGAGCTATGACGCACTCAAGGTAGCTAGTGCAGCGTGACCTGGAGGACTGCATCAGTAAAGGCTAGTAATCCCTGGCAGGCATAACGGTGACTCACTTAAGATACACAACTAGTGACATATCGGTTCTGGCAGACCGGCCACAGTAACAAAACATATGAATCTGGGTGAGCAACTGTGACGAGTAACTATGACTCTCGTAATAGGCCAATGACTCAATACCTGGAGTATTGACTCAGATAACTCGAGGAACGCCTTGCAATAGTAACAATGACTTTCTTACGGTTCACAACTGGTGACAAATCCGTTCTGGCAGTCTGGCACCAGTAACAAAAATGAGACACAGCGTGAGCAACTGGGATGGGTAACTATGACTCTCTTAAGGTAGCCAATGATCGTCACCAGGAATATTGAGTCAGGAGACTCGAGTAACCCTTGGCTATAGTAACGATGACTTTCGTAGATTACACAACCTGTGACATATCGGTGCTGGCAGACTGGCCACAGTAACAAGAAACGTGAAACTGGCTGCGAAATTAGGACGAGGAGCTATGACGCACTCAAGGTAGCTAGTGCAGCGTCACCTGGAGGACTGCATCAGTAAAGGCTAGTAATCCCTGGCTGGCATTACGATTACTCACTTAAGATACACAACTAGTGTCATATCGGTTCTGGCAGACTGGCCACAGTAACAAAATATATGAATCTGGGTGAGCAACTGTGACGAGTAACTATGACTCTCGTAATAGGCCAATGACTCAATACCTGGAGTATTGACTCAGATAACTCGAGGAACGCCTTGCAATAGTAACAATGACTTTCTTACGGTTCACAACTGGTGACAAATCCGTTCTGGCAGTCTGGCACCAGTAACAAAAATGAGACACAGCGTGAGCAACTGGGATGGGTAACTATGACTCTCTTAAGGTAGCCAATGATCGTCACCAGGAATATTGAGTCAGGAGACTCGAGTAACCCTTGGCTATAGTAACGATGACTTTCGTAGATTACACAACCTGTGACATATCGGTGCTGGCAGACTGGCCACAGTAACAAGAAACGTGAAACTGGCTGCGAAATTAGGACGAGGGGCTATGACGCACTCAAGGTAGCTAGTGCAGCGTCACCTGGAGGACTGCATCAGTAAAGGCTAGTAATCCCTGGCTGGCATTACGATTACTCACTTAAGATACACAACTAGTGTCATATCGGTTCTGGCAGACTGGCCACAGTAACAAAATATATGAATCTGGGTGAGCAACTGTGACGAGTAACTATGACTCTCGTAATAGGCCAATGACTCAATACCTGGAGTATTGACTCAGATAACTCGAGGAACGCCTTGCAATAGTAACAATGACTTTCTTACGGTTCACAACTGGTGACAAATCCGTTCTGGCAGTCTGGCACCAGTAACAAAAATGTGACACAGCGTGAGCAACTGGGATGGGTAACTATGACTCTCTTAAGGTAGCCAATGATCGTCACCAGGAATATTGAATCAGGAATTTCGAGTAACCCTTGGTTATAGAACGATGACTTTCGTAGATTACACAACCTGTGACATATCGATGCTGGCAGACTGGCCACAGTTACAATGTATTTTAATTTGGGTGGTCAACCGACAGGAATATCTATTACCCTTCTGAGGCAACCGACGATTCGTCACCAGGTGGAGTACACTCTGAAAGGAGTGACTATGACGCTCATATGACACACAACTAGTGTCGTATCGCTTCTGGCAGTCGCCACAGTAACAAGAAACGTGAAACTGGCTGCGAAATTAGGACGAGGAGCTATGACGCACTCAAGGTAGCTAGTGCAGCGTCACCTGGAGGACTGCATCAGTAAAGGCTAGTAATCCCTGGCAGGCATAACGGTGACTCACTTAAGATACACAACTAGTGACATATCGGTTCTGACAGACTGGCCACAGTAACAAAATATATGAATCTGGGTGAGCAACTGTGACGAGTAACTATGACGTAATAGGCCAATGACTCAATACCTGGAGTATTGACTCAGATAATTCGAGGAACGCCTTGCAATAGTAACAATGACTTTCTTACGGTTCACAACTGGTGACAAATCCGTTCTGGCAGTCTGGCACCAGTAACAAAAATGAGACACAGCGTGAGCAACTGGGATGGGTAACTATGACTCTCTTAAGGTAGCCAATGATCGTCACCAGGAATATTGAGTCAGGAAACTCGAGTAACCCTTGGCTATAGTAACGATGACTTTCGTAGATTACACAACCTGTGACATATCGGTGCTGGCAGACTGGCCACAGTAACAAGAAACGTGAAACTGGCTGCGAAATTAGGACGAGGAGCTATGACGCACTCAAGGTAGCTAGTGCAGCGTCACCTGGAGGACTGCATCAGTAAAGGCTAGTAATCCCTGGCTGGCATTACGATTACTCACTTAAGATACACAACTAGTGTCATATCGGTTCTGGCAGACTGGCCACAGTAACAAAATATATGAATCTGGGTGAGCAACTGTGACGAGTAACTATGACTCTCGTAATAGGCCAATGACTCAATACCTGGAGTATTGACTCAGATAACTCGAGGAACGCCTTGCAATAGTAACAATGACTTTCTTACGGTTCACAACTGGTGACAAATCCGTTCTGGCAGTCTGGCACCAGTAACAAAAATGTGACACAGCGTGAGCAACTGGGATGGGTAACTATGACTCTCTTAAGGTAGCCAATGATCGTCACCAGGAATATTGAATCAGGAATTTCGAGTAACCCTTGGTTATAGAACGATGACTTTCGTAGATTACACAACCTGTGACATATCGATGCTGGCAGACTGGCCACAGTTACAATGTATTTTAATTTGGGTGGTCAACCGACAGGAATATCTATTACCCTTCTGAGGCAACCGACGATTCGTCACCAGGTGGAGTACACTCTGAAAGGAGTGACTATGACGCTCATATGACACACAACTAGTGTCGTATCGCTTCTGGCAGACGCCACAGTAACAAGAAACGTGAAACTGGCTGCGAAATTAGGACGAGGAGCTATGACGCACTCAAGGTAGCTAGTGCAGCGTCACCTGGAGGACTGCATCAGTAAAGGCTAGTAATCCCTGGCAGGCATAACGGTGACTCACTTAAGATACACAACTAGTGTCATATCGGTTCTGGCAGACTGGCCACAGTAACAAAATATATGAATCTGGGTGAGCAACTGTGACGAGTAACTATGACTCTCGTAATAGGCCAATGACTCAATACCTGGAGTATTGACTCAGATAACTCGAGGAACGCCTTGCAATAGTAACAATGACTTTCTTACGGTTCACAACTGGTGACAAATCCGTTCTGGCAGTCTGGCACCAGTAACAAAAATGAGACACAGCGTGAGCAACTGGGATGGGTAACTATGACTCTCTTAAGGTAGCCAATGATCGTCACCAGGAATATTGAGTCAGGAGACTCGAGTAACCCTTGGCTATAGTAACGATGACTTTCGTAGATTACACAACCTGTGACATATCGATGCTGGCAGACTGGCCACAGTTACAATGTATTTTAATTTGGGTGGTCAACCGACAGGAATATCTATTACCCTTCTGAGGCAACCGACGATTCGTCACCAGGTGGAGTACACTCTGAAAGGAGTGACTATGACGCTCATATGACACACAACTAGTGTCGTATTGCTTCTGGCAGTCGCCACAGTAACAAGAAACGTGAAACTGGCTGCGAAATTAGGACGAGGAGCTATGACGCACTCAAGGTAGCTAGTGCAGCGTCACCTGGAGGACTGCATCAGTAAAGGCTAGTAATCCCTGGCAGGCATAACGGTGACTCACTTAAGATACACAACTAGTGACATATCGGTTCTGACAGACTGGCCACAGTAACAAAATATATGAATCTGGGTGAGCAACTGTGACGAGTAACTATGACGTAATAGGCCAATGACTCAATACCTGGAGTATTGACTCAGATAATTCGAGGAACGCCTTGCAATAGTAACAATGACTTTCTTACGGTTCACAACTGGTGACAAATACGTTCTGGCAGTCTGGCACCAGTAACAAAAATGAGACACAGCGTGAGCAACTGGGATGGGTAACTATGACTCTCTTAAGGTAGCCAATGATCGTCACCAGGAATATTGAGTCAGGAAACTCGAGTAACCCTTGGCTATAGTAACGATGACATTCGTAGATTACACAACCTGTGACATATCGGTGCTGGCAGACTGGCCACAGTAACAAGAAACGTGAAACTGGCTGCGAAATTAGGACGAGGAGCTATGACGCACTCAAGGTAGCTAGTGCAGCGTCACCTGGAGGACTGCATCAGTAAAGGCTAGTAATCCCTGGCTGGCATTACGATTACTCACTTAAGATACACAACTAGTGTCATATCGGTTCTGGCAGACTGGCCACAGTAACAAAATATATGAATCTGGGTGAGCAACTGTGACGAGTAACTATGACTCTCGTAATAGGCCAATGACTCAATACCTGGAGTATTGACTCAGATAACTCGAGGAACGCCTTGCAATAGTAACAATGACTTTCTTACGGTTCACAACTGGTGACAAATCCGTTCTGGCAGTCTGGCACCAGTAACAAAAATGTGACACAGCGTGAGCAACTGGGATGGGTAACTATGACTCTCTTAAGGTAGCCAATGATCGTCACCAGGAATATTGAATCAGGAATTTCGAGTAACCCTTGGTTATAGAACGATGACTTTCGTAGATTACACAACCTGTGACATATCGATGCTGGCAGACTGGCCACAGTTACAATGTATTTTAATTTGGGTGGTCAACCGACAGGAATATCTATTACCCTTCTGAGGCAACCGACGATTCGTCACCAGGTGGAGTACACTCTGAAAGGAGTGACTATGACGCTCATATGACACACAACTAGTGTCGTATCGCTTCTGGCAGACGCCACAGTAACAAGAAACGTGAAACTGGCTGCGAAATTAGGACGAGGAGCTATAACGCACTCAAGGTAGCTAGTGCAGCGTGACCTGGAGGACTGCATCAGTAAAGGCTAGTAATCCCTGGCAGGCATAACGGTGACTCACTTAAGATACACAACTAGTGACATATCGGTTCTGGCAGACTGGCCACAGTAACAAAATATATGAATCTGGGTGAGCAACTGTGACGAGTAACTATGACTCTCGTAATAGGCCAATGACTCAATACCTGGAGTATTGACTCAGATAATTCGAGGAACGCCTTGCAATAGTAACAATGACTTTCTTACGGTTCACAACTGGTGACAAATCAGTTCTGGCAGTCTGGCACCAGTAACAAAAATGAGACACAGCGTGAGCAACTGGGATGGGTAACTATGACTCTCTTAAGGTAGCCAATGATCGTCACCAGGAATATTGAGTCAGGAAACTCGAGTAACCCTTGGCTATAGTAACGATGACTTTCGTAGATTACACAACCTGTGACATATCGGTGCTGGCAGACTGGCCACAGTAACAAGAAACGTGAAACTGGCTGCGAAATTAGGACGAGGAGCTATGACACACTCAAGGTAGCTAGTGCAGCGTGACCTGGAGGACTGCATCAGTAAAGGCTAGTAATCCCTGGCAGGCATAACGGTGACTCACTTAAGATACACAACTAGTGACATATCGGTTCTGGCAGACTGGCCACAGTAACAAAATATATGAATCTGGGTGAGCAACTGTGACGAGTAACTATGACTCTCGTAATAGGCCAATGACTCAATACCTGGAGTATTGACTCAGATAACTCGAGGAACGCCTTGCAATAGTAACAATGACTTTCTTACGGTTCACAACTGGTGACAAATCCGTTGTGGCAGTCTGGCACCAGTAACAAAAATGAGACACAGCGTGAGCAACTGGGATGGGTAACTATGACTCTCTTAAGGTAGCCAATGATCGTCACCAGGAATATTGAATCAGGAATTTCGAGTAACCCTTGGTTATAGAACGATGACTTTCGTAGATTACACAACCTGTGACATATCGATGCTGGCAGACTGGCCACAGTTACAATGTATTTTAATTTGGGTGGTCAACCGACAGGAATATCTATAATACTTCTGAGGTAACCGACGATTCGTCACCAGGTGGAGTACACTCTGAAAGGAGTGACTATGACTCTCATATGACACACAACTAGTGTCGTATCGCTTCTGGCAGACGCCACAGTAACAAGAAACGTGAAACTGGCTGCGAAATTAGGGCGAGGAGCTATGACGCACTCAAGGTAGCTAGTGCAGCGTCACCTGGAGGACTGCATCAGTAAAGGCTAGTAATCCCTGGCAGGCATAACGGTGACTCACTTAAGATACACAACTAGTGTCATATCGGTTCTGGCAGACTGGCCACAGTAACAAAATATATGAATCTGGGTGAGCAACTGTGACGAGTAACTATGACTCTCGTAATAGGCCAATGACTCAATACCTGGAGTATTGACTCAGATAACTCGAGGAACGCCTTGCAATAGTAACAATGACTTTCTTACGGTTCACAACTGGTGACAAATCCGTTCTGGCAGTCTGGCACCAGTAACAAAAATGAGACACAGCGTGAGCAACTGGGATGGGTAACTATGACTCTCTTAAGGTAGCCAATGATCGTCACCAGGAATATTGAATCAGGAATTTCGAGTAACCCTTGGTTATAGAACGATGACTTTCGTAGATTACACAACCTGTGACATATCGATGCTGGCAGACTGGCCACAGTTACAATGTATTTTAATTTGGGTGGTCAACCGACAGGAATATCTATAACCCTTCTGAGGTAACCGACGATTCGTCACCAGGTGGAGTACACTCCGAAAGGAGTGACTATGACTCTCATATGACACACAACTAGTGTCGTATCGCTTCTGGCAGTCGCCACAGTAACAAGAAACGTGAAACTGGCTGCGAAATTAGGGCGAGGAGCTATGTCGCACTCAAGGTAGCTAGTGCAGCGTCACCTGGAGGACTGCATCAGTAAAGGCTAGTAATCCCTGGCAGGCATAACGGTGACTCACTTAAGATACACAACTAGTGTCATATCGGTTCTAGCAGACTGGCCACAGTAACAAAATATATGAATCTGGGTGAGCAACTGTGACGAGTAACTATGACTCTCGTAATAGGCCAATGACTCAATACCTGGAGTATTGACTCAGATAACTCGAGGAACGCCTTGCAATAGTAACAATGACTTTCTTACGGTTCACAACTGGTGACAAATCCGTTCTGGCAGTCTGGCACCAGTAACAAAAATGAGACACAGCGTGAGCAACTGGGATGGGTAACTATGACTCTCTTAAGGTAGCCAATGATCGTCACCAGGAATAATGAGTCAGGAAACTCGAGTAACCCTTGGCTACAGTAACGATGACTTTCGTAGATTACACAACCTGTGACATATCGGTGCTGGCAGACTGGCCACAGTAACAAGAAACGTGAAACTGGCTGCGAAATTAGGACGAGGAGCTATTACACACTCAAGGTAGCTAGTGCAGCGTGACCTGGAGGACTGCATCAGTAAAGGCTAGTAATCCCTGGCAGGCATAACGGTGACTCACTTAAGATACACAACTAGTGACATATCGGTTCTGGCAGACTGGCCACAGTAACAAAATATATGAATCTGGGTGAGCAACTGTGACGAGTAACTATGACTCTCGTAATAGGCCAATGACTCAATACCTGGAGTATTGACTCAGATAACTCGAGGAACGCCTTGCAATAGTAACAATGACTTTCTTACGGTTCACAACTGGTGACAAATCCGTTCTGGCAGTCTGGCACCAGTAACAAAAATGAGACACAGCGTGAGCAACTGGGATGGGTAACTATGACTCTCTTAAGGTAGCCAATGATCGTCACCAGGAATAATGAGTCAGGAAACTCGAGTAACCCTTGGCTATAGTAACGATGACTTTCGTAGATTACACAACCTGTGACATATCGGTGCTGGCAGACTGGCCACAGTAACAAGAAACGTGAAACTGGCTGCGAAATTAGGACGAGGAGCTATAACGCACTCAAGGTAGCTAGTGCAGCGTGACCTGGAGGACTGCATCAGTAAAGGCTAGTAATCCCTGGCAGGCATAACGGTGACTCACTTAAGATACACAACTAGTGACATATCGGTTCTGGCAGACTGGCCACAGTAACAAAATATATGAATCTGGGTGAGCAACTGTGACGAGTAACTATGACTCTCGTAATAGGCCAATGACTCAATACCTGGAGTATTGACTCAGATAACTCGAGGAACGCCTTGCAATAGTAACAATGACTTTCTTACGGTTCACAACTGGTGACAAATCCGTTCTGGCAGTCTGGCACCAGTAACAAAAATGAGACACAGCGTGAGCAACTGGGATGGGTAACTATGAGTCTCTTAAGGTAGCCAATGATCGTCACCAGGAATATTGAGTCAGGAGACTCGAGTAACCCTTGGCTATAGTAACGATGACTTTCGTAGATTACACAACCTGTGACATATCGGTGCTGGCAGACTGGCCACAGTAACAAGAAACGTGAAACTGGCTGCGAAATTAGGACGAGGAGCTATGACGCACTCAAGGTAGCTAGTGCAGCGTCACCTGGAGGACTGCATCAGTAAAGGCTAGTAATCCCTGGCTGGCATTACGATTACTCACTTAACATACACAACTAGTGTCATATCGGTTCTGGCAGACTGGCCACAGTAACAAAATATATGAATCTGGGTGAGCAACTGTGACGAGTAACTATGACTCTCGTAATAGGCCAATGACTCAATACCTGGAGTATTGACTCAGATAATTCGAGGAACGCCTTGCAATAGTAACAATGACTTTCTTACGGTTCACAACTGGTGACAAATCCGTTCTGGCAGTCTGGCACCAGTAACAAAAATGAGACACAGCGTGAGCAACTGGGATGGTTAACTATGACTCTCTTAAGGTAGCCAATGATCGTCACCAGGAATATTGAGTCAGGAAACTCGAGTAACCCTTGGCTATAGTAACGATGACTTTCGTAGATTACACAACCTGTGACATATCGGTGCTGGCAGACTGGCCACAGTAACAAGAAACGTGAAACTGGCTGCGAAATTAGGACGAGGAGCTATGACGCACTCAAGGTAGCTAGTGCAGCGTGACCTGGAGGACTGCATCAGTAAAGGCTAGTAATCCCTGGCAGGCATAACGGTGACTCACTTAAGATACACAACTAGTGACATATCGGTTCTGGCAGACTGGCCACAGTAACAAAATATATGAATCTGGGTGAGCAACTGTGACGAGTAACTATGACTCTCGTAATAGGCCAATGACTCAATACCTGGAGTATTGACTCAGATAACTCGAGGAACGCCTTACAATAGTAACAATGACTTTCTTACGGTTCACAACTGGTGACAAATCCGTTCTGGCAGTCTGGCACCAGTAACAAAAATGAGACACAGCGTGAGCAACTGGGATGGGTAACTATGACTCTCTTAAGGTAGCCAATGATCGTCACCAGGAATATTGAATCAGGAATTTCGAGTAACCCTTGGTTATAGAACGATGACTTTCGTAGATTACACAACCTGTGACATATCGATGCTGGCAGACTGGCCACAGTTACAATGTATTTTAATTTGGGTGGTCAACCGACAGGAATATCTATAACCCTTCTGAGGTAACCGACGATTCGTCACCAGGTGGAGTACACTCTGAAAGGAGTGACTATGACTCTCATATGACACACAACTAGTGTCGTATCGCTTCTGGCAGACGCCACAGTAACAAGAAACGTGAAACTGGCTGCGAAATTAGGCCGAGGAGCTATGACGCACTCAAGGTAGCTAGTGCAGCGTCACCTGGAGGACTGCATCAGTAAAGGCTAGTAATCCCTGGCAGGCATAATGGTGACTCACTTAAGATACACAACTAGTGACATATCGGTTCTGGCAGACTGGCCACAGTAACAAAATATATGAATCTGGGTGAGCAACTGTGACGAGTAACTATGACTCTCGTAATAGGCCAATGACTCAATACCTGGAGTATTGACTCAGATAACTCGAGGAACGCCTTGCAATAGTAACAATGACTTTCTTACGGTTCACAACTGGTGACAAATCCGTTCTGGCAGTCTGGCACCAGTAACAAAAATGAGACACAGCGTGAGCAACTGGGATGGGTAACTATGAGTCTCTTAAGGTAGCCAATGATCGTCACCAGGAATATTCAGTCAGGAGACTCGAGTAACCCTTGGCTATAGTAACGATGACTTTCGTTGATTACACAACCTGTGACATATCGGTGCTGGCAGACTGGCCACAGTAACAAGAAACGTGAAACTGGCTGCGAAATTAGGACGAGGAGCTATGACGCACTCAAGGTAGCTAGTGCAGCGTCACCTGGAGGACTGCATCAGTAAAGGCTAGTAATCCCTGGCTGGCATTACGATTACTCACTTAAGATACACAACTAGTGTCATATCGGTTCTGGCAGACTGGCCACAGTAACAAAATATATGAATCTGGGTGAGCAACTGTGACGAGTAACTATGACTCTCGTAATAGGCCAATGACTCAATACCTGGAGTATTGACTCAGATAATTCGAGGAACGCCTTGCAATAGTAACAATGACTTTCTTACGGTTCACAACTGGTGACAAATCCGTTCTGGCAGTCTGGCACCAGTAACAAAAATGAGACACAGTGTGAGCAACTGGGATGGGTAACTATGACTCTCTTAAGGTAGCCAATGATCGTCACCAGGAATAATGAGTCAGGAAACTCGAGTAACCCTTGGCTATAGTAACGATGACTTTCGTAGATTACACAACCTGTGACATATCGGTGCTGGCAGACTGGCCACAGTAACAAGAAACGTGAAACTGGCTGCGAAATTAGGACGAGGAGCTATAACGCACTCAAGGTAGCTAGTGCAGCGTCACCTGGAGGACTGCATCAGTAAAGGCTAGTAATCCCTGGCTGGCATTACGATTACTCACTTAAGATACACAACTAGTGTCATATCGGTTCTGGCAGACTGGCCACAGTAACAAGAAACGTGAAACTGGCTGCGAAATTAGGACGAGGAGCTATGACGCACTCAAGGTAGCTAGTGCAGCGTCACCTGGAGGACTGCATCAGTAAAGGCTAGTAATCCCTGGCTGGCATTACGATTACTCACTTAAGATACACAACTAGTGTCATATCGGTTCTGGCAGACTGGCCACAGTAACAAAATATATGAATCTGGGTGAGCAACTGTGACGAGTAACTATGACTCTCGTAATAGGCCAATGACTCAATACCTGGAGTATTGACTCAGATAACTCGAGGAACGCCTTGCAATAGTAACAATGACTTTCTTACGGTTCACAACTGGTGACAAATCCGTTCTGGCAGTCTGGCACCAGTAACAAAAATGAGACACAGCGTGAGCAACTGGGATGGGTAACTATGACTCTCTTAAGGTAGCCAATGATCGTCACCAGGAATATTGAATCAGGAATTTCGAGTAACCCTTGGTTATAGAACGATGACTTTCGTAGATTACACAACCTGTGACATATCGATGCTGGCAGACTGGCCACAGTTACAATGTATTTTAATTTGGGTGGTCAACCGACAGGAATATCTATTACCCTTCTGAGGCAACCGACGATTCGTCACCAGGTGGAGTACACTCTGAAAGGAGTGACTATGACTCTCATATGACACACAACTAGTGTCGTATCGCTTCTGGCAGACGCCACAGTAACAAGAAACGTGAAACTGGCTGCGAAATTAGGACGAGGAGCTATGACGCACTCAAGGTAGCTAGTGCAGCGTCACCTAGAGGACTGCATCAGTAAAGGCTAGTAATCCCTGGCAGGCATAATGGTGACTCACTTAAGATACACAACTAGTGACATATCGGTTCTGGCTGACTGGCCACAGTAACAAAATATATGAATCTGGGTGAGCAACTGTGACGAGTAACTATGACTCTCGTAATAGGCCAATGACTCAATACCTGGAGTATTGACTCAGATAATTCGAGGAACGCCTTGCAATAGTAACAATGACTTTCTTACGGTTCACAACTGGTGACAAATCCGTTCTGGCAGTCTGGCACCAGTAACAAAAATGAGACACAGCGTGAGCAACTGGGATGGGTAACTATGACTCTCTTAAGGTAGCCAATGATCGTCACCAGGAATATTGAGTCAGGAAACTCGAGTAACCCTTGGCTATAGTAACGATGACTTTCGTAGATTACACAACCTGTGACATATCGGTGCTGGCAGACTGGCCAGAGTAACAAGAAACGTGAAACTGGCTGCGAAATTAGGACGAGGAGCTATGACGCACTCAAGGTAGCTAGTGCAGCATGACCTGGAGGACTGCATCAGTAAAGGCTAGTAATCCCTGGCAATCATAACGGTGACTCACTTAAGATACACAACTAGTGACATATCGGTTCTGGCAGACTGGCCACAGTGACAAAATATATGAATCTGGGTGAGCAACTGTGACGAGTAACTATGACTCTCGTAATAGGCCAATGACTCAATACCTGGAGTATTGACTCAGATAACTCGAGGAACGCCTTGCAATAGTAACAATGACTTTCTTACGGTTCACAACTGGTGACAAATCCGTTCTGGCAGTCTGGCACCAGTAACAAAAATGAGACACAGCGTGAGCAACTGGGATGGGTAACTATGACTCTCTTAAGGTAGCCAATGATCGTCACCAGGAATATTGAATCAGGAATTTCGAGTAACCCTTGGTTATAGAACGATGACTTTCGTAGATTACACAACCTGTGACATATCGATGCTGGCAGACTGGCCACAGTTACAATGTATTTTAATTTGGGTGGTCAACCGACAGGAATATCTATAACCCTTCTGAGGTAACCGACGATTCCTCACCAGCTGGAGTACACTCTGAAAGGAGTGACTATGACTCTCATATGACACACAACTAGTGTCGTATCGCTTCTGGCAGACGCCACAGAAACAAGAAACGTGAATCTGGCTGCGAAATTAGGGCGAGGAGCTATGACGCACTCAAGGTAGCTAGTGCAGCGTCACCTGGAGGACTGCATCAGTAAAGGCTAGTAATCCCTGGCAGGCATAACGGTGACTCACTTAAGATACACAACTAGTGACATATCGGTTCTGGCAGACTGGCCACAGTAACAAAATATATGAATCTGGGTGAGCAACTGTGACGAGTAACTATGACTCTCGTAATAGGCCAATGACTCAATACCTGGAGTATTGACTCAGATAATTCGAGGAACGCCTTGCAATAGTAACAATGACCTTCTTACGGTTCACAACTGGTGACAAATCCGTTCTGGCAGTCTGGCACCAGTAACAAAAATGAGACACAGCGTGAGCAACTGGGATGGGTAACTATGACTCTCTTAAGGTAGCCAATGATCGTCACCAGGAATAATGAGTCAGGAAAACTCGAGTAACCCTTGGCTATAGTAACGATGACTTTCGTAGATTACACAACCTGTGACATATCGGTGCTGGCAGACTGGCCACAGTAACAAGAAACGTGAAACTGGCTGCGAAATTAGGACGAGGAGCTATGACGCACTCAAGGTAGGTAGTGCAGCGTCACCTGGAGGACTGCATCAGTAAAGGCTAGTAATCCCTGGCTGGCATTACGATTACTCACTTAAGATACACAACTAGTGTCATATCGGTTCTGGCAGACTGGCCACAGTAACAAGAAACGTGAAACTGGCTGCGAAATTAGGATGAGGAGCTATGACGCACTCAAGGTAGCTAGTGCAGCGTCACCTGGAGGACTGCATCAGTAAAGGCTAGTAATCCCTGGCTGGCATTACGATTACTCACTTAAGATACACAACTAGTGTCATATCGGTTCTGGCAGACTGGCCACAGTAACAAAATATATGAATCTGGGTGAGCAACTGTGACGAGTAACTATGACTCTCGTAATAGGCCAATGACTCAATACCTGGAGTATTGACTCAGATAACTCGAGGAACGCCTTGCAATAGTAACAATGACTTTCTTACGGTTCACAACTGGTGACAAATCCGTTCTGGCAGTCTGGCACCAGTAACAAAAATGAGACACAGCGTGAGCAACTGGGATGGGTAACTATGACTCTCTTAAGGTAGCCAATGATCGTCACCAGGAATATTGAATCAGGAATTTCGAGTAACCCTTGGTTATAGAACGATGACTTTCGTAGATTACACAACCTGTGACATATCGATGCTGGCAGACTGGCCACAGTTACAATGTATTTTAATTTGGGTGGTCAACCGACAGGAATATCTATTACCCTTCTGAGGCAACCGACGATTCGTCACCAGGTGGAGTACACTCTGAAAGGAGTGACTATGACTCTCATATGACACACAACTAGTGTCGTATCGCTTCTGGCAGACGCCACAGTAACAAGAAACGTGAAACTGGCTGCGAAATTAGGACGAGGAGCTATGACGCACTCAAGGTAGCTAGTGCAGCGTCACCTAGAGGACTGCATCAGTAAAGGCTAGTAATCCCTGGCAGGCATAATGGTGACTCACTTAAGATACACAACTAGTGACATATCGGTTCTGGCTGACTGGCCACAGTAACAAAATATATGAATCTGGGTGAGCAACTGTGACGAGTAACTATGACTCTCGTAATAGGCCAATGACTCAATACCTGGAGTATTGACTCAGATAATTCGAGGAACGCCTTGCAATAGTAACAATGACTTTCTTACGGTTCACAACTGGTGACAAATCCGTTCTGGCAGTCTGGCACCAGTAACAAAAATGAGACACAGCGTGAGCAACTGGGATGGGTAACTATGACTCTCTTAAGGTAGCCAATGATCGTCACCAGGAATATTGAGTCAGGAAACTCGAGTAACCCTTGGCTATAGTAACGATGACTTTCGTAGATTACACAACCTGTGACATATCGGTGCTGGCAGACTGGCCAGAGTAACAAGAAACGTGAAACTGGCTGCGAAATTAGGACGAGGAGCTATGACGCACTCAAGGTAGCTAGTGCAGCATGACCTGGAGGACTGCATCAGTAAAGGCTAGTAATCCCTGGCAGGCATAACGGTGACTCACTTAAGATACACAACTAGTGACATATCGGTTCTGGCAGACTGGCCACAGTGACAAAATATATGAATCTGGGTGAGCAACTGTGACGAGTAACTATGACTCTCGTAATAGGCCAATGACTCAATACCTGGAGTATTGACTCAGATAACTCGAGGAACGCCTTGCAATAGTAACAATGACTTTCTTACGGTTCACAACTGGTGACAAATCCGTTCTGGCAGTCTGGCACCAGTAACAAAAATGAGACACAGCGTGAGCAACTGGGATGGGTAACTATGACTCTCTTAAGGTAGCCAATGATCGTCACCAGGAATATTGAATCAGGAATTTCGAGTAACCCTTGGTTATAGAACGATGACTTTCGTAGATTACACAACCTGTGACATATCGATGCTGGCAGACTGGCCACAGTTACAATGTATTTTAATTTGGGTGGTCAACCGACAGGAATATCTATAACCCTTCTGAGGTAACCGACGATTCCTCACCAGCTGGAGTACACTCTGAAAGGAGTGACTATGACTCTCATATGACACACAACTAGTGTCGTATCGCTTCTGGCAGACGCCACAGAAACAAGAAACGTGAATCTGGCTGCGAAATTAGGGCGAGGAGCTATGACGCACTCAAGGTAGCTAGTGCAGCGTCACCTGGAGGACTGCATCAGTAAAGGCTAGTAATCCCTGGCAGGCATAACGGTGACTCACTTAAGATACACAACTAGTGACATATCGGTTCTGGCAGACTGGCCACAGTAACAAAATATATGAATCTGGGTGAGCAACTGTGACGAGTAACTATGACTCTCGTAATAGGCCAATGACTCAATACCTGGAGTATTGACTCAGATAATTCGAGGAACGCCTTGCAATAGTAACAATGACCTTCTTACGGTTCACAACTGGTGACAAATCCGTTCTGGCAGTCTGGCACCAGTAACAAAAATGAGACACAGCGTGAGCAACTGGGATGGGTAACTATGACTCTCTTAAGGTAGCCAATGATCGTCACCAGGAATAATGAGTCAGGAAAACTCGAGTAACCCTTGGCTATAGTAACGATGACTTTCGTAGATTACACAACCTGTGACATATCGGTGCTGGCAGACTGGCCACAGTAACAAGAAACGTGAAACTGGCTGCGAAATTAGGACGAGGAGCTATGACGCACTCAAGGTAGGTAGTGCAGCGTCACCTGGAGGACTGCATCAGTAAAGGCTAGTAATCCCTGGCTGGCATTACGATTACTCACTTAAGATACACAACTAGTGTCATATCGGTTCTGGCAGACTGGCCACAGTAACAAGAAACGTGAAACTGGCTGCGAAATTAGGATGAGGAGCTATGACGCACTCAAGGTAGCTAGTGCAGCGTCACCTGGAGGACTGCATCAGTAAAGGCTAGTAATCCCTGGCTGGCATTACGATTACTCACTTAAGATACACAACTAGTGTCATATCGGTTCTGGCAGACTGGCCACAGTAACAAAATATATGAATCTGGGTGAGCAACTGCGACGAGTAACTATGACTCTCGTAATAGGCCAATGACTCAATACCTGGAGTATTGACTCAGATAACTCGAGGAACGCCTTGCAATAGTAACAATGACTTTCTTACGGTTCACAACTGGTGACAAATCCGTTCTGGCAGTCTGGCACCAGTAACAAAAATGAGACACAGCGTGAGCAACTGGGATGGGTAACTATGACTCTCTTAAGGTAGCCAATGATCGTCACCAGGAATATTGAATCAGGAATTTCGAGTAACCCTTGGTTATAGAACGATGACTTTCGTAGATTACACAACCTGTGACATATCGATGCTGGCAGACTGGCCACAGTTACAATGTATTTTAATTTGGGTGGTCAACCGACAGGAATATCTATTACCCTTCTGAGGCAACCGACGATTCGTCACCAGGTGGAGTACACTCTGAAAGGAGTGACTATGACTCTCATATGACACACAACTAGTGTCGTATCGCTTCTGGCAGACGCCACAGTAACAAGAAACGTGAAACTGGCTGCGAAATTAGGACGAGGAGCTATGACGCACTCAAGGTAGCTAGTGCAGCGTCACCTAGAGGACTGCATCAGTAAAGGCTAGTAATCCCTGGCAGGCATAATGGTGACTCACTTAAGATACACAACTAGTGACATATCGGTTCTGGCTGACTGGCCACAGTAACAAAATATATGAATGTGGGTGAGCAACTGTGACGAGTAACTATGACTCTCGTAATAGGCCAATGACTCAATACCTGGAGTATTGACTCAGATAATTCGAGGAACGCCTTGCAATAGTAACAATGACTTTCTTACGGTTCACAACTGGTGACAAATCCGTTCTGGCAGTCTGGCACCAGTAACAAAAATGAGACACAGCGTGAGCAACTGGGATGGGTAACTATGACTCTCTTAAGGTAGCCAATGATCGTCACCAGGAATATTGAGTCAGGAAACTCGAGTAACCCTTGGCTATAGTAACGATGACTTTCGTAGATTACACAACCTGTGACATATCGGTGCTGGCAGACTGGCCAGAGTAACAAGAAACGTGAAACTGGCTGCGAAATTAGGACGAGGAGCTATGACGCACTCAAGGTAGCTAGTGCAGCATGACCTGGAGGACTGCATCAGTAAAGGCTAGTAATCCCTGGCAGGCATAACGGTGACTCACTTAAGATACACAACTAGTGACATATCGGTTCTGGCAGACTGGCCACAGTGACAAAATATATGAATCTGGGTGAGCAACTGTGACGAGTAACTATGACTCTCGTAATAGGCCAATGACTCAATACCTGGAGTATTGACTCAGATAACTCGAGGAACGCCTTGCAATAGTAACAATGACTTTCTTACGGTTCACAACTGGTGACAAATCCGTTCTGGCAGTCTGGCACCAGTAACAAAAATGAGACACAGCGTGAGCAACTGGGATGGGTAACTATGACTCTCTTAAGGTAGCCAATGATCGTCACCAGGAATATTGAATCAGGAATTTCGAGTAACCCTTGGTTATAGAACGATGACTTTCGTAGATTACACAACCTGTGACATATCGATGCTGGCAGACTGGCCACAGTTACAATGTATTTTAATTTGGGTGGTCAACCGACAGGAATATCTATAACCCTTCTGAGGTAACCGACGATTCCTCACCAGCTGGAGTACACTCTGAAAGGAGTGACTATGACTCTCATATGACACACAACTAGTGTCGTATCGCTTCTGGCAGACGCCACAGAAACAAGAAACGTGAATCTGGCTGCGAAATTAGGGCGAGGAGCTATGACGCACTCAAGGTAGCTAGTGCAGCGTCACCTGGAGGACTGCATCAGTAAAGGCTAGTAATCCCTGGCAGGCATAACGGTGACTCACTTAAGATACACAACTAGTGACATATCGGTTCTGGCAGACTGGCCACAGTAACAAAATATATGAATCTGGGTGAGCAACTGTGACGAGTAACTATGACTCTCGTAATAGGCCAATGACTCAATACCTGGAGTATTGACTCAGATAATTCGAGGAACGCCTTGCAATAGTAACAATGACCTTCATACGGTTCACAACTGGTGACAAATCCGTTCTGGCAGTCTGGCACCAGTAACAAAAATGAGACACAGCGTGAGCAACTGGGATGGGTAACTATGACTCTCTTAAGGTAGCCAATGATCGTCACCAGGAATAATGAGTCAGGAAAACTCGAGTAACCCTTGGCTATAGTAACGATGACTTTCGTAGATTACACAACCTGTGACATATCGGTGCTGGCAGACTGGCCACAGTAACAAGAAACGTGAAACTGGCTGCGAAATTAGGACGAGGAGCTATGACGCACTCAAGGTAGGTAGTGCAGCGTCACCTGGAGGACTGCATCAGTAAAGGCTAGTAATCCCTGGTTGGCATTACGATTACTCACTTAAGATACACAACTAGTGTCATATCGGTTCTGGCAGACTGGCCACAGTAACAAGAAACGTGAAACTGGCTGCGAAATTAGGATGAGGAGCTATGACGCACTCAAGGTAGCTAGTGCAGCGTCACCTGGAGGACTGCATCAGTAAAGGCTAGTAATCTCTGGCTGGCATTACGATTACTCACTTAAGATACACAACTAGTGACATATCGGTTCTGGCAGACTGGCCACAGTAACAAAATATATGAATCTGGGTGAGCAACTGTGACGAGTAACTATGACTCTCGTAATAGGCCAATGACTCAATACCTGGAGTATTGACTCAGATAACTCGAGGAACGCCTTGCAATAGTAACAATGACTTTCTTACGGTTCACAACTGGTGACAAATCCGTTCTGGCAGTCTGGCACCAGTAACAAAAATGAGACACAGCGTGAGCAACTGGGATGGGTAACTATGACTCTCTTAAGGTAGCCAATGATCGTCACCAGGAATATTGAATCAGGAATTTCGAGTAACCCTTGGTTATAGAACGATGACTTTCGTAGATTACACAACCTGTGACATATCGATGCTGGCAGACTGGCCACAGTTACAATGTATTTTAATTTGGGTGGTCAACCGACAGGAATATCTATAACCCTTCTGAGGTAACCGACGATTCGTCACCAGGTGGAGTACACTCTGAAAGGAGTGACTATGACTCTCATATGACACACAACTAGTGTCGTATCGCTTCTGGCAGACGCCACAGTAACAAGAAACGTGAATCTGGCTGCGAAATTAGGGCGAGGAGCTATGACGCACTCAAGGTAGCTAGTGCAGCGTCACCTGGAGGACTGCATCAGTAAAGGCTAGTAATCCCTGGCAGGCATAACGGTGACTCACTTAAGATACACAACTAGTGACATATCGGTTCTGGCAGACTGGCCACAGTAACAAAATATATGAATCTGGGTGAGCAACTGTGACGAGTAACTATGACTCTCGTAATAGGCCAATGACTCAATACCTGGAGTATTGACTCAGATAATTCGAGGAACGCCTTGCAATAGTAACAATGACCTTCTTACGGTTCACAACTGGTGACAAATCCGTTCTGGCAGTCTGGCACCAGTAACAAAAATGAGACACAGTGTGAGCAACTGGGATGGGTAACTATGACTCTCTTAAGGTAGCCAATGATCGTCACCAGGAATAATGAGTCAGGAAAACTCGAGTAACCCTTGGCTATAGTAACGATGACTTTCGTAGATTACACAACCTGTGACATATCGGTGCTGGCAGACTGGCCACAGTAACAAGAAACGTGAAACTGGCTGCGAAATTAGGACGAGGAGCTATGACGCACTCAAGGTAGCTAGTGCAGCGTGACCTGGAGGACTGCATCAGTAAAGGCTAGTAATCCCTGGCAGGCATAACGGTGACTCACTTAAGATACACAACTAGTGACATATCGGTTCTGGCAGACTGGCCACAGTAACAAAATATATGAATCTGGGTGAGCAACTGTGACGAGTAACTATGACTCTCGTAATAGGCCAATGACTCAATACCTGGAGTATTGATTCAGATAACTCGAGGAACGCCTTGCAATAGTAACAATGACTTTCTTACGGTTCACAACTGGTGACAAATCCGTTCTGGCAGTCTGGCACCAGTAACAAAAATGAGACACAGCGTGAGCAACTGGGATGGGTAACTATGACTCTCTTAAGGTAGCCAATGATCGTCACCAGGAATAATGAGTCAGGAAAACTCGAGTAACCCTTGGCTATAGTAACGATGACTTTCGTAGATTACACAACCTGTGACATATCGGTGCTGGCAGACTGGCCACAGTAACAAGAAACGTGAAACTGGCTGCGAAATTAGGACGAGGAGCTATGACACACTCAAGGTAGCTAGTGCAGCGTGACCTGGAGGACTGCATCAGTAAAGGCTAGTAATCCCTGGCAGGCATAACGGTGACTCACTTAAGATACACAACTAGTGACATATCGGTTCTGGCAGACTGGCCACAGTAACAAAATATATGAATCTGGGTGAGCAACTGTGACGAGTAACTATGACTCTCGTAATAGGCCAATGACTCAATACCTGGAGTATTGATTCAGATAATTCGAGGAACGCCTTGCAATAGTAACAATGACTTTCTTACGGTTCACAACTGGTGACAAATCCGTTCTGGCAGTCTGGCACCAGTAACAAAAATGAGACACAGCGTGAGCAACTGGGATGGGTAACTATGACTCTCTTAAGGTAGCCAATGATCGTCACCAGGAATATTGAGTCAGGAGACTCGAGTAACCCTTGGCTATAGTAACGATGACTTTCGTAGATTACACAACCTGTGACATATCGGTGCTGGCAGACTGGCCACAGTAACAAGAAACGTGAAACTGGCTGCGAAATTAGGACGAGGAGCTATGACGCACTCAAGGTAGCTAGTGCAGCGTCACCTGGAGGACTGCATCAGTAAAGGCTAGTAATCCCTGGCTGGCATTACGATTACTCACTTAAGATACACAACTAGTGTCATATCGGTTCTGGCAGACTGGCCACAGTAACAAGAAACGTGAAACTGGCTGCGAAATTAGGACGAGGAGCTATGACGCACTCAAGGTAGCTAGTGCAGCGTCACCTGGAGGACTGCATCAGTAAAGGCTAGTAATCCCTGGCAGGCATAATGGTGACTCACTTAAGATACACAACTAGTGACATATCGGTTCTGGCAGACTGGCCACAGTAACAAAATATATGAATCTGGGTGAGCAACTGTGACGAGTAACTATGACTCTCGTAATAGGCCAATGACTCAATACCTGGAGTATTGACTCAGATAATTCGAGGAACGCCTTGCAATAGTAACAATGACTTTCTTACGGTTCACAACTGGTGACAAATCCGTTCTGGCAGTCTGGCACCAGTAACAAAAATGAGACACAGCGTGAGCAACTGGGATGGGTAACTATGACTCTCTTAAGGTAGCCAATGATCGTCACCAGGAATATTGAGTCAGGAAACTCGAGAAACCCTTGGCTATAGTAACGATGACTTTCGTAGATTACACAACCTGTGACATATCGGTGCTGGCAGACTGGCCACAGTAACAAGAAACGTGAAACTGGCTGAGAAATTAGGACGAGGAGCTATGACGCACTCAAGGTAGCTAGTGCAGCATGACCTGGAGGACTGCATCAGTAAAGGCTAGTAATCCCTGGCAGGCATAACGGTGACTCACTTAAGATACACAACTAGTGACATATCGGTTCTGGCAGACTGGCCACAGTAACAAAATATATGAATCTGGGTGAGCAACTGTGACGAGTAACTATGACTCTCGTAATAGGCCAATGACTCAATACCTGGAGTATTGACTCAGATAACTCGAGGAACGCCTTGCAATAGTAACAATGACTTTCTTACGGTTCACAACTGGTGACAAATCCGTTCTGGCAGTCTGGCACCAGTAACAAAAATGAGACACAGCGTGAGCAACTGGGATGGGTAACTATGACTCTCTTAAGGTAGCCAATGATCGTCACCAGGAATATTGAATCAGGAATTTCGAGTAACCCTTGGTTATAGAACGATGACTTTCGTAGATTACACAACCTGTGACATATCGATGCTGGCAGACTGGCCACAGTTACAATGTATTTTAATTTGGGTGGTCAACCGACAGGAATATCTATAACCCTTCTGAGGTAACCGACGATTCCTCACCAGCTGGAGTACACTCTGAAAGGAGTGACTATGACTCTCATATGACACACAACTAGTGTCGTATCGCTTCTGGCAGACGCCACAGTAACAAGAAACGTGAATCTGGCTGCGAAATTAGGGCGAGGAGCTATGACGCACTCAAGGTAGCTAGTGCAGCGTCACCTGGAGGACTGCATCAGTAAAGGCTAGTAATCCCTGGCAGGCATAACGGTGACTCACTTAAGATACACAACTAGTGACATATCGGTTCTGGCAGACTGGCCACAGTAACAAAATATATGAATCTGGGTGAGCAACTGTGACGAGTAACTATGACTCTCGTAATAGGCCAATGACTCAATACCTGGAGTATTGACTCAGATAATTCGAGGAACGCCTTGCAATAGTAACAATGACCTTCTTACGGTTCACAACTGGTGACAAATCCGTTCTGGCAGTCTGGCACCAGTAACAAAAATGAGACACAGCGTGAGCAACTGGGATGGGTAACTATGACTCTCTTAAGGTAGCCAATGATCGTCACCAGGAATAATGAGTCAGGAAAACTCGAGTAACCCTTGGCTATAGTAACGATGACTTTCGTAGATTACACAACCTGTGACATATCGGTGCTGGCAGACTGGCCACAGTAACAAGAAACGTGCAACTGGCTGCGAAATTAGGACGAGGAGCTATGACGCACTCAAGGTAGCTAGTGCAGCGTGACCTGGAGGACTGCATCAGTAAAGGCTAGAAATTCCTGGCAGGCATAACGGTGACTCACTTAAGATACACAACTAGTGACATATCGGTTCTGGCAGACTGGCCACAGTAACAAAATATATGAATCTGGGTGAGCAACTGTGACGAGTAACTATGACTCTCGTAATAGGCCAATGACTCAATACCTGGAGTATTGATTCAGATAACTCGAGGAACGCCTTGCAATAGTAACAATGACTTTCTTACGGTTCACAACTGGTGACAAATCCGTTCTGGCAGTCTGGCACCAGTAACAAAAATGAGACACAGCGTGAGCAACTGGGATGGGTAACTATGACTCTCTTAAGGTAGCCAATGATCGTCACCAGGAATATTGAGTCAGGAGACTCGAGTAACCCTTGGCTATAGTAACGATGACTTTCGTAGATTACACAACCTGTGACATATCGGTGCTGGCAGACTGGCCACAGTAACAAGAAACGTGAAACTGGCTGCGAAATTAGGACGAGGAGCTATGACGCACTCAAGGTAGCTAGTGCAGCGTCACCTGGAGGACTGCATCAGTAAAGGCTAGTAATCCCTGGCTGGCATTACGATTACTCACTTAAGATACACAACTAGTGTCATATCGGTTCTGGCAGACTGACCACAGTAACAAGAAACGTGAAACTGGCTGCGAAATTAGGACGAGGAGCTATGACGCACTCAAGGTAGCTAGTGCAGCGTCACCTGGAGGACTGCATCAGTAAAGGCTAGTAATCCCTGGCTGGCATTACGATTACTCACTTAAGATACACAACTAGTGTCATATCGGTTCTGGCAGACTGGCCACAGTAACAAAATATATGAATCTGGGTGAGCAACTGTGACGAGCAACTATGACTCTCGTAATAGGCCAATGACTCAATACCTGGAGTATTGACTCAGATAACTCGAGGAACGCCTTGCAATAGTAACAATGACTTTCTTACGGTTCACAACTGGTGACAAATCCGTTCTGGCAGTCTGGCACCAGTAACAAAAATGAGACACAGCGTGAGCAACTGGGATGGGTAACTATGACTCTCTTAAGGTAGCCAATGATCGTCACCAGGAATATTGAATCAGGAATTTCGAGTAACCCTTGGTTATAGAACGATGACTTTCGTAGATTACACAACCTGTGACATATCGATGCTGGCAGACTGGCCACAGTTACAATGTATTTTAATTTGGGTGGTCAACCGACAGGAATATCTATTACCCTTCTGAGGCAACCGACGATTCGTCACCAGGTGGAGTACACTCTGAAAGGAGTGACTATGAGTCTCATATGACACACAACTAGTGTCGTATCGCTTCTGGCAGACGCCACAGTAACAAGAAACGTGAAACTGGCTGCGAAATTAGGACGAGGAGCTATGACGCACTCAAGGTAGCTAGTGCAGCGTCACCTAGAGGACTGCATCAGTAAAGGCTAGTAATCCTTGGCAGGCATAATGGTGACTCACTTAAGATACACAACTAGTGACATATCGGTTCTGGCAGACTGGCCACAGTAACAAAATATATGAATCTGGGTGAGCAACTGTGACGAGTAACTATGACTCTCGTAATAGGCCAATGACTCAATACCTGGAGTATTGACTCAGATAATTCGAGGAACGCCTTGCAATAGTAACAATGACTTTCTTACGGTTCACAACTGGTGACAAATCCGTTCTGGCAGTCTGGCACCAGTAACAAAAATGAGACACAGCGTGAGCAACTGGGATGGGTAACTATGACTCTCTTAAGGTAGCCAATGATCGTCACCAGGAATATTGAGTCAGGAAACTCGAGTAACCCTTGGCTATAGTAACGATGACTTTCGTAGATTACACAACCTGTGACATATCGGTGCTGGCAGACTGGCCACAGTAACAAGAAACGTGAAACTGGCTGCGAAATTAGGACGAGGAGCTATGACGCACTCAAGGTAGCTAGTGCAGCATGACCTGGAGGACTGCATCAGTAAAGGCTAGTAATCCCTGGCAGGCATAACGGTGACTCACTTAAGATACACAACTAGTGACATATCGGTTCTGGCAGACTGGCCACAGTAACAAAATATATGAATCTGGGTGAGCAACTGTGACGAGTAACTATGACTCTCGTAATAGGCCAATGACTCAATACCTGGAGTATTGACTCAGATAACTCGAGGAACGCCTTGCAATAGTAACAATGACTTTCTTACGGTTCACAACTGGTGACAAATCCGTTCTGGCAGTCTGGCACCAGTAACAAAAATGAGACACAGCGTGAGCAACTGGGATGGGTAACTATGACTCTCTTAAGGTAGCCAATGATCGTCACCAGGAATATTGAATCAGGAATTTCGAGTAACCCTTGGTTATAGAACGATGACTTTCGTAGATTACACAACCTGTGACATATCGATGCTGGCAGACTGGCCACAGTTACAATGTATTTTAATTTGGGTGGTCAACCGACAGGAATATCTATTACCCTTCTGAGGCAACCGACGATTCGTCACCAGGTGGAGTACACTCTGAAAGGAGTGACTATGACTCTCATATGACACACAACTAGTGTCGTATCGCTTCTGGCAGACGCCACAGTAACAAGAAACGTGAAACTGGCTGCGAAATTAGGACGAGGAGCTATGACGCACTCAAGGTAGCTAGTGCAGCGTCACCTAGAGGACTGCATCAGTAAAGGCTAGTAATCCCTGGCAGGCATAATGGTGACTCACTTAAGATACACAACTAGTGACATATCGGTTCTGGCAGACTGGCCACAGTAACAAAATATATGAATCTGGGTGAGCAACTGTGACGAGTAACTATGACTCTCGTAATAGGCCAATGACTCAATACCTGGAGTATTGACTCAGATAATTCGAGGAACGCCTTGCAATAGTAACAATGACTTTCTTACGGTTCACAACTGGTGACAAATCCGTTCTGGCAGTCTGGCACCAGTAACAAAAATGAGACACAGCGTGAGCAACTGGGATGGGTAACTATGACTCTCTTAAGGTAGCCAATGATCGTCACCAGGAATATTGAGTCAGGAAACTCGAGTAACCCTTGGCTATAGTAACGATGACTTTCGTAGATTACACAACCTGTGACATATCGGTGCTGGCAGACTGGCCACAGTAACAAGAAACGTGAAACTGGCTGCGAAATTAGGACGAGGAGCTATGACGCACTCAAGGTAGCTAGTGCAGCATGACCTGGAGGACTGCATCAGTAAAGGCTAGTAATCCCTGGCAGGCATAACGGTGACTCACTTAAGATACACAACTAGTGACATATCGGTTCTGGCAGACTGGCCACAGTAACAAAATATATGAATCTGGGTGAGCAACTGTGACGAGTAACTATGACTCTCGTAATAGGCCAATGACTCAATACCTGGAGTATTGACTCAGATAACTCGAGGAACGCCTTGCAATAGTAACAATGACTTTCTTACGGTTCACAACTGGTGACAAATCCGTTCTGGCAGTCTGGCACCAGTAACAAAAATGAGACACAGCGTGAGCAACTGGGATGGGTAACTATGACTCTCTTAAGGTAGCCAATGATCGTCACCAGGAATATTGAATCAGGAATTTCGAGTAACCCTTGGTTATAGAACGATGACTTTCGTAGATTACACAACCTGTGACATATCGATGCTGGCAGACTGGCCACAGTTACAATGTATTTTAATTTGGGTGGTCAACCGACAGGAATATCTATAACCCTTCTGAGGTAACCGACGATTCGTCACCAGGTGGAGTACACTCTGAAAGGAGTGACTATGACTCTCATATGACACACAACTAGTGTCGTATCGCTTCTGGCAGACGCCACAGTAACAAGAAACGTGAATCTGGCTGCGAAATTAGGGCGAGGAGCTATGACGCACTCAAGGTAGCTAGTGCAGCGTCACCTGGAGGACTGCATCAGTAAAGGCTAGTAATCCCTGGCAGGCATAACGGTGACTCACTTAAGATACACAACTAGTGACATATCGGTTCTGGCAGACTGGCCACAGTAACAAAATATATGAATCTGGGTGAGCAACTGTGACGAGTAACTATTACTCTCGTAATAGGCCAATGACTCAATACCTGGAGTATTGACTCAGATAATTCGAGGAACGCCTTGCAATAGTAACAATGACTTTCTTACGGTTCACAACTGGTGACAAATCCGTTCTGGCAGTCTGGCACCAGTAACAAAAATGAGACACAGCGTGAGCAACTGGGATGGGTAACTATGACTCTCTTAAGGTAGCCAATGATCGTCACCAGGAATAATGAGTCAGGAAAACTCGAGTAACCCTTGGCTATAGTAACGATGACTTTCGTAGATTACACAACCTGTGACATATCGGTGCTGGCAGACTGGCCACAGTAACAAGAAACGTGAAACTGGCTGCGAAATTAGGACGAGGAGCTATGACGCACTCAAGGTAGCTAGTGCAGCGTCACCTGGAGGACTGCATCAGTAAAGGCTAGTAATCCCTGGCTGGCATTACGATTACTCACTTAAGATACACAACTAGTGTCATATCGGTTCTGGCAGACTGACCACAGTAACAAGAAACGTGAAACTGGCTGCGAAATTAGGACGAGGAGCTATGACGCACTCAAGGTAGCTAGTGCAGCGTCACCTGGAGGACTGCATCAGTAAAGGCTAGTAATCCCTGGCTGGCATTACGATTACTCACTTAAGATACACAACTAGTGTCATATCGGTTCTGGCAGACTGGCCACAGTAACAAAATATATGAATCTGGGTGAGCAACTGTGACGAGCAACTATGACACTCGTAATAGGCCAATGACTCAATACCTGGAGTATTGACTCAGATAACTCGAGGAACGCCTTGCAATAGTAACAATGACTTTCTTACGGTTCACAACTGGTGACAAATCCGTTCTGGCAGTCTGGCACCAGTAACAAAAATGAGACACAGCGTGAGCAACTGGGATGGGTAACTATGACTCTCTTAAGGTAGCCAATGATCGTCACCAGGAATATTGAATCAGGAATTTCGAGTAACCCTTGGTTATAGAACGATGACTTTCGTAGATTACACAACCTGTGACATATCGATGCTGGCAGACTGGCCACAGTTACAATGTATTTTAATTTGGGTGGTCAACCGACAGGAATATCTATTACCCTTTTGAGGCAACCGACGATTCGTCACCAGGTGGAGTACACTCTGAAAGGAGTGACTATGACTCTCATATGACACACAACTAGTGTCGTATCGCTTCTGTCAGACGCCACAGTGACAAGAAACGTGAAACTGGCTGCGAAATTAGGACGAGGAGCTATGACGCACTCAAGGTAGCTAGTGCAGCGTCACCTAGAGGACTGCATCAGTAAAGGCTAGTAATCCCTGGCAGGCATAATGGTGACTCACTTAAGATACACAACTAGTGACATATCGGTTCTGGCAGACTGGCCACAGTAACAAAATATATGAATCTGGGTGAGCAACTGTGACGAGTAACTATGACTCTCGTAATAGGCCAATGACTCAATACCTGGAGTATTGACTCAGATAATTCGAGGAACGCCTTGCAATAGTAACAATGACCTTCTTACGGTTCACAACTGGTGACAAATCCGTTCTGGCAGTCTGGCACCAGTAACAAAAATGAGACACAGCGTGAGCAACTGGGATGGGTAACTATGACTCTCTTAAGGTAGCCAATGATCGTCACCAGGAATAATGAGTCAGGAAAACTCGAGTAACCCTTGGCTATAGTAACGATGACTTTCGTAGATTACACAACCTGTGACATATCGGTGCTGGCAGACTGGCCACAGTAACAAGAAACGTGAAACTGGCTGCGTAATTAGGACGAGGAGCTATGACGCACTCAAGGTAGCTAGTGCAGCGTGACCTGGAGGACTGCATCAGTAAAGGCTAGTAATCCCTGGCAGGCATAACGGTGACTCACTTAAGATACACAACTAGTGACATATCGGTTCTGGCAGACTGGCCACAGTAACAAAATATATGAATCTGGGTGAGCAACTGTGACGAGTAACTATGACTCTCGTAATAGGCCAATGACTCAATACCTGGAGTATTGATTCAGATAACTCGAGGAACGCCTTGCAATAGTAACAATGACTTTCTTACGGTTCACAACTGGTGACAAATCCGTTCTGGCAGTCTGGCACCAGTAACAAAAATGAGACACAGCGTGAGCAACTGGGATGGGTAACTATGACTCTCTTAAGGTAGCCAATGATCGTCACCAGGAATATTGAGTCAGGAGACTCGAGTAACCCTTGGCTATAGTAACGATGACTTTCGTAGATTACACAACCTGTGACATATCGGTGCTGGCAGACTGGCCACAGTAACAAGAAACGTGAAACTGGCTGCGAAATTAGGACGAGGAGCTATGACGCACTCAAGGTAGCTAGTGCAGCGTCACCTGGAGGACTGCATCAGTAAAGGCTAGTAATCCCTGGCTGGCATTACGATTACTCACTTAAGATACACAACTAGTGTCATATCGGTTCTGGCAGACTGACCACAGTAACAAGAAACGTGAAACTGGCTGCGAAATTAGGACGAGGAGCTATGACGCACTCAAGGTAGCTAGTGCAGCGTCACCTGGAGGACTGCATCAGTAAAGGCTAGTAATCCCTGGCTGGCATTACGATTACTCACTTAAGATACACAACTAGTGTCATATCGGTTCTGGCAGACTGGCCACAGTAACAAAATATATGAATCTGGGTGAGCAACTGTGACGAGCAACTATGACTCTCGTAATAGGCCAATGACTCAATACCTGGAGTATTGACTCAGATAACTCGAGGAACGCCTTGCAATAGTAACAATGACTTTCTTACGGTTCACAACTGGTGACAAATCCGTTCTGGCAGTCTGGCACCAGTAACAAAAATGAGACACAGCGTGAGCAACTGGGATGGGTAACTATGACTCTCTTAAGGTAGCCAATGATCGTCACCAGGAATATTGAATCAGGAATTTCGAGTAACCCTTGGTTATAGAACGATGACTTTCGTAGATTACACAACCTGTGACATATCGATGCTGGCAGACTGGCCACAGTTACAATGTATTTTAATTTGGGTGGTCAACCGACAGGAATATCTATTACCCTTCTGAGGCAACCGACGATTCGTCACCAGGTGGAGTACACTCTGAAAGGAGTGACTATGACTCTCATATGACACACAACTAGTGTCGTATCGCTTCTGGCAGACGCCACAGTAACAAGAAACGTGAAACTGGCTGCGAAATTAGGACGAGGAGCTATGACGCACTCAAGGTAGCTAGTGCAGCGTCACCTAGAGGACTGCATCAGTAAAGGCTAGTAATCCCTGGCAGGCATAATGGTGACTCACTTAAGATACACAACTAGTGACATATCGGTTCTGGCAGACTGGCCACAGTAACAAAATATATGAATCTGGGTGAGCAACTGTGACGAGTAACTATGACTCTCGTAATAGGCCAATGACTCAATACCTGGAGTATTGACTCAGATAATTCGAGGAACGCCTTGCAATAGTAACAATGACTTTCTTACGGTTCACAACTGGTGACAAATCCGTTCTGGCAGTCTGGCACCAGTAACAAAAATGAGACACAGCGTGAGCAACTGGGATGGGTAACTATGACTCTCTTAAGGTAGCCAATGATCGTCACCAGGAATAATGAGTCAGGAAACTCGAGTAACCCTTGGCTATAGTAACGATGACTTTCGTAGATTACACAACCTGTGACATATCGTTGCTGGCAGACTGGCCACAGTAACAAGAAACGTGAAACTGGCTGCGAAATTAGGACGAGGAGCTATGACGCACTCAAGGTAGCTAGTGCAGCATGACCTGGAGGACTGCATCAGTAAAGGCTAGTAATCCCTGGCAGGCATAACGGTGACTCACTTAAGATACACAACTAGTGACATATCGGTTCTGGCAGACTGGCCACAGTAACAAAATATATGAATCTGGGTGAGCAACTGTGACGAGTAACTATGACTCTCGTAATAGGCCAATGACTCAATACCTGGAGTATTGACTCAGATAACTCGAGGAACGCCTTGCAATAGTAACAATGACTTTCTTACGGTTCACAACTGGTGACAAATCCGTTCTGGCAGTCTGGCACCAGTAACAAAAATGAGACACAGCGTGAGCAACTGGGATGGGTAACTATGACTCTCTTAAGGTAGCCAATGATCGTCACCAGGAATATTGAGTCAGGAGACTCGAGTAACCCTTGGCTATAGTAACGATGACTTTCGTAGATTACACAACCTGTGACATATCGGTGCTGGCAGACTGGCCACAGTAACAAGAAACGTGAAACTGGCTGCGAAATTAGGACGAGGAGCTATGACGCACTCAAGGTAGCTAGTGCAGCGTCACCTGGAGGACTGCATCAGTAAAGGCTAGTAATCCATGGCTGGCATTACGATTACTCACTTAAGATACACAACTAGTGTCATATCGGTTCTGGCAGACTGACCACAGTAACAAGAAACGTGAAACTGGCTGCGAAATTAGGACGAGGAGCTATGACGCACTCAAGGTAGCTAGTGCAGCGTCACCTGGAGGACTGCATCAGTAAAGGCTAGTAATCCCTGGCTGGCATTACGATTACTCACTTAAGATACACAACTAGTGTCATATCGGTTCTGGCAGACTGGCCACAGTAACAAAATATATGAATTTGGGTGAGCAACTGTAACGAGCAACTATGACTCTCGTAATAGGCCAATGACTCAATACCTGGAGTATTGACTCAGATAACTCGAGGAACGCCTTGCAATAGTAACAATGACTTTCTTACGGTTCACAACTGGTGACAAATCCGTTCTGGCAGTCTGGCACCAGTAACAAAAATGAGACACAGCGTGAGCAACTGGGATGGGTAACTATGACTCTCTTAAGGTAGCCAATGATCGTCACCAGGAATATTGAATCAGGAATTTCGAGTAACCCTTGGTTATAGAACGATGACTTTCGTAGATTACACAACCTGTGACATATCGATGCTGGCAGACTGGCCACAGTTACAATGTATTTTAATTTGGGTGGTCAACCGACAGGAATATCTATTACCCTTCTGAGGCAACCGACGATTCGTCACCAGGTGGAGTACACTCTGAAAGGAGTGACTATGACTCTCATATGACACACAACTAGTGTCGTATCGCTTCTGGCAGACGCCACAGTAACAAGAAACGTGAAACTGGCTGCGAAATTAGGACGAGGAGCTATGACGCACTCAAGGTAGCTAGTGCAGCGTCACCTAGAGGACTGCATCAGTAAAGGCTAGTAATCCCTGGCAGGCATAATGGTGACTCACTTAAGATACACAACTAGTGACATATCGGTTCTGGCAGACTGGCCACAGTAACAAAATATATGAATCTGGGTGAGCAACTGTGACGAGTAACTATGACTCTCGTAATAGGCCAATGACTCAATACCTGGAGTATTGACTCAGATAATTCGAGGAACGCCTTGCAATAGTAACAATGACTTTCTTACGGTTCACAACTGGTGACAAATCCGTTCTGGCAGTCTGGCACCAGTAACAAAAATGAGACACAGCGTGAGCAACTGGGATGGGTAACTATGACTCTCTTAAGGTAGCCAATGATCGTCACCAGGAATAATGAGTCAGGAAACTCGAGTAACCCTTGGCTATAGTAACGATGACTTTCGTAGATTACACAACCTGTGACATATCGTTGCTGGCAGACTGGCCACAGTAACAAGAAACGTGAAACTGGCTGCGAAATTAGGACGAGGAGCTATGACGCACTCAAGGTAGCTAGTGCAGCATGACCTGGAGGACTGCATCAGTAAAGGCTAGTAATCCCTGGCAGGCATAACGGTGACTCACTTAAGATACACAACTAGTGACATATCGGTTCTGGCAGACTGGCCACAGTAACAAAATATATGAATCTGGGTGAGCAACTGTGACGAGTAACTATGACTCTCGTAATAGGCCAATGACTCAATACCTGGAGTATTGACTCAGATAACTCGAGGAACGCCTTGCAATAGTAACAATGACTTTCTTACGGTTCACAACTGGTGACAAATCCGTTCTGGCAGTCTGGCACCAGTAACAAAAATGAGACACAGCGTGAGCAACTGGGATGGGTAACTATGACTCTCTTAAGGTAGCCAATGATCGTCACCAGGAATATTGAGTCAGGAGACTCGAGTAACCCTTGGCTATAGTAACGATGACTTTCGTAGATTACACAACCTGTGACATATCGGTGCTGGCAGACTGGCCACAGTAACAAGAAACGTGAAACTGGCTGCGAAATTAGGACGAGGAGCTATGACGCACTCAAGGTAGCTAGTGCAGCGTCACCTGGAGGACTGCATCAGTAAAGGCTAGTAATCCCTGGCTGGCATTACGATTACTCACTTAAGATACACAACTAGTGTCATATCGGTTCTGGCAGACTGACCACAGTAACAAGAAACGTGAAACTGGCTGCGAAATTAGGACGAGGAGCTATGACGCACTCAAGGTAGCTAGTGCAGCGTCACCTGGAGGACTGCATCAGTAAAGGCTAGTAATCCCTGGCTGGCATTACGATTACTCACTTAAGATACACAACTAGTGTCATATCGGTTCTGGCAGACTGGCCACAGTAACAAAATATATGAATCTGGGTGAGCAACTGTGACGAGCAACTATGACTCTCGTAATAGGCCAATGACTCAATACCTGGAGTATTGACTCAGATAACTCGAGGAACGCCTTGCAATAGTAACAATGACTTTCTTACGGTTCACAACTGGTGACAAATCCGTTCTGGCAGTCTGGCACCAGTAACAAAAATGAGACACAGCGTGAGCAACTGGGATGGGTAACTATGACTCTCTTAAGGTAGCCAATGATCGTCACCAGGAATATTGAGTCAGGAAACTCGAGTAACCCTTGGCTATAGTAACGATGACTTTCGTAGATTACACAACCTGTGACATATCGGTGCTGGCAGACTGGCCACAGTAACAAGAAACGTGAAACTGGCTGCGAAATTAGGACGAGGAGCTATGACGCACTCAAGGTAGCTAGTGCAGCATGACCTGGAGGACTGCATCAGTAAAGGCTAGTAATCCCTGGCAGGCATAACGGTGACTCACTTAAGATACACAACTAGTGACATATCGGTTCTGGCAGACTGGCCACAGTAACAAAATATATGAATCTGGGTGAGCAACTGTGACGAGTAACTATGACTCTCGTAATAGGCCAATGACTCAATACCTGGAGTATTGACTCAGATAACTCGAGGAACGCCTTGCAATAGTAACAATGACTTTCTTACGGTTCACAACTGGTGACAAATCCGTTCTGGCAGTCTGGCACCAGTAACAAAAATGAGACACAGCGTGAGCAACTGGGATGGGTAACTATGACTCTCTTAAGGTAGCCAATGATCGTCACCAGGAATATTGAATCAGGAATTTCGAGTAACCCTTGGTTATAGAACGATGACTTTCGTAGATTACACAACCTGTGACATATCGATGCTGGCAGACTGGCCACAGTTACAATGTATTTTAATTTGGGTGGTCAACCGACAGGAATATCTATTACCCTTCTGAGGTAACCGACGATTCGTCACCAGGTGGAGTACACTCTGAAAGGAGTGACTATGACTCTCATATGACACACAACTAGTGTCGTATCGCTTCTGGCAGACGCCACAGTAACAAGAAACGTGAATCTGGCTGCGAAATTAGGACGAGGAGCTATGACGCATTTAAGGTAGCTAGTGCAGCATGACCTGGAGGACTGCATCAGTAAAGGCTAGTAATCCCTGGCAGGCATAACGGTGACTCACTTAAGATACACAACTAGTGACATATCGGTTCTGGCAGACTGGCCACAGTAACAAAATATATGAATCTGGGTGAGCAACTGTGACGAGTAACTATGACTCTCGTAATAGGCCAATGACTCAATACCTGGAGTATTGACTCAGATAATTCGAGGAACGCCTTGCAATAGTAACAATGACTTTCTTACGGTTCACAACTGGTGACAAATCCGTTCTGGCAGTCTGGCACCAGTAACAAAAATGAGACACAGCGTGAGCAACTGGGATGGGTAACTATGACTCTCTTAAGGTAGCCAATGATCGTCACCAGGAATAATGAGTCAGGAAACTCGAGTAACCCTTGGCTATAGTAACGATGACTTTCGTAGATTACACAACCTGTGACATATCGGTGCTGGCAGACTGGCCACAGTAACAAGAAACGTGAAACTGGCTGCGAAATTAGGACGAGGAGCTATGACGCATTTAAGGTAGCTAGTGCAGCATGACCTGGAGGACTGCATCAGTAAAGGCTAGTAATCCCTGGCAGGCATAATGGTGACTCACTTAAGATACACAACTAGTGACATATCGGTTCTGGCAGACTGGCCACAGTAACAAAATATATGAATCTGGGTGAGCAACTGTGACGAGTAACTATGACTCTCGTAATAGGCCAATGACTCAATACCTGGAGTATTGACTCAGATAACTCGAGGAACGCCTTGCAATAGTAACAATGACTTTCTTACGGTTCACAACTGGTGACAAATCCGTTCTGGCAGTCTGGCACCAGTAACAAAAATGAGACACAGCGTGAGCAACTGGGATGGGTAACTATGACTCTCTTAAGGTAGCCAATGATCGTCACCAGGAATATTGAGTCAGGAGACTCGAGTAACCCTTGGCTATAGTAACGATGACTTTCGTAGATTACACAACCTGTGACATATCGGTGCTGGCAGACTGGCCACAGTAACAAGAAACGTGAAACTGGCTGCGAAATTAGGACGAGGAGCTATGACGCACTCAAGGTAGCTAGTGCAGCGTCACCTGGAGGACTGCATCAGTAAAGGCTAGTAATCCCTGGCTGGCATTACGATTACTCACTTAAGATACACAACTAGTGTCATATCGGTTCTGGCAGACTGACCACAGTAACAAGAAACGTGAAACTGGCTGCGAAATTAGGACGAGGAGCTATGACGCACTCAAGGTAGCTAGTGCAGCGTCACCTGGAGGACTGCATCAGTAAAGGCTAGTAATCCCTGGCTGGCATTACGATTACTCACTTAAGATACACAACTAGTGTCATATCGGTTCTGGCAGACTGGCCACAGTAACAAAATATATGAATCTGGGTGAGCAACTGTGACGAGCAACTATGACTCTCGTAATAGGCCAATGACTCAATACCTGGAGTATTGACTCAGATAACTCGAGGAACGCCTTGCAATAGTAACAATGACTTTCTTACGGTTCACAACTGGTGACAAATCCGTTCTGGCAGTCTGGCACCAGTAACAAAAATGAGACACAGCGTGAGCAACTGGGATGGGTAACTATGACTCTCTTAAGGTAGCCAATGATCGTCACCAGGAATATTGAATCAGGAATTTCGAGTAACCCTTGGTTATAGAACGATGACTTTCGTAGATTACACAACCTGTGACATATCGATGCTGGCAGACTGGCCACAGTTACAATGTATTTTAATTTGGGTGGTCAACCGACAGGAATATCTATTACCCTTCTGAGGCAACCGACGATTCGTCACCAGGTGGAGTACACTCTGAAAGGAGTGACTATGACTCTCATATGACACACAACTAGTGTCGTATCGCTTCTGGCAGACGCCACAGTAACAAGAAACGTGAAACTGGCTGCGAAATTAGGACGAGGAGCTATGACGCACTCAAGGTAGCTAGTGCAGCGTCACCTAGAGGACTGCATCAGTAAAGGCTAGTAATCCCTGGCAGGCATAATGGTGACTCACTTAAGATACACAACTAGTGACATATCGGTTCTGGCAGACTGGCCACAGTAACAAAATATATGAATCTGGGTGAGCAACTGTGACGAGTAACTATGACTCTCGTAATAGGCCAATGACTCAATACCTGGAGTATTGACTCAGATAATTCGAGGAACGCCTTGCAATAGTAACAATGACTTTCTTACGGTTCACAACTGGTGACAAATCCGTTCTGGCAGTCTGGCACCAGTAACAAAAATGAGACACAGCGTGAGCAACTGGGATGGGTAACTATGACTCTCTTAAGGTAGCCAATGATCGTCACCAGGAATATTGAGTCAGGAAACTCGAGTAACCCTTGGCTATAGTAACGATGACTTTCGTAGATTACACAACCTGTGACATATCGGTGCTGGCAGACTGGCCACAGTAACAAGAAACGTGAAACTGGCTGCGAAATTAGGACGAGGAGCTATGACGCACTCAAGGTAGCTAGTGCAGCATGACCTGGAGGACTGCATCAGTAAAGGCTAGTAATCCCTGGCAGGCATAACGGTGACTCACTTAAGATACACAACTAGTGACATATCGGTTCTGGCAGACTGGCCACAGTAACAAAATATATGAATCTGGGTGAGCAACTGTGACGAGTAACTATGACTCTCGTAATAGGCCAATGACTCAATACCTGGAGTATTGACTCAGATAACTCGAGGAACGCCTTGCAATAGTAACAATGACTTTCTTACGGTTCACAACTGGTGACAAATCCGTTCTGGCAGTCTGGCACCAGTAACAAAAATGAGACACAGCGTGAGCAACTGGGATGGGTAACTATGACTCTCTTAAGGTAGCCAATGATCGTCACCAGGAATATTGAATCAGGAATTTCGAGTAACCCTTGGTTATAGAACGATGACTTTCGTAGATTACACAACCTGTGACATATCGATGCTGGCAGACTGGCCACAGTTACAATGTATTTTAATTTGGGTGGTCAACCGACAGGAATATCTATAACCCTTCTGAGGTAACCGACGATTCGTCACCAGGTGGAGTACACTCTGAAAGGAGTGACTATGACTCTCATATGACACACAACTAGTGTCGTATCGCTTCTGGCAGACGCCACAGTAACAAGAAACGTGAATCTGGCTGCGAAATTAGGGCGAGGAGCTATGACGCACTCAAGGTAGCTAGTGCAGCGTCACCTGGAGGACTGCATCAGTAAAGGCTAGTAATCCCTGGCAGGCATAACGGTGACTCACTTAAGATACACAACTAGTGACATATCGGTTCTGGCAGACTGGCCACAGTAACAAAATATATGAATCTGGGTGAGCAACTGTGACGAGTAACTATGACTCTCGTAATAGGCCAATGACTCAATACCTGGAGTATTGACTCAGATAATTCGAGGAACGCCTTGCAATAGTAACAATGACCTTCTTACGGTTCACAACTGGTGACAAATCCGTTCTGGCAGTCTGGCACCAGTAACAAAAATGAGACACAGCGTGAGCAACTGGGATGGGTAACTATGACTCTCTTAAGGTAGCCAATGATCGTCACCAGGAATAATGAGTCAGGAAAACTCGAGTAACCCTTGGCTATAGTAACGATGACTTTCGTAGATTACACAACCTGTGACATATCGGTGCTGGCAGACTGGCCACAGTAACAAGAAACGTGAAACTGGCTGCGAAATTAGGACGAGGAGCTATGACGCATTTTAGGTAGCTAGTGCAGCATGACCTGGAGGACTGCATCAGTAAAGGCTAGTAATCCCTGGCAGGCATAACGGTGACTCACTTAAGATACACAACTAGTGACATATCGGTTCTGGCAGACTGGCCACAGTAACAAAATATATGAATCTGGGTGAGCAACTGTGACGAGTAACTATGACTCTCGTAATAGGCCAATGACTCAATACCTGGAGTATTGACTCAGATAACTCGAGGAACGCCTTGCAATAGTAACAATGACTTTCTTACGGTTCACAACTGGTGACAAATCCGTTCTGGCAGTCTGGCACCAGTAACAAAAATGAGACACAGCGTGAGCAACTGGGATGGGTAACTATGACTCTCTTAAGGTAGCCAATGATCGTCACCAGGAATATTGAATCAGGAATTTCGAGTAACCCTTGGTTATAGAACGATGACTTTCGTAGATTACACAACCTGTGACATATCGATGCTGGCAGACTGGCCACAGTTACAATGTATTTTAATTTGGGTGGTCAACCGACAGGAATATCTATAACCCTTCTGAGGTAACCGACGATTCGTCACCAGGTGGAGTACACTCTGAAAGGAGTGACTATGACTCTCATATGACACACAACTAGTGTCGTATCGCTTCTGGCAGACGCCACAGTAACAAGAAACGTGAATCTGGCTGCGAAATTAGGGCGAGGAGCTATGACGCACTCAAGGTAGCTAGTGCAGCGTCACCTGGAGGACTGCATCAGTAAAGGCTAGTAATCCCTGGCAGGCATAACGGTGACTCACTTAAGATACACAACTAGTGACATATCGGTTCTGGCAGACTGGCCACAGTAACAAAATATATGAATCTGGGTGAGCAACTGTGACGAGTAACTATGACTCTCGTAATAGGCCAATGACTCAATACCTGGAGTATTGACTCAGATAATTCGAGGAACGCCTTGCAATAGTAACAATGACCTTCTTACGGTTCACAACTGGTGACAAATCCGTTCTGGCAGTCTGGCACCAGTAACAAAAATGAGACACAGCGTGAGCAACTGGGATGGGTAACTATGACTCTCTTAAGGTAGCCAATGATCGTCACCAGGAATAATGAGTCAGGAAAACTCGAGTAACCCTTGGCTATAGTAACGATGACTTTCGTAGATTACACAACCTGTGACATATCGGTGCTGGCAGACTGGCCACAGTAACAAGAAACGTGAAACTGGCTGCGAAATTAGGACGAGGAGCTATGACGCATTTAAGGTAGCTAGTGCAGCATGACCTGGAGGACTGCATCAGTAAAGGCTAGTAATCCCTGGCAGGCATAACGGTGACTCACTTAAGATACACAACTAGTGACATATCGGTTCTGGCAGACTGGCCACAGTAACAAAATATATGAATCTGGGTGAGCAACTGTGACGAGTAACTATGACTCTCGTAATAGGCCAATGACTCAATACCTGGAGTATTGACTCAGATAACTCGAGGAACGCCTTGCAATAGTAACAATGACTTTCTTACGGTTCACAACTGGTGACAAATCCGTTCTGGCAGTCTGGCACCAGTAACAAAAATGAGACACAGCGTGAGCAACTGGGATGGGTAACTATGACTCTCTTAAGGTAGCCAATGATCGTCACCAGGAATATTGAATCAGGAATTTCGAGTAACCCTTGGTTATAGAACGATGACTTTCGTAGATTACACAACCTGTGACATATCGATGCTGGCAGACTGGCCACAGTTACAATGTATTTTAATTTGGGTGGTCAACCGACAGGAATATCTATAACCCTTCTGAGGTAACCGACGATTCGTCACCAGGTGGAGTACACTCTGAAAGGAGTGACTATGACTCTCATATGACACACAACTAGTGTCGTATCGCTTCTGGCAGACGCCACAGTAACAAGAAACGTGAATCTGGCTGCGAAATTAGGGCGAGGAGCTATGACGCACTCAAGGTAGCTAGTGCAGCGTCACCTGGAGGACTGCATCAGTAAAGGCTAGTAATCCCTGGCAGGCATAACGGTGACTCACTTAAGATACACAACTAGTGACATATCGGTTCTGGCAGACTGGCCACAGTAACAAAATATATGAATCTGGGTGAGCAACTGTGACGAGTAACTATGACTCTCGTAATAGGCCAATGACTCATTACCTGGAGTATTGACTCAGATAATTCGAGGAACGCCTTGCAATAGTAACAATGACCTTCTTACGGTTCACAACTGGTGACAAATCCGTTCTGGCAGTCTGGCACCAGTAACAAAAATGAGACACAGCGTGAGCAACTGGGATGGGTAACTATGACTCTCTTAAGGTAGCCAATGATCGTCACCAGGAATAATGAGTCAGGAAAACTCGAGTAACCCTTGGCTATAGTAACGATGACTTTCGTAGATTACACAACCTGTGACATATCGGTGCTGGCAGACTGGCCACAGTAACAAGAAACGTGAAACTGGCTGCGAAATTAGGACGAGGAGCTATGACGCACTCAAGGTAGCTAGTGCAGCGTGACCTGGAGGACTGCATCAGTAAAGGGTAGTAATCCCTGGCATGCATAACGGTGACTCACTTAAGATACACAACTAGTGACATATCGGTTCTGGCAGACTGGCCACAGTAACAAAATATATGAATCTGGGTGAGCAACTGTGACGAGTAACTATGACTCTCGTAATAGGCCAATGACTCAATACCTGGAGTATTGATTCAGATAACTCGAGGAACGCCTTGCAATAGTAACAATGACTTTCTTACGGTTCACAACTGGTTACAAATCCGTTCTGGCAGTCTGGCACCAGTAACAAAAATGAGACACAGCGTGAGCAACTGGGATGGGTAACTATGACTCACTTAAGGTAGCCAATGATCGTCACCAGGAATATTGAGTCAGGAGACTCGAGTAACCCTTGGCTATAGTAACGATGACTTTCGTAGATTACACAACCTGTGACATATCGGTGCTGGCAGACTGGCCACAGTAACAAGAAACGTGAAACTGGCTGCGAAATTAGGACGAGGAGCTATGACGCACTCAAGGTAGCTAGTGCAGCGTCACCTGGAGGACTGCATCAGTAAAGGCTAGTAATCCCTGGCTGGCATTACGATTACTCACTTAAGATACACAACTAGTGTCATATCGGTTCTGGCAGACTGGCCACAGTAACAAGAAACGTGAAACTGGCTGCGAAATTAGGACGAGGAGCTATGACGCACTCAAGGTAGCTAGTGCAGCGTCACCTGGAGGACTGCATCAGTAAAGGCTAGTAATCCCTGGCTGGCATTACGATTACTCACTTAAGATACACAACTAGTGTCATATCGGTTCTGGCAGACTGGCCACAGTAACAAAATATATGAATCTGGGTGAGCAACTGTGACGAGTAACTATGACTCTCGTAATAGGCCAATGACTCAATACCTGGAGTATTGACTCAGATAACTCGAGGAACGCCTTGCAATAGTAACAATGACTTTCTTACGGTTCACAACTGGTGACAAATCCGTTCTGGCAGTCTGGCACCAGTAACAAAAATGAGACACAGCGTGAGCAACTGGGATGGGTAACTATGACTCTCTTAAGGTAGCCAATGATCGTCACCAGGAATATTGAATCAGGAATTTCGAGTAACCCTTGGTTATAGAACGATGACTTTCGTAGATTACACAACCTGTGACATATCGATGCTGGCAGACTGGCCACAGTTACAATGTATTTTAATTTGGGTGGTCAACCGACAGGAATATCTATTACCCTTCTGAGGCAACCGACGATTCGTCACCAGGTGGAGTACACTCTGAAAGGAGTGACTATGACTCTCATATGACACACAACTAGTGTCGTATCGCTTCTGGCAGACGCCACAGTAACAAGAAACGTGAAACTGTCTGCGAAATTAGGACGAGGAGCTATGACGCACTCAAGGTAGCTAGTGCAGCGTCACCTAGAGGACTGCATCAGTAAAGGCTAGTAATCCCTGGCAGGCATAATGGTGACTCACTTAAGATACACAACTAGTGACATATCGGTTCTGGCAGACTGGCCACAGTAACAAAATATATGAGTCTGGGTGAGCAACTGTGACGAGTAACTATGACTCTCGTAATAGGCCAATGACTCAATACCTGGAGTATTGACTCAGATAATTCGAGGAACGCCTTGCAATAGTAACAATGACTTTCTTACGGTTCACAACTGGTGACAAATCCGTTCTGGCAGTCTGGCACCAGTAACAAAAATGAGACACAGCGTGAGCAACTGGGATGGGTAACTATGACTCTCTTAAGGTAGCCAATGATCGTCACCAGGAATATTGAGTCAGGAAACTCGAGTAACCCTTGGCTATAGTAACGATGACTTTCGTAGATTACACAACCTGTGACATATCGGTGCTGGCAGACTGGCCACAGTAACAAGAAACGTGAAACTGGCTGCGAAATTAGGACGAGGAGCTATGACGCACTCAAGGTAGCTAGTGCAGCGTGACCTGGAGGACTGCATCAGTAAAGGCTAGTAATCCCTGGCAGGCATAACGGTGACTCACTTAAGATACACAACTAGTGACATATCGGTTCTGGCAGACTGGCCACAGTAACAAAATATATGAATCTGGGTGAGCAACTGTGACGAGTAACTATGACTCTCGTAATAGGCCAATGACTCAATACCTGGAGTATTGATTCAGATAACTCGAGGAACGCCTTGCAATAGTAACAATGACTTTCTTACGGTTCACAACTGGTTACAAATCCGTTCTGGCAGTCTGGCACCAGTAACAAAAATGAGACACAGCGTGAGCAACTGGGATGGGTAACTATGACTCTCTTAAGGTAGCCAATGATCGTCACCAGGAATATTGAGTCAGGAGACTCGAGTAACCCTTGGCTATAGTAACGATGACTTTCGTAGATTACACAACCTGTGACATATCGGTGCTGGCAGACTGGCCACAGTAACAAGAAACGTGAAACTGGCTGCGAAATTAGGACGAGGAGCTATGACGCACTCAAGGTAGCTAGTGCAGCGTCACCTGGAGGACTGCATCAGTAAAGGCTAGTAATCCCTGGCTGGCATTACGATTACTCACTTAAGATACACAACTAGTGTCATATCGGTTCTGGCAGACTGGCCACAGTAACAAGAAACGTGAAACTGGCTGCGAAATTAGGACGAGGAGCTATGACGCACTCAAGGTAGCTAGTGCAGCGTCACCTGGAGGACTGCATCAGTAAAGGCTAGTAATCCCTGGCTGGCATTACGATTACTCACTTAAGATACACAACTAGTGTCATATCGGTTCTGGCAGACTGGCCACAGTAACAAAATATATGAATCTGGGTGAGCAACTGTGACGAGTAACTATGACTCTCGTAATAGGCCAATGACTCAATACCTGGAGTATTGACTCAGATAACTCGAGGAACGCCTTGCAATAGTAACAATGACTTTCTTACGGTTCACAACTGGTGACAAATCCGTTCTGGCAGTCTGGCACCAGTAACAAAAATGAGACACAGCGTGAGCAACTGGGATGGGTAACTATGACTCTCTTAAGGTAGCCAATGATCGTCACCAGGAATATTGAATCAGGAATTTCGAGTAACCCTTGGTTATAGAACGATGACTTTCGTAGATTACACAACCTGTGACATATCGATGCTGGCAGACTGGCCACAGTTACAATGTATTTTAATTTGGGTGGTCAACCGACAGGAATATCTATTACCCTTCTGAGGCAACCGACGATTCGTCACCAGGTGGAGTACACTCTGAAAGGAGTGACTATGACTCTCATATGACACACAACTAGTGTCGTATCGCTTCTGGCAGACGCCACAGTAACAAGAAACGTGAAACTGGCTGCGAAATTAGGACGAGGAGCTATGACGCACTCAAGGTAGCTAGTGCAGCGTCACCTAGAGGACTGCATCAGTAAAGGCTAGTAATCCCTGGCAATCATAATGGTGACTCACTTAAGATACACAACTAGTGACATATCGGTTCTGGCAGACTGGCCACAGTAACAAAATATATGAATCTGGGTGAGCAACTGTGACGAGTAACTATGACTCTCGTAATAGGCCAATGACTCAATACCTGGAGTATTGACTCAGATAATTCGAGGAACGCCTTGCAATAGTAACAATGACTTTCTTACGGTTCACAACTGGTGACAAATCCGTTCTGGCAGTCTGGCACCAGTAACAAAAATGAGACACAGCGTGAGCAACTGGGATGGGTAACTATGACTCTCTTAAGGTAGCCAATGATCGTCACCAGGAATATTGAGTCAGGAAACTCGAGTAACCCTTGGCTATAGTAACGATGACTTTCGTAGATTACACAACCTGTGACATATCGGTGCTGGCAGACTGGCCACAGTAACAAGAAACGTGAAACTGGCTGCGAAATTAGGACGAGGAGCTATGACGCACTCAAGGTAGCTAGTGCAGCATGACCTGGAGGACTGCATCAGTAAAGGCTAGTAATCCCTGGCAGGCATAACGGTGACTCACTTAAGATACACAACTTGTGACATATCGGTTCTGGCAGACTGGCCACAGTAACAAAATATATGAATCTGGGTGAGCAACTGTGACGAGTAACTATGACTCTCGTAATAGGCCAATGACTCAATACCTGGAGTATTGACTCAGATAACTCGAGGAACGCCTTGCAATAGTAACAATGACTTTCTTACGGTTCACAACTGGTGACAAATCCGTTCTGGCAGTCTGGCACCAGTAACAAAAATGAGACACAGCGTGAGCAACTGGGATGGGTAACTATGACTCTCTTAAGGTAGCCAATGATCGTCACCAGGAATATTGAATCAGGAATTTCGAGTAACCCTTGGTTATAGAACGATGACTTTCGTAGATTACACAACCTGTGACATATCGATGCTGGCAGACTGGCCACAGTTACAATGTATTTTAATTTGGGTGGTCAACCGACAGGAATATCTATAACCCTTCTGAGGTAACCGACGATTCGTCACCAGGTGGAGTACACTCTGAAAGGAGTGACTATGACTCTCATATGACACACAACTAGTGTCGTATCGCTTCTGGCAGACGCCACAGTAACAAGAAACGTGAATCTGGCTGCGAAATTAGGGCGAGGAGCTATGACGCACTCAAGGTAGCTAGTGCAGCGTCACCTGGAGGACTGCATCAGTAAAGGCTAGTAATCCCTGGCAGGCATAACGGTGACTCACTTAAGATACACAACTAGTGACATATCGGTTCTGGCAGACTGGCCACAGTAACAAAATATATGAATCTGGGTGAGCAACTGTGACGAGTAACTGTGACTCTCGTAATAGGCCAATGACTCAATACCTGGAGTATTGACTCAGATAATTCGAGGAACGCCTTGCAATAGTAACAATGACCTTCTTACGGTTCACAACTGGTGACAAATCCGTTCTGGCAGTCTGGCACCAGTAACAAAAATGAGACACAGCGTGAGCAACTGGGATGGGTAACTATGACTCTCTTAAGGTAGCCAATGATCGTCACCAGGAATAATGAGTCAGGAAAACTCGAGTAACCCTTGGCTATAGTAACGATGACTTTCGTAGATTACACAACCTGTGACATATCGGTGCTGGCAGACTGGCCACAGTAACAAGAAACGTGAAACTGGCTGCGAAATTAGGACGAGGAGCTATGACGCACTCAAGGTAGCTAGTGCAGCGTCACCTGGAGGACTGCATCAGTAAAGGCTAGTAATCCCTGGCAGGCATAACGGTGACTCACTTAAGATACACAACTAGTGACATATCGGTTCTGGCAGACTGGCCACAGTAACAAAATATATGAATCTGGGTGAGCAACTGTGACGAGTAACTATGACTCTCGTAATAGGCCAATGACTCAATACCTGGAGTATTGATTCAGATAACTCGAGGAACGCCTTGCAATAGTAACAATGACTTTCTTACGGTTCACAACTGGTGACAAATCCGTTCTGGCAGTCTGGCACCAGTAACAAAAATGAGACACAGCGTGAGCAACTGGGATGGGTAACTATGACTCTCTTAAGGTAGCCAATGATCGTCACCAGGAATATTGAGTCAGGAGACTCGAGTAACCCTTGGCTATAGTAACGATGACTTTCGTAGATTACACAACCTGTGACATATCGGTGCAGGCAGACTGGCCACAGTAACAAGAAACGTGAAACTGGCTGCGAAATTAGGACGAGGAGCTATGACGCACTCAAGGTAGCTAGTGCAGCGTCACCTGGAGGACTGCATCAGTAAAGGCTAGTAATCCCTGGCTGGCATTACGATTACTCACTTAAGATACACAACTAGTGTCATATCGGTTCTGGCAGACTGGCCACAGTAACAAAATATATGAATCTGGGTGAGCAACTGTGACGAGTAACTATGACTCTCGTAATAGGCCAATGACTCAATACCTGGAGTATTGACTCAGATAACTCGAGGAACGCCTTGCAATAGTAACAATGACTTTCTTACGGTTCACAACTGGTGACAAATCCGTTCTGGCAGTCTGGCACCAGTAACAAAAATGAGACACAGCGTGAGCAACTGGGATGGGTAACTATGACTCTCTTAAGGTAGCCAATGATCGTCACCAGGAATATTGAGTCAGGAAACTCGAGTAACCCTTGGCTATAGTAACGATGACATTCGTAGATTACACAACCTGTGACATATCGGTGCTGGCAGACTGGCCACAGTAACAAGAAACGTGAAACTGGCTGCGAAATTAGGACGAGGAGCTATGACGCACTCAAGGTAGCTAGTGCAGCGTCACCTGGAGGACTGCATCAGTAAAGGCTAGTAATCCCTGGCTGGCATTACGATTACTCACTTAAGATACACAACTAGTGTCATATCGGTTCTGGCAGACTGGCCACAGTAACAAAATATATGAATCTGGGTGAGCAACTGTGACGAGTAACTATGACTCTCGTAATAGGCCAATGACTCAATACCTGGAGTATTGACTCAGATAACTCGAGGAACGCCTTGCAATAGTAACAATGACTTTCTTACGGTTCACAACTGGTGACAAATCCGTTCTGGCAGTCTGGCACCAGTAACAAAAATGAGACACAGCGTGAGCAACTGGGATGGGTAACTATGACTCCCTTAAGGTAGCCAATGATCGTCACCAGGAATATTGAATCAGGAATTTCGAGTAACCCTTGGTTATAGAACGATGACTTTCGTAGATAACACAACCTGTGACATATCGATGCTGGCAGACTGGCCACAGTTACAATGTATTTTAATTTGGGTGGTCAACCGACAGGAATATCTATTACCCTTCTGAGGCAACCGACGATTCGTCACCAGGTGGAGTACACTCTGAAAGGAGTGACTATGACTCTCATATGACACACAACTAGTGTCGTATCGCTTCTGGCAGACGCCACAGTAACAAGAAACGTGAAACTGGCTGCGAAATTAGGACGAGGAGCTATGACGCACTCAAGGTAGCTAGTGCAGCGTCACCTAGAGGACTGCATCAGTAAAGGCTAGTAATCCCTGGCAGGCATAATGGTGACTCACTTAAGATACACAACTAGTGACATATCGGTTCTGGCAGACTGGCCACAGTAACAAAATATATGAATCTGGGTGAGCAACTGTGACGAGTAACTATGACTCTCGTAATAGGCCAATGACTCAATACCTGGAGTATTGACTCAGATAATTCGAGGAACGCCTTGCAATAGTAACAATGACTTTCTTACTGTTCACAACTGGTGACAAATCCGTTCTGGCAGTCTGGCACCAGTAACAAAAATGAGACACAGCGTGAGCAACTGGGATGGGTAACTATGACTCTCTTAAGGTAGCCAATGATCGTCACCAGAAATATTGAGTCAGGAAACTCGAGTAACCCTTGGCTATAGTAACGATGACTTTCGTAGATTACACAACCTGTGACATATCGGTGCTGGCAGACTGGCCACAGTAACAAGAAACGTGAAACTGGCTGCGAAATTAGGACGAGGAGCTATGACGCACTCAAGGTAGCTTGTGCAGCATGACCTGGAGGACTGCATCAGTAAAGGCTAGTAATCCCTGGCAGGCATAACGGTGACTCACTTAAGATACACAACTAGTGACATATCGGTTCTGGCAGACTGGCCACAGTAACAAAATATATGAATCTGGGTGAGCAACTGTGACGAGTAACTATGACTCTCGTAATAGGCCAATGACTCAATACATGGAGTATTGAATCAGAAAACTCGAGGAACGCCTTGCAATAGTAACAATGACTTTCTTACGGTTCACAACTGGTGACAAATCAGTTCTGGCACCCTGGCGCCAATAACAAAAGTGAGACACTGCGTGAGCAACTGGGAAGGGTAACTATGACTCTCTTAAGGTAGCCAATGATCGTCACCAGGAATAATGAGTCAGGAAAACTCGAGTAACCCTTGGCTATAGTAACGATGACTTTCGTAGATTACACAACCTGTGACATATCGGTGCTGGCAGACTGGCCACAGTAACAAGAAACGTGAAACTGGCTGCGAAATTAGGACGAGGAGCTATGACGCACTCAAGGTAGCTAGTGCAGCGTGACCTGGAGGACTGCATCAGTAAAGGCTAGTAATCCCTGGCAGGCATAACGGTGACTCACTTAAGATACACAACTAGTGACATATCGGTTCTGGCAGACTGGCCACAGTAACAAAATATATGAATCTGGGTGAGCAACTGTGACGAGTAACTATGACTCTCGTAATAGGCCAATGACTCAATACCTGGAGTATTGATTCAGATAACTCGAGGAACGCCTTGCAATAGTAACAATGACTTTCTTACGGTTCACAACTGGTGACAAATCCGTTCTGGCAGTCTGGCACCAGTAACAAAAATGAGACACAGCGTGAGCAACTGGGATGGGTAACTATGACTCTCTTAAGGTAGCCAATGATCGTCACCAGGAATATTGAGTCAGGAGACTCGAGTAACCCTTGGCTATAGTAACGATGACTTTCGTAGATTACACAACCTGTGACATATCGGTGCTGGCAGACTGGCCACAGTAACAAGAAACGTGAAACTGGCTGCGAAATTAGGACGAGGAGCTATGACGCACTCAAGGTAGCTAGTGCAGCGTCACCTGGAGGACTGCATCAGTAAAGGCTAGTAATCCCTGGCTGGCATTACGATTACTCACTTAAGATACACAACTAGTGTCATATCGGTTCTGGCAGACTGGCCACAGTAACAAGAAACGTGAAACTGGCTGCGAAATTAGGACGAGGAGCTATGACGCACTCAAGGTAGCTAGTGCAGCGTCACCTGGAGGACTGCATCAGTAAAGGCTAGTAATCCCTGGCAGGCATAACGGTGACTCACTTAAGATACACAACTAGTGACATATCGGTTCTGGCAGACTGGCCACAGTAACAAAATATATGAATCTGGGTGAGCAACTGTGACGAGTAACTATGACTCTCGTAATAGGCCAATGACTCAATACCTGGAGTATTGACTCAGATAATTCGAGGAACGCCTTGCAATAGTAACAATGACCTTCTTACGGTTCACAACTGGTGACAAATCCGTTCTGGCAGTCTGGCACCAGTAACAAAAATGAGACACAGCGTGAGCAACTGGGATGGGTAACTATGACTCTCTTAAGGTAGCCAATGATCGTCACCAGGAATAATGAGTCAGGAAAACTCGAGTAACCCTTGGCTATAGTAACGATGACTTTCGTAGATTACACAACCTGTGACATATCGGTGCTGGCAGACTGGCCACAGTAACAAGAAACGTGAAACTGGCTGCGAAATTAGGACGAGGAGCTATGACGCACTCAAGGTAGCTAGTGCAGCGTGACCTGGAGGACTGCATCAGTAAAGGCTAGTAATCCCTGGCAGGCATAACGGTGACTCACTTAAGATACACAACTAGTGACATATCGGTTCTGGCAGACTGGCCACAGTAACAAAATATATGAATCTGGGTGAGCAACTGTGACGAGTAACTATGACTCTCGTAATAGGCCAATGACTCAATACCTGGAGTATTGATTCAGATAACTCGAGGAACGCCTTGCAATAGTAACAATGACTTTCTTACGGTTCACAACTGGTGACAAATCCGTTCTGGCAGTCTGGCACCAGTAACAAAAATGAGACACGGCGTGAGCAACTGGGATGGGTAACTATGACTCTCTTAAGGTAGCCAATGATCGTCACCAGGAATATTGAGTCAGGAGACTCGAGTAACCCTTCGCTATAGTAACGATGACTTTCGTAGATTACACAACCTGTGACATATCGGTGCTGGCAGACTGGCCACAGTAACAAGAAACGTGAAACTGGCTGCGAAATTAGGACGAGGAGCTATGACGCACTCAAGGTAGCTAGTGCAGCGTCACCTGGAGGACTGCATCAGTAAAGGCTAGTAATCCCTGGCTGGCATTACGATTACTCACTTAAGATACACAACTAGTGTCATATCGGTTCTGGCAGACTGGCCACAGTAACAAAATATATGAATCTGGGTGAGCAACTGTGACGAGTAACTATGACTCTCGTAATAGGCCAATGACTCAATACCTGGAGTATTGACTCAGATAACTCGAGGAACGCCTTGCAATAGTAACAATGACTTTCTTACGGTTCACAACTGGTGACAAATCCGTTCTGGCAGTCTGGCACCAGTAACAAAAATGAGACACAGCGTGAGCAACTGGGATGGGTAACTATGACTCCCTTAAGGTAGCCAATGATCGTCACCAGGAATATTGAATCAGGAATTTCGAGTAACCCTTGGTTATAGAACGATGACTTTCGTAGATTACACAACCTGTGACATATCGATGCTGGCAGACTGGCCACAGTTACAATGTATTTTAATTTGGGTGGTCAACCGACAGGAATATCTATTACCCTTCTGAGGCAACCGACGATTCGTCACCAGGTGGAGTACACTCTGAAAGGAGTGACTATGACTCTCATATGACACACAACTAGTGTCGTATCGCTTCTGGCAGACGCCACAGTAACAAGAAACGTGAAACTGGCTGCGAAATTAGGACGAGGAGCTATGACGCACTCAAGGTAGCTAGTGCAGCGTCACCTAGAGGACTGCATCAGTAAAGGCTAGTAATCCCTGGCAGGCATAATGGTGACTCACTTAAGATACACAACTAGTGACATATCGGTTCTGGCAGACTGGCCACAGTAACAAAATATATGAATCTGGGTGAGCAACTGTGACGAGTAACTATGACTCTCGTAATAGGCCAATGACTCAATACCTGGAGTATTGACTCAGATAATTCGAGGAACGCCTTGCAATAGTAACAATGACTTTCTTACGGTTCACAACTGGTGACAAATCCGTTCTGGCAGTCTGGCACCAGTAACAAAAATGAGACACAGCGTGAGCAACTGGGATGGGTAACTATGACTCTCTTAAGGTAGCCAATGATCGTCACCAGGAATATTGAGTCAGGAAACTCGAGTAACCCTTGGCTATAGTAACTATGACTTTCGTAGATTACACAACCTGTGACATATCGGTGCTGGCAGACTGGCCACAGTAACAAGAAACGTGAAACTGGCTGCGAAATTAGGACGAGGAGCTATGACGCACTCAAGGTAGCTAGTGCAGCATGACCTGGAGGACTGCATCAGTAAAGGCTAGTAATCCCTGGCAGGCATAACGGTGACTCACTTAAGATACACAACTAGTGACATATCGGTTCTGGCAGACTGGCCACAGTAACAAAATATATGAGTCTGGGTGAGCAACTGTGACGAGTAACTATGACTCTCGTAATAGGCCAATGACTCAATACCTGGAGTATTGAATCAGAAAACTCGAGGAACGCCTTGCAATAGTAACAATGACTTTCTTACGGTTCACAACTGGTGACAAATCAGTTCTGGCACCCTGGCGCCAATAACAAAAGTGAGACACTGCGTGAGCAACTGGGAAGGGTAACTATGACTCTCTTAAGGTAGCCAATGATCGTCACCAAGAATAATGAGTCAGGAAAACTCGAGTAACCCTTGGCTATAGTAACGATGACTTTCGTAGATTACACAACCTGTGACATATCGGTGCTGGCAGACTGGCCACAGTAACAAGAAACGTGAAACTGGCTGCGAAATTAGGACGAGGAGCTATGACGCACTCAAGGTAGCTAGTGCAGCGTGACCTGGAGGACTGCATCAGTAAAGGCTAGTAATCCCTGGCAGGCATAACGGTGAGTCACTTAAGATACACAACTAGTGACATATCGGTTCTGGCAGACTGGCCACAGTAACAAAATATATGAATCTGGGTGAGCAACTGTGACGAGTAACTATGATTCTCGTAATAGGCCAATGACTCAATACCTGGAGTATTGACTCAGATAATTCGAGGAACGCCTTGCAATAGTAACAATGACTTTCTTACGGTTCACAACTGGTGACAAATCCGTTCTGGCAGTCTGGCACCAGTAACAAAAATGAGACACAGCGTGAGCAACTGGGATGGGTAACTATGACTCTCTTAAGGTAGCCAATGATCGTCACCAGGAATATTGAGTCAGGAAACTCGAGTAACCCTTGGCTATAGTAACGATGACTTTCGTAGATTACACAACCTGTGACATATCGATGCTGGCAGACTGGCCACAGTTACAATGTATTTTAATTTGGGTGGTCAACCGACAGGAATATCTATAACCCTTCTGAGGTAACCGACGATTCGTCACCAGGTGGAGTACACTCTGAAAGGAGTGACTATGACTCTCATATGACACACAACTAGTGTCGTATCACTTCTGGCAGACGCCACAGTAACAAGAAACGTGAATCTGGCTGCGAAATTAGGGCGAGGAGCTATGACGCACTCAAGGTACCTAGTGCAGCGTCACCTGGAGGACTGCATCAGTAAAGGCTAGTAATCCCTGGCAGGCATAACGGTGACTCACTTAAGATACACAACTAGTGACATATCGGTTCTGGCAGACTGGCCACAGTAACAAAATATATGAATCTGGGTGAGCAACTGTGACGAGTAACTATGACTCTCGTAATAGGCCAATGACTCAATACCTGGAGTATTGACTCAGATAATTCGAGGAACGCCTTGCAATAGTAACAATGACCTTCTTACGGTTCACAACTGGTGACAAATCCGTTCTGGCAGTCTGGCACCAGTAACAAAAATGAGACACAGCGTGAGCAACTGGGATGGGTAACTATGACTCTCTTAAGGTAGCCAATGATCGTCACCAGGAATATTGAGTCAGGAAACTCGAGTAACCCTTGGCTATAGTAACGATGACTTTCGTAGATTACACAACCTGTGACATATCGGTGCTGGCAGACTGGCCACAGTAACAAGAAACGTGAAACTGGCTGCGAAATTAGGACGAGGAGCTATGACGCACTCAAGGTAGCTAGTGCAGCGTGACCTGGAGGACTGCATCAGTAAAGGCTAGTAATCCCTGGCAGGCATAACGGTGACTCACTTAAGATACACAACTAGTGACATATCGGTTCTGGCAGACTGGCCACAGTAACAAAATATATGAATCTGGGTGATAACTGTGACGAGTAACTATGACTCTCGTAATAGGCCAATGACTCAATACCTGGAGTATTGACTCAGATAACTCGAGGAACGCCTTGCAATAGTAACAATGACTTTCTTACGGTTCACAACTGGTGACAAATCCGTTCTGGCAGTCTGGCACCAGTAACAAAAATGAGACACAGCGTGAGCAACTGGGATGGGTAACTATGACTCTCTTAAGGTAGCCAATGATCGTCACCAGGAATATTGAGTCAGGAGACTCGAGTAACCCTTGGCTACAGTAACGATGACTTTCGTAGATTACACTACCTGTGACATATCGGTGCTGGCAGACTGGCCACAGTAACAAGAAACGTGAAACTGGCTGCGAAATTAGGACGAGGAGCTATGACGCACTCAAGGTAGCTAGTGCAGCGTCACCTGGAGGACTGCATCAGTAAAGGCAAGTAATCCCTGGCTGGCATTACGATTACTCACTTAAGATACACAACTAGTGTCATATCGGTTCTGGCAGACTGGCCACAGTAACAAAATATATGAATCTGGGTGAGCAACTGTGACGAGTAACTATGACTCTCGTAATAGGCCAATGACTCAATACCTGGAGTATTGACTCAGATAACTCGAGGAACGCCTTGCAATAGTAACAATGACTTTCTTACGGTTCACAACTGGTGACAAATCCGTTCTGGCAGTCTGGCACCAGTAACATAAATGAGACACAGCGTGAGCAACTGGGATGGGTAACTATGACTCTCTTAAGGTAGCCAATGATCGTCACCAGGAATATTGAATCAGGAATTTCGAGTAACCCTTGGTTATAGAACGATGACTTTCGTAGATTACACAACCTGTGACATGGCGATGCTGGCAGACTGGCCACAGTTACAATGTATTTTAATTTGGGTGGTCAACCGACAGGAATATCTATTACCCTTCTGAGGTAACCGACGATTCGTCACCAGGTGGAGTACACTCTGAAAGGAGTGACTATGACTCTCATATGACACACAACTAGTGTCGTATCGCTTCTGGCAGACGCCACGTAACAAGAAACGTGAAACTGGCTGCGAAATTAGGACGAGGAGCTATGACGCACTCAAGGTAGCAAGTGCAGCGACACCTGGAGGACTGCATCAGTAAAGGCTAGTAATCCCTGGCAGGCATAACGGTGACTCACTTAAGATACACAACTAGTGACATATCGGTTCTGGCAGACTGGCCACAGTAACAAAATATATGAATCTGGGTGAGCAACTGTGACGAGTAACTATGACTCTCGTAATAGGCCAATGACTCAATACCTGGAGTATTGACTCAGATAACTCGAGGAACGCCTTGCAATAGTAACAATGACTTTCTTACGGTTCACAACTGGTGACAAATCCGTTCTGGCAGTCTGGCACCAGTAACAAAACTGAGACACTGCGTGAGCAACTGGGATGGGTAACTATGACTCTCTTAAGGTAGCCAATGATCGTCACCAGGAATATTGAGTCAGGAAACTCGAGTAACCCTTGGCTATAGTAACGATGACTTTCGTAGATTACACAACCTGTGACATATCGGTGCTGGCAGACTGGCCACAGTAACAAGAAACTAGAAACTGGCTGCGAAATTAGGACGAGGAGCTATGACGCACTCAAGGTAGCTAGTGCAGCGTGACCTGGAGGACTGCATCAGTAAAGGCTAGTAATCAATGGCAGGCATTACGATGACTCACTTAAGATACACAACTAGTGTCATATCGGTTCTGGCAGACTTGCCACAGTAACAAAATATATGAATCTGGGTGAGCAACTGTGACGAGTAACTATGACTCTCGTAATAGGCCAATGACTCAATACCTGGAGTATTGACTCAGATAACTCGAGGAACGCCTTGCAATAGTAACAATGACTTTCTTACGGTTCACAACTGGTGACAAATCCGTTCTGGCAGTCTGGCACCAGTAACAAAAATGAGACACAGCGTGAGCAACTGGGATGGGTAACTATGACTCTCTTAAGGTAGCCAATGATCGTCACCAGGAATATTGAGTCAGGAGACTCGAGTAACCCTTGGCTATAGTAACGATGACTTTCGTAGATTACACAACCTGTGACATATCGGTGCTGGCAGACTGGCCACAGTAACAAGAAACGTGAAACTGGCTGCGAAATTAGGACGAGGAGCTATGACGCACTCAAGGTAGCTAGTGCAGCGTCACCTGGAGGACTGCATCAGTAAAGGCTAGTAATCCCTGGCTGGCATTACGATTACTCACTTAAGATACACAACTAGTGTCATATCGGTTCTGGCAGACTGGCCACAGTAACAAAATATATGAATCTGGGTGAGCAACTGTGACGAGTAACTATGACTCTCGTAATAGGCCAATGACTCAATACCTGGAGTATTGACTCAGATAACTCGAGGAACGCCTTGCAATAGTAACAATGACTTTCTTACGGTTCACAACTGGTGACAAATCCGTTCTGGCAGTCTGGCACCAGTAACAAAAATGAGACAATGAGTGAGCAACTGGGATGGGTAACTATGACTCTCTTAAGGTAGCCAATGATCGTCACACGGAATATTGAGTCAGGAAACTCGAGTAACCCTTGGTTATAGAACGATGACTTTCGTAGATTACACAACCTGCGACATATCGATGCTGGCAGACTGGCCACAGTTACAATGTATTTTAATTTGGGTGGTCAACCGACAGGAATATCTATTACCCTTCTGAGGTAACCGACGATTCGTCACCAGGTGGAGTACACTCTGAAAGGAGTGACTATGACTCTCATATGACACACAACTAGTGTCGTATCGCTTCTGGCAGACGCCACGTAACAAGAAACGTGAAACTGGCTGCGAAATTAGGACGAGGAGCTATGACGCACTCAAGGTAGCAAGTGCAGCGACACCTGGAGGACTGCATCAGTAAAGGCTAGTAATCCCTGGCAGGCATAACGGTGACTCACTTAAGATACACAACTAGTGACATATCGGTTCTGGCAGACTGGCCACAGTAACAAAATATATGAATCTGGGTGAGCAACTGTGACGAGTAACTATGACTCTCGTAATAGGCCAATGACTCAATACCTGGAGTATTGACTCAGGTAACTCGAGGAACGCCTTGCAATAGTAACAATGACTTTCTTACGGTTCACAACTGGTGACAAATCCGTTCTGGCAGTCTGGCACCAGTAACAAAACTGAGACACTGCGTGAGCAACTGGGATGGGTAACTATGACTCTCTTAAGGTAGCCAATGATCGTCACCAGGAATATTGAGTCAGGAAACTCGAGTAACCCTTGGCTATAGTAACGATGACTTTCGTAGATTACACAACCTGTGACATATCGGTGCTGGCAGACTGGCCACAGTAACAAGAAACTAGAAACTGGCTGCGAAATTAGGACGAGGAGCTATGACGCACTCAAGGTAGCTAGTGCAGCGTCACCTGGAGGACTGCATCAGTAAAGGCTAGTAATCAATGGCAGGCATTACGATGACTCACTTAAGATACACAACTAGTGTCATATCGGTTCTGGCAGACTGGCCACAGTAACAAAATATATGAATGTGGGTGAGCAACTGTGACGAGTAACTATGACTCTCGTAATAGGCCAATGACTCAATACCTGGAGTATTGACTCAGATAACTCGAGGAACGCCTTGCAATAGTAACAATGACTTTCTTACGGTTCACAACTGGTGACAAATCCGTTCTGGCAGTCTGGCACCAGTAACAAAAATGAGACACAGCGTGAGCAACTGGGATGGGTAACTATGACTCTCTTAAGGTAGCCAATGATCGTCACCAGGAATATTGAATCAGGAATTTCGAGTAACCCTTGGTTATAGAACGATGACTTTCGTAGATTACACAACCTGCGACATATCGATGCTGGCAGACTGGCCACAGTTACAATGTATTTTAATTTGGGTGGTCAACCGACAGGAATATCTATTACCCTTCTGAGGTAACCGACGATTCGTCACCAGGTGGAGTACACTCTGAAAGGAGTGACTATGACTCTCATATGACACACAACTAGTGTCGTATCGCTTCTGGCAGACGCCACGTAACAAGAAACGTGAAACTGGCTGCGAAATTAGGACGAGGAGCTATGACGCACTCAAGGTAGCAAGTGCGGTGACACCTGGAGGACTGCATCAGTAAAGGCTAGTAATCCCTGGCAGGCATAACGGTGACTCACTTAAGATACACAACTAGTGACATATCGGTTCTGGCAGACTGGCCACAGTAACAAAATATATGAATCTGGGTGAGCAACTGTGACGAGTAACTATGACTCTCGTAATAGGCCAATGACTCAATACCTGGAGTATTGACTCAGATAACTCGAGGAACGCCTTGCAATAGTAACAATGACTTTCTTACGGTTCACAACTGGTGACAAATCCGTTCTGGCAGTCTGGCACCAGTAACAAAAATGAGACACAGCGTGAGCAACTGGGATGGGTAACTATGACTCTCTTAAGGTAGCCAATGATCGTCACCAGGAATATTGAGTCAGGAGACTCGAGTAACCCTTGGCTATAGTAACGATGACTTTCGTAGATTACACAACCTGTGACATATCGGTGCTGGCAGACTGGCCACAGTAACAAGAAACGTGAAACTGGCTGCGAAATTAGGACGAGGAGCTATGACGCACTCAAGGTAGCTAGTGCAGCGTCACCTGGAGGACTGCATCAGTAAAGGCTAGTAATCCCTGGCTGGCATTACGATTACTCACTTAAGATACACAACTAGTGTCATATCGGTTCTGGCAGACTGGCCACAGTAACAAGAAACGTGAAACTGGCTGCGAAATTAGGACGAGGAGCTATGATGCACTCAAGGTAGCTAGTGCAGCGTCACCTGGAGGACTGCATCAGTAAAGGCTAGTAATCCCTGGCTGGCATTACGATTACTCACTTAAGATACACAACTAGTGTCATATCGGTTCTGGCAGACTGGCCACAGTAACAAAATATATGAATCTGGGTGAGCAACTGTGACGAGTAACTATGACTCTCGTAATAGGCCAATGACTCAATACCTGGAGTATTGACTCAGATAACTCGAGGAACGCCTTGCAATAGTAACAATGACTTTCTTACGGTTCACAACTGGTGACAAATCCGTTCTGGCAGTCTGGCACCACTAACAAAAATGAGACACAGCGTGAGCAACTGGGATGGGTAACTATGACTCTCTTAAGGTAGCCAATGATCGTCACCAGGAATATTGAATCAGGAATTTCGAGTAACCCTTGGTTATAGAACGATGACTTTCGTAGATTACACAACCTGTAACATATCGATGCTGGCAGACTGGCCACAGTTACAATGTATTTTAATTTGGGTGGTCAACCGACAGGAATATCTATTACCCTTCTGAGGTAACCGACGATTCGTCACCAGGTGGAGTACACTCTGAAAGGAGTGACTATGACTCTCATATGACACACAACTAGTGTCGTATCGCTTCTGGCAGACGCCACGTAACAAGAAACGTGAAACTGGCTGCGAAATTAGGACGAGGAGCTATGACGCACTCAAGGTAGCAAGTGCAGCGACACCTGGAGGACTGCATCAGTAAAGGCTAGTAATCCCTGGCAGGCATAACGGTGACTCACTTAAGATACACAACTAGTGACATATCGGTTCTGGCAGACTGGCCACAGTAACAAAATATATGAATCTGGGTGAGCAACTGTGACGAGTAACTATGACTCTCGTAATAGGCCAATGACTCAATACCTGGAGTATTGACTCAGATAACTCGAGGAACGCCTTGCAATAGTAACAATGACTTTCTTACGGTTCACAACTGGTGACAAATCCGTTCTGGCAGTCTGGCACCAGTAACAAAACTGAGACACTGCGTGAGCAACTGGGATGGGTAACTATGACTCTCTTAAGGTAGCCAATGATCGTCACCAGGAATATTGAGTCAGGAAACTCGAGTAACCCTTGGCTATAGTAACGATGACTTTCGTAGATTACACAACCTGTGACATATCGGTGCTGGCAGACTGGCCACAGTAACAAGAAACTAGAAACTGGCTGCGAAATTAGGACGAGGAGCTATGACGCACTCAAGGTAGCTAGTGCAGCGTCACCTGGAGGACTGCATCAGTAAAGGCTAGTAATCAATGGCAGGCATTACGATGACTCACTTAAGATACACAACTAGTGTCATATCGGTTCTGGCAGACTGGCCACAGTAACAAAATATATGAATCTGGGTGAGCAACTGTGACGAGTAACTATGACTCTCGTAATAGGCCAATGACTCAATACCTGGAGTATTGACTCAGATAACTCGAGGAACGCCTTGCAATAGTAACAATGACTTTCTTACGGTTCACAACTGGTGACAAATCCGTTCTGGCAGTCTGGCACCAGTAACAAAAATGAGACACAGCGTGAGCAACTGGGATGGGTAACTATGACTCTCTTAAGGTAGCCAATGATCGTCACCAGGAATATTGAGTCAGGAGACTCGAGTAACCCTTGGCTATAGTAACGATGACTTTCGTAGATTACACAACCTGTGACATATCGGTGCTGGCAGACTGGCCACAGTAACAAGAAACGTGAAACTGGCTGCGAAATTAGGACGAGGAGCTATGACGCACTCAAGGTAGCTAGTGCAGCGTCACCTGGAGGACTGCATCAGTAAAGGCTAGTAATCCCTGGCTGGCATTACGATTACTCACTTAAGATACACAACTAGTGTCATATCGGTTCTGGCAGACTGGCCACAGTAACAAGAAACGTGAAACTGGCTGCGAAATTAGGACGAGGAGCTATGACGCACTCAAGGTAGCTAGTGCAGCGTCACCTGGAGGACTGCATCAGTAAAGGCTAGTAATCCCTGGCTGGCATTACGATTACTCACTTAAGATACACAACTAGTGTCATATCGGTTCTGGCAGACTGGCCACAGTAACAAAATATATGAATCTGGGTGAGCAACTGTGACGAGTAACTATGACTCTCGTAATAGGCCAATGACTCAGTACCTGGAGTATTGACTCAGATAACTCGAGGAACGCCTTGCAATAGTAACAATGACTTTCTTACGGTTCACAACTCTTGACAAATCCGTTCTGGCAGTCTGGCACCACTAACAAAAATGAGACACAGCGTGAGCAACTGGGATGGGTAACTATGACTCTCTTAAGGTAGCCAATGATCGTCACCAGGAATATTGAATCAGGAATTTCGAGTAACCCTTGGTTATAGAACGATGACTTTCGTAGATTACACAACCTGTGACATATCGATGCTGGCAGACTGGCCACAGTTACAATGTATTTTAATTTGGGTGGTCAACCGACAGGAATATCTATTACCCTTCTGAGGCAACCGACGATTCGTCACCAGGTGGAGTACACTCTGAAAGGAGTGACTATGACTCTCATATGACACACAACTAGTGTCGTATCGCTTCTGGCAGACGCCACGTAACAAGAAACGTGAAACTGGCTGCGAAATTAGGACGAGGAGCTATGACGCACTCAAGGTAGCAAGTGCAGCGACACCTGGAGGACTGCATCAGTAAAGGCTAGTAATCCCTGGCAGGCATAACGGTGACTCACTTAAGATACACAACTAGTGACATATCGGTTCTGGCAGACTGGCCACAGTAACAAGAAACTAGAAACTGGCTGCGAAATTAGGACGAGGAGCTATGACGCACTCAAGGTAGCTAGTGCAGCGTCACCTGGAGGACTGCATCAGTAAAGGCTAGTAATCAATGGCAGGCATTACGATGACTCACTTAAGATACACAACTAGTTTCATATCGGTTCTGGCAGACTGGCCACAGTAACAAAATATATGAATCTGGGTGAGCAACTGTGACGAGTAACTATGACTCTCGTAATAGGCCAATGACTCAATACCTGGAGTATTGACTCAGATAACTCGAGGAACGCCTTGCAATAGTAACAATGACTTTCTTATGGTTCACAACTGGTGACAAATCCGTTCTGGCAGTCTGGCACCAGTAACAAAAATGAGACACAGCGTGAGCAACTGGGATGGGTAACTATGACTCTCTTAAGGTAGCCAATGATCGTCAACAGGAATATTGAATCAGGAATTTCGAGTAACCCTTGGTTATAGAACGATGACTTTCGTAGATTACACAACCTGCGACATATCGATGCTGGCAGACTGGCCACAGTTACAATGTATTTTAATTTGGGTGGTCAACCGACAGGAATATCTATTACCCTTCTGAGGTAACCGACGATTCGTCACCAGGTGGAGTACACTCTGAAAGGAGTGACTATGACTCTCATATGACGCACAACTTGTGTCGTATCGCTTCTGGCAGACGCCACGTAACAAGAAACGTGAAACTGGCTGCGAAATTAGGACGAGGAGCTATGACGCACTCAAGGTAGCAAGTGCGGTGACACCTGGAGGACTGCATCAGTAAAGGCTAGTAATCCCTGGCAGGCATAACGGTGACTCACTTAAGATACACAACTAGTGACATATCGGTTCTGGCAGACTGGCCACAGTAACAAAATATATGAATCTGGGTGAGCAACTGTGACGAGTAACTATGACTCTCGTAATAGGCCAATGACTCAATACCTGGAGTATTGTCTCAGATAACTCGAGGAACGCCTTGCAATAGTAACAATGACTTTCTTACGGTTCACAACTGGTGACAAATCCGTTCTGGCAGTCTGGCACCAGTAACAAAAATGAGACACAGCGTGAGCAACTGGGATGGGTAACTATGACTCTCTTAAGGTAGCCAATGATCGTCACCAGGAATATTGAGTCAGGAGACTCGAGTAACCCTTGGCTATAGTAACGATGACTTTCGTAGATTACACAACCTGTGACATATCGGTGCTGGCAGACTGGCCACAGTAACAAGAAACGTGAAACTGGCTGCGAAATTAGGACGAGGAGCTATGACGCACTCAAGGTAGCTAGTGCAGCGTCACCTGGAGGACTGCATCAGTAAAGGCTAGTAATCCCTGGCTGGCATTACGATTACTCACTTAAGATACACAACTAGTGTCATATCGGTTCTGGCAGACTGGCCACAGTAACAAGAAACGTGAAACTGGCTGCGAAATTAGGACGAGGAGCTATGACGCACTCAAGGTAGCTAGTGCAGCGTCACCTGGAGGACTGCATCAGTAAAGGCTAGTAATCCCTGGCTGGCATTACGATTACTCACTTAAGATACACAACTAGTGTCATATCGGTTCTGGCAGACTGGCCACAGTAACAAAATATATGAATCTGGGTGAGCAACTGTGACGAGTAACTATGACTCTCGTAATAGGCCAATGACTCAGTACCTGGAGTATTGACTCAGATAACTCGAGGAACGCCTTGCAATAGTAACAATGACTTTCTTACGGTTCACAACTCTTGACAAATCCGTTCTGGCAGTCTGGCACCACTAACAAAAATGAGACACAGCGTGAGCAACTGGGATGGGTAACTATGACTCTCTTAAGGTAGCCAATGATCGTCACCAGGAATATTGAATCAGGAATTTCGAGTAACCCTTGGTTATAGAACGATGACTTTCGTAGATTACACAACCTGTGACATATCGATGCTGGCAGACTGGCCACAGTTACAATGTATTTTAATTTGGGTGGTCAACCGACAGGAATATCTATTACCCTTCTGAGGCAACCGACGATTCGTCACCAGGTGGAGTACACTCTGAAAGGAGTGACTATGACTCTCATATGACACACAACTAGTGTCGTATCGCTTCTGGCAGACGCCACGTAACAAGAAACGTGAAACTGGCTGCGAAATTAGGACGAGGAGCTATGACGCACTCAAGGTAGCAAGTGCAGCGACACCTGGAGGACTGCATCAGTAAAGGCTAGTAATCCCTGGCAGGCATAACGGTGACTCACTTAAGATACACAACTAGTGACATATCGGTTCTGGCAGACTGGCCACAGTAACAAGAAACTAGAAACTGGCTGCGAAATTAGGACGAGGAGCTATGACGCACTCAAGGTAGCTAGTGCAGCGTCACCTGGAGGACTGCATCAGTAAAGGCTAGTAATCAATGGCAGGCATTACGATGACTCACTTAAGATACACAACTAGTTTCATATCGGTTCTGGCAGACTGGCCACAGTAACAAAATATATGAATCTGGGTGAGCAACTGTGACGAGTAACTATGACTCTCGTAATAGGCCAATGACTCAATACCTGGAGTATTGACTCAGATAACTCGAGGAACGCCTTGCAATAGTAACAATGACTTTCTTATGGTTCACAACTGGTGACAAATCCGTTCTGGCAGTCTGGCACCAGTAACAAAAATGAGACACAGCGTGAGCAACTGGGATGGGTAACTATGACTCTCTTAAGGTAGCCAATGATCGTCAACAGGAATATTGAATCAGGAATTTCGAGTAACCCTTGGTTATAGAACGATGACTTTCGTAGATTACACAACCTGCGACATATCGATGCTGGCAGACTGGCCACAGTTACAATGTATTTTAATTTGGGTGGTCAACCGACAGGAATATCTATTACCCTTCTGAGGTAACCGACGATTCGTCACCAGGTGGAGTACACTCTGAAAGGAGTGACTATGACTCTCATATGACGCACAACTTGTGTCGTATCGCTTCTGGCAGACGCCACGTAACAAGAAACGTGAAACTGGCTGCGAAATTAGGACGAGGAGCTATGACGCACTCAAGGTAGCAAGTGCGGTGACACCTGGAGGACTGCATCAGTAAAGGCTAGTAATCCCTGGCAGGCATAACGGTGACTCACTTAAGATACACAACTAGTGACATATCGGTTCTGGCAGACTGGCCACAGTAACAAAATATATGAATCTGGGTGAGCAACTGTGACGAGTAACTATGACTCTCGTAATAGGCCAATGACTCAATACCTGGAGTATTGTCTCAGATAACTCGAGGAACGCCTTGCAATAGTAACAATGACTTTCTTACGGTTCACAACTGGTGACAAATCCGTTCTGGCAGTCTGGCACCAGTAACAAAAATGAGACACAGCGTGAGCAACTGGGATGGGTAACTATGACTCTCTTAAGGTAGCCAATGATCGTCACCAGGAATATTGAGTCAGGAGACTCGAGTAACCCTTGGCTATAGTAACGATGACTTTCGTAGATTACACAACCTGTGACATATCGGTGCTGGCAGACTGGCCACAGTAACAAGAAACGTGAAACTGGCTGCGAAATTAGGACGAGGAGCTATGACGCACTCAAGGTAGCTAGTGCAGCGTCACCTGGAGGACTGCATCAGTAAAGGCTAGTAATCCCTGGCTGGCATTACGATTACTCACTTAAGATACACAACTAGTGTCATATCGGTTCTGGCAGACTGGCCACAGTAACAAGAAACGTGAAACTGGCTGCGAAATTAGGACGAGGAGCTATGACGCACTCAAGGTAGCTAGTGCAGCGTCACCTGGAGGACTGCATCAGTAAAGGCTAGTAATCCCTGGCTGGCATTACGATTACTCACTTAAGATACACAACTAGTGTCATATCGGTTCTGGCAGACTGGCCACAGTAACAAAATATATGAAACTGGGTGAGCAACTGTGACGAGTAACTATGACTCTCGTAATAGGCCAATGACTCAATACCTGGAGTATTGACTCAGATAACTCGAGGAACGCCTTGCAATAGTAACAATGACTTTCTTACGGTTCACAACTGGTGACAAATCCGTTCTGGCAGTCTGGCACCAGTAACAAAAATGAGACACAGCGTGAGCAACTGGGATGGGTAACTATGACTCTCTTAAGGTAGCCAATGATCGTCACCAGGAATATTGAATCAGGAATTTCGAGTAACCCTTGGTTATAGAACGATGACTTTCGTAGATTACACAACCTGCGACATATCGATGCTGGCAGACTGGCCACAGTTACAATGTATTTTAATTTGGGTGGTCAACCGACAGGAATATCTATTACCCTTCTGAGGTAACCGACGATTCGTCACCAGGTGGAGTACACTCTGAAAGGAGTGACTATGACTCTCATATGACACACAACTAGTGTCGTATCGCTTCTGGCAGACGCCACGTAACAAAAACGTGAAACTGGCTGCGAAATTAGGACGAGGAGCTATGAGGCACTCAAGGTAGCAAGTGCGGTGACACCTGGAGGACTGCATCAGTAAAGGCTAGTAATCCCTGGCAGGCATAACGGTGACTCACTTAAGATACACAACTAGTGACATATCGGTTCTGGCAGACTGGCCACAGTAACAAAATATATGAATCTGGGTGAGCAACTGTGACGAGTAACTATGACTCTCGTAATAGGCCAATGACTCAATACCTGGAGTATTGACTCAGATAACTCGAGGAACGCCTTGCAATAGTAACAATGACTTTCTTACGGTTCACAACTGGTGACAAATCCGTTCTGGCAGTCTGGCACCAGTAACAAAAATGAGACACAGCGTGAGCAACTGGGATGGGTAACTATGACTCTCTTAAGGTAGCCAATGATCGTCACCAGGAATATTGAGTCAGGAGACTCGAGTAACCCTTGGCTATAGTAACGATGACTTTCGTAGATTACACAACCTGTGACATATCGGTGCTGGCAGACTGGCCACAGTAACAAGAAACGTGAAACTGGCTGCGAAATTAGGACGAGGAGCTATGACGCACTCAAGGTAGCTAGTGCAGCGTCACCTGGAGGACTGCATCAGTAAAGGCTAGTAATCCCTGGCTGAAATTACGATTACTCACTTAAGATACACAACTAGTGTCATATCGGTTCTGGCAGACTGGCCACAGTAACAAGAAACGTGAAACTGGCTGCGAAAATAGGACGAGGTGCTATGACGCACTCAAGGTAGCTAGTGCAGCGTCACCTGGAGGACTGCATCAGTAAAGGCTAGTAATCCCTGGCTGGCATTACGATTACTCACTTAAGATACACAACTAGTGTCATATCGGTTCTGGCAGACTGGCCACAATAACAAAATATATGAATCTGGGTGAGCAACTGTGACGAGTAACTATGACTCTCGTAATAGGCCAATGACTCAATACCTGGAGTATTGACTCAGATAACTCGAGGAACGCCTTGCAATAGTAACAATGACTTTCTTACGGTTCACAACTGGTGACAAATCCGTTCTGGCAGTCTGGCACCAGTAACAAAAATGAGACACAGCGTGAGCAACTGGGATGGGTAACTATGACTCTCTTAAGGTAGCCAATGATCGTCACCAGGAATATTGAATCAGGAATTTCGAGTAACCCTTGGTTATAGAACGATGACTTTCGTAGATTACACAACCTGCGACATATCGATGCTGGCAGACTGGCCACAGTTACAATGTATTTTAATTTGGGTGGTCAACCGACAGGAATATCTATTACCCTTCTGAGGTAACCGACGATTCGTCACCAGGTGGAGTACACTCTGAAAGGAGTGACTATGACTCTCATATGACACACAACTAGTGTCGTATCGCTTCTGGCAGACGCCACGTAACAAAAACGTGAAACTGGCTGCGAAATTAGGACGAGGAGCTATGAGGCACTCAAGGTAGCAAGTGCGGTGACACCTGGAGGACTGCATCAGTAAAGGCTAGTAATCCCTGGCAGGCATAACGGTGACTCACTTAAGATACACAACTAGTGACATATCGGTTCTGGCAGACTGGCCACAGTAACAAAATATATGAATCTGGGTGAGCAACTGTGACGAGTAACTATGACTCTCGTAATAGGCCAATGACTCAATACCTGGAGTATTGACTCAGATAACTCGAGGAACGCCTTGCAATAGTAACAATGACTTTCTTACGGTTCACAACTGGTGACAAATCCGTTCTGGCAGTCTGGCACCAGTAACAAAAATGAGACACAGCGTGAGCAACTGGGATGGGTAACTATGACTCTCTTAAGGTAGCCAATGATCGTCACCAGGAATATTGAGTCAGGAGACTCGAGTAACCCTTGGCTATAGTAACGATGACTTTCGTAGATTACACAACCTGTGACATATCGGTGCTGGCAGACTGGCCACAGTAACAAGAAACGTGAAACTGGCTGCGAAATTAGGACGAGGAGCTATGACGCACTCAAGGTAGCTAGTGCAGCGTCACCTGGAGGACTGCATCAGTAAAGGCTAGTAATCCCTGGCTGGCATTACGATTACTCACTTAAGATACACAACTAGTGTCATATCGGTTCTGGCAGACTGGCCACAGTAACAAGAAACGTGAAACTGGCTGCGAAATTAGGACGAGGAGCTATGACGCACTCAAGGTAGCAAGTGCAGCGACACCTGGAGGACTGCATCAGTAAAGGCAAGTAATCCCTGGCAGGCATAACGGTGACACACTTAAGATACACAACTAGTGACATATCGGTTCTGGCAGACTGACCACAGTAACAAAATATATGAATCTGGGTGAGCAACTGTGACGAGTAACTATGACTCTCGTAATAGGCCAATGACTCAATACCTGGAGTATTGACTCAGATAACTCGAGGAACGCCTTGCAATAGTAACAATGACTTTCTTACGGTTCACAACTGGTGACAAATCCGTTCTGGCAGTCTGGCACCAGTAACAAAAATGAGACACAGCGTGAGCAACTGGGATGGGTAACTATGACTCTCTTAAGGTAGCCAATGATCGTCACCAGGAATATTGAATCAGGAATTTCGAGTAACCCTTGGTTATAGAACGATGACTTTCGTAGATTACACAACCTGCGACATATCGATGCTGGCAGACTGGCCACAGTTACAATGTATTTTAATTTGGGTGGTCAACCGACAGGAATATCTATTACCCTTCTGAGGTAACCGACGATTCGTCACCAGGTGGAGTACACTCTGAAAGGAGTGACTATGACTCTCATATGACACACAACTAGTGTCGTATCGCTTCTGGCAGACGCCACGTAACAAGAAACGTGAAACTGGCTGCGAAATTAGGACGAGGAGCTATGAGGCACTCAAGGTAGCAAGTGCGGTGACACCTGGAGGACTGCATCAGTAAAGGCTAGTAATCCCTGGCAGGCATAACGGTGACTCACTTAAGATACACAACTAGTGACATATCGGTTCTGGCAGACAGGCCACAGTAACAAAATATATGAATCTGGGTGAGCAACTGTGACGAGTAACTATGACTCTCGTAATAGGCCAATGACTCAATACCTGGAGTATTGACTCAGATAACTCGAGGAACGCCTTGCAATAGTAACAATGACTTTCTTACGGTTCACAACTGGTGACAAATCCGTTCTGGCAGTCTGGCACCAGTAACAAAAATGAGACACAGCGTGAGCAACTGGGATGGGTAACTATGACTCTCTTAAGGTAGCCAATGATCGTCACCAGGAATATTGAGTCAGGAGACTCGAGTAACCCTTGGCTATAGTAACGATTACTTTCGTAGATTACACAACCTGTGACATATCGGTGCTGGCAGACTGGCCACAGTAACAAGAAACGTGAAACTGGCTGCGAAATTAGGACGAGGAGCTATGACGCACTCAAGGTAGCTAGTGCAGCGTCACCTGGAGGACTGCATCAGTAAAGGCTAGTAATCCCTGGCTGGCATTACGATTACTCACTTAAGATACACAACTAGTGTCATATCGGTTCTGGCAGACTGGCCACAGTAACAAGAAACGTGAAACTGGCTGCGAAATTAGGACGAGGTGCTATGACGCACTCAAGGTAGCTAGTGCAGCGTCACCTGAAGGACTGCATCAGTAAAGGCTAGTAATCCCTGGCTGGCATTACGATTACTCACTTAAGATACACAACTAGTGTCATATCGGTTCTGGCAGACTGGCCACAGTAACAAAATATATGAATCTGGGTGAGCAACTGTGACGAGTAACTATGACTCTCGTAATAGGCCAATGACTCAATACCTGGAGTATTGACTCAGATAACTCGAGGAACGCCTTGCAATAGTAACAATGACTTTCTTACGGTTAACAACTGGTGACAAATCCGTTCTGGCAGTCTGGCACCAGTAACAAAAATGAGACACAGCGTGAGCAACTGGGATGGGTAACTATGACTCTCTTAAGGTAGCCAATGATCGTCAACAGGAATATTGAATCAGGAATTTCGAGTAACCCTTGGTTATAGAACGATGACTTTCGTAGATTACACAACCTGCGACATATCGATGCTGGCAGACTGGCCACAGTTACAATGTATTTTAATTTGGGTGGTCAACCGACAGGAATATCTATTACCCTTCTGAGGTAACCGACGATTCGTCACCAGGTGGAGTACACTCTGAAAGGAGTGACTATGACTCTCATATGACACACAACTAGTGTCGTATCGCTTCTGGCAGACGCCACGTAACAAGAAACGTGAAACTGGCTGCGAAATTAGGACGAGGAGCTATGACGCACTCAAGGTAGCAAGTGCGGTGACACCTGGAGGACTTCATCAGTAAAGGCTAGTAATCCCTGGCAGGCATAACGGTGACTCACTTAAGATACACAACTAGTGACATATCGGTTCTGGCAGACTGGCCACAGTAACAAAATATATGAATCTGGGTGAGCAACTGTGACGAGTAACTATGACTCTCGTAATAGGCCAATGACTCAATACCTGGAGTATTGTCTCAGATAACTCGAGGAACGCCTTGCAATAGTAACAATGACTTTCTTACGGTTCACAACTGGTGACAAATCCGTTCTGGCAGTCTGGCACCAGTAACAAAAATGAGACACAGCGTGAGCAACTGGGATGGGTAACTATGACTCTCTTAAGGTAGCCAATGATCGTCACCAGGAATATTGAGTCAGGAGACTCGAGTAACCCTTGGCTATAGTAACGATGACTTTCGTAGATTACACAACCTGTGACATATCGGTGCTGGCAGACTGGCCACAGTAACAAGAAACGTGAAACTGGCTGCGAAATTAGGACGAGGAGCTATGACGCACTCAAGGTAGCTAGTGCAGCGTCACCTGGAGGACTGCATCAGTAAAGGCTAGTAATCCCTGGCTGGCATTACGATTACTCACTTAAGATACACAACTAGTGTCATATCGGTTCTGGCAGACTGGCCACAGTAACAAGAAACGTGAAACTGGCTGCGAAATTAGGACGAGGAGCTATGACGCACTCAAGGTAGCTAGTGCAGCGTCACCTGGAGGACTGCATCAGTAAAGGCTAGTAATCCCTGGCTGGCATTACGATTACTCACTTAAGATACACAACTAGTGTCATATCGGTTCTGGCAGACTGGCCACAGTAACAAAATATATGAAACTGGGTGAGCAACTGTGACGAGTAACTATGACTCTCGTAATAGGCCAATGACTCAATACCTGGAGTATTGACTCAGATAACTCGAGGAACGCCTTGCAATAGTAACAATGACTTTCTTACGGTTCACAACTGGTGACAAATCCGTTCTGGCAGTCTGGCACCACTAACAAAAATGAGACACAGCGTGAGCAACTGGGATGGGTAACTATGACTCTCTTAAGGTAGCCAATGATCGTCACCAGGAATATTGAATCAGGAATTTCGAGTAACCCTTGGTTATAGAACGATGACTTTCGTAGATTACACAACCTGTGACATATCGATGCTGGCAGACTGGCCACAGTTACAATGTATTTTAATTTGGGTGGTCAACCGACAGGAATATCTATTACCCTTCTGAGGCAACCGACGATTCGTCACCAGGTGGAGTACACTCTGAAAGGAGTGACCATGACTCTCATATGACACACAACTAGTGTCGTATCGCTTCTGGCAGACGCCACGTAACAAGAAACGTGAAACTGGCTGCGAAATTAGGACGAGGAGCTATGACGCACTCAAGGTAGCAAGTGCAGCGACACCTGGAGGACTGCATCAGTAAAGGCTAGTAATCCCTGGCAGGCATAACGGTGACTCACTTAAGATACACAACTAGTGACATATCGGTTCTGGCAGACTGGCCACAGTAACAAAATATATGAATCTGGGTGAGCAACTGTGACGAGTAACTATGACTCTCGTAATAGGCCAATGACTCAATACCTGGAGTATTGACTCAGATAACTCGAGGAACGCCTTGCAATAGTAACAATGACTTTCTTACGGTTCACAACTGGTGACAAATCCGTTCTGGCAGTCTGGCACCAGTAACAAAACTGAGACACTGCGTGAGCAACTGGGATGGGTAACTATGACTCTCTTAAGGTAGCCAATGATCGTCACCAGGAATATTGAGTCAGGAAACTCGAGTAACCCTTGGCTATAGTAACGATGACTTTCGTAGATTACACAACCTGTGACATATCGGTGCTGGCAGACTGGCCACAGTAACAAGAAACTAGAAACTGGCTGCGAAATTAGGACGAGGAGCTATGACGCACTCAAGGTAGCTAGTGCAGCGTCACCTGGAGGACTGCATCAGTAAAGGCTAGTAATCAATGGCAGGCATTACGATGACTCACTTAAGATACACAACTAGTGTCATATCGGTTCTGGCAGACTGGCCACAGTAACAAAATATATGAATCTGGGTGAGCAACTGTGACGAGTAACTATGACTCTCGTAATAGGCCAATGACTCAATACCTGGAGTATTGACTCAGATAACTCGAGGAACGCCTTGCAATAGTAACAATGACTTTCTTACGGTTCACAACTGGTGACAAATCCGTTCTGGCAGTCTGGCACCAGTAACAAAAATGAGACACAGCGTGAGCAACTGGGATGGGTAACTATGACTCTCTTAAGGTAGCCAATGATCGTCACCAGGAATATTGAATCAGGAATTTCGAGTAACCCTTGGTTATAGAACGATGACTTTCGTAGATTACACAACCTGCGACATATCGATGCTGGCAGACTGGCCACAGTTACAATGTATTTTAATTTGGGTGGTCAACCGACAGGAATATCTATTACCCTTCTGAGGTAACCGACGATTCGTCACCAGGTGGAGTACACTCTGAAAGGAGTGACTATGACTCTCATATGACACACAACTAGTGTCGTATCGCTTCTGGCAGACGCCACGTAACAAGAAACGTGAAACTGGCTGCGAAATTAGGACGAGGAGCTATGACGCACTCAAGGTAGCAAGTGCGGTGACACCTGGAGGACTGCATCAGTAAAGGCTAGTAATCCCTGGCAGGCATAACGGTGACTCACTTAAGATACACAACTAGTGACATATCGGTTCTGGCAGACTGGCCACAGTAACAAAATATATGAATCTGGGTGAGCAACTGTGACGAGTAACTATGACTCTCGTAATAGGCCAATGACTCAATACCTGGAGTATTGACTCAGATAACTCGAGGAACGCCTTGCAATAGTAACAATGACTTTCTTACGGTTCACAACTGGTGACAAATCCGTTCTGGCAGTCTGGCACCAGTAACAAAAATGAGACACAGCGTGAGCAACTGGGATGGGTAACTATGACTCTCTTAAGGTAGCCAATGATCGTCACCAGGAATATTGAGTCAGGAGACTCGAGTAACCCTTGGCTATAGTAACGATGACTTTCGTAGATTACACAACCTGTGACATATCGGTGCTGGCAGACTGGCCACAGTAACAAGAAACGTGAAACTGGCTGCGAAATTAGGACGAGGAGCTATGACGCACTCAAGGTAGCTAGTGCAGCGTCACCTGGAGGACTGCATCAGTAAAGGCTAGTAATCCCTGGCTGGCATTACGATTACTCACTTAAGATACACAACTAGTGTCATATCGGTTCTGGCAGACTGGCCACAGTAACAAGAAACGTGAAACTGGCTGCGAAATTAGGACGAGGAGCTATGACGCACTCAAGGTAGCTAGTGCAGCGTCACCTGGAGGACTGCATCAGTAAAGGCTAGTAATCCCTGGCTGGCATTACGATTACTCACTTAAGATACACAACTAGTGTCATATCGGTTCTGGCAGACTGGCCACAGTAACAAAATATATGAAACTGGGTGAGCAACTGTGACGAGTAACTATGACTCTCGTAATAGGCCAATGACTCAATACCTGGAGTATTGACTCAGATAACTCGAGGAACGCCTTGCAATAGTAACAATGACTTTCTTACGGTTCACAACTGGTGACAAATCCGTTCTGGCAGTCTGGCACCACTAACAAAAATGAGACACAGCGTGAGCAACTGGGATGGGTAACTATGACTCTCTTAAGGTAGCCAATGATCGTCACCAGGAATATTGAATCAGGAATTTCGAGTAACCCTTGGTTATAGAACGATGACTTTCGTAGATTACACAACCTGTGACATATCGATGCTGGCAGACTGGCCACAGTTACAATGTATTTTAATTTGGGTGGTCAACCGACAGGAATATCTATTACCCTTCTGAGGCAACCGACGATTCGTCACCAGGTGGAGTACACTCTGAAAGGAGTGACTATGACTCTCATATGACACACAACTAGTGTCGTATCGCTTCTGGCAGACGCCACGTAACAAGAAACGTGAAACTGGCTGCGAAATTAGGACGAGGAGCTATGACGCACTCAAGGTAGCAAGTGCAGCGACACCTGGAGGACTGCATCAGTAAAGGCTAGTAATCCCTGGCAGGCATAACGGTGACTCACTTAAGATACACAACTAGTGACATATCGGTTCTGGCAGACTGGCCACAGTAACAAAATATATGAATCTGGGTGAGCAACTGTGACGAGTAACTATGACTCTCGTAATAGGCCAATGACTCAATACCTGGAGTATTGACTCAGATAACTCGAGGAACGCCTTGCAATAGTAACAATGACTTTCTTACGGTTCACAACTGGTGACAAATCCGTTCTGGCAGTCTGGCACCAGTAACAAAACTGAGACACTGCGTGAGCAACTGGGATGGGTAACTATGACTCTCTTAAGGTAGCCAATGATCGTCACCAGGAATATTGAGTCAGGAAACTCGAGTAACCCTTGGCTATAGTAACGATGACTTTCGTAGATTACACAACCTGTGACATATCGGTGCTGGCAGACTGGCCACAGTAACAAGAAACTAGAAAGTGGCTGCGAAATTAGGACGAGGAGCTATGACGCACTCAAGGTAGCTAGTGCAGCGTCACCTGGAGGACTGCATCAGTAAAGGCTAGTAATCAATGGCAGGCATTACGATGACTCACTTAAGATACACAACTAGTGTCATATCGGTTCTGGCAGACTGGCCACAGTAACAAAATATATGAATCTGGGTGAGCAACTGTGACGAGTAACTATGACTCTCGTAATAGGCCAATGACTCAATACCTGGAGTATTGACTCAGATAACTCGAGGAACGCCTTGCAATAGTAACAATGACTTTCTTACGGTTCACAACTGGTGACAAATCCGTTCTGGCAGTCTGGCACCAGTAACAAAAATGAGACACAGCGCGAGCAACTGGGATGGGTAACTATGACTCTCTTAAGGTAGCCAATGATCGTCACCAGGAATATTGAATCAGGAATTTCGAGTAACCCTTGGTTATAGAACGATGACTTTCGTAGATTACACAACCTGCGACATATCGATGCTGGCAGACTGGCCACAGTTACAATGTATTTTAATTTGGGTGGTCAACCGACAGGAATATCTATTACCCTTCTGAGGTAACCGACGATTCGTCACCAGGTGGAGTACACTCTGAAAGGAGTGACTATGACTCTCATATGACACACAACTAGTGTCGTATCGCTTCTGGCAGACGCCACGTAACAAGAAACGTGAAACTGGCTGCGAAATTAGGACGAGGAGCTATGACGCACTCAAGGTAGCAAGTGCGGTGACACCTGGAGGACTGCATCAGTAAAGGCTAGTAATCCCTGGCAGGCATAACGGTGACTCACTTAAGATACACAACTAGTGACATATCGGTTCTGGCAGACTGGCCACAGTAACAAAATATATGAATCTGGGTGAGCAACTGTGACGAGTAACTATGACTCTCGTAATAGGCCAATGACTCAATACCTGGAGTATTGACTCAGATAACTCGAGGAACGCCTTGCAATAGTAACAATGACTTTCTTACGGTTCACAACTGGTGACAAATCCGTTCTGGCAGTCTGGCACCAGTAACAAAAATGAGACACAGCGTGAGCAACTGGGATGGGTAACTATGACTCTCTTAAGGTAGCCAATGATCGTCACCAGGAATATTGAGTCAGGAGACTCGAGTAACCCTTGGCTATAGTAACGATGACTTTCGTAGATTACACAACCTGTGACATATCGGTGCTGGCAGACTGGCCACAGTAACAAGAAACGTGAAACTGGCTGCGAAATTAGGACGAGGAGCTATGACGCACTCAAGGTAGCTAGTGCAGCGTCACCTGGAGGACTGCATCAGTAAAGGCTAGTAATCCCTGGCTGGCATTACGATTACTCACTTAAGATACACAACTAGTGTCATATCGGTTCTGGCAGACTGGCCACAGTAACAAGAAACGTGAAACTGGCTGCGAAATTAGGACGAGGAGCTATGACGCACTCAAGGTAGCTAGTGCAGCGTCACCTGGAGGACTGCATCAGTAAAGGCTAGTAATCCCTGGCTGGCATTACGATTACTCACTTAAGATACACAACTAGTGTCATATCGGTTCTGGCAGACTGGCCACAGTAACAAAATATATGAAACTGGGTGAGCAACTGTGACGAGTAACTATGACTCTCGTAATAGGCCAATGACTCAATACCTGGAGTATTGACTCAGATAACTCGAGGAACGCCTTGCAATAGTAACAATGACTTTCTTACGGTTCACAACTGGTGACAAATCCGTTCTGGCAGTCTGGCACCACTAACAAAAATGAGACACAGCGTGAGCAACTGGGATGGGTAACTATGACTCTCTTAAGGTAGCCAATGATCGTCACCAGGAATATTGAATCAGGAATTTCGAGTAACCCTTGGTTATAGAACGATGACTTTCGTAGATTACACAACCTGTGACATATCGATGCTGGCAGACTGGCCACAGTTACAATGTATTTTAATTTGGGTGGTCAACCGACAGGAATATCTATTACCCTTCTGAGGCAACCGACGATTCGTCACCAGGTGGAGTACACTCTGAAAGGAGTGACTATGACTCTCATATGACACACAACTAGTGTCGTATAGCTTCTGGCAGACGCCACGTAACAAGAAACGTGAAACTGGCTGCGAAATTAGGACGAGGAGCTATGACGCACTCAAGGTAGCAAGTGCAGCGACACCTGGAGGACTGCATCAGTAAAGGCTAGTAATCCCTGGCAGGCATAACGGTGACTCACTTAAGATACACAACTAGTGACATATCGGTTCTGGCAGACTGGCCACAGTAACAAAATATATGAATCTGGGTGAGCAACTGTGACGAGTAACTATGACTCTCGTAATAGGCCAATGACTCAATACCTGGAGTATTGACTCAGATAACTCGAGGAACGCCTTGCAATAGTAACAATGACTTTCTTACGGTTCACAACTGGTGACAAATCCGTTCTGGCAGTCTGGCACCAGTAACAAAACTGAGACACTGCGTGAGCAACTGGGATGGGTAACTATGACTCTCTTAAGGTAGCCAATGATCGTCACCAGGAATATTGAGTCAGGAAACTCGAGTAACCCTTGGCTATAGTAACGATGACTTTCGTAGATTACACAACCTGTGACATATCGGTGCTGGCAGACTGGCCACAGTAACAAGAAACTAGAAACTGGCTGCGAAATTAGGACGAGGAGCTATGACGCACTCAAGGTAGCTAGTGCAGCGTCACCTGGAGGACTGCATCAGTAAAGGCTAGTAATCAATGGCAGGCATTACGATGACTCACTTAAGATACACAACTAGTGTCATATCGGTTCTGGCAGACTGGCCACAGTAACAAAATATATGAATCTGGGTGAGCAACTGTGACGAGTAACTATGACTCTCGTAATAGGCCAATGACTCAATACCTGGAGTATTGACTCAGATAACTCGAGGAACGCCTTGCAATAGTAACAATGACTTTCTTACGGTTCACAACTGGTGACAAATCCGTTCTGGCAGTCTGGCACCAGTAACAAAAATGAGACACAGCGTGAGCAACTGGGATGGGTAACTATGACTCTCTTAAGGTAGCCAATGATCGTCACCAGGAATATTGAATCAGGAATTTCGAGTAACCCTTGGTTATAGAACGATGACTTTCGTAGATTACACAACCTGCGACATATCGATGCTGGCAGACTGGCCACAGTTACAATGTATTTTAATTTGGGTGGTCAACCGACAGGAATATCTATTACCCTTCTGAGGTAACCGACGATTCGTCACCAGGTGGAGTACACTCTGAAAGGAGTGGCTATGACTCTCATATGACACACACCTACTGTCGTATCGCTTCTGGCAGACGCCACGTAACAAGAAACGTGAAACTGGCTGCGAAATTAGGACGAGGAGCTATGACGCACTCAAGGTAGCAAGTGCGGTGACACCTGGAGGACTGCATCAGTAAAGGCTAGTAATCCCTGGCAGGCATAACGGTGACTCACTTAAGATACACAACTAGTGACATATCGGTTCTGGCAGACTGGCCACAGTAACAAAATATATGAATCTGGGTGAGCAACTGTGACGAGTAACTATGACTCTCGTAATAGGCCAATGACTCAATACCTGGAGTATTGACTCAGATAACTCGAGGAACGCCTTGCAATAGTGACAATGACTTTCTTACGGTTCACAACTGGTGACAAATCCGTTCTGGCAGTCTGGCACCAGTAACAAAAATGAGACACAGCGTGAGCAACTGGGATGGGTAACTATGACTCTCTTAAGGTAGCCAATGATCGTCACCAGGAATATTGAGTCAGGAGACTCGAGTAACCCTTGGCTATAGTAACGATGACTTTCGTAGATTACACAACCTGTGACATATCGGTGCTGGCAGACTGGCCACAGTAACAAGAAACGTGAAACTGGCTGCGAAATTAGGACGAGGAGCTATGACGCACTCAAGGTAGCTAGTGCAGCGTCACCTGGAGGACTGCATCAGTAAAGGCTAGTAATCCCTGGCTGGCATTACGATTACTCACTTAAGATACACAACTAGTGTCATATCGGTTCTGGCAGACTGGCCACAGTAACAAGAAACGTGAAACTGGCTGCGAAATTAGGACGAGGAGCTATGACGCACTCAAGGTAGCTAGTGCAGCGTCACCTGGAGGACTGCATCAGTAAAGGCTAGTAATCCCTGGCTGGCATTACGATTACTCACTTAAGATACACAACTAGTGTCATATCGGTTCTGGCAGACTGGCCACAGTAACAAAATATATGAATCTGGGTGAGCAACTGTGACGAGTAACTATGACTCTCGTAATAGGCCAATGACTCAATACCTGGAGTATTGACTCAGATAACTCGAGGAACGCCTTGCAATAGTAACAATGACTTTCTTACGGTTCACAACTGGTGACAAATCCGTTCTGGCAGTCTGGCACCACTAACAAAAATGAGACACAGCGTGAGCAACTGGGATGGGTAACTATGACTCTCTTAAGGTAGCCAATGATCGTCACCAGGAATATTGAGTCAGGAGACTCGAGTAACCCTTGGCTATAGTAACGATGACTTTCGTAGATTACACAACCTGTGACATATCGGTGCTGGCAGACTGGCCACAGTAACAAGAAACGTGAAACTGGCTGCGAAATTAGGACGAGGAGCTATGACGCACTCAAGGTAGCTAGTGCAGCGTCACCTGGAGGACTGCATCAGTAAAGGCTAGTAATCCCTGGCTGGCATTACGATTACTCACTTAAGATACACAACTAGTGTCATATCGGTTCTGGCAGACTGGCCACAGTAACAAGAAACGTGAAACTGGCTGCGAAATTAGGACGAGGAGCTATGACGCACTCAAGGTAGCTAGTGCAGCGTCACCTGGAGGACTGCATCAGTAAAGGCTAGTAATCCCTGGCTGGCATTACGATTACTCACTTAAGATACACAACTAGTGTCATATCGGTTCTGGCAGACTGGCCACAGTAACAAAATATATGAAACTGGGTGAGCAACTGTGACGAGTAACTATGACTCTCGTAATAGGCCAATGACTCAATACCTGGAGTATTGACTCAGATAACTCGAGGAACGCCTTGCAATAGTAACAATGACTTTCTTACGGTTCACAACTGGTGACAAATCCGTTCTGGCAGTCTGGCACCACTAACAAAAATGAGACACAGCGTGAGCAACTGGGATGGGTAACTATGACTCTCTTAAGGTAGCCAATGATCGTCACCAGGAATATTGAATCAGGAATTTCGAGTAACCCTTGGTTATAGAACGATGACTTTCGCAGATTACACAACCTGTGACATATCGATGCTGGCAGACTGGCCACAGTTACAATGTATTTCAATTTGGGTGGTCAACCGACAGGAATATCTATTACCCTTCTGAGGCAACCGACGATTCGTCACCAGGTGGAGTACACTCTGAAAGGAGTGACTATGACTCTCATATGACACACAACTAGTGTCGTATCGCTTCTGGCAGACGCCACGTAACAAGAAACGTGAAACTGGCTGCGAAATTAGGACGAGGAGCTATGACGCACTCAAGGTAGCAAGTGCAGCGACACCTGGAGGACTGCATCAGTAAAGGCAAGTAATCCCTGGCAGGCATAACGGTGACACACTTAAGATACACAACTAGTGACATATCGGTTCTGGCAGACTGACCACAGTAACAAAATATATGAATCTGGGTGAGCAACTGTGACGAGTAACTATGACTCTCGTAATAGGCCAATGACTCAATACCTGGAGTATTGACTCAGATAACTCGAGGAACGCCTTGCAATAGTAACAATGACTTTCTTACGGTTCACAACTGGTGACAAATCCGTTCTGGCAGTCTGGCACCAGTAACAAAAATGAGACACAGCGTGAGCAACTGGGATGGGTAACTATGACTCTCTTAAGGTAGCCAATGATCGTCACCAGGAATATTGAATCAGGAATTTCGAGTAACCCTTGGTTATAGAACGATGACTTTCGTAGATTACACAACCTGCGACATATCGATGCTGGCAGACTGGCCACAGTTACAATGTATTTTAATTTGGGTGGTCAACCGACAGGAATATCTATTACCCTTCTGAGGTAACCGACGATTCGTCACCAGGTGGAGTACACTCTGAAAGGAGTGACTATGACTCTCATATGACACACAACTAGTGTCGTATCGCTTCTGGCAGACGCCACGTAACAAGAAACGTGAAACTGGCTGCGAAATTAGGACGAGGAGCTATGAGGCACTCAAGGTAGCAAGTGCGGTGACACCTGGAGGACTGCATCAGTAAAGGCTAGTAATCCCTGGCAGGCATAACGGTGACTCACTTAAGATACACAACTAGTGACATATCGGTTCTGGCAGACTGGCCACAGTAACAAAATATATGAATCTGGGTGAGCAACTGTGACGAGTAACTATGACTCTCGTAATAGGCCAATGACTCAATACCTGGAGTATTGACTCAGATAACTCGAGGAACGCCTTGCAATAGTAACAATGACTTTCTTACGGTTCACAACTGGTGACAAATCCGTTCTGGCAGTCTGGCACCAGTAACAAAAATGAGACACAGCGTGAGCAACTGGGATGGGTAACTATGACTCTCTTAAGGTAGCCAATGATCGTCACCAGGAATATTGAGTCAGGAGACTCGAGTAACCCTTGGCTATAGTAACGATGACTTTCGTAGATTACACAACCTGTGACATATCGGTGCTGGCAGACTGGCCACAGTAACAAGAAACGTGAAACTGGCTGCGAAATTAGGACGAGGTGCTATGACGCACTCAAGGTAGCTAGTGCAGCGTCACCTGAAGGACTGCATCAGTAAAGGCTAGTAATCCCTGGCTGGCATTACGATTACTCACTTAAGATACACAACTAGTGTCATATCGGTTCTGGCAGACTGGCCACAGTAACAAAATATATGAATCTGGGTGAGCAACTGTGACGAGTAACTATGACTCTCGTAATAGGCCAATGACTCAATACCTGGAGTATTGACTCAGATAACTCGAGGAACGCCTTGCAATAGTAACAATGACTTTCTTACGGTTCACAACTGGTGACAAATCCGTTCTGGCAGTCTGGCACCAGTAACAAAAATGAGACACAGCGTGAGCAACTGGGATGGGTAACTATGACTCTCTTAAGGTAGCCAATGATCGTCACCAGGAATATTGAATCAGGAATTTCGAGTAACCCTTGGTTATAGAACGATGACTTTCGTAGATTACACAACCTGCGACATATCGATGCTGGCAGACTGGCCACAGTTACAATGTATTTTAATTTGGGTGGTCAACCGACAGGAATATCTATTACCCTTCTGAGGTAACCGACGATTCGTCACCAGGTGGAGTACACTCTGAAAGGAGTGACTATGACTCTCATATGACACACAACTAGTGTCGTATCGCTTCTGGCAGACGCCACGTAACAAGAAACGTGAAACTGGCTGCGAAATTAGGACGAGGAGCTATGACGCACTCAAGGTAGCAAGTGCGGTGACACCTGGAGGACTTCATCAGTAAAGGCTAGTAATCCCTGGCAGGCATAACGGTGACTCACTTAAGATACACAACTAGTGACATATCGGTTCTGGCAGACTGGCCACAGTAACAAAATATATGAATCTGGGTGAGCAACTGTGACGAGTAACTATGACTCTCGTAATAGGCCAATGACTCAATACCTGGAGTATTGTCTCAGATAACTCGAGGAACGCCTTGCAATAGTAACAATGACTTTCTTACGGTTCACAACTGGTGACAAATCCGTTCTGGCAGTCTGGCACCAGTAACAAAAATGAGACACAGCGTGAGCAACTGGGATGGGTAACTATGACTCTCTTAAGGTAGCCAATGATCGTCACCAGGAATATTGAGTCAGGAGACTCGAGTAACCCTTGGCTATAGTAACGATGACTTTCGTAGATTACACAACCTGTGACATATCGGTGCTGGCAGACTGGCCACAGTAACAAGAAACGTGAAACTGGCTGCGAAATTAGGACGAGGTGCTATGACGCACTCAAGGTAGCTAGTGCAGCGTCACCTGAAGGACTGCATCAGTAAAGGCTAGTAATCCCTGGCTGGCATTACGATTACTCACTTAAGATACACAACTAGTGTCATATCGGTTCTGGCAGACTGGCCACAGTAACAAAATATATGAATCTGGGTGAGCAACTGTGACGAGTAACTATGACTCTCGTAATAGGCCAATGACTCAATACCTGGAGTATTGACTCAGATAACTCGAGGAACGCCTTGCAATAGTAACAATGACTTTCTTACGGTTCACAACTGGTGACAAATCCGTTCTGGCAGTCTGGCACCAGTAACAAAAATGAGACACAGCGTGAGCAACTGGGATGGGTAACTATGACTCTCTTAAGGTAGCCAATGATCGTCACCAGGAATATTGAATCAGGAATTTCGAGTAACCCTTGGTTATAGAACGATGACTTTCGTAGATTACACAACCTGCGACATATCGATGCTGGCAGACTGGCCACAGTTACAATGTATTTTAATTTGGGTGGTCAACCGACAGGAATATCTATTACCCTTCTGAGGTAACCGACGATTCGTCACCAGGTGGAGTACACTCTGAAAGGAGTGACTATGACTCTCATATGACACACAACTAGTGTCGTATCGCTTCTGGCAGACGCCACGTAACAAGAAACGTGAAACTGGCTGCGAAATTAGGACGAGGAGCTATGACGCACTCAAGGTAGCAAGTGCGGTGACACCTGGAGGACTTCATCAGTAAAGGCTAGTAATCCCTGGCAGGCATAACGGTGACTCACTTAAGATACACAACTAGTGACATATCGGTTCTGGCAGACTGGCCACAGTAACAAAATATATGAATCTGGGTGAGCAACTGTGACGAGTAACTATGACTCTCGTAATAGGCCAATGACTCAATACCTGGAGTATTGTCTCAGATAACTCGAGGAACGCCTTGCAATAGTAACAATGACTTTCTTACGGTTCACAACTGGTGACAAATCCGTTCTGGCAGTCTGGCACCAGTAACAAAAATGAGACACAGCGTGAGCAACTGGGATGGGTAACTATGACTCTCTTAAGGTAGCCAATGATCGTCACCAGGAATATTGAGTCAGGAGACTCGAGTAACCCTTGGCTATAGTAACGATGACTTTCGTAGATTACACAACCTGTGACATATCGGTGCTGGCAGACTGGCCACAGTAACAAGAAACGTGAAACTGGCTGCGAAATTAGGACGAGGAGCTATGACGCACTCAAGGTAGCTAGTGCAGCGTCACCTGGAGGACTGCATCAGTAAAGGCTAGTAATCCCTGGCTGGCATTACGATTACTCACTTAAGATACACAACTAGTGTCATATCGGTTCTGGCAGACTGGCCACAGTAACAAGAAACGTGAAACTGGCTGCGAAATTAGGACGAGGAGCTATGACGCACTCAAGGTAGCTAGTGCAGCGTCACCTGGAGGACTGCATCAGTAAAGGCTAGTAATCCCTGGCTGGCATTACGATTACTCACTTAAGATACACAACTAGTGTCATATCGGTTCTGGCAGACTGGCCACAGTAACAAAATATATGAAACTGGGTGAGCAACTGTGACGAGTAACTATGACTCTCGTAATAGGCCAATGACTCAATACCTGGAGTATTGACTCAGATAACTCGAGGAACGCCTTGCAATAGTAACAATGACTTTCTTACGGTTCACAACTGGTGACAAATCCGTTCTGGCAGTCTGGCACCACTAACAAAAATGAGACACAGCGTGAGCAACTGGGATGGGTAACTATGACTCTCTTAAGGTAGCCAATGATCGTCACCAGGAATATTGAATCAGGAATTTCGAGTAACCCTTGGTTATAGAACGATGACTTTCGTAGATTACACAACCTGTGACATATCGATGCTGGCAGACTGGCCACAGTTACAATGTATTTTAATTTGGGTGGTCAACCGACAGGAATATCTATTACCCTTCTGAGGCAACCGACGATTCGTCACCAGGTGGAGTACACTCTGAAAGGAGTGACTATGACTCTCATATGACACACAACTAGTGTCGTATCGCTTCTGGCAGACGCCACGTAACAAGAAACGTGAAACTGGCTGCGAAATTAGGACGAGGAGCTATGACGCACTCAAGGTAGCAAGTGCAGCGACACCTGGAGGACTGCATCAGTAAAGGCTAGTAATCCCTGGCAGGCATAACGGTGACTCACTTAAGATACACAACTAGTGACATATCGGTTCTGGCAGACTGGCCACAGTAACAAAATATATGAATCTGGGTGAGCAACTGTGACGAGTAACTATGACTCTCGTAATAGGCCAATGACTCAATACCTGGAGTATTGACTCAGATAACTCGAGGAACGCCTTGCAATAGTAACAATGACTTTCTTACGGTTCACAACTGGTGACAAATCCGTTCTGGCAGTCTGGCACCAGTAACAAAACTGAGACACTGCGTGAGCAACTGGGATGGGTAACTATGACTCTCTTAAGGTAGCCAATGATCGTCACCAGGAATATTGAGTCAGGAAACTCGAGTAACCCTTGGCTATAGTAACGATGACTTTCGTAGATTACACAACCTGTGACATATCGGTGCTGGCAGACTGGCCACAGTAACAAGAAACTAGAAACTGGCTGCGAAATTAGGACGAGGAGCTATGACGCACTCAAGGTAGCTAGTGCAGCGTCACCTGGAGGACTGCATCAGTAAAGGCTAGTAATCAATGGCAGGCATTACGATGACTCACTTAAGATACACAACTAGTGTCATATCGGTTCTGGCAGACTGGCCACAGTAACAAAATATATGAATCTGGGTGAGCAACTGTGACGAGTAACTATGACTCTCGTAATAGGCCAATGACTCAATACCTGGAGTATTGACTCAGATAACTCGAGGAACGCCTTGCAATAGTAACAATGACTTTCATACGGTTCACAACTGGTGACAAATCCGTTCTGGCAGTCTGGCACCAGTAACAAAAATGAGACACAGCGTGAGCAACTGGGATGGGTAACTATGACTCTCTTAAGGTAGCCAATGATCGTCACCAGGAATATTGAATCAGGAATTTCGAGTAACCCTTGGTTATAGAACGATGACTTTCGTAGATTACACAACCTGCGACATATCGATGCTGGCAGACTGGCCACAGTTACAATGTATTTTAATTTGGGTGGTCAACCGACAGGAATATCTATTACCCTTCTGAGGTAACCGACGATTCGTCACCAGGTGGAGTACACTCTGAAAGGAGTGACTATGACTCTCATATGACACACAACTAGTGTCGTATCGCTTCTGGCAGACGCCACGTAACAAGAAACGTGAAACTGGCTGCGAAATTAGGACGAGGAGCTATGACGCACTCAAGGTAGCAAGTGCGGTGACACCTGGAGGACTGCATCAGTAAAGGCTAGTAATCCCTGGCAGGCATAACGGTGACTCACTTAAGATACACAACTAGTGACATATCGGTTCTGGCAGACTGGCCACAGTAACAAAATATATGAATCTGGGTGAGCAACTGTGACGAGTAACTATGACTCTCGTAATAGGCCAATGACTCAATACCTGGAGTATTGACTCAGATAACTCGAGGAACGCCTTGCAATAGTAACAATGACTTTCTTACGGTTCACAACTGGTGACAAATCCGTTCTGGCAGTCTGGCACCAGTAACAAAAATGAGACACAGCGTGAGCAACTGGGATGGGTAACTATGACTCTCTTAAGGTAGCCAATGATCGTCACCAGGAATATTGAGTCAGGAGACTCGAGTAACCCTTGGCTATAGTAACGATGACTTTCGTAGATTACACAACCTGTGACATATCGGTGCTGGCAGACTGGCCACAGTAACAAGAAACGTGAAACTGGCTGCGAAATTAGGACGAGGAGCTATGACGCACTCAAGGTAGCTAGTGCAGCGTCACCTGGAGGACTGCATCAGTAAAGGCTAGTAATCCCTGGCTGGCATTACGATTACTCACTTAAGATACACAACTAGTGTCATATCGGTTCTGGCAGACTGGCCACAGTAACAAGAAACGTGAAACTGGCTGCGAAATTAGGACGAGGAGCTATGACGCACTCAAGGTAGCTAGTGCAGCGTCACCTGAAGGACTGCATCAGTAAAGGCTAGTAATCCCTGGCTGGCATTACGATTACTCACTTAAGATACACAACTAGTGTCATATCGGTTCTGGCAGACTGGCCACAGTAACAAAATATATGAATCTGGGTGAGCAACTGTGACGAGTAACTATGACTCTCGTAATAGGCCAATGACTCAATACCTGGAGTATTGACTCAGATAACTCGAGGAACGCCTTGCAATAGTAACAATGACTTTCTTACGGTTCACAACTGGTGACAAATCCGTTCTGGCAGTCTGGCACCAGTAACAAAAATGAGACACAGCGTGAGCAACTGGGATGGGTAACTATGACTCTCTTAAGGTAGCCAATGATCGTCACCAGGAATATTGAATCAGGAATTTCGAGTAACCCTTGGTTATAGAACGATGACTTTCGTAGATTACACAACCTGCGACATATCGATGCTGGCAGACTGGCCACAGTTACAATGTATTTTAATTTGGGTGGTCAACCGACAGGAATATCTATTACCCTTCTGAGGTAACCGACGATTCGTCACCAGGTGGAGTACACTCTGAAAGGAGTGACTATGACTCTCATATGACACACAACTAGTGTCGTATCGCTTCTGGCAGACGCCACGTAACAAGAAACGTGAAACTGGCTGCGAAATTAGGACGAGGAGCTATGACGCACTCAAGGTAGCAAGTGCGGTGACACCTGGAGGACTTCATCAGTAAAGGCTAGTAATCCCTGGCAGGCATAACGGTGACTCACTTAAGATACACAACTAGTGACATATCGGTTCTGGCAGACTGGCCACAGTAACAAAATATATGAATCTGGGTGAGCAACTGTGACGAGTAACTATGACTCTCGTAATAGGCCAATGACTCAATACCTGGAGTATTGTCTCAGATAACTCGAGGAACGCCTTGCAATAGTAACAATGACTTTCTTACGGTTCACAACTGGTGACAAATCCGTTCTGGCAGTCTGGCACCAGTAACAAAAATGAGACACAGCGTGAGCAACTGGGATGGGTAACTATGACTCTCTTAAGGTAGCCAATGATCGTCACCAGGAATATTGAGTCAGGAGACTCGAGTAACCCTTGGCTATAGTAACGATGACTTTCGTAGATTACACAACCTGTGACATATCGGTGCTGGCAGACTGGCCACAGTAACAAGAAACGTGAAACTGGCTGCGAAATTAGGACGAGGAGCTATGACGCACTCAAGGTAGCTAGTGCAGCGTCACCTGGAGGACTGCATCAGTAAAGGCTAGTAATCCCTGGCTGGCATTACGATTACTCACTTAAGATACACAACTAGTGTCATATCGGTTCTGGCAGACTGGCCACAGTAACAAGAAACGTGAAACTGGCTGCGAAATTAGGACGAGGAGCTATGACGCACTCAAGGTAGCTAGTGCAGCGTCACCTGGAGGACTGCATCAGTAAAGGCTAGTAATCCCTGGCTGGCATTACGATTACTCACTTAAGATACACAACTAGTGTCATATCGGTTCTGGCAGACTGGCCACAGTAACTAAATATATGAAACTGGGTGAGCAACTGTGACGAGTAACTATGACTCTCGTAATAGGCCAATGACTCAATACCTGGAGTATTGACTCAGATAACTCGAGGAACGCCTTGCAATAGTAACAATGACTTTCTTACGGTTCACAACTGGTGACAAATCCGTTCTGGCAGTCTGGCACCACTAACAAAAATGAGACACAGCGTGAGCAACTGGGATGGGTAACTATGACTCTCTTAAGGTAGCCAATGATCGTCACCAGGAATATTGAATCAGGAATTTCGAGTAACCCTTGGTTATAGAACGATGACTTTCGTAGATTACACAACCTGTGACATATCGATGCTGGCAGACTGGCCACAGTTACAATGTATTTTAATTTGGGTGGTCAACCGACAGGAATATCTATTACCCTTCTGAGGCAACCGACGATTCGTCACCAGGTGGAGTACACTCTGAAAGGAGTGACTATGACTCTCATATGACACACAACTAGTGTCGTATCGCTTCTGGCAGACGCCACGTAACAAGAAACGTGAAACTGGCTGCGAAATTAGGACGAGGAGCTATGACGCACTCAAGGTAGCAAGTGCAGCGACACCTGGAGGACTGCATCAGTAAAGGCTAGTAATCCCTGGCAGGCATAACGGTGACTCACTTAAGATACACAACTAGTGACATATCGGTTCTGGCAGACTGGCCACAGTAACAAAATATATGAATCTGGGTGAGCAACTGTGACGAGTAACTATGACTCTCGTAATAGGCCAATGACTCAATACCTGGAGTATTGACTCAGATAACTCGAGGAACGCCTTGCAATAGTAACAATGACTTTCTTACGGTTCACAACTGGTGACAAATCCGTTCTGGCAGTCTGGCACCAGTAACAAAACTGAGACACTGCGTGAGCAACTGGGATGGGTAACTATGACTCTCTTAAGGTAGCCAATGATCGTCACCAGGAATATTGAGTCAGGAAACTCGAGTAACCCTTGGCTATAGTAACGATGACTTTCGTAGATTACACAACCTGTGACATATCGGTGCTGGCAGACTGGCCACAGTAACAAGAAACTAGAAACTGGCTGCGAAATTAGGACGAGGAGCTATGACGCACTCAAGGTAGCTAGTGCAGCGTCACCTGGAGGACTGCATCAGTAAAGGCTAGTAATCAATGGCAGGCATTACGATGACTCACTTAAGATACACAACTAGTGTCATATCGGTTCTGGCAGACTGGCCACAGTAACAAAATATATGAATCTGGGTGAGCAACTGTGACGAGTAACTATGACTCTCGTAATAGGCCAATGACTCAATACCTGGAGTATTGACTCAGATAACTCGAGGAACGCCTTGCAATAGTAACAATGACTTTCTTACGGTTCACAACTGGTGACAAATCCGTTCTGGCAGTCTGGCACCAGTAACAAAAATGAGACACAGCGTGAGCAACTGGGATGGGTAACTATGACTCTCTTAAGGTAGCCAATGATCGTCACCAGGAATATTGAATCAGGAATTTCGAGTAACCCTTGGTTATAGAACGATGACTTTCGTAGATTACACAACCTGCGACATATCGATGCTGGCAGACTGGCCACAGTTACAATGTATTTTAATTTGGGTGGTCAACCGACAGGAATATCTATTACCCTTCTGAGGTAACCGACGATTCGTCACCAGGTGGAGTACACTCTGAAAGGAGTGACTATGACTCTCATATGACACACAACTAGTGTCGTATCGCTTCTGGCAGACGCCACGTAACAAGAAACGTGAAACTGGCTGCGAAATTAGGACGAGGAGCTATGACGCACTCAAGGTAGCAAGTGCGGTGACACCTGGAGGACTGCATCAGTAAAGGCTAGTAATCCCTGGCAGGCATAACGGTGACTCACTTAAGATACACAACTAGTGACATATCGGTTCTGGCAGACTGGCCACAGTAACAAAATATATGAATCTGGGTGAGCAACTGTGACGAGTAACTATGACTCTCGTAATAGGCCAATGACTCAATACCTGGAGTATTGACTCAGATAACTCGAGGAACGCCTTGCAATAGTAACAATGACTTTCTTACGGTTCACAACTGGTGACAAATCCGTTCTGGCAGTCTGGCACCAGTAACAAAAATGAGACACAGCGTGAGCAACTGGGATGGGTAACTATGACTCTCTTAAGGTAGCCAATGATCGTCACCAGGAATATTGAGTCAGGAGACTCGAGTAACCCTTGGCTATAGTAACGATGACTTTCGTAGATTACACAACCTGTGACATATCGGTGCTGGCAGACTGGCCACAGTAACAAGAAACGTGAAACTGGCTGCGAAATTAGGACGAGGAGCTATGACGCACTCAAGGTAGCTAGTGCAGCGTCACCTGGAGGACTGCATCAGTAAAGGCTAGTAATCCCTGGCTGGCATTACGATTACTCACTTAAGATACACAACTAGTGTCATATCGGTTCTGGCAGACTGGCCACAGTAACAAGAAACGTGAAACTGGCTGCGAAATTAGGACGAGGAGCTATGACGCACTCAAGGTAGCTAGTGCAGCGTCACCTGGAGGACTGCATCAGTAAAGGCTAGTAATCCCTGGCTGGCATTACGATTACTCACTTAAGATACACAACTAGTGTCATATCGGTTCTGGCAGACTGGCCACAGTAACAAAATATATGAAACTGGGTGAGCAACTGTGACGAGTAACTATGACTCTCGTAATAGGCCAATGACTCAATACCTGGAGTATTGACTCAGATAACTCGAGGAACGCCTTGCAATAGTAACAATGACTTTCTTACGGTTCACAACTGGTGACAAATCCGTTCTGGCAGTCTGGCACCACTAATAAAAATGAGACACAGCGTGAGCAACTGGGATGGGTAACTATGACTCTCTTAAGGTAGCCAATGATCGTCACCAGGAATATTGAATCAGGAATTTCGAGTAACCCTTGGTTATAGAACGATGACTTTCGTAGATTACACAACCTGTGACATATCGATGCTGGCAGACTGGCCACAGTTACAATGTATTTTAATTTGGGTGGTCAACCGACAGGAATATCTATTACCCTTCTGAGGCAACCGACGATTCGTCACCAGGTGGAGTACACTCTGAAAGGAGTGACTATGACTCTCATATGACACACAACTAGTGTCGTATCGCTTCTGGCAGACGCCACGTAACAAGAAACGTGAAACTGGCTGCGAAATTAGGACGAGGAGCTATGACGCACTCAAGGTAGCAAGTGCAGCGACACCTGGAGGACTGCATCAGTAAAGGCTAGTAATCCCTGGCAGGCATAACGGTGACTCACTTAAGATACACAACTAGTGACATATCGGTTCTGGCAGACTGGCCACAGTAACAAAATATATGAATCTGGGTGAGCAACTGTGACGAGTAACTATGACTCTCGTAATAGGCCAATGACTCAATACCTGGAGTATTGACTCAGATAACTCGAGGAACGCCTTGCAATAGTAACAATGACTTTCTTACGGTTCACAACTGGTGACAAATCCGTTCTGGCAGTCTGGCACCAGTAACAAAACTGAGACACTGCGTGAGCAACTGGGATGGGTAACTATGACTCTCTTAAGGTAGCCAATGATCGTCACCAGGAATATTGAGTCAGGAAACTCGAGTAACCCTTGGCTATAGTAACGATGACTTTCGTAGATTACACAACCTGTGACATATCGGTGCTGGCAGACTGGCCACAGTAACAAGAAACTAGAAACTGGCTGCGAAATTAGGACGAGGAGCTATGACGCACTCAAGGTAGCTAGTGCAGCGTCACCTGGAGGACTGCATCAGTAAAGGCTAGTAATCAATGGCAGGCATTACGATGACTCACTTAAGATACACAACTAGTGTCATATCGGTTCTGGCAGACTGGCCACAGTAACAAAATATATGAATCTGGGTGAGCAACTGTGACGAGTAACTATGACTCTCGTAATAGGCCAATGACTCAATACCTGGAGTATTGACTCAGATAACTCGAGGAACGCCTTGCAATAGTAACAATGACTTTCTTACGGTTCACAACTGGTGACAAATCCGTTCTGGCAGTCTGGCACCAGTAACAAAAATGAGACACAGCGTGAGCAACTGGGATGGGTAACTATGACTCTCTTAAGGTAGCCAATGATCGTCACCAGGAATATTGAATCAGGAATTTCGAGTAACCCTTGGTTATAGAACGATGACTTTCGTAGATTACACAACCTGCGACATATCGATGCTGGCAGACTGGCCACAGTTACAATGTATATTAATTTGGGTGGTCAACCGACAGGAATATCTATTACCCTTCTGAGGTAACCGACGATTCGTCACCAGGTGGAGTACACTCTGAAAGGAGTGACTATGACTCTCATATGACACACAACTAGTGTCGTATCGCTTCTGGCAGACGCCACGTAACAAGAAACGTGAAACTGGCTGCGAAATTAGGACGAGGAGCTATGACGCACTCAAGGTAGCAAGTGCGGTGACACCTGGAGGACTGCATCAGTAAAGGCTAGTAATCCCTGGCAGGCATAACGGTGACTCACTTAAGATACACAACTAGTGACATATCGGTTCTGGCAGACTGGCCACAGTAACAAAATATATGAATCTGGGTGAGCAACTGTGACGAGTAACTATGACTCTCGTAATAGGCCAATGACTCAATACCTGGAGTATTGACTCAGATAACTCGAGGAACGCCTTGCAATAGTAACAATGACTTTCTTACGGTTCACAACTGGTGACAAATCCGTTCTGGCAGTCTGGCACCAGTAACAAAAATGAGACACAGCGTGAGCAACTGGGATGGGTAACTATGACTCTCTTAAGGTAGCCAATGATCGTCACCAGGAATATTGAGTCAGGAGACTCGAGTAACCCTTGGCTATAGTAACGATGACTTTCGTAGATTACACAACCTGTGACATATCGGTGCTGGCAGACTGGCCACAGTAACAAGAAACGTGAAACTGGCTGCGAAATTAGGACGAGGAGCTATGACGCACTCAAGGTAGCTAGTGCAGCGTCACCTGGAGGACTGCATCAGTAAAGGCTAGTAATCCCTGGCTGGCATTACGATTACTCACTTAAGATACACAACTAGTGTCATATCGGTTCTGGCAGACTGGCCACAGTAACAAGAAACGTGAAACTGGCTGCGAAATTAGGACGAGGAGCTATGACGCACTCAAGGTAGCTAGTGCAGCGTCACCTGGAGGACTGCATCAGTAAAGGCTAGTAATCCCTGGCTGGCATTACGATTACTCACTTAAGATACACAACTAGTGTCATATCGGTTCTGGCAGACTGGCCACAGTAACAAAATATATGAAACTGGGTGAGCAACTGTGACGAGTAACTATGACTCTCGTAATAGGCCAATGACTCAATACCTGGAGTATTGACTCAGATAACTCGAGGAACGCCTTGCAATAGTAACAATGACTTTCTTACGGTTCACAACTGGTGACAAATCCGTTCTGGCAGTCTGGCACCACTAATAAAAATGAGACACAGCGTGAGCAACTGGGATGGGTAACTATGACTCTCTTAAGGTAGCCAATGATCGTCACCAGGAATATTGAATCAGGAATTTCGAGTAACCCTTGGTTATAGAACGATGACTTTCGTAGATTACACAACCTGTGACATATCGATGCTGGCAGACTGGCCACAGTTACAATGTATTTTAATTTGGGTGGTCAACCGACAGGAATATCTATTACCCTTCTGAGGCAACCGACGATTCGTCACCAGGTGGAGTACACTCTGAAAGGAGTGACTATGACTCTCATATGACACACAACTAGTGTCGTATCGCTTCTGGCAGACGCCACGTAACAAGAAACGTGAAACTGGCTGCGAAATTAGGACGAGGAGCTATGACGCACTCAAGGTAGCAAGTGCGGTGACACCTGGAGGACTGCATCAGTAAAGGCTAGTAATCCCTGGCAGGCATAACGGTGACTCACTTAAGATACACAACTAGTGACATATCGGTTCTGGCAGACTGGCCACAGTAACAAAATATATGAATCTGGGTGAGCAACTGTGACGAGTAACTATGACTCTCGTAATAGGCCAATGACTCAATACCTGGAGTATTGACTCAGATAACTCGAGGAACGCCTTGCAATAGTGACAATGACTTTCTTACGGTTCACAACTGGTGACAAATCCGTTCTGGCAGTCTGGCACCAGTAACAAAAATGAGACACAGCGTGAGCAACTGGGATGGGTAACTATGACTCTCTTAAGGTAGCCAATGATCGTCACCAGGAATATTGAGTCAGGAGACTCGAGTAACCCTTGGCTATAGTAACGATGACTTTCGTAGATTACACAACCTGTGACATATCGGTGCTGGCAGACTGGCCACAGTAACAAGAAACGTGAAACTGGCTGCGAAATTAGGACGAGGAGCTATGACGCACTCAAGGTAGCTAGTGCAGCGTCACCTGGAGGACTGCATCAGTAAAGGCTAGTAATCCCTGGCTGGCATTACGATTACTCACTTAAGATACACAACTAGTGTCATATCGGTTCTGGCAGACTGGCCACAGTAACAAGAAACGTGAAACTGGCTGCGAAATTAGGACGAGGAGCTATGACGCACTCAAGGTAGCTAGTGCAGCGTCACCTGGAGGACTGCATCAGTAAAGGCTAGTAATCCCTGGCTGGCATTACGATTACTCACTTAAGATACACAACTAGTGTCATATCGGTTCTGGCAGACTGGCCACAGTAACAAAATATATGAATCTGGGTGAGCAACTGTGACGAGTAACTATGACTCTCGTAATAGGCCAATGACTCAATACCTGGAGTATTGACTCAGATAACTCGAGGAACGCCTTGCAATAGTAACAATGACTTTCTTACGGTTCACAACTGGTGACAAATCCGTTCTGGCAGTCTGGCACCACTAACAAAAATGAGACACAGCGTGAGCAACTGGGATGGGTAACTATGACTCTCTTAAGGTAGCCAATGATCGTCACCAGGAATATTGAATCAGGAATTTCGAGTAACCCTTGGTTATAGAACGATGACTTTCGTAGATTACACAACCTGTGACATATCGGTGCTGGCAGACTGGCCACAGTAACAAGAAACTAGAAACTGGCTGCGAAATTAGGACGAGGAGCTATGACGCACTCAAGGTAGCTAGTGCAGCGTCACCTGGAGGACTGCATCAGTAAAGGCTAGTAATCAATGGCAGGCATTACGATGACTCACTTAAGATACACAACTAGTGTCATATCGGTTCTGGCAGACTGGCCACAGTAACAAAATATATGAATCTGGGTGAGCAACTGTGACGAGTAACTATGACTCTCGTAATAGGCCAATGACTCAATACCTGGAGTATTGACTCAGATAACTCGAGGAACGCCTTGCAATAGTAACAATGACTTTCTTACGGTTCACAACTGGTGACAAATCCGTTCTGGCAGTCTGGCACCAGTAACAAAAATGAGACACAGCGTGAGCAACTGGGATGGGTAACTATGACTCTCTTAAGGTAGCCAATGATCGTCACCAGGAATATTGAATCAGGAATTGCGAGTAACCCTTGGTTATAGAACGATGACTTTCGTAGATTACACAACCTGCGACATATCGATGCTGGCAGACTGGCCACAGTTACAATGTATTTTAATTTGGGTGGTCAACCGACAGGAATATCTATTACCCTTCTGAGGTAACCGACGATTCGTCACCAGGTCGAGTACACTCTGAAAGGAGTGACTATGACTCTCATATGACACACAACTAGTGTCGTATCGCTTCTGGCAGACGCCACGTAACAAGAAACGTGAAACTGGCTGCGAAATTAGGACGAGGAGCTATGACGCACTCAAGGTAGCAAGTGCGGTGACACCTGGAGGACTGCATCAGTAAAGGCTAGTAATCCCTGGCAGGCATAACGGTGACTCACTTAAGATACACAACTAGTGACATATCGGTTCTGGCAGACTGGCCACAGTAACAAAATATATGAATCTGGGTGAGCAACTGTGACGAGTAACTACGACTCTCGTAATAGGCCAATGACTCAATACCTGGAGTATTGACTCAGATAACTCGAGGAACGCCTTGCAATAGTAACAATGACTTTCTTACGGTTCACAACTGGTGACAAATCCGTTCTGGCAGTCTGGCACCAGTAACAAAAATGAGACACAGCGTGAGCAACTGGGATGGGTAACTATGACTCTCTTAAGGTAGCCAATGATCGTCACCAGGAATATTGAGTCAGGAGACTCGAGTAACCCTTGGCTATAGTAACGATGACTTTCGTAGATTACACAACCTGTGACATATCGGTGCTGGCAGACTGGCCACAGTAACAAGAAACGTGAAACTGGCTGCGAAATTAGGACGAGGAGCTATGACGCACTCAAGGTAGCTAGTGCAGCGTCACCTGGAGGACTGCATCAGTAAAGGCTAGTAATCCCTGGCTGGCATTACGATTACTCACTTAAGATACACAACTAGTGTCATATCGGTTCTGGCAGACTGGCCACAGTAACAAGAAACGTGAAACTGGCTGCGAAATTAGGACGAGGAGCTATGACGCACTCAAGGTAGCTAGTGCAGCAGCACCTGGAGGACTGCATCAGTAAAGGCTAGTAATCCCTGGCTGGCATTACGATTACTCACTTAAGATACACAACTAGTGTCATATCGGTTCTGGCAGACTGGCCACAGTAACAAAATATATGAATCTGGGTGAGCAACTGTGACGAGTAACTATGACTCTCGTAATAGGCCAATGACTCAATACCTGGAGTATTGACTCAGATAACTCGAGGAACGCCTTGCAATAGTAACAATGACTTTCTTACGGTTCACAACTGGTGACAAATCCGTTCTGGCAGTCTGGCACCACTAACAAAAATGAGACACAGCGTGAGCAACTGGGATGGGTAACTATGACTCTCTTAAGGTAGCCAATGATCGTCACCAGGAATATTGAATCAGGAATTGCGAGTAACCCTTGGTTATAGAACGATGACTTTCGTAGATTACACAACCTGCGACATATCGATGCTGGCAGACTGGCCACAGTTACAATGTATTTTAATTTGGGTGGTCAACCGACAGGAATATCTATTACCCTTCTGAGGTAACCGACGATTCGTCACCAGGTCGAGTACACTCTGAAAGGAGTGACTATGACTCTCATATGACACACAACTAGTGTCGTATCGCTTCTGGCAGACGCCACGTAACAAGAAACATGAAACTGGCTGCGAAATTAGGACGAGGAGCTATGACGCACTCAAGGTAGCAAGTGCGGTGACACCTGGAGGACTGCATCAGTAAAGGCTAGTAATCCCTGGCAGGCATAACGGTGACTCACTTAAGATACACAACTAGTGACATATCGGTTCTGGCAGACTGGCCACAGTAACAAAATATATGAATCTGGGTGAGCAACTGTGACGAGTAACTACGACTCTCGTAATAGGCCAATGACTCAATACCTGGAGTATTGACTCAGATAACTCGAGGAACGCCTTGCAATAGTAACAATGACTTTCTTACGGTTCACAACTGGTGACAAATCCGTTCTGGCAGTCTGGCACCAGTAACAAAAATGAGACACAGCGTGAGCAACTGGGATGGGTAACTATGACTCTCTTAAGGTAGCCAATGATCGTCACCAGGAATATTGAGTCAGGAGACTCGAGTAACCCTTGGCTATAGTAACGATGACTTTCGTAGATTACACAACCTGTGACATATCGGTGCTGGCAGACTGGCCACAGTAACAAGAAACGTGAAACTGGCTGCGAAATTAGGACGAGGAGCTATGACGCACTCAAGGTAGCTAGTGCAGCGTCACCTGGAGGACTGCATCAGTAAAGGCTAGTAATCCCTGGCTGGCATTACGATTACTCACTTAAGATACACAACTAGTGTCATATCGGTTCTGGCAGACTGGCCACAGTAACAAGAAACGTGAAACTGGCTGCGAAATTAGGACGAGGAGCTATGACGCACTCAAGGTAGCTAGTGCAGCGTCACCTGGAGGACTGCATCAGTAAAGGCTAGTAATCCCTGGCTGGCATTACGATTACTCACTTAAGATACACAACTAGTGTCATATCGGTTCTGGCAGACTGGCCACAGTAACAAAATATATGAATCTGGGTGAGCAACTGTGACGAGTAACTATGACTCTCGTAATAGGCCAATGACTCAATACCTGGAGTATTGACTCAGATAACTCGAGGAACGCCTTGCAATGGTAACAATGACTTTCTTACGGTTCACAACTGGTGACAAATCCGTTCTGGCAGTCTGGCACCACTAACAAAAATGAGACACAGCGTGAGCAACTGGGATGGGTAACTATGACTCTCTTAAGGTAGCCAATGATCGTCACCAGGAATATTGAATCAGGAATTTCGAGTAACCCTTGGTTATAGAACGATGACTTTCGTAGATTACACAACCTGTGACATATCGATGCTGGCAGACTGGCCACAGTTACAATGTATTTTAATTTGGGTGGTCAACCGACAGGAATATCTATTACCCTTCTGAGGCAACCGACGATTCGTCACCAGGTGGAGTACACTCTGAAAGGAGTGACTATGACTCTCATATGACACACAACTAGTGTTGTATCGCTTCTGGCAGACGCCACAGTAACAAGAAACGTGAAACTGGCTGCGAAATTAGGACGAGGAGCTATGACGCACTCAAGGTAGCTAGTGCAGCGTCACCTAGAGGACTGCATCAGTAAAGGCTAGTAATCCCTGGCAGGCATAATGGTGACTCACTTAAGATACACAACTAGTGACATATCGGTTCTGGCAGACTGGCCACAGTAACAAAATATATGAATCTGGGTGAGCAACTGTGACGAGTAACTATGACTCTCGTAATAGGCCAATGACTCAATACCTGGAGTATTGACTCAGATAATTCAAGGAACGCCTTGCAATAGTAACAATGACTTTCTTACGGTTCACAACTGGTGACAAATCCGTTCTAGCAGTCTGGCACCAGTAACAAAAATGAGACACAGCGTGAGCAACTGGGATGGGTAACTATGACTCTCTTAAGGTAGCCAATGATCGTCACCAGGAATATTGAGTCAGGAAACTCGAGTAACCCTTGGCTATAGTAACGATGACTTTCGTAGATTACACAACCTGTGACATATCGGTGCTGGCAGACTGGCCACAGTAACAAGAAACGTGAAACTGGCTGCGAAATTAGGACGAGGAGCTATGACGCACTCAAGGTAGCTAGTGCAGCATGACCTGGAGGACTGCATCAGTAAAGGCTAGTAATCCCTGGCAGGCATAACGGTGACTCACTTAAGATACACAACTAGTGACATATCGGTTCTGGCAGACTGGCCACAGTAACAAAATATATGAATCTGGGTGAGCAACTGTGACGAGTAACTATGACTCTCGTAATAGGCCAATGACTCAATACCTGGAGTATTGACTCAGATAACTCGAGGAACGCCTTGCAATAGTAACAATGACTTTCTTACGGTTCACAACTGGTGACAAATCCGTTCTGGCAGTCTGGCACCAGTAACAAAAATGAGGCACAGCGTGAGCAACTGGGATGGGTAATTATGACTCTCATAAGGTAGCCAATGATCGTCACCAGGAATATTGAGTCAGGAAACTCGAGTAACCCTTGGCTATAGTAACGATGACTTTCGTAGATTACACAACCTGTGACATATCGGTGCTGGCAGACTGGCCACAGTAACAAGAAACGTGAAACTGGCTGCGAAATTAGGACGAGGAGCTATGACGCTCTCAAGGTAGCTAGTGCAGCGTCACCTGGAGGACGGCATCAGTAAAAGCTAGTAATCCCTGGCTGGCATTACGATTACTCACTGAAGATACACAACTAGTGTCATATCGGTTCTGGCAGACTGGCCACAGTAACAAAATATATGAATCTGGGTGAGCAACTGTGACGAGTAACTATGACTCTCGTAATAGGCCAATGACTCAATACCTGGAGTATTGACTCAGATAACTCGAGGAACGCCTTGCAATAGTAACAATGACTTTCTTACGGATCACAACTGGTGACAAATCCGTTCTGGCAGTCTGGCACCAGTAACAAAAATGAGACACAGCGTGAGCAACTGGGATGGGTAACTATGACTCTCTTAAGGTAGCCAATGATCGTCACCAGGAATATTGAATCAGGAATTTCGAGTAACCCTTGGTTAGAGAACGATGACTTTCGTAGATTACACAACCTGTGACATATCGATGCTGGCAGACTGGCCACAGTTACAATGTATTTTAATTTGGGTGGTCAACCGACAGGAATATCTATAACCCTTCTGAGGTAACCGACGATTCGTCACCAGGTGGAGTACACTCTGAAAGGAGTGACTATGACTCTCATATGACACACAACTAGTGTCGTATCGCTTCTGGCAGACGCCACAGTAACAAGAAACGTGAAACTGGCTGCGAAATTAGGGCGAGGAGCTATGACGCACTCAAGGTAGCTAGTGCAGCGTCACCTGGAGGACTGCATCAGTAAAGGCTAGTAATCCCTGGCAGGCATAACGGTGACTCACTTAAGATACACAACTAGTGACATATCGGTTCTGGCAGACTGGCCACAGTAACAAAATATATGAATCTGGGTGAGCAACTGTGACGAGTAACTATGACTCTCGTAATAGGCCAATGACTCAATACCTGGAGTATTGACTCAGATAATTCGAGGAACGCCTTGCAATAGTAACAATGACTTTCTTACGGTTCACAACTGGTGACAAATCCGTTCTGGCAGTCTGGCACCAGTAACAAAAATGAGACACAGCCTGAGCAACTGGGATGGGTAACTATGACTCTCTTAAGGTAGCCAATGATCGTCACCAGGAATATTGAGTCAGGAAACTCGAGTAACCCTTGGCTATAGTAACGATGACTTTCGTAGATTACACAACCTGTGACATATCGGTGCTGGCAGACTGGCCACAGTAACAAGAAACGTGAAACTGGCTGCGAAATTAGGACGAGGAGCTATGACGCACTCAAGGTAGCTAGTGCAGCGTCACCTGGAGGACGGCATCAGTAAAAGCTAGTAATCCCTGGCTGGCATTACGATTACTCACTGAAGATACACAACTAGTGTCATATCGGTTCTGGCAGACTGGCCACAGTAACAAAATATATGAATCTGGGTGAGCAACTGTGACGAGTAACTATGACTCTCGTAATAGGCCAATGACTCAATACCTGGAGTATTGACTCAGATAACTCGAGGAACGCCTTGCAATAGTAACAATGACTTTCTTACGGATCACAACTGGTGACAAATCCGTTCTGGCAGTCTGGCACCAGTAACAAAAATGAGACACAGCGTGAGCAACTGGGATGGGTAACTATGACTCTCTTAAGGTAGCCAATGATCGTCACCAGGAATATTGAATCAGGAATTTCGAGTAACCCTTGGTTATAGAACGATGACTTTCGTAGATTACACAACCTGTGACATATCGATGCTGGCAGACTGGCCACAGTTACAATGTATTTTAATTTGGGTGGTCAACCGACAGGAATATCTATAACCCTTCTGAGGTAACCGACGATTCGTCACCAGGTGGAGTACACTCTGAAAGGAGTGACTATGACTCTCATATGACACACAACTAGTGTCGTATCGCTTCTGGCAGACGCCACAGTAACAAGAAACGTGAAACTGGCTGCGAAATTAGGGCGAGGAGCTATGACGCACTCAAGGTAGCTAGTGCAGCGTCACCTGGAGGACTGCATCAGTAAAGGCTAGTAATCCCTGGCAGGCATAACGGTGACTCACTTAAGATACACAACTAGTGACATATCGGTTCTGGCAGACTGGCCACAGTAACAAAATATATGAATCTGGGTGAGCAACTGTGACGAGTAACTATGACTCTCGTAATAGGCCAATGACTCAATACCTGGAGTATTGACTCAGATAACTCGAGGAACGCCTTGCAATAGTAACAATGACTTTCTTACGGTTCACAACTGGTGACAAATCCGTTCTGGCAGTCTGGCACCAGTAACAAAAATGAGACACAGCGTGAGCAACTGGGATGGGTAACTATGACTCTCTTAAGGTAGCCAATGATCGTCACCAGGAATATTGAGTCAGGAGACTCGAGTAACCCTTGGCTATAGTAACGATGACTTTCGTAGATTACACAACCTGTGACATATCGGTGCTGGCAGACTGGCCACAGTAACAAGAAACGTGAAACTGGCTGCGAAATTAGGACGAGGAGCTATGACGCACTCAAGGTAGGTAGTGCAGCGTCACCTGGAGGACTGCATCAGTAAAGGCTAGTAATCCCTGGCTGGCATTACGATTACTCACTTAAGATACACAACTAGTGTCATATCGGTTCTGGCAGACTGGCCACAGTAACAAGAAACGTGAAACTGGCTGCGAAATTAGGACGAGGAGCTATGACGCACTCAAGGTAGCTAGTGCAGCGTCACCTGGAGGACTGCATCAGTAAAGGCTAGTAATCCCTGGCTGGCATTACGATTACTCACTTAAGATACACAACTAGTGTCATATCGGTTCTGGCAGACTGGCCACAGTAACAAAATATATGAATCTGGGTGAGCAACTGTGACGAGTAACTATGACTCTCGTAATAGGCCAATGACTCAATACCTGGAGTATTGACTCAGATAACTCGAGGAACGCCTTGCAATAGTAACAATGACTTTCTTACGGTTCACAACTGGTGACAAATCCGTTCTGGCAGTCTGGCACCACTAACAAAAATGAGACACAGCGTGAGCAACTGGGATGGGTAACTATGACTCTCTTAAGGTAGCCAATGATCGTCACCAGGAATATTGAATCAGGAATTTCGAGTAACCCTTGGTTATAGAACGATGACTTTCGTAGATTACACAACCTGTGTCATATCGGTGCTGGCAGACTGGCCACAGTAACAAGAAACTAGAAACTGGCTGCGAAATTAGGACGAGGAGCTATGACGCACTCAAGGTAGCTAGTGCAGCGTCACCTGGAGGACTGCATCAGTAAAGGCTAGTAATCAATGGCAGGCATTACGATGACTCACTTAAGATACACAACTAGTGTCATATCGGTTCTGGCAGACTGGCCACAGTAACAAAATATATGAATCTGGGTGAGCAACTGTGACGAGTAACTATGACTCTCGTAATAGGCCAATGACTCAATACCTGGAGTATTGACTCAGATAAATCGAGGAACGCCTTGCAATAGTAACAATGACTTTCTTACGGTTCACAACTGGTGACAAATCCGTTCTGGCAGTCTGGCACCAGTAACAAAAATGAGACACAGCGTGAGCAACTGGGATGGGTAACTATGACTCTCTTAAGGTAGCCAATGATCGTCACCAGGAATATTGAATCAGGAATTGCGAGTAACCCTTGGTTATAGAACGATGACTTTCGTAGATTACACAACCTGCGACATATCGATGCTGGCAGACTGGCCACAGTTACAATGTATTTTAATTTGGGTGGTCAACCGACAGGAATATCTATTACCCTTCTGAGGTAACCGACGATTCGTCACCAGGTGGAGTACACTCTGAAAAGAGTGACTATGACTCTCATATGACACACAACTAGTGTCGTATCGCTTCTGGCAGACGCCACAGTAACAAGAAACGTGAAACTGGCTGCGAAATTAGGGCGAGGAGCTATGACGCACTCAAGGTAGCTAGTGCAGCGTCACCTGGAGGACTGCATCAGTAAAGGCTAGTAATCCCTGGCAGGCATAACGGTGACTCACTTAAGATACACAACTAGTGACATATCGGTTCTGGCAGACTGGCCACAGTAACAAAATATATGAATCTGGGTGAGCAACTGTGACGGGTAACTATGACTCTCGTAATAGGCCAATGACTCAATACCTGGAGTATTGACTCAGATAACTCGAGGAACGCCTTGCAATAGTAACAATGACTTTCTTACGGTTCACAACTGGTGACAAATCCGTTCTGGCAGTCTGGCACCAGTAACAAAAATGAGACACAGCGTGAGCAACTGGGATGGGTAACTATGACTCTCTTAAGGTAGCCAATGATCGTCACCAGGAATATTGAGTCAGGAGACTCGAGTAACCCTTGGCTATAGTAACGATGACTTTCGTAGATTACACAACCTGTGACATATCGGTGCTGGCAGACTGGCCACAGTAACAAGAAACGTGAAACTGGCTGCGAAATTAGGACGAGGAGCTATGACGCACTCAAGGTAGCTAGTGCAGCGTCACCTGGAGGACTGCATCAGTAAAGGCTAGTAATCCCTGGCTGGCATTACGATTACTCACTTAAGATACACAACTAGTGTCATATCGGTTCTGGCAGACTGGCCACAGTAACAAGAAACGTGAAACTGGCTGCGAAATTAGGACGAGGAGCTATGACGCACTCAAGGTAGCTAGTGCAGCGTCACCTGGAGGACTGCATCAGTAAAGGCTAGTAATCCCTGGCTGGCATTACGATTACTCACTTAAGATACACAACTAGTGTCATATCGGTTCTGGCAGACTGGCCACAGTAACAAAATATATGAATCTGGGTGAGCAACTGTGACGAGTAACTATGACTCTCGTAATAGGCCAATGACTCAATACCTGGAGTATTGACTCAGATAACTCGAGGAACGCCTTGCAATAGTAACAATGACTTTCTTACGGTTCACAAATGGTGACAAATCCGTTCTGGCAGTCTGGCACCACTAACAAAAATGAGACACAGCGTGAGCAACTTGGATGGGTAACTATGACTCTCTTAAGGTAGCCAATGATCGTCACCAGGAATATTGAATCAGGAATTTCGAGTAACCCTTGGTTATAGAACGATGACTTTCGTAGATTACACAACCTGTGACATATCGGTGCTGGCAGACTGGCCACAGTAACAAGAAACTAGAAACTGGCTGCGAAATTAGGACGAGGAGCTATGACGCACTCAAGGTAGCTAGTGCAGCGTCACCTGGAGGACTGCATCAGTAAAGGCTAGTAATCAATGGCAGGCATTACGATGACTCACTTAAGATACACAACTAGTGTCATATCGGTTCTGGCAGACTGGCCACAGTAACAAAATATATGAATCTGGGTGAGCAACTGTGACGAGTAACTATGACTCTCGTAATAGGCCAATGACTCAATACCTGGAGTATTGACTCAGATAACTCGAGGAACGCCTTGCAATAGTAACAATGACTTTCTTACGGTTCACAACTGGTGACAAATCCGTTCTGGCAGTCTGGCACCAGTAACAAAAATGAGACACAGCGTGAGCAACTGGGATGAGTAACTATGACTCTCTTAAGGTAGCCAATGATCGTCACCAGGAATATTGAATCAGGAATTGCGAGTAACCCTTGGTTATAGAACGATGACTTTCGTAGATTACACAACCTGCGACATATCGATGCTGGCAGACTGGCCACAGTTACAATGTATTTTAATTTGGGTGGTCAACCGACAGGAATATCTATTACCCTTCTGAGGTAACCGACGATTCGTCACCAGGTGGAGTACACTCTGAAAAGAGTGACTATGACTCTCATATGACACACAACTAGTGTCGTATCGCTTCTGGCAGACGCCACAGTAACAAGAAACGTGAAACTGGCTGCGAAATTAGGGCGAGGAGCTATGACGCACTCAAGGTAGCTAGTGCAGCGTCACCTGGAGGACTGCATCAGTAAAGGCTAGTAATCCCTGGCAGGCATAACGGTGACTCACTTAAGATACACAACTAGTGACATATCGGTTCTGGCAGACTGGCCACAGTAACAAAATATATGAATCTGGGTGAGCAACTGTGACGAGTAACTATGACTCTCGTAATAGGCCAATGACTCAATACCTGGAGTATTGACTCAGATAACTCGAGGAACGCCTTGCAATAGTAACAATGACTTTCTTACGGTTCACAACTGGTGACAAATCCGTTCTGGCAGTCTGGCACCAGTAACAAAAATGAGACACAGCGTGAGCAACTGGGATGGGTAACTATGACTCTCTTAAGGTAGCCAATGATCGTCACCAGGAATATTGAGTCAGGAGACTCGAGTAACCCTTGGCTATAGTAACGATGACTTTCGTAGATTACACAACCTGTGACATATCGGTGCTGGCAGACTGGCCACAGTAACAAGAAACGTGAAACTGGCTGCGAAATTAGGACGAGGAGCTATGACGCACTCAAGGTAGCTAGTGCAGCGTCACCTGGAGGACTGCATCAGTAAAGGCTAGTAATCCCTGGCTGGCATTACGATTACTCACTGAAGATACACAACTAGTGTCATATCGGTTCTGGCAGACTGGCCACAGTAACAAGAAACGTGAAACTGGCTGCGAAATTAGGACGAGGAGCTATGACGCACTCAAGGTAGCTAGTGCAGCGTCACCTGGAGGACTGCATCAGTAAAGGCTAGTAATCCCTGGCTGGCATTACGATTACTCACTTAAGATACACAACTAGTGTCATATCGGTTCTGGCAGACTGGCCACAGTAACAAAATATATGAATCTGGGTGAGCAACTGTGACGAGTAACTATGACTCTCGTAATAGGCCAATGACTCAATACCTGGAGTATTGACTCAGATAACTCGAGGAACGCCTTGCAATAGTAACAATGACTTTCTTACGGTTCACAACTGGTGACAAATCCGTTCTGGCAGTCTGGCACCACTAACAAAAATGAGACACAGCGTGAGCAACTGGGATGGGTAACTATGACTCTCTTAAGGTAGCCAATGATCGTCACCAGGAATATTTAATCAGGAATTTCGAGTAACCCTTGGTTATAGAACGATGACTTTCGTAGATTACACAACCTGTGACATATCGGTGCTGGCAGACTGGCCACAGTAACAAGAAACTAGAAACTGGCTGCGAAATTAGGACGAGGAGCTATGACGCACTCAAGGTAGCTAGTGCAGCGTCACCTGGAGGACTGCATCAGTAAAGGCTAGTAATCAATGGCAGGCATTACGATGACTCACTTAAGATACACAACTAGTGTCATATCGGTTCTGGCAGACTGGCCACAGTAACAAAATATATGAATCTGGGTGAGCAACTGTGACGAGTAACTATGACTCTCGTAATAGGCCAATGACTCAATACCTGGAGTATTGACTCAGATAACTCGAGGAACGCCTTGCAATAGTAACAATGACTTTCTTACGGTTCACAACTGGTGACAAATCCGTTCTGGCAGTCTGGCACCAGTAACAAAAATGAGACACAGCGTGAGCAACTGGGATGGGTAACTATGACTCTCTTAAGGTAGCCAATGATCGTCACCAGGAATATTGAATCAGGAATTGCGAGTAACCCTTGGTTATAGAACGATGACTTTCGTAGATTACACAACCTGCGACATATCGATGCTGGCAGACTGGCCACAGTTACAATGTATTTTAATTTGGGTGGTCAACCGACAGGAATATCTATTACCCTTCTGAGGTAACCGACGATTCGTCACCAGGTGGAGTACACTCTGAAAGGAGTGACTATGACTCTCATATGACACACAACTAGTGTCGTATCGCTTCTGGCAGACGCCACGTAACAAGAAACGTGAAACTGGCTGCGAAATTAGGACGAGGAGCTATGACGCACTCAAGGTAGCAAGTGCGGTGACACCTGGAGGACTGCATCAGTAAAGGCTAGTAATCCCTGGCAGGCATAACGGTGACTCACTTAAGATACACAACTAGTGACATATCGGTTCTGGCAGACTGGCCACAGTAACAAAATATATGAATCTGGGTGAGCAACTGTGACGAGTAACTACGACTCTCGTAATAGGCCAATGACTCAATACCTGGAGTATTGACTCAGATAACTCGAGGAACGCCTTGCAATAGTAACAATGACTTTCTTACGGTTCACAACTGGTGACAAATCCGTTCTGGCAGTCTGGCACCAGTAACAAAAATGAGACACAGCGTGAGCAACTGGGATGGGTAACTATGACTCTCTTAAGGTAGCCAATGATCGTCACCAGGAATATTGAGTCAGGAGATCCGAGTAACCCTTGGCTATAGTAACGATGACTTTCGTAGATTACACAACCTGTGACATATCGGTGCTGGCAGACTGGCCACAGTAACAAGAAACGTGAAACTGGCTGCGAAATTAGGACGAGGAGCTATGACGCACTCAAGGTAGCTAGTGCAGCGTCACCTGGAGGACTGCATCAGTAAAGGCTAGTAATCCCTGGCTGGCATTACGATTACTCACTTAAGATACACAACTAGTGTCATATCGGTTCTGGCAGACTGGCCACAGTAACAAGAAACGTGAAACTGGCTGCGAAATTAGGACGAGGAGCTATGACGCACTCAAGGTAGCTAGTGCAGCGTCACCTGGAGGACTGCATCAGTAAAGGCTAGTAATCCCTGGCTGGCATTACGATTACTCACTTAAGATACACAACTAGTGTCATATCGGTTCTGGCAGACTGGCCACAGTAACAAAATATATGAATCTGGGTGAGCAACTGTGACGAGTAACTATGACTCTCGTAATAGGCCAATGACTCAATACCTGGAGTATTGACTCAGATAACTCGAGGAACGCCTTGCAATGGTATCAATGACTTTCTTACGGTTCACAACTGGTGACAAATCCGTTCTGGCAGTCTGGCACCACTAACAAAAATGAGACACAGCGTGAGCAACTGGGATGGGTAACTATGACTCTCTTAAGGTAGCCAATGATCGTCACCAGGAATATTGAATCAGGAATTTCGAGTAACCCTTGGTTATAGAACGATGACTTTCGTAGATTACACAACCTGTGACATATCGATGCTGGCAGACTGGCCACAGTTACAATGTATTTTAATTTGGGTGGTCAACCGACAGGAATATCTATTACCCTTCTGAGGCAACCGACGATTCGTCACCAGGTGGAGTACACTCTGAAAGGAGTGACTATGACTCTCATATGACACACAACTAGTGTTGTATCGCTTCTGGCAGACGCCACAGTAACAAGAAACGTGAAACTGGCTGCGAAATTAGGACGAGGAGCTATGACGCACTCAAGGTAGCTAGTGCAGCGTCACCTAGAGGACTGCATCAGTAAAGGCTAGTAATCCCTGGCAGGCATAATGGTGACTCACTTAAGATACACAACTAGTGACATATCGGTTCTGGCAGACTGGCCACAGTAACAAAATATATGAATCTGGGTGAGCAACTGTGACGAGTAACTATGACTCTCGTAATAGGCCAATGACTCAATACCTGGAGTATTGACTCAGATAATTCAAGGAACGCCTTGCAATAGTAACAATGACTTTCTTACGGTTCACAACTGGTGACAAATCCGTTCTGGCAGTCTGGCACCAGTAACAAAAATGAGACACAGCGTGAGCAACTGGGATGGGTAACTATGACTCTCTTAAGGTAGCCAATGATCGTCACCAGGAATATTGAGTCAGGAAACTCGAGTAACCCTTGGCTATAGTAACGATGACTTTCGTAGATTACACAACCTGTGACATATCGGTGCTGGCAGACTGGCCACAGTAACAAGAAACGTGAAACTGGCTGCGAAATTAGGACGAGGAGCTATGACGCACTCAAGGTAGCTAGTGCAGCATGACCTGGAGGACTGCATCAGTAAAGGCTAGTAATCCCTGGCAGGCATAACGGTGACTAACTTAAGATACACAACTAGTGACATATCGGTTCTGGCAGACTGGCCACAGTAACAAAATATATGAATCTGGGTGAGCAACTGTGACGAGTAACTATGACTCTCGTAATAGGCCAATGACTCAATACCTGGAGTATTGACTCAGATAACTCGAGGAACGCCTTGCAATAGTAACAATGACTTTCTTACGGTTCACAACTGGTGACAAATCCGTTCTGGCAGTCTGGCACCAGTAACAAAAATGAGACACAGCGTGAGCAACTGGGATGGGTAATTATGACTCTCATAAGGTAGCCAATGATCGTCACCAGGAATATTGAGTCAGGAAACTCGAGTAACCCTTGGCTATAGTAACGATGACTTTCGTAGATTACACAACCTGTGACATATCGGTGCTGGCAGACTGGCCACAGTAACAAGAGACGTGAAACTGGCTGCGAAATTAGGACGAGGAGCTATGACGCACTCAAGGTAGCTAGTGCAGCGTCACCTGGAGGACGGCATCAGTAAAAGCTAGTAATCCCTGGCTGGCATTACGATTACTCACTGAAGATACACAACTAGTGTCATATCGGTTCTGGCAGACTGGCCACAGTAACAAAATATATGAATCTGGGTGAGCAACTGTGACGAGTAACTATGACTCTCGTAATAGGCCAATGACTCAATACCTGGAGTATTGACTCAGATAACTCGAGGAACGCCTTGCAATAGTAACAATGACTTTCTTACGGATCACAACTGGTGACAAATCCGTTCTGGCAGTCTGGCACCAGTAACAAAAATGAGACACAGCGTGAGCAACTGGGATGGGTAACTATGACTCTCTTAAGGTAGCCAATGATCGTCACCAGGAATATTGAATCAGGAATTTCGAGTAACCCTTGGTTATAGAACGATGACTTTCGTAGATTACACAACCTGTGACATATCGATGCTGGCAGACTGGCCACAGTTACAATGTATTTTAATTTGGGTGGTCGACCGACAGGAATATCTATAACCCTTCTGAGGTAACCGACGATTCGTCACCAGGTGGAGTACACTCTGAAAGGAGTGACTATGACTCTCATATGACACACAACTAGTGTCGTATCGCTTCTGGCAGACGCCACAGTAACAAGAAACGTGAAACTGGCTGCGAAATTAGGGCGAGGAGCTATGACGCACTCAAGGTAGCTAGTGCAGCGTCACCTGGAGGACTGCATCAGTAAAGGCTAGTAATCCCTGGCAGGCATAACGGTGACTCACTTAAGATACACAACTAGTGACATATCGGTTCTGGCAGACTGGCCACAGTAACAAAATATATGAATCTGGGTGAGCAACTGTGACGAGTAACTATGACTCTCGTAATAGGCCAATGACTCAATACCTGGAGTATTGACTCAGATAATTCGAGGAACGCCTTGCAATAGTAACAATGACTTTCTTACGGTTCACAACTGGTGACAAATCCGTTCTGGCAGTCTGGCACCAGTAACAAAAATGAGACACAGCGTGAGCAACTGGGATGGGTAACTATGACTCTCTTAAGGTAGCCAATGATCGTCACCAGGAATATTGAGTCAGGAAACTCGAGTAACCCTTGGCTATAGTAACGATGACTTTCGTAGATTACACAACCTGTGACATATCGGTGCTGGCAGACTGCCCACAGTAACAAGAAACGTGAAACTGGCTGCGAAATTAGGACGAGGAGCTATGACGCACTCAAGGTAGCTAGTGCAGCGTCACCTGGAGGACGGCATCAGTAAAAGCTAGTAATCCCTGGCTGGCATTACGATTACTCACTGAAGATACACAACTAGCGTCATATCGGTTCTGGCAGACTGGCCACAGTAACAAAATATATGAATCTGGGTGAGCAACTGTGACGAGTAACTATGACTCTCGTAATAGGCCAATGACTCAATACCTGGAGTATTGACTCAGATAACTCGAGGAACGCCTTGCAATAGTAACAATGACTTTCTTACGGATCACAACTGGTGACAAATCCGTTCTGGCAGTCTGGCACCAGTAACAAAAATGAGACACAGCGTGAGCAACTGGGATGGGTAACTATGACTCTCTTAAGGTAGCCAATGATCGTCACCAGGAATATTCAATCAGGAATTTCGAGTAACCCTTGGTTATAGAACGATGACTTTCGTAGATTACACAACCTGTGACATATCGATGCTGGCAGACTGGCCACAGTTACAATGTATTTTAATTTGGGTGGTCAACCGACAGGAATATCTATAACCCTTCTGAGGTAACCGACGATTCGTCACCAGGTGGAGTACACTCTGAAAGGAGTGACTATGACTCTCATATGACACACAACTAGTGTCGTATCGCTTCTGGCAGACGCCACAGTAACAAGAAACGTGAAACTGGCTGCGAAATTAGGGCGAGGAGCTATGACGCACTCAAGGTAGCTAGTGCAGCGTCACCTGGAGGACTGCATCAGTAAAGGCTAGTAATCCCTGGCAGGCATAACGGTGACTCACTTAAGATACACAACTAGTGACATATCGGTTCTGGCAGACTGGCCACAGTAACAAAATATATGAATCTGGGTGAGCAACTGTGACGAGTAACTATGACTCTCGTAATAGGCCAATGACTCAATACCTGGAGTATTGACTCAGATAATTCGAGGAACGCCTTGCAATAGTAACAATGACTTTCTTACGGTTCACAACTGGTGACAAATCCGTTCTGGCAGTCTGGCACCAGTAACAAAAATGAGACACAGCGTGAGCAACTGGGATGGGTAACTATGACTCTCTTAAGGTAGCCAATGATCGTCACCAGGAATATTGAGTCAGGAAACTCGAGTAACCCTTGGCTATAGTAACGATGACTTTCGTAGATTACACAACCTGTGACATATCGGTGCTGGCAGACTGGCCACAGTAACAAGAAACGTGAAACTGGCTGCGAAATTAGGACGAGGAGCTATGACGCACTCAAGGTAGCTAGTGCAGCGTCACCTGGAGGACTGCATCAGTAAAGGCTAGTAATCCCTGGCTGGCATTACGATTACTCACTTAAGATACACAACTAGTGTCATATCGGTTCTGGCAGACTGGCCACAGTAACAAAATATATGAATCTGGGTGAGCAACTGTGACCAGTAACTATGACTCTCGTAATAGGCCAATGACTCAATACCTGGAGTATTGACTCAGATAACTCGAGGAACGCCTTGCAATAGTAACAATGACTTTCTTACGGTTCACAACTGGTGACAAATCCGTTCTGGCAGTCTGGCACCACTACCAAAAATGAGACACAGCGTGAGCAACTGGGATGGGTAACTATGACTCTCTTAAGGTAGCCAATGATCGTCACCAGGAATATTGAATCAGGAATTTCGAGTAACCCTTGGTTATAGAACGATGACTTTCGTAGATTACACAACCTGTGACATATCGGTGCTGGCAGACTGGCCACAGTAACAAGAAACTAGAAACTGGCTGCGAAATTAGGACGAGGAGCTATGACGCACTCAAGGTAGCTAGTGCAGCGTCACCTGGAGGACTGCATCAGTAAAGGCTAGTAATCAATGGCAGGCATTACGATGACTCACTAAAGATACACAACTAGTGTCATATCGGTTCTGGCAGACTGGCCACAGTAACAAAATATATGAATCTGGGTGAGCAACTGTGACGAGTAACTATGACTCTCGTAATAGGCCAATGACTCAATACCTGGAGTATTGACTCAGATAATTCGAGGAACGCCTTTCAATAGTAACAATGACTTTCTTACGGTTCACAACTGGTGACAAATCCGTTCTGGCAGTCTGGCACCAGTAACAAAAATGAGACACAGCGTGAGCAACTGGGATGGGTAACTATGATTCTCTTAAGGTAGCCAATGATCGTCACCAGGAATATTGAGTCAGGAGACTCGAGTAACCCTTGGCTATAGTAACGATGACTTTCGTAGATTACACAACCTGTGACATATCGGTGCTGGCAGACTGGCCACAGTAACAAGAAACGTGAAACTGGCTGCGAAATTAGGACGAGGAGCTATGACGCACTCAAGGTAGCTAGTGCAGCGTCACCTGGAGGACTGCATCAGTAAAGGCTAGTAATCCCTGGCTGGCATTACGATTACTCACTTAAGATACACAACTAGTGTCATATCGGTTCTGGCAGACTGGCCACAGTAACAAGAAACGTGAAACTGGTTGCGAAATTAGGACGAGGAGCTATGACGCACTCAAGGTAGCTAGTGCAGCGTCACCTGGAGGACTGCATCAGTAAAGGCTAGTAATCCCTGGCTGGCATTACGATTACTCACTTAAGATACACAACTAGTGTCATATCGGTTCTGGCAGACTGGCCACAGTAACAAAATATATGAATCTGGGTGAGCAACTGTGACGAGTAACTATGACTCTCGTAATAGGCCAATGACTCAATACCTGGAGTATTGACTCAGATAACTCGAGGAACGCCTTGCAATAGTAACAATGACTTTCTTACGGTTCACAACTGGTGACAAATCCGTTCTGGCAGTCTGGCACCACTAACAAAAATGAGACACAGCGTGAGCAACTGGGATGGGTAACTATGACTCTCTTAAGGTAGCCAATGATCGTCACCAGGAATATTGAATCAGGAATTTCGAGTAACCCTTGGTTATAGAACGATGACTTTCGTAGATTACACAACCTGTGACATATCGGTGCTGGCAGACTGGCCACAGTTACAATGTATTTTAATTTGGGTGGTCAACCGACAGGAATATCTATTACCCTTCTGAGGCAACCGACGATTCGTCACCAGGTGGAGTACACTCTGAAAGGAGTGACTATGACTCTCATATGACACACAACTAGTGTCGTATCGCTTCTGGCAGACGCCACAGTAACAAGAAACGTGAAACTGGCTGCGAAATTAGGACGAGGAGCTATGACGCACTCAAGGTAGCTAGTGCAGCGTCACCTAGAGGACTGCATCAGTAAAGGCTAGTAATCCCTGGCAGGCATAACGGTGACTCACTTAAGATACACAACTAGTGACATATCGGTTCTGGCAGACTGGCCACAGTAACAAAATATATGAATCTGGGTGAGCAACTGTGACGAGTAACTATGACTCTCGTAATAGGCCAATGACTCAATACCTGGAGTATTGACTCAGATAATTCGAGGAACGCCTTGCAATAGTAACAATGACTTTCTTACGGTTCACAACTGGTGACAAATCCGTTCTGGCAGTCTGGCACCAGTAACAAAAATGAGACACAGCGTGAGCAACTGGGATGGGTAACTATGACTCTCTTAAGGTAGCCAATGATCGTCACCAGGAATATTGAGTCAGGAAACTCGAGTAACCCTTGGCTATAGTAACGATGACTTTCGTAGATTACACAACCTGTGACATATCGGTGCTGGCAGACTGGCCACAGTAACAAGAAACGTGAAACTGGCTGCGAAATTAGGACGAGGAGCTATGACGCACTCAAGGTAGCTAGTGCAGCGTCACCTGGAGGACGGCATCAGTAAAAGCTAGTAATCCCTGGCTGGCATTACGATTACTCACTGAAGATGCACAACTAGTGTCATATCGGTTCTGGCAGACTGGCCACAGTAACAAAATATATGAATCTGGGTGAGCAACTGTGACGAGTAACTATGACTCTCGTAATAGGCCAATGACTCAATACCTGGAGTATTGACTCAGATAACTCGAGGAACGCCTTGCAATAGTAACAATGACTTTCTTACGGATCACAACTGGTGACAAATCCGTTCTGGCAGTCTGGCACCAGTAACAAAAATGAGACACAGCGTGAGCAACTGGGATGGGTAACTATGACTCTCTTAAGGTAGCCAATGATCGTCACCAGGAATATTGAATCAGGAATTTCGAGTAACCCTTGGTTATAGAACGATGACTTTCGTAGATTACACAACCTGTGACATATCGATGCTGGCAGACTGGCCACAGTTACAATGTATTTTAATTTGGGTGGTCAACCGACAGGAATATCTATTACCCTTCTGAGGTAACCGACGATTCGTCACCAGGTGGAGTACACTCTGAAAGGAGTGACTATGACTCTCATATGACACACAACTAGTGTCGTATCGCTTCTGGCAGACGCCACAGTAACAAGAAACGTGAAACTGGCTGCGAAATTAGGGCGAGGAGCTATGACGCACTCAAGGTAGCTAGTGCAGCGTCACCTGGAGGACTGCATCAGTAAAGGCTAGTAATCCCTGGCAGGCATAACGGTGACTCACTTAAGATACACAACTAGTGACATATCGGTTCTGGCAGACTGGCCACAGTAACAAAATATATGAATCTGGGTGAGCAACTGTGACGAGTAACTATGACTCTCGTAATAGGCCAATGACTCAATACCTGGAGTATTGACTCAGATAACTCGAGGAACGCCTTGCAATAGTAACAATGACTTTCTTACGGTTCACAACTGGTGACAAATCCGTTCTGGCAGTCTGGCACCAGTAACAAAAATGAGACACAGCGTGAGCAACTGGGATGGGTAACTATGACTCTCTTAAGGTAGCCAATGATCGTCACCAGGAATATTGAATCAGGAATTTCGAGTAACCCTTGGTTATAGAACGATGACTTTCGTAGATTACACAACCTGTGACATATCGATGCTGGCAGACTGGCCACAGTTACAATGTATTTTAATTTGGGTGGTCAACCGACAGGAATATCTATTACCCTTCTGAGGTAACCGACGATTCGTCACCAGGTGGAGTACACTCTGAAAGGAGTGACTATGACTCTCATATGACACACAACTAGTGTCGTATCGCTTCTGGCAGACGCCACAGTAACAAGAAACGTGAAACTGGCTGCGAAATTAGGGCGAGGAGCTATGACGCACTCAAGGTAGCTAGTGCAGCGTCACCTGGAGGACTGCATCAGTAAAGGCTAGTAATCCCTGGCAGGCATAACGGTGACTCACTTAAGATACACAACTAGTGACATATCGGTTCTGGCAGACTGGCCACAGTAACAAAATATATGAATCTGGGTGAGCAACTGTGACGAGTAACTATGACTCTCGTAATAGGCCAATGACTCAATACCTGGAGTATTGACTCAGATAACTCGAGGAACGCCTTGCAATAGTAACAATGACTTTCTTACGGTTCACAACTGGTGACAAATCCGTTCTGGCAGTCTGGCACCAGTAACAAAAATGAGACACAGCGTGAGCAACTGGGATGGGTAACTATGACTCTCTTAAGGTAGCCAATGATCGTCACCAGGAATATTGAATCAGGAATTTCGAGTAACCCTTGGTTATAGAACGATGACTTTCGTAGATTACACAACCTGTGACATATCGATGCTGGCAGACTGGCCACAGTTACAATGTATTTTAATTTGGGTGGTCAACCGACAGGAATATCTATTACCCTTCTGAGGCAACCGACGATTCGTCACCAGGTGGAGTACACTCTGAAAGGAGTGACTATGACTCTCATATGACACACAACTAGTGTCGTATCGCTTCTGGCAGACGCCACAGTAACAAGAAACGTGAAACTGGCTGCGAAATTAGGACGAGGAGCTATGACGCACTCAAGGTAGCTAGTGCAGCGTCACCTAGAGGACTGCATCAGTAAAGGCTAGTAATCCCTGGCAGGCATAATGGTGACTCACTTAAGATACACAACTAGTGACATATCGGTTCTGGCAGACTGGCCACAGTAACAAAATATATGAATCTGGGTGAGCAACTGTGACGAGTAACTATGACTCTCGTAATAGGCCAATGACTCAATACCTGGAGTATTGACTCAGATAATTCGAGGAACGCCTTGCAATAGTAACAATGACTTTCTTACGGTTCACAACTGGTGACAAATCCGTTCTGGCAGTCTGGCACCAGTAACAAAAATGAGACACAGCGTGAGCAACTGGGATGGGTAACTATGACTCTCTTAAGGTAGCCAATGATCGTCACCAGGAATATTGAGTCAGGAAACTCGAGTAACCCTTGGCTATAGTAACGATGACTTTCGTAGATTACACAACCTGTGACATATCGGTGCTGGCAGACTGGCCACAGTAACAAGAAACGTGAAACTGGCTGCGAAATTAGGACGAGGAGCTATGACGCACTCAAGGTAGCTAGTGCAGCGTCACCTGGAGGACGGCATCAGTAAAAGCTAGTAATCCCTGGCTGGCATTACGATTACTCACTGAAGATACACAACTAGTGTCATATCGGTTCTGGCAGACTGGCCACAGTAACAAAATATATGAATCTGGGTGAGCAACTGTGACGAGTAACTATGACTCTCGTAATAGGCCAATGACTCAATACCTGGAGTATTGACTCAGATAACTCGAGGAACGCCTTGCAATAGTAACAATGACTTTCTTACGGATGACAACTGGTGACAAATCCGTTCTGGCAGTCTGGCACCAGTAACAAAAATGAGACACAGCGTGAGCAACTGGGATGGGTAACTATGACTCTCTTAAGGTAGCCAATGATCGTCACCAGGAATATTGAATCAGGAATTTCGAGTAACCCTTGGTTATAGAACGATGACTTTCGTAGATTACACAACCTGTGACATATCGATGCTGGCAGACTGGCCACAGTTACAATGTATTTTAATTTGGGTGGTCAACCGACAGGAATATCTATAACCCTTCTGAGGTAACCGACGATTCGTCACCAGGTGGAGTACACTCTGAAAGGAGTGACTATGACTCTCATATGACACACAACTAGTGTCGTATCGCTTCTGGCAGACGCCACAGTAACAAGAAACGTGAAACTGGCTGCGAAATTAGGGCGAGGAGCTATGACGCCCTCAAGGTAGCTAGTGCAGCGTCACCTGGAGGACTGCATCAGTAAAGGCTAGTAATCCCTGGCAGGCATAACGGTGACTCACTTAAGATACACAACTAGTGACATATCGGTTCTGGCAGACTGGCCACAGTAACAAAATATATGAATCTGGGTGAGCAACTGTGACGAGTAACTATGACTCTCGTAACAGGCCAATGACTCAATACCTGGAGTATTGACTCAGATAATTCGAGGAACGCCTTGCAATAGTAACAATGACTTTCTTACGGTTCACAACTGGTGACAAATCCGTTCTGGCAGTCTGGCACCAGTAACAAAAATGAGACACAGCGTGAGCAACTGGGATGGGTAACTATGACTCTTAAGGTAGCCAATGATCGTCACCAGGAATAATGAGTCAGGAAACTCGAGTAACCCTTGGCTATAGTAACGATGACTTTCGTAGATTACACAACCTGTGACATATCGGTGCTGGCAGACTGGCCACAGTAACAAGAAACGTGAAACTGGCTGCGAAATTAGGACGAGGAGCTATGACGCACTCAAGGTAGCTAGTGCAGCGTGACCTGGAGGACTGCATCAGTAAAGGCTAGTAATCCCTGGCAGGCATAACGGTGACTCACTTAAGATACACAACTAGTGACATATCGGTTCTGGCAGACTGACCACAGTAACAAAATATATGAATCTGGGTGAGCAACTGTGACGAGTAACTATGACTCTCGTAATAGGCCAATGACTCAATACCTGGAGTATTGACTCAGATAACTCGAGGAACGCCTTGCAATAGTAACAATGACTTTCTTACGGTTCACAACTGGTGACAAATCCGTTCTGGCAGTCTGGCACCAGTAACAAAAATGAGACACAGCGTGAGCAACTGGGATGGGTAACTATGACTCTCTTAAGGTAGCCAATGATCGTCACCAGGAATATTGAGTCAGGAGAGTCGAGTAACCCTTGGCTATAGTAACGATGACTTTCGTAGATTACACAACCTGTGACATATCGGTGCTGGCAGACTGGCCACAGTAACAAGAAACGTGAAACTGGCTGCGAAATTAGGACGAGGAGCTATGACGCACTCAAGGTAGCTAGTGCAGCGTCACCTGGAGGACTGCATCAGTAAAGGCTAGTAATCCCTGGCTGGCATTACGATTACTCACTTAAGATACACAACTAGTGTCATATCGGTTCTGGCAGACTGGCCACAGTAACAAGAAACGTGAAACTGGCTGCGGAATTAGGACGAGGAGCTATGACGCACTCAAGGTAGCTAGTGCAGCGTCACCTGGAGGACTGCATCAGTAAAGGCTAGTAATCCCTGGCTGGCATTACGATTACTCACTTAAGATACACAACTAGTGTCATATCGGTTCTGGCAGACTGGCCACAGTAACAAAATATATGAATCTGGGTGAGCAACTGTGACGAGTAACTATGACTCTCGTAATAGGCCAATGACTCAATACCTGGAGTATTGACTCATATAACTCGAGGAACGCCTTGCAATAGTAACAATGACTTTCTTACGGATCACAACTGGTGACAAATCCGTTCTGGCAGTCTGGCACCAGTAACAAAAATGAGACACAGCGTGAGCAACTGGGATGGGTAACTATGACTCTCTTAAGGTAGCCAATGATCGTCACCAGGAATATTGAATCAGTTATTTCGAGTAACCCTTGGTTATAGAACGATGACTTTCGTAGATTACACAACCTGTGACATATCGATGCTGGCAGACTGGCCACAGTTACAATGTATTTTAATTTGGGTGGTCAACCGACAGGAATATCTATAACCCTTCTGAGGTAACCGACGATTCGTCACCAGGTGGAGTACACTCTGAAAGGAGTGACTATGACTCTCATATGACACACAACTAGTGTCGTATCGCTTCTGGCAGACGCCACAGTAACAAGAAACGTGAAACTGGCTGCGAAATTAGGGCGAGGAGCTATGACGCACTCAAGGTAGCTAGTGCAGCGTGACCTGGAGGACTGCATCAGTAAAGGCTAGTAATCCCTGGCAGGCATAACGGTGACTCACTTAAGATACACAACTAGTGACATATCGGTTCTGGCAGACTGGCCACAGTAACAAAATATATGAATCTGGGTGAGCAACTGTGACGAGTAACTATGACTCTCGTAATAGGCCAATGACTCAATACCTGGAGTATTGACTCAGATAATTCGAGGAACGCCTTGCAATAGTAACAATGACTTTCTTACGGTTCACAACTGGTGACAAATCCGTTCTGGCAGTCTGGCACCAGTAACAAAAATGAGACACAGCGTGAGCAACTGGGTATGGGTAACTATGACTCTCTTAAGGTAGCCAATGATCGTCACCAGGAATATTGAGTCAGGAAACTCGAGTAACCCTTGGCTATAGTAACGATGACTTTCGTAGATTACACAACCTGTGACATATCGGTGCTGGCAGACTGGCCACAGTAACAAGAAACGTGAAACTGGCTGCGAAATTAGGACGAGGAGCTATGACGCACTCAAGGTAGCTAGTGCAGCATGACCTGGAGGACTGCATCAGTAAAGGCTAGTAATCCCTGGCAGGCATAACGGTGACTCACTTAAGATACACAACTAGTGACATATCGGTTCTGGCAGACTGGCCACAGTAACAAAATATATGAATCTGGGTGAGCAACTGTGACGAGTAACTATGACTCTCGTAATAGGCCAATGACTCAATACCTGGAGTATTGACTCAGATAACTCGAGGAACGCCTTGCAATAGTAACAATGACTTTCTTACGGTTCACAACTGGTGACAAATCCGTTCTGGCAGTCTGGCACCAGTAACAAAAATGAGACACAGCGTGAGCAACTGGGATGGGTAACTATGACTCTCATAAGGTAGCCAATGATCGTCACCAGGAATATTGAGTCAGGAAACTCGAGTAACCCTTGGCTATAGTAACGATGACTTTCGTAGATTACACAACCTGTGACATATCGGTGCTGGCAGACTGGCCACAGTAACAAGAAACGTGAAACTGGCTGCGAAATTAGGACGAGGAGCTATGACGCACTCAAGGTAGCTAGTGCAGCGTCACCTGGAGGACTGCATCAGTAAAAGCTAGTAATCCCTGGCTGGCATTACGATTACTCACTGAAGATACACAACTAGTGTCATATCGGTTCTGGCAGACTGGCCACAGTAACAAAATATATGAATCTGGGTGAGCAACTGTGACGAGTAACTATGACTCTCGTAATAGGCCAATGACTCAATACCTGGAGTATTGACTCAGATAACTCGAGGAACGCCTTGCAATAGTAACAATGACTTTCTTACGGATCACAACTGGTGACAAATCCGTTCTGGCAGTCTGGCACCAGTAACAAAAATGAGACACAGCGTGAGCAACTGGGATGGGTAACTATGACTCTCTTAAGGTAGCGAATGATCGTCACCAGGAATATTGAATCAGGAATTTCGAGTAACCCTTGGTTATAGAACGATGACTTTCGTAGATTACACAACCTGTGACATATCGATGCTGGCAGACTGGCCACAGTTACAATGTATTTTAATTTGGGTGGTCAACCGACAGGAATATCTATAACCCTTCTGAGGTAACCGACGATTCGTCACCAGGTGGAGTACACTCTGAAAGGAGTGACTATGACTCTCATATGACACACAACTAGTGTCGTATCGCTTCTGGCAGACGCCACAGTAACAAGAAACGTGAAACTGGCTGCGAAATTAGGGCGAGGAGCTATGACGCACTCAAGGCAGCTAGTGCAGCGTCACCCGGAGGACTGCATCAGTAAAGGCTAGTAATCCCTTTCAGGCATAACGGTGACTCACTTAAGATACACAACTAGTGACATATCGGTTCTGGCAGACTGGCCACAGTAACAAAATATATGAATCTGGGTGAGCAACTGTGACGAGTAACTATGACTCTCGTAATAGGCCAATGACTCAATACCTGGAGTATTGACTCAGATAACTCGAGGAACGCCTTGCAATAGTAACAATGACTTTCTTACGGTTCACAACTGGTGACAAATCCGTTCTGGCAGTCTGGCACCAGTAACAAAAATGAGACACAGCGTGAGCAACTGGGATGGGTAACTATGACTCTCTTAAGGTAGCCAATGATCGTCACCAGGAATATTGAGTCAGGAGACTCGAGTAACCCTTGGCTATAGTAACGATGACTTTCGTAGATTACACAACCTGTGACATATCGGTGCTGGCAGACTGGCCACAGTAACAAGAAACGTGAAACTGGCTGCGAAATTAGGACGAGGAGCTATGACGCACTCAAGGTAGCTAGTGCAGCGTCACCTGGAGGACTGCATCAGTAAAGGCTAGTAATCCCTGGCTGGCATTACGATTACTCACTTAAGATACACAACTAGTGTCATATCGGTTCTGGCAGACTGGCCACAGTAACAAGAAACGTGAAACTGGCTGCGAAATTAGGACGAGGAGCTATGACGCACTCAAGGTAGCTAGTGCAGCGTCACCTGGAGGACTGCATCAGTAAAGGCTAGTAATCCCTGGCTGGCATTACGATTACTCACTTAAGATACACAACTAGAGTCATATCGGTTCTCTCAGACTGGCCACAGTAACAAAATATATGAATCTGGGTGAGCAACTGTGACGAGTAACTATGACTCTCGTAATAGGCCAATGACTCAATACCTGGAGTATTGACTCAGATAACTCGAGGAACGCCTTGCAATAGTAACAATGACTTTCTTACGGTTCACAACTGGTGACAAATCCGTTCTGGCAGTCTGGCACCAGTAACAAAAATGAGACACAGCGTGAGCAACTGGGATGGGTAACTATGACTCTCTTAAGGTAGCCAATGATCGTCACCAGGAATATTGAATCAGGAATTTCGAGTAACCCTTGGTTATAGAACGATGACTTTCGTAGATTACACAACCTGTGACATATCGATGCTGGCAGACTGGCCACAGTTACAATGTATTTTAATTTGGGTGGTCAACCGACAGGAATATCTATTACCCTTCTGAGGCAACCGACGAGTCGTCACCAGGTGGAGTACACTCTGAAAGGAGTGACTATGACTCTCATATGACACACAACTAGTGTCGTATCGCTTCTGGCAGACGCCACAGTAACAAGAAACGTGAAACTGGCTGCGAAATTAGGACGAGGAGCTATGACGCACTCAAGGTAGCTAGTGCAGCGTCACCTACAGGACTGCATCAGTAAAGGCTAGTAATCCCTGGCAGGCATAATGGTGACTCACTTAAGATACACAACTAGTGACATATCGGTTCCGGCAGACTGGCCACAGTAACAAAATATATGAATCTGGGTGAGCAACTGTGACCAGTAACTATGACTCTCGTAATAGACCAATGACTCAATACCTGGAGTATTGACTCAGATAATTCGAGGAACGCCTTGCAATAGTAACAATGACTTTCTTACGGTTCACAACTGGTGACAAATCCGTTCTGGCAGTCTGGCACCAGTAACAAAAATGAGACACAGCGTGAGCAACTGGGATGGGTAACTATGACTCTCTTAAGGTAGCCAATGATCGTCACCAGGAATATTGAGTCAGGAAACTCGAGTAACCCTTGGCTATAGTAACGATGACTTTCGTAGATTACACAACCTGTGACATATCGGTGCTGGCAGACTGGCCACAGTAACAAGAAACGTGAAACTGGCTGCGAAATTAGGACGAGGAGCTATGACGCACTCAAGGTAGCTAGTGCAGCATGACCTGGAGGACTGCATCAGTAAAGGCTAGTAATCCCTGGCAGGCATAACGGTGACTCACTTAAGATACACAACTAGTGACATATCGGTTCTGGCAGACTGGCCACAGTAACAAAATATATGAATCTGGGTGAGCAACTGTGACGAGTAACTATGACTCTCGTAATAGGCCAATGACTCAATACCTGGAGTATTGACTCAGATAACTCGAGGAACGCCTTGCAATAGTAACAATGACTTTCTTACGGTTCACAACTGGTGACAAATCCGTTCTGGCAGTCTGGCACCAGTAACAAAAATGAGACACAGCGTGAGCAACTGGGATGGGTAACTATGACTCTCATAAGGTAGCCAATGATCGTCACCAGGAATATTGAGTCAGGAAACTCGAGTAACCCTTGGCTATAGTAACGATGACTTTCGTAGATTACACAACCTGTGACATATCGGTGCTGGCAGACTGGCCACTGTAACAAGAAACGTGAAACTGGCTGCGAAATTAGGACGAGGAGCTATGACGCACTCAAGGTAGCTAGTGCAGCGTCACCTGGAGGACTGCATCAGTAAAAGCTAGTAATCCCTGGCTGGCATTACGATTACTCACTGAAGATACACAACTAGTGTCATATCGGTTCTGGCAGACTGGCCACAGTAACAAAATATATGAATCTGGGTGAGCAACTGTGACGAGTAACTATGACTCTCGTAATAGGCCAATGACTCAATACCTGGAGTATTGACTCAGATAACTCGAGGAACGCCTTGCAATAGTAACAATGACTTTCTTACGGATCACAACTGGTGACAAATCCGTTCTGGCAGTCTGGCACCAGTAACAAAAATGAGACACAGCGTGAGCAACTGGGATGGGTAACTATGACTCTCTTAAGGTAGCCAATGATCGTCACCAGGAATATTGAATCAGGAATTTCGAGTAACCCTTGGTTATAGAACGATGACTTTCGTAGATTACACAACCTGTGACATATCGATGCTGGCAGACTGGCCACAGTTACAATGTATTTTAATTTGGGTGGTCAACCGACAGGAATATCTATAACCCTTCTGAGGTAACCGACGATTCGTCACCAGGTGGAGTACACTCTGAAAGGAGTGACTATGACTCTCATATGACACACAACTAGTGTCGTATCGCTTCTGGCAGACGCCACAGTAACAAGAAACGTGAAACTGGCTGCGAAATTAGGGCGAGGAGCTATGACGCACTCAAGGTAGCTAGTGCAGCGTGACCTGGAGGACTGCATCAGTAAAGGCTAGTAATCCCTGGCAGGCATAACGGTGACTCACTTAAGATACACAACTAGTGACATATCGGTTCTGGCAGACTGGCCACAGTAACAAAATATATGAACCTGGGTGAGCAACTGTGACGAGTAACTATGACTCTCGTAATAGGCCAATGACTCAATACCTGGAGTATTGACTCAGATAATTCGAGGAACGCCTTGCAATAGTAACAATGACTTTCTTACGGTTCACAACTGGTGACAAATCCGTTCTGGCAGTCTGGCACCAGTAACAAAAATGAGACACAGCGTGAGCGACTGGGTATGGGTAACTATGACTCTCTTAAGGTAGCCAATGATCGTCACCAGGAATATTGAGTCAGGAAACTCGAGTAACCCTTGGCTATAGTAACGATGACTTTCGTAGATTACACAACCTGTGACATATCGGTGCTGGCAGACTGGCCACAGTAACAAGAAACGTGAAACTGGCTGCGAAATTAGGACGAGGAGCTATGACGCACTCAAGGTAGCTAGTGCAGCATGACCTGGAGGACTGCATCAGTAAAGGCTAGTAATCCCTGGCAGGCATAACGGTGACTCACTTAAGATACACAACTAGTGACATATCGGTTCTGGCAGACTGGCCACAGTAACAAAATATATGAATCTGGGTGAGCAACTGTGACGAGTAACTATGACTCTCGTAATAGGCCAATGACTCAATACCTGGAGTATTGACTCAGATAACTCGAGGAACGCCTTGCAATAGTAACAATGACTTTCTTACGGTTCACAACTGGTGACAAATCCGTTCTGGCAGTCTGGCACCAGTAACAAAAATGAGACACAGCGTGAGCAACTGGGATGGGTAACTATGACTCTCATAAGGTAGCCAATGATCGTCACCAGGAATATTGAGTCAGGAAACTCGAGTAACCCTTGGCTATAGTAACGATGACTTTCGTAGATTACACAACCTGTGACATATCGGTGCTGGCAGACTGGCCACAGTAACAAGAAACGTGAAACTGGCTGCGAAATTAGGACAAGGAGCTATGACGCACTCAAGGTAGCTAGTGCAGCGTCACCTGGAGGACTGCATCAGTAAAAGCTAGTAATCCCTGGCTGGCATTACGATTACTCACTGAAGATACACAACTAGTGTCATATCGGTTCTGGCAGACTGGCCACAGTAACAAAATATATGAATCTGGGTGAGCAACTGTGACGAGTAACTATGACTCTCGTAATAGGCCAATGACTCAATACCTGGAGTATTGACTCAGATAACTCGAGGAACGCCTTGCAATAGTAACAATGACTTTCTTACGGATCACAACTGGTGACAAATCCGTTCTGGCAGTCTGGCACCAGTAACAAAAATGAGACACAGCGTGAGCAACTGGGATGGGTAACTATGACTCTCTTAAGGTAGCCAATGATCGTCACCAGGAATATTGAATCAGGAATTTCGAGTAACCCTTGGTTATAGAACGATGACTTTCGTAGATTACACAACCTGTGACATATCGATGCTGGCAGACTGGCCACAGTTACAATGTATTTTAATTTGGGTGGTCAACCGACAGGAATATCTATAACCCTTCTGAGGTAACCGACGATTCGTCACCAGGTGGAGTACACTCTGAAAGGAGTGACTATGACTCTCATATGACACACAACTAGTGTCGTATCGCTTCTGGCAGACGCCACAGTAACAAGAAACGTGAAACTGGCTGCGAAATTAGGGCGAGGAGCTATGACGCACTCAAGGTAGCTAGTGCAGCGTCACCTGGAGGACTGCATCAGTAAGGCTAGTAATCCCTGGCAGGCATAACGGTGACTCACTTAAGATACACAACTAGTGACATATCGGTTCTGGCAGACTGGCCACAGTAACAAAATATATGAATCTGGGTGAGCAACTGTGACGAGTAACTATGACTCTCGTAATAGGCCAATGACTCAATACCTGGAGTATTGACTCAGATAATTCGAGGAACGCCTTGCAATAGTAACAATGACTTTCTTACGGTTCACAACTGGTGACAAATCCGTTCTGGCAGTCTGGCACCAGTAACAAAAATGAGACACAGCGTGAGCAACTGGGTATGGGTAACTATGACTCTCTTAAGGTAGCCAATGATCGTCACCAGGAATATTGAGTCAGGAAACTCGAGTAACCCTTGGCTATAGTAACGATGACTTTCGTAGATTACACAACCTGTGACATATCGGTGCTGGCAGACTGGCCACAGTAACAAGAAACGTGAAACTGGCTGCGAAATTAGGACGAGGAGCTATGACGCACTCAAGGTAGCTAGTGCAGCATGACCTGGAGGACTGCATCAGTAAAGGCTAGTAATCCCTGGCAGGCATAACGGTGACTCACTTAAGATACACAACTAGTGACATATCGGTTCTGGCAGACTGGCCACAGTAACAAAATATATGAATCTGGGTGAGCAACTGTGACGAGTAACTATGACTCTCGTAATAGGCCAATGACTCAATACCTGGAGTATTGACTCAGATAACTCGAGGAACGCCTTGCAATAGTAACAATGACTTTCTTACGGTTCACAACTGGTGACAAATCCGTTCTGGCAGTCTGGCACCGGTAACAAAAATGAGACACAGCGTGAGCAACTGGGATGGGTAACTATGACTCTCTTAAGGTAGCCAATCATCGTCACCAGGAATATTGAGTCAGGAAACTCGAGTAACCCTTGGCTATAGTAACGATGACTTTCGTAGATTACACAACCTGTGACATATCGGTGCTGGCAGACTGGCCACAGTAACAAGAAACGTGAAACTGGCTGCGAAATTAGGACGAGGAGCTATGACGCACTCAAGGTAGCTAGTGCAGCGTCACCTGGAGGACTGCATCAGTAAAAGCTAGTAATCCCTGGCTGGCATTACGATTACTCACTGAAGATACACAACTAGTGTCATATCGGTTCTGGCAGACTGGCCACAGTAACAAAATATATGAATCTGGGTGAGCAACTGTGACGAGTAACTATGACTCTCGTAATAGGCCAATGACTCAATACCTGGAGTATTGACTCAGATAACTCGAGGAACGCCTTGCAATAGTAACAATGACTTTCTTACGGATCACAACTGGTGACAAATCCGTTCTGGCAGTCTGGCACCAGTAACAAAAATGAGACACAGCGTGAGCAACTGGGATGGGTAACTATGACTCTCTTAAGGTAGCCAATGATCGTCACCAGGAATATTGAATCAGGAATTTCGAGTAACCCTTGGTTATAGAACGATGACTTTCGTAGATTACACAACCTGTGACATATCGATGCTGGCAGACTGGCCACAGTTACAATGTATTTTAATTTGGGTGGTCAACGGACAGGAATATCTATAACCCTTCTGAGGTAACCGACGATTCGTCACCAGGTGGAGTACACTCTGAAAGGAGTGACTATGACTCTCATATGACACACAACTAGTGTCGTATCGCTTCTGGCAGACGCCACAGTAACAAGAAACGTGAAACTGGCTGCGAAATTAGGGCGAGGAGCTATGACGCACTCAAGGTAGCTAGTGCAGCGTGACCTGGAGGACTGCATCAGTAAAGGCTAGTAATCCCTGGCAGGCATAACGGTGACTCACTTAAGATACACAACTAGTGACATATCGGTTCTGGCAGACTGGCCACAGTAACAAAATATATGAACCTGGGTGAGCAACTGTGACGAGTAACTATGACTCTCGTAATAGGCCAATGACTCAATACCTGGAGTATTGACTCAGATAATTCGAGGAACGCCTTGCAATAGTAACAATGACTTTCTTACGGTTCACAACTGGTGACAAATCCGTTCTGGCAGTCTGGCACCAGTAACAAAAATGAGACACAGCGTGAGCGACTGGGTATGGGTAACTATGACTCTCTTAAGGTAGCCAATGATCGTCACCAGGAATATTGAGTCAGGAAACTCGAGTAACCCTTGGCTATAGTAACGATGACTTTCGTAGATTACACAACCTGTGACATATCGGTGCTGGCAGACTGGCCACAGTAACAAGAAACGTGAAACTGGCTGCGAAATTAGGACGAGGAGCTATGACGCACTCAAGGTAGCTAGTGCAGCATGACCTGGAGGACTGCATCAGTAAAGGCTAGTAATCCCTGGCAGGCATAACGGTGACTCACTTAAGATACACAACTAGTGACATATCGGTTCTGGCAGACTGGCCACAGTAACAAAATATATGAATCTGGGTGAGCAACTGTGACGAGTAACTATGACTCTCGTAATAGGCCAATGACTCAATACCTGGAGTATTGACTCAGATAACTCGAGGAACGCCTTGCAATAGTAACAATGACTTTCTTACGGTTCACAACTGGTGACAAATCCGTTCTGGCAGTCTGGCACCAGTAACAAAAATGAGACACAGCGTGAGCAACTGGGATGGGTAACTATGACTCTCATAAGGTAGCCAATGATCGTCACCAGGAATATTGAGTCAGGAAACTCGAGTAACCCTTGGCTATAGTAACGATGACTTTCGTAGATTACACAACCTGTGACATATCGGTGCTGGCAGACTGGCCACAGTAACAAGAAACGTGAAACTGGCTGCGAAATTAGGACGAGGAGCTATGACGCACTCAAGGTAGCTAGTGCAGCGTCACCTGGAGGACTGCATCAGTAAAAGCTAGTAATCCCTGGCTGGCATTACGATTACTCACTGAAGATACACAACTAGTGTCATATCGGTTCTGGCAGACTGGCCACAGTAACAAAATATATGAATCTGGGTGAGCAACTGTGACGAGTAACTATGACTCTCGTAATAGGCCAATGACTCAATACCTGGAGTATTGACTCAGATAACTCGAGGAACGCCTTGCAATAGTAACAATGACTTTCTTACGGATCACAACTGGTGACAAATCCGTTCTGGCAGTCTGGCACCAGTAACAAAAATGAGACACAGCGTGAGCAACTGGGATGGGTAACTATGACTCTCTTAAGGTAGCCAATGATCGTCACCAGGAATATTGAATCAGGAATTTCGAGTAACCCTTGGTTATAGAACGATGACTTTCGTAGATTACACAACCTGTGACATATCGATGCTGGCAGACTGGCCACAGTTACAATGTATTTTAATTTGGGTGGTCAACCGACAGGAATATCTATAACCCTTCTGAGGTAACCGACGATTCGTCACCAGGTGGAGTACACTCTGAAAGGAGTGACTATGACTCTCATATGACACACAACTAGTGTCGTATCGCTTCTGGCAGACGCCACAGTAACAAGAAACGTGAAACTGGCTGCGAAATTAGGGCGAGGAGCTATGACGCACTCAAGGTAGCTAGTGCAGCGTCACCTGGAGGACTGCATCAGTAAGGCTAGTAATCCCTGGCAGGCATAACGGTGACTCACTTAAGATACACAACTAGTGACATATCGGTTCTGGCAGACTGGCCACAGTAACAAAATATATGAATCTGGGTGAGCAACTGTGACGAGTAACTATGACTCTCGTAATAGGCCAATGACTCAATACCTGGAGTATTGACTCAGATAATTCGAGGAACGCCTTGCAATAGTAACAATGACTTTCTTACGGTTCACAACTGGTGACAAATCCGTTCTGGCAGTCTGGCACCAGTAACAAAAATGAGACACAGCGTGAGCAACTGGGTATGGGTAACTATGACTCTCTTAAGGTAGCCAATGATCGTCACCAGGAATATTGAGTCAGGAAACTCGAGTAACCCTTGGCTATAGTAACGATGACTTTCGTAGATTACACAACCTGTGACATATCGGTGCTGGCAGACTGGCCACAGTAACAAGAAACGTGAAACTGGCTGCGAAATTAGGACGAGGAGCTATGACGCACTCAAGGTAGCTAGTGCAGCATGACCTGGAGGACTGCATCAGTAAAGGCTAGTAATCCCTGGCAGGCATAACGGTGACTCACTTAAGATACACAACTAGTGACATATCGGTTCTGGCAGACTGGCCACAGTAACAAAATATATGAATCTGGGTGAGCAACTGTGACGAGTAACTATGACTCTCGTAATAGGCCAATGACTCAATACCTGGAGTATTGACTCAGATAACTCGAGGAACGCCTTGCAATAGTAACAATGACTTTCTTACGGTTCACAACTGGTGACAAATCCGTTCTGGCAGTCTGGCACCGGTAACAAAAATGAGACACAGCGTGAGCAACTGGGATGGGTAACTATGACTCTCTTAAGGTAGCCAATGATCGTCACCAGGAATATTGAGTCAGGAAACTCGAGAAACCCTTGGCTATAGTAACGATGACTTTCGTAGATTACACAACCTGTGACATATCGGTGCTGGCAGACTGGCCACAGTAACAAGAAACGTGAAACTGGCTGCGAAATTAGGACGAGGAGCTATGACGCACTCAAGGTAGCTAGTGCAGCGTCACCTGGAGGACTGCATCAGTAAAAGCTAGTAATCCCTGGCTGGCATTACGATTACTCACTGAAGATACACAACTAGTGTCATATCGGTTCTGGCAGACTGGCCACAGTAACAAAATATATGAATCTGGGTGAGCAACTGTGACGAGTAACTATGACTCTCGTAATAGGCCAATGACTCAATACCTGGAGTATTGACTCAGATAACTCGAGGAACGCCTTGCAATAGTAACAATGACTTTCTTACGGATCACAACTGGTGACAAATCCGTTCTGGCAGTCTGGCACCAGTAACAAAAATGAGACACAGCGTGAGCAACTGGGATGGGTAACTATGACTCTCTTAAGGTAGCCAATGATCGTCACCAGGAATATTGAATCAGGAATTTCGAGTAACCCTTGGTTATAGAACGATGACTTTCGTAGATTACACAACCTGTGACATATCGGTGCTGGCAGACTGGCCACAGTAACAAGAAACGTGAAACTGGCTGCGAAATTAGGACGAGGAGCTATGACGCACTCAAGGTAGCTAGTGCAGCATGACCTGGAGGACTGCATCAGTAAAGGCTAGTAATCCCTGGCAGGCATAACGGTGACTCACTTAAGATACACAACTAGTGACATATCGGTTCTGGCAGACTGGCCACAGTAACAAAATATATGAATCTGGGTGAGCAACTGTGACGAGTAACTATGACTCTCGTAATAGGCCAATGACTCAATACCTGGAGTATTGACTCAGATAACTCGAGGAACGCCTTGCAATAGTAACAATGACTTTCTTACGGTTCACAACTGGTGACAAATCCGTTCTGGCAGTCTGGCACCAGTAACAAAAATGAGACACAGCGTGAGCAACTGGGATGGGTAACTATGACTCTCTTAAGGTAGCCAATGATCGGCACCAGGAATATTGAATCAGGAATTTCGAGTAACCCTTGGTTATAGAACGATGACTTTCGTAGATTACACAACCTGCGACATATCGATGCTGGCAGACTGGCCACAGTTACAATGTATTTTAATTTGGGTGGTCAACCGACAGGAATATCTATTACCCTTCTGAGGTAACCGACGATTCGTCACCAGGTGGAGTACACTCTGAAAGGAGTGACTATGACTCTCATATGACACACAACTGGTGTCGTATCGCTTCTGGCAGACGCCACGTAACAAGAAACGTGAAACTGGCTGCGAAATTAGGACGAGGAGCTATGACGCACTCAAGGTAGCAAGTGCAGCGACACCTGGAGGACTGCATCAGTAAAGGCTAGTAATCCCTGGCAGGCATAACGGTGACTCACTTAAGATACACAACTAGTGACATATCGGTTCTGGCAGACTGGCCACAGTAACAAAATATATGAATCTGGGTGAGCAAATGTGACGAGTAACTATGACTCTCGTAATAGGCCAATGACTCAATACCTGGAGTATTGTCTCAGATAACTCGAGGAACGCCTTGCAATAGTAACAATGACTTTGTTACGGTTCACAACTGGTGACAAATCCGTTCTGGCAGTCTGGCACCAGTAACAAAACTGAGACACTGCGAGAGCAACTGGGATGGGTAACTATGACTCTCTTAAGGTAGCCAATGATCATCACCAGGAATATTGAGTCAGGAAACTCGAGTAACCCTTGGCTATAGTAACGATGACTTTCGTAGATTACACAACCTGTGACATATCGGTGCTGGCAGACTGGCCACAGTAACAAGAAACTTGAAACTGGCTGCGAAATTAGGACGAGGAGCTATGACGCACTCAAGGTAGCTAGTGCAGCGTCACCTGGAGGACTGCATCAGTTAAGGCTAGTAATCAATGGCAGGCATTACGATGACTCACTTAAGATACACAACTAGTGACATATCGGTTCTGGCAGACTGGCCACAGTAACAAAATATATGAATCTGGGTGAGCAACTGTGACGAGTAACTATGACTCTCGTAATAGGCCAATGACTCAATACCTGGAGTATTGACTCAGATAACTCGAGGAACGCCTTGCGATAGTAACAATGACTTTCTTACGGTTCACAACTGGTGACAAATCCGTTCTGGCAGTCTGGCACCAGTAACAAAACTGAGACACTGCGTGAGCAAGTGGGATGGGTAACTATGACTCTCTTAAGGTAGCCAATGATCGTCACCAGGAATATTGAGTCAGGAAACTCGAGTAACCCTTGGCTATAGTAACGATGACTTTCGTAGATTACACAACCTGTGACATATCGGTGCTGGCAGACTGGCCACAGTAACAAGAAACTTGAAACTGGCTGCGAAATTAGGACGAGGAGCTATGACGCACTCAAGGTAGCTAGTGCAGCGTCACCTGGAGGACTGCATCAGTAAAGGCTAGTAATCAATGGCAGGCATTACGATGACTCACTTAAGATACACAACTAGTGACATATCGGTTCTGGCAGACTGGCCACAGTAACAAAATATATGAATCTGGGTGAGCAACTGTGACGAGTAACTATGACTCTCGTAATAGGCCAATGACTCAATACCTGGAGTATTGACTCAGATAACTCGAGGAACGCCTTGCAATAGTAACAATGACTTTCTTACGGTTCACAACTGGTGACAAATCCGTTCTGGCAGTCTGGCACCAGTAACAAAAATGAGACACAGCGTGAGCAACTGGGATGGGTAACTATGACTCTCTTAAGGTAGCCAATGATTGTCACCAGGAATATTGAATCAGGAATTTCGAGTAACCCTTGGTTATAGAACGATGACTTTCGTAGATTACACAACCTGCGACATATCGATGCTGGCAGACTGGCCACAGTTACAATGTATTTTAATTTGGGTGGTCAACCGACAGGAATATCTATTACCCTTCTGAGGTAACCGACGATTCGTCACCAGGTGGAGTACACTCTGAAAGGAGTGTCTATGACTCTCATATGACACACAACTAGTGTCGTATCGCTTCTGGCAGACGCCACGTAACAAGAAACGTGAAACTGGCTGCGAAATTAGGACGAGGAGCTATGACGCACTCAAGGTAGCAAGTGCGGTGACACCTGGAGGACTGCATCAGTAAAGGCTAGTAATCCCTGGCAGGCATAACGGTGACTCACATAAGATACACAACTAGTGACATATCAGTTCTGGCAGACTGGCAACAGTAACAAAATATATGAATCTGGGTGAGCAACTGCGACGAGTAGCTATGACACTCGTAATAGGCCAATGACTCAATACCTGGAGTATTGACTCAGATAACTCGAGGAACGCCTTGCAACAGTAACAATGACTTTCTTACGGTTCACAACTGGTGACAAATCCGTTCTTTCAGTCTGGCACCAGTAACAAAAATGAGACACTGCGTGAGCAAGTGGGATGGGTAACTATGACTCTCTTAAGGTAGCCAATGATCGTCACCAGGAATATTGAGTCAGGAAACTCGAGTAACCCTTGGCTATAGTAACGATGACTTTCGTAGATTACACAACCTGTGACATATCGGTGCTGGCAGACTTTCCACAGTAACAAGAAACGTGAAACTGGCTGCGAAATTAGGACGAGGAGCTATGACGCACTCAAGGTAGCTAGTGCAGCGTCACCTGGAGGACTGCATCAGTAAAGGCTAGTAATCCCTGGCTGGCATTACGATTACTCACTTAAGATACACAACTAGTGTCATATCGGTTCTGGCAGACTGGCCACAGTAACAAAATATATGAATCTGGGTGAGCAACTGTGACGAGTAACTATGACTCTCGTAATAGGCCAATGACTCAATACCTGGAGTATTGACTCAGATAACTCGAGGAACGCCTTGCAATAGTAACAATGACTTTCTTACGGTTCACAACTGGTGACAAATCCGTTCTGGCAGTCTGGCACCAGTAACAAAAATGAGACACAGCGTGAGCAACTGGGATGGGTAACTATGACTCTCTTAAGGTAGCCAATGATCGTCACCAGGAATATTGAATCAGGAATTTCGAGTAACCCTTGGTTATAGAACGATGACTTTCGTAGATTACACAACCTGTGACATATCGATGCTGGCAGACTGGCCACAGTTACAATGTATTTTAATTTGGGTGGTCAACCGACAGGAATATCTATTACCCGTCTGAGGTAACCGACGATTCGTCACCAGGTGGAGTACACTCTGAAAGGAGTGACTATGACTCTCATATGACACACAACTAGTGTCGTATCGCTTCTGGCAGACGCCACAGTAACAAGAAACGTGAAACTGGCTGCGAAATTAGGGCGAGGAGCTATGACGCACTCAAGGTAGCTAGTGCAGCGTGACCTGGAGGACTGCATCAGTAAAGGCTAGTAATCAATGGCAGGCATAACGGTGACTCACTTAAGATACACAACTAGTGACATATCGGTTCTAGCAGACTGGCCACAGTAACAAAATATATGAATCTGGGTGAGCAACTGTGACGAGTAACTATGACTCTCGTAATAGGCCAATGACTCAATATCTGGAGTATTGACTCAGATAACTCGAGGAACGCCTTGCAATAGTAACAATGACTTTCTTACGGTTCACAACTGGTGACAAATCCGTTCTGGCATCTGGCACCAGTAACAAAACTGAGACACTGCGTGAGCAACTGGGATGGGTAACTATGACTCTCTTAAGGTAGCCAATGATCGTCACCAGGAATATTGAGTCAGGAAACTCGAGTAACCCTTGGCTATAGTAACGATGACTTTCGTAGATTACACAACCTGTGACATATCGGTGCTGGCAGACTGGCCACAGTAACAAGAAACTTGAAACTGGCTGCGAAATTAGGACGTGGAGCTATGACGCACTCAAGGTAGCTAGTGCAGCGTCACCTGGAGGACTGCATCAGTAAAGGCTAGTAATCAATGGCAGGCATTACGATGACTCACTTAAGATACACAACTAGTGACATATCGGTTCTGGCAGACTGGCCACAGTAACAAAATATATGAATCTGGGTGAGCAACTGTGACGAGTAACTATGACTCTCGTAATAGGCCAATGACTCAATACCTGGAGTATTGACTCAGATAACTCGAGGAACGCCTTGCAATAGTAACAATGACTTTCTTACGGTTCACAACTGGTGACAAATCCGTTCTGGCAGTCTGGCACCAGTAACAAAAATGAGACACAGCGTGAGCAACTGGGATGGGTAACTATGACTCTCTTAAGGTAGCCAATGATTGTCACCAGGAATATTGAATCAGGAATTTCGAGTAACCCTTGGTTATAGAACGATGACTTTCGTAGATTACACAACCTGCGACATATCGATGCTGGCAGACTGGCCACAGTTACAATGTATTTTAATTTGGGTGGTCAACCGACAGGAATATCTATTACCCTTCTGAGGTAACCGACGATTCGTCACCAGGTGGAGTACACTCTGAAAGGAGTGTCTATGACTCTCATATGACACACAACTAGTGTCGTATCGCTTCTGGCAGACGCCACGTAACAAGAAACGTGAAACTGGCTGCGAAATTAGGACGAGGAGCTATGACGCACTCAAGGTAGCAAGTGCGGTGACACCTGGAGGACTGCATCAGTAAAGGCTAGTAATCCCTGGCAGGCATAACGGTGACTCACATAAGATACACAACTAGTGACATATCAGTTCTGGCAGACTGGCAACAGTAACAAAATATATGAATCTGGGTGAGCAACTGCGACGAGTAGCTATGACACTCGTAATAGGCCAATGACTCAATACCTGGAGTATTGACTCAGATAACTCGAGGAACGCCTTGCAATAGTAACAATGACTTTCTTACGGTTCACAACTGGTGACAAATCCGTTCTTTCAGTCTGGCACCAGTAACAAAAATGAGACACTGCGTGAGCAAGTGGGATGGGTAACTATGACTCTCTTAAGGTAGCCAATGATCGTCACCAGGAATATTGAGTCAGGAAACTCGAGTAACCCTTGGCTATAGTAACGATGACTTTCGTAGATTACACAACCTGTGACATATCGGTGCTGGCAGACTTTCCACAGTAACAAGAAACGTGAAACTGGCTGCGAAATTAGGACGAGGAGCTATGACGCACTCAAGGTAGCTAGTGCAGCGTCACCTGGAGGACTGCATCAGTAAAGGCTAGTAATCCCTGGCTGGCATTACGATTACTCACTTAAGATACACAACTAGTGTCATATCGGTTCTGGCAGACTGGCCACAGTAACAAAATATATGAATCTGGGTGAGCAACTGTGACGAGTAACTATGACTCTCGTAATAGGCCAATGACTCAATACCTGGAGTATTGACTCAGATAACTCGAGGAACGCCTTGCAATAGTAACAATGACTTTCTTACGGTTCACAACTGGTGACAAATCCGTTCTGGCAGTCTGGCACCAGTAACAAAAATGAGACACAGCGTGAGCAACTGGGATGGGTAACTATGACTCTCTTAAGGTAGCCAATGATCGTCACCAGGAATATTGAATCAGGAATTTCGAGTAACCCTTGGTTATAGAACGATGACTTTCGTAGATTACACAACCTGTGACATATCGATGCTGGCAGACTGGCCACAGTTACAATGTATTTTAATTTGGGTGGTCAACCGACAGGAATATCTATTACCCGTCTGAGGTAACCGACGATTCGTCACCAGGTGGAGTACACTCTGAAAGGAGTGACTATGACTCTCATATGACACACAACTAGTGTCGTATCGCTTCTGGCAGACGCCACAGTAACAAGAAACGTGAAACTGGCTGCGAAATTAGGGCGAGGAGCTATGACGCACTCAAGGTAGCTAGTGCAGCGTGACCTGGAGGACTGCATCAGTAAAGGCTAGTAATCAATGGCAGGCATAACGGTGACTCACTTAAGATACACAACTAGTGACATATCGGTTCTGGCAGACTGGCCACAGTAACAAAATATATGAATCTGGGTGAGCAACTGTGACGAGTAACTATGACTCTCGTAATAGGCCAATGACTCAATACCTGGAGTATTGTCTCAGATAACTCGAGGAACGCCTTGCAATAGTAACAATGACTTTGTTACTTTTCACAACTGGTGACAAATCCGTTCTGGCAGTCTGGCACCAGTAACAAAACTGAGACACTGCGTGAGCAACTGGGATGGGTAACTATGACTCTCTTAAGGTAGCCAATGATCATCACCAGGAATATTGAGTCAGGAAACTCGAGTAACCCTTGGCTATAGTAACGATGACTTTCGTAGATTACACAACCTGTGACATATCGGTGCTGGCAGACTGGCCACAGTAACAAGAAACTTGAAACTGGCTGCGAAATTAGGACGAGGAGCTATGACGCACTCAAGGTAGCTAGTGCAGCGTCACCTGGAGGACTGCATCAGTTAAGGCTAGTAATCAATGGCAGGCATTACGATGACTCACTTAAGATACACAACTAGTGACATATCGGTTCTGGCAGACTGGCCACAGTAACAAAATATATGAATCTGGGTGAGCAACTGTGACGAGTAACTATGACTCTCGTAATAGGCCAATGACTCAATACCTGGAGTATTGACTCAGATAACTCGAGGAACGCCTTGCGATAGTAACAATGACTTTCTTACGGTTCACAACTGGTGACAAATCCGTTCTGGCAGTCTGGCACCAGTAACAAAACTGAGACACTGCGTGAGCAAGTGGGATGGGTAACTATGACTCTCTTAAGGTAGCCAATGATCGTCACCAGGAATATTGAGTCAGGAAACTCGAGTAACCCTTGGCTATAGTAACGATGACTTTCGTAGATTACACAACCTGTGACATATCGGTGCTGGCAGACTGGCCACAGTAACAAGAAACTTGAAACTGGCTGCGAAATTAGGACGAGGAGCTATGACGCACTCAAGGTAGCTAGTGCAGCGTCACCTGGAGGACTGCATCAGTAAAGGCTAGTAATCAATGGCAGGCATTACGATGACTCACTTAAGATACACAACTAGTGACATATCGGTTCTGGCAGACTGGCCACAGTAACAAAATATATGAATCTGGGTGAGCAACTGTGACGAGTAACTATGACTCTCGTAATAGGCCAATGACTCAATACCTGGAGTATTGACTCAGATAACTCGAGGAACGCCTTGCAATAGTAACAATGACTTTCTTACGGTTCACAACTGGTGACAAATCCGTTCTGGCAGTCTGGCACCAGTAACAAAAATGAGACACAGCGTGAGCAACTGGGATGGGTAACTATGACTCTCTTAAGGTAGCCAATGATTGTCACCAGGAATATTGAATCAGGAATTTCGAGTAACCCTTGGTTATAGAACGATGACTTTCGTAGATTACACAACCTGCGACATATCGATGCTGGCAGACTGGCCACAGTTACAATGTATTTTAATTTGGGTGGTCAACCGACAGGAATATCTATTACCCTTCTGAGGTAACCGACGATTCGTCACCAGGTGGAGTACACTCTGAAAGGAGTGTCTATGACTCTCATATGACACACAACTAGTGTCGTATCGCTTCTGGCAGACGCCACGTAACAAGAAACGTGAAACTGGCTGCGAAATTAGGACGAGGAGCTATGACGCACTCAAGGTAGCAAGTGCGGTGACACCTGGAGGACTGCATCAGTAAAGGCTAGTAATCCCTGGCAGGCATAACGGTGACTCACATAAGATACACAACTAGTGACATATCAGTTCTGGCAGACTGGCAACAGTAACAAAATATATGAATCTGGGTGAGCAACTGCGACGAGTAGCTATGACACTCGTAATAGGCCAATGACTCAATACCTGGAGTATTGACTCAGATAACTCGAGGAACGCCTTGCAATAGTAACAATGACTTTCTTACGGTTCACAACTGGTGACAAATCCGTTCTTTCAGTCTGGCACCAGTAACAAAAATGAGACACTGCGTGAGCAAGTGGGATGGGTAACTATGACTCTCTTAAGGTAGCCAATGATCGTCACCAGGAATATTGAGTCAGGAAACTCGAGTAACCCTTGGCTATAGTAACGATGACTTTCGTAGATTACACAACCTGTGACATATCGGTGCTGGCAGACTTTCCACAGTAACAAGAAACGTGAAACTGGCTGCGAAATTAGGACGAGGAGCTATGACGCACTCAAGGTAGCTAGTGCAGCGTCACCTGGAGGACTGCATCAGTAAAGGCTAGTAATCCCTGGCTGGCATTACGATTACTCACTTAAGATACACAACTAGTGTCATATCGGTTCTGGCAGACTGGCCACAGTAACAAAATATATGAATCTGGGTGAGCAACTGTGACGAGTAACTATGACTCTCGTAATAGGCCAATGACTCAATACCTGGAGTATTGACTCAGATAACTCGAGGAACGCCTTGCAATAGTAACAATGACTTTCTTACGGTTCACAACTGGTGACAAATCCGTTCTGGCAGTCTGGCACCAGTAACAAAAATGAGACACAGCGTGAGCAACTGGGATGGGTAACTATGACTCTCTTAAGGTAGCCAATGATCGTCACCAGGAATATTGAATCAGGAATTTCGAGTAACCCTTGGTTATAGAACGATGACTTTCGTAGATTACACAACCTGTGACATATCGATGCTGGCAGACTGGCCACAGTTACAATGTATTTTAATTTGGGTGGTCAACCGACAGGAATATCTATTACCCGTCTGAGGTAACCGACGATTCGTCACCAGGTGGAGTACACTCTGAAAGGAGTGACTATGACTCTCATATGACACACAACTAGTGTCGTATCGCTTCTGGCAGACGCCACAGTAACAAGAAACGTGAAACTGGCTGCGAAATTAGGGCGAGGAGCTATGACGCACTCAAGGTAGCTAGTGCAGCGTGACCTGGAGGACTGCATCAGTAAAGGCTAGTAATCAATGGCAGGCATAACGGTGACTCACTTAAGATACACAACTAGTGACATATCGGTTCTGGCAGACTGGCCACAGTAACAAAATATATGAATCTGGGTGAGCAACTGTGACGAGTAACTATGACTCTCGTAATAGGCCAATGACTCAATATCTGGAGTATTGACTCAGATAACTCGAGGAACGCCTTGCAATAGTAACAATGACTTTCTTACGGTTCACAACTGGTGACAAATCCGTTCTGGCATCTGGCACCAGTAACAAAACTGAGACACTGCGTGAGCAACTGGGATGGGTAACTATGACTCTCTTAAGGTAGCCAATGATCGTCACCAGGAATATTGAGTCAGGAAACTCGAGTAACCCTTGGCTATAGTAACGATGACTTTCGTAGATTACACAACCTGTGACATATCGGTGCTGGCAGACTGGCCACAGTAACAAGAAACTTGAAACTGGCTGCGAAATTAGGACGTGGAGCTATGACGCACTCAAGGTAGCTAGTGCAGCGTCACCTGGAGGACTGCATCAGTAAAGGCTAGTAATCAATGGCAGGCATTACGATGACTCACTTAAGATACACAACTAGTGACATATCGGTTCTGGCAGACTGGCCACAGTAACAAAATATATGAATCTGGGTGAGCAACTGTGACGAGTAACTATGACTCTCGTAATAGGCCAATGACTCAATACCTGGAGTATTGACTCAGATAACTCGAGGAACGCCTTGCAATAGTAACAATGACTTTCTTACGGTTCACAACTGGTGACAAATCCGTTCTGGCAGTCTGGCACCAGTAACAAAAATGAGACACAGCGTGAGCAACTGGGATGGGTAACTATGACTCTCTTAAGGTAGCCAATGATCGGCACCAGGAATATTGAATCAGGAATTTCGAGTAACCCTTGGTTATAGAACGATGACTTTCGTAGATTACACAACCTGCGACATATCGATGCTGGCAGACTGGCCACAGTTACAATGTATTTTAATTTGGGTGGTCAACCGACAGGAATATCTATTACCCTTCTGAGGTAACCGACGATTCGTCACCAGGTGGAGTACACTCTGAAAGGAGTGACTATGACTCTCATATGACACACAACTGGTGTCGTATCGCTTCTGGCAGACGCCACGTAACAAGAAACGTGAAACTGGCTGCGAAATTAGGACGAGGAGCTATGACGCACTCAAGGTAGCAAGTGCAGCGACACCTGGAGGACTGCATCAGTAAAGGCTAGTAATCCCTGGCAGGCATAACGGTGACTCACTTAAGATACACAACTAGTGACATATCGGTTCTGGCAGACTGGCCACAGTAACAAAATATATGAATCTGGGTGAGCAAATGTGACGAGTAACTATGACTCTCGTAATAGGCCAATGACTCAATACCTGGAGTATTGTCTCAGATAACTCGAGGAACGCCTTGCAATAGTAACAATGACTTTGTTACGGTTCACAACTGGTGACAAATCCGTTCTGGCAGTCTGGCACCAGTAACAAAACTGAGACACTGCGTGAGCAACTGGGATGGGTAACTATGACTCTCTTAAGGTAGCCAATGATCATCACCAGGAATATTGAGTCAGGAAACTCGAGTAACCCTTGGCTATAGTAACGATGACTTTCGTAGATTACACAACCTGTGACATATCGGTGCTGGCAGACTGGCCACAGTAACAAGAAACTTGAAACTGGCTGCGAAATTAGGACGAGGAGCTATGACGCACTCAAGGTAGCTAGTGCAGCGTCACCTGGAGGACTGCATCAGTTAAGGCTAGTAATCAATGGCAGGCATTACGATGACTCACTTAAGATACACAACTAGTGACATATCGGTTCTGGCAGACTGGCCACAGTAACAAAATATATGAATCTGGGTGAGCAACTGTGACGAGTAACTATGACTCTCGTAATAGGCCAATGACTCAATACCTGGAGTATTGACTCAGATAACTCGAGGAACGCCTTGCGATAGTAACAATGACTTTCTTACGGTTCACAACTGGTGACAAATCCGTTCTGGCAGTCTGGCACCAGTAACAAAACTGAGACACTGCGTGAGCAAGTGGGATGGGTAACTATGACTCTCTTAAGGTAGCCAATGATCGTCACCAGGAATATTGAGTCAGGAAACTCGAGTAACCCTTGGCTATAGTAACGATGACTTTCGTAGATTACACAACCTGTGACATATCGGTGCTGGCAGACTGGCCACAGTAACAAGAAACTTGAAACTGGCTGCGAAATTAGGACGAGGAGCTATGACGCACTCAAGGTAGCTAGTGCAGCGTCACCTGGAGGACTGCATCAGTAAAGGCTAGTAATCAATGGCAGGCATTACGATGACTCACTTAAGATACACAACTAGTGACATATCGGTTCTGGCAGACTGGCCACAGTAACAAAATATATGAATCTGGGTGAGCAACTGTGACGAGTAACTATGACTCTCGTAATAGGCCAATGACTCAATACCTGGAGTATTGACTCAGATAACTCGAGGAACGCCTTGCAATAGTAACAATGACTTTCTTACGGTTCACAACTGGTGACAAATCCGTTCTGGCAGTCTGGCACCAGTAACAAAAATGAGACACAGCGTGAGCAACTGGGATGGGTAACTATGACTCTCTTAAGGTAGCCAATGATTGTCACCAGGAATATTGAATCAGGAATTTCGAGTAACCCTTGGTTATAGAACGATGACTTTCGTAGATTACACAACCTGCGACATATCGATGCTGGCAGACTGGCCACAGTTACAATGTATTTTAATTTGGGTGGTCAACCGACAGGAATATCTATTACCCTTCTGAGGTAACCGACGATTCGTCACCAGGTGGAGTACACTCTGAAAGGAGTGTCTATGACTCTCATATGACACACAACTAGTGTCGTATCGCTTCTGGCAGACGCCACGTAACAAGAAACGTGAAACTGGCTGCGAAATTAGGACGAGGAGCTATGACGCACTCAAGGTAGCAAGTGCGGTGACACCTGGAGGACTGCATCAGTAAAGGCTAGTAATCCCTGGCAGGCATAACGGTGACTCACATAAGATACACAACTAGTGACATATCAGTTCTGGCAGACTGGCAACAGTAACAAAATATATGAATCTGGGTGAGCAACTGCGACGAGTAGCTATGACACTCGTAATAGGCCAATGACTCAATACCTGGAGTATTGACTCAGATAACTCGAGGAACGCCTTGCAATAGTAACAATGACTTTCTTACGGTTCACAACTGGTGACAAATCCGTTCTTTCAGTCTGGCACCAGTAACAAAAATGAGACACTGCGTGAGCAAGTGGGATGGGTAACTATGACTCTCTTAAGGTAGCCAATGATCGTCACCAGGAATATTGAGTCAGGAAACTCGAGTAACCCTTGGCTATAGTAACGATGACTTTCGTAGATTACACAACCTGTGACATATCGGTGCTGGCAGACTTTCCACAGTAACAAGAAACGTGAAACTGGCTGCGAAATTAGGACGAGGAGCTATGACGCACTCAAGGTAGCTAGTGCAGCGTCACCTGGAGGACTGCATCAGTAAAGGCTAGTAATCCCTGGCTGGCATTACGATTACTCACTTAAGATACACAACTAGTGTCATATCGGTTCTGGCAGACTGGCCACAGTAACAAAATATATGAATCTGGGTGAGCAACTGTGACGAGTAACTATGACTCTCGTAATAGGCCAATGACTCAATACCTGGAGTATTGACTCAGATAACTCGAGGAACGCCTTGCAATAGTAACAATGACTTTCTTACGGTTCACAACTGGTGACAGATCCGTTCTGGCAGTCTGGCACCAGTAACAAAAATGAGACACAGCGTGAGCAACTGGGATGGGTAACTATGACTCTCTTAAGGTAGCCAATGATCGTCACCAGGAATATTGAATCAGGAATTTCGAGTAACCCTTGGTTATAGAACGATGACTTTCGTAGATTACACAACCTGTGACATATCGATGCTGGCAGACTGGCCACAGTTACAATGTAATTTAATTTGGGTGGTCAACCGACAGGAATATCTATTACCCGTCTGAGGTAACCGACGATTCGTCACCAGGTGGAGTACACTCTGAAAGGAGTGACTATGACTCTCATATGACACACAACTAGTGTCGTATCGCTTCTGGCAGACGCCACAGTAACAAGAAACGTGAAACTGGCTGCGAAATTAGGGCGAGGAGCTATGACGCACTCAAGGTAGCTAGTGCAGCGTGACCTGGAGGACTGCATCAGTAAAGGCTAGTAATCAATGGCAGGCATAACGGTGACTCACTTAAGATACACAACTAGTGACATATCGGTTCTGGCAGACTGGCCACAGTAACAAAATATATGAATCTGGGTGAGCAACTGTGACGAGTAACTATGACTCTCGTAATAGGCCAATGACTCAATATCTGGAGTATTGACTCAGATAACTCGAGGAACGCCTTGCAATAGTAACAATGACTTTCTTACGGTTCACAACTGGTGACAAATCCGTTCTGGCATCTGGCACCAGTAACAAAACTGAGACACTGCGTGAGCAACTGGGATGGGTAACTATGACTCTCTTAAGGTAGCCAATGATCGTCACCAGGAATATTGAGTCAGGAAACTCGAGTAACCCTTGGCTATAGTAACGATGACTTTCGTAGATTACACAACCTGTGACATATCGGTGCTGGCAGACTGGCCACAGTAACAAGAAACTTGAAACTGGCTGCGAAATTAGGACGTGGAGCTATGACGCACTCAAGGTAGCTAGTGCAGCGTCACCTGGAGGACTGCATCAGTAAAGGCTAGTAATCAATGGCAGGCATTACGATGACTCACTTAAGATACACAACTAGTGACATATCGGTTCTGGCAGACTGGCCACAGTAACAAAATATATGAATCTGGGTGAGCAACTGTGACGAGTAACTATGACTCTCGTAATAGGCCAATGACTCAATACCTGGAGTATTGACTCAGATAACTCGAGGAACGCCTTGCAATAGTAACAATGACTTTCTTACGGTTCACAACTGGTGACAAATCCGTTCTGGCAGTCTGGCACCAGTAACAAAAATGAGACACAGCGTGAGCAACTGGGATGGGTAACTATGACTCTCTTAAGGTAGCCAATGATTGTCACCAGGAATATTGAATCAGGAATTTCGAGTAACCCTTGGTTATAGAACGATGACTTTCGTAGATTACACAACCTGCGACATATCGATGCTGGCAGACTGGCCACAGTTACAATGTATTTTAATTTGGGTGGTCAACCGACAGGAATATCTATTACCCTTCTGAGGTAACCGACGATTCGTCACCAGGTGGAGTACACTCTGAAAGGAGTGTCTATGACTCTCATATGACACACAACTAGTGTCGTATCGCTTCTGGCAGACGCCACGTAACAAGAAACGTGAAACTGGCTGCGAAATTAGGACGAGGAGCTATGACGCACTCAAGGTAGCAAGTGCGGTGACACCTGGAGGACTGCATCAGTAAAGGCTAGTAATCCCTGGCAGGCATAACGGTGACTCACATAAGATACACAACTAGTGACATATCGGTTCTGGCAGACTGGCAACAGTAACAAAATATATGAATCTGGGTGAGCAACTGCGACGAGTAGCTATGACACTCGTAATAGGCCAATGACTCAATACCTGGAGTATTGACTCAGATAACTCGAGGAACGCCTTGCAATAGTAACAATGACTTTCTTACGGTTCACAACTGGTGACAAATCCGTTCTTTCAGTCTGGCACCAGTAACAAAAATGAGACACTGCGTGAGCAAGTGGGATGGGTAACTATGACTCTCTTAAGGTAGCCAATGATCGTCACCAGGAATATTGAGTCAGGAAACTCGAGTAACCCTTGGCTATAGTAACGATGACTTTCGTAGATTACACAACCTGTGACATATCGGTGCTGGCAGACTTTCCACAGTAACAAGAAACGTGAAACTGGCTGCGAAATTAGGACGAGGAGCTATGACGCACTCAAGGTAGCTAGTGCAGCGTCACCTGGAGGACTGCATCAGTAAAGGCTAGTAATCCCTGGCTGGCATTACGATTACTCACTTAAGATACACAACTAGTGTCATATCGGTTCTGGCAGACTGGCCACAGTAACAAAATATATGAATCTGGGTGAGCAACTGTGACGAGTAACTATGACTCTCGTAATAGGCCAATGACTCAATACCTGGAGTATTGACTCAGATAACTCGAGGAACGCCTTGCAATAGTAACAATGACTTTCTTACGGTTCACAACTGGTGACAAATCCGTTCTGGCAGTCTGGCACCAGTAACAAAAATGAGACACAGCGTGAGCAACTGGGATGGGTAACTATGACTCTCTTAAGGTAGCCAATGATCGTCACCAGGAATATTGAATCAGGAATTTCGAGTAACCCTTGGTTATAGAACGATGACTTTCGTAGATTACACAACCTGTGACATATCGATGCTGGCAGACTGGCCACAGTTACAATGTATTTTAATTTGGGTGGTCAACCGACAGGAATATCTATTACCCGTCTGAGGTAACCGACGATTCGTCACCAGGTGGAGTACACTCTGAAAGGAGTGACTATGACTCTCATATGACACACAACTAGTGTCGTATCGCTTCTGGCAGACGCCACAGTAACAAGAAACGTGAAACTGGCTGCGAAATTAGGGCGAGGAGCTATGACGCACTCAAGGTAGCTAGTGCAGCGTGACCTGGAGGACTGCATCAGTAAAGGCTAGTAATCAATGGCAGGCATAACGGTGACTCACTTAAGATACACAACTAGTGACATATCGGTTCTGGCAGACTGGCCACAGTAACAAAATATATGAATCTGGGTGAGCAACTGTGACGAGTAACTATGACTCTCGTAATAGGCCAATGACTCAATATCTGGAGTATTGACTCAGATAACTCGAGGAACGCCTTGCAATAGTAACAATGACTTTCTTACGGTTCACAACTGGTGACAAATCCGTTCTGGCATCTGGCACCAGTAACAAAACTGAGACACTGCGTGAGCAACTGGGATGGGTAACTATGACTCTCTTAAGGTAGCCAATGATCGTCACCAGGAATATTGAGTCAGGAAACTCGAGTAACCCTTGGCTATAGTAACGATGACTTTCGTAGATTACACAACCTGTGACATATCGGTGCTGGCAGACTGGCCACAGTAACAAGAAACTTGAAACTGGCTGCGAAATTAGGACGTGGAGCTATGACGCACTCAAGGTAGCTAGTGCAGCGTCACCTGGAGGACTGCATCAGTAAAGGCTAGTAATCAATGGCAGGCATTACGATGACTCACTTAAGATACACAACTAGTGACATATCGGTTCTGGCAGACTGGCCACAGTAACAAAATATATGAATCTGGGTGAGCAACTGTGACGAGTAACTATGAATCTCGTAATAGGCCAATGACTCAATACCTGGAGTATTGACTCAGATAACTCGAGGAACGCCTTGCAATAGTAACAATGACTTTCTTACGGTTCACAACTGGTGACAAATCCGTTCTTTCAGTCTGGCACCAGTAACAAAAATGAGACACTGCGTGAGCAAGTGGGATGGGTAACTATGACTCTCTTAAGGTAGCCAATGATCGTCACCAGGAATATTGAGTCAGGAAACTCGAGTAACCCTTGGCTATAGTAACGATGACTTTCGTAGATTACACAACCTGTGACATATCGGTGCTGGCAGACTGGCCACAGTAACAAGAAACGTGAAACTGGCTGCGAAATTAGGACGAGGAGCTATGACACACTCAAGGTAGCTAGTGCAGCGTCACCTGGAGGACTGCATCAGTAAAGGCTAGTAATCCCTGGCTGGCATTACGATTACTCACTTAAGATACACAACTAGTGTCATATCGGTTCTGGCAGACTGGCCACAGTAACAAAATATATGAATCTGGGTGAGCAACTGTGACGAGTAACTATGACTCTCGTAATAGGCCAATGACTCAATACCTGGAGTATTGACTCAGATAACTCGAGGAACGCCTTGCAATAGTAACAATGACTTTCTTACGGTTCACAACTGGTGACAAATCCGTTCTGGCAGTCTGGCACCAGTAACAAAAATGAGACACAGCGTGAGCAACTGGGATGGGTAACTATGACTCTCTTAAGGTAGCCAATGATCGTCACCAGGAATATTGAATCAGGAATTTCGAGTAACCCTTGGTTATAGAACGATGACTTTCGTAGATTACACAACCTGTGACATATCGATGCTGGCAGACTGGCCACAGTTACAATGTATTTTAATTTGGGTGGTCAACCGACAGGAATATCTATTACCCGTCTGAGGTAACCGACGATTCGTCACCAGGTGGAGTACACTCTGAAAGGAGTGACTATGACTCTCATATGACACACAACTAGTGTCGTATCGCTTCTGGCAGACGCCACAGTAACAAGAAACGTGAAACTGGCTGCGAAATTAGGGCGAGGAGCTATGACGCACTCAAGGTAGCTAGTGCAGCGTGACCTGGAGGACTGCATCAGTAAAGGCTAGTAATCAATGGCAGGCATAACGGTGACTCACTTAAGATACACAACTAGTGACATATCGGTTCTGGCAGACTGGCCACAGTAACAAAATATATGAATCTGGGTGAGCAACTGTGACGAGTAACTATGAATCTCGTAATAGGCCAATGACTCAATACCTGGAGTATTGACTCAGATAACTCGAGGAACGCCTTGCAATAGTAACAATGACTTTCTTACGGTTCACAACTGGTGACAAATCCGTTCTTTCAGTCTGGCACCAGTAACAAAAATGAGACACTGCGTGAGCAAGTGGGATGGGTAACTATGACTCTCTTAAGGTAGCCAATGATCGTCACCAGGAATATTGAGTCAGGAAACTCGAGTAACCCTTGGCTATAGTAACGATGACTTTCGTAGATTACACAACCTGTGACATATCGGTGCTGGCAGACTGGCCACAGTAACAAGAAACGTGAAACTGGCTGCGAAATTAGGACGAGGAGCTATGACACACTCAAGGTAGCTAGTGCAGCGTCACCTGGAGGACTGCATCAGTAAAGGCTAGTAATCCCTGGCTGGCATTACGATTACTCACTTAAGATACACAACTAGTGTCATATCGGTTCTGGCAGACTGGCCACAGTAACAAAATATATGAATCTGGGTGAGCAACTGTGACGAGTAACTATGACTCTCGTAATAGGCCAATGACTCAATACCTGGAGTATTGACTCAGATAACTCGAGGAACGCCTTGCAATAGTAACAATGACTTTCTTACGGTTCACAACTGGTGACAAATCCGTTCTGGCAGTCTGGCACCAGTAACAAAAATGAGACACAGCGTGAGCAACTGGGATGGGTAACTATGACTCTCTTAAGGTAGCCAATGATCGTCACCAGGAATATTGAATCAGGAATTTCGAGTAACCCTTGGTTATAGAACGATGACTTTCGTAGATTACACAACCTGTGACATATCGATGCTGGCAGACTGGCCACAGTTACAATGTATTTTAATTTGGGTGGTCAACCGACAGGAATATCTATTACCCGTCTGAGGTAACCGACGATTCGTCACCAGGTGGAGTACACTCTGAAAGGAGTGACTATGACTCTCATATGACACACAACTAGTGTCGTATCGCTTCTGGCAGACGCCACAGTAACAAGAAACGTGAAACTGGCTGCGAAATTAGGGCGAGGAGCTATGACGCACTCAAGGTAGCTAGTGCAGCGTGACCTGGAGGACTGCATCAGTAAAGGCTAGTAATCAATGGCAGGCATAACGGTGACTCACTTAAGATACACAACTAGTGACATATCGGTTCTGGCAGACTGGCCACAGTAACAAAATATATGAATCTGGGTGAGCAACTGTGACGAGTAACTATGACTCTCGTAATAGGCCAATGACTCAATATCTGGAGTATTGACTCAGATAACTCGAGGAACGCCTTGCAATAGTAACAATGACTTTCTTACGGTTCACAACTGGTGACAAATCCGTTCTGGCATCTGGCACCAGTAACAAAACTGAGACACTGCGTGAGCAACTGGGATGGGTAACTATGACTCTCTTAAGGTAGCCAATGATCGTCACCAGGAATATTGAGTCAGGAAACTCGAGTAACCCTTGGCTATAGTAACGATGACTTTCGTAGATTACACAACCTGTGACATATCGGTGCTGGCAGACTGGCCACAGTAACAAGAAACTTGAAACTGGCTGCGAAATTAGGACGTGGAGCTATGACGCACTCAAGGTAGCTAGTGCAGCGTCACCTGGAGGACTGCATCAGTAAAGGCTAGTAATCAATGGCAGGCATTACGATGACTCACTTAAGATACACAACTAGTGACATATCGGTTCTGGCAGACTGGCCACAGTAACAAAATATATGAATCTGGGTGAGCAACTGTGACGAGTAACTATGAATCTCGTAATAGGCCAATGACTCAATACCTGGAGTATTGACTCAGATAACTCGAGGAACGCCTTGCAATAGTAACAATGACTTTCTTACGGTTCACAACTGGTGACAAATCCGTTCTTTCAGTCTGGCACCAGTAACAAAAATGAGACACTGCGTGAGCAAGTGGGATGGGTAACTATGACTCTCTTAAGGTAGCCAATGATCGTCACCAGGAATATTGAGTCAGGAAACTCGAGTAACCCTTGGCTATAGTAACGATGACTTTCGTAGATTACACAACCTGTGACATATCGGTGCTGGCAGACTGGCCACAGTAACAAGAAACGTGAAACTGGCTGCGAAATTAGGACGAGGAGCTATGACACACTCAAGGTAGCTAGTGCAGCGTCACCTGGAGGACTGCATCAGTAAAGGCTAGTAATCCCTGGCTGGCATTACGATTACTCACTTAAGATACACAACTAGTGTCATATCGGTTCTGGCAGACTGGCCACAGTAACAAAATATATGAATCTGGGTGAGCAACTGTGACGAGTAACTATGACTCTCGTAATAGGCCAATGACTCAATACCTGGAGTATTGACTCAGATAACTCGAGGAACGCCTTGCAATAGTAACAATGACTTTCTTACGGTTCACAACTGGTGACAAATCCGTTCTGGCAGTCTGGCACCAGTAACAAAAATGAGACACAGCGTGAGCAACTGGGATGGGTAACTATGACTCTCTTAAGGTAGCCAATGATCGTCACCAGGAATATTGAATCAGGAATTTCGAGTAACCCTTGGTTATAGAACGATGACTTTCGTAGATTACACAACCTGTGACATATCGATGCTGGCAGACTGGCCACAGTTACAATGTATTTTAATTTGGGTGGTCAACCGACAGGAATATCTATTACCCTTCTGAGGTAACCGACGATTCGTCACCAGGTGGAGTACACTCTGAAAGGAGTGAATATGACTCTCATATGACACACAACTAGTGTCGTATCGCTTCTGGCAGACGCCACAGTAACAAGAAACGTGAAACTGGCTGCGAAATTAGGACGAGGAGCTATGACGCACTCAAGGTAGCAAGTGCAGCGACACCTGGAGGACTGCATCAGTAAAGGCTAGTAATCCCTGGCAGGCATAACGGTGACTCACTTAAGATACTCAACTAGTGACATATCGGTTCTGGGAGACTGGCCACAGTAACAAAATATATGAATCTGGGTGAGCAACTGTGACGAGTAACTATGACTCTCGTAATAGGCCAATGACTCAATACCTGGAGTATTGACTCAGATAACTCGAGGAACGCCTTGCAATAGTAACAATGACTTTCTTACGGTTCACAACTGGTGACAAATCCGTTCTGGCAGTCTGGCACCAGTAACAAAACTGAGACACTGCGTGAGCAAGTGGGATGGGTAACTATGACTCTCTTAAGGTAGCCAATGATCGTCACCAGGAATATTGAGTCAGGAAACTCGAGTAACCCTTGGCTATAGTAACGATGACTTTCGTAGATTACACAACCTGTGACATATCGATGCTGGCAGACTGGCCACAGTTACAATGTATTTTAATTTGGGTGGTCAACCGACAGGAATATCTATTACCCTTCTGAGGTAACCGACGATTCGTCACCAGGTGGAGTACACTCTGAAAGGAGTGACTATGACTCTCATATGACACACAACTAGTGTCGTATCGCTTCTGGCAGACGCCACGTAACAAGAAACGTGAAACTGGCTGCGAAATTAGGACGAGGAGCTATGACGCACTCAAGGTAGCAAGTGCAGCGACACCTGGAGGACTGCATCAGTAAAGGCTAGTAATCCCTGGCAGGCATAACGGTGACTCACTTAAGATACTCAACTAGTGACATATCGGTTCTGGCAGACTGGCTACAGTAACAAAATATATGAATCTGGGTGAGCAACTGTGACGAGTAACTATGACTCTCGTAATAGGCCAATGACTCAATACCTGGAGTATTGACTCAGATAACTCGAGGAACGCCTTGCAATAGTAACAATGACTTTCTTACGGTTCACAACTGGTGACAAATCCGTTCTGGCAGTCTGGCACCAGTAACAAAACTGAGACACTGCGTGAGCAAGTGGGATGTGTAACTATGACTCTCTTAAGGTAGCCAATGATCGTCACCAGGAATATTTAATCAGGAAACTCGAGTAACCCTTGGCTATAGTAACGATGACTTTCGTAGATTACACAACCTGTGACATATCGGTGCTGGCAGACTGGCCACAGTAACAAGAAACTTGAAACTGGCTGCGAAATTAGGACAAGGAGCTATGACGCACTCAAGGTAGCTAGTGCAGCGTCACCTGGAGGACTGCATCAGTAAAGGCTAGTAATCAATGGCAGGCATTACGATGACTCACTTAAGATACACAACTAGTGACATATCGGTTCTGGCAGACTGGCCACAGTAACAAAATATATGAATCTGGGTGAGCAACTGTGACGAGTAACTATGACTCTCGTAATAGGCCAATGACTCAATACCTGGAGTATTGACTCAGATAACTCGAGGAACGCCTTGCAATAGTAACAATGACTTTCTTACGGTTCACAACTGGTGACAAATCCGTTCTGGCATCTGGCACCAGTAACAAAACTGAGACACTGCGTGAGCAACTGGGATGGGTAACTATGACTCTCTTAAGGTAGCCAATGATCGTCACCAGGAATATTGAGTCAGGAAACTCGAGTAACCCTTGGCTATAGTAACGATGACTTTCGTAGATTACACAACCTGTGACATATCGGTGCTGGCAGACTGGCCACAGTAACAAGAAACTTGAAACTGGCTGCGAAATATAGGACGTGGAGCTATGACGCACTCAAGGTAGCTAGTGCAGCGTCACCTGGAGGACTGCATCAGTAAAGGCTAGTAATCAATGGCAGGCATTACGATGACTCACTTAAGATACACAACTAGTGTCATATCGGTTCTGGCAGACTGGCCACAGTAACAAAATATATGAATCTGGGTGAGCAACTGTGACGAGTAACTATGACTCTCGTAATAGGCCAATGACTCAATACCTGGAGTATTGACTCAGATAACTCGAGGAACGCCTTGCAATAGTAACAATGACTTTCTTACGGTTCACAACTGGTGACAAATCCGTTCTGGCAGTCTGGCACCAGTAACAAAAATGAGACACAGCGTGAGCAACTGGGATGGGTAACTATGACTCTCTTAAGGTAGCCAATGATCGTCACCAGGAATATTGAATCAGGAATTTCGAGTAACCCTTGGTTATAGAACGATGACTTTCGTAGATTACACAACCTGCGACATATCGATGCTGGCAGACTGGTCACAGTTACAATGTATTTTAATTTGGGTGGTCAACCGACAGGAATATCTATTACCCTTCTGAGGTAACCGACGATTCGTCACCAGGTGGAGTACACTCTGAAAGGAGTGACTATGACTCTCATATGACACACAACTAGTATCGTATCGCTTCTGGCAGACGCCACGTAACAAGAAACGTGAAACTGGCTGCGAAATTAGGACGAGGAGCTATGACGCACACAAGGTAGCAAGTGCGGTGACACCAGGAGGACTGCATCAGTAAAGGCTAGTAATCCCTGGCAGGCATAACGGTGACTCACTTAAGATACACAACTAGTGACATATCGGTTCTGGCAGACTGGCAACAGTAACAAAATATATGAATCTGGGTGAGCAACTGCGACGAGTAGCTATGACACTCGTAATATGCCAATGACTCAATACCTGGAGTATTGACTCAGATAACTCGAGGAACGCCTTGCAATAGGAACAATGACTTTCTTACGGTTCACAACTGGTGACAAATCCGTTCTGGCAGTCTGGCACCAGTAACAAAAATGAGACACTGAGTGAGCAACTGGGATGGGTAACTATGACTCTCTTAAGGTAGCCAATGATCGTCACCAGGAATATTGAGTCAGGAAACTCGAGTAACCCTTGGCTATAGTAACGATGACTTTCGTAGATTACACAACCTGTGACATATCGGTGCTGGCAGACTGGCCACAGTAACAAGAAACGTGAAACTGGCTGCGAAATTAGGACGAGGAGCTATGACGCACTCAAGGTAGCTAGTGCAGCGTCACCTGGAGGACTGCATCAGTAAAGGCTAGTAATCCCTGGCTGGCATTACGATTACTCACTTAAGATACACAACGTCATATCGGTTCTGGCAGACTGGCCACAGTAACAAAATATATGAATCTGGGTGACCAACTGTGACGAGTAACTATGACTCTCGTAATAGGCCAATGACTCAATACCTGGAGTATTGACTCAGATAACTCGAGGAACGCCTTGCAATAGTAACAATGACTTTCTTACGGTTCACAACTGGTGACAAATCCGTTCTGGCAGTCTGGCACCAGTAACAAAAATGAGACACAGCGTGAGCAACTGGGATGGGTAACTATGACTCTCTTAAGGTAGCCAATGATCGTCACCAGGAATATTGAATCAGGAATTTCGAGTAACCCTTGGTTATAGAACGATGACTTTCGTAGATTACACAACCTGTGACATATCGATGCTGGCAGACTGGCCACAGTTACAATGTATTTTAATTTGGGTGGTCAACCGACAGGAATATCTATTACCCTTCTGAGGTAACCGACGATTCGTCACCAGGTGGAGTACACTCTGAAAGGAGTGACTATGACTCTCATATGACACACAACTAGTGTCGTATCGCTTCTGGCAGACGCCACAGTAACAAGAAACGTGAAACTGGCTGCGAAATTAGGGCGAGGAGCTATGACGCACTCAAGGTAGCTAGTGCAGCGTGACCTGGAGGACTGCATCAGTAAAGGCTAGTAATCCCTGGCAGGCATAACGGTGACTCACTTAAGAAACACAACTAGTGACATATCGGTGCTGGCAGACTGGCCACAGTAACAAGAAACTTGAAACTGGCTGCGAAATTAGGACGTGGAGCTATGACGCACTCAAGGTAGCTAGTGCAGCGTCACCTGGAGGACTGCATCAGTAAAGGCTAGTAATCAATGGCAGGCATTACGATGACTCACTTAAGATACACAACTAGTGACATATCGGTTCTGGCAGACTGGCCACAGTAACAAAATATATGAATCTGGGTGAGCAACTGTGACGAGTAACTATGAATCTCGTAATAGGCCAATGACTCAATACCTGGAGTATTGACTCAGATAACTCGAGGAACGCCTTGCAATAGTAACAATGACTTTCTTACGGTTCACAACTGGTGACAAATCCGTTCTTTCAGTCTGGCACCAGTAACAAAAATGAGACACTGCGTGAGCAAGTGGGATGGGTAACTATGACTCTCTTAAGGTAGCCAATGATCGTCACCAGGAATATTGAGTCAGGAAACTCGAGTAACCCTTGGCTATAGTAACGATGACTTTCGTAGATTACACAACCTGTGACATATCGGTGCTGGCAGACTGGCCACAGTAACAAGAAACGTGAAACTGGCTGCGAAATTAGGACGAGGAGCTATGACACACTCAAGGTAGCTAGTGCAGCGTCACCTGGAGGACTGCATCAGTAAAGGCTAGTAATCCCTGGCTGGCATTACGATTACTCACTTAAGATACACAACTAGTGTCATATCGGTTCTGGCAGACTGGCCACAGTAACAAAATATATGAATCTGGGTGAGCAACTGTGACGAGTAACTATGACTCTCGTAATAGGCCAATGACTCAATACCTGGAGTATTGACTCAGATAACTCGAGGAACGCCTTGCAATAGTAACAATGACTTTCTTACGGTTCACAACTGGTGACAAATCCGTTCTGGCAGTCTGGCACCAGTAACAAAAATGAGACACAGCGTGAGCAACTGGGATGGGTAACTATGACTCTCTTAAGGTAGCCAATGATCGTCACCAGGAATATTGAATCAGGAATTTCGAGTAACCCTTGGTTATAGAACGATGACTTTCGTAGATTACACAACCTGTGACATATCGATGCTGGCAGACTGGCCACAGTTACAATGTATTTTAATTTGGGTGGTCAACCGACAGGAATATCTATTACCCTTCTGAGGTAACCGACGATTCGTCACCAGGTGGAGTACACTCTGAAAGGAGTGAATATGACTCTCATATGACACACAACTAGTGTCGTATCGCTTCTGGCAGACGCCACAGTAACAAGAAACGTGAAACTGGCTGCGAAATTAGGACGAGGAGCTATGACGCACTCAAGGTAGCAAGTGCAGCGACACCTGGAGGACTGCATCAGTAAAGGCTAGTAATCCCTGGCAGGCATAACGGTGACTCACTTAAGATACTCAACTAGTGACATATCGGTTCTGGGAGACTGGCCACAGTAACAAAATATATGAATCTGGGTGAGCAACTGTGACGAGTAACTATGACTCTCGTAATAGGCCAATGACTCAATACCTGGAGTATTGACTCAGATAACTCGAGGAACGCCTTGCAATAGTAACAATGACTTTCTTACGGTTCACAACTGGTGACAAATCCGTTCTGGCAGTCTGGCACCAGTAACAAAACTGAGACACTGCGTGAGCAAGTGGGATGGGTAACTATGACTCTCTTAAGGTAGCCAATGATCGTCACCAGGAATATTGAGTCAGGAAACTCGAGTAACCCTTGGCTATAGTAACGATGACTTTCGTAGATTACACAACCTGTGACATATCGATGCTGGCAGACTGGCCACAGTTACAATGTATTTTAATTTGGGTGGTCAACCGACAGGAATATCTATTACCCTTCTGAGGTAACCGACGATTCGTCACCAGGTGGAGTACACTCTGAAAGGAGTGACTATGACTCTCATATGACACACAACTAGTGTCGTATCGCTTCTGGCAGACGCCACGTAACAAGAAACGTGAAACTGGCTGCGAAATTAGGACGAGGAGCTATGACGCACTCAAGGTAGCAAGTGCAGCGACACCTGGAGGACTGCATCAGTAAAGGCTAGTAATCCCTGGCAGGCATAACGGTGACTCACTTAAGATACTCAACTAGTGACATATCGGTTCTGGCAGACTGGCCACAGTAACAAAATATATGAATCTGGGTGAGCAACTGTGACGAGTAACTATGACTCTCGTAATAGGCCAATGACTCAATACCTGGAGTATTGACTCAGATAACTCGAGGAACGCCTTGCAATAGTAACAATGACTTTCTTACGGTTCACAACTGGTGACAAATCCGTTCTGGCAGTCTGGCACCAGTAACAAAACTGAGACACTGCGTGAGCAAGTGGGATGTGTAACTATGACTCTCTTAAGGTAGCCAATGATCGTCACCAGGAATATTTAATCAGGAAACTCGAGTAACCCTTGGCTATAGTAACGATGACTTTCGTAGATTACACAACCTGTGACATATCGGTGCTGGCAGACTGGCCACAGTAACAAGAAACTTGAAACTGGCTGCGAAATTAGGACGAGGAGCTATGACGCACTCAAGGTAGCTAGTGCAGCGTCACCTGGAGGACTGCATCAGTAAAGGCTAGTAATCAATGGCAGGCATTACGATGACTCACTTAAGATACACAACTAGTGACATATCGGTTCTGGCAGACTGGCCACAGTAACAAAATATATGAATCTGGGTGAGCAACTGTGACGAGTAACTATGACTCTCGTAATAGGCCAATGACTCAATACCTGGAGTATTGACTCAGATAACTCGAGGAACGCCTTGCAATAGTAACAATGACTTTCTTACGGTTCACAACTGGTGACAAATCCGTTCTGGCATCTGGCACCAGTAACAAAACTGAGACACTGCGTGAGCAACTGGGATGGGTAACTATGACTCTCTTAAGGTAGCCAATGATCGTCACCAGGAATATTGAGTCAGGAAACTCGAGTAACCCTTGGCTATAGTAACGATGACTTTCGTAGATTACACAACCTGTGACATATCGGTGCTGGCAGACTGGCCACAGTAACAAGAAACTTGAAACTGGCTGCGAAATATAGGACGTGGAGCTATGACGCACTCAAGGTAGCTAGTGCAGCGTCACCTGGAGGACTGCATCAGTAAAGGCTAGTAATCAATGGCAGGCATTACGATGACTCACTTAAGATACACAACTAGTGTCATATCGGTTCTGGCAGACTGGCCACAGTAACAAAATATATGAATCTGGGTGAGCAACTGTGACGAGTAACTATGACTCTCGTAATAGGCCAATGACTCAATACCTGGAGTATTGACTCAGATAACTCGAGGAACGCCTTGCAATAGTAACAATGACTTTCTTACGGTTCACAACTGGTGACAAATCCGTTCTGGCAGTCTGGCACCAGTAACAAAAATGAGACACAGCGTGAGCAACTGGGATGGGTAACTATGACTCTCTTAAGGTAGCCAATGATCGTCACCAGGAATATTGAATCAGGAATTTCGAGTAACCCTTGGTTATAGAACGATGACTTTCGTAGATTACACAACCTGCGACATATCGATGCTGGCAGACTGGTCACAGTTACAATGTATTTTAATTTGGGTGGTCAACCGACAGGAATATCTATTACCCTTCTGAGGTAACCGACGATTCGTCACCAGGTGGAGTACACTCTGAAAGGAGTGACTATGACTCTCATATGACACACAACTAGTATCGTATCGCTTCTGGCAGACGCCACGTAACAAGAAACGTGAAACTGGCTGCGAAATTAGGACGAGGAGCTATGACGCACACAAGGTAGCAAGTGCGGTGACACCAGGAGGACTGCATCAGTAAAGGCTAGTAATCCCTGGCAGGCATAACGGTGACTCACTTAAGATACACAACTAGTGACATATCGGTTCTGGCAGACTGGCAACAGTAACAAAATATATGAATCTGGGTGAGCAACTGCGACGAGTAGCTATGACACTCGTAATATGCCAATGACTCAATACCTGGAGTATTGACTCAGATAACTCGAGGAACGCCTTGCAATAGGAACAATGACTTTCTTACGGTTCACAACTGGTGACAAATCCGTTCTGGCAGTCTGGCACCAGTAACAAAAATGAGACACTGAGTGAGCAACTGGGATGGGTAACTATGACTCTCTTAAGGTAGCCAATGATCGTCACCAGGAATATTGAGTCAGGAAACTCGAGTAACCCTTGGCTATAGTAACGATGACTTTCGTAGATTACACAACCTGTGACATATCGGTGCTGGCAGACTGGCCACAGTAACAAGAAACGTGAAACTGGCTGCGAAATTAGGACGAGGAGCTATGACGCACTCAAGGTAGCTAGTGCAGCGTCACCTGGAGGACTGCATCAGTAAAGGCTAGTAATCCCTGGCTGGCATTACGATTACTCACTTAAGATACACAACGTCATATCGGTTCTGGCAGACTGGCCACAGTAACAAAATATATGAATCTGGGTGACCAACTGTGACGAGTAACTATGACTCTCGTAATAGGCCAATGACTCAATACCTGGAGTATTGACTCAGATAACTCGAGGAACGCCTTGCAATAGTAACAATGACTTTCTTACGGTTCACAACTGGTGACAAATCCGTTCTGGCAGTCTGGCACCAGTAACAAAAATGAGACACAGCGTGAGCAACTGGGATGGGTAACTATGACTCTCTTAAGGTAGCCAATGATCGTCACCAGGAATATTGAATCAGGAATTTCGAGTAACCCTTGGTTATAGAACGATGACTTTCGTAGATTACACAACCTGTGACATATCGATGCTGGCAGACTGGCCACAGTTACAATGTATTTTAATTTGGGTGGTCAACCGACAGGAATATCTATTACCCTTCTGAGGTAACCGACGATTCGTCACCAGGTGGAGTACACTCTGAAAGGAGTGACTATGACTCTCATATGACACACAACTAGTGTCGTATCGCTTCTGGCAGACGCCACAGTAACAAGAAACGTGAAACTGGCTGCGAAATTAGGGCGAGGAGCTATGACGCACTCAAGGTAGCTAGTGCAGCGTGACCTGGAGGACTGCATCAGTAAAGGCTAGTAATCCCTGGCAGGCATAACGGTGACTCACTTAAGAAACACAACTAGTGACATATCGGTTCTGGCAGACTGGCCACAGTAACAAAATATATGAATCTGGGTGAGCAACTGTGACGAGTAACTATGACTCTCGTAATAGGCCAATGACTCAATACCTGGAGTATTGACTCAGATAACTCGAGGAACGCCTTGCAATAGTAACAATGACTTTCTTACGGTTCACAACTGGTGACAAATCCGTTCTGGCAGTCTGGCACCAGTAACAAAAATGAGACACTGAGTGAGCAACTGGGATGGGTAACTATGACTCTCTTAAGGTAGCCAACGATCGTCACCAGGAATATTGAGTCAGGAAACTCGAGTAACCCTTGGCTGTAGTAACGATGACTTTCGTAGATTACACAACCTGTGACATATCAGTGCTGGCAGACTGGCCACAGTAACAAGAAACGTGAAACTGGCTGCGAAATTAGGACGAGGAGCTATGACGCACTCAAGGTAGCTAGTGCAGCGTCACCTGGAGGACTGCATCAGTAAAGGCTAGTAATCCCTGGCTGGCATTACGATTACTCACTTAAGATACACAACTAGTGTCATATCGGTTCTGGCAGACTGGCCACAGTAACAAAATATATGAATCTGGGTGAGCAACTGTGACGAGTAACTATGACTCTCGTTATAGGCCAATGACTCAATACCTGGAGTATTGACTCAGATAACTCGAGAAACGCCTTGCAATAGTAACAATGACTTTCTTACGGTTCACAACTGGTGACAAATCCGTTCTAGCAGTCTGGCACCAGTAACAAAAATGAGACACAGCGTGAGCAACTGGGATGGGTAACTATGACTCTCTTAAGGTAGCCAATGATCGTCACAAGGAATATTGAATCAGGAATTTCGAGTAACCCTTGCTTATAGAACGATGACTTTCGTAGATTACACAACCTGTGACATATCGATGCTGGCAGACTGGCCACAGTTACAATGTATTTTAATTTGGGTGGTCAACCGACAGGAATATCTATTACCCTTCTGAGGTAACCGACGATTCGTCACCAGGTGGAGTACACTCTGAAAGGAGTGACTATGACTCTCATATGACACACAACTAGTGTCGTATCGCTTCTGGCAGACGCCACGTAACAAGAAACGTGAAACTGGCTGCGAAATTAGGACGAGGAGCTATGACGCACTCAAGGTAGCAAGTGCAGCGACACCTGGAGGACTGCATCAGTAAAGGCTAGTAATCCCTGGCAGGCATAACGGTGACTCACTTAAGATACTCAACTAGTGACATATCGGTTCTGGCAGACTGGCCACAGTAACAAAATATATGAATCTGGGTGAGCAACTGTGACGAGTAACTATGACTCTCGTAATAGGCCAATGACTCAATACCTGGAGTATTGACTCAGATAACTCGAGGAACGCCTTGCAATAGTAACAATGACTTTCTTACGGTTCACAACTGGTGACAAATCCGTTCTGGCAGTCTGGCACCAGTAACAAAACTGAGACACTGCGTGAGCAACTGGGATGGGTAACTATGACTCTCTTAAGGTAGCCAATGATCGTCACCAGGAATATTGAGTCAGGAAACTCGAGTAACCCTTGGCTATAGTAACGATGACTTTCGTAGATTACACAACCTGTGACATATCGGTGCTGGCAGACTGGCCACAGTAACAAGAAACGTGAAACTGGCTGCGAAATTAGGACGAGGAGCTATGACGCACTCAAGGTAGCTAGTGCAGCGTCACCTGGAGGACTGCATCAGTAAAGGCTAGTAATCCCTGGCTGGCATTACGATTACTCACTTAAGATACACAACGTCATATCGGTTCTGGCAGACTGGCCACAGTAACAAAATATATGAATCTGGGTGACCAACTGTGACGAGTAACTATGACTCTCGTAATAGGCCAATGACTCAATACCTGGAGTATTGACTCAGATAACTCGAGGAACGCCTTGCAATAGTAACAATGACTTTCTTACGGTTCACAACTGGTGACAAATCCGTTCTGGCAGTCTGGCACCAGTAACAAAAATGAGACACAGCGTGAGCAACTGGGATGGGTAACTATGACTCTCTTAAGGTAGCCAATGATCGTCACCAGGAATATTGAATCAGGAATTTCGAGTAACCCTTGGTTATAGAACGATGACTTTCGTAGATTACACAACCTGTGACATATCGATGCTGGCAGACTGGCCACAGTTACAATGTATTTTAATTTGGGTGGTCAACCGACAGGAATATCTATTACCCTTCTGAGGTAACCGACCATTCGTCACCAGGTGGAGTACACTCTGAAAGGAGTGACTATGACTCTCATATGACACACAACTAGTGTCGTATCGCTTCTGGCAGACGCCACGTAACAAGAAACGTGAAACTGGCTGCGAAATTAGGACGAGGAGCTATGACGCACACAAGGTAGCAAGTGCGGTGACACCTGGAGGACTGCATCAGTAAAGGCTAGTAATCCCTGGCAGGCATAACGGTGACTCACTTAAGATACACAACTAGTGACATATCGGTTCTGGCAGACTGGCAACAGTAACAAAATATATGAATCTGGGTGAGCAACTGCGAGGAGTAGCTATGACACTCGTAATAGGCCAATGACTCAATACCTGGAGTATTGACTCAGATAACTCGAGGAACGCCTTGCAATAGTAACAATGACTTTCTTACGGTTCACAACTGGTGACAAATCCGTTCTGGCAGTCTGGCACCAGTAACAAAAATGAGACACTGAGTGAGCAACTGGGATGGGTAACTATGACTCTCTTAAGGTAGCCAATGATCGTCACCAGGAATATTGAGTCAGGAAACTCGAGTAACCCTTGGCTATAGTAACGATGACTTTCGTAGATTACACAACCTGTGACATATCGGTGCTGGCAGACTGGCCACAGTAACAAGAAACTTGAAACTGGCTGCGAAATTAGGACGAGGAGCTATGACGCAATCAAGGTAGCTAGTGCAGCGTCACCTGGAGGACTGCATCAGTAAAGGCTAGTAATCCCTGGCTGGCATTACGATTACTCACTTAAGATACACAACGTCATATCGGTTCTGGCAGACTGGCCACAGTAACAAAATATATGAATCTGGGTGACCAACTGTGACGAGTAACTATGACTCTCGTAATAGGCCAATGACTCAATACCTGGAGTATTGACTCAGATAACTCGAGGAACGCCTTGCAATAGTAACAATGACTTTCTTACGGTTCACAACTGGTGACAAATCCGTTCTGGCAGTCTGGCACCAGTAACAAAACTGAGACACTGCGTGAGCAACTGGGATGGGTAACTATGACTCTCTTAAGGTAGCCAATGATCGTCACCAGGAATATTGAGTCAGGAAACTCGAGTAACCCTTGGCTATAGTAACGATGACTTTCGTAGATTACACAACCTGTGACATATCGGTGCTGGCAGACTGGCCACAGTAACAAGAAACTTGAAACTGGCTGCGAAATTAGGACGAGGAGCTATGACGCACTCAAGGTAGCTAGTGCAGCGTCACCTGGAGGACTGCATCAGTAAAGGCTAGTAATCAATGGCAGGCATTACGATGACTCACTTAAGATACACAACTAGTGACATATCGGTTCTGGCAGACTGGCCACAGTAACAAAATATATGAATCTGGGTGAGCAACTGTGACGAGTAACTATGACTCTCGTAATAGGCCAATGACTCAATACCTGGAGTATTGACTCAGATAACTCGAGGAACGCCTTGCAATAGTAACAATGACTTTCTTACGGTTCACAACTGGTGACAAATCCGTTCTGGCAGTCTGGCACCAGTAACAAAACTGAGACACTGCGTGAGCAACAGGGATGGGTAACTATGACTCTCTTAAGGTAGCCAATGATCGTCACCAGGAATATTGAGTCAGGAAACTCGAGTAACCCTTGGCTATAGTAACGATGACTTTCGTAGATTACACAACCTGTGACATATCGGTGCTGGCAGACTGGCCACAGTAACAAGAAACTTGAAACTGGCTGCGAAATTAGGACGAGGAGCTATGACGCACTCAAGGTAGCTAGTGCAGCGTCACCTGGAGGACTGCATCAGTAAAGGCTAGTAATCAATGGCAGGCATTACGATGACTCACTTAAGATACACAACTAGTGTCATATCGGTTCTGGCAGACTGGCCACAGTAACAAAATATATGAATCTGGGTGAGCAACTGTGACGAGTAACTATGACTCTCGTAATAGGCCATTGACTCAATACCTGGAGTATTGACTCAGATAACTCGAGGAACGCCTTGCAATAGTAACAATGACTTTCTTACGGTTCACAACTGGTGACAAATCCGTTCTGGCAGTCTGGCACCAGTAACAAACATGAGACACAGCGTGAGCAACTGGGATGGGTAACTATGACTCTCTTAAGGTAGCCAATGATCGTCACCAGGAATATTGAATCAGGAATTTCGAGTAACCCTTGGTTATAGAACGATGACTTTCGTAGATTACACAACCTGCGACATATCGATGCTGGCAGACTGGCCACAGTTACAATGTATTTTAATTTGGGTGGTCAACCGACAGGAATATCTATTACCCTTCTGAGGTAACCGACGATTCGTCACCAGGTGGAGTACACTCTGAAAGGAGTGACTATGACTCTCATATGACACACAACTAGTGTCGTGTCGCTTCTGGCAGACGCCACGTAACAAGAAACGTGAAACTGGCTGCGAAATTAGGACGAGGAGCTATGACGCACTCAAGGTAGCAAGTGCGGTGACACCTGGAGGACTGCATCAGTAAAGGCTAGTAATCCCTGGCAGGCATAACGGTGACTCACTTAAGATACACAACTAGTGACATATCGGTTCTGGCAGACTGGCCACAGTAACAAAATATATGAATCTGGGTGAGCAACTGTGACGAGTAACTATGACTCTAGTAATAGGCCAATGACTCAATACCTGGAGTATTGACTCAGATAACTCGAGGAACGCCTTGCAATAGTAACAATGACTTTCTTACGGTTCACAACTGGTGACAAATCCGTTCTGACAGTCTGGCACCAGTAACAAAACTGAGACACTGCGTGAGCAACTGGGATGGGTAACTATGACTCTCTTAAGGTAGCCAATGATCGTCACCAGGAATATTGAGTCAGGAAACTCGAGTAACCCTTGTCTATAGTAACGATGACTTTCGTAGATTACACAACCTGTGACATATCGGTGCTGGCAGACTGGCCACAGTAACAAGAAACTTGAAACTGGCTGCGAAATTAGGACGAGGAGCTATGACGCACTCAAGGTAGCTAGTGCAGCGTCACCTGGAGGACTGCATCAGTAAAGGCTAGTAATCAATGGCAGGCATTACGATCACTCACTTAAGATACACAACTAGTGACATATCGGTTCTGGCAGACTGGCCACAGTAACAAAATATATGAATCTGGGTGAGCAACTGTGACGAGTAACTATGACTCTCGTAATAGGCCAATGACTCAATACCTGGAGTATTGACTCAGATAACTCGAGGAACGCCTTGCAATAGTAACAATGACTTTCTTACGGTTCACAACTGGTGACAAATCCGTTCTGGCAGTCTGGCACCAGTAACAAAACTGAGACACTGCGTGAGCAACAGGGATGGGTAACTATGACTCTCTTAAGGTAGCCAATGATCGTCACCAGGAATATTGAGTCAGGAAACTCGAGTAACCCTTGGCTATAGTAACGATGACTTTCGTAGATTACACAACCTGTGACATATCGGTGCTGGCAGACTGGCCACAGTAACAAGAAACTTGAAACTGGCTGCGAAATTAGGACGAGGAGCTATGACGCACTCAAGGTAGCTAGTGCAGCGTCACCTGGAGGACTGCATCAGTAAAGGCTAGTAATCAATGGCAGGCATTACGATGACTCACTTAAGATACACAACTAGTGTCATATCGGTTCTGGCAGACTGGCCACAGTAACAAAATATATGAATCTGGGTGAGCAACTGTGACGAGTAACTATGACTCTCGTAATAGGCCAATGACTCAATACCTGGAGTATTGACTCAGATAACTCGAGGAACGCCTTGCAATAGTAACAATGACTTTCTTACGGTTCACAACTGGTGACAAATCCGTTCTGGCAGTCTGGCACCAGTAACAAACATGAGACACAGCGTGAGCAACTGGGATGGGTAACTATGACTCTCTTAAGGTAGCCAATGATCGTCACCAGGAATATTGAATCAGGAATTTCGAGTAACCCTTGGTTATAGAACGATGACTTTCGTAGATTACACAACCTGCGACATATCGATGCTGGCAGACTGGCCACAGTTACAATGTATTTTAATTTGGGTGGTCAACCGACAGGAATATCTATTACCCTTCTGAGGTAACCGACGATTCGTCACCAGGTGGAGTACACTCTGAAAGGAGTGACTATGACTCTCATATGACACACAACTAGTGTCGTGTCGCTTCTGGCAGACGCCACGTAACAAGAAACGTGAAACTGGCTGCGAAATTAGGACGAGGAGCTATGACGCACTCAAGGTAGCAAGTGCGGTGACACCTGGAGGACTGCATCAGTAAAGGCTAGTAATCCCTGGCAGGCATAACGGTGACTCACTTAAGATACACAACTAGTGACATATCGGTTCTGGCAGACTGGCCACAGTAACAAAATATATGAATCTGGGTGAGCAACTGTGACGAGTAACTATGACTCTAGTAATAGGCCAATGACTCAATACCTGGAGTATTGACTCAGATAACTCGAGGAACGCCTTGCAATAGTAACAATGACTTTCTTACGGTTCACAACTGGTGACAAATCCGTTCTGGCAGTCTGGCACCAGTAACAAAACTGAGACACAGCGTGAGCAACTGGGATGGGTAACTATGACTCTCTTAAGGTAGCCAATGATCGTCACCAGGAATATTGAGTCAGGAAACTCGAGTAACCCTTGGCTATAGTAACGATGACTTTCGTAGATTACACAACCTGTGACATATCGGTGCTGGCAGACTGGCCACAGTAACAAGAAACTTGAAACTGGCTGCGAAATTAGGACGAGGAGCTATGACGCACTCAAGGTAGCTAGTGCAGCGTCACCTGGAGGACTGCATCAGTAAAGGCTAGTAATCAATGGCAGGCATTACGATGACTCACTTAAGATACACAACTAGTGACATATCGGTTCTGGCAGACTGGCCACAGTAACAAAATATATGAATCTGGGTGAGCAACTGTGACGAGTAACTATGACTCTCGTAATAGGCCAATGACTCAATACCTGGAGTATTGACTCAGATAACTCGAGGAACGCCTTGCAATAGTAACAATGACTTTCTTACGGTTCACAACTGGTGACAAATCCGTTCTGGCAGTCTGGCACCAGTAACAAAACTGAGACACTGCGTGAGCAACTGGGATGGGTAACTATGACTCTCTTAAGGTAGCCAATGATCGTCACCAGGAATATTGAGTCAGGAAACTCGAGTAACCCTTGGCTATAGTAACGATGACTTTCGTAGATTACACAACCTGTGACATATCGGTGCTGGCAGACTGGCCACAGTAACAAGAAACGTGAAACTGGCTGCGAAATTAGGACGAGGAGCTATGACGCACTCAAGGTAGCTAGTGCAGCGTCACCTGGAGGACTGCATCAGTAAAGGCTAGTAATCCCTGGCTGGCATTACGATTACTCACTTAAGATACACAACGTCATATCGGTTCTGGCAGACTGGCCACAGTAACAAAATATATGAATCTGGGTGACCAACTGTGACGAGTAACTATGACTCTCGTAATAGGCCAATGACTCAATACCTGGAGTATTGACTCAGATAACTCGAGGAACGCCTTGCAATAGTAACAATGACTTTCTTACGGTTCACAACTGGTGACAAATCCGTTCTGGCAGTCTGGCACCAGTAACAAAACTGAGACACTGCGTGAGCAACAGGGATGGGTAACTATGACTCTCTTAAGGTAGCCAATGATCGTCACCAGGAATATTGAGTCAGGAAACTCGAGTAACCCTTGGCTATAGTAACGATGACTTTCGTAGATTACACAACCTGTGACATATCGGTGCTGGCAGACTGGCCACAGTAACAAGAAACTTGAAACTGGCTGCGAAATTAGGACGAGGAGCTATGACGCACTCAAGGTAGCTAGTGCAGCGTCACCTGGAGGACTGCATCAGTAAAGGCTAGTAATCAATGGCAGGCATTACGATGACTCACTTAAGATACACAACTAGTGACATATCGGTTCTGGCAGACTGGCCACAGTAACAAAATATATGAATCTGGGTGAGCAACTGTGACGAGTAACTATGACTCTCGTAATAGGCCAATGACTCAATACCTGGAGTATTGACTCAGATAACTCGAGGAACGCCTTGCAATAGTAACAATGACTTTCTTACGGTTCACAACTGGTGACAAATCCGTTCTGGCAGTCTGGCACCAGTAACAAAACTGAGACACTGCGTGAGCAACAGGGATGGGTAACTATGACTCTCTTAAGGTAGCCAATGATCGTCACCAGGAATATTGAGTCAGGAAACTCGAGTAACCCTTGGCTATAGTAACGATGACTTTCGTAGATTACACAACCTGTGACATATCGGTGCTGGCAGACTGGCCACAGTAACAAGAAACTTGAAACTGGCTGCGAAATTAGGACGAGGAGCTATGACGCACTCAAGGTAGCTAGTGCAGCGTCACCTGGAGGACTGCATCAGTAAAGGCTAGTAATCAATGGCAGGCATTACGATGACTCACTTAAGATACACAACTAGTGTCATATCGGTTCTGGCAGACTGGCCACAGTAACAAAATATATGAATCTGGGTGAGCAACTGTGACGAGTAACTATGACTCTCGTAATAGGCCAATGACTCAATACCTGGAGTATTGACTCAGATAACTCGAGGAACGCCTTGCAATAGTAACAATGACTTTCTTACGGTTCACAACTGGTGACAAATCCGTTCTGGCAGTCTGGCACCAGTAACAAACATGAGACACAGCGTGAGCAACTGGGATGGGTAACTATGACTCTCTTAAGGTAGCCAATGATCGTCACCAGGAATATTGAATCAGGAATTTCGAGTAACCCTTGGTTATAGAACGATGACTTTCGTAGATTACACAACCTGCGACATATCGATGCTGGCAGACTGGCCACAGTTACAATGTATTTTAATTTGGGTGGTCAACCGACAGGAATATCTATTACCCTTCTGAGGTAACCGACGATTCGTCACCAGGTGGAGTACACTCTGAAAGGAGTGACTATGACTCTCATATGACACACAACTAGTGTCGTGTCGCTTCTGGCAGACGCCACGTAACAAGAAACGTGAAACTGGCTGCGAAATTAGGACGAGGAGCTATGACGCACTCAAGGTAGCAAGTGCGGTGACACCTGGAGGACTGCATCAGTAAAGGCTAGTAATCCCTGGCAGGCATAACGGTGACTCACTTAAGATACACAACTAGTGACATATCGGTTCTGGCAGACTGGCCACAGTAACAAAATATATGAATCTGGGTGAGCAACTGTGACGAGTAACTATGACTCTAGTAATAGGCCAATGACTCAATACCTGGAGTATTGACTCAGATAACTCGAGGAACGCCTTGCAATAGTAACAATGACTTTCTTACGGTTCACAACTGGTGACAAATCCGTTCTGGCAGTCTGGCACCAGTAACAAAACTGAGACACTGCGTGAGCAACTGGGATGGGTAACTATGACTCTCTTAAGGTAGCCAATGATCGTCACCAGGAATATTGAGTCAGGAAACTCGAGTAACCCTTGGCTATAGTAACGATGACTTTCGTAGATTACACAACCTGTGACATATCGGTGCTGGCAGACTGGCCACAGTAACAAGAAACTTGAAACTGGCTGCGAAATTAGGACGAGGAGCTATGACGCACTCAAGGTAGCTAGTGCAGCGTCACCTGGAGGACTGCATCAGTAAAGGCTAGTAATCAATGGCAGGCATTACGATGACTCACTTAAGATACACAACTAGTGACATATCGGTTCTGGCAGACTGGCCACAGTAACAAAATATATGAATCTGGGTGAGCAACTGTGACGAGTAACTATGACTCTCGTAATAGGCCAATGACTCAATACCTGGAGTATTGACTCAGATAACTCGAGGAACGCCTTGCAATAGTAACAATGACTTTCTTACGGTTCACAACTGGTGACAAATCCGTTCTGGCAGTCTGGCACCAGTAACAAAACTGAGACACTGCGTGAGCAACAGGGATGGGTAACTATGACTCTCTTAAGGTAGCCAATGATCGTCACCAGGAATATTGAGTCAGGAAACTCGAGTAACCCTTGGCTATAGTAACGATGACTTTCGTAGATTACACAACCTGTGACATATCGGTGCTGGCAGACTGGCCACAGTAACAAGAAACTTGAAACTGGCTGCGAAATTAGGACGAGGAGCTATGACGCACTCAAGGTAGCTAGTGCAGCGTCACCTGGAGGACTGCATCAGTAAAGGCTAGTAATCCCTGGCTGGCATTACGATTACTCACTTAAGATACACAACGTCATATCGGTTCTGGCAGACTGGCCACAGTAACAAAATATATGAATCTGGGTGACCAACTGTGACGAGTAACTATGACTCTCGTAATAGGCCAATGACTCAATACCTGGAGTATTGACTCAGATAACTCGAGGAACGCCTTGCAATAGTAACAATGACTTTCTTACGGTTCACAACTGGTGACAAATCCGTTCTGGCAGTCTGGCACCAGTAACAAACATGAGACACAGCGTGAGCAACTGGGATGGGTAACTATGACTCTCTTAAGGTAGCCAATGATCGTCACCAGGAATATTGAATCAGGAATTTCGAGTAACCCTTGGTTATAGAACGATGACTTTCGTAGATTACACAACCTGCGACATATCGATGCTGGCAGACTGGCCACAGTTACAATGTATTTTAATTTGGGTGGTCAACCGACAGGAATATCTATTACCCTTCTGAGGTAACCGACGATTCGTCACCAGGTGGAGTACACTCTGAAAGGAGTGACTATGACTCTCATATGACACACAACTAGTGTCGTGTCGCTTCTGGCAGACGCCACGTAACAAGAAACGTGAAACTGGCTGCGAAATTAGGACGAGGAGCTATGACGCACTCAAGGTAGCAAGTGCGGTGACACCTGGAGGACTGCATCAGTAAAGGCTAGTAATCCCTGGCAGGCATAACGGTGACTCACTTAAGATACACAACTAGTGACATATCGGTTCTGGCAGACTGGCCACAGTAACAAAATATATGAATCTGGGTGAGCAACTGTGACGAGTAACTATGACTCTAGTAATAGGCCAATGACTCAATACCTGGAGTATTGACTCAGATAACTCGAGGAACGCCTTGCAATAGTAACAATGACTTTCTTACGGTTCACAACTGGTGACAAATCCGTTCTGGCAGTCTGGCACCAGTAACAAAACTGAGACACTGCGTGAGCAACTGGGATGGGTAACTATGACTCTCTTAAGGTAGCCAATGATCGTCACCAGGAATATTGAGTCAGGAAACTCGAGTAACCCTTGGCTATAGTAACGATGACTTTCGTAGATTACACAACCTGTGACATATCGGTGCTGGCAGACTGGCCACAGTAACAAGAAACTTGAAACTGGCTGCGAAATTAGGACGAGGAGCTATGACGCACTCAAGGTAGCTAGTGCAGCGTCACCTGGAGGACTGCATCAGTAAAGGCTAGTAATCAATGGCAGGCATTACGATGACTCACTTAAGATACACAACTAGTGACATATCGGTTCTGGCAGACTGGCCACAGTAACAAAATATATGAATCTGGGTGAGCAACTGTGACGAGTAACTATGACTCTCGTAATAGGCCAATGACTCAATACCTGGAGTATTGACTCAGATAACTCGAGGAACGCCTTGCAATAGTAACAATGACTTTCTTACGGTTCACAACTGGTGACAAATCCGTTCTGGCAGTCTGGCACCAGTAACAAAACTGAGACACTGCGTGAGCAACAGGGATGGGTAACTATGACTCTCTTAAGGTAGCCAATGATCGTCACCAGGAATATTGAGTCAGGAAACTCGAGTAACCCTTGGCTATAGTAACGATGACTTTCGTAGATTACACAACCTGTGACATATCGGTGCTGGCAGACTGGCCACAGTAACAAGAAACTTGAAACTGGCTGCGAAATTAGGACGAGGAGCTATGACGCACTCAAGGTAGCTAGTACAGCGTCACCTGGAGGACTGCATCAGTAAAGGCTAGTAATCAATGGCAGGCATTACGATGACTCACTTAAGATACACAACTAGTGTCATATCGGTTCTGGCAGACTGGCCACAGTAACAAAATATATGAATCTGGGTGAGCAACTGTGACGAGTAACTATGACTCTCGTAATAGGCCAATGACTCAATACCTGGAGTATTGACTCAGATAACTCGAGGAACGCCTTGCAATAGTAACAATGACTTTCTTACGGTTCACAACTGGTGACAAATCCGTTCTGGCAGTCTGGCACCAGTAACAAACATGAGACACAGCGTGAGCAACTGGGATGGGTAACTATGACTCTCTTAAGGTAGCCAATGATCGTCACCAGGAATACTGAATCAGGAATTTCGAGTAACCCTTGGTTATAGAACGATGACTTTCGTAGATTACACAACCTGCGACATATCGATGCTGGCAGACTGGCCACAGTTACAATGTATTTTAATTTGGGTGGTCAACCGACAGGAATATCTATTACCCTTCTGAGGTAACCGACGATTCGTCACCAGGTGGAGTACACTCTGAAAGGAGTGACTATGACTCTCATATGACACACAACTAGTGTCGTATCGCTTCTGGCAGACGCCACGTAACAAGAAACGTGAAACTGGCTGCGAAATTAGGACGAGGAGCTATGACGCACTCAAGGTAGCAAGTGCGGTGACACCTGGAGGACTGCATCAGTAAAGGCTAGTAATCCCTGGCAGGCATAACGGTGACTCACTTAAGATACACAACTAGTGACATATCGGTTCTGGCAGACTGGCCACAGTAACAAAATATATGAATCTGGGTGAGCAACTGTGACGAGTAACTATGACTCTAGTAATAGGCCAATGACTCAATACCTGGAGTATTGACTCAGATAACTCGAGGAACGCCTTGCAATAGTAACAATGACTTTCTTACGGTTCACAACTGGTGACAAATCCGTTCTGGCAGTCTGGCACCAGTAACAAAACTGAGACACTGCGTGAGCAACTGGGATGGGTAACTATGACTCTCTTAAGGTAGCCAATGATCGTCACCAGGAATATTGAGTCAGGAAACTCGAGTAACCCTTGGCTATAGTAACGATGACTTTCGTAGATTACACAACCTGTGACATATCGGTGCTGGCAGACTGGCCACAGTAACAAGAAACTTGAAACTGGCTGCGAAATTAGGACGAGGAGCTATGACGCACTCAAGGTAGCTAGTGCAGCGTCACCTGGAGGACTGCATCAGTAAAGGCTAGTAATCAATGGCAGGCATTACGATGACTCACTTAAGATACACAACTAGTGACATATCGGTTCTGGCAGACTGGCCACAGTAACAAAATATATGAATCTGGGTGAGCAACTGTGACGAGTAACTATGACTCTCGTAATAGGCCAATGACTCAGTACCTGGAGTATTGACTCAGATAACTCGAGGAACGCCTTGCAATAGTAACAATGACTTTCTTACGGTTCACAACTGGTGACAAATCCGTTCTGGCAGTCTGGCACCAGTAACAAAACTGAGACACTGCGTGAGCAACTGGGATGGGTAACTATGACTCTCTTAAGGTAGCCAATGATCGTCACCAGGAATATTGAGTCAGGAAACTCGAGTAACCCTTGGCTATAGTAACGATGACTTTCGTAGATTACACAACCTGTGACATATTGGTGCTGGCAGACTGGCCACAGTAACAAGAAACGTGAAACTGGCTGCGAAATTAGGACGAGGAGCTATGACGCACTCAAGGTAGCTAGTGATGCGTCACCTGGAGGACTGCATCAGTAAAGGCTAGTAAACCCTGGCTGGCATTACGATTACTCACTTAAGATACACAACGTCATATCGGTTCTGGCAGACTGGCCACAGTAACAAAATATATGAATCTGGGTGACCAACTGTGACGAGTAACTATGACTCTCGTAATAGGCCAATGACTCAATACCTGGAGTATTGACTCAGATAACTCGAGGAACGCCTTGCAATAGTAACAATGACTTTCTTACGGTTCACAACTGGTGACAAATCCGTTCTGGCAGTCTGGCACCAGTAACAAAAATGAGACACAGCGTGAGCAACTGGGATGGGTAACTATGACTCTCTTAAGGTAGCCAATGATCGTCACCAGGAATATTGAATCAGGAATTTCGAGTAACCCTTGGTTATAGAACGATGACTTTCGTAGATTACACAACCTGTGACATATCGATGCTGGCAGACTGGCCACAGTTACAATGTATTTTAATTTGGGTGGTCAACCGACAGGAATATCTATTACCCTTCTGAGGTAACCGACCATTCGTCACCAGGTGGAGTACACTCTGAAAGGAGTGACTATGACTCTCATATGACACACAACTAGTGTCGTATCGCTTCTGGCAGACGCCACGTAACAAGAAACGTGAAACTGGCTGCGAAATTAGGACGAGGAGCTATGACGCACTCAAGGTAGCAAGTGCAGCGACACCTGGAGGACTGCATCAGTAAAGGCTAGTAATCCCTGGCAGGCATAACGGTGACTCACTTAAGATACACAACTAGTGACATATCGGTTCTGGCAGACTGGCCACAGTAACAAAATATATGAATCTGGGTGAGCAACTGTGACGAGTAACTATGACTCTCGTAATAGGCCAATGACTCAATACCTGGAGTATTGACTCAGATAACTCGAGGAACGCCTTGCAATAGTAACAATGACTTTCTTACGGTTCACAACTGGTGACAAATCCGTTCTGGCAGTCTGGCACCAGTAACAAAACTGAGACACTGCGTGAGCAACTGGGATGGGTAACTATGACTCTCTTAAGGTAGCCAATGATCGTCACCAGGAATATTGAGTCAGGAAACTCGAGTAACCCTTGGCTATAGTAAAGATGACTTTCGTAGATAACACAACCTGTGACATATCGGTGCTGGCAGACTGGCCACAGTAACAAGAAACTTGAAACTGGCTGCGAAATTAGGACGAGGAGCTATGACGCACACAAGGTAGCTGATGCAGCGTCACCTGGAGGACTGCATCAGTAAAGGCTAGTAATCAATGGCAGGCATTACGATGACTCACTTAAGATACACAACTAGTGACATATCGGTTCTGGCAGACTGGCCACAGTAACAAAATATATGAATCTGGGTGAGCAACTGTGACGAGTAACTATGACTCTCGTAATAGGCCAATGACTCAATACCTGGAGTATTGACTCAGATAACTTGAGGAACGCCTTGCAATAGTAACAATGACTTTCTTACGGTTCACAACTGGTGACAAATCCGTTCTGGCAGTCTGGCACCAGTAACAAAAATGAGACACAGCGTTAGCAACTGGGATGGGTAACTATGACTCTCTTAAGGTAGCCAATGATCGTCACCAGGAATATTGAATCAGGAATTTCGAGTAACCCTTGGTTATAGAACGATGACTTTCGTAGATTACACAACCTGTGACATATCGATGCTGGCAGACTGGCCACAGTTACAATGTATTTTAATTTGGGTGGTCAACCGACAGGAATATCTATTACCCTTCTGAGGTAACCGACCATTCGTCACCAGGTGGAGTACACTCTGAAAGGAGTGACTATGACTCTCATATGACACACAACTAGTGTCGTATCGCTTCTGGCAGACGCCACGTAACAAGAAACGTGAAACTGGCTGCGAAATTAGGACGAGGAGCTATGACGCACTCAAGGTAGCAAGTGCAGCGACACCTGGAGGACTGCATCAGTAAAGGCTAGTAATCCCTGGCAGGCATAACGGTGACTCACTTAAGATACACAACTAGTGACATATCGGTTCTGGCAGACTGGCCACAGTAACAAAATATATGAATCTGGGTGAGCAACTGTGACGAGTAACTATGACGCTCGTAATAGGCCAATGACTCAATACCTGGAGTATTGACTCAGATAACTCGAGGAACGCCTTGCAATAGTAACAATGACTTTCTTACGGTTCACAACTGGTGACAAATCCGTTCTGGCAGTCTGGCACCAGTAACAAAAATGAGACACTGAGTGAGCAACTGGGATGGGTAACTATGACTCTCTTAAGGTAGCCAATGATCGTCACCAGGAATATTGAGTCAGGAAACTCGAGTAACCCTTGGCTATAGTAACGATGACTTTCGTAGATTACACAACCTGTGACATATCGGTGCTGGCAGACTGGCCACAGTAACAAGAAACTTGAAACTGGCTGCGAAATTAGGACGAGGAGCTATGACGCACACAAGGTAGCTAGTGCAGCGTCACCTGGAGGACTGCATCAGTAAAGGCTAGTAATCAATGGCAGGCATTACGATGACTCACTTAAGATACACAACTAGTGACATATCGGTTCTGGCAGACTGGCCACAGTAACAAAATATATGAATCTGGGTGAGCAACTGTGACGAGTAACTATGACTCTCGTAATAGGCCAATGACTCAATACCTGGAGTATTGACTCAGATAACTCGAGGAACGCCTTGCAATAGTAACAATGACTTTCTTACGGTTCACAACTGGTGACAAATCCGTTCTGGCAGTCTGGCACCAGTAACAAAACTGAGACACTGCGTGAGCAACAGGGATGGGTAACTATGACTCTCTTAAGGTAGCCAATGATCGTCACCAGGAATATTGAGTCAGGAAACTCGAGTAACCCTTGGCTATAGTAACGATGACTTTCGTAGATCACACAACCTGTGACATATCGGTGCTGGCAGACTGGCCACAGTAATAAGAAACTTGAAACTGGCTGCGAAATTAGGACGAGGAGCTATGACGCACTCAAGGTAGCTAGTGCAGCGTCACCTGGAGGACTGCATCAGTAAAGGCTAGTAATCAATGGCAGGCATTACGATGACTCACTTAAGATACACAACTAGTGTCATATCGGTTCTGGCAGACTGGCCACAGTAACAAAATATATGAATCTGGGTGAGCAACTGTGACGAGTAACTATGACTCTCGTAATAGGCCAATGACTCAATACCTGGAGTATTGACTCAGATAACTCGAGGAACGCCTTGCAATAGTAACAATGACTTTCTTACGGTTCACAACTGGTGACAAATCCGTTCTGGCAGTCTGGCACCAGTAACAAAAATGAGACACAGCGTGAGCAACTGGGATGGGTAACTATGACTCTCTTAAGGTAGCCAATGATCGTCACCAGGAATATTGAATCAGGAATTTCGAGTAACCCTTGGTTATAGAACGATGACTTTCGTAGATTACACAACCTGCGACATATCGATGCTGGCAGACTGGCCACAGTTACAATGTATTTTAATTTGGGTGGTCAACCGACAGGAATATCTATTACCCTTCTGAGGTAACCGACGATTCGTCACCAGGTGGAGTACACTCTGAAAGGAGTGACTATGACTCTCATATGACACACAACTAGTGTCGTATCGCTTCTGGCAGACGCCACGTAACAAGAAACGTGAAACTGGCTGCGAAATTAGGACGAGGAGCTATGACGCACTCAAGGTAGCAAGTGCGGTGACACCTGGAGGACTGCATCAGTAAAGGCTAGTAATCCCTGGCAGGCATAACGGTGACTCACTTAAGATACACAACTAGTGACATATCGGTTCTGGCAGACTGGCCACAGTAACAAAATATATGAATCTGGGTGAGCAACTGTGACGAGTAACTATGACTCTCGTAATAGGCCAATGACTCAATACCTGGAGTATTGACTCAGATAACTCGAGGAACGCCTTGCAATAGTAACAATGACTTTCTTACGGTTCACAACTGGTGACAAATCCGTTCTGGCAGTCTGGCACCAGTAAAAAAACTGAGACACTGCGTGAGCAACTGGGATGGGTAACTATGACTCTCTTAAGGTAGCCAATGATCGTCACCAGGAATATTGAGTCAGGAAACTCGAGTAACCCTTGGCTATAGTAACGATGACTTTCGTAGATTACACAACCTGTGACATATCGGTGCTGGCAGACTGGCCACAGTAACAAGAAACTTGAAACTGGCTGCGAAATTAGGACGAGGAGCTATGACGCACTCAAGGTAGCTAGTGCAGCGTCACCTGGAGGACTGCATCAGTAAAGGCTAGTAATCAATGGCAGGCATTACGATGACTCACTTAAGATACACAACTAGTGACATATCGGTTCTGGCAGACTGGCCACAGTAACAAAATATATGAATCTGGGTGAGCAACTGTGACGAGTAACTATGACTCTCGTAATAGGCCAATGACTCAATACCTGGAGTATTGACTCAGATAACTCGAGGAACGCCTTGCAATAGTAACAATGACTTTCTTACGGTTCACAACTGGTGACAAATCCGTTCTGGCAGTCTGGCACCAGTAACAAAACTGAGACACTGCGTGAGCAACTGGGATGGGTAACTATGACTCTCTTAAGGTAGCCAATGATCGTCACCAGGAATATTGAGTCAGGAAACTCGAGTAACCCTTGGCTATAGTAACGATGACTTTCGTAGATTACACAACCTGTGACATATCGGTGCTGGCAGACTGGCCACAGTAACAAGAAACTTGAAACTGGCTGCGAAATTAGGACGAGGAGCTATGACGCACTCAAGGTAGCTAGTGCAGCGTCACCTGGAGGACTGCATCAGTAAAGGCTAGTAATCAATGGCAGGCATTACGATGACTCACTTAAGATACACAACTAGTGACATATCGGTTCTGGCAGACTGGCCACAGTAACAAAATATATGAATCTGGGTGAGCAACTGTGACGAGTAACTATGACTCTCGTAATAGGCCAATGACTCAATACCTGGAGTATTGACTCAGATAACTCGAGGAACGCCTTGCAATAGTAACAATGACTTTCTTACGGTTCACAACTGGTGACAAATCCGTTCTGGCAGTCTGGCACCAGTAACAAAACTGAGACACTGCGTGAGCAACTGGGATGGGTAACTATGACTCTCTTAAGGTAGCCAATGATCGTCACCAGGAATATTGAGTCAGGAAACTCGAGTAACCCTTGGCTATAGTAACGATGACTTTCGTAGATTACACAACCTGTGACATATCGGTGCTGGCAGACTGGCCACAGTAACAAGAAACTTGAAACTGGCTGCGAAATTAGGACGAGGAGCTATGACGCACTCAAGGTAGCTAGTGCAGCGTCACCTGGAGGACTGCATCAGTAAAGGCTAGTAATCAATGGCAGGCATTACGATGACTCACTTAAGATACACAACTAGTGACATATCGGTTCTGGCAGACTGGCCACAGTAACAAAATATATGAATCTGGGTGAGCAACTGTGACGAGTAACTATGACGCTCGTAATAGGCCAATGACTCAATACCTGGAGTATTGACTCAGATAACTCGAGGAACGCCTTGCAATAGTAACAATGACTTTCTTACGGTTCACAACTGGTGACAAATCCGTTCTGGCAGTCTGGCACCAGTAACAAAACTGAGACACTGCGTGAGCAACAGGGATGGGTAACTATGACTCTCTTAAGGTAGCCAATGATCGTCACCAGGAATATTGAGTCAGGAAACTCGAGTAACCCTTGGCTATAGTAACGATGACTTTCGTAGATTACACAACCTGTGACATATCGGTGCTGGCAGACTGGCCACAGTAACAAGAAACTTGAAACTGGCTGCGAAATTAGGACGAGGAGCTATGACGCACTCAAGGTAGCTAGTGCAGCGTCACCTGGAGGACTGCATCAGTAAAGGCTAGTAATCAATGGCAGGCATTACGATGACTCACTTAAGATACACAACTAGTGACATATCGGTTCTGGCAGACTGGCCACAGTAACAAAATATATGAATCTGGGTGAGCAACTGTGACGAGTAACTATGACTCTCGTAATAGGCCAATGACTCAATACCTGGAGTATTGACTCAGATAACTCGAGGAACGCCTTGCAATAGTAACAATGACTTTCTTACGGTTCACAACTGGTGACAAATCCGTTCTGGCAGTCTGGCACCAGTAACAAAACTGAGACACTGCGTGAGCAACAGGGATGGGTAACTATGACTCTCTTAAGGTAGCCAATGATCGTCACCAGGAATATTGAGTCTGGAAACTCGAGTAACCCTTGGCTATAGTAACGATGACTTTCGTAGATTACACAACCTGTGACATATCGGTGCTGGCAGACTGGCCACAGTAACAAGAAACTTGAAACTGGCTGCGAAATTAGGACGAGGAGCTATGACGCACTCAAGGTAGCTAGTGCAGCGTCACCTGGAGGACTGCATCAGTAAAGGCTAGTAATCAATGGCAGGCATTACGATGACTCACTTAAGATACACAACTAGTGACATATCGGTTCTGGCAGACTGGCCACAGTAACAAAATATATGAATCTGGGTGAGCAACTGTGACGAGTAACTATGACTCTCGTAATAGGCCAATGACTCAATACCTGGAGTATTGACTCAGATAACTCGAGGAACGCCTTGCAATAGTAACAATGACTTTCTTACGGTTCACAACTGGTGACAAATCCGTTCTGGCAGTCTGGCACCAGTAACAAAACTGAGACACTGCGTGAGCAACTGGGATGGGTAACTATGACTCTCTTAAGGTAGCCAATGATCGTCACCAGGAATATTGAGTCAGGAAACTCGAGTAACCCTTGTCTATAGTAACGATGACTTTCGTAGATTACACAACCTGTGACATATCGGTGCTGGCAGACTGGCCACAGTAACAAGAAACTTGAAACTGGCTGCGAAATTAGGACGAGGAGCTATGACGCACTCAAGGTAGCTAGTGCAGCGTCACCTGGAGGACTGCATCAGTAAAGGCTAGTAATCAATGGCAGGCATTACGGTGACTCACTTAAGATACACAACTAGTGACATATCGGTTCTGGCAGACTGGCCACAGTAACAAAATATATGAATCTGGGTGAGCAACTGTGACGAGTAACTATGACTCTCGTAATAGGCCAATGACTCAATACCTGGAGTATTGACTCAGATAACTCGAGGAACGCCTTGCAATAGTAACAATGACTTTCTTACGGTTCACAACTGGTGACAAATCCGTTCTGGCAGTCTGGCACCAGTAACAAAACTGAGACACTGCGTGAGCAACAGGGATGGGTAACTATGACTCTCTTAAGGTAGCCAATGATCGTCACCAGGAATATTGAGTCAGGAAACTCGAGTAACCCTTGGCTATAGTAACGATGACTTTCGTAGATTACACAACCTGTGACATATCGGTGCTGGCAGACTGGCCACAGTAACAAGAAACTTGAAACTGGCTGCGAAATTAGGACGAGGAGCTATGACGCACTCAAGGTAGCTAGTGCAGCGTCACCTGGAGGACTGCATCAGTAAAGGCTAGTAATCAATGGCAGGCATTACGATGACTCACTTAAGATACACAACTAGAGTCATATCGGTTCTGGCAGACTGGCCACAGTAACAAAATATATGAATCTGGGTGAGCAACTGTGACGAGTAACTATGACTCTCGTAATAGGCCAATGACTCAATACCTGGAGTATTGACTCAGATAACTCGAGGAACGCCTTGCAATAGTAACAATGACTTTCTTACGGTTCACAACTGGTGACAAATCCGTTCTGGCAGTCTGGCACCAGTAACAAACATGAGACACAGCGTGGGCAACTGGGATGGGTAACTATGACTCTCTTAAGGTAGCCAATGATCGTCAACAGGAATATTGAATCAGGAATTTCGAGTAACCCTTGGTTATAGAACGATGACTTTCGTAGATTACACAACCTGCGACATATCGATGCTGGCAGACTGGCCACAGTTACAATGTATTTTAATTTGGGTGGTCAACCGACAGGAATATCTATTACCCTTCTGAGGTAACCGACGATTCGTCACCAGGTGGAGTACACTCTGAAAGGAGTGACTATGACTCTCATATGACACACAACTAGTGTCGTATCGCTTCTGGCAGACGCCACGTAACAAGAAACGTGAAACTGGCTGCGAAATTAGGACGAGGAGCTATGACGCACTCAAGGTAGCAAGTGCGGTGACACCTGGAGGACTGCATCAGTAAAGGCTAGTAATCCCTGGCAGGCATAACGGTGACTCACTTAAGATACACAACTAGTGACATATCGGTTCTGGCAGACTGGCCACAGTAACAAAATATATGAATCTGGGTGAGCAACTGTGACGAGTAACTATGACTCTCGTAATAGGCCAATGACTCAATACCTGGAGTATTGACTCAGATAACTCGAGGAACGCCTTGCAATAGTAACAATGACTTTCTTACGGTTCACAACTGGTGACAAATCCGTTCTGGCAGTCTGGCACCAGTAACAAAACTGAGACACTGCGTGAGCAACTGGGATGGGTAACTATGACTCTCTTAAGGTAGCCAATGATCGTCACCAGGAATATTGAGTCAGGTAACTCGAGTAACCCTTGGCTATAGTAACGATGACTTTCGTAGATTACACAACCTGTGACATATCGGTGCTGGCAGACTGGCCACAGTAACAAGAAACTTGAAACTGGCTGCGAAATTAGGACGAGGAGCTATGACGCACTCAAGGTAGCTAGTGCAGCGTCACCTGGAGGACTGCATCAGTAAAGGCTAGTAATCAATGGCAGGCATTACGATGACTCACTTAAGATACACAACTAGTGACATATCGGTTCTGGCAGACTGGCCACAGTAACAAAATATATGAATCTGGGTGAGCAACTGTGACGAGTAACTATGACTCTCGTAATAGGCCAATGTCTCAATACCTGGAGTATTGACTCAGATAACTCGAGGAACGCCTTGCAATAGTAACAATGACTTTCTTACGGTTCACAACTGGTGACAAATCCGTTCTGGCAGTCTGGCACCAGTAACAAAACTGAGACACTGCGTGAGCAACTGGGATGGGTAACTATGACTCTCTTAAGGTAGCCAATGATCGTCACCAGGAATATTGAGTCAGGAAACTCGAGTAACCCTTGGCTATAGTAACGATGACTTTCGTAGATTACACAACCTGTGACATATCGGTGCTGGCAGACTGGCCACAGTAACAAGAAACTTGAAACTGGCTGCGAAATTAGGACGAGGAGCTATGACGCACTCAAGGTAGCTAGTGCAGCGTCACCTGGAGGACTGCATCAGTAAAGGCTAGTAATCAATGGCAGGCATTACGATGACTCACTTAAGATACACAACTAGTGTCATATCGGTTCTGGCAGACTGGCCACAGTAACAAAATATATGAATCTGGGTGAGCAACTGTGACGAGTAACTATGACTCTCGTAATAGGCCAATGACTCAATACCTGGAGTATTGACTCAGATAACTCGAGGAACGCCTTGCAATAGTAACAATGACTTTCTTACGGTTCACAACTGGTGACAAATCCGTTCTGGCAGTCTGGCACCAGTAACAAAAATGAGACACAGCGTGAGCAACTGGGATGGGTAACTATGACTCTCTTAAGGTAGCCAATGATCGTCACCAGGAATATTGAATCAGGAATTTCGAGTAACCCTTGGTTATAGAACGATGACTTTCGTAAATTACACAACCTGCGACATATCGATGCTGGCAGACTGGCCACAATTACAATGTATTTTAATTTGTCTGGTCAACCGACAGGAATATCTATTACCCTTCTGAGGTAACCGACGATTCGTCACCAGGTGGAGTACTCTCTGAAAGGAGTGACTATGACTCTCATATGACACACAACTAGTGTCGTATCGCTTCTGGCAGACGCCACGTAACAAGAAACGTGAAACTGGCTGCGAAATTAGGACGAGGAGCTATGACGCACTCAAGGTAGCAAGTGCGGTGACACCTGGAGGACTGCATCAGTAAAGGCTAGTAATCCCTGGCAGGCATAACGGTGACTCACTTAAGATACACAACTAGTGACATATCGGTTCTGGCAGACTGGCCACAGTAACAAAATATATGAATCTGGGTGAGCAACTGTGACGAGTAACTATGACTCTCGTAATAGGCCAATGACTCAATACCTGGAGTATTGACTCAGATAACTCGAGGAACGCCTTGCAATAGTAACAATGACTTTCTTACGGTTCACAACTGGTGACAAATCCGTTCTGGCAGTCTGGCACCAGTAACAAACATGAGACACAGCGTGGGCAACTGGGATGGGTAACTATGACTCTCTTAAGGTAGCCAATGATCGTCACCAGGAATATTGAATCAGGAATTTCGAGTAACCCTTGGTTATAGAACGATGACTTTCGTAGATTACACAACCTGCGACATATCGATGCTGGCAGACTGGCCACAGTTACAATGTATTTTAATTTGGGTGGTCAACCGACAGGAATATCTATTACCCTTCTGAGGTAACCGACGATTCGTCACCAGGTGGAGTACACTCTGAAAGGAGTGACTATGACTCTCATATGACACACAACTAGTGTCGTATCGCTTCTGGCAGACGCCACGTAACAAGAAACGTGAAACTGGCTGCGAAATTAGGACGAGGAGCTATGACGCACTCAAGGTAGCAAGTGCGGTGACACCTGGAGGACTGCATCAGTAAAGGCTAGTAATCCCTGGCAGGCATAACGGTGACTCACTTAAGATACACAACTAGTGACATATCGGTTCTGGCAGACTGGCCACAGTAACAAAATATATGAATCTGGGTGAGCAACTGTGACGAGTAACTATGACTCTCGTAATAGGCCAATGACTCAATACCTGGAGTATTGACTCAGATAACTCGAGGAACGCCTTGCAATAGTAACAATGACTTTCTTACGGTTCACAACTGGTGACAAATCCGTTCTGGCAGTCTGGCACCAGTAACAAAACTGAGACACTGCGTGAGCAACTGGGATGGGTAACTATGACTCTCTTAAGGTAGCCAATGATCGTCACCAGGAATATTGAGTCAGGAAACTCGAGTAACCCTTGGCTATAGTAACGATGACTTTCGTAGATTACACAACCTGTGACATATCGGTGCTGGCAGACTGGCCACAGTAACAAGAAACTTGAAACTGGCTGCGAAATTAGGACGAGGAGCTATGACGCACTCAAGGTAGCTAGTGCAGCGTCACCTGGAGGACTGCATCAGTAAAGGCTAGTAATCAATGGCAGGCATTACGATGACTCACTTAAGATACACAACTAGTGACATATCGGTTCTGGCAGACTGGCCACAGTAACAAAATATATGAATCTGGGTGAGCAACTGTGACGAGTAACTATGACTCTCGTAATAGGCCAATGTCTCAATACCTGGAGTATTGACTCAGATAACTCGAGGAACGCCTTGCAATAGTAACAATGACTTTCTTACGGTTCACAACTGGTGACAAATCCGTTCTGGCAGTCTGGCACCAGTAACAAAACTGAGACACTGCGTGAGCAACTGGGATGGGTAACTATGACTCTCTTAAGGTAGCCAATGATCGTCACCAGGAATATTGAGTCAGGAAACTCGAGTAACCCTTGGCTATAGTAACGATGACTTTCGTAGATTACACAACCTGTGACATATCGGTGCTGGCAGACTGGCCACAGTAACAAGAAACTTGAAACTGGCTGCGAAATTAGGACGAGGAGCTATGACGCACTCAAGGTAGCTAGTGCAGCGTCACCTGGAGGACTGCATCAGTAAAGGCTAGTAATCAATGGCAGGCATTACGATGACTCACTTAAGATACACAACTAGTGTCATATCGGTTCTGGCAGACTGGCCACAGTAACAAAATATATGAATCTGGGTGAGCAACTGTGACGAGTAACTATGACTCTCGTAATAGGCCAATGACTCAATACCTGGAGTATTGACTCAGATAACTCGAGGAACGCCTTGCAATAGTAACAATGACTTTCTTACGGTTCACAACTGGTGACAAATCCGTTCTGGCAGTCTGGCACCAGTAACAAAAATGAGACACAGCGTGAGCAACTGGGATGGGTAACTATGACTCTCTTAAGGTAGCCAATGATCGTCACCAGGAATATTGAATCAGGAATTTCGAGTAACCCTTGGTTATAGAACGATGACTTTCGTAAATTACACAACCTGCGACATATCGATGCTGGCAGACTGGCCACAATTACAATGTATTTTAATTTGTCTGGTCAACCGACAGGAATATCTATTACCCTTCTGAGGTAACCGACGATTCGTCACCAGGTGGAGTACTCTCTGAAAGGAGTGACTATGACTCTCATATGACACACAACTAGTGTCGTATCGCTTCTGGCAGACGCCACGTAACAAGAAACGTGAAACTGGCTGCGAAATTAGGACGAGGAGCTATGACGCACTCAAGGTAGCAAGTGCGGTGACACCTGGAGGACTGCATCAGTAAAGGCTAGTAATCCCTGGCAGGCATAACGGTGACTCACTTAAGATACACAACTAGTGACATATCGGTTCTGGCAGACTGGCCACAGTAACAAAATATATGAATCTGGGTGAGCAACTGTGACGAGTAACTATGACTCTCGTAATAGGCCAATGACTCAATACCTGGAGTATTGACTCAGATAACTCGAGGAACGCCTTGCAATAGTAACAATGACTTTCTTACGGTTCACAACTGGTGACAAATCCGTTCTGGCAGTCTGGCACCAGTAACAAAACTGAGACACTGCGTGAGCAACAGGGATGGGTAACTATGACTCTCTTAAGGTAGCCAATGATCGTCACCAGGAATATTGAGTCAGGAAACTCGAGTAACCCTTGGCTATAGTAACGATGACTTTCGTAGATTACACAACCTGTGACATATCGGTGCTGGCAGACTGGCCACAGTAATAAGAAACTTGAAACTGGCTGCGAAATTAGGACGAGGAGCTATGACGCACTCAAGGTAGCTAGTGCAGCGTCACCTGGAGGACTGCATCAGTAAAGGCTAGTAATCAATGGCAGGCATTACGATGACTCACTTAAGATACACAACTAGTGTCATATCGGTTCTGGCAGACTGGCCACAGTAACAAAATATATGAATCTGGGTGAGCAACTGTGACGAGTAACTATGACTCTCGTAATAGGCCAATGACTCAATACCTGGAGTATTGACTCAGATAACTCGAGGAACGCCTTGCAATAGTAACAATGACTTTCTTACGGTTCACAACTGGTGACAAATCCGTTCTGGCAGTCTGGCACCAGTAACAAAACTGAGACACTGCGTGAGCAACTGGGATGGGTAACTATGACTCTCTTAAGGTAGCCAATGATCGTCACCAGGAATATTGAGTCAGGAAACTCGAGTAACCCTTGGCTATAGTAACGATGACTTTCGTAGATTACACAACCTGTGACATATCGGTGCTGGCAGACTGGCCACAGTAACAAGAAACTTGAAACTGGCTGCGAAATTAGGACGAGGAGCTATGACGCACTCAAGGTAGCTAGTGCAGCGTCACCTGGAGGACTGCATCAGTAAAGGCTAGTAATCAATGGCAGGCATTACGATGACTCACTTAAGATACACAACTAGTGACATATCGGTTCTGGCAGACTGGCCACAGTAACAAAATATATGAATCTGGGTGAGCAACTGTGACGAGTAACTATGACTCTCGTAATAGGCCAATGACTCAATACCTGGAGTATTGACTCAGATAACTCGAAGAACGCCTTGCAATAGTAACAATGACTTTCTTACGGTTCACAACTGGTGACAAATCCGTTCTGGCAGTCTGGCACCAGTAACAAAACTGAGACACTGCGTGAGCAACTGGGATGGGTAACTATGACTCTCTTAAGGTAGCCAATGATCGTCACCAGGAATATTGAGTCAGGAAACTCGAGTAACCCTTGGCTATAGTAACGATGACTTTCGTAAATTACACAACCTGCGACATATCGATGCTGGCAGACTGGCCACAGTTACAATGTATTTTAATTTGGGTGGTCAACCGACAGGAATATCTATTACCCTTCTGAGGTAACCGACGATTCGTCACCAGGTGGAGTACACTCTGAAAGGAGTGACTATGACTCTCATATGACACACAACTAGTGTCGTATCGCTTCTGGCAGACGCCACGTAACAAGAAACGTGAAACTGGCTGCGAAATTAGGACGAGGAGCTATGACGCACTCAAGGTAGCAAGTGCGGTGACACCTGGAGGACTGCATCAGTAAAGGCTAGTAATCCCTGGCAGGCATAACGGTGACTCACTTAAGATACACAACTAGTGACATATCGGTTCTGGCAGACTGGCCACAGTAACAAAATATATGAATCTGGGTGAGCAACTGCGACGAGTAGCTATGACACTCGTAATAGGCCAATGACTCAATACCTGGAGTATTGACTCAGATAACTCGAGGAACGCCTTGCAATAGTAACAATGACTTTCTTACGGTTCACAACTGGTGACAAATCCGTTCTGGCAGTCTGGCACCAGTAACAAAAATGAGACACTGAGTGAGCAACTGGGATGGGTAACTATGACTCTCTTAAGGTAGCCAATGATCGTCACCAGGAATATTGAGTCAGGAAACTCGAGTAACCCTTGGCTATAGTAACGATGACTTTCGTAGATTACACAACCTGTGACATATCGGTGCTGGCAGACTGGCCATAGTAACAAGAAACTTGAAACTGGCTGCGAAATTAGGACGAGGAGCTATGACGCACTCAAGGTAGCTAGTGCAGCGTCACCTGGAGGACTGCATCAGTAAAGGCTAGTAATCCCTGGCTGGCATTACGATTACTCACTTAAGATACACAACTAGTGTCATATCGGTTCTGGCAGACTGTCCACAGTAACAAAATATATGAATCTGGGTGAGCAACTGTGACGAGTAACTATGACTCTCGTAATAGGCCAATGACTCAATACCTGGAGTATTGACTCAGATAACTCGAGGAACGCCTTGCAATAGTAACAATGACTTTCTTACGGTTCACAACTGGTGACAAATCCGTTCTGGCAGTCTGGCACCAGTAACAAAAATGAGACACAGCGTGAGCAACTGGGATGGGTAACTATGACTCTCTTAAGGTAGCCAATGATCGTCACCAGGAATATTGAATCAGGAATTTCGAGTAACCCTTGGTTATAGAACGATGACTTTCGTAGATTACACAACCTGTGACATATCGATGCTGGCAGACTGGCCACAGTTACAATGTATTTTAATTTGGGTGGTCAACCGACAGGAATATCTATTACCCTTCTGAGGTAACCGACCATTCGTCACCAGGTGGAGTACACTCTGAAAGGAGTGACTATGACTCTCATATGACACACAACTAGTGTCGTATCGCTTCTGGCAGACGCCACGTAACAAGAAACGTGAAACTGGCTGCGAAATTAGGACGAGGAGCTATGACGCACTCAAGGTAGCAAGTGCGGTGACACCTGGAGGACTGCATCAGTAAAGGCTAGTAATCCCTGGCAGGCATAACGGTGACTCACTTAAGATACACAACTAGTGACATATCGGTTCTGGCAGACTGGCCACAGTAACAAAATATATGAATCTGGGTGAGCAACTGTGACGAGTAACTATGACTCTCGTAATAGGCCAATGACTCAATACCTGGAGTATTGACTCAGATAACTCGAGGAACGCCTTGCAATAGTAACAATGACTTTCTTACGGTTCACAACTGGTGACAAATCCGTTCTGGCTGTCTGGCACCAGTAACAAAACTGAGACACTGCGTGAGCAACTGGGATGGGTAACTATGACTCTCTTAAGGTAGCCAATGATCGTCACCAGGAATATTGAGTCAGGAAACTCGAGTAACCCTTGGCTATAGTAACGATGACTTTCGTAGATTACACAACCTGTGACATATCGGTGCTGGCAGACTGGCCACAGTAACAAGAAACTTGAAACAAGCTGCGAAATTAGGACGAGGAGCTATGACGCACTCAAGGTAGCTAGTGCAGCGTCACCTGGAGGACTGCATCAGTAAAGGCTAGTAATCAATGGCAGGCATTACGATGACTCACTTAAGATACACAACTAGTGACATATCGGTTCTGGCAGACTGGCCACAGTAACAAAATATATGAATCTGGGTGAGCAACTGTGACGAGTAACTATGACTCTCGTAATAGGCCAATGACTCAATACCTGGAGTATTGACTCAGATAACTCGAAGAACGCCTTGCAATAGTAACAATGACTTTCTTACGGTTCACAACTGGTGACAAATCCGTTCTGGCAGTCTGGCACCAGTAACAAAACTGAGACACTGCGTGAGCAACTGGGATGGGTAACTATGACTCTCTTAAGGTAGCCAATGATCGTCACCAGGAATATTGAGTCAGGAAACTCGAGTAACCCTTGTCTATAGTAACGATGACTTTCGTAGATTACACAACCTGTGACATATCGGTGCTGGCAGACTGGCCACAGTAACAAGAAACTTGAAACTGGCTGCGAAATTAGGACGAGGAGCTATGACGCACTCAAGGTAGCTAGTGCAGCGTCACCTGGAGGACTGCATCAGTAAAGGCTAGTAATCAATGGCAGGCATTACGGTGACTCACTTAAGATACACAACTAGTGACATATCGGTTCTGGCAGACTGGCCACAGTAACAAAATATATGTATCTGGGTGAGCAACTGTGACGAGTAACTATGACTCTCGTAATAGGCCAATGACTCAATACCTGGAGTATTGACTCAGATAACTCGAGGAACGCCTTGCAATAGTAACAATGACTTTCTTACGGTTCACAACTGGTGACAAATCCGTTCTGGCAGTCTGGCACCAGTAACAAAACTGAGACACTGCGTGAGCAACAGGGATGGGTAACTATGACTCTCTTAAGGTAGCCAATGATCGTCACCAGGAATATTGAGTCAGGAAACTCGAGTAACCCTTGGCTATAGTAACGATGACTTTCGTAGATTACACAACCTGTGACATATCGGTGCTGGCAGACTGGCCACAGTAACAAGAAACTTGAAACTGGCTGCGAAATTAGGACGAGGAGCTATGACGCACTCAAGGTAGCTAGTGCAGCGTCACCTGGAGGACTGCATCAGTAAAGGCTAGTAATCAATGGCAGGCATTACGATGACTCACTTAAGATACACAACTAGAGTCATATCGGTTCTGGCAGACTGGCCACAGTAACAAAATATATGAATCTGGGTGAGCAACTGTGACGAGTAACTATGACTCTCGTAATAGGCCAATGACTCAATACCTGGAGTATTGACTCAGATAACTCGAGGAACGCCTTGCAATAGTAACAATGACTTTCTTACGGTTCACAACTGGTGACAAATCCGTTCTGGCAGTCTGGCACCAGTAACAAACATGAGACACAGCGTGGGCAACTGGGATGGGTAACTATGACTCTCTTAAGGTAGCCAATGATCGTCACCAGGAATATTGAATCAGGAATTTCGAGTAACCCTTGGTTATAGAACGATGACTTTCGTAGATTACACAACCTGCGACATATCGATGCTGGCAGACTGGCCACAGTTACAATGTATTTTAATTTGGGTGGTCAACCGACAGGAATATCTATTACCCTTCTGAGGTAACCGACGATTCGTCACCAGGTGGAGTACACTCTGAAAGGAGTGACTATGACTCTCATATGACACACAACTAGTGTCGTATCGCTTCTGGCAGACGCCACGTAACAAGAAACGTGAAACTGGCTGCGAAATTAGGACGAGGAGCTATGACGCACTCAAGGTAGCAAGTGCGGTGACACCTGGAGGACTGCATCAGTAAAGGCTAGTAATCCCTGGCAGGCATAACGGTGACTCACTTAAGATACACAACTAGTGACATATCGGTTCTGGCAGACTGGCCACAGTAACAAAATATATGAATCTGGGTGAGCAACTGTGACGAGTAACTATGACTCTCGTAATAGGCCAATGACTCAATACCTGGAGTATTGACTCAGATAACTCGAGGAACGCCTTGCAATAGTAACAATGACTTTCTTACGGTTCACAACTGGTGACAAATCCGTTCTGGCAGTCTGGCACCAGTAACAAAACTGAGACACTGCGTGAGCAACTGGGATGGGTAACTATGACTCTCTTAAGGTAGCCAATGATCGTCACCAGGAATATTGAGTCAGGAAACTCGAGTAACCCTTGGCTATAGTAACGATGACTTTCGTAGATTACACAACCTGTGACATATCGGTGCTGGCAGACTGGCCACAGTAACAAGAAACTTGAAACTGGCTGCGAAATTAGGACGAGGAGCTATGACGCACTCAAGGTAGCTAGTGCAGCGTCACCTGGAGGACTGCATCAGTAAAGGCTAGTAATCAATGGCAGGCATTACGATGACTCACTTAAGATACACAACTAGTGACATATCGGTTCTGGCAGACTGGCCACAGTAACAAAATATATGAATCTGGGTGAGCAACTGTGACGAGTAACTATGACTCTCGTAATAGGCCAATGTCTCAATACCTGGAGTATTGACTCAGATAACTCGAGGAACGCCTTGCAATAGTAACAATGACTTTCTTACGGTTCACAACTGGTGACAAATCCGTTCTGGCAGTCTGGCACCAGTAACAAAACTGAGACACTGCGTGAGCAACTGGGATGGGTAACTATGACTCTCTTAAGGTAGCCAATGATCGTCACCAGGAATATTGAGTCAGGAAACTCGAGTAACCCTTGGCTATAGTAACGATGACTTTCGTAGATTACACAACCTGTGACATATCGGTGCTGGCAGACTGGCCACAGTAACAAGAAACTTGAAACTGGCTGCGAAATTAGGACGAGGAGCTATGACGCACTCAAGGTAGCTAGTGCAGCGTCACCTGGAGGACTGCATCAGTAAAGGCTAGTAATCAATGGCAGGCATTACGATGACTCACTTAAGATACACAACTAGTGTCATATCGGTTCTGGCAGACTGGCCACAGTAACAAAATATATGAATCTGGGTGAGCAACTGTGACGAGTAACTATGACTCTCGTAATAGGCCAATGACTCAATACCTGGAGTATTGACTCAGATAACTCGAGGAACGCCTTGCAATAGTAACAATGACTTTCTTACGGTTCACAACTGGTGACAAATCCGTTCTGGCAGTCTGGCACCAGTAACAAAAATGAGACACAGCGTGAGCAACTGGGATGGGTAACTATGACTCTCTTAAGGTAGCCAATGATCGTCACCAGGAATATTGAATCAGGAATTTCGAGTAACCCTTGGTTATAGAACGATGACTTTCGTAAATTACACAACCTGCGACATATCGATGCTGGCAGACTGGCCACAATTACAATGTATTTTAATTTGTCTGGTCAACCGACAGGAATATCTATTACCCTTCTGAGGTAACCGACGATTCGTCACCAGGTGGAGTACTCTCTGAAAGGAGTGACTATGACTCTCATATGACACACAACTAGTGTCGTATCGCTTCTGGCAGACGCCACGTAACAAGAAACGTGAAACTGGCTGCGAAATTAGGACGAGGAGCTATGACGCACTCAAGGTAGCAAGTGCGGTGACACCTGGAGGACTGCATCAGTAAAGGCTAGTAATCCCTGGCAGGCATAACGGTGACTCACTTAAGATACACAACTAGTGACATATCGGTTCTGGCAGACTGGCCACAGTAACAAAATATATGAATCTGGGTGAGCAACTGTGACGAGTAACTATGACTCTCGTAATAGGCCAATGACTCAATACCTGGAGTATTGACTCAGATAACTCGAGGAACGCCTTGCAATAGTAACAATGACTTTCTTACGGTTCACAACTGGTGACAAATCCGTTCTGGCAGTCTGGCACCAGTAACAAAACTGAGACACTGCGTGAGCAACAGGGATGGGTAACTATGACTCTCTTAAGGTAGCCAATGATCGTCACCAGGAATATTGAGTCAGGAAACTCGAGTAACCCTTGGCTATAGTAACGATGACTTTCGTAGATTACACAACCTGTGACATATCGGTGCTGGCAGACTGGCCACAGTAATAAGAAACTTGAAACTGGCTGCGAAATTAGGACGAGGAGCTATGACGCACTCAAGGTAGCTAGTGCAGCGTCACCTGGAGGACTGCATCAGTAAAGGCTAGTAATCAATGGCAGGCATTACGATGACTCACTTAAGATACACAACTAGTGTCATATCGGTTCTGGCAGACTGGCCACAGTAACAAAATATATGAATCTGGGTGAGCAACTGTGACGAGTAACTATGACTCTCGTAATAGGCCAATGACTCAATACCTGGAGTATTGACTCAGATAACTCGAGGAACGCCTTGCAATAGTAACAATGACTTTCTTACGGTTCACAACTGGTGACAAATCCGTTCTGGCAGTCTGGCACCAGTAACAAAAATGAGACACAGCGTGAGCAACTGGGATGGGTAACTATGACTCTCTTAAGGTAGCCAATGATCGTCACCAGGAATATTGAATCAGGAATTTCGAGTAACCCTTGGTTATAGAACGATGACTTTCGTAGATTACACAACCTGCGACATATCGATGCTGGCAGACTGGCCACAGTTACAATGTATTTTAATTTGGGTGGTCAACCGACAGGAATATCTATTACCCTTCTGAGGTAACCGACGATTCGTCACCAGGTGGAGTACACTCTGAAAGGAGTGACTATGACTCTCATATGACACACAACTAGTGTCGTATCGCTTCTGGCAGACGCCACGTAACAAGAAACGTGAAACTGGCTGCGAAATTAGGACGAGGAGCTATGACGCACTCAAGGTAGCAAGTGCGGTGACACCTGGAGGACTGCATCAGTAAAGGCTAGTAATCCCTGGCAGGCATAACGGTGACTCACTTAAGATACACAACTAGTGACATATCGGTTCTGGCAGACTGGCCACAGTAACAAAATATATGAATCTGGGTGAGCAACTGTGACGAGTAACTATGACTCTCGTAATAGGCCAATGACTCAATACCTGGAGTATTGACTCAGATAACTCGAGGAACGCCTTGCAATAGTAACAATGACTTTCTTACGGTTCACAACTGGTGACAAATCCGTTCTGGCAGTCTGGCACCAGTAACAAAACTGAGACACTGCGTGAGCAACTGGGATGGGTAACTATGACTCTCTTAAGGTAGCCAATGATCGTCACCAGGAATATTGAGTCAGGAAACTCGAGTAACCCTTGGCTATAGTAACGATGACTTTCGTAGATTACACAACCTGTGACATATCGGTGCTGGCAGACTGGCCACAGTAACAAGAAACTTGAAACTGGCTGCGAAATTAGGACGAGGAGCTATGACGCACTCAAGGTAGCTAGTGCAGCGTCACCTGGAGGACTGCATCAGTAAAGGCTAGTAATCAATGGCAGGCATTACGATGACTCACTTAAGATACACAACTAGTGACATATCGGTTCTGGCAGACTGGCCACAGTAACAAAATATATGAATCTGGGTGAGCAACTGTGACGAGTAACTATGACTCTCGTAATAGGCCAATGACTCAATACCTGGAGTATTGACTCAGATAACTCGAGGAACGCCTTGCAATAGTAACAATGACTTTCTTACGGTTCACAACTGGTGACAAATCCGTTCTGGCAGTCTGGCACCAGTAACAAAACTGAGACACTGCGTGAGCAACTGGGATGGGTAACTATGACTCTCTTAAGGTAGCCAATGATCGTCACCAGGAATATTGAGTCAGGAAACTCGAGTAACCCTTGGCTATAGTAACGATGACTTTCGTAGATTACACAACCTGTGACATATCGGTGCTGGCAGACTGGCCACAGTAACAAGAAACTTGAAACTGGCTGCGAAATTAGGACGAGGAGCTATGACGCACTCAAGGTAGCTAGTGCAGCGTCACCTGGAGGACTGCATCAGTAAAGGCTAGTAATCAATGGCAGGCATTACGATGACTCACTTAAGATACACAACTAGTGACATATCGGTTCTGGCAGACTGGCCACAGTAACAAAATATATGAATCTGGGTGAGCAACTGTGACGAGTAACTATGACTCTCGTAATAGGCCAATGTCTCAATACCTGGAGTATTGACTCAGATAACTCGAGGAACGCCTTGCAATAGTAACAATGACTTTCTTACGGTTCACAACTGGTGACAAATCCGTTCTGGCAGTCTGGCACCAGTAACAAAACTGAGACACTGCGTGAGCAACTGGGATGGGTAACTATGACTCTCTTAAGGTAGCCAATGATCGTCACCAGGAATATTGAGTCAGGAAACTCGAGTAACCCTTGGCTATAGTAACGATGACTTTCGTAGATTACACAACCTGTGACATATCGGTGCTGGCAGACTGGCCACAGTAACAAGAAACTTGAAACTGGCTGCGAAATTAGGACGAGGAGCTATGACGCACTCAAGGTAGCTAGTGCAGCGTCACCTGGAGGACTGCATCAGTAAAGGCTAGTAATCAATGGCAGGCATTACGATGACTCACTTAAGATACACAACTAGTGTCATATCGGTTCTGGCAGACTGGCCACAGTAACAAAATATATGAATCTGGGTGAGCAACTGTGACGAGTAACTATGACTCTCGTAATAGGCCAATGACTCAATACCTGGAGTATTGACTCAGATAACTCGAGGAACGCCTTGCAATAGTAACAATGACTTTCTTACGGTTCACAACTGGTGACAAATCCGTTCTGGCAGTCTGGCACCAGTAACAAAAATGAGACACAGCGTGAGCAACTGGGATGGGTAACTATGACTCTCTTAAGGTAGCCAATGATCGTCACCAGGAATATTGAATCAGGAATTTCGAGTAACCCTTGGTTATAGAACGATGACTTTCGTAGATTACACAACCTGCGACATATCGATGCTGGCAGACTGGCCACAGTTACAATGTATTTTAATTTGGGTGGTCAACCGACAGGAATATCTATTACCCTTCTGAGGTAACCGACGATTCGTCACCAGGTGGAGTACACTCTGAAAGGAGTGACTATGACTCTCATATGACACACAACTAGTGTCGTATCGCTTCTGGCAGACGCCACGTAACAAGAAACGTGAAACTGGCTGCGAAATTAGGACGAGGAGCTATGACGCACTCAAGGTAGCAAGTGCGGTGACACCTGGAGGACTGCATCAGTAAAGGCTAGTAATCCCTGGCAGGCATAACGGTGACTCACTTAAGATACACAACTAGTGACATATCGGTTCTGGCAGACTGGCCACAGTAACAAAATATATGAATCTGGGTGAGCAACTGTGACGAGTAACTATGACTCTCGTAATAGGCCAATGACTCAATACCTGGAGTATTGACTCAGATAACTCGAGGAACGCCTTGCAATAGTAACAATGACTTTCTTACGGTTCACAACTGGTGACAAATCCGTTCTGGCAGTCTGGCACCAGTAACAAAACTGAGACACTGCGTGAGCAACTGGGATGGGTAACTATGACTCTCTTAAGGTAGCCAATGATCGTCACCAGGAATATTGAGTCAGGAAACTCGAGTAACCCTTGGCTATAGTAACGATGACTTTCGTAGATTACACAACCTGTGACATATCGGTGCTGGCAGACTGGCCACAGTAACAAGAAACTTGAAACTGGCTGCGAAATTAGGACGAGGAGCTATGACGCACTCAAGGTAGCTAGTGCAGCGTCACCTGGAGGACTGCATCAGTAAAGGCTAGTAATCAATGGCAGGCATTACGATGACTCACTTAAGATACACAACTAGTGACATATCGGTTCTGGCAGACTGGCCACAGTAACAAAATATATGAATCTGGGTGAGCAACTGTGACGAGTAACTATGACTCTCGTAATAGGCCAATGACTCAATACCTGGAGTATTGACTCAGATAACTCGAGGAACGCCTTGCAATAGTAACAATGACTTTCTTACGGTTCACAACTGGTGACAAATCCGTTCTGGCAGTCTGGCACCAGTAACAAAAATGAGACACAGCGTGAGCAACTGGGATGGGTAACTATGACTCTCTTAAGGTAGCCAATGATCGTCACCAGGAATATTGAATCAGGAATTTCGAGTAACCCTTGGTTATAGAACGATGACTTTCGTAGATTACACAACCTGCGACATATCGATGCTGGCAGACTGGCCACAGTTACAATGTATTTTAATTTGGGTGGTCAACCGACAGGAATATCTATTACCCTTCTGAGGTAACCGACGATTCGTCACCAGGTGGAGTACACTCTGAAAGGAGTGACTATGACTCTCATATGACACACAACTAGTGTCGTATCGCTTCTGGCAGACGCCACGTAACAAGAAACGTGAAACTGGCTGCGAAATTAGGACGAGGAGCTATGACGCACTCAAGGTAGCAAGTGCGGTGACACCTGGAGGACTGCATCAGTAAAGGCTAGTAATCCCTGGCAGGCATAACGGTGACTCACTTAAGATACACAACTAGTGACATATCGGTTCTGGCAGACTGGCCACAGTAACAAAATATATGAATCTGGGTGAGCAACTGTGACGAGTAACTATGACTCTCGTAATAGGCCAATGACTCAATACCTGGAGTATTGACTCAGATAACTCGAGGAACGCCTTGCAATAGTAACAATGACTTTCTTACGGTTCACAACTGGTGACAAATCCGTTCTGGCAGTCTGGCACCAGTAACAAAACTGAGACACTGCGTGAGCAACTGGGATGGGTAACTATGACTCTCTTAAGGTAGCCAATGATCGTCACCAGGAATATTGAGTCAGGAAACTCGAGTAACCCTTGGCTATAGTAACGATGACTTTCGTAGATTACACAACCTGTGACATATCGGTGCTGGCAGACTGGCCACAGTAACAAGAAACTTGAAACTGGCTGCGAAATTAGGACGAGGAGCTATGACGCACTCAAGGTAGCTAGTGCAGCGTCACCTGGAGGACTGCATCAGTAAAGGCTAGTAATCAATGGCAGGCATTACGATGACTCACTTAAGATACACAACTAGTGACATATCGGTTCTGGCAGACTGGCCACAGTAACAAAATATATGAATCTGGGTGAGCAACTGTGACGAGTAACTATGACTCTCGTAATAGGCCAATGACTCAATACCTGGAGTATTGACTCAGATAACTCGAAGAACGCCTTGCAATAGTAACAATGACTTTCTTACGGTTCACAACTGGTGACAAATCCGTTCTGGCAGTCTGGCACCAGTAACAAAACTGAGACACTGCGTGAGCAACTGGGATGGGTAACTATGACTCTCTTAAGGTAGCCAATGATCGTCACCAGGAATATTGAATCAGGAATTTCGAGTAACCCTTGGTTATAGAACGATGACTTTCGTAGATTACACAACCTGCGACATATCGATGCTGGCAGACTGGCCACAGTTACAATGTATTTTAATTTGGGTGGTCAACCGACAGGAATATCTATTACCCTTCTGAGGTAACCGACGATTCGTCACCAGGTGGAGTACACTCTGAAAGGAGTGACTATGACTCTCATATGACACACAACTAGTGTCGTATCGCTTCTGGCAGACGCCACGTAACAAGAAACGTGAAACTGGCTGCGAAATTAGGACGAGGAGCTATGACGCACTCAAGGTAGCAAGTGCGGTGACACCTGGAGGACTGCATCAGTAAAGGCTAGTAATCCCTGGCAGGCATAACGGTGACTCACTTAAGATACACAACTAGTGACATATCGGTTCTGGCAGACTGGCCACAGTAACAAAATATATGAATCTGGGTGAGCAACTGTGACGAGTAACTATGACTCTCGTAATAGGCCAATGACTCAATACCTGGAGTATTGACTCAGATAACTCGAGGAACGCCTTGCAATAGTAACAATGACTTTCTTACGGTTCACAACTGGTGACAAATCCGTTCTGGCAGTCTGGCACCAGTAACAAAACTGAGACACTGCGTGAGCAACTGGGATGGGTAACTATGACTCTCTTAAGGTAGCCAATGATCGTCACCAGGAATATTGAGTCAGGAAACTCGAGTAACCCTTGGCTATAGTAACGATGACTTTCGTAGATTACACAACCTGTGACATATCGGTGCTGGCAGACTGGCCACAGTAACAAGAAACTTGAAACTGGCTGCGAAACTAGGACGAGGAGCTATGACGCACTCAAGGTAGCTAGTGCAGCGTCACCTGGAGGACTGCATCAGTAAAGGCTAGTAATCAATGGCAGGCATTACGATGACTCACTTAAGATACACAACTAGTGACATATCGGTTCTGGCAGACTGGCCACAGTAACAAAATATATGAATCTGGGTGAGCAACTGTGACGAGTAACTATGACTCTCGTAATAGGCCAATGACTCAATACCTGGAGTATTGACTCAGATAACTCGAAGAACGCCTTGCAATAGTAACAATGACTTTCTTACGGTTCACAACTGGTGACAAATCCGTTCTGGCAGTCTGGCACCAGTAACAAAACTGAGACACTGCGTGAGCAACTGGGATGGGTAACTATGACTCTCTTAAGGTAGCCAATGATCGTCACCAGGAATATTGAGTCAGGAAACTCGAGTAACCCTTGGTTATAGAACGATGACTTTCGTAGATTACACAACCTGTGACATATCGATGCTGGCAGACTGGCCACAGTTACAATGTATTTTAATTTGGGTGGTCAACCGACAGGAATATCTATTACCCTTCTGAGGTAACCGACCATTCGTCACCAGGTGGAGTACACTCTGAAAGGAGTGACTATGACTCTCATATGACACACAACTAGTGTCGTATCGCTTCTGGCAGACGCCACGTAACAAGAAACGTGAAACTGGCTGCGAAATTAGGACGAGGAGCTATGACGCACTCAAGGTAGCAAGTGCGGTGACACCTGGAGGACTGCATCAGTAAAGGCTAGTAATCCCTGGCAGGCATAACGGTGACTCACTTAAGATACACAACTAGTGACATATCGGTTCTGGCAGACTGGCCACAGTAACAAAATATATGAATCTGGGTGAGCAACTGTGACGAGTAACTATGACTCTCGTAATAGGCCAATGACTCAATACCTGGAGTATTGACTCAGATAACTCGAGGAACGCCTTGCAATAGTAACAATGACTTTCTTACGGTTCACAACTGGTGACAAATCCGTTCTGGCTGTCTGGCACCAGTAACAAAACTGAGACACTGCGTGAGCAACTGGGATGGGTAACTATGACTCTCTTAAGGTAGCCAATGATCGTCACCAGGAATATTGAGTCAGGAAACTCGAGTAACCCTTGGCTATAGTAACGATGACTTTCGTAGATTACACAACCTGTGACATATCGGTGCTGGCAGACTGGCCACAGTAACAAGAAACTTGAAACAAGCTGCGAAATTAGGACGAGGAGCTATGACGCACTCAAGGTAGCTAGTGCAGCGTCACCTGGAGGACTGCATCAGTAAAGGCTAGTAATCAATGGCAGGCATTACGATGACTCACTTAAGATACACAACTAGTGACATATCGGTTCTGGCAGACTGGCCACAGTAACAAAATATATGAATCTGGGTGAGCAACTGTGACGAGTAACTATGACTCTCGTAATAGGCCAATGACTCAATACCTGGAGTATTGACTCAGATAACTCGAAGAACGCCTTGCAATAGTAACAATGACTTTCTTACGGTTCACAACTGGTGACAAATCCGTTCTGGCAGTCTGGCACCAGTAACAAAACTGAGACACTGCGTGAGCAACTGGGATGGGTAACTATGACTCTCTTAAGGTAGCCAATGATCGTCACCAGGAATATTGAGTCAGGAAACTCGAGTAACCCTTGGCTATAGTAACGATGACTTTCGTAAATTACACAACCTGCGACATATCGATGCTGGCAGACTGGCCACAGTTACAATGTATTTTAATTTGGGTGGTCAACCGACAGGAATATCTATTACCCTTCTGAGGTAACCGACGATTCGTCACCAGGTGGAGTACACTCTGAAAGGAGTGACTATGACTCTCATATGACACACAACTAGTGTCGTATCGCTTCTGGCAGACGCCACGTAACAAGAAACGTGAAACTGGCTGCGAAATTAGGACGAGGAGCTATGACGCACTCAAGGTAGCAAGTGCGGTGACACCTGGAGGACTGCATCAGTAAAGGCTAGTAATCCCTGGCAGGCATAACGGTGACTCACTTAAGATACACAACTAGTGACATATCGGTTCTGGCAGACTGGCCACAGTAACAAAATATATGAATCTGGGTGAGCAACTGCGACGAGTAGCTATGACACTCGTAATAGGCCAATGACTCAATACCTGGAGTATTGACTCAGATAACTCGAGGAACGCCTTGCAATAGTAACAATGACTTTCTTACGGTTCACAACTGGTGACAAATCCGTTCTGGCAGTCTGGCACCAGTAACAAAAATGAGACACTGAGTGAGCAACTGGGATGGGTAACTATGACTCTCTTAAGGTAGCCAATGATCGTCACCAGGAATATTGAGTCAGGAAACTCGAGTAACCCTTGGCTATAGTAACGATGACTTTCGTAGATTACACAACCTGTGACATATCGGTGCTGGCAGACTGGCCATAGTAACAAGAAACTTGAAACTGGCTGCGAAATTAGGACGAGGAGCTATGACGCACTCAAGGTAGCTAGTGCAGCGTCACCTGGAGGACTGCATCAGTAAAGGCTAGTAATCCCTGGCTGGCATTACGATTACTCACTTAAGATACACAACTAGTGTCATATCGGTTCTGGCAGACTGGCCACAGTAACAAAATATATGAATCTGGGTGAGCAACTGTGACGAGTAACTATGACTCTCGTAATAGGCCAATGACTCAATACCTGGAGTATTGACTCAGATAACTCGAGGAACGCCTTGCAATAGTAACAATGACTTTCTTACGGTTCACAACTGGTGACAAATCCGTTCTGGCAGTCTGGCACCAGTAACAAAAATGAGACACAGCGTGAGCAACTGGGATGGGTAACTATGACTCTCTTAAGGTAGCCAATGATCGTCACCAGGAATATTGAATCAGGAATTTCGAGTAACCCTTGGTTATAGAACGATGACTTTCGTAGATTACACAACCTGTGACATATCGATGCTGGCAGACTGGCCACAGTTACAATGTATTTTAATTTGGGTGGTCAACCGACAGGAATATCTATTACCCTTCTGAGGTAACCGACCATTCGTCACCAGGTGGAGTACACTCTGAAAGGAGTGACTATGACTCTCATATGACACACAACTAGTGTCGTATCGCTTCTGGCAGACGCCACAGTAACAAGAAACGTGAAACTGGCTGCGAAATTAGGACGAGGAGCTATGACGCACTCAAGGTAGCTGGTGCAGCATCACCTGGAGGACTGCATCAGTAAAGGCTAGTAATCCCTGGCAGGCATAACGGTGACTCACTTAAGATACACAACTAGTGACATATCGGTTCTGGCAGACTGGCCACAGTAACAAAATATATGAATCTGGGTGAGCAACTGCGACGAGTAGCTATGACACTCGTAATAGGCCAATGACTCAATACCTGGAGTATTGACTCAGATAACTCGAGGAACGCCTTGCAATAGTAACAATGACTTTCTTACGGTTCACAACTGGTGACAAATCCGTTCTGGCAGTCTGGCACCAGTAACAAAAATGAGACACTGAGTGAGCAACTGGGATGGGTAACTATGACTCTCTTAAGGTAGCCAATGATCGTCACCAGGAATATTGAGTCAGGAAACTCGAGTAACCCTTGGCTATAGTAACGATGACTTTCGTAGATTACACAACCTGTGACATATCGGTGCTGGCAGACTGGCCATAGTAACAAGAAACTTGAAACTGGCTGCGAAATTAGGACGAGGAGCTATGACGCACTCAAGGTAGCTAGTGCAGCGTCACCTGGAGGACTGCATCAGTAAAGGCTAGTAATCCCTGGCTGGCATTACGATTACTCACTTAAGATACACAACTAGTGTCATATCGGTTCTGGCAGACTGGCCACAGTAACAAAATATATGAATCTGGGTGAGCAACTGTGACGAGTAACTATGACTCTCGTAATAGGCCAATGACTCAATACCTGGAGTATTGACTCAGATAACTCGAGGAACGCCTTGCAATAGTAACAATGACTTTCTTACGGTTCACAACTGGTGACAAATCCGTTCTGGCAGTCTGGCACCAGTAACAAAAATGAGACACAGCGTGAGCAACTGGGATGGGTAACTATGACTCTCTTAAGGTAGCCAATGATCGTCACCAGGAATATTGAATCAGGAATTTCGAGTAACCCTTGGTTATAGAACGATGACTTTCGTAGATTACACAACCTGTGACATATCGATGCTGGCAGACTGGCCACAGTTACAATGTATTTTAATTTGGGTGGTCAACCGACAGGAATATCTATTACCCTTCTGAGGTAACCGACCATTCGTCACCAGGTGGAGTACACTCTGAAAGGAGTGACTATGACTCTCATATGACACACAACTAGTGTCGTATCGCTTCTGGCAGACGCCACAGTAACAAGAAACGTGAAACTGGCTGCGAAATTAGGACGAGGAGCTATGACGCACTCAAGGTAGCTGGTGCAGCATCACCTGGAGGACTGCATCAGTAAAGGCTAGTAATCCCTGGCAGGCATAACGGTGACTCACTTAAGATACACAACTAGTGACATATCGGTTCTGGCAGACTGGCCACAGTAACAAAATATATGAATCTGGGTGAGCAACTGTGACGAGTAACTATGACTCTCGTAATAGGCCAATGACTCAATACCTGGAGTATTGACTCAGATAACTCGAGGAACGCCTTGCAATAGTAACAATGACTTTCTTACGGTTCACAACTGGTGACAAATCCGTTCTGGCAGTCTGGCACCAGTAACAAAACTGAGACACTGCGTGAGCAACTGGGATGGGTAACTATGACTCTCTTAAGGTAGCCAATGATCGTCACCAGGAATATTGAGTCAGGAAACTCGAGTAACCCTTGGCTATAGTAACGATGACTTTCGTAGATTACACAACCTGTGACATATCGGTGCTGGCAGACTGGCCACAGTAACAAGAAACTTGAAACTGGCTGCGAAATTAGGACGAGGAGCTATGACGCACTCAAGGTAGCTAGTGCAGCGTCACCTGGAGGACTGCATCAGTAAAGGCTAGTAATCAATGGCAGGCATTACGATGACTCACTTAAGATACACAACTAGTGTCATATCGGTTCTGGCAGACTGGCCACAGTAACAAAATATATGAATCTGGGTGAGCAACTGTGACGAGTAACTATGACTCTCGTAATAGGCCAATGACTCAATACCTGGAGTATTGACTCAGATAACTCGAGGATGCCTTGCAATAGTAACAATGACTTTCTTACGGTTCACAACTGGTGACAAATCCGTTCTGGCAGTCTGGCACCAGTAACAAAAATGAGACACAGCGTGAGCAACTGGGATGGGTAACTATGACTCTCTTAAGGTAGCCAATGATCGTCACCAGGAATATTGAATCAGGAATTTCGAGTAACCCTTGGTTATAGAACGATGACTTTCGTAAATTACACAACCTGCGACATATCGATGCTGGCAGACTGGCCACAATTACAATGTATTTTAATTTGGGTGGTCAACCGACAGGAATATCTATTACCCTTCTGAGGTAACCGACGATTCGTCACCAGGTGGAGTACACTCTGAAAGGAGTGACTATGACTCTCATATGACACACAACTAGTGTCGTATCGCTTCTGGCAGACGCCACGTAACAAGAAACGTGAAACTGGCTGCGAAATTAGGACGAGGAGCTATGACGCACTCAAGGTAGCAAGTGCGGTGACACCTGGAGGACTGCATCAGTAAAGGCTAGTAATCCCTGGCAGGCATAACGGTGACTCACTTAAGATACACAACTAGTGACATATCGGTTCTGGCAGACTGGCCACAGTAACAAAATATATGAATCTGGGTGAGCAACTGTGACGAGTAACTATGACTCTCGTAATAGGCCAATGACTCAATACCTGGAGTATTGACTCAGATAACTCGAGGAACGCCTTGCAATAGTAACAATGACTTTCTTACGGTTCACAACTGGTGACAAATCCGTTCTGGCAGTCTGGCACCAGTAACAAAACTGAGACACTGCGTGAGCAACTGGGATGGGTAACTATGACTCTCTTAAGGTAGCCAATGATCGTCACCAGGAATATTGAGTCAGGAAACTCGAGTAACCCTTGGCTATAGTAACGATGACTTTCGTAGATTACACAACCTGTGACATATCGGTGCTGGCAGACTGGCCACAGTAACAAGAAACTTGAAACTGGCTGCGAAATTAGGACGAGGAGCTATGACGCACTCAAGGTAGCTAGTGCAGCGTCACCTGGAGGACTGCATCAGTAAAGGCTAGTAATCAATGGCAGGCATTACGATGACTCACTTAAGATACACAACTAGTGACATATCGGTTCTGGCAGACTGGCCACAGTAACAAAATATATGAATCTGGGTGAGCAACTGTGACGAGTAACTATGACTCTCGTAATAGGCCAATGACTCAATACCTGGAGTATTGACTCAGATAACTCGAGGAACGCCTTGCAATAGTAACAATGACTTTCTTACGGTTCACAACTGGTGACAAATCCGTTCTGGCAGTCTGGCACCAGTAACAAAACTGAGACACTGCGTGAGCAACTGGGATGGGTAACTATGACTCTCTTAAGGTAGCCAATGATCGTCACCAGGAATATTGAGTCAGGAAACTCGAGTAACCCTTGGCTATAGTAACGATGACTTTCGTAGATTACACAACCTGTGACATATCGGTGCTGGCAGACTGGCCACAGTAACAAGAAACTTGAAACTAGCTGCGAAATTAGGACGAGGAGCTATGACGCACACAAGGTAGCTAGTGCAGCGTCACCTGGAGGACTGCATCAGTAAAGGCTAGTAATCAATGGCAGGCATTATGATGACTCACTTAAGATACACAACTAGTGACATATCGGTTCTGGCAGACTAGCCACAGTAACAAAATATATGAATCTGGGTGAGCAACTGTGACGAGTAACTATGACTCTCGTAATAGGCCAATGACTCAATACCTGGAGTATTGACTCAGATAACTCGAGGAACGCCTTGCAATAGTAACAATGACTTTCTTACGGTTCACAACTGGTGACAAATCCGTTCTGGCAGTCTGGCACCAGTAACAAAACTGAGACACTGCGTGAGCAACAGGGATGGGTAACTATGACTCTCTTAAGGTAGCCAATGATCGTCACCAGGAATATTGAGTCAGGAAACTCGAGTAACCCTTGGCTATAGTAACGATGACTTTCGTAGATTACACAACCTGTGACATATCGGTGCTGGCAGACTGGCCACAGTAATAAGAAACTTGAAACTGGCTGCGAAATTAGGACGAGGAGCTATGACGCACCCAAGGTAGCTAGTGCAGCGTCACCTGGAGGACTGCATCAGTAAAGGCTAGTAATCAATGGCAGGCATTACGATGACTCACTTAAGATACACAACTAGTGTCATATCGGTTCTGGCAGACTGGCCACAGTAACAAAATATATGAATCTGGGTGAGCAACTGTGACGAGTAACTATGACTCTCGTAATAGGCCAATGACTCAATACCTGGAGTATTGACTCAGATAACTCGAGGAACGCCTTGCAATAGTAACAATGACTTTCTTACGGTTCACAACTGGTGACAAATCCGTTCTGGCAGTCTGGCACCAGTAACAAAAATGAGACACAGCGTGAGCAACTGGGATGGGTAACTATGACTCTCTTAAGGTAGCCAATGATCGTCACCAGGAATATTGAATCAGGAATTTCGAGTAACCCTTGGTTATAGAACGATGACTTTCGTAGATTACACAACCTGCGACATATCGATGCTGGCAGACTGGCCACAGTTACAATGTATTTTAATTTGGGTGGTCAACCGACAGGAATATCTATTACCCTTCTGAGGTAACCGACGATTCGTCACCAGGTGGAGTACACTCTGAAAGGAGTGACTATGACTCTCATATGACACACAACTAGTGTCGTATCGCTTCTGGCAGACGCCACGTAACAAGAAACGTGAAACTGGCTGCGAAATTAGGACGAGGAGCTATGACGCACTCAAGGTAGCAAGTGCGGTGACACCTGGAGGACTGCATCAGTAAAGGCTAGTAATCCCTGGCAGGCATAACGGTGACTCACTTAAGATACACAACTAGTGACATATCGGTTCTGGCAGACTGGCCACAGTAACAAAATATATGAATCTGGGTGAGCAACTGTGACGAGTAACTATGACTCTCGTAATAGGCCAATGACTCAATACCTGGAGTATTGACTCAGATAACTCGAGGAACGCCTTGCAATAGTAACAATGACTTTCTTACGGTTCACAACTGGTGACAAATCCGTTCTGGCAGTCTGGCACCAGTAACAAAACTGAGACACTGCGTGAGCAACAGGGATGGGTAACTATGACTCTCTTAAGGTAGCCAATGATCGTCACCAGGAATATTGAGTCAGGAAACTCGAGTAACCCTTGGCTATAGTAACGATGACTTTCGTAGATTACACAACCTGTGACATATCGGTGCTGGCAGACTGGCCACAGTAATAAGAAACTTGAAACTGGCTGCGAAATTAGGACGAGGAGCTATGACGCACTCAAGGTAGCTAGTGCAGCGTCACCTGGAGGACTGCATCAGTAAAGGCTAGTAATCCCTGGCTGGCATTACGATTACTCACTTAAGATACACAACTAGTGTCATATCGGTTCTGGCAGACTGGCCACAGTAACAAAATATATGAATCTGGGTGAGCAACTGTGACGAGTAACTATGACTCTCGTAATAGGCCAATGACTCAATACCTGGAGTATTGACTCAGATAACTCGAGGAACGCCTTGCAATAGTAACAATGACTTTCTTACGGTTCACAACTGGTGACAAATCCGTTCTGGCAGTCTGGCACCAGTAACAAAAATGAGACACAGCGTGAGCAACTGGGATGGGTAACTATGACTCTCTTAAGGTAGCCAATGATCGTCACCAGGAATATTGAATCAGGAATTTCGAGTAACCCTTGGTTATAGAACGATGACTTTCGTAGATTACACAACCTGTGACATATCGATGCTGGCAGACTGGCCACAGTTACAATGTATTTTAATTTGGGTGGTCAACCGACAGGAATATCTATTACCCTTCTGAGGTAACCGACGATTCGTCACCAGGTGGAGTACACTCTGAAAGGAGTGACTATGACTCTCATATGACACACAACTAGTGTCGTATCGCTTCTGGCAGACGCCACGTAACAAGAAACGTGAAACTGGCTGCGAAATTAGGACGAGGAGCTATGACGCACTCAAGGTAGCAAGTGCGGTGACACCTGGAGGACTGCATCAGTAAAGGCTAGTAATCCCTGGCAGGCATAACGGTGACTCACTTAAGATACACAACTAGTGACATATCGGTTCTGGCAGACTGGCCACAGTAACAAAATATATGAATCTGGGTGAGCAACTGTGACGAGTAACTATGACTCTCGTAATAGGCCAATGACTCAATACCTGGAGTATTGACTCAGATAACTCGAGGAACGCCTTGCAATAGTAACAATGACTTTCTTACGGTTCACAACTGGTGACAAATCCGTTCTGGCAGTCTGGCACCAGTAACAAAACTGAGACACTGCGTGAGCAACTGGGATGGGTAACTATGACTCTCTTAAGGTAGCCAATGATCGTCACCAGGAATATTGAGTCAGGAAACTCGAGTAACCCTTGGCTATAGTAACGATGACTTTCGTAGATTACACAACCTGTGACATATCGGTGCTGGCAGACTGGCCACAGTAACAAGAAACTTGAAACTGGCTGCGAAATTAGGACGAGGAGCTATGACGCACTCAAGGTAGCTAGTGCAGCGTCACCTGGAGGACTGCATCAGTAAAGGCTAGTAATCAATGGCAGGCATTACGATGACTCACTTAAGATACACAACTAGTGACATATCGGTTCTGGCAGACTGGCCACAGTAACAAAATATATGAATCTGGGTGAGCTACTGTGACGAGTAACCATGACTCTCGTAATAGGCCAATGACTCAATACCTGGAGTATTGACTCAGATAACTCGAAGAACGCCTTGCAATAGTAACAATGACTTTCTTACGGTTCACAACTGGTGACAAATCCGTTCTGGCAGTCTGGCACCAGTAACAAAACTGAGACACTGCGTGAGCAACTGGGATGGGTAACTATGACTCTCTTAAGGTAGCCAATGATCGTCACCAGGAATATTGAGTCAGGAAACTCGAGTAACCCTTGGCTATAGTAACGATGACTTTCGTAAATTACACAACCTGCGACATATCGATGCTGGCAGACTGGCCACAGTTACAATGTATTTTAATTTGGGTGGTCAACCGACAGGAATATCTGTTACCCTTCTGAGGTAACCGACGATTCGTCACCAGGTGGAGTACACTCTGAAAGGAGTGACTATGACTCTCATATGACACACAACTAGTGTCGTATCGCTTCTGGCAGACGACACGTAACAAGAAACGTGAAACTGGCTGCGAAATTAGGACGAGGAGCTATGACGCACTCAAGGTAGCAAGTGCGGTGACACCTGGAGGACTGCATCAGTAAAGGCTAGTAATCCCTGGCAGGCATAACGGTGACTCACTTAAGATACACAACTAGTGACATATCGGTTCTGGCAGACTGGCCACAGTAACAAAATATATGAATCTGGGTGAGCAACTGCGACGAGTAGCTATGACACTCGTAATAGGCCAATGACTCAATACCTGGAGTATTGACTCAGATAACTCGAGGAACGCCTTGCAATAGTAACAATGACTTTCTTACGGTTCACAACTGGTGACAAATCCGTTCTGGCAGTCTGGCACCAGTAACAAAAATGAGACACTGAGTGAGCAACTGGGATGGGTAACTATGACTCTCTTAAGGTAGCCAATGATCGTCACCAGGAATATTGAGTCAGGAAACTCGAGTAACCCTTGGCTATAGTAACGATGACTTTCGTAGATTACACAACCTGTGACATATCGGTGCTGGCAGACTGGCCATAGTAACAAGAAACTTGAAACTGGCTGCGAAATTAGGACGAGGAGCTATGACGCACTCAAGGTAGCTAGTGCAGCGTCACCTGGAGGACTGCATCAGTAAAGGCTAGTAATCCCTGGCTGGCATTACGATTACTCACTTAAGATACACAACTAGTGTCATATCGGTTCTGGCAGACTGGCCACAGTAACAAAATATATGAATCTGGGTGAGCAACTGTGACGAGTAACTATGACTCTCGTAATAGGCCAATGACTCAATACCTGGAGTATTGACTCAGATAACTCGAGGAACGCCTTGCAATAGTAACAATGACTTTCTTACGGTTCACAACTGGTGACAAATCCGTTCTGGCAGTCTGGCACCAGTAACAAAAATGAGACACAGCGTGAGCAACTGGGATGGGTAACTATGACTCTCTTAAGGTAGCCAATGATCGTCACCAGGAATATTGAATCAGGAATTTCGAGTAACCCTTGGTTATAGAACGATGACTTTCGTAGATTACACAACCTGTGACATATCGATGCTGGCAGACTGGCCACAGTTACAATGTATTTTAATTTGGGTGGTCAACCGACAGGAATATCTATTACCCTTCTGAGGTAACCGACCATTCGTCACCAGGTGGAGTACACTCTGAAAGGAGTGACTATGACTCTCATATGACACACAACTAGTGTCGTATCGCTTCTGGCAGACGCCACGTAACAAGAAACGTGAAACTGGCTGCGAAATTAGGACGAGGAGCTATGACGCACTCAAGGTAGCAAATGCAGCGACACCTGGAGGACTGCATCAGTAAAGGCTAGTAATCCCTGGCAGGCATAACGGTGACTCACTTAAGATACACAACTAGTGACATATCGGTTCTGGCAGACTGGCCACAGTAACAAAATATATGAATCTGGGTGAGCAACTGTGACGAGTAACTATGACTCTCGTAATAGGCCAATGACTCAATACCTGGAGTATTGACTCAGATAACTCGAGGAACGCCTTGCAATAGTAACAATGACTTTCTTACGGTTCACAACTGGTGACAAATCCGTTCTGGCAGTCTGGCACCAGTAACAAAACTGAGACACTGCGTGAGCAACTGGGATGGGTAACTATGACTCTCTTAAGGTAGCCAATGATCGTCACCAGGAATATTGAGTCAGGAAACTCGAGTAACCCTTGGCTATAGTAACGATGACTTTCGTAGATTACACAACCTGTGACATATCGGTGCTGGCAGACTGGCCACAGTAACAAGAAACTTGAAACTGGCTGCGAAATTAGGACGAGGAGCTATGACGCACACAAGGTAGCTAGTGCAGCGTCACCTGGAGGACTGCATCAGTAAAGGCTAGTAATCAATGGCAGGCATTACGATGACTCACTTAAGATACACAACTAGTGACATATCGGTTCTGGCAGACTGGCCACAGTAACAAGATATATGAACCTGGGTGAGCAACTGTGACGAGTAACTATGACTCTCGTAATAGGCCAATGACTCAATACCTGGAGTATTGACTCAGATAACTCGAAGAACGCCTTGCAATAGTAACAATGACTTTCTTACGGTTCACAACTGGTGACAAATCCGTTCTGGCAGTCTGGCACCAGTAACAAAACTGAGACACTGCGTGAGCAACTGGGATGGGTAACTATGACTCTCTTAAGGTAGCCAATGATCGTCACCAGGAATATTGAGTCAGGAAACTCGAGTAACCCTTGGCTATAGTAACGATGACTTTCGTAAATTACACAACCTGCGACATATCGATGCTGGCAGACTGGCCACAGTTACAATGTATTTTAATTTGGGTGGTCAACCGACAGGAATATCTATTACCCTTCTGAGGTAACCGACGATTCGTCACCAGGTGGAGTACACTCTGAAAGGAGTGACTATGACTCTCATATGACACACAACTAGTGTCGTATCGCTTCTGGCAGACGCCACGTAACAAGAAACGTGAAACTGGCTGCGAAATTAGGACGAGGAGCTATGACGCACTCAAGGTAGCAAGTGCGGTGACACCTGGAGGACTGCATCAGTAAAGGCTAGTAATCCCTGGCAGGCATAACGGTGACTCACTTAAGATACACAACTAGTGACATATCGGTTCTGGCAGACTGGCCACAGTAACAAAATATATGAATCTGGGTGAGCAACTGCGACGAGTAGCTATGACACTCGTAATAGGCCAATGACTCAATACCTGGAGTATTGACTCAGATAACTCGAGGAACGCCTTGCAATAGTAACAATGACTTTCTTACGGTTCACAACTGGTGACAAATCCGTTCTGGCAGTCTGGCACCAGTAACAAAAATGAGACACTGAGTGAGCAACTGGGATGGGTAATTATGACTCTCTTAAGGTAGCCAATGATCGTCACCAGGAATATTGAGTCAGGAAACTCGAGTAACCCTTGGCTATAGTAACGATGACTTTCGTAGATTACACAACCTGTGACATATCGGTGCTGGCAGACTGGCCACAGTAACAAGAAACGTGAAACTGGCTGCGAAATTAGGACGAGGAGCTATGACGCACTCAAGGTAGCTAGTGCAGCGTCACCTGGAGGACTGCATCAGTAAAGGCTAGTAATCCCTGGCTGGCATTACGATTACTCACTTAAGATACACAACTAGTGTCATATCGGTTCTGGCAGACTGGCCACAGTAACAAAATATATGAATCTGGGTGAGCAACTGTGACGAGTAACTATGACTCTCGTAATAGGCCAATGACTCAATACCTGGAGTATTGACTCAGATAACTCGAGGAACGCCTTGCAATAGTAACAATGACTTTCTTACGGTTCACAACTGGTGACAAATCCGTTCTGGCAGTCTGGCACCAGTAACAAAAATGAGACACAGCGTGAGCAACTGGGATGGGTAACTATGACTCTCTTAAGGTAGCCAATGATCGTCACCAGCAATATTGAATCAGGAATTTCGAGTAACCCTTGGTTATAGAACGATGACTTTCGTAGATTACACAACCTGTGACATATCGATGCTGGCAGACTGGCCACAGTTACAATGTATTTTAATTTGGGTGGTCAACCGACAGGAATATCTATTACCCTTCTGAGGTAACCGACCATTCGTCACCAGGTGGAGTACACTCTGAAAGGAGTGACTATGACTCTCATATGACACACAACTAGTGTCGTATCGCTTCTGGCAGACGCCACGTAACAAGAAACGTGAAACTGGCTGCGAAATTAGGACGAGGAGCTATGACGCACTCAAGGTAGCAAATGCAGCGACACCTGGAGGACTGCATCAGTAAAGGCTAGTAATCCCTGGCAGGCATAACGGTGACTCACTTAAGATACACAACTAGTGACATATCGGTTCTGGCAGACTGGCCACAGTAACAAAATATATGAATCTGGGTGAGCAACTGTGACGAGTAACTATGACTCTCGTAATAGGCCAATGACTCAATACCTGGAGTATTGACTCAGATAACTCGAGGAACGCCTTGCAATAGTAACAATGACTTTCTTACGGTTCACAACTGGTGACAAATCCGTTCTGGCAGTCTGGCACCAGTAACAAAACTGAGACACTGCGTGAGCAACTGGGATGGGTAACTATGACTCTCTTAAGGTAGCCAATGATCGTCACCAGGAATATTGAGTCAGGAAACTCGAGTAACCCTTGGCTATAGTAACGATGACTTTCGTAGATTACACAACCTGTGACATATCGGTGCTGGCAGACTGGCCACAGTAACAAGAAACTTGAAACTGGCTGCGAAATTAGGACGAGGAGCTATGACGCACACAAGGTAGCTAGTGCAGCGTCACCTGGAGGACTGCATCAGTAAAGGCTAGTAATCAATGGCAGGCATTACGATGACTGACTTAAGATACACAACTAGTGACATATCGGTTCTGGCAGACTGGCCACAGTAACAAAATATATGAATCTGGGTGAGCAACTGTGACGAGTAACTATGACTCTCGTAATAGGCCAATGACTCAATACCTGGAGTATTGACTCAGATAACTCGAGGAACGCCTTGCAATAGTAACAATGACTTTCTTACGGTTCACAACTGGTGACAAATCCGTTCTGGCAGTCTGGCACCAGTAACAAAACTGAGACACTGCGTGAGCAACAGGGATGGGTAACTATGACTCTCTTAAGGTAGCCAATGATCGTCACCAGGAATATTGAGTCAGGAAACTCGAGTAACCCTTGGCTATAGTAACGATGACTTTCGTAGATTACACAACCTGTGACATATCGGTGCTGGCAGACTGGCCACAGTAATAAGAAACTTGAAACTGGCTGCGAAATTAGGACGAGGAGCTATGACGCACCCAAGGTAGCTAGTGCAGCGTCACCTGGAGGACTGCATCAGTAAAGGCTAGTAATCAATGGCAGGCATTACGATGACTCACTTAAGATACACAACTAGTGTCATATCGGTTCTGGCAGACTGGCCACAGTAACAAAATATATGAATCTGGGTGAGCAACTGTGACGAGTAACTATGACTCTCGTAATAGGCCAATGACTCAATACCTGGAGTATTGACTCAGATAACTCGAGGAACGCCTTGCAATAGTAACAATGACTTTCTTACGGTTCACAACTGGTGACAAATCCGTTCTGGCAGTCTGGCACCAGTAACAAAAATGAGACACAGCGTGAGCAACTGGGATGGGTAACTATGACTCTCTTAAGGTAGCCAATGATCGTCACCAGGAATATTGAATCAGGAATTTCGAGTAACCCTTGGTTATAGAACGATGACTTTCGTAGATTACACAACCTGCGACATATCGATGCTGGCAGACTGGCCACAGTTACAATGTATTTTAATTTGGGTGGTCAACCGACAGGAATATCTACTACCCTTCTGAGGTAACCGACCATTCGTCACCAGGTGGAGTACACTCTGAAAGGAGTGACTATGACTCTCATATGACACACAACTAGTGTCGTATCGCTTCTGGCAGACGCCACGTAACAAGAAACGTGAAACTGGCTGCGAAATTAGGACGAGGAGCTATGACGCACTCAAGGTAGCAAGTGCGGTGACACCTGGAGGACTGCATCAGTAAAGGCTAGTAATCCCTGGCAGGCATAACGGTGACTCACTTAAGATACACAACTAGTGACATATCGGTTCTGGCAGACTGGCCACAGTAACAAAATATATGAATCTGGGTGAGCAACTGTGACGAGTAACTATGACTCTCGTAATAGGCCAATGACTCAATACCTGGAGTATTGACTCAGATAACTCGAGGAACGCCTTGCAATAGTAACAATGACTTTCTTACGGTTCACAACTGGTGACAAATCCGTTCTGGCAGTCTGGCACCAGTAACAAAACTGAGACACTGCGTGAGCAACAGGGATGGGTAACTATGACTCTCTTAAGGTAGCCAATGATCGTCACCAGGAATATTGAGTCAGGAAACTCGAGTAACCCTTGGCTATAGTAACGATGACTTTCGTAGATTACACAACCTGTGACATATCGGTGCTGGCAGACTGGCCACAGTAATAAGAAACTTGAAACTGGCTGCGAAATTAGGACGAGGAGCTATGACGCACTCAAGGTAGCTAGTGCAGCGTCACCTGGAGGACTGCATCAGTAAAGGCTAGTAATCAATGGCAGGCATTACGATGACTCACTTAAGATACACAACTAGTGTCATATCGGTTCTGGCAGACTGGCCACAGTAACAAAATATATGAATCTGGGTGAGCAACTGTGACGAGTAACTATGACTCTCGTAATAGGCCAATGACTCAATACCTGGAGTATTGACTCAGATAACTCGAGGAACGCCTTGCAATAGTAACAATGACTTTCTTACGGTTCACAACTGGTGACAAATCCGTTCTGGCAGTCTGGCACCAGTAACAAAAATGAGACACAGCGTGAGCAACTGGGATGGGTAACTATGACTCTCTTAAGGTAGCCAATGATCGTCACCAGGAATATTGAATCAGGAATTTCGAGTAACCCTTGGTTATAGAAGGATGACTTTCGTAGATTACACAACCTGCGACATATCGATGCTGGCAGACTGGCCACAGTTACAATGTATTTTAATTTGGGTGGTCAACCGACAGGAATATCTATTACCCTTCTGAGGTAACCGACGATTCGTCACCAGGTGGAGTACACTCTGAAAGGAGTGACTATGACTCTCATATGACACACAACTAGTGTCGTATCGCTTCTGGCAGACGCCACGTAACAAGAAACGTGAAACTGGCTGCGAAATTAGGACGAGGAGCTATGACGCACTCAAGGTAGCAAGTGCGGTGACACCTGGAGGACTGCATCAGTAAAGGCTAGTAATCCCTGGCAGGCATAACGGTGACTCACTTAAGATACACAACTAGTGACATATCGGTTCTGGCAGACTGGCCACAGTAACATAATACATGAATCTGGGTGAGCAACTGTGACGAGTAACTATGACTCTCGTAATAGGCCAATGACTCAATACCTGGAGTATTGACTCAGATAACTCGAGGAACGCCTTGCAATAGTAACAATGACTTTCTTACGGTTCACAACTGGTGACAAATCCGTTCTGGCAGTCTGGCACCAGTAACAAAACTGAGACACTGCGTGAGCAACTGGGATGGGTAACTATGACTCTCTTAAGGTAGCCAATGATCGTCACCAGGAATATTGAGTCAGGAAACTCGAGTAACCCTTGGCTATAGTAACGATGACTTTCGTAGATTACACAACCTGTGACATATCGGTGCTGGCAGCCTGGCCACAGTAACAAGAAACTTGAAACTGGCTGCGAAATTAGGACGAGGAGCTATGACGCACTCAAGGTAGCTAGTGCAGCGTCACCTGGAGGACTGCATCAGTAAAGGCTAGTAATCAATGGCAGGCATTACGATGACTCACTTAAGATACACAACTAGTGACATATCGGTTCTGGCAGACTGGCCACAGTAACAAAATATATGAATCTGGGTGAGCAACTGTGACGAGTAACTATGACTCTCGTAATAGGCCAATGACTCAATACCTGGAGTATTGACTCAGATAACTCGAAGAACGCCTTGCAATAGTAACAATGACTTTCTTACGGTTCACAACTGGTGACAAATCCGTTCTGGCAGTCTGGCACCAGTAACAAAACTGAGACACTGCGTGAGCAACTGGGATGGGTAACTATGACTCTCTTAAGGTAGCCAATGATCGTCACCAGGAATATTGAGTCAGGAAACTCGAGTAACCCTTGGCTATAGTAACGATGACTTTCGTAGATTACACAACCTGTGACATATCGGTGCTGGCAGACTGGCCACAGTAACAAGAAACTTGAAACTGGCTGCGAAATTAGGACGAGGAGCTATGACGCACTCAAGGTAGCTAGTGCAGCGTCACCTGGAGGACTGCATCAGTAAAGGCTAGTAATCAATGGCAGGCATTACGATGACTCACTTAAGATACACAACTAGTGTCATATCGGTTCTGGCAGACTGGCCACAGTAACAAAATATATGAATCTGGGTGAGCAACTGTGACGAGTAACTATGACTCTCGTAATAGGCCAATGACTCAATACCTGGAGTATTGACTCAGATAACTCGAGGAACGCCTAGCAATAGTAACAATGACTTTCTTACGGTTCACAACTGGTGACAAATCCGTTCTGGCAGTCTGGCACCAGTAACAAAAATGAGACACAGCGTGAGCAACTGGGATGGGTAACTATGACTCTCTTAAGGTAGCCAATGATCGTCACCAGGAATATTGAATCAGGAATTTCGAGTAACCCTTGGTTATAGAACGATGACTTTCGTAAATTACACAACCTGCGACATATCGATGCTGGCAGACTGGCCACAGTTACAATGTATTTTAATTTGGGTGGTCAACCGACAGGAATATCTATTACCCTTCTGAGGTAACCGACGATTCGTCACCAGGTGGAGTACACTCTGAAAGGAGTGACTATGACTCTCATATGACACACAACTAGTGTCGTATCGCTTCTGGCAGACGCCACGTAACAAGAAACGTGAAACTGGCTGCGAAATTAGGACGAGGAGCTATGACGCACTCAAGGTAGCAAGTGCGGTGACACCTGGAGGACTGCATCAGTAAAGGCTAGTAATCCCTGGCAGGCATAACGGTGACTCACTTAAGATACACAACTAGTGACATATCGGTTCTGGCAGACTGGCCACAGTAACAAAATATATGAATCTGGGTGAGCAACTGCGACGAGTAGCTATGACACTCGTAATAGGCCAATGACTCAATACCTGGAGTATTGACTCAGATAACTCGAGGAACGCCTTGCAATAGTAACAATGACTTTCTTACGGTTCACAACTGGTGACAAATCCGTTCTGGCAGTCTGGCACCAGTAACAAAAATGAGACACTGAGTGAGCAACTGGGATGGGTAACTATGACTCTCTTAAGGTAGCCAATGATCGTCACCAGGAATATTGAGTCAGGAAACTCGAGTAACCCTTGGCTATAGTAACGATGACTTTCGTAGATTACACAACCTGTGACATATCGGTGCTGGCAGACTGGCCACAGTAACAAGAAACGTGAAACTGGCTGCGAAATTAGGACGAGGAGCTATGACGCACTCAAGGTAGCTAGTGCAGCGTCACCTGGAGGACTGCATCAGTAAAGGCTAGTAATCCCTGGCTGGCATTACGATTACTCACTTAAGATACACAACTAGTGTCATATCGGTTCTGGCAGACTGGCCACAGTAACAAAATATATGAATCTGGGTGAGCAACTGTGACGAGTAACTATGACTCTCGTAATAGGCCAATGACTCAATACCTGGAGTATTGACTCAGATAACTCGAGGAACGCCTTGCAATAGTAACAATGACTTTCTTACGGTTCACAACTGGTGACAAATCCGTTCTGGCAGTCTGGCACCAGTAACAAAAATGAGACACAGCGTGAGCAACTGGGATGGGTAACTATGACTCTCTTAAGGTAGCCAATGATCGTCACCAGGAATATTGAATCAGGAATTTCGAGTAACCCTTGGTTATAGAACGATGACTTTCGTAGATTACACAACCTGCGACATATCGATGCTGGCAGACTGGCCACAGTTACAATGTATTTTAATTTGGGTGGTCAACCGACAGGAATATCTACTACCCTTCTGAGGTAACCGACCATTCGTCACCAGGTGGAGTACACTCTGAAAGGAGTGACTATGACTCTCATATGACACACAACTAGTGTCGTATCGCTTCTGGCAGACGCCACGTAACAAGAAACGTGAAACTGGCTGCGAAATTAGGACGAGGAGCTATGACGCACTCAAGGTAGCAAGTGCGGTGACACCTGGAGGACTGCATCAGTAAAGGCTAGTAATCCCTGGCAGGCATAACGGTGACTCACTTAAGATACACAACTAGTGACATATCGGTTCTGGCAGACTGGCCACAGTAACAAAATATATGAATCTGGGTGAGCAACTGTGACGAGTAACTATGACTCTCGTAATAGGCCAATGACTCAATACCTGGAGTATTGACTCAGATAACTCGAGGAACGCCTTGCAATAGTAACAATGACTTTCTTACGGTTCACAACTGGTGACAAATCCGTTCTGGCAGTCTGGCACCAGTAACAAAACTGAGACACTGCGTGAGCAACAGGGATGGGTAACTATGACTCTCTTAAGGTAGCCAATGATCGTCACCAGGAATATTGAGTCAGGAAACTCGAGTAACCCTTGGCTATAGTAACGATGACTTTCGTAGATTACACAACCTGTGACATATCGGTGCTGGCAGACTGGCCACAGTAATAAGAGACTTGAAACTGGCTGCGAAATTAGGACGAGGAGCTATGACGCACTCAAGGTAGCTAGTGCAGCGTCACCTGGAGGACTGCATCAGTAAAGGCTAGTAATCAATGGCAGGCATTACGATGACTCACTTAAGATACACAACTAGTGTCATATCGGTTCTGGCAGACTGGCCACAGTAACAAAATATATGAATCTGGGTGAGCAACTGTGACGAGTAACTATGACTCTCGTAATAGGCCAATGACTCAATACCTGGAGTATTGACTCAGATAACTCGAGGAACGCCTTGCAATAGTAACAATGACTTTCTTACGGTTCACAACTGGTGACAAATCCGTTCTGGCAGTCTGGCACCAGTAACAAAAATGAGACACAGCGTGAGCAACTGGGATGGGTAACTATGACTCTCTTAAGGTAGCCAATGATCGTCACCAGGAATATTGAATCAGGAATTTCGAGTAACCCTTGGTTATAGAACGATGACTTTCGTAGATTACACAACCTGCGACATATCGATGCTGGCAGACTGGCCACAGTTACAATGTATTTTAATTTGCGTGGTCAACCGACAGGAATATCTATTACCCTTCTGAGGTAACCGACGATTCGTCACCAGGTGGAGTACACTCTGAAAGGAGTGACTATGACTCTCATATGACACACAACTAGTGTCGTATCGCTTCTGGCAGACGCCACGTAACAAGAAACGTGAAACTGGCTGCGAAATTAGGACGAGGAGCTATGACGCACTCAAGGTAGCAAGTGCGGTGACACCTGGAGGACTGCATCAGTAAAGGCTAGTAATCCCTGGCAGGCATAACGGTGACTCACTTAAGATACACAACTAGTGACATATCGGTTCTGGCAGACTGGCCACAGTAACAAAATATATGAATCTGGGTGAGCAACTGTGACGAGTAACTATGACTCTCGTAATAGGCCAATGACTCAATACCTGGAGTATTGACTCAGATAACTCGAGGAACGCCTTGCAATAGTAACAATGACTTTCTTACGGTTCACAACTGGTGACAAATCCGTTCTGGCAGTCTGGCACCAGTAACAAAACTGAGACACTGCGTGAGCAACTGGGATGGGTAACTATGACTCTCTTAAGGTAGCCAATGATCGTCACCAGGAATATTGAGTCAGGAAACTCGAGTAACCCTTGGCTATAGTAACGATGACTTTCGTAGATTACACAACCTGTGACATATCGGTGCTGGCAGACTGGCCACAGTAACAAGAAACTTGAAACTGGCTGCGAAATTAGGACGAGGAGCTATGACGCACTCAAGGTAGCTAGTGCAGCGTCACCTGGAGGACTGCATCAGTAAAGGCTAGTAATCAATGGCAGGCATTACGATGACTCACTTAAGATACACAACTAGTGACATATCGGTTCTGGCAGACTGGCCACAGTAACAAAATATATGAATCTGGGTGAGCAACTGTGACGAGTAACTATGACTCTCGTAATAGGCCAATGACTCAATACCTGGAGTATTGACTCAGATAACTCGAAGAACGCCTTGCAATAGTAACAATGACTTTCTTACGGTTCACAACTGGTGACAAATCCGTTCTGGCAGTCTGGCACCAGTAACAAAACTGAGACACTGCGTGAGCAACTGGGATGGGTAACTATGACTCTCTTAAGGTAGCCAATGATCGTCACCAGGAATATTGAGTCAGGAAACTCGAGTAACCCTTGGCTATAGTAACGATGACTTTCGTAGATTACACAACCTGTGACATATCGGTGCTGGCAGACTGGCCACAGTAACAAGAAACTTGAAACTGGCTGCGAAATTAGGACGAGGAGCTATGACGCACTCAAGGTAGCTAGTGCAGCGTCACCTGGAGGACTGCATCAGTAAAGGCTAGTAATCAATGGCAGGCATTACGATGACTCACTTAAGATACACAACTAGTGTCATATCGGTTCTGGCAGACTGGCCACAGTAACAAAATATATGAATCTGGGTGAGCAACTGTGACGAGTAACTATGACTCTCGTAATAGGCCAATGACTCAATACCTGGAGTATTGACTCAGATAACTCGAGGAACGCCTAGCAATAGTAACAATGACTTTCTTACGGTTCACAACTGGTGACAAATCCGTTCTGGCAGTCTGGCACCAGTAACAAAAATGAGACACAGCGTGAGCAACTGGGATGGGTAACTATGACTCTCTTAAGGTAGCCAATGATCGTCACCAGGAATATTGAATCAGGAATTTCGAGTAACCCTTGGTCATAGAACGATGACTTTCGTAAATTACACAACCTGCGACATATCGATGCTGGCAGACTGGCCACAGTTACAATGTATTTTAATTTGGGTGGTCAACCGACAGGAATATCTATTACCCTTCTGAGGTAACCGACGATTCGTCACCAGGTGGAGTACACTCTGAAAGGAGTGACTATGACTCTCATATGACACACAACTAGTGTCGTATCGCTTCTGGCAGACGCCACGTAACAAGAAACGTGAAACTGGCTGCGAAATTAGGACGAGGAGCTATGACGCACTCAAGGTAGCAAGTGCGGTGACACCTGGAGGACTGCATCAGTAAAGGCTAGTAATCCCTGGCAGGCATAACGGTGACTCACTTAAGATACACAACTAGTGACATATCGGTTCTGGCAGACTGGGAACAGTAACAAAATATATGAATCTGGGTGAGCAACTGCGACGAGTAGCTATGACACTCGTAATAGGCCAATGACTCAATACCTGGAGTATTGACTCAGATAACTCGAGGAACGCCTTGCAGTAGTAACAATGACTTTCTTACGGTTCACAACTGGTGACAAATCCGTTCTGGCAGTCTGGCACCAGTAACAAAAATGAGACACTGAGTGAGCAACTGGGATGGGTAACTATGACTCTCTTAAGGTAGCCAATGATCGTCACCAGGAATATTGAGTCAGGAAACTCGAGTAACCCTTGGCTATAGTAACGATGACTTTCGTAGATTACACAACCTGTGACATATCGGTGCTGGCAGACTGGCCACAGTAACAAGAAACGTGAAACTGGCTGCGAAATTAGGACGAGGAGCTATGACGCACTCAAGGTAGCTAGTGCAGCGTCACCTGGAGGACTGCATCAGTAAAGGCTAGTAATCCCTGGCTGGCATTACGATTACTCACTTAAGATACACAACTAGTGTCATATCGGTTCTGGCAGACTGGCCACAGTAACAAAATATATGAATCTGGGTGAGCAACTGTGACGAGTAACTATGACTCTCGTAATAGGCCAATGACTCAATACCTGGAGTATTGACTCAGATAACTCGAGGAACGCCTTGCAATAGTAACAATGACTTTCTTACGGTTCACAACTGGTGACAAATCCGTTCTGGCAGTCTGGCACCAGTAACAAAAATGAGACACAGCGTGAGCAACTGGGATGGGTAACTATGACTCTCTTAAGGTAGCCAATGATCGTCACCAGGAATATTGAATCAGGAATTTCGAGTAACCCTTGGTTATAGAACGATGACTTTCGTAGATTACACAACCTGTGACATATCGATGCTGGCAGACTGGCCACAGTTACAATGTATTTTAATTTGGGTGGTCAACCGACAGGAATATCTATTACCCTTCTGAGGTAACCGACCATTCGTCACCAGGTGGAGTACACTCTGAAAGGAGTGACTATGACTCTCATATGACACACAACTAGTGTCGTATCGCTTCTGGCAGACGCCACGTAACAAGAAACGTGAAACTGGCTGCGAAATTAGGACGAGGAGCTATGACGCACTCAAGGTAGCAAATGCAGCGACACATGGAGGACTGCATCAGTAAAGGCTAGTAATCCCTGGCAGGCATAACGGTGACTCACTTAAGATACACAACTAGTGACATATCGGTTCTGGCAGACTGGCCACAGTAACAAAATATAAGAATCTGGGTGAGCAACTGTGACGAGTAACTATGACTCTCGTAATAGGCCAATGACTCAATACCTGGAGTATTGACTCAGATAACTCGAGGAACGCCTTGCAATAGTAACAATGACTTTCTTACGGTTCACAACTGGTGACAAATCCGTTCTGGCAGTCTGGCACCAGTAACAAAACTGAGACACTGCGTGAGCAACTGGGATGGGTAACTATGACTCTCTTAAGGTAGCCAATGATCGTCACCAGGAATATTGAGTCAGGAAACTCGAGTAACCCTTGGCTATAGTAACGATGACTTTCGTAGATTACACAACCTGTGACATATCGGTGCTGGCAGACTGGCCACAGTAACAAGAAACTTGAAACTGGCTGCGAAATTAGGACGAGGAGCTATGACGCACTCAAGGTAGCTAGTGCAGCGTCACCTGGAGGACTGCATCAGTAGAGGCGAGTAATCAATGGCAGGCATTACGATGTCTCACTTAAGATACACAACTAGTGTCATATCGGTTCTGGCAGACTGGCCACAGTAACAAAATATATGAATCTGGGTGAGCAACTGTGACGAGTAACTATGACTCTCGTAATAGGCCAATGACTCAATACCTGGAGTATTGACTCAGATAACTCGAGGAACGCCTTGCAATAGTAACAATGACTTTCTTACGGTTCACAACTGGTGACAAATCCGTTCTGGCAGTCTGGCACCAGTAACAAAAATGAGACACAGCGTGAGCAACTGGGATGGGTAACTATGACTCTCTTAAGGTAGCCAATGATCGTCACCAGGAGTATTGAATCAGGAATTTCGAGTAACCCTTGGTTATAGAACGATGACTTTCGTAAATTACACAACCTGCGACATATCGATGCTGGCAGACTGGCCACAGTTACAATGTATTTTAATTTGGGTGGTCAACCGACAGGAATATCTATTACCCTTCTGAGGTAACCGACGATTCGTCACCAGGTGGAGTACACTCTGAAAGGAGTGACTATGACTCTCATATGACACACAACTAGTGTCGTATTGCTTCTGGCAGACGCCACGTAACAAGAAACGTGAAACTGGCTGCGAAATTAGGACGAGGAGCTATGACGCACTCAAGGTAGCAAGTGCGGTGACACCTGGAGGACTGCATCAGTAAAGGCTAGTAATCCCTGGCAGGCATAACGGTGACTCACTTAAGATACACAACTAGTGACATATCGGTTCTGGCAGACTGGCAACAGTAACAAAATATATGAATCTGGGTGAGCAACTGCGACGAGTAGCTATGACACTCGTAATAGGCCAATGACTCAATACCTGGAGTATTGACTCAGATAACTCGAGGAACGCCTTGCAATAGTAACAATGACTTTCTTACGGTTCACAACTGGTGACAAATCCGTTCTGGCAGTCTGGCACCAGTAACAAAACTGAGACACTGCGTGAGCAACTGGGATGGGTAACTATGACTCTCTTAAGGTAGCCAATGATCGTCACCAGGAATATTGAGTCAGGAAACTCGAGTAACCCTTGGCTATAGTAACGATGACTTTCGTAGATTACACAACCTGTGACATATCGGTGCTGGCAGACTGGCCACAGTAACAAGAAACTTGAAACTGGCTGCGAAATTAGGACGAGGAGCTATGACGCACTCAAGGTAGCTAGTGCAGCGTCACCTGGAGGACTGCATCAGTAAAGGCTAGTAATCAATGGCAGGCATTACGATGACTCACTTAAGATACACAACTAGTGACATATCGGTTCTGGCAGACTGGCCACAGTAACAAAATATATGAATCTGGGTGAGCAACTGTGACGAGTAACTATGGCTCTCGTAATAGGCCAATGACTCAATACCTGGAGTATTGACTCAGATAACTCGAGGAACGCCTTGCAATAGTAGCAATGACTTTCTTACGGTTCACAACTGGTGACAAATCCGTTCTGGCAGTCTGGCACCAGTAACAAAACTGAGACACTGCGTGAGCAACTGGGATGGGTAACTATGACTCTCTTAAGGTAGCCAATGATCGTCACCAGGAATATTGAATCAGGAAACTCGAGTAACCCTTGGCTATAGTAACGATGACTTTCGTAGATTACACAACCTGTGACATATCGGTGCTGGCAGACTGGCCACAGTAACAAGAAACTTGAAACTGGCTGCGAAATTAGGACGAGGAGCTATGACGCACTCAAGGTAGCTAGTGCAGCGACACCTGGAGGACTGCATCAGTAAAGGCTAGTAATCAATGGCAGGCATTACGATGACTCACTTAAGATATACAACTAGTGTCATATCGGTTCTGGCAGACTGGCCACAGTAACAAAATATATGAATCTGGGTGAGCAACTGTGACGAGTAACTATGACTCTCGTAATAGGCCAATGACTCAATACCTGGAGTATTGACTCAGATAACTCGAGGAACGCCTTGCAATAGTAACAATGACTTTCTTACGGTTCACAACTGGTGACAAATCCGTTCTGGCAGTGTGGCACCAGTAACAAAAATGAGACACAGCGTGAGCAACTGGGATGGGTAACTATGACTCTCTTAAGGTAGCCAATGATCGTCACCAGGAATATTGAATCAGGAATTTCGAGTAACCCTTGGTTATAGAACGATGACTTTCGTAAATTACACAACCTGCGACATATCGATGCTGGCAGACTGGCCACAGTTACAATGTATTTTAATTTGGGTGGTCAACCGACAGGAATATCTATTACCCTTCTGAGGTAACCGACGATTCGTCACCAGGTTGAGTACACTCTGAAAGGAGTGACTATGACTCTCATATGACACACAACTAGTGTCGTATTGCTTCTGGCAGACGCCACGTAACAAGAAACGTGAAACTGGCTGCGAAATTAGGACGAGGAGCTATGACGCACTCAAGGTAGCAAGTGCGGTGACACCTGGAGGACTGCATCAGTAAAGGCTAGTAATCCCTGGCAGGGATAACGGTGACTCACTTAAGATACACAACTAGTGACATATCGGTTCTGGCAGACTGGCAACAGTAACAAAATATATGAATCTGGGTGAGCAACTGCGACGAGTAGCTATGACACTCGTAATAGGCCAATGACTCAATACCTGGAGTATTGACTCAGATAACTCGAGGAACGCCTTGCAATAGTAACAATGACTTTCTTACGGTTCACAACTGGTGACAAATCCGTTCTGGCAGTCTGGCACCAGTAACAAAAATGAGACACTGAGTGAGCAACTGGGATGGGTAACTATGACTCTCTTAAGGTAGCCAATGATCGTCACCAGGAATATTGAATCAGGAAACTCGAGTAACCCTTGGCTATAGTAACGATGACTTTCGTAGATTACACAACCTGTGACATATCGGTGCTGGCAGACTGGCCACAGTAACAAGAAACGTGAAACTGGCTGCGAAATTAGGACGAGGAGCTATGACGCACTCAAGGTAGCTAGTGCAGCGTCACCTGGAGGACTGCATCAGTAAAGGCTAGTAATCCCTGGCTGGCATTACGATTACTCACTTAAGATACACAACTAGTGTCATATCGGTTCTGGCAGACTGGCCACAGTAACAAAATATATGAATCTGGGTGAGCAACTGTGACGAGTAACTATGACTCTCGTAATAGGCCAATGACTCAATACCTGGAGTATTAACTCAGATAACTCGAGGAACGCCTTGCAATAGTAACAATGACTTTCTTACGGTTCACAACTGGTGATAAATCCGTTCTGGCAGTCTGGCACCAGTAACAAAAATGAGACACAGCGTGAGCAACTGGGATGGGTAACTATGACTCTCTTAAGGTAGCCAATGATCGTCACCAGGAATATTGAATCAGGAATTTCGAGTAACCCTTGGTTATAGAACGATGACTTTCGTAGATTACACAACCTGTGACATATCGATGCTGGCAGACTGGCCACAGTTACAATGTATTTTAATTTGGGTGGTCAACCGACAGGAATATCTATTACCCTTCTGAGGTAACCGACCATTCGTCACCAGGTGGAGTACACTCTGAAAGGAGTGACTATGACTCTCATATGACACACAACTAGTGTCGTATCGCTTCTGGCAGACGCCACGTAACAAGAAACGTGAAACTGGCTGCGAAATTAGGACGAGGAGCTATGACGCACTCAAGGTAGCAAATGCAGCGACACCTGGAGGACTGCATCAGTAAAGGCTAGTAATCCCTGGCAGGCATAACGGTGACTCACTTAAGATACACAACTAGTGACATATCGGTTCTGGCAGACTGGCCACAGTAACAAAATATAAGAATCTGGGTGACCAACTGTGACGAGTAACTATGACTCTCGTAATAGGCCAATGACTCAATACCTGGAGTATTGACTCAGATAACTCGAGGAACGCCTTGCAATAGTAACAATGACTTTCTTACGGTTCACAACTGGTGACAAATCCGTTCTGGCAGTCTGGCACCAGTAACAAAAATGAGACACTGAGTGAGCAACTGGGATGGGTAACTATGACTCTCTTAAGGTAGCCAATGATCGTCACCAGGAATATTGAATCAGGAAACTCGAGTAACCCTTGGCTATAGTAACGATGACTTTCGTAGATTACACAACCTGTGACATATCGGTGCTGGCAGACTGGCCACAGTAACAAGAAACGTGAAACTGGCTGCGAAATTAGGACGAGGAGCTATGACGCACTCAAGGTAGCTAGTGCAGCGTCACCTGGAGGACTGCATCAGTAAAGGCTAGTAATCCCTGGCTGGCATTACGATTACTCACTTAAGATACACAACTAGTGTCATATCGGTTCTGGCAGACTGGCCACAGTAACAAAATATATGAATCTGGGTGAGCAACTGTGACGAGTAACTATGACTCTCGTAATAGGCCAATGACTCAATACCTGGAGTATTAACTCAGATAACTCGAGGAACGCCTTGCAATAGTAACAATGACTTTCTTACGGTTCACAACTGGTGATAAATCCGTTCTGGCAGTCTGGCACCAGTAACAAAAATGAGACACAGCGTGAGCAACTGGGATGGGTAACTATGACTCTCTTAAGGTAGCCAATGATCGTCACCAGGAATATTGAATCAGGAATTTCGAGTAACCCTTGGTTATAGAACGATGACTTTCGTAGATTACACAACCTGTGACATATCGATGCTGGCAGACTGGCCACAGTTACAATGTATTTTAATTTGGGTGGTCAACCGACAGGAATATCTATTACCCTTCTGAGGTAACCGACCATTCGTCACCAGGTGGAGTACACTCTGAAAGGAGTGACTATGACTCTCATATGACACACAACTAGTGTCGTATCGCTTCTGGCAGACGCCACGTAACAAGAAACGTGAAACTGGCTGCGAAATTAGGACGAGGAGCTATGACGCACTCAAGGTAGCAAATGCAGCGACACCTGGAGGACTGCATCAGTAAAGGCTAGTAATCCCTGGCAGGCATAACGGTGACTCACTTAAGATACACAACTAGTGACATATCGGTTCTGGCAGACTGGCCACAGTAACAAAATATAAGAATCTGGGTGAGCAACTGTGACGAGTAACTATGACTCTCGTAATAGGCCAATGACTCAATACCTGGAGTATTGACTCAGATAACTCGAGGAACGCCTTGCAATAGTAACAATGACTTTCTTACGGTTCACAACTGGTGACAAATCCGTTCTGGCAGTCTGGCACCAGTAACAAAAATGAGACACAGCGTGAGGAACTGGGATGGGTAACTATGACTCTCTTAAGGTAGCTAATGATCGTCACCAGGAATATTGAATCAGGAATTTCGAGTAACCCTTGGTTATAGAACGATGACTTTCGTAGATTACACAACCTGTGACATATCGATGCTGGCAGACTGGCCACAGTTACAATGTATTTTAATTTGGGTGGTCAACCGACAGGAATATCTATTACCCTTCTGAGGTAACCGACGATTCGTCACCAGGTGGAGTACACTCTGAAAGGAGTGACTATGACTCTCATATGACACACAACTAGTGTCGTATCGCTTCTGGCAGACGCCACGTAACAAGAAACGTGAAACTGGCTGCGAAATTAGGACGAGGAGCTATGACGCACTCAAGGTAGCAAGTGCAGCGACACCTGGAGGACTGCATCAGTAAAGGCTAGTAATCCCTGGCAGGCATAACGGTGACTCACTTAAGATACACAACTAGTGACATATCGGTTCTGGCAGACTGGCCACAGTAACAAAATATATGAATCTGGGTGAGCAACTGTGACGAGTAACTATGACTCTCGTAATAGGCCAATGACTCAATACCTGGAGTATTGACTCAGATAACTCGAGGAACGCCTTGCAATAGTAACAATGACTTTCTTACGGTTCACAACTGGTGACAAATCCGTTCTGGCAGTCTGGCACCAGTAACAAAAATGAGACACTGAGTGAGCAACTGGGATGGGTAACTATGACTCTCTTAAGGTAGCCAATGATCGTCACCAGGAATATTGAGTCAGGAAACTCGAGTAACCCTTGGCTATAGTAACGATGACTTTCGTAGATTACACAACCTGTGACATATCGGTGCTGGCAGACTGGCCACAGTAACAAGAAACGTGAAACTGGCTGCGAAATTAGGACGAGGAGCTATGACGCACTCAAGGTAGCTAGTGCAGCGTCACCTGGAGGACTGCATCAGTAAAGGCTAGTAATCCCTGGCTGGCATTACGATTACTCACTTAAGATACACAACTAGTGTCATATCGGTTCTAGCAGACTGGCCACAGTAACAAAATATATGAATCTGGGTGAGCAACTGTGACGAGTAACTATGACTCTCGTAATAGGCCAATGACTCAATACCTGGAGTATTGACTCAGATAACTCGAGGAACGCCTTGCAATAGTAACAATGACTTTCTTACGGTTCACAACTGGTGACAAATCCGTTCTGGCAGTCTGGCACCAGTAACAAAAATGAGACACAGCGTGAGCAACTGGGATGGGTAACTATGACTCTCTTAAGGTAGCCAATGATCGTCACCAGGAATATTGAATCAGGAATTTCGAGTAACCCTTGGTTATAGAACGATGACTTTCGTAGATTACACAACCTGTGACATATCGATGCTGGCAGACTGGCCACAGTTACAATGTATTTTAATTTGGTTGGTCAACCGACAGGAATATCTATTACCCTTCTGAGGTAACCGACCATTCGTCACCAGGTGGAGTACACTCTGAAAGGAGTGACTATGACTCTCATATGACACACAACTAGTGTCGTATCGCTTCTGGCAGACGCCACGTAACAAGAAACGTGAAACTGGCTGCGAAATTAGGACGAGGAGCTATGACGCACTCAAGGTAGCAAATGCAGCGACACCTGGAGGACTGCATCAGTAAAGGCTAGTAATCCCTGGCAGGCATAACGGTGACTCACTTAAGATACACAACTAGTGACATATCGGTTCTGGCAGACTGGCCACAGTAACAAAATATAAGAATCTGGGTGAGCAACTGTGACGAGTAACTATGACTCTCGTAATAGGCCAATGACTCAATACCTGGAGTATTGACTCAGATAACTCGAGGAACGCCTTGCAATAGTAACAATGATTTTCTTACGGTTCACAACTGGTGACAAATCCGTTCTGGCAGTCTGGCACCAGTAACAAAAATGAGACACAGCGTGAGCAACTGGGATGGGTAACTATGACTCTCTTAAGGTAGCCAATGATCGTCACCAGGAATATTGAATCAGGAATTTCGAGTAACCCTTGGTTATAGAACGATGACTTTCGTAGATTACACAACCTGTGACATATCGATGCTGGCAGACTGGCCACAGTTACAATGTATTTTAATTTGGGTGGTCAACCGACAGGAATATCTATTACCCTTCTGAGGTAACCGACGATTCGTCACCAGGTGGAGTACACTCTGAAAGGAGTGACTATGACTCTCATATGACACACAACTAGTGTCGTATCGCTTCTGGCAGACGCCACGTAACAAGAAACGTGAAACTGGCTGCGAAATTAGGACGAGGAGCTATGACGCACTCAAGGTAGCAAGTGCAGCGACACCTGGAGGACTGCATCAGTAAAGGCTAGTAATCCCTGGCAGGCATAACGGTGACTCACTTAAGATACACAACTAGTGACATATCGGTTCTGGCAGACTGGCCACAGTAACAAAATATATGAATCTGGGTGAGCAACTGTGACGAGTAACTATGACCCTCGTAATAGGCCAATGACTCAATACCTGGAGTATTGACTCAGATAACTCGAGGAACGCCTTGCAATAGTAACAATGACTTTCTTACGGTTCACAACTGGTGACAAATCCGTTCTGGCAGTCTGGCACCAGTAACAAAAATGAGACACTGAGTGAGCAACTGGGATGGGTAACTATGACTCTCTTAAGGTAGCCAATGATCGTCACCAGGAATATTGAGTCAGGAAACTCGAGTAACCCTTGGCTATAGTAACGATGACTTTCGTAGATTACACAACCTGTGACATATCGGTGCTGGCAGACTGGCCACAGTAACAAGAAACTTGAAACTGGCTGCGAAATTAGGACGAGGAGCTATGACGCACTCAAGGTAGCTAGTGCAGCGTCACCTGGAGGACTGCATCAGTAAAGGCTAGTAATCAATGGCAGGCATTACGATGACTCACTTAAGATACACAACTAGTGACATATCGGTTCTGGCAGACTGGCCACAGTAACAAAATATATGAATCTGGGTGAGCAACTGTGACGAGTAACAATGACTCTCGTAATAGGCCAATGACTCAATACCTGGAGTATTGACTCAGATAACTCGAGGAACGCCTTGCAATAGTAACAATGACTTTCTTACGGTTCACAACTGGTGACAAATCCGTTCTGGCAGTCTGGCACCAGTAACAAAAATGAGACACAGCGTGAGCAACTGGGATGGGTAACTATGACTCTCTTAAGTTAGCCAATGATCGTCACCAGGAATATTGAATCAGGAATTTCGAGTAACCCTTGGTTATAGAACGATGACTTTCGTAGATTACACAACCTGTGACATATCGATGCTGGCAGACTGGCCACAGTTACAATGTATTTTAATTTGGGTGGTCAACCGACAGGAATATCTATTACCCTTCTGAGGTAACCGACCATTCGTCACCAGGTGGAGTACACTCTGAAAGGAGTGACTATGACTCTCATATGACACACAACTAGTGTCGTATCGCTTCTGGCAGACGCCACGTAACAAGAAACGTGAAACTGGCTGCGAAATTAGGACGAGGAGCTATGACGCACTCAAGGTAGCAAATGCAGCGACACCTGGAGGACTGCATCAGTAAAGGCTAGTAATCCCTGGCAGGCATAACGGTGACTCACTTAAGATACACAACTAGTGACATATCGGTTCTGGCAGACTGGCCACAGTAACAAAATATAAGAATCTGGGTGAGCAACTGTGACGAGTAACTATGACTCTCTTAATAGGCCAATGACTCAATACCTGGAGTATTGACTCAGATAACTCGAGGAACGCCTTGCAATAGTAACAATGACTTTCTTACGGTTCACAACTGGTGACAAATCCGTTCTGGCAGTCTGGCACCAGTAACAAAAATGCGACACAGCGTGAGCAACTGGGATGGGTAACTATGACTCTCTTAAGGTAGCCAATGATCGTCACCAGGAATATTGAATCAGGAATTTCGAGTAACCCTTGGTTATAGAACGATGACTTTCGTAGATTACACAACCTGTGACATATCGATGCTGGCAGACTGGCCACAGTTACAATGTATTTTAATTTGGGTGGTCAACCGACAGGAATATCTATTACCCTTCTGAGGTAACCGACGATTCGTCACCAGGTGGAGTACACTCTGAAAGGAGTGACTATGACTCTCATATGACACACAACTAGTGTCGTATCGCTTCTGGCAGACGCCACGTAACAAGAAACGTGAAACTGGCTGCGAAATTAGGACGAGGAGCTATGACGCACTCAAGGTAGCAAGTGCAGCGACACCTGGAGGACTGCATCAGTAAAGGCTAGTAATCCCTGGCAGGCATGACGGTGACTCACTTAAGATACACAACTAGTGACATATCGGTTCTGGCAGACTGGCCACAGTAACAAAATATATGAATCTGGGTGAGCAACTGTGACGAGTAACTATGACCCTCGTAATAGGCCAATGACTCAATACCTGGAGTATTGACTCAGATAACTCGAGGAACGCCTTGCAATAGTAACAATGACTTTCTTACGGTTCACAACTGGTGACAAATCCGTTCTGGCAGTCTGGCACCAGTAACAAAAATGAGACACTGAGTGAGCAACTGGGATGGGTAACTATGACTCTCTTAAGGTAGCCAATGATCGTCACCAGGAATATTGAGTCAGGAAACTCGAGTAACCCTTGGCTATAGTAACGATGACTTTCGTAGATTACACAACCTGTGACATATCGGTGCTGGCAGACTGGCCACAGTAACAAGAAACTTGAAACTGGCTGCGAAATTAGGACGAGGAGCTATGACGCACTCAAGGTAGCTAGTGCAGCGTCACCTGGAGGACTGCATCAGTAAAGGCTAGTAATCAATGGCAGGTATTACGATGACTCACTTAAGATACACAACTAGTGACATATCGGTTCTGGCAGACTGGCCACAGTAACAAAATATATGAATCTGGGTGAGCAACTGTGACGAGTAACAATGACTCTCGTAATAGGCCAATGACTCAATACCTGGAGTATTGACTCAGATAACTCGAGGAACGCCTTGCAATAGTAACAATGACTTTCTTACGGTTCACAACTGGTGACAAATCCGTTCTGGCAGTCTGGCACCAGTAACAAAACTGAGACATTGCGTGAGCAACTGGGATGGGTAACTATGACTCTCTTAAGGTAGCCAATGATCGTCACCAGGAATATTGAGTCAGGAAACTCGAGTAACCCTTGGCTATAGTAACGATGACTTTCGTAGATTACACAACCTGTGACATATCGGTGCTGGCAGACTAGCCACAGTAACAAGAAACTTGAAACTGGCTGCGAAATTAGGACGAGGAGCTATGACGCACTCAAGGTAGCTAGTGCAGCGTCACCTGGAGTACTGCATCAGTAAAGGCTAGTAATCAATGGCAGGCATTACGATGACTCACTTAAGATACACAACTAGTGTCATATCGGTTCTGGCAGACTGGCCACAGTAACAAAATATATGAATCTGGGTGAGCAACTGTGACGAGTAACTATGACTCTCGTAATAGGCCAATGACTCAATACCTGGAGTATTGACTCAGATAACTCGAGGAACGCCTTGCAATAGTAACAATGACTTTCTTACGGTTCACAACTGGTTACAAATCCGTTCTGGCAGTCTGGCACCAGTAACAAAAATGAGACACAGCGTGAGCAACTGGGATGGGTAACTATGACTCTCTTAAGGTAGCCAATGATCGTCACCAGGAATATTGAATCAGGAATTTCGAGTAACCCTTGGTTATAGAACGATGACTTTCGTAGATTACACAACCTGCGACATATCGCTGCTGGCAGACTGGCCACAGTTACAATGTATTTTAATTTGGGTGGTCAACCGACAGGAATATCTATTACCCTTCTGAGGTAACCGACGATTCGTCACCAGGTGGAGTACACTCTGAAAGGAGTGACTATGACTCTCATATGACACACAACTAGTGTCGTATCGCTTCTGGCAGACGCCACGTAACAAGAAACGTGAAACTGGCTGCGAAATTAGGACGAGGAGCTATGACGCACTCAAGGTAGCAAGTGCGGTGACACCTGGAGGACTGCATCAGTAAAGGCTAGTAATCAATGGCAGGCATTACGATGACTCACTTAAGATACACAACTAGTGACATATCGGTTCTGGCAGACTGGCCACAGTAACAAAATATATGAATCTGGGTGAGCAACTGTGACGAGTAACTATGACTCTTGTAATAGGCCAATGACTCAATACCTGGAGTATTGACTCAGATAACTCGAGGAACGCCTTGCAATAGTAACAATGACTTTCTTACGGTTCACAACTGGTGACAAATCCGTTCTGGCAGTCTGGCAACAGTAACAAAACTGAGACACTGCGTGAGCAACTGGGATGGGTAACTATGACTCTCTTAAGGTAGCCAATGATCGTCACCAGGAATATTGAGTCAGGAAACTCGAGTAACCCTTGGCTATAGTAACGATGACTTTCGTAGATTACACAACCTGTGACATATCGGTGCTGGCAGACTGGCCACAGTAACAAGAAACTTGAAACTGGCTGCGAAATTAGGACGAGGAGCTATGACACACTCAAGGTAGCTAGTGCAGCGTCACCTGGAGTACTGCATCAGTAAAGGCTAGTAATCAATGGCAGGCATTACGATGACTCACTTAAGATACACAACTAGTGTCATATCGGTTCTGGCAGACTGGCCACAGTAACAAAATATATGAATCTGGGTGAGCAACTGTGACGAGTAACTATGACTCTCGTAATAGGCCAATGACTCAATACCTGGAGTATTGACTCAGATAACTCGAGGAACGCCTTGCAATAGTAACAATGACTTTCTTACGGTTCACAACTGGTTACAAATCCGTTCTGGCAGTCTGGCACCAGTAACAAAAATGAGACACAGCGTGAGCAACTGGGATGGGTAACTATGACTCTCTTAAGGTAGCCAATGATCGTCACCAGGAATATTGAATCAGGAATTTCGAGTAACCCTTGGTTATAGAACGATGACTTTCGTAGATTACACAACCTGCGACATATCGCTGCTGGCAGACTGGCCACAGTTACAATGTATTTTAATTTGGGTGGTCAACCGACAGGAATATCTATTACCCTTCTGAGGTAACCGACGATTCGTCACCAGGTGGAGTACACTCTGAAAGGAGTGACTATGACTCTCATATGACACACAACTAGTGTCGTATCGCTTCTGGCAGACGCCACGTAACAAGAAACGTGAAACTGGCTGCGAAATTAGGACGAGGAGCTATGACGCACTCAAGGTAGCAAGTGCAGCGACACCTGGAGGACTGCATCAGTAAAGGCTAGTAATCCCTGGCAGGCATAACGGTGACTCACTTAAGATACACAACTAGTGACATATCGGTTCTGGCAGACTGGCCACAGTAACAAAATATATGAATCTGGGTGAGCAACTGTGACGAGTAACTATGACCCTCGTAATAGGCCAATGACTCAATACCTGGAGTATTGACTCAGATAACTCGAGGAACGCCTTGCAATAGTAACAATGACTTTCTTACGGTTCACAACTGGTGACAAATCCGTTCTGGCAGTCTGGCACCAGTAACAAAAATGAGACACTGAGTGAGCAACTGGGATGGGTAACTATGACTCTCTTAAGGTAGCCAATGATCGTCACCAGGAATATTGAGTCAGGAAACTCGAGTAACCCTTGGCTATAGTAACGATGACTTTCGTAGATTACACAACCTGTGACATATCGGTGCTGGCAGACTGGCCACAGTAACAAGAAACTTGAAACTGGCTGCGAAATTAGGACGAGGAGCTATGACGCACTCAAGGTAGCTAGTGCAGCGTCACCTGGAGGACTGCATCAGTAAAGGCTAGTAATCAATGGCAGGTATTACGATGACTCACTTAAGATACACAACTAGTGACATATCGGTTCTGGCAGACTGGCCACAGTAACAAAATATATGAATCTGGGTGAGCAACTGTGACGAGTAACAATGACTCTCGTAATAGGCCAATGACTCAATACCTGGAGTATTGACTCAGATAACTCGAGGAACGCCTTGCAATAGTAACAATGACTTTCTTACGGTTCACAACTGGTGACAAATCCGTTCTGGCAGTCTGGCACCAGTAACAAAACTGAGACATTGCGTGAGCAACTGGGATGGGTAACTATGACTCTCTTAAGGTAGCCAATGATCGTCACCAGGAATATTGAGTCAGGAAACTCGAGTAACCCTTGGCTATAGTAACGATGACTTTCGTAGATTACACAACCTGTGACATATCGGTGCTGGCAGACTAGCCACAGTAACAAGAAACTTGAAACTGGCTGCGAAATTAGGACGAGGAGCTATGACGCACTCAAGGTAGCTAGTGCAGCGTCACCTGGAGTACTGCATCAGTAAAGGCTAGTAATCAATGGCAGGCATTACGATGACTCACTTAAGATACACAACTAGTGTCATATCGGTTCTGGCAGACTGGCCACAGTAACAAAATATATGAATCTGGGTGAGCAACTGTGACGAGTAACTATGACTCTCGTAATAGGCCAATGACTCAATACCTGGAGTATTGACTCAGATAACTCGAGGAACGCCTTGCAATAGTAACAATGACTTTCTTACGGTTCACAACTGGTTACAAATCCGTTCTGGCAGTCTGGCACCAGTAACAAAAATGAGACACAGCGTGAGCAACTGGGATGGGTAACTATGACTCTCTTAAGGTAGCCAATGATCGTCACCAGGAATATTGAATCAGGAATTTCGAGTAACCCTTGGTTATAGAACGATGACTTTCGTAGATTACACAACCTGCGACATATCGCTGCTGGCAGACTGGCCACAGTTACAATGTATTTTAATTTGGGTGGTCAACCGACAGGAATATCTATTACCCTTCTGAGGTAACCGACGATTCGTCACCAGGTGGAGTACACTCTGAAAGGAGTGACTATGACTCTCATTTGACACACAACTAGTGTCGTATCGCTTCTGGCAGACGCCACGTAACAAGAAACGTGAAACTGGCTGCGAAATTAGGACGAGGAGCTATGACGCACTCAAGGTAGCAAGTGCGGTGACACCTGGAGGACTGCATCAGTAAAGGCTAGTAATCAATGGCAGGCATTACGATGACTCACTTAAGATACACAACTAGTGACATATCGGTTCTGGCAGACTGGCCACAGTAACAAAATATATGAATCTGGGTGAGCAACTGTGACGAGTAACTATGACTCTTGTAATAGGCCAATGACTCAATACCTGGAGTATTGACTCAGATAACTCGAGGAACGCCTTGCAATAGTAACAATGACTTTCTTACGGTTCACAACTGGTGACAAATCCGTTCTGGCAGTCTGGCAACAGTAACAAAACTGAGACACTGCGTGAGCAACTGGGATGGGTAACTATGACTCTCTTAAGGTAGCCAATGATCGTCACCAGGAATATTGAGTCAGGAAACTCGAGTAACCCTTGGCTATAGTAACGATGACTTTCGTAGATTACACAACCTGTGACATATCGGTGCTGGCAGACTGGCCACAGTAACAAGAAACTTGAAACTGGCTGCGAAATTAGGACGAGGAGCTATGACACACTCAAGGTAGCTAGTGCAGCGTCACCTGGAGGACTGCATCAGTAAAGGCTAGTAATCAATGGCAGGCATTACGATGACTCACTTAAGATACACAACTAGTGTCATATCGGTTCTGGCAGACTGGCCACAGTAACAAAATATATGAATCTGGGTGAGCAACTGTGACGAGTAACTATGACTCTCGTAATAGGCCAATGACTCAATACCTGGAGTATTGACTCAGATAACTCGAGGAACGCCTTGCAATAGTAACAATGACTTTCTTACGGTTCACAACTGGTTACAAATCCGTTCTGGCAGTCTGGCACCAGTAACAAAAATGAGACACAGCGTGAGCAACTGGGATGGGTAACTATGACTCTCTTAAGGTAGCCAATGATCGTCACCAGGAATATTGAATCAGGAATTTCGAGTAACCCTTGGTTATAGAACGATGACTTTCGTAGATTACACAACCTGCAACATATCGATGCTGGCAGACTGGCCACAGTTACAATGTATTTTAATTTGGGTGGTCAACCGACAGGAATATCTATTACCCTTCTGAGGTAACCGACGATTCGTCACCAGGTGGAGTACACTCTGAAAGGAGTGACTATGACTCTCATATGACACACAACTAGTGTCGTATCGCTTCTGGCAGACGCCACGTAACAAGAAACGTGAAACTGGCTGCGAAATTAGGACGAGGAGCTATGACGCACTCAAGGTAGCAAGTGCGGTGACACCTGGAGGACTGCATCAGTAAAGGCTAGTAATCCCTGGCAGGCATAACGGTGACTCACTTAAGATACACAACTAGTGACATATCGGTTCTGGCAGACTGGCCACAGTAACAAAATATATGAATCTGGGTGAGCAACTGTGACGAGTAACTATGACTCTCGTAATAGGCCAATGACTCAATACCTGGAGTATTGACTCAGATAACTCGAGGAACGCCTTGCAATAGTAACAATGACTTTCTTACGGTTCACAACTGGTGACAAATCCGTTCTGGCAGTCTGGCACCAGCAACAAAACTGAGACACTGCGTGAGCAACTGGGATGGGTAACTATGACTCTCTTAAGGTAGCCAATGATCGTCACCAGGAATATTGAGTCAGGAAACTCGAGTAACCCTTGGCTAGAGTAACGATGACTTTCGTAGATTACACAACCTGTGACATATCGGTGCTGGCAGACTGGCCACAGTAACAAGAAACTTGAAACTGGCTGCGAAATTAGGACGAGGAGCTATGACGCACTCAAGGTAGCTAGTGCAGCGTCACCTGGAGGACTGCATCAGTAAAGGCTAGTAATCAATGGCAGGCATTACGATGACTCACTTAAGATACACAACTAGTGACATATCGGTTCTGGCAGACTGGCCACAGTAACAAAATATATGAATCTGGGTGAGCAACTGTGACGAGTAACTATGACTCTTGTAATAGGCCAATGACTCAATACCTGGAGTATTGACTCAGATAACTCGAGGAACGCCTTGCAATAGTAACAATGACTTTCTTACGGTTCACAACTGGTGACAAATCCGTTCTGGCAGTCTGGCAACAGTAACAAAACTGAGACACTGCGTGAGCAACTGGGATGGGTAACTATGACTCTCTTAAGGAAGCCAATGATCGTCACCAGGAATATTGAGTCAGGAAACTCGAGTAACCCTTGGCTATAGTAACGATGACTTTCGTAGATTACACAACCTGTGACATATCGGTGCTGGCAGACTGGCCACAGTAACAAGAAACTTGAAACTGGCTGCGAAATTAGGACGAGGAGCTATGACACACTCAAGGTAGCTAGTGCAGCGTCACCTGGAGGACTGCATCAGTAAAGGCTAGTAATCAATGGCAGGCATTACGATGACTCACTTAAGATACACAACTAGTGTCATATCGGTTCTGGCAGACTGGCCACAGTAACAAAATATATGAATCTGGGTGAGCAACTGTGACGAGTAACTATGACTCTCGTAATAGGCCAATGACTCAATACCTGGAGTATTGACTCAGATAACTCGAGGAACGCCTTGCAATAGTAACAATGACTTTCTTACGGTTCACAACTGGTTACAAATCCGTTCTGGCAGTCTTGCACCAGTAACAAAAATGAGACACAGCGTGAGCAACTGGGATGGGTAACTATGACTCTCTTAAGGTAGCCAATGATCGTCACCAGGAATATTGAATCAGGAATTTCGAGTAACCCTTGGTTATAGAACGATGACTTTCGTAGATTACACAACCTGCAACATATCGATGCTGGCAGACTGGCCACAGTTACAATGTATTTTAATTTGGGTGGTCAACCGACAGGAATATCTATTACCCTTCTGAGGTAACCGACGATTCGTCACCAGGTGGAGTACACTCTGAAAGGAGTGACTATGACTCTCATATGACACACAACTAGTGTCGTATCGCTTCTGGCAGACGCCACGTAACAAGAAACGTGAAACTGGCTGCGAAATTAGGACGAGGAGCTATGACGCACTCAAGGTAGCAAGTGCGGTGACACCTGGAGGACTGCATCAGTAAAGGCTAGTAATCCCTGGCAGGCATAACGGTGACTCACTTAAGATACACAACTAGTGACATATCGGTTCTGGCAGACTGGCCACAGTAACAAAATATATGAATCTGGGTGAGCAACTGTGACGAGTAACTATGACTCTCGTAATAGGCCAATGACTCAATACCTGGAGTATTGACTCAGATAACTCGAGGAACGCCTTGCAATAGTAACAATGATTTTCTTACGGTTCACAACTGGTGACAAATCCGTTCTGGCAGTCTGGCACCAGTAACAAAAATGAGACACAGCGTGAGCAACTGGGATGGGTAACTATGACTCTCTTAAGGTAGCCAATGATCGTCACCAGGAATATTGAATCAGGAATTTCGAGTAACCCTTGGTTATAGAACGATGACTTTCGTAGATTACACAACCTGCGACATATCGATGCTGGCAGACTGGCCACAGTTACAATGTATTTTAATTTGGGTGGTCAACCGACAGGAATATCTATTACCCTTCTGAGGAAACCGACGATTCGTCACCAGGTGGAGTACACTCTGAAAGGAGTGACTATGACTCTCATATGACACACAACTAGTGTCGTATCGCTTCTGGCAGACGCCACGTAACAAGAAACGTGAAACTGGCTGCGAAATTAGGACGAGGAGCTATGACGCACTCAAGGTAGCAAGTGCGGTGACACCTGGAGGACTGCATCAGTAAAGGCTAGTAATCCCTGGCAGGCATAACGGTGACTCACTTAAGATACACAACTAGTGACATATCGGTTCTGGCAGACTGGCCACAGTAACAAAATATATGAATCTGGGTGAGCAACTGTGACGAGTAACTATGACTCTCGTAATAGGCCAATGACTCAATACCTTGAGTATTGACTCAGATAACTCGAGGAACGCCTTGCAATAGTAACAATGACTTTCTTACGGTTCACAACTGGTGACAAATCCGTTCTGGCAGTCTGGCACCAGTAACAAAACTGAGACACTGCGTGAGCAACTGGGATGAGTAACTATGACTCTCTTAAGGTAGCCAATGATCGTCACCAGGAATATTGAGTCAGGAAACTCGAGTAACCCTTGGCTATAGTAACGATGACTTTCGTAGATTACACAACCTGTGACATATCGGTGCTGGCAGACTGGCCACAGTAACAAGAAACTTGAAACTGGCTGCGAAATTAGGACGAGGAGCTATGACGCACTCAAGGTAGCTAGTGCAGCGTCACCTGGAGGACTGCATCAGTAAAGGCTAGTAATCAATGGCAGGCATTACGATGACTCACTTAAGATACACAACTAGTGACATATCGGTTCTGGCAGACTGGCCACAGTAACAAAATATATGAATCTGGGTGAGCAACTGTGACGAGTAACTATGACTCTTGTAATAGGCCAATGACTCAATACCTGGAGTATTGACTCAGATAACTCGAGGAACGCCTTGCAATAGTAACAATGACTTTCTTACGGTTCACAACTGGTGACAAATCCGTTCTGGCAGTCTGGCACCAGTAACAAAACTGAGACACTGCGTGAGCAACTGGGATGGGTAACTATGACTCTCTTAAGGTAGCAAATGATCGTCACCAGGAATATTGAGTCAGGAAACTCGAGTAACCCTTGGCTATAGTAACGATGACTTTCGTAGATTACACAACCTGTGACATATCGGTGCTGGCAGACTGGCCACAGTAACAAGAAACTTGAAACTGGCTGCGAAATTAGGACGAGGAGCTATGACGCACTCAAGGTAGCTAGTGCAGCGTCACCTGGAGGACTGCATCAGTAAAGGCTAGTAATCAATGGCAGGCATTACGATGACTCACTTAAGATACACAACTAGTGTCATATCGGTTCTGGCAGACTGGCCACAGTAACAAAATATATGAATCTGGGTGAGCAACTGTGACGAGTAACTATGACTCTCGTAATAGGCCAATGACTCAATACCTGGAGTATTGACTCAGATAACTCGAGGAACGCCTTGCAATAGTAACAATGATTTTCTTACGGTTCACAACTGGTGACAAATCCGTTCTGGCAGTCTGGCACCAGTAACAAAAATGAGACACAGCGTGAGCAACTGGGATGGGTAACTATGACTCTCTTAAGGTAGCCAATGATCGTCACCAGGAATATTGAATCAGGAATTTCGAGTAACCCTTGGTTATAGAACGATGACTTTCGTAGATTACACAACCTGCGACATATCGATGCTGGCAGACTGGCCACAGTTACAATGTATTTTAATTTGGGTGGTCAACCGACAGGAATATCTATTACCCTTCTGAGGTAACCGACGATTGGTCACCAGGTGGAGTACACTCTGAAAGGAGTGACTATGACCCTCATATGACACACAACTAGTGTCGTATCGCTTCTGGCAGACGCCACGTAACAAGAAACGTGAAACTGGCTGCGAAATTAGGACGAGGAGCTATGACGCACTCAAGGTAGCAAGTGTGGTGACACCTGGAGGACTGCATCAGTAAAGGCTAGTAATCCCTGGCAGGCATAACGGTGACTCACTTAAGATACACAACTAGTGACATATCGGTTCTGGCAGACTGGCCACAGTAACAAAATATATGAATCTGGGTGAGCAACTGTGACGAGTAACTATGACTCTCGTAATAGGCCAATGACTCAATACCTGGAGTATTGACTCAGATAACTCGAGGAACGCCTTGCAATAGTAACAATGACTTTCTTACGGTTCACAACTGGTGACAAATCCGTTCTGGCAGTCTGGCACCAGTAACAAAACTGAGACACTGCGTGAGCAACTGGGATGGGTAACTATGACTCTCTTAAGGTAGCCAATGATCGTCACCAGGAATATTGAGTCAGGAAACTCGAGTAACCCTTGGCTATAGTAACGATGACTTTCGTAGATTACACAACCTGTGACATATCGGTGCTGGCAGACTGGCCACAGTAACAAGAAACTTGAAACTGGCTGCGAAATTAGGACGAGGAGCTATGACGCACTCAAGGTAGCTAGTGCAGCGTCACCTGGAGGACTGCATCAGTAAAGGCTAGTAATCAATGGCAGGCATTACGATGACTCACTTAAGATACACAACTAGTGTCATATCGGTTCTGGCAGACTGGCCACAGTAACAAAATATATGAATCTGGGTGAGCAACTGTGACGAGTAACTATGACTCTCGTAATAGGCCAATGACTCAATACCTGGAGTATTGACTCAGATAACTCGAGGAACGCCTTGCAATAGTAACAATGACTTTCTTACGGTTCACAACTGGTGACAAATCCGTTCTGGCAGTCTGGCACCAGTAACAAAACTGAGACACTGCGTGAGCAACTGGGATGGGTAACTATGACTCTCTTAAGGTAGCAAATGATCGTCACCAGGAATATTGAGTCAGGAAACTCGAGTAACCCTTGGCTATAGTAACGATGACTTTCGTAGATTACACAACCTGTGACATATCGGTGCTGTCAGACTGGCCACAGTAACAAGAAACTTGAAACTGGCTGCGAAATTAGGACGAGGAGCTATGACGCACTCAAGGTAGCTAGTGCAGCGTCACCTGGAGGACTGCATCAGTAAAGGCTAGTAATCAATGGCAGGCATTACGATGACTCACTTAAGATACACAACTAGTGTCATATCGGTTCTGGCAGACTGGCCACAGTAACAAAATATATGAATCTGGGTGAGCAACTGTGACGAGTAACTATGACTCTCGTAATAGGCCAATGACTCAATACCTGGAGTATTGACTCAGATAACTCGAGGAACGCCTTGCAATAGTAACAATGACTTTCTTACGGTTCACAACTGGTGACAAATCCGTTCTGGCAGTCTGGCACCAGTAACAAAACTGAGACACTGCGTGAGCAACTGGGATGGGTAACTATGACTCTCTTAAGGTAGCCAATGATCGTCACCAGGAATATTGAATCAGGAATTTCGAGTAACCCTTGGTTATAGAACGATGACTTTCGTAGATTACACAACCTGCGACATATCGATGCTGGCAGACTGGCCACAGTTACAATGTATTTTAATTTGGGTGGTCAAACGACAGGAATATCTATTACCCTTCTGAGGTAACCGACGATTCGTCACCAGGTGGAGTACACTCTGAAAGGAGTGACTATGACTCTCATATGACACACAACTAGTGTCGTATCGCTTCTGGCAGACGCCACGTAACAAGAAACGTGAAACTGGCTGCGAAATTAGGACGAGGAGCTATGACGCACTCAAGGTAGCAAGTGCGGTGACACCTGGAGGACTGCATCAGTAAAGGCTAGTAATCCCTGGCAGGCATAACGGTGACTCACTTAAGATACACAACTAGTGACATATCGGTTCTGGCAGACTGGCCACAGTAACAAAATATATGAATCTGGGTGAGCAACTGTGACGAGTAAGTATGACTCTCGTAATAGGCCAATGACTCAATACCTGGAGTATTGACTCAGATAACTCGAGGAACGCCTTGCAATAGTAACAATGACTTTCTTACGGTTCACAACTGGTGACAAATCCGTTCTGGCAGTCTGGCACCAGTAACAAAACTGAGACACTGCGTGAGCAACTGGGATGGGTAACTATGACTCTCTTAAGGTAGCCAATGATCGTCACCAGGAATATTGAGTCAGGAAACTCGAGTAACCCTTGGCTATAGTAACGATGACTTTCGTAGATTACACAACCTGTGACATATCGGTGCTGGCAGACTGGCCACAGTAACAAGAAACTTGAAACTGGCTGCGAAATTAGGACGAGGAGCTATGACGCACTCAAGGTAGCTAGTGCAGCGTCACCTGGAGGACTGCATCAGTAAAGGCTAGTAATCAATGGCAGGCATTACGATGACTCACTTAAGATACACAACTAGTGTCATATCGGTTCTGGCAGACTGGCCACAGTAACAAAATATATGAATCTGGGTGAGCAACTGTGACGAGTAACTATGACTCTCGTAATAGGCCAATGACTCAATACCTGGAGTATTGACTCAGATAACTCGAGGAACGCCTTGCAATAGTAACAATGACTTTCTTACGGTTCACAACTGGTGACAAATCCGTTCTGGCACCCTGGCACCAGTAACAAAAATGAGACACAGCGTGAGCAACTGGGATGGGTAACTATGACTCTCTTAAGGTAGCCAATGATCGTCACCAGGAATATTGAATCAGGAATTTCGAGTAACCCTTGGTTATAGAACGATGACTTTCGTAGATTACACAACCTGCGACATATCGATGCTGGCAGACTGGCCACAGTTACAATGTATTTTAATTTGGGTGGTCAACCGACAGGAATATCTATTACCCTTCTGAGGTAACCGACGATTGGTCACCAGGTGGAGTACACTCTGAAAGGAGTGACTATGACCCTCATATGACACACAACTAGTGTCGTATCGCTTCTGGCAGACGCCACGTAACAAGAAACGTGAAACTGGCTGCGAAATTAGGACGAGGAGCTATGACGCACTCAAGGTAGCAAGTGTGGTGACACCTGGAGGACTGCATCAGTAAAGGCTAGTAATCCCTGGCAGGCATAACGGTGACTCACTTAAGATACACAACTAGTGACATATCGGTTCTGGCAGACTGGCCACAGTAACAAAATATATGAATCTGGGTGAGCAACTGTGACGAGTAACTATGACTCTCGTAATAGGCCAATGACTCAATACCTGGAGTATTGACTCAGATAACTCGAGGAACGCCTTGCAATAGTAACAATGACTTTCTTACGGTTCACAACTGGTGACAAATCCGTTCTGGCAGTCTGGCACCAGTAACAAAACTGAGACACTGCGTGAGCAACTGGGATGGGTAACTATGACTCTCTTAAGGTAGCCAATGATCGTCACCAGGAATATTGAGTCAGGAAACTCGAGTAACCCTTGGCTATAGTAACGATGACTTTCGTAGATTACACAACCTGTGACATATCGGTGCTGGCAGACTGGCCACAGTAACAAGAAACTTGAAACTGGCTGCGAAATTAGGACGAGGAGCTATGACGCACTCAAGGTAGCTAGTGCAGCGTCACCTGGAGGACTGCATCAGTAAAGGCTAGTAATCAATGGCAGGCATTACGATGACTCACTTAAGATACACAACTAGTGACATATCGGTTCTGGCAGACTGGCCACAGTAACAAAATATATGAATCTGGGTGAGCAACTGTGACGAGTAACTATGACTCTCGTAATAGGCCAATGACTCAATACCTGGAGTATTGACTCAGATAACTCGAGGAACGCCTTGCAATAGTAACAATGACTTTCTTACGGTTCACAACTGGTGACAAATCCGTTCTGGCAGTCTGGCACCAGTAACAAAACTGAGACACTGCGTGAGCAACTGGGATGGGTAACTATGACTCTCTTAAGGTAGCCAATGATCGTCACCAGGAATATTGAATCAGGAATTTCGAGTAACCCTTGGTTATAGAACGATGACTTTCGTAGATTACACAACCTGCGACATATCGATGCTGGCAGACTGGCCACAGTTACAATGTATTTTAATTTGGGTGGTCAACCGACAGGAATATCTATTACCCTTCTGAGGTAACCGACGATTCGTCACCAGGTGGAGTACACTCTGAAAGGAGTGACTATGACTCTCATATGACACACAACTAGTGTCGTATCGCTTCTGGCAGACGCCACGTAACAAGAAACGTGAAACTGGCTGCGAAATTAGGACGAGGAGCTATGACGCACTCAAGGTAGCAAGTGCGGTGACACCTGGAGGACTGCATCAGTAAAGGCTAGTAATCCCTGGCAGGCATAACGGTGACTCACTTAAGATACACAACTAGTGACATATCGGTTCTGGCAGACTGGCCACAGTAACAAAATATATGAATCTGGGTGAGCAACTGTGACGAGTAACTATGACTCTCGTAATAGGCCAATGACTCAATACCTGGAGTATTGACTCAGATAACTCGAGGAACGCCTTGCAATAGTAACAATGACTTTCTTACGGTTCACAACTGGTGACAAATCCGTTCTGGCAGTCTGGCACCAGTAACAAAACTGAGACACTGCGTGAGCAACTGGGATGGGTAACTATGACTCTCTTAAGGTAGCCAATGATCGTCACCAGGAATATTGAGTCAGGAAACTCGAGTAACCCTTGGCTATAGTAACGATGACTTTCGTAGATTACACAACCTGTGACATATCGGTGCTGGCAGACTGGCCACAGTAACAAGAAACCTGAAACTGGCTGCGAAATTAGGACGAGGAGCTATGACGCACTCAAGGTAGCTAGTGCAGCGTCACCTGGAGGACTGCATCAGTAAAGGCTAGTAATCAATGGCAGGCATTACGATGACTCACTTAAGATACACAACTAGTGTCATATCGGTTCTGGCAGACTGGCCACAGTAACAAAATATATGAATCTGGGTGAGCAACTGTGACGAGTAACTATGACTCTCGTAATAGGCCAATGACTCAATACCTGGAGTATTGACTCAGATAACTCGAGGAACGCCTTGCAATAGTAACAATGACTTTCTTACGGTTCACAACTGGTGACAAATCCGTTCTGGCAGTCTGGCACCAGTAACAAAAATGAGACACAGCGTGAGCAACTGGGATGGGTAACTATGACTCTCTTAAGGTAGCCAATGATCGTCACCAGGAATATTGAATCAGGAATTTCGAGTAACCCTTGGTTATAGAACGATGACTTTCGTAGATTACACAACCTGCGACATATCGATGCTGGCAGACTGGCCACAGTTACAATGTATTTTAATTTGGGTGGTCAACCGACAGGAATATCTATTACCCTTCTGAGGTAACCGACGATTGGTCACCAGGTGGAGTACACTCTGAAAGGAGTGACTATGACCCTCATATGACACACAACTAGTGTCGTATCGCTTCTGGCAGACGCCACGTAACAAGAAACGTGAAACTGGCTGCGAAATTAGGACGAGGAGCTATGACGCACTCAAGGTAGCAAGTGTGGTGACACCTGGAGGACTGCATCAGTAAAGGCTAGTAATCCCTGGCAGGCATAACGGTGACTCACTTAAGATACACAACTAGTGACATATCGGTTCTGGCAGACTGGCCACAGTAACAAAATATATGAATCTGGGTGAGCAACTGTGACGAGTAACTATGACTCTCGTAATAGGCCAATGACTCAATACCTGGAGTATTGACTCAGATAACTCGAGGAACGCCTTGCAATAGTAACAATGACTTTCTTACGGTTCACAACTGGTGACAAATCCGTTCTGGCAGTCTGGCACCAGTAACAAAACTGAGACACTGCGTGAGCAACTGGGATGGGTAACTATGACTCTCTTAAGGTAGCCAATGATCGTCACCAGGAATATTGAGTCAGGAAACTCGAGTAACCCTTGGCTATAGTAACGATGACTTTCGTAGATTACACAACCTGTGACATATCGGTGCTGGCAGACTGGCCACAGTAACAAGAAACTTGAAACTGGCTGCGAAATTAGGACGAGGAGCTATGACGCACTCAAGGTAGCTAGTGCAGCGTCACCTGGAGGACTGCATCAGTAAAGGCTAGTAATCAATGGCAGGCATTACGATGACTCACTTAAGATACACAACTAGTGACATATCGGTTCTGGCAGACTGGCCACAGTAACAAAATATATGAATCTGGGTGAGCAACTGTGACGAGTAACTATGACTCTCGTAATAGGCCAATGACTCAATACCTGGAGTATTGACTCAGATAACTCGAGGAACGCCTTGCAATAGTAACAATGACTTTCTTACGGTTCACAACTGGTGACAAATCCGTTCTGGCAGTCTGGCACCAGTAACAAAACTGAGACACTGCGTGAGCAACTGGGATGGGTAACTATGACTCTCTTAAGGTAGCAAATGATCGTCACCAGGAATATTGAGTCAGGAAACTCGAGTAACCCTTGGCTATAGTAACGATGACTTTCGTAGATTACACAACCTGTGACATATCGGTGCTGGCAGACTGGCCACAGTAACAAGAAACTTGAAACTGGCTGCGAAATTAGGACGAGGAGCTATGACGCACTCAAGGTAGCTAGTGCAGCGTCACCTGGAGGACTGCATCAGTAAAGGCTAGTAATCAATGGCAGGCATTACGATGACTCACTTAAGATACACAACTAGTGTCATATCGGTTCTGGCAGACTGGCCACAGTAACAAAATATACGAATCTGGGTGAGCAACTGTGACGAGTAACTATGACTCTCGTAATAGGCCAATGACTCAATACCTGGAGTATTGACTCAGATAACTCGAGGAACGCCTTGCAATAGTAACAATGACTTTCTTACGGTTCACAACTGGTGACAAATCCGTTCTGGCAGTCTGGCACCAGTAACAAAACTGAGACACTGCGTGAGCAACTGGGATGGGTAACTATGACTCTCTTAAGGTAGCCAATGATCGTCACCAGGAATATTGAATCAGGAATTTCGAGTAACCCTTGGTTATAGAACGATGACTTTCGTAGATTACACAACCTGCGACATATCGATGCTGGCAGACTGGCCACAGTTACAATGTATTTTAATTTGGGTGGTCAACCGACAGGAATATCTATTACCCTTCTGAGGTAACCGACGATTCGTCACCAGGTGGAGTACACTCTGAAAGGAGTGACTATGACTCTCATATGACACACAACTAGTGTCGTATCGCTTCTGGCAGACGCCACGTAACAAGAAACGTGAAACTGGCTGCGAAATTAGGACGAGGAGCTATGACGCACTCAAGGTAGCAAGTGCGGTGACACCTGGAGGACTGCATCAGTAAAGGCTAGTAATCCCTGGCAGGCATAACGGTGACTCACTAAAGATACACAACTAGTGACATATCGGTTCTGGCAGACTGGCCACAGTAACAAAATATATGAATCTGGGTGAGCAACTGTGACGAGTAACTATGACTCTCGTAATAGGCCAATGACTCAATACCTGGAGTATTGACTCAGATAACTCGAGGAACGCCTTGCAATAGTAACAATGACTTTCTTACGGTTCACAACTGGTGACAAATCCGTTCTGGCAGTCTGGCACCAGTAACAAAACTGAGACACTGCGTGAGCAACTGGGATGGGTAACTATGACTCTCTTAAGGTAGCCAATGATCGTCACCAGGAATATTGAGTCAGGAAACTCGAGTAACCCTTGGCTATAGTAACGATGACTTTCGTAGATTACACAACCTGTGACATATCGGTGCTGGCAGACTGGCCACAGTAACAAGAAACTTAAAACTGGCTGCGAAATTAGGACGAGGAGCTATGACGCACTCAAGGTAGCTAGTGCAGCGTCACCTGGAGGACTGCATCAGTAAAGGCTAGTAATCAATGGCAGGCATTACGATGACTCACTTAAGATACACAACTAGTGTCATATCGGTTCTGGCAGACTGGCCACAGTAACAAAATATATGAATCTGGGTGAGCAACTGTGACGAGTAACTATGACTCTCGTAATAGGCCAATGACTCAATACCTGGAGTATTGACTCAGATAACTCGAGGAACGCCTTGCAATAGTAACAATGACTTTCTTACGGTTCACAACTGGTGACAAATCCGTTCTGGCAGTCTGGCACCAGTAACAAAAATGAGACACAGCGTGAGCAACTGGGATGGGTAACTATGACTCTCTTAAGGTAGCCAATGATCGTCACCAGGAATATTGAATCAGGAATTTCGAGTAACCCTTGGTTATAGAACGATGACTTTCGTAGATTACACAACCTGCGACATATCGATGCTGGCAGACTGGCCACAGTTACAATGTATTTTAATTTGGGTGGTCAACCGACAGGAATATCTATTACCCTTCTGAGGTAACCGACGATTCGTCACCAGGTGGAGTACACTCTGAAAGGAGTGACTATGACTCTCATATGACACACAACTAGTGTTGTATCGCTTCTGGCAGACGCCACGTAACAAGAAACGTGAAACTGGCTGCGAAATTAGGACGAGGAGCTATGACGCACTCAAGGTAGCAAGTGCGGTGACACCTGGAGGACTGCATCAGTAAAGGCTAGTAGTCCCTGGCAGGCATAACGGTGACTCACTTAAGATACACAACTAGTGACATATCGGTTCTGGCAGACTGGCAACAGTAACAAAATATATGAATCTGGGTGAGCAACTGCGACGAGTAGCTATGACACTCGTAATAGGCCAATGACTCAATACCTGGAGTATTGACTCAGATAACTCGAGGAACGCCTTGCAATAGTAACAATGACTTTCTTACGGTTCACAACTGGTGACAAATCCGTTCTGGCAGTCTGGCACCAGTAACAAAAATGAGACACTGAGTGAGCAACTAGGATGGGTAACTATGACTCTCTTAAGGTAGCAAATGATCGTCACCAGGAATATTGAGTCAGGAAACTCGAGTAACCCTTGGCTATAGTAACGATGACTTTCGTAGATTACACAACCTGTGACATATCGATGCTGGCAGACTGGCCACAGTAACAAGAAACGTGAAACTGGCTGCGAAATTAGGACGATGAGCTATGACGCACTCAAGGTAGCTAGTGCAGCGTCACCTGGAGGACTGCATCAGTAAAGGCTAGTAATCCCTTGCTGGCATTACGATTACTCACTTAAGATACACAACTAGTGTCATATCGGTTCTGGCAGACTGGCCACAGTAACAAAATATATGAATCTGGGTGAGCAACTGTGACGAGTAACTATGACTCTCGTAATAGGCCAATGACTCAATACCTGGAGTATTGACTCAGATAACCCGAGGAACGCCTTGCAATAGTAACAATGACTTTCTTACGGTTCACAACTGGTGACAAATCCGTTCTGGCAGTCTGGCACCAGTAACAAAAATGAGACACTGAGTGAGCAACTAGGATGGGTAACTATGACTCTCTTAAGGTAGCAAATGATCGTCACCAGGAATATTGAGTCAGGAAACTCGAGTAACCCTTGGCTATAGTAACGATGACTTTCGTAGATTACACAACCTGTGACATATCGGTGCTGGCAGACTGGCCACAGTAACAAGAAACGTGAAACTGGCTGCGAAATTAGGACGATGAGCTATGACGCACTCAAGGTAGCTAGTGCAGCGTCACCTGGAGGACTGCATCAGTAAAGGCTAGTAATCAATGGCAGGCATTACGATGACTCACTTAAGATACACAACTAGTGTCATATCGGTTCTGGCAGACTGGCCACAGTAACAAAATATATGAATCTGGGTGAGCAACTGTGACGAGTAACTATGACTCTCGTAATAGGCCAATGACTCAATACCTGGAGTATTGACTCAGATAACTCGAGGAACGCCTTGCAATAGTAACAATGACTTTCTTACGGTTCACAACTGGTGACAAATCCGTTCTGGCAGTCTGGCACCAGTAACAAAAATGAGACACAGCGTGAGCAACTGGGATGGGTAACTATGACTCTCTTAAGGTAGCCAATGATCGTCACCAGGAATATTGAATCAGGAATTTCGAGTAACCCTTGGTTATAGAACGATGACTTTCGTAGATTACACAACCTGCGACATATCGATGCTGGCAGACTGGCCACAGTTACAATGTATTTTAATTTGGGTGGTCACCCGACAGGAATATCTATTACCCTTCTGAGGTAACCGACGATTCGTCACCAGGTGGAGTACACTCTGAAAGGAGTGACTATGACTCTCATATGACACACAACTAGTGTCGTATCGCTTCTGGCAGACGCCACGTAACAAGAAACGTGAAACTGGCTGCGAAATTAGGACGAGGAGCTATGACGCACTCAAGGTAGCAAGTGCGGTGACACCTGGAGGACTGCATCAGTAAAGGCTAGTAGTCCCTGGCAGGCATAACGGTGACTCACTTAAGATACACAACTAGTGACATATCGGTTCTGGCAGACTGGCAACAGTAACAAAATATATGAATCTGGGTGAGCAACTGCGACGAGTAGCTATGACACTCGTAATAGGCCAATGACTCAATACCTGGAGTATTGACTCAGATAACTCGAGGAACGCCTTGCAATAGTAACAATGACTTTCTTACGGTTCACAACTGGTGACAAATCCGTTCTGGCAGTCTGGCACCAGTAACAAAAATGAGACACTGAGTGAGCAACTAGGATGGGTAACTATGACTCTCTTAAGGTAGCAAATGATCGTCACCAGGAATATTGAGTCAGGAAACTCGAGTAACCCTTGGCTATAGTAACGATGACTTTCGTAGATTACACAACCTGTGACATATCGGTGCTGGCAGACTGGCCACAGTAACAAGAAACTTGAAACTGGCTGCGAAATTAGGACGAGGAGCTATGACGCACTCAAGGTAGCTAGTGCAGCGTCACCTGGAGGACTGCATCAGTAAAGGCTAGTAATCAATGGCAGGCATTACGATGACTCACTTAAGATACACAACTAGTGTCATATCGGTTCTGGCAGACTGGCCACAGTAACAAAATATATGAATCTGGGTGAGCAACTGTGACGAGTAACTATGACTCTCGTAATAGGCCAATGACTCAATACCTGGAGTATTGACTCAGATAACTCGAGGAACGCCTTGCAATAGTAACAATGACTTTCTTACGGTTCACAACTGGTGACAAATCCGTTCTGGCAGTCTGGCACCAGTAACAAAAATGAGACACAGCGTGAGCAACTGGGATGGGTAACTATGACTCTCTTAAGGTAGCCAATGATCGTCACCAGGAATATTGAATCAGGAATTTCGAGTAACCCTTGGTTATAGAACGATGACTTTCGTAGATTACACAACCTGCGACATATCGATGCTGGCAGACTGGCCACAGTTACAATGTATTTTAATTTGGGTGGTCAACCGACAGGAATATCTATTACCCTTCTGAGGTAACCGACGATTCGTCACCAGGTGGAGTACACTCTGAAAGGAGTGACTATGACTCTCATATGACACACAACTAGTGTTGTATCGCTTCTGGCAGACGCCACGTAACAAGAAACGTGAAACTGGCTGCGAAATTAGGACGAGGAGCTATGACGCACTCAAGGTAGCAAGTGCGGTGACACCTGGAGGACTGCATCAGTAAAGGCTAGTAGTCCCTGGCAGGCATAACGGTGACTCACTTAAGATACACAACTAGTGACATATCGGTTCTGGCAGACTGGCAACAGTAACAAAATATATGAATCTGGGTGAGCAACTGCGACGAGTAGCTATGACACTCGTAATAGGCCAATGACTCAATACCTGGAGTATTGACTCAGATAACTCGAGGAACGCCTTGCAATAGTAACAATGACTTTCTTACGGTTCACAACTGGTGACAAATCCGTTCTGGCAGTCTGGCACCAGTAACAAAAATGAGACACTGAGTGAGCAACTAGGATGGGTAACTATGACTCTCTTAAGGTAGCAAATGATCGTCACCAGGAATATTGAGTCAGGAAACTCGAGTAACCCTTGGCTATAGTAACGATGACTTTCGTAGATTACACAACCTGTGACATATCGATGCTGGCAGACTGGCCACAGTAACAAGAAACGTGAAACTGGCTGCGAAATTAGGACGATGAGCTATGACGCACTCAAGGTAGCTAGTGCAGCGTCACCTGGAGGACTGCATCAGTAAAGGCTAGTAATCCCTTGCTGGCATTACGATTACTCACTTAAGATACACAACTAGTGTCATATCGGTTCTGGCAGACTGGCCACAGTAACAAAATATATGAATCTGGGTGAGCAACTGTGACGAGTAACTATGACTCTCGTAATAGGCCAATGACTCAATACCTGGAGTATTGACTCAGATAACCCGAGGAACGCCTTGCAATAGTAACAATGACTTTCTTACGGTTCACAACTGGTGACAAATCCGTTCTGGCAGTCTGGCACCAGTAACAAAAATGAGACACTGAGTGAGCAACTAGGATGGGTAACTATGACTCTCTTAAGGTAGCAAATGATCGTCACCAGGAATATTGAGTCAGGAAACTCGAGTAACCCTTGGCTATAGTAACGATGACTTTCGTAGATTACACAACCTGTGACATATCGGTGCTGGCAGACTGGCCACAGTAACAAGAAACGTGAAACTGGCTGCGAAATTAGGACGATGAGCTATGACGCACTCAAGGTAGCTAGTGCAGCGTCACCTGGAGGACTGCATCAGTAAAGGCTAGTAATCAATGGCAGGCATTACGATGACTCACTTAAGATACACAACTAGTGTCATATCGGTTCTGGCAGACTGGCCACAGTAACAAAATATATGAATCTGGGTGAGCAACTGTGACGAGTAACTATGACTCTCGTAATAGGCCAATGACTCAATACCTGGAGTATTGACTCAGATAACTCGAGGAACGCCTTGCAATAGTAACAATGACTTTCTTACGGTTCACAACTGGTGACAAATCCGTTCTGGCAGTCTGGCACCAGTAACAAAAATGAGACACAGCGTGAGCAACTGGGATGGGTAACTATGACTCTCTTAAGGTAGCCAATGATCGTCACCAGGAATATTGAATCAGGAATTTCGAGTAACCCTTGGTTATAGAACGATGACTTTCGTAGATTACACAACCTGCGACATATCGATGCTGGCAGACTGGCCACAGTTACAATGTATTTTAATTTGGGTGGTCACCCGACAGGAATATCTATTACCCTTCTGAGGTAACCGACGATTCGTCACCAGGTGGAGTACACTCTGAAAGGAGTGACTATGACTCTCATATGACACACAACTAGTGTCGTATCGCTTCTGGCAGACGCCACGTAACAAGAAACGTGAAACTGGCTGCGAAATTAGGACGAGGAGCTATGACGCACTCAAGGTAGCAAGTGCGGTGACACCTGGAGGACTGCATCAGTAAAGGCTAGTAGTCCCTGGCAGGCATAACGGTGACTCACTTAAGATACACAACTAGTGACATATCGGTTCTGGCAGACTGGCAACAGTAACAAAATATATGAATCTGGGTGAGCAACTGCGACGAGTAGCTATGACACTCGTAATAGGCCAATGACTCAATACCTGGAGTATTGACTCAGATAACTCGAGGAACGCCTTGCAATAGTAACAATGACTTTCTTACGGTTCACAACTGGTGACAAATCCGTTCTGGCAGTCTGGCACCAGTAACAAAAATGAGACACTGAGTGAGCAACTAGGATGGGTAACTATGACTCTCTTAAGGTAGCAAATGATCGTCACCAGGAATATTGAGTCAGGAAACTCGAGTAACCCTTGGCTATAGTAACGATGACTTTCGTAGATTACACAACCTGTGACATATCGGTGCTGGCAGACTGGCCACAGTAACAAGAAACTTGAAACTGGCTGCGAAATTAGGACGAGGAGCTATGACGCACTCAAGGTAGCTAGTGCAGCGTCACCTGGAGGACTGCATCAGTAAAGGCTAGTAATCAATGGCAGGCATTACGATGACTCACTTAAGATACACAACTAGTGTCATATCGGTTCTGGCAGACTGGCCACAGTAACAAAATATATGAATCTGGGTGAGCAACTGTGACGAGTAACTATGACTCTCGTAATAGGCCAATGACTCAATACCTGGAGTATTGACTCAGATAACTCGAGGAACGCCTTGCAATAGTAACAATGACTTTCTTACGGTTCACAACTGGTGACAAATCCGTTCTGGCAGTCTGGCACCAGTAACAAAAATGAGACACAGCGTGAGCAACTGGGATGGGTAACTATGACTCTCTTAAGGTAGCCAATGATCGTCACCAGGAATATTGAATCAGGAATTTCGAGTAACCCTTGGTTATAGAACGATGACTTTCGTAGATTACACAACCTGCGACATATCGATGCTGGCAGACTGGCCACAGTTACAATGTATTTTAATTTGGGTGGTCAACCGACAGGAATATCTATTACCCTTCTGAGGTAACCGACGATTCGTCACCAGGTGGAGTACACTCTGAAAGGAGTGACTATGACTCTCATATGACACACAACTAGTGTCGTATCGCTTCTGGCAGACGCCACGTAACAAGAAACGTGAAACTGGCTGCGAAATTAGGACGAGGAGCTATGACGCACTCAAGGTAGCAAGTGCGGTGACACCTGGAGGACTGCATCAGTAAAGGCTAGTAATCCCTGGCAGGCATAACGGTGACTCACTTAAGATACACAACTAGTGACATATCGGTTCTGGCAGACTGGCAACAGTAACAAAATATATGAATCTGGGTGAGCAACTGCGACGAGTAGCTATGACACTCGTAATAGGCCAATGACTCAATACCTGGAGTATTGACTCAGATAACTCGAGGAACGCCTTGCAATAGTAACAATGACTTTCTTACGGTTCACAACTGGTGACAAATCCGTTCTGGCAGTCTGGCACCAGTAACAAAAATGAGACACTGAGTGAGCAACTAGGATGGGTAACTATGACTCTCTTAAGGTAGCAAATGATCGTCACCAGGAATATTGAGTCAGGAAACTCGAGTAACCCTTGGCTATAGTAACGATGACTTTCGTAGATTACACAACCTGTGACATATCGGTGCTGGCAGACTGGCCACAGTAACAAGAAACGTGAAACTGGCTGCGAAATTAGGACGATGAGCTATGACGCACACAAGGTAGCTAGTGCAGCGTCACCTGGAGGACTGCATCAGTAAAGGCTAGTAATCCCTTGCTGGCATTACGATTACTCACTTAAGATACACAACTAGTGTCATATCGGTTCTGGCAGACTGGCCACAGTAACAAAATATATGAATCTGGGTGAGCAACTGTGACGAGTAACTATGACTCTCGTAATAGGCCAATGACTCAATACCTGGAGTATTGACTCAGATAACCCGAGGAACGCCTTGCAATAGTAACAATGACTTTCTTACGGTTCACAACTGGTGACAAATCCTTTCTGGCAGTCTGGCACCAGTAACAAAAATGAGACACAGCGTGAGCAACTGGGATGGGTAACTATGACTCTCTTAAGGTAGCCAATGATCGTCACCAGGAATATTGAATCAGGAATTTCGAGTAACCCTTGGTTATAGAACGATGACTTTCGTAGATTACACAACCTGCGACATATCGATGCTGGCAGACTGGCCACAGTTACAATGTATTTTAATTTGGGTGGTCAACCGACAGGAATATCTATTACCCTTCTGAGGTAACCGACGATTCGTCACCAGGTGGAGTACACTCTGAAAGGAGTGACTATGACTCTCATATGACACACAACTAGTGTCGTATCGCTTCTGGCAGACGCCACGTAACAAGAAACGTGAAACTGGCTGCGAAATTAGGACGAGGAGCTATGACGCACTCAAGGTAGCAAGTGCGGTGACACCTGGAGGACTGCATCAGTAAAGGCTAGTAGTCCCTGGCAGGCATAACGGTGACTCACTTAAGATACACAACTAGTGTCATATCGGTTCTGGCAGACTGGCCACAGTAACAAAATATATGAATCTGGGTGAGCAACTGTGACGAGTAACTATGACTCTCGTAATAGGCCAATGACTCAATACCTGGAGTATTGACTCAGATAACTCGAGGAACGCCTTGCAATAGTAACAATGACTTTCTTACGGTTCACAACTGGTGACAAATCCGTTCTGGCAGTCTGGCACCAGTAACAAAACTGAGACACTGCGTGAGCAACTGGGATGGGTAATTATGACTCTCTTAAGGTAGCCAATGATCGTCACCAGGAATATTGAATCAGGAATTTCGAGTAACCCTTGGTTATAGAACGATGACTTTCGTAGATTACACAACCTGCGACATATCGATGCTGGCAGACTGGCCACAGTTACAATGTATTTTAATTTGGGTGGTCAACCGACAGGAATATCTATTACCCTTCTGAGGTAACCGACGATTCGTCACCAGGTGGAGTACACTCTGAAAGGAGTGACTATGACTCTCATATGACACACAACTAGTGTCGTATCGCTTCTGGCAGACGCCACGTAACAAGAAACGTGAAACTGGCTGCGAAATTAGGACGAGGAGCTATGACGCACTCAAGGTAGCAAGTGCGGTGACACCTGGAGGACTGCATCAGTAAAGGCTAGTAGTCCCTGGCAGGCATAACGGTGACTCACTTAAGATACACAACTAGTGACATATCGGTTCTGGCAGACTGGCAACAGTAACAAAATATATGAATCTGGGTGAGCAACTGCGACGAGTAGCTATGACACTCGTAATAGGCCAATGACTCAATACCTGGAGTATTGACTCAGATAACTCGAGGAACGCCTTGCAATAGTAACAATGACTTTCTTACGGTTCACAACTGGTGACAAATCCGTTCTGGCAGTCTGGCACCAGTAACAAAAATGAGACACTGAGTGAGCAACTAGGATGGGTAACTATGACTCTCTTAAGGTAGCAAATGATCGTCACCAGGAATATTGAGTCAGGAAACTCGAGTAACCCTTGGCTATAGTAACGATGACTTTCGTAGATTACACAACCTGTGACATATCGGTGCTGGCAGACTGGCCACAGTAACAAGAAACGTGAAACTGGCTGCGAAATTAGGACGATGAGCTATGACGCACTCAAGGTAGCTAGTGCAGCGTCACCTGGAGGACTGCATCAGTAAAGGCTAGTAATCCCTGGCTGGCATTACGATTACTCACTTAAGATACACAACTAGTGTCATATCGGTTCTGGCAGACTGGCCACAGTAACAAAATATATGAATCTGGGTGAGCAACTGTGACGAGTAACTATGACTCTCGTAATAGGCCAATGACTCAATACCTGGAGTATTGACTCAGATAACTCGAGGAACGCCTTGCTATAGTAACAATGACTTTCTTACGGTTCACAACTGGTGACAAATCCGTTCTGGCAGTCTGGCACCAGTAACAAAACTGAGACACTGCGTGAGCAACTGGGATGGGTAACTATGACTCTCTTAAGGTAGCCAATGATCGTCACCAGGAATATTGAGTCAGGAAACTCGAGTAACCCTTGGCTATAGTAACGATGACTTTCGTAGATTACACAACCTGTGACATATCGGTGCTGGCAGACTGGCCACAGTAACAAGAAACTTGAAACTGGCTGCGAAATTAGGACGAGGAGCTATGACGCACTCAAGGTAGCTAGTGCAGCGTCACCTGGAGGACTGCATCAGTAAAGGCTAGTAATCAATGGCAGGCATTACGATGACTCACTTAAGATACACAACTAGTGTCATATCGGTTCTGGCAGACTGGCCACAGTAACAAAATATATGAATCTGGGTGAGCAACTGTGACGAGTAACTATGACTCTCGTAATAGGCCAATGACTCAATACCTGGAGTATTGACTCAGATAACTCGAGGAACGCCTTGCAATAGTAACAATGACTTTCTTACGGTTCACAACTGGTGACAAATCCGTTCTGGCAGTCTGGCACCAGTAACAAAACTGAGACACTGCGTGAGCAACTGGGATGGGTAACTATGACTCTCTTAAGGTAGCCAATGATCGTCACCAGGAATATTGAATCAGGAATTTCGAGTAACCCTTGGTTATAGAACGATGACTTTCGTAGATTACACAACCTGCGACATATCGATGCTGGCAGACTGGCCACAGTTACAATGTATTTTAATTTGGGTGGTCAACCGACAGGAATATCTATTACCCTTCTGAGGTAACCGACGATTCGTCACCAGGTGGAGTACACTCTGAAAGGAGTGACTATGACTCTCATATGACACACAACTAGTGTCGTATCGCTTCTGGCAGACGCCACGTAACAAGAAACGTGAAACTGGCTGCGAAATTAGGACGAGGAGCTATGACGCACTCAAGGTAGCAAGTGCGGTGACACCTGGAGGACTGCATCAGTAAAGGCTAGTAGTCCCTGGCAGGCATAACGGTGACTCACTTAAGATACACAACTAGTGATATATCGGTTCTGGCAGACTGGCAACAGTAACAAAATATATGAATCTGGGTGAGCAACTGCGACGAGTAGCTATGACACTCGTAATAGGCCAATGACTCAATACCTGGAGTATTGACTCAGATAACTCGAGGAACGCCTTGCAATAGTAACAATGACTTTCTTACGGTTCACAACTGGTGACAAATCCGTTCTGGCAGTCTGGCACCAGTAACAAAAATGAGACGCTGAGTGAGCAACTAGGATGGGTAACTATGACTCTCTTAAGGTAGCAAATGATCGTCACCAGGAATATTGAGTCAGGAAACTCGAGTAACCCTTGGCTATAGTAACGATGACTTTCGTAGATTACACAACCTGTGACATATCGGTGCTGGCAGACTGGCCACAGTAACAAGAAACGTGAAACTGGCTGCGAAATTAGGACGATGAGCTATGACGCACTCAAGGTAGCTAGTGCAGCGTCACCTGGAGGACTGCATCAGTAAAGGCTAGTAATCCCTGGCTGGCATTACGATTACTCACTTAAGATACACAACTAGTGTCATATCGGTTCTGGCAGACTGGCCACAGTAACAAAATATATGAATCTGGGTGAGCAACTGTGACGAGTAACTATGACTCTCGTAATAGGCCAATGACTCAATACCTGGAGTATTGACTCAGATAACTCGAGGAACGCCTTGCAATAGTAACAATGACTTTCTTACGGTTCACAACTGGTGACAAATCCGTTCTGGCAGTCTGGCACCAGTAACAAAACTGAGACACTGCGTGAGCAACTGGGATGGGTAACTATGACTCTCTTAAGGTAGCCAATGATCGTCACCAGGAATATTGAGTCAGGAAACTCGAGTAACCCTTGGCTATAGTAACGATGACTTTCGTAGATTACACAACCTGTGACATATCGGTGCTGGCAGACTGGCCACAGTAACAAGAAACTTGAAACTGGCTGCGAAATTAGGACGAGGAGCTATGACGCACTCAAGGTAGCTAGTGCAGCGTCACCTGGAGGACTGCATCAGTAAAGGCTAGTAATCAATGGCAGGCATTACGATGACTCACTTAAGATACACAACTAGTGTCATATCGGTTCTGGCAGACTGGCCACAGTAACAAAATATATGAATCTGGGTGAGCAACTGTGACGAGTAACTATGACTCTCGTAATAGGCCAATGACTCAATACCTGGAGTATTGACTCAGATAACTCGAGGAACGCCTTGCAATAGTAACAATGACTTTCTTACGGTTCACAACTGGTGACAAATCCGTTCTGGCAGTCTGGCACCAGTAACAAAAATGAGACACAGCGTGAGCAACTGGGATGGGTAACTATGACTCTCTTAACGTAGCCAATTATCGTCACCAGGAATATTGAATCAGGAATTTCGAGTAACCCTTGGTTATAGAACGATGACTTTCGTAGATTACACAACCTGCGACATATCGATGCTGGCAGACTGGCCACAGTTACAATGTATTTTAATTTGGGTGGTCAACCGACAGGAATATCTATTACCCTTCTGAGGTAACCGACGATTCGTCACCAGGTGGAGTACACTCTGAAAGGAGTGACTATGACTCTCATATGACACACAACTAGTGTCGTATCGCTTCTGGCAGACGCCACGTAACAAGAAACGTGAAACTGGCTGCGAAATTAGGACGAGGAGCTATGACGCACTCAAGGTAGCAAGTGCGGTGACACCTGGAGGACTGCATCAGTAAAGGCTAGTAATCCCTGGCAGGCATAACGGTGACTCACTTAAGATACACAACTAGTGACATATCGGTTCTGGCAGACTGGCAACAGTAACAAAATATATGAATCTGGGTGAGCAACTGCGACGAGTAGCTATGACACTCGTAATAGGCCAATGACTCAATACCTGGAGTATTGACTCAGATAACTCGAGGAACGCCTTGCAATAGTAACAATGACTTTCTTACGGTTCACAACTGGTGACAAATCCGTTCTGGCAGTCTGGCACCAGTAACAAAAATGAGACACTGAGTGAGCAACTAGGATGGGTAACTATGACTCTCTTAAGGTAGCAAATGATCGTCACCAGGAATATTGAGTCAGGAAACTCGAGTAACCCTTGGCTATAGTAACGATGACTTTCGTAGATTACACAACCTGTGACATATCGGTGCTGGCAGACTGGCCACAGTAACAAGAAACGTGAAACTTGCTGCGAAATTAGGACGAGGAGCTATGACGCACTCAAGGTAGCTAGTGCAGCGTCACCTGGAGGACTGCATCAGTAAAGGCTAGTAATCCCTGGCTGGCATTACGATTACTCACTTAAGATACACAACTAGTGTCATATCGGTTCTGGCAGACTGGCCACAGTAACAAAATATATGAATCTGGGTGAGCAACTGTGACGAGTAACTATGACTCTCGTAATAGGCCAATGACTCAATACCTGGAGTATAGACTCAGATAACTCGAGGAACGCCTTGCAATAGTAACAATGACTTTCTTACGTTTCACAACTGGTGACAAATCCGTTCTGGCAGTCTGGCACCAGTAACAAAAATGAGACACAGCGTGAGCAACTGGGATGGGTAACTATGACTCTCTTAAGGTAGCTAATGATCGTCACCAGGAATATTGAATCAGGAATTTCGAGTAACCCTTGGTTATAGAACGATGACTTTCGTAGATTACACAACCTGCGACATATTGATGCTGGCAGACTGGCCACAGTTACAATGTATTTTAATTTGGGTGGTCAACCGACAGGAATATCTATTACCCTTCTGAGGTAACCGACGATTCGTCACCAGGTGGAGTACACTCTGAAAGGAGTGACTATGACTCTCATATGACACACAACTAGTGTCGTATCGCTTCTGGCAGACGCCACGTAACAAGAAACGTGAAACTGGCTGCGAAATTAGGACGAGGAGCTATGACGCACTCAAGGTAGCAAGTGCGGTGACACCTGGAGGACTGCATCAGTAAAGGCTAGTAATCCCTGGCAGGCATAACGGTGACTCACTTAAGATACACAACTAGTGACATATCGGTTCTGGCAGACTGGCAACAGTAACAAAATATATGAATCTGGGTGAGCAACTGCGACGAGTAGCTATGACACTCGTAATAGGCCAATGACTCAATACCTGGAGTAATGACTCAGATAACTCGAGGAACGCCTTGCAATAGTAACAATGACTTTCTTACGGTTCACAACTGGTGACAAATCCGTTCTGGCAGTCTGGCACCAGTAACAAAAATGAGACACAGCGTGAGCAACTGGGATGGGTAACTATGACTCTCTTAAGGTAGCTAATGATCGTCACCAGGAATATTGAATCAGGAATTTCGAGTAACCCTTGGTTATAGAACGATGACTTTCGTAGATTACACAACCTGCGACATATTGATGCTGGCAGACTGGCCACAGTTACAATGTATTTTAATTTGGGTGGTCAACCGACAGGAATATCTATTACCCTTCTGAGGTAACCGACGATTCGTCACCAGGTGGAGTACACTCTGAAAGGAGTGACTATGACTCTCATATGACACACAACTAGTGTCGTATCGCTTCTGGCAGACGCCACGTAACAAGAAACGTGAAACTGGCTGCGAAATTAGGACGAGGAGCTATGACGCACTCAAGGTAGCAAGTGCGGTGACACCTGGAGGACTGCATCAGTAAAGGCTAGTAATCCCTGGCAGGCATAACGGTGACTCACTTAAGATACACAACTAGTGACATATCGGTTCTGGCAGACTGGCAACAGTAACAAAATATATGAATCTGGGTGAGCAACTGCGACGAGTAGCTATGACACTCGTAATAGGCCAATGACTCAATACCTGGAGTATTGACTCAGATAACTCGAGGAACGCCTTGCAATAGTAACAATGACTTTCTTACGGTTCACAACTGGTGACAAATCCGTTCTGGCAGTCTGGCACCAGTAACAAAAATGAGACACTGAGTGAGCAACTGGGATGGGTAACTATGACTCTCTTAAGGTAGCAAATGATCGTCACCAGGAATATTGAGTCAGGAAACTCGAGTAACCCTTGGCTATAGTAACGATGACTTTCGTAGATTACACAACCTGTGACATATCGGTGCTGGCAGACTGGCCACAGTAACAAGAAACTTGAAACTGGCTGCGAAATTAGGACGAGGAGCTATGACGCACTCAAGGTAGCTAGTGCAGCGTCACCTGGAGGACTGCATCAGTAAAGGCTAGTAATCCCTGGCTGGCATTACGATTACTCACTTAAGATACACAACTAGTGACATATCGGTTCTGGCAGACTGGCCACAGTAACAAAATATATGAATCTGGGTGAGCAACTGTGACGAGTAACTATGACTCTCGTAATAGGCCAATGACTCAATACCTGGAGTATTGACTCAGATAACTCGAGGAACGCCTTGCAATAGTAACAATGACTTTCTTACGGTTCACAACTGGTGACAAATCCGTTCTGGCAGTCTGGCACCAGTAACAAAACTGAGACACTGCGTGAGCAACTGGGATGGGTAACTATGACTCTCTTAAGGTAGCCAATGATCGTCACCAGGAATATTGAGTCAGGAAACTCGAGTAACCCTTGGCTATAGTAACGATGACTTTCGTAGATTACACAACCTGTGACATATCGGTGCTGGCAGACTGGCCACAGTAACAAGAAACTTGAAACTGGCTGCGAAATTAGGACGAGGAGCTATGACGCACTCAAGGTAGCTAGTGCAGCGTCACCTGGAGGACTGCATCAGTAAAGGCTAGTAATCAATGGCAGGCATTACGATGACTCACTTAAGATACACAACTAGTGTCATATCGGTTCTGGCAGACTGGCCACAGTAACAAAATATATGAATCTGGGTGAGCAACTGTGACGAGTAACTATGACTCTCGTAATAGGCCAATGACTCAATACCTGGAGTATTGACTCAGATAACTCGAGGAACGCCTTGCAATAGTAACAATGACTTTCTTACGGTTCACAACTGGTGACAAATCCGTTCTGGCAGTCTGGCACCAGTAACGAAAATGAGACACAGCGTGAGCAACTGGGATGGGTAACTATGACTCTCTTAAGGTAGCCAATGATCGTCACCAGGAATATTGAATCAGGAATTTCGAGTAACCCTTGGTTATAGAACGATGACTTTCGTAGATTACACAACCTGCGACATATCGATGCTGGCAGACTGGCCACAGTTACAATGTATTTTAATTTGGGTGGTCAACCGACAGGAATATCTATTACCCTTCTGAGGTAACCGACGATTCGTCACCAGGTGGAGTACACTCTGAAAGGAGTGACTATGACTCTCATATGACACACAACTAGTGTCGTATCGCTTCTGGCAGACGCCACGTAACAAGAAACGTGAAACTGGCTGCGAAATTAGGACGAGGAGCTATGACGCACTCAAGGTAGCAACTGCGGTGACACCTGGAGGACTGCATCAGTAAAGGCTAGTAATCCCTGGCAGGCATAACGGTGACTCACTTAAGATACACAACTAGTGACATATCGGTTCTGGCAGACTGGCAACAGTAACAAAATATATGAATCTGGGTGAGCAACTGCGACGAGTAGCTATGACACTCGTAATAGGCCAATGACTCAATACCTGGAGTATTGACTCAGATAACTCGAGGAACGCCTTGCAATAGTAACAATGACTTTCTTACGGTTCACAACTGGTGACAAATCCGTTCTGGCAGTCTGGCACCAGTAACAAAAATGAGACACTGAGTGAGCAACTAGGATGGGTAACTATGACTCTCTTAAGGTAGCAAATGATCGTCACCAGGAATATTGAGTCAGGAAACTCGAGTAACCCTTGGCTATAGTAACGATGACTTTCGTAGATTACACAACCTGTGACATATCGGTGCTGGCAGACTGGCCACAGTAACAAGAAACGTGAAACTGGCTGCGAAATTAGGACGAGGAGCTATGACGCACTCAAGGTAGCTAGTGCAGCGTCACCTGGAGGACTGCATCAGTAAAGGCTAGTAATCCCTGGCTGGCATTACGATTACTCACTTAAGATACACAACTAGTGTCATATCGGTTCTGGCAGACTGGCCACAGTAACAAAATATATGAATCTGGGTGAGCAACTGTGACGAGTAACTATGACTCTCGTAATAGGCCAATGACTCAATACCTGGAGTATTGACTCAGATAACTCGAGGAACGCCTTGCAATAGTAACAATGACTTTCTTACGGTTCACAACTGGTGACAAATCCGTTCTGGCAGTCTGGCACCAGTAACAAAAATGAGACACAGCGTGAGCAACTGGGATGGGTAACTATGACTCTCTTAAGGTAGCCAATGATCGTCACCAGGAATATTGAATCAGGAATTTCGAGTAACCCTTGGTTATAGAACGATGACTTTCGTAGATTACACAACCTGCGACATATCGATGCTGGCAGACTGGCCACAGTTACAATGTATTTTAATTTGGGTGGTCAACCGACAGGAATATCTACTACCCTTCTGAGGTAACCGACGATTCGTCACCAGGTGGAGTACACTCTGAAAGGAGTGACTATGACTCTCATATGACACACAACTAGTGTCGTATCGCTTCTGGCAGACGCCACGTAACAAGAAACGTGAAACTGGCTGCGAAATTAGGACGAGGAGCTATGACGCACTCAAGGTAGCAAGTGCGGTGACACCTGGAGGACTGCATCAGTAAAGGCTAGTAATCCCTGGCAGGCATAACGGTGACTCACTTAAGATACACAACTAGTGACATATCGGTTCTGGCAGACTGGCAACAGTAACAAAATATATGAATCTGGGTGAGCAACTGCGACGAGTAGCTATGACACTCGTAATAGGCCAATGACTCAATACCTGGAGTATTGACTCAGATAACTCGAGGAACGCCTTGCAATAGTAACAATGACTTTCTTACGGTTCACAACTGGTGACAAATCCGTTCTGGCAGTCTGGCACCAGTAACAAAAATGAGACACTGAGTGAGCAACTAGGATGGGTAACTATGACTCTCTTAAGGTAGCAAATGATCGTCACCAGGAATATTGAGTCAGAAAACTCGAGTAACCCTTGGCTATAGTAACGATGACTTTCGTAGATTACACAACCTGTGACATATCGGTGCTGGCAGACTGGCCACAGTAACAAGAAACTTGAAACTGGCTGCGAAATTAGGACGAGGAGCTATGACGCACTCAAGGTAGCTAGTGCAGCGTCACCTGGAGGACTGCATCAGTAAAGGCTAGTAATCAATGGCAGGCATTACGATGACTCACTTAAGATACACAACTAGTGTCATATCGGTTCTGGCAGACTGGCCACAGTAACAAAATATATGAATCTGGGTGAGCAACTGTGACGAGTAACTATGACTCTCGTAATAGGCCAATGACTCAATACCTGGAGTATTGACTCAGATAACTCGAGGAACGCCTTGCAATAGTAACAATGACTTTCTTACGGTTCACAACTGGTGACAAATCCGTTCTGGCAGTCTGGCACCAGTAACAAAAATGAGACACAGCGTGAGCAACTGGGATGTGTAACTATGACTCTCTTAAGGTAGCCAATGATCGTCACCAGGAATATTGAATCAGGAATTTCGAGTAACCCTTGGTTATAGAACGATGACTTTCGTAGATTACACGACCTGCGACATATCGATGCTGGCAGACTGGCCACAGTTACAATGTATTTTAATTTGGGTGGTCAACCGACAGGAATATCTATTACCCTTCTGAGGTAACCGACGATTCGTCACCAGGTGGAGTACACTCTGAAAGGAGTGACTATGACTCTCATATGACACACAACTAGTGTCGTATCGCTTCTGGCAGACGCCACGTAACAAGAAACGTGAAACTGGCTGCGAAATTAGGACGAGGAGCTATGACGCACTCAAGGTAGCAAGTGCGGTGACACCTGGAGGACTGCATCAGTAAAGGCTAGTAATCCCTGGCAGGCATAACGGTGACTCACTTAAGATACACAACTAGTGACATATCGGTTCTGGCAGACTGGCAACAGTAACAAAATATATGAATCTGGGTGAGCAACTGCGACGAGTAGCTATGACACTCGTAATAGGCCAATGACTCAATACCTGGAGTATTGACTCAGATAACTCGAGGAACGCCTTGCAATAGTAACAATGACTTTCTTACGGTTCACAACTGGTGACAAATCCGTTCTGGCAGTCTGGCACCAGTAACAAAAATGAGACACTGAGTGAGCAACTGGGATGGGTAACTATGACTCTCTTAAGGTAGCAAATGATCGTCACCAGGAATATTGAGTCAGGAAACTCGAGTAACCCTTGGCTATAGTAACGATGACTTTCGTAGATTACACAACCTGTGACATATCGGTGCTGGCAGACTGGCCACAGTAACAAGAAACTTGAAACTGGCTGCGAAATTAGGACGAGGAGCTATGACGCACTCAAGGTAGCTAGTGCAGCGTCACCTGGAGGACTGCATCAGTAAAGGCTAGTAATCAATGGCAGGCATTACGATGACTCACTTAAGATACACAACTAGTGTCATATCGGTTCTGGCAGACTGGCCACAGTAACAAAATATATGAATCTGGGTGAGCAACTGTGACGAGTAACTATGACTCTCGTAATAGGCCAATGACTCAATACCTGGAGTATTGACTCAGATAACTCGAGGAACGCCTTGCAATAGTAACAATGACTTTCTTACGGTTCACAACTGGTGACAAATCCGTTCTGGCAGTCTGGCACCAGTAACAAAAATGAGACACAGCGTGAGCAACTGGGATGGGTAACTATGACTCTCTTAAGGTAGCCAATGATCGTCACCAGGAATATTGAATCAGGAATTTCGAGTAACCCTTGGTTATAGAACGATGACTTTCGTAGATTACACAACCTGCGACATATCGATGCTGGCAGACTGGCCACAGTTACAATGTATTTTAATTTGGGTGGTCAACCGACAGGAATATCTATTACCCTTCTGAGGTAACCGACGATTCGTCACCAGGTGGAGTACACTCTGAAAGGAGTGACTATGACTCTCATATGACACACAACTAGTGTCGTATCGCTTCTGGCAGACGCCACGTAACAAGAAACGTGAAACTGGCTGCGAAATTAGGACGAGGAGCTATGACGCACTCAAGGTATCAAGTGCGGTGACACCTGGAGGACTGCATCAGTAAACGCTAGTAATCCCTGGCAGGCATAACGGTGACTCACTTAAGATACACAACTAGTGACATATCGGTTCTGGCAGACTGGCAACAGTAACAAAATATATGAATCTGGGTGAGCAACTGTGACGAGTAGCTATGACACTCGTAATAGGCCAATGACTCAATACCTGGAGTATTGACTCAGATAACTCGAGGAACGCCTTGCAATAGTAACAATGACTTTCTTACGGTTCACAACTGGTGACAAATCCGTTCTGGCAGTCTGGCACCAGTAACAAAAATGAGACACTGAGTGAGCAACTGGGATGGGTAACTATGACTCTCTTAAGGTAGCAAATGATCGTCACCAGGAATATTGAGTCAGGAAACTCGAGTAACCCTTGGCTATAGTAACGATGACTTTCGTAGATTACACAACCTGTGACATATCGGTGCTGGCAGACTGGCCACAGTAACAAGAAACTTGAAACTGGCTGCGAAATTAGGACGAGGAGCTATGACGCACTCAAGGTAGCTAGTGCAGCGTCACCTGGAGGACTGCATCAGTAAAGGCTAGTAATCAATGGCAGGCATTACGATGACTCACTTAAGATACACAACTAGTGTCATATCGGTTCTGGCAGACTGGCCACAGTAACAAAATATATGAATCTGGGTGAGCAACTGTGACGAGTAACTATGACTCTCGTAATAGGCCAATGACTCAATACCTGGAGTATTGACTCAGATAACTCGAGGAACGCCTTGCAATAGTAACAATGACTTTCTTACGGTTCACAACTGGTGACAAATCCGTTCTGGCAGTCTGGCACCAGTAACAAAAATGAGACACAGCGTGAGCAACTGGGATGGGTAACTATGACTCTCTTAAGGTAGCCAATGATCGTCACCAGGAATATTGAATCAGGAATTTCGAGTAACCCTTGGTTATAGAACGATGACTTTCGTAGATTACACAACCTGCGACATATCGATGCTGGCAGACTGGCCACAGTTACAATGTATTTTAATTTGGGTGGTCAACCGACAGGAATATCTATTACCCTTCTGAGGTAACCGACGATTCGTCACCAGGTGGAGTACACTCTGAAAGGAGTGACTATGACTCTCATATGACACACAACTAGTGTCGTATCGCTTCTGGCAGACGCCACGTAACAAGAAACGTGAAACTGGCTGCGAAATTAGGACGAGGAGCTATGACGCACTCAAGGTAGCAAGTGCGGTGACACCTGGAGGACTGCATCGGTAAAGGCTAGTAATCCCTGGCAGGCATAACGGTGACTCACTTAAGATACACAACTAGTGACATATCGGTTCTGGCAGACTGGCAACAGTAACAAAATATATGAATCTGGGTGAGCAACTGCGACGAGTAGCTATGACACTCGTAATAGGCCAATGACTCAATACCTGGAGTATTGACTCAGATAACTCGAGGAACGCCTTGCAATAGTAACAATGACTTTCTTACGGTTCACAACTGGTGACAAATCCGTTCTGGCAGTCTGGCACCAGTAACAAAAATGAGACACTGAGTGAGCAACTGGGATGGGTAACTATGACTCTCTTAAGGTAGCAAATGATCGTCACCAGGAATATTGAGTCAGGAAACTCGAGTAACCCTTGGCTATAGTAACGATGACTTTCGTAGATTACACAACCTGTGACATATCGGTGCTGGCAGACTGGCCACAGTAACAAGAAACTTGAAACTGGCTGCGAAATTAGGACGTGGAGCTATGACGCACTCAAGGTAGCTAGTGCAGCGTCACCTGGAGGACTGCATCAGTAAAGGCTAGTAATCAATGGCAGGCATTACGATGACTCACTTAAGATACACAACTAGTGTCATATCGGTTCTGGCAGACTGGCCACAGTAACAAAATATATGAATCTGGGTGAGCAACTGTGACGAGTAACTATGACTCTCGTAATAGGCCAATGACTCAATACCTAGAGTATTGACTCAGATAACTCGAGGAACGCCTTGCAATAGTAACAATGACTTTCTTACGGTTCACAACTGGTAACAAATCCGTTCTGGCAGTCTGGCACCAGTAACAAAAATGAGACACAGCGTGAGCAACTGGGATGGGTAACTATGACTCTCTTAAGGTAGCCAATGATCGTCACCAGGAATATTGAATCAGGAGTTTCGAGTAACCCTTGGTTATAGAACGATGACTTTCGTAGATTACACAACCTGTGACATATCGATGCTGGCAGACTGGCCACAGTTACAATGTATTTTAATTTGGGTGGTCAACCGACAGGAATATCTATTACCCTTCTGAGGTAACCGACGATTCGTCACCAGGTGGAGTACACTCTGAAAGGAGTGACTATGACTCTCATATGACACACAACTAGTGTCGTATCGCTTCTGGCAGACGCCACGTAACAAGAAACGTGAAACTGGCTGCGAAATTAGGACGAGGAGCTATGACGCACTCAAGGTAGCAAGTGCGGTGACACCTGGAGGACTGCATCAGTAAAGGCTAGTAATCCCTGGCAGGCATAACGGTGACTCACTTAAGATACACAACTAGTGACATATCGGTTCTGGCAGACTGGCAACAGTAACAAAATATATGAATCTGGGTGAGCAACTGCGACGAGTAGCTATGACACTCGTAATAGGCCAATGACTCAATACCTGGAGTATTGACTCAGATAACTCGAGGAACGCCTTGCAATAGTAACAATGACTTTCTTACGGTTCACAACTGGTGACAAACCCGTTCTGGCAGTCTGGCACCAGTAACAAAAATGAGACACTGAGTGAGCAACTGGGATGGGTAACTATGACTCTCTTAAGGTAGCAAATGATCGTCACCAGGAATATTGAGTCAGGAAACTCGAGTAACCCTTGGCTATAGTAACGATGACTTTCGTAGATTACACAACCTGTGACATATCGGTGCTGGCAGACTGGCCACAGTAACAAGAAACTTGAAACTGGCTGCGAAATTAGGACGAGGAGCTATGACGCACTCAAGGTAGCTAGTGCAGCGTCACCTGGAGGACTGCATCAGTAAAGGCTAGTAATCAATGGCAGGCATTACGATGACTCACTTAAGATACACAACTAGTGTCATATCGGTTCTGGCAGACTTGCCACAGTAACAAAATATATGAATCTGGGTGAGCAACTGTGACGAGTAACTATGACTCTCGTAATAGGCCAATGACTCAATACCTGGAGTATTGACTCAGATAACTCGAGGAACGCCTTGCAATAGTAACAATGACTTTCTTACGGTTCACAACTGGTGACAAATCCGTTCTGGCAGTCTGGCACCAGTAACAACAATGAGACACAGCGTGTGCAACTGGGATGGGTAACTATGACTCTCTTAAGGTAGCCAATGATCGTCACCAGGAATATTGAATCAGGAATTTCGAGTAACCCTTGGTTATAGAACGATGACTTTCGTAGATTACACAACCTGCGACATATCGATGCTGGCAGACTGGCCACAGTTACAATGTATTTTAATTTGGGTGGTCAACCGACAGGAATATCTATTACCCTTCTGAGGTAACCGACGATTCGTCACCAGGTGGAGTACACTCTGAAAGGAGTGACTATGACTCTCATATGACACACAACTAGTGTCGTATCGCTTCTGGCAGACGCCACGTAACAAGAAACGTGAAACTGGCTGCGAAATTAGGACGAGGAGCTATGACGCACTCAAGGTAGCAAGTGCGGTGACACCTGGAGGACTGCATCAGTAAAGGCTAGTAATCCCTGGCAGGCATAACGGTGACTCACTTAAGATACACAACTAGTGACATATCGGTTCTGGCAGACTGGCAACAGTAACAAAATATATGAATCTGGGTGAGCAACTGCGACGAGTAGCTATGACACTCGTAATAGGCCAATGACTCAATACCTGGAGTATTGACTCAGATAACTCGAGGAACGCCTTGCAATAGTAACAATGACTTTCTTACGGTTCACAACTGGTGACAAATCCGTTCTGGCAGTCTGGCACCAGTAACAAAAATGAGACACTGAGTGAGCAACTGGGATGGGTAACTATGACTCTCTTAAGGTAGCAAATGATCGTCACCAGGAATATTGAGTCAGGAAACTCGAGTAACCCTTGGCTATAGTAACGATGACTTTCGTAGATTACACAACCTGTGACATATCGGTGCTGGCAGACTGGCCACAGTAACAAGAAACTTGAAACTGGCTGCGAAATTAGGACGTGGAGCTATGACGCACTCAAGGTAGCTAGTGCAGCGTCACCTGGAGGACTGCATCAGTAAAGGCTAGTAATCAATGGCAGGCATTACGATGACTCACTTAAGATACACAACTAGTGTCATATCGGTTCTGGCAGACTGGCCACAGTAACAAAATATATGAATCTGGGTGAGCAACTGTGACGAGTAACTATGACTCTCGTAATAGGCCAATGACTCAATACCTGGAGTATTGACTCAGATAACTCGAGGAACGCCTTGCAATAGTAACAATGACTTTCTTACGGTTCACAACTGGTGACAAATCCGTTCTGGCAGTCTGGCACCAGTAACAAAAATGAGACACAGCGTGATCAACTGGGATGGGTAACTATGACTCTCTTAAGGTAGCCAATGATCGTCACCAGGAATATTGAATCAGGAATTTCGAGTAACCCTTGGTTATAGAACGATGACTTTCGTAGATTACACAACCTGTGACATATCGATGCTGGCAGACTGGCCACAGTTACAATGTATTTTAATTTGGGTGGTCAACCGACAGGAATATCTATTACCCTTCTGAGGTAACCGACGATTCGTCACCAGGTGGAGTACACTCTGAAAGGAGTGACTATGACTCTCATATGACACACAACTAGTGTCGTATCGCTTCTGGCAGATGCCACAGTAACAAGAAACGTGAAACTGGCTGCGAAATTAGGGCGAGGAGCTATGACGCACTCAAGGTAGCTAGTGCATCGTGACCTGGAGGACTGCATCAGTAAAGGCTCGTAATCCCTGGCAGGCATAACGGTGACTCACTTAAGATACACAACTAGTGACATATCGGTTCTGGCAGACTGGCCACAGTAACAAAATATATGAATCTGGGTGAGCAACTGTGACGAGTAACTATGACTCTCGTAATAGGCCAATGACTCAATACCTGGAGTATTGACTCAGATAACTCGAGGAACGCCTTGCAATAGTAACAATGACTTTCTTACGGTTCACAACTGGTGACAAATCCGTTCTGGCAGTCTGGCACCAGTAACAAAAATGAGACACAGCGTGATCAACTGGGATGGGTAACTATGACTCTCTTAAGGTAGCCAATGATCGTCACCAGGAATATTGAATCAGGAATTTCGAGTAACCCTTGGTTATAGAACGATGACTTTCGTAGATTACACAACCTGTGACATATCGATGCTGGCAGACTGGCCACAGTTACAATGTATTTTAATTTGGGTGGTCAACCGACAGGAATATCTATTACCCTTCTGAGGTAACCGACGATTCGTCACCAGGTGGAGTACACTCTGAAAGGAGTGACTATGACTCTCATATGACACACAACTAGTGTCGTATCGCTTCTGGCAGATGCCACAGTAACAAGAAACGTGAAACTGGCTGCGAAATTAGGGCGAGGAGCTATGACGCACTCAAGGTAGCTAGTGCATCGTGACCTGGAGGACTGCATCAGTAAAGGCTCGTAATCCCTGGCAGGCATAACGGTGACTCACTTAAGATACACAACTAGTGACATATCGGTTCTGGCAGACTGGCCACAGTAACAAAATATATGAATCTGGGTGAGCAACTGTGACGAGTAAGTATGACTCTCGTAATAGGCCAATGACTCAATACCTGGAGTATTGACTCAGATAACTCGAGGAACGCCTTGCAATAGTAACAATGACTTTCTTACGGTTCACAACTGGTGACAAATCCGTTCTGGCAGTCTGGCACCAGTAACAAAAATGAGACACAGCGTGAGCAACTGGGATGGGTAACTATGACTCTCTTAAGGTAGCCAATGATCGTCACCAGGAATATTGAATCAGGAATTTCGAGTAACCCTTGGTTATAGAACGATGACTTTCGTAGATTACACAACCTGTGACATATCGATGCTGGCAGTCTGGCCACAGTTACAATGTATTTTAATTTGGGTGGTCAACCGACAGGAATATCTATTACCCTTCTGAGGTAACCGACGATTCGTCACCAGGTGGAGTACACTCTGAAAGGAGTGACTATGACTCTCATATGACACACAACTAGTGTCGTATCGCTTCTGGCAGACGCCACGTAACAAGAAACGTGAAACTGGCTGCGAAATTAGGACGAGGAGCTATGACGCACTCAAGGTAGCAAGTGCAGCGACACCTGGAGGACTGCATCAGTAAAGGCTAGTAATCCCTGGCAGGCATAACGGTGACTCACTTAAGATACACAACTAGTGACATATCGGTTCTGGCAGACTGGCCACAGTAACAAAATATATGAATCTGGGTGAGCAACTGTGACGAGTAACTATGACTCTCGTAATAGGCCAATGACTCAATACCTGGAGTATTGACTCAGATAACTCGAGGAACGCCTTGCAATAGTAACAATGACTTTCTTACGGTTCACAACTGGTGACAAATCCGTTCTGGCAGTCTGGCACCAGTAACAAAAATGAGACACTGAGTGAGCAACTGGGATGGGTAACTATGACTCTCTTAAGGTAGCCAATGATTGTCAAAAGGAATATTGAGTCAGGAAACTCGAGTAACCCTTGGCTATAGTAACGATGACTTTCGTAGATTACACAACCTGTGACATATCGGTGCTGGCAGACTGGCCACAGTAACAAGAAACGTTAAACTGGCTGCGAAATTAGGACAAGGAGCTATGACGCACTCAAGGTAGCTAGTGCAGCGTCACCTGGAGGACTGCATCAGTAAAGGCTAGTAATTCCTGGCTGGCATTACGATGACTCACTTAAGATACACAACTAGTGTCATATCGGTTCTGGCAGACTGGCCACAGTAACAAAATATATGAATCTGGGTGAGCAACTGTGACGAGTAACTATGACTCTCGTAATAGGCCAATGACTCAATACCTGGAGTATTGACTCAGATAACTCGAGGAACGCCTTGCAATAGTAACAATGACTTTCTTACGGTTCACAACTGGTGACAAATCCGTTCTGGCAGTCTGGCACCAGTAACAAAAATGAGACACAGCGTGAGCAACTGGGATGGGTAACTATGACTCTCTTAAGGTAGCCAATGATCGTCACCAGGAACATTGAATCAGGAATTTCGAGTAACCCTTGGTTATAGAACGATGACTTTCGTAGATTACACAACCTGTGACATATCGATGCTGGCAGACTGGCCACAGTTACAATGTATTTTAATTTGGGTGGTCAACCGACAGGAATATCTATTACCCTTCTGAGGTAACCGACGATTCGTCACCAGGTGGAGTACACTCTGAAAGGAGTGACTATGACTCTCATATGACACACAACTAGTGTCGTATCGCTTCTGGCAGACGCCACATAACAAGAAACGTGAAACTGGCTGCGAAATTAGGACGAGGAGCTATGACGCACTCAAGGTAGCAAGTGCAGCGACACCTGGAGGACTGCATCAGTAAAGGCTAGTAATCCCTGGCAGGCATAACGGTGACTCACTTAAGATACACAACTAGTGACATATCGGTTCTGGCAGACTGGCCACAGTAACAAAATATATGAATCTGGGTGTGCAACTGTGACGAGTAACTATGACTCTCGTAATAGGCCAATGACTCAATACCTGGAGTATTGACTCAGATAACTCGAGGAACGCCTTGCAATAGTAACAATGACTTTCTTACGGTTCACAACTGGTGACAAATCCGTTCTGGCAGTCTGGCACCAGTAACAAAACTGAGACACTGTGTGAGCAACTGGAATGGGTAACTATGACTCTCTTAAGGTAGCCAATGATCGTCACCAGGAATATTGAGTCAGGAAACTCGAGTAACCCTTGGCTATAGTAACGATGACTTTCGTAGATTACACAACCTGTGACATATCGGTGCTGGCAGACTGGCCACAGTAACAAGAAACTTGAAACTGGCTGCGAAATTAGGACGAGGAGCTATGACGCACTCAAGGTAGCTAGTGCAGCGTCACCTGGAGGACTGCATCAGTAAAGGCTAGTAATCAATGGCAGGCATTACGATGACTCACTTAAGATACACAACTAGTGTCATATCGGTTCTGGCAGACTGGCCACAGTAACAAAATATATGAATCTGGGTTAGCAACTGTGACGAGTAACTATGACTCTCGTAATAGGCCAATGACTCAATACCTGGAGTATTGACTCAGATAACTCGAGGAACGCCTTGCAATAGTAACAATGACTTTCTTACGGTTCACAACTGGTGACAAATCCGTTCTGGCAGTCTGGCACCAGTAACAAAACTGAGACACTGCGTGAGCAACTGGGATGGGTAACTATGACTCTCTTAAGGTAGCCAATGATCGTCACCAGGAATATTGAGTCAGGAAACTCGAGTAACCCTTGGCTATAGTAACGATGACTTTCGTAGATTACACAACCTGTGACATATCGGTGCTGGCAGACTGGCCACAGTAACAAGAAACTTGAAACTGGCTGCGAAATTAGGACGAGGAGCTATGACGCACTCAAGGTAGCTAGTGCAGCGTCACCTGGAGGACTGCATCAGTAAAGGCTAGTAATCAATGGCAGGCATTACGATGACTCACTTAAGATACACAACTAGTGTCATATCGGTTCTGGCAGACTGGCCACAGTAACAAAATATATGAATCTGGGTGAGCAACTGTGACGAGTAACTATGACTCTCGTAATAGGCCAATGACTCAATACCTGGAGTATTGACTCAGATAACTCGAGGAACGCCTTGCAATAGTAACAATGACTTTCTTACGGTTCACAACTGGTGACAAATCCGTTCTGGCAGTCTGGCACCAGTAACAAAAATGAGACACAGCGTGAGCAACTGGGATGGGTAACTATGACTCTCTTAAGGTAGCCAATGATCGTCACCAGGAATATTGAATCAGGAATTTCGAGTAACCCTTGGTTATAGAACGATGACTTTCGTAGATTACACAACCTGTGACATATCGATGCTGGCAGACTGGCCACAGTTACAATGTATTTTAATTTGGGTGGTCAACCGACAGGAATATCTATTACCCTTCTGAGGTAACCGACGATTCGTCACCAGGTGGAGTACACTCTGAAAGGAGTGACTATGACTCTCATATGACACACAACTAGTGTCGTATCGCTTCTGGCAGATGCCACAGTAACAAGAAACGTGAAACTGGCTGCGAAATTAGGGCGAGGAGCTATGACGCACTCAAGGTAGCTAGTGCAGCGTGACCTGGAGGACTGCATCAGTAAAGGCTCGTAATCCCTGGCAGGCATAACGGTGACTCACTTAAGATACACAACTAGTGACATATCGGTTCTGGCAGACTGGCCACAGTAACAAAATATATGAATCTGGGTGAGCAACTGTGACGAGTAAGTATGACTCTCGTAATAGGCCAATGACTCAATACCTGGAGTATTGACTCAGATAACTCGAGGAACGCCTTGCAATAGTAACAATGACTTTCTTACGGTTCACAACTGGTGACAAATCCGTTCTGGCAGTCTGGCACCAGTAACAAAAATGAGACACAGCGTGAGCAACTGGGATGGGTAACTATGACTCTCTTAAGGTAGCCAATGATCGTCACCAGGAACATTGAATCAGGAATTTCGAGTAACCCTTGGTTATAGAACGATGACTTTCGTAGATTACACAACCTGTGACATATCGATGCTGGCAGACTGGCCACAGTTACAATGTATTTTAATTTGGGTGGTCAACCGACAGGAATATCTATTACCCTTCTGAGGTAACCGACGATTCGTCACCAGGTGGAGTACACTCTGAAAGGAGTGACTATGACTCTCATATGACACACAACTAGTGTCGTATCGCTTCTGGCAGACGCCACATAACAAGAAACGTGAAACTGGCTGCGAAATTAGGACGAGGAGCTATGACGCACTCAAGGTAGCAAGTGCAGCGACACCTGGAGGACTGCATCAGTAAAGGCTAGTAATCCCTGGCAGGCATAACGGTGACTCACTTAAGATACACAACTAGTGACATATCGGTTCTGGCAGACTGGCCACAGTAACAAAATATATGAATCTGGGTGTGCAACTGTGACGAGTAACTATGACTCTCGTAATAGGCCAATGACTCAATACCTGGAGTATTGACTCAGATAACTCGAGGAACGCCTTGCAATAGTAACAATGACTTTCTTACGGTTCACAACTGGTGACAAATCCGTTCTGGCAGTCTGGCACCAGTAACAAAACTGAGACACTGTGTGAGCAACTGGAATGGGTAACTATGACTCTCTTAAGGTAGCCAATGATCGTCACCAGGAATATTGAGTCAGGAAACTCGAGTAACCCTTGGCTATAGTAACGATGACTTTCGTAGATTACACAACCTGTGACATATCGGTGCTGGCAGACTGGCCACAGTAACAAGAAACTTGAAACTGGCTGCGAAATTAGGACGAGGAGCTATGACGCACTCAAGGTAGCTAGTGCAGCGTCACCTGGAGGACTGCATCAGTAAAGGCTAGTAATCAATGGCAGGCATTACGATGACTCACTTAAGATACACAACTAGTGTCATATCGGTTCTGGCAGACTGGCCACAGTAACAAAATATATGAATCTGGGTTAGCAACTGTGACGAGTAACTATGACTCTCGTAATAGGCCAATGACTCAATACCTGGAGTATTGACTCAGATAACTCGAGGAACGCCTTGCAATAGTAACAATGACTTTCTTACGGTTCACAACTGGTGACAAATCCGTTCTGGCAGTCTGGCACCAGTAACAAAACTGAGACACTGCGTGAGCAACTGGGATGGGTAACTATGACTCTCTTAAGGTAGCCAATGATCGTCACCAGGAATATTGAGTCAGGAAACTCGAGTAACCCTTGGCTATAGTAACGATGACTTTCGTAGATTACACAACCTGTGACATATCGGTGCTGGCAGACTGGCCACAGTAACAAGAAACTTGAAACTGGCTGCGAAATTAGGACGAGGAGCTATGACGCACTCAAGGTAGCTAGTGCAGCGTCACCTGGAGGACTGCATCAGTAAAGGCTAGTAATCAATGGCAGGCATTACGATGACTCACTTAAGATACACAACTAGTGTCATATCGGTTCTGGCAGACTGGCCACAGTAACAAAATATATGAATCTGGGTGAGCAACTGTGACGAGTAACTATGACTCTCGTAATAGGCCAATGACTCAATACCTGGAGTATTGACTCAGATAACTCGAGGAACGCCTTGCAATAGTAACAATGACTTTCTTACGGTTCACAACTGGTGACAAATCCGTTCTGGCAGTCTGGCACCAGTAACAAAAATGAGACACAGCGTGAGCAACTGGGATGGGTAACTATGACTCTCTTAAGGTAGCCAATGATCGTCACCAGGAATATTGAATCAGGAATTTCGAGTAACCCTTGGTTATAGAACGATGACTTTCGTAGATTACACAACCTGTGACATATCGATGCTGGCAGACTGGCCACAGTTACAATGTATTTTAATTTGGGTGGTCAACCGACAGGAATATCTATTACCCTTCTGAGGTAACCGACGATTCGTCACCAGGTGGAGTACACTCTGAAAGGAGTGACTATGACTCTCATATGACACACAACTAGTGTCGTATCGCTTCTGGCAGATGCCACAGTAACAAGAAACGTGAAACTGGCTGCGAAATTAGGGCGAGGAGCTATGACGCACTCAAGGTAGCTAGTGCAGCGTGACCTGGAGGACTGCATCAGTAAAGGCTCGTAATCCCTGGCAGGCATAACGGTGACTCACTTAAGATACACAACTAGTGACATATCGGTTCTGGCAGACTGGCCACAGTAACAAAATATATGAATCTGGGTGAGCAACTGTGACGAGTAAGTATGACTCTCGTAATAGGCCAATGACTCAATACCTGGAGTATTGACTCAGATAACTCGAGGAACGCCTTGCAATAGTAACAATGACTTTCTTACGGTTCACAACTGGTGACAAATCCGTTCTGGCAGTCTGGCACCAGTAACAAAAATGAGACACAGCGTGAGCAACTGGGATGGGTAACTATGACTCTCTTAAGGTAGCCAATGATCGTCACCAGGAATATTGAATCAGGAATTTCGAGTAACCCTTGGTTATAGAACGATGACTTTCGTAGATTACACAACCTGTGACATATCGATGCTGGCAGACTGGCCACAGTTACAATGTATTTTAATTTGGGTGGTCAACCGACAGGAATATCTATTACCCTTCTGAGGTAACCGACGATTCGTCACCAGGTGGAGTACACTCTGAAAGGAGTGACTATGACTCTCATATGACACACAACTAGTGTCGTATCGCTTCTGGCAGACGCCACGTAACAAGAAACGTGAAACTGGCTGCGAAATTAGGACGAGGAGCTATGACGCACTCAAGGTAGCAAGTGCAGCGACACCTGGAGGACTGCATCAGTAAAGGCTAGTAATCCCTGGCAGGCATAACGGTGACTCACTTAAGATACACAACTAGTGACATATCGGTTCTGGCAGACTGGCCACAGTAACAAAATATATGAATCTGGGTGAGCAACTGTGACGAGTAACTATGACTCTCGTAATAGGCCAATGACTCAATACCTGGAGTATTGACTCAGATAACTCGAGGAACGCCTTGCAATAGTAACAATGACTTTCTTACGGTTCACAACTGGTGACAAATCCGTTCTGGCAGTCTGGCACCAGTAACAAAAATGAGACACTGAGTGAGCAACTGGGATGGGTAACTATGACTCTCTTAAGGTAGCCAATGATTGTCAAAAGGAATATTGAGTCAGGAAACTCGAGTAACCCTTGGCTATAGTAACGATGACTTTCGTAGATTACACAACCTGTGACATATCGGTGCTGGCAGACTGGCCACAGTAACAAGAAACGTGAAACTGGCTGCGAAATTAGGACAAGGAGCTATGACGCACTCAAGGTAGCTAGTGCAGCGTCACCTGGAGGACTGCATCAGTAAAGGCTAGTAATTCCTGGCTGGCATTACGATGACTCACTTATGATACACAACTAGTGTCATATCGGTTCTGGCAGACTGGCCACAGTAACAAAATATATGAATCTGGGTGAGCAACTGTGACGAGTAACTATGACTCTCGTAATAGGCCAATGACTCAATACCTGGAGTATTGACTCAGATAACTCGAGGAACGCCTTGCAATAGTAACAATGACTTTCTTACGGTTCACAACTGGTGACAAATCCGTTCTGGCAGTCTGGCACCAGTAATAAAACTGAGACACTGCGTGAGCAACTGGGATGGGTAACTATGACTCTCTTAAGGTAGCCAATGATCGTCACCAGGAATATTGAGTCAGGAAACTCGAGTAACCCTTGGCTATAGTAACGATGACTTTCGTAGATTACACAACCTGTGACATATCGGTGCTGGCAGACTGGCCACAGTAACAAGAAACTTGAAACTGGCTGCGAAATTAGGACGAGGAGCTATGACGCACTCAAGGTAGCTAGTGCAGCGTCACTTGGAGGACTGCATCAGTAAAGGCTAGTAATCAATGGCAGGCATTACGATGACTCACTTAAGATACACAACTAGTGTCATATCGGTTCTGGCAGACTGGCCACAGTAACAAAATATATGAATCTGGGTTAGCAACTGTGACGAGTAACTATGACTCTCGTAATAGGCCAATGACTCAATACCTGGAGTATTGACTCAGATAACTCGAGGAACGCCTTGCAATAGTAACAATGACTTTCTTACGGTTCACAACTGGTGACAAATCCGTTCTGGCAGTCTGGCACCAGTAACAAAAATGAGACACAGCGTGAGCAACTGGGATGGGTAACTATGACTCTCTTAAGGTAGCCAATGATCGTCACCAGGAACATTGAATCAGGAATTTCGAGTAACCCTTGGTTATAGAACGATGACTTTCGTAGATTACACAACCTGTGACATATCGATGCTGGCAGACTGGCCACAGTTACAATGTATTTTAATTTGGGTGGTCAACCGACAGGAATATCTATTACCCTTCTGAGGTAACCGACGATTCGTCACCAGGTGGAGTACACTCTGAAAGGAGTGACTATGACTCTCATATGACACACAACTAGTGTCGTATCGCTTCTGGCAGACGCCACATAACAAGAAACGTGAAACTGGCTGCGAAATTAGGACGAGGAGCTATGACGCACTCAAGGTAGCAAGTGCAGCGACACCTGGAGGACTGCATCAGTAAAGGCTAGTAATCCCTGGCAGGCATAACGGTGACTCACTTAAGATACACAACTAGTGACATATCGGTTCTGGCAGACTGGCCACAGTAACAAAATATATGAATCTGGGTGTGCAACTGTGACGAGTAACTATGACTCTCGTAATAGGCCAATGACTCAATACCTGGAGTATTGACTCAGATAACTCGAGGAACGCCTTGCAATAGTAACAATGACTTTCTTACGGTTCACAACTGGTGACAAATCCGTTCTGGCAGTCTGGCACCAGTAACAAAAATGAGACACTGTGTGAGCAACTGGAATGGGTAACTATGACTCTCTTAAGGTAGCAAATGATCGTCACCAGGAATATTGAGTCAGGAAACTCGAGTAACCCTTGGCTATAGTAACGATGACTTTCGTAGATTACACAACCTGTGACATATCGGTGCTGGCAGACTGGCCACAGTAACAAGAAACTTGAAACTGGCTGCGAAATTAGGACGAGGAGCTATGACGCACTCAAGGTAGCTAGTGCAGCGTCACCTGGAGGACTGCATCAGTAAAGGCTAGTAATCAATGGCAGGCATTACGATGACTCACTTAAGATACACAACTAGTGTCATATCGGTTCTGGCAGACTGGCCACAGTAACAAAATATATGAATCTGGGTTAGCAACTGTGACGAGTAACTATGACTCTCGTAATAGGCCAATGACTCAATACCTGGAGTATTGACTCAGATAACTCGAGGAACGCCTTGCAATAGTAACAATGACTTTCTTACGGTTCACAACTGGTGACAAATCCGTTCTGGCAGTCTGGCACCAGTAACAAAACTGAGACACTGCGTGAGCAACTGGGATGGGTAACTATGACTCTCTTAAGGTAGCCAATGATCGTCACCAGGAATATTGAGTCAGGAAACTCGAGTAACCCTTGGCTATAGTAACGATGACTTTCGTAGATTACACAACCTGTGACATATCGGTGCTGGCAGACTGGCCACAGTAACAAGAAACTTGAAACTGGCTGCGAAATTAGGACGAGGAGCTATGACGCACTCAAGGTAGCTAGTGCAGCGTCACCTGGAGTACTGCATCAGTAAAGGCTAGTAATCAATGGCAGGCATTACGATGACTCACTTAAGATACACAACTAGTGTCATATCGGTTCTGGCAGACTGGCCACAGTAACAAAATATATGAATCTGGGTGAGCAACTGTGACGAGTAACTATGACTCTCGTAATAGGCCAATGACTCAATACCTGGAGTATTGACTCAGATAACTCGAGGAACGCCTTGCAATAGTAACAATGACTTTCTTACGGTTCACAACTGGTGACAAATCCGTTCTGGCAGTCTGGCACCAGTAACAAAAATGAGACACAGCGTGAGCAACTGGGATGGGTAACTATGACTCTCTTAAGGTAGCCAATGATCGTCACCAGGAATATTGAATCAGGAATTTCGAGTAACCCTTGGTTATAGAACGATGACTTTCGTAGATTACACAACCTGTGACATATCGATGCTGGCAGACTGGCCACAGTTACAATGTATTTTAATTTGGGTGGTCAACGGACAGGAATATCTATTACCCTTCTGAGGTAACCGACGATTCGTCACCAGGTGGAGTACACTCTGAAAGGAGTGACTATGACTCTCATATGACACACAACTAGTGTCGTATCGCTTCTGGCAGATGCCACAGTAACAAGAAACGTGAAACTGGCTGCGAAATTAGGGCGAGGAGCTATGACGCACTCAAGGTAGCTAGTGCAGCGTGACCTGGAGGACTGCATCAGTAAAGGCTCGTAATCCCTGGCAGGCATAACGGTGACTCACTTAAGATACACAACTAGTGACATATCGGTTCTGGCAGACTGGCCACAGTAACAAAATATATGAATCTGGGTGAGCAACTGTGACGAGTAAGTATGACTCTCGTAATAGGCCAATGACTCAATACCTGGAGTATTGACTCAGATAACTCGAGGAACGCCTTGCAATAGTAACAATGACTTTCTTACGGTTCACAACTGGTGACAAATCCGTTCTGGCAGTCTGGCACCAGTAACAAAAATGAGACACAGCGTGAGCAACTGGGATGGGTAACTATGACTCTCTTAAGGTAGCCAATGATCGTCACCAGGAATATTGAATCAGGAATTTCGAGTAACCCTTGGTTATAGAACGATGACTTTCGTAGATTACACAACCTGTGACATATCGATGCTGGCAGACTGGCCACAGTTACAATGTATTTTAATTTGGGTGGTCAACCGACAGGAATATCTATTACCCTTCTGAGGTAACCGACGATTCGTCACCAGGTGGAGTACACTCTGAAAGGAGTGACTATGACTCTCATATGACACACAACTAGTGTCGTATCGCTTCTGGCAGACGCCACGTAACAAGAAACGTGAAACTGGCTGCGAAATTAGGACGAGGAGCTATGACGCACTCAAGGTAGCAAGTGCAGCGACACCTGGAGGACTGCATCAGTAAAGGCTAGTAATCCCTGGCAGGCATAACGGTGACTCACTTAAGATACACAACTAGTGACATATCGGTTCTGGCAGACTGGCCACAGTAACAAAATATATGAATCTGGGTGAGCAACTGTGACGAGTAACTATGACTCTCGTAATAGGCCAATGACTCAATACCTGGAGTATTGACTCAGATAACTCGAGGAACGCCTTGCAATAGTAACAATGACTTTCTTACGGTTCACAACTGGTGACAAATCCGTTCTGGCAGTCTGGCACCAGTAACAAAAATGAGACACTGAGTGAGCAACTGGGATGGGTAACTATGACTCTCTTAAGGTAGCCAATGATTGTCAAAAGGAATATTGAGTCAGGAAACTCGAGTAACCCTTGGCTATAGTAACGATGACTTTCGTAGATTACACAACCTGTGACATATCGGTGCTGGCAGACTGGCCACAGTAACAAGAAACGTGAAACTGGCTGCGAAATTAGGACAAGGAGCTATGACGCACTCAAGGTAGCTAGTGCAGCGTCACCTGGAGGACTGCATCAGTAAAGGCTAGTAATTCCTGGCTGGCATTACGATGACTCACTTATGATACACAACTAGTGTCATATCGGTTCTGGCAGACTGGCCACAGTAACAAAATATATGAATCTGGGTGAGCAACTGTGACGAGTAACTATGACTCTCGTAATAGGCCAATGACTCAATACCTGGAGTATTGACTCAGATAACTCGAGGAACGCCTTGCAATAGTAACAATGACTTTCTTACGGTTCACAACTGGTGACAAATCCGTTCTGGCAGTCTGGCACCAGTAATAAAACTGAGACACTGCGTGAGCAACTGGGATGGGTAACTATGACTCTCTTAAGGTAGCCAATGATCGTCACCAGGAATATTGAGTCAGGAAACTCGAGTAACCCTTGGCTATAGTAACGATGACTTTCGTAGATTACACAACCTGTGACATATCGGTGCTGGCAGACTGGCCACAGTAACAAGAAACTTGAAACTGGCTGCGAAATTAGGACGAGGAGCTATGACGCACTCAAGGTAGCTAGTGCAGCGTCACTTGGAGGACTGCATCAGTAAAGGCTAGTAATCAATGGCAGGCATTACGATGACTCACTTAAGATACACAACTAGTGTCATATCGGTTCTGGCAGACTGGCCACAGTAACAAAATATATGAATCTGGGTGAGCAACTGTGACGAGTAACTATGACTCTCGTAATAGGCCAATGACTCAATACCTGGAGTATTGACTCAGATAACTCGAGGAACGCCTTGCAATAGTAACAATGACTTTCTTACGGTTCACAACTGGTGACAAATCCGTTCTGGCAGTCTGGCTCCAGTAACAAAAATGAGACACAGCGTGAGCAACTGGGATGGGCAACTATGACTCTCTTAAGGTAGCCAATGATCGTCACCAGGAATATTGAATCAGGAATTTCGAGTAACCCTTGGTTATAGAACGATGACTTTCGTAGATTACACAACCTGTGACATATCGATGCTGGCAGACTGGCCACAGTTACAATGTATTTTAATTTGGGTGGTCAACCGACAGGAATATCTATTACCCTTCTGAGGTAACCGACGATTCGTCACCAGGTGGAGTACACTCTGAAAGGAGTGACTATGACTCTCATATGACACACAACTAGTGTCGTATCGCTTCTGGCAGACGCCACGTAACAAGAAACGTGAAACTGGCTGCGAAATTAGGACGAGGAGCTATGACGCACTCAAGGTAGCAAGTGCAGCGACACCTGGAGGACTGCATCAGTAAAGGCTAGTAATCCCTGGCAGGCATAACGGTGACTCACTTAAGATACACAACTAGTGACATATCGGTTCTGGCAGACTGGCCACAGTAACAAAATATATGAATCTGGGTGAGCAACTGTGACGAGTAACTATGACTCTCGTAATAGGCCAATGACTCAATACCTGGAGTATTGACTCAGATAACTCGAGGAACGCCTTGCAATAGTAACAATGACTTTCTTACGGTTCACAACTGGTGACAAATCCGTTCTGGCAGTCTGGCACCAGTAACAAAAATGAGACACTGAGTGAGCAACTGGGATGGGTAACTATGACTCTCTTAAGGTAGCCAATGATTGTCAAAAGGAATATTGAGTCAGGAAACTCGAGTAACCCTTGGCTATAGTAACGATGACTTTCGTAGATTACACAACCTGTGACATATCGGTGCTGGCAGACTGGCCACAGTAACAAGAAACGTGAAACTGGCTGCGAAATTAGGACAAGGAGCTATGACGCACTCAAGGTAGCTAGTGCAGCGTCACCTGGAGGACTGCATCAGTAAAGGCTAGTAATTCCTGGCTGGCATTACGATGACTCACTTATGATACACAACTAGTGTCATATCGGTTCTGGCAGACTGGCCACAGTAACAAAATATATGAATCTGGGTGAGCAACTGTGACGAGTAACTATGACTCTCGTAATAGGCCAATGACTCAATACCTGGAGTATTGACACAGATAACTCGAGGAACGCCTTGCAATAGTAACAATGACTTTCTTACGGTTCACAACTGGTGACAAATCCGTTCTGGCAGTCTGGCACCAGTAATAAAACTGAGACACTGCGTGAGCAACTGGGATGGGTAACTATGACTCTCTTAAGGTAGCCAATGATCGTCACCAGGAATATTGAGTCAGGAAACTCGAGTAACCCTTGGCTATAGTAACGATGACTTTCGTAGATTACACAACCTGTGACATATCGGTGCTGGCAGACTGGCCACAGTAACAAGAAACTTGAAACTGGCTGCGAAATTAGGACGAGGAGCTATGACGCACTCAAGGTAGCTAGTGCAGCGTCACTTGGAGGACTGCATCAGTAAAGGCTAGTAATCAATGGCAGGCATTACGATGACTCACTTAAGATACACAACTAGTGTCATATCGGTTCTGGCAGACTGGCCACAGTAACAAAATATATGAATCTGGGTGAGCAACTGTGACGAGTAACTATGACTCTCGTAATAGGCCAATGACTCAATACCTGGAGTATTGACTCAGATAACTCGAGGAACGCCTTGCAATAGTAACAATGACTTTCTTACGGTTCACAACTGGTGACAAATCCGTTCTGGCAGTCTGGCTCCAGTAACAAAAATGAGACACAGCGTGAGCAACTGGGATGGGCAACTATGACTCTCTTAAGGTAGCCAATGATCGTCACCAGGAATATTGAATCAGGAATTTCGAGTAACCCTTGGTTATAGAACGATGACTTTCGTAGATTACACAACCTGTGACATATCGATGCTGGCAGACTGGCCACAGTTACAATGTATTTTAATTTGGGTGGTCAACCGACAGGAATATCTATTACCCTTCTGAGGTTACCGACGATTCGTCACCAGGTGGAGTACACTCTGAAAGGAGTGACTATGACTCTCATATGACACACAACTAGTGTCGTATCGCTTCTGGCAGACGCCACAGTAACAAGAAACGTGAAACTGGCTGCGAAATTAGGGCGAGGAGCTATGACGCACTCAAGGTAGCTAGTGCAGCGTGACCTGGAGGACTGCATCAGTAAAGGCTAGTAATCCCTGGCAGGCATAACGGTGACTCACTTAAGATACACAACTAGTGACATATCGGTTCTGGCAGACTGGCCACAGTAACAAAATATATGAATCTGGGTGAGCAAATGTGACGAGTAACTATGACTCTCGTAATAGGCCAATGACTCAATACCTGGAGTATTGACTCAGATAACTCGAGGAACGCCTTGCAATAGTAACAATGACTTTCTTACGGTTCACAACTGGTGACAAATCCGTTCTGGCAGTCTGGCACCAGTAACAAAAATGAGACACAGCGTGAGCAACTGGGATGGGTAACTATGACTCTCTTAAGGTAGCCAATGATCGTCACCAGGAATATTGAATCAGGAATTTCGAGTAACCCTTGGTTATAGAACGATGACTTTCGTAGATTACACAACCTGTGACATATCGATGCTGGCAGACTGGCCACAGTTACAATGTATTTTAATTTGGGTGGTCAACCGACAGGAATATCTATTACCCTTCTGAGGTAACCGACGATTCGTCACCAGGTGGAGTACACTCTGAAAGGAGTGACTATGACTCTCATATGACACACAACTAGTGTCGTATCGCTTCTGGCAGACGCCACGTAACAAGAAACGTGAAACTGGCTGCGAAATTAGGACGAGGATCTATGACGCACTCAAGGTAGTAAGTGCAGCGACACCTGGAGGACTGCATCAGTAAAGGCTAGTAATCCCTGGCAGGCATAACGGTGACTCACTTAAGATACACAACTAGTGACATATCGGTTCTGGCAGACTGGCCACAGTAACAAAATATATGAATCTGGGTGAGCAACTGTGACGAGTAACTATGACTCTCGTAATAGGCCAATGACTCAATACCTGGAGTATTGACTCAGATAACTCGAGGAACGCCTTGCAATAGTAACAATGACTTTCTTACGGTTCACAACTGGTGACAAATCCGTTCTGGCAGTCTGGCACCAGTAACAAAAATGAGACACTGAGTGAGCAACTGGGATGGGTAACTATGACTCTCTTAAGGTAGCCAATGATCGTCAAAAGGAATATTGAGTCAGGAAACTCGAGTAACCCTTGGCTATAGTAACGATGACTTTCGTAGATTACACAACCTGTGACATATCGGTGCTGGCAGACTGGCCACAGTACCAAGAAACGTGAAACTGGCTGCGAAATTAGGACGAGTAGCTATGACGCACTCAAGGTAGCTAGTGCAGCGTCACCTGGAGGACTGCATCAGTAAAGGCTAGTAATCCCTGGCTGGCATTACGATTACTCACTTAAGATACACAACTAGTGTCATATCGGTTCTGGCAGACTGGCCACAGTAACAAAATATATGAATCTGGGTGAGCAACTGTGACGAGTAACTATGACTCTCGTAATAGGCCAATGACTCAATACCTGGAGTATTGACTCAGATAACTCGAGGAACGCCTTGCAATAGTAACAATGACTTTCTTACGGTTCACAACTGGTGACAAATCCGTTCTGGCAGTCTGGCACCAGTAACAAAAATGAGACACAGCGTGAGCAACTGGGATGGGTAACTATGACTCTCTTAAGGTAGCCAATGATCGTCACCAGGAATATAGAATCAGGAATTTCGAGTAACCCTTGGTTATAGAACGATGACTTTCGTAGATTACACAACCTGTGACATATCGATGCTGGCAGACTGGCCACAGTTACAATGTATTTTAATTTGGGTGGTCAACCGACAGGAATATCTATTACCCTTCTGAGGTAACCGACGATTCGTCACCAGGTGGAGTACACTCTGAAAGGAGTGACTATGACTCTCATATGACACACAACTAGTGTCGTATCGCTTCTGGCAGACGCCACGTAACAAGAAACGTGAAACTGGCTGCGAAATTAGGACGAATATCTATGACGCACTCAAGGTAGCAAGTGCAGCGACACCTGGAGGACTGCATCAGTAAAGGCTAGTAATCCCTGGCAGGCATAACGGTGACTCACTTAAGATACACAACTAGTGACATATCGGTTCTGGCAGACTGGCCACAGTAACAAAATATATGAATCTGGGTGAGCAACTGTGACGAGTAACTATGACTCTCGTAATAGGCCAATGACTCAATACCTGGAGTATTGACTCAGATAACTCGAGGAACGCCTTGCAATAGTAACAATGACTTTCTTACGGTTCACAACTGGTGACAAATCCGTTCTGGCAGTCTGGCACCAGTAACAAAAATGAGACACTGAGTGAGCAACTGGGATGGGTAACTATGACTCTCTTAAGGTAGCCATTGATCGTCAAAAGGAATATTGAGTCAGGAAACTCGAGTAACCATTGGCTATAGTAACGATGACTTTCGTAGATTACACAACCTGTGACATATCGGTGCTGGCAGACTGGCCACAGTACCAAGAAACGTGAAACTGGCTGCGAAATTAGGACGAGTAGCTATGACGCACTCAAGGTAGCTAGTGCAGCGTCACCTGGAGGACTGCATCAGTAAAGGCTAGTAATCCCTGGCTGGCATTACGATTACTCACTTAAGATACACAACTAGTGTCATATCGGTTCTGGCAGACTGGCCACAGTAACAAAATATATGAATCTGGGTGAGCAACTGTGACGAGTAACTATGACTCTCGTAATAGGCCAATGACTCAATACCTGGAGTATTGACTCAGATAACTGGAGGAACGCCTTGCAATAGTAACAATGACTTTCTTACGGTTCACAACTGGTGACAAATCCGTTCTGGCAGTCTGGCACCAGTAACAAAAATGAGACACAGCGTGAGCAACTGGGATGGGTAACTATGACTCTCTTAAGGTAGCCAATGATCGTCACCAGGAATATAGAATCAGGAATTTCGAGTAACCCTTGGTTATAGAACGATGACTTTCGTAGATTACACAACCTGTGACATATCGATGCTGGCAGACTGGCCACAGTTACAATGTATTTTAATTTGGGTGGTCAACCGACAGGAATATCTATTACCCTTCTGAGGTAACCGACGATTCGTCACCAGGTGGAGCACACTCTGAAAGGAGTGACTATGACTCTCATATGACACACAACTAGTGTCGTATCGCTTCTGGCAGACGCCACGTAACAAGAAACGAGAAACTGGCTGCGAAATTAGGACGAGGAGCTATGACGCACTCAAGGTAGCATGTGCAGCGACACCTGGAGGACTGCATCAGTAAAGGCTAGTAATCCCTGGCAGGCATAACGGTGACTCACTTAAGATACACAACTAGTGACATATCGGTTCTGGCAGACTGGCCACAGTAACAAAATATATGAATCTGGGTGAGCAACTGTGACGAGTAACTATGACTCTCGTAATAGGCCAATGACTCAATACCTGGAGTATTGACTCAGATAACTCGAGGAACGCCTTGCAATAGTAACAATGACTTTCTTACGGTTCACAACTGGTGACAAATCCGTTCTGGCAGTCTGGCACCAGTAACAAAACTGAGACACTGCGTGAGCAACTGAGATGGGTAACTATGACTCTCTTAAGGTAGCCAATGATCGTCACCAGGAATATTGAGTCAGGAAACTCGAGTAACCCTTGGCTATAGTAACGATGACTTTCGTAGATTACACAACCTGTGACATATCGGTGCTGGCAGACTGGCCACAGTAACAAGAAACTTGAAACTGGCTGCGAAATTAGGACGAGGAGCTATGACGCACTCAAGGTAGCTAGTGCAGCGTCACCTGGAGGACTGCATCAGTAAAGCCTAGTAATCAATGGCAGGCATTACGATGACTCACTTAAGATACACAACTAGTGTCATATCGGTTCTGGCAGACTGGCCACAGTAACAAAATACATGAATCTGGGTGAGCAACTGTGACGAGTAACTATGACTCTCGTAATAGGCCAATGACTCAATACCTGGAGTATTGACTCAGATAACTCGAGGAACGCCTTGCAATAGTAACAATGACTTTCTTACGGTTCACAACTGGTGACAAATCCGTTCTGGCAGTCTGGCACCAGTAACAAAACTGAGACACTGCGTGAGCAACTGGGATGGGTAACTATGACTCTCTTAAGGTAGCCAATGATCGTCACCAGGAATATTGAGTCAGGAAACTCGAGTAACCCTTGGCTATAGTAACGATGACTTTCGTAGCTTACACAACCTGTGACATATCGGTGCTGGCAGACTGGCCACAGTAACAAGAAACTTGAAACTGGCTGCGAAATTAGGACGAGGATCTATGACGCACTGAAGGTAGCTAGTGCAGCGTCACCTGGAGGACTGCATCAGTAAAGGCTAGTAATCAATGGCAGGCATTACGATGACTCACTTAAGATACACAACTAGTGTCATATCGGTTCTGGCAGACTGGCCACAGTAACAAAATATATGAATCTGGGTGAGCAACTGTGACGAGTAACTATGACTCTCGTAATAGGCCAATGACTCAATACCTGGAGTATTGACTCAGATAACTCGAGGAACGCCTTGCAATAGTAACAATGACTTTCTTACGGTTCACAACTGGTGACAAATCCGTTCTGGCAGTCTGGCACCAGTAACAAAAATGAGACACAGCGTGAGCAACTGGGATGGGTAACTATGACTCTCTTAAGGTAGCCAATGATCGTCACCAGGAATATTGAATCAGGAATTTCGAGTAACCCTTGGTTATAGAACGATGACTTTCGTAGATTACACAACCTGTGACATATCGATGCTGGCAGACTGGCCACAGTTACAATGTATTTTAATTTGGGTGGTCAACCGACAGGAATATCTATTACCCTTCTGAGGTAACCGACGATTCGTCACCAGGTGGAGTACACTCTGAAAGGAGTGACTATGACTCTCATATGACACACAACTAGTGTCGTATCGCTTCTGGCAGACGCCACGTAACAAGAAACGTGAAACTGGCTGCGAAATTAGGACGAGGAGCTATGACGCACTCAAGGTAGCAAGTGCAGCGACACCTGGAGGACTGCATCAGTAAAGGCTAGTAATCCCTGGCAGGCATAACGGTGACTCACTTAAGATACACAACTAGTGACATATCGGTTCTGGCAGACTGGCCACAGTAACAAAATATATGAATCTGGGTGAGCAAATGTGACGAGTAACTATGACTCTCGTAATAGGCCAATGACTCAATACCTGGAGTATTGACTCAGATAACTCGAGGAACGCCTTGCAATAGTAACAATGACTTTCTTACGGTTCACAACTGGTGTCAAATCCGTTCTGGCAGTCTGGCACCAGTAACAAAAATGAGACACAGCGTGAGCAACTGGGATGGGTAACTATGACTCTCTTAAGGTAGCCAATGATCGTCACCAGGAATATTGAATCAGGAATTTCGAGTAACCCTTGGTTATAGAACGATGACTTTCGTAGATTACACAACCTGTGACATATCGATGCTGGCAGACTGGCCACAGTTACAATGTATTTTAATTTGGGTGGTCAACCGACAGGAATATCTATTACCCTTCTGAGGTAACCGACGATTCGTCACCAGGTGGAGTACACTCTGAAAGGAGTGACTATGACTCTCATATGACACACAACTAGTGTCGTATCGCTTCTGGCAGACGCCACGTAACAAGAAACGTGAAACTGGCTGCGAAATTAGGACGAGGATCTATGACGCACTCAAGGTAGTAAGTGCAGCGACACCTGGAGGACTGCATCAGTAAAGGCTAGTAATCCCTGGCAGGCATAACGGTGACTCACTTAAGATACACAACTAGTGACATATCGGTTCTGGCAGACTGGCCACAGTAACAAAATATATGAATCTGGGTGAGCAACTGTGACGAGTAACTATGACTCTCGTAATAGGCCAATGACTCAATACCTGGAGTATTGACTCAGATAACTCGAGGAACGCCTTGCAATAGTAACAATGACTTTCTTACGGTTCACAACTGGTGACAAATCCGTTCTGGCAGTCTGGCACCAGTAACAAAAATGAGACACTGAGTGAGCAACTGGGATGGGTAACTATGACTCTCTTAAGGTAGCCAATGATCGTCAAAAGGAATATTGAGTCAGGAAACTCGAGTAACCCTTGGCTATAGTAACGATGACTTTCGTAGATTACACAACCTGTGACATATCGGTGCTGGCAGACTGGCCACAGTACCAAGAAACGTGAAACTGGCTGCGAAATTAGGACGAGTAGCTATGACGCACTCAAGGTAGCTAGTGCAGCGTCACCTGGAGGACTGCATCAGTAAAGGCTAGTAATCCCTGGCTGGCATTACGATTACTCACTTAAGATACACAACTAGTGTCATATCGGTTCTGGCAGACTGGCCACAGTAACAAAATATATGAATCTGGGTGAGCAACTGTGACGAGTAACTATGACTCTCGTAATAGGCCAATGACTCAATACCTGGAGTATTGACTCAGATAACTCGAGGAACGCCTTGCAATAGTAACAATGACTTTCTTACGGTTCACAACTGGTGACAAATCCGTTCTGGCAGTCTGGCACCAGTAACAAAAATGAGACACAGCGTGAGCAACTGGGATGGGTAACTATGACTCTCTTAAGGTAGCCAATGATCGTCACCAGGAATATAGAATCAGGAATTTCGAGTAACCCTTGGTTATAGAACGATGACTTTCGTAGATTACACAACCTGTGACATATCGATGCTGGCAGACTGGCCACAGTTACAATGTATTTTAATTTGGGTGGTCAACCGACAGGAATATCTATTACCCTTCTGAGGTAACCGACGATTCGTCACCAGGTGGAGTACACTCTGAAAGGAGTGACTATGACTCTCATATGACACACAACTAGTGTCGTATCGCTTCTGGCAGACGCCACGTAACAAGAAACGTGAAACTGGCTGCGAAATTAGGACGAATATCTATGACGCACTCAAGGTAGCAAGTGCAGCGACACCTGGAGGACTGCATCAGTAAAGGCTAGTAATCCCTGGCAGGCATAACGGTGACTCACTTAAGATACACAACTAGTGACATATCGGTTCTGGCAGACTGGCCACAGTAACAAAATATATGAATCTGGGTGAGCAACTGTGACGAGTAACTATGACTCTCGTAATAGGCCAATGACTCAATACCTGGAGTATTGACTCAGATAACTCGAGGAACGCCTTGCAATAGTAACAATGACTTTCTTACGGTTCACAACTGGTGACAAATCCGTTCTGGCAGTCTGGCACCAGTAACAAAAATGAGACACTGAGTGAGCAACTGGGATGGGTAACTATGACTCTCTTAAGGTAGCCATTGATCGTCAAAAGGAATATTGAGTCAGGAAACTCGAGTAACCATTGGCTATAGTAACGATGACTTTCGTAGATTACACAACCTGTGACATATCGGTGCTGGCAGACTGGCCACAGTACCAAGAAACGTGAAACTGGCTGCGAAATTAGGACGAGTAGCTATGACGCACTCAAGGTAGCTAGTGCAGCGTCACCTGGAGGACTGCATCAGTAAAGGCTAGTAATCCCTGGCTGGCATTACGATTACTCACTTAAGATACACAACTAGTGTCATATCGGTTCTGGCAGACTGGCCACAGTAACAAAATATATGAATCTGGGTGAGCAACTGTGACGAGTAACTATGACTCTCGTAATAGGCCAATGACTCAATACCTGGAGTATTGACTCAGATAACTCGAGGAACGCCTTGCAATAGTAACAATGACTTTCTTACGGTTCACAACTGGTGACAAATCCGTTCTGGCAGTCTGGCACCAGTAACAAAAATGAGACACAGCGTGAGCAACTGGGATGGGTAACTATGACTCTCTTAAGGTAGCCAATGATCGTCACCAGGAATATAGAATCAGGAATTTCGAGTAACCCTTGGTTATAGAACGATGACTTTCGTAGATTACACAACCTGTGACATATCGATGCTGGCAGACTGGCCACAGTTACAATGTATTTTAATTTGGGTGGTCAACCGACAGGAATATCTATTACCCTTCTGAGGTAACCGACGATTCGTCACCAGGTGGAGCACACTCTGAAAGGAGTGACTATGACTCTCATATGACACACAACTAGTGTCGTATCGCTTCTGGCAGACGCCACGTAACAAGAAACGAGAAACTGGCTGCGAAATTAGGACGAGGAGCTATGACGCACTCAAGGTAGCATGTGCAGCGACACCTGGAGGACTGCATCAGTAAAGGCTAGTAATCCCTGGCAGGCATAACGGTGACTCACTTAAGATACACAACTAGTGACATATCGGTTCTGGCAGACTGGCCACAGTAACAAAATATATGAATCTGGGTGAGCAACTGTGACGAGTAACTATGACTCTCGTAATAGGCCAATGACTCAATACCTGGAGTATTGACTCAGATAACTCGAGGAACGCCTTGCAATAGTAACAATGACTTTCTTACGGTTCACAACTGGTGACAAATCCGTTCTGGCAGTCTGGCACCAGTAACAAAACTGAGACACTGCGTGAGCAACTGAGATGGGTAACTATGACTCTCTTAAGGTAGCCAATGATCGTCACCAGGAATATTGAGTCAGGAAACTCGAGTAACCCTTGGCTATAGTAACGATGACTTTCGTAGATTACACAACCTGTGACATATCGGTGCTGGCAGACTGGCCACAGTAACAAGAAACTTGAAACTGGCTGCGAAATTAGGACGAGGAGCTATGACGCACTCAAGGTAGCTAGTGCAGCGTCACCTGGAGGACTGCATCAGTAAAGCCTAGTAATCAATGGCAGGCATTACGATGACTCACTTAAGATACACAACTAGTGTCATATCGGTTCTGGCAGACTGGCCACAGTAACAAAATACATGAATCTGGGTGAGCAACTGTGACGAGTAACTATGACTCTCGTAATAGGCCAATGACTCAATACCTGGAGTATTGACTCAGATAACTCGAGGAACGCCTTGCAATAGTAACAATGACTTTCTTACGGTTCACAACTGGTGACAAATCCGTTCTGGCAGTCTGGCACCAGTAACAAAACTGAGACACTGCGTGAGCAACTGGGATGGGTAACTATGACTCTCTTAAGGTAGCCAATGATCGTCACCAGGAATATTGAGTCAGGAAACTCGAGTAACCCTTGGCTATAGTAACGATGACTTTCGTAGCTTACACAACCTGTGACATATCGGTGCTGGCAGACTGGCCACAGTAACAAGAAACTTGAAACTGGCTGCGAAATTAGGACGAGGATCTATGACGCACTGAAGGTAGCTAGTGCAGCGTCACCTGGAGGACTGCATCAGTAAAGGCTAGTAATCAATGGCAGGCATTACGATGACTCACTTAAGATACACAACTAGTGTCATATCGGTTCTGGCAGACTGGCCACAGTAACAAAATATATGAATCTGGGTGAGCAACTGTGACGAGTAACTATGACTCTCGTAATAGGCCAATGACTCAATACCTGGAGTATTGACTCAGATAACTCGAGGAACGCCTTGCAATAGTAACAATGACTTTCTTACGGTTCACAACTGGTGACAAATCCGTTCTGGCAGTCTGGCACCAGTAACAAAAATGAGACACAGCGTGAGCAACTGGGATGGGTAACTATGACTCTCTTAAGGTAGCCAATGATCGTCACCAGGAATATTGAATCAGGAATTTCGAGTAACCCTTGGTTATAGAACGATGACTTTCGTAGATTACACAACCTGTGACATATCGATGCTGGCAGACTGGCCACAGTTACAATGTATTTTAATTTGGGTGGTCAACCGACAGGAATATCTATTACCCTTCTGAGGTAACCGACGATTCGTCACCAGGTGGAGTACACTCTGAAAGGAGTGACTATGACTCTCATATGACACACAACTAGTGTCGTATCGCTTCTGGCAGACGCCACGTAACAAGAAACGTGAAACTGGCTGCGAAATTAGGACGAGGAGCTATGACGCACTCAAGGTAGCTAGTGCAGCGTCACCTGGAGGACTGCATCAGTAAAGGCTAGTAATCAATGGCAGGCATTACGATGACTCACTTAAGATACACAACTAGTGTCATATCGGTTCTGGCAGACTGACCACAGTAACAAAATATATGAATCTGGGTGAGCAACTGTGACGAGTAACTATGACTCTCGTAATAGGCCAATGACTCAATACCTGGAGTATTGACTCAGATAACTCGAGGAACGCCTTGCAATAGTAACAATGACTTTCTTACGGTTCACAACTGGTGACAAATCCGTTCTGGCAGTCTGGCACCAGTAACAAAACTGAGACACTGCGTGAGCAACTGAGATGGGTAACTATGACTCTCTTAAGGTAGCCAATGATCGTCACCAGGAATATTGAGTCAGGAAACTCGAGTAACCCTTGGCTATAGTAACGATGACTTTCGTAGATTACACAACCTGTGACATATCGGTGCTGGCAGACTGGCCACAGTAACAAGAAACTTGAAACTGGCTGCGAAATTAGGACGAGGAGCTATGACGCACTCAAGGTAGCTAGTGCAGCGTCACCTGGAGGACTGCATCAGTAAAGGCTAGTAATCAATGGCAGGCATTACGATGACTCACTTAAGATACACAACTAGTGTCATATCGGTTCTGGCAGACTGGCCACAGTAACAAAATACATGAATCTGGGTGAGCAACTGTGACGAGTAACTATGACTCTCGTAATAGGCCAATGACTCAATACCTGGAGTATTGACTCAGATAACTCGAGGAACGCCTTGCAATAGTAACAATGACTTTCTTACGGTTCACAACTGGTGACAAATCCGTTCTGGCAGTCTGGCACCAGTAACAAAACTGAGACACTGCGTGAGCAACTGGGATGGGTAACTATGACTCTCTTAAGGTAGCCAATGATCGTCACCAGGAATATTGAGTCAGGAAACTCGAGTAACCCTTGGCTATAGTAACGATGACTTTCGTAGATTACACAACCTGTGACATATCGGTGCTGGCAGACTGGCCACAGTAACAAGAAACTTGAAACTGGCTGCGAAATTAGGACGAGGATCTATGACGCACTCAAGGTAGCTAGTGCAGCGTCACCTGGAGGACTGCATCAGTAAAGGCTAGTAATCAATGGCAGGCATTACGATGACTCACTTAAGATACACAACTAGTGTCATATCGGTTCTGGCAGACTGGCCACAGTAACAAAATATATGAATCTGGGTGAGCAACTGTGACGAGTAACTATGACTCTCGTAATAGGCCAATGACTCAATACCTGGAGTATTGACTCAGATAACTCGAGGAACGCCTTGCAATAGTAACAATGACTTTCTTACGGTTCACAACTGGTGACAAATCCGATCTGGCAGTCTGGCACCAGTAACAAAAATGAGACACAGCGTGAGCAACTGGGATGGGTAACTATGACTCTCTTAAGGTAGCCAATGATCGTCACCAGGAATATTGAATCAGGAATTTCGAGTAACCCTTGGTTATAGAACGATGACTTTCGTAGATTACACAACCTGTGACATATCGATGCTGGCAGACTGGCCACAGTTACAATGTATTTTAATTTGGGTGGTCAACCGACAGGAATATCTATTACCCTTCTGAGGTAACCGACGATTCGTCACCAGGTGGAGTACACTCTGAAAGGAGTGACTATGACTCTCATATGACACACAACTAGTGTCGTATCGCTTCTGGCAGACGCCACGTAACAAGAAACGTGAAACTGGCTGCGAAATTAGGACGAGGAGCTATGACGCACTCAAGGTAGCAAGTGCAGCGACACCTGGAGGACTGCATCAGTAAAGGCTAGTAATCCCTGGCAGGCATAACGGTGACTCACTTAAGATACACAACTAGTGACATATCGGTTCTGGCAGACTGGCCACAGTAACAAAATATATGAATCTGGGTGAGCAACTGTGACGAGTAACTATGACTCTCGTAATAGGCCAATGACTCAATACCTGGAGTATTGACTCAGATAACTCGAGGAACGCCTTGCAATAGTAACAATGACCTTCTTACGGTTCACAACTGGTGACAAATCCGTTCTGGCAGTCTGGCACCAGTAACAAAACTGAGACACTGCGTGAGCAACTGAGATGGGTAACTATGACTCTCTTAAGGTAGCCAATGATCGTCACCAGGAATATTGAGTCAGGAAACTCGAGTAACCCTTGGCTATAGTAACGATGACTTTCGTAGATTACACAACCTGTGACATATCGATGCTGGCAGACTGGCCACAGTAACAAGAAACTTGAAACTGGCTGCGAAATTAGGACGAGGAGCTATGACGCACTCAAGGTAGCTAGTGCAGCGTCACCTGGAGGACTGCATCAGTAAAGGTTAGTAATCAATGGCAGGCATTACGATGACTCACTTAAGATACACAACTAGTGTCATATCGGTTCTGGCAGACTGGCCACAGTAACAAAATATATGAATCTGGGTGAGCAACTGTGACGAGTAACTATGACTCTCGTAATAGGCCAATGACTCAATACCTGGAGTATTGACTCAGATAACTCGAGGAACGCCTTGCAATAGTAACAATGACTTTCTTACGGTTCACAACTGGTGACAAATCCGTTCTGGCAGTCTGGCACCAGTAACAAAACTGAGACACTGCGTGAGCAACTGGGATGGGTAACTATGACTCTCTTAAGGTAGCCAATGATCGTCACCAGGAATATTGAGTCAGGAAACTCGAGTAACCCTTGGCTATAGTAACGATGACTTTCGTAGATTACACAACCTGTGACATATCGGTGCTGGCAGACTGGCCACAGTAACAAGAAACTTGAAACTGGCTGCGAAATTAGGACGAGGATCTATGACGCACTCAAGGTAGCTAGTGCAGCGTCACCTGGAGGACTGCATCAGTAAAGGCTAGTAATCAATGGCAGGCATTACGATGACTCACTTAAGATACACAACTAGTGTCATATCGGTTCTGGCAGACTGGCCACAGTAACAAAATATATGAATCTGGGTGAGCAACTGTGACGAGTAACTATGACTCTCGTAATAGGCCAATGACTCAATACCTGGAGTATTGACTCAGATAACTCGAGGAACGCCTTGCAATAGTAACAATGACTTTCTTACGGTTCACAACTGGTGACAAATCCGTTCTGGCAGTCTGGCACCAGTAACAAAAATGAGACACAGCGTGAGCAACTGGGATGGGTAACTATGACTCTCTTAAGGTAGCCAATGATCGTCACCAGGAATATTGAATCAGGAATTTCGAGTAACCCTTGGTTATAGAACGATGACTTTCGTAGATTACACAACCTGTGACATATCGATGCTGGCAGACTGGCCACAGTTACAATGTATTTTAATTTGGGTGGTCAACCGACAGGAATATCTATTACCCTTCTGAGGTAACCGACGATTCGTCACCAGGTGGAGTACACTCTGAAAGGAGTGACTATGACTCTCATATGACACACAACTAGTGTCGTATCGCTTCTGGCAGACGCCACGTAACAAGAAACGTGAAACTGGCTGCGAAATTAGGACGAGGAGCTATGACGCACTCAAGGTAGCAAGTGCAGCGACACCTGGAGGACTGCATCAGTAAAGGCTAGTAATCCCTGGCAGGCATAACGGTGACTCACTTAAGATACACAACTAGTGACATATCGGTTCTGGAAGACTGGCCACAGTAACAAAATATATGAATCTGGGTGAGCAACTGTGACGAGTAACTATGACTCTCGTAATAGGCCAATGACTCAATACCTGGAGTATTGACTCAGATAACTCGAGGAACGCCTTGCAATAGTAACAATGACTTTCTTACGGTTCACAACTGGTGACAAATCCGTTCTGGCAGTCTGGCACCAGTAACAAAACTGAGACACTGCGTGAGCAACTGAGATGGGTAACTATGACTCTCTTAAGGTAGCCAATGATCGTCACCAGGAATATTGAGTCAGGAAACTCGAGTAACCCTTGGCTATAGTAACGATGACTTTCGTAGATTACACAACCTGTGACATATCGATGCTGGCAGACTGGCCACAGTAACAAGAAACTTGAAACTGGCTGCGAAATTAGGACGAGGAGCTATGACGCACTCAAGGTAGCTAGTGCAGCGTCACCTGGAGGACTGCATCAGTAAAGGTTAGTAATCAATGGCAGGCATTACGATGACTCACTTAAGATACACAACTAGTGTCATATCGGTTCTGGCAGACTGGCCACAGTAACAAAATATATGAATCTGGGTGAGCAACTGTGACGAGTAACTATGACTCTCGTAATAGGCCAATGACTCAATACCTGGAGTATTGACTCAGATAACTCGAGGAACGCCTTGCAATAGTAACAATGACTTTCTTACGGTTCACAACTGGTGACAAATCCGTTCTGGCAGTCTGGCACCAGTAACAAAACTGAGACACTGCGTGAGCAACTGGGATGGGTAACTATGACTCTCTTAAGGTAGCCAATGATCGTCACCAGGAATATTGAGTCAGGAAACTCGAGTAACCCTTGGCTATAGTAACGATGACTTTCGTAGATTACACAACCTGTGACATATCGGTGCTGGCAGACTGGCCACAGTAACAAGAAACTTGAAACTGGCTGCGAAATTAGGACGAGGATCTATGACGCACTCAAGGTAGCTAGTGCAGCGTCACCTGGAGGACTGCATCAGTAAAGGCTAGTAATCAATGGCAGGCATTACGATGACTCACTTAAGATACACAACTAGTGTCATATCGGTTCTGGCAGACTGGCCACAGTAACAAAATATATGAATCTGGGTGAGCAACTGTGACGAGTAACTATGACTCTCGTAATAGGCCAATGACTCAATACCTGGAGTATTGACTCAGATAACTCGAGGAACGCCTTGCAATAGTAACAATGACTTTCTTACGGTTCACAACTGGTGACAAATCCGTTCTGGCAGTCTGGCACCAGTAACAAAAATGAGACACAGCGTGAGCAACTGGGATGGGTAACTATGACTCTCTTAAGGTAGCCAATGATCGTCACCAGGAATATTGAATCAGGAATTTCGAGTAACCCTTGGTTATAGAACGATGACTTTCGTAGATTACACAACCTGTGACATATCGATGCTGGCAGACTGGCCACAGTTACAATGTATTTTAATTTGGGTGGTCAACCGACAGGAATATCTATTACCCTTCTGAGGTAACCGACGATTCGTCACCAGGTGGAGTACACTCTGAAAGGAGTGACTATGACTCTCATATGACACACAACTAGTGTCGTATCGCTTCTGGCAGACGCCACGTAACAAGAAACGTGAAACTGGCTGCGAAATTAGGACGAGGAGCTATGACGCACTCAAGGTAGCAAGTGCAGCGACACCTGGAGGACTGCATCAGTAAAGGCTAGTAATCCCTGGCAGGCATAACGGTGACTCACTTAAGATACACAACTAGTGACATATCGGTTCTGGAAGACTGGCCACAGTAACAAAATATATGAATCTGGGTGAGCAACTGTGACGAGTAACTATGACTCTCGTAATAGGCCAATGACTCAATACCTGGAGTATTGACTCAGATAACTCGAGGAACGCCTTGCAATAGTAACAATGACTTTCTTACGGTTCACAACTGGTGACAAATCCGTTCTGGCAGTCTGGCACCAGTAACAAAACTGAGACACTGCGTGAGCAACTGAGATGGGTAACTATGACTCTCTTAAGGTAGCCAATGATCGTCACCAGGAATATTGAGTCAGGAAACTCGAGTAACCCTTGGCTATAGTAACGATGACTTTCGTAGATTACACAACCTGTGACATATCGGTGCTGGCAGACTGGCCACAGTAACAAGAAACTTGAAACTGGCTGCGAAATTAGGACGAGGAGCTATGACGCACTCAAGGTAGCTAGTGCAGCGTCACCTGGAGGACTGCATCAGTAAAGGCTAGTAATCAATGGCAGGCATTACGATGACTCACTTAAGATACACAACTAGTGTCATATCGGTTCTGTCAGACTGGCCACAGTAACAAAATATATGAATCTGGGTGAGCAACTGTGACGAGTAACTATGACTCTCGTAATAGGCCAATGACTCAATACCTGGAGTATTGACTCAGATAACTCGAGGAACGCCTTGCAATAGTAACAATGACTTTCTTACGGTTCACAACTGGTGACAAATCCGTTCTGGCAGTCTGGCACCAGTAACAAAACTGAGACACTGCGTGAGCAACTGGGATGGGTAACTATGACTCTCTTAAGGTAGCCAATGATCGTCACCAGGAATATTGAGTCAGGAAACTCGAGTAACCCTTGGCTATAGTAACGATGACTTTCGTAGATTACACAACCTGTGACATATCGGTGCTGGCAGACTGGCCACAGTAACAAGAAACTTGAAACTGGCTGCGAAATTAGGACGAGGATCTATGACGCACTCAAGGTAGCTAGTGCAGCGTCACCTGGAGGACAGCATCAGTAAAGGCTAGTAATCAATGGCAGGCATTACGATGACTCACTTAAGATACACAACTAGTGTCATATCGGTTCTGGCAGACTGGCCACAGTAACAAAATATATGAATCTGGGTGAGCAACTGTGACGAGTAACTATGACTCTCGTAATAGGCCAATGACTCAATACCTGGAGTATTGACTCAGATAACTCGAGGAACGCCTTGCAATAGTAACAATGACTTTCTTACGGTTCACAACTGGTGACAAATCCGTTCTGGCAGTCTGGCACCAGTAACAAAAATGAGACACAGCGTGAGCAACTGGGATGGGTAACTATGACTCTCTTAAGGTAGCCAATGATCGTCACCAGGAATATTGAATCAGGAATTGCGAGTAACCCTTGGTTATAGAACGATGACTTTCGTAGATTACACAACCTGCGACATATCGATGCTGGCAGACTGGCCACAGTTACAATGTATTTTAATTTGGGTGGTCAACCGACAGGAATATCTATTACCCTTCTGAGGTAACCAACGATTCGTCACCAGGTGGAGTACACTCTGAAAGGAGTGACTATGACTCTCATATGACACACAACTAGTGTCGTATCGCTTCTGGCAGACGCCACGTAACAAGAAACGTGAAACTGGCTGCGAAATTAGGACGAGGAGCTATGACGCACTCAAGGTAGCAAGTGCAGCGACACCTGGAGGACTGCATCAGTAAAGGCTAGTAATCCCTGGCAGGCATAACGGTGACTCACTTAAGATACACAACTAGTGACATATCGGTTCTGGCAGACTGGCCACAGTAACAAAATATATGAATCTGGGTGAGCAACTGTGACGAGTAACTATGACTCTCGTAATAGGCCAATGACTCAATACCTGGAGTATTGACTCAGATAACTCGAGGAACGCCTTGCAATAGTAACAATGACCTTCTTACGGTTCACAACTGGTGACAAATCCGTTCTGGCAGTCTGGCACCAGTAACAAAACTGAGACACTGCGTGAGCAACTGAGATGGGTAACTATGACTCTCTTAAGGTAGCCAATGATCGTCACCAGGAATATTGAGTCAGGAAACTCGAGTAACCCTTGGCTATAGTAACGATGACTTTCGTAGATTACACAACCTGTGACATATCGATGCTGGCAGACTGGCCACAGTAACAAGAAACTTGAAACTGGCTGCGAAATTAGGACGAGGAGCTATGACGCACTCAAGGTAGCTAGTGCAGCGTCACCTGGAGGACTGCATCAGTAAAGGTTAGTAATCAATGGCAGGCATTACGATGACTCACTTAAGATACACAACTAGTGTCATATCGGTTCTGGCAGACTGGCCACAGTAACAAAATATATGAATCTGGGTGAGCAACTGTGACGAGTAACTATGACTCTCGTAATAGGCCAATGACTCAATACCTGGAGTATTGACTCAGATAACACGAGGAACGCCTTGCAATAGTAACAATGACTTTCTTACGGTTCACAACTGGTGACAAATCCGTTCTGGCAGTCTGGCACCAGTAACAAAACTGAGACACTGCGTGAGCAACTGGGATGGGTAACTATGACTCTCTTAAGGTAGCCAATGATCGTCACCAGGAATATTGAGTCAGGAAACTCGAGTAACCCTTGGCTATAGTAACGATGACTTTCGTAGATTACACAACCTGTGACATATCGGTGCTGGCAGACTGGCCACAGTAACAAGAAACTTGAAACTGGCTGCGAAATTAGGACGAGGATCTATGACGCACTCAAGGTAGCTAGTGCAGCGTCACCTGGAGGACTGCATCAGTAAAGGCTAGTAATCAATGGCAGGCATTACGATGACTCACTTAAGATACACAACTAGTGTCATATCGGTTCTGGCAGACTGGCCACAGTAACAAAATATATGAATCTGGGTGAGCAACTGTGACGAGTAACTATGACTCTCGTAATAGGCCAATGACTCAATACCTGGAGTATTGACTCAGATAACTCGAGGAACGCCTTGCAATAGTAACAATGACTTTCTTACGGTTCACAACTGGTGACAAATCCGTTCTGGCAGTCTGGCACCAGTAACAAAAATGAGACACAGCGTGAGCAACTGGGATGGGTAACTATGACTCTCTTAAGGTAGCCAATGATCGTCACCAGGAATATTGAATCAGGAATTGCGAGTAACCCTTGGTTATAGAACGATGACTTTCGTAGATTACACAACCTGCGACATATCGATGCTGGCAGACTGGCCACAGTTACAATGTATTTTAATTTGGGTGGTCAACCGACAGGAATATCTATTACCCTTCTGAGGTAACCAACGATTCGTCACCAGGTGGAGTACACTCTGAAAGGAGTGACTATGACTCTCATATGACACACAACTAGTGTCGTATCGCTTCTGGCAGACGCCACGTAACAAGAAACGTGAAACTGGCTGCGAAATTAGGACGAGGAGCTATGACGCACTCAAGGTAGCAAGTGCAGCGACACCTGGAGGACTGCATCAGTAAAGGCTAGTAATCCCTGGCAGGCATAACGGTGACTCACTTAAGATACACAACTAGTGACATATCGGTTCTGGCAGACTGGCCACAGTAACAAAATATATGAATCTGGGTGAGCAACTGTGACGAGTAACTATGACTCTCGTAATAGGCCAATGACTCAATACCTGGAGTATTGACTCAGATAACTCGAGGAACGCCTTGCAATAGTAACAATGACCTTCTTACGGTTCACAACTGGTGACAAATCCGTTCTGGCAGTCTGGCACCAGTAACAAAACTGAGACACTGCGTGAGCAACTGAGATGGGTAACTATGACTCTCTTAAGGTAGCCAATGATCGTCACCAGGAATATTGAGTCAGGAAACTCGAGTAACCCTTGGCTATAGTAACGATGACTTTCGTAGATTACACAACCTGTGACATATCGATGCTGGCAGACTGGCCACAGTAACAAGAAACTTGAAACTGGCTGCGAAATTAGGACGAGGAGCTATGACGCACTCAAGGTAGCTAGTGCAGCGTCACCTGGAGGACTGCATCAGTAAAGGTTAGTAATCAATGGCAGGCATTACGATGACTCACTTAAGATACACAACTAGTGTCATATCGGTTCTGGCAGACTGGCCACAGTAACAAAATATATGAATCTGGGTGAGCAACTGTGACGAGTAACTATGACTCTCGTAATAGGCCAATGACTCAATACCTGGAGTATTGACTCAGATAACACGAGGAACGCCTTGCAATAGTAACAATGACTTTCTTACGGTTCACAACTGGTGACAAATCCGTTCTGGCAGTCTGGCACCAGTAACAAAACTGAGACACTGCGTGAGCAACTGGGATGGGTAACTATGACTCTCTTAAGGTAGCCAATGATCGTCACCAGGAATATTGAGTCAGGAAACTCGAGTAACCCTTGGCTATAGTAACGATGACTTTCGTAGATTACACAACCTGTGACATATCGGTGCTGGCAGACTGGCCACAGTAACAAGAAACTTGAAACTGGCTGCGAAATTAGGACGAGGATCTATGACGCACTCAAGGTAGCTAGTGCAGCGTCACCTGGAGGACTGCATCAGTAAAGGCTAGTAATCAATGGCAGGCATTACGATGACTCACTTAAGATACACAACTAGTGTCATATCGGTTCTGGCAGACTGGCCACAGTAACAAAATATATGAATCTGGGTGAGCAACTGTGACGAGTAACTATGACTCTCGTAATAGGCCAATGACTCAATACCTGGAGTATTGACTCAGATAACTCGAGGAACGCCTTGCAATAGTAACAATGACTTTCTTACGGTTCACAACTGGTGACAAATCCGTTCTGGCAGTCTGGCACCAGTAACAAAAATGAGACACAGCGTGAGCAACTGGGATGGGTAACTATGACTCTCTTAAGGTAGCCAATGATCGTCACCAGGAATATTGAATCAGGAATTTCGAGTAACCCTTGGTTATAGAACGATGACTTTCGTAGATTACACAACCTGTGACATATCGATGCTGGCAGACTGGCCACAGTTACAATGTATTTTAATTTGGGTGGTCAACCGACAGGAATATCTATTACCCTTCTGAGGTAACCGACGATTCGTCACCAGGTGGAGTACACTCTGAAAGGAGTGACTATGACTCTCATATGACACACAACTAGTGTCGTATCGCTTCTGGCAGACGCCACGTAACAAGAAACGTGAAACTGGCTGCGAAATTAGGACGAGGAGCTATGACGCACTCAAGGTAGCAAGTGCAGCGACACCTGGAGGACTGCATCAGTAAAGGCTAGTAATCCCTGGCAGGCATAACGGTGACTCACTTAAGATACACAACTAGTGACATATCGGTTCTGGAAGACTGGCCACAGTAACAAAATATATGAATCTGGGTGAGCAACTGTGACGAGTAACTATGACTCTCGTAATAGGCCAATGACTCAATACCTGGAGTATTGACTCAGATAACTCGAGGAACGCCTTGCAATAGTAACAATGACTTTCTTACGGTTCACAACTGGTGACAAATCCGTTCTGGCAGTCTGGCACCAGTAACAAAACTGAGACACTGCGTGAGCAACTGAGATGGGTAACTATGACTCTCTTAAGGTAGCCAATGATCGTCACCAGGAATATTGAGTCAGGAAACTCGAGTAACCCTTGGCTATAGTAACGATGACTTTCGTAGATTACACAACCTGTGACATATCGATGCTGGCAGACTGGCCACAGTAACAAGAAACTTGAAACTGGCTGCGAAATTAGGACGAGGAGCTATGACGCACTCAAGGTAGCTAGTGCAGCGTCACCTGGAGGACTGCATCAGTAAAGGTTAGTAATCAATGGCAGGCATTACGATGACTCACTTAAGATACACAACTAGTGTCATATCGGTTCTGGCAGACTGGCCACAGTAACAAAATATATGAATCTGGGTGAGCAACTGTGACGAGTAACTATGACTCTCGTAATAGGCCAATGACTCAATACCTGGAGTATTGACTCAGATAACTCGAGGAACGCCTTGCAATAGTAACAATGACTTTCTTACGGTTCACAACTGGTGACAAATCCGTTCTGGCAGTCTGGCACCAGTAACAAAACTGAGACACTGTGTGAGCAACTGGGATGGGTAACTATGACTCTCTTAAGGTAGCCAATGATCGTCACCAGGAATATTGAGTCAGGAAACTCGAGTAACCCTTGGCTATAGTAACGATGACTTTCGTAGATTACACAACCTGTGACATATCGGTGCTGGCAGACTGGCCACAGTAACAAGAAACTTGAAACTGGCTGCGAAATTAGGACGAGGATCTATGACGCACTCAAGGTAGCTAGTGCAGCGTCACCTGGAGGACTGCATCAGTAAAGGCTAGTAATCAATGGCAGGCATTACGATGACTCACTTAAGATACACAACTAGTGTCATATCGGTTCTGGCAGACTGGCCACAGTAACAAAATATATGAATCTGGGTGAGCAACTGTGACGAGTAACTATGACTCTCGTAATAGGCCAATGACTCAATACCTGGAGTATTGACTCAGATAACTCGAGGAACGCCTTGCAATAGTAACAATGACTTTCTTACGGTTCACAACTGGTGACAAATCCGTTCTGGCAGTCTGGCACCAGTAACAAAAATGAGACACAGCGTGAGCAACTGGGATGGGTAACTATGACTCTCTTAAGGTAGCCAATGATCGTCACCAGGAATATTGAATCAGGAATTTCGAGTAACCCTTGGTTATAGAACGATGACTTTCGTAGATTACACAACCTGTGACATATCGATGCTGGCAGACTGGCCACAGTTACAATGTATTTTAATTTGGGTGGTCAACCGACAGGAATATCTATTACCCTTCTGAGGTAACCGACGATTCGTCACCAGGTGGAGTACACTCTGAAAGGAGTGACTATGACTCTCATATGACACACAACTAGTGTCGTATCGCTTCTGGCAGACGCCACGTAACAAGAAACGTGAAACTGGCTGCGAAATTAGGACGAGGAGCTATGACGCACTCAAGGTAGCAAGTGCAGCGACACCTGGAGGACTGCATCAGTAAAGGCTAGTAATCCCTGGCAGGCATAACGGTGACTCACTTAAGATACACAACTAGTGACATATCGGTTCTGGAAGACTGGCCACAGTAACAAAATATATGAATCTGGGTGAGCAACTGTGACGAGTAACTATGACTCTCGTAATAGGCCAATGACTCAATACCTGGAGTATTGACTCAGATAACTCGAGGAACGCCTTGCAATAGTAACAATGACTTTCTTACGGTTCACAACTGGTGACAAATCCGTTCTGGCAGTCTGGCACCAGTAACAAAACTGAGACACTGCGTGAGCAACTGAGATGGGTAACTATGACTCTCTTAAGGTAGCCAATGATCGTCACCAGGAATATTGAGTCAGGAAACTCGAGTAACCCTTGGCTATAGTAACGATGACTTTCGTAGATTACACAACCTGTGACATATCGGTGCTGCAGACTGGCCACAGTACCAAGAAACTTGAAACTGGCTGCGAAATTAGGACGAGGAGCTATGACGCACTCAAGGTAGCTAGTGCAGCGTCACCTGGAGGACTGCATCAGTAAAGGCTAGTAATCAATGGCAGGCATTACGATGACTCACTTAAGATACACAACTAGTGTCATATCGGTTCTGTCAGACTGGCCACAGTAACAAAATATATGAATCTGGGTGAGCAACTGTGACGAGTAACTATGACTCTCGTAATAGGCCAATGACTCAATACCTGGAGTATTGACTCAGATAACTCGAGGAACGCCTTGCAATAGTAACAATGACTTTCTTACGGTTCACAACTGGTGACAAATCCGTTCTGGCAGTCTGGCACCAGTAACAAAACTGAGACACTGCGTGAGCAACTGGGATGGGTAACTATGACTCTCTTAAGGTAGCCAATGATCGTCACCAGGAATATTGAGTCAGGAAACTCGAGTAACCCTTGGCTATAGTAACGATGACTTTCGTAGATTACACAACCTGTGACATATCGGTGCTGGCAGACTGGCCACAGTAACAAGAAACTTGAAACTGGCTGCGAAATTAGGACGAGGATCTATGACGCACTCAAGGTAGCTAGTGCAGCGTCACCTGGAGGACAGCATCAGTAAAGGCTAGTAATCAATGGCAGGCATTACGATGACTCACTTAAGATACACAACTAGTGTCATATCGGTTCTGGCAGACTGGCCACAGTAACAAAATATATGAATCTGGGTGAGCAACTGTGACGAGTAACTATGACTCTCGTAATAGGCCAATGACTCAATACCTGGAGTATTGACTCAGATAACTCGAGGAACGCCTTGCAATAGTAACAATGACTTTCTTACGGTTCACAACTGGTGACAAATCCGTTCTGGCAGTCTGGCACCAGTAACAAAAATGAGACACAGCGTGAGCAACTGGGATGGGTAACTATGACTCTCTTAAGGTAGCCAATGATCGTCACCAGGAATATTGAATCAGGAATTGCGAGTAACCCTTGGTTATAGAACGATGACTTTCGTAGATTACACAACCTGCGACATATCGATGCTGGCAGACTGGCCACAGTTACAATGTATTTTAATTTGGGTGGTCAACCGACAGGAATATCTATTACCCTTCTGAGGTAACCAACGATTCGTCACCAGGTGGAGTACACTCTGAAAGGAGTGACTATGACTCTCATATGACACACAACTAGTGTCGTATCGCTTCTGGCAGACGCCACGTAACAAGAAACGTGAAACTGGCTGCGAAATTAGGACGAGGAGCTATGACGCACTCAAGGTAGCAAGTGCAGCGACACCTGGAGGACTGCATCAGTAAAGGCTAGTAATCCCTGGCAGGCATAACGGTGACTCACTTAAGATACACAACTAGTGACATATCGGTTCTGGCAGACTGGCCACAGTAACAAAATATATGAATCTGGGTGAGCAACTGTGACGAGTAACTATGACTCTCGTAATAGGCCAATGACTCAATACCTGGAGTATTGACTCAGATAACTCGAGGAACGCCTTGCAATAGTAACAATGACTTTCTTACGGTTCACAACTGGTGACAAATCCGTTCTGGCAGTCTGGCACCAGTAACAAAACTGAGACACTGCGTGAGCAACTGGGATGGGTAACTATGACTCTCTTAAGGCAGCCAATGATCGTCACCAGGAATATTGAGTCAGGAAACTCGAGTAACCCTTGGCTATAGTAACGATGACTTTCGTAGATTACACAACCTGTGACATATCGGTGCTGGCAGACTGGCCACAGTAACAAGAAACTTGAAACTGGCTGCGAAATTAGGACGAGGATCTATGACGCACTCAAGGTAGCTAGTGCAGCGTCACCTGGAGGACTGCATCAGTAAAGGCTAGTAATCAATGGCAGGCATTACGATGACTCACTTAAGATACACAACTAGTGTCATATCGGTTCTGGCAGACTGGCCACAGTAACAAAATATATGAATCTGGGTGAGCAACTGTGACGAGTAACTATGACTCTCGTAATAGGCCAATGACTCAATACCTGGAGTATTGACTCAGATAACTCGAGGAACGCCTTGCAATAGTAACAATGACTTTCTTACGGTTCACAACTGGTGACAAATCCGTTCTGGCAGTCTGGCACCAGTAACAAAAATGAGACACAGCGTGAGCAACTGGGATGGGTAACTATGACTCTCTTAAGGTAGCCAATGATCGTCACCAGGAATATTGAGTCAGGAAACTCGAGTAACCCTTGGCTATAGTAACGATGACTTTCGTAGATTACACAACCTGTGACATATCGGTGCTGGCAGACTGGCCACAGTAACAAGAAACGTGAAACTGGCTGCGAAATTAGGACGAGGAGCTATGACGCACTCAAGGTAGCTAGTGCAGCGTCACCTGGAGGACTGCATCAGTAAAGGCTAGTAATCCCTGGCTGGCATTACGATTACTCACTTAAGATACACAACTAGTGTCATATCGGTTCTGGCAGACTGGCCACAGTAACAAAATATATGAATCTGGGTGAGCAACTGTGACGAGTAACTATGACTCTCGTAATAGGCCAATGACTCAATACCTGGAGTATTGACTCAGATAACTGGAGGAACGCCTTGCAATAGTAACAATGACTTTCTTACGGTTCACAACTGGTGACAAATCCGTTCTGGCAGTCTGGCACCAGTAACAAAAATGAGACACAGCGTGAGCAACTGGGATGGGTAACTATGACTCTCTTAAGGTAGCCAATGATCGTTCTCCAGGAATATTGAATCAGGAATTTCGAGTAACCCTTGGTTATAGAACGATGACTTTCGTAGATTACACAACCTGTGACATATCGATGCTGGCAGACTGGCCACAGTTACAATGTATTTTAATTTGGGTGGTCAACCGACAGGAATATCTATTACCCTTCTGAGGTAACCGACGATTCGTCACCAGGTGGAGTACACTCTGAAAGGAGTGTCTATGACTCTCATATGACACACAACTAGTGTCGTATCGCTTCTGGCAGACGCCACGTAACAAGAAACGTGAAACTGGCTGCGAAATTAGGACGAGGAGCTATGACGCACTCAAGGTAGCAAGTGCAGCGACACCTGGAGGACTGCATCAGTAAAGGCTAGTAACCCCTGGCAGGCATAACGGTGACTCACTTAAGATACACAACTAGTGACATGTCGGTTCTGGCAGACTGGCCACAGTAACAAAATATATGAATCTGGGTGAGCAACTGTGACGAGTAACTATGACTCTCGTAATAGGCCAATGACTCAATACCTGGAGTATTGACTCAGATAACTCGAGGAACGCCTTGCAATAGTAACAATGACTTTCTTACGGTTCACAACTGGTGACAAATCCGTTCTGGCAGTCTGGCACCAGTAACAAAACTGAGACACTGCGTGAGCAACTGAGATGGGTAACTATGACTCTCTTAAGGTAGCCAATGATCGTCACCAGGAATATTGAGTCAGGAAACTCGAGTAACCCTTGGCTATAGTAACGATGACTTTCGTAGATTACACAACCTGTGACATATCGGTGCTGGCAGACTGGCCACAGTAACAAGAAACTTGAAACTGGCTGCGAAATTAGGACGAGGAGCTATGACGCACTCAAGGTAGCTAGTGCAGCGTCACCTGGAGGACTGCATCAGTAAAGGCTAGTAATCAATGGCAGGCATTACGATGACTCACTTAAAATACACAACTAGTGTCATATCGGTTCTGGCAGACTGGCAACAGTAACAAAATACATGAATCTGGGTGAGCAACTGTGACGAGTAACTATGACTCTCGTAATAGGCCAATGACTCAATACCTGGAGTATTGACTCAGATAACTCGAGGAACGCCTTGCAATAGTAACAATGACTTTCTTACGGTTCACAACTGGTGACAAATCCGTTCTGGCAGTCTGGCACCAGTAACAAAACTGAGACACTGCGTGAGCAACTGGGATGGGTAACTATGACTCTCTTAAGGTAGCCAATGATCGTCACCAGGAATATTGAGTCAGGAAACTCGAGTAACCCTTGGCTATAGTAACGATGACTTTCGTAGATTACACAACCTGTGACATATCGGTGCTGGCAGACTGGCCACAGTAACAAGAAACTTGATACTGGCTGCGAAATTAGGACGAGGAGCTATGACGCACTCAAGGTAGCTAGTGCAGCGTCACCTGGAGGACTGCATCAGTAAAGGCTAGTAATCAATGGCAGGCATTACGATGACTCACTTAAGATACACAACTAGTGTCATATCGGTTCTGGCAGACTGGCCACAGTAACAAAATATATGAATCTGAGTGAGCAACTGTGACGAGTAACTATGACTCTCGTAATAGGCCAATGACTCAATACCTGGAGTATTGACTCAGATAACTCGAGGAACGCCTTGCAATAGTAACAATGACTTTCTTACGGTTCACAACTGGTGACAAATCCGTTCTGGCAGTCTGGCACCAGTAACAAAAATGAGACACAGCATGAGCAACTGGGATGGGTAACTATGACTCTCTTAAGGTAGCCAATGATCGTCACCAGGAATATTGAATCAGGAATTTCGAGTAACCCTTGGTTATAGAACGATGACTTTCGTAGATTACACAACCTGCGACATATCGATGCTGGCAGACTGGCCACAGTTACAATGTATTTTAATTTGGGTGGTCAACCGACAGGAATATCTATTACCCTTCTGAGGTAACCGACGATTCGTCACCAGGTGGAGTACACTCTGAAAGGTGTGACTATGACTCTCATATGACACACAACTAGTGTCGTATCGCTTCTGGCAGACGCCACGTAACAAGAAACGTGAAACTGGCTGCGAAATTAGGACGAGGAGCTATGACGCACTCAAGGTAGCAAGTGCAGCGACACCTGGAGGACTGCATCAGTAAAGGCTAGTAATCCCTGGCAGGCATAACGGTGACTCACTTAAGATACACAACTAGTGACATATCGGTTCTGGCAGACTGGCCACAGTAACAAAATATATGAATCTGGGTGAGCAACTGTGACGAGTAACTATGACTCTCGTAATAGGCCAATGACTCAATACCTGGAGTATTGACTCAGATAACTCGGGGAACGCCTTGCAATAGTAAAAATGACTTTCTTACGGTTCACAACTGGTGACAAATCCGTTCTGGCAGTCTGGCACCAGTAACAAAAATGAGACACTGAGTGAGCAACTGGGATGGGTAACTATGACTCTCTTAAGGTAGCCAATGATCGTCACCAGGAATATTGAGTCAGGAAACTCGAGTAACCCTTGGCTATAGTAACGATGACTTTCGTAGATTACACAACCTGTGACATATCGGTGCTGGCAGACTGGCCACAGTAACAAGAAACGTGAAACTGGCTGCGAAATTAGGACGAGGAGCTATGACGCACTCAAGGTAGCTAGTGCAGCGTCACCTGGGGGACTGCATCAGTAAAGGCTAGTAATCCCTGGCTGGCATTACGATTACTCACTTAAGATACACAACTAGTGTCATATCTGTTCTGGCAGACTGGCCACAGTAACAAAATATATGAATCTGGGTGAGCAACTGTGACGAGTAACTATGACTCTCGTAATAGGCCAATGACTCAATACCTGGAGTATTGACTCAGATAACTCGAGGAACGCCTTGAAATAGTAACAATGACTTTCTTACGGTTCACAACTGGTGACAAATCCGTTCTGGCAGTCTGGCACCAGTAACAAAACTGAGACACTGCGTGAGCAACTGGGATGGGTAACTATGACTCTCTTAAGGTAGCCAATGATCGTCACCAGGAATATTGAGTCAGGAAACTCGAGTAACCCTTGGCTATAGTAACGATGACTTTCGTAGATTACACAACCTGTGACATATCGGTGCTGGCAGACTGGCCACAGTAACAAGAAACTTGAAACTGGCTGCGAAATTAGGACGAGGATCTATGACGCACTCAAGGTAGCTAGTGCAGCGTCACCTGGAGGACTGCATCTGTAAAGGCTAGTAATCAATGGCAGGCATTACGATGACTCACTTAAGATACACAACTAGTGTCATATCGGTTCTGGCAGACTGGCCACAGTAACAAAATATATGAATCTGGGTGAGCAACTGTGACGAGTAACTATGACTCTCGTAATAGGCCAATGACTCAATACCTGGAGTATTGACTCAGATAACTGGAGGAACGCCTTGCAATAGTAACAATGACTTTCTTACGGTTCACAACTGGTGACAAATCCGTTCTGGCAGTCTGGCACCAGTAACAAAAATGAGACACAGCGTGAGCAACTGGGATGGGTAACTATGACTCTCTTAAGGTAGCCAATGATCGTTCTCCAGGAATATTGAATCAGGAATTTCGAGTAACCCTTGGTTATAGAACGATGACTTTCGTAGATTACACAACCTGTGACATATCGATGCTGGCAGACTGGCCACAGTTACAATGTATTTTAATTTGGGTGGTCAACCGACAGGAATATCTATTACCCTTCTGAGGTAACCGACGATTCGTCACCAGGTGGAGTACACTCTGAAAGGAGTGACTATGACTCTCATATGACACACAACTAGTGACGTATCGCTTCTGGCAGACGCCACGTAACAAGAAACGTGAAACTGGCTGCGAAATTAGGACGAGGAGCTATGACGCACTCAAGGTAGCAAGTGCAGCGACACCTGGAGGACTGCATCAGTAAAGGCTAGTAATCCCTGGCAGGCATAACGGTGACTCACTTAAGATACACAACTAGTGACATATCGGTTCTGGCAGACTGGCCACAGTAACAAAATACATGAATCTGGGTGAGCAACTGTGACGAGTAACTATGACTCTCGTAATAGGCCAATGACTCAATACCTGGAGTATTGACTCAGATAACTCGAGGAACGCCTTGCAATAGTAACAATGACTTTCTTACGGTTCACAACTGGTGACAAATCCGTTCTGGCAGTCTGGCACCAGTAACAAAAATGAGACACAGCGTGAGCAACTGGGATGGGTAACTATGACTCTCTTAAGGTAGCCAATGATCGTCACCAGGAATATTGAATCAGGAATTGCGAGTAACCCTTGGTTATAGAACGACGACTTTCGTAGATTACACAACCTGCGACATATCGATGCTGGCAGACTGGCCACAGTTACAATGTATTTTAATTTGGGTGGTCAACCGACAGGAATATCTATTACCCTTCTGAGGTAACCGACGATTCGTCACCAGGTGGAGTGCACTCTGAAAGGAGTGACTATGACTCTCATATGACACACAACTAGTGTCGTATCGCTTCTGGCAGACGCCACGTAACAAGAAACGTGAAACTGGCTGAGAAATTAGGACGAGGAGCTATGACGCACTCAAGGTAGCAAGTGCGGTGACACCTGGAGGACTGCATCAGTAAAGGCTAGTAATCCCTGGCAGGCATAACGGTGACTCACTTAAGATACACAACTAGTGACATATCGGTTCTGGCAAACTGGCAACAGTAACAAAATATATGAATCTGGGTGAGCAACTGTGACGAGTAACTATGACTCTCGTAATAGGCCAATGACTCAATACCTGGAGTATTGACTCAGATAACTCGGGGAACGCCTTGCAATAGTAAAAATGACTTTCTTACGGTTCACAACTGGTGACAAATCCGTTCTGGCAGTCTGGCACCAGTAACAAAAATGAGACCCTGAGTGAGCAACTGGGATGGGTAACTATGACTCTCTTAAGGTAGCCAATGATCGTCACCAGGAATATTGAGTCAGGAAACTCGAGTAACCGTTGGCTATAGTAACGATGACTTTCGTAGATTACACAACCTGTGACATATCGGTGCTGGCAGACTGGCCACAGTAACAAGAAACGTGAAACTGGCTGCGAAATTAGGACGAGGAGCTATGACGCACTCAAGGTAGCTAGTGCAGCGTCACCTGGGGGACTGCATCAGTAAAGGCTAGTAATCCCTGGCTGGCATTACGATTACTCACTTAAGATACACAACTAGTGTCATATCTGTTCTGGCAGACTGGCCACAGTAACAAAATATATGAATCTGGGTGAGCAACTGTGACGAGTAACTGTGACTCTCGTAATAGGCCAATGACTCAATACCTGGAGTATTGACTCAGATAACTCGAGGAACGCCTTGCAATAGTAACAATGACTTTCTTACGGTTCACAACTGGTGACAAATCCGTTCTGGCAGTCTGGCACCAGTAACAAAACTGAGACACTGCGTGAGCAACTGGGATGGGTAACTATGACTCTCTTAAGGTAGCCAATGATCGTCACCAGGAATATTGAGTCAGGAAACTCGAGTAACCCTTGGCTATAGTAACGATGACTTTCGTAGATTACACAACCTGTGACATATCGGTGCTGGCAGACTGGCCACAGTAACAAGAAACTTGAAACTGGCTGCGAAATTAGGACGAGGAGCTATGACGCACTCAAGGTAGCTAGTGCAGCGTCACCTGGAGGACTGCATCAGTAAAGGCTAGTAATCAATGGCAGGCATTACGATGACTCACTTAAGATACACAACTAGTGTCATATCGGTTCTGGCAGACTGGCCACAGTAACAAAATATATGAATCTGGGTGAGCAACTCTGACGAGTAACTATGACTCTCGTAATAGGCCAATGACTCAATACCTGGAGTATTGACTCAGATAACTCGAGGAACGCCTTGCAATAGTAACAATGACTTTCTTACGGTTCACAACTGGTGACAAATCCGTTCTGGCAGTCTGGCACCAGTAACAAAAATGAGACACAGCGTGAGCAACTGGGATGGGTAACTATGACTCTCTTAAGGTAGCCAATGATCGTCACCAGGAATATTGAATCAGGAATTGCGAGTAACCCTTGGTTATAGAACGATGACTTTCGTAGATTACACAACCTGCGACATATCGATGCTGGCAGACTGGCCACAGTTACAATGTATTTTAATTTGGGTGGTCAACCGACAGGAATATCTATTACCCTTCTGAGGTAACCGACGATTCGTCACCAGGTGGAGTGCACTCTGAAAGGAGTGACTATGACTCTCATATGACACACAACTAGTGTCGTATCGCTTCTGGCAGACGCCACGTAACAAGAAACGTGAAACTGGCTGCGAAATTAGGGCGAGGAGCTATGACGCACTCAAGGTAGCAAGTGCGGTGACACCTGGAGGACTGCATCAGTAAAGGCTAGTAATCCCTGGCAGGCATAACGGTGACTCACTTAAGATACACAACTAGTGACATATCGGTTCTGGCAGACTGGCAACAGTAACAAAATATAGGAATCTGGGTGAGCAACTGCGACGAGTAGCTATGACACTCGTAATAGGCCAATGACTCAATACCTGGAGTATTGACTCAGATAACTCGAGGAACGCCTTGCAATAGTAACAATGACTTTCTTACGGTTCACAACTGGTGACAAATCCGTTCTGGCAGTCTGGCACCAGTAACAAAAATCAGACACTGAGTGAGCAACTGGGATGGGTAACTATGACACTCTTAAGGTAGCAAATGATCGTCACCAGGAATATTAAGTCAGGAAACTCGAGTAACCCTTGGCTATAGTAACGATGACTTTCGTAGATTACACAACCTGTGACATATCGGTGCTGGCAGACTGGCCACAGTAACAAGAAACGTGAAACTGGCTGCGAAATTAGGACGAGGAGCTATGACGCACTCAAGGTAGCTAGTGCAGCGTCACCTGGAGGACTGCATCAGTAAAGGCTAGTAATCCCTGGCTGGCATTACGATTACTCACTTAAGATACACAACTAGTGTCATATCGGTTCTGGCAGACTGGCCACAGTAACAAAATATATGAATCTGGGTGAGCAACTGTGACGAGTAACTATGACTCTCGTAATAGGCCAATGACTCAATACCTGGAGTATTGACTCAGATAACTCGAGGAACGCCTTGCAATAGTAACAATGACTTTCTTACGGTTCACAACTGGTGACAAATCCGTTCTGGCAGTCTGGCACCAGTAACAAAAATGAGACACAGCGTGAGCAACTGGGATGGGTAACTATGACTCTCTTAAGGTAGCCAATGATCGTCACCAGGAATATTGAATCAGGAATTTCGAGTAACCCTTGGTTATAGAACGATGACTTTCGTAGATTACACAACCTGTGACATATCGATGCTGGCAGACTGGCCACAGTTACAATGTATTTTAATTTGGGTGGTCAACCGACAGGAATATCGATTACCCTTCTGAGGTAACCGACGATTCGTCACCAGGTGGAGTGCACTCTGAAAGGAGTGACTATGACTCTCATATGACACACAACTAGTGTCGTATCGCTTCTGGCAGACGCCACGTAACAAGAAACGTGAAACTGGCTGCGAAATTAGGACGAGGAGCTATGACGCACTCAAGGTAGCAAGTGCGGTGACACCTGGAGGACTGCATCAGTAAAGGCTAGTAATCCCTGGCAGGCATAACGGTGACTCACTTAAGATACACAACTAGTGACATATCGGTTCTGGCAGACTGGCAACAGTAACAAAATATATGAATCTGGGTGAGCAACTGCGACGAGTAGCTATGACACTCGTAATAGGCCAATGACTCAATACCTGGAGTATTGACTCAGATAACTCGAGGAACGCCTTGCAATAGTAACAATGACTTTCTTACGGTTCACAACTGGTGACAAATCCGTTCTGGCAGTCTGGCACCAGTAACAAAAATGAGACACAGCGTGAGCAACTGGGATGGGTAACTATGACTCTCTTAAGGTAGCCAATGATCGTCACCAGGAATATTGAATCAGGAATTTCGAGTAACCCTTGGTTATAGAACGATGACTTTCGTAGATTACACAACCTGTGACATATCGATGCTGGCAGACTGGCCACAGTTACAATGTATTTTAATTTGGGTGGTCAACCGACAGGAATATCTATTACCCTTCTGAGGTAACCGACGATTCGTCACCAGGTGGAGCACACTCTGAAAGGAGTGACTATGACTCTCATATGACACACAACTAGTGTCGTATCGCTTCCTGCAGACGCCACAGTAACAAGAAACGTGAAACTAGCTGCGAAATTAGGGCAAGGAGCTATGACGCACTCAAGGTAGCTAGTGCAGCGACACCTGGAGGACTGCATCAGTAAAGGCTAGTAATCCCTGGCAGGCATAACGGTGACTCACTTAAGATACACAACTAGTGACATATCGGTTCTGGCAGACTGGCCACAGTAACAAAATATATGAATCTGGGTGAGCAACTGTGACGAGTAACTATGACTCTCGTAATAGGCCAATGACTCAATACCTGGAGTATTGACTCAGATAACTCGAGGAACGCCTTGCAATAGTAACAATGACTTTCTTACGGTTCACAACTGGTGACAAATCCGTTCTGGCAGTCTGGCACCAGTAACAAAAATGAGACACTGAGTGAGCAACTGGGATGGGTAACTATGACTCTCTTAAGGTAGCCAATGATCGTCACCAGGAATATTGAGTCAGGAAACTCGAGTAACCCTTGGCTATAGTAACGATGACTTTCGTAGATTACACAACCTGTGACATATCGATGCTGGCAGACTGGCCACAGTTACAATGTATTTTAATTTGGGTGGTCAACCGACAGGAATATCTATTACCCTTCTGAGGTAACCGACGATTCGTCACCAGGTGGAGCACACTCTGAAAGGAGTGACTATGACTCTCATATGACACACAACTAGTGTCGTATCGCTTCCTGCAGACGCCACAGTAACAAGAAACGTGAAACTAGCTGCGAAATTAGGGCGAGGAGCTATGACGCACTCAAGGTAGCTAGTGCAGCGACACCTGGAGGACTGCATCAGTAAAGGCTAGTAATCCCTGGCAGGCATAACGGTGACTCACTTAAGATACACAACTAGTGACATATCGGTTCTGGCAGACTGGCCACAGTAACAAAATATATGAATCTGGGTGAGCAACTGTGACGAGTAACTATGACTCTCGTAATAGGCCAATGACTCAATACCTGGAGTATTGACTCAGATAACTCGAGGAACGCCTTGCAATAGTAACAATGACTTTCTTACGGTTCACAACTGGTGACAAATCCGTTCTGGCAGTCTGGCACCAGTAACAAAAATGAGACACTGAGTGAGCAACTGGGATGGGTAACTATGACTCTCTTAAGGTAGCCAATGATCGTCACCAGGAATATTGAGTCAGGAAACTCGAGTAACCCTTGGCTATAGTAACGATGACTTTCGTAGATTACACAACCTGTGACATATCGGTGCTGGCAGACTGGCCACAGTAACAAGAAACGTGAAACTGGCTGCGAAATTAGGACGAGGAGCTATGACGCACTCAAGGTAGCTAGTGCAGCGTCACCTGGAGGACTGCATCAGTAAAGGCTAGTAATCCCTGGCTGGCATTACGATTACTCACTTAAGATACACAACTAGTGTCATATCGGTTCTGGCAGACTGGCCACAGTAACAAAATATATGAATCTGGGTGAGCAACTGTGACGAGTAACTATGACTCTCGTAATAGGCCAATGACTCAATACCTGGAGTATTGACTCAGATAACTCGAGGAACGCCTTGCAATAGTAACAATGACTTTCTTACGGTTCACAACTGGTGACAAATCCGTTCTGGCAGTCTGGCACCAGTAACAAAAATGAGACACAGCGTGAGCAACTGGGATGGGTAACTATGACTCTCTTAAGGTAGCCAATGATCGTCACCAGGAATATTGAATCAGGAATTTCGAGTAACCCTTGGTTATAGAACGATGACTTTCGTAGATTACACAACCTGTGACATATCGATGCTGGCAGACTGGCCACAGTTACAATGTATTTTAATTTGGGTGGTCAACCGACAGGAATATCGATTACCCTTCTGAGGTAACCGACGATTCGTCACCAGGTGGAGTGCACTCTGAAAGGAGTGACTATGACTCTCATATGACACACAACTAGTGTCGTATCGCTTCTGGCAGACGCCACGTAACAAGAAACGTGAAACTGGCTGCGAAATTAGGACGAGGAGCTATGACGCACTCAAGGTAGCAAGTGCGGTGACACCTGGAGGACTGCATCAGTAAAGGCTAGTAATCCCTGGCAGGCATAACGGTGACTCACTTAAGATACACAACTAGTGACATATCGGTTCTGGCAGACTGGCAACAGTAACAAAATATATGAATCTGGGTGAGCAACTGCGACGAGTAGCTATGACACTCGTAATAGGCCAATGACTCAATACCTGGAGTATTGACTCAGATAACTCGAGGAACGCCTTGCAATAGTAACAATGACTTTCTTACGGTTCACAACTGGTGACAAATCCGTTCTGGCAGTCTGGCACCAGTAACAAAAATGAGACACAGCGTGAGCAACTGGGATGGGTAACTATGACTCTCTTAAGGTAGCCAATGATCGTCACCAGGAATATTGAATCAGGAATTTCGAGTAACCCTTGGTTATAGAACGATGACTTTCGTAGATTACACAACCTGTGACATATCGATGCTGGCAGACTGGCCACAGTTACAATGTATTTTAATTTGGGTGGTCAACCGACAGGAATATCTATTACCCTTCTGAGGTAACCGACGATTCGTCACCAGGTGGAGCACACTCTGAAAGGAGTGACTATGACTCTCATATGACACACAACTAGTGTCGTATCGCTTCCTGCAGACGCCACAGTAACAAGAAACGTGAAACTAGCTGCGAAATTAGGGCAAGGAGCTATGACGCACTCAAGGTAGCTAGTGCAGCGACACCTGGAGGACTGCATCAGTAAAGGCTAGTAATCCCTGGCAGGCATAACGGTGACTCACTTAAGATACACAACTAGTGACATATCGGTTCTGGCAGACTGGCCACAGTAACAAAATATATGAATCTGGGTGAGCAACTGTGACGAGTAACTATGACTCTCGTAATAGGCCAATGACTCAATACCTGGAGTATTGACTCAGATAACTCGAGGAACGCCTTGCAATAGTAACAATGACTTTCTTACGGTTCACAACTGGTGACAAATCCGTTCTGGCAGTCTGGCACCAGTAACAAAAATGAGACACTGAGTGAGCAACTGGGATGGGTAACTATGACTCTCTTAAGGTAGCCAATGATCGTCACCAGGAATATTGAGTCAGGAAACTCGAGTAACCCTTGGCTATAGTAACGATGACTTTCGTAGATTACACAACCTGTGACATATCGATGCTGGCAGACTGGCCACAGTTACAATGTATTTTAATTTGGGTGGTCAACCGACAGGAATATCTATTACCCTTCTGAGGTAACCGACGATTCGTCACCAGGTGGAGCACACTCTGAAAGGAGTGACTATGACTCTCATATGACACACAACTAGTGTCGTATCGCTTCCTGCAGACGCCACAGTAACAAGAAACGTGAAACTAGCTGCGAAATTAGGGCGAGGAGCTATGACGCACTCAAGGTAGCTAGTGCAGCGACACCTGGAGGACTGCATCAGTAAAGGCTAGTAATCCCTGGCAGGCATAACGGTGACTCACTTAAGATACACAACTAGTGACATATCGGTTCTGGCAGACTGGCCACAGTAACAAAATATATGAATCTGGGTGAGCAACTGTGACGAGTAACTATGACTCTCGTAATAGGCCAATGACTCAATACCTGGAGTATTGACTCAGATAACTCGAGGAACGCCTTGCAATAGTAACAATGACTTTCTTACGGTTCACAACTGGTGACAAATCCGTTCTGGCAGTCTGGCACCAGTAACAAAAATGAGACACTGAGTGAGCAACTGGGATGGGTAACTATGACTCTCTTAAGGTAGCCAATGATCGTCACCAGGAATATTGAGTCAGGAAACTCGAGTAACCCTTGGCTATAGTAACGATGACTTTCGTAGATTACACAACCTGTGACATATCGGTGCTGGCAGACTGGCCACAGTAACAAGAAACGTGAAACTGGCTGCGAAATTAGGACGAGGAGCTATGACGCACTCAAGGTAGCTAGTGCAGCGTCACCTGGAGGACTGCATCAGTAAAGGCTAGTAATCCCTGGCTGGCATTACGATTACTCACTTAAGATACACAACTAGTGTCATATCGGTTCTGGCAGACTGGCCACAGTAACAAAATATATGAATCTGGGTGAGCAACTGTGACGAGTAACTATGACTCTCGTAATAGGCCAATGACTCAATACCTGGAGTATTGACTCAGATAACTCGAGGAACGCCTTGCAATAGTAACAATGACTTTCTTACGGTTCACAACTGGTGACAAATCCGTTCTGGCAGTCTGGCACCAGTAACAAAAATGAGACACTGAGTGAGCAACTGGGATGGGTAACTATGACTCTCTTAAGGTAGCTAATGATCGTCACCAGGAATATTGAATCAGGAATTTCGAGTAACCCTTGGTTATAGAACGATGACTTTCGTAGATTACACAACCTGCGACATATCGATGCTGGCAGACTGGCCACAGTTACGATGTATTTTAATTTGGGTGGTCAACCGACAGGAATATCTATTACCCTTCTGAGGTAACCGACGATTCGTCACCAGGTGGAGTGCACTCTGAAAGGAGTGACTATGACTCTCATATGACACACAACTAGTGTCGTATCGCTTCCTGCAGACGCCACAGTAACAAGAAACGTGAAACTAGCTGCGAAATTAGGGCGAGGAGCTATGACGCACTCAAGGTAGCTAGTGCAGCGACACCTGGAGGACTGCATCAGTAAAGGCTAGTAATCCCTGGCAGGCATAACGGTGACTCACTTAAGATACACAACTAGTGACATATCGGTTCTGGCAGACTGGCCACAGTAACAAAATATATGAATCTGGGTGAGCAACTGTGACGAGTAACTATGACTCTCGTAATAGGCCAATGACTCAATACCTGGAGTATTGACTCAGATAACTCGAGGAACGCCTTGCAATAGTAACAATGACTTTCTTACGGTTCACAACTGGTGACAAATCCGTTCTGGCAGTCTGGCACCAGTAACAAAAATGAGACACTGAGTGAGCAACTGGGATGGGTAACTATGACTCTCTTAAGGTAGCCAATGATCGTCACCAGGAATATTGAGTCAGGAAACTCGAGTAACCCTTGGCTATAGTAACGATGACTTTCGTAGATTACACAACCTGTGACATATCGGTGCTGGCAGACTGGCCACAGTAACAAGAAACGTGAAACTGGCTGCGAAATTAGGACGAGGAGCTATGACGCACTCAAGGTAGCTAGTGCAGCGTCACCTGGAGGACTGCATCAGTAAAGGCTAGTAATCCCTGGCTGGCATTACGATTACTCACTTAAGATACACAACTAGTGTCATATCGGTTCTGGCAGACTGGCCACAGTAACAAAATATATGAATCTGGGTGAGCAACTGTGACGAGTAACTATGACTCTCGTAATAGGCCAATGACTCAATACCTGGAGTATTGACTCAGATAACTCGAGGAACGCCTTGCAATAGTAACAATGACTTTCTTACGGTTCACAACTGGTGACAAATCCGTTCTGGCAGTCTGGCACCAGTAACAAAAATGAGACACTGAGTGAGCAACTGGGATGGGTAACTATGACTCTCTTAAGGTAGCTAATGATCGTCACCAGGAATATTGAATCAGGAATTTCGAGTAACCCTTGGTTATAGAACGATGACTTTCGTAGATTACACAACCTGCGACATATCGATGCTGGCAGACTGGCCACAGTTACGATGTATTTTAATTTGGGTGGTCAACCGACAGGAATATCTATTACCCTTCTGAGGTAACCGACGATTCGTCACCAGGTGGAGTGCACTCTGAAAGGAGTGACTATGACTCTCATATGACACACAACTAGTGTCGTATCGCTTCTGGCAGACGCCACGTAACAAGAAACGTGAAACTGGCTGCGAAATTAGGACGAGGAGCTATGACGCACTCAAGGTAGCAAGTGCGGTGACACCTGGAGGACTGCATCAGTAAAGGCTAGTAATCCCTGGCAGGCATAACGGTGACTCACTTAAGATACACAACTAGTGACATATCGGTTCTGGCAGACTGGCAACAGTAACAAAATATATGAATCTGGGTGAGCAACTGCGACGAGTAGCTATGACACTCGTAATAGGCCAATGACTCAATACCTGGAGTATTGACTCAGATAACTCGAGGAACGCCTTGCAATAGTAACAATGACTTTCTTACGGTTCACAACTGGTGACAAATCCGTTCTGGCAGTCTGGCACCAGTAACAAAAATGAGACACAGCGTGAGCAACTGGGATGGGTAACTATGACTCTCTTAAGGTAGCCAATGATCGTCACCAGGAATATTGAATCAGGAATTTCGAGTAACCCTTGGTTATAGAACGATGACTTTCGTAGATTACACAACCTGTGACATATCGATGCTGGCAGACTGGCCACAGTTACAATGTATTTTAATTTGGGTGGTCAACCGACAGGAATATCTATTACCCTTCTGAGGTAACCGACGATTCGTCACCAGGTGGAGCACACTCTGAAAGGAGTGACTATGACTCTCATATGACACACAACTAGTGTCGTATCGCTTCCTGCAGACGCCACAGTAACAAGAAACGTGAAACTAGCTGCGAAATTAGGGCAAGGAGCTATGACGCACTCAAGGTAGCTAGTGCAGCGACACCTGGAGGACTGCATCAGTAAAGGCTAGTAATCCCTGGCAGGCATAACGGTGACTCACTTAAGATACACAACTAGTGACATATCGGTTCTGGCAGACTGGCCACAGTAACAAAATATATGAATCTGGGTGAGCAACTGTGACGAGTAACTATGACTCTCGTAATAGGCCAATGACTCAATACCTGGAGTATTGACTCAGATAACTCGAGGAACGCCTTGCAATAGTAACAATGACTTTCTTACGGTTCACAACTGGTGACAAATCCGTTCTGGCAGTCTGGCACCAGTAACAAAAATGAGACACTGAGTGAGCAACTGGGATGGGTAACTATGACTCTCTTAAGGTAGCCAATGATCGTCACCAGGAATATTGAGTCAGGAAACTCGAGTAACCCTTGGCTATAGTAACGATGACTTTCGTAGATTACACAACCTGTGACATATCGATGCTGGCAGACTGGCCACAGTTACAATGTATTTTAATTTGGGTGGTCAACCGACAGGAATATCTATTACCCTTCTGAGGTAACCGACGATTCGTCACCAGGTGGAGCACACTCTGAAAGGAGTGACTATGACTCTCATATGACACACAACTAGTGTCGTATCGCTTCCTGCAGACGCCACAGTAACAAGAAACGTGAAACTAGCTGCGAAATTAGGGCGAGGAGCTATGACGCACTCAAGGTAGCTAGTGCAGCGACACCTGGAGGACTGCATCAGTAAAGGCTAGTAATCCCTGGCAGGCATAACGGTGACTCACTTAAGATACACAACTAGTGACATATCGGTTCTGGCAGACTGGCCACAGTAACAAAATATATGAATCTGGGTGAGCAACTGTGACGAGTAACTATGACTCTCGTAATAGGCCAATGACTCAATACCTGGAGTATTGACTCAGATAACTCGAGGAACGCCTTGCAATAGTAACAATGACTTTCTTACGGTTCACAACTGGTGACAAATCCGTTCTGGCAGTCTGGCACCAGTAACAAAAATGAGACACTGAGTGAGCAACTGGGATGGGTAACTATGACTCTCTTAAGGTAGCCAATGATCGTCACCAGGAATATTGAGTCAGGAAACTCGAGTAACCCTTGGCTATAGTAACGATGACTTTCGTAGATTACACAACCTGTGACATATCGGTGCTGGCAGACTGGCCACAGTAACAAGAAACGTGAAACTGGCTGCGAAATTAGGACGAGGAGCTATGACGCACTCAAGGTAGCTAGTGCAGCGTCACCTGGAGGACTGCATCAGTAAAGGCTAGTAATCCCTGGCTGGCATTACGATTACTCACTTAAGATACACAACTAGTGTCATATCGGTTCTGGCAGACTGGCCACAGTAACAAAATATATGAATCTGGGTGAGCAACTGTGACGAGTAACTATGACTCTCGTAATAGGCCAATGACTCAATACCTGGAGTATTGACTCAGATAACTCGAGGAACGCCTTGCAATAGTAACAATGACTTTCTTACGGTTCACAACTGGTGACAAATCCGTTCTGGCAGTCTGGCACCAGTAACAAAAATGAGACACTGAGTGAGCAACTGGGATGGGTAACTATGACTCTCTTAAGGTAGCTAATGATCGTCACCAGGAATATTGAATCAGGAATTTCGAGTAACCCTTGGTTATAGAACGATGACTTTCGTAGATTACACAACCTGCGACATATCGATGCTGGCAGACTGGCCACAGTTACGATGTATTTTAATTTGGGTGGTCAACCGACAGGAATATCTATTACCCTTCTGAGGTAACCGACGATTCGTCACCAGGTGGAGTGCACTCTGAAAGGAGTGACTATGACTCTCATATGACACACAACTAGTGTCGTATCGCTTCTGGCAGACGCCACGTAACAAGAAACGTGAAACTGGCTGCGAAATTAGGACGAGGAGCTATGACGCACTCAAGGTAGCAAGTGCGGTGACACCTGGAGGACTGCATCAGTAAAGGCTAGTAATCCCTGGCAGGCATAACGGTGACTCACTTAAGATACACAACTAGTGACATATCGGTTCTGGCAGACTGGCAACAGTAACAAAATATATGAATCTGGGTGAGCAACTGCGACGAGTAGCTATGACACTCGTAATAGGCCAATGACTCAATACCTGGAGTATTGACTCAGATAACTCGAGGAACGCCTTGCAATAGTAACAATGACTTTCTTACGGTTCACAACTGGTGACAAATCCGTTCTGGCAGTCTGGCACCAGTAACAAAAATGAGACACAGCGTGAGCAACTGGGATGGGTAACTATGACTCTCTTAAGGTAGCCAATGATCGTCACCAGGAATATTGAATCAGGAATTTCGAGTAACCCTTGGTTATAGAACGATGACTTTCGTAGATTACACAACCTGTGACATATCGATGCTGGCAGACTGGCCACAGTTACAATGTATTTTAATTTGGGTGGTCAACCGACAGGAATATCTATTACCCTTCTGAGGTAACCGACGATTCGTCACCAGGTGGAGCACACTCTGAAAGGAGTGACTATGACTCTCATATGACACACAACTAGTGTCGTATCGCTTCCTGCAGACGCCACAGTAACAAGAAACGTGAAACTAGCTGCGAAATTAGGGCGAGGAGCTATGACGCACTCAAGGTAGCTAGTGCAGCGACACCTGGAGGACTGCATCAGTAAAGGCTAGTAATCCCTGGCAGGCATAACGGTGACTCACTTAAGATACACAACTAGTGACATATCGGTTCTGGCAGACTGGCCACAGTAACAAAATATATGAATCTGGGTGAGCAACTGTGACGAGTAACTATGACTCTCGTAATAGGCCAATGACTCAATACCTGGAGTATTGACTCAGATAACTCGAGGAACGCCTTGCAATAGTAACAATGACTTTCTTACGGTTCACAACTGGTGACAAATCCGTTCTGGCAGTCTGGCACCAGTAACAAAAATGAGACACTGAGTGAGCAACTGGGATGGGTAACTATGACTCTCTTAAGGTAGCCAATGATCGTCACCAGGAATATTGAGTCAGGAAACTCGAGTAACCCTTGGCTATAGTAACGATGACTTTCGTAGATTACACAACCTGTGACATATCGGTGCTGGCAGACTGGCCACAGTAACAAGAAACGTGAAACTGGCTGCGAAATTAGGACGAGGAGCTATGACGCACTCAAGGTAGCTAGTGCATCGTCACCTGGAGGACTGCATCAGTAAAGGCTAGTAATCCCTGGCTGGCATTACGATTACTCACTTAAGATACACAACTAGTGTCATATCGGTTCTGGCAGACTGGCCACAGTAACAAAATATATGAATCTGGGTGAGCAACTGTGACGAGTAACTATGTCTCTCGTAATAGGCCAATGACTCAATACCTGGAGTATTGACTCAGATAACTCGAGGAACGCCTTGCAATAGTAACAATGACTTTCTTACGGTTCACAACTGGTGACAAATCCGTTCTGGCAGTCTGGCACCAGTAACAAAAATGAGACACAGCGTGAGCAACTGGGATGGGTAACTATGACTCTCTTAAGGTAGCCAATGATCGTCACCAGGAATATTGAATCAGGAATTTCGAGTAACCCTTGGTTATAGAACGATGACTTTCGTAGATTACACAACCTGTGACATATCGATGCTGGCAGACTGGCCACAGTTACAATGTATTTTAATTTGGGTGGTCAACCGACAGAAATATCTATTACCCTTCTGAGGTAACCGACGATTCGTCACCAGGTGGAGCACACTCTGAAAGGAGTGACTATGACTCTCATATGACACACAACTAGTGTCGTATCGCTTCCTGCAGACGCCACAGTAACAAGAAACGTGAAACTAGCTGCGAAATTAGGGCAAGGAGCTATGACGCACTCAAGGTAGCTAGTGCAGCGACACTTGGAGGACTGCATCAGTAAAGGCTAGTAATCCCTGGCAGGCATAACGGTGACTCACTTAAGATACACAACTAGTGACATATCGGTTCTGGCAGACTGGCCACAGTAACAAAATATATGAATCTGGGTGAGCAACTGTGACGAGTAACTATGACTCTCGTAATAGGCCAATGACTCAATACCTGGAGTATTGACTCAGATAACTCGAGGAACGCCTTGCAATAGTAACAATGACTTTCTTACGGTTCACAACTGGTGACAAATCCGTTCTGGCAGTCTGGCACCAGTAACAAAAATGAGACACTGAGTGAGCAACTGGGATGGGTAACTATGACTCTCTTAAGGTAGCCAATGATCGTCACCAGGAATATTGAGTCAGGAAACTCGAGTAACCCTTGGCTATAGTAACGATGACTTTCGTAGATTACACAACCTGTGACATATCGATGCTGGCAGACTGGCCACAGTTACAATGTATTTTAATTTGGGTGGTCAACCGACAGGAATATCTATTACCCTTCTGAGGTAACCGACGATTCGTCACCAGGTGGAGCACACTCTGAAAGGAGTGACTATGACTCTCATATGACACACAACTAGTGTCGTATCGCTTCCTGCAGACGCCACAGTAACAAGAAACGTGAAACTAGCTGCGAAATTAGGGCGAGGAGCTATGACGCACTCAAGGTAGCTAGTGCAGCGACACCTGGAGGACTGCATCAGTAAAGGCTAGTAATCCCTGGCAGGCATAACGGTGACTCACTTAAGATACACAACTAGTGACATATCGGTTCTGGCAGACTGGCCACAGTAACAAAATATATGAATCTGGGTGAGCAACTGTGACGAGTAACTATGACTCTCGTAATAGGCCAATGACTCAATACCTGGAGTATTGACTCAGATAACTCGAGGAACGCCTTGCAATAGTAACAATGACTTTCTTACGGTTCACAACTGGTGACAAATCCGTTCTGGCAGTCTGGCACCAGTAACAAAAATGAGACACTGAGTGAGCAACTGGGATGGGTAACTATGACTCTCTTAAGGTAGCCAATGATCGTCACCAGGAATATTGAGTCAGGAAACTCGAGTAACCCTTGGCTATAGTAACGATGACTTTCGTACATTACACAACCTGTGACATATCGGTGCTGGCAGACTGGCCACAGTAACAAGAAACGTGAAACTGGCTGCGAAATTAGGACGAGGAGCTATGACGCACTCAAGGTAGCTAGTGCAGCGTCACCTGGAGGACTGCATCAGTAAAGGCTAGTAATCCCTGGCTGGCATTACGATTACTCACTTAAGATACACAACTAGTGTCATATCGGTTCTGGCAGACTGGCCACAGTAACAAAATATATGAATCTGGGTGAGCAACTGTGACGAGTAACTATGACTCTCGTAATAGGCCAATGACTCAATACCTGGAGTATTGACTCAGATAACTCGAGGAACGCCTTGCAATAGTAACAATGACTTTCTTACGGTTCACAACTGGTGACAAATCCGTTCTGGCAGTCTGGCACCAGTAACAAAAATGAGACACTGAGTGAGCAACTGGGATGGGTAACTATGACTCTCTTAAGGTAGCCAATGATCGTCACCAGGAATATTGAATCAGGAATTTCGAGTAACCCTTGGTTATAGAACGATGACTTTCGTAGATTACACAACCTGCGACATATCGATGCTGGCAGACTGGCCACAGTTACGATGTATTTTAATTTGGGTGGTCAACCGACAGGAATATCTATTACCCTTCTGAGGTAACCGACGATTCGTCACCAGGTGGAGTGCACTCTGAAAGGAGTGACTATGACTCTCATATGACACACAACTAGTGTCGTATCGCTTCTGGCAGACGCCACGTAACAAGAAACGTGAAACTGGCTGCGAAATTAGGACGAGGAGCTATGACGCACTCAAGGTAGCAAGTGCGGTGACACCTGGAGGACTGCATCAGTAAAGGCTAGTAATCCCTGGCAGGCATAACGGTGACTCACTTAAGATACACAACTAGTGACATATCGGTTCTGGCAGACTGGCAACAGTAACAAAATATATGAATCTGGGTGAGCAACTGCGACGAGTAGCTATGACACTCGTAATAGGCCAATGACTCAATACCTGGAGTATTGACTCAGATAACTCGAGGAACGCCTTGCAATAGTAACAATGACTTTCTTACGGTTCACAACTGGTGACAAATCCGTTCTGGCAGTCTGGCACCAGTAACAAAAATGAGACACAGCGTGAGCAACTGGGATGGGTAACTATGACTCTCTTAAGGTAGCCAATGATCGTCACCAGGAATATTGAATCAGGAATTTCGAGTAACCCTTGGTTATAGAACGATGACTTTCGTAGATTACACAACCTGTGACATATCGATGCTGGCAGACTGGCCACAGTTACAATGTATTTTAATTTGGGTGGTCAACCGACAGGAATATCTATTACCCTTCTGAGGTAACCGACGATTCGTCACCAGGTGGAGCACACTCTGAAAGGAGTGACTATGACTCTCATATGACACACAACTAGTGTCGTATCGCTTCCTGCAGACGCCACAGTAACAAGATACGTGAAACTAGCTGCGAAATTAGGGCGAGGAGCTATGACGCACTCAAGGTAGCTAGTGCAGCGACACCTGGAGGACTGCATCAGTAAAGGCTAGTAATCCCTGGCAGGCATAACGGTGACTCACTTAAGATACACAACTAGTGACATATCGGTTCTGGCAGACTGGCCACAGTAACAAAATATATGAATCTGGGTGAGCAACTGTGACGAGTAACTATGACTCTCGTAATAGGCCAATGACTCAATACCTGGAGTATTGACTCAGATAACTCGAGGAACGCCTTGCAATAGTAACAATGACTTTCTTACGGTTCACAACTGGTGACAAATCCGTTCTGGCAGTCTGGCACCAGTAACAAAAATGAGACACTGAGTGAGCAACTGGGATGGGTAACTATGACTCTCTTAAGGTAGCCAATGATCGTCACCAGGAATATTGAGTCAGGAAACTCGAGTAACCCTTGGCTATAGTAACGATGACTTTCGTAGATTACACAACCTGTGACATATCGGTGCTGGCAGACTGGCCACAGTAACAAGAAACGTGAAACTGGCTGCGAAATTAGGACGAGGAGCTATGACGCACTCAAGGTAGCTAGTGCAGCGTCACCTGGAGGACTGCATCAGTAAAGGCTAGTAATCCCTGGCTGGCATTACGATTACTCACTTAAGATACACAACTAGTGTCATATCGGTTCTGGCAGACTGGCCACAGTAACAAAATATATGAATCTGGGTGAGCAACTGTGACGAGTAACTATGTCTCTCGTAATAGGCCAATGACTCAATACCTGGAGTATTGACTCAGATAACTCGAGGAACGCCTTGCAATAGTAACAATGACTTTCTTACGGTTCACAACTGGTGACAAATCCGTTCTGGCAGTCTGGCACCAGTAACAAAAATGAGACACAGCGTGAGCAACTGGGATGGGTAACTATGACTCTCTTAAGGTAGCCAATGATCGTCACCAGGAATATTGAATCAGGAATTTCGAGTAACCCTTGGTTATAGAACGATGACTTTCGTAGATTACACAACCTGTGACATATCGATGCTGGCAGACTGGCCACAGTTACAATGTATTTTAATTTGGGTGGTCAACCGACAGGAATATCTATTACCCTTCTGAGGTAACCGACGATTCGTCACCAGGTGGAGCACACTCTGAAAGGAATGACTATGACTCTCATATGACACACAACTAGTGTCGTATCGCTTCCTGCAGACGCCACAGTAACAAGAAACGTGAAACTAGCTGCGAAATTAGGGCGAGGAGCTATGATGCACTCAAGGTAGCTAGTGCAGCGACACCTGGAGGACTGCATCAGTAAAGGCTAGTAATCCCTGGCAGGCATAACGGTGACTCACTTAAGATACACAACTAGTGACATATCGGTTCTGGCAGACTGGCCACAGTAACAAAATATATGAATCTGGGTGAGCAACTGTGACGAGTAACTATGACTCTCGTAATAGGCCAATGACTCAATACCTGGAGTATTGACTCAGATAACTCGAGGAACGCCTTGCAATAGTAACAATGACTTTCTTACGGTTCACAACTGGTGACAAATCCGTTCTGGCAGTCTGGCACCAGTAACAAAAATGAGACACTGAGTGAGCAACTGGGATGGGTAACTATGACTCTCTTAAGGTAGCCAATGATCGTCACCAGGAATATTGAGTCAGGAAACTCGAGTAACCCTTGGCTATAGTAACGATGACTTTCGTAGATTACACAACCTGTGACATATCGGTGCTGGCAGACTGGCCACAGTAACAAGAAACGTGAAACTGGCTGCGAAATTAGGACGAGGAGCTATGACGCACTCAAGGTAGCTAGTGCAGCGTCACCTGGAGGACTGCATCAGTAAAGGCTAGTAATCCCTGGCTGGCATTACGATTACTCACTTAAGATACACAACTAGTGTCATATCGGTTCTGGCAGACTGGCCACAGTAACAAAATATATGAATCTGGGTGAGCAACTGTGACGAGTAACTATGACTCTCGTAATAGGCCAATGACTCAATACCTGGAGTATTGACTCAGATAACTCGAGGAACGCCTTGCAATAGTAACAATGACTTTCTTACGGTTCACAACTGGTGACAAATCCGTTCTGGCAGTCTGGCACCAGTAACAAAAATGAGACACTGAGTGAGCAACTGGGATGGGTAACTATGACTCTCTTAAGGTAGCCAATGATCGTCACCAGGAATATTGAATCAGGAATTTCGAGTAACCCTTGGTTATAGAACGATGACTTTCGTAGATTACACAACCTGCGACATATCGATGCTGGCAGACTGGCCACAGTTACAATGTATTTTAATTTGGGTGGTCAACCGACAGGAATATCTATTACCCTTCTGAGGTAACCGACGATTCGTCACCAGGTGGAGTGCACTCTGAAAGGAGTGACTATGACTCTCATATGACACACAACTAGTGTCGTATCGCTTCTGGCAGACGCCACGTAACAAGAAACGTGAAACTGGCTGCGAAATTAGGACGAGGAGCTATGACGCACTCAAGGTAGCAAGTGCGGTGACACCTGGAGGACTGCATCAGTAAAGGCTAGTAATCCCTGGCAGGCATAACGGTGACTCACTTAAGATACACAACTAGTGACATATCGGTTCTGGCAGACTGGCAACAGTAACAAAATATATGAATCTGGGTGAGCAACTGCGACGAGTAGCTATGACACTCGTAATAGGCCAATGACTCAATACCTGGAGTATTGACTCAGATAACTCGAGGAACGCCTTGCAATAGTAACAATGACTTTCTTACGGTTCACAACTGGTGACAAATCCGTTCTGGCAGTCTGGCACCAGTAACAAAAATCAGACACTGAGTGAGCAACTGGGATGGGTAACTATGACTCTCTTAAGGTAGCAAATGATCGTCACCAGGAATATTAAGTCAGGAAACTCGAGTAACCCTTGGCTATAGTAACGATGACTTTCGTAGATTACACAACCTGTGACATATCGGTGCTGGCAGACTGGCCACAGTAACAAGAAACGTGAAACTGGCTGTGAAATTAGGACGAGGAGCTATGACGCACTCAAGGTAGCTAGTGCAGCGTCACCTGGAGGACTGCATCAGTAAAGGCTAGTAATCCCTGGCTGGCATTACGATTACTCACTTAAGATACACAACTAGTGTCATATCGGTTCTGGCAGACTGGCCACAGTAACAAAATATATGAATCTGGGTGAGCAACTGTGACGAGTAACTATGACTCTCGTAATAGGCCAATGACTCAATACCTGGAGTATTGACTCAGATAACTCGAGGAACGCCTTGCAATAGTAACAATGACTTTCTTACGGTTCACAACTGGTGACAAATCCGTTCTGGCAGTCTGGCACCAGTAACAAAAATGAGACACAGCGTGAGCAACTGGGATGGGTAACTATGACTCTCTTAAGGTAGCCAATGATCGTCACCAGGAATATTGAATCAGGAATTTCGAGTAACCCTTGGTTATAGAACGATGACTTTCGTAGATTACACAACCTGTGACATATCGATGCTGGCAGACTGGCCACAGTTACAATGTATTTTAATTTGGGTGGTCAACCGACAGGAATATCTATTACCCTTCTGAGGTAACCGACGATTCGTCACCAGGTGGAGCACACTCTGAAAGGAGTGACTATGACTCTCATATGACACACAACTAGTGTCGTATCGCTTCCTGCAGACGCCACAGTAACAAGAAACGTGAAACTGGCTGCGAAATTAGGGCGAGGAGCTATGACGCACTCAAGGTAGCTAGTGCAGCGACACCTGGAGGACTGCATCAGTAAAGGCTAGTAATCCCTGGCAGGCATAACGGTGACTCACTTAAGATACACAACTAGTGACATATCGGTTCTGGCAGACTGGCCACAGTAACAAAATATATGAATCTGGGTGAGCAACTGTGACGAGTAACTATGACTCTCGTAATAGGCCAATGACTCAATACCTGGAGTATTGACTCAGATAACTCGAGGAACGCCTTGCAATAGTAACAATGACTTTCTTACGGTTCACAACTGGTGACAAATCCGTTCTGGCAGTCTGGCACCAGTAACAAAAATGAGACACTGAGTGAGCAACTGGGATGGGTAACTATGACTCTCTTAAGGTAGCCAATGATCGTCACCAGGAATATTGAGTCAGGAAACTCGAGTAACCCTTGGCTATAGTAACGATGACTTTCGTAGATTACACAACCTGTGACATATCGGTGCTGGCAGACTGGCCACAGTAACAAGAAACGTGAAACTGGCTGCGAAATTAGGACGAGGAGCAATGACGCACTCAAGGTAGCTAGTGCAGCGTCACCTGGAGGACTGCATCAGTAAAGGCTAGTAATCCCTGGCTGGCATTACGATGACTCACTTAAGATACACAACTAGTGTCATATCGGTTCTGGCAGACTGGCCACAGTAACAAAATATATGAATCTGGGTGAGCAACTGTGACGAGTAACTATGACTCTCGTAATAGGACAATGACTCAATACCTGGAGTATTGACTCAGATAACTCGAGGAACGCCTTGCAATAGTAACAATGACTTTCTTACGGATCACAACTGGTGACAAATCCGTTCTGGCAGTCTGGCACCAGTAACAAAAATGAGACACAGCGTGAGCAACTGGGATGGGTAACTATGACTCTCTTAAGGTAGCCAATGATCGTCACCAGGAATATTGAATCAGGAATTTCGAGTAACCCTTGGTTATAGAACGATGACTTTCGTAGATTACACAACCTGTGATATATCGATGCTGGCAGACTGGCCACAGTTACAATGTATTTTAATTTGGGTGGTCAACCGACAGGAATATCTATTACCCTTCTGAGGTAACCGACGATTCGTCACCAGGTGGAGTACACTCTGAAAGGAGTGACTATGACTCTCATATGACACACATCTAGTGTCGTATCGCTTCTGGCAGACGCCACGTAACAAGAAACGTGAAACTGGCTGCGAAATTAGGACGAGGAGCTATGACGCACTCAAGGTAGCAAGTGCAGCGACACCTGGAGGACTGCATCAGTAAAGGCTAGTAATCCCTGGCAGGCATAACGGTGACTCACTTAAGATACACAACTAGTGACATATCGGTTCTGGCAGACTGGCCACAGTAACAAAATATATGAATCTGGGTGAGCAACTGTGACGAGTAACTATGACTCTCGTAACAGGCCAATGACTCAATACCTGGAGTATTGACTCAGATAACTCGAGGAACGCCTTGCAATAGTAACAATAATTTTCTTACGGTTCACAACTGGTGACAAATCCGTTCTGGCAGTCTGGCACCAGTAACAAAACTGAGACACTGCGTGAGCAACTGGGATGGGTAACTATGACTCTCTTAAGGTAGCCAATGATCGTCACCAGGAATATTGAGTCAGGAAACTCGAGTAACCCTTGGCTATAGTAACGATGACTTTCGTAGATTACACAACCTGTGACATATCGGTGCTGGCAGACTGGCCACAGTAACAAGAAACTTGAAACTGGCTGCGAAATTAGGACGAGGAGCTATGACGCACTCAAGGTAGCTAGTACAGCGTCACCTGGAGGACTGCATCAGTAAAGGCTAGTAATCAATGGCAGGCATTACGATGACTCACTTAAGATACACAACTAGTGTCATATCGGTTCTGGCAGACTGGCCACAGTAACAAAATATATGAATCTGGGTGAGCAACTGTGACGAGTAACTATGACTCTCGTAATAGGCCAATGACTCAATACCTGGAGTATTGACTCAGATAACTCGAGGAACGCCTTGCAATAGTAACAATGACTTTCTTACGGTTCACAACTGGTGACAAATCCGTTCTGGCAGTCTGGCACCAGTAACAAAAATGAGACACAGCGTGAGCAACTGGGATGGGTAACTATGACTCTCTTAAGGTAGCCAATGATCGTCACCAGGAATATTGAATCAGGAATTTCGAGTAACCCTTGGTTATAGAACGATGACTTTCGTAGATTACACAACCTGTGACATATCGATGCTGGCAGACTGGCCACAGTTACAATGTATTTTAATTTGGGTGGTCAACCGACAGGAATATCTATTACCCTTCTGAGGTAACCGACGATTCGTCACCAGGTGGAGCACACTCTGAAAGGAGTGACTATGACTCTCATATGACACACAACTAGTGTCGTATCGCTTCCTGCAGACGCCACAGTAACAAGAAACGTGAAACTGGCTGCGAAATTAGGGCGGGGAGCTATGACGCACTCAAGGTAGCTAGTGCAGCGACACCTGGAGGACTGCATCAGTAAAGGCTAGTAATCCCTGGCAGGCATAACGGTGACTCACTTAAGATACACAACTAGTGACATATCGGTTCTGGCAGACTGGCCACAGTAACAAAATATATGAATCTGGGTGAGCAACTGTGACGAGTAACTATGACTCTCGTAATAGGCCAATGACTCAATACCTGGAGTATTGACTCAGATAACTCGAGGAACGCCTTGCAATAGTAACAATGACTTTCTTACGGTTCACAACTGGTGACAAATCCGTTCTGGCAGTCTGGCACCAGTAACAAAAATGAGACACTGAGTGAGCAACTGGGATGGGTAACTATGACTCTCTTAAGGTAGCCAATGATCGTCACCAGGAATATTGAGTCAGGAAACTCGAGTAACCCTTGGCTATAGTAACGATGACTTTCGTAGATTACACAACCTGTGACATATCGGTGCTGGCAGACTGGCCACAGTAACAAGAAACGTGAAACTGGCTGCGAAATTAGGACGAGGAGCAATGACGCACTCAAGGTAGCTAGTGCAGCGTCACCTGGAGGACTGCATCAGTAAAGGCTAGTAATCCCTGGCTGGCATTACGATGACTCACTTAAGATACACAACTAGTGTCATATCGGTTCTGGCAGACTGGCCACAGTAACAAAATATATGAATCTGGGTGAGCAACTGTGACGAGTAACTATGACTCTCGTAATAGGACAATGACTCAATACCTGGAGTATTGACTCAGATAACTCGAGGAACGCCTTGCAATAGTAACAATGACTTTCTTACGGATCACAACTGGTGACAAATCCGTTCTGGCAGTCTGGCACCAGTAACAAAAATGAGACACAGCGTGAGCAACTGGGATGGGTAACTATGACTCTCTTAAGGTAGCCAATGATCGTCACCAGGAATATTGAATCAGGAATTTCGAGTAACCCTTGGTTATAGAACGATGACTTTCGTAGATTACACAACCTGTGATATATCGATGCTGGCAGACTGGCCACAGTTACAATGTATTTTAATTTGGGTGGTCAACCGACAGGAATATCTATTACCCTTCTGAGGTAACCGACGATTCGTCACCAGGTGGAGTACACTCTGAAAGGAGTGACTATGACTCTCATATGACACACATCTAGTGTCGTATCGCTTCTGGCAGACGCCACGTAACAAGAAACGTGAAACTGGCTGCGAAATTAGGACGAGGAGCTATGACGCACTCAAGGTAGCAAGTGCAGCGACATCTGGAGGACTGCATCAGTAAAGGCTAGTAATCCCTGGCAGGCATAACGGTGACTCACTTAAGATACACAACTAGTGACATATCGGGTCTGGCAGACTGGCCACAGTAACAAAATATATGAATCTGGGTGAGCAACTGTGACGAGTAACTATGACTCTCGTAACAGGCCAATGACTCAATACCTGGAGTATTGACTCAGATAACTCGAGGAACGCCTTGCAATAGTAACAATAACTTTCTTACGGTTCACAACTGGTGACAAATCCGTTCTGGCAGTCTGGCACCAGTAACAAAACTGAGACACTGCGTGAGCAACTGGGATGGGTAACTATGACTCTCTTAAGGTAGCCAATGATCGTCACCAGGAATATTGAGTCAGGAAACTCGAGTAACCCTTGGCTATAGTAACGATGACTTTCGTAGATTACACAACCTGTGACATATCGGTGCTGGCAGACTGGCCACAGTAACAAGAAACTTGAAACTGGCTGCGAAATTAGGACGAGGAGCTATGACGCACTCAAGGTAGCTAGTACAGCGTCACCTGGAGGACTGCATCAGTAAAGGCTAGTAATCAATGGCAGGCATTACGATGACTCACTTAAGATACACAACTAGTGTCATATCGGTTCTGGCAGACTGGCCACAGTAACAAAATATATGAATCTGGGTGAGCAACTGTGACGAGTAACTATGACTCTCGTAATAGGCCAATGACTCAATACCTGGAGTATTGACTCAGATAACTCGAGGAACGCCTTGCAATAGTAACAATGACTTTCTTACGGTTCACAACTGGTGACAAATCCGTTCTGGCAGTCTGGCACCAGTAACAAAAATGAGACACAGCGTGAGCAACTGGGATGGGTAACTATGACTCTCTTAAGGTAGCCAATGATCGTCACCAGGAATATTGAATCAGGAATTTCGAGTAACCCTTGGTTATAGAACGATGACTTTCGTAGATTACACAACCTGTGACATATCGATGCTGGCAGACTGGCCACAGTTACAATGTATTTTAATTTGGGTGGTCAACCGACAGGAATATCTATTACCCTTCTGAGGTAACCGACGATTCGTCACCAGGTGGAGCACACTCTGAAAGGAGTGACTATGACTCTCATATGACACACAACTAGTGTCGTATCGCTTCCTGCAGACGCCACAGTAACAAGAAACGTGAAACTGGCTGCGAAATTAGGGCGGGGAGCTATGACGCACTCAAGGTAGCTAGTGCAGCGACACCTGGAGGACTGCATCAGTAAAGGCTAGTAATCCCTGGCAGGCATAACGGTGACTCACTTAAGATACACAACTAGTGACATATCGGTTCTGGCAGACTGGCCACAGTAACAAAATATATGAATCTGGGTGAGCAACTGTGACGAGTAACTATGACTCTCGTAATAGGCCAATGACTCAATACCTGGAGTATTGACTCAGATAACTCGAGGAACGCCTTGCAATAGTAACAATGACTTTCTTACGGTTCACAACTGGTGACAAATCCGTTCTGGCAGTCTGGCACCAGTAACAAAAATGAGACACTGAGTGAGCAACTGGGATGGGTAACTATGACTCTCTTAAGGTAGCCAATGATCGTCACCAGGAATATTGAGTCAGGAAACTCGAGTAACCCTTGGCTATAGTAACGATGACTTTCGTAGATTACACAACCTGTGACATATCGGTGCTGGCAGACTGGCCACAGTAACAAGAAACGTGAAACTGGCTGCGAAATTAGGACGAGGAGCAATGACGCACTCAAGGTAGCTAGTGCAGCGTCACCTGGAGGACTGCATCAGTAAAGGCTAGTAATCCCTGGCTGGCATTACGATGACTCACTTAAGATACACAACTAGTGTCATATCGGTTCTGGCAGACTGGCCACAGTAACAAAATATATGAATCTGGGTGAGCAACTGTGACGAGTAACTATGACTCTCGTAATAGGACAATGACTCAATACCTGGAGTATTGACTCAGATAACTCGAGGAACGCCTTGCAATAGTAACAATGACTTTCTTACGGATCACAACTGGTGACAAATCCGTTCTGGCAGTCTGGCACCAGTAACAAAAATGAGACACAGCGTGAGCAACTGGGATGGGTAACTATGACTCTCTTAAGGTAGCCAATGATCGTCACCAGGAATATTGAATCAGGAATTTCGAGTAACCCTTGGTTATAGAACGATGACTTTCGTAGATTACACAACCTGTGATATATCGATGCTGGCAGACTGGCCACAGTTACAATGTATTTTAATTTGGGTGGTCAACCGACAGGAATATCTATTACCCTTCTGAGGTAACCGACGATTCGTCACCAGGTGGAGTACACTCTGAAAGGAGTGACTATGACTCTCATATGACACACATCTAGTGTCGTATCGCTTCTGGCAGACGCCACGTAACAAGAAACGTGAAACTGGCTGCGAAATTAGGACGAGGAGCTATGACGCACTCAAGGTAGCAAGTGCAGCGACACCTGGAGGACTGCATCAGTAAAGGCTAGTAATCCCTGGCAGGCATAACGGTGACTCACTTAAGATACACAACTAGTGACATATCGGGTCTGGCAGACTGGCCACAGTAACAAAATATATGAATCTGGGTGAGCAACTGTGACGAGTAACTATGACTCTCGTAACAGGCCAATGACTCAATACCTGGAGTATTGACTCAGATAACTCGAGGAACGCCTTGCAATAGTAACAATAACTTTCTTACGGTTCACAACTGGTGACAAATCCGTTCTGGCAGTCTGGCACCAGTAACAAAACTGAGACACTGCGTGAGCAACTGGGATGGGTAACTATGACTCTCTTAAGGTAGCCAATGATCGTCACCAGGAATATTGAGTCAGGAAACTCGAGTAACCCTTGGCTATAGTAACGATGACTTTCGTAGATTACACAACCTGTGACATATCGGTGCTGGCAGACTGGCCACAGTAACAAGAAACTTGAAACTGGCTGCGAAATTAGGACGAGGAGCTATGACGCACTCAAGGTAGCTAGTACAGCGTCACCTGGAGGACTGCATCAGTAAAGACTAGTAATCAATGGCAGGCATTACGATGACTCACTTAAGATACACAACTAGTGTCATATCGGTTCTGGCAGACTGGCCACAGTAACAAAATATATGAATCTGGGTGAGCAACTGTGACGAGTAACTATGACTCTCGTAATAGGCCAATGACTCAATACCTGGAGTATTGACTCAGATAACTCGAGGAACGCCTTGCAATAGTAACAATGACTTTCTTACGGTTCACAACTGGTGACAAATCCGTTCTGGCAGTCTGGCACCAGTAACAAAAATGAGACACAGCGTGAGCAACTGGGATGGGTAACTATGACTCTCTTAAGGTAGCCAATGATCGTCACCAGGAATATTGAATCAGGAATTTCGAGTAACCCTTGGTTATAGAACGATGACTTTCGTAGATTACACAACCTGTGACATATCGATGCTGGCAGACTGGCCACAGTTACAATGTATTTTAATTTGGGTGGTCAACCGACAGGAATATCTATTACCCTTCTGAGGTAACCGACGATTCGTCACCAGGTGGAGTACACTCTGAAAGGAGTGACTATGACTCTCATATGACACACAACTAGTGTCGTATCGCTTCTGGCAGACGCCACAGTAACAAGAAACGTGAAACTGGCTGCGAAATTAGGGCGAGGAGCTATGACGCACTCAAGGTAGCTAGTGCAGCGTGACCTGGAGGACTGCATCAGTAAAGGCTAGTAATCCCTGGCAGGCATAACGGTGACTCACTTAAGATACACAACTAGTGACATATCGGTTCTGGCAGACTGGCCACAGTAACAAAATATATGAATCTGGGTGAGCAACTGTGACGAGTAACTATGACTCTCGTAATAGGCCAATGACTCAATACCTGGAGTATTGACTCAGATAACTCGAGGAACGCCTTGCAATAGTAACAATGACTTTCTTACGGTTCACAACTGGTGACAAATCCGTTCTGGCAGTCTGGCACCAGTAACAAAACTGAGACACTGCGTGAGCAACTGGGATGGGTAACTATGACTCTCTTAAGGTAGCCAATGATCGTCACCAGGAATATTGAGTCAGGAAACTCGAGTAACCCTTGGCTATAGTAACGATGACTTTCGTAGATTACACAACCTGTGACATATCGGTGCTGGCAGACTGGCCACAGTAACAAGAAACTTGAAACTGGCTGCGAAATTAGGACGAGGAGCTATGACGCACTCAAGGTAGCTAGTACAGCGTCACCTGGAGGACTGCATCAGTAAAGGCTAGTAATCAATGGCAGGCATTACGATGACTCACTTAAGATACACAACTAGTGTCATATCGGTTCTGGCAGACTGGCCACAGTAACAAATTAATGAATCTGGGTGAGCAACTGTGACGAGTAACTATGACTCTCGTAATAGGCCAATGACTCAATACCTGGAGTATTGACTCAGATAACTCGAGGAACGCCTTGCAATAGTAACAATGACTTTCTTACGGTTCACAACTGGTGACAAATCTGTTCTGGCAGTCTGGCACCAGTAACAAAAATGAGACACAGCGTGAGCAACTGGGATGGGTAACTAACTATGACTCTCTTAAGGTAGCCAATGATCGTCACCAGGAATATTGAATCAGGAATTTCGAGTAACCCTTGGTTATAGAACGATGACTTTCGTAGATTACACAACCTGTGACATATCGATGCTGGCAGACTGGCCACAGTTACAATGTATTTTAATTTGGGTGGTCAACCGACAGGAATATCTATTACCCTTCTGAGGTAACCGACGATTCGTCACCAGGTGGAGTACACTCTGAAAGGAGTGACTATGACTCTCATATGACACACAACTAGTGTCGTATCGCTTCTGGCAGACGCCACAGTAACAAGAAACGTGAAACTGGCTGCGAAATTAGGGCGAGGAGCTATGACGCACTCAAGGTAGCTAGTGCAGCGTGACCTGGAGGACTGCATCAGTAAAGGCTAGTAATCCCTGGCAGGCATAACGGTGACTCACTTAAGATACACAACTAGTGACATATCGGTTCTGACAGACTGGCCACAGTAACAAAATATATGAATCTGGGTGAGCAACTGTGACGAGTAACTATGACTCTCGTAATAGGCCAATGACTCAATACCTGGAGTATTGACTCAGATAACTCGAGGAACGCCTTGCAATAGTAACAATGACTTTCTTACGGTTCACAACTGGTGACAAATCCGTTCTGGCAGTCTGGCACCAGTAACAAAACTGAGACACTGCGTGAGCAACTGGGATGGGTAACTATAACTCTCTTAAGGTAGCCAATGATCGTCACCAGGAATATTGAGTCAGGAAACTCGAGTAACCCTTGGCTATAGTAACGATGACTTTCGTAGATTACACAACCTGTGACATATCGGTGCTGGCAGACTGGCCACAGTAACAAGAAACTTGAAACTGGCTGCGAAATTAGGACGAGGGGCTATGACGCACTCAAGGTAGCTAGTACAGCGTCACCTGGAGGACTGCATCAGTAAAGGCTAGTAATCAATGGCAGGCATTACGATGACTCACTTAAGATACACAACTAGTGTCATATCGGTTCTGGCAGACTGGCCACAGTAATAAAATATATGAATCTGGGAGAGCAACTGTGACGAGTAACTATGACTCTCGTAATAGGCCAATGACTCAATACCTGGAGTATTGACTCAGATAACTCGAGGAACGCCTTGCAATAGTAACAATGACTTTCTTACGGTTCACAACTGGTGACAAATCCGTTCTGGCAGTCTGGCACCAGTAACAAAAATGAGACACAGCGTGAGCAACTGGGATGGGTAACTATGACTCTCTTAAGGTAGCCAATGATCGTCACCAGGAATATTGAATCAGGAATTTCGAATAACCCTTGGTTATAGAACGATGACTTTCGTAGATTACACAACCTGTGACATATCGATGCTGGCAGACTGGCCACAGTTACAATGTATTTTAATTTGGGTGGTCAACCGACAGGAATATCTATTACCCTTCTGAGGTAACCGACGATTCGTCACCAGGTGGAGTACACTCTGAAAGGAGTGACTATGACTCTCATATGACACACATCTAGTGTCGTATCGCTTCTGGCAGACGCCACGTAACAAGAAACGTGAAACTGGCTGCGAAATTAGGACGAGGAGCTATGACGCACTCAAGGTAGCAAGTGCAGCGACACCTGGAGGACTGCATCAGTAAAGGCTAGTAATCCCTGGCAGGCATAACGGTGACTCACTTAAGATACACAACTAGTGACATATCGGTTCTGGCAGACTGGCCACAGTAACAAAATATATGAATCTGGGTGAGCGACTGTGACGAGTAACTGTGACTCTCGTAACAGGCCAATGACTCAATACCTGGAGTATTGACTCAGATAACTCGAGGAACGCCTTGCAATAGTAACAATAACTTTCTTACGGTTCACAACTGGTGACAAATCCGTTCTGGCAGTCTGGCACCAGTAACAAAACTGAGACACTGCGTGAGCAACTGGGATGGGTAACTATGACTCTCTTAAGGTAGCCAATGATCGTCACCAGGAATATTGAGTCAGGAAACTCGAGTAACCCTTGGCTATAGTAACGATGACTTTCGTAGATTACACAACCTGTGACATATCGGTGCTGGCAGACTGGCCACAGTAACAAGAAACTTGAAACTGGCTGCGAAATTAGGACGAGGAGCTATGACGCACTCAAGGTAGCTAGTACAGCGTCACCTGGAGGACTGCATCAGTAAAGGCTAGTAATCAATGGCAGGCATTACGATGACTCACTTAAGATACACAACTAGTGTCATATCGGTTCTGGCAGACTGGCCACAGTAACAAAATATATGAATCTGGGTGAGCAACTGTGACGAGTAACTATGACTCTCGTAATAGGCCAATGACTCAATACCTGGAGTATTGACTCAGATAACTCGAGGAACGCCTTGCAATAGTAACAATGACTTTCTTACGGTTCACAACTGGTGACAAATCCGTTCTGGCAGTCTGGCACCAGTAACAAAAATGAGACACAGCGTGAGCAACTGGGATGGGTAACTATGACTCTCTTAAGGTAGCCAATGATCGTCACCAGGAATATTGAATCAGGAATTTCGAGTAACCCTTGGTTATAGAACGATGACTTTCGTAGATTACACAACCTGTGACATATCGATGCTGGCAGACTGGCCACAGTTACAATGTATTTTAATTTGGGTGGTCAACCGACAGGAATATCTATTACCCTTCTGAGGTAACCGACGATTCGTCACCAGGTGGAGCACACTCTGAAAGGAGTGACTATGACTCTCATATGACACACAACTAGTGTCGTATCGCTTCCTGCAGACGCCACAGTAACAAGAAACGTGAAACTGGCTGCGAAATTAGGGCGGGGAGCTATGACGCACTCAAGGTAGCTAGTGCAGCGACACCTGGAGGACTGCATCAGTAAAGGCTAGTAATCCCTGGCAGGCATAACGGTGACTCACTTAAGATACACAACTAGTGACATATCGGTTCTGGCAGACTGGCCACAGTAACAAAATATATGAATCTGGGTGAGCAACTGTGACGAGTAACTATGACTCTCGTAATAGGCCAATGACTCAATACCTGGAGTATTGACTCAGATAACTCGAGGAACGCCTTGCAATAGTAACAATGACTTTCTTACGGTTCACAACTGGTGACAAATCCGTTCTGGCAGTCTGGCACCAGTAACAAAAATGAGACACAGCGTGAGCAACTGGGATGGGTAACTATGACTCTCTTAAGGTAGCCAATGATCGTCACCAGGAATATTGAGTCAGGAAACTCGAGTAACCCTTGGCTATAGTAACGATGACTTTCGTGGATTACACAACCTGTGACATATCGGTGCTGGCAGACTGGCCACAGTAACAAGAAACGTGAAACTGGCTGCGAAATTAGGACGAGGAGCAATGACGCACTCAAGGTAGCTAGTGCAGCGTCACCTGGAGGACTGCATCAGTAAAGGCTAGTAATCCCTGGCTGGCATTACGATGACTCACTTAAGATACACAACTAGTGTCATATCGGTTCTGGCAGACTGGCCACAGTAACAAAATATATGAATCTGGGTGAGCAACTGTGACGAGTAACTATGACTCTCGTAATAGGACAATGACTCAATACCTGGAGTATTGACTCAGATAACTCGAGGAACGCCTTGCAATAGTAACAATGACTTTCTTACGGATCACAACTGGTGACAAATCCGTTCTGGCAGTCTGGCACCAGTAACAAAAATGAGACACAGCGTGAGCAACTGGGATGGGTAACTATGACTCTCTTAAGGTAGCCAATGATCGTCACCAGGAATATTGAATCAGGAATTTCGAGTAACCCTTGGTTATAGAACGATGACTTTCGTAGATTACACAACCTGTGATATATCGATGCTGGCAGACTGGCCACAGTTACAATGTATTTTAATTTGGGTGGTCAACCGACAGGAATATCTATTACCCTTCTGAGGTAACCGACGATTCGTCACCAGGTGGAGTACACTCTGAAAGGAGTGACTATGACTCTCATATGACACACATCTAGTGTCGTATCGCTTCTGGCAGACGCCACGTAACAAGAAACGTGAAACTGGCTGCGAAATTAGGACGAGGAGCTATGACGCACTCAAGGTAGCAAGTGCAGCGACACCTGGAGGACTGCATCAGTAAAGGCTAGTAATCCCTGGCAGGCATAACGGTGACTCACTTAAGATACACAACTAGTGACATATCGGGTCTGGCAGACTGGCCACAGTAACAAAATATATGAATCTGGGTGAGCAACTGTGACGAGTAACTATGACTCTCGTAACAGGCCAATGACTCAATACCTGGAGTATTGACTCAGATAACTCGAGGAACGCCTTGCAATAGTAACAATAACTTTCTTACGGTTCACAACTGGTGACAAATCCGTTCTGGCAGTCTGGCACCAGTAACAAAACTGAGACACTGCGTGAGCAACTGGGATGGGTAACTATGACTCTCTTAAGGTAGCCAATGATCGTCACCAGGAATATTGAGTCAGGAAACTCGAGTAACCCTTGGCTATAGTAACGATGACTTTCGTAGATTACACAACCTGTGACATATCGGTGCTGGCAGACTGGCCGCAGTAACAAGAAACTTGAAACTGGCTGCGAAATTAGGACGAGGAGCTATGACGCACTCAAGGTAGCTAGTACAGCGTCACCTGGAGGACTGCATCAGTAAAGGCTAGTAATCAATGGCAGGCATTACGATGACTCACTTAAGATACACAACTAGTGTCATATCGGTTCTGGCAGACTGGCCACAGTAACAAAATATATGAATCTGGGTGAGCAACTGTGACGAGTAACTATGACTCTCGTAATAGGCCAATGACTCAATACCTGGAGTATTGACTCAGATAACTCGAGGAACGCCTTGCAATAGTAACAATGACTTTCTTACGGTTCACAACTGGTGACAAATCCGTTCTGGCAGTCTGGCACCAGTAACAAAAATGAGACACAGCGTGAGCAACTGGGATGGGTAACTATGACTCTCTTAAGGTAGCCAATGATCGTCACCAGGAATATTGAATCAGGAATTTCGAGTAACCCTTGGTTATAGAACGATGACTTTCGTAGATTACACAACCTGTGACATATCGATGCTGGCAGACTGGCCACAGTTACAATGTATTTTAATTTGGGTGGTCAACCGACAGGAATATCTATTACCCTTCTGAGGTAACCGACGATTCGTCACCAGGTGGAGTACACTCTGAAAGGAGTGACTATGACTCTCATATGACACACAACTAGTGTCGTATCGCTTCTGGCAGACGCCACAGTAACAAGAAACGTGAAACTGGCTGCGAAATTAGGGCGAGGAGCTATGACGCACTCAAGGTAGCTAGTGCAGCGTGACCTGGAGGACTGCATCAGTAAAGGCTAGTAATCCCTGGCAGGCATAACGGTGACTCACTTAAGATACACAACTAGTGACATATCGGGTCTGGCAGACTGGCCACAGTAACAAAATATATGAATCTGGGTGAGCAACTGTGACGAGTAACTATGACTCTCGTAACAGGCCAATGACTCAATACCTGGAGTATTGACTCAGATAACTCGAGGAACGCCTTGCAATAGTAACAATAACTTTCTTACGGTTCACAACTGGTGACAAATCCGTTCTGGCAGTCTGGCACCAGTAACAAAACTGAGACACTGCGTGAGCAACTGGGATGGGTAACTATGACTCTCTTAAGGTAGCCAATGATCGTCACCAGGAATATTGAGTCAGGAAACTCGAGTAACCCTTGGCTATAGTAACGATGACTTTCGTAGATTACACAACCTGTGACATATCGGTGCTGGCAGACTGGCCACAGTAACAAGAAACTTGAAACTGGCTGCGAAATTAGGACGAGGAGCTATGACGCACTCAAGGTAGCTAGTACAGCGTCACCTGGAGGACTGCATCAGTAAAGACTAGTAATCAATGGCAGGCATTACGATGACTCACTTAAGATACACAACTAGTGTCATATCGGTTCTGGCAGACTGGCCACAGTAACAAAATATATGAATCTGGGTGAGCAACTGTGACGAGTAACTATGACTCTCGTAATAGGCCAATGACTCAATACCTGGAGTATTGACTCAGATAACTCGAGGAACGCCTTGCAATAGTAACAATGACTTTCTTACGGTTCACAACTGGTGACAAATCCGTTCTGGCAGTCTGGCACCAGTAACAAAAATGAGACACAGCGTGAGCAACTGGGATGGGTAACTATGACTCTCTTAAGGTAGCCAATGATCGTCACCAGGAATATTGAATCAGGAATTTCGAGTAACCCTTGGTTATAGAACGATGACTTTCGTAGATTACACAACCTGTGACATATCGATGCTGGCAGACTGGCCACAGTTACAATGTATTTTAATTTGGGTGGTCAACCGACAGGAATATCTATTACCCTTCTGAGGTAACCGACGATTCGTCACCAGGTGGAGTACACTCTGAAAGGAGTGACTATGACTCTCATATGACACACAACTAGTGTCGTATCGCTTCTGGCAGACGCCACAGTAACAAGAAACGTGAAACTGGCTGCGAAATTAGGGCGAGGAGCTATGACGCACTCAAGGTAGCTAGTGCAGCGTGACCTGGAGGACTGCATCAGTAAAGGCTAGTAATCCCTGGCAGGCATAACGGTGACTCACTTAAGATACACAACTAGTGACATATCGGTTCTGGCAGACTGGCCACAGTAACAAAATATATGAATCTGGGTGAGCAACTGTGACGAGTAACTATGACTCTCGTAATAGGCCAATGACTCAATACCTGGAGTATTGACTCAGATAACTCGAGGAACGCCTTGCAATAGTAACAATGACTTTCTTACGGTTCACAACTGGTGACAAATCCGTTCTGGCAGTCTGGCACCAGTAACAAAACTGAGACACTGCGTGAGCAACTGGGATGGGTAACTATGACTCTCTTAAGGTAGCCAATGATCGTCACCAGGAATATTGAGTCAGGAAACTCGAGTAACCCTTGGCTATAGTAACGATGACTTTCGTAGATTACACAACCTGTGACATATCGGTGCTGGCAGACTGGCCACAGTAACAAGAAACTTGAAACTGGCTGCGAAATTAGGACGAGGAGCTATGACGCACTCAAGGTAGCTAGTACAGCGTCACCTGGAGGACTGCATCAGTAAAGGCTAGTAATCAATGGCAGGCATTACGATGACTCACTTAAGATACACAACTAGTGTCATATCGGTTCTGGCAGACTGGCCACAGTAACAAATTAATGAATCTGGGTGAGCAACTGTGACGAGTAACTATGACTCTCGTAATAGGCCAATGACTCAATACCTGGAGTATTGACTCAGATAACTCGAGGAACGCCTTGCAATAGTAACAATGACTTTCTTACGGTTCACAACTGGTGACAAATCTGTTCTGGCAGTCTGGCACCAGTAACAAAAATGAGACACAGCGTGAGCAACTGGGATGGGTAACTAACTATGACTCTCTTAAGGTAGCCAATGATCGTCACCAGGAATATTGAATCAGGAATTTCGAGTAACCCTTGGTTATAGAACGATGACTTTCGTAGATTACACAACCTGTGACATATCGATGCTGGCAGACTGGCCACAGTTACAATGTATTTTAATTTGGGTGGTCAACCGACAGGAATATCTATTACCCTTCTGAGGTAACCGACGATTCGTCACCAGGTGGAGTACACTCTGAAAGGAGTGACTATGACTCTCATATGACACACAACTAGTGTCGTATCGCTTCTGGCAGACGCCACAGTAACAAGAAACGTGAAACTGGCTGCGAAATTAGGGCGAGGAGCTATGACGCACTCAAGGTAGCTAGTGCAGCGTGACCTGGAGGACTGCATCAGTAAAGGCTAGTAATCCCTGGCAGGCATAACGGTGACTCACTTAAGATACACAACTAGTGACATATCGGTTCTGACAGACTGGCCACAGTAACAAAATATATGAATCTGGGTGAGCAACTGTGACGAGTAACTATGACTCTCGTAATAGGCCAATGACTCAATACCTGGAGTATTGACTCAGATAACTCGAGGAACGCCTTGCAATAGTAACAATGACTTTCTTACGGTTCACAACTGGTGACAAATCCGTTCTGGCAGTCTGGCACCAGTAACAAAACTGAGACACTGCGTGAGCAACTGGGATGGGTAACTATAACTCTCTTAAGGTAGCCAATGATCGTCACCAGGAATATTGAGTCAGGAAACTCGAGTAACCCTTGGCTATAGTAACGATGACTTTCGTAGATTACACAACCTGTGACATATCGGTGCTGGCAGACTGGCCACAGTAACAAGAAACTTGAAACTGGCTGCGAAATTAGGACGAGGGGCTATGACGCACTCAAGGTAGCTAGTACAGCGTCACCTGGAGGACTGCATCAGTAAAGGCTAGTAATCAATGGCAGGCATTACGATGACTCACTTAAGATACACAACTAGTGTCATATCGGTTCTGGCAGACTGGCCACAGTAACAAAATATATGAATCTGGGAGAGCAACTGTGACGAGTAACTATGACTCTCGTAATAGGCCAATGACTCAATACCTGGAGTATTGACTCAGATAACTCGAGGAACGCCTTGCAATAGTAACAATCACTTTCTTACGGTTCACAACTGGTGACAAATCCGTTCTGGCAGTCTGGCACCAGTAACAAAAATGAGACACAGCGTGAGCAACTGGGATGGGTAACTATGACTCTCTTAAGGTAGCCAATGATCGTCACCAGGAATATTGAATCAGGAATTTCGAATAACCCTTGGTTATAGAACGATGACTTTCGTAGATTACACAACCTGTGACATATCGATGCTGGCAGACTGGCCACAGTTACAATGTATTTTAATTTGGGTGGTCAACCGACAGGAATATCTATTACCCTTCTGAGGTAACCGACGATTCGTCACCAGGTGGAGTACACTCTGAAAGGAGTGACTATGACTCTCATATGACACACATCTAGTGTCGTATCGCTTCTGGCAGACGCCACGTAACAAGAAACGTGAAACTGGCTGCGAAATTAGGACGAGGAGCTATGACGCACTCAAGGTAGCAAGTGCAGCGACACCTGGAGGACTGCATCAGTAAAGGCTAGTAATCCCTGGCAGGCATAACGGTGACTCACTTAAGATACACAACTAGTGACATATCGGTTCTGGCAGACTGGCCACAGTAACAAAATATATGAATCTGGGTGAGCGACTCTGACGAGTAACTGTGACTCTCGTAACAGGCCAATGACTCAATACCTGGAGTATTGACTCAGATAACTCGAGGAACGCCTTGCAATAGTAACAATAACTTTCTTACGGTTCACAACTGGTGACAAATCCGTTCTGGCAGTCTGGCACCAGTAACAAAACTGAGACACTGCGTGAGCAACTGGGATGGGTAACTATGACTCTCTTAAGGTAGCCAATGATCGTCACCAGGAATATTGAGTCAGGAAACTCGAGTAACCCTTGGCTATAGTAACGATGACTTTCGTAGATTACACAACCTGTGACATATCGGTGCTGGCAGACTGGCCACAGTAACAAGAAACTTGAAACTGGCTGCGAAATTAGGACGAGGAGCTATGACGCACTCAAGGTAGCTAGTACAGCGTCACCTGGAGGACTGCATCAGTAAAGGCTAGTAATCAATGGCAGGCATTACGATGACTCACTTAAGATACACAACTAGTGTCATATCGGTTCTGGCAGACTGGCCACAGTAACAAAATATATGAATCTGGGTGAGCAACTGTGACGAGTAACTATGACTCTCGTAATAGGCCAATGACTCAATACCTGGAGTATTGACTCAGATAACTCGAGGAACGCCTTGCAATAGTAACAATGACTTTCTTACGGTTCACAACTGGTGACAAATCCGTTCTGGCAGTCTGGCACCAGTAACAAAAATGAGACACAGCGTGAGCAACTGGGATGGGTAACTATGACTCTCTTAAGGTAGCCAATGATCGTCACCAGGAATATTGAATCAGGAATTTCGAGTAACCCTTGGTTATAGAACGATGACTTTCGTAGATTACACAACCTGTGACATATCGATGCTGGCAGACTGGCCACAGTTACAATGTATTTTAATTTGGGTGGTCAACCGACAGGAATATCTATTACCCTTCTGAGGTAACCGACGATTCGTCACCAGGTGGAGCACACTCTGAAAGGAGTGACTATGACTCTCATATGACACACAACTAGTGTCGTATCGCTTCCTGCAGACGCCACAGTAACAAGAAACGTGAAACTGGCTGCGAAATTAGGGCGGGGAGCTATGACGCACTCAAGGTAGCTAGTGCAGCGACACCTGGAGGACTGCATCAGTAAAGGCTAGTAATCCCTGGCAGGCATAACGGTGACTCACTTAAGATACACAACTAGTGACATATCGGTTCTGGCAGACTGGCCACAGTAACAAAATATATGAATCTGGGTGAGCAACTGTGACGAGTAACTATGACTCTCGTAATAGGCCAATGACTCAATACCTGGAGTATTGACTCAGATAACTCGAGGAACGCCTTGCAATAGTAACAATGACTTTCTTACGGTTCACAACTGGTGACAAATCCGTTCTGGCAGTCTGGCACCAGTAACAAAAATGAGACACAGCGTGAGCAACTGGGATGGGTAACTATGACTCTCTTAAGGTAGCCAATGATCGTCACCAGGAATATTGAGTCAGGAAACTCGAGTAACCCTTGGCTATAGTAACGATGACTTTCGTGGATTACACAACCTGTGACATATCGGTGCTGGCAGACTGGCCACAGTAACAAGAAACGTGAAACTGGCTGCGAAATTAGGACGAGGAGCAATGACGCACTCAAGGTAGCTAGTGCAGCGTCACCTGGAGGACTGCATCAGTAAAGGCTAGTAATCCCTGGCTGGCATTACGATGACTCACTTAAGATACACAACTAGTGTCATATCGGTTCTGGCAGACTGGCCACAGTAACAAAATATATGAATCTGGGTGAGCAACTGTGACGAGTAACTATGACTCTCGTAATAGGACAATGACTCAATACCTGGAGTATTGACTCAGATAACTCGAGGAACGCCTTGCAATAGTAACAATGACTTTCTTACGGATCACAACTGGTGACAAATCCGTTCTGGCAGTCTGGCACCAGTAACAAAAATGAGACACAGCGTGAGCAACTGGGATGGGTAACTATGACTCTCTTAAGGTAGCCAATGATCGTCACCAGGAATATTGAATCAGGAATTTCGAGTAACCCTTGGTTATAGAACGATGACTTTCGTAGATTACACAACCTGTGATATATCGATGCTGGCAGACTGGCCACAGTTACAATGTATTTTAATTTGGGTGGTCAACCGACAGGAATATCTATTACCCTTCTGAGGTAACCGACGATTCGTCACCAGGTGGAGTACACTCTGAAAGGAGTGACTATGACTCTCATATGACACACATCTAGTGTCGTATCGCTTCTGGCAGACGCCACGTAACAAGAAACGTGAAACTGGCTGCGAAATTAGGACGAGGAGCTATGACGCACTCAAGGTAGCAAGTGCAGCGACACCTGGAGGACTGCATCAGTAAAGGCTAGTAATCCCTGGCAGGCATAACGGTGACTCACTTAAGATACACAACTAGTGACATATCGGGTCTGGCAGACTGGCCACAGTAACAAAATATATGAATCTGGGTGAGCAACTGTGACGAGTAACTATGACTCTCGTAACAGGCCAATGACTCAATACCTGGAGTATTGACTCAGATAACTCGAGGAACGCCTTGCAATAGTAACAATAACTTTCTTACGGTTCACAAGTGGTGACAAATCCGTTCTGGCAGTCTGGCACCAGTAACAAAACTGAGACACTGCGTGAGCAACTGGGATGGGTAACTATGACTCTCTTAAGGTAGCCAATGATCGTCACCAGGAATATTGAGTCAGGAAACTCGAGTAACCCTTGGCTATAGTAACGATGACTTTCGTAGATTACACAACCTGTGACATATCGGTGCTGGCAGACTGGCCACAGTAACAAGAAACTTGAAACTGGCTGCGAAATTAGGACGAGGAGCTATGACGCACTCAAGGTAGCTAGTACAGCGTCACCTGGAGGACTGCATCAGTAAAGGCTAGTAATCAATGGCAGGCATTACGATGACTCACTTAAGATACACAACTAGTGTCATATCGGTTCTGGCAGACTGGCCACAGTAACAAAATATATGAATCTGGGTGAGCAACTGTGACGAGTAACTATGACTCTCGTAATAGGCCAATGACTCAATACCTGGAGTATTGACTCAGATAACTCGAGGAACGCCTTGCAATAGTAACAATGACTTTCTTACGGTTCACAACTGGTGACAAATCCGTTCTGGCAGTCTGGCACCAGTAACAAAAATGAGACACAGCGTGAGCAACTGGGATGGGTAACTATGACTCTCTTAAGGTAGCCAATGATCGTCACCAGGAATATTGAATCAGGAATTTCGAGTAACCCTTGGTTATAGAACGATGACTTTCGTAGATTACACAACCTGTGACATATCGATGCTGGCAGACTGGCCACAGTTACAATGTATTTTAATTTGGGTGGTCAACCGACAGGAATATCTATTACCCTTCTGAGGTAACCGACGATTCGTCACCAGGTGGAGTACACTCTGAAAGGAGTGACTATGACTCTCATATGACACACAACTAGTGTCGTATCGCTTCTGGCAGACGCCACAGTAACAAGAAACGTGAAACTGGCTGCGAAATTAGGGCGAGGAGCTATGACGCACTCAAGGTAGCTAGTGCAGCGTGACCTGGAGGACTGCATCAGTAAAGGCTAGTAATCCCTGGCAGGCATAACGGTGACTCACTTAAGATACACAACTAGTGACATATCGGTTCTGGCAGACTGGCCACAGTAACAAAATATATGAATCTGGGTGAGCAACTGTGACGAGTAACTATGACTCTCGTAATAGGCCAATGACTCAATACCTGGAGTATTGACTCAGATAACTCGAGGAACGCCTTGCAATAGTAACAATGACTTTCTTACGGTTCACAACTGGTGACAAATCCGTTCTGGCAGTCTGGCACCAGTAACAAAACTGAGACACTGCGTGAGCAACTGGGATGGGTAACTATGACTCTCTTAAGGTAGCCAATGATCGTCACCAGGAATATTGAGTCAGGAAACTCGAGTAACCCTTGGCTATAGTAACGATGACTTTCGTAGATTACACAACCTGTGACATATCGGTGCTGGCAGACTGGCCACAGTAACAAGAAACTTGAAACTGGCTGCGAAATTAGGACGAGGAGCTATGACGCACTCAAGGTAGCTAGTACAGCGTCACCTGGAGGACTGCATCAGTAAAGGCTAGTAATCAATGGCAGGCATTACGATGACTCACTTAAGATACACAACTAGTGTCATATCGGTTCTGGCAGACTGGCCACAGTAACAAATTAATGAATCTGGGTGAGCAACTGTGACGAGTAACTATGACTCTCGTAATAGGCCAATGACTCAATACCTGGAGTATTGACTCAGATAACTCGAGGAACGCCTTGCAATAGTAACAATGACTTTCTTACGGTTCACAACTGGTGACAAATCTGTTCTGGCAGTCTGGCACCAGTAACAAAAATGAGACACAGCGTGAGCAACTGGGATGGGTAACTAACTATGACTCTCTTAAGGTAGCCAATGATCGTCACCAGGAATATTGAATCAGGAATTTCGAGTAACCCTTGGTTATAGAACGATGACTTTCGTAGATTACACAACCTGTGACATATCGATGCTGGCAGACTGGCCACAGTTACAATGTATTTTAATTTGGGTGGTCAACCGACAGGAATATCTATTACCCTTCTGAGGTAACCGACGATTCGTCACCAGGTGGAGTACACTCTGAAAGGAGTGACTATGACTCTCATATGACACACAACTAGTGTCGTATCGCTTCTGGCAGACGCCACAGTAACAAGAAACGTGAAACTGGCTGCGAAATTAGGGCGAGGAGCTATGACGCACTCAAGGTAGCTAGTGCAGCGTGACCTGGAGGACTGCATCAGTAAAGGCTAGTAATCCCTGGCAGGCATAACGGTGACTCACTTAAGATACACAACTAGTGACATATCGGTTCTGGCAGACTGGCCACAGTAACAAAATATATGAATCTGGGTGAGCAACTGTGACGAGTAACTATGACTCTCGTAATAGGCCAATGACTCAATACCTGGAGTATTGACTCAGATAACTCGAGGAACGCCTTGCAATAGTAACAATGACTTTCTTACGGTTCACAACTGGTGACAAATCCGTTCTGGCAGTCTGGCACCAGTAACAAAACTGAGACACTGCGTGAGCAACTGGGATGGGTAACTATAACTCTCTTAAGGTAGCCAATGATCGTCACCAGGAATATTGAGTCAGGAAACTCGAGTAACCCTTGGCTATAGTAACGATGACTTTCGTAGATTACACAACCTGTGACATATCGGTGCTGGCAGACTGGCCACAGTAACAAGAAACTTGAAACTGGCTGCGAAATTAGGACGAGGGGCTATGACGCACTCAAGGTAGCTAGTACAGCGTCACCTGGAGGACTGCATCAGTAAAGGCTAGTAATCAATGGCAGGCATTACGATGACTCACTTAAGATACACAACTAGTGTCATATCGGTTCTGGCAGACTGGCCACAGTAACAAAATATATGAATCTGGGAGAGCAACTGTGACGAGTAACTATGACTCTCGTAATAGGCCAATGACTCAATACCTGGAGTATTGACTCAGATAACTCGAGGAACGCCTTGCAATAGTAACAATGACTTTCTTACGGTTCACAACTGGTGACAAATCCGTTCTGGCAGTCTGGCACCAGTAACAAAAATGAGACACAGCGTGAGCAACTGGGATGGGTAACTATGACTCTCTTAAGGTAGCCAATGATCGTCACCAGGAATATTGAATCAGGAATTTCGAATAACCCTTGGTTATAGAACGATGACTTTCGTAGATTACACAACCTGTGACATATCGATGCTGGCAGACTGGCCACAGTTACAATGTATTTTAATTTGGGTGGTCAACCGACAGGAATATCTATTACCCTTCTGAGGTAACCGACGATTCGTCACCAGGTGGAGCACACTCTGAAAGGAGTGACTATGACTCTCATATGACACACAACTAGTGTCGTATCGCTTCTGGCAGACGCCACAGTAACAAGAAACGTGAAACTGGCTGCGAAATTAGGGCGAGGAGCTATGACGTACTCAAGGTAGCTAGTGCAGCGTGACCTGGAGGACTGCATCAGTAAAGGCTAGTAATCCCTGGCAGGCATAACGGTGACTCACTTAAGATACACAACTAGTGACATATCGGTTCTGGCAGACTGGCCACAGTAACAAAATATATGAATCTGGGTGAGCAACTGTGACGAGTAGCTATGACTCTCGTAATAGGCCAATGACTCAATACCTGGAGTATTGACTCAGATAACTCGAGGAACGCCTTGCAATAGTAACAATGACTTTCTTACGGTTCACAACTGGTGACAAATCCGTTCTGGCAGTCTGGCACCAGTAACAAAACTGAGACACTGCGTGAGCAACTGGGATGGGTAACTATGACTCTCTTAAGGTAGCCAATGATCGTCACCAGGAATATTGAGTCAAGAAACTCGAGTAACCCTTGGCTATAGTAACGATGACTTTCGTAGATTACACAACCTGTGACATATCGGTGCTGGCAGACTGGCCACAGTAACAAGAAACTTGAAACTGGCTGCGAAATTAGGACGAGGAGCTATGACGCACTCAAGGTAGCTAGTGCAGCGTCACCTGGAGGACTGCATCAGTAAAGGCTAGTAATCCCTGGCTGGCATTACGATTACTCACTTAAGATACACAACTAGTGTCATATCGGTTCTGGCAGACTGGCCACAGTAACAAAATATATGAATCTGGGTGAGCAACTGTGACGAGTAACTATGACTCTCGTAATAGGCCAATGACTCAATACCTGGAGTATTGCCTCAGATAACCCGAGGAACGCCTTGCAATAGTAACAATGACTTTCTTACGGTTCACAACTGGTGACAAATCCGTTCTGGCAGTCTGGCACCAGTAACAAAACAGAGACACAGCGTGAGCAACTGGGATGGGTAACTATGACTCTCTTAAGGTAGCCAATGATCGTCACCAGGAATATTGAATCAGGAATTTCGAGTAACCCTTGGTTATAGAACGATGACTTTCGTAGATTACACAACCTGTGACATATCGATGCTGGCAGACTGGCCACAGTTACAATGTATTTTAATTTGGGTGGTCAACCGACAGGAATATCTATTACCCTTCTGAGGTAACCGACGATTCGTCACCAGGTGGAGTACACTCTGAAAGGAGTGACTATGACTCTCATATGACACACAACTAGTGTCGTATCGCTTCTGGCAGACGCCACAGTAACAAGAAACGTGAAACTGGCTGCGAAATTAAGGCGAGGAGCTATGACGCACTCAAGGTAGCTAGTGCAGCGTGACCTGGAGGACTGCATCAGTAAAGGCTAGTAATCCCTGGCAGGCATAACGGTGACTCACTTAAGATACACAACTAGTAACATATCGGTTCTGGCAGACTGGCCACAGTAACAAAATATATGAATCTGGGTGAGCAACTGTGACGAGTAACTATGACTCTCGTAATAGGCCAATGACTCAATACCTGGAGTATTGACTCAGATAACTCGAGGAACGCCTTGCAATAGTAACAATGACTTTCTTACGGTTCACAACTGGTGACAAATCCGTTCTGGCAGTCTGGCACCAGTAACAAAACTGAGACACTGCGTGAGCAACTGGGATGGGTAACTATGACTCTCTTAAGGTAGCCAATGATCGTCACCAGGAATATTGAGTCAGGAAACTCGAGTAACCCTTGGCTATAGTAACGATGACTTTCGTAGATTACACAACCTGTGACATATCGGTGCTGGCAGACTGGCCACAGTAACAAGAAACTTGAAACTGGCTGCGAAATTAGGACGAGGAGCTATGACGCACTCAAGGTAGCTAGTACAGCGTCACCTGGAGGACTGCATCAGTAAAGGCTAGTAATCAATGGCAGGCATTACGATGACTCACTTAAGATACACAACTAGTGTCATATCGGTTCTGGCAGACTGGAAACAGTAACAAAATATATGAATCTGGGAGAGCAACTGTGACGAGTAACTATGACTCTCGTAATAGGTCAATGACTCAATACCTGGAGTATTGACTCAGATAACTCGAGGAACGCCTTGCAATAGTAACAATGACTTTCTTACGGTTCACAACTGGTGACAAATCCGTTCTGGCAGTCTGGCACCAGTAACAAAAATGAGACACAGCGTGAGCAACTGGGATGGGTAACTATGACTCTCTTAAGGTAGCCAATGATCGTCACCAGGAATATTGAATCAGGAATTTCGAATAACCCTTGGTTATAGAACGATGACTTTCGTAGATTACACAACCTGTGACATATCGATGCTGGCAGACTGGCCACAGTTACAATGTATTTTAATTTGGGTGGTCAACCGACAGGAATATCTATTACCCTTCTGAGGTAACCGACGATTCGTCACCAGGTGGAGTACACTCTGAAAGGAGTGACTATGACTCTCATATGACACACAACTAGTGTCGTATCGCTTCTGGCAGACGCCACAGTAACAAGAAACGTGAAACTGGCTGCGAAATTAGGGCGAGGAGCTATGACGCACTCAAGGTAGCTAGTGCAGCGTGACCTGGAGGACTGCATCAGTAAAGGCTAGTAATCCCTGGCAGGCATAACGGTGACTCACTTAAGATACACAACTAGTGACATATCGGTTCTGGCAGACTGGCCACAGTAACAAAATATATGAATCTGGGTGAGCAACTGTGACGAGTAACTATGACTCTCGTAATAGCCCAATGACTCAATACCTGGAGTATTGACTCAGATAACTCGAGGAACGCCTTGCAATAGTAACAATGACTTTCTTACGGTTCACAACTGGTGACAAATCCGTTCTGGCAGTCTGGCACCAGTAACAAAACTGAGACACTGCGTGAGCAACTGGGATGGGTAACTATGACTCTCTTAAGGTAGCCAATGATCGTCACCAGGAATATTGAGTCAGGAAACTCGAGTAACCCTTGGCTATAGTAACGATGACTTTCGTAGATTACACAACCTGTGACATATCGGTGCTGGCAGACTGGCCACAGTAACAAGAAACTTGAAACTGGCTGCAAAATTAGGACGAGGAGCTATGACGCACTCAAGGTAGCTAGTACAGCGTCACCTGGAGGACTGCATCAGTAAAGGCTAGTAATCAATGGCAGGCATTACGATGACTCACTTAAGATACACAACTAGTGTCATATCGGTTCTGGCAGACTGGCCACAGTAACAAAATATATGAATCTGGGTGAGCAACTGTGACGAGTAACTATGACTCTCGTAATAGGCCAATGACTCAATACCTGGAGTATTGACTCAGATAACTCGAGGAACGCCTTGCAATAGTAACAATGACTTTCTTACGGTTCACAACTGGTGACAAATCCGTTCTGGCAGTCTGGCACCAGTAACAAAAATGAGACACAGCGTGAGCAACTGGGATGGGTAACTATGACTCTCTTAAGGTAGCCAATGATCGTCACCAGGAATATTGAATCAGGAATTTCGAGTAACCCTTGGTTATAGAACGATGACTTTCGTAGATTACACAACCTGTGACATATCGATGCTGGCAGACTGGCCACAGTTACAATGTATTTTAATTTGGGTGGTCAACCGACAGGAATATCTATTACCCTTCTGAGGTAACCGACGATTCGTCACCAGGTGGAGTACACTCTGAAAGGAGTGACTATGACTCTCATATGACACACAACTAGTGTCGTATCGCTTCTGGCAGACGCCACAGTAACAAGAAACGTGAAACTGGCTGCGAAATTAGGGCGAGGAGCTATGACGCACTCAAGGTAGCTAGTGCAGCGTGACCTGGAGGACTGCATCAGTAAAGGCTAGTAATCCCTGGCAGGCATAACGGTGACTCACTTAAGATACACAACTAGTGACATATCGGTTCTGGCAGACTGGCCACAGTAACAAAATATATGAATCTGGGTGAGCAACTGTGACGAGTAACTATGACTCTCGTAATAGGCCAATGACTCAATACCTGGAGTATTGACTCAGATAACTCGAGGAACGCCTTGCAATAGTAACAATGACTTTCTTACGGTTCACAACTGGTGACAAATCCGTTCTGGCAGTCTGGCACCAGTAACAAAACTGAGACACTGCGTGAGCAACTGGGATGGGTAACTATGACTCTCTTAAGGTAGCCAATGATCGTCACCAGGAATATTGAGTCAGGAAACTCGAGTAACCCTTGGCTATAGTAACGATGACTTTCGTAGATTACACAACCTGTGACATATCGGTGCTGGCAGACTGGCCACAGTAACAAGAAACTTGAAACTGGCTGCAAAATTAGGACGAGGAGCTATGACGCACTCAAGGTAGCTAGTACAGCGTCACCTGGAGGACTGCATCAGTAAAGGCTAGTAATCAATGGCAGGCATTACGATGACTCACTTAAGATACACAACTAGTGTCATATCGGTTCTGGCAGACTGGCCACAGTAACAAAATATATGAATCTGGGTGAGCAACTGTGACGAGTAACTATGACTCTCGTAATAGGCCAATGACTCAATACCTGGAGTATTGACTCAGATAACTCGAGGAACGCCTTGCAATAGTAACAATGACTTTCTTACGGTTCACAACTGGTGACAAATCCGTTCTGGCAGTCTGGCACCAGTAACAAAAATGAGACACAGCGTGAGCAACTGGGATGGGTAACTATGACTCTCTTAAGGTAGCCAATGATCGTCACCAGGAATATTGAATCAGGAATTTCGAGTAACCTTTGGTTATAGAACGATGACTTTCGTAGATTACACAACCTGTGACATATCGATGCTGGCAGACTGGCCACAGTTACAATGTATTTTAATTTGGGTGGTCAACCGACAGGAATATCTATTACCCTTCTGAGGTAACCAACGATTCGTCACCAGGTGGAGTACACTCTGAAAGGAGTGACTATGACTCTCATATGACACACAACTAGTGTCGTATCGCTTCTGGCAGACGCCACAGTAACAAGAAACGTGAAACTGGCTGCGAAATTAGGGCGAGGAGCTATGACGCACTCAAGGTAGCTAGTGCAGCGTGACCTGGAGGACTGCATCAGTAAAGGCTAGTAATCCCTGGCAGGCATAACGGTGACTCACTTAAGATACACAACTAGTGACATATCGGTTCTGGCAGACTGGCCACAGTAACAAAATATATGAATCTGGGTGAGCAACTGTGACGAGTAACTATGACTCTCGTAATAGGCCAATGACTCAATACCTGGAGTATTGACTCAGATAACTCGAGGAACGCCTTGCAATAGTAACAATGACTTTCTTATGGTTCACAACTGGTGACAAATCCGTTCTGGCAGTCTGGCACCAGTAACAAAACTGAGACACTGCGTGAGCAACTGGGATGGGTAACTATGACTCTCTTAAGGTAGCCAATGACCGTCACCAGGAATATTGAGTCAGGAAACTCGAGTAACCCTTGGCTATAGTAACGATGACTTTCGTAGATTACACAACCTGTGACATATCGGTGCTGGCAGACTGGCCACAGTAACAAGAAACTTGGATCTGGCTGCGAAATTAGGACGAGGAGCTATGACGCACTCAAGGTAGCTAGTACAGCGTCACCTGGAGGACTGCATCAGTAAAGGCTAGTAATCAATGGCAGGCATTACGATGACTCACTTAAGATACACAACTAGTGTCATATCGGTTCTGGCAGACTGGCCACAGTAACAAAATATATGAATCTGGGAGAGCAACTGTGACGAGTAACTATGACTCTCGTAATAGGCCAATGACTCAATACCTGGAGTATTGACTCAGATAACTCGAGGAACCCCTTGCAATAGTAACAATGACTTTCTTACGGTTCACAACTGGTGACAAATCCGTTCTGGCAGTCTGGCACCAGTAACAAAAATGAGACACAGCGTGAGCAACTGGGATGGGTAACTATGACTCTCTTAAGGTAGCCAATGATCGTCACCAGGAATATTGAATCAGGAATTTCGAATAACCCTTGGTTATAGAACGATGACTTTCGTAGATTACACAACCTGTGACATATCGATGCTGGCAGACTGGCCACAGTTACAATGTATTTTAATTTGGGTGGTCAACCGACAGGAATATCCATTACCCTTCTGAGGTAACCGACGATTCGTCATCAGGTGGAGTACACTCTGAAAGGAGTGACTATGACTCTCATATGACACACAACTAGTGTCGTATCGCTTCTGGCAGACGCCACAGTAACAAGAAACGTGAAACTGGCTGCGAAATTAGGGCGAGGAGCTATGACGCACTCAAGGTAGCTAGTGCAGCGTGACCTGGAGGACTGCATCAGTAAAGGCTAGTAATCCCTGGCAGGCATAACGGTGACTCACTTAAGATACACAACTAGTGACATATCGGTTCTGGCAGACTGGCCAGAGTAACAAAATATATGAATCTGGGTGAGCAACTGTGACGAGTAGCTATGACTCTCGTAATAGGCCAATGACTCAATACCTGGAGTATTGACTCAGATAACTCCAGGAACGCCTTGCAATAGTAACAATGACTTTCTTACGGTTCACAACTGGTGACAAATCCGTTCTGGCAGTCTGGCACCAGTAACAAAACTGAGACACTGCGTGAGCAACTGGGATGGGTAACTATGACTCTCTTAAGGTAGCCAATGATCGTCACCAGGAATATTGAGTCAAGAAACTCGAGTAACCCTTGGCTATAGTAACGATGACTTTCGTAGATTACACAACCTGTGACATATCGGTGCTGGCAGACTGGCCACAGTAACAAGAAACTTGAAACTGGCTGCGAAATTAGGACGAGGAGCTATGACGCACTCAAGGTAGCTAGTGAAGCGTCACCTGGAGGACTGCATCAGTAAAGGCTAGTAATCCCTGGCTGGCATTACGATTACTCACTTAAGATACACAACTAGTGTCATATCGGTTCTGGCAGACTGGCCACAGTAACAAAATATATGAATCTGGGTGAGCAACTGTGACGAGTAACTATGACTCTCGTAATAGGCCAATGACTCAATACCTGGAGTATTGGCTCAGATAACTCGAGGAACGCCTTGCAATAGTAACAATGACTTTCTTACGGTTCACAACTGGTGACAAATCCGTTCTGGCAGTCTGGCACCAGTAACAAAAATGAGACAAAGCGTGAGCAACTGGGATGGGTAACTATGACTCTCTTAAGGTAGCCAATGATCGTCACCAGGAATATTGAATCAGGAATTTCGAGTAACCCTTGGTTATAGAAAGATGACTTTCGTAGATTACACAACCTGTGACATATCGATGCTGGCAGACTGGCCACAGTTACAATGTATTTTAATTTGGGTGGTCAACCGACAGGAATATCTATTACCCTTCTGAGGTAACCGACGATTCGTCACCAGGTGGAGTACACTCTGAAAGGAGTGACTATGACTCTCATATGACACACAACTAGTGTCGTATCGCTTCTGGCAGACGCCACAGTAACAAGAAACGTGAAACTGGCTGCGAAATTAGGGCGAGGAGCTATGACGCACTCAAGGTAGCTAGTGCAGCGTGACCTGGAGGACTGCATCAGTAAAGGCTAGTAATCCCTGGCAGGCATAACGGTGACTCACTTAAGATACACAACTAGTGACATATCGGTTCTGGCAGACTGGCCACAGTAACAAAATATATGAATCTGGGTGAGCAACTGTGACGAGTAACTATGACTCTCGTAATAGGCCAATGACTCAATACCTGGAGTATTGACTCAGATAACTCGAGGAACGCCTTGCAATAGTAACAATGACTTTCTTACGGTTCACAACTGGTGACAAATCCGTTCTGGCAGTCTGGCACCAGTAACAAAACTGAGACACTGCGTGAGCAACTGGGATGGGTAACTATGACTCTCTTAAGGTAGCCAATGATCGTCACCAGGAATATTGAGTCAGGAAACTCGAGTAACCCTTGGCTATAGTAACGATGACTTTCGTAGATTACACAACCTGTGACATATCGGTGCTGGCAGACTGGCCACAGTAACAAGAAACTTGAAACTGGCTGCGAAATTAGGACGAGGAGCTATGACGCACTCAAGGTAGCTAGTACAGCGTCACCTGGAGGACTGCATCAGTAAAGGCTAGTAATCAATGGCAGGCATTACGATGACTCACTTAAGATACACAACTAGTGTCATATCGGTTCTGGCAGACTGGCCACAGTAACAAAATATATGAATCTGGGAGAGCAACTGTGACGAGTAACTATGACTCTCGTAATAGGCCAATGACTCAATACCTGTAGTATTGACTCAGATAACTCGAGGAACGCCTTGCAATAGTAACAATGACTTTCTTACGGTTCACAACTGGTGACAAATCCGTTCTGGCAGTCTGGCACCAGTAACAAAAATGAGACACAGCGTGAGCAACTGGGATGGGTAACTATGACTCTCTTAAGGTAGCCAATGATCGTCACCAGGAATATTGAATCAGGAATTTCGAATAACCCTTGGTTATAGAACGATGACTTTCGTAGATTACACAACCTGTGACATATCGATGCTGGCAGACTGGCCACAGTTACAATGTATTTTAATTTGGGTGGTCAACCGACAGGAATATCTATTACCCTTCTGAGGTAACCGACGATTCGTCACCAGGTGGAGTACACTCTGAAAGGAGTGACTATGACTCTCATATGACACACAACTAGTGTCGTATCGGTTCTGGCAGACGCCACAGTAACAAGAAACGTGAAACTGGCTGCGAAATTAGGGCGAGGAGCTATGACGCACTCAAGGTAGCTAGTGCAGCGTGACCTGGAGGACTGCATCAGTAAAGGCTAGTAATCCCTGGCAGGCATAACGGTGACTCACTTAAGATACACAACTAGTGACATATCGGTTCTGGCAGACTGGCCACAGTAACAAAATATATGAATCTGGGTGAGCAACTGTGACGAGTAACTATGACTCTCGTAATAGGCCAATGACTCAATACCTGGAGTATTGACTCAGATAACTCGAGGAACGCCTTGCAATAGTAACAATGACTTTCTTACGGTTCACAACTGGTGACAAATCCGTTCTGGCAGTCTGGCACCAGTAACAAAACTGAGACACTGCGTGAGCAACTGGGATGGGTAACTATGACTCTCTTAAGGTAGCCAATGATCGTCACCAGGAATATTGAGTCAGGAAACTCGAGTGACCCTTGGCTATAGTAACGATGACTTTCGTAGATTACACAACCTGTGACATATCGGTGCTGGCAGACTGGCCACAGTAACAAGAAACTTGAAACTGGCTGCGAAATTAGGACGAGGAGCTATGACGCACTCAAGGTAGCTAGTACAGCGTCACCTGGAGGACTGCATCAGTAAAGGCTAGTAATCAATGGCAGGCATTACGATGACTCACTTAAGATACACAACTAGTGTCATATCGGTTCTGGCAGACTGGCCACAGTAACAAAATATATGAATCTGGGTGAGCAACTGTGACGAGTAACTATGACTCTCGTAATAGGCCAATGACTCAATACCTGGAGTATTGACTCAGATAACTCGAGGAACGCCTTGCAATAGTAACAATGACTTTCTTACGGTTCACAACTGGTGACAAATCCGTTCTGGCAGTCTGGCACCAGTAACAAAAATGAGACACAGCGTGAGCAACTGGGATGGGTAACTATGACTCTCTTAAGGTAGCCAATGATCGTCACCAGGAATATTGAATCAGGAATTTCGAGTAACCCTTGGTTATAGAACGATGACTTTCGTAGATTACACAACCTGTGACATATCGATGCTGGCAGACTGGCCACAGTTACAATGTATTTTAATTTGGGTGGTCAACCGACAGGAATATCTATTACCCTTCTGAGGTAACCGACGATTCGTCACCAGGTGGAGTACACTCTGAAAGGAGTGACTATGACTCTCATATGACACACAACTAGTGTCGTATCGCTTCTGGCAGACGCCACAGTAACAAGAAACGTGAAACTGGCTGCGAAATTAGGGCGAGGAGCTATGACGCACTCAAGGTAGCTAATGCAGCGTGACCTGGAGGACTGCATCAGTAAAGGCTAGTAATCCCTGGCAGGCATAACGGTGACTCACTTAAGATACACAACTAGTGACATATCGGTTCTGGCAGACTGGCCACAGTAACAAAATATATGAATCTGGGTGAGCAACTGTGACGAGTAACTATGACTCTCGTAATAGGCCAATGACTCAATACCTGGAGTATTGACTCAGATAACTCCAGGAACGCCTTGCAATAGTAACAATGACTTTCTTACGGTTCACAACTGGTGACAAATCCGTTCTGGCAGTCTGGCACCAGTAACAAAACTGAGACACTGCGTGAGCAACTGGGATGGGTAACTATGACTCTCTTAAGGTAGCCAATGATCGTCACCAGGAATATTGAGTCAGGAAACTCGAGTAACCCTTGGCTATAGTAACGATGACTTTCGTAGATTACACAACCTGTGACATATCGGTGCTGGCAGACTGGCCACAGTAACAAGAAACTTGAAACTGGCTGCGAAATTAGGACGAGGAGCTATGACGCACTCAAGGTAGCTAGTACAGCGTCACCTGGAGGACTGCATCAGTAAAGGCTAGTAATCAATGGCAGGCATTACGATGACTCACTTAAGATACACAACTAGTGTCATATCGGTTCTGGCAGACTGGCCACAGTAACAAAATATATGAATCTGGGTGAGCAACTGTGACGAGTAACTATGACTCTCGTAATAGGCCAATGACTCAATACCTGGAGTATTGACTCAGATAACTCGAGGAACGCCTTGCAATAGTAACAATGACTTTCTTACAGTTCACAACTGGTGACAAATCCGTTCTGGCAGTCTGGCACCAGTAACAAAAATGAGACACAGCGTGAGCAACTGGGATGGGTAACTATGACTCTCTTAAGGTAGCCAATGATCGTCACCAGGAATATTGAATCAGGAATTTCGAGTAACCCTTGGTTATAGAACGATGACTTTCGTAGATTACACAACCTGTGACATATCGATGCTGGCAGACTGGCCACAGTTACAATGTATTTTAATTTGGGTGGTCAACCGACAGGAATATCTATTACCCTTCTGAGGTAACCGACGATTCGTCACCAGGTGGAGTACACTCTGAAAGGAGTGACTATGACTCTCATATGACACACAACTAGTGTCGTATCGCTTCTGGCAGACGCCACAGTAACAAGAAACGTGAAACTGGCTGCGAAATTAGGGCGAGGAGCTATGACGCACTCAAGGTAGCTAGTGTAGCGTGACCTGGAGGACTGCATCAGTAAAGGCTAGTAATCCCTGGCAGGCATAACGGTGACTCACTTAAGATACACAACTAGTGACATATCGGTTCTGGCAGACTGGCCACAGTAACAAAATATATGAATCTGGGTGAGCAACTGTGACGAGTAACTATGACTCTCGTAATAGGCCAATGACTCATTACCTGGAGTATTGACTCAGATAACTCGAGGAACGCCTTGCAATAGTAACAATGACTTTCTTACGGTTCACAACTGGTGACAAATCCGTTCTGGCAGTCTGGCACCAGTAACAAAACTGAGACACTGCGGTAGCAACTGGGATGGGTAACTATGACTCTCTTAAGGTAGCCAATGATCGTCACCAGGAATATTGAGTCAGGAAACTCGAGTAACCCTTGGCTATAGTAACGATGACTTTCGTAGATTACACAACCTGTGACATATCGGTGCTGGCAGACTGGCCACAGTAACAAGAAACTTGAAACTGGCTGCGAAATTAGGACGAGGAGCTATGACGCACTCAAGGTAGCTAGTACAGCGTCACCTGGAGGACTGCATCAGTAAAGGCTAGTAATCAATGGCAGGCATTACGATGACTCACTTAAGATACACAACTAGTGTCATATCGGTTCTGGCAGACTGGCCACAGTAACAAAATATATGAATCTGGGAGAGCAACTGTGACGAGTAACTATGACTCTCGTAATAGGCCAATGACTCAATACCTGGAGTATTGACTCAGATAACTCGAGGAACGCCTTGCAATAGTAACAATGACTTTCTTACGGTTCACAACTGGTGACAAATCCGTTCTGGCAGTCTGGCACCAGTAACAAAACTGAGACACAGCGTGAGCAACTGGGATGGGTAAGTATGACTCTCTTAAGGTAGCCAATGATCGTCACCAGGAATATTGAATCAGGAATTTCGAGTAACCCTTGGTTATAGAACGATGACTTTCGTAGATTACACAACCTGTGACATATCGATGCTGGCAGACTGGCCACAGTTACAATGTATTTTAATTTGGGTGGTCAACCGACAGGAATATCTATTACCCTTCTGAGGTAACCGACGATTCGTCACCAGGTGGAGTACACTCTGAAAGAAGTGACTATGACTCTCATATGACACACAACTAGTGTCGTATCGCTTCTGGCAGACGCCACAGTAACAAGAAACGTGAAACTGGCTGCGAAATTAGGGCGAGGAGCTATGATGCACTCACGGTAGCTAGTGCAGCGTGACCTGGAGGACTGCATCAGTAAAGGCTAGTAATCCCTGGCAGGCATAACGGTGACTCACTTAAGATACACAACTAGTGACATATCGGTTCTGGCAGACTGGCCAGAGTAACAAAATATATGAATCTGGGTGAGCAACTGTGACGAGTAGCTATGACTCTCGTAATAGGCCAATGACTCAATACCTGGAGTATTGACTCAGATAACTCGAGGAACGCCTTGCAATAGTAACAATGACTTTCTTACGGTTCACAACTGGTGACAAATCCGTTCTGGCAGTCTGGCACCAGTAACAAAACTGAGACACTGCGTGAGCAACTGGGATGGGTAACTATGACTCTCTTAAGGTAGCCAATGATCGTCACCAGGAATATTGAGTCAAGAAACTCGAGTAACCCTTGGCTATAATAACGATGACTTTCGTAGATTACACAACCTGTGACATATCGGTGCTGGCAGACTGGCCACAGTAACAAGAAACTTGAAACTGGCTGCGAAATTAGGACGAGGAGCTATGACGCACTCAAGGTAGCTAGAGCAGCGTCACCTGGAGGACTGCATCAGTAAAGGCTAGTAATCCCTGGCTGGCATTACGATTACTCACTTAAGATACACAACTAGTGTCATATCGGTTCTGGCAGACTGGCCACAGTAACAAAATATATGCATCTGGGTGAGCAACTGTGACGAGTAACAACTCTCTCGTAATAGGCCAATGACTCAATACCTGGAGTATTGGCTCAGATAACTCGAGGAACGCCTTGCAATAGTAACAATGACTTTCTTACGGTTCACAACTGGTGACAAATCCGTTCTGGCAGTCTGGCACCAGTAACAAAAATGAGACACAGCGTGAGCAACTGGGATGGGTAACTATGACTCTCTTAAGGTAGCCAATGATCGTCACCAGGAATATTGAATCAGGAATTTCGAGTAACCCTTGGTTATAGAACGATGACTTTCGTAGATTACACAACCTGTGACATATCGATGCTGGCAGACTGGCCACAGGTACAATGTATTTTAATTTGGGTGGTCAACCGACAGGAATAATTATTACCCTTCTGAGGTATCCGACGATTCGTCACCAGGTGGAGTACACTCTGAAAGGAGTGACTATGACTCTCATATGACACACAACTAGTGTCGTATCGCTTCTGCAGACGCCACGTAACAAGAAACGTGAAACTGGCTGCGATATTAGGACGAGGAGCTATGACGCACTCAAGGTAGCAAGTGCAGCGACACCTGGAGGACTGCATCAGTAAAGGCTAGTAATCCCTGGCAGGCATAACGGTGACTCACTTAAGATACACAACTAGTGACATATCGGTTCTGGCAGACTGGCCACAGTAACAAAATATATGAATCTGGGTGAGCAACTGCGACGAGTAGCTATGACTCTCGTAATAGGCCAATGACTCAATACCTGGAGTATTGACTCAGATAACTCGAGGAACGCCTTGCAATAGTAACAATGACTTTCTTACGGTTCACAACTGGTGACAAATCCGTTCTGGCAGTCTGGCACCAGTAACAAAACTGAGACACTGCGTGAGCAACTGGGATGGGTAACTATGACTCTCTTAAGGTAGCCAATGATCGTCACCAGGAATATTGAGTCAGGAAACTCGAGTAACCCTTGGCTATAGTAACGATGACTTTCGTAGATTACACAACCTGTGACATATCGGTGCTGGCAGACTGGCCACAGTAACAAGAAACGTGAAACTGGCTGCGAAATTAGGACGAGGAGCTATGACGCACTCAAGGTAGCTAGTGCAGCGTCACCTGGAGGACTGCATCAGTAAAGGCTAGTAATCCCTGGCTGGCATTACGATGACTCACTTAAGATACACAACTAGTGTCATATCGGTTCTGGCAGACTGGCCACAGTAACAAAATATATGAATCTGGGTGAGCAACTGTGACGAGTAACTATGACTCTCGTAATAGGACAATGACTCAATACCTGGAGTATTGACTCAGATAACTCGAGGAACGCCTTGCAATAGTAACAATGACTTTCTTACGGATCACAACTGGTGACAAATCCGTTCTGGCAGTCTGGCACCAGTAACAAAAATGAGACACAGCGTGAGCAACTGGGATGGGTAAGTATGACTCTCTTAAGGTAGCCAATGATCGTCACCAGGAATATTGAATCAGGAATTTCGAGTAACCCTTGGTTATAGAACGATGACTTTCGTAGATTACACAACCTGTGACATATCGATGCTGGCAGACTGGCCACAGTTAGAATGTATTTTAATTTGGGTGGTCAACCGACAGGAATATCTATTACCCTTCTGAGGTAACCGACGATTCGTCACCAGGTGGAGTACACTCTGAAAGGAGTGACTATGACTCTCATATGACACACAACTAGTGTCGTATCGCTTCTGGCAGACGCCACGTAACAAGAAACGTGAAACTGGCTGCGAAATTAGGACGAGGAGCTATGACGCACTCAAGGTAGCAAGTGCAGCGACACCTGGAGGACTGCATCAGTAAAGGCTAGTAATCCCTGGCAGGCATAACGGTGACTCACTTAAGATACACAACTAGTGACATATCGGTTCTGGCAGACTGGCCACAGTAACAAAATATATGAATCTGGGTGAGCAACTGTGACGAGTAACTATGACTCTCGTAATAGGCCAATGACTCAATACCTGGAGTATTGACTCAGATAACTCGAGGAACGCCTTGCAATAGTAACAATGACTTTCTTACGGTTCACAACTGGTGACAAATCCGTTCTGGCAGTCTGGCACCAGTAACAAAACTGAGACACTGCGTGAGCAACTGGGATGGGTAACTATGACTCTCTTAAGGTAGCCAATGATCGTCACCAGGAATATTGAATCAGGAATTTCGAGTAACCCTTGGTTATAGAACGATGACTTTCGTAGATTACACAACCTGTGACATATCGATGCTGGCAGACTGGCCACAGTTACAATGTATTTTAATTTGGGTGGTCAACCGACAGGAATATCTATTACCCTTCTGAGGTAACCGACGATTCGTCACCAGGTGGAGTACACTCTGAAAGGAGTGACTATGACTCTCATATGACACACAACTAGTGTCGTATCGCTTCTGGCAGACGCCACAGTAACAAGAAACGTGAAACTGGCTGCGAAATTAGGGCGAGGAGCTATGACGCACTCAAGGTAGCTAGTGCAGCGTGACCTGGAGTACTGCATCAGTAAAGGCTAGTAATCCCTGGCAGGCATAACGGTGACTCACTTAAGATACACAACTAGTGACATATCGGTTCTGGCAGACTGGCCACAGTAACAAAATATATGAATCTGGGTGAGCAACTGTGACGAGTAACTATGACTCTCGTAATAGGCCAATGACTCAATACCTGGAGTATTTACTCAGATAACTCGAGGAACGCCTTGCAATAGTAACAATGACTTTCTTACGGTTCACAACTGGTGACAAATCCGTTCTGGCAGTCTGGCACCAGTAACAAAACTGAGACACTGCGTGAGCAACTGGGATGGGTAACTATGACTCTCTTAAGGTAGCCAATGATCGTCACCAGGAATATTGAGTCAGGAAACTCGAGTAACCCTTGGCTATAGTAACGATGACTTTCGTAGATTACACAACCTGTGACATATCGGTGCTGGCAGACTGGCCACAGTAACAAGAAACTTGAAACTGGCTGCGAAATTAGGACGAGGAGCTATGACGCACTCAAGGTAGCTAGTACAGCGTCACCTGGAGGACTGCATCAGTAAAGGCTAGTAATCAATGGCAGGCATTACGATGACTCACTTAAGATACACAACTAGTGTCATATCGGTTCTGGCAGACTGGCCACAGTAACAAAATATATGAATCTGGGTGAGCAACTGTGACGAGTAACTATGACTCTCGTAATAGGCCAATGACTCAATACCTGGAGTATTGACTCAGATAACTCGAGGAACGCCTTGCAATAGTAACAATGACTTTCTTACAGTTCACAACTGGTGACAAATCCGTTCTGGCAGTCTGGCACCAGTAACAAAAATGAGACACAGCGTGAGCAACTGGGATGGGTAACTATGACTCTCTTAAGGTAGCCAATGATCGTCACCAGGAATATTGAATCAGGAATTTCGAGTAACCCTTGGTTATAGAACGATGACTTTCGTAGATTACACAACCTGTGACATATCGATGCTGGCAGACTGGCCACAGTTACAATGTATTTTAATTTGGGTGGTCAACCGACAGGAATATCTATTACCCTTCTGAGGTAACCGACGATTCGTCACCAGGTGGAGTACACTCTGAAAGGAGTGACTATGACTCTCATATGACACACAACTAGTGTCGTATCGCTTCTGGCAGACGCCACGTAACAAGAAACGTGAAACTGGCTGCGAAATTAGGACGAGGAGCTATGACGCACTCAAGGTAGCAAGTGCAGCGACACCTGGAGGACTGCATCAGTAAAGGCTAGTAATCCCTGGCAGGCATAACGGTGACTCACTTAAGATACACAACTAGTGACATATCGGTTCTGGCAGACTGGCCACAGTAACAAAATATATGAATCTGGGTGAGCAACTGTGACGAGTAACTATGACTCTCGTAATAGGCCAATGACTCAATACCTGGAGTATTGACTCAGATAACTCGAGGAACGCCTTGCAATAGTAACAATGACTTTCTTACGGTTCACAACTGGTGACAAATCCGTTCTGGCAGTCTGGCACCAGTAACAAAACTGAGACACTGCGTGAGCAACTGGGATGGGTAACTATGACTCTCTTAAGGTAGCCAATGATCGTCACCAGGAATATTGAATCAGGAATTTCGAGTAACCCTTGGTTATAGAACGATGACTTTCGTAGATTACACAACCTGTGACATATCGATGCTGGCAGACTGGCCACAGTTAGAATGTATTTTAATTTGGGTGGTCAACCGACAGGAATATCTATTACCCTTCTGAGGTAACCGACGATTCGTCACCAGGTGGAGTACACTCTGAAAGGAGTGACTATGACTCTCATATGACACACAACTAGTGTCGTATCGCTTCTGGCAGACGCCACGTAACAAGAAACGTGAAACTGGCTGCGAAATTAGGACGAGGAGCTATGACGCACTCAAGGTAGCAAGTGCAGCGACACCTGGAGGACTGCATCAGTAAAGGCTAGTAATCCCTGGCAGGCATAACGGTGACTCACTTAAGATACACAACTAGTGACATATCGGTTCTGGCAGACTGGCCACAGTAACAAAATATATGAATCTGGGTGAGCAACTGTGACGAGTAACTATGACTCTCGTAATAGGCCAATGACTCAATACCTGGAGTATTGACTCAGATAACTCGAGGAACGCCTTGCAATAGTAACAATGACTTTCTTACGGTTCACAACTGGTGACAAATCCGTTCTGGCAGTCTGGCACCAGTAACAAAACTGAGACACTGCGTGAGCAACTGGGATGGGTAACTATGACTCTCTTAAGGTAGCCAATGATCGTCACCAGGAATATTGAATCAGGAATTTCGAGTAACCCTTGGTTATAGAACGATGACTTTCGTAGATTACACAACCTGTGACATATCGATGCTGGCAGACTGGCCACAGTTACAATGTATTTTAATTTGGGTGGTCAACCGACAGGAATATCTATTACCCTTCTGAGGTAACCGACGATTCGTCACCAGGTGGAGTACACTCTGAAAGGAGTGACTATGACTCTCATATGACACACAACTAGTGTCGTATCGCTTCTGGCAGACGCCACAGTAACAAGAAACGTGAAACTGGCTGCGAAATTAGGGCGAGGAGCTATGACGCACTCAAGGTAGCTAGTGCAGCGTGACCTGGAGTACTGCATCAGTAAAGGCTAGTAATCCCTGGCAGGCATAACGGTGACTCACTTAAGATACACAACTAGTGACATATCGGTTCTGGCAGACTGGCCACAGTAACAAAATATATGAATCTGGGTGAGCAACTGTGACGAGTAACTATGACTCTCGTAATAGGCCAATGACTCAATACCTGGAGTATTTACTCAGATAACTCGAGGAACGCCTTGCAATAGTAACAATGACTTTCTTACGGTTCACAACTGGTGACAAATCCGTTCTGGCAGTCTGGCACCAGTAACAAAACTGAGACACTGCGTGAGCAACTGGGATGGGTAACTATGACTCTCTTAAGGTAGCCAATGATCGTCACCAGGAATATTGAGTCAGGAAACTCGAGTAACCCTTGGCTATAGTAACGATGACTTTCGTAGATTACACAACCTGTGACATATCGGTGCTGGCAGACTGGCCACAGTAACAAGAAACTTGAAACTGGCTGCGAAATTAGGACGAGGAGCTATGACGCACTCAAGGTAGCTAGTACAGCGTCACCTGGAGGACTGCATCAGTAAAGGCTAGTAATCAATGGCAGGCATTACGATGACTCACTTAAGATACACAACTAGTGTCATATCGGTTCTGGCAGACTGGCCACAGTAACAAAATATATGAATCTGGGTGAGCAACTGTGACGAGTAACTATGACTCTCGTAATAGGCCAATGACTCAATACCTGGAGTATTGACTCAGATAACTCGAGGAACGCCTTGCAATAGTAACAATGACTTTCTTACGGTTCACAACTGGTGACAAATCCGTTCTGGCAGTCTGGCACCAGTAACAAAACTGAGACACTGCGTGAGCAACTGGGATGGGTAACTATGACTCTCTTAAGGTAGCCAATGATCGTCACCAGGAATATTGAATCAGGAATTTCGAGTAACCCTTGGTTATAGAACGATGACTTTCGTAGATTACACAACCTGTGACATATCGATGCTGGCAGACTGGCCACAGTTACAATGTATTTTAATTTGGGTGGTCAACCGACAGGAATATATATTACCCTTCTGAGGTAACCGACGATTCGTCACCAGGTGGAGTACACTCTGAAAGGAGTGACTATGACTCTCATATGACACACAACTAGTGTCGTATCGCTTCTGGCAGACGCCACAGTAACAAGAAACGTGAAACTGGCTGCGAAATTAGGGCGAGGAGCTATGACGCACTCAAGGTAGCTAGTGCAGCGTGACCTGGAGTACTGCATCAGTAAAGGCTAGTAATCCCTGGCAGGCATAACGGTGACTCACTTAAGATACACAACTAGTGACATATCGGTTCTGGCAGACTGGCCACAGTAACAAAATATATGAATCTGGGTGAGCAACTGTGACGAGTAACTATGACTCTCGTAATAGGCCAATGACTCAATACCTGGAGTATTTACTCAGATAACTCGAGGAACGCCTTGCAATAGTAACAATGACTTTCTTACGGTTCACAACTGGTGACAAATCCGTTCTGGCAGTCTGGCACCAGTAACAAAACTGAGACACTGCGTGAGCAACTGGGATGGGTAACTATGACTCTCTTAAGGTAGCCAATGATCGTCACCAGGAATATTGAGTCAGGAAACTCGAGTAACCCTTGGCTATAGTAACGATGACTTTCGTAGATTACACAACCTGTGACATATCGGTGCTGGCAGACTGGCCACAGTAACAAGAAACTTGAAACTGGCTGCGAAATTAGGACGAGGAGCTATGACGCACTCAAGGTAGCTAGTACAGCGTCACCTGGAGGACTGCATCAGTAAAGGCTAGTAATCAATGGCAGGCATTACGATGACTCACTTAAGATACACAACTAGTGTCATATCGGTTCTGGCAGACTGGCCACAGTAACAAAATATATGAATCTGGGTGAGCAACTGTGACGAGTAACTATGACTCTCGTAATAGGCCAATGACTCAATACCTGGAGTATTGACTCAGATAACTCGAGGAACGCCTTGCAATAGTAACAATGACTTTCTTACAGTTCACAACTGGTGACAAATCCGTTCTGGCAGTCTGGCACCAGTAACAAAAATGAAACACAGCGTGAGCAACTGGGATGGGTAACTATGACTCTCTTAAGGTAGCCAATGATCGTCACCAGGAATATTGAATCAGGAATTTCGAGTAACCCTTGGTTATAGAACGATGACTTTCGTAGATTACACAACCTGTGACATATCGATGCTGGCAGACTGGCCACAGTTACAATGTATTTTAATTTGGGTGGTCAACCGACAGGAATATCTATTACCCTTCTGAGGTAACCGACGATTCGTCACCAGGTGGAGTACACTCTGAAAGGAGTGACTATGACTCTCATATGACACACAACTAGTGTCGTATCGCTTCTGGCAGACGCCACGTAACAAGAAACGTGAAACTGGCTGCGAAATTAGGACGAGGAGCTATGACGCACTCAAGGTAGCAAGTGCAGCGACACCTGGAGGACTGCATCAGTAAAGGCTAGTAATCCCTGGCAGGCATAACGGTGACTCACTTAAGATACACAACTAGTGACATATCGGTTCTGGCAGACTGGCCACAGTAACAAAATATATGAATCTGGGTGAGCAACTGTGACGAGTAACTATGACTCTCGTAATAGGCCAATGACTCAATACCTGGAGTATTGACTCAGATAACTCGAGGAACGCCTTGCAATAGTAACAGTGACTTTCTTACGGTTCACAACTGGTGACAAATCCGTTCTGGCAGTCTGGCACCAGTAACAAAACTGAGACACTGCGTGAGCAACTGGGATGGGTAACTATGACTCTCTTAAGGTAGCCAATGATCGTCACCAGGAATATTGAATCAGGAATTTCGAGTAACCCTTGGTTATAGAACGATGACTTTCGTAGATTACACAACCTGTGACATATCGATGCTGGCAGACTGGCCACAGTTACAATGTATTTTAATTTGGGTGGTCAACCGACAGGAATATCTATTACCCTTCTGAGGTAACCGACGATTCGTCACCAGGTAGAGTACACTCTGAAAGGAGTGACTATGACTCTCATATGACACACAACTAGTGTCGTATCGCTTCTGGCAGACGCCACAGTAACAAGAAACGTGAAACTGGCTGCGAAATTAGGGCGAGGAGCTATGACGCACTCAAGGTAGCTAGTGCAGCGTGACCTGGAGGACTGCATCAGTAAAGGCTAGTAATCCCTGGCAGGCATAACGGTGACTCACTTAAGATACACAACTAGTGACAAATCGGTTCTGGCAGACTGGCCACAGTAACAAAATATATGAATCTGGGTGAGCAACTGTGACGAGTAACTATGACTCTCGTAATAGGCCAATGACTCAATACCTGGAGTATTGACTCAGATAACTCGAGGAACGCCTTGCAATAGTAACAATGACTTTCTTACGGTTCACAACTGGTGACAAATCCGTTCTGGCAGTCTGGCACCAGTAACAAAACTGAGACACTGCGTGAGCAACTGGGATGGGTAACTATGACTCTCTTAAGGTAGCCAATGATCGTCACCAGGAATATTGAGTCAGGAAACTCGAGTAACCCTTGGCTATAGTAACGATGACTTTCGTAGATTACACAACCTGTGACATATCGGTGCTGGCAGACTGGCCACAGTAACAAGAAACTTGAAACTGGCTGCGAAATTAGGACGAGGAGCTATGACGCACTCAAGGTAGCTAGTACAGCGTCACCTGGAGGACTGCATCAGTAAAGGCTAGTAATCAATGGTAGGCATTACGATGACTCACTTAAGATACACAACTAGTGTCATATCGGTTCTGGCAGACTGGCCACAGTAACAAAATATATGAATCTGGGTGAGCAACTGTGACGAGTAACTATGACTCTCGTAATAGGCCAATGACTCAATACCTGGAGTATTGACTCAGATAACTCGAGGAACGCCTTGCAATAGTAACAATGACTTTCTTACAGTTCACAACTGGTGACAAATCCGTTCTGGCAGTCTGGCACCAGTAACAAAAATGAGACACAGCGTGAGCAACTGGGATGGGTAACTATGACTCTCTTAAGGTAGCCAATGATCGTCACCAGGAATATTGAATCAGGAATTTCGAGTAACCCTTGGTTATAGAACGATGACTTTCGTAGATTACACAACCTGTGACATATCGATGCTGGCAGACTGGCCACAGTTACAATGTATTTTAATTTGGGTGGTCAACCGACAGGAATATCTATTACCCTTCTGAGGTAACCGACGATTTGTCACCAGGTGGAGTACACTCTGAAAGGAGTGACTATGACTCTCATATGACACACAACTAGTGTCGTATCGCTTCTGGCAGACGCCACAGTAACAAGAAACGTGAAACTGGCTGCGAAATTAGGACGAGGAGCTATGACGCACTCAAGGTAGCTAGTGCAGCGTGACCTGGAGGACTGCATCAGTAAAGGCTAGTAAACCCTGGCAGGCATAACGGTGACTCACTTAAGATACACAACTAGTGACATATCGGTTCTGGCAGACTGGCCACAGTAACAAAATATATGAATCTGGGTGAGCAACTGTGACGAGTAACTATGACTCTCGTAATAGGCCAATGACTCAATACCTGGAGTATTGGCTCAGATAACTCGAGGAACGCCTTGCAATAGTAACAATGACTTTCTTACGGTTCACAACTGGTGACAAATCCGTTCTGGCAGTCTGGCACCAGTAACAAAAATGAGACACAGCGTGAGCAACTGGGATGGGTAACTATGACTCTCTTAAGGTAGCTAATGATCGTCACCAGGAATATTGAATCAGGAATTTCGAGTAACCCTTGGTTATAGAACGATGACTTTCGTAGATTACACAACCTGTGACATATCGATGCTGGCAGACTGGCCACAGGTACAATGTATTTTAATTTGGGTGGTCAACCGACAGGAATAATTATTACCCTTCTGAGGTAAGCGACGATTCGTCACCAGGTGGAGTACACTCTGAAAGGAGTGACTATGACTCTCATATGACACACAACTAGTGTCGTATCGCTTCTGCAGACGCCACGTAACAAGAAACGTGAAACTGGCTGCGATATTAGGACGAGGAGCTATGACGCACTCAAGGTAGCAAGTGCAGCGACACCTGGAGGACTGCATCAGTAAAGGCTAGTAATCCCTGGCAGGCATAACGGTGACTCACTTAAGATACACAACTAGTGACATATCGGTTCTGGCAGACTGGCAACAGTAACAAAATATATGAATCTGGGTGAGCAACTGCGACGAGTAGCTATGACTCTCGTAATAGGCCAATGACTCAATACCTGGAGTATTGACTCAGATAACTCGAGGAACGCCTTGCAATAGTAACAATGACTTTCTTACGGTTCACAACTGGTGACAAATCCGTTCTGGCAGTCTGGCACCAGTAACAAAACTGAGACACTGCGTGAGCAACTGGGATGGGTAACTATGACTCTCTTAAGGTAGCCAATGATCGTCACCAGGAATATTGAGTCAGGAAACTCGAGTAACCCTTGGCTATAGTAACGATGACTTTCGTAGATTACACAACCTGTGACATATCGGTGCTGGCAGACTGGCCACAGTAACAAGAAACGTGAAACTGGCTGCGAAATTAGGACGAGGAGCTATGACGCACTCAAGGTAGCTAGTGCAGCGTCACCTGGAGGACTGCATCAGTAAAGGCTAGTAATCCCTGGCTGGCATTACGATGACTCACTTAAGATACACAACTAGTGTCATATCGGTTCTGGCAGACTGGCCACAGTAACAAAATATATGAATCTGGGTGAGCAACTGTGACGAGTAACTATGACTCTCGTAATAGGACAATGACTCAATACCTGGAGTATTGACTCAGATAACTCGAGGAACGCCTTGCAATAGTAACAATGACTTTCTTACGGATCACAACTGGTGACAAATCCGTTCTGGCAGTCTGGCACCAGTAACAAAAATGAGACACAGCGTGAGCAACTGGGATGGGTAAGTATGACTCTCTTAAGGTAGCCAATGATCGTCACCAGGAATATTGAATCAGGAATTTCGAGTAACCCTTGGTTATAGAACGATGACTTTCGTAGATTACACAACCTGTGACATATCGATGCTGGCAGACTGGCCACAGTTACAATGTATTTTAATTTGGGTGGTCAACCGACAGGAATATCTATTACCCTTCTGAGGTAACCGACGATTCGTCACCAGGTGGAGTACACTCTGAAAGGAGTAACTATGACTCTCATATGACACACAACTAGTGTCGTATCGCTTCTGGCAGACGCCACGTAACAAGAAACGTGAAACTGGCTGCGAAATTAGGACGAGGAGCTATGACGCACTCAAGGTAGCAAGTGCAGCGACACCTGGAGGACTGCATCAGTAAAGGCTAGTAATCCCTGGCTGGCATTACGATTACTCACTTAAGATACACAACTAGTGTCATATCGGTTCTGGCAGACTGGCCACAGTAACAAAATATATGAATCTGGGTGAGCAACTGTGACGAGTAACTATGACTCTCGTAATAGGCCAATGACTCAATACCTGGAGTATTGACTCAGATAAGTCGAGGAACGCCTTGCAATAGTAACAATGACTTTCTTACGGTTCACAACTGGTGACAAATCCGTTCTGGCAGTCTGGCACCAGTAACAAAACTGAGACACTGCGTGAGCAACTGGGATGGGTAACTATGACTCTCTTAAGGTAGCCAATGATCGTCACCAGGAATATTGAGTCAGGAAACTCGAGTAACCCTTGGCTATAGTAACGATGACTTTCGTAGATTACACAACCTGTGACATATCGGTGCTGGCAGACTGGCCACAGTAACAAGAAACTTGAAACTGGCTGCGAAATTAGGACGAGGAGCTATGACGCACTCAAGGTAGCTAGTACAGCGTCACCTGGAGGACTGCATCAGTAAAGGCTAGTAATCAATGGCAGGCATTACGATGACTCACTTAAGATACACAACTAGTGTCATATCGGTTCTGGCAGACTGGCCACAGTAACAAAATATATGAATCTGGGTGAGCAACTGTGACAAGTAACTATGACTCTCGTAATAGGCCAATGACTCAATACCTGGAGTATTGACTCAGATAACTGGAGGAACGCCTTGCAATAGTAACAATGACTTTCTTACGGTTCACAACTGGTGACAAATCCGTTCTGGCAGTCTGGCACCAGTAACAAAAATGAGACACAGCGTGAGCAACTGGGATGGGTAACTATGACTCTCTTAAGGTAGCCAATGATCGTCACCAGGAATATTGAATCAGGAATTTCGAGTAACCCTTGGTTATAGAACGATGACTTTCGTAGATTACACAACCTGTGACATATCGATGCTGGCAGACTGGCCACAGTTACAATGTATTTTAATTTGGGTGGTCAACCGACAGGAATATCTATTACCCTTCTGAGGTAACCGACGATTCGTCACCAGGTGGAGTACACTCTGAAAGGAGTGACTATGACTCTCATATGACACACAACTAGTGTCGTATCGCTTCTGGCAGACGCCACAGTAACAAGAAACGTGAAACTGGCTGCGAAATTAGGGCGAGGAGCTATGACGCACTTAAGGTAGCTAGTGCAGCGTGACCTGGAGGACTGCATCAGTAAAGGCTAGTAATCCCTGGCAGGCATAACGGTGACTCACTTAAGATACACAACTAGTGACATATCGGTTCTGGCAGACTGGCCACAGTAACAAAATATCTGAATCTGGGTGCGCAACTGTGACGAGTAACTATGACTCTCGTAATAGGCCAATGACTCAATACCTGGAGTATTGACCCAGATAACTCGAGGAACGCCTTGCAATAGTAACAATGACTTTCTTACGGTTCACAACTGGTGGCAAATCCGTTCTGGCAGTCTGGCACCAGTAACAAAACTGAGACACTGCGTGAGCAACTGGGATGGGTAACTATGACTCTCTTAAGGTAGCCAATGATCGTCACCAGGAATATTGAGTCAGGAAACTCGAGTAACCCTTGGCTATAGTAACGATGACTTTCGTAGATTACACAACCTGTGACATATCGGTGCTGGCAGACTGGCCACAGTAACAAGAAACTTGAAACTGGCTGCGAAATTAGGACTAGGAGCTATGACGCACTCAAGGTAGCTAGTACAGCGTCACCTGGAGGACTGCATCAGTAAAGGCTAGTAATCCCTGGCAGGCATTACGATGACTCACTTAAGATACACAACTAGTGTCATATCGGTTCTGGCAGACTGGCCACAGTAACAAAATATATGAATCTGGGAGAGCAACTGTGACGAGTATCTATGACTCTCGTAATAGGCCAATGACTCAATACCTGGAGTATTGACTCAGATAACTCGAGGAACGCCTTGCAATAGTAACAATGACTTTCTTACGGTTCACAACTGGTGACAAATCCGTTCTGGCAGTCTGGCACCAGTAACAAAACTGAGACACTGCGTGAGCAACTGGGATGAGTAACTATGACTCTCTTAAGGTAGCCAATGATCGTCACCAGGAATATTGAGTCAGGAAACTCGAGTAACCCTTGGCTATAGTAACGATGACTTTCGTAGATTACACAACCTGTGACATATCGGTGCTGGCAGACTGGCCACAGTAACAAGAAACTTGAAACTGGCTGCGAAATTAGGACGAGGAGCTATGACGCACTCAAGGTAGCTAGTACAGCGTCACCTGGAGGACTGCATCAGTAATGGCTAGTAATCAATGGCAGGCATTACGATGACTCACTTAAGATACACAACTAGTGTCATATCGGTTCTGGCAGACTGGCCACAGTAACAAAATATATGAATCTGGGAGAGCAACTGTGACGAGTAACTATGACTCTCGTAATAGGCCAATGACTCAATACCTGGAGTATTGACTCAGATAACTCGAGGAACGCCTTGCAATAGTAACAATGACTTTCTTACGGTTCACAACTGGTGACAAATCCGTTCTGGCAGTCTGGCACCAGTAACAAAAATGAGACACAGCGTGAGCAACTGGGATGGGTAACTATGACTCTCTTAAGGTAGCCAATGATCGTCACCAGGAATATTGAATCAGGAATTTCGAATAACCCTTGGTTATAGAACGATGACTTTCGTAGATTACACAACCTGTGACATATCGATGCTGGCAGACTGGCCACAGTTACAATGTATTTTAATTTGGGTGGTCAACCGACAGGAATATCTATTACCCTTCTGAGGTAACCGACGATTCGTCACCAGGTGGAGTACACTCTGAAAGGAGTGACTATGACTCTCATATGACACACAACTAGTGTCGTATCGCTTCTGGCAGACGCCACAGTAACAAGAAACGTGAAACTGGCTGCGAAATTAGGGCGAGGAGCGAGGACTGCATCAGTAAAGGCTAGTAATCCCTGGCAGGCATAACGGTGACTCACTTAAGATACACAACTAGTGACATATCGGTTCTGGCAGACTGGCAACAGTAACAAAATATATGAATCTGGGTGAGCAACTGCGACGAGTAGCTATGACTCTCGTAATAGGCCAATGACTCAATACCTGGAGTATTGACTCAGATAACTCGAGGAACGCCTTGCAATAGTAACAATGACTTTCTTACGGTTCACAACTGGTGACAAATCCGTTCTGGCAGTCTGGCACCAGTAACAAAACTGAGACACTGCGTGAGCAACTGGGATGGGTAACTATGACTCTCTTAAGGTAGCCAATGATCGTCACCAGGAATATTGAGTCAGGAAACTCGAGTAACCCTTGGCTATAGTAACGATGACTTTCGTAGATTACACAACCTGTGACATATCGGTGCTGGCAGACTGGCCACAGTTACAATGTATTTTAATTTGGGTGGTCAACCGACAGGAATAATTATTACCCTTCTGAGGTAACCGACGATTCGTCACCAGGTGGAGTACACTCTGAAAGGAGTGACTATGACTCTCATATGACACACAACTAGTGTCGTATCGCTTCTGCAGACGCCACGTAACAAGAAACGTGAAACTGGCTGCGATATTAGGACGAGGAGCTATGACGCACTCAAGGTAGCAAGTGCAGCGACACCTGGAGGACTGCATCAGTAAAGGCTAGTAATCCCTGGCAGGCATAACGGTGACTCACTTCAGATACACAACTAGTGACATATCGGTTCTGGCAGACTGGCAACAGTAACAAAATATATGAATCTGGGTGAGCAACTGCGACGAGTAGCTATGACTCTCGTAATAGGCCAATGACTCAATACCTGGAGTATTGACTCAGATAACTCGAGGAACGCCTTGCAATAGTAACAATGACTTTCTTACGGTTCACAACTGGTGACAAATCCGTTCTGGCAGTCTGGCACCAGTAACAAAACTGAGACACTGCGTGAGCAACTGGGATGGGTAACTATGACTCTCTTAAGGTAGCCAATGATCGTCACCAGGAATATTGAGTCAGGAAACTCGAGTAACCCTTGGCTATAGTAACGATGACTTTCGTAGATTACACAACCTGTGACATATCGATGCTGGCAGACTGGCCACAGTTACAATGTATTTTAATTTGGGTGGTCAACCGACAGGAATATCTATTACCCTTCTGAGGTAACCGACGATTCGTCACCAGGTGGAGTACACTCTGAAAGGAGTGACTATGACTCTCATATGACACACAACTAGTGTCATATCGCTTCTGGCAGACGCCACAGTAACAAGAAACGTGAAACTGGCTGCGAAATTAGGGCGAGGAGCTATGACGCACTCAAGGTAGCTAGTGCAGCGTGACCTGGAGGACTGCATCAGTAAAGGCTAGTAATCCCTGGCAGGCATTACGATTACTCACTTAAGATACACAACTAGTGTCATATCGGTTCTGGCAGACTGGCCACAGTAACAAAATATATGAATCTGGGTGAGCAACTGTGACGAGTAACTATGACTCTCGTAATAGGCCAATGACTCAATACCTGGAGTATTGGCTCAGATAACTCGAGGAACGCCTTGCAATAGTAACAATGACTTTCTTACGGTTCACAACTGGTGACAAATCCGTTCTGGCAGTCTGGCACCAGTAACAAAAATGAGACACAGCGTGAGCAACTGGGATGGGTAACTATGACTCTCTTAAGGTAGCCAATGATCGTCACCAGGAATATTGAATCAGGAATTTCGAGTAACCCTTGGTTATAGAACGATGACTTTCGTAGATTACACAACCTGTGACATATCGATGCTGGCAGACTGGCCACAGTTACAATGTATTTTAATTTGGGTGGTCAACCGACAGGAATAATTATTACCCTTCTGAGGTAACCGACGATTCGTCACCAGGTGGAGTACACTCTGAAAGGAGTGACTATGACTCTCATATGACACACAACTAGTGTCGTATCGCTTCTGCAGACGCCACGTAACAAGAAACGTGAAACTGGCTGCGATATTAGGACGAGGAGCTATGACGCACTCAAGGTAGCAAGTGCAGCGACACCTGGAGGACTGCATCAGTAAAGGCTAGTAATCCCTGGCAGGCATAACGGTGACTCACTTAAGATACACAACTAGTGACATATCGGTTCTGGCAGACTGGCAACAGTAACAAAATATATGAATCTGGGTGAGCAACTGCGACGAGTAGCTATGACTCTCGTAATAGGCCAATGACTCAATACCTGGAGTATTGACTCAGATAACTCGAGGAACGCCTTGCAATAGTAACAATGACTTTCTTACGGTTCACAACTGGTGACAAATCCGTTCTGGCAGTCTGGCACCAGTAACAAAACTGAGACACTGCGTGAGCAACTGGGATGGGTAACTATGACTCTCTTAAGGTAGCCAATGATCGTCACCAGGAATATTGAGTCAGGAAACTCGAGTAACCCTTGGCTATAGTAACGATGACTTTCGTAGATTACACAACCTGTGACATATCGGTGCTGGCAGACTGGCCACAGTAACAAGAAACTTGAAACTGGCTGCGAAATTAGGACGAGGAGCTATGACGCACTCAAGGTAGCTAGTGCAGCGTCACCTGGAGGACTGCATCAGTAAAGGCTAGTAATCAATGGCAGGCATTACGATGACTCACTTAAGATACACAACTAGTGTCATATCGGTTCTTGCAGACTGGCCACAGTAACAAAATATATGTATCTGGGTGAGCAACTGTGACGAGTAACTATGACTCTCGTAATAGGCCAATGACTCAATACCTGGAGTATTGACTCAGATAACTCGAGGAACGCCTTGCAATAGTAACAATGACTTTCTTACGGTTCACAACTGGTGACAAATCCGTTCTGGCAGTCTGGCACCAGTAACAAAACTGAGACACTGCGTGAGCAACTGGGATGGGTAACTATGACTCTCTTAAGGTAGCCAATGATCGTCTTCAGGAATATTGAGTCAGGAAACTCGAGTAACCCTTGGCTATAGTAACGATGACTTTCGTAGATTACACAACCTGTGACATATCGGTGCTGGCAGACTGGCCACAGTAACAAGAAACTTGAAACTGGCTGCGAAATTAGGACGAGGAGCTATGACGCACTCAAGGTAGCTAGTGCACCGTCACCTGGAGGACTGCATCAGTAAAGGCTAGTAATCCCTGGCTGGCATTACGATTACTCACTTAAGATACACAAATAGTGACATATCGGTTCTGGCAGACTGGCCACAGTAACAAAATATATGAATCTGGGTGAGCAACTGTGACGAGTAACTATGACTCTCGTAATAGGCCAATGACTCAATACCTGGAGTATTGACTCAGATAACTCGAGGAACGCCTTGCAATAGTAACAATGACTTTCTTACGGTTCACAACTGGTGACAAATCCGTTCTGGCAGTCTGGCACCAGTAACCAAAATGAGACACAGCGTGAGCAACTGGGATGGGTAACTATGACTCTCTTAAGGTAGCCAATGATCGTCACCAGGAATATTGAATCAGGAATTTCGAGTAACCCTTTGTTATAGAACGATGACTTTCGTAGATTACACAAACTGTGACATATCGATGCTGGCAGACTGGCCACAGTTACAATGTATTTTAATTTGGGTGGTCAACCGACAGGAATATCTATTACCCTTCTGAGGTAACCGACGATTCGTCACCAGGTGGAGTGCACTCTGAAAGGAGTGACTATGACTCTCATATGACACACAACTAGTGTCGTATCGCTTCTGGCAGACGCCACGTAACAAGAAACGTGAAACTGGCTGCGAAATTAGGACGAGGAACTATGACGCCCTCAAGGTAGCAAGTGCAGCGACACCTGGAGGACTGCATCAGTAAAGGCTAGTAATCCCTGGCAGGCATAACGGTGACTCACTTAAGATACACAACTAGTGACATATCGGTTCTGGCAGACTGGCCACAGTAACAAAATATATGAATCTGGGTGAGCAACTGTGACGAGTAACTATGACTCTCGTAATAGGCCAATGACTCAATACCTGGAGTATTGACTCAGATAAATCGAGGAACGCCTTGCAATAGTAACAATGACTTTCTTACGGTTCACAACTGGTGACAAATCCGTTCTGGCAGTCTGGCACCAGTAACAAAAATGAGACACTGAGTGAGCAACTGGGATGGGTAACTATGACTCTCTTAAGGTAGCCAATGATCTTCACCAGGAATATTGAGTCAGGAAACTCGAGTAACCCTTGGCTATAGTAACGATGACTTTCGTAGATTACACAACCTGTGACATATCGGTGCTGGCAGACTGGCCACAGTAACAAGAAACGTGAAACTGGCTGCGAAATTAGGACGAGGAGCTATGACGCACTCAAGGTAGCTAGTGCAGCGTCACCTGGAGGACTGCATCAGTAAAGGCTAGTAATCCCTGGCTGGCATTACGATTACTCACTTAAGATACACAAATAGTGACATATCGGTTCTGGCAGACTGGCCACAGTAACAAAATACACTCCGGGAAATTGAAATAAGAACACCGTGAATTCATTGTACCAGGAAGGGGAAACTTTATTGACGCATTCCTGGGGTCAGATACATCACATGATCACACTGACAGAACCACAGGCACATAGACACAGGCAACAGAGCATGCACAATGTCGGCACTAGTACAGTGTACATCCACCTTTCGCAGCAATGCAGGCTGCTATTCTCCCATGGAGACGATCGTAGAGATGCTGGATGTAGTCCTGTGGAACGGCTTGCTATGCCATTTCCACCTGGCGCCTCAGTTGGACCAGCGTTCGTGCTGGACGTGCAGACCGCATGTGACGACGCTTCATCCAGTCCCAAACATGCTCAATGGGGGACAGATCCGGAGATCTTGCTGGCCAGGGTAGTTGACTTACACCTTCTAGAGCACGTTGGGTGGCAAGGGATACAAGCGGACGTGCATTGTCCTGTTGGAACAGCAAGTTCCCTTGCCGGTCTAGGAATGGTAGAACGATGGGTTCGATGACGGTTTGGATGTACCGTGCACTATTCAGTGTCCCCTCGACGATCACCAGAGGTGTACGGCCAGTGTAGGAGATCGCTCCCCACACCATGATGCCGGGTGTTGGCCCTGTGTGCCTCTGTCGTATGCAGTCCTGATTGTGGCGCTCACCTGCACGGCGCCAAACACGCATACGACCATCATTGGCACCAAGACAGAAGCGACTCTCATCGCTGAAGACGACACGTTTCCATTCGTCCCTCCATTCACGCCTGTCGCGACACCACTGGAGGCGGGCTGCACGATGTTGGGGCGTGAGCGGAAGACGGCCTAACGGTGTGCGGGACCGTAGCCCAGCTTCATGGAGAAGGTTGCGAATGGTCCTCGCTGATACCCCAGGAGCAACAGTGTCCCTAATTTGCTGGGAATTGGCGGTGCGGTCCCCTACGGCACTGCGTAGGATCCTACGGTCTTGGCGTACATCCGTGCGTCGCTGCGGTCCGGTCCCAGGTCGACGGGCACGTGCACCTTCCGCCGACCACTGGCGAGAACATCGATGTACTGTGGAGACCTCACGCCCCACGTGTTGAGCAATTCGGCGGTACGTCCACCCGGCCTCCCGCATGCCCACTATACGCCCTCGCTCAAAGTCCGTCAACTGCACATACGGTTCACGTCCAGGCTGTCGCGGCATGCTACCAGTGTTAAAGACTGCGATGGAGCTCCGTATGCCACGGCAAACTGGCTGACACTGACGGCGGCGGTGCACAAATGCTGCGCAGCTAGCGCCATTCGACGGCCAACACCGCGGTTCCTGGTGTGTCCGCTGTGCCGTCCGTGTGATCATTGCTTGTACAGCCCTCTCGCAGTGTCCGGAGCAAGTATGGTTGGTCTGACACACCGGTGTCAATGTGTTCTATTTTCCATTTCCAGGAGTGTATATGAATCTGGGTGAGCAACTGTGACGAGTAACTATGACTCTCGTAATAGGCCAATGACTCAATACCTGGAGTATTGACTCAGATAACTCGAGGAACGCCTTGCAATAGTAACAATGACTTTCTTACGGTTCACAACTGGTGACAAATCCGTTCTGGCAGTCTGGCACCAGTAACAAAAATGAGACACAGCGTGAGCAACTGGGATGGGTAACTATGACTCTCTTAAGGTAGCCAATGATCGTCACCAGGAATATTGAATCAGGAATTTCGAGTAACCCTTGGTTATAGAACGATGACTTTCGTAGATTACACAACCTGTGACATATCGATGCTGGAGACTGGCCACAGTTACAATGTATTTTAATTTGGGTGGTCAACCGACAGGAATATCTATTACCCTTCTGAGGTAACCGACGATTCGTCACCAGGTGGAGTACACTCTGAAAGGAGTGACTATGACTCTCATATGACACACAACTAGTGTCGTATCGCTTCTGGCAGACGCCACGTAACAAGAAACGTGAGACTGGCTGCGAAATTAGGACGAGGAGCTATGACGCACTCAAGGTAGCAAGTGCAGCGACACCTGGAGGACTGCATCAGTAAAGGCTAGTAATCCCTGGCAGGCATAACGGTGACTCACTTAAGATACACAACTAGTGACATATCGGTTCTGGCAGACTGGCCACAGTAACAAAATATATGAATCTGGGTGAGCAACTGTGACGAGTAACTATGACTCTCGTAATAGCCCAATGACTCAATACCTGGAGTATTGACTCAGATAACTCGAGGAACGCCTTGCAATAGTAACAATGACTTTCTTACGGTTCACAACTGGTGACAAATCCGTTCTGGCAGTCTGGCACCAGTAACAAAAATGAGACACTGAGTGAGCAACTGGGATGGGTAACTATGACTCTCTTAAGGTAGCCAATGATCGTCACCAGGAATATTGAGTCAGGAAACTCGAGTAACCCTTGGCTATAGTAACGATGACTTTCGTAGATTACACAACCTGTGACATATCAGTGCTGGCAGACTGGCCACAGTAACAAGAAACGTGAAACTGGCTGCGAAATTAGGGCGAGGAGCTATGACGCACTCAAGGTAGCTAGTGCAGCGTGACCTGGAGGACTGCATCAGTAAAGGCTAGTAATCCCTGGCAGGCATAACGGTGACTCACTTAAGATACACAACTAGTGACATATCGGTTCTGGCAGACTGGCCACAGTAACAAAATATATGAATCTGGGTGAGCAACTGTGACGAGTAACTATGACTCTCGTAATAGGCCAATGACTCAATACCTGGAGTATTGACTCAGATAACTCGAGGAACGCCTTGCAATAGTAACAATGACTTTCTTACGGTTCACAACTAGTGACAAATCCGTTCTGGCAGTCTGGCACCAGTAACAAAACTGAGACACTGCGTGAGCAACTGGGATGGGTAACTATGACTCTCTTAAGGTAGCCAATGATCGTCACCAGGAATATTGAGTCAGGAAACTCGAGTAACCCTTGGCTATAGTAACGATGACTTTTGTAGATTACACAACCTGTGACATATCGGTGCTGGCAGACTGGCCACAGTAACAAGAAACTTGAAACTGTCTGCGAAATTAGGACGAGGAGCTATGACGCACTCAAGGTAGCTAGTGCAGCGTCACCTGGAGGACTGCATCAGTAAAGGCTAGTAATCCCTGGCTGGCATTACGATTACTCACTTAAGATACACAACTAGTGTCATATCGGTTCTGGCAGACTGGCCACAGTAACAAAATATATGAATCTGGGTGAGCAACTGTGACGAGTAACTATGACTCTCGTAATAGGCCAATGATTCAATACCTGGAGTATTGACTCAGATAACTCGAGGAACGCCTTGCAATAGTAACAATGACTTTCTTACGGTTCACAACTGGTGACAAATCCGTTCTGGCAGTCTGGCACCAGTAACAAAAATGAGACACAGCGTGAGCAACTGGGATGGGTAACTATGACTCTCTTAAGGTAGCCAATGATCGTCACCAGGAATATTGAGTCAGGAAACTCGAGTAACCCTTGGCTATAGTAACGATGACTTTCGTAGATTACACAACCTGTGACATATCGGTGCTGGCAGACTGGCCACAGTAACAAGAAACGTGAAACTGGCTGCGAAATTAGGACGAGGAGCTATGACGCACTCATTGTAGCTAGTGCAGCGTCACCTGGAGGACTGCATCAGTAAAGGCTAGTAATCCCTGGCTGGCATTACGATTACTCACTTAAGATACACAACTAGTGTCATATCGGTTCTGGCAGACTGGCCACAGTAACAAAATATATGAATCTGGATGAGCAACTGCGACGAGTAGCTATGACTCTCGTAATAGGCCAATGACTCAATACCTGGAGTATTGACTCAGATAACTCGAGGAACGCCTTGCAATAGTAACAATGACTTTCTTACGGTTCACAACTGGTGACAAATCCGTTCTGGCAGTCTGGCACCAGTAACAAAACTGTGACACTGCGTGAGCAACTGGGATGGGTAACTATGACTCTCTTAAGGTAGCCAATGATCGTCACCAGGAATATTGAGTCAGGAAACTCGAGTAACCCTTGGCTATAGTAACTATGACTTTCGTAGATTACACAACCTGTGACATATCGGTGCTGGCAGACTGGCCACAGTAACAAGAAACTTGAAACTGGCTGCGAAATTAGGACGAGGAGCTATGACGCACTCAAGGTAGCTAGTGCAGCGTCACCTGGAGGACTGCATCAGTAAAGGCTAGTAATCCCTGGCTGGCATTACGATTACTCACTTAAGATACACAACTAGTGTCATATCGGTTCTGGCAGACTGGCCACAGTAACAAAATATATGAATCTGGGTGAGCAACTGTGACGAGTAACTATGACTCTCGTAATAGGCCAATGACTCAATACCTGGAGTATTGACTCAGATAACTCGAGGAACGCCTTGCAATAGTAACAATGACTTTCTTACGGTTCACAACTGGTGACAAATCCGTTCTGGCAGTCTGGCACCAGTAACAAAAATGAGACACAGCGTGAGCAACTGGGATGGGTAACTATGACTCTCTTAAGGTAGCCAATGATCGTCACCAGGAATATTGAATCAGGAATTTCGAGTAACCCTTGGTTATAGAACGATGACTTTCGTAGATTACACAACCTGTGACATATCGATGCTGGCAGACTGGCCACAGTTACAATGTATTTTAATTTGGGTGGTCAACCGACAGGAATATCTATTACCCTTCTGAGGTAACCGACGATTCGTCACCAGGTGGAGTACAGTCTGAAAAGAGTGACTATGACTCTCATATGACACACAACTAGTGTCGTATCGCTTCTGGCAGACGCCACAGTAACAAGAAACGTGAAACTATCTGCGAAATTAGGGCGAGGAGCTATGACGCACTCAAGGTAGCTAGTGCAGCGTGACCTGGAGGACTGCATCAGTAAAGGCTAGTAATCCCTGGCAGGCATAACGGTGACTCACTTAAGATACACAACTAGTGACATATCGGTTCTGGTAGACTGGCCACAGTAACAAAATATATGAATCTGGGTGAGCAACTGTGACGAGTAACTATGACTCTCGTAATAGGCCAATGACTCAATACCTGGAGTATTGACTCAGATAATTCGAGGAACGCCTTGCAATAGTAACAATGACTTTCTTACGGTTCACAACTGGTGACAAATCCGTTCTGGCAGTCTGGCACCAGTAACAAAAATGAGACACTGAGTGAGCAACTGGGATGGGTAACTATGACTCTCTTAAGGTAGCAAATGATCGTCACCAGGGATATTGAGTCAGGAAACTCGAGTAACCCTTGGCTATAGTAACGCTGACTTTCGTAGATTACACAACCTGTGACATATCGGTGCTGGCAGACTGGCCACAGTAACAAGAAACGTGAAACTGGCTGCGAAATTAGGACGAGGAACTATGACGCACTCATGGTAGCAAGTGCAGCGACACCTGGAGGACTGCATCAGTAAAGGCTAGTAATCCCTGGCAGGCATAACGGTGACTAACTTAAGATACACAACTAGTGACATATCGGTTGTGGCAGACTGGCAACAGTAACAAAATATATGAATCTGGATGAGCAACTGCGACGAGTAGCTATGACTCTCGTAATAGGCCAATGACTCAATACCTGGAGTATTGACTCAGATAACTCGAGGAACGCCTTGCAATAGTAACAATGACTTTCTTACGGTTCACAACTGGTGACAAATCCGTTCTGGCAGTCTGGCACCAGTAACAAAACTGAGACACTGCGTGAGCAACTGGGATGGGTAACTATGACTCTCTTAAGGTAGCCAATGATCGTCACCAGGAATATTGAGTCAGGAAACTCGAGTAACCCTTGGCTATAGTAACTATGACTTTCGTAGATTACACAACCTGTGACATATCGGTGCTGGCAGACTGGCCACAGTAACAAGAAACTTGAAACTGGCTGCGAAATTAGGACGAGGAGCTATGACGCACTCAAGGTAGCTAGTGCAGCGTCACCTGGAGGACTGCATCAGTAAAGGCTAGTAATCCCTGGCTGGCATTACGATTACTCACTTAAGATACACAACTAGTGTCATATCGGTTCTGGCAGACTGGCCACAGTAACAAAATATATGAATCTGGGTGAGCAACTGTGACGAGTAACTATGACTCTCGTAATAGGCCAATGACTCAATACCTGGAGTATTGACTCAGATAACTCGAGGAACGCCTTGCAATAGTAACAATGACTTTCTTACGGTTCACAACTGGTGACAAATCCGTTCTGGCAGTCTGGCACCAGTAACAAAAATGAGACACAGCGTGAGCAACTGGGATGGGTAACTATGACTCTCTTAAGGTAGCCAATGATCGTCACCAGGAATATTGAATCAGGAATTTCGAGTAACCCTTGGTTATAGAACGATGACTTTCGTAGATTACACAACCTGTGACATATCGATGCTGGCAGACTGGCCACAGTTACAATGTATTTTAATTTGGGTGGTCAACCGACAGGAATATCTATTACCCTTCTGAGGTAACCGACGATTCGTCACCAGGTGGAGTACAGTCTGAAAAGAGTGACTATGACTCTCATATGACACACAACTAGTGTCGTATCGCTTCTGGCAGACGCCACAGTAACAAGAAACGTGAAACTATCTGCGAAATTAGGGCGAGGAGCTATGACGCACTCAAGGTAGCTAGTGCAGCGTGACCTGGAGGACTGCATCAGTAAAGGCTAGTAATCCCTGGCAGGCATAACGGTGACTCACTTAAGATACACAACTAGTGACATATCGGTTCTGGCAGACTGGCCACAGTAACAAAATATATGAATCTGGGTGAGCAACTGTGACGAGTAACTATGACTCTCGTAATAGGCCAATGACTCAATACCTGGAGTATTGACTCAGATAATTCGAGGAACGCCTTGCAATAGTAACAATGACTTTCTTACGGTTCACAACTGGTGACAAATCCGTTCTGGCAGTCTGGCACCAGTAACAAAAATGAGACACTGAGTGAGCAACTGGGATGGGTAACTATGACTCTCTTAAGGTAGCAAATGATCGTCACCAGGGATATTGAGTCAGGAAACTCGAGTAACCCTTGGCTATAGTAACGCTGACTTTCGTAGATTACACAACCTGTGACATATCGGTGCTGGCAGACTGGCCACAGTAACAAGAAACGTGAAACTGGCTGCGAAATTAGGACGAGGAACTATGACGCACTCATGGTAGCAAGTGCAGCGACACCTGGAGGACTGCATCAGTAAAGGCTAGTAATCCCTGGCAGGCATAACGGTGACTAACTTAAGATACACAACTAGTGACATATCGGTTGTGGCAGACTGGCAACAGTAACAAAATATATGAATCTGGATGAGCAACTGCGACGAGTAGCTATGACTCTCGTAATAGGCCAATGACTCAATACCTGGAGTATTGACTCAGATAACTCGAGGAACGCCTTGCAATAGTAACAATGACTTTCTTACGGTTCACAACTGGTGACAAATCCGTTCTGGCAGTCTGGCACCAGTAACAAAAATGAGACACTGAGTGAGCAATTGGGATGGGTAACTATGACTCTCTGAAGGTAGCCAATGATCGTCACCAGGAATATTGAGTCAGGAAACTCGAGTAACCCTTGGCTATAGTAACGATGACTTTCGTAGATTACACAACCTGTGACATATCGGTGCTGGCAGACTGGCCACAGTAACAAGAAACTTGAAACTGGCTGCGAAATTAGGACGAGGAGCTATGACGCACTCAAGGTAGCTAGTGCAGCGTCACCTGGAGGACTGCATCAGTAAAGGCTAGTAATCCCTGTCTGGCATTACGATTACTCACTTAAGATACACAACTAGTGTCATATCGGTTCTGGCAGACTGGCCACAGTAACAAAATATATGAATCTGGGTGAGCAACTGTGACGAGTAACTATGACTCTCGTAATAGGCCAATGACTCAATACCTGGAGTATTGACTCAGATAACTCGAGGAACGCCTTGCAATAGTAACAATGACTTTCTTACGGTTCACAACTGGTGACAAATCCGTTCTGGCAGTCTGGCACCAGTAACAAAAATGAGACACAGCGTGAGCAACTGGGATGGGTAACTATGACTCTCTTAAGGTAGCCAATGATCGTCACCAGGAATATTGAATCAGGAATTTCGAGTAACCCTTGGTTATAGAACGATGACTTTCGTAGATTACACAACCTGTGACATATCGATGCTGGTAGACTGGCCACAGTTACAATGTATTTTAATTTGGGTGCTCAACCGACAGGAATATCTATTACCCTTCTGAGGTAACCGACGATTCGTCACCAGGTGGAGTACACTCTGAAAGGAGTGACTATGACTCTCATATGACACACAACTAGTGTCGTATCGCTTCTGGCAGACGCCACGTAACAAGAAACGTGAAACTCTCTGCGAAATTAGGACGAGGAGCTATGACGCACTCAAGGTAGCAAGTGCAGCGACACCTGGAGGACTGCATCAGTAAAGGCTAGTAATCCCTGGCAGGCATAACGGTGACTCACTTAAGATACACAACTAGTTACATATCGGTTCTGGCAGACTGGCCACAGTAACAAAATATATGAATCTGGGTGAGCAACTGTGACGAGTAACTATGACTCTCGTAATAGCCCAATGACTCAATACCTGGAGTATTGACTCAGATAACTCGAGGAACACCTTGCAATAGTAACAATGACTTTCTTACGGTTCACAACTGGTGACAAATCCGTTCTGGCAGTCTGGCACCAGTAACAAAAATGAGACACTGAGTGAGCAACTGGGATGGGTAACTATGACTCTCTTAAGGTAGCCAATGATCGTCACCAGGAATATTGAGTCAGGAAACTCGAGTAACCCTTGGCTATAGTAACGATGACTTTCGTAGATTACACAACCTGTGACATATCGGTGCTGGCAGACTGGCCACAGTAACAAGAAACGTGAAACTGGCTGCGAAATTAGGGCGAGGAGCTATGACGCACTCAAGGTAGCTAGTGCAGCGTGACCTGGAGGACTGCATCAGTAAAGGCTAGTAATCCCTGGCAGGCATAACGGTGACTCACTTAAGATACACAACTAGTGACATATCGGTTCTGGCAGACTGGCCACAGTAACAAAATATATGAATCTGGGTGAGCAACTGTGACGAGTAACTATGACTCTCGTAATAGGCCAATGACTCAATACCTGGAGTATTGACTCAGATAATTTGAGGAACGCCTTGCAATAGTAACAATGACTTTCTTACGGTTCACAACTGGTGACAAATCCGTTCTGGCAGTCTGGCACCAGTAACAAAAATGAGACACTGAGTGAGCAACTGGGATGGGTAACTATGACTCTCTTAAGGTAGCCAATGATCGTCACCAGGAATATTGAGTCAGGAAACTCGAGTAACCCTTGGCTATAGTAACGATGACTTTCGTAGATTACACAACCTGTGACATATCGGTGCTGGCAGACTGGCCACAGTAACAAGAAACGTGAAACTGGCTGCGAAATTAGGACGAGGAGCTATGACGCACTCATGGTAGCTAGTGCAGCGTCACCTGGAGGACTGCATCAGTAAAGGCTAGTAATCCCTGGCTGGCATTACGATTACTCACTTAAGATACACAACTAGTGTCATATCGGTTCTGGCAGACTGGCCACAGTAACAAAATATATGAATCTGGGTGAGCAACTGCGACGAGTAGCTATGACACTCGTAATAGGCCAATGACTCAATACCTGGAGTATTGACTCAGATAATTCGAGGAACGCCTTGCAATAGTAACAATGACTTTCTTACGGTTCACAACTGGTGACAAATCCGTTCTGGCAGTCTGGCACCAGTAACAAAAATGAGACACTGAGTGAGCAACTGGGATGGGTAACTATGACTCTCTTAAGGTAGCAAATGATCGTCACCAGGAATATTGAGTCAGGAAACTCGAGTAACCCTTGGCTATAGTAACGATGACTTTCGTAGATTACACAACCTGTGACATATCGGTGCTGGCAGACTGGCCACAGTAACAAGAAACGTGAAACTGGCTGCGAAATTAGGACGAGGAACTATGACGCACTAATGGTAGCAAGTGCAGCGACACCTGGAGGACTGCATCAGTAAAGGCTAGTAATCCCTGGCAGGCATAACGGTGACTAACTTAAGATACACAACTAGTGACATATCGGTTCTGGCAGACTGGCAACAGTAACAAAATATATGAATCTGGGTGAGCAACTGCGACGAGTAGCTATGACTCTCGTAATAGGCCAATGACTCAATACCTGGAGTATTGACTCAGATAACGCGAGGAACGCCTTGCAATAGTAACAATGACTTTCTTACGGTTCACAACTGGTGACAAATCCGTTCTGGCAGTCTGGCACCAGTAACAAAAATGAGACACTGAGTGAGCAACTGGGATGGGTAACTATGACTCTCTGAAGGTAGCCAATGATCGTCACCAGGAATATTGAGTCAGGAAACTCGAGTAACCCTTGGCTATAGTAACGATGACTTTCGTAGATTACACAACCTGTGACATATCGGTGCTGGCAGACTGGCCACAGTAACAAGAAACGTGAAACTGGCTGCGAAATTAGGACGAGGAGCTATGATGCACTCATGGTAGCTAGTGCAGCGTCACCTGGAGGACTGCATCAGTAAAGGCTAGTAATCCCTGGCTGGCATTACGATTACTCACTTAAGATACACAACCTGTGACATATCGGTGCTGGCAGACTGGCCACAGTAACAAGAAACTTGAAACTGGCTGCGAAATTAGGACGAGGAGCTATGACGCACTCAAGGTAGCTAGTGCAGCGTCACCTGGAGGACTGCATCAGCAAAGGCTAGTAATCAATGGCAGGCATTACGATGACTCACTTAAGATACACAACTAGTGTCATATCGGTTCTGGCAGACTGGCCACAGTAACAAAATATATGAATCTGGGTGAGCAACTGTGACGAGTAACTATGACTCTCGTAATAGGCCAATGACTCAATACCTGGAGTATTGACTCAGATAACTCGAGGAACGCCTTGCAATAGTAACAATGACTTTCTTACGGTTCACAACTGGTGACAAATCCGTTCTGGCAGTCTGGCACCAGTAACAAAAATGAGACACAGCGTGAGCAACTGGGATGGGTAACTATGACTCTCTTAAGGTAGCCAATGATCGTCACCAGGAATATTGAATCAGGAATTTCGAGTAACCCTTGGTTATAGAACGATGACTTTCGTAGATTACACAACCTGTGACATATCGATGCTGGTAGACTGGCCACAGTTACAATGTATTTTAATTTGGGTGGTCAACCGACAGGAATATCTATTACCCTTCTGAGGTAACCGACGATTCGTCACCAGGTGGAGTACACTCTGAAAGGAGTGACTATGACTCTCATATGACACACAACTAGTGTCGTATCGCTTCTGGCAGACGCCACGTAACAAGAAACGTGAAACTGGCTGCGAAATTAGGACGAGGAGCTATGACGCACTCAAGGTAGCAAGTGCAGCGACACCTGGAGGACTGCATCAGTAAAGGCTAGTAATCCCTGGCAGGCATAACGGTGACTCACTTAAGATACACAACTAGTTACATATCGGTTCTGGCAGACTGGCCACAGTAACAAAATATATGAATCTGGGTGAGCAACTGTGACGAGTAACTATGACTCTCGTAATAGCCCAATGACTCAATACCTGGAGTGTTGACTCAGATAACTCGAGGAACGCCTTGCAATAGTAACAATGACTTTCTTACGGTTCACAACTGGTGACAAATCCGTTCTGGCAGTCTGGCACCAGTAACAAAAATGAGACACTGAGTGAGCAACTGGGATGGGTAACTATGACTCTCTTAAGGTAGCCAATGATCGTCACCAGGAATATTGAGTCAGGAAACTCGAGTAACCCTTGGCTATAGTAACGATGACTTTCGTAGATTACACAACCTGTGACATATCGGTGCTGGCAGACTGGCCACAGTAACAAGAAACGTGAAACTGGCTGCGAAATTAGGGCGAGGAGCTATGACGCACTCAAGGTAGCTAGTGCAGCGTGACCTGGAGGACTGCATCAGTAAAGGCTAGTAATCCCTGGCAGGCATAACGGTGACTCACTTAAGATACACAACTAGTGACATATCGGTTCTGGCAGACTGGCCACAGTAACAAAATATATGAATCTGGGTGAGCAACTGTGACGAGTAACTATGACTCTCGTAATAGGCCAATGACTCAATACCTGGAGTATTGACTCAGATAACTCGAGGAACGCCTTGCAATAGTAACAATGACTTTCTTACGGTTCACAACTGGTGACAAATCCGTTCTGGCAGTCTGGCACCAGTAACAAAAATGAGACACTGAGTGAGCAACTGGGATGGGTAACTATGACTCTCTTAAGGTAGCCAATGATCGTCACCAGGAATATTGAGTCAGGAAACTCGAGTAACCCTTGGCTATAGTAACGATGACTTTCGTAGATTACACAACCTGTGACATATCGGTGCTGGCAGACTGGCCACAGTAACAAGAAACGTGAAACTGGCTGCGAAATTAGGACGAGGAGCTATGACGCACTCATGGTAGCTAGTGCAGCGTCACCTGGAGGACTGCATCAGTAAAGGCTAGTAATCCCTGGCTGGCATTACGATTACTCACTTAAGATACACAACTAGTGTCATATCGGTTCTGGCAGACTGGCCACAGTAACAAAATATATGAATCTGGGTGAGCAACTGCGACGAGTAGCTATGACTCTCGTAATAGGCCAATGACTCAATACCTGGAGTATTGACTCAGATAACTCGAGGAACGCCTTGCAATAGTAACAATGACTTTCTTACGGTTCACAACTGGTGACAAATCCGTTCTGGCAGTCTGGCACCAGTAACAAAAATGAGACACTGCGTGAGCAACTGGGATGGGTAACTATGACTCTCTTAAGGTAGCCAATGATCGTCACCAGGAATATTGAGTCAGGAAACTCGAGTAACCCTTGGCTATAGTAACGATGACTTCCGTAGATTACACAACCTGTGACATATCGGTGCTGGCAGACTGGCCACAGTAACAAGAAACTTGAAACTGGCTGCGAAATTAGGACGAGGAGCTATGACGCACTCAAGGTAGCTAGTGCAGCGTCACCTGGAGGACTGCATCAGTAAAGGCTAGTAATCCCTGGCTGGCATTACGATTACTCACTTAAGATACACAACTAGTGTCATATCGGTTCTGGCAGACTGGCCACAGTAACAAAATATATGAATCTGGGTGAGCAACTGTGACGAGTAACTATGACTCTCGTAATAGGCCAATGACTCAATACCTGGAGTATTGACTCAGATAACTCGAGGAACGCCTTGCAATAGTAACAATGACTTTCTTACGGTTCACAACTGGTGACAAATCCGTTCTGGCAGTCTGGAACCAGTAACAAAAATGAGACACAGCGTGAGCAACTGGGATGGGTAACTATGACTCTCTTAAGGTAGCCAATGATCGTCACCAGGAATATTGAGTCAGGAAACTCGAGTAACCCTTGGCTATAGTAACGATGACTTTCGTAGATTACACAACCTGTGACATATCGGTGCTGGCAGACTGGCCACAGTAACAAGAAACGTGAAACTGGCTGCGAAATTAGGACGAGGAGCTATGACGCACTCATGGTAGCTAGTGCAGCGTCACCTGGAGGACTGCATCAGTAAAGGCTAGTAATCCCTGGCTGGCATTACGATTACTCACTTAAGATACACAACTAGTGTCATATCGGTTCTGGCAGACTGGCCACAGTAACAAAATATATGAATCTGGATGAGCAACTGCGACGAGTAGCTATGACTCTCGTAATAAGCCAATGACTCAATACCTGGAGTATTGACTCAGATAACTCGAGGAACGCCTTGCAATAGTAACAATGACTTTCTTACGGTTCACAACTGGTGACAAATCCGTTCTGGCAGTCTGGCACCAGTAACAAAACTGAGACACTGCGTGAGCAACTGGGATGGGTAACTATGACTCTCTTAAGGTAGCCAATGATCGTCACCAGGAATATGGAGTCAGGAAACTCGAGTAACCCTTGGCTATAGTAACGATGACTTTCGTAGATTACACAACCTGTGACATATCGGTGCTGGCAGACTGGCCACAGTAACAAGAAACTTGAAACTGGCTGCGAAATTAGGACGAGGAGCTATGACGCACTCAAGGAAGCTAGTGCAGCGTCACCTGGAGGACTGCATCAGTAAAGGCTAGTAATCCCTGGCTGGCATTACGATTACTCACTTAAGATACACAACTAGTGTCATATCGGTTCTGGCAGACTGGCCACAGTAACAAAATATATGAATCTGGGTGAGCAACTGTGACGAGTAACTATGACTCTCGTAATAGGCCAATGACTCAATACCTGGAGTATTGACTCAGATAACTCGAAAAACGCCTTGCAATAGTAACAATGACTTTCTTACGGTTCACAACTGGTGACAAATCCGTTCTGGCAGTCTGGCACCAGTAACAAAAATGAGACACAGCGTGAGCAACTGGGATGGGTAACTATGACTCTCTCAAGGTAGCCAATGATCGTCACCAGGAATATTGAATCAGGAATTTCGAGTAACCCTTGGTTATAGAACGATGACTTTCGTAGATTACACAACCTGTGACATATCGATGCTGGCAGACTGGCCACAGTTACAATGTATTTTAATTTGGGTGGTCAACCGACAGGAATATCTATTACCCTTCTGAGGTAACCGACGATTCGTCACCAGGTGGAGTACACTCTGAAAGGAGTGACTATGACTCTCATATGACACACAACTAGTGTCGTATCGCTTCTGGCAGACGCCACAGTAACAAGAAACGTGAAACTATCTGCGAAATTAGGGCGAGGAGCTATGACGCACTCAAGGTAGCTAGTGCAGCGTGACCTGGAGGACTGCATCAGTAAAGGCTAGTAATCCCTGGCAGGCATAACGGTGACTCACTTAAGATACACAACTAGTGACATATCGGTTCTGGCAGACTGGCCACAGTAACAAAATATATGAATCTGGGTGAGCAACTGTGACGAGTAACTATGACTCTCGTAATAGGCCAATGACTCAATACCTGGAGTATTGACTCAGATAACTCGAGGAACGCCTTGCAATAGTAACAATGACTTTCTTACGGTTCACAACTGGTGACAAATCCGTTCTGGCAGTCTGGCACCAGTAACAAAAATGAGACACAGCGTGAGCAACTGGGATGGGTAACTATGACTCTCTTAAGGTAGCCAATGATCGTCAGCAGGAATATTGAGTCAGGAAACTCGAGTAACCCTTGGCTATAGTAACGATGACTTTCGTAGATTACACAACCTGTGACATATCGGTGCTGGCAGACTGGCCACAGTAACAAGAAACGTGAAACTGGCTGCGAAATTAGGGCGAGGAGCTATGACGCACTCAAGGTAGCTAGTGCAGCGTGACCTGGAGGACTGCATCAGTAAAGGCTAGTAATCCCTGGCAGGCATAACGGTGACTCACTTAAGATACACAACTAGTGACATATCGGTTCTAACAAACTGGCCACAGTAACAAAATATATGAATCTGGGTGAGCAACTGTGACGAGTAACTATGACTCTCGTAATAGGCCAATGACTCAATACCTGGAGTATTGACTCAGATAATTTGAGGAACGCCTTGCAATAGTAACAATGACTTTCTTACGGTTCACAACTGGTGACAAATCCGTTCTGGCAGTCTGGCACCAGTAACAAAAATGAGACACTGAGTGAGCAACTGGGATGGGTAACTATGACTCTCTTAAGGTAGCCAATGATCGTCACCAGGAATATTGAGTCAGGAAACTCGAGTAACCCTTGGCTATAGTAACGATGACTTTCGTAGATTACACAACCTGTGACATATCGGTGCTGGCAGACTGGCCACAGTAACAAGAAACGTGAAACTGGCTGCGAAATTAGGACGAGGAGCTATGACGCACTCATGGTAGCTAGTGCAGCGTCACCTGGAGGACTGCATCAGTAAAGGCTAGTAATCCCTGGCTGGCATTACGATTACTCACTTAAGATACACAACTAGTGTCATATCGGTTCTGGCAGACTGGCCACAGTAACAAAATATATGAATCTGGGTGAGCAACTGCGACGAGTAGCTATGACTCTCGTAATAGGCCAATGACTCAATACCTGGAGTATTGACTCAGATAACTCGAGGAACGCCTTGCAATAGTAACAATGACTTTCTTACGGTTCACAACTGGTGACAAATCCGTTCTGGCAGTCTGGCACCAGTAACAAAACTGAGACACTGCGTGAGCAACTGGGATGGGTAACTATGACTCTCTTAAGGTAGCCAATGATCGTCACCAGGAATATTGAGTCAGGAAACTCGAGTAACCCTTGGCTATAGTAACGATGACTTTCGTAGATTACACAACCTGTGACATATCGGTGCTGGCAGACTGGCCACAGTAACAAGAAACGTGAAACTGGCTGCGAAATTAGGACGAGGAGCTATGACGCACTCATGGTAGCTAGTGCAGCGTCACCTGGAGGACTGCATCAGTAAAGGCTAGTAATCCCTGGCTGGCATTACGATTACTCACTTAAGATACACAACTAGTGTCATATCGGTTCTGGCAGACTGGCCACAGTAACAAAATATATGAATCTGGGTGAGCAACTGCGACGAGTAGCTATGACTCTCGTAATAGGCCAATGACTCAATACCTGGAGTATTGACTCAGATAACTCGAGGAACGCCTTGCAATAGTAACAATGACTTTCTTACGGTTCACAACTGGTGACAAATCCGTTCTGGCAGTCTGGCACCAGTAACAAAACTGAGACACTGCGTGAGCAACTGGGATGGGTAACTATGACTCTCTTAATGTAGCCAATGATCGTCACCAGGAATATTGAGTCAGGAAACTCGAGTAACCCTTGGCTATAGTAACGATGACTTTCGTAGATTACACAACCTGTGACATATCGGTGCTGGCAGACTGGCCACAGTAACAAGAAACTTGAAACTGGCTGCGAAATTAGGACGAGGAGCTATGACGCACTCAAGGTAGCTAGTGCAGCGTCACCTGGAGGACTGCATCAGTAAAGGCTAGTAATCCCTGGCTGGCATTACGATTACTCACTTAAGATACACAACTAGTGTCATATCGGTTCTGGCAGACTGGCCACAGTAACAAAGTATATGAATCTGGGTGAGCAACTGTGACGAGTAACTATGACTCTCGTAATAGGCCAATGACTCAATACCTGGAGTATTGACTCAGATAACTCGAGGAACGCCTTGCAATAGTAACAATGACTTTCTTACGGTTCACAACTGGTGACAAATCCGTTCTGGCAGTCTGGCACCAGTAACAAAAATGAGACACAGCGTGAGCAACTGGGATGGGTAACTATGACTCTCTTAAGGTAGCCAATGATCGTCACCAGGAATATTGAGTCAGGAAACTCGAGTAACCCTTGGCTATAGTAACGATGACTTTCGTAGATTACACAACCTGTGACATATCGGTGCTGGCAGACTGGCCACAGTAACAAGAAACGTGAAACTGGCTGCGAAATTAGGACGAGGAGCTATGACGCACTCATGGTAGCTAGTGCAGCGTCACCTGGAGGACTGCATCAGTAAAGGCTAGTAATCCCTGGCTGGCATTACGATTACTCACTTAAGATACACAACTAGTGTCATATCGGTTCTGGCAGACTGGCCACAGTAACAAAATATATGAATCTGGATGAGCAACTGCGACGAGTAGCTATGACTCTCGTAATAAGCCAATGACTCAATACCTGGAGTATTGACTCAGATAACTCGAGGAACGCCTTGCAATAGTAACAATGACTTTCTTACGGTTCACAACTGGTGACAAATCCGTTCTGGCAGTCTGGCACCAGTAACAAAACTGAGACACTGCGTGAGCAACTGGGATGGGTAACTATGACTCTCTTAAGGTAGCCAATGATCGTCACCAGGAATATGGAGTCAGGAAACTCGAGTAACCCTTGGCTATAGTAACGATGACTTTCGTAGATTACACAACCTGTGACATATCGGTGCTGGCAGACTGGCCACAGTAACAAGAAACTTGAAACTGGCTGCGAAATTAGGACGAGGAGCTATGACGCACTCAAGGTAGCTAGTGCAGCGTCACCTGGAGGACTGCATCAGTAAAGGCTAGTAATCCCTGGCTGGCATTACGATTACTCACTTAAGATACACAACTAGTGTCATATCGGTTCTGGCAGACTGGCCACAGTAACAAAATATATGAATCTGGGTGAGCAACTATGACGAGTAACTATGACTCTCGTAATAGGCCAATGACTCAATACCTGGAGTATTGACTCAGATAACTCGAGGAACGCCTTGCAATAGTAACAATGACTTTCTTACGGTTCACAACTGGTGACAAATCCGTTCTGGCAGTCTGGCACCAGTAACAAAAATGAGACACAGCGTGAGCAACTGGGATGGGTAACTATGACTCTCTCAAGGTAGCCAATGATCGTCACCAGGAATATTGAATCAGGAATTTCGAGTAACCCTTGGTTATAGAACGATGACTTTCGTAGATTACACAACCTGTGACATATCGATGCTGGCAGACTGGCCACAGTTACAATGTATTTTAATTTGGGTGGTCAACCGACAGGAATATCTATTACCCTTCTGAGGTAACCGACGATTCGTCACCAGGTGGAGTACACTCTGAAAGGAGTGACTATGACTCTCATATGACACACAACTAGTGTCGTATCGCTTCTGGCAGACGCCACAGTAACAAGAAACGTGAAACTATCTGCGAAATTAGGGCGAGGAGCTATGACGCACTCAAGGTAGCTAGTGCAGCGTGACCTGGAGGACTGCATCAGTAAAGGCTAGTAATCCCTGGCAGGCATAACGGTGACTCACTTAAGATACACAACTAGTGACATATCGGTTCTGGCAGACTGGCCACAGTAACAAAATATATGAATCTGGGTGAGCAACTGCGACGAGTAGCTATGACTCTCGTAATAGGCCAATGACTCAATACCTGGAGTATTGACTCAGATAACTCGAGGAACGCCTTGCAATAGTAACAATGACTTTCTTACGGTTCACAACTGGTGACAAATCCGTTCTGGCAGTCTGGCACCAGTAACAAAAATGAGACACTGAGTGAGCAACTGGGATGGGTAACTATGACTCTCTTAAGGTAGCAAATGATCGTCACCAGGAATATTGAGTCAGGAAACTCGAGTAACCCTTGGCTATAGTAACGATGACTTTCGTAGATTACACAACCTGTGACATATCGGTGCTGGCAGACTGGCCACAGTAACAAGAAACGTGAAACTGGCTGCGAAATTAGGACGAGGAACTATGACGCACTCATGGTAGCAAGTGCAGCGACACCTGGAGGACTGCATCAGTAAAGGCTAGTAATCCCTGGCAGGCATAACGGTGACTAACTTAAGATACACAACTAGTGACATATCGGTTCTGGCAGACTGGCAACAGTAACAAAATATATGAATCTGGGTGAGCAACTGCGACGAGTAGCTATGACTCTCGTAATAGGCCAATGACTCAATACCTGGAGTATTGACTCAGATAACTCGAGGAACGCCTTGCAATAGTAACAATGACTTTCTTACGGTTCACAACTGGTGACAAATCCGTTCTGGCAGTCTGGCACCAGTAACAAAAATGAGACACTGAGTGAGCAACTGGGATGGGTAACTATGACTCTCTGAAGGTAGCCAATTATCGTCACCAGGAATATTGAGTCAGGAAACTCGAGTAACCCTTGGCTATAGTAACGATGACTTTCGTAGATTACACAACCTGTGACATATCGGTGCTGGCAGACTGGCCACAGTAACAAGAAACGTGAAACTGGCTGCGAAATTAGGACGAGGAGCTATGACGCACTCATGGTAGCTAGTGCAGCGTCACCTGGAGGACTGCATCAGTAAAGGCTAGTAATCCCTGGCTGGCATTACGATTACTCACTTAAGATACACAACCTGTGACATATCGGTGCTGGCAGACTGGCCACAGTAACAAGAAACTTGAAACTGGCTGCGAAATTAGGACGAGGAGCTATGACGCACTCAAGGTAGCTAGTGCAGCGTCACCTGGAGGACTGCATCAGTAAAGGCTAGTAATCAATGGCAGGCATTACGATGACTCACTTAAGATACACAACTAGTGTCATATCGGTTCTTGCAGACTTTCCACAGTAACAAGATATATGTATCTGGGTGAGCAACTGTGACGAGTAACTATGACTCTCGTAATAGGCCAATGACTCAATACCTGGAGTATTGACACACATAACTCGAGGAACGCCTTGCAATAGTAACAATGACTTTCTTACGGTTCACAACTGGTGACAAATCCGTTCTGGCAGTCTGGCACCAGTAACAAAACTGAGACACTGCGTGAGCAACTGGGATGGGTAACTATGACTCTCTTAAGGTAGCCAATGATCGTCACCAGGAATATTGGGTCAGGAAACTCGAGTAACCCTTGGCTATAGTAACGATGACTTTTGTAGATTACACAACCTGTGACATATCAGTGCTGGCAGACTGGCCACAGTAACAAGAAACTTGAAACTGGCTGCGAAATTAGGACGAGGAGCTATGACGCACACAAGGTAGCTAGTGCAGCGTCACCTGGAGGACTGCATCAGTAAAGGCTAGTAATCCCTGGCTGGCATTACGATTACTCACTTAAGATACACAACTAGTGTCATATCGGTTCTGGCAGACTGGCCACAGTAACAAAATATATGAATCTGGGTGAGCAACTGTGACGAGTAACTATGACTCTCGTAATAGGCCAATGACTCAATACCTGGAGTATTGACTCAGATAACTCGAGGAACGCCTTGCAATAGTAACAATGACTTTCTTACGGTTCACAACTGGTGACAAATCCGTTCTGGCAGTCTGGCACCCGTAACAAAAATGAGACACAGCGTGAGCAACTGGGATGGGTAACTATGACTCTCTTAAGGTAGCCAATGATCGTCACCAGGAATATTGAGTCAGGAAACTCGAGTAACCCTTGGCTATAGTAACGATGACTTTCGTAGATTACACAACCTGTGACATATCGGTGCTGGCAGACTGGCCACAGTAACAAGAAACGTGAAACTGTCTGCGAAATTAGGACGAGGAGCTATGACGCACTCATGGTAGCTACTGCAGCGTCACCTGGAGGACTGCATCAGTAAAGGCTAGTAATCCCTGGCTGGCATTACGATTACTCACTTAAGATACACAACTAGTGTCATATCGGTTCTGGCAGACTGGCCACAGTAACAAAATATATGAATCTGGGTGAGCAACTGCGACGAGTAGCTATGACTCTCGTAATAGGCCAATGACTCAATACCTGGAGTATTGACTCAGATAACTCGAGGAACGCCTTTCAATAGTAACAATGACTTTCTTACGGTTCACAACTGGTGACAAATCCGTTCTGGCAGTCTGGCACCAGTAACAAAACTGAGACACTGCGTGAGCAACTGGGATGGGTAACTATGACTCTCTTAAGGTAGCCAATGATCGTCACCAGGAATATTGAGTCAGGAAACTCGAGTAACCCTTGGCTATAGTAACGATGACTTTCGTAGATTACACAACCTGTGACATATCGGTGCTGGCAGACTGGCCACAGTAACAAGAAACTTGAAACTGGCTGCGAAATTAGGACGAGGAATTATGACGCACTCAAGGTAGCTAGTGCAGCGTCACCTGGAGGACTGCATCAGTAAAGGCTAGTAATCAATGGCAGGCATTACGATGACTCACTTAAGATACACAACTAGTGTCATATCGGTTCTTGCAGACTTTCCACAGTAACAAGATATATGTATCTGGGTGAGCAACTGTGACGAGTAACTATGACTCTCGTAATAGGCCAATGACTCAATACCTGGAGTATTGACTCAGATAACTCGAGGAACGCCTTGCAATAGTAACAATGACTTTCTTACGGTTCACAACTGGTGACAAATCCGTTCTGGCAGTCTGGCACCCGTAACAAAAATGAGACACAGCGTGAGCAACTGGGATGGGTAACTATGACTCTCTTAAGGTAGCCAATGATCGTCACCAGGAATATTGAGTCAGGAAACTCGAGTAACCCTTGGCTATAGTAACGATGACTTTCGTAGATTACACAACCTGTGACATATCGGTGCTGGCAGACTGGCCACAGTAACAAGAAACGTGAAACTGTCTGCGAAATTAGGACGAGGAGCTATGACGCACTCATGGTAGCTAGTGCAGCGTCACCTGGAGGACTGCATCAGTAAAGGCTAGTAATCCCTGGCTGGCATTACGATTACTCACTTAAGATACACAACTAGTGTCATATCGGTTCTGGCAGACTGGCCACAGTAACAAAATATATGAATCTGGGTGAGCAACTGTGACGAGTAACTATGACTCTCGTAATAGGCCAATGACTCAATACCTGGAGTATTGACTCAGATAACTCGAGGAACGCCTTGCAATAGTAACAATGACTTTCTTACGGTTCACAACTGGTGACAAATCCGTTCTGGCAGTCTGGCACCAGTAACAAAACTGAGACACTGCGTGAGCAACTGGGATGGGTAACTATGACTCTCTTAAGGTAGCCAATGATCGTCACCAGGAATATTGAGTCAGGAAACTCGAGTAACCCTTGGCTATAGTAACGATGACTTTCGTAGATTACACAACCTGTGACATATCGGTGCTGGCAGACTGGCCACAGTAACAAGAAACTTGAAACTGGCTGCGAAATTAGGACGAGGAGCTATGACGCACTCAAGGTAGCTAGTGCAGCGTCACCTGGAGGACTGCATCAGTAAAGGCTAGTAATCAATGGCAGGCATTACGATGACTCACTTAAGATACACAACTAGTGTCATATCGGTTCTTGCAGACTTTCCACAGTAACAAGATATATGTATCTGGGTGAGCAACTGTGACGAGTAACTATGACTCTCGTAATAGGCCAATGACTCAATACCTGGAGTATTGACTCAGATAACTCGAGGAACGCCTTGCAATAGTAACAATGACTTTCTTACGGTTCACAACTGGTGACAAATCCGTTCTGGCAGTCTGGCACCCGTAACAAAAATGAGACACAGCGTGAGCAACTGGGATGGGTAACTATGACTCTCTTAAGGTAGCCAATGATCGTCACCAGGAATATTGAGTCAGGAAACTCGAGTAACCCTTGGCTATAGTAACGATGACTTTCGTAGATTACACAACCTGTGACATATCGGTGCTGGCAGACTGGCCACAGTAACAAGAAACTTGAAACTGGCTGCGAAATTAGGACGAGGAGCTATGACGCACTCAAGGTAGCTAGTGCAGCGTCACCTGGAGGACTGCATCAGTAAAGGCTAGTAATCAATGGCAGGCATTACGATAACTCACTTAAGATACACAACTAGTGTCATATCGGTTCTTGCAGACTTTCCACAGTAACAAGATATATGTATCTGGGTGAGCAACTGTGACGAGTAACTATGACTCTCGTAATAGGCCAATGACTCAATACCTGGAGTATTGACTCAGATAACTCGAGGAACGCCTTGCAATAGTAACAATGACTTTCTTACGGTTCACAACTGGTGACAAATCCGTTCTGGCAGTCTGGCACCAGTAACAAAAATGAGACACAGCGTGAGCAACTGGGATGGGTAACTATGACTCTCTTAAGGTAGCCAATGATCGTCACCAGGAATATTGAATCAGGAATTTCGAGTAACCCTTGGTTATAGAACGATGACTTTCGTAGATTACACAACCTGTGACATATCGATGCTGGCAGACTGGCCACAGTTACAATGTATTTTAATTTGGGTGCTCAACCGACAGGAATATCTATTACCCTTCTGAGGTAACCGACGATTCGTCACCAGGTGGAGTACACTCTGAAAGGAGTGACTATGACTCTCATATGACACACAACTAGTGTCGTATCGCTTCTGGCAGACGCCACAGTAACAAGAAACGTGAAACTATCTGCGAAATTAGGGCGAGGAGCTATGACGCACTCAAGGTAGCTAGTGCAGCGTGACCTGGAGGACTGCATCAGTAAAGGCTAGTAATCCCTGGCAGGCATAACGGTGACTCACTTAAGATACACAACTAGTGACATATCGGTTCTGGCAGACTGGCCACCGTAACAAAATATATGAATCTGGGTGAGCAACTGTGACGAATAACTATGACTCTCGTAATAGGCCAATGACTCAATACCTGGAGTATTGACTCAGATAATTCGAGGAACGCCTTGCAATAGTAACAATGACTTTCTTACGGTTCACAACTGGTGACAAATCCGTTCTGGCAGTCTGGCACCAGTAACAAAAATGAGACACTGAGTGAGCAACTGGGATGGGTAACTATGACTCTCTTAAGGTAGCAAATGATCGTCACCAGGAATATTGAGTCAGGAAACTCGAGTAACCCTTGGCTATAGTAACGATGACTTTCGTAGATTACACAACCTGTGACATATCGGTGCTGGCAGACTGGCCACAGTAACAAGAAACGTGAAACAGGCTGCGAAATTAGGACGAGGAACTATGACGCACTCATGGTAGCAAGTGCAGCGACACCTGGAGGACTGCATCAGTAAAGGCTAGTAATCCCTGGCAGGCATAACGGTGACTAACTTAAGATACACAACTAGTGTCATATCGGTTCTGGCAGACTGGCAACAGTAACAAAATATATGAATCTGGGTGAGCAACTGCGACGAGTAGCTATGACTCTCGTAATAGGCCAATGACTCAATACCTGGAGTATTGACTCAGATAACTCGAGGAACGCCTTGCAATAGTAACAATGACTTTCTTACGGTTCACAACTGGTGACAAATCCGTTCTGGCAGTCTGGCACCAGTAACAAAACTGAGACACTGCATGAGCAACTGGGATATGTAACTATGACTCTCTTAAGGTAGCCAATGATCGTCTTCAGGAATATTGAGTCAGGAAACTCGAGTAACCCTTGGCTGTAGTAACGATGACTTTCGTAGATTACTCAACCTGTGACATATCGGTGCTGGCAGACTGGCCACAGTAACAAGAAACTTGAAACTGGCTGCGAAATTAGGACGAGGAGCTATGACGCACTCAAGGTAGCTAGTGCAGCGTCACATGGAGGACTGCATCAGTAAAGGCTAGTAATCAATGGCAGGCATTACGATGACTCACTTAAGATACACAACTAGTGTCATATCGTTTCTGGCAGACTGGCCACAGTAACAAAATATATGAATCTGGGTGAGCAACTGTGACGAGTAACTATGACTCTCGTAATAGGCCAATGACTCAATACCTGGAGTATTGACTCAGATAACTCGAGGAACGCCTTGCAATAGTAACAATGACTTTCTTACGGTTCACAACTGGTGACAAATCCGTTCTGGCAGTCTGGCACCAGTAACAAAAATGAGACACAGCGTGAGCAACTGGGATGGGTAACTATGACTCTCTTAAGGTAGCCAATGAGCGTCACCAGGAATATTGAATCAGGAATTTCGAGTAACCCTTGGTTATAGAACGATGACTTTCGTAGATTACACAACCTGTGACATATCGATGCTGGCAGACTGACTGAAGCAAAGCAAGTGCTGTATCATGTATAAGATACAGAGGCGAGCGAGTGCACGGGACTTACCCTAGTTCACTGCTAGTAGCGTCACGTCATCGTAACGCGCCTGCATATAGTATTGCACCACATTTAACATAAAAGTAAAAATTAAGATTTGTGTGTAAAACTTTGTTAAAGTATAGTTCTATGTAATAATGTTTCAGGTAACAAATCTTAATGTTATAAAATTAGTAGTTTACGTAAAATTCACGTTTTGAAAGAAAAATAGGAGGCGCTAAATAATGACGCTAGGAAGCCAAAATTTGGTGAGAAGGTGCAGTAAGAAGTCATTAATGAGTGGTGCTGGTTTCCAAAACCATAAAACTAAAATTGACTCCAGAATCCGCGTTTTTCGGAAAAATCAGAGGCGCGAAATAATAGAGCTACAATATTGAAAATTGGTAGGATGCTTCAGTTCACCCTAATAATAATAATGGAAATACCACAATCAGTTACCTCTTCTAGTTTTTTAGTAATTTAGTAAAAACTACTTTTGTGAGTAAAATGTACATAAGCATTATAGATTAAGTACTTTAAATTTTAATGATAAAACAAATTCTTTAAGACCAATGATCAGATAGGACAATTAACAAAGCTACACCAAGTTTTAGTCTTGTAGCATAATTAACAGCTGATACAAGTCTTGATAAAGCTATGGTTCAGAGGTAACAATCTACCGTTAGTTCCATTGTAAAAATTCTAGAGAGTAAAGTTTTAATTTTAGCGGGCTGAGATTTTCTACGTGCTTCTGTACTGCTCAGATGTATGTATACAAAAATTGAGAAGTTTGTAAAGCTATTATTAAATGTGATATTTAAGATTATGTGCCTGAGATAGCGATCATTTGGAAGCTGCAGGCATCTGCATACGAACGGAAAGAACAGATGCTCTCTTGGCGGTACGCGCCGGAGCTATATAAAAAGAGCGGCAGAGGCAGTAGTAAGCTCACTCCGCATTAGACCAACGCCTAGTCCACGCGAGCTTAACGTCCGATCGCGCCTCGCCTCGGGTGACGTCATAGCGGGCTGTGACATGCGCGTACTTAGCAATGTAAACGGACATTGAAAATCGCGAGGACTGTACACCGTCCTGGATCGTTTAGACTTCGGTAACAAACTGTTATTGTGCCGTCCGTGTGAAGTATAATTCCGCGTGGCAAGTGGTGACTAACTCCACTTTTAAGGCGAGCATTAATCTTTTTTTTTTAACATTATTGCGAACTATTAATAGAGCACCGTTAGTTAGAGTAATGAACTATTCGGGAGGAACTTGCTGTAGAAGTCGCCTCTGAACTATTAAACGATTGGCTGAATTAACAATATTTAATGTCTTTAGCATTTTCAGAAGTTTCGAGTAATTTGTGTGAGCCTTTAAGATAATAAAATCTTGTTTGGAACTTTAAATTTTATTGAAGCAGCCCTAATCCCGTGAAGAACTATGGATATTTTTCGTTTAGCTGGGCTGTACAGGAATGTGGCCGTGCAGACTGGGAACTAAGGTCAGTAAGTTTCCCTTCGCTTTCTGACTGGCCACCAAATTAGTTGCCAGGCTCGCGTGATTTAAGGTGGCAATGTTCAACTTTCATTCAACATTAAACAACGACTTCTTCGCCGTCCCACATATGTTGCATCGGCAATAGTCTGTTACGTGAAATGAACATTCAAACAACTCATTCGACGACTTCTTCGCCGCCCCACATATGGTGCATCGGCCGGGAAAACTGAATTAAAAGCAAATAAAAGTGCTCGATGTGTGAAAGCGATTGGTATAAATTAACGAACTCGGTAGGCAATAACAGGACACTGAATTGAACTAGTGTGGGAACAGTGTTACCAGTAAAGGCAGGTGTAGTGTATAAACAATAAGTGTCTACCGCTGTACGTTGGTTAGTGACGATGGTGAGAAAGGCGACGATGCTGGATCGCGGCTGCCGACGGCGCTGAGACTAAAGGAAGACTGTGCGTCATCGCGGAGCTGCGCTGATCTGCGAGACAGCTGCCGGCTGCGCCGAGCGGTCAACGGTGCCTTGCTGCCCCCCCCCCCCCCCTGGAGCTATTGCAGTAGGCGATTCCTGTGGCGGTACTCGACGCTACGGCTGCTGCTGCCTTCAATACGTCGCGACGCGTCGCATCACGATTGCTGGTACACCGCGACGACATCATTCGTCGAAATCAAGCATTTAAGTTAAGTCAAAGACTTTTAAAATATTTATTAACTGCTGCTAACAAACTAAAAGATATGGAAAGTAGTGTACATTTCAGAAGGGAACCGGTCTCTGACCAAGAATCCTCACGATCAGGAATTGAGTTTAATGAGGATGGTTCCATTAATCCCTCAAATATTGAACTAGAACGTAATTTGTCACCAGTAAATTATGACTTTAATTTAAATGAGAGTGCAGGGATGCAATCAATAAGTGAAATAGAAGTCAAAAGGGAGCCAGTAGAGTTGCTAACTTTGTCAGGTAGTGAAACTGAGCTCAATATATCTCCAGCTCAGTCAAGTCAAGAGATACAAAGTATCAAGGTAGAAGCTCCGGATTGGATGCAAATACTGTTTGCCAAACTCGAATCAAACCAAAATAAAATTGAGGCTAAAATTGAAAATAGTAATAAAGAGTTGGAGAATAAAATTGAGGTTAGTAATAAAGGGTTGGAAAATAAAATTGAGGATAGTAATAAAGAACTAAAAGAAGAACTGCAATCCAAATGGAATAGTTTGAATTATAAGATAGATGCTATTCATCATGACATTCAAGTAAAAGTAGGGCAACAGTTAACTAAAATGCATAGTACTTTCAAATGTGAAATAGATCAAATTCAAAAAAATTATCAAGAGGCAGATGAACTTTTGGAAGTAAGGTTGTCCGAAAGATTGAGCAACGAGTCCAAACTTTGCTCTGACAAAGTTAAAGAGGTACAAATTAAAGTAGATACTTGTCAGAAAAACATTGAGAAAGTAAAAGAAACCTGTACCGAAATTCGTGGTGTAGTGGAACAAAGATGTTCTGCCAGGATAGAAGCAGTAGAGTCACAAGTAGAGGAATTAAATACTAACATTGCTAACCTAGAAAATAGAGTAACCTCTGTTAATTCTAGTCATTCTACTGTACAGCATGTGACTTCAGTTGACGCCGCTTTTATAGGGTGTCGACAGATTTTGCGCTTTGATCCTGATAAGTACATTCACCCTCTTGAATTTTGGAATGACTTTGAGGATGTTCTCCCCAACACTTGGTCAGAAAGAGAAAAAATTTCATTTATAAGAAGTCATTTGTCAGGTGATGCTTTGCGATGGTCAGCGGATGTAATGATCAAATGTAAAACTTTATCTGAATTTAAGTCTGCATTTCTCAACGAATACTGGTCACATAACAAACAAAATGATGTGTTAAGGGAATTCTGGAGTGGTAAGAAGTTTTTCCCAGGGCGTGAATCAGTAAAGGATTTCGCTAGGAAGTGGGTTTCAAAACTGTCACATTTGACAGAAAAGATGAAGCCAGATATGATCATTATGGGTTTAGAAGGTAAGCTGCCGTGGTACTGGCAGAAGAGAATCATTTCCGCCCCTAGAGATAATATAGACAAATTTATTGAATATCTGGAAAGAGTGGAAAGAGTAGCTGCTGCTGAGGAGCAGGTGCAGCAGAATAACAAATCTTCTAACAATCACGTACAAAATAATGGAAACGTGAACGTTAGAAATATGGAAGTTAGGCACACCAAAACAAACTATCGAAACCAAAGCCGTGGCAGAGGAAGAGGGGGTAGATACTCACCACGCTTTCGTAACAACTACTATGACGAAAGTGGAGAAGTAAATACTATGCCATTAAGACAAGAAGGGAGTCATGATGCTACTATATCTAGTGGTGTCACAGATGAACACCACAGGCCGCGTGTGGGAAACTAAATCCCGTCTATGAGGAAACTGGCGCTCACCAGGCGGTAACAGTAACACAGCCAGTAACGGAAACACAGACAATCAGCCAACATACACAGACAGACAGCATGGATGACGAAATAAATACAGATAATACCAGTGATGTGTTAAGCCACTCTCACAAAATAGTGGATAGTATTTTGGATACACTAGAAAAATGGGTCAAGGAAGAACAGGAACTCAAGGTAGATAATGGGGAAGAAATAGATAATGGGTTTGAGTCTGATGGGAATAATGATGAAGTAAAAGCTTACATCTTCGATGAAAATGGCAATCTAAAAGCTGAAGTAGAAGTAGCAGAAGTAGAATCAGTACTGCAAAACTTTAGAGAGGAGGAAATGATGAATGAAGGGGGTAGAAATAGTAACGAGGTGAAAGAATCTAGTAGCTGTGTAAACGTGCCACAAATGGTTGAAGGTGACGACATTCTTATGAACAGCAATATTGCGCAGGGACGCAGTTGCTCAGAGGTAGAGGATAGTTTGGCTGATGTGCAGCAAACAAAAGTAGAAAAAGTCGTCAGATGCTTCGATTTAAAGTTAGTGGACAGATTAGAGAAAGCAGCTAAGATTATAGAGCATGATGAGCCCCAGGATGTAAATATAAATGTAATTGCAACTGATCAGAATTACTTTAGCTGGAAGAACATAGAACGAGATTTATTAGACGAGGTGTGTGAGCAACCTGTTCAATGTAAAATAACTCACCCTGTTATCAAAGTAAACATATCAGGAGTCACTGTGCGTTGTCTGCTTGACAGTGGCAGTGAAGCAAGTGCTTTATCACAAACATTTTTTGGCACCATACCCAATAAAGAGAAGTTAACAGTTATGAAAGTAAGTGGCTTAAAGATTATAGGTGCTACTGGAAAAGTCTCTAGACCAGTTCAACACGAAGCTTTGATACCCATTGGTATAAATGACGTAGTAATAGATCATCCTTGTTTGATTGTGCTAGGCTTAAGTGTTGATATGTTGATTGGTACTGATTTCTTATCAAAGTACCAGGGAAAGATCAATTTTGATCAGAACAACTTAATTTTAACTTTACCTGACTCTAAAGTGATAAGAGAGTCTTTTATAGGAAGTCATATAGGCGGTAGTAATGAAACTTGGGAACTGCCTATTAGAGTAATAAAGAATAAAGGATACTTGCAGGAAAATTTGGTTTTCAGTGAGAATGAGGAAAGTGCTAAGGTTGAAGAGATAATTAATAATCTGAAACACGATGCCACAGGTTTTGCTCCATGTGAGCTGATGTTCAATCAGGAACCACATAATATCATTCCGAGTATGATTGACTTTCCAGTTCTAAGTCAGAGTACATTGGATGAGAAGAAAGCACAGGCAAGGGCAAATATACGCAAAAGAGCTTTAGATAGGAAAAAGAGGCATGATGCAAGGGCTTCCCCCACTAGTTTTAAAATTGGTGAGCTAGTGCTGGTCAAAACAAAAGAAAAATCAAAGAAAATTTCTGCAGAAACTAAAAAGTTTATGCATGTATATCATGGACCATTTAGAATAGTAAGTAAACCTCATGCAAATGCCTATCGTTTGGAATATCCAAAGAGTAAGAGAGAACTAGGTCTAAGAAATATTGTGGATCTAAAGGAATTTAAAATTAACAGTAATTAATTACTGTAGGGAGTCTGCCACTCTTTGGCGGATACACGGTTTGGCGTACCGTGCAGTCCCAGCTGGGTGAAACTTTATTTCCTTTTCAAGTTTCATTCCCTTCTTCTGGTCTATCATAACAGGTAAGAATCACATATGTCTTCATGTTGTATATATGCTATTAGGTTTTAAGTATTCTTAGTAAGGATCTACCTAGTGAATGGCAAAACAAAAGTCTGAGTACCAATAAGAGGCAAACATGGCTAAAATAAATAAATTAAAATATTTCATGTAATTGTAAAGGGTTAGAAACTACAACTAAGAGAGACACTTTGCAGTATACGAAGTACGGTATGAATATGAATAATCCATTAGATTATGCAGAAGGTAGTATGTTGCTAGAAATAAGGTTGTCTGAAGGAAAACAGCGTAAGAAGATAATGCTCATAGAGGCAAGCAATGGCGTTTTAGAATTAAATAAATGGAGATGTGTGGAAGTGGTGTGAGGATCGCACCAAATATATAGAAACAGGACGTCAATAGGCTGACAAAAGGAAAAGGGAGAAAGAAGTGGAGAAATGAAGTATTTTGAATCTGGAAGAAAAGGGAGAAAATGAATAAGGTGAAGAAGTGAAGTAAGTAAATTGAAGTAAATGATGTAGGATTAAAGAATAATTCCCTCACGTCTCGTGAAATGGTGAAAAACGCTAAATCTTGCTTGAGGCAAATAAATAGTTAAACAGACAACAGAAACACACAAATATTGGAAAATGCAGAAATTTGGAATCGGTATACTGAAAATAACTAATTTCTTTAGTAATTCATACAATAAAGCAAAGTGCTGGTCAGCAAATGACTTCTTTGATGAACTAATCCATACGATAATTAAGCCAGAGTACATTAAAACTAAAAGGTTACTCAATTTTCTAAGTTGAAGCAAGATCTTAATATATTAATTTGCTAAAAGAATTTTCACTATTTAGGAACCTAAAAGATTATTTATGAAAGAAGAAAGTAGGAGCTATTGTATCAGATACGACTTAGTGCTAAATGTCTTTCTGACAACTTCACAATTAGTAAAATAGTGCCAGAATATAAACTATAAAATGTACTTTGTCCTACCTTAGATATAAGTTGAAAACAGAAACTTAGACTGTATTGTCTGTTTCTCAGGGACATGCAGGCTGCATGAATGACTGACAACAAGCGGTAGGGAGATTGGAAGTAGAGACGCAAACCACAGTGAATACAATTTCCTCCCACAATTTTGTCAATCAGTGAAATTAAATGAGTGTTACAATAGGACACCCACCACAGTGCCGAGTATTATAGTAAAAGAAAAATGTGAGTGCGTTGCAGTGATAAAAGTCGTGTGTATTTTATTTTTCAGGAAGAGACTGATTTTAAAGAAAAAAAAATAACTATTTTGTAACCATTGAAAAATTTATATTTCCATGTAAATGTATGTAAATAATTTGTGAATGTCTTCTGTACTAGGTTTTCTATGTGTATATGAGTATGGTTATTTTGTGTATGTAGTAATAAGGAATTTCCTAAGAAGAAGCAACTTAAGTTGAAAGAGGTATACTAAAGTAATCCATCGCTTGTTTGTTCTTTTAGAAATTTAATTTTGTTCAAAAATAGATTTTCACGAAAATTAAAAAGGGGGTGATGAAGCAAAGCAAGCGCTGTATCATGTATAAGATACAGAGGCGAGCGAGTGCACGGGACTTACCCTAGTTCACTGCTAGTAGCGTCACGTCATCGTAACGCGCCTGCATATAGTATTGCACCACATTTAACATAAAAGTAAAAATTAAGATTTGTGTGTAAAACTTTGTTAAAGTATAGTTCTATGTAATAATGTTTCAGGTAACAAATCTTAATGTTATAAAATTAGTAGTTTACGTAAAATTCACGTTTTGAAAGAAAAATAGGAGGCGCTAAATAATGACGCTAGGAAGCCAAAATTTGGTGAGAAGGTGCAGTAAGAAGTCATTAATGAGTGGTGCTGGTTTCCAAAACCATAAAACTAAAATTGACTCCAGAATCCGCGTTTTTCGGAAAAATCAGAGGCGCGAAATAATAGAGCTACAATATTGAAAATTGGTAGGATGCTTCAGTTCACCCTAATAATAATAATGGAAATACCACAATCAGTTACCTCTTCTAGTTTTTTAGTAATTTAGTAAAAACTACTTTTGTGAGTAAAATGTACATAAGCATTATAGATTAAGTACTTTAAATTTTAATGATAAAACAAATTCTTTAAGACCAATGATCAGATAGGACAATTAACAAAGCTACACCAAGTTTTAGTCTTGTAGCATAATTAACAGCTGATACAAGTCTTGATAAAGCTATGGTTCAGAGGTAACAATCTACCGTTAGTTCCATTGTAAAAATTCTAGAGAGTAAAGTTTTAATTATAGCGGGCTGAGATTTTCTACGTGCTTCTGTACTGCTCAGATGTATGTATACAAAAATTCAGAAGTTTGTAAAGCTATTATTAAATGTGATATTTAAGATTATGTGCCTGAGATAGCGATCATTTGGAAGCTGCAGGCATCTGCATACGAACGGAAAGAACAGATGCTCTCTTGGCGGTACGCGCCGGAGCTATATAAAAAGAGCGGCAGAGGCAGTAGTAAGCTCACTCCGCATTAGACCAACGCCTAGTCCACGCGAGCTTAACGTCCGATCGCGCCTCGCCTCGGGTGACGTCATAGCGGGCTGTGACATGCGCGTACTTAGCAATGTAAACGGACATTGAAAATCGCGAGGACTGTACACCGTCCTGGATCGTTTAGACTTCGGTAACAAACTGTTATTGTGCCGTCCGTGTGACGTATAATTCCGCGTGGCAAGTGGTGACTAACTCCACTTTTAAGGCGAGCATTAATCTTTTTTTTTTAACACTATTGCGAACTATTAATAGAGCACCGTTAGTTAGAGTAATGAACTATTCGGGAGGAACTTGCTGTAGAAGTCGCCTCTGAACTATTAAACGATTGGCTGAATTAACAATATTTAATGTCTTTAGCATTTTCAGAAGTTTCGAGTATTTTGTGTGAGCCTTTAAGATAATAAAATCTTGTTTGGAACTTTAAATTTTATTGAAGCAGCCCTAATCCCGTGAAGAACTATGGATATTTTTCGTTTAGCTGGGCTGTACAGGAACGTGGCCGTGCAGACTGGGAACTAAGGTCAGTAAGTTTCCCTTCGCTTTCTGACTGGCCACCAAATTAGTTGCCAGGCTCGCGTGATTTAAGGTGGCAATGTTCAACTTTCATTCAACATTAAACAACGACTTCTTCGCCGTCCCACATATGTTGCATCGGCAATAGTCTGTTACGTGAAATGAACATTCAAACAACTCATTCGACGACTTCTTCGCCGCCCCACATGACCACAGTTACAATGTATTTTAATTTGGGTGGTCAACCGACAGGAATATCTATTACCCTTCTGAGGTAACCGACGATTCGTCACCAGGTGGAGTACACTCTGAAAGGAGTGACTATGACTCTCATATGACACACAACTAGTGTATCGCTTCTGGCAGACGCCACAGTAACAAGAAACGTGAAACTGGCTGCGAAATTAGGGCGAGGAGCTATGACGCACTCAAGGTAGCTAGTGCAGCGTCACCTGGAGGACTGCATCAGTAAAGGCTAGTAATCAATGGCAGGCATTACGATGACTCACTTATGATACACAACTAGTGTCATATCGGTTCTTGCAGACTTTCCACAGTAACAAGATATATGTATCTGGGTGAGCAACTGTGACGAGTAACTATGACTCTCGTAATAGGCCAATGACTCAATACCTGGAGTATTGACACACATAACTCGAGGAACGCCTTGCAATAGTAACAATGACTTTCTTACGGTTCACAACTGGTGACAAATCCGTTCTGGCAGTCTGGCACCAGTAACAAAACTGAGACACTGCATGAGCAACTGGGATGGGTAACTATGACTCTCTTAAGGTAGCCAATGATCGTCTTCAGGAATATTGAGTCAGGAAACTCGAGTAACCCTTGGCTATAGTAACGATGACTTTCGTAGATTACTCAACCTGTGACATATCGGTGCTGGCAGACTGGCCACAGTAACAAGAAACTTGAAACTGGCTGCGAAATTAGGACGAGGAGCTATGACGCACTCAAGGTAGCTAGTGCAGCGTCACATGGAGGACTGCATCAGTAAAGGCTAGTAATCAATGGCAGGCATTACGATGACTCACTTAAGATACACAACTAGTGTCATATCGTTTCTGGCAGACTGGCCACAGTAACAAAATATATGAATCTGGGTGAGCAACTGTGACGAGTAACTATGACTCTCGTAATAGGCCAATGACTCAATACCTGGAGTATTGACTCAGATAACTCGAGGAACGCCTTGCAATAGTAACAATGACTTTCTTACGGTTCACAACAGGTGACAAATCCGTTCTGGCAGTCTGGCACCAGTAACTAAAATGAGACACTGAGTGAGCAACTGGGATGGGTAACTATAACTCTCTTAAGGTAGCAAATGATCGTCACCAGGAATATTGAGTCAGGAAACTCGAGTAACCCTTGGCTATAGTAACGATGACTTTCGTAGATTACACAACCTGTGACATATCGGTGCTGGCAGACTGGCCACAGTAAGAAGAAACGTGAAACTGGCTGCGAAATTAGGACGAGGAGCTATGACGCACCCAAGGTAGCTAGTGCAGCGTCACCTGGAGGACTGCATCAGTAAAGGCTAGTAATCCCTGGCTGGCATTACGATTACTCACTTAAGATACACAACTAGTGTCATATCGGTTCTGGCAGACTGGCCACAGTAACAAAATATATGAATCTCGGTGAGCAACTGTGACGAGTAACTATGACTCTCGTAATAGGCCAATGACTCAATATCTGGAGTATTGACTCAGATACCTCGAGGAACGCCTTGCAATAGTAACAATGACTTTCTTACGGTTCACAACTGGTGACAAATCCGTTCTGGCAGTCTGGCACCAGTAACAAAAATGAGACACAGCGTGAGCAACTGGGATGGGTAACTATGACTCTCTGAAGGTAGCCAATGATCGTCACCAGGAATATTGAATCAGAAATTTCGAGTAACCCTTGGTTATAGAACGATGATTTTCGTAGATTACACAACCTGTGACATATCGATGCTGGCAGACTGGCCACAGTTACAATGTATTTTAATTTGGGTGGTCAACCGACAGGAATATCTATTACCCTTCTGAGGTAACCGACGATTCGTCACCAGGTGGAGTACACTCTGAAAGGAGTGACTATGACTCTCATATGACACACAACTAGTGTCGTATCGCTTCTGGCAGACGCCACGTAACAAGAAACGTGAAACTGGCTGCGAAATTAGGACGAGGAGCTATGACGCACTCAAGGTAGCAAGTGCAGCGACACCTGGAGGACTGCATCAGTAAAGGCTAGTAATTCCTGGCAGGCATAACGGTGACTCACTTAAGATACACAACTAGTGACATATCGGTTCTGGCAGACTGGCAACAGTAACAAAATATATGAATCTGGGTGAGCAACTGCGACGAGTAACTATGACTCTCGTAATAGGCCAATGACTCAATACCTGGAGTATTGACTCAGATAACTCGAGGAAGGCCTTGCAATAGTAACAATGACTTTCTTACGGTTCACAACTGGTGACAAATCCGTTCTGGCAGTCTGGCACCAGTAACAAAACTGAGACACTGCATGAGCAACTGGGATGGGTAACTATGACTCTCTTAAGGTAGCCAATGATCGTCTTCAGGAATATTGAGTCACGAAACTCGAGTAACCCTTGGCTATAGTAACGATGACTTTCGTAGATTACTCAACCTGTGACATATCGGTGCTGGCAGACTGGCCACATTAACAAGAAACTTGAAACTGGCTGCGAAATTAGGGCGAGGAGCTATGACGCACTCAAGGTAGATAGTGAGGCGTGACCTGGAGGACTGCATCAGTAAAGGCTAGTAATCCCTGGCAGACATAACGGTGACTCACTTAAGATACACAACTAGTGACATATCGGTTCTGGCAGACTGGCCACAGTAACAAAATATATCAATCTGGGTGAGCAACTGTGACGAGTAACTATGACTCTCGTAATAGGCCAATGACTCAATACCTGGAGTATTGACTCAGATAATTCGAGGAACGCCTTGCAATAGTAACAATGACTTTCTTACGGTTCACAACTGGTGACAAATCCGTTCTGGCAGTCTGGCACCAGTAACAAAAATGAGACGCTGAGTGAGCAACTGGGATGGGTAACTATGACTCTCTTAAGGTAGCAAATGATCGTCACCAGGAATATTGAGTCAGGAAACTCGAGTAACCCTTGGCTATAGTAACGATGACTTTCGTAGATTACACATCCTGTGACATATCGGTGCTGGCAGACTGGCCACAGTAACAAGAAACGTGAAACTGGCTGCGAAATTAGGACGAGGAGCTATGACGCACTCAAGGTAGCTAGTGCAGCGTCACCTGGAGGACTGCATCAGTAAAGGCTAGTAATCCCTGGCTGGCATTACGATTACTCACTTAAGATACACAACTAGTGTCATATCGGTTCTGGCAGACTGGCCACAGTGACAAAATATATGAATCTGGGTGAGCAACTGTGACGAGTAACTATGACTCTCGTAATAGGCCAATGACTCAATACCTGGAGTATTGACTCAGATAACTCGAGGAACGCCTTGCAATAGTAACAATGACTTTCTTATGGTTCACAACTGGTGACAAATCCGTTCTGGCAGTCTGGCACCAGTAACAAAAATGAGACACAGCGTGAGCAACTGGGATGGGTAACTATGACTCTCTTAAGGTAGCCAATGATCGTCACCAGGAATATTGAATCAGGAATTTCGAGTAACCCTTGGTTATAGAACGATGATTTTCGTAGATTACACAACCTGTGACATATCGATGCTGGCAGACTGGCCACAGTTACAATGTATTTTAATTTGGGTGGTCAACCGACAGGAATATCTATTACCCTTCTGAGGTAACCGACGATTCGTCACCAGGTGGAGTACACTCTGAAAGGAGTGACTATGACTCTCATATGACACACAACTAGTGTCGTATCGCTTCTGGCAGACGCCACGTAACAAGAAACGTGAAACTGGCTGCGAAATTAGGACGAGGAGCTATGACGCACTCAAGGTAGCAAGTGCAGCGACACCTGGAGGACTGCATCAGTAAAGGCTAGTAATTCCTGGCAGGCATAACGGTGACTCACTTAAGATACACAACTAGTGACATATCGGTTCTGGCAGACTGGCCACAGTAACAAAATATATCAATCTGGGTGAGCAACTGTGACGAGTAACTATGACTCTCGTAATAGGCCAATGACTCAATACCTGGAGTATTGACTCAGATAATTCGAGGAACGCCTTGCAATAGTAACAATGACTTTCTTACGGTTCACAACTGGTGACAAATCCGTTCTGGCAGTCTGGCACCAGTAACAAAAATGAGACGCTGAGTGAGCAACTGGGATGGGTAACTATGACTCTCTTAAGGTAGCAAATGATCGTCACCAGGAATATTGAGTCAGGAAACTCGAGTAACCCTTGGCTATAGTAACGATGACTTTCGTAGATTACACATCCTGTGACATATCGGTGCTGGCAGACTGGCCACAGTAACAAGAAACGTGAAACTGGCTGCGAAATTAGGACGAGGAGCTATGACGCACTCAAGGTAGCTAGTGCAGCGTCACCTGGAGGACTGCATCAGTAAAGGCTAGTAATCCCTGGCTGGCATTACGATTACTCACTTAAGATACACAACTAGTGTCATATCGGTTCTGGCAGACTGGCCACAGTGACAAAATATATGAATCTGGGTGAGCAACTGTGACGAGTAACTATGACTCTCGTAATAGGCCAATGACTCAATACCTGGAGTATTGACTCAGATAACTCGAGGAACGCCTTGCAATAGTAACAATGACTTTCTTATGGTTCACAACTGGTGACAAATCCGTTCTGGCAGTCTGGCACCAGTAACAAAAATGAGACACAGCGTGAGCAACTGGGATGGGTAACTATGACTCTCTTAAGGTAGCCAATGATCGTCACCAGGAATATTGAATCAGGAATTTCGAGTAACCCTTGGTTATAGAACGATGATTTTCGTAGATTACACAACCTGTGACATATCGATGCTGGCAGACTGGCCACAGTTACAATGTATTTTAATTTGGGTGGTCAACCGACAGGAATATCTATTACCCTTCTGAGGTAACCGACGATTCGTCACCAGGTGGAGTACACTCTGAAAGGAGTGACTATGACTCTCATATGACACACAACTAGTGTCGTATCGCTTCTGGCAGACGCCACGTAACAAGAAACGTGAAACTGGCTGCGAAATTAGGACGAGGAGCTATGACGCACTCAAGGTAGCAAGTGCAGCGACACCTGGAGGACTGCATCAGTAAAGGCTAGTAATTCCTGGCAGGCATAACGGTGACTCACTTAAGATACACAACTAGTGACATATCGGTTCTGGCAGACTGGCAACAGTAACAAAATATATGAATCTGGGTGAGCAACTGCGACGAGTAACTATGACTCTCGTAATAGGCCAATGACTCAATACCTGGAGTATTGACTCAGATAACTCGAGGAACGCCTTGCAATAGTAACAATGACTTTCTTACGGTTCACAACTGGTGACAAATCCGTTCTGGCAGTGTGGCACCAGTAACAAAACTGAGACACTGCATGAGCAACTGGGATGGGTAACTATGACTCTCTTAAGGTAGCCAATGATCGTCTTCAGGAATATTGAGTCACGAAACTCGAGTAACCCTTGGCTATAGTAACGATGACTTTCGTAGATTACTCAACCTGTGACATATCGGTGCTGGCAGACTGGCCACATTAACAAGAAACTTGAAACTGGCTGCGAAATTAGGACGAGGAGCTATGACGCACTCAAGGTAGCTAGTGCAGCGTCACATGGAGGACTGCATCAGTAAAGGCTAGTAATCAATGGCAGGCATTACGATGACTCACTTAAGATACACAACTAGTGTCATATCGTTTCTGGCAGACTGGCAACAGTAACAAAATATATGAATCTGGGTGAGCAACTGCGACGAGTAACTATGACTCTCGTAATAGGCCAATGACTCAATACCTGGAGTATTGACTCAGATAATTCGAGGAACGCCTTGCAATAGTAACAATGACTTTCTTACGGTTCACAACTGGTGACAAATCCGTTCTGGCAGTCTGGCACCAGTAACAAAAATGAGACGCTGAGTGAGCAACTGGGATGGGTAACTATGACTCTCTTAAGGTAGCAAATGATCGTCACCAGGAATATTGAGTCAGGAAACTCGAGTAACCCTTGGCTATAGTAACGATGACTTTCGTAGATTACACATCCTGTGACATATCGGTGCTGGCAGACTGGCCACAGTAACAAGAAACGTGAAACTGGCTGCGAAATTAGGACGAGGAGCTATGACGCACTCAAGGTAGCTAGTGCAGCGTCACCTGGAGGACTGCATCAGTAAAGGCTAGTAATCCCTGGCAGACATAACGGTGACTCACTTAAGATACACAACTAGTGACATATCGGTTCTGGCAGACTGGCCACAGTAACAAAATATATCAATCTGGGTGAGCAACTGTGACGAGTAACTATGACTCTCGTAATAGGCCAATGACTCAATACCTGGAGTATTGACTCAGATAATTCGAGGAACGCCTTGCAATAGTAACAATGACTTTCTTACGGTTCACAACTGGTGACAAATCCGTTCTGGCAGTCTGGCACCAGTAACAAAAATGAGACGCTGAGTGAGCAACTGGGATGGGTAACTATGACTCTCTTAAGGTAGCAAATGATCGTCACCAGGAATATTGAGTCAGGAAACTCGAGTAACCCTTGGCTATAGTAACGATGACTTTCGTAGATTACACATCCTGTGACATATCGGTGCTGGCAGACTGGCCACAGTAACAAGAAACGTGAAACTGGCTGCGAAATTAGGACGAGGAGCTATGACGCACTCAAGGTAGCTAGTGCAGCGTCACCTGGAGGACTGCATCAGTAAAGGCTAGTAATCCCTGGCTGGCATTACGATTACTCACTTAAGATACACAACTAGTGTCATATCGGTTCTGGCAGACTGGCCACAGTGACAAAATATATGAATCTGGGTGAGCAACTGTGACGAGTAACTATGACTCTCGTAATAGGCCAATGACTCAATACCTGGAGTATTGACTCAGATAACTCGAGGAACGCCTTGCAATAGTAACAATGACTTTCTTATGGTTCACAACTGGTGACAAATCCGTTCTGGCAGTCTGGCACCAGTAACAAAAATGAGACACAGCGTGAGCAACTGGGATGGGTAACTATGACTCTCTTAAGGTAGCCAATGATCGTCACCAGGAATATTGAATCAGGAATTTCGAGTAACCCTTGGTTATAGAACGATGATTTTCGTAGATTACACAACCTGTGACATATCGATGCTGGCAGACTGGCCACAGTTACAATGTATTTTAATTTGGGTGGTCAACCGACAGGAATATCTATTACCCTTCTGAGGTAACCGACGATTCGTCACCAGGTGGAGTACACTCTGAAAGGAGTGACTATGACTCTCATGTGACACACAACTAGTGTCGTATCGCTTCTGGCAGACGCCACGTAACAAGAAACGTGAAACTGGCTGCGAAATTAGGACGAGGAGCTATGACGCACTCAAGGTAGCAAGTGCAGCGACACCTGGAGGACTGCATCAGTAAAGGCTAGTAATTCCTGGCAGGCATAACGGTGACTCACTTAAGATACACAACTAGTGACATATCGGTTCTGGCAGACTGGCCACAGTAACAAAATATATCAATCTGGGTGAGCAACTGTGACGAGTAACTATGACTCTCGTAATAGGCCAATGACTCAATACCTGGAGTATTGACTCAGATAATTCGAGGAACGCCTTGCAATAGTAACAATGACTTTCTTACGGTTCACAACTGGTGACAAATCCGTTCTGGCAGTCTGGCACCAGTAACAAAAATGAGACGCTGAGTGAGCAACTGGGATGGGTAACTATGACTCTCTTAAGGTAGCAAATGATCGTCACCAGGAATATTGAGTCAGGAAACTCGAGTAACCCTTGGCTATAGTAACGATGACTTTCGTAGATTACACATCCTGTGACATATCGGTGCTGGCAGACTGGCCACAGTAACAAGAAACGTGAAACTGGCTGCGAAATTAGGACGAGGAGCTATGACGCACTCAAGGTAGCTAGTGCAGCGTCACCTGGAGGACTGCATCAGTAAAGGCTAGTAATCCCTGGCTGGCATTACGATTACTCACTTAAGATACACAACTAGTGTCATATCGGTTCTGGCAGACTGGCCACAGTGACAAAATATATGAATCTGGGTGAGCAACTGTGACGAGTAACTATGACTCTCGTAATAGGCCAATGACTCAATACCTGGAGTATTGACTCAGATAACTCGAGGAACGCCTTGCAATAGTAACAATGACTTTCTTATGGTTCACAACTGGTGACAAATCCGTTCTGGCAGTCTGGCACCAGTAACAAAAATGAGACACAGCGTGAGCAACTGGGATGGGTAACTATGACTCTCTTAAGGTAGCCAATGATCGTCACCAGGAATATTGAATCAGGAATTTCGAGTAACCCTTGGTTATAGAACGATGATTTTCGTAGATTACACAACCTGTGACATATCGATGCTGGCAGACTGGCCACAGTTACAATGTATTTTAATTTGGGTGGTCAACCGACAGGAATATCTATTACCCTTCTGAGGTAACCGACGATTCGTCACCAGGTGGAGTACACTCTGAAAGGAGTGACTATGACTCTCATATGACACACAACTAGCGTCGTATCGCTTCTGGCAGACGCCACGTAACAAGAAACGTGAAACTGGCTGCGAAATTAGGACGAGGAGCTATGACGCACTCAAGGTAGCAAGTGCAGCGACACCTGGAGGACTGCATCAGTAAAGGCTAGTAATTCCTGGCAGGCATAACGGTGACTCACTTAAGATACACAACTAGTGACATATCGGTTCTGGCAGACTGGCAACAGTAACAAAATATATGAATCTGGGTGAGCAACTGCGACGAGTAACTATGACTCTCGTAATAGGCCAATGACTCAATACCTGGAGTATTGACTCAGATAACTCGAGGAACGCCTTGCAATAGTAACAATGACTTTCTTACGGTTCACAACTGGTGACAAATCCGTTCTGGCAGTGTGGCACCAGTAACAAAACTGAGACACTGCATGAGCAACTGGGATGGGTAACTATGACTCTCTTAAGGTAGCCAATGATCGTCTTCAGGAATATTGAGTCACGAAACTCGAGTAACCCTTGGCTATAGTAACGATGACTTTCGTAGATTACTCAACCTGTGACATATCGGTGCTGGCAGACTGGCCACATTAACAAGAAACTTGAAACTGGCTGCGAAATTAGGACGAGGAGCTATGACGCACTCAAGGTAGCTAGTGCAGCGTCACATGGAGGACTGCATCAGTAAAGGCTAGTAATCAATGGCAGGCATTACGATGACTCACTTAAGATACACAACTAGTGTCATATCGTTTCTGGCAGACTGGCCACAGTAACAAAATATATGAATCTGGGTGAGCAACTGTGACGAGTAACTATGACTCTCGTAATAGGCCAATGACTCAATACCTGGAGTATTCACACAGATAACTCGAGGAACGCCTTGCAATAGTAACAATGACTTTCTTACGGTTCACAACTGGTGACAAATCCGTTCTGGCAGTCTGGCACCAGTAACAAAAATGAGACACTGAGTGAGCAACTGGGATGGGTAACTATGACTCTCTTAAGGTAGCCAATGATCGTCACCAGGAATATTGAGTCAGGAAACTCGAGTAACCCTTGGCTATAGTAACGATGACTTTCGTAGATTACACATCCTGTGACATATCGGTGCTGGCAGACTGGCCACAGTAACAAGAAACGTGAAACTGGCTGCGAAATTAGGACGAGGAGCTATGACGCACTCAAGGTAGCTAGTGCAGCGTCACCTGGAGGACTGCATCAGTAAAGGCTAGTAATCCCTGGCTGGCATTACGATTACTCACTTAAGATACACAACTAGTGTCATATCGGTTCTGGCAGACTGGCCACAGTGACAAAATATATGAATCTGGGTGAGCAACTGTGACGAGTAACTATGACTCTCGTAATAGGCCAATGACTCAATACCTGGAGTATTGACTCAGATAACTCGAGGAACGCCTTGCAATAGTAACAATGACTTTCTTATGGTTCACAACTGGTGACAAATCCGTTCTGGCAGTCTGGCACCAGTAACAAAAATGAGACACAGCGTGAGCAACTGGGATGGGTAACTATGACTCTCTTAAGGTAGCCAATGATCGTCACCAGGAATATTGAATCAGGAATTTCGAGTAACCCTTGGTTATAGAACGATGATTTTCGTAGATTACACAACCTGTGACATATCGATGCTGGCAGACTGGCCACAGTTACAATGTATTTTAATTTGGGTGGTCAACCGACAGGAATATCTATTACCCTTCTGAGGTAACCGACGATTCGTCACCAGGTGGAGTACACTCTGAAAGGAGTGACTATGACTCTCATATGACACACAACTAGTGTCGTATCGCTTCTGGCAGACGCCACGTAACAAGAAACGTGAAACTGGCTGCGAAATTAGGACGAGGAGCTATGACGCACTCAAGGTAGCAAGTGCAGCGACACCTGGAGGACTGCATCAGTAAAGGCTAGTAATTCCTGGCAGGCATAACGGTGACTCACTTAAGATACACAACTAGTGACATATCGGTTCTGGCAGACTGGCCACAGTAACAAAATATATCAATCTGGGTGAGCAACTGTGACGAGTAACTATGACTCTCGTAATAGGCCAATGACTCAATACCTGGAGTATTGACTCAGATAATTCGAGGAACGCCTTGCAATAGTAACAATGACTTTCTTACGGTTCACAACAGGTGACAAATCCGTTCTGGCAGTCTGGCACCAGTAACAAAAATGAGACGCTGAGTGAGCAACTGGGATGGGTAACTATGACTCTCTTAAGGTAGCAAATGATCGTCACCAGGAATATTGAGTCAGGAAACTCGAGTAACCCTTGGCTATAGTAACGATGACTTTCGTAGATTACACATCCTGTGACATATCGGTGCTGGCAGACTGGCCACAGTAACAAGAAACGTGAAACTGGCTGCGAAATTAGGACGAGGAGCTATGACGCACTCAAGGTAGCTAGTGCAGCGTCACCTGGAGGACTGCATCAGTAAAGGCTAGTAATCCCTGGCTGGCATTACGATTACTCACTTAAGATACACAACTAGTGTCATATCGGTTCTGGCAGACTGGCCACAGTGACAAAATATATGAATCTGGGTGAGCAACTGTGACGAGTAACTATGACTCTCGTAATAGGCCAATGACTCAATACCTGGAGTATTGACTCAGATAACTCGAGGAACGCCTTGCAATAGTAACAATGACTTTCTTATGGTTCACAACTGGTGACAAATCCGTTCTGGCAGTCTGGCACCAGTAACAAAAATGAGACACAGCGTGAGCAACTGGGATGGGTAACTATGACTCTCTTAAGGTAGCCAATGATCGTCACCAGGAATATTGAATCAGGAATTTCGAGTAACCCTTGGTTATAGAACGATGATTTTCGTAGATTACACAACCTGTGACATATCGATGCTGGCAGACTGGCCACAGTTACAATGTATTTTAATTTGGGTGGTCAACCGACAGGAATATCTATTACCCTTCTGAGGTAACCGACGATTCGTCACCAGGTGGAGTACACTCTGAAAGGAGTGACTATGACTCTCATATGACACACAACTAGTGTCGTATCGCTTCTGGCAGACGCCACGTAACAAGAAACGTGAAACTGGCTGCGAAATTAGGACGAGGAGCTATGACGCACTCAAGGTAGCAAGTGCAGCGACACCTGGAGGACTGCATCAGTAAAGGCTAGTAATTCCTGGCAGGCATAACGGTGACTCACTTAAGATACACAACTAGTGACATATCGGTTCTGGCAGACTGGCAACAGTAACAAAATATATGAATCTGGGTGAGCAACTGCGACGAGTAACTATGACTCTCGTAATAGGCCAATGACTCAATACCTGGAGTATTGACTCAGATAACTCGAGGAACGCCTTGCAATAGTAACAATGACTTTCTTACGGTTCACAACTGGTGACAAATCCGTTCTGGCAGTGTGGCACCAGTAACAAAACTGAGACACTGCATGAGCAACTGGGATGGGTAACTATGACTCTCTTAAGGTAGCCAATGATCGTCTTCAGGAATATTGAGTCACGAAACTCGAGTAACCCTTGGCTATAGTAACGATGACTTTCGTAGATTACTCAACCTGTGACATATCGGTGCTGGCAGACTGGCCACATTAACAAGAAACTTGAAACTGGCTGCGAAATTAGGACGAGGAGCTATGACGCACTCAAGGTAGCTAGTGCAGCGTCACATGGAGGACTGCATCAGTAAAGGCTAGTAATCAATGGCAGGCATTACGATGACTCACTTAAGATACACAACTAGTGTCATATCGTTTCTGGCAGACTGGCCACAGTAACAAAATATATGAATCTGGGTGAGCAACTGTGACGAGTAACTATGACTCTCGTAATAGGCCAATGACTCAATACCTGGAGTATTCACACAGATAACTCGAGGAACGCCTTGCAATAGTAACAATGACTTTCTTACGGTTCACAACTGGTGACAAATCCGTTCTGGCAGTCTGGCACCAGTAACAAAAATGAGACACTGAGTGAGCAACTGGGATGGGTAACTATGACTCTCTTAAGGTAGCCAATGATCGTCACCAGGAATATTGAGTCAGGAAACTCGAGTAACCCTTGGCTATAGTAACGATGACTTTCGTAGATTACACAACCTGTGACATATCGGTGCTGGCAGACTGGCCACAGTAACAAGAAACGTGAAACTGGCTGCGAAATTAGGACGAGGAGCTATGACGCACTCAAGGTAGCTAGTGCAGCGTCACCTGGAGGACTGCATCAGTAAAGGCTAGTAATCCCTGGCTGGCATTACGATTACTCACTTAAGATACACAACTAGTGTCATATCGGTTCTGGCAGACTGGCCACAGTTACAATGTATTTTAATTTGGGTGGTCAACCGACAGGAATATCTATTACCCTTCTGAGGTAACCGACGATTCGTCACCAGGTGGAGTACACTCTGAAAGGAGTGACTATGACTCTCATATGACACACAACTAGTGTCGTATCGCTTCTGGCAGACGCCACAGTAACAAGAAACGTGAAACTGGCTGCGAAATTAGGGCGAGGAGCTATGACGCACTCAAGGTAGCTAGTGAGGCGTGACCTGGAGGACTGCATCAGTAAAGGCTAGTAATCCCTGGCAGACATAACGGTGACTCACTTAAGATACACAACTAGTGACATATCGGTTCTGGCAGACTGGCCACAGTAACAAAATATATCAATCTGGGTGAGCAACTGTGACGAGTAACTATGACTCTCGTAATAGGCCAATGACTCAATACCTGGAGTATTGACTCAGATAATTCGAGGAACGCCTTGCAATAGTAACAATGACTTTCTTACGGTTCACAACTGGTGACAAATCCGTTCTGGCAGTCTGGCACCAGTAACAAAAATGAGACACTGAGTGAGCAACTGGGATGGGTAACTATGACTCTCTTAAGGTAGCAAGTGATCGTCACCAGGAATATTGAGTCAGGAAACTCGAGTAACCCTTGGCTATAGTAACGATGACTTTCGTAGATTACACAACCTGTGACATATCGGTGCTGGCAGACTGGCCACAGTAACAAGAAACGTGAAACTGGCTGCGAAATTAGGACGAGGAGCTATGACGCACTCAAGGTAGCTAGTGCAGCGTCACCTGGAGGACTGCATCAGTAAAGGCTAGTAATCCCTGGCTGGCATTACGATTACTCACTTAAGATACACAACTAGTGTCATATCGGTTCTGGCAGACTGGCCACAGTGACAAAATATATGAATCTGGGTGAGCAACTGTGACGAGTAACTATGACTCTCGTAATAGGCCAATGACTCAATACCTGGAGTATTGACTCAGATAACTCGAGGAACGCCTTGCAATAGTAACAATGACTTTCTTATGGTTCACAACTGGTGACAAATCCGTTCTGGCAGTCTGGCACCAGTAACAAAAATGAGACACAGCGTGAGCAACTGGGATGGGTAACTATGACTCTCTGAAGGTAGCCAATGATCGTCACCAGGAATATTGAATCAGGCATTTCGAGTAACCCTTGGTTATAGAACGATGATTTTCGTAGATTACACAACCTGTGACATATCGATGCTGGCAGACTGGCCACAGTTACAATGTATTTTAATTTGGGTGGTCAACCGACAGGAATATCTATTACCCTTCTGAGGTAACCGACGATTCGTCACCAGGTGGAGTACACTCTGAAAGGAGTGACTATGACTCTCATATGACACACAACTAGTGTCGTATCGCTTCTGGCAGACGCCACGTAACAAGAAACGTGAAACTGGCTGCGAAATTAGGACGAGGAGCTATGACGCACTCAAGGTAGCAAGGGCAGCGACACCTGGAGGACTGCATCAGTAAAGGCTAGTAATTCCTGGCAGGCATAACGGTGACTCACTTAAGATACACAACTAGTGACATATCGGTTCTGGCAGACTGGCAACAGTAACAAAATATATGAATCTGGGTGAGCAACTGCGACGAGTAACTATGACTCTCGTAATAGGCCAATGACTCAATACCTGGAGTACTGACTCAGATAACTCGAGGAACGCCTTGCAATAGTAACAATGACTTTCTTACGGTTCACAACTGGTGACAAATCCGTTCTGGCAGTCTGGCACCAGTAACAAAACTGAGACACTGCATGAGCAACTGGGATGGGTAACTATGACTCTCTTAAGGTAGCCAATGATCGTCTTCAGGAATATTGAGTCACGAAACTCGAGTAACCCTTGGCTATAGTAACGATGACTTTCGTAGATTACTCAACCTGTGACATATCGGTGCTGGCAGACTGGCCACATTAACAAGAAACTTGAAACTGGCTGCGAAATGAGGGCGAGGAGCTATGACGCACTCAAGGTAGCTAGTGAGGCGTGACCTGGAGGACTGCATCAGTAAAGGCTAGTAATCCCTGGCAGACATAACGGTGACTCACTTAAGATACACAACTAGTGACATATCGGTTCTGGCAGACTGGCCACAGTAACAAAATATATCAATCTGGGTGAGCAACTGTGACGAGTAACTATGACTCTCGTAATAGGCCAATGACTCAATACCTGGAGTATTGACTCAGATAATTCGAGGAACGCCTTGCAATAGTAACAATGACTTTCTTACGGTTCACAACTGGTGACAAATCCGTTCTGGCAGTCTGGCACCAGTAACAAAAATGAGACACTGAGTGAGCAACTGGGATGGGTAACTATGACTCTCTTAAGGTAGCAAATGATCGTCACCAGGAATATTGAGTCAGGAAACTCGAGTAACCCTTGGCTATAGTAACGATGACTTTCGTAGATTACACAACCTGTGACATATCGGTGCTGGCAGACTGGCCACAGTAACAAGAAACGTGAAACTGGCTGCGAAATTAGGACGAGGAGCTATGACGCACTCAAGGTAGCTAGTGCAGCGTCACCTGGAGGACTGCATCAGTAAAGGCTAGTAATCCCTGGCTGGCATTACGATTACTCACTTAAGATACACAACTAGTGTCATATCGGTTCTGGCAGACTGGCCACAGTGACAAAATATATGAATCTGGGTGAGCAACTGTGACGAGTAACTATGACTCTCGTAATAGGCCAATGACTCAATACCTGGAGTATTGACTCAGATAACTCGAGGAACGCCTTGCAATAGTAACAATGACTTTCTTATGGTTCACAACTGGTGACAAATCCGTTCTGGCAGTCTGGCACCAGTAACAAAAATGAGACACAGCGTGAGCAACTGGGATGGGTAACTATGACTCTCTGAAGGTAGCCAATGATCGTCACCAGGAATATTGAATCAGGAATTTCGAGTAACCCTTGGTTATAGAACGATGATTTTCGTAGATTACACAACCTGTGACATATCGATGCTGGCAGACTGGCCACAGTTACAATGTATTTTAATTTGGGTGGTCAACCGACAGGAATATCTATTACCCTTCTGAGGTAACCGACGATTCGTCACCAGGTGGAGTACACTCTGAAAGGAGTGACTATGACTCTCATATGACACACAACTAGTGTCGTATCGCTTCTGGCAGACGCCACGTAACAAGAAACGTGAAACTGGCTGCGAAATTAGGACGAGGAGCTATGACGCACTCAAGGTAGCAAGTGCAGCGACACCTGGAGGACTGCATCAGTAAAGGCTAGTAATTCCTGGCAGGCATAACGGTGACTCACTTAAGATACACAACTAGTGACATATCGGTTCTGGCAGACTGGCAACAGTAACAAAATATATGAATCTGGGTGAGCAACTGCGACGAGTAACTATGACTCTCGTAATAGGCCAATGACTCAATACCTGGAGTATTGACTCAGATAACTCGAGGAACGCCTTGCAATAGTAACAATGACTTTCTTACGGTTCACAACTGGTGACAAATCCGTTCTGGCAGTCTGGCACCAGTAACAAAACTGAGACACTGCATGAGCAACTGGGATGGGTAACTATGACTCTCTTAAGGTAGCCAATGATCGTCTTCAGGAATATTGAGTCACGAAACTCGAGTAACCCTTGGCTATAGTAACGATGACTTTCGTAGATTACTCAACCTGTGACATATCGGTGCTGGCAGACTGGCCACATTAACAAGAAACTTGAAACTGGCTGCGAAATTAGGACGAGGAGCTATGACGCACTCAAGGTAGCTAGTGCAGCGTCACATGGAGGACTGCATCAGTAAAGGCTAGTAATCAATGGCAGGCATTACGATGACTCACTTAAGATACACAACTAGTGTCATATCGTTTCTGGCAGACTGGCCACAGTAACAAAATATATGAATCTGGGTGAGCAACTGTGACGAGTAACTATGACTCTCGTAATAGGCCAATGACTCAATACCTGGAGTATTGACTCAGATAACTCGAGGAACGCCTTGCAATAGTAACAATGACTTTCTTACGGTTCACAACTGGTGACAAATCCGTTCTGGCAGTCTGGCACCAGTAACAAAAATGAGACACTGAGTGAGCAACTGGGATGGGTAACTATGACTCTCTTAAGGTAGCCAATGATCGTCACCAGGAATATTGAGTCAGGAAACTCGAGTAACCCTTGGCTATAGTAACGATGACTTTCGTAGATTACACAACCTGTGACATATCGGTGCTGGCAGACTGCCCACAGTAACAAGAAACGTGAAACTGGCTGCGAAATTAGGACGAGGAGCTATGACGCACTCAAGGTAGCTAGTGCAGCGTCACCTGGAGGACTGCATCAGTAAAGGCTAGTAATTCCTGGCAGGCATAACGGTGACTCACTTAAGATACACAACTAGTGACATATCGGTTCTGGCAGACTGGCCACAGTAACAAAATATATCAATCTGGGTGAGCAACTGTGACGAGTAACTATGACTCTCGTAATAGGCCAATGACTCAATACCTGGAGTATTGACTCAGATAATTCGAGGAACGCCTTGCAATAGTAACAATGACTTTCTTACGGTTCACAACTGGTGACAAATCCGTTCTGGCAGTCTGGCACCAGTAACAAAAATGAGACACTGAGTGAGCAACTGGGATGGGTAACTATGACTCTCTTAAGGTAGCAAATGATCGTCACCAGGAATATTGAGTCAGGAAACTCGAGTAACCCTTGGCTATAGTAACGATGACTTTCGTAGATTACACAACCTGTGACATATCGGTGCTGGCAGACTGGCCACAGTAACAAGAAACGTGAAACTGGCTGCGAAATTAGGACGAGGAGCTATGACGCACTCAAGGTAGCTAGTGCAGCGTCACCTGGAGGACTGCATCAGTAAAGGCTAGTAATCCCTGGCTGGCATTACGATTACTCACTTAAGATACACAACTAGTGTCATATCGGTTCTGGCAGACTGGCCACAGTGACAAAATATATGAATCTGGGTGAGCAACTGTGACGAGTAACTATGACTCTCGTAATAGGCCAATGACTCAATACCTGGAGTATTGACTCAGATAACTCGAGGAACGCCTTGCAATAGTAACAATGACTTTCTTATGGTTCACAACTGGTGACAAATCCGTTCTGGCAGTCTGGCACCAGTAACAAAAATGAGACACAGCGTGAGCAACTGGGATGGGTAACTATGACTCTCTGAAGGTAGACAATGATCGTCACCAGGAATATTGAATCAGGAATTTCGAGTAACCGTTGGTTATAGAACGATGATTTTCGTAGATTACACAACCTGTGACATATCGATGCTGGCAGACTGGCCACAGTTACAATGTATTTTAATTTGGGTGGTCAACCGACAGGAATATCTATTACCCTTCTGAGGTAACCGACGATTCGTCACCAGGTGGAGTACACTCTGAAAGGAGTGACTATGACTCTCATATGACACACAACTAGTGTCGTATCGCTTCTGGCAGACGCCACGTAACAAGAAACGTGAAACTGGCTGCGAAATTAGGACGAGGAGCTATGACGCACTCAAGGTAGCAAGTGCAGCGACACCTGGAGGACTGCATCAGTAAAGGCTAGTAATTCCTGGCAGGCATAACGGTGACTCACTTAAGATACACAACTAGTGACATATCGGTTCTGGCAGACTGGCAACAGTAACAAAATATATGAATCTGGGTGAGCAACTGCGACGAGTAACTATGACTCTCGTAATAGGCCAATGACTCAATACCTGGAGTATTGACTCAGATAACTCGAGGAACGCCTTGCAATAGTAACAATGACTTTCTTACGGTTCACAACTGGTGACAAATCCGTTCTGGCAGTCTGGCACCAGTAACAAAACTGAGACACTGCATGAGCAACTGGGATGGGTAACTATGACTCTCTTAAGGTAGCCAATGATCGTCTTCAGGAATATTGAGTCACGAAACTCGAGTAACCCTTGGCTATAGTAACGATGACTTTCGTAGATTACTCAACCTGTGACATATCGGTGCTGGCAGACTGGCCACATTAACAAGAAACTTGAAACTGGCTGCGAAATTAGGACGAGGAGCTATGACGCACTCAAGGTAGCTAGTGCAGCGTCACATGGAGGACTGCATCAGTAAAGGCTAGTAATCAATGGCAGGCATTACGATGACTCACTTAAGATACACAACTAGTGTCATATCGTTTCTGGCAGACTGGTCACAGTAACAAAATATATGAATCTGGGTGAGCAACTGTGACGAGTAACTATGACTCTCGTAATAGGCCAATGACTCAATACCTGGAGTATTGACTCAGATAACTCGAGGAACGCCTTGCAATAGTAACAATGACTTTCTTACGGTTCACAACTGGTGACAAATCCGTTCTGGCAGTCTGGCACCAGTAACAAAAATGAGACACTGAGTGAGCAACTGGGATGGGTAACTATGACTCTCTTAAGGTAGCCAATGATCGTCACCAGGAATATTGAGTCAGGAAACTCGAGTAACCCTTGGCTATAGTAACGATGACTTTCGTAGATTACACAACCTGTGACATATCGGTGCTGGCAGACTGCCCACAGTAACAAGAAACGTGAAACTGGCTGCGAAATTAGGACGAGGAGCTATGACGCACTCAAGGTAGCTAGTGCAGCGTCACCTGGAGGACTGCATCAGTAAAGGCTAGTAATCCCTGGCTGGCATTACGATTACTCACTTAAGATACACAACTAGTGTCATATCGGTTCTTGCAGACTTTCCACAGTAACAAAATATATGAATCTGGGTGAGCAACTGTGACGAGTAACTATGACTCTCGTAATAGGCCAATGACTCAATACCTGGAGTATTGACTCAGATAACTCGAGGAACGCCTTGCAATAGTAACAATGACTTTCTTATGGTTCACAACTGGTGACAAATCCGTTCTGGCAGTCTGGCACCAGTAACAAAAATGAGACACAGCGTGAGCAACTGGGATGGGTAACTATGACTCTCTTAAGGTAGCCAATGATCGTCACCAGGAATATTGAATCAGGAATTTCGAGTAACCCTTGGTTATAGAACGATGACAGTCGTAGATTACACAACCTGTGACATATCGATGCTGGCAGACTGGCCACAGTTACAATGTATTTTAATTTGGGTGGTCAACCGACAGGAATATCTATTACCCTTCTGAGGTAACCGACGATTCGTCACCAGGTGGAGTACACTCTGAAAGGAGTGACTATGACTCTCATATGACACACAACTAGTGTCGTATCGCTTCTGGCAGACGCCACAGTAACAAGAAACGTGAAACTGGCTGCGAAATTAGGGCGAGGAGCTATGACGCACTCAAGGTAGCTAGTGAGGCGTGACCTGGAGGACTGCATCAGTAAAGGCTAGTAATCCCTGGCAGACATAACGGTGACTCACTTAAGATACACAACTAGTGACATATCGGTTCTGGCAGACTGGCCACAGTAACAAAATATATCAATCTGGGTGAGCAACTGTGACGAGTAACTATGACTCTCGTAATAGGCCAATGACTCAATACCTGGAGTATTGACTCAGATAATTCGAGGAACGCCTTGCAGTAGTAACAATGACTTTCTTACGGTTCACAACTGGTGACAAATCCGTTCTGGCAGTCTGGCACCAGTAACAAAAATGAGACACTGAGTGAGCAACTGGGATGGGTAACTATGACTCTCTTAAGGTAGCAAATGATCGTCACCAGGAATATTGAGTCAGGAAACTCGAGTAACCCTTGGCTATAGTAACGATGACTTTCGTAGATTACACAACCTGTGACATATCGGTGCTGGCAGACTGGCCACAGTTACAATGTATTTTAATTTGGGTGGTCAACCGACAGGAATATCTATTACCCTTCTGAGGTAACCGACGATTCGTCACCAGGTGGAGTACACTCTGAAAGGAGTGACTATGACTCTCATATGACACACAACTAGTGTCGTATCGCTTCTGGCAGACGCCACGTAACAAGAAACGTGAAACTGGCTGCGAAATTAGGACGAGGAGCTATGACGCACTCAAGGTAGCAAGTGCAGCGACACCTGGAGGACTGCATCAGTAAAGGCTAGTAATTCCTGGCAGGCATAACGGTGACTCACTTAAGATACACAACTAGTGACATATCGGTTCTGGCAGACTGGCAACAGTAACAAAATATATGAATCTGGGTGAGCAACTGCGACGAGTAACTATGACTCTCGTAATAGGCCAATGACTCAATACCTGGAGTATTGACTCAGATAACTCGAGGAACGCCTTGCAATAGTAACAATGACTTTCTTACGGTTCACAACTGGTGACAAATCCGTTCTGGCAGTCTGGCACCAGTAACAAAACTGAGACACTGCATGAGCAACTGGGATGGGTAACTATGACTCTCTTAAGGTAGCCAATGATCGTCTTCAGGAATATTGAGTCACGAAACTCGAGTAACCCTTGGCTATAGTAACGATGACTTTCGTAGATTACTCAACCTGTGACATATCGGTGCTGGCAGACTGGCCACATTAACAAGAAACTTGAAACTGGCTGCGAAATTAGGACGAGGAGCTATGACGCACTCAAGGTAGCTAGTGCAGCGTCACATGGAGGACTGCATCAGTAAAGGCTAGTAATCAATGGCAGGCATTACGATGACTCACTTAAGATACACAACTAGTGTCATATCGTTTCTGGCAGACTGGCCACAGTAACAAAATATATGAATCTGGGTGAGCAACTGTGACGAGTAACTATGACTCTCGTAATAGGCCAATGACTCAATACCTGGAGTATTGACTCAGATAACTCGAGGAACGCCTTGCAATAGTAACAATGACTTTCTTACGGTTCACAACTGGTGACAAATCCGTTCTGGCAGTCTGGCACCAGTAACAAAAATGAGACACTGAGTGAGCAACTGGGATGGGTAACTATGACTCTCTTAAGGTAGCCAATGATCGTCACCAGGAATATTGAGTCAGGAAACTCGAGTAACCCTTGGCTATAGTAACGATGACTTTCGTAGATTACACAACCTGTGACATATCGGTGCTGGCAGACTGCCCACAGTAACAAGAAACGTGAAACTGGCTGCGAAATTAGGACGAGGAGCTATGACGCACTCAAGGTAGCTAGTGCAGCGTCACCTGGAGGACTGCATCAGTAAAGGCTAGTAATCCCTGGCTGGCATTACGATTACTCACTTAAGATACACAACTAGTGTCATATCGGTTCTTGCAGACTTTCCACAGTAACAAAATATATGAATCTGGGTGAGCAACTGTGACGAGTAACTATGACTCTCGTAATAGGCCAATGACTCAATACCTGGAGTATTGACTCAGATAACTCGAGGAACGCCTTGCAATAGTAACAATGACTTTCTTATGGTTCACAACTGGTGACAAATCCGTTCTGGCAGTCTGGCACCAGTAACAAAAATGAGACACAGCGTGAGCAACTGGGATGGGTAACTATGACTCTCTTAAGGTAGCCAATGATCGTCACCAGGAATATTGAATCAGGAATTTCGAGTAACCCTTGGTTATAGAACGATGACAGTCGTAGATTACACAACCTGTGACATATCGATGCTGGCAGACTGGCCACAGTTACAATGTATTTTAATTTGGGTGGTCAACCGACAGGAATATCTATTACCCTTCTGAGGTAACCGACGATTCGTCACCAGGTGGAGTACACTCTGAAAGGAGTGACTATGACTCTCATATGACACACAACTAGTGTCGTATCGCTTCTGGCAGACGCCACAGTAACAAGAAACGTGAAACTGGCTGCGAAATTAGGGCGAGGAGCTATGACGCACTCAAGGTAGCTAGTGAGGCGTGACCTGGAGGACTGCATCAGTAAAGGCTAGTAATCCCTGGCAGACATAACGGTGACTCACTTAAGATACACAACTAGTGACATATCGGTTCTGGCAGACTGGCCACAGTAACAAAATATATCAATCTGGGTGAGCAACTGTGACGAGTAACTATGACTCTCGTAATAGGCCAATGACTCAATACCTGGAGTATTGACTCAGATAATTCGAGGAACGCCTTGCAATAGTAACAATGACTTTCTTACGGTTCACAACTGGTGACAAATCCGTTCTGGCAGTCTGGCACCAGTAACAAAAATGAGACACTGAGTGAGCAACTGGGATGGGTAACTATGACTCTCTTAAGGTAGCAAATGATCGTCACCAGGAATATTGAGTCAGGAAACTCGAGTAACCCTTGGCTATAGTAACGATGACTTTCGTAGATTACACAACCTGTGACATATCGGTGCTGGCAGACTGGCCACAGTAACAAGAAACGTGAAACTGGCTGCGAAATTAGGACGAGGAGCTATGACGCACTCAAGGTAGCTAGTGCAGCGTCACCTGGAGGACTGCATCAGTAAAGGCTAGTAATCCCTGGCTGGCATTACGATTACTCACTTAAGATACACAACTAGTGTCATATCGGTTCTGGCAGACTGGCCACAGTGACAAAATATTTGAATCTGGGTGAGCAACTGTGACGAGTAACTATGACTCTCGTAATAGGCCAATGGCTCAATACCTGGAGTATTGACTCAGATAACTCGAGGAACGCCTTGCAATAGTAACAATGACTTTCTTACGGTTCACAACTGGTGACAAATCCGTTCTGGGAGTCTGGCACCAGTAACAAAAATGAGACACAGCGTGAGCAACTGGGATGGGTAACTATGACTCTCTTAAGGTAGCCAATGATCGTCACCAGGAATATTGAATCAGGAATTTCGAGTAACCCTTGGTTGTAGAACGATGACTTTCGTAGATTACACAACCTATGACATATCGATGCTGGCAGACTGGCCACAGTTACAATGTATTTTAATTTGGGTGGTCAACCGACAGGAATATCTATTACCCTTCTGAGGTAACCGACGATTCGTCACCAGGTGGAGTACGCTCTGAAAGGAGTGACTATGACTCTCATATGACACACAACTAGTGTCGTATCGCTTCTGGCAGACGCCACAGTAACAAGAAACGTGAAACTGGCTGCGAAATTAGGACGAGGAACTATGACGCACTCAAGGTAGCAAGTGCAGCGACACCTGGAGGACTGCATCAGTAAAGGCTAGTAATCCCTGGCAGGCATAACGGTGACTCACATAAGATACACAACTAGTGACATATCGGTTCTGGCAGACTGGCAACAGTAACAAAATATATGAATCTGGGTGAGCAACTGCGACGAGTAGCTATGACTCTCGTAATAGGCCAATGACTCAATACCTGGACTATTGACTCAGATAACTCGAGGAACGCCTTGCAATAGTAACAATGACTTTCTTACGGTTCACAACTGGTGACAAATCCGTTCTGGCAGTCTGGCACCAGTAACAAAACTGAGACACTGCGTGAGCAACTGGGATGGGTAACTATGACTCTCTTAAGGTAGCCAATGATCGTCACCAGGAATATTGAGTCAGGAAACTCGAGTAACCCTTGGCTATAGTAACGATGACTTTCGTAGATTACACAACCTGTGACATATCGGTGCTGGCAGACTGGCCACAGTAACAAGAAACTTGAAACTGGCTGCGAAATTAGGACGAGGAGCTATGACGCACTCAAGGTAGCTAATGCAGCGTCACCTGGAGGACTGCATCAGTAAAGGCTAGTAATCAATGGCAGGCATTACGATGACTCACTTAAGATACACAACTAGTGTCATATCGGTTCTTGCAGACTGGCCACAGAAACAAAATATATGTATCTGGGTGAGAAACTGTGACGAGTAACTATGACTCTCGTAATAGGCCAATGACTCAATACCTGGAGTATTGACTCAGATAACTCGAGGAACGCCTTGCAATAGTAACAATGACTTTCTTACGGTTCACAACTGGTGACAAATCCGTTCTGACAGTCTGGCACCAGTAACAAAAATGAGACACAGCGTGAGCAACTGGGATGGGTAACTATGACTCTCTTAAGGTAGCCAATGATCGTCACCAGGAATATTGAATCAGGAATTTCGAGTAACCCTTGGTTATAGAACGATGACAGTCGTAGATTACACAACCTGTGACATATCGATGCTGGCAGACTGGCCACAGTTACAATGTATTTTAATTTGGGTGGTCAACCGACAGGAATATCTATTACCCTTCTGAGGTAACCGACGATTCGTCACCAGGTGGAGTACACTCTGAAAGGAGTGACTATGACTCTCATATGACACACAACTAGTGTCGTATCGCTTCTGGCAGACGCCACGTAACAAGAAACGTGAAACTGGCTGGGAAACTAGGGCGAGGAGCTATGACGCACTCAAGGTAGATAGTGCAGCGTGACCTGGAGGACTGCATCAGTAAAGGCTAGTAATCCCTGGCAGGCATAACGGTGACTCACTTAAGATACACAACTAGTGACATATCGGTTCTGGCAGAGTGGCCACAGTAACAATATATATATATCTGGGTGAGCAACTGTGACGAGTAACTATGACTCTCGTAATAGGCCAATGACTCAATACCTGGAGTATTGACTCAGATAATTCGAGGAACGCCTTGCAATAGTAACAATGACTTTCTTACGGTTCACAACTGGTGACAAATCCGTTCTGGCAGTCTGGCACCAGTAACAAAAATGAGACACTGAGTGAGCATCTGGGATGGGTAACTATGACTCTCTTAAGGTAGCAAATGATCGTCACCAGGAATATTGAGTCAGGAAACTCGAGTAACCCTTGGCTATAGTAACGATGACTTTCGTAGATTACACAACCTGTGACATATCGGTGCTGGCAGACTGGCCACAGTGACAAGAAACGTGAAACTGGCTGCGAAATTAGGACGAGGAGCTATGACGCACTCAAGGTAGCTAGTGCAGCGTCACCTGGAGGACTGCATCAGTAAAGGCTAGTAATCCCTGGCTGGCATTACGATTACTCACTTAAGATACACAACTAGTGTCATATCGGTTCTGGCAGACTGGCCACAGTAACAAAATATATGAATCTGGGTGAGCAACTGTGACGAGTAACTATGACTCTCGTAATAGGCCAATGACTCAGTACCTGGAGTATTGACTCAGATAACTCGAGGAACGCCTTGCAATAGTAACAATGACTTTCTTACGGTTCACAACTGGTGACAAATCCGTTCTGGCAGTCTGGCACCAGTAACAAAAATGAGACACAGCGCGAGCAACTGGGATGGGTAACTATGACTCTCTTAAGGTAGCCAATGATCGTCACCAGGAATATTGAATCAGGAATTTCGAGTAACCCTTGGTTATAGAACGATGACTTTCGTAGATTACACAACCTGTGACATATCGATGCTGGCAGACTGGCCACAGTTACAATGTATTTTAATTTGGGTGGTCAACCGACAGGAATATCTATTACCCTTCTGAGGTAACCGACGATTCGTCACCAGGTGGAGTACACTCTGAAAGGAGTGACTTTGACTCTCATATGACACACAACTAGTGTCGTATCGCTTCTGGCAGACGCCACAGTAACAAGAAACGTGAAACTGGCTGCGAAATTAGGGCGAGGAGCTATGACGCACTCAAGGTAGCTAGTGCAGCGTGACCTGGAGGACTGCATCAGTAAAGGCTAGTAATCCCTGGCAGGCATATCGGTGACTCACTTAAGATACACAACTAGTGACATATCGGTCCTGGCAGACTGGCCACAGTAACAATATATATCAATCTGGGTGAGCAACTGTGACGAGTAGCTATGCCTCTCGTAATAGGCCAATGACTCAATACCTGGAATATTGACTCAGATAATTCGAGGAACGCCTTGCAATAGTAACAATGACTTTCTTACGGTTCACAACTGGTGACAAATCCGTTCTGGCAGTCTGGCACCAGTAACAAAAATGAGACACTGAGTGAGCATCTGGGATGGGTAACTATGACTCTCTTAAGGTAGCAAATGATCGTCACCAGGAATATTGAGTCAGGAAACTCGAGTAACCCTTGGCTATAGTAACGATGACTTTCGTAGATTACACAACCTGTGACATATCGGTGCTGGCAGACTGGCCACAGTAACAAGAAACGTGAAACTGGCTGCGAAATTAGGACGAGGAGCTATGACGCACTCAAGGTAGCTAGTGCAGCGTCACCTGGAGGACTGCATCAGTAAAGGCTAGTAATCCCTGGCTGGCATTACGATTACTCACTTAAGATACACAACTAGTGTCATATCGGTTCTGGCAGACTGGCCACAGTAACAAAATATATGAATCTGGGTGAGCAACTGTGACGAGTAACTATGACTCTCGTAATAGGCCAATGACTCAATACCTGGAGTATTGACTCAGATAACTCGAGGAACGCCTTGCAATAGTAACAATGACTTTCTTACGGTTCACAACTGGTGACAAATCCGTTCTGGCAGGCTGGCACCAGTACCAAAAATGAGACACAGCGTGAACAACTGGGATGGTTAACTATGACTCTCTTAAGGTAGCCAATGATCGTCACCAGGAATATTGAATCAGGAATTTCGAGTAACCCTTGGTTATAGAACGATGACTTTCGTAGATTACACAACCTGTGACATATCGATGCTGGCAGACTGGCCACAGTTACAATGTATTTTAATTTGGGTGGTCAACCGACAGGAATATCTATTACCCTTCTGAGGTAACCGACGATTCGTCACCAGGTGGAGTACACTCTGAAAGGAGTGACTATGACTCTCATATGACACACAACTAGTGTCGTATCGCTTCTGGCAGACGCCACGTAACAAGAAACGTGAAACTGGCTGCGAAATTAGGACGAGGAGCTATGACGCACTCAAGGTAGCTAGTGCAGCGACACCTGGAGGACTGCATCAGTAAAGGCTAGTAATCCCTGGCAGGCATAACGGTGACTCACTTAAGATACACAACTAGTGACATATCGGTTCTGGCAGACTGGCAACAGTAACAAAATATATCAATCTGGGTGAGCAACTGTGACGAGTAACTATGACTCTCGTAATAGGCCAATGACTCAATACCTGGAGTATTGACTCAGATAATTCGAGGAACGCCTTGCAATAGTAACAATGACTTTCTTACGGTTCACAACTGGTGACAAATCCGTTCTGGCAGTCTGGCACCAGTAACAAAAATGAGACACTGAGTGAGCAACTGGGATGGGTAACTATGACTCTCTTAAGGTAGCAAATGATCGTCACCAGGAATATTGAGTCAGGAAACTCGAGTAACCCTTGGCTATAGTAACGATGACTTTCGTAGATTACACAACCTGTGACATATCGGTGCTGGCAGACTGGCCACAGTAACAAGAAACGTGAAACTGGCTGCGAAATTAGGACGAGGAGCTATGACGCACTCAAGGTAGCTAGTGCAGCGTCACCTGGAGGACTGCATCAGTAAAGGCTAGTAATCCCTGGCTGGCATTACGATTACTCACTTAAGATACACAACTAGTGTCATATCGGTTCTGGCAGACTGGCCACAGTGACAAAATATATGAATCTGGGTGAGCAACTGTGACGAGTAACTATGACTCTCGTAATAGGCCAATGACTCAATACCTGGAGTATTGACTCAGATAACTCGAGGAACGCCTTGCAATAGTAACAATGACTTTCTTACGGTTCACAACTGGTGACAAATCCGTTCTGGCAGTCTGGCACCAGTAACAAAAATGAGACACAGCGTGAGCAACTGGGATGGGTAACTATGACTCTCTTAAGGTAGCCAATGATCGTCACCAGGAATATTGAATCAGGAATTTCGAGTAACCCTTGGTTGTAGAACGATGACTTTCGTAGATTACACAACCTGTGACATATCGATGCTGGCAGACTGGCCACAGTTACAATGTATTTTAATTTGGGTGGTCAACCGACAGGAATATCTATTACCCTTCTGAGGTAACCGACGATTCGTCACCAGGTGGAGTACGCTCTGAAAGGAGTGACTATGACTCTCATATGACACACAACTAGTGTCGTATCGCTTCTGGCAGACGCCACAGTAACAAGAAACGTGAAACTGGCTGCGAAATTAGGACGAGGAGCTATGACGCACTCAAGGTAGCAAGTGCAGCGACACCTGGAGGACTGCATCAGTAAAGGCTAGTAATCCCTGGCAGGCATAACGGTGACTCACATAAGATACACAACTAGTGACATATCGGTTCTGGCAGACTGGCAACAGTAACAAAATATATGAATCTGGGTGATCAACAGCGACGAGTAGCTATGACTCTCGTAATAGGCCAATGACTCAATACCTGGAGTATTGACTCAGATAACTCGAGGAACGCCTTGCAATAGTAACAATGACTTTCTTACGGTTCACAACTGGTGACAAATCCGTTCTGGCAGTCTGGCACCAGTAACAAAACTGAGACACTGCGTGAGCAACTGGGATGGGTAACTATGACTCTCTTAAGGTAGCCAATGATCGTCACCAGGAATATTGAGTCAGGAAACTCGAGTAACCCTTGGCTATAGTAACGATGACTTTCGTAGATTACACAACCTGTGACATATCGGTGCTGGCAGACTGGCCACAGTAACAAGAAACTTGAAACTGGCTGCGAAATTAGGACGAGGAGCTATGACGCACTCAAGGTAGCTAATGCAGCGTCACCTGGAGGACTGCATCAGTAAAGGCTAGTAATCAATGGCAGGCATTACGATGACTCACTTAAGATACACAACTAGTGTCATATCGGTTCTTGCAGACTGGCCACAGAAACAAAATATATGTATCTGGGTGAGCAACTGTGACGAGTAACTATGACTCTCGTAATAGGCCAATGACTCAATACCTGGAGTATTGACTCAGATAACTCGAGGAACGCCTTGCAATAGTAACAATGACTTTCTTACGGTTCACAACTGGTGACAAATCCGTTCTGACAGTCTGGCACCAGTAACAAAAATGAGACACAGCGTGAGCAACTGGGATGGGTAACTATGACTCTCTTAAGGTAGCCAATGATCGTCACCAGGAATATTGAATCAGGAATTTCGAGTAACCCTTGGTTATAGAACGATGACAGTCGTAGATTACACAACCTGTGACATATCGATGCTGGCAGACTGGCCACAGTTACAATGTATTTTAATTTGGGTGGTCAACCGACAGGAATATCTATTACCCTTCTGAGGTAACCGACGATTCGTCACCAGGTGGAGTACACTCTGAAAGGAGTGACTATGACTCTCATATGACACACAACTAGTGTCGTATCGCTTCTGGCAGACGCCACGTAACAAGAAACGTGAAACTGGCTGCGAAACTAGGGCGAGGAGCTATGACGCACTCAAGGTAGATAGTGCAGCGTGACCTGGAGGACTGCATCAGTAAAGGCTAGTAATCCCTGGCAGGCATAACGGTGACTCACTTAAGATACAAAACTAGTGACATATCGGTTCTGGCAGAGTGGCCACAGTAACAATATATATATATCTGGGTGAGCAACTGTGACGAGTAACTATGACTCTCGTAATAGGCCAATGACTCAATACCTGGAGTATTGACTCAGATAATTCGAGGAACGCCTTGCAATAGTAACAATGACTTTCTTACGGTTCACAACTGGTGACAAATCCGTTCTGGCAGTCTGGCACCAGTAACAAAAATGAGACACTGAGTGAGCATCTGGGATGGGTAACTATGACTCTCTTAAGGTAGAAAATGATCGTCACCAGGAATATTGAGTCAGGAAACTCGAGTAACCCTTGGCTATAGTAACGATGACTTTCGTAGATTACACAACCTGTGACATATCGGTGCTGGCAGACTGGCCACAGTGACAAGAAACGTGAAACTGGCTGCGAAATTAGGACGAGGAGCTATGACGCACTCAAGGTAGCTAGTGCAGCGTCACCTGGAGGACTGCATCAGTAAAGGCTAGTAATCCCTGGCTGGCATTACGATTACTCACTTAAGATACACAACTAGTGTCATATCGGTTCTGGCAGACTGGCCACAGTAACAAAATATATGAATCTGGGTGAGCAACTGTGACGAGTAACTATGACTCTCGTAATAGGCCAATGACTCAGTACCTGGAGTATTGACTCAGATAACTCGAGGAACGCCTTGCAATAGTAACAATGACTTTCTTACGGTTCACAACTGGTGACAAATCCGTTCTGGCAGTCTGGCACCAGTAACAAAAATGAGACACAGCGTGAGCAACTGGGATGGGTAACTATGACTCTCTTAAGGTAGCCAATGATCGTCACCAGGAATATTGAATCAGGAATTTCGAGTAACCCTTGGTTATAGAACGATGACTTTCGTAGATTACACAACCTGTGACATATCGATGCTGGCAGACTGGCCACAGTTACAATGTATTTTAATTTGGGTGGTCAACCGACAGGAATATCTATTACCCTTCTGAGGTAACCGACGATTCGTCACCAGGTGGAGTACACTCTGAAAGGAGTGACTTTGACTCTCATATGACACACAACTAGTGTCGTATCGCTTCTGGCAGACGCCACAGTAACAAGAAACGTGAAACTGGCTGCGAAATTAGGGCGAGGAGCTATGACGCACTCAAGGTAGCTAGTGCAGCGTGACCTGGAGGACTGCATCAGTAAAGGCTAGTAATCCCTGGCAGGCATATCGGTGACTCACTTAAGATACACAACTAGTGACATATCGGTTCTGGCAGACTGGCCACAGTAACAATATATATCAATCTGGGTGAGCAACTGTGACGAGTAGCTATGCCTCTCGTAATAGGCCAATGACTCAATACCTGGAGTATTGACTCAGATAATTCGAGGAACGCCTTGCAATAGTAACAATGACTTTCTTACGGTTCACAACTGGTGACAAATCCGTTCTGGCAGTCTGGCACCAGTAACAAAAATGAGACACTGAGTGAGCATCTGGGATGGGTAACTATGACTCTCTTAAGGTAGCAAATGATCGTCACCAGGAATATTGAGTCAGGAAACTCGAGTAACCCTTGGCTATAGTAACGATGACTTTCGTAGATTACACAACCTGTGACATATCGGTGCTGGCAGACTGGCCACAGTGACAAGAAACGTGAAACTGGCTGCGAAATTAGGACGAGGAGCTATGACGCACTCAAGGTAGCTAGTGCAGCGTCACCTGGAGGACTGCATCAGTAAAGGCTAGTAATCCCTGGCTGGCATTACGATTACTCACTTAAGATACACAACTAGTGTCATATCGGTTCTGGCAGACTGGCCACAGTAACAAAATATATGAATCTGGGTGAGCAACTGTGACGAGTAACTATGACTCTCGTAATAGGCCAATGACTCAGTACCTGGAGTATTGACTCAGATAACTCGAGGAACGCCTTGCAATAGTAACAATGACTTTCTTACGGTTCACAACTGGTGACAAATCCGTTCTGGCAGTCTGGCACCAGTAACAAAAATGAGACACAGCGTGAGCAACTGGGATGGGTAACTATGACTCTCTTAAGGTAGCCAATGATCGTCACCAGGAATATTGAATCAGGAATTTCGAGTAACCCTTGGTTATAGAACGATGACTTTCGTAGATTACACAACCTGTGACATATCGATGCTGGCAGACTGGCCACAGTTACAATGTATTTTAATTTGGGTGGTCAACCGACAGGAATATCTATTACCCTTCTGAGGTAACCGACGATTCGTCACCAGGTGGAGTACACTCTGAAAGGAGTGACTTTGACTCTCATATGACACACAACTAGTGTCGTATCGCTTCTGGCAGACGCCACAGTAACAAGAAACGTGAAACTGGCTGCGAAATTAGGGCGAGGAGCTATGACGCACTCAAGGTAGCTAGTGCAGCGTGACCTGGAGGACTGCATCAGTAAAGGCTAGTAATCCCTGGCAGGCATATCGGTGACTCACTTAAGATACACAACTAGTGACATATCGGTTCTGGCAGACTGGCCACAGTAACAATATATATCAATCTGGGTGAGCAACTGTGACGAGTAGCTATGCCTCTCGTAATAGGCCAATGACTCAATACCTGGAGTATTGACTCAGATAATTCGAGGAACGCCTTGCAATAGTAACAATGACTTTCTTACGGTTCACAACTGGTGACAAATCCGTTCTGGCAGTCTGGCACCAGTAACAAAAATGAGACACTGAGTGAGCATCTGGGATGGGTAACTATGACTCTCTTAAGGTAGCAAATGATCGTCACCAGGAATATTGAGTCAGGAAACTCGAGTAACCCTTGGCTATAGTAACGATGACTTTCGTAGATTACACAACCTGTGACATATCGGTGCTGGCAGACTGGCCACAGTAACAAGAAACGTGAAACTGGCTGCGAAATTAGGACGAGGAGCTATGACGCACTCAAGGTAGCTAGTGCAGCGTCACCTGGAGGACTGCATCAGTAAAGGCTAGTAATCCCTGGCTGGCATTACGATTACTCACTTAAGATACACAACTAGTGTCATATCGGTTCTGGCAGACTGGCCACAGTAACAAAATATATGAATCTGGGTGAGCAACTGTGACGAGTAACTATGACTCTCGTAATAGGCCAATGACTCAATACCTGGAGTATTGACTCAGATAACTCGAGGAACGCCTTGCAATAGTAACAATGACTTTCTTACGGTTCACAACTGGTGACAAATCCGTTCTGGCAGGCTGGCACCAGTACCAAAAATGAGACACAGCGTGAACAACTGGGATGGTTAACTATGACTCTCTTAAGGTAGCCAATGATCGTCACCAGGAATATTGAATCAGGAATTTCGAGTAACCCTTGGTTATAGAACGATGACTTTCGTAGATTACACAACCTGTGACATATCGATGCTGGCAGACTGGCCACAGTTACAATGTATTTTAATTTGGGTGGTCAACCGACAGGAATATCTATTACCCTTCTGAGGTAACCGACGATTCGTCACCAGGTGGAGTACACTCTGAAAGGAGTGACTATGACTCTCATATGACACACAACTAGTGTCGTATCGCTTCTGGCAGACGCCACGTAACAAGAAACGTGAAACTGGCTGCGAAATTAGGACGAGGAGCTATGACGCACTCAAGGTAGCTAGTGCAGCGACACCTGGAGGACTGCATCAGTAAAGGCTAGTAATCCCTGGCAGGCATAACGGTGACTCACTTAAGATACACAACTAGTGACATATCGGTTCTGGCAGACTGGCAACAGTAACAAAATATATGAATCTGGGTGAGCAACTGTGACGAGTAACTATGACTCTCGTAATAGGCCAATGACTCAATACCTGGAGTATTGACTCAGATAACTCGAGGAACGCCTTGCAATAGTAACAATGACTTTCCTACGGTTCACAACTGGTGACAAATCCGTTCTGGCAGTCAGGCACCAGTAACAAAACTGAGACACTGCGTGAGCAACTGGGATGGGTAACTATGACTCTCTTAAGGTAGCCAATGATCGTCACCAGGAATATTGAGTCAGGAAACTCGAGTAACCCTTGGCTATAGTAACGATGACTTTCGTAGATTACACAACCTGTGACATATCGGTGCTGGCAGACTGGCCACAGTAACAAGAAACTTGAAACTGGCTGCGAATTTAGGACGAGGAGCTATGACGCACTCAAGGTAGCTAGTGCAGCGTCACCTGGAGGACTGCATCAGTAAAGGCTAGTAATCCCTGGCTGGCATTACGATTACTCACTTAAGATACACAACTAGTGTCATATCGGTTCTGGCAGACTGGCCACAGTGACAAAATATATGAATCTGGGTGAGCAACTGTGACGAGTAACTATGACTCTCGTAATAGGCCAATGACTCAATACCTGGAGTATTGACTCAGATAACTCGAGGAACGCCTTGCAATAGTAACAATGACTTTCTTACGGTTCACAACTGGTGACAAATCCGTTCTGGCAGTCTGGCACCAGTAACAAAAATGAGACACAGCGTGAGCAACTGGGATGGGTAACTATGACTCTCTTAAGGTAGCCAATGATCGTCACCAGGAATATTGAATCAGGAATTCCGAGTAACCCTTGGTTATAGAACGATGACTTTCGTAGATTACACAACCTGTGACATATCGATGCTGGCAGACTGGCCACAGTTACAATGTATTTTAATTTGGGTGGTCAACCGACAGGAATATCTATTACCCTTCTGAGGTAACCGACGATTCGTCACCAGGTGGAGTACACTCTGAAAGGAGTGACTATGAATCTCATATGACACACCACTAGTGTCGTGTCGCTTCTGGCAGACGCCACAGTAACAAGAAACGTGAAACTGGCTGCGAAATTAGGACGAGGAGCTATGACGCACTCAAGGTAGCAAGTGCAGCGACACCTGGAGGACTGCATCAGTAAAGGCTAGTAATCCCTGGCAGGCATAACGGTGACTCACTTAAGATACACAACTAGTGACATATCGGTTCTGGCAGACTGGCAACAGTAACAAAATATATGAATCTGGGTGAGCAACTGCGACGAGTAGCTATGACTCTCGTAATAGGCCAATGACTCAATACCTGGAGTATTGACTCAGATAACTCGAGGAACGCCTTGCAATAGTAACAATGACTTTCTTACGGTTCACAACTGGTGACAAATCCGTTCTGGCAGTCTGGCACCAGTAACAAAACTGAGACACTGCGTGAGCAACTGGGATGGGTAACTATGACTCTCTTAAGGTAGCCAATGATCGTCACCAGGAATATTGAGTCAGGAAACTCGAGTAACCCTTGGCTATAGTAACGATGACTTTCGTAGATTACACAACCTGTGACATATCGGTGCTGGCAGACTGGCCACAGTAACAAGAAACTTGAAACTGGCTGCGAAATTAGGACGAGGAGCTATGACGCACTCAAGGTAGCTAGTGCAGCGTCACCTGGAGGACTGCATCAGTAAAGGCTAGTAATCAATGGCAGGCATTACGATGACTCACTTAAGATACACAACTAGTGTCATATCGGTTCTTGCAGACTGGCCACAGTAACAAAATATATGAATCTGGGTGAGCAACTGTGACGAGTAACTATGACTCTCGTAATAGGCCAATGACTCAATACCTGGAGTATTGACTCAGATAACTCGAGGAACGCCTTGCAATAGTAACAATGACTTTCTTACGGTTCACAACTGGTGACAAATCCGTTCTGGCAGTCTGGCACCAGTAACAAAAATGAGACACAGCGTGAGCAACTGGGATGGGTAACTATGACTCTCTTAAGGTAGCCAATGATCGTCACCAGGAATATTGAATCAGGAATTCCGAGTAACCCTTGGTTATAGAACGATGACTTTCGTAGATTACACAACCTGTGACATATCGATGCTGGCAGACTGGCCACAGTTACAATGTATTTTAATTTGGGTGGTCAACCGACAGGAATATCTATTACCCTTCTGAGGTAACCGACGATTCGTCACCAGGTGGAGTACGCTCTGAAAGGAGTGACTATGAATCTCATATGACACACCACTAGTGTCGTGTCGCTTCTGGCAGACGCCACAGTAACAAGAAACGTGAAACTGGCTGCGAAATTAGGACGAGGAGCTATGACGCACTCAAGGTAGCAAGTGCAGCGACACCTGGAGGACTGCATCAGTAAAGGCTAGTAATCCCTGGCAGGCATAACGGTGACTCACTTAAGATACACAACTAGTGACATATCGGTTCTGGCAGACTGGCAACAGTAACAAAATATATGAATCTGGGTGAGCAACTGCGACGAGTAGCTATGACTCTCGTAATAGGCCAATGACTCAATACCTGGAGTATTGACTCAGATAACTCGAGGAACGCCTTGCAATAGTAACAATGACTTTCTTACGGTTCACAACTGGTGACAAATCCGTTCTGGCAGTCTGGCACCAGTAACAAAACTGAGACACTGCGTGAGCAACTGGGATGGGTAACTATGACTCTCTTAAGGTAGCCAATGATCGTCACCAGGAATATTGAGTCAGGAAACTCGAGTAACCCTTGGCTATAGTAACGATGACTTTCGTAGATTACACAACCTGTGACATATCGGTGCTGGCAGACTGGCCACAGTAACAAGAAACTTGAAACTGGCTGCGAAATTAGGACGAGGAGCTATGACGCACTCAAGGTAGCTAGTGCAGCGTCACCTGGAGGACTGCATCAGTAAAGGCTAGTAATCAATGGCAGGCATTACGATGACTCACTTAAGATACACAACTAGTGTCATATCGGTTCTTGCAGACTGGCCACAGAAACAAAATATATGTGTCTGGGTGAGCAACTGTGACGAGTAACTATGACTCTCGTAATAGGCCAATGACTCAATACCTGGAGTATTGACTCAGATAACTCGAGGAACGCCTTGCAATAGTAACAATGACTTTCTTACGGTTCACAACTGGTGACAAATCCGTTCTGGCAGTCTGGCACCAGTAACAAAAATGAGACACAGCGTGAGCAACTGGGATGGGTAACTATGACTCTCTTAAGGTAGCCAATGATCGTCACCAGGAATATTGAATCAGGAATTTCGAGTAACCCTTGGTTATAGAACGATGAGTGTCGTAGATTACACAACCTGTGACATATCGTTGCTGGCAGACTGGCCACAGTTACAATGTATTTTAATTTGGGTGGTCAACCGACAGGAATATCTATTACCCTTCTGAGGTAACCGACGATTCGTCACCAGGTGGAGTACACTCTGAAAGGAGTGACTATGACTCTCATATGACACACAACTAGTGTCGTATCGCTTCTGGCAGACGCCACGTAACAAGAAACGTGAAACTGGCTGCGAAATTAGGGCGAGGAGCTATGACGCACTCAAGGTAGCTAGTGCACCGTGATCTGGAGGACTGCATCAGTAAAGGCTAGTAATCCCTGGCAGGCATAACGGTGACTCACTTAAGATACACAACTAGTGACATATCGGTTCTGGCAGACTGGCCACAGTAACAATATATATCAATCTGGGTGAGCAACTGTGACGAGTAACTATGACTCTCGTAATAGGCCAATGACTCAATACCTGGAGTATTGACTCAGATAATTCGAGGAACGCCTTGCAATAGTAACAATGACTTTCTTACGGTTCACAACTGGTGACAAATCCGTTCTGGCAGTCTGGCACCAGTAACAAAAATGAGACACTGCGTGAGCATCTGGGATGGGTAACTATGACTCTCGTAAGGTAGCAAATGATCGTCACCAGGAATATTGAGTCAGGAAACTCGAGTAACCCTTGGCTATAGTAACGATGACTTTCGTAGATTACACAACCTGTGACATATCGGTGCTGGCAGACTGGCCACAGTAACAAGAAACGTGAAACTGGCTGCGAAATTAGGACGAGGAGCTATTACGCACTCAAGGTAGCAAGTGCAGCGACACCTGGAGGACTGCATCAGTAAAGGCTAGTAATCCCTGGCAGGCATAACGGTGACTCACTTAAGATACACAACTAGTGACATATCGGTTCTGGCAGAGTGGCCACAGTAACAAAATATATGAATCTGGGTGAGCAACTGTGACGAGTAACTATGACTCTCGTAATAGGCCAATGACTCAATACCTGGAGTATTGACTCAGATAACTCGAGGAACGCCTTGCAATAGTAACAATGACTTTCTTACGGTTCACAACTGGTGACAAATCCGTTCTGGCAGTCTGGCACCAGTAACAAAACTGAGACACTGCGTGAGCAACTGGGATGGGTAACTATGACTCTCTTAAGGTAGCCAATGATCGTCACCAGGAATATTGAGTCAGGAAACTCGAGTAACCCTTGGCTATAGTAACGATGACTTTCGTAGATTACACAACCTGTGACATATCGGTGCTGGCAGACTGGCCACAGTAACATGAAACTTGAAACTGGCTGCGAAATTAGGACGAGGAGCTATGACGCACTCAAGGTAGCTAGTGCAGCGTCACCTGGAGGACTGCATCAGTAAAGGCTAGTAATCAATGGCAGGCATTACGATGACTCACTTAAGATACACAACTAGTGTCATATCGGTTCTTGCAGACTGGCCACAGAAACAAAATATATGTATCTGGGTGAGCAACTGTGACGAGTAACTATGACTCTCGTAATAGGCCAATGACTCAATACCTGGAGTATTGACTCAGATAACTCGAGGAACGCCTTGCAATAGTAACAATGACTTTCTTACGGTTCACAACTGGTGACAAATCCGTTCTGGCAGTCTGGCACCAGTAACAAAAATGAGACACAGCGTGAGCAACTGGGATGGGTAACTATGACTCTCTTAAGGTAGCCAATGATCGTCACCAGGAAATTTGAATCAGGAATTTCGAGTAACCCTTGGTTATACAACGATGACAGTCGTAGATTACACAACCTGTGACATATCGATGCTGGCAGACTGGCCACAGTTACAATGTATTTTAATTTTGGGTGGTCAACCGACAGGAATATCTATTACCCTTCTGAGGTAACCGACGATTCGTCACCAGGTGGAGTACACTCTGAAAGGAGTGACTATGACTCTCATATGACACACAACTAGTGTCGTATCGCTTCTGGCAGACGCCACAGTAACAAGAAACGTGAAACTGGCTGCGAAATTAGGGCGAGGAGCTATGACGCACTCAAGGTAGCTAGTGCAGCGTGACGTGGAGGACTGCATCAGTAAAGGCTAGTAATCCCTGGCAGGCATAACGGTGACTCACTTAAGATACACAACTAGTGACATATCGGTTCTGGCAGACTGGCCACAGTAACAAAATATATCAATCTGGGTGAGCAACTGTGACGAGTAACTATGACTCTCGTAATAGGCCAATGACTCAATACCTGGAGTATTGACTCAGATAATTCGAGGAACGCCTTGCAATAGTAACAATGACTTTCTTACGGTTCACAACTGGTGACAAATCCGTTCTGGCAGTCTGCCACCAGTCACAAAAATGAGACACTGCGTGAGCATCTGGGATGGGTAACTATGACTCTCTTAAGGTAGCAAATGATCGTCACCAGGAATATTGAGTCAGGAAACTCGAGTAACCCTTGGCTATAGTAACGATGACTTTCGTAGATTACACAACCTGTGACATATCGGTGCTGGCAGACTGGCCACAGTAACAAGAAACGTGAAACTGGCTGCGAAATTAGGACGAGGAGCTATGACGCACTCAAGGTAGCTAGTGCAGCGTCACCTGGAGGACTGCATCAGTAAAGGCTAGTAATCCCTGGCTGGCATTACGATTACTCACTTAAGATACACAACTAGTGTCATATCGGTTCTTGCAGACTGGCCACAGTAACAAAATATATGAATCTGGGTGAGCAACTGTGACGAGTAACTATGACTCTCGTAATAGGCCAATGACTCAATACCTGGAGTATTGACTCAGATAACTCGAGGAACGCCTTGCAATAGTAACAATGACTTTCTTACGGTTCACAAATGGTGACAAATCCGTTCTGGCAGTCTGGCACCAGTAACAAAAATGAGACACAGCGTGAGCAACTGGGATGGGTAACTATGAGTCTCTTAAGGTAGCCAATGATCGTCACCAGGAATATTGAATCAGGAATTTCGAGTAATCCTTGGTTATAGAACGATGACTTTCGTAGATTACACAACCTGTGACATATCGATGCTGGCAGATTGGCCACAGTTACAATGTATTTTAATTTGGGTGGTCAACCGACAGGAATATCTATTACCCTTCTGAGGTAACCGACGATTCGTCACCAGGTGGAGTACACTCTGAAAGGAGTGACTATGACTCTCATATGACACAGAACTAGTGTCGTATCGCTTCTGGCAGACGCCACGTAACAAGAAACGTGAAACTGGCTGCGAAATTAGGACGAGGAGCTATGACGCACTCAAGGTAGCAAGTGCAGCGACACCTGGAGGACTGCATCAGTAAAGGCTAGTAATCCCTGGCAGGCATAACGGTGACTCACTTAAGATACACAACTAGTGACATATCGGTTCTGGCAGACTGGCCACAGTAACAAAATATATGAATCTGGGTGAGCAACTGTGACGAGTAACTATGACTCTCGTAATAGGCCAATGACTCAATACCTGGAGTATTGACTCAGATAACTCGAGGAACGCCTTGCAATAGTAACAATGACTTTCTTACGGTTCACAACTGGTGACAAATCCGTTCTGGCAGTCTGGCACCAGTAACAAAACTGAGACACTGCGTGAGCAACTGGGATGGGTAACTATGACTCTCTTAAGGTAGCCAATGATCGTCACCAGGAATATTGAGTCAGGAAACTCGAGTAACCCTTGGCTATAGTAACGATGACTTTCGTAGATTACACAACCTGTGACATATCGGTGCTGGCAGACTGGCCACAGTAACAAGAAACTTGAAACTGGCTGCGAAATTAGGACGAGGAGCTATGACGCACTCAAGGTAGCTAGTGCAGCGTCACCTGGAGGACTGCATCAGTAAAGGCTAGTAATCAATGGCAGGCATTACGATGACTCACTTAAGATACACAACTAGTGTCATATCGGTTCTTGCAGACTGGCCACAGAAACAAAATATATGTGTCTGGGTGAGCAACTGTGACGAGTAACTATGACTCTCGTAATAGGCCAATGACTCAATACCTGGAGTATTGACTCAGATAACTCGAGGAACGCCTTGCAATAGTAACAATGACTTTCTTACGGTTCACAACTGGTGACAAATCCGTTCTGGCAGTCTGGCACCAGTAACAAAAATGAGACACAGCGTGAGCAACTGGGATGGGTAACTATGACTCTCTTAAGGTAGCCAATGATCGTCACCAGGAATATTGAATCAGGAATTTCGAGTAACCCTTGGTTATAGAACGATGACAGTCGTAGATTACACAACCTGTGACATATCGTTGCTGGCAGACTGGCCACAGTTACAATGTATTTTAATTTGGGTGGTCAACCGACAGGAATATCTATTACCCTTCTGAGGTAACCGACGATTCGTCACCAGGTGGAGTACACTCTGAAAGGAGTGACTATGACTCTCATATGACACACAACTAGTGTCGTATCGCTTCTGGCAGACGCCACGTAACAAGAAACGTGAAACTGGCTGCGAAATTAGGGCGAGGGGCTATGACGCACTCAAGGTAGCTAGTGCACCGTGACCTGGAGGACTGCATCAGTAAAGGTTAGTAATCCCTGGCAGGCATAACGGTGACTCACTTAAGATACACAACTAGTGACATATCGGTTCTGGCAGACTGGCCACAGTAACAAAATATATGAATCTGGGTGAGCAACTGTGACGAGTAACTATGACTCTCGTAATAGGCCAATGACTCAATACCTGGAGTATTGACTCAGATAACTCGAGGAACGCCTTGCAATAGTAACAATGACTTTCTTACGGTTCACAACTGGTGACAAATCCGTTCTGGCAGTCTGGCACCAGTAACAAAAATGAGACACTGCGTGAGCATCTGGGATGGGTAACTATGACTCTCGTAAGGTAGCAAATGATCGTCACCAGGAATATTGAGTCAGGAAACTCGAGTAACCCTTGGCTATAGTAACGATGACTTTCGTAGATTACACAACCTGTGACATATCGGTGCTGGCAGACTGGCCACAGTAACAAGAAACGTGAAACTGGCTGCGAAATTAGGACGAGGAGCTATGACGCACTCAAGGTAGCAAGTGCAGCGACACCTGGAGGACTGCATCAGTAAAGGCTAGTAATCCCTGGCAGGCATAACGGTGACTCACTTAAGATACACAACTAGTGACATATCGGTTCTGGCAGAGTGGCCACAGTAACAAAATATATGAATCTGGGTGAGCAACTGTGACGAGTAACTATGACTCTCGTAATAGGCCAATGACTCAATACCTGGAGTATTGACTCAGATAACTCGAGGAACGCCTTGCAATAGTAACAATGACTTTCTTACGGTTCACAACTGGTGACAAATCCGTTCTGGCAGTCTGCCACCAGTAACAAAACTGAGACACTGCGTGAGCAACTGGGATGGGTAACTATGACTCTCTTAAGGTAGCCAATGATCGTCACCAGGAATATTGAGTCAGGAAACTCGAGTAACCCTTGGCTATAGTAACGATGACTTTCGTAGATTACACAACCTGTGACATATCGGTGCTGGCAGACTGGCCACAGTAACATGAAACTTGAAACTGGCTGCGAAATTAGGACGAGGAGCTATGACGCACTCAAGGTAGCTAGTGCAGCGTCACCTGGAGGACTGCATCAGTAAAGGCTAGTAATCAATGGCAGGCATTACGATGACTCACTTAAGATACACAACTAGTGTCATATCGGTTCTTGCAGACTGGCCACAGAAACAAAATATATGTATCTGGGTGAGCAACTGTGACGAGTAACTATGACTCTCGTAATAGGCCAATGACTCAATACCTGGAGTATTGACTCAGATAACTCGAGGAACGCCTTGCAATAGTAACAATGACTTTCTTACGGTTCACAACTGGTGACAAATCCGTTCTGGCAGTCTGGCACCAGTAACAAAAATGAGACACAGCGTGAGCAACTGGGATGGGTAACTATGACTCTCTTAAGGTAGCCAATGATCGTCACCAGGAAATTTGAATCAGGAATTTCGAGTAACCCTTGGTTATACAACGATGACAGTCGTAGATTACACAACCTGTGACATATCGATGCTGGCAGACTGGCCACAGTTACAATGTATTTTAATTTTGGGTGGTCAACCGACAGGAATATCTATTACCCTTCTGAGGTAACCGACGATTCGTCACCAGGTGGAGTACACTCTGAAAGGAGTGACTATGACTCTCATATGACACACAACTAGTGTCGTATCGCTTCTGGCAGACGCCACAGTAACAAGAAACGTGAAACTGGCTGCGAAATTAGGGCGAGGAGCTATGACGCACTCAAGGTAGCTAGTGCAGCGTGACGTGGAGGACTGCATCAGTAAAGGCTAGTAATCCCTGGCAGGCATAACGGTGACTCACTTAAGATACACAACTAGTGACATATCGGTTCTGGCAGACTGGCCACAGTAACAAAATATATCAATCTGGGTGAGCAACTGTGACGAGTAACTATGACTCTCGTAATAGGCCAATGACTCAATACCTGGAGTATTGACTCAGATAATTCGAGGAACGCCTTGCAATAGTAACAATGACTTTCTTACGGTTCACAACTGGTGACAAATCCGTTCTGGCAGTCTGCCACCAGTCACAAAAATGAGACACTGCGTGAGCATCTGGGATGGGTAACTATGACTCTCTTAAGGTAGCAAATGATCGTCACCAGGAATATTGAGTCAGGAAACTCGAGTAACCCTTGGCTATAGTAACGATGACTTTCGTAGATTACACAACCTGTGACATATCGGTGCTGGCAGACTGGCCACAGTAACAAGAAACGTGAAACTGGCTGCGAAATTAGGACGAGGAGCTATGACGCACTCAAGGTAGCTAGTGCAGCGTCACCTGGAGGACTGCATCAGTAAAGGCTAGTAATCCCTGGCTGGCATTACGATTACTCACTTAAGATACACAACTAGTGTCATATCGGTTCTGGCAGACTGGCCACAGTAACAAAATATATGAATCTGGGTGAGCAACTGTGACGAGTAACTATGACTCTCGTAATAGGCCAATGACTCAATACCTGGAGTATTGACTCAGATAACTCGAGGAACGCCTTGCAATAGTAACAATGACTTTCTTACGGTTCACAAATGGTGACAAATCCGTTCTGGCAGTCTGGCACCAGTAACAAAAATGAGACACAGCGTGAGCAACTGGGATGGGTAACTATGAGTCTCTTAAGGTAGCCAATGATCGTCACCAGGAATATTGAAACGGGAATTTCGAGTAATCCTTGGTTATAGAACGATGACTTTCGTAGATTACACAACCTGTGACATATCGATGCTGGCAGATTGGCCACAGTTACAATGTATTTTAATTTGGGTGGTCAACCGACAGGAATATCTATTACCCTTCTGAGGTAACCGACGATTCGTCACCAGGTGGAGTACACTCTGAAAGGAGTGACTATGACTCTCATATGACACAGAACTAGTGTCGTATCGCTTCTGGCAGACGCCACGTAACAAGAAACGTGAAACTGGCTGCGAAATTAGGACGAGGAGCTATGACGCACTCAAGGTAGCAAGTGCAGCGACACCTGGAGGACTGCATCAGTAAGGCTAGTAATCCCTGGCAGGCATAACGGTGACTCACTTAAGATACACAACTAGTGACATATCGGTTCTGGCAGACTGGCCACAGTAACAAAATATATGAATCTGGGTGAGCAACTGTGACGAGTAACTATGACTCTCGTAATAGGCCAATGACTCAATACCTGGAGTATTGACTCAGATAACTCGAGGAACGCCTTGCAATAGTAACAATGACTTTCTTACGGTTCACAACTGGTGACAAATCCGTTCTGGCAGTCTGGCACCAGTAACAAAACTGAGACACTGCGTGAGCAACTGGGATGGGTAACTATGACTCTCTTAAGGTAGCCAATGATCGTCACCAGGAATATTGAGTCAGGAAACTCGAGTAACCCTTGGCTATAGTAACGATGACTTTCGTAGATTACACAACCTGTGACATATCGGTGCTGGCAGACTGGCCACAGTAACAAGAAACTTGAAACTGGCTGCGAAATTAGGACGAGGAGCTATGACGCACTCAAGGTAGCTAGTGCAGCGTCACCTGGAGGACTGCATCAGTAAAGGCTAGTAATCAATGGCAGGCATTACGATGACTCACTTAAGATACACAACTAGTGTCATATCGGTTCTTGCAGACTGGCCACAGAAACAAAATATATGTGTCTGGGTGAGCAACTGTGACGAGTAACTATGACTCTCGTAATAGGCCAATGACTCAATACCTGGAGTATTGACTCAGATAACTCGAGGAACGCCTTGCAATAGTAACAATGACTTTCTTACGGTTCACAACTGGTGACAAATCCGTTCTGGCAGTCTGGCACCAGTAACAAAAATGAGACACAGCGTGAGCAACTGGGATGGGTAACTATGACTCTCTTAAGGTAGCCAATGATCGTCACCAGGAATATTGAATCAGGAATTTCGAGTAACCCTTGGTTATAGAACGATGACAGTCGTAGATTACACAACCTGTGACATATCGTTGCTGGCAGACTGGCCACAGTTACAATGTATTTTAATTTGGGTGGTCAACCGACAGGAATATCTATTACCCTTCTGAGGTAACCGACGATTCGTCACCAGGTGGAGTACACTCTGAAAGGAGTGACTATGACTCTCATATGACACACAACTAGTGTCGTATCGCTTCTGGCAGACGCCACGTAACAAGAAACGTGAAACTGGCTGCGAAATTAGGGCGAGGGGCTATGACGCACTCAAGGTAGCTAGTGCACCGTGACCTGGAGGACTGCATCAGTAAAGGTTAGTAATCCCTGGCAGGCATAACGGTGACTCACTTAAGATACACAACTAGTGACATATCGGTTCTGGCAGACTGGCCACAGTAACAATATATATCAATCTGGGTGAGCAACTGTGACGAGTAACTATGACTCTCGTAATAGGCCAATGACTCAATACCTGGAGTATTGACTCAGATAATTCGAGGAACGCCTTGCAATAGTAACAATGACTTTCTTACGGTTCACAACTGGTGACAAATCCGTTCTGGCAGTCTGGCACCAGTAACAAAAATGAGACACTGAGTGAGCATCTGGGATGGGTAACTATGACTCTCGTAAGGTAGCAAATGATCGTCACCAGGAATATTGAGTCAGGAAACTCGAGTAACCCTTGGCTATAGTAACGATGACTTTCGTAGATTACACAACCTGTGACATATCGGTGCTGGCAGACTGGCCACAGTAACAAGAAACGTGAAACTGGCTGCGAAATTAGGACGAGGAGCTATGACGCACTCAAGGTAGCTAGTGCAGCGTCACCTGGAGGACTGCATCAGTAAAGGCTAGTAATCCCTGGCTGGCATTACGATTACTCACTTAAGATACACAACTAGTGTCATATCGGTTCTTGCAGACTGGCCACAGTAACAAAATATATGAATCTGGGTGAGCAACTGTGACGAGTAACTATGACTCTCGTAATAGGCCAATGACTCAGTACCTGGAGTATTGACTCAGATAACTCGAGGAACGCCTTGCAATAGTAACAATGACTTTCTTACGGTTCACAACTGGTGACAAATCCGTTCTGGCAGTCTGGCACCAGAAACAAAAATGAGACACAGCGTGAGCAACTGGGATGGGTAACTATGACTCTCTTAAGGTAGCCAATGATCGTCACCAGGAATATTGAATCAGGAATTTCGAGTAACCCTTGGTTATAGAACGATGACTTTCGTAGATTACACAACCTGTGACATATCGATGCTGGCAGACTGGCCACAGTTACAATGTATTTTAATTTGGGTGGTCAACCGACAGGAATATCTATTACCCTTCTGAGGTAACCGACGATTCGTCACCAGGTGGAGTACACTCTGAAAGGAGTGACTATGACTCTCATATGACACACACCTAGTGTCGTATCGCTTCTGGCAGACGCCACGTAACAAGAAACGTGAAACTGGCTGCGAAATTAGGACGAGGAGCTATGACGCACTCAAGGTAGCAAGTGCAGCGACACCTGGAGGACTGCATCAGTAAAGGCTAGTAATCCCTGGCAGGCATAACGGTGACTCACTTAAGATACACAACTAGTGACATATCGGTTCTGGCAGACTGGCCACAGTAACAAAATATATGAATCTGGGTGAGCAACTGTGACGAGTAACTATGACTCTCTAATAGGCCAATGACTCAATACCTGGAGTATTGACTCAGATAACTCGAGGAACGCCTTGCAATAGTAACAATGACTTTCTTACGGTTCACAACTGGTGACAAATCCGTTCTGGCAGTCTGGCACCAGTAACAACACTGAGACACTGCGTGAGCAACTGGGATGGGTAACTATGACTCTCTTAAGGTAGCCAATGATCGTCACCAGGAATATTGAGTCAGGAAACTCGAGTAACCCTTGGCTATAGTAACGATGACTTTCGTAGATTACACAACCTGTGACATATCGGTGCTGGCAGACTGGCCACAGTAACAAGAAACGTGAAACTGGCTGCGAAATTAGGACGAGGAGCTATGACGCACTCAAGGTAGCTAGTGCAGCGTCACCTGGAGGACTGCATCAGTAAAGGCTAGTAATCAATGGCAGGCATTACGATGACTCACTTAAGATACACAACTAGTGTCATATCGGTTCTTGCAGACTGGCCACAGAAACAAAATATATGTATCTGGGTGAGCAACTGTGACGAGTAACTATGACTCTCGTAATAGGCCAATGACTCAATACCTGGAGTATTGACTCAGATAACTCGAGGAACGCCTTGCAATAGTAACAATGACTTTCTTACGGTTCACAACTGGTGACAAATCCGTTCTGGCAGTCTGGCACCAGTAACAAAAATGAGACACAGCGTGAGCAACTGGGATGGGTAACTATGACTCTCTTAAGGTAGCCAATGATCGTCACCAGGAAATTTGAATCAGGAATTTCGAGTAACCCTTGGTTATACAACGATGACAGTCGTAGATTACACAACCTGTGACATATCGATGCTGGCAGACTGGCCACAGTTACAATGTATTTTAATTTGGGTGGTCAACCGACAGGAATATCTATTACCCTTCTGAGGTAACCGACGATTCGTCACCAGGTGGAGTACACTCTGAAAGGAGTGACTATGACTCTCATATGACACACAACTAGTGTCGTATCGCTTCTGGCAGACGCCACAGTAACAAGAAACGTGAAACTGGCTGCGAAATTAGGGCGAGGAGCTATGACGCACTCAAGGTAGCTAGTGCAGCGTGACGTGGAGGACTGCATCAGTAAAGGCTAGTAATCCCTGGCAGGCATAACGGTGACTCACTTAAGATACACAACTAGTGACATATCGGTTCTGGCAGACTGGCCACAGTAACAAAATATATCAATCTGGGTGAGCAACTGTGACGAGTAACTATGACTCTCGTAATAGGCCAATGACTCAATACCTGGAGTATTGACTCAGATAATTCGAGGAACGCCTTGCAATAGTAACAATGACTTTCTTACGGTTCACAACTGGTGACAAATCCGTTCTGGCAGTCTGGCACCAGTAACAAAAATGAGACACTGAGCGAGCATCTGGGATGGGTAACTATGACTCTCTTAAGGTAGCAAATGATCGTCACCAAGAATATTGAGTCAGGAAACTCGAGTAACCCTTGGCTATAGTAACGATGACTTTCGTAGATTACACAACCTGTGACATATCGGTGCTGGCAGACTGCCCACAGTAACAAGAAACGTGAAACTGGCTGCGAAATTAGGACGAGGAGCTATGACGCACTCAAGGTAGCTAGTGCAGCGTCACCTGGAGGACTGCATCAGTAAAGGCTAGTAATCCCTGGCTGGCATTACGATTACTCACTTAAGATACACAACTAGTGTCATATCGGTTCTGGCAGACTGGCCACAGTAACAAAATATATGATTCTGGGTGAGCAACTGTGACGAGTAACTATGACTCTCGTAATAGGCCAATGACTCAATACCTGGAGTATTGACTCAGATAACTCGAGGAACGCCTTGCAATAGTAACAATGACTTTCTTACGGTTCACAAATGGTGACAAATCCGTTCTGGCAGTCTGGCACCAGTAACAAAAATGAGACACAGCGTGAGCAACTGGGATGGGTAACTATGAGTCTCTTAAGGTAGCCAATGATCGTCACCAGGAATATTGAATCAGGAATTTCGATTAACCCTTGGCTATAGTAACGATGACTTTCGTAGATTACACAACCTGTGACATATCGGTGCTGGCAGACTGGCCACAGTAACAAGAAACTTGAAACTGGCTGCGAAATTAGGACGAGGAGCTATGACGCACTCAAGGTAGCTAGTGCAGCGTCACCTGGAGGACTGCATCAGTAAAGGCTAGTAATCAATGGCAGGCATTACGATGACTCACTTAAGATAGACAACTAGTGTCATATCGGTTCTGGCAGACTGGCCACAGTAACAAAATATATGAATCTGGGTGAGCAACTGTGACGAGTAACTATGACTCTCGTAATAGGCCAATGACTCAATACCTGGAGTATTGACTCAGATAACTCGAGGAACGCCTTGCAATAGTAACAATGACTTTCTTACGGTTCACAACTGGTGACAAATCCGTTCTGGCAGTCTGGCACCAGTAACAAAAATGAGACACAGCGTGAGCAACTGGGATGGGTAACTATGACTCTCTTAAGGTAGCCAATGATCGTCACCAGGAATATTGAAACGGGAATTTCGAGTAACCCTTGGTTATAGAACGATGACTTTCGTAGATTACACAACCTGTGACATATCGATGCTGGCAGACTGGCCACAGTTACAATGTATTTTAATTTGGGTGGTCAACCGACAGGAATATCTATTACCCTTCTGAGGTAACCGACGATTCGTCACCAGGTGGAGTACACTCTGAAAGGAGTGACTATGACTCTCATATGACACGCAACTAGTGTCGTATCGCTTCTGGCAGACGCCACGTAACAAGAAACGTGAAACTGGCTGCGAAAATAGGACGAGGAGCTATGACGCACACAAGGTAGCAAGTGCAGCGACACCTGGAGGACTGCATCAGTAAAGGCTAGTAATCCCTGGCAGGCATAACGGTGACTCACTTAAGATACACAACTAGTGACATATCGGTTCTGGCAGACTGGCCACAGTAACAAAATATATGAATCTGGGTGAGCAACTGTGACGAGTAACTATGACTCTCGTAATAGACCAATGACTCAATACCTGGAGTATTGACTCAGATAACTCGAGGAACGCCTTGCAATAGTAACAATGACTTTCTTACGGTTCACAACTGGTGACAAATCCGTTCTGGCACTCTGGCACCAGTAACAAAAATGAGACACTGAGTGAGCAAGTGGGATGGGTAACTATGACTCTCTTAAGGTAGCAAATGATCGTCACCAGGAATATTGAGTCAGGAAACTCGAGTAACCCTTGGCTATAGTAACGATGAATTTCGTAGATTACACAACCTGTGACATATCGGTGCTGGCAGACTGGCCACAGTAACAAGAAACATGAAACTGGCTGCGAAATTAGGACGAGGAGCTATGACGCACTCAAGGTAGCTAGTGCAGCGTCACCTGGAGGACTGCATCAGTAAAGGCTAGTAATCAATGGCAGGCATTACGATGAGTCACTTAAGATACACAACTAGTGTCATATCGGTTCTTGCAGACTGGCCACAGAAACAAAATATATGTGTCTGGGTGAGCAACTGTGACGAGTAACTATGACTCTCGTAATAGGCCAATGACTCAATACCTGGAGTATTGACTCAGATAACTCGAGGAACGCCTTGCAATAGTAACAATGACTTTCTTACGGTTCACAACTGGTGACAAATCCGTTCTGGCAGTCTGGCACCAGTAACAAAAATGAGACACAGCGTGAGCAACTGGGATGGTTAACTATGACTCTCTTAAGGTAGCCAATGATCGTCACCAGGAAATTTGAATCAGGAATTTCGAGTAACCCTTGGTTATACAACGATGACAGTCGTAGATTACACATCCTGTGACATATCGATGCTGGCAGACTGGCCACAGTTACAATGTATTTTAATTTGGGTGGTCAACCGACAGGAATATCTATTACCCTTCTGAGGTAACCGACGATTCGTCACCAGGTGGAGTACACTCTGAAAGGAGTGACTATGACTCTCATATGACACACAACTAGTGTCGTATCGCTTCTGGCAGACGCCACAGTAACAAGAAACGTGAAACTGGCTGCGAAATTAGGGCGAGGAGCTATGACGCACTCAAGGTAGCTAGTGCAGCGTGACGTGGAGGACTGCATCAGTAAAGGCTAGTAATCCCTGGCAGGCATAACGGTGACTCACTTAAGATACACAACTAGTGACATATCGGTTCTGGCAGACTGGCCACAGTAACAAAATATATCAATCTGGGTGAGCAACTGTGACGAGTAAGTATGACTCTCGTAATAGGCCAATGACTCAATACCTGGAGTATTGACTCAGATAATTCGAGGAACGCCTTGCAATAGTAACAATGACTTTCTTACGGTTCACAACTGGTGACAAATCCGTTCTGGCAGTCTGGCACCAGTAACAAAAATGAGACACTGAGCGAGCATCTGGGATGGGTAACTATGACTCTCTTAAGGTAGCAAATGATCGTCACCAAGAATATTGAGTCAGGAAACTCGAGTAACCCTTGGCTATAGTAACGATGACTTTCGTAGATTACACAACCTGTGACATATCGGTGCTGGCAGACTGCCCACAGTAACAAGAAACGTGAAACTGGCTGCGAAATTAGGACGAGGAGCTATGACGCACTCAAGGTAGCTAGTGCAGCGTCACCTGGAGGACTGCATCAGTAAAGGCTAGTAATCCCTGGCTGGCATTACGATTACTCACTTAAGATACACAACTAGTGTCATATCGGTTCTGGCAGACTGGCCACAGTAACAAAATATATGATTCTGGGTGAGCAACTGTGACGAGTAACTATGACTCTCGTAATAGGCCGATGACTCAATACCTGGAGTATTGACTCAGATAACTCGAGGAACGCCTTGCAATAGTAACAATGACTTTCTTACGGTTCACAAATGGTGACAAATCCGTTCTGGCAGTCTGGCACCAGTAACAAAAATGAGACACAGCGTGAGCAACTGGGATGGGTAACTATGAGTCTCTTAAGGTAGCCAATGATCGTCACCAGGAATATTGAATCAGGAATTTCGATTAACCCTTGGCTATAGTAACGATGACTTTCGTAGATTACACAACCTGTGACATATCGGTGCTGGCAGACTGGCCACAGTAACAAGAAACTTGAAACTGGCTGCGAAATTAGGACGAGGAGCTATGACGCACTCAAGGTAGCTAGTGCAGCGTCACCTGGAGGACTGCATCAGTAAAGGCTAGTAATCAATGGCAGGCATTACGATGACTCACTTAAGATACACAACTAGTGTCATATCGGTTCTGGCAGACTGGCCACAGTAACAACATATATGAATCTGGGTGAGCAACTGTGACGAGTAACTATGACTCTCGTAATAGGCCAATGACTCAATACCTGGAGTATTGACTCAGATAACTCGAGGAACGCCTTGCAATAGTAACAATGACTTTCTTACGGTTCACAACTGGTGACAAATCCGTTCTGGCAGTCTGGCACCAGTAACAAAAATGAGACACAGCGTGAGCAACTGGGATGGGTAACTATGACTCTCTTAAGGTAGCCAATGATCGTCACCAGGAATATTGAAACGGGAATTTCGAGTAACCCTTGGTTATAGAACGATGACTTTCGTAGATTACACAACCTGTGACATATCGATGCTGGCAGACTGGCCACAGTTACAATGTATTTTAATTTGGGTGGTCAACCGACAGGAATATCTATTACCCTTCTGAGGTAACCGACGATTCGTCACCAGGTGGAGTACACTCTGAAAGGAGTGACTATGACTCTCATATGACACGTAACTAGTGTCGTATCGCTTCTCGCAGACGCCACGTAACAAGAAACGTGAAACTGGCTGCGAAAATAGGACGAGGAGCTATGACGCACACAAGGTAGCAAGTGCAGCGACACCTGGAGGACTGCATCAGTAAAGGCTAGTAATCCCTGGCAGGCATAACGGTTACTCACTTAAGATACACAACTAGTGACATATCGGTTCTGGCAGACTGGCCACAGTAACAAAATATATGAATCTGGGTGAGCAACTGTGACGAGTAACTATGACTCTCGTAATAGACCAATGACTCAATACCTGGAGTATTGACTCAGATAACTCGAGGAACGCCTTGCAATAGTAACAATGACTTTCTTACGGTTCACAACTGGTGACAAATCCGTTCTGGCACTCTGGCACCAGTAACAAAAATGAGACACTGAGTGAGCAAGTGGGATGGGTAACTATGACTCTCTTAAGGTAGCAAATGATCGTCACCAGGAATATTGAGTCAGGAAACTCGAGTAACCCTTGGCTATAGTAACGATGAATTTCGTAGATTACACAACCTGTGACATATCGGTGCTGGCAGACTGGCCACAGTAACAAGAAACATGAAACTGGCTGCGAAATTAGGACGAGGAGCTATGACGCACTCAAGGTAGCTAGTGCAGCGTCACCTGGAGGACTGCATCGGTAAAGGCTAGTAATCCCTGGCTGGCATTACGATTACTCACTTAAGATACACAACTAGTGTCATATCGGTTCTGGCAGACTGGCCACAGTAACAAAATATATGAATCTGGGTGAGCAACTGTGACGAGTAACTATGACTCTCGTAATAGGCCAATGACTCAATACCTGGAGTATTGACTCAGATAACTCGAGGAACGCCTTGCAATAGTAACAATGACTTTCTTACGGTTCACAACTGGTGACAAATCCGTTCTGGCAGTCTGGCACCAGTAACAAAAATGAGACACAGCGTGAGCAACTGGGATGGGTAACTATGACTCTCTTAAGGTAGCCAATGATCGTCACCAGGAATATTGAGTCAGGAAACTCGAGTAACCCTTGGCTATAGTAACGATGACTTTCGTAGATTACACAACCTGTGACATATCGGAGCTGGCAGACTGGCCACAGTAACAAGAAACTTGAAACTGGCTGCGAAATTAGGACGAGGAGCTATGACGCATTCAAGGTAGCTAGTGCAGCGTCACCTGGAGGACTGCATCAGTAAAGGCTAGTAATCAATGGCAGGCATTACGATGACTCACTTAAGATACACAACTAGTGTCATATCGGTTCTGGCAGACTGGCCACAGTAACAAAATATATGAATCTGGGTGAACAACTGTGACGAGTAACTATGACTCTCGTAATAGGCCAATGACTCAATACCTGGAGTATTGACTCAGATAACTCGAGGTACGCCTTGCAATAGTAACAATGACTTTCTTACGGTTCACAACTGGTGACAAATCCGTTCTGGCAGTCTGGCACCAGTAACAAAAATGAGACACAGCGTGAGCAACTGGGATGGGTAACTATGACTCTCTTAAGGTAGCCAATGATCGTCACCAGGAATATTGAATCAGGAATTTCGAGTAACCCTTGGTTATAGAACGATGACTTTCGTAGATTACACAACCTGTGACATATCGATGCTGGCAGACTGGCCACAGTTACAATGTATTTTACTTTGGGTGGTCAACCGACAGGAATATCTATTACCCTTCTGAGGTAACCGACGATTCGTCACCAGGTGGAGTACACTCTGAAAGGAGTGACTATGACTCTCATATGACACGCAACTAGTGTCGTATCGCTTCTCGCAGACGCCACGTAACAAGAAACGTGAAACTGGCTGCGAAATTAGGACGAGGAGCTATGACGCACTCAAGGTAGCAAGTGCAGCGACACCTGGAGGACTGCATCAGTAAAGGCTAGTAATCCCTGGCAGGCATAACGGTGACTCACTTAAGATACACAACTAGTGACATATCGGTTCTGGCAGACTGGCACAGTAACAAAATATATGAATCTGGGTGAGCAACTGTGACGAGTAACTATGACTCTCGTAATAGGCCAATGACTCAATACCTGGAGTATTGACTCAGATAACTCGAGGAACGCCTTGCAATAGTAACAATGACTTTCTTACGGTTCACAACTGGTGACAAATCCGTTCTGGCAGTCTGGCACCAGTAACAAAACTGAGACACTGCGTGAGCAACTGGGATGGGTAACTATGACTCTCTTAAGGTAGCCAATGATCGTCACCAGGAATATTGAGTCAGGAAACTCGAGTAACCCTTGGCTATAGTAACGATGACTTTCGTAGATTACACAACCTGTGACATATCGGTGCTGGCAGACTGGCCACAGTAACAAGAAACTTGAAACTGGCTGCGAAATTAGGACGAGGAGCTATGACGCACTCAAGGTAGCTAGTGCAGCGTCACCTGGAGGACTGCATCAGTAAAGGCTAGTAATCCCTGGCAGGCATTACGATGACTCACTTAAGATACACAACTAGTGACATATCGGTTCTGGCAGACTGGCCACAGTAACAAAATATATGAATCTGGGTGAGCAACTGTGACGAGTAACTATGACTCTCGTAATAGGCCAATGACTCAATACCTGGAGTATTGACTCAGATAATTCGAGGAACGCCTTGTAATAGTAACAATGACTTTCTTACGGTTCACAACTGGTGACAAATCCGTTCTGGCAGTCTGGCACCAGTAACAAAAATGAGACACTGAGTGAGCAACTGGGATGGGTAACTATGACTCTCTTAAGGTAGCAAATGATCGTCACCAGGAATATTGAGTCAGGAAACTCGAGTAACCCTTGGCTATAGTAACGATGAATTTCGTAAATTACACAACCTGTGACATATCGGTGCTGGCAGACTGGCCACAGTAACAAGAAACATGAAACTGGCTGCGAAATTAGGACGAGGAGCTATGACGCACTCAAGTTAGCAAGTGCAGCGACACCTGGAGGACTGCATCAGTAAAGGCTAGTAATCCCTGGCAGGCATAACGGTGACTCACTTAAGATACACAACTAGTGACATATCGGTTCTGGCAGACTGGCCACAGTAACAAAATATATGAATCTGGGTGAGCAACTGTGACGAGTAACTATGACTCTCGTAATAGGCCAATGACTCAATACCTGGAGTATTGACTCAGATAACTCGAGGAACGCCTTGCAATAGTAACAATGACTTTCTTACGGTTCACAACTGGTGACAAATCCGTTCTGGCAGTCTGGCACCAGTAACAAAAATGAGACACAGCGTGAGCAACTGGGATGGGTAACTATGACACTCTTAAGGTAGCCAATGATCGTCACCAGGAATATTGAGTCAGGAAACTCGAGTAACCCTTGGCTATAGTAACGATGACTTTCGTAGATTACACAACCTGTGACATATCGGAGCTGGCAGACTGGCCACAGTAACAAGAAACTTGAAACTGGCTGCGAAATTAGGACGAGGAGCTATGACGCACTCAAGGTAGCTAGTGCAGCGTCACCTGGAGGACTGCATCAGTAAAGGCTAGTAATCAATGGCAGGCATTACGATGACTCACTTAAGATACACAACTAGTGTCATATCGGTTCTGGCAGACTGGCCACAGTAACAAAATATATGAATCTGGGTGAACAACTGTGACGAGTAACTATGACTCTCGTAATAGGCCAATGACTCAATACCTGGAGTATTGACTCAGATAACTCGAGGAACGCCTTGCAATAGTAACAATGACTTTCTTACGGTTCACAAATGGTGACAAATCCGTTCTGGCAGTCTGGCACCAGTAACAAAAATGAGACACAGCGTGAGCAACTGGGATGGGTAACTATGACTCTCTTAAGGTAGCCAATGATCGTCACCAGGAATATTGAAACGGGAATTTCGAGTAACCCTTGGTTATAGAACGATGACTTTCGTAGATTACACAACCTGTGACATATCGATGCTGGCAGACTGGCCACAGTTACAATGTATTTTAATTTGGGTGGTCAACCGACAGGAATATCTATTACCCTTCTGAGGTAACCGACGATTCGTCACCAGGATGAGTACACTCTGAAAGGAGTGACTATGACTCTCATATGACACGCAACTAGTGTCGTATCGCTTCTGGCAGACGCCACGTAACAAGAAACGTGAAACTGGCTGCGAAAATAGGACGAGGAGCTATGACGCACACAAGGTAGCAAGTGCAGCGACACCTGGAGGACTGCATCAGTAATGGCTAGTAATCCCTGGCAGGCATAACGGTGACTCACTTAAGATACACAACTAGTGACATATCGGTTCTGGCAGACTGGCCACAGTAACAAAATATATGAATCTGGGTGAGCAACTGTGACGAGTAACTATGACTCTCGTAATAGGCCAATGACTCAATACCTGGAGTATTGACTCAGATAACTCGAGGAACGCCTTGCAATAGTAACAATGACTTTCTTACGGTTCACAACTGGTGACAAATCCGTTCTGGCAGTCTGGCACCAGTAACAAAAATGAGACACTGAGTGAGCAAGTGGGATGGGTAACTATGACTCTCTTAAGGTAGCAAATGATCGTCACCAGGAATATTGAGTCAGGAAACTCGAGTAACCCTTGGCTATAGTAACGATGAATTTCGTAGATTACACAACCTGTGACATATCGGTGCTGGCAGACTGGCCACAGTAACAAGAAACATGAAACTGGCTGCGAAATTAGGACGAGGAGCTATGACGCACTCAAGGTAGCTAGTGCAGCGTCACCTGGAGGACTGCATCGGTAAAGGCTAGTAATCCCTGGCTGGCATTACGATTACTCACTTAAGATACACAACTAGTGTCATATCGGTTCTGGCAGACTGGCCACAGTAACAAAATATATGAATCTGGGTGAGCAACTGTGACGAGTAACTATGACTCTCGTAATAGGCCAATGACTCAATACCTGGAGTATTGACTCAGATAACTCGAGGAACGCCTTGCAATAGTAACAATGACTTTCTTACGGTTCACAACTGGTGACAAATCCGTTCTGGCAGTCTGGCACCAGTAACAAAACTGAGACACAGCGTGAGCAACTGGGATGGGTAACTATGACTCTCTTAAGGTAGCCAATGATCGTCACCAGGAATATTGAGTCAGGAAACTCGAGTAACCCTTGGCTATAGTAACGATGACTTTCGTAGATTACACAACCTGTGACATATCGGAGCTGGCAGACTGGCCACAGTAACAAGAAACTTGAAACTGGCTGCGAAATTAGGACGAGGAGCTATGACGCACTCAAGGTAGCTAGTGCAGCGTCACCTGGAGGACTGCATCAGTAAAGGCTAGTAATCAATGGCAGGCATTACGATGACTCACTTAAGATACACAACTAGTGTCATATCGGTTCTGGCAGACTGGCCACAGTAACAAAATATATGAATCTGGGTGAACAACTGTGACGAGTAACTATGACTCTCGTAATAGGCCAATGACTCAATACCTGGAGTATTGACTCAGATAACTCGAGGTACGCCTTGCAATAGTAACAATGACTTTCTTACGGTTCACAACTGGTGACAAATCCGTTCTGGCAGTCTGGCACCAGTAACAAAAATGAGACACAGCGTGAGCAACTGGGATGGGTAACTATGACTCTCTTCAGGTAGCCAATGATCGTCACCAGGAATATTGAATCAGGAATTTCGAGTAACCCTTGGTTATAGAACGATGACTTTCGTAGATTACACAACCTGTGACATATCGATGCTGGCAGACTGGCCACAGTTACAATGTATTTTAATTTGGGTGGTCAACCGACAGGAATATCTATTACCCTTCTGAGGTAACCGACGATTCGTCACCAGGTGGAGTACACTCTGAAAGGAGTGACTATGACTCTCATATGACACGCAACTAGTGTCGTATCGCTTCTCGCAGACGCCACGTAACAAGAAACGTGAAACTGGCTGCGAAATTAGGACGAGGAGCTATGACGCACTCAAGGTAGCAAGTGCAGCGACACCTGGAGGACTGCATCAGTAAAGGCTAGTAATCCCTGGCAGGCATAACGGTGACTCACTTAAGATACACAACTAGTGACATATCGGTTCTGGCAGACTGGCTACAGTAACAAAATATATGAATCTGGGTGAGCAACTGTGACGAGTAACTATGACTCTCGTAATAGGCCAATGACACAATACCTGGAGTATTGACTCAGATAACTCGAGGAACGCCTTGCAATAGTAACAATGACTTTCTTACGGTTCACAACTGGTGACAAATCCGTTCTGGCAGTCTGGCACCAGTAACAAAACTGAGACACTGCGTGAGCAACTGGGATGGGTAACTATGACTCTCTTAAGGTAGCCAATGATCGTCACCAGGAATATTGAGTCAGGAAACTCGAGTAACCCTTGGCTATAGTAACGATGACTTTCGTAGATTACACAACCTGTGACATATCGGTGCTGGCAGACTGGCCACAGTAACAAGAAACTTGAAACTGGCTGCGAAATTAGGACGAGGAGCTATGACGCACTCAAGGTAGCTAGTGCAGCGTCACCTGGAGGACTGCATCAGTAAAGGCTAGTAATCCCTGGCAGGCATTACGATGACTCACTTAAGATACACAACTAGTGACATATCGGTTCTGGCAGACTGGCCACAGTAACAAAATATATGAATCTGGGTGAGCAACTGTGACGAGTAACTATGACTCTCGTAATAGGCCAATGACTCAATACCTGGAGTATTGACTCAGATAATTCGAGGAACGCCTTGTAATAGTAACAATGACTTTCTTACGGTTCACAACTGGTGACAAATCCGTTCTGGCAGTCTGGCACCAGTAACAAAAATGAGACACTGAGTGAGCAACTGGGATGGGTAACTATGACTCTCTTAAGGTAGCAAATGATCGTCACCAGGAATATTGAGTCAGGAAACTCGAGTAACCCTTGGCTATAGTAACGATGAATTTCGTAGATTACACAACCTGTGACATATCGGTGCTGGCAGACTGGCCACAGTAACAAGAAGCATGAAACTGGCTGCGAAATTAGGACGAGGAGCTATGACGCACTGAAGTTAGCAAGTGCAGCGACACCTGGAGGACTGCATCAGTAAAGGCTAGTAATCCCTGGCAGGCATAACGGTGACTCACTTAAGATACACAACTAGTGACATATCGGTTCTGGCAGACTGGCCACAGTAACAAAATATATGAATCTGGGTGAGCAACTGTGACGAGTAACTATGACTCTCGTAATAGGCCAATGACTCAATACCTGGAGTATTGACTCAGATAATTCGAGGAACGCCTTGTAATAGTAACAATGACTTTCTTACGGTTCACAACTGGTGACAAATCCGTTCTGGCAGTCTGGCACCAGTAACAAAAATGAGACACAGCGTGAGCAACTGGGATGGGTAACTATGACTCTCTTAAGGTAGCAAATGATCGTCACCAGGAATATTGAGTCAGGAAACTCGAGTAACCCTTTTCTATAGTAACGATGAATTTCGTAGATTACACAACCTGTGACATATCGGTGCTGGCAGACTGGCCACAGTAACAAGAAACATGAAACTGGCTGCGAAATTAGGACGAGGAGCTATGACGCACTCAAGTTAGCAAGTGCAGCGACACCTGGAGGACTGCATCAGTAAAGGCTAGTAATCCCTGGCAGGCATAACGGTGACTCACTTAAGATACACAACTAGTGACATATCGGTTCTGGCAGACTGGCCACAGTAACAAAATATATGAATCTGGGTGAGCAACTGTGACGAGTAACTATGACTCTCGTAATAGGCCAATGACTCAATACCTGGAGTATTGACTCAGATAACTCGAGGAACGCCTTGCAATAGTAACAATGACTTTCTTACGGTTCACAACTGGTGACAAATCCGTTCTGGCAGTCTGGCGCCAGTAACAAAAATGAGACACAGCGTGAGCAACTGGGATGGGTAACTATGACTCTCTTAAGGTAGCCAATGATCGTCACCAGGAATATTGAGTCAGGAAACTCGAGTAACCCTTGGCTATAGTAACGATGACTTTCGTAGATTACACAACCTGTGACATATCGGAGCTGGCAGACTGGCCACAGTAACAAGAAACTTGAAACTGGCTGCGAAATTAGGACGAGGAGCTATGACGCACTCAAGGTAGCTAGTGCAGCGTCACCTGGAGGACTGCATCAGTAAAGGCTAGTAATCAATGGCAGGCATTACGATGACTCACTTAAGATACACAACTAGTGTCATATCGGTTCTGGCAGACTGGCCACAGTAACAAAATATATGAATCTGGGTGAACAACTGTGACGAGTAACTATGACTCTCGTAATAGGCCAATGACTCAATACCTGGAGTATTGACTCAGATAACTCGAGGTACGCCTTGCAATAGTAACAATGACTTTCTTACGGTTCACAACTGGTGACAAATCCGTTCTGGCAGTCTGGCACCAGTAACAAAAATGAGACACAGCGTGAGCAACTGGGATGGGTAACTATGACTCTCTTAAGGTAGCCAATGATCGTCACCAGGAATATTGAATCAGGAATTTCGAGTAACCCTTGGTTATAGAACGATGACTTTCGTAGATTACACAACCTGTGACATATCGATGCTGGCAGATCTGCCACAGTTACAATGTATTTTACTTTGGGTGGTCAACCGACAGGAATATCTATTACCCTTCTGAGGTAACCGACGATTCGTCACCAGGTGGAGTACACTCTGAAAGGAGTGACTATGACTCTCATATGACACGCAACTAGTGTCGTATCGCTTCTGGCAGACGCCACGTAACAAGAAACGTGAAACTGGCTGCGAAATTAGGACGAGGAGCTATGACGCACTCAAGGTAGCAAGTGCAGCGACACCTGGAGGACTGCATCAGTAAAGGCTAGTAATCCCTGGCAGGCATAACGGTGACTCACTTAAGATACACAACTAGTGACATATCGGTTCTGGCAGACTGGCCACAGTAACAAAATATATGAATCTGGGTGAGCAACTGTGACGAGTAACTATGACTCTCGTAATAGGCCAATGACTCAATACCTGGAGTATTGACTCAGATAACTCGAGGAACGCCTTGCAATAGTAACAATGACTTTCTTACGGTTCACAACTGGTGACAAATCCGTTCTGGCAGTCTGGCACCAGTAACAAAACTGAGACACTGCGTGAGCAACTGGGATGGGTAACTATGACTCTCTTAAGGTAGCCAATGATCGTCACCAGGAATATTGAGTCAGGAAACTCGAGTAACCCTTGGCTATAGTAACGATGACTTTCGTAGATTACACAACCTGTGACATATCGGTGCTGGCAGACTGGCCACAGTAACAAGAAACTTGAAACTGGCTGCGAAATTAGGACGAGGAGCTATGACGCACTCAAGGTAGCTAGTGCAGCGTCACCTGGAGGACTGCATCAGTAAAGGCTAGTAATCCCTGGCTGGCATTACGATTACTCACTTAAGATACACAACTAGTGTCATATCGGTTCTGGCAGACTGGCCACAGTAACAAAATATATGAATCTGGGTGAGCAACTGTGACGAGTAACTATGACTCTCGTAATAGGCCAATGACTCAATACCTGGAGTATTGACTCAGATAATTCGAGGAACGCCTTGTAATAGTAACAATGACTTTCTTACGGTTCACAACTGGTGACAAATCCGTTCTGGCAGTCTGGCACCAGTAACAAAAATGAGACACAGCGTGAGCAACTGGGATGGGTAACTATGACTCTCTTAAGGTAGCAAATGATCGTCACCAGGAATATTGAGTCAGGAAACTCGAGTAACCCTTTTCTATAGTAACGATGAATTTCGTAGATTACACAACCTGTGACATATCGGTGCTGGCAGACTGGCCACAGTAACAAGAAACATGAAACTGGCTGCGAAATTAGGACGAGGAGCTATGACGCACTCAAGTTAGCAAGTGCAGCGACACCTGGAGGACTGCATCAGTAAAGGCTAGTAATCCCTGGCAGGCATAACGGTGACTCACTTAAGATACACAACTAGTGACATATCGGTTCTGGCAGACTGGCCACAGTAACAAAATATATGAATCTGGGTGAGCAACTGTGACGAGTAACTATGACTCTCGTAATAGGCCAATGACTCAATACCTGGAGTATTGACTCAGATAACTCGAGGAACGCCTTGCAATAGTAACAATGACTTTCTTACGGTTCACAACTGGTGACAAATCCGTTCTGGCAGTCTGGCGCCAGTAACAAAAATGAGACACAGCGTGAGCAACTGGGATGGGTAACTATGACTCTCTTAAGGTAGCCAATGATCGTCACCAGGAATATTGAGTCAGGAAACTCGAGTAACCCTTGGCTATAGTAACGATGACTTTCGTAGATTACACAACCTGTGACATATCGGAGCTGGCAGACTGGCCACAGTAACAAGAAACTTGAAACTGGCTGCGAAATTAGGACGAGGAGCTATGACGCACTCAAGGTAGCTAGTGCAGCGTCACCTGGAGGACTGCATCAGTAAAGGCTAGTAATCAATGGCAGGCATTACGATGACTCACTTAAGATACACAACTAGTGTCATATCGGTTCTGGCAGACTGGCCACAGTAACAAAATATATGAATCTGGGTGAACAACTGTGACGAGTAACTATGACTCTCGTAATAGGCCAATGACTCAATACCTGGAGTATTGACTCAGATAACTCGAGGTACGCCTTGCAATAGTAACAATGACTTTCTTACGGTTCACAACTGGTGACAAATCCGTTCTGGCAGTCTGGCACCAGTAACAAAAATGAGACACAGCGTGAGCAACTGGGATGGGTAACTATGACTCTCTTAAGGTAGCCAATGATCGTCACCAGGAATATTGAATCAGGAATTTCGAGTAACCCTTGGTTATAGAACGATGACTTTCGTAGATTACACAACCTGTGACATATCGATGCTGGCAGACCTGCCACAGTTACAATGTATTTTACTTTGGGTGGTCAACCGACAGGAATATCTATTACCCTTCTGAGGTAACCGACGATTCGTCACCAGGTGGAGTACACTCTGAAAGGAGTGACTATGACTCTCATATGACACGCAACTAGTGTCGTATCGCTTCTGGCAGACGCCACGTAACAAGAAACGTGAAACTGGCTGCGAAATTAGGACGAGGAGCTATGACGCACTCAAGGTAGCAAGTGCAGCGACACCTGGAGGACTGCATCAGTAAAGGCTAGTAATCCCTGGCAGGCATAACGGTGACTCACTTAAGATACACAACTAGTGACATATCGGTTCTGGCAGACTGGCCACAGTAACAAAATATATGAATCTGGGTGAGCAACTGTGACGAGTAACTATGACTCTCGTAATAGGCCAATGACTCAATACCTGGAGTATTGACTCAGATAACTCGAGGAACGCCTTGCAATAGTAACAATGACTTTCTTACGGTTCACAACTGGTGACAAATCCGTTCTGGCAGTCTGGCACCAGTAACAAAACTGAGACACTGCGTGAGCAACTGGGATGGGTAACTATGACTCTCTTAAGGTAGCCAATGATCGTCACCAGGAATATTGAGTCAGGAAACTCGAGTAACCCTTGGCTATAGTAACGATGACTTTCGTAGATTACACAACCTGTGACATATCGGTGCTGGCAGACTGGCCACAGTAACAAGAAACTTGAAACTGGCTGCGAAATTAGGACGAGGAGCTATGACGCACTCAAGGTAGCTAGTGCAGCGTCACCTGGAGGACTGCATCAGTAAAGGCTAGTAATCCCTGGCAGGCATTACGATGACTCACTTAAGATACACAACTAGTGACATATCGGTTCTGGCAGACTGGCCACAGTAACAAAATATATGAATCTGGGTGAGCAACTGTGACGAGTAACTATGACTCTCGTAATAGGCCAATGACTCAATACCTGGAGTATTGACTCAGATAATTCGAGGAACGCCTTGTAATAGTAACAATGACTTTCTTACGGTTCACAACTGGTGACAAATCCGTTCTGGCAGTCTGGCACCAGTAACAAAAATGAGACACTGAGTGAGCAACTGGGATGGGTAACTATGACTCTCTTAAGGTAGCAAATGATCGTCACCAGGAATATTGAGTCAGGAAACTCGAGTAACCCTTGGCTATAGTAACGATGAATTTCGTAGATTACACAACCTGTGACATATCGGTGCTGGCAGACTGGCCACAGTAACAAGAAACATGAAACTGGCTGCGAAATTAGGACGAGGAGCTATGACGCACTCAAGGTAGCAAGTGCAGCGACACCTGGAGGACTGCATCAGTAAAGGCTAGTAATCCCTGGCAGGCATAACGGTGACTCACTTAAGATACACAACTAGTGACATATCGGTTCTGGCAGACTGGCCACAGTAACAAAATATATGAATCTGGGTGAGCAACTGTGACGAGTAACTATGACTCTCGTAATAGGCCAATGACTCAATACCTGGAGTATTGACTCAGATAACTCGAGGAACGCCTTGCAATAGTAACAATGACATTCTTACGGTTCACAACTGGTGACAAATCCGTTCTGGCAGTCTGGCACCAGTAACAAAACTGAGACACTGCGTGAGCAACTGGGATGGGTAACTATGACTCTCTTAAGGTAGCCAATGATCGTCACCAGGAATATTGAGTCAGGAAACTCGAGTAACCCTTGGCTATAGTAACGATGACTTTCGTAGATTACACAACCTGTGACATATCGGTGCTGGCAGACTGGCCACAGTAACAAGAAACTTGAAACTGGCTGCGAAATTAGGACGAGGAGCTATGACGCACTCAAGGTAGCTAGTGCAGCGTCACCTGGAGGACTGCATCAGTAAAGGCTAGTAATCCCTGGCAGGCATTACGATGACTCACTTAAGATACACAACTAGTGACATATCGGTTCTGGCAGACTGGCCACAGTAACAAAATATATGAATCTGGGTGAGCAACTGTGACGAGTAACTATGACTCTCGTAATAGGCCAATGACTCAATACCTGGAGTATTGACTCAGATAATTCGAGGAACGCCTTGTAATAGTAACAATGACTTTCTTACGGTTCACAACTGGTGACAAATCCGTTCTGGCAGTCTGGCACCAGTAACAAAAATGAGACACTGAGTGAGCAACTGGGATGGGTAACTATGACTCTCTTAAGGTAGCAAATGATCGTCACCAGGAATATTGAGTCAGGAAACTCGAGTAACCCTTGGCTATAGTAACGATGAATTTCGTAGATTACACAACCTGTGACATATCGGTGCTGGCAGACTGGCCACAGTAACAAGAAACATGAAACTGGCTGCGAAATTAGGACGAGGAGCTATGACGCACTCAAGGTAGCAAGTGCAGCGTCACCTGGAGGACTGCATCAGTAAAGGCTAGTAATCCCTGGCAGGCATAACGGTGACTCACTTAAGATACACAACTAGTGACATATCGGTTCTGGCAGACTGGCCACAGTAACAAAATATATGAATCTGGGTGAGCAACTGTGACGAGTAACTATGACTCTCGTAATAGGCCAATGACTCAATACCTGGAGTATTGACTCAGATAACTCGAGGAACGCCTTGCAATAGTAACAATGACTTTCTTACGGTTCACAACTGGTGACAAATCCGTTCTGGCAGTCTGGCACCAGTAACAAAACTGAGACACTGCGTGAGCAACTGGGATGGGTAACTATGACTCTCTTAAGGTAGCCAATGATCGTCACCAGGAATATTGAGTCAGGAAACTCGAGTAACCCTTGGCTATAGTAACGATGACTTTCGTAGATTACACAACCTGTGACATATCGGTGCTGGCAGACTGGCCACAGTAACAAGAAACATGAAACTGGCTGCGAAATTAGGACGAGGAGCTATGACGCACTCAAGGTAGCTAGTGCAGCGTCACCTGGAGGACTGCATCAGTAAAGGCTAGTAATCCCTGGCAGGCATTACGATGACTCACTTAAGATACACAACTAGTGACATATCGGTTCTGGCAGACTGGCCACAGTAACAAAATATATGAATCTGGGTGAGCAACTGTGACGAGTAACTATGACTCTCGTAATAGGCCAATGACTCAATACCTGGAGTATTGACTCAGATAATTCGAGGAACGCCTTGTAATAGTAACAATGACTTTCTTACGGTTCACAACTGGTGACAAATCCGTTCTGGCAGTCTGGCACCAGTAACAAAAATGAGACACTGAGTGAGCAACTGGGATGGGTAACTATGACTCTCTTAAGGTAGCAAATGATCGTCACCAGGAATATTGAGTCAGGAAACTCGAGTAACCCTTGGCTATAGTAACGATGAATTTCGTAGATAACACAACCTGTGACATATCGGTGCTGGCAGACTGGCCACAGTAACAAGAAACATGAAACTGGCTGCGAAATTAGGACGAGGAGCTATGACGCACTCAAGGTAGCTAGTGCAGCGTCACCTGGAGGACTGCATCGGTAAAGGCTAGTAATCCCTGGCTGGCATTACGATTACTCACTTAAGATACACAACTAGTGTCATATCGGTTCTGGCAGACTGGCCACAGTAACAAAATATATGAATCTGGGTGAGCAACTGTGACGAGTAACTATGACTCTCGTAATAGGCCAATGACTCAATACCTGGAGTATTGACTCAGATAACTCGAGGAACGCCTTGCAATAGTAACAATGACTTTCTTACGGTTCACAACTGGTGACAAATCCGTTCTGGCAGTCTGGCACCAGTAACAAAACTAAGACACTGCGTGAGCAACTGGGATGGGTAACTATGACTCTCTTAAGGTAGCCAATGATCGTCACCAGGAATATTGAGTCAGGAAACTCGAGTAACCCTTGGCTATAGTAACGATGACTTTCGTAGATTACACAACCTGTGACATATCGGTGCTGGCAGACTGGCCACAGTAACAATGTATTTTAATTTGGGTGGTCAACCGACAGGAATATCTATTACCCTTCTGAGGTAACCGACGATTCGTCACCAGGTGGAGTACACTCTGAAAGGAGTGACTATGACTCTCATATGACACGCAACTAGTGTCGTATCGCTTCTGGCAGACGCCACGTAACAAGAAACGTGAAACTGGCTGCGAAATTAGGACGAGGAGCTATGACGCACTCAAGGTAGCAAGTGCAGCGACACCTGGAGGACTGCATCAGTAAAGGCTAGTAATCCCTGGCAGGCATAACGGTGACTCACTTAAGATACACAACTAGTGACATATCGGTTCTGGCAGACTGGCCACAGTAACAAAATATATGAATCTGGGTGAGCAACTGTGACGAGTAACTATGACTCTCGTAATAGGCCAATGACTCAATACCTGGAGTATTGACTCAGATAACTCGAGGAACGCCTTGCAATAGTAACAATGACTTTCTTACGGTTCACAACTGGTGACAAATCCGTTCTGGCAGTCTGGCACCAGTAACAAAACTGAGACACTGCGTGAGCAACTGGGATGGGTAACTATGACTCTCTTAAGGTAGCCAATGATCGTCACCAGGAATAATGAGTCAGGAAACTCGAGTAACCCTTGGCTATAGTAACGATGACTTTCGTAGATTACACAACCTGTGACATATCGGTGCTGGCAGACTGAACACAGTAACAAGAAACTTGAAACTGGCTGCGAAATTAGGACGAGGAGCTATGACGCACTCAAGGTAGCTAGTGCAGCGTCACCTGGAGGACTGCATCAGTAAAGGCTAGTAATCCCTGGCAGGCATTACGATGACTCACTTAAGATACACAACTAGTGACATATCGGTTCTGGCAGACTGGCCACAGTAACAAAATATATGAATCTGGGTGAGCAACTGTGACGAGTAACTATGACTCTCGTAATAGGCCAATGACTCAATACCTGGAGTATTGACTCAGATAACTCGAGGAACGCCTTGCAATAGTAACAATGACTTTCTTACGGTTCACAACTGGTGACAAATCCGTTCTGGCAGTCTGGCACCAGTAACAAAAATGAGACACTGAGTGAGCAACTGGGATGGGTAACTATGACTCTCTTAAGGTAGCAAATGATCGTCACCAGGAATATTGAGTCAGGAAACTCGAGTAACCCTTGGCTATAGTAACGATGACTTTCGTAGATTACACAACCTGTGACATATCGGTGCTGGCAGACTGGCCACAGTAACAAGAAACGTGAAACTGGCTGCGAAATTAGGACGAGGAGCTATGACGCATTCAAGGTAACTAGTGCAGCGTCACCTGGAGGACTGCATCAGTAAAGGCTAGTAATCCCTGGCAGGCATTACGATGACTCACTTAAGATACACAACTAGTGACATATCGGTTCTGGCAGACTGGCCACAGTAACAAAATATATGAATCTGGGTGAGCAACTGTGACGAGTAACTATGACTCTCGTAATAGGCCAATGACTCAATACCTGGAGTATTGACTCAGATAACTCGAGGAACGCCTTGCAATAGTAACAATGACTTTCTTACGGTTCACAACTGGTGACAAATCCGTTCTGGCAGTCTGGCACCAGTAACAAAACTGAGACACTGCGTGAGCAACTGGGATGGGTAACTATGACTCTCTTAAGGTAGCCAATGATCGTCACCAGGAATATTGAGTCAGGAAACTCGAGTAACCCTTGGCTATAGTAACGATGACTTTCGTAGATTACACAACCTGTGACATATCGGTGCTGGCAGACTGGCCACAGTAACAATGTATTTTAATTTGGGTGGTCAACCGACAGGAATATCTATTACCCTTCTGAGGTAACCGACGATTCGTCACCAGGTGGAGTACACTCTGAAAGGAGTGACTATGACTCTTATATGACACGCAACTAGTGTCGTATCGCTTCTGGCAGACGCCACGTAACAAGAAACGTGAAACTGGCTGCGAAATTAGGACGAGGAGCTATGACGCACTCAAGGTAGCAAGTGCAGCGACACCTGGAGGACTGCATCAGTAAAGGCTAGTAATCCCTGGCAGGCATAACGGTGACTCACTTAAGATACACAACTAGTGACATATCGGTTCTGGCAGACTGGCCACAGTAACAAAATATATGAATCTGGGTGAGCAACTGTGACGAGTAACTATGACTCTCGTAATAGGCCAATGACTCAATACCTGGAGTATTGACTCAGATAACTCGAGGAACGCCTTGCAATAGTAACAATGACTTTCTTACGGTTCACAACTGGTGACAAATCCGTTCTGGCAGTCTGGCACCAGTAACAAAACTGAGACACTGCGTGAGCAACTGGGATGGGTAACTATGAGTCTCTTAAGGTAGCCAATGATCGTCACCAGGAATATTGAATTAGGAATTTCGAATAACCCTTGGTTATAGAACGATGACTTTCGTAGATTACACAACCTGTGACATATCGATGCTGGCAGACTGGCCACAGTTATAATGTATTTTAATTTGGGTGGTCAACCGACAGGAATATCTATTACCCTTCTGAGGTAACCGACGATTCGTCACCAGGTGGAGTACACTCTGAAAGGAGTGACTATGACTCTCATATGACACGCAACTAGTGTCGTATCGCTTCTGGCAGACGCCACGTAACAAGAAACGTGAAACTGGCTGCGAAATTAGGACGAGGAGCTATGACGCACTCAAGGTAGCAAGTGCAGCGACACCTGGAGGACTGCATCAGTAAAGGCTAGTAATCCCTGGCAGGCATAACGGTGACTCACTTAAGATACACAACTAGTGACATATCGGTTCTGGCAGACTGGCCACAGTAACAAAATATATGAATCTGGGTGAGCAACTGTGACGAGTAACTATGACTCTCGTAATAGGCCAATGACTCAATACCTGGAGTATTGACTCAGATAACTCGAGGAACGCCTTGCAATAGTAACAATGACTTTCTTACGGTTCACAACTGGTGACAAATCCGTTCTGGCAGTCTGGCACCAGTAACAAAACTGAGACACTGCGTGAGCAACTGGGATGGGTTACTATGACTCTCTTAAGGTAGCCAATGATCGTCACCAGGAATATTGAGTCAGGAAACTCGAGTAACCCTTGGCTATAGTAACGATGACTTTCGTAGATTACACAACCTGTGACATATCGGTGCTGGCAGACTGGCCACAGTAACAAGAAACTTGAAACTGGCTGCGAAATTAGGACGAGGAGCTATGACGCACTCAAGGTAGCTAGTGCAGCGTCACCTGGAGGACTGCATCAGTAAAGGCTAGTAATCCCTGGCAGGCATTACGATGACTCACTTAAGATACACAACTAGTGTCATATCGGTTCTGGCAGACTGGCCACAGTAACAAAATATATGAATCTGGGTGAGCAACTGTGACGAGTAACTATGACTCTCGTAATAGGCCAATGACTCAATACCTGGAGTATTGACTCAGATAACTCGAGGAACGCCTTGCAATAGTAACAATGACTTTCTTACGGTTCACAACTGGTGACAAATCCGTTCTGGCAGTCTGGCACCAGTAACAAAAATGAGACACAGCGTGAGCAACTGGGATGGGTAACTATGAGTCTCTTAAGGTAGCCAATGATCGTCACCAGGAATATTGAATTAGGAATTTCGAATAACCCTTGGTTATAGAACGATGACTTTCGTAGATTACACAACCTGTGACATATCGATGCTGGCAGACTGGCCACAGTTATAATGTATTTTAATTTGGGTGGTCAACCGACAGGAATATCTATTACCCTTCTGAGGTAACCGACGATTCGTCACCAGGTGGAGTACACTCTGAAAGGAGTGACTATGACTCTCATATGACACGCAACTAGTGTCGTATCGCTTCTGGCAGACGCCACGTAACAAGAAACGTGAAACTGGCTGCGAAATTAGGACGAGGAGCTATGACGCACTCAAGGTAGCAAGTGCAGCGACACCTGGAGGACTGCATCAGTAAAGGCTAGTAATCCCTGGCAGGCATAACGGTGACTCACTTAAGATACACAACTAGTGACATATCGGTTCTGGCAGACTGGCCACAGTAACAAAATATATGAATCTGGGTGAGCAACTGTGACGAGTAACTATGACTCTCGTAATAGGCCAATGACTCAATACCTGGAGTATTGACTCAGATAACTCGAGGAACGCCTTGCAATAGTAACAATGACTTTCTTACGGTTCACAACTGGTGACAAATCCGTTCTGGCAGTCTGGCACCAGTAACAAAACTGAGACACTGCGTGAGCAACTGGGATGGGTTACTATGACTCTCTTAAGGTAGCCAATGATCGTCACCAGGAATATTGAGTCAGGAAACTCGAGTAACCCTTGGCTATAGTAACGATGACTTTCGTAGATTACACAACCTGTGACATATCGGTGCTGGCAGACTGGCCACAGTAACAAGAAACTTGAAACTGGCTGCGAAATTAGGACGAGGAGCTATGACGCACTCAAGGTAGCTAGTGCAGCGTCACCTGGAGGACTGCATCAGTAAAGGCTAGTAATCCCTGGCAGGCATTACGATGACTCACTTAAGATACACAACTAGTGTCATATCGGTTCTGGCAGACTGGCCACAGTAACAAAATATATGAATCTGGGTGAGCAACTGTGACGAGTAACTATGACTCTCGTAATAGGCCAATGACTCAATACCTGGAGTATTGACTCAGATAACTCGAGGAACGCCTTGCAATAGTAACAATGACTTTCTTACGGTTCACAACTGGTGACAATTCCGTTCTGGCAGTCTGGCACCAGTAACAAAAATGAGACACAGCGTGAGCAACTGGGATGGGTAACTATGAGTCTCTTAAGGTAGCCAATGATCGTCACCAGGAATATTGAATTAGGAATTTCGAATAACCCTTGGTTATAGAACGATGACTTTCGTAGATTACACAACCTGTGACATATCGATGCTGGCAGACTGGCCACAGTTATAATGTATTTTAATTTGGGTGGTCAACCGACAGGAATATCTATTACCCTTCTGAGGTAACCGACGATTCGTCACCAGGTGGAGTACACTCTGAAAGGAGTGACTATGACTCTCATATGACACGCAACTAGTGTCGTATCGCTTCTGGCAGACGCCACGTAACAAGAAACGTGAAACTGGCTGCGAAATTAGGACGAGGAGCTATGACGCACTCAAGGTAGCAAGTGCAGCGACACCTGGAGGACTGCATCAGTAAAGGCTAGTAATCCCTGGCAGGCATAACGGTGACTCACTTAAGATACACAACTAGTGACATATCGGTTCTGGCAGACTGGCCACAGTAACAAAATATATGAATCTGGGTGAGCAACTGTGACGAGTAACTATGACTCTCGTAATAGGCCAATGACTCAATACCTGGAGTATTGACTCAGATAACTCGAGGAACGCCTTGCAATAGTAACAATGACTTTCTTACGGTTCACAACTGGTGACAAATCCGTTCTGGCAGTCTGGCACCAGTAACAAAACTGAGACACTGCGTGAGCAACTGGGATGGGTAACTATGACTCTCTTAAGGTAGCCAATGATCGTCACCAGGAATATTGAGTCAGGAAACTCGAGTAACCCTTGGCTATAGTAACGATGACTTTCGTAGATTACACAACCTGTGACATATCGGTGCTGGCAGACTGGCCACAGTAACAAGAAACTTGAAACTGGCTGCGAAATTAGGACGAGCAGCTATGACGCACTCAAGGTAGCTAGTGCAGCGTCACCTGGAGGACTGCATCAGTAAAGGCTAGTAATCCCTGGCAGGCATTACGATGACTCACTTAAGATACACAACTAGTGACATATCGGTTCTGGCAGACTGGCCACAGTAACAAAATATATGAATCTGGGTGAGCAACTGTGACGAGTATCTATGACTCTCGTAATAGGCCAATGACTCAATACCTGGAGTATTGACTCAGATAATTCGAGGAACGCCTTGCAATAGTAACAATGACTTTCTTACGGTTCACAACTGGTGACAAATCCGTTCTGGCAGTCTGGCACCAGTAACAAAAATGAGACACTGAGTGAGCAACTGGGATGGGTAACTATGACTCTCTTAAGGTAGCAAATGATCGTCACCAGGAATATTGAGTCAGGAAACTCGAGTAACCCTTGGCTATAGTAACGATGAATTTCGTAGATTACACAACCAGTGACATATCGGTGCTGGCAGACTGGCCACAGTAACAAGAAACGTGAAACTGGCTGCGAAATTAGGACGAGGAGCTATGACGCACTCAAGGTAGCTAGTGCAGCGTCACCTGGAGGACTGCATCAGTAAAGGCTAGTAATCCCTGGCTGGCATTACGATTACTCACTTAAGATACACAACTAGTGTCATATCGGTTCTGGCAGACTGGCCACAGTAACAAAATATATGAATCTGGGTGAGCAACTGTGACGAGTAACTATGACTCTCGTAATAGGCCAATGACTCAATACCTGGAGTATTGACTCAGATAACTCGAGGAACGCATTGCAATAGTAACAATGACTTTCTTACGGTTCACAACTGGTGACAAATCCGTTCTGGCAGTCTGGCACCAGTAACAAAAATGAGACACTGAGTGAGCAACTGGGATGGGTAACTATGACTCTCTTAAGGTAGCCAATGATCGTCACCAGGAATATTGAGTCAGGAAACTCGAGTAACCCTTGGCTATAGTAACGATGACTTTCGTAGATTACACAACCTGTGACATATCGGTGCTGGCAGACTGGCCACAGTAACAAGAAACTTGAAACTGGCTGCGAATTTAGGACGAGGAGCTATGACGCACTCAAGGTAGCTAGTGCAGCGTCACCTGGAGGACTGCATCAGTAAAGGCTAGTAATCAATGGCAGGCATTACGATGACTCACTTAAGATAAACAACTAGTGTCATATCGGTTCTGGCAGACTGGCCACAGTAACAAAATATATGAATCTGGGTGAGCAACTGTGACGAGTAACTATGACTCTCGTAATAGGCCAATGACTCAATACCTGGAGTATTGACTCAGATAACTCGAGGAACGCCTTGCAATAGTAACAATGACTTTCTTACGGTTCACAACTGGTGACAAATCCGTTCTGGCAGTCTGGCACCAGTAACAAAAATGAGACACAGCGTGAGCAACTGGGATGGGTAACTATGAGTCTCTTAAGGTAGCCAATGATCGTCACCAGGAATATTGAATTAGGAATTTCGAATAACCCTTGGTTATAGAACGATGACTTTCGTAGATTACACAACCTGTGACATATCGATGCTGGCAGACTGGCCAAAGTTATAATGTATTTTAATTTGGGTGGTCAATCGACAGGAATATCTATTACCCTTCTGAGGTAACCGACGATTCGTCACCAGGTGAAGTACACTCTGAAAGGAGTGACTATGACTCTCATATGACACGCAACTAGTGTCGTATCGCTTCTGGCAGACGCCACGTAACAAGAAACGTGAAACTGGCTGCGAAATTAGGACGAGGAGCTATGACGCACTCAAGGTAGCAAGTGCAGCGACACCTGGAGGACTGCATCAGTAAAGGCTAGTAATCCCTGGCAGGCATAACGGTGACTCACTTAAGATACACAACTAGTGACATATCGGTTCTGGCAGACTGGCCACAGTAACAAAATATATGAAACTGGGTGAGCAACTGTGACGAGTAACTATGACTCTCGTAATAGGCCAATGACTCAATACCTGGAGTATTGACTCAGATAACTCGAGGAACGCCTTGCAATAGTAACAATGACTTTCTTACGGTTCACAACTGGTGACAAATCCGTTCTGGCAGTCTGGCACCAGTAACAAAACTGAGACACTGCGTGAGCAACTGGGATGGGTAACTATGACTCTCTTAAGGTAGCCAATGATCGTCACCAGGAATATTGAGTCAGGAAACTCGAGTAACCCTTGGCTATAGTAACGATGACTTTCGTAGATTACACAACCTGTGACATATCGGTGCTGGCAGACTGGCCACAGTAACAAGAAACTTGAAACTGGCTGCGAAATTAGGACGAGGAGCTATGACGCACTCAAGGTAGCTAGTGCAGCGTCACCTGGAGGACTGCATCAGTAAAGGCTAGTAATCCCTGGCAGGCATTACGATGACTCACTTAAGATACACAACTAGTGACATATCGGTTCTGGCAGACTGGCCACAGTAACAAAATATATGAATCTGGGTGAGCAACTGTGACGAGTAACTATGACTCTCGTAATAGGCCAATGACTCAATACCTGGAGTATTGACTCAGATAATTCGAGGAACGCCTTGCAATAGTAACAATGACTTTCTTACGGTTCACAACTGGTGACAAATCCGTTCTGGCAGTCTGGCACCAGTAACAAAAATGAGACACTGAGTGAGCAACTGGGATGGGTAACTATGACTCTCTTAAGGTAGCAAATGATCGTCACCAGGAATATTGAGTCAGGAAACTCGAGTAACCCTTGGCTATAGTAACGATGAATTTCGTAGATTACACAACCTGTGACATATCGGTGCTGGCAGACTGGCCACAGTAACAAGAAACGTGAAACTGGCTGCGAAATTAGGACGAGGAGCTATGACGCACTCAAGGTAGCTAGTGCAGCGTCACCTGGAGGACTGCATCAGTAAAGGCTAGTAATCCCTGGCTGGCATTACGATTACTCACTTAAGATACACAACTAGTGTCATATCGGTTCTGGCAGACTGGCCACAGTAACAAAATATATGAATCTGGGTGAGCAACTGTGACGAGTAACTATGACTCTCGTAATAGGCCAATGACTCAATACCTGGAGTATTGACTCAGATAACTCGAGGAACGCCTTGCAATAGTAACAATGACTTTCTTACGGTTCACAACTGGTGACAAATCCGTTCTGGCAGTCTGGCACCAGTAACAAAAATGAGACACTGAGTGAGCAACTGGGATGGGTAACTATGACTCTCTTAAGGTAGCAAATGATCGTCACCAGGAATATTGAGTCAGGAAACTCGAGTAACCCTTGGCTATAGTAACGATGAATTTCGTAGATTACACAACCTGCGACATATCGGTGCTGGCAGACTGGCCACAGTAACAAGAAACATGAAACTGGCTGCGAAATTAGGACGAGGAGCTATGACGCACTCAAGGTAGCTAGTGCAGCGTCACCTGGAGGACTGCATCGGTAAAGGCTAGTAATCCCTGGCTGGCATTACGATTACTCACTTAAGATACACAACTAGTGTCATATCGGTTCTGGCAGACTGGCCACAGTAACAAAATATATGAATCTGGGTGAGCAACTGTGACGAGTAACTATGACTCTCGTAATAGGCCAATGACTCAATACCTGGAGTATTGACTCAGATAACTCGAGGAACGCCTTGCAATAGTAACAATGACTTTCTTACGGTTCACAACTGGTGACAAATCCATTCTGGCAGTCTGGCACCAGTAACAAAAATGAGACACTGAGTGAGCAACTGGGATGGGTAACTATGACTCTCTTAAGGTAGCCAATGATCGTCACCAGGAATATTGAGTCAGGAAACCCGAGTAACCCTTGGCTATAGTAACGATGACTTTCGTAGATTACACAACCTGTGACATATCGGTGCTGGCAGACTGGCCACAGTAACAAGAAACTTTAAACTGGCTGCGAATTTAGGACGAGGAGCTATGACGCACTCAAGGTAGCTAGTGCAGCGTCACCTGGAGGACTGCATCAGTAAAGGCTAGTAATCAATGGCAGGCATTACGATGACTCACTTAAGATAAACAACTAGTGTCATATCGGTTCTGGCAGACTGGCCACAGTAACAAAATATATGAATCTGGGTGAGCAACTGTGACGAGTAACTATGACTCTCGTAATAGGCCAATGACTCAATACCTGGAGTATTGACTCAGATAACTCGAGGAACGCCTTGCAATAGTAACAATGACTTTCTTACGGTTCACAACTGGTGACAAATCCCTTCTGGCAGGCTGGCACCAGTAACAAAAATGAGACACAGCGTGAGCAACTGGGATGGGTAACTATGACTCTCTTAAGGTAGCCAATGATCGTCACCAGGAATATTGAGTCAGGAAACTCGAGTAACCCTTGGCTATAGTAACGATGACTTTCGTAGATTACACAACCTGTGACATATCGGTGCTGGCAGACTGGCCACAGTAACAATGTATTTTAATTTGGGTGGTCAACCGACAGGAATATCTATTACCCTTCTGAGGTAACCGACGATTCGTCACCAGGTGGAGTACACTCTGAAAGGAGTGACTATGACTCTCATATGACACGCAACTAGTGTCGTATAGCTTCTGGCAGACGCCACGTAACAAGAAACGTGAAACTGGCTGCGAAATTAGGACGAGGAGCTATGACGCACTCAAGGTAGCAAGTGCAGCGACACCTGGAGGACTGCATCACTAAAGGCTAGTAATCCCTGGCAGGCATAACGGTGACTCACTTAAGATACACAACTAGTGACATATCGGTTCTGGCAGACTGGCCACAGTAACAAAATATATGAATCTGGGTGAGCAACTGTGACGAGTAACTATGACTCTCGTAATAGGCCAATGACTCAATACCTGGAGTATTGACTCAGATAATTCGAGGAACGCCTTGCAATAGTAACAATGACTTTCTTACGGTTCACAACTGGTGACAAATCCGTTCTGGCAGTCTGGCACCAGTAACAAAAATGAGACACTGAGTGAGCAACTGGGATGGGTAACTATGACTCTCTTAAGGTAGCAAATGATCGTCACCAGGAATATTGAGTCAGGAAACTCGAGTAACCCTTGGCTATAGTAACGATGAATTTCGTAGATTACACAACCTGTGACATATCGGTGCTGGCAGACTGGCCACAGTAACAAGAAACGTGAAACTGGCTGCGAAATTAGGACGAGGAGCTATGACGCACTCAAGGTAGCTAGTGCAGCGTCACCTGGAGGACTGCATCAGTAAAGGCTAGTAATCCCTGGCTGGCATTACGATTACTCACTTAAGATACACAACTAGTGTCATATCGGTTCTGGCAGACTGGCCACAGTAACAAAATATATGAATCTGGGTGAGCAACTGTGACGAGTAACTATGACTCTCGTAATAGGCCAATGACTCAATACCTGGAGTATTGACTCAGATAACTCGAGGAACGCCTTGCAATAGTAACAATGACTTTCTTACGGTTCACAACTGGTGACAAATCCGTTCTGGCAGTCTGGCACCAGTAACAAAAATGAGACACTGAGTGAGCAACTGGGATGGGTAACTATGACTCTCTTAAGGTAGCAAATGATCGTCACCAGGAATATTGAGTCAGGAAACTCGAGTAACCCTTGGCTATAGTAACGATGAATTTCGTAGATTACACAACCTGCGACATATCGGTGCTGGCAGACTGGCCACAGTAACAAGAAACATGAAACTGGCTGCGAAATTAGGACGAGGAGCTATGACGCACTCAAGGTAGCTAGTGCAGCGTCACCTGGAGGACTGCATCGGTAAAGGCTAGTAATCCCTGGCTGGCATTACGATTACTCACTTAAGATACACAACTAGTGTCATATCGGTTCTGGCAGACTGGCCACAGTAACAAAATATATGAATCTGGGTGAGCAACTGTGACGAGTAACTATGACTCTCGTAATAGGCCAATGACTCAATACCTGGAGTATTGACTCAGATAACTCGAGGAACGCCTTGCAATAGTAACAATGACTTTCTTACGGTTCACAACTGGTGACAAATCCATTCTGGCAGTCTGGCACCAGTAACAAAAATGAGACACTGAGTGAGCAACTGGGATGGGTAACTATGACTCTCTTAAGGTAGCCAATGATCGTCACCAGGAATATTGAGTCAGGAAACCCGAGTAACCCTTGGCTATAGTAACGATGACTTTCGTAGATTACACAACCTGTGACATATCGGTGCTGGCAGACTGGCCACAGTAACAAGAAACTTTAAACTGGCTGCGAATTTAGGACGAGGAGCTATGACGCACTCAAGGTAGCTAGTGCAGCGTCACCTGGAGGACTGCATCAGTAAAGGCTAGTAATCAATGGCAGGCATTACGATGACTCACTTAAGATAAACAACTAGTGTCATATCGGTTCTGGCAGACTGGCCACAGTAACAAAATATATGAATCTGGGTGAGCAACTGTGACGAGTAACTATGACTCTCGTAATAGGCCAATGACTCAATACCTGGAGTATTGACTCAGATAACTCGAGGAACGCCTTGCAATAGTAACAATGACTTTCTTACGGTTCACAACTGGTGACAAATCCCTTCTGGCAGGCTGGCACCAGTAACAAAAATGAGACACAGCGTGAGCAACTGGGATGGGTAACTATGACTCTCTTAAGGTAGCCAATGATCGTCACCAGGAATATTGAGTCAGGAAACTCGAGTAACCCTTGGCTATAGTAACGATGACTTTCGTAGATTACACAACCTGTGACATATCGGTGCTGGCAGACTGGCCACAGTAACAATGTATTTTAATTTGGGTGGTCAACCGACAGGAATATCTATTACCCTTCTGAGGTAACCGACGATTCGTCACCAGGTGGAGTACACTCTGAAAGGAGTGACTATGACTCTCATATGACACGCAACTAGTGTCGTATCGCTTCTGGCAGACGCCACGTAACAAGAAACGTGAAACTGGCTGCGAAATTAGGACGAGGAGCTATGACGCACTCAAGGTAGCAAGTGCAGCGACACCTGGAGGACTGCATCACTAAAGGCTAGTAATCCCTGGCAGGCATAACGGTGACTCACTTAAGATACACAACTAGTGACATATCGGTTCTGGCAGACTGGCCACAGTAACAAAATATATGAATCTGGGTGAGCAACTGTGACGAGTAACTATGACTCTCGTAATAGGCCAATGACTCAATACCTGGAGTATTGACTCAGATAACTCGAGGAACGCCTTGCAATAGTAACAATGACTTTCTTACGGTTCACAACTGGTGACAAATCCGTTCTGGCAGTCTGGCACCAGTAACAAAACTGAGACACTGCGTGAGCAACTGGGATGGGTAACTATGACTCTCTTAAGGTAGCCAATGATCGTCACCAGGAATATTGAGTCAGGAAACTCGAGTAACCCTTGGCTATAGTAACGATGACTTTCGTAGATTACACAACCTGTGACATATCGGTGCTGGCAGACTGAACACAGTAACAAGAAACTTGAAACTGGCTGCGAATTTAGGACGAGGAGCTATGACGCACTCAAGGTAGCTAGTGCAGCGTCACCTGGAGGACTGCATCAGTAAAGGCTAGTAATCAATGGCAGGCATTACGATGACTCACTTAAGATAAACAACTAGTGTCATATCGGTTCTGGCAGACTGGCCACAGTAACAAAATATATGAATCTGGGTGAGCAACTGTGACGAGTAACTATGACTCTCGTAATAGGCCAATGACTCAATACCTGGAGTATTGACTCAGATAACTCGAGGAACGCCTTGCAATAGTAACAATGACTTTCTTACGGTTCACAACTGGTGACAAATCCGTTCTGGCAGTCTGGCACCAGTAACAAAAATGAGACACAGCGTGAGCAACTGGGATGGGTAACTATGACTCTCTTAAGGTAGCCAATGATCGTCACCAGGAATATTGAGTCAGGAAACTCGAGTAACCCTTGGCTATAGTAACGATGACTTTCGTAGATTACACAACCTGTGACATATCGGTGCTGGCAGACTGGCCACAGTAACAATGTATTTTAATTTGGGTGGTCAACCGACAGGAATATCTATTACCCTTCTGAGGTAACCGACGATTCGTCACCAGGTGGAGTACACTCTGAAAGGAGTGACTATGACTCTCATATGACACGCAACTAGTGTCGTATCGCTTCTGGCAGACGCCACGTAACAAGAAACGTGAAACTGGCTGCGAAATTAGGACGAGGAGCTATGACGCACTCAAGGTAGCAAGTGCAGCGACACCTGGAGGACTGCATCAGTAAAGGCTAGTAATCCCTGGCAGGCATAACGGTGACTCACTTAAGATACACAACTAGTGACATATCGGTTCTGGCAGACTGGCCACAGTAACAAAATATATGAATCTGGGTGAGCAACTGTGACGAGTAACTATGACTCTCGTAATAGGCCAATGACTCAATACCTGGAGTATTGACTCAGATAACTCGAGGAACGCCTTGCAATAGTAACAATGACTTTCTTACGGTTCACAACTGGTGACAAATCCGTTCTGGCAGTCTGGCACCAGTAACAAAACTGAGACACTGCGTGAGCAACTGGGATGGGTAACTATGACTCTCTTAAGGTAGCCAATGATCGTCACCAGGAATATTGAGTCAGGAAACTCGAGTAACCCTTGGCTATAGTAACGATGACTTTCGTAGATTACACAACCTGTGACATATCGGTGCTGGCAGACTGGCCACAGTAACAAGAAACTTGAAACTGGCTGCGAAATTAGGACGAGGAGCTATGACGCACTCAAGGTAGCTAGTGCAGCGTCACCTGGAGGACTGCATCAGTAAAGGCTAGTAATCCCTGGCAGGCATTACGATGACTCACTTAAGATACACAACTAGTGACATATCGGTTCTGGCAGACTGGCCACAGTAACAAAATATATGAATCTGGGTGAGCAACTGTGACGAGTAACTATGACTCTCGTAATAGGCCAATGACTCAATACCTGGAGTATTGACTCAGATAATTCGAGGAACGCCTTGCAATAGTATCAATGACTTTCTTACGGTTCACAACTGGTGACAAATCCGTTCTGGCAGTCTGGCACCAGTAACAAAAATGAGACACTGAGTGAGCAACTGGGATGGGTAACTATGACTCTCTTAAGGTAGCAAATGATCGTCACCAGGAATATTGAGTCAGGAAACTCAAGTAACCCTTGGCTATAGTAACGATGAATTTCGTAGATTACACAACCTGTGACATATCGGTGCTGGCAGACTGGCCACAGTAACAAGAAACGTGAAACTGGCTGCGAAATTAGGACGAGGAGCTATGACGCACTCAAGGTAGCTAGTGCAGCGTCACCTGGAGGACTGCATCAGTAAAGGCTAGTAATCCCTGGCTGGCATTACGATTACTCACTTAAGATACACAACTAGTGTCATATCGGTTTTGGCAGACTGGCCACAGTAACAAAATATATGAATCTGGGTGAGCAACTGTGACGAGTAACTATGACTCTCGTAATAGGCCAATGACTCAATACCTGGAGTATTGACTCAGATAACTCGAGGAACGCCTTGCAATAGTAACAATGACTTTCTTACGGTTCACAACTGGTGACAAATCCGTTCTGGCAGTCTGGCACCAGTAACAAAAATGAGACACAGCGTGAGCAACTGGGATGGGTAACTATGACTCTCTTAAGGTAGCCAATGATCGTCACCAGGAATATTGAGTCAGGAAACTCGAGTAACCCTTGGCTATAGTAACGATGACTTTCGTAGATTACACAACCTGTGACATATCGGTGCTGGCAGACTGGCCACAGTAACAATGTATTTTAATTTGGGTGGTCAACCGACAGGAATATCTATTACCCTTCTGAGGTAACCGACGATTCGTCACCAGGTGGAGTACACTCTGAAAGGAGTGACTATGACTCTCATATGACACGCAACTAGTGTCGTATCGCTTCTGGCAGACGCCACGTAACAAGAAACGTGAAACTGGCTACGAAATTAGGACGAGGAGCTATGACGCACTCAAGGTAGCAAGTGCAGCGACACCTGGAGGACTGCATCACTAAAGGCTAGTAATCCCTGGCAGGCATAACGGTGACTCACTTAAGATACACAACTAGTGACATATCGGTTCTGGCAGACTGGCCACAGTAACAAAATATATGAATCTGGGTGAGCAACTGTGACGAGTAACTATGACTCTCGTAATAGGCCAATGACTCAATACCTGGAGTATTGACTCAGATAACTCGAGGAACGCCTTGCAATAGTAACAATGACTTTCTTACGGTTCACAACTGATGACAAATCCGTTCTGGCAGTCTGGCACCAGTAACAAAACTGAGACACTGCGTGAGCAACTGGGATGGGTAACTATGACTCTCTTAAGGTAGCCAATGATCGTCACCAGGAATATTGAGTCAGGAAACTCGAGTAACCCTTGGCTATAGTAACGATGACTTTCGTAGATTACACAACCTGTGACATATCGGTGCTGGCAGACTGAACACAGTAACAAGAAACTTGAAACTGGCTGCGAATTTAGGACGAGGAGCTATGACGCACTCAAGGTAGCTAGTGCAGCGTCACCTGGAGGACTGCATCAGTAAAGGCTAGTAATCAATGGCAGGCATTACGATGACTCACTTAAGATAAACAACTAGTGTCATATCGGTTCTGGCAGACTGGCCACAGTAACAAAATATATGAATCTGGGTGAGCAACTGTGACGAGTAACTATGACTCTCGTAATAGGCCAATGACTCAATACCTGGAGTATTGACTCAGATAACTCGAGGAACGCCTTGCAATAGTAACAATGACTTTCTTACGGTTCACAACTGGTGACAAATCCGTTCTGGCAGTCTGGCACCAGTAACAAAACTGAGACACTGCGTGAGCAACTGGGATGGGTAACTATGACTCTCTTAAGGTAGCCAATGATCGTCACCAGGAATATTGAGTCAGGAAACTCGAGTAACCCTTGGCTATAGTAACGATGACTTTCGTAGATTACACAACCTGTGACATATCGGTGCTGGCAGACTGAACACAGTAACAAGAAACTTGAAACTGGCTGCGAATTTAGGACGAGGAGCTATGACGCACTCAAGGTAGCTAGTGCAGCGTCACCTGGAGGACTGCATCAGTAAAGGCTAGTAATCAATGGCAGGCATTACGATGACTCACTTAAGATAAACAACTAGTGTCATATCGGTTCTGGCAGACTGGCCACAGTAACAAAATATATGAATCTGGGTGAGCAACTGTGACGAGTAACTATGACTCTCGTAATAGGCCAATGACTCAATACCTGGAGTATTGACTCAGATAACTCGAGGAACGCCTTGCAATAGTAACAATGACTTTCTTACGGTTCACAACTGGTGACAAATCCGTTCTGGCAGTCTGGCACCAGTAACAAAAATGAGACACAGCGTGAGCAACTGGGATGGGTAACTATGACTCTCTTAAGGTAGCCAATGATCGTCACCAAGAATATTGAGTCAGGAAACTCGAGTAACCCTTGGCTATAGTAACGATGACTTTCGTAGATTACACAACCTGTGACATATCGGTGCTGGCAGACTGGCCACAGTAACAATGTATTTTAATTTGGGTGGTCAACCGACAGGAATATCTATTACCCCTCTGAGGTAACCGACGATTCGTCACCAGGTGGAGTACACTCTGAAAGGAGTGACTATGACTCTCATATGACACGCAACTAGTGTCGTATCGCTTCTGGCAGACGCCACGTAACAAGAAACGTGAAACTGGCTGCGAAATTAGGACGAGGAGCTATGACGCACTCAAGGTAGCAAGTGCAGCGACACCTGGAGGACTGCATCAGTAAAGGCTAGTAATCCCTGGCAGGCATAACGGTGACTCACTTAAGATACACAACTAGTGACATATCGGTTCTGGCAGACTGGCCACAGTAACAAAATATATGAATCTGGGTGAGCAACTGTGACGAGTAACTATGACTCTCGTAATAGGCCAATGACTCAATACCTGGAGTATTGACTCAGATAACTCGAGGAACGCCTTGCAATAGTAACAATGACTTTCTTACGGTTCACAACTGGTGACAAATCCGTTCTGGCAGTCTGGCACCAGTAACAAAACTGAGACACTGCGTGAGCAACTGGGATGGGTAACTATGACTCTCTTAAGGTAGCCAATGATCGTCACCAGGAATATTGAGTCAGGAAACTCGAGTAACCCTTGGCTATAGTAACGATGACTTTCGTAGATTACACAACCTGTGACATATCGGTGCTGGCAGACTGGCCACAGTAACAAGAAACTTGAAACTGGCTGCGAAATTAGGACGAGGAGCTATGACGCACTCAAGGTAGCTAGTGCAGCGTCACCTGGAGGACTGCATCAGTAAAGGCTAGTAATCCCTGGCAGGCATTACGATGACTCACTTAAGATACACAACTAGTGACATATCGGTTCTGGCAGACTGGCCACAGTAACAAAATATATGAATCTGGGTGAGCAACTGTGACGAGTAACTATGACTCTCGTAATAGGCCAATGACTCAATACCTGGAGTATTGACTCAGATAATTCGAGGAACGCCTTGCAATAGTAACAATGACTTTCTTACGGTTCACAACTGGTGACAAATCCGTTCTGGCAGTCTGGCACCAGTAACAAAAATGAGACACTGAGTGAGCAACTGGGATGGGTAACTATGACTCTCTTAAGGTAGCAAATGATCGTCACCAGGAATATTGAGTCAGGAAACTCAAGTAACCCTTGGCTATAGTAACGATGAATTTCGTAGATTACACAACCTGTGACATATCGGTGCTGGCAGACTGGCCACAGTAACAAGAAACGTGAAACTGGCTGCGAAATTAGGACGAGGAGCTATGACGCACTCAAGGTAGCTAGTGCAGCGTCACCTGGAGGACTGCATCAGTAAAGGCTAGTAATCCCTGGCTGGCATTACGATTACTCACTTAAGATACACAACTAGTGTCATATCGGTTTTGGCAGACTGGCCACAGTAACAAAATATATGAATCTGGGTGAGCAACTGTGACGAGTAACTATGACTCTCGTAATAGGCCAATGACTCAATACCTGGAGTATTGACTCAGATAACTCGAGGAACGCCTTGCAATAGTAACAATGACTTTCTTACGGTTCACAACTGGTGACAAATCCGTTCTGGCAGTCTGGCACCAGTAACAAAAATGAGACACAGCGTGAGCAACTGGGATGGGTAACTATGACTCTCTTAAGGTAGCCAATGATCGTCACCAGGAATATTGAGTCAGGAAACTCGAGTAACCCTTGGCTATAGTAACGATGACTTTCGTAGATTACACAACCTGTGACATATCGGTGCTGGCAGACTGGCCACAGTAACAATGTATTTTAATTTGGGTGGTCAACCGACAGGAATATCTATTACCCTTCTGAGGTAACCGACGATTCGTCACCAGGTGGAGTACACTCTGAAAGGAGTGACTATGACTCTCATATGACACGCAACTAGTGTCGTATCGCTTCTGGCAGACGCCACGTAACAAGAAACGTGAAACTGGCTACGAAATTAGGACGAGGAGCTATGACGCACTCAAGGTAGCAAGTGCAGCGACACCTGGAGGACTGCATCACTAAAGGCTAGTAATCCCTGGCAGGCATAACGGTGACTCACTTAAGATACACAACTAGTGACATATCGGTTCTGGCAGACTGGCCACAGTAACAAAATATATGAATCTGGGTGAGCAACTGTGACGAGTAACTATGACTCTCGTAATAGGCCAATGACTCAATACCTGGAGTATTGACTCAGATAACTCGAGGAACGCCTTGCAATAGTAACAATGACTTTCTTACGGTTCACAACTGATGACAAATCCGTTCTGGCAGTCTGGCACCAGTAACAAAACTGAGACACTGCGTGAGCAACTGGGATGGGTAACTATGACTCTCTTAAGGTAGCCAATGATCGTCACCAGGAATATTGAGTCAGGAAACTCGAGTAACCCTTGGCTATAGTAACGATGACTTTCGTAGATTACACAACCTGTGACATATCGGTGCTGGCAGACTGAACACAGTAACAAGAAACTTGAAACTGGCTGCGAATTTAGGACGAGGAGCTATGACGCACTCAAGGTAGCTAGTGCAGCGTCACCTGGAGGACTGCATCAGTAAAGGCTAGTAATCAATGGCAGGCATTACGATGACTCACTTAAGATAAACAACTAGTGTCATATCGGTTCTGGCAGACTGGCCACAGTAACAAAATATATGAATCTGGGTGAGCAACTGTGACGAGTAACTATGACTCTCGTAATAGGCCAATGACTCAATACCTGGAGTATTGACTCAGATAACTCGAGGAACGCCTTGCAATAGTAACAATGACTTTCTTACGGTTCACAACTGGTGACAAATCCGTTCTGGCAGTCTGGCACCAGTAACAAAACTGAGACACTGCGTGAGCAACTGGGATGGGTAACTATGACTCTCTTAAGGTAGCCAATGATCGTCACCAGGAATATTGAGTCAGGAAACTCGAGTAACCCTTGGCTATAGTAACGATGACTTTCGTAGATTACACAACCTGTGACATATCGGTGCTGGCAGACTGGCCACAGTAACAAGAAACTTGAAACTGGCTGCGAAATTAGGACGAGGAGCTATGACGCACTCAAGGTAGCTAGTGCAGCGTCACCTGGAGGACTGCATCAGTAAAGGCTAGTAATCCCTGGCAGGCATTACGATGACTCACTTAAGATACACAACTAGTGACATATCGGTTCTGGCAGACTGGCCACAGTAACAAAATATATGAATCTGGGTGAGCAACTGTGACGAGTAACTATGACTCTCGTAATAGGCCAATGACTCAATACCTGGAGTATTGACTCAGATAATTCGAGGAACGCCTTGCAATAGTAACAATGACTTTCTTACGGTTCACAACTGGTGACAAATCCGTTCTGGCAGTCTGGCACCAGTAACAAAAATGAGACACTGAGTGAGCAACTGGGATGGGTAACTATGACTCTCTTAAGGTAGCAAATGATCGTCACCAGGAATATTGAGTCAGGAAACTCAAGTAACCCTTGGCTATAGTAACGATGAATTTCGTAGATTACACAACCTGTGACATATCGGTGCTGGCAGACTGGCCACAGTAACAAGAAACGTGAAACTGGCTGCGAAATTAGGACGAGGAGCTATGACGCACTCAAGGTAGCTAGTGCAGCGTCACCTGGAGGACTGCATCAGTAAAGGCTAGTAATCCCTGGCTGGCATTACGATTACTCACTTAAGATACACAACTAGTGTCATATCGGTTCTGGCAGACTGGCCACAGTAACAAAATATATGAATCTGGGTGAGCAACTGTGACGAGTAACTATGACTCTCGTAATAGGCCAATGACTCAATACCTGGAGTATTGACTCAGATAACTCGAGGAACGCCTTGCAATAGTAACAATGACTTTCTTACGGTTCACAACTGGTGACAAATCCGTTCTGGCAGTCTGGCACCAGTAACAAAAATGAGACACAGCGTGAGCAACTGGGATGGGTAACTATGACTCTCTTAAGGTAGCCAATGATCGTCACCAGGAATATTGAGTCAGGAAACTCGAGTAACCCTTGGCTATAGTAACGATGACTTTCGTAGATTACACAACCTGTGACATATCGGTGCTGGCAGACTGGCCACAGTAACAATGTATTTTAATTTGGGTGGTCAACCGACAGGAATATCTATTACCCTTCTGAGGTAACCGACGATTCGTCACCAGGTGGAGTACACTCTGAAAGGAGTGACTATGACTCTCATATGACACGCAACTAGTGTCGTATCGCTTCTGGCAGACGCCACGTAACAAGAAACGTGAAACTGGCTGCGAATTTAGGACGAGGAGCTATGACGCACTCAAGGTAGCTAGTGCAGCGTCACCTGGAGGACTGCATCAGTAAAGGCTAGTAATCCCTGGCAGGCATTACGATGACTCACTTAAGATACACAACTAGTGACATATCGGTTCTGGCAGACTGGCCACAGTAACAAAATATATGAATCTGGGTGAGCAACTGTGACGAGTAACTATGACTCTCGTAATAGGCCAATGACTCAATACCTGGAGTATTGACTCAGATAATTCGAGGAACGCCTTGCAATAGTAACAATGACTTTCTTACGGTTCACAACTGGTGACAAATCCGTTCTGGCAGTCTGGCACCAGTAACAAAAATGAGACACTGAGTGAGCAACTGGGATGGGTAACTATGACTCTCTTAAGGTAGCAAATGATCGTCACCAGGAATATTGAGTCAGGAAACTCAAGTAACCCTTGGCTATAGTAACGATGAATTTCGTAGATTACACAACCTGTGACATATCGGTGCTGGCAGACTGGCCACAGTAACAAGAAACGTGAAACTGGCTGCGAAATTAGGACGAGGAGCTATGACGCACTCAAGGTAGCTAGTGCAGCGTCACCTGGAGGACTGCATCAGTAAAGGCTAGTAATCCCTGGCTGGCATTACGATTACTCACTTAAGATACACAACTAGTGTCATATCGGTTCTGGCAGACTGGCCACAGTAACAAAATATATGAATCTGGGTGAGCAACTGTGACGAGTAACTATGACTCTCGTAATAGGCCAATGACTCAATACCTGGAGTATTGACTCAGATAACTCGAGGAACGCCTTGCAATAGTAACAATGACTTTCTTACGGTTCACAACTGGTGACAAATCCGTTCTGGCAGTCTGGCACCAGTAACAAAAATGAGACACAGCGTGAGCAACTGGGATGGGTAACTATGACTCTCTTAAGGTAGCCAATGATCGTCACCAGGAATATTGAGTCAGGAAACTCGAGTAACCCTTGGCTATAGTAACGATGACTTTCGTAGATTACACAACCTGTGACATATCGGTGCTGGCAGACTGGCCACAGTAACAATGTATTTTAATTTGGGTGGTCAACCGACAGGAATATCTATTACCCTTCTGAGGTAACCGACGATTCGTCACCAGGTGGAGTACACTCTGAAACGAGTGACTATGACTCTCATATGACACGCAACTAGTGTCGTATCGCTTCTGGCAGACGCCACGTAACAAGAAACGTGAAACTGGCTACGAAATTAGGACGAGGAGCTATGACGCACTCAAGGTAGCAAGTGCAGCGACACCTGGAGGACTGCATCACTAAAGGCTAGTAATCCCTGGCAGGCATAACGGTGACTCACTTAAGATACACAACTAGTGACATATCGGTTCTGGCAGACTGGCCACAGTAACAAAATATATGAATCTGGGTGAGCAACTGTGACGAGTAACTATGACTCTCGTAATAGGCCAATGACTCAATACCTGGAGTATTGACTCAGATAACTCGAGGAACGCCTTGCAATAGTAACAATGACTTTCTTACGGTTCACAACTGATGACAAATCCGTTCTGGCAGTCTGGCACCAGTAACAAAACTGAGACACTGCGTGAGCAACTGGGATGGGTAACTATGACTCTCTTAAGGTAGCCAATGATCGTCACCAGGAATATTGAGTCAGGAAACTCGAGTAACCCTTGGCTATAGTAACGATGACTTTCGTAGATTACACAACCTGTGACATATCGGTGCTGGCAGACTGAACACAGTAACAAGAAACTTGAAACTGGCTGCGAATTTAGGACGAGGAGCTATGACGCACTCAAGGTAGCTAGTGCAGCGTCACCTGGAGGACTGCATCAGTAAAGGCTAGTAATCAATGGCAGGCATTACGATGACTCACTTAAGATAAACAACTAGTGTCATATCGGTTCTGGCAGACTGGCCACAGTAACAAAATATATGAATCTGGGTGAGCAACTGTGACGAGTAACTATGACTCTCGTAATAGGCCAATGACTCAATACCTGGAGTATTGACTCAGATAACTCGAGGAACGCCTTGCAATAGTAACAATGACTTTCTTACGGTTCACAACTGGTGACAAATCCGTTCTGGCAGTCTGGCACCAGTAACAAAACTGAGACACTGCGTGAGCAACTGGGATGGGTAACTATGACTCTCTTAAGGTAGCCAATGATCGTCACCAGGAATATTGAGTCAGGAAACTCGAGTAACCCTTGGCTATAGTAACGATGACTTTCGTAGATTACACAACCTGTGACATATCGGTGCTGGCAGACTGGCCACAGTAACAAGAAACTTGAAACTGGCTGCGAAATTAGGACGAGGAGCTATGACGCACTCAAGGTAGCTAGTGCAGCGTCACCTGGAGGACTGCATCAGTAAAGGCTAGTAATCCCTGGCAGGCATTACGATGACTCACTTAAGATACACAACTAGTGACATATCGGTTCTGGCAGACTGGCCACAGTAACAAAATATATGAATCTGGGTGAGCAACTGTGACGAGTAACTATGACTCTCGTAATAGGCCAATGACTCAATACCTGGAGTATTGACTCAGATAATTCGAGGAACGCCTTGCAATAGTAACAATGACTTTCTTACGGTTCACAACTGGTGACAAATCCGTTCTGGCAGTCTGGCACCAGTAACAAAAATGAGACACTGAGTGAGCAACTGGGATGGGTAACTATGACTCTCTTAAGGTAGCAAATGATCGTCACCAGGAATATTGAGTCAGGAAACTCAAGTAACCCTTGGCTATAGTAACGATGAATTTCGTAGATTACACAACCTGTGACATATCGGTGCTGGCAGACTGGCCACAGTAACAAGAAACGTGAAACTGGCTGCGAAATTAGGACGAGGAGCTATGACGCACTCAAGGTAGCTAGTGCAGCGTCACCTGGAGGACTGCATCAGTAAAGGCTAGTAATCCCTGGCTGGCATTACGATTACTCACTTAAGATACACAACTAGTGTCATATCGGTTCTGGCAGACTGGCCACAGTAACAAAATATATGAATCTGGGTGAGCAACTGTGACGAGTAACTATGACTCTCGTAATAGGCCAATGACTCAATACCTGGAGTATTGACTCAGATAACTCGAGGAACGCCTTGCAATAGTAACAATGACTTTCTTACGGTTCACAACTGGTGACAAATCCGTTCTGGCAGTCTGGCACCAGTAACAAAAATGAGACACAGCGTGAGCAACTGGGATGGGTAACTATGACTCTCTTAAGGTAGCCAATGATCGTCACCAGGAATATTGAGTCAGGAAACTCGAGTAACCCTTGGCTATAGTAACGATGACTTTCGTAGATTACACAACCTGTGACATATCGGTGCTGGCAGACTGGCCACAGTAACAATGTATTTTAATTTGGGTGGTCAACCGACAGGAATATCTATTACCCTTCTGAGGTAACCGACGATTCGTCACCAGGTGGAGTACACTCTGAAAGGAGTGACTATGACTCTCATATGACACGCAACTAGTGTCGTATCGCTTCTGGCAGACGCCACGTAACAAGAAACGTGAAACTGGCTACGAAATTAGGACGAGGAGCTATGACGCACTCAAGGTAGCAAGTGCAGCGACACCTGGAGGACTGCATCACTAAAGGCTAGTAATCCCTGGCAGGCATAACGGTGACTCACTTAAGATACACAACTAGTGACATATCGGTTCTGGCAGACTGGCCACAGTAACAAAATATATGAATCTGGGTGAGCAACTGTGACGAGTAACTATGACTCTCGTAATAGGCCAATGACTCAATACCTGGAGTATTGACTCAGATAACTCGAGGAACGCCTTGCAATAGTAACAATGACTTTCTTACGGTTCACAACTGATGACAAATCAGTTCTGGCAGTCTGGCACCAGTAACAAAACTGAGACACTGCGTGAGCAACTGGGATGGGTAACTATGACTCTCTTAAGGTAGCCAATGATCGTCACCAGGAATATTGAGTCAGGAAACTCGAGTAACCCTTGGCTATAGTAACGATGACTTTCGTAGATTACACAACCTGTGACATATCGGTGCTGGCAGACTGAACACAGTAACAAGAAACTTGAAACTGGCTGCGAATTTAGGACGAGGAGCTATGACGCACTCAAGGTAGCTAGTGCAGCGTCACCTGGAGGACTGCATCAGTAAAGGCTAGTAATCAATGGCAGGCATTACGATGACTCACTTAAGATAAACAACTAGTGTCATATCGGTTCTGGCAGACTGGCCACAGTAACAAAATATATGAATCTGGGTGAGCAACTGTGACGAGTAACTATGACTCTCGTAATAGGCCAATGACTCAATACCTGGAGTATTGACTCAGATAACTCGAGGAACGCCTTGCAATAGTAACAATGACTTTCTTACGGTTCACAACTGGTGACAAATCCGTTCTGGCAGTCTGGCACCAGTAACAAAACTGAGACACTGCGTGAGCAACTGGGATGGGTAACTATGACTCTCTTAAGGTAGCCAATGATCGTCACCAGGAATATTGAGTCAGGAAACTCGAGTAACCCTTGGCTATAGTAACGATGACTTTCGTAGATTACACAACCTGTGACATATCGGTGCTGGCAGACTGGCCACAGTAACAAGAAACTTGAAACTGGCTGCGAAATTAGGACGAGGAGCTATGACGCACTCAAGGTAGCTAGTGCAGCGTCACCTGGAGGACTGCACCAGTAAAGGCTAGTAATCCCTGGCAGGCATTACGATGACTCACTTAAGATACACAACTAGTGACATATCGGTTCTGGCAGACTGGCCACAGTAACAAAATATATGAATCTGGGTGAGCAACTGTGACGAGTAACTATGACTCTCGTAATAGGCCAATGACTCAATACCTGGAGTATTGACTCAGATAATTCGAGGAACGCCTTGCAATAGTAACAATGACTTTCTTACGGTTCACAACTGGTGACAAATCCGTTCTGGCAGTCTGGCACCAGTAACAAAAATGAGACACAGCGTGAGCAACTGGGATGGGTAACTATGAGTCTCTTAAGGTAGCCAATGATCGTCACCAGGAATATTGAATCAGGAATTTCGATTAACCCTTGGCTATAGTAACGATGACTTTCGTAGATTACACAACCTGTGACATATCGGTGCTGGCAGACTGGCCACAGTAACAAGAAACTTGAAACTGGCTGCGAAATTAGGACGAGGAGCTATGACGCACTCAAGGTAGCTAGTGCAGCGTCACCTGGAGGACTGCATCAGTAAAGGCTAGTAATCGATGGCAGGCATTACGATGACTCACTTAAGATAGACAACTAGTGTCATATCGGTTCTGGCAGACTGGCCACAGTAACAAAATATATGAATCTGGGTGAGCAACTGTGACGAGTAACTATGACTCTCGTAATAGGCCAATGACTCAATACCTGGAGTATTGACTCAGATAACTCGAGGAACGCCTTGCAATAGTAATAATGACTTTCTTACGGTTCACAACTGGTGACAAATCCGTTCTGGCAGTCTGGCACCAGTAACAAAAATGAGACACAGCGTGAGCAACTGGGATGGGTAACTATGACTCTCTTAAGGTAGCCAATGATCGTCACCAGGAATATTGAGTCAGGAAACTCGAGTAACCCTTGGCTATAGTAACGATGACTTTCGTAGATTACACAACCTGTGACATATCGGTGCTGGCAGACTGGCCACAGTAACAATGTATTTTAATTTGGGTGGTCAACCGACAGGAATATCTATTACCCTTCTGAGGTAACCGACGATTCGTCACCAGGTGGAGTACACTCTGAAAGGAGTGACTATGACTCTCATATGACACGCAACTAGTGTCGTATCGCTTCTGGCAGACGCCACGTAACAAGAAACGTGAAACTGGCTGCGAAATTAGGACGAGGAGCTATGACGCACTCAAGGTAGCAAGTGCAGCGACACCTGGAGGACTGCATCACTAAAGGCTAGTAATCCCTGGCAGGCATAACGGTGACTCACTTAAGATACACAACTAGTGACATATCGGTTCTGGCAGACTGGCCACAGTAACAAAATATATGAATCTGGGTGAGCAACTGTGACGAGTAACTATGACTCTCGTAATAGGCCAATGACTCAATACCTGGAGTATTGACTCAGATAACTCGAGGAACGCCTTGCAATAGTAACAATGACTTTCTTACGGTTCACAACTGATGACAAATCCGTTCTGGCAGTCTGGCACCAGTAACAAAACTGAGACACTGCGTGAGCAACTGGGATGGGTAACTATGACTCTCTTAAGGTAGCCAATGATCGTCACCAGGAATATTGAGTCAGGAAACTCGAGTAACCCTTGGCTATAGTAACGATGACTTTCGTAGATTACACAACCTGTGACATATCGGTGCTGGCAGACTGAACACAGTAACAAGAAACTTGAAACTGGCTGCGAATTTAGGACGAGGAGCTATGACGCACTCAAGGTAGCTAGTGCAGCGTCACCTGGAGGACTGCATCAGTAAAGGCTAGTAATCAATGGCAGGCATTACGATGACTCACTTAAGATAAACAACTAGTGTCATATCGGTTCTGGCAGACTGGCCACAGTAACAAAATATATGAATCTGGGTGAGCAACTGTGACGAGTAACTATGACTCTCGTAATAGGCCAATGACTCAATACCTGGAGTATTGACTCAGATAACTCGAGGAACGCCTTGCAATAGTAACAATGACTTTCTTACGGTTCACAACTGGTGACAAATCCGTTCTGGCAGTCTGGCACCAGTAACAAAACTGAGACACTGCGTGAGCAACTGGGATGGGTAACTATGACTCTCTTAAGGTAGCCAATGATCGTCACCAGGAATATTGAGTCAGGAAACTCGAGTAACCCTTGGCTATAGTAACGATGACTTTCGTAGATTACACAACCTGTAACATATCGGTGCTGGCAGACTGGCCACAGTAACAAGAAACTTGAAACTGGCTGCGAAATTAGGACGAGGAGCTATGACGCACTCAAGGTAGCTAGTGCAGCGTCACCTGGAGGACTGCATCAGTAAAGGCTAGTAATCCCTGGCAGGCATTACGATGACTCACTTAAGATACACAACTAGTGACATATCGGTTCTGGCAGACTGGCCACAGTAACAAAATATATGAATCTGGGTGAGCAACTGTGACGAGTAACTATGACTCTCGTAATAGGCCAATGACTCAATACCTGGAGTATTGACTCAGATAACTCGAGGAACGCCTTGCAATAGTAACAATGACTTTCTTACGGTTCACAACTGGTGACAAATCCGTTCTGGCAGTCTGGCACCAGTAACAAAACTGAGACACTGCGTGAGCAACTGGGATGGGTAACTATGACTCTCTTAAGGTAGCCAATGATCGTCACCAGGAATATTGAGTCAGGAAACTCGAGTAACCCTTGGCTATAGTAACGATGACTTTCGTAGATTACACAACCTGTGACATATCGGTGCTGGCAGACTGGCCACAGTAACAAGAAACTTGAAACTGGCTGCGAAATTAGGACGAGGAGCTATGACGCACTCAAGGTAGCTAGTGCAGCGTCACCTGGAGGACTGCATCAGTAAAGGCTAGTAATCCCTGGCAGGCATTACGATGACTCACTTAAGATACACAACTAGTGACATATCGGTTCTGGCAGACTGGCCACAGTAACAAAATATATGAATCTGGGTGAGCAACTGTGACGAGTAACTATGACTCTCGTAATAGGCCAATGACTCAATACCTGGAGTATTGACTCAGATAATTCGAGGAACGCCTTGCAATAGTAACAATGACTTTCTTACGGTTCACAACTGGTGACAAATCCGTTCTGGCAGTCTGGCACCAGTAACAAAAATGAGACACTGAGTGAGCAACTGGGATGGGTAACTATGACTCTCTTAAGGTAGCAAATGATCGTCACCAGGAATATTGAGTCAGGAAACTCAAGTAACCCTTGGCTATAGTAACGATGAATTTCGTAGATTACACAACCTGTGACATATCGGTGCTGGCAGACTGGCCACAGTAACAAGAAACGTGAAACTGGCTGCGAAATTAGGACGAGGAGCTATGACGCACTCAAGGTAGCTAGTGCAGCGTCACCTGGAGGACTGCATCAGTAAAGGCTAGTAATCCCTGGCTGGCATTACGATTACTCACTTAAGATATACAACTAGTGTCATATCGGTTCTGGCAGACTGGCCACAGTAACAAAATATATGAATCTGGGTGAGCAACTGTGACGAGTAACTATGACTCTCGTAATAGGCCAATGACTCAATACCTGGAGTATTGACTCAGATAACTCGAGGAACGCCTTGCAATAGTAATAATGACTTTCTTACGGTTCACAACTGGTGACAAATCCGTTCTGGCAGTCTGGCACCAGTAACAAAAATGAGACACAGCGTGAGCAACTGGGATGGGTAACTATGACTCTCTTAAGGTAGCCAATGATCGTCACCAGGAATATTGAGTCAGGAAACTCGATTAACCCTTGGCTATAGTAACGATGACTTTCGTAGATTACACAACCTGTGACATATCGGTGCTGGCAGACTGGCCACAGTAACAATGTATTTTAATTTGGGTGGTCAACCGACAGGAATATCTATTACCCTTCTGAGGTAACCGACGATTCGTCACCAGGTGGAGTACACTCTGAAAGGAGTGACTATGACTCTCATATGACACGCAACTAGTGTCGTATCGCTTCTGGCAGACGCCACGTAACAAGAAACGTGAAACTGGCTGCGAAATTAGGACGAGGAGCTATGACGCACTCAAGGTAGCAAGTGCAGCGACACCTGGAGGACTGCATCACTAAAGGCTAGTAATCCCTGGCAGGCATAACGGTGACTCACTTAAGATACACAACTAGTGACATATCGGTTCTGGCAGACTGGCCACAGTAACAAAATATATGAATCTGGGTGAGCAACTGTGACGAGTAACTATGACTCTCGTAATAGGCCAATGACTCAATACCTGGAGTATTGACTCAGATAACTCGAGGAACGCCTTGCAATAGTAACAATGACTTTCTTACGGTTCACAACTGATGACAAATCCGTTCTGGCAGTCTGGCACCAGTAACAAAACTGAGACACTGCGTGAGCAACTGGGATGGGTAACTATGACTCTCTTAAGGTAGCCAATGATCGTCACCAGGAATATTGAGTCAGGAAACTCGAGTAACCCTTGGCTATAGTAACGATGACTTTCGTAGATTACACAACCTGTGACATATCGGTGCTGGCAGACTGAACACAGTAACAAGAAACTTGAAACTGGCTGCGAATTTAGGACGAGGAGCTATGACGCACTCAAGGTAGCTAGTGCAGCGTCACCTGGAGGACTGCATCAGTAAAGGCTAGTAATCAATGGCAGGCATTACGATGACTCACTTAAGATAAACAACTAGTGTCATATCGGTTCTGGCAGACTGGCCACAGTAACAAAATATATGAATCTGGGTGAGCAACTGTGACGAGTAACTATGACTCTCGTAATAGGCCAATGACTCAATACCTGGAGTATTGACTCAGATAACTCGAGGAACGCCTTGCAATAGTAACAATGACTTTCTTACGGTTCACAACTGGTGACAAATCCGTTCTGGCAGTCTGGCACCAGTAACAAAACTGAGACACTGCGTGAGCAACTGGGATGGGTAACTATGACTCTCTTAAGGTAGCCAATGATCGTCACCAGGAATATTGAGTCAGGAAACTCGAGTAACCCTTGGCTATAGTAACGATGACTTTCGTAGATTACACAACCTGTGACATATCGGTGCTGGCAGACTGGCCACAGTAACAAGAAACTTGAAACTGGCTGCGAAATTAGGACGAGGAGCTATGACGCACTCAAGGTAGCTAGTGCAGCGTCACCTGGAGGACTGCATCAGTAAAGGCTAGTAATCCCTGGCAGGCATTACGATGACTCACTTAAGATACACAACTAGTGACATATCGGTTCTGGCAGACTGGCCACAGTAACAAAATATATGAATCTGGGTGAGCAACTGTGACGAGTAACTATGACTCTCGTAATAGGCCAATGACTCAATACCTGGAGTATTGACTCAGATAATTCGAGGAACGCCTTGCAATAGTAACAATGACTTTCTTACGGTTCACAACTGGTGACAAATCCGTTCTGGCAGTCTGGCACCAGTAACAAAAATGAGACACTGAGTGAGCAACTGGGATGGGTAACTATGACTCTCTTAAGGTAGTAAATGGTCGTCACCAGGAATATTGAGTCAGGAAACTCAAGTAACCCTTGGCTAAAGTAACGATGAATTTCGTAGATTACACAACCTGTGACATATCGGTGCTGGCAGACTGGCCACAGTAACAAGAAACGTGAAACTGGCTGCGAAATTAGGACGAGGAGCTATGACGCACTCAAGGTAGCTAGTGCAGCGTCACCTGGAGGACTGCATCAGTAAAGGCTAGTAATCCCTTGCTGGCATTACGATTACTCACTTAAGATACACAACTAGTGTCATATCGGTTCTGGCAGACTGGCCACAGTAACAAAATATATGAATCTGGGTGAGCAACTGTGACGAGTAACTATGACTCTCGTAATAGGCTAATGACTCAATACCTGGAGTATTGACTCAGATAACTCGAGGAACGCCTTGCAATAGTAACAATGACTTTCTTACGGTTCACAACTGGTGACAAATCCGTTCTGGCAGTCTGGCACCAATAACAAAAATGAGACACAGCGTGAGCAACTGGGATGGGTAACTATGACTCTCTTAAGGTAGCCAATGATCGTCACCAGGAATATTGAGTCAGGAAACTCGAGTAACCCTTGGCTATAGTAACGATAACTTTCGTAGATTACACAACCTGTGACATATCGGTGCTGGCAGACTGGCCACAGTAACAATGTATTTTAATTTGGGTGGTCAACTGACAGGAATATCTATTACCCTTCTGAGGTAACCGACGATTCGTCACCAGGTGGAGTACACTCTGAAAGGAGTGACTATGACTCTCATATGGCACGCAACTAGTGTCGTATCGCTTCTGGCAGACGCCACGTAACAAGAAACGTGAAAGTGGCTGCGAAATTAGGACGAGGAGCTATGACGCACTCAAGGTAGCAAGTGCAGCGACACCTGGAGGACTGCATCACTAAAGGCTAGTAATCCCTGGCAGGCATAACGGTGACTCACTTAAGATACACAACTAGTGACATATCGGTTCTGGCAGACTGGCCACAGTAACAAAATATATGAATCTGGGTGAGCAACTGTGACGAGTAACTATGACTCTCGTAATAGGCCAATGACTCAATACCTGGAGTATTGACTCAGATAACTCGAGGAACGCCTTGCAATAGTAACAATGACTTTCTTACGGTTCACAACTGGTGACAAATCCGTTCTGGCAGTCTGGCACCAGTAACAAAACTGAGACACTGCGTGAGCAACTGGGATGGGTAACTATGACTCTCTTAAGGTAGCCAATGATCGTCACCAGGAATATTGAGTCAGGAAACTCGAGTAACCCTTGGCTATAGTAACGATGACTTTCGTAGATTACACAACCTGTGACATATCGGTGCTGGCAGACTGAACACAGTAACAAGAAACTTGAAACTGGCTGCGAATTTAGGACGAGGAGCTATGACGCACTCAAGGTAGCTAGTGCAGCGTCACCTGGAGGACTGCATCAGTAAAGGCTAGTAATCAATGGCAGGCATTACGATGACTCACTTAAGATAAACAACTAGTGTCATATCGGTTCTGGCAAACTGGCCACAGTAACAAAATATATGAATCTGGGTGAGCAACTGTGACGAGTAACTATGACTCTCGTAATAGGCCAATGACTCAATACCTGGAGTATTGACTCAGATAACTCGAGGAACGCCTTGCAATAGTAACAATGACTTTCTTACGGTTCACAACTGGTGACAAATCCGTTCTGGCAGTCTGGCACCAGTAACAAAACTGAGACACTGCGTGAGCAACTGGGATGGGTAACTATGACTCTCTTAAGGTAGCCAATGATCGTCACCAGGAATATTGAGTCAGGAAACTCGAGTAACCCTTGGCTATAGTAACGATGACTTTCGTAGATTACACAACCTGTGACATATCGGTGCTGGCAGACTGGCCACAGTAACAAGAAACTTGAAACTGGCTGCGAAATTAGGACGAGGAGCTATGACGCACTCAAGGTAGCTAGTGCAGCGTCACCTGGAGGACTGCATCAGTAAAGGCTAGTAATCCCTGGCAGGCATTACGATGACTCACTTAAGATACACAACTAGTGACATATCGGTTCTGGCAGACTGGCCACAGTAACAAAATATATGAATCTGGGTGAGCAACTGTGACGAGTAACTATGACTCTCGTAATAGGCCAATGACTCAATACCTGGAGTATTGACTCAGATAATTCGAGGAACGCCTTGCAATAGTAACAATGACTTTCTTACGGTTCACAACTGGTGACAAATCCGTTCTGGCAGTCTGGCACCAGTAACAAAAATGAGACACTGAGTGAGCAACTGGGATGGGTAACTATGACTCTCTTAAGGTAGTAAATGGTCGTCACCAGGAATATTGAGTCAGGAATCTCAAGTAACCCTTGGCTAAAGTAACGATGAATTTCGTAGATTACACAACCTGTGACATATCGGTGCTGGCAGACTGGCCACAGTAACAAGAAACGTGAAACTGGCTGCGAAATTAGGACGAGGAGCTATGACGCACTCAAGGTAGCTAGTGCAGCGTCACCTGGAGGACTGCATCAGTAAAGGCTAGTAATCCCTTGCTGGCATTACGATTACTCACTTAAGATACACAACTAGTGTCATATCGGTTCTGGCCGACTGGCCACTGTAACAAAATATATGAATCTGGGTGAGCAACTGTGACGAGTAACTATGACTCTCGTAATAGGCCAATGACTCAATACCTGGAGTATTGACTCAGATAACTCGAGGAACGCCTTGCAATAGTAACAATGACTTTCTTACGGTTCACAACTGGTGACAAATCCGTTCTGGCAGTCTGGCACCAATAACAAAAATGAGACACAGCGTGAGCAACTGGGATGGGTAACTATGACTCTCTTAAGGTAGCCAATGATCGTCACCAGGAATATTGAGTCAGGAAACTCGAGTAACCCTTGGCTATAGTAACGATAACTTTCGTAGATTACACAACCTGTGACATATCGGTGCTGGCAGACTGGCCACAGTAACAATGTATTTTAATTTGGGTGGTCAACTGACAGGAATATCTATTACCCTTCTGAGGTAACCGACGATTCGTCACCAGGTGGAGTACACTCTGAAAGGAGTGACTATGACTCTCATATGGCACGCAACTAGTGTCGTATCGCTTCTGGCAGACGCCACGTAACAAGAAACGTGAAAGTGGCTGCGAAATTAGGACGAGGAGCTATGACGCACTCAAGGTAGCAAGTGCAGCGACACCTGGAGGACTGCATCACTAAAGGCTAGTAATCCCTGGCAGGCATAACGGTGACTCACTTAAGATACACAACTAGTGACATATCGGTTCTGGCAGACTGGCCACAGTAACAAAATATATGAATCTGGGTGAGCAACTGTGACGAGTAACTATGACTCTCGTAATAGGCCAATGACTCAATACCTGGAGTATTGACTCAGATAACTCGAGGAACGCCTTGCAATAGTAACAATGACTTTCTTACGGTTCACAACTGGTGACAAATCCGTTCTGGCAGTCTGGCACCAGTAACAAAACTGAGACACTGCGTGAGCAACTGGGATGGGTAACTATGACTCTCTTAAGGTAGCCAATGATCGTCACCAGGAATATTGAGTCAGGAAACTCGAGTAACCCTTGGCTATAGTAACGATGACTTTCGTAGATTACACAACCTGTGACATATCGGTGCTGGCAGACTGAACACAGTAACAAGAAACTTGAAACTGGCTGCGAATTTAGGACGAGGAGCTATGACGCACTCAAGGTAGCTAGTGCAGCGTCACCTGGAGGACTGCATCAGTAAAGGCTAGTAATCAATGGCAGGCATTACGATGACTCACTTAAGATAAACAACTAGTGTCATATCGGTTCTGGCAGACTGGCCACAGTAACAAAATATATGAATCTGGGTGAGCAACTGTGACGAGTAACTATGACTCTCGTAATAGGCCAATGACTCAATACCTGGAGTATTGACTCAGATAACTCGAGGAACGCCTTGCAATAGTAACAATGACTTTCTTACGGTTCACAACTGGTGACAAATCCGTTCTGGCAGTCTGGCACCAGTAACAAAACTGAGACACTGCGTGAGCAACTGGGATGGGTAACTATGACTCTCTTAAGGTAGCCAATGATCGTCACCAGGAATATTGAGTCAGGAAACTCGAGTAACCCTTGGCTATAGTAACGATGACTTTCGTAGATTACACAACCTGTGACATATCGGTGCTGGCAGACTGGCCACAGTAACAAGAAACTTGAAACTGGCTGCGAAATTAGGACGAGGAGCTATGACGCACTCAAGGTAGCTAGTGCAGCGTCACCTGGAGGACTGCATCAGTAAAGGCTAGTAATCCCTGGCAGGCATTACGATGACTCACTTAAGATACACAACTAGTGACATATCGGTTCTGGCAGACTGGCCACAGTAACAAAATATATGAATCTGGGTGAGCAACTGTGACGAGTAACTATGACTCTCGTAATAGGCCAATGACTCAATACCTGGAGTATTGACTCAGATAATTCGAGGAACGCCTTGCAATAGTAACAATGACTTTCGTACGGTTCACAACTGGTGACAAATCCGTTCTGGCAGTCTGGCACCAGTAACAAAAATGAGACACTGAGTGAGCAACTGGGATGGGTAACTATGACTCTCTTAAGGTAGCAAATGATCGTCACCAGGAATATTGAGTCAGGAAACTCGAGTAACCCTTGGCTATAGTACCGATGAATTTCGTAGATTACACAACCTGTGACATATCGGTGCTGGCAGACTGGCCACAGTAACAAGAAACGTGAAACTGGCTGCGAAATTAGGACGAGGAGCTATGACGCACTCAAGGTAGCTAGTGCAGCGTCACCTGGAGGACTGCATCAGTAAAGGCTAGTAATCCCTGGCTGGCATTACGATTACTCACTTAAGATACACAACTAGTGTCATATCGGTTCTGGCAGACTGGCCACAGTAACAAAATATATGAATTTGGGTGAGCAACTGTGACGAGTAACTATGACTCTCGTAATAGGCCAATGACTCAATACCTGGAGTATTGACTCAGATAACTCGAGGAACGCCTTGCAATAGTAACAATGACTTTATTACGGTTCACAACTGGTGACAAATCCGTTCTGGCAGTCTGGCACCAGTAACAAAAATGAGACACTGAGTGAGCAACTGTGATGGGTAACTATGACTCTCTTAAGGTAGCAAATGATCGTCACCAGGAATATTGAGTCAGGAAACTCGAGTAACCCTTGGCTATAGTAACGATGAATTTCGTAGATTACACAACCTGTGACATATCGGTGCTGGCAGACTGGCCACAGTAACAAGAAACGTGAAACTGGCTGCAAAATTAGGACGAGGAGCTATGACGCACTCAAGGTAGCTAGTGCAGCGTCACCTGGAGGACTGCATCAGTAAAGGCTAGTAATCCCTGGCTGGCATTACGATTACTCACTTAAGATACACAACTAGTGTCATATCGGTTCTGGCAGACTGGCCACAGTAACAAAATATATGAATCTGGGAGAGCAACTGGGACGAGTAACTATGACTCTCGTAATAGGCCAATGACTCAATACCTGGAGTATTGACTCAGATAACTCGAGGAACGCCTTGCAATAGTAACAATGACTTTCTTACGGTTCACAACTGGTGACAAATCCGTTCTGGCAGTCTGGCACCAGTAACAAAACTGAGACACTGCGTGAGCAACTGGGATGGGTAACTATGACTCTCTTAAGGTAGCCAATGATCGTCACCAGGAATATTGAGTCAGGAAACTCGAGTAACCCTTGGCTATAGTAACGATGAATTTCGTAGATTACACAACCTGTGACATATCGGTGCTGGCAGACTGAACACAGTAACAAGAAACTTGAAACTGGCTGCGAAATTAGGACGAGGAGCTATGACGCACTCAAGGTAGCTAGTGCAGCGTCACCTGGAGGACTGCATCAGTAAAGGCTAGTAATCCCTGGCAGGCATTACGATGACTCACTTAAGATACACATTTAGTGACATATCGGTTCTGGCAGACTGGCCACAGTAACAAAATATATGAATCTGGGTGAGCAACTGTGACGAGTAACTATGACTCTCGTAATAGGCCAATGACTCAATACCTGGAGTATTGACTCAGATAATTCGAGGAACGCCTTGCAATAGTAACAATGACTTTCTTACGGTTCACAACTGGTGACAAATCCGTTCTGGCAGTCTGGCACCAGTAACAAAAATGAGACACTGAGTGAGCAACTGGGATGGGTAACTATGACTCTCTTAAGGTAGCAAATGATCGTCACCAGGAATATTGAGTCAGGAAACTCGAGTAACCCTTGGCTATAGTAACGATGACTTTCGTAGATTACACAACCTGTGACATATCGGTGCTGGCAGACTGGCCACAGTAACAAGAAACGTGAAACTGGCTGCGAAATTAGGACGAGGAGCTATGACGCACTCAAGGTAGCTAGTGCAGCGTCACCTGGAGGACTGCATCAGTAAAGGCTAGTAATCCCTGGCTGGCATTACGATTACTCACTTAAGATACACAACTAGTGTCATATTGGTTCTGGCAGACTGGCCACAGTAACAAAATATATGAATCTGGGTGAGCAACTGTGACGAGTAACTATGACTCTCGTAATAGGCCAATGACTCAATACCTGGAGTATTGACTCAGATAACTCGAGGAACGCCTTGCAATAGTAACAATGACTTTCTTACGGTTCACAACTGGTGACAAATCCGTTCTGGCAGTCTGGCACCAGTAACAAAAATGAGACACAGCGTGAGCAACTGGGATGTGTAACTATGAGTCTCTTAAGGTAGCCAATGATCGTCACCAGGAATATTGAATCAGGAATTTCGAGTAACCCTTGGTTATAGAACGATGACTTTCGTAGATTACACAACCTGTGACATATCGATGCTGGCAGACTGGCCACAGTTACAATGTATTTTAATTTGGGTGGTCAACCGACAGGAATATCTATTACCCTTCTGAGGTAACCGACGATTCGTCACCAGGTGGAGTACACTCTGAAAGGAGTGACTATGACTCTCATATGACACGCAACTAGTGTCGTATCGCTTCTGGCAGACGCCACGTAACAAGAAACGTGAAACTGGCTGCGAAATTAGGACGAGGAGCTATGACGCACTCAAGGTAGCAAGTGCAGCGACACCTGGAGGACTGCATCAGTAAAGGCTAGTAATCCCTGGCAGGCATAACGGTGACTCACTTAAGATACACAACTAGTGACATATCGGTTCTGGCAGACTGGCCACAGTAACAAAATATATGAATCTGGGTGAGCAACTGTGACGAGTAACTATGACTCTCGTAATAGGCCAATGACTCAATACCTGGAGTATTGACTCAGATAACTCGAGGAACGCCTTGCAATAGTAACAATGACTTTCTTACGGTTCACAACTGGTGACAAATCCGTTCTGGCAGTCTGGCACCAGTAACAAAAATGAGACACAGCGTGAGCAACTGGGATGGGTAACTATGACTCTCTTAAGGTAGCCAATGATCGTCACCAGGAATATTGAATCAGGAATTTCGAGTAACCCTTGGTTATAGAACGATGACTTTTGTAGATTACACAACCTGTGACATATCGATGCTGGCAGACTGGCCACAGTTACAATGTATTTTAATTTGGGTGGTCAACCGACAGGAATATCTATTACCCTTCTGAGGTAACCGACGATTCGTCACCAGGTGGAGTACACTCTGAAAGGAGTGACTATGACTCTCATATGACACACAACTAGTGTCGTATCGCTTCTGGCAGACGCCACGTAACAAGAAACGTGAAACTGGCTGCGAAATTAGGACGAGGAGCTATGACGCACTCAAGGTAGCAAGTGCAGCGACACCTGGAGGACTGCATCACTAAAGGCTAGTAATCCCTGGCAGGCATAACGGTGACTCACTTAAGATACACAACTAGTGACATATCGGTTCTGGCAGACTGGCCACAGTAACAAAATATATGAATCTGGGTGAGCAACTGTGACGAGTAACTATGACTCTCGTAATAGGCCAATGACTCAATACCTGGAGTATTGACTCAGATAATTCGAGTAACGCCTTGCAATAGTAACAATGACTTTCTTACGGTTCACAACTGGTGACAAATCCGTTCTGGCAGTCTGGTACCAGTAACAAAAATGAGACACTGAGTGAGCAACTGGGATGGGTAACTATGACTCTCTTAAGGTAGCAAATGATCGTCACCAGGAATATTGAGTCAGGAAACTCGAGTAACCCTTGGCTATAGTAACGATGACTTTCGTAGATTACACAACCTGTGACATATCGGTGCTGGCAGACTGGCCACAGTAACAAGGAACGTGAAACTGGCTGCGAAATTAGGACGAGGAGCTATGACGCACTCAAGGTAGCTAGTGCAGCGTCACCTGGAGGACTGCATCAGTAAAGGCTAGTAATCCCTGGCTGGCATTACGATTACTCACTTAAGATACACAACTAGTGTCATATCGGTTCTGGCAGACTGGCCACAGTAACAAAATATATGAATCTGGGTGAGCAACTGTGACGAGTAACTATGACTCTCGTAATAGGCCAATGACTCAATACCTGGAGTATTGACTCAGATAACTCGAGGAACGCCTTGCAATAGTAACAATGACTTTCTTACGGTTCACAACTGGTGACAAATCCATTCTGGCAGTCTGGCACCAGTAACAAAAATGAGACACTGAGTGAGCAACTGGGATGGGTAACTATGACTCTCTTAAGGCAGCAAATGATCGTCACCAGGAATATTGAGTCAGGAAACTCGAGTAACCCTTGGCTATAGTAACGATGACTTTCGTAGATTACACAACCTGTGACATATCGGTGCTGGCAGACTGGCCACAGTAACAAGAAACGTGAAACTGGCTACGAAATTAGGACGAGGAGCTATGACGCACTCAAGGTAGCTAGTGCAGCGTCACCTGGAGGACTGCATCAGTAAAGGCTAGTAATCCCTGGCTGGCATTACGATTACTCACTTAAGATACACAACTAGTGTCATATCGGTTCTGGCAGACTGGCCACAGTAACAAAATATATGAATCTGGGTGAGCAACTGTGACGAGTAACTATGACTCTCGTAATAGGCCAATGACTCAATACCTGGAGTATTGACTCAGATAACTCGAGGAACGCCTTGCAATAGTAACAATGACTTTCTTACGGTTCACAACTGGTGACAAATCCGTTCTGGCAGTCTGGCACCAGTAACAAAACTGAGACACTGCGTGAGCAACTGGGATGGGTAACTATGACTCTCTTAAGGTAGCCAATGATCGTCACCAGGAATATTGAATCAGGAATTTCGAGTAACCCTTGGTTATAGAACGATGACTTTCGTAGATTACACAACCTGTGACATATCGATGCTGGCAGACTGGCCACAGTTACAATGTATTTTAATTTGGGTGGTCAACCGACAGGAATATCTATTACCCTTCTGAGGTAACCGACGATTCGTCACCAGGTGGAGTACACTCTGAAAGGAGTGACTATGACTGTCATATGACACGCAACTAGTGTCGTATCGCTTCTGGCAGACGCCACGTAACAAGAAACGTGAAACTGGCTGCGAAATTAGGACGAAGAGCTATGACGCACTCAAGGTAGCTAGTGCAGCGTCACCTGGAGGACTGCATCAGTAAAGGCTAGTAATCCCTTTCAGGCATTACGATGACTCACTTAAGATACACAACTAGTGACATATCGGTTCTGGCAGACTGGCCACAGTAACAAAATATATGAATCTGGGTGAGCAACTGTGACGAGTAACTATGACTCTCGTAATAGGCCAATGACTCAATACCTGGAGTATTGACTCAGATAATTCGAGGAACGCCTTGCAATAGTAACAATGACTTTCTTACGGTTCACAACTGGTGACAAATCCGTTCTGGCAGTCTGGCACCCGTAACAAAAATGAGACACTGAGTGAGCAACTGGGATGGGTAACTATGACTCTCTTAAGGTAGCAAATGATCGTCACCAGGAATATTGAGTCAGGAAACTCGAGTAACCCTTGGCTATAGTAACGATGAATTTTCGTAGATTACACAACCTGTGACATATCGGTGCTGGCAGACTGGCCACAGTAACAAGAAACGTGAAACTGGCTGCGAAATTAGGACGAGGAGCTATGACGCACTCAAGGTAGCTAGTGCAGCGTCACCTGGAGGACTGCATCAGTAAAGGCTAGTAATCCCTGGCTAGCATTACGATTACTCACTTAAGATACACAACTAGTGTCATATCGGTTCTGGCAGACTGGCCACAGTAACAAAATATATGAATCTGGGTGAGCAACTGTGACGAGTAACTATGACTCTCGTAATAGGCCAATGACTCAATACCTGGAGTATTGACTCAGATAACTCGAGGAACGCCTTGCAATAGTAACAATGACTTTCTTACGGTTCACAACTGGTGACAAATCCGTTCTGGCAGTCTGGCACCAGTAACAAAAATGAGACACAGCGTGAGCAACTGGGATGGGTAACTATGACTCTCTTAAGGTAGCCAATGATCGTCACCAGGAATATTGAATCAGGAATTTCGAGTAACCCTTGGTTATAGAACGATGACTTTTGTAGATTACACAACCTGTGACATATCGATGCTGGCAGACTGGCCACAGTTACAATGTATTTTAATTTGGGTGGTCAACCGACAGGAATATCTATTACCCTTCTGAGGTAACCGACGATTCGTCACCAGGTGGAGTACACTCTGAAAGGAGTGACTATGACTCTCATATGACACGCAACTAGTGTCGTATCGCTTCTGGCAGACGCCACGTAACAAGAAACGTGAAACTGGCTGCGAAATTAGGACGAGGAGCTATGACGCACTCAAGGTAGCAATTGCAGCGACACCTGGAGGACTGCATCAGTAAAGGCTAGTAATCCCTGGCAGGCATAACGGTGATTCACTTAAGATACACAACTAGTGACATATCGGTTCTGGCAGACTGGCCACAGTAACAAAATATATGAATCTGGGTGAGCAACTGTGACGAGTAACTATGACTCTCGTAATAGGACAATGACTCAATACATGGAGTATTGACTCAGATAACTCGAGGAACGCCTTGCAATAGTAACAATGACTTTCTTACGGTTCACAACTGGTGACAAATCCGTTCTGGCAGTCTGGCACCAGTAACAAAACTGAGACACTGCGTGAGCAACTGGGATGGGTAACTATGACTCTCTTAAGGTAGCCAATGATCGTCACCAGGAATATTGAGTCAGGAAACTCGAGTAACCCTTGGCTATAGTAACGATGACTTTCGTAGATTACACAACCTGTGACATATCGGTGCTGGCAGACTGGCCACAGTAACAAGAAACGTGAAACTGGCTGCGAAATTAGGACGAGGAGCTATGACGCACTCAAGGTAGCTAGTGCAGCGTCACCTGGAGGACTGCATCAGTAAAGGCTAGTAATCCCTGGCTAGCATTACGATTACTCACTTAAGATACACAACTAGTGTCATATCGGTTCTGGCAGACTGGCCACAGTAACAAAATATATGAATCTGGGTGAGCAACTGTGACGAGTAACTATGACTCTCGTAATAGGCCAATGACTCAATACCTGGAGTATTGACTCAGATAACTCGAGGAACGCCTTGCAATAGTAACAATGACTTTCTTACGGTTCACAACTGGTGACAAATCCGTTCTGGCAGTCTGGCACCAGTAACAAAAATGAGACACAGCGTGAGCAACTGGGATGGGTAACTATGACTCTCTTAAGGTAGCCAATGATCGTCACCAGGAATATTGAATCAGGAATTTCGAGTAACCCTTGGTTATAGAACGATGACTTTTGTAGATTACACAACCTGTGACATATCGATGCTGGCAGACTGGCCACAGTTACAATGTATTTTAATTTGGGTGGTCAACCGACAGGAATATCTATTACCCTTCTGAGGTAACCGACGATTCGTCACCAGGTGGAGTACACTCTGAAAGGAGTGACTATGACTCTCATATGACACGCAACTAGTGTCGTATCGCTTCTGGCAGACGCCACGTAACAAGAAACGTGAAACTGGCTGCGAAATTAGGACGAGGAGCTATGACGCACTCAAGGTAGCAATTGCAGCGACACCTGGAGGACTGCATCAGTAAAGGCTAGTAATCCCTGGCAGGCATAACCGTGATTCACTTAAGATACACAACTAGTGACATATCGGTTCTGGCAGACTGGCCACAGTAACAAAATATATGAATCTGGGTGAGCAACTGTGACGAGTAACTATGACTCTCGTAATAGGACAATGACTCAATACATGGAGTATTGACTCAGATAACTCGAGGAACGCCTTGCAATAGTAACAATGACTTTCTTACGGTTCACAACTGGTGACAAATCCGTTCTGGCAGTCTGGCACCAGTAACAAAAATGAGACACAGCGTGAGCAACTGGGATGGGTAACTATGACTCTCTTAAGGTAGCCAATGATCGTCACCAGGAATATTGAATCAGGAATTTCGAGTAACCCTTGGTTATAGAACGATGACTTTTGTAGATTACACAACCTGTGACATATCGATGCTGGCAGACTGGCCACAGTTACAATGTATTTTAATTTGGGTGGTCAACCGACAGGAATATCTATTACCCTTCTGAGGTAACCGACGATTCGTCACCAGGTGGAGTACACTCTGAAAGGAGTGACTATGACTCTCATATGACACACAACTAGTGTCGTATCGCTTCTGGCAGACGCCACGTAACAAGAAACGTGAAACTGGCTGCGAAATTAGGACGAGGAGCTATGACGCACTCAAGGTAGCAAGTGCAGCGACACCTGGAGGACTGCATCACTAAAGGCTAGTAATCCCTGGCAGGCATAACGGTGACTCACTTAAGATACACAACTAGTGACATATCGGTTCTGGCAGACTGGCCACAGTAACAAAATATATGAATCTGGGTGAGCAACTGTGACGAGTAACTATGACTCTCGTAATAGGCCAATGACTCAATACCTGGAGTATTGACTCAGATAACTCGAGGAACGCCTTGCAATAGTAACAATGACTTTCTTACGGTTCACAACTGGTGACAAATCCATTCTGGCAGTCTGGCACCAGTAACAAAAATGAGACACTGAGTGAGCAACTGGGATGGGTAACTATGACTCTCTTAAGGCAGCAAATGATCGTCACCAGGAATATTGAGTCAGGAAACTCGAGTAACCCTTGGCTATAGTAACGATGACTTTCGTAGATTACACAACCTGTGACATATCGGTGCTGGCAGACTGGCCACAGTAACAAGAAACGTGAAACTGGCTACGAAATTAGGACGAGGAGCTATGACGCACTCAAGGTAGCTAGTGCAGCGTCACCTGGAGGACTGCATCAGTAAAGGCTAGTAATCCCTGGCTGGCATTACGATTACTCACTTAAGATACACAACTAGTGTCATATCGGTTCTGGCAGACTGGCCACAGTAACAAAATATATGAATCTGGGTGAGCAACTGTGACGAGTAACTATGACTCTCGTAATAGGCCAATGACTCAATACCTGGAGTATTGACTCAGATAACTCGAGGAACGCCTTGCAATAGTAACAATGACTTTCTTACGGTTCACAACTGGTGACAAATCCGTTCTGGCAGTCTGGCACCAGTAACAAAAATGAGACACAGCGTGAGCAACTGGGATGGGTAACTATGACTCTCTTAAGGTAGCCAATGATCGTCACCAGGAATATTGAATCAGGAATTTCGAGTAACCCTTGGTTATAGAACGATGACTTTTGTAGATTACACAACCTGTGACATATCGATGCTGGCAGACTGGCCACAGTTACAATGTATTTTAATTTGGGTGGTCAACCGACAGGAATATCTATTACCCTTCTGAGGTAACCGACGATTCGTCACCAGGTGGAGTACACTCTGAAAGGAGTGACTATGACTGTCATATGACACGCAACTAGTGTCGTATCGCTTCTGGCAGACGCCACGTAACAAGAAACGTGAAACTGGCTGCGAAAATAGGACGAAGAGCTATGACGCACTCAAGGTAGCTAGTGCAGCGTCACCTGGAGGACTGCATCAGTAAAGGCTAGTAATCCCTTTCAGGCATTACGATGACTCACTTAAGATACACAACTAGTGACATATCGGTTCTGGCAGACTGGCCACAGTAACAAAATATATGAATCTGGGTGAGCAACTGTGACGAGTAACTATGACTCTCGTAATAGGCCAATGACTCAATACCTGGAGTATTGACTCAGATAATTCGAGGAACGCCTTGCAATAGTAACAATGACATTCTTACGGTTCACAACTGCTGACAAATCCGTTCTGGCAGTCTGGCACCCGTAACAAAAATGAGACACTGAGTGAGCAACTGGGATGGGTAACTATGACTCTCTTAAGGTAGCAAATGATCGTCACCAGGAATATTGAGTCAGGAAACTCGAGTAACCCTTGGCTATAGTAACGATGAATTTTCGTAGATTACACAACCTGTGACATATCGGTGCTGGCAGACTGGCCACAGTAACAAGAAACGTGAAACTGGCTGCGAAATTAGGACGAGGAGCTATGACGCACTCAAGGTAGCTAGTGCAGCGTCACCTGGAGGACTGCATCAGTAAAGGCTAGTAATCCCTGGCTAGCATTACGATTACTCACTTAAGATACACAACTAGTGTCATATCGGTTCTGGCAGACTGGCCACAGTAACAAAATATATGAATCTGGGTGAGCAACTGTGACGAGTAACTATGACTCTCGTAATAGGCCAATGACTCAATACCTGGAGTATTGACTCAGATAACTCGAGGAACGCCTTGCAATAGTAACAATGACTTTCTTACGGTTCACAACTGGTGACAAATCCGTTCTGGCAGTCTGGCACCGGTAACAAAAATGAGACACAGCGTGAGCAACTGGGATGGGTAACTATGACTCTCTTAAGGTAGCCAATGATCGTCACCAGGAATATTGAATCAGGAATTTCGAGTAACCCTTGGTTATAGAACGATGACTTTTGTAGATTACACAACCTGTGACATATCGATGCTGGCAGACTGGCCACAGTTACAATGTATTTTAATTTGGGTGGTCAACCGACAGGAATATCTATTACCCTTCTGAGGTAACCGACGATTCGTCACCAGGTGGAGTACACTCTGAAAGGAGTGACTATGACTCTCATATGACACGCAACTAGTGTCGTATCGCTTCTGGCAGACGCCACGTAACAAGAAACGTGAAACTGGCTGCGAAATTAGGACGAGGAGCTATGACGCACTCAAGGTAGCAATTGCAGCGACACCTGGAGGACTGCATCAGTAAAGGCTAGTAATCCCTGGCAGGCATAACGGTGATTCACTTAAGATACACAACTAGTGACATATCGGTTCTGGCAGACTGGCCACAGTAACAAAATATATGAATCTGGGTGAGCAACTGTGACGAGTAACTATGACTCTCGTAATAGGACAATGACTCAATACATGGAGTATTGACTCAGATAACTCGAGGAACGCCTTGCAATAGTAACAATGACTTTCTTACGGTTCACAACTGGTGACAAATCCGTTCTGGCAGTCTGGCACCAGTAACAAAACTGAGACACTGCGTGAGCAACTGGGATGGGTAACTATGACTCTCTTAAGGTAGCCAATGATCGTCACCAGGAATATTGAGTCAGGAAACTCGAGTAACCCTTGGCTATAGTAACGATGACTTTCGTAGATTACACAACCTGTGACATATCGGTGCTGGCAGACTGGCCACAGTAACAAGAAACGTGAAACTGGCTGCGAAATTAGGACGAGGAGCTATGACGCACTCAAGGTAGCTAGTGCAGCGTCACCTGGAGGACTGCATCAGTAAAGGCTAGTAATCCCTGGCTGGCATTACGATTACTCACTTAAGATACACAACTAGTGTCATATCGGTTCTGGCAGACTGGCCACAGTAACAAAATATATGAATCCGGGTGAGCAACTGTGACGAGTAACTATGACTCTCGTAATAGGCCAATGACTCAATACCTGGAGTATTGACTCAGATAACTCGAGGAACGCCTTGCAATAGTAACAATGACTTTCTTACGGTTCACAACTGGTGACAAATCCGTTCTGGCAGTCTGGCACCAGTAACAAAAATGAGACACAGCGTGAGCAACTGGGATGGGTAACTATGACTCTCTTAAGGTAGCCAATGATCGTCACCAGGAATATTGAATCAGGAATTTCGAGTAACCCTTGGTTATAGAACGATGACTTTCGTAGATTACACAACCTGTGACATATCGATGCTGGCAGACTGGCCACAGTTACAATGTATTTTAATTTGGGTGGTCAACCGACAGGAATATCTATTACCCTTCTGAGGTAACCGACGATTCGTCACCAGGTGGAATACACTCTGAAAGGAGTGACTATGACTCTCATATGACACGCAACTAGTGTCGTATCGCTTCTGGCAGACGCCACGTAACAAGAAACGTGAAACTGGCTGCGAAATTAGGACGAGGAGCTATGACGCACTCAAGGTAGCAAGTGCAGCGACACCTGGAGGACTGCATCAGTAAAGGCTAGTAATCGCTGGCATGCATAACGGTGACTCACTTAAGATACACAACTAGTGACATATCGGTTCTGGCAGACTGGCCACAGTAACAAAATATATGAATCTGGGTGAGCAACTGTGACGAGTAACTATGACTCTCGTAATAGGCCAATGACTCAATACCTGGTGTATTGACTCAGATAACTAGAGGAACGCCTTGCAATAGTAACAATGACTTTCTTACGGTTCACAACTGGTGACAAATCCGTTCTGGCAGTCTGGCACCAGTAACAAAATTGAGACACTGCGTGAGCAACTGGGATGGGTAACTATGACTCTCTTAAGGTAGCCAATGATCGTCACCAGGAATATTGAGTCAGGAAACTCGAGTAACCCTTGGCTATAGTAACGATGACTTTCGTAGATTACACAACCTGTGACATATCGGTGCTGGCAGACTGGCCACAGTAACAAGAAACTTGAAACTGGCTGCGAAATTAGGACGAGGAGCTATGACGCACTCAAGGTAGCCAGTGCAGCGTCACCTGGAGGACTGCATCAGTAAAGGCTAGTAATCCCTTCCTGGCATTACGATTACTCACTTAAGATACACAACTAGTGTCATATCGGTTCTGGCAGACTGGCCACAGTAACAAAATATATGGATCTGGGTGAGCAACTGTGACGAGTAACTATGACTCTCGTAATAGGCCAATGACTCAATACCTGGAGTATTGACTCAGATAACTCGAGGAACGCCTTGCAATAGTAACAATGACTTTCTTACGGTTCACAACTGGTGACAAATCCGTTCTGGCAGTCTGGCACCAGGAACAACACTGAGACACTGCGTGAGCAACTGGGATGGGTAACTATGACTCTCTTAAGGTAGCCAATGATCGTCACCAGGAATATTGAGTCAGGAAACTCGAGTAACCCTTGGCTATAGTAACGATGACTTTCGTAGATTACACAACCTGTGACATATCGATGCTGGCAGACTGGAAACAGTAACAAGAAACTTGAAACTGGCTGCGAAATTAGGACGAGGAGCTATGACGCACTCAAGGTAGCTAGTGCAGCGTCACCTGGAGGACTGCATCAGTAAAGGCTAGTAATCCCTGGCTGGCATTACGATTACTCACTTAAGATACACAACTAGTGTCATATCGGTTCTGGCTGACTGGCCACAGTATCAAAATATATGAATCTGGGTGAGCAACTGTGACGAGTAACTATGACTCTCGTAATAGGCAAATGACTCAATACCTGGAGTATTGACTCAGATAACTCGAGGAACGCCTTGCAATAGTAACAATGACTTTCTTACGGTTCACAACTGGTGACGAATCCATTCTGGCAGTCTGGCACCAGTAACAAAAATGAGACACTGAGTGAGCAACTGGGATGGGTAACTATGACTCTCTTAAGGTAGCAAATGATCGTCACCAGGAATATTGAGTCAGGAAACTCGAGTAACCCTTGGCTATAGTAACGATGACTTTCGTAGATTACACAACCTGTGACATATCGGTGCTGGCAGACTCTCCACAGTAACAAGAAACGTGAAACTGGCTGCGAAATTAGGACGAGGAGCTATGACGCACTCAAGGTAGCTAGTGCAGCGTCACCTGGAGGACTGCATCAGTAAAGGCTAGTAATCCCTGGCTGGCATTACGATTACTCACTTAAGATACACAACCAGTGTCATATCGGTTCTGGCAGACTGGCCACAGTAACAAAATATATGAATCTGGGTGAGCAACTGTGACGAGTAACTATGACTCTCGTAATAGGCCAATGACTCAATACCTGGAGTATTGACTCAGATAACTCGAGGAACGCCTTGCAATAGTAACAATGACTTTCTTACGGTTCACAACTGGTGACAAATCCGTTCTGGCAGTCTGGCACCAGTAACAAAAATGAGACACAGCGTGAGCAACTGGGATGGGTAACTATGACTCTCTTAAGGTAGCCAATGATCGTCACCAGGAATATTGAATCAGGAATTTCGAGTAACCCTTGGTTATAGAACGATGACTTTCGTAGATTACACAACCTGTGACATATCGATGCTGGCAGACTGGCCACAGTTACAATGTATTTTAATTTGGGTGGTCAACCGACAGGAATATCTATTACCCTTCTGAGGTAACCGACGATTCGTCACCAGGTGGAGTACACTCTGAAAGGAGTGACTATGACTCTCATATGACACGCAACTAGTGTCGTATCGCTTCTGGCAGACGCCACGTAACAAGAAACGTGAAACTGGCTGCGAAATTAGGACGAGGAGCTATGACGCACTCAAGGTAGCTAGTGCAGCGTCACCTGGAGGACTGCATCAGTAAAGGCTAGTAATCCCTTTCAGGCATTACGATGACTCACTTAAGATACACAACTAGTGACATATCGGTTCTGGCAGACTGGCCACAGTAACAAAATATATGAATCTGGGTGAGCAACCGTGACGAGTAACTATGACTCTCGTAATAGGCCAATGACTCAATACCTGGAGTATTGACTCAGATAACTCGAGGAACGCCTTGCAATAGTAACAATGACTTTCTTACGGTTCACAACTGGTGACAAATCCGTTCTGGCAGTCTGGCACCAGTAACAAAAATGAGACACAGCGTGAGCAACTGGGATGGGTAACTATGACTCTCTTAAGGTAGCCAATGATCGTCACCAGGAATATTGAATCAGGAATTTCGAGTAACCCTTGGTTATAGAACGATGACTTTCGTAGATTACACAACCTGTGACATATCGATGCTGGCAGACTGGCCACAGTTACAATGTATTTTAATTTGGGTGGTCAACCGACAGGAATATCTATTACCCTTCTGAGGTAACCGACGATTCGTCACCAGGTGGAGTACACTCTGAAAGGAGTGACTATGACTCTCATATGACACGCAACTAGTGTCGTATCGCTTCTGGCAGACGCCACGTAACAAGAAACGTGAAACTGGCTGCGAAATTAGGACGAGGAGCTATGACGCACTCAAGGTAGCTAGTGCAGCGTCACCTGGAGGACTGCATCAGTAAAGGCTAGTAATCCCTTTCAGGCATTACGATGACTCACTTAAGATACACAACTAGTGACATATCGGTTCTGGCAGACTGGCCACAGTAACAAAATATATGAATCTGGGTGAGCAACCGTGACGAGTAACTATGACTCTCGTAATAGGCCAATGACTCAATACCTGGAGTATTGACTCAGATAATTCGAGGAACGCCTTGCAATAGTAACAATGACTTTCTTACGGTTCACAACTGGTGACAAATCCGTTCTGGCAGTCTGGCACCCGTAACAAAAATGAGACACTGAGTGAGCAACTGGGATGGGTAACTATGACTCTCTTAAGGTAGCAAATGATCGTCACCAGGAATATTGAGTCAGGAAACTCGAGTAACCCTTGGCTATAGTAACGATGAATTTCGTAGATTACACAACCTGTGACATATCGGTGCTGGCAGACTGGCCACAGTAACAAGAAACGTGAAACTGGCTGCGAAATTAGGACGAGGAGCTATGACGCACTCAAGGTAGCTAGTGCAGCGTCACCTGGAGGACTGCATCAGTAAAGGCTAGTAATCCCTGGCTGGCATTACGATTACTCACTTAAGATACACAACTAGTGTCATATCGGTTCTGGCAGACTGGCCACAGTAACAAAATATATGAATCTGGGTGAGCAACTGTGACGAGTAACTATGACTCTCGTAATAGGCCAATGACTCAATACCTGGAGTATTGACTCAGATAACTCGAGGAACGCCTTGCAATAGTAACAATGACTTTCTTACGGTTCACAACTGGTGACAAATCCGTTCTGGCAGTCTGGCACCAGTAACAAAAATGAGACACAGCGTGAGCAACTGGGATGGGTAACTATGACTCTCTTAAGGTAGCCAATGATCGTCACCAGGAATATTGAATCAGGAATTTCGAGTAACCCTTGGTTATAGAACGATGACTTTCGTAGATTACACAACCTGTGACATATCGATGCTGGCAGACTGGCCACAGTTACAATGTATTTTAATTTGGGTGGTCAACCGACAGGAATATCTATTACCCTTCTGAGGTAACCGACGATTCGTCACCAGGTGGAGTACACTCTGAAAGGAGTGACTATGACTCTCATATGACACGCAACTAGTGTCGTATCGCTTCTGGCAGACGCCACGTAACAAGAAACGTGAAACTGGCTGCGAAATTAGGACGAGGAGCTATGACGCACTCAAGGTAGCAAGTGCAGCGACACCTGGAGGACTGCATCAGTAAAGGCTAGTAATCCCTGGCAGGCATAACGGTGACTCACTTAAGATACACAACTAGTGACATATCGGTTCTGGCAGACTGGCCACAGTAACAAAATATATGAATCTGGGTGAGCAACTGTGACGAGTAACTATGACTCTCGTAATAGGCCAATGACTCAATACCTGGAGTATTGACTCAGATAACTCGAGGAACGCCTTGCAATAGTAACAATGACTTTCTTACGGTTCACAACTGGTGACAAATCCATTCTGGCAGTCTGGCACCAGTAACAAAAATGAGACACTGAGTGAGCAACTGGGATGGGTAACTATGACTCTCTTAAGGTAGCAAATGATCGTCACCAGGAATATTGAGTCAGGAATCTCGAGTAACCCTTGGCTATAGTAACGATGACTTTCGTAGATTACACAACCTGTGACATATCGGTGCTGGCAGACTCTCCACAGTAACAAGAAACGTGAAACTGGCTGCGAAATTAGGACGAGGAGCTATGACGCACTCAAGGTAGCTAGTGCAGCGTCACCTGGAGGACTGCATCAGTAAAGGCTAGTAATCCCTGGCTGGCATTACGATTACTCACTTAAGATACACAACTAGTGTCATATCGGTTCTGGCAGACTGGCCACAGTAACAAAATATATGAATCTGGGTGAGCAACTGTGACGAGTAACTATGACTCTCGTAATAGGCCAATGACTCAATACCTGGAGTATTGACTCAGATAACTCGAGGAACGCCTTGCAATAGTAACAATGACTTTCTTACGGTTCACAACTGGTGACAAATCCGTTCTGGCAGTCTGGCACCAGTAACAAAAATGAGACACAGCGTGAGCAACTGGGATGGGTAACTATGACTCTCTTAAGGTAGTCAATGATCGTCACCAGGAATATTGAATCAGGAATTTCGAGTAACCCTTGGTTATAGAACGATGATTTTCGTAGATTACACAACCTGTGACATATCGATGCTGGCAGACTGGCCACAGTTACAATGTATTTTAATTTGGGTGGTCAACCGACAGGCATATCTATTACCCTTCTGAGGTAACCGACGATTCGTCACCAGGTGGAGTACACTCTGAAAGGAGTGACTATGACTCTCATATGACACGCAACTAGTGTCGTATCGCTTCTGGCAGACGCCACGTAACAAGAAACGTGAAACTGGCTGCGAAATTAGGACGAGGAGCTATGACGCACTCAAGGTAGCTAGTGCAGCGTCACCTGGAGGACTGCATCAGTAAAGGCTAGTAATCCCTTTCAGGCATTACGATGACTCACTTAAGATACACAACTAGTGACATATCGGTTCTGGCAGACTGGCCACAGTAACAAAATATATGAATCTGGGTGAGCAACTGTGACGAGTAACTATGACTCTCGTAATAGGCCAATGACTCAATACCTGGAGTATTGACTCAGATAATTCGAGGAACGCCTTGCAATAGTAACAATGACTTTCTTACGGTTCACAACTGGTGACAAATCCGTTCTGGCAGTCTGGCACCCGTAACAAAAATGAGACACTGAGTGAGTAACTGGGATGGGTAACTATGACTCTCTTAAGGTAGCAAATGATCGTCACCAGGAATATTGAGTCAGGAAACTCGAGTAACCCTTAGCTATAGTAACGATGAATTTCGTAGATTACACAACCTGTGACATATCGGTGCTGGCAGACTGGCCACAGTAACAAGAAACTTGAAACTGGCTGCGAAATTAGGACGAGGAGCTATGACGCACTCAAGGTAGCTAGTGCAGCGTCACCTGGAGGACTGAATCACTAAAGGCTAGTAATCCCTGGCTGGCATTACGATTACTCACTTAAGATACACAACTAGTGTCATATCGGTTCTGGCAGACTGGCCACAGTAACAATATATATGAATCTGGGTGAGCAACTGTGACGAGTAACTATGACTCTCGTAATAGGCCAATGACTCAATACCTGGAGTATTGACTCAGATAACTCGAGGAACGCCTTGCAATAGTAACAATGACTTTCTTACGGTTCACAACTGGTGACAAATCCATTCTGGCAGTCTGGCACCAGTAACAAAAATGAGACACTGAGTGAGCAACTGGGATGGGTAACTATGACTCTCTTAAGGTAGCAAATGATCGTCACCAGGAATATTGAGTCAGGAAACTCGAGTAACCCTTGGCTATAGTAACGATGACTTTCGTAGATTACACAACCTGTGACATATCGGTGCTGGCAGACTGGCCACAGTAACAAGAAACTTGAAACTGGCTGCGAAATTAGGACGAGGAGCTATGACGCACTCAAGGTAGCTAGTGCAGCGTCACCTGGAGGACTGCATCAGTAAAGGCTAGTAATCCCTGGCTGGCATTACGATTACTCACTTAAGATACACAACTAGTGTCATATCGGTTCTGGCAGACTGGCCACAGTAACAAAATATATGAATCTGGGTGAGCAACTGTGACGAGTAACTATGACTCTCGTAATAGGCCAATGACTCAATACCTGGAGTATTGACTCAGATAACTCGAGGAACGCCTTGCAATAGTAACAATGACTTTCTTACGGTTCACAACTGGTGACAAATCCGTTCTGGCAGTCTGGCACCAGTAACAAAAATGAGACACAGCGTGAGCAACTGGGATGGGTAACTATGACTCTCTTAAGGTAGCCAATGATCGTCACCAGGAATATTGAATCAGGAATTTCGAGTAACCCTTGGTTATAGAACGATGACTTTCGTAGATTACACAACCTGTGACATATCGATGCTGGCAGACTGGCCACAGTTACAATGTATTTTAATTTGGGTGGTCAACCGACAGGCATATCTATTACCCTTCTGAGGTAACCGACGATTCGTCACCAGGTGGAGTACACTCTGAAAGGAGTGACTATGACTCTCATATGACACGCAACTAGTGTCGTATCGCTTCTGGCAGACGCCACGTAACAAGAAACGTGAAACTGGCTGCGAAATTAGGACGAGGAGCTATGACGCACTCAAGGTAGCTAGTGCAGCGTCACCTGGAGGACTGCATCAGTAAAGGCTAGTAATCCCTTTCAGGCATTACGATGACTCACTTAAGATACACAACTAGTGACATATCGGTTCTGGCAGACTGGCCACAGTAACAAAATATATGAATCTGGGTGAGCAACTGTGACGAGTAACTATGACTCTCGTAATAGGCCAATGACTCAATACCTGGAGTATTGACTCAGATAACTCGAGGAACGCCTTGCAATAGTAACAATGACTTTCTTACGGTTCACAACTGGTGACAAATCCGTTCTGGCAGTCTGGCACCGGGAACAAAACTGAGACACTGCGTGAGCAACTGGGATGGGTAACTATGACTCTCTTAAGGTAGCCAATGATCGTCACCAGGAATATTGAGTCAGGAAACTCGAGTAACCCTTGGCTATAGTAACGATGACTTTCGTAGATTACACAACCTGTGACATATCGGTGCTGGCAGACTGGCCACAGTAACAAGAAACGTGAAACTGGCTGCGAAATTAGGACGAGGAGCTATGACGCACTCAAGGTAGCTAGTGCAGCGTCACCTGGAGGACTGCATCAGTAAAGGCTAGTAATCCCTGGCTGGCATTACGATTACTCACTTAAGATACACAACTAGTGTCATATCGGTTCTGGCAGACTGGCCACAGTAACAAAATATATGAATCTGGGTGAGCAACTGTGACGAGTAACTATGACTCTCGTAATAGGCCAATGACTCAATACCTGGAGTATTGACTCAGATAACTCGAGGAACGCCTTGCAATAGTAACAATGACTTTCTTACGGTTCACAACTGGTGACAAATCCGTTCTGGCAGTCTGGCACCAGTAACAAAAATGAGACACAGCGTGAGCAACTGGGATGGGTAACTATGACTCTCTTAAGGTAGCCAATGATCGTCACCAGGAATATTGAATCAGGAATTTCGAGTAACCCTTGGTTATAGAACGATGACTTTCGTAGATTACACAACCTGTGACATATCGATGCTGGCAGACTGGCCACAGTTACAATGTATTTTAATTTGGGTGGTCAACCGACAGGAATATCTATTACCCTTCTGAGGTAACCGACGATTCGTCACCAGGTGGAGTACACTCTGAAAGGAGTGACTATGACTCTCATATGACACGCAACTAGTGTCGTATCGCTTCTGGCAGACGCCACGTAACAAGAAACGTGACACTGGCTGCGAAATTAGGACGAGGAGCTATGACGCACTCAAGGTATCAAGTGCAGCGACACCTGGAGGACTGCATCAGTAAAGGCTAGTAATCCCTGGCAGGCATAACGGTGACTCACTTAAGATACACAACTAGTGACATATCGGTTCTGGCAGACTGGCCACAGTAACAAAATATATGAATCTCGGTGAGCAACTGTGACGAGTAACTATGACTCTCGTAATAGGCCAATGACTCAATACCTGGTGTATTGACTCAGATAACTCGAGGAACGCCTTGCAATAGTAACAATGACTTTCTTACGGTTCACAACTGGTGACAAATCCGTTCTGGCAGTCTGGCACCAGTAACAAAACTGAGACACTGCGTGAGCAACTGGGATGGGTAACTATGACTCTCTTAAGGTAGCCAATGATCGTCACCAGGAATATTGAGTCAGGAAACTCGAGTAACCCTTGGCTATAGTAACGATGACTTTCGTAGATTACACAACCTGTGACATATCGGTGCTGGCAGACTGGCCACAGTAACAAGAAACTTGAAACTGGCTGCGAAATTAGGACGAGGAGCTATGACGAACTCAAGGTAGCTAGTGCAGCGTCACCTGGAGGACTGCATCAGTAAAGGCTAGTAATCCCTGGCTGGCATTACGATTACTCACTTAAGATACACAACTAGTGTCATATCGGTTCTGGCAGACTGGCCACAGTAACAAAATATATGAATCTGGGTGAGCAACTGTGACGAGTAACTATGACTCTCGTAATAGGCCAATGACTCAATACCTGGAGTATTGACTCAGATAACTCGAGGAACGCCTTGCAATAGTAACAATGACTTTCTTACGGTTCACAACTGGTGACAAATCCGTTCTGGCAGTCTGGCACCAGTAACAAAAATGAGACACAGCGTGAGTAACTGGGATGGGTAACTATGACTCTCTTAAGGTAGCCAATGATCGTTACCAGGAATATTGAATCAGGAATTTCAAGTAACCCTTGGTTATAGAACGATGACTTTCGTAGATTACACAACCTGTGACATATCGATGCTGGCAGACTGGCCACAGTTACAATGTATTTTAATTTGGGTGGTCAACCGACAGGAATATCTATTACCCTTCTGAGGTAACCGACGATTCGTCACCAGGTGGAGTACACTCTGAAAGGAGTGACTATGACTCTCATATGACACACAACTAGTGTCGTATCGCTTCTGGCAGTCGCCACAGTAACAAGAAACTTGAAACTGGCTGCGAAATTAGGACGAGGAGCTATGACGCACTCAAGGTAGCTAGTGCAGCGTCACATGGAGGACTGCATCAGTAAAGGCTAGTAATCCCTGGCAGGCATTACGATGACTCACTTAAGATACACAACTAGTGACATATCGGTTCTGGCAGACTGGCCACAGTAACAAAATATATGAATCTGGGTGAGCAACTGTGACGAGTAACTATGACTCTCGTAATAGGCCAATGACTCAATACCTGGAGTATTGACTCAGATAATTCGAGGAACGCCTTGCAATAGTAACAATGACTTTCTTACGGTTCACAACTGGTGACAAATCCGTTCTGGCAGTCTGGCACCAGTAACAAAAATGAGACACTGAGTGAGCAACTGGGATGGGTAACTATGACTCTCTTAAGGTAGCAAATGATCGTCACCAGGAATATTGAGTCAGGAATTTCGAGTAACCCTTGGTTATAGAACGATGACTTTCGTAGATTACACAACCTGTGACATATCGATGCTGGCAGACTGGCCACAGTTACAATGTATTTTAATTTGGGTGGTCAACCGACAGGAATATCTATTACCCTTCTGAGGTAACCGACGATTCGTCACCAGGTGGAGTACACTCTGAAAGGAGTGACTATGACTCTCATATGACACGCAACTAGTGTCGTATCGCTTCTGGCAGACGCCACGTAACAAGAAACGTGAAACTGGCTGCGAAATTAGGACGAGGAGCTATGACGATCTCAAGGTAGCAAGTGCAGCGACACCTGGAGGACTGCATCAGTAAAGGCTAGTAATCCCTGGCAGGCATAACGGTGACTCACTTAAGATACACAACTAGTGACATATCGGTTCTGGCAGACTGGCCACAGTAACAAAATATATGAATCTGGGTGAGCAACTGTGCCGAGTAACTATGACCCTCGTAATAGGCCAATGACTCAATACCAGGTGTATTGACTCAGATAACTAGAGGAACGCCTTGCAATAGTAACAATGACTTTCTTACGGTTCACAACTGGTGACAAATCCGTTCTGGCAGTCTGGCACCAGTAACAAAACTGAGACACTGCGTGAGCAACTGGGATGGGTAACTATGACTCTCTTAAGGTAGCCAATGATCGTCACCAGGAATATTGAGTCAGGAAACTCGAGTAACCCTTGGCTATAGTAACGATGACTTTCGTAGATTACACAACCTGTGACATATCGGTGCTGGCAGACTGGCCACAGTAACAAGAAACTTGAAACTGGCTGCGAAATTAGGACGAGGAGCTATGACGAACTCAAGGTAGCTAGTGCAGCGTCACCTGGAGTACTGCATCAGTAAAGGCTAGTAATCCCTGGCTGGCATTACGATTACTCACTTAAGATACACAACTAGTGTCATATCGGTTCTGGCAGACTGGCCACAGTAACAAAATATATGAATCTGGGTGAGCAACTGTGACGAGTAACTATGACTCTCGTAATAGGCCAATGACTCAATACCTGGAGTATTGACTCAGATAACTCGAGGAACGCCTTGCAATAGTAACAATGACTTTCTTACGGTTCACAACTGGTGACAAATCCGTTCTGGCAGTCTGGCACCAGTAAGAAAAATGAGACACAGCGTGAGCAACTGGGATGGGTAACTATGACTCTCTTAAGGTAGCCAATGATCGTTACCAGGAATATTGAATCAGGAATTTCGAGTAACCCTTGGTTATAGAACGATGACTTTCGTAGATTACACAACCTGTGACATATCGATGCTGGCAGACTGGCCACAGTTACAATGTATTTTAATTTGGGTGGTCAACCGACAGGAATATCTATTACCCTTCTGAGGTAACCGACGATTCGTCACCAGGTGGAGTACACTCTGAAAGGAGTGACTATGACTCTCATATGACACGCAACTAGTGTCGTATCGCTTCTGGCAGACGCCACGTAACAAGAAACGTGAAACTGGCTGCGAAATTAGGACGAGGAGCTATGACGCACTCAAGGTAGCAAGTGCAGCGACACCTGGAGGACTGCATCAGTAAAGGCTAGTAATCCCTGGCAGGCATAACGGTGACTCACTTAAGATACACAACTAGTGACATATCGGTTCTGGCAGACTGGCCACAGTAACAAAATATATGAATCTGGGTGAGCAACTGTGACGAGTAACTATGACTCTCGTAATAGGCCAATGACTCAATACCTGGTGTATTGACTCAGATAACTAGAGGAACGCCTTGCAATAGTAACAATGACTTTCTTACGGTTCACAACTGGTGACAAATCCGTTCTGGCAGTCTGGCACCAGTAACAAAACTGAGACACTGCGTGAGCAACTGGGATGGGTAACTATGACTCTCTTAAGGTAGCCAATGATCGTCACCAGGAATATTGAGTCAGGAAACTCGAGTAACCCTTGGCTATAGTAACGATGACTTTCGTAGATTACACAACCTGTGACATATCGGTGCTGGCAGACTGGCCATAGTAACAAGAAACTTGAAACTGGCTGCGAAATTAGGACGAGGAGCTATGACGAACTCAAGGTAGCTAGTGCAGCGTCACCTGGAGGACTGCATCAGTAAAGGCTAGTAATCCCTGGCTGGCATTACGATTACTCACTTAAGATACACAACTAGTGTCATATCGGTTCTGGCCGACTGGCCACAGTAACAAAATATATGAATCTGGGTGAGCAACTGTGACGAGTAACTATGACTCTCGTAATAGGCCAATGACTCAATACCTGGAGTATTGACTCAGATAACTCGAGGAACGCCTTGCAATAGTAACAATGACTTTCTTACGGTTCACAACTGGTGACAAATCCGTTCTGGCAGTCTGGCACCAGTAACAAAAATGAGACACTGAATGAGCAACTGGGATGGGTAACTATGACTCTCTTAAGGTAGCAAATGATCGTCACCAGGAATATTGAGTCAGGAATTTCGAGTAACCCTTGGTTATAGAACGATGACTTTCGTAGATTACACAACCTGTGACATATCGATGCTGGCAGACTGGCCACAGTTACAATGTATTTTAATTTGGGTGGTCAACCGACAGGAATATCTATTACCCTTCTGAGGTAACCGACGATTCGTCACCAGGTGGAGTACACTCTGAAAGGAGTGACTATGACTCTCATATGACACGCAACTAGTGTCGTATCGCTTCTGGCAGACGCCACGTAACAAGAAACGTGAAACTGGCTGCGAAATTAGGACGAGGAGCTATGACGCACTCAAGGTAGCAAGTGCAGCGATACCTGGAGGACTGCATCAGTAAAGGCTAGTAATCCCTGGCAGGCATAACGGTGACTCACTTAAGATACACAACTAGTGACATATCGGTTCTGGCAGACTGGCCACAGTAACAAAATATATGAATCTGGGTGAGCAACTGTGACGAGTAACTATGACTCTCGTAATAGGCCAATGACTCAATACCTGGTGTATTGACTCAGATAACTAGAGGAACGCCTTGCAATAGTAACAATGACTTTCTTACGGTTCACAACTGGTGACAAATCCGTTCTGGCAGTCTGGCACCAGTAACAAAACTGAGACACTGCGTGAGCAACTGGGATGGGTAACTATGACTCTCTTAAGGTAGCCAATGATCGTCACCAGGAATATTGAGTCAGGAAACTCGAGTAACCCTTGGCTATAGTAACGATGACTTTCGTAGATTACACAACCTGTGACATATCGGTGCTGGCAGACTGGCCACAGTAACAAGAAACGTGAAACTGGCTGCGAAATTAGGACGAGGAGCTATGACGAACTCAAGGTAGCTAGTGCAGCGTCACCTGGAGGACTGCATCAGTAAAGGCTAGTAATCCCTGGCTGGCATTACGATTACTCACTTAAGATACACAACTAGTGTCATATCGGTTCTGGCAGACTGGCCACAGTAACAAAATATATGAATCTGGGTGAGCAACTGTGACGAGTAACTATGACTCTCGTAATAGGCCAATGACTCAATACCTGGAGTATTGACTCAGATAACTAGAGGAACGCCTTGCAATAGTAACAATGACTTTCTTACGGTTCACAACTGGTGACAAATCCGTTCTGGCAGTCTGGCACCAGTAACAAAAATGAGACACTGAGTGAGCAACTGGGATGGGTAACTATGACTCTCTTAAGGTAGCAAATGATCGTCACCAGGAATATTGAGTCAGGAATTTCGAGTAACCCTTGGTTATAGAACGATGACTTTCGTAGATTACACAACCTGTGACATATCGATGCTGGCAGACTGGCCACAGTTACAATGTATTTTAATTTGGGTGGTCAACCGACAGGAATATCTATTACCCTTCTGAGGTAACCGACGATTCGTCACCAGGTGGAGTACACTCTGAAAGGAGTGACTATGACTCTCATATGACACGCAACTAGTGTCGTATCGCTTCTGGCAGACGCCACGTAACAAGAAACGTGAAACTGGCTGCGAAATTAGGACGAGGAGCTATGACGCACTCAAGGTAGCAAGTGCAGCGATACCTGGAGGACTGCATCAGTAAAGGCTAGTAATCCCTGGCAGGCATAACGGTGACTCACTTAAGATACACAACTAGTGACATATCGGTTCTGGCAGACTGGCCACAGTAACAAAATATATGAATCTGGGTGAGCAACTGTGACGAGTAACTATGACTCTCGTAATAGGCCAATGACTCAATACCTGGTGTATTGACTCAGATAACTAGAGGAACGCCTTGCAATAGTAACAATGACTTTCTTACGGTTCACAACTGGTGACAAATCCGTTCTGGCAGTCTGGCACCAGTAACAAAACTGAGACACTGCGTGAGCAACTGGGATGGATAACTATGACTCTCTTAAGGTAGCCAATGATCGTCACCAGGAATATTGAGTCAGGAAACTCGAGTAACCCTTGGCTATAGTAACGATGACTTTCGTAGATTACACAACCTGTGACATATCGGTGCTGGCAGACTGGCCACAGTAACAAGAAACGTGAAACTGGCTGCGAAATTAGGACGAGGAGCTATGACGAACTCAAGGTAGCTAGTGCAGCGTCACCTGGAGGACTGCATCAGTAAAGGCTAGTAATCCCTGGCTGGCATTACGATTACTCACTTAAGATACACAACTAGTGTCATATCGGTTCTGGCAGACTGGCCACAGTAACAAAATATATGAATCTGGGTGAGCAACTGTGACGAGTAACTATGACTCTCGTAATAGGCCAATGACTCAATACCTGGAGTATTGACTCAGATAACTCGAGGAACGCCTTGCAATAGTAACAATGACTTTCTTACGGTTCACAACTGGTGACAAATCCGTTCTGGCAGTCTGGCACCAGTAACAAAAATGAGACACTGAGTGAGCAACTGGGATGGGTAACTATGACTCTCTTAAGGTAGCCAATGATCGTTACCAGGAATATTGAATCAGGAATTTCGAGTAACCCTTGGTTATAGAACGATGACTTTCGTAGATTACACAACCTGTGACATATCGATGCTGGCAGACTGGCCACAGTTACAATGTATTTTAATTTGGGTGGTCAACCGACAGGAATATCTATTACCCTTCTGAGGTAACCGACGATTCGTCACCAGGTGGAGTACACTCTGAAAGGAGTGACTATGACTCTCATATGACACACAACTAGTGTCGTATCGCTTCTGGCAGACGCCACAGTAACAAGAAACTTGAAACTGGCTGCGAAATTAGGACGAGGAGCTATGACGCACTCAAGGTAGCTAGTGCAGCGTCACCTGGAGGACTGCATCAGTAAAGGCTAGTAATCCCTGGCAGGCATTACGATGACTCACTTAAGATACACAACTAGTGACATATCGGTTCTGGCAGACTGGCCACAGTAACAAAATATATGAATCTGGGTGAGCAACTGTGACGAGTAACTATGACTCTCGTAATAGGCCAATGACTCAATACCTGGAGTATTGACTCAGATAATTCGAGGAACGCCTTGCAATAGTAACAATGACTTTCTTACGGTTCACAACTGGTGACAAATCCGTTCTGGCAGTCTGGCACCAGTAACAAAATTGAGACACTGCGTGAGCAACTGGGATGGGTAACTATGACTCTCTTAAGGTAGCAAATGATCGTCACCAGGAATATTGAGTCAGGAAACTCGAGTAACCCTTGGCTATAGTAACGATGACTTTCGTAGATTACACAACCTGTGACATATCGGTGCTGGCAGACTGGCCACAGTAACAAGAAACGTGAAACTGGCTGCGAAATTAGGACGAGGAGCTATGACGCACTCAAGGTAGCTAGTGCAGCGTCACCTGGAGGACTGCATCAGTAAAGGCTAGTAATCCCTGGCTGGCATTACGATTACTCACTTAAGATACACAACTAGTGTCATATCGGTTCTGGCAGACTGGCCACAGTAACAAAATATATGAATCTGGGTGAGCAACTGTGACGAGTAACTATGACTCTCGTAATAGGCCAATGACTCAATACCTGGAGTATTGACTCAGATAACTCGAGGAACGCCTTGCAATAGTAACAATGACTTTGTAACGGTTCACAACTGGTGACAAATCCGTTCTGGCAGTCTGGCACCAGTAACAAAAATGAGACACAGCGTGAGCAACTGGGATGGGTAACTATGACTCTCTTAAGGTAGCAAATGATCGTCACCAGGAATATTGAATCAGGAATTTCGAGTAACCCTTGGTTATAGAACGACGACTTTCGTAGATTACACAACCTGTGACATATCGATGCTGGCAGACTGGCCACAGTTACAATGTATTTTAATTTGGGTGGTCAACCGACAGGAATATCTATTACCCTTCTGAGGTAACCGACGATTCGTCACCAGGTGGAGTACACTCTGAAAGGAGTGACTATGACTCTCATATGACACGCAACTAGTGTCGTATCGCTTCTGGCAGACGCCACGTAACAAGAAACGTGAAACTGGCTGCGAAATTAGGACGAGGAGCTATGACGCACTCAAGGTAGCAAGTGCAGCGACACCTGGAGGACTGCATCAGTAAAGGCTAGTAATCCCTGGCAGGCATAACGGTGACTCACTTAAGATACACAACTAGTGACATATCGGTTCTGGCAGACTGGCCACAGTAACAAAATATATGAATCTGGGTGAGCAACTGTGACGAGTAACTATGACTCTCGTAATAGGCCAATGACTCAATACCTGGTGTATTGACTCAGATAACTAGAGGAACGCCTTGCAATAGTAACAATGACTTTCTTACGGTTCACAACTGGTGACAAATCCGTTCTGGCAGTCTGGCACCAGTAACAAAAATGAGACACTGAGTGAGCAACTGGGATGGGTAACTATGACTCTCTTAAGGTAGCAAATGATCGTCACCAGGAATATTGAGTCAGGAAACTCGAGTAACCCTTGGCTATAGTAACGATGACTTTCGTAGATTACACAACCTGTGACATATCGGTGCTGGCAGACTGGCCACAGTAACAAGAAACGTGAAACTGGCTGCGAAATTAGGACGAGGAGCTATGACGCACTCAAGGTAGCTAGTGCAGCGTCACCTGGAGGACTGCATCAGTAAAGGCTAGTAATCCCTGGCTGGCATTACGATTACTCACTTAAGATACACAACTAGTGTCATATCGGTTCTGGCAGACTGGCCACAGTAACAAAATATATGAATCTGGGTGAGCAACTGTGACGAGTAACTATGACTCTCGTAATAGGCCAATGACACAATACCTGGAGTATTGACTCAGATAACTCGAGGAACGCCTTGCAATAGTAACAATGACTTTCTTACGGTTCACAACTGGTGACAAATCCGTTCTGGCAGTCTGGCACCAGTAACAAAAATGAGACACAGCGTAAGCAACTGGGATGGGTAACTATGACTCTCTTAAGGTAGCCAATGATCGTCACCAGGAATATTGAATCAGGAATTTCGAGTAACCCTTGGTTATAGAACGATGACTTTCGTAGATTACACAACCTGTGACATATCGATGCTGGCAGACTGGCCACAGTTACAATGTATTTTAATTTGGGTGGTCAACCGACAGGAATATCTATTACCCTTCTGAGGTAACCGACGATTCGTCACCAGGTGGAGTACACTCTGAAAGGAGTGACTATGACTCTCATATGACACGCAACTAGTGTCGTATCGCTTCTGGCAGACGCCACGTAACAAGAAACGTGAAACTGGCTGCGAAATTAGGACGAGGAGCTATGACGCACTCAAGGTAGCAAGTGCAGCGACACCTGGAGGACTGCATCAGTAAAGGCTAGTAATCCCTGGCAGGCATAACGGTGACTCACTTAAGATACACAACTAGTGACATATCGGTTCTGGCAGACTGGCCACAGTAACAAAATATATGAATCTGGGTGAGCAACTGTGACGAGTAACTATGACTCTCGTAATAGGCCAATGACTCAATACCTGGTGTATTGACTCAGATAACTAGAGGAACTCCTTGCAATAGTAAGAATGACTTTCTTACGGTTCACAACTGGTGACAAATCCGTTCTGGCAGTCTGGCACCAGTAACAAAAATGAGACACTGAGTGAGCAACTGGGATGGGTAACTATGACTCTCTTAAGGTAGCAAATGATCGTCACCAGGAATATTGAGTCAGGAAACTCGAGTAACCCTTGGCTATAGTAACGATGACTTTCGTAGATTACACAACCTGTGACATATCGGTGCTGGCAGACTGGCCACAGTAACAAGAAACGTGAAACTGGCTGCGAAATTAGGACGAGGAGCTATGACGCACTCAAGGTAGCTAGTGCAGCGTCACCTGGAGGACTGCATCAGTAAAGGCTAGTAATCCCTGGCTGGCATTACGATTACTCACTTAAGATACACAACTAGTGTCATATCGGTTCTGGCAGACTGGCCACAGTAACAAAATATATGAATCTGGGTGAGCAACTGTGACGAGTAACTATGACTCTCGTAATAGGCCAATGACTCAATACCTGGAGTATTGACTCAGGTAACTTGAGGAACGCCTTGCAATAGTAACAATGACTTTCTTACGGTTCACAACTGGTGACAAATCCGTTCTGGCAGTCTGGCACCAGTAACAAAAATGAGACACAGCGTAAGCAACTGGGATGGGTAACTATGACTCTCTTAAGGTAGCCAATGATCGTCACCAGGAATATTGAATCAGGAATTTCGAGTAACCCTTGGTTATAGAACGATGACTTTCGTAGATTACACAACCTGTGACATATCGATGCTGGCAGACTGGCCACAGTTACAATGTATTTTAATTTGGGTGGTCAACCGACAGGAATATCTATTACCCTTCTGAGGTAACCGACGATTCGTCACCAGGTGGAGTACACTCTGAAAGGAGTGACTATGACTCTCATATGACACGCAACGAGTGTCGTATCGCTTCTGGCAGACGCCACGTAACAAGAAACGTGAAACTGGCTGCGAAATTAGGACGAGGAGCTATGACGCACTCAAGGTAGCAAGTGCAGCGATTCCTGGAGGACTGCATCAGTAAAGGCTAGTAATCCCTGGCAGGCATAACGGTGACTCACTTAAGATACACAACTAGTGACATATCGGTTCTGGCAGACTGGCCACAGTAACAAAATATATGAATCTGGGTGAGCAACTGTGACGAGTAACTATGACTCTCGTAATAGGCCAATGACTCAATACCTGGTGTATTGACTCAGATAACTAGAGGAACGCCTTGCAATAGTAACAATGACTTTCTTACGGTTCACAACTGGTGACAAATCCGTTCTGGCAGTCTGGCACCAGTAACAAAAATGAGACACTGAGTGAGCAACTGGGATGGGTAACTATGACTCTCTTAAGGTAGCAAATGATCGTCACCAGGAATATTGAGTCAGGAAACTGGAGTAACCCTTGGCTATAGTAACGATGACTTTCGTAGATTACACAACCTGTGACATATCGGTGCTGGCAGACTGGCCACAGTAACAAGAAACGTGAAACTGGCTGCGAAATTAGGACGAGGAGCTATGACGCACTCAAGGTAGCTAGTGCAGCGTCACCTGGAGGACTGCATCAGTAAAGGCTAGTAATCCCTGGCTGGCATTACGATTACTCACTTAAGATACACAACTAGTGTCATATCGGTTCTGGCAGACTGGCCACAGTAACAAAATATATGAATCTGGGTGAGCAACTGTGACGAGTAACTATGACTCTCGTAATAGGCCAATGACTCAATACCTGGAGTATTGACTCAGATAACTCGAGGAACGCCTTGCAATAGTAACAATGACTTTCTTACGGTTCACAACTGGTGACAAATCCGTTCTGGCAGTCTGGCACCAGTAACGAAAATGAGACACAGCGTGAGCAACTGGGATGGGTAACTATGACTCTCTTAAGGTAGCCAATGATCGTCACCAGGAATATTGAATCAGGAATTTCGAGTAACCCTTGGTTATAGAACGATGACTTTCGTAGATTACACAACCTGTGACATATCGATGCTGGCAGACTGGCCACAGTTACAATGTATTTTAATTTGGGTGGTCAACCGACAGGAATATCTATTACCCTTCTGAGGTAACCGACGATTCGTCACCAGGTGGAGTACACTCTGAAAGGAGTGACTATGACTCTCATATGACACACAACTAGTGTCGTATCGCTTCTGGCAGACGCCACGTAACAAGAAACGTGAAACTGGCTGCGAAATTAGGACGAGGAGCTATGACGCACTCAAGGTAGCAAGTGCAGCGACACCTGGAGGACTGCATCAGTAAAGGCTAGTAATCCCTGGCAGGCATAACGGTGACTCACTTAAGATACACAACTAGTGACATATCGGTTCTGGCAGACTGGCCACAGTAACAAAATATATGAATCTGGGTGAGCAACTGTGATGAGTAACTATGACTCTCGTAATAGGCCAATGACTCAATACCTGGTGTATTGACTCAGATAACTAGAGGAACGCCTTGCAATAGTAACAATGACTTTCTTACGGTTCACAACTGGTGACAAATCCGTTCTGGCAGTCTGGCACCAGTAACAAAACTGAGACACTGCGTGAGCAACTGGGATGGGTAACTATGACTCTCTTAAGATAGCCAATGATCGTCACCAGGAATATTGAGTCAGGAAACTCGAGTAACCCTTGGCTATAGTAACGATGACTTTCGTAGATTACACAACCTGTGACATATCGGTGCTGGCAGACTGGCCACAGTAACAAGAAACTTGAAACTGGCTGCGAAATTAGGACGAGGAGCTATGACGAACTCAAGGTAGCTAGTGCAGCGTCACCTGGAGGACTGCATCAGTAAAGGCTAGTAATCCCTGGCTGGCATTACGATTACTCACTTAAGATACACAACTAGCGTCATATCGGTTCTGGCAGACTGGCCACAGTAACAAAATATATGAATCTGGGTGAGCAACTGTGACGAGTAACTATGACTCTCGTAATAGGCCAATGACTCAATACCTGGAGTATTGACTCAGATAACTCGAGGAACGCCTTGCAATAGTAACAATGACTTTCTTACGGTTCACAACTGGTGACAAATCCGTTCTGGCAGTCTGGCACCAGTAACAAAAATGAGACACAGCGTGAGCAACTGGGATGGGTAACTATGACTCTCTTAAGGAAGCCAATGATCGTCACCAGGAATATTGAATCAGGAATATCGAGTAACCCTTGGTTATAGAACGATGACTTTCGTAGATTACACAACCTGTGACATATCGATGCTGGCAGACTGGCCACAGTTACAATGTATTTTAATTTGGGTGGTCAACCGACAGGAATATCTATTACCCTTCTGAGGTAACCGACGATTCGTCACCAGGTGGAGTACACTCTGAAAGGAGTGACTATGACTCTCATATGACACGCAACTAGTGTCGTATCGCTTCTGGCAGACGCCACGTAACAAGAAACGTGAAACTGGCTGCGAAATTAGGACGAGGAGCTATGACGCACTCAAGGTAGCAAGTGCAGCGACACCTGGAGGACTGCATCAGTAAAGGCTAGTAATCCCTGGCAGGCATAACGGTGACTCACTTAAGATACACAACTAGTGACATATCGGTTCTGGCAGACTGGCCACAGTAACAAAATATATGAATCTGGGTGAGCAACTGTGACGAGTAACTATACTCTCGTAATAGGCCAATGACTCAATACCTGGAGTATTGACACAGATAACTCGAGGAACGCCTTGCAATAGTAACAATGACTTTCTTACGGTTCACAACTGGTGACAAATCCGTTCTGGCAGTCTGGCACCAGTAACAAAACTGAGACACTGCGTGAGCAACTGGGATGGGTAACTATGACTCTCTTAAGGTAGCCAATGATCGTCACCAGGAATATTGAGTCAGGAAACTCGAGTAACCCTTGGCTATAGTAACGATGACTTTTGTAGATTACACAACCTGTGACATATCGGTGCTGGCAGACTGGCCACAGTAACAAGAATCTTGAAACTGGCTGCGAAATTAGGACGAGGAGCTATGACGCACTCAAGGTAGCTAGTGCAGCGTCACCTGGAGGACTGCATCAGTAAAGGCTAGTAATCCCTGGCTGGCATTACGATGACTCACTTAAGATACACAACTAGTGTCATATCGGTTCTGGCAGACTGGCCACAGTAACAAAATATATGAATCTGGGTGAGCAACTGTGACGAGTAACTATGACTCTCGTAATAGGCCAATGACTCAATACCTGGAGTATTGACTCAGATAACTCGAGGAACGCCTTGCAATAGTAACAATGACTTTCTTACGGTTCACAACTGGTGACAAATCCATTCTGGCAGTCTGGCACCAGTAACAAAAATGAGACACTGAGTGAGCAACTGGGATGGGTAACTATGAGTCTCTTAAGGTAGCAAATGATCGTCACCAGGAATATTGAGTCAGGAAACTCGAGTAACCCTTGGCTATAGTAACGATGACTTTCGTAGATTACACAACCTGTGACATATCGGTGCTGGCAGACTGGCCACAGTTACAATGTATTTTAATTTGGGTGGTCAACCGACAGGAATATCTATTACCCTTCTGAGGTAACCGACGATTCGTCACCAGGTGGAGTACACTCTGAAAGGAGTGACTATGACTCTCATATGACACACAACTAGTGTCGTATCGCTTCTGGCAGACGCCACGTAACAAGAAACGTGAAACTGGCTGCGAAATTAGGACGAGGAGCTATGACGCACTCAAGGTAGCAAGTGCAGCGACACCTGGAGGACTGCATCAGTAAAGGCTAGTAATCCCTGGCAGGCATAACGGTGACTCACTTAAGATACACAACTAGTGACATATCGGTTCTGGCAGACTGGCCACAGTAACAAAATATATGAATCTGGGTGAGCAACTGTGATGAGTAACTATGACTCTCGTAATAGGCCAATGACTCAATACCTGGTGTATTGACTCAGATAACTAGAGGAACGCCTTGCAATAGTAACAATGACTTTCTTACGGTTCACAACTGGTGACAAATCCGTTCTGGCAGTCTGGCACCAGTAACAAAACTGAGACACTGCGTGAGCAACTGGGATGGGTAACTATGACTCTCTTAAGATAGCCAATGATCGTCACCAGGAATATTGAGTCAGGAAACTCGAGTAACCCTTGGCTATAGTAACGATGACTTTCGTAGATTACACAACCTGTGACATATCGGTGCTGGCAGACTGGCCACAGTAACAAGAAACTTGAAACTGGCTGCGAAATTAGGACGAGGAGCTATGACGAACTCAAGGTAGCTAGTGCAGCGTCACCTGGAGGACTGCATCAGTAAAGGCTAGTAATCCCTGGCTGGCATTACGATTACTCACTTAAGATACACAACTAGCGTCATATCGGTTCTGGCAGACTGGCCACAGTAACAAAATATATGAATCTGGGTGAGCAACTGTGACGAGTAACTATGACTCTCGTAATAGGCCAATGACTCAATACCTGGAGTATTGACTCAGATAACTCGAGGAACGCCTTGCAATAGTAACAATGACTTTCTTACGGTTCACAACTGGTGACAAATCCGTTCTGGCAGTCTGGCACCAGTAACAAAAATGAGACACAGCGTGAGCAACTGGGATGGGTAACTATGACTCTCTTAAGGAAGCCAATGATCGTCACCAGGAATATTGAATCAGGAATATCGAGTAACCCTTGGTTATAGAACGATGACTTTCGTAGATTACACAACCTGTGACATATCGATGCTGGCAGACTGGCCACAGTTACAATGTATTTTAATTTGGGTGGTCAACCGACAGGAATATCTATTACCCTTCTGAGGTAACCGACGATTCGTCACCAGGTGGAGTACACTCTGAAAGGAGTGACTATGACTCTCATATGACACGCAACTAGTGTCGTATCGCTTCTGGCAGACGCCACGTAACAAGAAACGTGAAACTGGCTGCGAAATTAGGACGAGGAGCTATGACGCACTCAAGGTAGCAAGTGCAGCGACACCTGGAGGACTGCATCAGTAAAGGCTAGTAATCCCTGGCAGGCATAACGGTGACTCACTTAAGATACACAACTAGTGACATATCGGTTCTGGCAGACTGGCCACAGTAACAAAATATATGAATCTGGGTGAGCAACTGTGACGAGTAACTATACTCTCGTAATAGGCCAATGACTCAATACCTGGAGTATTGACACAGATAACTCGAGGAACGCCTTGCAATAGTAACAATGACTTTCTTACGGTTCACAACTGGTGACAAATCCGTTCTGGCAGTCTGGCACCAGTAACAAAACTGAGACACTGCGTGAGCAACTGGGATGGGTAACTATGACTCTCTTAAGGTAGCCAATGATCGTCACCAGGAATATTGAGTCAGGAAACTCGAGTAACCCTTGGCTATAGTAACGATGACTTTTGTAGATTACACAACCTGTGACATATCGGTGCTGGCAGACTGGCCACAGTAACAAGAATCTTGAAACTGGCTGCGAAATTAGGACGAGGAGCTATGACGCACTCAAGGTAGCTAGTGCAGCGTCACCTGGAGGACTGCATCAGTAAAGGCTAGTAATCCCTGGCTGGCATTACGATGACTCACTTAAGATACACAACTAGTGTCATATCGGTTCTGGCAGACTGGCCACAGTAACAAAATATATGAATCTGGGTGAGCAACTGTGACGAGTAACTATGACTCTCGTAATAGGCCAATGACTCAATACCTGGAGTATTGACTCAGATAACTCGAGGAACGCCTTGCAATAGTAACAATGACTTTCTTACGGTTCACAACTGGTGACAAATCCATTCTGGCAGTCTGGCACCAGTAACAAAAATGAGACACTGAGTGAGCAACTGGGATGGGTAACTATGAGTCTCTTAAGGTAGCAAATGATCGTCACCAGGAATATTGAGTCAGGAAACTCGAGTAACCCTTGGCTATAGTAACGATGACTTTCGTAGATTACACAACCTGTGACATATCGGTGCTGGCAGACTGGCCACAGTTACAATGTATTTTAATTTGGGTGGTCAACCGACAGGAATATCTATTACCCTTCTGAGGTAACCGACGATTCGTCACCAGGTGGAGTACACTCTGAAAGGAGTGACTATGACTCTCATATGACACACAACTAGTGTCGTATCGCTTCTGGCAGACGCCACGTAACAAGAAACGTGAAACTGGCTGCGAAATTAGGACGAGGAGCTATGACGCACTCAAGGTAGCAAGTGCAGCGACACCTGGAGGACTGCATCAGTAAAGGCTAGTAATCCCTGGCAGGCATAACGGTGACTCACTTAAGATACACAACTAGTGACATATCGGTTCTGGCAGACTGGCCACAGTAACAAAATATATGAATCTGGGTGAGCAACTGTGATGAGTAACTATGACTCTCGTAATTGGCCAATGACTCAATACCTGGTGTATTGACTCAGATAACTAGAGGAACGCCTTGCAATAGTAACAATGACTTTCTTACGGTTCACAACTGGTGACAAATCCGTTCTGGCAGTCTGGCACCAGTAACAAAACTGAGACACTGCGTGAGCAACTGGGATGGGTAACTATGACTCTCTTAAGGTAGCCAATGATCGTCACCAGGAATATTGAGTCAGGAAACTCGAGTAACCCTTGGCTATAGTAACGATGACTTTCGTAGATTACACAACCTGTGACATATCGGTGCTGGCAGACTGGCCACAGTAACAAGAAACTTGAAACTGGCTGCGAAATTAGGACGAGGAGCTATGACGAACTCAAGGTAGCTAGTGCAGCGTCACCTGGAGGACTGCATCAGTAAAGGCTAGTAATCCCTGGCTGGCATTACGATTACTCACTTAAGATACACAACTAGCGTCATATCGGTTCTGGCAGACTGGCCACAGTAACAAAATATATGAATCTGGGTGAGCAACTGTGACGAGTAACTATGACTCTCGTAATAGGCCAATGACTCAATACCTGGAGTATTGACTCAGATAACTCGAGGAACGCCTTGCAATAGTAACAATGACTTTCTTACGGTTCACAACTGGTGAAAAATCCGTTCTGGCAGTCTGGCACCAGTAACAAAAATGAGACACAGCGTGAGCAACTGGGATGGGTAACTATGACTCTCTTAAGGTAGCCAATGATCGTCACCAGGAATATTGAATCAGGAATTTCGAGTAACCCTTGGTTATAGAACGATGACTTTCATAGATTACACAACCTGTGACATATCGATGCTGGCAGACTGGCCACAGTTACAATGTATTTTAATTTGGGTGGTCAACCGACAGGAATATCTATTACCCTTCTGAGGTAACCGACGATTCGTCACCAGGTGGAGTACACTCTGAAAGGAGTGACTATGACTCTCATATGACACGCAACTAGTGACGTATCGCTTCTGGCAGACGCCACGTAACAAGAAACGTGAAACTGGCTGCGAAATTAGGACGAGGAGCTATGACGCACTCAAGGTAGCAAGTGCAGCGACACCTGGAGGACTGCATCAGTAAAGGCTAGTAATCCCTGGCAGGCATAACGGTGACTCACTTAAGATACACAACTAGTGACATATCGGTTCTGGCAGACTGGCCACAGTAACAAAATATATGAATCTGGGTGAGCAACTGTGACGAGTAACTATACTCTCGTAATAGGCCAATGACTCAATACCTGGAGTATTGACACAGATAACTCGAGGAACGCCTTGCAATAGTAACAATGACTTTCTTACGGTTCACAACTGGTGACAAATCCGTTCTGGCAGTCTGGCACCAGTAACAAAACTGAGACACTGCGTGAGCAACTGGGATGGGTAACTATGACTCTCTTAAGGTAGCCAATGATCGTCACCAGGAATATTGAGTCAGGAAACTCGAGTAACCCTTGGCTATAGTAACGATGACTTTCGTAGATTACACAACCTGTGACATATCGGTGCTGGCAGACTGGCCACAGTAACAAGAAACTTGAAACTGGCTGCGAAATTAGGACGAGGAGCTATGACGAACTCAAGGTAGCTAGTGCAGCGTCACCTGGAGGACTGCATCAGTAAAGGCTAGTAATCCCTGGCTGGCATTACGATTACTCACTTACGATACACAACTAGTGTCATATCGGTTCTGGCAGACTGGCCACAGTAACAAAATATATGAATCTGGGTGAGCAACTGTGACGAGTAACTATGACTCTCATAATAGGCCAATGACTCAATACCTGGAGTATTGACTCAGATAACTCGAGGAACCCCTTGCAATAGTAACAATGACTTTCTTACGGTTCACAACTGGTGACAAATCCATTCTGGCAGTCTGGCACCAGTAACAAAAATGAGACACTGAGTGAGCAATTGGGATGGGTAACTATGAGTCTCTTAAGGTAGCAAATGATCGTCACCAGGAATATTGAGTCAGGAAACTCGAGTAACCCTTGGCTATAGTAACGATGACTTTCGTAGATTACACAACCTGTGACATATCGGTGCTGGCAGACTGGCCACAGTTACAATGTATTTTAATTTGGGTGGTCAACCGACAGGAATATCTATTACCCTTCTGAGGTAACCGACGATTCGTCACCAGGTGGAGTACACTCTGAAAGGAGTGACTATGACTCTCATATGACACACAACTAGTGTCGTATCGCTTCTGGCAGACGCCACGTAACAAGAAACGTGAAACTGGCTGCGAAATTAGGGCGAGGAGCTATGACGCACTCAAGGTAGCTAGTGCAGTGTGACCTGGAGGACTGCATCAGTAAAGGCTAGTAATCCCTGGCAGGCATAACGGTGACTCACTTAAGATACACAACTAGTGACATATCGGTTCTGGCAGACTGGCCACAGTAACAAAATATATGAATCTGGGTGAGCAACTGTGACGAGTAACTATACTCTCGTAATAGGCCAATGACTCAATACCTGGAGTATTGACACAGATAACTCGAGGAACGCCTTGCAATAGTAACAATGACTTTCTTACGGTTCACAACTGGTGACAAATCCGTTCTGGCAGTCTGGCACCAGTAACAAAACTGAGACACTGCGTGAGCAACTGGGATGGGTAACTATGACTCTCTTAAGGTAGCCAATGATCGTCACCAGGAATATTGAGTCAGGAAACTCGAGTAACCCTTGGCTATAGTAACGATGACTTTTGTAGATTACACAACCTGTGACATATCGGTGCTGGCAGACTGGCCACAGTAACAAGAATCTTGAAACTGGCTGCGAAATTAGGACGAGGAGCTATGACGCACTCAAGGTAGCTAGTGCAGCGTCACCTGGAGGACTGCATCAGTAAAGGCTAGTAATCCCTGGATGGCATTACGATGACTCACTTAAGATACACAACTAGTGTCATATCGGTTCTGGCAGACTGGCCACAGTAACAAAATATATGAATCTGGGTGAGCAACTGTGACGAGTAACTATGACTCTCGTAATAGGCCAATGACTCAATACCTGGAGTATTGACTCAGATAACTCGAGGAACGCCTTGCAATAGTAACAATGACTTTCTTACGGTTCACAACTGGTGACAAATCCATTCTGGCAGTCTGGCACCAGTAACAAAAATGAGACACTGAGTGAGCAACTGGGATGGGTAACTATGAGTCTCTTAAGGTAGCAAATGATCGTCACCAGGAATATTGAGTCAGGAAACTCGAGTAACCCTTGGCTATAGTAACGATGACTTTCGTAGATTACACAAACTGTGACATATCGGTGCTGGCAGACTGGCCACAGTTACAATGTATTTTAATTTGGGTGGTCAACCGACAGGAATATCTATTACCCTTCTGAGGTAACCGACGATTCGTCACCAGGTGGAGTACACTCTGAAAGGAGTGACTATGACTCTCATATGACACACAACTAGTGTCGTATCGCTTCTGGCAGACGCTACGTAACAAGAAACGTGAAACTGGCTGCGAAATTAGGACGAGGAGCTATGACGCACTCAAGGTAGCAAGTGCAGCGACACCTGGAGGACTGCATCAGTAAAGGCTAGTAATCCCTGGCAGGCATAACGGTGACTCACTTAAGATACACAACTAGTGACATATCGGTTCTGGCAGACTCGCCACAGTAACAAAATATATGAATCTGGGTGAGCAACTGTGATGAGTAACTATGACTCTCGTAATAGGCCAATGACTCAATACCTGGTGTATTGACTCAGATAACTAGAGGAACGCCTTGCAATAGTAACAATGACTTTCTTACGGTTCACAACTGGTGACAAATCCGTTCTGGCAGTCTGGCACCAGTAACAAAACTGAGACACTGCGTGAGCAACTGGGATGGGTAACTATGACTCTCTTAAGGTAGCCAATGATCGTCACCAGGAATATTGAGTCAGGAAACTCGAGTAACCCTTGGCTATAGTAACGATGACTTTCGTAGATTACACAACGTGTGACATATCGGTGCTGGCAGACTGGCCACAGTAACAAGAAACTTGAAACTGGCTGCGAAATTAGGACGAGGAGCTATGACGAACTCAAGGTAGCTAGTGCAGCGTCACCTGGAGGACTGCATCAGTAAAGGCTAGTAATCCCTGGCTGGCATTACGATTACTCACTTAAGATACACAACTAGCGTCATATCGGTTCTGGCAGACTGGCCACAGTAACAAAATATATGAATCTGGGTGAGCAACTGTGACGAGTAACTATGACTCTCGTAATAGGCCAATGACTCAATACCTGGAGTATTGACTCAGATAACTCGAGGAACGCCTTGCAATAGTAACAATGACTTTCTTACGGTTCACAACTGGTGACAAATCCGTTCTGGCAGTCTGGCACCAGTAACAAAAATGAGACACAGCGTGAGCAACTGGGATGGGTAACTATGACTCTCTTAAGGTAGCCAATGATCGTCACCAGGAATATTGAATCAGGAATTTCGAGTAACCCTTGGTTATAGAACGATGACTTTCGTAGATTACACAACCTGTGACATATCGATGCTGGCAGACTGGCCACAGTTACAATGTATTTTAATTTGGGTGGTCAACCGACAGGAATATCTATTACCCTTCTGAGGTAACCGACGATTCGTCACCAGGTGGAGTACACTCTGAAAGGAGTGACTATGACTCTCACATGACACGCAACTAGTGTCGTATCGCTTCTGGCAGACGCCACGTAACAAGAAACGTGAAACTGGCTGCGAAATTAGGACGAGGAGCTATGACGCACTCAAGGTAGCAAGTGCAGCGACACCTGGAGGACTGCATCAGTAAAGGCTAGTAATCCCTGGCAGGCATAACGGTGACTCACTTAAGATACACAACTAGTGACATATCGGTTCTGGCAGACTGGCCACAGTAACAAAATATATGAATCTGGGTGAGCAACTGTGACGAGTAACTATACTCTCGTAATAGGCCAATGACTCAATACCTGGAGTATTGACACAGATAACTCGAGGAACGCCTTGCAATAGTAACAATGACTTTCTTACGGTTCACAACTGGTGACAAATCCGTTCTGGCAGTCTGGCACCAGTAACAAAACTGAGACACTGCGTGAGCAACTGGGATGGGTAACTATGACTCTCTTAAGGTAGCCAATGATCGTCACCAGGAATATTGAGTCAAGAAACTCGAGTAACCCTTGGCTATAGTAACGATGACTTTCGTAGATTACACAACCTGTGACATATCGGTGCTGGCAGACTGGCCACAGTAACAAGAAACTTGAAACTGGCTGCGAAATTAGGACGAGGAGCTATGACGCACTCAAGGTAGCTAGTGCAGCGTCACCTGGAGGACTGCATCAGTAAAGGCTAGTAATCCCTGGCTGGCATTACGATGACTCACTTAAGATACACAACTAGTGTCATATCGGTTCTGGCAGACTGGCCACAGTAACAAAATATATGAATCTGGGTGAGCAACTGTGACGAGTAACTATGACTCTCGTAATAGGCCAATGACTCAATACCTGGAGTATTGACTCAGATAACTCGAGGAACGCCTTGCAATAGTAACAATGACTTTCTTACGGTTCACAACTGGTGACAAATCCATTCTGGCAGTCTGGCACCAGTAACAAAAATGAGACACTGAGTGAGCAACGGGGATGGGTAACTATGAGTCTCTTAAGGTAGCAAATGATCGTCACCAGGAATATTGAGTCAGGAAACTCGAGTAACCCTTGGCTATAGTAACGATGACTTTCGTAGATTACACAACCTGTGACATATCGGTGCTGGCAGACTGGCCACAGTAACAAGAAACGTGAAACTGGCTGCGAAATTAGGACGAGGAGCTATGATGCACTCAAGGTAGCTAGTGCAGCGTCACCTGGAGGACTGCATCAGTAAAGGCTAGTAATCCCTGGCTGGCATTACGATTACTCACTTAAGATACACAACTAGTGTCATATCGGTTCTGGCAGACTGGCCACAGTAACAAAATATATGAATCTGGGTGAGCAACTGTGACGAGTAACATTTGACTCTCGTAATAGGCCAATGACTCAATACCTGGTGTATTGACTCAGATAACTAGAGGAACGCCTTGCAATAGTAACAATGACTTTCTTACGGTTCACAACTGGTGACAAATCCGTTCTGGCAGTCTGGCACCAGTAACAAAAATGAGACACTGAGTGAGCAACTGGGATGGGTAACTATGACTCTCTTAAGGTAGCAAATGATCGTCACCAGGAATATTGAGTCAGGAAACTCGAGTAACCCTTGGCTATAGTAACGATGACTTTCGTAGATTACACAACCTGTGACATATCGGTGCTGGCAGACTGGCCACAGTAACAAGAAACGTGAAACTGGCTGCGAAATTAGGACGAGGAGCTATGACGCACTCAAGGTAGCTAGTGCAGCGTCACCTGGAGGACTGCATCAGTAAAGGCTAGTAATCCCTGGCTGGCATTACGATTACTCACTTAAGATACACAACTAGTGTCATATCGGTTCTGGCAGACTGGCCACAGTAACAAAATATATGAATCTGGGTGAGCAACTGTGACGAGTAACTATGACTCTCGTAATAGGCCAATGACTCAATACCTGGAGTATTGACTCAGATAACTCGAGGAACGCCTTGCAATAGTAACAATGACTTTCTTATGGTTCACAACTGGTGACAAATCCATTCTGGCAGTCTGGCACCAGTAACAAAAATGAGACACTGAGTGAGCAACTGGGATGGGTAACTATGACTCTCTTAAGGTAGCCAATGATCGTCACCAGGAATATTGAATCAGGAATTTCGAGTAACCCTTGGTTATAGAACGATGACTTTCGTAGATTACACAACCTGTGACATATCGATGCTGGCAGACTGGCCACAGTTACAATGTATTTTAATTTGGGTGGTCAACCGACAGGAATATCTATTACCCTTCTGAGGTAACCGACGATTCGTCACCAGGTGGAGTACACTCTGAAAGGAGTGACTATGACTCTCATATGATACATAACTAGTGTCGTATCGCTTCTGGCAGACGCCACGTAACAAGAAACGTGAAACTGGCTGCGAATTTAGGACGAGGAGCTATGACGCACTCAAGGTAGCAAGTGCAGCGACACCTCGAGGACTGCATCAGTAAAGGCTAGTAATCCCTGGCAGGCATAACGGTGACTCACTTAAGATACACAACTAGTGACATATCGGTTCTGGCAGACTGGCCACAGTAACAAAATATATGAATCTGGGTGAGCAACTGTGATGAGTAACTATGACTCTCGTAATAGGCCAATGACTCAATACCTGGTGTATTGACTCAGATAACTAGAGGAACGCCTTGCAATAGTAACAATGACTTTCTTACGGTTCACAACTGGTGACAAATCCGTTCTGGCAGTCTGGCACCAGTAACAAAACTGAGACACTGCGTGAGCAACTGGGATGGGTAACTATGACTCTCTTAAGGTAGCCAATGATCGTCACCAGGAATATTGAGTCAGGAAACTCGAGTAACCCTTGGCTATAGTAACGATGACTTTCGTAGATTACACAACCTGTGACATATCGGTGCTGGCAGACTGGCCACAGTAACAAGAAACTTGAAACTGGCTGCGAAATTAGGACGAGGAGCTATGACGAACTCAAGGTAGCTAGTGCAGCGTCACCTGGAGGACTGCATCAGTAAAGGCTAGTAATCCCTGGCTGGCATTACGATTACTCACTTAAGATACACAACTAGCGTCATATCGGTTCTGGCAGACTGGCCACAGTAACAAAATATATGAATCTGGGTGAGCAACTGTGACGAGTAACTATGACTCTCGTAATAGGCCAATGACTCAATACCTGGAGTATTGACTCAGATAACTCGAGGAACGCCTTGCAATAGTAACAATGACTTTCTTACGGTTCACAACTGGTGACAAATCCGTTCTGGCAGTCTGGCACCAGTAACAAAAATGAGACACAGCGTGAGCAACTGGGATGGGTAACTATGACTCTCTTAAGGTAGCCAATGATCGTCACCAGGAATATTGAATCAGGAATTTCGAGTAACCCTTGGTTATAGAACGATGACTTTCGTAGATTACACAACCTGTGACATATCGATGCTGGCAGACTGGCCACAGTTACAATGTATTTTAATTTGGGTGGTCAACCGACAGGAATATCTATTACCCTTCTGAGGTAACCGACGATTCGTCACCAGATGGAGTACACTCTGAAAGGAGTGACTATGACTCTCATATGACACGCAACTAGTGTCGTATCGCTTCTGGCAGACGCCACGTAACAAGAAACGTGAAACTGGCTGCGAAATTAGGACGAGGAGCTATGACGCACTCAAGGTAGCAAGTGCAGCGACACCTGGAGGACTGCATCAGTAAAGGCTAGTAATCCCTGGCAGGCATAACGGTGACTCACTTAAGATACACAACTAGTGACATATCGGTTCTGGCAGACTGGCCACAGTAACAAAATATATGAATCTGGGTGAGCAACTGTGACGAGTAACTATACTCTCGTAATAGGCCAATGACTCAATACCTGGAGTATTGACACAGATAACTCGAGGAACGCCTTGCAATAGTAACAATGACTTTCTTACGGTTCACAACTGGTGACAAATCCGTTCTGGCAGTCTGGCACCAGTAACAAAACTGAGACACTGCGTGAGCAACTGGGATGGGTAACTATGACTCTCTTAAGGTAGCCAATGATCGTCACCAGGAATATTGAGTCAGGAAACTCGAGTAACCCTTGGCTATAGTAACGATGACTTTCGTAGATTACACAACCTGTGACATATCGGTGCTGGCAGACTGGCCACAGTAACAAGAAACTTGAAACTGGCTGCGAAATTAGGACGAGGAGCTATGACGCACTCAAGGTAGCTAGTGCAGCGTCACCTGGAGGACTGCATCAGTAAAGGCTAGTAATCCCTGGCTGGCATTACGATGACTCACTTAAGATACACAACTAGTGTCATATCGGTTCTGGCAGACTGGCCACAGTAACAAAATATATGAATCTGGGTGAGCAACTGTGACGAGTAACTATGACTCTCGTAATAGGCCAATGACTCAATACCTGGAGTATTGACTCAGATAACTCGAGGAACGCCTTGCAATAGTAACAATGACTTTCTTACGGTTCACAACTGGTGACAAATCCATTCTGGCAGTCTGGCACCAGTAACAAAAATGAGACACTGAGTGAGCAACTGGGATGGGTAACTATGAGTCTCTTAAGGTAGCAAATGATCGTCACCAGGAATATTGAGTCAGGAAACTCGAGTAACCCTTGGCTATAGTAACGATGACTTTCGTAGATTACACAACCTGTGACATATCGGTGCTGGCAGACTGGCCACAGTAACAAGAAACGTGAAACTGGCTGCGAAATTAGGACGAGGAGCTATGACGCACTCAAGGTAGCTAGTGCAGCGTCACCTGGAGGACTGCATCAGTAAAGGCTAGTAATCCCTGGCTGGCATTACGATTACTCATTTAAGATACACAACTAGTGTCATATCGGTTCTGGCAGACTGGCCACAGTAACAAAATATATGAATCTGGGTGAGCAACTGTGACGAGTAACTATGACTCTCGTAATAGGCCAATGACTCAATACCTGGAGTATTGACTCAGATAACTCGAGGAACGCCTTGGAATAGTAACAATGACTTTCTTACGGTTCACAACTGGTGACAAATCCGTTCTGGCAGTCTGGCACCAGTAACAAAAATGAGACACAGCGTGAGCAACTGGGATGGGTAACTATGACTCTCTTAAGGTAGCCAATGATCGTCACCAGGAATATTGAATCAGGAATTTCGAGTAACCCTTGGTTATAGAACGATGACTTTCGTAGATTACACAACCTGTGACATATCGATGCTGGCAGACTGGCCACAGTTACAATGTATTTTAATTTGGGTGGTCAACCGACAGGAATATCTATTACCCTTCTGAGGTAACCGACGATTCGTCACCAGGTGGAGTACACTCTGAAAGGAGTGACTATGACTCTCATATGACACACAACTAGTGTCGTATCGCTTCTGGCAGACGCCACGTAACAAGAAACGTGAAACTGGCTGCGAAATTAGGACGAGGAGCTATGACGCACTCAAGGTAGCAAGTGCAGCGACACCTGGAGGACTGCATCAGTAGAGGCTAGTAATCCCTGGCAGGCATAACGGTGACTCACTTAAGATACACAACTAGTGACATATCGGTTCTGGCAGACTGGCCACAGTAACAAAATATATGAATCTGGGTGAGCAACTGTGATGAGTAACTATGACTCTCGTAATAGGCCAATGACTCAATACCTGGTGTATTGACTCAGATAACTAGAGGAACGCCTTGCAATAGTAACAATGACTTTCTTACGGTTCACAACTGGTGACAAATCCGTTCTGGCAGTCTGGCACCAGTAACAAAACTGAGACACTGCGTGAGCAACTGGGATGGGTAACTATGACTCTCTTAAGGTAGCCAATGATCGTCACCAGGAATATTGAGTCAGGAAACTCGAGTAACCCTTGGCTATAGTAACGATGACTTTCGTAGATTACACAACCTGTGACATATCGGTGCTGGCAGACTGGCCACAGTAACATGAAACGTGAAACTGGCTGCGAAATTAGGACGAGGAGCTATGACGAACTCAAGGTAGCTAGTGCAGCGTCACCTGGAGGACTGCATCAGTAAAGGCGAGTAATCCCTGGCTGGCATTACGATTACTCACTTAAGATACACAACTAGTGTCATATCGGTTCTGGCAGACTGGCCACAGTAACAAAATATATGAATCTGGGTGAGCAACTGTGACGAGTAACTATGACTCTCGTAATAGGCCAATGACTCAATACCTGGAGTATTGACTCAGATAACTCGAGGAACGCCTTGCAATAGTAACAATGACTTTCTTACGGTTCACAACTGGTGACAAATCCGTTCTGGCAGTCTGGCACCAGTAACAAAAATGAGACACAGCGTGAGCAACTGGGATGGGTAACTATGACTCTCTTAAGGTAGCCAATGATCGTCACCAGGAATATTGAATCAGGAATTTCGAGTAACCCTTGGTTATAGAACGATGACTTTCGTAGATTACACAACCTGTGACATATCGATGCTGGCAGACTGGCCACAGTTACAATGTATTTTAATTTGGGTGGTCAACCGACAGGAATATCTATTACCCTTCTGAGGTAACCGACGATTCGTCACCAGGTGGAGTACACTCTGAAAGGAGTGACTATGACTCTCATATGACACACAACTAGTGTCGTATCGCTTCTGGCAGACGCCACGTAACAAGAAACGTGAAACTGGCTGCGAAATTAGGACGAGGAGCTATGACGCACTCAAGGTAGCAAGTGCAGCGACACCTGGAGGACTGCATCAGTAAAGGCTAGTAATCCCTGGCAGGCATAACGGTGACTCACTTAAGATACACAACTAGTGACATATCGGTTCTGGCAGACTGGCCACAGTAACAAAATATATGAATCTGGGTGAGCAACTGTGATGAGTAACTATGACTCTCGTAATAGGCCAATGACTCAATACCTGGTGTATTGACTCAGATAACTAGAGGAACGCCTTGCAGTAGTAACAATGACTTTCTTACGGTTCACAACTGGTGACAAATCCGTTCTGGCAGTCTGGCACCAGTAACAAAACTGAGACACTGCGTGAGCAACTGGGATGGGTAACTATGACTCTCTTAAGGTAGCCAATGATCGTCACCAGGAATATTGAGTCAGGAAACTCGAGTAACCCTTGGCTATAGTAACGATGACTTTCGTAGATTACACAACCTGTGACATATCGGTGCTGGCAGACTGGCCACAGTAACAAGAAACTTGAAACTGGCTGCGAAATTAGGACGAGGAGCTATGACGAACTCAAGGTAGCTAGTGCAGCGTCACCTGGAGGACTGCATCAGTAAAGGCTAGTAATCCCTGGCTGGCATTACGATTACTCACTTAAGATACACAACTAGCGTCATATCGGTTCTGGCAGACTGGCCACAGTAACAAAATATATGAATCTGGGTGAGCAACTGTGACGAGTAACTATGACTCTCGTAATAGGCCAATGACTCAATACCTGGAGTATTGACTCAGATAACTCGAGGAACGCCTTGCAATAGTAACAATGACTTTCTTACGGTTCACAACTGGTGACAAATCCGTTCTGGCAGTCTGGCACCAGTAACAAAAATGAGACACAGCGTGAGCAACTGGGATGGGTAACTATGACTCTCTTAAGGTAGCCAATGATCGTCACCAGGAATATTGAATCAGGAATTTCGAGTAACCCTTGGTTATAGAACGATGACTTTCGTAGATTACACAACCTGTGACATATCGGTGCTGGCAGACTGGCCACAGTTACAATGTATTTTAATTTGGGTGGTCAACCGACAGGAATATCTATTACCCTTCTGAGGTAACCGACGATTCGTCACCAGGTGGAGTACACTCTGAAAGGAGTGACTATGACTCTCATATGACACGCAACTAGTGTCGTATCGCTTCTGGCAGACGCCACGTAACAAGAAACGTGAAACTGGCTGCGAAATTAGGACGAGGAGCTATGACGCACTCAAGGTAGCAAGTGCAGCGACACCTCGAGGACTGCATCAGTAAAGGCTAGTAATCCCTGGCAGGCATAACGGTGACTCACTTAAGATACACAACTAGTGACATATCGGTTCTGGCAGACTGGCCACAGTAACAAAATATATGAATCTGGGTGAGCAACTGTGATGAGTAACTATGACTCTCGTAATAGGCCAATGACTCAATACCTGGTGTATTGACTCAGATAACTAGAGGAACGCCTTGCAATAGTAACAATGACTTTCTTACGGTTCACAACTGGTGACAAATCCGTTCTGGCAGTCTGGCACCAGTAACAAAACTGAGACACTGCGTGAGCAACTGGGATGGGTAACTATGACTCTCTTAAGGTAGCCAATGATCGTCACCAGGAATATTGAGTCAGGAAACTCGAGTAACCCTTGGCTATAGTAACGATGACTTTCGTAGATTACACAACCTGTGACATATCGGTGCTGGCAGACTGGCCACAGTAACATGAAACGTGAAACTGGCTGCGAAATTAGGACGAGGAGCTATGACGCACTCAAGGTAGCTAGTGCAGCGTCACCTGGAGGACTGCATCAGTAAAGGCTAGTAATCCCTGGCTGGCATTACGATTACTCATTTAAGATACACAACTAGTGTCATATCGGTTCTGGCAGACTGGCCACAGTAACAAAATATATGAATCTGGGTGAGCAACTGTGACGAGTAACTATGACTCTCGTAATAGGCCAATGACTCAATACCTGGAGTATTGACTCAGATAACTCGAGGAACGCCTTGCAATAGTAACAATGACTTTCTTACGGTTCACAACTGGTGACAAATCCGTTCTGGCAGTCTGGCACCAGTAACAAAAATGAGACACAGCGTGAGCAACTGGGATGGGTAACTATGACTCTCTTAAGGTAGCCAATGATCGTCACCAGGAATATTGAATCAGGAATTTCGAGTAACCCTTGGTTATAGAACGATGACTTTCGTAGATTACACAACCTGTGACATATCGATGCTGGCAGACTGGCCACAGTTACAATGTATTTTAATTTGGGTGGTCAACCGACAGGAATATCTATTACCCTTCTGAGGTAACCGACGATTCGTCACCAGGTGGAGTACACTCTGAAAGGAGTGACTATGACTCTCATATGACACACAACTAGTGTCGTATCGCTTCTGGCAGACGCCACGTAACAAGAAACGTGAAACTGGCTGCGAAATTAGGACGAGGAGCTATGACGCACTCAAGGTAGCAAGTGCAGCGACACCTGGAGGACTGCATCAGTAGAGGCTAGTAATCCCTGGCAGGCATAACGGTGACTCACTTAAGATACACAACTAGTGACATATCGGTTCTGGCAGACTGGCCACAGTAACAAAATATATGAATCTGGGTGAGCAACTGTGATGAGTAACTATGACTCTCGTAATAGGCCAATGACTCAATACCTGGTGTATTGACTCAGATAACTAGAGGAACGCCTTGCAATAGTAACAATGACTTTCTTACGGTTCACAACTGGTGACAAATCCGTTCTGGCAGTCTGGCACCAGTAACAAAACTGAGACACTGCGTGAGCAACTGGGATGGGTAACTATGACTCTCTTAAGGTAGCCAATGATCGTCACCAGGAATATTGAGTCAGGAAACTCGAGTAACCCTTGGCTATAGTAACGATGACTTTCGTAGATTACACAACCTGTGACATATCGGTGCTGGCAGACTGGCCACAGTAACATGAAACGTGAAACTGGCTGCGAAATTAGGACGAGGAGCTATGACGCACTCAAGGTAGCTAGTGCAGCGTCACCTGGAGGACTGCATCAGTAAAGGCGAGTAATCCCTGGCTGGCATTACGATTACTCACTTAAGATACACAACTAGTGTCATATCGGTTCTGGCAGACTGGCCACAGTAACAAAATATATGAATCTGGGTGAGCAACTGTGACGAGTAACTATGACTCTCGTAATAGGCCAATGACTCAATACCTGGAGTATTGACTCAGATAACTCGAGGAACGCCTTGCAATAGTAACAATGACTTTCTTACGGTTCACAACTGGTGACAAATCCGTTCTGGCAGTCTGGCACCAGTAACAAAAATGAGACACAGCGTGAGCAACTGGGATGGGTAACTATGACTCTCTTAAGGTAGCCAATGATCGTCACCAGGAATATTGAATCAGGAATTTCGAGTAACCCTTGGTTATAGAACGATGACTTTCGTAGATTACACAACCTGTGACATATCGATGCTGGCAGACTGGCCACAGTTACAATGTATTTTAATTTGGGTGGTCAACCGACAGGAATATCTATTACCCTTCTGAGGTAACCGACGATTCGTCACCAGGTGGAGTACACTCTGAAAGGAGTGACTATGACTCTCATATGACACACAACTAGTGTCGTATCGCTTCTGGCAGACGCCACGTAACAAGAAACGTGAAACTGGCTGCGAAATTAGGACGAGGAGCTATGACGCACTCAAGGTAGCAAGTGCAGCGACACCTGGAGGACTGCATCAGTAAAGGCTAGTAATCCCTGGCAGGCATAACGGTGACTCACTTAAGATACACAACTAGTGACATATCGGTTCTGGCAGACTGGCCACAGTAACAAAATATATGAATCTGGGTGAGCAACTGTGATGAGTAACTATGACTCTCGTAATAGGCCAATGACTCAATACCTGGTGTATTGACTCAGATAACTAGAGGAACGCCTTGCAGTAGTAACAATGACTTTCTTACGGTTCACAACTGGTGACAAATCCGTTCTGGCAGTCTGGCACCAGTAACAAAACTGAGACACTGCGTGAGCAACTGGGATGGGTAACTATGACTCTCTTAAGGTAGCCAATGATCGTCACCAGGAATATTGAGTCAGGAAACTCGAGTAACCCTTGGCTATAGTAACGATGACTTTCGTAGATTACACAACCTGTGACATATCGGTGCTGGCAGACTGGCCACAGTAACAAGAAACTTGAAACTGGCTGCGAAATTAGGACGAGGAGCTATGACGAACTCAAGGTAGCTAGTGCAGCGTCACCTGGAGGACTGCATCAGTAAAGGCTAGTAATCCCTGGCTGGCATTACGATTACTCACTTAAGATACACAACTAGCGTCATATCGGTTCTGGCAGACTGGCCACAGTAACAAAATATATGAATCTGGGTGAGCAACTGTGACGAGTAACTATGACTCTCGTAATAGGCCAATGACTCAATACCTGGAGTATTGACTCAGATAACTCGAGGAACGCCTTGCAATAGTAACAATGACTTTCTTACGGTTCACAACTGGTGACAAATCCGTTCTGGCAGTCTGGCACCAGTAACAAAAATGAGACACAGCGTGAGCAACTGGGATGGGTAACTATGACTCTCTTAAGGTAGCCAATGATCGTCACCAGGAATATTGAATCAGGAATTTCGAGTAACCCTTGGTTATAGAACGATGACTTTCGTAGATTACACAACCTGTGACATATCGATGCTGGCAGACTGGCCACAGTTACAATGTATTTTAATTTGGGTGGTCAACCGACAGGAATATCTATTACCCTTCTGAGGTAACCGACGATTCGTCACCAGGTGGAGTACACTCTGAAAGGAGTGACTATGACTCTCATATGACACGCAACTAGTGTCGTATCGCTTCTGGCAGACGCCACGTAACAAGAAACGTGAAACTGGCTGCGAAATTAGGACGAGGAGCTATGACGCACTCAAGGTAGCAAGTGCAGCGACACCTCGAGGACTGCATCAGTAAAGGCTAGTAATCCCTGGCAGGCATAACGGTGACTCACTTAAGATACACAACTAGTGACATATCGGTTCTGGCAGACTGGCCACAGTAACAAAATATATGAATCTGGGTGAGCAACTGTGATGAGTAACTATGACTCTCGTAATAGGCCAATGACTCAATACCTGGTGTATTGACTCAGATAACTAGAGGAACGCCTTGCAATAGTAACAATGACTTTCTTACGGTTCACAACTGGTGACAAATCCGTTCTGGCAGTCTGGCACCAGTAACAAAACTGAGACACTGCGTGAGCAACTGGGATGGGTAACTATGACTCTCTTAAGGTAGCCAATGATCGTCACCAGGAATATTGAGTCAGGAAACTCGAGTAACCCTTGGCTATAGTAACGATGACTTTCGTAGATTACACAACCTGTGACATATCGGTGCTGGCAGACTGGCCACAGTAACATGAAACGTGAAACTGGCTGCGAAATTAGGACGAGGAGCTATGACGCACTCAAGGTAGCTAGTGCAGCGTCACCTGGAGGACTGCATCAGTAAAGGCTAGTAATCCCTGGCTGGCATTACGATTACTCACTTAAGATACACAACTAGTGTCATATCGGTTCTGGCAGACTGGCCACAGTAACAAAATATATGAATCTGGGTGAGCAACTGTGACGAGTAACTATGACTCTCGTAATAGGCCAATGACTCAATACCTGGAGTATTGACTCAGATAACTCGAGGAACGCCTTGCAATAGTAACAATGACTTTCTTACGGTTCACAACTGGTGACAAATCCATTCTGGCAGTCTGGCACCAGTAACAAAAATGAGACACTGAGTGAGCAACTGGGATGGGTAACTATGAGTCTCTTAAGGTAGCAAATGATCGTCACCAGGAATATTGAGTCAAGAAACTCGAGTAACCCTTGGCTATAGTAACGATGACTTTCGTAGATTACACAACCTGTGACATATCGGTGCTGGCAGACTGGCCACAGTAACAAGAAACGTGAAACTGGCTGCGAAATTAGGACGAGGAGCTATGATGCACTCAAGGTAGCTAGTGCAGCGTCACCTGGAGGACTGCATCAGTAAAGGCTAGTAATCCCTGGCTGGCATTACGATTACTCACTTAAGATACACAACTAGTGTCATATCGGTTCTGGCAGACTGGCCACAGTAACAAAATATATGAATCTGGGTGAGCAACTGTGACGAGTAACTATGACTCTCGTAATAGGCCAATGACTCAATACCTGGTGTATTGACTCAGATAACTAGAGGAACGCCTTGCAATAGTAACAATGACTTTCTTACGGTTCACAACTGGTGACAAATCCGTTCTGGCAGTCTGGCACCAGTAACAAAAATGAGACACTGAGTGAGCAACTGGGATGGGTAACTATGACTCTCTTAAGGTAGCAAATGATCGTCACCAGGAATATTGAGTCAGGAAACTCGAGTAACCCTTGGCTATAGTAACGATGACTTTCGTAGATTACACAACCTGTGACATATCGGTGCTGGCAGACTGGCCACAGTAACAAGAAACGTGAAACTGGCTGCGAAATTAGGACGAGGAGCTATGACGCACTCAAGGTAGCTAGTGCAGCGTCACCTGGAGGACTGCATCAGTAAAGGCTAGTAATCCCTGGCTGGCATTACGATTACTCACTTAAGATACACAACTAGTGTCATATCGGTTCTGGCAGACTGGCCACAGTAACAAAATATATGAATCTGGGTGAGCAACTGTGACGAGTAACTATGACTCTCGTAATAGGCCAATGACTCAATACCTGGAGTATTGACTCAGATAACTCGAGGAACGCCTTGCAATAGTAACAATGACTTTCTTACGGTTCACAACTGGTGACAAATCCGTTCTGGCAGTCTGGCACCAGTAACAAAAATGAGACACAGCGTGAGCAACTGGGATGGGTAACTATGACTCTCTTAAGGTAGCCAATGATCGTCACCAGGAATATTGAATCAGGAATTTCGAGTAACCCTTGGTTATAGAACGATGACTTTCGTAGATTACACAACCTGTGACATATCGATGCTGGCAGACTGGCCACAGTTACAATGTATTTTAATTTGGGTGGTCAACCGACAGGAATATCTATTACCCTTCTGAGGTAACCGACGATTCGTCACCAGGTGGAGTACACTCTGAAAGGAGTGACTATGACTCTCATATGACACGCAACTAGTGTCGTATCGCTTCTGGCAGACGCCACGTAACAAGAAACGTGAAACTGGCTGCGAAATTAGGACGAGGAGCTATGACGCACTCAAGGTAGCAAGTGCAGCGACACCTGGAGGACTGCGTCAGTAAAGGCTAGTAATCCCTGGCAGGCATAACGGTGACTCACTTAAGATACACAACTAGTGACATATCGGTTCTGGCAGACTGGCCACAGTAACAAAATATATGAATCTGGGTGAGCAACTGTGATGAGTAACTATGACTCTCGTAATAGGCCAATGACTCAATACCTGGTGTATTGACTCAGATAACTAGAGGAACGCCTTGCAATAGTAACAATGACTTTCTTACGGTTCACAACTGGTGACAAATCCGTTCTGGCAGTCTGGCACCAGTAACAAAACTGAGACACTGCGTGAGCAACTGGGATGGGTAACTATGACTCTCTTAAGGTAGCCAATGATCGTCACCAGGAATATTGAGTCAGGAAACTCGAGTAACCCTTGGCTATAGTAACGATGACTTTCGTAGATTACACAACCTGTGACATATCGGTGCTGGCAGACTGGCCACAGTAACATGAAACGTGAAACTGGCTGCGAAATTAGGACGAGGAGCTATGACGCACTCAAGGTAGCTAGTGCAGCGTCACCTGGAGGACTGCATCAGTAAAGGCTAGTAATCCCTGGCTGGCATTACGATTACTCACTTAAGATACACAACTAGTGTCATATCGGTTCTGGCAGACTGGCCACAGTAACAAAATATATGAATCTGGGTGAGCAACTGTGACGAGTAACTATGACTCTCGTAATAGGCCAATGACTCAATACCTGGAGTATTGACTCAGATAACTCGAGGAACGCCTTGCAATAGTAACAATGACTTTCTTACGGTTCACAACTGGTGACAAATCCATTCTGGCAGTCTGGCACCAGTAACAAAAATGAGACACTGAGTGAGCAACTGGGATGGGTAACTATGAGTCTCTTAAGGTAGCAAATGATCGTCACCAGGAATATTGAGTCAGGAAACTCGAGTAACCCTTGGCTATAGTAACGATGACTTTCGTAGATTACACAACCTGTGACATATCGGTGCTGGCAGACTGGCCACAGTAACAAGAAACGTGAAACTGGCTGCGAAATTAGGACGAGGAGCTATGATGCACTCAAGGTAGCTAGTGCAGCGTCACCTGGAGGACTGCATCAGTAAAGGCTAGTAATCCCTGGCTGGCATTACGATTACTCACTTAAGATACACAACTAGTGTCATATCGGTTCTGGCAGACTGGCCACAGTAACAAAATATATGAATCTGGGTGAGCAACTGTGACGAGTAACTATGACTCTCGTAATAGGCCAATGACTCAATACCTGGTGTATTGACTCAGATAACTAGAGGAACGCCTTGCAATAGTAACAATGACTTTCTTACGGTTCACAACTGGTGACAAATCCGTTCTGGCAGTCTGGCACCAGTAACAAAAATGAGGCACTGAGTGAGCAACTGGGATGGGTAACTATGACTCTCTTAAGGTAGCAAATGATCGTCACCAGGAATATTGAGTCAGGAAACTCGAGTAACCCTTGGCTATAGTAACGATGACTTTCGTAGATTACACAACCTGTGACATATCGGTGCTGGCAGACTGGCCACAGTAACAAGAAACGTGAAACTGGCTGCGAAATTAGGACGAGGAGCTATGACGCACTCAAGGTAGCTAGTGCAGCGTCACCTGGAGGACTGCATCAGTAAAGGCTAGTAATCCCTGGCTGGCATTACGATTACTCACTTAAGATACACAACTAGTGTCATATCGGTTCTGGCAGACTGGCCACAGTAACAAAATATATGAATCTGGGTGAGCAACTGTGACGAGTAACTATGACTCTCGTAATAGGCCAATGACTCAATACCTGGAGTATTGACTCAGATAACTCGAGGAACGCCTTGCAATAGTAACAATGACTTTCTTACGGTTCACAACTGGTGACAAATCCGTTCTGGCAGTCTGGCACCAGTAACAAAAATGAGACACAGCGTGAGCAACTGGGATGGGTAACTATGACTCTCTTAAGGTAGCCAATGATCGTCACCAGGAATATTGAATCAGGAATTTCGAGTAACCCTTGGTTATAGAACGATGACTTTCGTAGATTACACAACCTGTGACATATCGATGCTGGCAGACTGGCCACAGTTACAATGTATTTTAATTTGGGTGGTCAACCGACAGGAATATCTATTACCCTTCTGAGGTAACCGACGATTCGTCACCAGGTGGAGTACACTCTGAAAGGAGTGACTATGACTCTCATATGACACGCAACTAGTGTCGTATCGCTTCTGGCAGACGCCACGTAACAAGAAACGTGAAACTGGCTGCGAAATTAGGACGAGGAGCTATGACGCACTCAAGGTAGCAAGTGCAGCGACACCTGGAGGACTGCATCAGTAAAGGCTAGTAATCCCTGGCAGGCATAACGGTGACTCACTTAAGATACACAACTAGTGACATATCGGTTCTGGCAGACTGGCCACAGTAACAAAATATATGAATCTGGGTGAGCAACTGTGATGAGTAACTATGACTCTCGTAATAGGCCAATGACTCAATACCTGGTGTATTGACTCAGATAACTAGAGGAACGCCTTGCAATAGTAACAATGACTTTCTTACGGTTCACAACTGGTGACAAATCCGTTCTGGCAGTCTGGCACCAGTAACAAAACTGAGACACTGCGTGAGCAACTGGGATGGGTAACTATGACTCTCTTAAGGTAGCCAATGATCGTCACCAGGAATATTGAGTCAGGAAACTCGAGTAACCCTTGGCTATAGTAACGATGACTTTCGTAGATTACACAACCTGTGACATATCGGTGCTGGCAGACTGGCCACAGTAACATGAAACGTGAAACTGGCTGCGAAATTAGGACGAGGAGCTATGACGCACTCAAGGTAGCTAGTGCAGCGTCACCTGGAGGACTGCATCAGTAAAGGCTAGTAATCCCTGGCTGGCATTACGATTACTCACTTAAGATACACAACTAGTGTCATATCGGTTCTGGCAGACTGGCCACAGTAACAAAATATATGAATCTGGGTGAGCAACTGTGACGAGTAACTATGACTCTCGTAATAGGCCAATGACTCAATACCTGGAGTATTGACTCAGATAACTCGAGGAACGCCTTGCAATAGTAACAATGACTTTCTTACGGTTCACAACTGGTGACAAATCCATTCTGGCAGTCTGGCACCAGTAACAAAAATGAGACACTGAGTGAGCAACTGGGATGGGTAACTATGAGTCTCTTAAGGTAGCAAATGATCGTCACCAGGAATATTGAGTCAGGAAACTCGAGTAACCCTTGGCTATAGTAACGATGACTTTCGTAGATTACACAACCTGTGACATATCGGTGCTGGCAGACTGGCCACAGTAACAAGAAACGTGAAACTGGCTGCGAAATTAGGACGAGGAGCTATGATGCACTCAAGGTAGCTAGTGCAGCGTCACCTGGAGGACTGCATCAGTAAAGGCTAGTAATCCCTGGCTGGCATTACGATTACTCACTTAAGATACACAACTAGTGTCGTATCGGTTCTGGCAGACTGGCCACAGTAACAAAATATATGAATCTGGGTGAGCAACTGTGACGAGTAACTATGACTCTCGTAATAGGCCAATGACTCAATACCTGGTGTATTGACTCAGATAACTAGAGGAACGCCTTGCAATAGTAACAATGACTTTCTTACGGTTCACAACTGGTGACAAATCCGTTCTGGCAGTCTGGCACCAGTACCAAAAATGAGACACTGAGTGAGCAACTGGGATGGGTAACTATGACTCTCTTAAGGTAGCAAATGATCGTCACCAGGAATATTGAGTCAGGAAACTCGAGTAACCCTTGGCTATAGTAACGATGACTTTCGTAGATTACACAACCTGTGACATATCGGTGCTGGCAGACTGGCCACAGTAACAAGAAACGTGAAACTGGCTGCGAAATTAGGACGAGGAGCTATGACGCACTCAAGGTAGCTAGTGCAGCGTCACCTGGAGGACTGCATCAGTAAAGGCTAGTAATCCCTGGCTGGCATTACGATTACTCACTTAAGATACACAACTAGTGTCATATCGGTTCTGGCAGACTGGCCACAGTAACAAAATATATGAATCTGGGTGACCAACTGTGACGAGTAACTATGACTCTCGTAATAGGCTAATGACTCAATACCTGGAGTATTGACTCAGATAACTCGAGGAACGCCTTGCAATAGTAACAATGACTTTCTTACGGTTCACAACTGGTGACAAATCCGTTCTGGCAGTCTGGCACCAGTAACAAAAATGAGACACAGCGTGAGCAACTGGGATGGGTAACTATGACTCTCTTAAGGTAGCCAATGATCGTCACCAGGAATATTGAATCAGGAATTTCGAGTAACCCTTGGTTATAGAACGATGACTTTCGTAGATTACACAACCTGTGACATATCGATGCTGGCAGACTGGCCACAGTTACAATGTATTTTAATTTGGGTGGTCAACCGACAGGAATATCTATTACCCTTCTGAGGTAACCGACGATTCGTCACCAGGTGGAGTACACTCTGAAAGGAGTGACTATGACTCTCATATGACACGCAACTAGTGTCGTATCGCTTCTGGCAGACGCCACGTAACAAGAAACGTGAAACTGGCTGCGAAATTAGGACGAGGAGCTATGACGCACTCAAGGTAGCAAGTGCAGCGACACCTGGAGGACTGCATCAGTAAAGGCTAGTAATCCCTGGCAGGCATAACGGTGACTCACTTAAGATACACAACTAGTGACATATCGGTTCTGGCAGACTGGCCACAGTAACAAAATATATGAATCTGGGTGAGCAACTGTGATGAGTAACTATGACTCTCGTAATAGGCCAATGACTCAATACCTGGTGTATTGACTCAGATAACTAGAGGAACGCCTTGCAATAGTAACAATGACTTTCTTACGGTTCACAACTGGTGACAAATCCGTTCTGGCAGTCTGGCACCAGTAACAAAACTGAGACACTGCGTGAGCAACTGGGATGGGTAACTATGACTCTCTTAAGGTAGCCAATGATCGTCACCAGGAATATTGAGTCACGAAACTCGAGTAACCCTTGGCTATAGTAACGATGACTTTCGTAGATTACACAACCTGTGACATATCGGTGCTGGCAGACTGGCCACAGTAACAAGAAACGTGAAACTGGCTGCGAAATTAGGACGAGGAGCTATGACGCACTCAAGGTAGCTAGTGCAGCGTCACCTGGAGGACTGCATCAGTAAAGGCTAGTAATCCCTGGCTGGCATTACGATTACTCACTTAAGATACACAACTAGTGTCATATCGGTTCTGGCAGACTGGCCACAGTAACAAAATATATGAATCTGGGTGAGCAACTGTGACGAGTAACTATGACTCTCGTAATAGGCCAATGACTCAATACCTGGAGTATTGACTCAGATAACTCGAGGAACGCCTTGCAATAGTAACAATGACTTTCTTACGGTTCACAACTGGTGACAAATCCATTCTGGCAGTCTGGCACCAGTAACAAAAATGAGACACAGAGTGAGCAACTGGGATGGGTAACTATGAGTCTCTAAAGGTAGCAAATGATCGTCACCAGGAATATTGAGTCAGGAAACTCGAGTAACCCTTGGCTATAGTAACGATGACTTTCGTAGATTACACAACCTGTGACATATCGGTGCTGGCAGACTGGCCACAGTAACAAGAAACGTGAAACTGGCTGCGAAATTAGGACGAGGAGCTATGATGCACTCAAGGTAGCTAGTGCAGCGTCACCTGGAGGACTGCATCAGTAAAGGCTAGTAATCCCTGGCTGGCATTACGATTACTCACTTAAGATACACAACTAGTGTCATATCGGTTCTGGCAGACTGGCCACAGTAACAAAATATATGAATCTGGGTGAGCAACTGTGACGAGTAACTATGACTCTCGTAATAGGCCAATGACTCAATACCTGGTGTATTGACTCAGATAACTAGAGGAACGCCTTGCAATAGTAACAATGACTTTCTTACGGTTCACAACTGGTGACAAATCCGTTCTGGCAGTCTGGCACCAGTAACAAAAATGAGACACTGAGTGAGCAACTGGGATGGGTAACTATGACTCTCTTAAGGTAGCAAATGATCGTCACCAGGAATATTGAGTCAGGAAACTCGAGTAACCCTTGGCTATAGTAACGATGACTTTCGTAGATTACACAACCTGTGACATATCGGTGCTGGCAGACTGGCCACAGTAACAAGAAACGTGAAACTGGCTGCGAAATTAGGACGAGGAGCTATGACGCACTCAAGGTAGCTAGTGCAGCGTCACCTGGAGGACTGCATCAGTAAAGGCTAGTAATCCCTGGCAGGCATAACGGTGACTCACTTAAGATACACAACTAGTGACATATCGGTTCTGGCAGACTGGCCACAGTAACAAAATATATGAATCTGGGTGAGCAACTGTGATGAGTAACTATGACTCTCGTAATAGGCCAATGACTCAATACCTGGTGTATTGACTCAGATAACTAGAGGAACGCCTTGCAATAGTAACAATGACTTTCTTACGGTTCACAACTGGTGACAAATCCGTTCTGGCAGTCTGGCACCAGTAACAAAACTGAGACACTGCGTGAGCAACTGGGATGGGTAACTATGACTCTCTTAAGGTAGCCAATGATCGTCACCAGGAATATTGAGTCAGGAAACTCGAGTAACCCTTGGCTATAGTAACGATGACTTTCGTAGATTACACAACCTGTGACATATCGGTGCTGGCAGACTGGCCACAGTAACAAGAAACGTGAAACTGGCTGCGAAATTAGGACGAGGAGCTATGACGCACTCAAGGTAGCTAGTGCAGCGTCACCTGGAGGACTGCATCAGTAAAGGCTAGTAATCCCTGGCTGGCATTACGATTACTCACTTAAGATACACAACTAGTGTCATATCGGTTCTGGCAGACTGGCCACAGTAACAAAATATATGAATCTGGGTGAGCAACTGTGACGAGTAACTATGACTCTCGTAATAGGCCAATGACTCAATACCTGGAGTATTGACTCAGATAACTCGAGGAACGCCTTGCAATAGTAACAATGACTTTCTTACGGTTCACAACTGGTGACAAATCCGTTCTGGCAGTCTGGCACCAGTAACAAAAATGAGACACAGCGTGAGCAACTGGGATGGGTAACTATGACTCTCTTAATGTAGCCAATGATCGTCACCAGGAATATTGAATCAGGAATTTCGAGTAACCCTTGGTTATAGAACGATGACTTTCGTAGATTACACAACCTGTGACATATCGATGCTGGCAGACTGGCCACAGTTACAATGTATTTTAATTTGGGTGGTCAACCGACAGGAATATCTATTACCCTTCTGAGGTAACCGACGATCCGTCACCAGGTGGAGTACACTCTGAAAGGAGTGACTATGACTCTCATATGACACACAACTAGTGTCGTATCGCTTCTGGCAGACGCCACGTAACAAGAAACGTGAAACTGGCTGCGAAATTAGGACGAGGAGCTATGACGCACTCAAGGTAGCAAGTGCAGCGACACCTGGAGGACTGCATCAGTAAAGGCTAGTAATCCCTGGCAGGCATAACGGTGACTCACTTAAGATACACAACTAGTGACATATCGGTTCTGGCAGACTGGCCACAGTAACAAAATATATGAATCTGGGTGAGCAACTGTGATGAGTAACTATGACTCTCGTAATAGGCCAATGACTCAATACCTGGTGTATTGACTCAGATAACTAGAGGAACGCCTTGCAATAGTAACAATGACTTTCTTACGGTTCACAACTGGTGACAAATCCGTTCTGGCAGTCTGGCACCAGTAACAAAACTGAGACACTGCGTGAGCAACTGGGATGGGTAACTATGACTCTCTTAAGGTAGCCAATGATCGTCACCAGGAATATTGAGTCAGGAAACTCGAGTAACCCTTGGCTATAGTAACGATGACTTTCGTAGATTACACAACCTGTGACATATCGGTGCTGGCAGACTGGCCACAGTAACATGAAACGTGAAACTGGCTGCGAAATTAGGACGAGGAGCTATGACGCACTCAAGGTAGCTAGTGCAGCGTCACCTGGAGGACTGCATCAGTAAAGGCGAGTAATCCCTGGCTGGCATTACGATTACTCACTTAAGATACACAACTAGTGTCATATCGGTTGTGGCAGACTGGCCACAGTAACAAAATATATGAATCTGGGTGAGCAACTGTGACGAGTAACTATGACTCTCGTAATAGGCCAATGACTCAATACCTGGAGTATTGACTCAGATAACTCGATTAACGCCTTGCAATAGTAACAATGACTTTCTTACGGTTCACAACTGGTGACAAATCCGTTCTGGCAGTCTGGCACCAGTAACAAAAATGAGACACAGCGTGAGCAACTGGGATGGGTAACTATGACTCTCTTAATGTAGCCAATGATCGTCACCAGGAATATTGAATCAGGAATTTCGAGTAACCCTTGGTTATAGAACGATGACTTTCGTAGATTACACAACCTGTGACATATCGATGCTGGCAGACTGGCCACAGTTACAATGTATTTTAATTTGGGTGGTCAACCGACAGGAATATCTATTACCCTTCTGAGGTAACCGACGATTCGTCACCAGGTGGAGTACACTCTGAAAGGAGTGACTATGACTCTCATATGACACACAACTAGTGTCGTATCGCTTCTGGCAGACGCCACGTAACAAGAAACGTGAAACTGGCTGCGAAATTAGGACGAGGAGCTATGACGCACTCAAGGTAGCAAGTGCAGCGACACCTGGAGGACTGCATCAGTAAAGGCTAGTAATCCCTGGCAGGCATAACGGTGACTCACTTAAGATACACAACTAGTGACATATCGGTTCTGGCAGACTGGCCACAGTAACAAAATATATGAATCTGGGTGAGCAACTGTGATGAGTAACTATGACTCTCGTAATAGGCCAATGACTCAATACCTGGTGTATTGACTCAGATAACTAGAGGAACGCCTTGCAATAGTAACAATGACTTTCTTACGGTTCACAACTGGTGACAAATCCGTTCTGGCAGTCTGGCACCAGTAACAAAACTGAGACACTGCGTGAGCAACTGGGATGGGTAACTATGACTCTCTTAAGGTAGCCAATGATCGTCACCAGGAATATTGAGTCAGGAAACTCGAGTAACCCTTGGCTATAGTAACGATGACTTTCGTAGATTACACAACCTGTGACATATCGGTGCTGGCAGACTGGCCACAGTAACATGAAACGTGAAACTGGCTGCGAAATTAGGACGAGGAGCTATGACGCACTCAAGGTAGCTAGTGCAGCGTCACCTGGAGGACTGCATCAGTAAAGGCGAGTAATCCCTGGCTGGCATTACGATTACTCACTTAAGATACACAACTAGTGTCATATCGGTTCTGGCAGACTGGCCACAGTAACAAAATATATGAATCTGGGTGAGCAACTGTGACGAGTAACTATGACTCTCGTAATAGGCCAATGACTCAATACCTGGAGTATTGACTCAGATAACTCGAGGAACGCCTTGCAATAGTAACAATGACTTTCTTACGGTTCACAACTGGTGACAAATCCGTTCTGGCAGTCTGGCACCAGTAACAAAAATGAGACACAGCGTGAGCAACTGGGATGGGTAACTATGACTCTCTTAAGGTAGCCAATGATCGTCACCAGGAATATTGAATCAGGAATTTCGAGTAACCCTTGGTTATAGAACGATGACTTTCGTAGATTACACAACCTGTGACATATCGATGCTGGCAGACTGGCCACAGTTACAATGTATTTTAATTTGGGTGGTCAACCGACAGGAATATCTATTACCCTTCTGAGGTAACCGACGATTCGTCACCAGGTGGAGTACACTCTGAAAGGAGTGACTATGACTCTCATATGACACACAACTAGTGTCGTATCTCTTCTGGCAGACGCCACGTAACAAGAAACGTGAAACTGGCTGCGAAATTAGGACGAGGAGCTATGACGCACTCAAGGTAGCAAGTGCAGCGACACCTGGAGGACTGCATCAGTAAAGGCTAGTAATCCCTGGCAGGCATAACGGTGACTCACTTAAGATACACAACTAGTGACATATCGGTTCTGGCAGACTGGCCACAGTAACAAAATATATGAATCTGGGTGAGCAACTGTGATGAGTAACTATGACTCTCGTAATAGGCCAATGACTCAATACCTGGTGTATTGACTCAGGTAACTAGAGGAACGCCTTGCAATAGTAACAATGACTTTCTTACGGTTCACAAGTGGTGACAAATCCGTTCTGGCAGTCTGGCACCAGTAACAAAACTGAGACACTGCGTGAGCAACTGGGATGGGTAACTATGACTCTCTTAAGGTAGCCAATGATCGTCACCAGGAATATTGAGTCAGGAAACTCGAGTAACCCTTGGCTATAGTAACGATGACTTTCGTAGATTACACAACCTGTGACATATCGGTGCTGGCAGACTGGCCACAATAACAAGAAACGTGAAACTGGCTGCGAAATTAGGACGAGGAGCTATGACGCACTCAAGGTAGCTAGTGCAGCGTCACCTGGAGGACTGCATCAGTAAAGGCTAGTAATCCCTGGCTGGCATTACGATTACTCACTTAAGATACACAACTAGTGTCATATCGGTTCTGGCAGACTGGCCACAGTAACAAAATATATGAATCTGGGTGACCAACTGTGACGAGTAACTATGACTCTCGTAATAGGCCAATGACTCAATACCTGGAGTATTGACTCAGATAACTCGAGGAACGCCTTGCAATAGTAACAATGACTTTCTTACGGTTCACAACTGGTGACAAATCCGTTCTGGCAGTCTGGCACCAGTAACAAAAATGAGACACAGCGTGAGCAACTGGGATGGGTAACTATGACTCTCTTAAGGTAGCCAATGATCGTCACCAGGAATATTGAATCAGGAATTTCGAGTAACCCTTGGTTATAGAACGATGACTTTCGTAGATTACACAACCTGTGACATATCGATGCTGGCAGACTGGCCACAGTTACAATGTATTTTAATTTGGGTGGTCAACCGACAGGAATATCTATTACCCTTCTGAGGTAACCGACGATTCGTCACCAGGTGGAGTACACTCTGAAAGGAGTGACTATGACTCTCATATGACACACAACTAGTGTCGTATCGCTTCTGGCAGACGCCACGTAACAAGAAACGTGAAACTGGCTGCGAAATTAGGACGAGGAGCTATGACGCACTCAAGGTAGCAAGTGCAGCGACACCTGGAGGACTGCATCAGTAAAGGCTAGTAATCCCTGGCAGGCATAACGGTGACTCACTTAAGATACACAACTAGTGACATATCGGTTCTGGCAGACTGGCCACAGTAACAAAATATATGAATCTGGGTGAGCAACTGTGATGAGTAACTATCACTCTCGTAATAGGCCAATTACTCAATACCTGGTGTATTGACTCAGATAACTAGAGGAACGCCTTGCAATAGTAACAATGACTTTCTTACGGTTCACAACTGGTGACAAATCCGTTCTGGCAGTCTGGCACCAGTAACAAAACTGAGACACTGCGTGAGCAACTGGGATGGGTAACTATGACTCTCTTAAGGTAGCCAATGATCGTCACCAGGAATATTGAATCAGGAATTTCGAGTAACCCTTGGTTATAGAACGATGACTTTCGTAGATTACACAACCTGTGACATATCGATGCTGGCCGACTGGCCACAGTTACAATGTATTTTAATTTGGGTGGTCAACCGACAGGAATATCTATTACCCTTCTGAGGTAACCGACGATTCGTCACCAGGTGGAGTACACTCTGAAAGGAGTGACTATGACTCTCATATGACACACAACTAGTGTCGTATCGCTTCTGGCAGACGCCACGTAACAAGAAACGTGAAACTGGCTGCGAAATTAGGACGAGGAGCTATGACGCACTCAAGGTAGCAAGTGCAGCGACACCTGGAGGACTGCATCAGTAAAGGCTAGTAATCCCTGGCAGGCATAACGGTGACTCACTTAAGATACACAACTAGTGACATATCGGTTCTGGCAGACTGGCCACAGTAACAAAATATATGAATCTGGGTGAGCAACTGTGACGAGTAACTATACTCTCGTAATAGGCCAATGACTCAATACCTGGAGTATTGACACAGATAACTCGAGGAACGCCTTGCAATAGTAACAATGACTTTCTTACGGTTCACAACTGGTGACAAATCCGTTCTGGCAGTCTGGCACCAGTAACAAAACTGAGACACTGCGTGAGCAACTGGGATGGGAAACTATGACTCTCTTAAGGTAGCCAATGATCGTCACCAGGAATATTGAGTCAGGAAACTCGAGTAACCCTTGGCTATAGTAACGATGACTTTCGTAGATTACACAACCTGTGACATATCGGTGCTGGCAGACTGGCCACAGTAACAAGAAACTTGAAACTGGCTGCGAAATTAGGACGAGGAGCTATGACGCACTCAAGGTACCAAGTGCAGCGACACCTGGAGGACTGCATCAGTAAAGGCTAGTAATCCCTGGCAGGCATAACGGTGACTCACTTAAGATACACAACTAGTGACATATCGGTTCTGGCAGACTGGCCACAGTAACAAAATATATGAATCTGGGTGAGCAACTGTGATGAGTAACTATGACTCTCGTAATAGGCCAATGACTCAATACCTGGTGTATTGACTCAGATAACTAGAGGAACGCCTTGCAATAGTAACAATGACTTTCTTACGGTTCACAACTGGTGACAAATCCGTTCTGGCAGTCTGGCACCAGTAACAAAACTGAGACACTGCGTGAGCAACTGGGATGGGTAACTATGACTCTCTTAAGGTAGCCAATGATCGTCACCAGGAATATTGAGTCAGGAAACTCGAGTAACCCTTGGCTATAGTAACGATGACTTTCGTAGATTACACAACCAGTGACATATCGGTGCTGGCAGACTGGCCACAATAACAAGAAACGTGAAACTGGCTGCGAAATTAGGACGAGGAGCTATGACGCACTCAAGGTAGCTAGTGCAGCGTCACCTGGAGGACTGCATCAGTAAAGGCTAGTAATCCCTGGCTGGCATTACGATTACTCACTTAAGATACACAACTAGTGTCATATCGGTTCTGGCAGACTGGCCACAGTAACAACATATATGAATCTGGGTGAGCAACTGTGACGAGTAACTATGACTCTCGTAATAGGCCAATGACTCAATACCTGGAGTATTGACTCAGATAACTCGAGGAACGCCTTGCAATAGTAACAATGACTTTCTTACGGTTCACAACTGGTGACAAATCCGTTCTGGCAGTCTGGCACCAGTAACAAAAATGAGACACAGCGTGAGCAACTGGGATGGGTAACTATGACTCTCTTAAGGTAGCCAATGATCGTCACCAGGAATATTGAATCAAGAATTTCGAGTAACCCTTGGTTATAGAACGATGACTTTCGTAGATTACACAACCTGTGACATATCGATGCTGGCAGACTGGCCACAGTTACAATGTATTTTAATTTGGGTGGTCAACCGACAGGAATATCTATTACCCTTCTGAGGTAACCGACGATTCGTCACCAGGTGGAGTACACTCTGAAAGGAGTGACTATGACTCTCATATGACACGCAACTAGTGTCGTATCGCTTCTGGCAGACGCCACGTAACAAGAAACGTGAAACTGGCTGCGAAATTAGGACGAGGAGCTATGACGCACTCAAGGTAGCAAGTGCAGCGACACCTGGAGGACTGCATCAGTAAAGGCTAGTAATCCCTGGCAGGCATAACGGTGACTCACTTAAGATACACAACTAGTGACATATCGGTTCTGGCAGACTGGCCACAGTAACAAAATATATGAATCTGGGTGAGCAACTGTGACGAGTAACTATACTCTCGTAATAGGCCAATGACTCAATACCTGGAGTATTGACACAGATAACTCGAGGAACGCCTTGCAATAGTAACAATGACTTTCTTACGGTTCACAACTGGTGACAAATCCGTTCTGGCAGTCTGGCACCAGTAACAAAACTGAGACACTGCGTGAGCAACTGGGATGGGTAACTATGACTCTCTTAAGGTAGCCAATGATCGTCACCAGGAATATTGAGTCAGGAAACTCGAGTAACCCTTGGCTATAGTAACGATGACTTTCGTAGATTACACAACCTGTGACATATCGGTGCTGGCAGACTGGCCACAGTAACAAGAAACTTGAAACTGGCTGCGAAATTAGGACGAGGAGCTATGACGCACTCAAGGTAGCAAGTGCAGCGACACCTGGAGGACTGCATCAGTAAAGGCTAGTAATCCCTGGCAGGCATAACGGTGACTCACTTAAGATACACAACTAGTGACATATCGGTTCTGGCAGACTGGCCACAGTAACAAAATATATGAATCTGGGTGAGCAACTGTGATGAGTAACTATTACTCTCGTAATAGGCCAATGACTCAATACCTGGTGTATTGACTCAGATAACTAGAGGAACGCCTTGCAATAGTAACAATGACTTTCTTACGGTTCACAACTGGTGACAAATCCGTTCTGGCAGTCTGGCACCAGTAACAAAACTGAGACACTGCGTGAGCAACTGGGATGGATAACTATGACTCTCTTAAGGTAGCCAATGATCGTCACCAGGAATATTGAGTCAGGAAACTCGAGTAACCCTTGGCTATAGTAACGATGACTTTCGTAGATTACACAACCTGTGACATATCGGTGCTGGCAGACTGGCCACAGTAACAAGAAACGTGAAACTGGCTGCGAAATTAGGACGAGGAGCTATGACGCACTCAAGGTAGCTAGTGCAGCGTCACCTGGAGGACTGCATCAGTAAAGGCTAGTAATCCCTGGCTGGCATTACGATTACTCACTTAAGATACACAACTAGTGTCATATCGGTTCTGGCAGACTGGCCACAGTAACAAAATATATGAATCTGGGTGAGCAACTGTGACGAGTAACTATGACTCTCGTAATAGGCCAATGACTCAATACCTGGAGTATTGACTCAGATAACTCGAGGAACGCCTTGCAATAGTAACAATGACTTTCTTACGGTTCAAAACTGGTGACAAATCCGTTCTGGCAGTCTGGCACCAGTAACAAAAATGAGACACAGCGTGAGCAACTGGGATGGGTAACTATGACTCTCTTAAGGTAGCCAATGATCGTCACCAGGAATATTGAATCAGGAATTTCGAGTAACCCTTGGTTATAGAACGATGACTTTCGTAGATTACACAACCTGTGACATATCGATGCTGGCAGACTGGCCACAGTTACAATGTATTTTAATTTGGGTGGTCAACCGACAGGAATATCTATTACCCTTCTGAGGTAACCGACGATTCGTCACCAGGTGGAGTACACTCTAAAAGGAGTGACTATGACTCTCATATGACACACAACTAGTGTCGTATCGCTTCTGGCAGACGCCACGTAACAAGAAACGTGAAACTGGCTGCGAAATTAGGACGAGGAGCTATGACGCACTCAAGGTAGCAAGTGCAGCGACACCTGGAGGACTGCATCAGTAAAGGCTAGTAATCCCTGGCAGGCATAACGGTGACTCACTTGAGATACACAACTAGTGACATATCGGTTCTGGCAGACTGGCCACAGTAACAAAATATATGAATCTGGGTGAGCAACTGTGATGAGTAACTATGACTCTCGTAATAGGCCAATGACTCAATACCTGGTGTATTGACTCAGATAACTAGAGGAACGCCTTGCAATAGTAACAATGACTTTCTTACGGTTCACAACTGGTGACAAATCCGTTCTGGCAGTCTGGCACCAGTAACAAAACTGAGACACTGCGTGAGCAACTGGGATGGGTAACTATGACTCTCTTAAGGTAGCCAATGATCGTCACCAGGAATATTGAGTCAGGAAACTCGAGTAACCCTTGGCTATAGTAACGATGACTTTCGTAGATTACACAACCTGTGACATATCGGTGCTGGCAGACTGGCCACAGTAACAAGAAACTTGAAACTGGCTGCGAAATTAGGACGAGGAGCTATGACGCACTCAAGGTAGCTAGTGCAGCGTCACCTGGAGGACTGCATCAGTAAAGGCTAGTAATCCCTGGCTGGCATTACGATTACTCACTTAAGATACACAACTAGTGTCATATCGGTTCTGGCTGACTGGCCACAGTAACAAAATATATGAATCTGGGTGAGCAACTGTGACGAGTAACTATGACTCTCGTAATAGGCCAATGACTCAATACCTGGAGTATTGACTCAGATAACTCGAGGAGCGCCTTGCAATAGTAACAATGACTTTCTTACGGTTCACAACTGGTGACAAATCCGTTCTGGCAGTCTGGCACCAGTAACAAAAATGAGACACAGCGTGAGCAACTGGGATGGGTAACTATGACTCTCTTAAGGTAGCCAATGATCGTCACCAGGAATATTGAATCAGGAATTTCGAGTAACCCTTGGTTATAGAACGATGACTTTCGTAGATTACACAACCTGTGACATATCGATGCTGGCAGACTGGCCACAGTTACAATGTATTTTAATTTGGGTGGTCAACCGACAGGAATATCTATTACCCTTCTGAGGTAACCGACGATTCGTCACCAGGTGGAGTACACTCTGAAAGGAGTGACTATGACTCTCATATGACACGCAACTAGTGTCGTATCGCTTCTGGCAGACGCCACGTAACAAGAAACGTGAAACTGGCTGCGAAATTAGGACGAGGAGCTATGACGCACTCAAGGTAGCAAGTGCAGCGACACCTGGAGGACTGCATCAGTAAAGGCTAGTAATCCCTGGCAGGCATAACGGTGACTCACTTAAGATACACAACTAGTGACATATCGGTTCTGGCAGACTGGCCACAGTAACAAAATATATGAATCTGGGTGAGCAACTGTGACGAGTAACTATGACTCTCGTAATAGGCCAATGACTCAATACCTGGAGTATTGACTCAGATAACTCGAGGAACGCCTTGCAATAGTAACAATGACTTTCTTACGGTTCAAAACTGGTGACAAATCCGTTCTGGCAGTCTGGCACCAGTAACAAAAATGAGACACAGCGTGAGCAACTGGGATGGGTAACTATGACTCTCTTAAGGTAGCCAATGATCGTCACCAGGAATATTGAATCAGGAATTTCGAGTAACCCTTGGTTATAGAACGATGACTTTCGTAGATTACACAACCTGTGACATATCGATGCTGGCAGACTGGCCACAGTTACAATGTATTTTAATTTGGGTGGTCAACCGACAGGAATATCTATTACCCTTCTGAGGTAACCGACGATTCGTCACCAGGTGGAGTACACTCTAAAAGGAGTGACTATGACTCTCATATGACACACAACTAGTGTCGTATCGCTTCTGGCAGACGCCACGTAACAAGAAACGTGAAACTGGCTGCGAAATTAGGACGAGGAGCTATGACGCACTCAAGGTAGCAAGTGCAGCGACACCTGGAGGACTGCATCAGTAAAGGCTAGTAATCCCTGGCAGGCATAACGGTGACTCACTTGAGATACACAACTAGTGACATATCGGTTCTGGCAGACTGGCCACAGTAACAAAATATATGAATCTGGGTGAGCAACTGTGATGAGTAACTATGACTCTCGTAATAGGCCAATGACTCAATACCTGGTGTATTGACTCAGATAACTAGAGGAACGCCTTGCAATAGTAACAATGACTTTCTTACGGTTCACAACTGGTGACAAATCCGTTCTGGCAGTCTGGCACCAGTAACAAAACTGAGACACTGCGTGAGCAACTGGGATGGGTAACTATGACTCTCTTAAGGTAGCCAATGATCGTCACCAGGAATATTGAGTCAGGAAACTCGAGTAACCCTTGGCTATAGTAACGATGACTTTCGTAGATTACACAACCTGTGACATATCGGTGCTGGCAGACTGGCCACAGTAACAAGAAACTTGAAACTGGCTGCGAAATTAGGACGAGGAGCTATGACGCACTCAAGGTAGCTAGTGCAGCGTCACCTGGAGGACTGCATCAGTAAAGGCTAGTAATCCCTGGCTGGCATTACGATTACTCACTTAAGATACACAACTAGTGTCATATCGGTTCTGGCAGACTGGCCACAGTAACAAAATATATGAATCTGGGTGAGCAACTGTGACGAGTAACTATGACTCTCGTAATAGGCCAATGACTCAATACCTGGAGTATTGACTCAGATAACTCGAGGAGCGCCTTGCAATAGTAACAATGACTTTCTTACGGTTCACAACTGGTGACAAATCCGTTCTGGCAGTCTGGCACCAGTAACAAAAATGAGACACAGCGTGAGCAACTGGGATGGGTAACTATGACTCTCTTAAGGTAGCCAATGATCGTCACCAGGAATATTGAATCAGGAATTTCGAGTAACCCTTGGTTATAGAACGATGACTTTCGTAGATTACACAACCTGTGACATATCGATGCTGGCAGACTGGCCACAGTTACAATGTATTTTAATTTGGGTGGTCAACCGACAGGAATATCTATTACCCTTCTGAGGTAACCGACGATTCGTCACCAGGTGGAGTACACTCTGAAAGGAGTGACTATGACTCTCATATGACACGCAACTAGTGTCGTATCGCTTCTGGCAGACGCCACGTAACAAGAAACGTGAAACTGGCTGCGAAATTAGGACGAGGAGCTATGACGCACTCAAGGTAGCAAGTGCAGCGACACCTGGAGGACTGCATCAGTAAAGGCTAGTAATCCCTGGCAGGCATAACGGTGACTCACTTAAGATACACAACTAGTGACATATCGGTTCTGGCAGACTGGCCACAGTAACAAAATATATGAATCTGGGTGAGCAACTGTGACGAGTAACTATACTCTCGTAATAGGCCAATGACTCAATACCTGGAGTATTGACACAGATAACTCGAGGAACGCCTTGCAATAGTAACAATGACTTTCTTACGGTTCACAACTGGTGACAAATCCGTTCTGGCAGTCTGGCACCAGTAACAAAACTGAGACACTGCGTGAGCAACTGGGATGGGTAACTATGACTCTCTTAAGGTAGCCAATGATCGTCACCAGGAATATTGAGTCAGGAAACTCGAGTAACCCTTGGCTATAGTAACGATGACTTTCGTAGATTACACAACCTGTGACATATCGGTGCTGGCAGACTGGCCACAGTAACAAGAAACTTGAAACTGGCTGCGAAATTAGGACGAGGAGCTATGACGCACTCAAGGTACCAAGTGCAGCGACACCTGGAGGACTGCATCAGTAAAGGCTAGTAATCCCTGGCAGGCATAACGGTGACTCACTTAAGATACACAACTAGTGACATATCGGTTCTGGCAGACTGGCCACAGTAACAAAATATATGAATCTGGGTGAGCAACTGTGATGAGTAACTATTACCCTCGTAATAGGCCAATGACTCAATACCTGGTGTATTGACTCAGATAACTAGAGGAACGCCTTGCAATAGTAACAATGACTTTCTTACGGTTCACAACTGGTGACAAATCCGTTCTGGCAGTCTGGCACCAGTAACAAAACTGAGACACTGCGTGAGCAACTGGGATGGATAACTATGACTCTCTTAAGGTAGCCAATGATCGTCACCAGGAATATTGAGTCAGGAAACTCGAGTAACCCTTGGCTATAGTAACGATGACTTTCGTAGATTACACAACCTGTGACATATCGGTGCTGGCAGACTGGCCACAGTAACAAGAAACGTGAAACTGGCTGCGAAATTAGGACGAGGAGCTATGACGCACTCAAGGTAGCTAGTGCAGCGTCACCTGGAGGACTGCATCAGTAAAGGCTAGTAATCCCTGGCTGGCATTACGATTACTCACTTAAGATACACAACTAGTGTCATATCGGTTCTGGCAGACTGGCCACAGTAACAAAATATATGAATCTGGGTGAGCAACTGTGACGAGTAACTATGACTCTCGTAATAGGCCAATGACTCAATACCTGGAGTATTGACTCAGATAACTCGAGGAGCGCCTTGCAATAGTAACAATGACTTTCTTACGGTTCACAACTGGTGACAAATCCGTTCTGGCAGTCTGGCACCAGTAACAAAAATGAGACACAGCGTGAGCAACTGGGATGGGTAACTATGACTCTCTTAAGGTAGCCAATGATCGTCACCAGGAATATTGAATCAGGAATTTCGAGTAACCCTTGGTTATAGAACGATGACTTTCGTAGATTACACAACCTGTGACATATCGATGCTGGCAGACTGGCCACAGTTACAATGTATTTTAATTTGGGTGGTCAACCGACAGGAATATCTATTACCCTTCTGAGGTAACCGACGATTCGTCACCAGGTGGAGTACACTCTGAAAGGAGTGACTATGACTCTCATATGACACGCAACTAGTGTCGTATCGCTTCTGGCAGACGCCACGTAACAAGAAACGTGAAACTGGCTGCGAAATTAGGACGAGGAGCTATGACGCACTCAAGGTAGCAAGTGCAGCGACACCTGGAGGACTGCATCAGTAAAGGCTAGTAATCCCTGGCAGGCATAACGGTGACTCACTTAAGATACACAACTAGTGACATATCGGTTCTGGCAGACTGGCCACAGTAACAAAATATATGAATCTGGGTGAGCAACTGTGACGAGTAACTATACTCTCGTAATAGGCCAATGACTCAATACCTGGAGTATTGACACAGATAACTCGAGGAACGCCTTGCAATAGTAACAATGACTTTCTTACGGTTCACAACTGGTGACAAATCCGTTCTGGCAGTCTGGCACCAGTAACAAAACTGAGACACTGCGTGAGCAACTGGGATGGGTAACTATGACTCTCTTAAGGTAGCCAATGATCGTCACCAGGAATATTGAGTCAGGAAACTCGAGTAACCCTTGGCTATAGTAACGATGACTTTCGTAGATTACACAACCTGTGACATATCGGTGCTGGCAGACTGGCCACAGTAACAAGAAACTTGAAACTGGCTGCGAAATTAGGACGAGGAGCTATGACGCACTCAAGGTACCAAGTGCAGCGACACCTGGAGGACTGCATCAGTAAAGGCTAGTAATCCCTGGCAGGCATAACGGTGACTCACTTAAGATACACAACTAGTGACATATCGGTTCTGGCAGACTGGCCACAGTAACAAAATATATGAATCTGGGTGAGCAACTGTGATGAGTAACTATTACCCTCGTAATAGGCCAATGACTCAATACCTGGTGTATTGACTCAGATAACTAGAGGAACGCCTTGCAATAGTAACAATGACTTTCTTACGGTTCACAACTGGTGACAAATCCGTTCTGGCAGTCTGGCACCAGTAACAAAACTGAGACACTGCGTGAGCAACTGGGATGGATAACTATGACTCTCTTAAGGTAGCCAATGATCGTCACCAGGAATATTGAGTCAGGAAACTCGAGTAACCCTTGGCTATAGTAACGATGACTTTCGTAGATTACACAACCTGTGACATATCGGTGCTGGCAGACTGGCCACAGTAACAAGAAACGTGAAACTGGCTGCGAAATTAGGACGAGGAGCTATGACGCACTCAAGGTAGCTAGTGCAGCGTCACCTGGAGGACTGCATCAGTAAAGGCTAGTAATCCCTGGCTGGCATTACGATTACTCACTTAAGATACACAACTAGTGTCATATCGGTTCTGGCAGACTGGCCACAGTAACAAAATATATGAATCTGGGTGAGCAACTGTGACGAGTAACTATGACTCTCGTAATAGGCCAATGACTCAATACCTGGAGTATTGACTCAGATAACTCGAGGAACGCCTTGCAATAGTAACAATGACTTTCTTACGGTTCACAACTGGTGACAAATCCGTTCTGGCAGTCTGGCACCAGTAACAAAAATGAGACACTGAGTGAGCAACTGGGATGGGTAACTATGACTCTCTTAAGGTAGCCAATGATCGTCACCAGGAATATTGAATCAGGAATTTCGAGTAACCCTTGGTTATAGAACGATGACTTTCGTAGATTACACAACCTGTGACATATCGATGCTGGCAGACTGGCCACAGTTACAATGTATTTTAATTTGGGTGGTCAACCGACAGGAATATCTATTACCCTTCTGAGGTAATCGACGATTCGTCACCAGGTGGAGTACACTCTGAAAGGAGTGACTATGACTCTCATATGACACACAACTAGTGTCGTATCGCTTCTGGCAGACGCCACGTAACAAGAAACGTGAAACTGGCTGCGAAATTAGGACGAGGAGCTATGACGCACTCAAGGTAGCAAGTGCAGCGACACCTGGAGGACTGCATCAGTAAAGGCTAGTAATCCCTGGCAGGCATAACGGTGACTCACTTAAGATACACAACTAGTGACATATCGGTTCTGGCAGACTGGCCACAGTAACAAAATATATGAATCTGGGTGAGCAACTGTGATGAGTAACTATGACTCTCGTAATAGGCCAATGACTCAATACCTGGTGTATTGACTCAGATAACTAGAGGAACGCCTTGCAATAGTAACAATGACTTTCTTACGGTTCACAACTGGTGACAAATCCGTTCTGGCAGTCTGGCACCAGTAACAAAACTGAGACACTGCGTGAGCAACTGGGATGGGTAACTATGACTCTCTTAAGGTAGCCAATGATCGTCACCAGGAATATTGAGTCAGGAAACTCGAGTAACCCTTGGCTATAGTAACGATGACTTTCGTAGATTACACAACCTGTGACATATCGGTGCTGGCAGACTGGCCACAGTAACAAGAAACTTGAAACTGGCTGCGAAATTAGGACGAGGAGCTATGACGCACTCAAGGTAGCTAGTGCAGCGTCACCTGGAGGACTGCATCAGTAAAGGCTAGTAATCCCTGGCTGGAATTACGATTACTCACTTAAGATACACAACTAGTGTCATATCGGTTCTGGCAGACTGGCCACAGTAACAAAATATATGAATCTGGGTGAGCAACTGTGACGAGTAACTATGACTCTCGTAATAGGCCAATGACTCAATACCTGGAGTATTGACTCAGATAACTCGAGGAACGCCTTGCAATAGTAACAATGACTTTCTTACGGTTCACAACTGGTGACAAATCCGTTCTGGCAGTCTGGCACCAGTAACAAAAATGAGACACAGCGTGAGCAACTGGGATGGGTAACTATGACTCTCTTAAGGTAGCCAATGATCGTCACCAGGAATATTGAGTCAGGAAACTCGAGTAACCCTTGGCTATAGTAACGATGACTTTCGTAGATTACACAACCTGTGACATATCGGTGCTGGCAGACTGGCCACAATAACAAGAAACGTGAAACTGGCTGCGAAATTAGGACGAGGAGCTATGACGCACTCAAGGTAGCTAGTGCAGCGTCACCTGGAGGACTGCATCAGTAAAGGCTAGTAATCCCTGGCTGGCATTACGATTACTCACTTAAGATACACAACTAGTGTCATATCGGTTCTGGCAGACTGGCCACAGTAACAAAATATATGAATCTGGGTGAGCAACTGTGACGAGTAACTATGACTCTCGTAATAGGCCAATGACTCAATACCTGGAGTATTGACTCAGATAACTCGAGGAACGCCTTGCAATAGTAACAATGACTTTCTTACGGTTCACAACTGGTGACAAATCCGTTCTGGCAGTCTGGCACCAGTAACAAAAATGAGACACAGCGTGAGCAACTGGGATGGGTAACTATGACTCTCTTAAGGTAGCCAATGATCGTCACCAGGAATATTGAATCAGGAATTTCGAGTAACCCTTGGTTATAGAACGATGACTTTCGTAGATTACACAACCTGTGACATATCGATGCTGGCAGACTGGCCACAGTTACAATGTATTTTAATTTGGGTGGTCAACCGACAGGAATATCTATTACCCTTCTGAGGTAACCGACGATTCGTCACCAGGTGGAGTACACTCTGAAAGGAGTGACTATGACTCTCATATGACACACAACTAGTGTCGTATCGCTTCTGGCAGACGCCACGTAACAAGAAACGTGAAACTGGCTGCGAAATTAGGACGAGGAGCTATGACGCACTCAAGGTAGCAAGTGCAGCGACACCTGGAGGACTGCATCAGTAAAGGCTAGTAATCCCTGGCAGGCATAACGGTGACTCACTTAAGATACACAACTAGTGACATATCGGTTCTGGCAGACTGGCCACAGTAACAAAATATATGAATCTGGGTGAGCAACTGTGATGAGTAACTATGACTCTCGTAATAGGCCAATGACTCAATACCTGGAGTATTGACTCAGATAACTAGAGGAACGCCTTGCAATAGTAACAATGACTTTCTTACGGTTCACAACTGGTGACAAATCCGTTCTGGCAGTCTGGCACCAGTAACAAAACTGAGACACTGCGTGAGCAACTGGGATGGGTAACTATGACTCTCTTAAGGTAGCCAATGATCGTCACCAGGAATATTGAGTCAGGAAACTCGAGTAACCCTTGGCTATAGTAACGATGACTTTCGTAGATTACACAACCTGTGACATATCGGTGCTGGCAGACTGGCCACAGTAACAAGAAACTTGAAACTGGCTGCGAAATTAGGACGAGGAGCTATGACGAACTCAAGGTAGCTAGTGCAGCGTCACCTGGAGGACTGCATCAGTAAAGGCTAGTAATCCCTGGCTGGCATTACGATTACTCACTTAAGATACACAACTAGCGTCATATCGGTTCTGGCAGACTGGCCACAGTAACAAAATATATGAATCTGGGTGAGCAACTGTGACGAGTAACTATGACTCTCGTAATAGGCCAATGACTCAATACCTGAAGTATTGACTCAGATAACTCGAGGAACGCCTTGCAATAGTAACAATGACTTTCTTACGGTTCACAACTGGTGACAAATCCGTTCTGGCAGTCTGGCACCAGTAACAAAAATGAGACACAGCGTGAGCAACTGGGATGGGTAACTATGACTCTCTTAAGGTAGCCAATGATCGTCACCAGGAATATTGAATCAGGAATTTCGAGTAACCCTTGGTTATAGAACGATGACTTTCGTAGATTACACAACCTGTGACATATCGATGCTGGCAGACTGGCCACAGTTACAATGTATTTTAATTTGGGTGGTCAACCGACAGGAATATCTATTACCCTTCTGAGGTAACCGACGATTCGTCACCAGGTGGAGTACACTCTGAAAGGAGTGACTATGACTCTCATATGACACACAACTAGTGTCGTATCGCTTCTGGCAGACGCCACGTAACAAGAAACGTGAAACTGGCTGCGAAATTAGGACGAGGAGCTATGACGCACTCAAGGTAGCAAGTGCAGCGACACCTGGAGGACTGCATCAGTAAAGGCTAGTAATCCCTGGCAGGCATAACGGTGACTCACTTAAGATACACAACTAGTGACATATCGGTTCTGGCAGACTGGCCACAGTAACAAAATATATGAATCTGGGTGAGCAACTGTGATGAGTAACTATGACTCTCGTAATAGGCCAATGACTCAATACCTGGTGTATTGACTCAGATAACTAGAGGAACGCCTTGCAATAGTAACAATGACTTTCTTACGGTTCACAACTGGTGACAAATCCGTTCTGGCAGTCTGGCACCAGTAACAAAACTGAGACACTGCGTGAGCAACTGGGATGGGTAACTATGACTCTCTTAAGGTAGCCAATGATCGTCACCAGGAATATTGAGTCAGGAAACTCGAGTAACCCTTGGCTATAGTAACGATGACTTTCGTAGATTACACAACCTGTGACATATCGGTGCTGGCAGACTGGCCACAGTAACAAGAAACTTGAAACTGGCTGCGAAATTAGGACGAGGAGCTATGACGCACTCAAGGTAGCTAGTGCAGCGTCACCTGGAGGACTGCATCAGTAAAGGCTAGTAATCCCTGGCTGGAATTACGATTACTCACTTAAGATACACAACTAGTGTCATATCGGTTCTGGCAGACTGGCCACAGTAACAAAATATATGAATCTGGGTGAGCAACTGTGACGAGTAACTATGACTCTCGTAATAGGCCAATGACTCAATACCTGGAGTATTGACTCAGATAACTCGAGGAACGCCTTGCAATAGTAACAATGACTTTCTTACGGTTCACAACTGGTGACAAATCCGTTCTGGCAGTCTGGCACCAGTAACAAAAATGAGACACAGCGTGAGCAACTGGGATGGGTAACTATGACTCTCTTAAGGTAGCCAATGATCGTCACCAGGAATATTGAGTCAGGAAACTCGAGTAACCCTTGGCTATAGTAACGATGACTTTCGTAGATTACACAACCTGTGACATATCGGTGCTGGCAGACTGGCCACAATAACAAGAAACGTGAAACTGGCTGCGAAATTAGGACGAGGAGCTATGACGCACTCAAGGTAGCTAGTGCAGCGTCACCTGGAGGACTGCATCAGTAAAGGCTAGTAATCCCTGGCTGGCATTACGATTACTCACTTAAGATACACAACTAGTGTCATATCGGTTCTGGCAGACTGGCCACAGTAACAAAATATATGAATCTGGGTGAGCAACTGTGACGAGTAACTATGACTCTCGTAATAGGCCAATGACTCAATACCTGGAGTATTGACTCAGATAACTCGAGGAACGCCTTGCAATAGTAACAATGACTTTCTTACGGTTCACAACTGGTGACAAATCCGTTCTGGCAGTCTGGCACCAGTAACAAAAATGAGACACAGCGTGAGCAACTGGGATGGGTAACTATGACTCTCTTAAGGTAGCCAATGATCGTCACCAGGAATATTGAATCAGGAATTTCGAGTAACCCTTGGTTATAGAACGATGACTTTCGTAGATTACACAACCTGTGACATATCGATGCTGGCAGACTGGCCACAGTTACAATGTATTTTAATTTGGGTGGTCAACCGACAGGAATATCTATTACCCTTCTGAGGTAACCGACGATTCGTCACCAGGTGGAGTACACTCTGAAAGGAGTGACTATGACTCTCATATGACACACAACTAGTGTCGTATCGCTTCTGGCAGACGCCACGTAACAAGAAACGTGAAACTGGCTGCGAAATTAGGACGAGGAGCTATGACGCACTCAAGGTAGCAAGTGCAGCGACACCTGGAGGACTGCATCAGTAAAGGCTAGTAATCCCTGGCAGGCATAACGGTGACTCACTTAAGATACACAACTAGTGACATATCGGTTCTGGCAGACTGGCCACAGTAACAAAATATATGAATCTGGGTGAGCAACTGTGATGAGTAACTATGACTCTCGTAATAGGCCAATGACTCAATACCTGGAGTATTGACTCAGATAACTAGAGGAACGCCTTGCAATAGTAACAATGACTTTCTTACGGTTCACAACTGGTGACAAATCCGTTCTGGCAGTCTGGCACCAGTAACAAAACTGAGACACTGCGTGAGCAACTGGGATGGGTAACTATGACTCTCTTAAGGTAGCCAATGATCGTCACCAGGAATATTGAGTCAGGAAACTCGAGTAACCCTTGGCTATAGTAACGATGACTTTCGTAGATTACACAACCTGTGACATATCGGTGCTGGCAGACTGGCCACAGTAACAAGAAACTTGAAACTGGCTGCGAAATTAGGACGAGGAGCTATGACGAACTCAAGGTAGCTAGTGCAGCGTCACCTGGAGGACTGCATCAGTAAAGGCTAGTAATCCCTGGCTGGCATTACGATTACTCACTTAAGATACACAACTAGCGTCATATCGGTTCTGGCAGACTGGCCACAGTAACAAAATATATGAATCTGGGTGAGCAACTGTGACGAGTAACTATGACTCTCGTAATAGGCCAATGACTCAATACCTGAAGTATTGACTCAGATAACTCGAGGAACGCCTTGCAATAGTAACAATGACTTTCTTACGGTTCACAACTGGTGACAAATCCGTTCTGGCAGTCTGGCACCAGTAACAAAAATGAGACACAGCGTGAGCAACTGGGATGGGTAACTATGACTCTCTTAAGGTAGCCAATGATCGTCACCAGGAATATTGAATCAGGAATTTCGAGTAACCCTTGGTTATAGAACGATGACTTTCGTAGATTACACAACCTGTGACATATCGATGCTGGCAGACTGGCCACAGTTACAATGTATTTTAATTTGGGTGGTCAACCGACAGGAATATCTATTACCCTTCTGAGGTAACCGACGATTCGTCACCAGGTGGAGTACACTCTGAAAGGAGTGACTATGACTCTCATATGACACGCAACTAGTGTCGTATCGCTTCTGGCAGACGCCACGTAACAAGAAACGTGAAACTGGCTGCGAAATTAGGACGAGGAGCTATGACGCACTCAAGGTAGCAAGTGCAGCGACACCTGGAGGACTGCATCAGTAAAGGCTAGTAATCCCTGGCAGGCATAACGGTGACTCACTTAAGATACACAACTAGTGACATATCGGTTCTGGCAGACTGGCCACAGTAACAAAATATATGAATCTGGGTGAGCAACTGTGACGAGTAACTATACTCTCGTAATAGGCCAATGACTCAATACCTGGAGTATTGACACAGATAACTCGAGGAACGCCTTGCAATAGTAACAATGACTTTCTTACGGTTCACAACTGGTGACAAATCCGTTCTGGCAGTCTGGCACCAGTAACAAAACTGAGACACTGCGTGAGCAACTGGGATGGGTAACTATGACTCTCTTAAGGTAGCCAATGATCGTCACCAGGAATATTGAGTCAGGAAACTCGAGTAACCCTTGGCTATAGTAACGATGACTTTCGTAGATTACACAACCTGTGACATATCGGTGCTGGCAGACTGGCCACAGTAACAAGAAACTTGAAACTGGCTGCGAAATTAGGACGAGGAGCTATGACGCACTCAAGGTAGCAAGTGCAGCGACACCTGGAGGACTGCATCAGTAAAGGCTAGTAATCCCTGGCAGGCATAACGGTGACTCACTTAAGATACACAACTAGTGACATATCGGTTCTGGCAGACTGGCCACAGTAACAAAATATATGAATCTGGGTGAGCAACTGTGATGAGTAACTATGACTCTCGTAATAGGCCAATGACTCAATACCTGGTGTATTGACTCAGATAACTAGAGGAACGCCTTGCAATAGTAACAATGACTTTCTTACGGTTCACAACTGGTGACAAATCCGTTCTGGCAGTCTGGCACCAGTAACAAAACTGAGACACTGCGTGAGCAACTGGGATGGGTAACTATGACTCTCTTAAGGTAGCCAATGATCGTCACCAGGAATATTGAGTCAGGAAACTCGAGTAACCCTTGGCTATAGTAACGATGACTTTCGTAGATTACACAACCTGTGACATATCGGTGCTGGCAGACTGGCCACAGTAACAAGAAACTTGAAACTGGCTGCGAAATTAGGACGAGGAGCTATGACGCACTCAAGGTAGCTAGTGCAGCGTCACCTGGAGGACTGCATCAGTAAAGGCTAGTAATCCCTGGCTGGCATTACGATTACTCACTTAAGATACACAACTAGTGTCATATCGGTTCTGGCAGACTGGCCACAGTAACAAGAAACTTGAAACTGGCTGCGAAATTAGGACGAGGAGCTATGACGCACTCAAGGTAGCAAGTGCAGCGACACCTGGAGGACTGCATCAGTAAAGGCTAGTAATCCCTGGCAGGCATAACGGTGACTCACTTAAGATACACAACTAGTGACATATCGGTTCTGGCAGACTGGCCACAGTAACAAAATATATGAATCTGGGTGAGCAACTGTGATGAGTAACTATGACTCTCGTAATAGGCCAATGACTCAATACCTGGTGTATTGACTCAGATAACTAGAGGAACGCCTTGCAATAGTAACAATGACTTTCTTACGGTTCACAACTGGTGACAAATCCGTTCTGGCAGTCTGGCACCAGTAACAAAACTGAGACACTGCGTGAGCAACTGGGATGGGTAACTATGACTCTCTTAAGGTAGCCAATGATCGTCACCAGGAATATTGAGTCAGGAAACTCGAGTAACCCTTGGCTATAGTAACGATGACTTTCGTAGATTACACAACCTGTGACATATCGGTGCTGGCAGACTGGCCACAGTAACAAGAAACTTGAAACTGGCTGCGAAATTAGGACGAGGAGCTATGACGCACTCAAGGTAGCTAGTGCAGCGTCACCTGGAGGACTGCATCAGTAAAGGCTAGTAATCCCTGGCTGGCATTACGATTACTCACTTAAGATACACAACTAGTGTCATATCGGTTCTGGCAGACTGGCCACAGTAACAAAATATATGAATCTGGGTGAGCAACTGTGACGAGTAACTATGACTCTCGTAATAGGCCAATGACTCAATACCTGGAGTATTGACTCAGATAACTCGAGGAACGCCTTGCAATAGTAACAATGACTTTCTTACGGTTCACAACTGGTGACAAATCCGTTCTGGCAGTCTGGCACCAGTAACAAAAATGAGACACAGCGTGAGCAACTGGGATGGGTAACTATGACTCTCTTAAGGTAGCCAATGATCGTCACCAGGAATATTGAATCAGGAATTTCGAGTAACCCTTGGTTATAGAACGATGACTTTCGTAGATTACACAACCTGTGACATATCGATGCTGGCAGACTGGCCACAGTTACAATGTATTTTAATTTGGGTGGTCAACCGACAGGAATATCTATTACCCTTCTGAGGTAACCGACGATTCGTCACCAGGTGGAGTACACTCTGAAAGGAGTGACTATGACTCTCATATGACACACAACTAGTGTCGTATCGCTTCTGGCAGACGCCACGTAACAAGAAACGTGAAACTGGCTGCGAAATTAGGACGAGGAGCTATGACGCACTCAAGGTAGCAAGTGCAGCGACACCTGGAGGACTGCATCAGTAAAGGCTAGTAATCCCTGGCAGGCATAACGGTGACTCACTTAAGATACACAACTAGTGACATATCGGTTCTGGCAGACTGGCCACAGTAACAAAATATATGAATCTGGGTGAGCAACTGTGATGAGTAACTATGACTCTCGTAATAGGCCAATGACTCAATACCTGGTGTATTGACTCAGATAACTAGAGGAACGCCTTGCAATAGTAACAATGACTTTCGTACGGTTCACAACTGGTGACAAATCCGTTCTGGCAGTCTGGCACCAGTAACAAAACTGAGACACTGCGAGAGCAACTGGGATGGGTAACTATGACTCTCTTAAGGTAGCCAATGATCGTCACCAGGAATATTGAGTCAGGAAACTCGAGTAACCCTTGGCTATAGTAACGATGACTTTCGTAGATTACACAACCTGTGATATATCGGTGCTGGCAGACTGGCCACAGTAACAAGAAACTTGAAACTGGCTGCGAAATTAGGACGAGGAGCTATGACGAACTCAAGGTAGCTAGTGCAGCGTCACCTGGAGGACTGCATCAGTAAAGGCTAGTAATCCCTGGCTGGCATTACGATTACTCACTTAAGATACACAACTAGCGTCATATCGGTTCTGGCAGACTGGCCACAGTAACAAAATATATGAATCTGGGTGAGCAACTGTGACGAGTAACTATGACTCTCGTAATAGGCCAATGACTCAATACCTGGAGTATTGACTCAGATAACTCGAGGAACGCCTTGCAATAGTAACAATGACTTTCTTACGGTTCACAACTGGTGACAAATCCGTTCTGGCAGTCTGGCACCAGTAACAAAAATGAGACACAGCGTGAGCAACTGGGATGGGTAACTATGACTCTCTTAAGGTAGCCAATGATCGTCACCAGGAATATTGAATCAGGAATTTCGAGTAACCCTTGGTTATAGAACGATGACTTTCGTAGATTACACAACCTGTGACATATCGATGCTGGCAGACTGGCCACAGTTACAATGTATTTTAATTTGGGTGGTCAACCGACAGGAATATCTATTACCCTTCTGAGGTAACCGACGATTCGTCACCAGGTGGAGTACACTCTGAAAGGAGTGACTATGACTCTCATATGACACGCAACTAGTGTCGTATCGCTTCTGGCAGACGCCACGTAACAAGAAACGTGAAACTGGCTGCGAAATTAGGACGAGGAGCTATGACGCACTCAAGGTAGCAAGTGCAGCGACACCTGGAGGACTGCATCAGTAAAGGCTAGTAATCCCTGGCAGGCATAACGGTGACTCACTTAAGATACACAACTAGTGACATATCGGTTCTGGCAGACTGGCCACAGTAACAAAATATATGAATCTGGGTGAGCAACTGTGATGAGTAACTATGACTCTCGTAATACGCCAATGACTCAATACCTGGTGTATTGACTCATTTAACTAGAGGAACGCCTTGCAATAGTAACAATGACTTTCTTACGGTTCACAACTGGTGACAAATCCGTTCTGGCAGTCTGGCACCAGTAACAAAACTGAGACACTGCGTGAGCAACTGGGATGGGTAACTATGACTCTCTTAAGGTAGCCAATGATCGTCACCAGGAATATTGAGTCAGGAAACTCGAGTAACCCTTGGCTATAGTAACGATGACTTTCGTAGATTACACAACCTGTGATATATCGGTGCTGGCAGACTGGCCACAGTAACAAGAAACTTGAAACTGGCTGCGAAATTAGGACGAGGAGCTATGACGAACTCAAGGTAGCTAGTGCAGCGTCACCTGGAGGACTGCATCAGTAAAGGCTAGTAATCCCTGGCTGGCATTACGATTACTCACTTAAGATACACAACTAGCGTCATATCGGTTCTGGCAGACTGGCCACAGTAACAAAATATATGAATCTGGGTGAGCAACTGTGACGAGTAACTATGACTCTCGTAATAGGCCAATGACTCAATACCTGGAGTATTGACTCAGATAACTCAAGGAACGCCTTGCAATAGTAACAATGACTTTCTTACGGTTCACAACTGGTGACAAATCCGTTCTGGCAGTCTGGCACCAGTAACAAAAATGAGACACAGCGTGAGCAACTGGGATGGGTAACTATGACTCTCTTAAGGTAGCCAATGATCGTCACCAGGAATATTGAATCAGGAATTTCGAGTAACCCTTGGTTATAGAACGATGACTTTCGTAGATTACACAACCTGTGACATATCGATGCTGGCAGACTGGCCACAGTTACAATGTATTTTAATTTGGGTGGTCAACCGACAGGAATATCTATTACCCTTCTGAGGTAACCGACGATTCGTCACCAGGTGGAGTACACTCTGAAAGGAGTGACTATGACTCTCATATGACACGCAACTAGTGTCGTATCGCTTCTGGCAGACGCCACGTAACAAGAAACGTGAAACTGGCTGCGAAATTAGGACGAGGAGCTATGACGCACTCAAGGTAGCAAGTGCAGCGACACCTGGAGGACTGCATCAGTAAAGGCTAGTAATCCCTGGCAGGCATAACGGTGACTCACTTAAGATACACAACTAGTGACATATCGGTTCTGGCAGACTGGCCACAGTAACAAAATATATGAATCTGGGTGAGCAACTGTGACGAGTAACTATACTCTCGTAATAGGCCAATGACTCAATACCTGGAGTATTGACACAGATAACTCGAGGAACGCCTTGCAATAGTAACAATGACTTTCTTACGGTTCACAACTGGTGACAAATCCGTTCTGGCAGTCTGGCACCAGTAACAAAACTGAGACACTGCGTGAGCAACGGGGATGGGTAACTATGACTCTCTTAAGGTAGCCAATGATCGTCACCAGGAATATTGAGTCAGGAAACTCGAGTAACCCTTGGCTATAGTAACGATGACTTTCGTAGATTACACAACCTGTGACATATCGGTGCTGGCAGACTGGCCACAGTAACAAGAAACTTGAAACTGGCTGCGAAATTAGGACGAGGAGCTATGACGCACTCAAGGTACCAAGTGCAGCGACACCTGGAGGACTGCATCAGTAAAGGCTAGTAATCCCTGGCAGGCATAACGGTGACTCACTTAAGATACACAACTAGTGACATATCGGTTCTGGCAGACTGGCCACAGTAACAAAATATATGAATCTGGGTGAGCAACTGTGATGAGTAACTATGACTCTCGTAATAGGCCAATGACTCAATACCTGGTGTATTGACTCAGATAACTAGAGGAACGCCTTGCAATAGTAACAATGACTTTCTTACGGTTCACAACTGGTGACAAATCCGTTCTGGCAGTCTGGCACCAGTAACAAAACTGAGACACTGCGTGAGCAACTGGGATGGGTAACTATGACTCTCTTAAGGTAGCCAATGATCGTCACCAGGAATATTGAGTCAGGAAACTCGAGTAACCCTTGGCTATAGTAACGATGACTTTCGTAGATTACACAACCTGTGACATATCGGTGCTGGCAGACTGGCCACAGTAACAAGAAACTTGAAACTGGCTGCGAAATTAGGACGAGGAGCTATGACGAACTCAAGGTAGCTAGTGCAGCGTCACCTGGAGGACTGCATCAGTAAAGGCTAGTAATCCCTGGCTGGCATTACGATTACTCACTTAAGATACACAACTAGCGTCATATCGGTTCTGGCAGACTGGCCACAGTAACAAAATATATGAATCTGGGTGAGCAACTGTGACGAGTAACTATGACTCTCGTAATAGGCCAATGACTCAATACCTGGAGTATTGACTCAGATAACTCAAGGAACGCCTTGCAATAGTAACAATGACTTTCTTACGGTTCACAACTGGTGACAAATCCGTTCTGGCAGTCTGGCACCAGTAACAAAAATGAGACACAGCGTGAGCAACTGGGATGGGTAACTATGACTCTCTTAAGGTAGCCAATGATCGTCACCAGGAATATTGAATCAGGAATTTCGAGTAACCCTTGGTTATAGAACGATGACTTTCGTAGATTACACAACCTGTGACATATCGATGCTGGCAGACTGGCCACAGTTACAATGTATTTTAATTTGGGTGGTCAACCGACAGGAATATCTATTACCCTTCTGAGGTAACCGACGATTCGTCACCAGGTGGAGTACACTCTGAAAGGAGTGACTATGACTCTCATATGACACGCAACTAGTGTCGTATCGCTTCTGGCAGACGCCACGTAACAAGAAACGTGAAACTGGCTGCGAAATTAGGACGAGGAGCTATGACGCACTCAAGGTAGCAAGTGCAGCGACACCTGGAGGACTGCATCAGTAAAGGCTAGTAATCCCTGGCAGGCATAACGGTGACTCACTTAAGATACACAACTAGTGACATATCGGTTCTGGCAGACTGGCCACAGTAACAAAATATATGAATCTGGGTGAGCAACTGTGACGAGTAACTATACTCTCGTAATAGGCCAATGACTCAATACCTGGAGTATTGACACAGATAACTCGAGGAACGCCTTGCAATAGTAACAATGACTTTCTTACGGTTCACAACTGGTGACAAATCCGTTCTGGCAGTCTGGCACCAGTAACAAAACTGAGACACTGCGTGAGCAACTGGGATGGGTAACTATGACTCTCTTAAGGTAGCCAATGATCGTCACCAGGAATATTGAGTCAGGAAACTCGAGTAACCCTTGGCTATAGTAACGATGACTTTCGTAGATTACACAACCTGTGACATATCGGTGCTGGCAGACTGGCCACAGTAACAAGAAACTTGAAACTGGCTGCGAAATTAGGACGAGGAGCTATGACGCACTCAAGGTACCAAGTGCAGCGACACCTGGAGGACTGCATCAGTAAAGGCTAGTAATCCCTGGCAGGCATAACGGTGACTCACTTAAGATACACAACTAGTGACATATCGGTTCTGGCAGACTGGCCACAGTAACAAAATATATGAATCTGGGTGAGCAACTGTGACGAGTAACTATGACTCTCGTAATAGGCCAATGACTCAATACCTGGAGTATTGACTCAGATAACTCAAGGAACGCCTTGCAATAGTAACAATGACTTTCTTACGGTTCACAACTGGTGACAAATCCGTTCTGGCAGTCTGGCACCAGTAACAAAAATGAGACACAGCGTGAGCAACTGGGATGGGTAACTATGACTCTCTTAAGGTAGCCAATGATCGTCACCAGGAATATTGAATCAGGAATTTCGAGTAACCCTTGGTTATAGAACGATGACTTTCGTAGATTACACAACCTGTGACATATCGATGCTGGCAGACTGGCCACAGTTACAATGTATTTTAATTTGGGTGGTCAACCGACAGGAATATCTATTACCCTTCTGAGGTAACCGACGATTCGTCACCAGGTGGAGTACACTCTGAAAGGAGTGACTATGACTCTCATATGACACGCAACTAGTGTCGTATCGCTTCTGGCAGACGCCACGTAACAAGAAACGTGAAACTGGCTGCGAAATTAGGACGAGGAGCTATGACGCACTCAAGGTAGCAAGTGCAGCGACACCTGGAGGACTGCATCAGTAAAGGCTAGTAATCCCTGGCAGGCATAACGGTGACTCACTTAAGATACACAACTAGTGACATATCGGTTCTGGCAGACTGGCCACAGTAACAAAATATATGAATCTGGGTGAGCAACTGTGACGAGTAACTATACTCTCGTAATAGGCCAATGACTCAATACCTGGAGTATTGACACAGATAACTCGAGGAACGCCTTGCAATAGTAACAATGACTTTCTTACGGTTCACAACTGGTGACAAATCCGTTCTGGCAGTCTGGCACCAGTAACAAAACTGAGACACTGCGTGAGCAACTGGGATGGGTAACTATGACTCTCTTAAGGTAGCCAATGATCGTCACCAGGAATATTGAGTCAGGAAACTCGAGTAACCCTTGGCTAGAGTAACGATGACTTTCGTAGATTACACAACCTGTGACATATCGGTGCTGGCAGACTGGCCACAGTAACAAGAAACTTGAAACTGGCTGCGAAATTAGGACGAGGAGCTATGACGCACTCAAGGTACCAAGTGCAGCGACACCTGGAGGACTGCATCAGTAAAGGCTAGTAATCCCTGGCAGGCATAACGGTGACTCACTTAAGATACACAACTAGTGACATATCGGTTCTGGCAGACTGGCCACAGTAACAAAATATATGAATCTGGGTGAGAAACTGTGATGAGTAACTATGACTCTCGTAATAGGCCAATGACTCAATACCTGGTGTATTGACTCAGATAACTAGAGGAACGCCTTGCAATAGTAACAATGACTTTCTTACGGTTCACAACTGGTGACAAATCCGTTCTGGCAGTCTGGCACCAGTAACAAAACTGAGACACTGCGTGAGCAACTGGGATGGGTAACTATGACTCTCTTAAGGTAGCCAATGATCGTCACCAGGAATATTGAGTCAGGAAACTCGAGTAACCCTTGGCTATAGTAACGATGACTTTCGTAGATTACACAACCTGTGACATATCGGTGCTGGCAGACTGGCCACAGTAACAAGAAACGTGAAACTGGCTGCGAAATTAGGACGAGGAGCTGTGACGCACTCAAGGTAGCTAGTGCAGCGTCACCTGGAGGACTGCATCAGTAAAGGCTAGTAATCCCTGGCTGGCATTACGATTACTCACCTAAGATACACAACTAGTGTCATATCGGTTCTGGCAGACTGGCCACAGTAACAAAATATATGAATCTGGGTGAGCAACTGTGACGAGTAACTATGACTCTCGTAATAGGCCAATGACTCAATACCTGGAGTATTGACTCAGATAACTCGAGGAACGCCTTGCAATAGTAACAATGACTTTCTTACGGTTCACAACTGGTGACAAATCCGTTCTGGCAGTCTGGCACCAGTAACAAAAATGAGACACAGCGTGAGCAACTGGGATGGGTAACTATGACTCTCTTAAGGTAGCCAATGATCGTCACCAGGAATATTGAATCAGGAATTTCGAGTAACCCTTGGTTATAGAACGATGACTTTCGTAGATTACACAACCTGTGACATATCGATGCTGGCAGACTGGCCACAGTTACAATGTATTTTAATTTGGGTGGTCAACCGACAGGAATATCTATTACCCTTCTGAGGTAACCGACGATTCGTCACCAGGTGGAGTACACTCTGAAAGGAGTGACTATGACTCTCATATGACACACAACTAGTGTCGTATCGCTTCTGGCAGACGCCACGTAACAAGAAACGTGAAACTGGCTGCGAAATTAGGACGAGGAGCTATGACGCACTCAAGGTAGCAAGTGCAGCGACACCTGGAGGACTGCATCAGTAAAGGCTAGTAATCCCTGGCAGGCATAACGGTGACTCACTTAAGATACACAACTAGTGACATATCGGTTCTGGCAGACTGGCCACAGTAACAAAATATATGAATCTGGGTGAGAAACTGTGATGAGTAACTATGACTCTCGTAATAGGCCAATGACTCAATACCTGGTGTATTGACTCAGATAACTAGAGGAACGCCTTGCAATAGTAACAATGACTTTCTTACGGTTCACAACTGGTGACAAATCCGTTCTGGCAGTCTGGCACCAGTAACAAAACTGAGACACTGCGTGAGCAACTGGGATGGGTAACTATGACTCTCTTAAGGTAGCCAATGATCGTCACCAGGAATATTGAGTCAGGAAACTCGAGTAACCCTTGGCTATAGTAACGATGACTTTCGTAGATTACACAACCTGTGACATATCGGTGCTGGCAGACTGGCCACAGTAACAAGAAACGTGAAACTGGCTGCGAAATTAGGACGAGGAGCTGTGACGCACTCAAGGTAGCTAGTGCAGCGTCACCTGGAGGACTGCATCAGTAAAGGCTAGTAATCCCTGGCTGGCATTACGATTACTCACCTAAGATACACAACTAGTGTCATATCGGTTCTGGCAGACTGGCCACAGTAAGAAAATATATGAATCTGGGTGAGCAACTGTGACGAGTAACTATGACTCTCGTAATAGGCCAATGACTCAATACCTGGAGTATTGACTCAGATAACTCGAGGAACGCCTTGCAATAGTAACAATGACTTTCTTACGGTTCACAACTGGTGACAAATCCGTTCTGGCAGTCTGGCACCAGTAACAAAAATGAGACACAGCGTGAGCAACTGGGATGGGTAACTATGACTCTCTTAAGGTAGCCAATGATCGTCACCAGGAATATTGAATCAGGAATTTCGAGTAACCCTTGGTTATAGAACGATGACTTTCGTAGATTACACAACCTGTGACATATCGATGCTGGCAGACTGGCCACAGTTACAATGTATTTTAATTTGGGTGGTCAACCGACAGGAATATCTATTACCCTTCTGAGGTAACCGACGATTCGTCACCAGGTGGAGTACACTCTGAAAGGAGTGACTATGACTCTCATATGACACACAACTAGTGTCGTATCTCTTCTGGCAGACGCCACGTAACAAGAAACGTGAAACTGGCTGCGAAATTAGGACGAGGAGCTATGACGCACTCAAGGTAGCAAGTGCAGCGACACCTGGAGGACTGCATCAGTAAAGGCTAGTAATCCCTGGCAGGCATAACGGTGACTCACTTAAGATACACAACTAGTGACATATCGGTTCTGGCAGACTGGCCACAGTAACAAAATATATGAATCTGGGTGAGCAACTGTGATGAGTAACTATGACTCTCGTAATAGGCCAATGACTCAATACCTGGTGTATTGACTCAGATAACTAGAGGAACGCCTTGCAATAGTAACAATGACTTTCTTACGGTTCACAACTGGTGACAAATCCGTTCTGGCAGTCTGGCACCAGTAACAAAACTGAGACACTGCGTGAGCAACTGGGATGGGTAACTATGACTCTCTTAAGGTAGCCAATGATCGTCACCAGGAATATTGAGTCAGGAAACTCGAGTAACCCTTGGCTATAGTAACGATGACTTTCGTAGATTACACAAGCTGTGACATATCGGTGCTGGCAGACTGGCCACAGTAACAAGAAACTTGAAACTGGCTGCGAAATTAGGACGAGGAGCTATGACGAACTCAAGGTAGCTAGTGCAGCGTCACCTGGAGGACTGCATCTGTAAAGGCTAGTAATCCCTGGCTGGCATTACGATTACTCACTTAAGATACACAACTAGCGTCATATCGGTTCTGGCAGACTGGCCACAGTAACAAAATATATGAATCTGGGTGAGCAACTGTGACGAGTAACTATGACTCTCGTAATAGGCCAATGACTCAATACCTGGAGTATTGACTCAGATAACTCGATGAACGCCTTGCAATAGTAACAATGACTTTCTTACGGTTCACAACTGGTGACAAATCCGTTCTGGCAGTCTGGCACCAGTAACAAAAATGAGACACAGCGTGAGCAACTGGGATGGGTAACTATGACTCTCTTAAGGTAGCCAATGATCGTCACCAGGAATATTGAATCAGGAATTTCGAGTAACCCTTGGTTATAGAACGATGACTTTCGTAGATTACACAACCTGTGACATATCGATGCTGGCAGACTGGCCACAGTTACAATGTATTTTAATTTGGGTGGTCAACCGACAGGAATATCTATTACCCTTCTGAGGTAACCGACGATTCGTCACCAGGTGGAGTACACTCTGAAAGGAGTGACTATGACTCTCATATGACACGCAACTAGTGTCGTATCGCTTCTGGCAGACGCCACATAACAAGAAACGTGAAACTGGCTGCGAAATTAGGACGAGGAGCTATGACGCACTCAAGGTAGCAAGTGCAGCGACACCTGGAGGACTGCATCAGTAAAGGCTAGTAATCCCTGGCAGGCATAACGGTGACTCACTTAAGATACACAACTAGTGACATATCGGTTCTGGCAGACTGGCCACAGTAACAAAATATATGAATCTGGGTGAGCAACTGTGACGAGTAACTATACTCTCGTAATAGGCCAATGACTCAATACCTGGAGTATTGACACAGATAACTCGAGGAACGCCTTGCAATAGTAACAATGACTTTCTTACGGTTCACAACTGGTGACAAATCCGTTCTGGCAGTCTGGCACCAGTAACAAAACTGAGACACTGCGTGAGCAACTGGGATGGGTAACTATGACTCTCTTAAGGTAGCCAATGATCGTCACCAGGAATATTGAGTCAGGAAACTCGAGTAACCCTTGGCTATAGTAACGATGACTTTCGTAGATTACACAACCTGTGACATATCGGTGCTGGCAGACTGGCCACAGTAACAAGAAACGTGAAACTGGCTGCGAAATTAGGACGAGGAGCTATGACGCACTCAAGGTAGCTAGTGCAGCGTCACCTGGAGGACTGCATCAGTAAAGGCTAGTAATCCCTGGCTGGCATTACGATTACTCACTTAAGATACACAACTAGTGTCATATCGGTTCTGGCAGACTGGCCACAGTAACAAAATATATGAATCTGGGTGAGCAACTGTGACGAGTAACTATGACTCTCGTAATAGGCCAATGACTCAATACCTGGAGTATTGACTCAGATAACTCGAGGAACGCCTTGCAATAGTAACAATGACTTTCTTACGGTTCACAACTGGTGACAAATCCGTTCTGGCAGTCTGGCACCAGTAACAAAAATGAGACACAGCGTGAGCAACTGGGATGGGTAACTATGACTCTCTTAAGGTAGCCAATGATCGTCACCAGGAATATTGAATCAGGAATTTCGAGTAACCCTTGGTTATAGAACGATGACTTTCGTAGATTACACAACCTGTGACATATCGATGCTGGCAGACTGGCCACAGTTACAATGTATTTTAATTTGGGTGGTCAACCGACAGGAATATCTATTACCCTTCTGAGGTAACCGACGATTCGTCACCAGGTGGAGTACACTCTGAAAGGAGTGACTATGACTCTCATATGACACACAACTAGTGTCGTATCGCTTCTGGCAGACGCCACGTAACAAGAAACGTGAAACTGGCTGCGAAATTAGGACGAGGAGCTATGACGCACTCAAGGTAGCAAGTGCAGCGACACCTGGAGGACTGCATCAGTAAAGGCTAGTAATCCCTGGCAGGCATAACGGTGACTCACTTAAGATACACAACTAGTGACATATCGGTTCTGGCAGACTGGCCACAGTAACAAAATATATGAATCTGGGTGAGCAACTGTGATGAGTAACTATGACTCTCGTAATAGGCCAATGACTCAATACCTGGTGTATTGACTCAGATAACTAGAGGAACGCCTTGCAATAGTAACAATGACTTTCTTACGGTTCACAACTGGTGACAAATCCGTTCTGGCAGTCTGGCACCAGTAACAAAACTGAGACACTGCGTGAGCAACTGGGATTGGTAACTATGACTCTCTTAAGGTAGCCAATGATCGTCACCAGGAATATTGAGTCAGGAAACTCGAGTAACCCTTGGCTATAGTAACGATGACTTTCGTAGATTACACAACCTGTGACATATCGGTGCTGGCAGACTGGCCACAGTAACAAGAAACTTGAAACTGGCTGCGAAATTAGGACGAGGAGCTATGACGAACTCAAGGTAGCTAGTGCAGCGTCACCTGGAGGACTGCATCAGTAAAGGCTGGTAATCCCTGGCTGGCATTACGATTACTCACTTAAGATACACAACTAGCGTCATATCGGTTCTGGCAGACTGGCCACAGTAACAAAATATATGAATCTGGGTGAGCAACTGTGACGAGTAACTATGACTCTCGTAATAGGCCAATGACTCAATACCTGGAGTATTGACTCAGATAACTCGAGGAACGCCTTGCAATAGTAACAATGACTTTCTTACGGTTCACAACTGGTGACAAATCCGTTCTGGCAGTCTGGCACCAGTAACAAAAATGAGACACAGCGTGAGCAACTGGGATGGGTAACTATGACTCTCTTAAGGTAGCCAATGATCGTCACCAGGAATATTGAATCAGGAATTTCGAGTAACCCTTGGTTATAGAACGATGACTTTCGTAGATTACACAACCTGTGACATATCGATGCTGGCAGACTGGCCACAGTTACAATGTATTTTAATTTGGGTGGTCAACCGACAGGAATATCTATTACCCTTCTGAGGTAACCGACGATTCGTCACCAGGTGGAGTACACTCTGAAAGGAGTGACTATGACTCTCATATGACACGCAACTAGTGTCGTATCGCTTCTGGCAGACGCCACGTAACAAGAAACGTGAAACTGGCTGCGAAATTAGGACGAGGAGCTATGACGCACTCAAGGTAGCAAGTGCAGCGACACCTGGAGGACTGCATCAGTAAAGGCTAGTAATCCCTGGCAGGCATAACGGTGACTCACTTAAGATACACAACTAGTGACATATCGGTTCTGGCAGACTGGCCACAGTAACAAAATATATGAATCTGGGTGAGCAACTGTGACGAGTAACTATACTCTCGTAATAGGCCAATGACTCAATACCTGGAGTATTGACACAGATAACTCGAGGAACGCCTTGCAATAGTAACAATGACTTTCTTACGGTTCACAACTGGTGACAAATCCGTTCTGGCAGTCTGGCACCAGTAACAAAACTGAGACACAGCGTGAGCAACTGGGATGGGTAACTATGACTCTCTTAAGGTAGCCAATGATCGTCACCAGGAATATTGAGTCAGGAAACTCGAGTAACCCTTGGCTATAGTAACGATGACTTTCGTAGATTACACAACCTGTGACATATCGGTGCTGGCAGACTGGCCACAGTAACAAGAAACTTGAAACTGGCTGTGAAATTAGGACGAGGAGCTATGACGCACTCAAGGTAGCTAGTGCAGCGTCACCTGGAGGACTGCATCAGTAAAGGCTAGTAATCCCTGGCTGGCATTACGATGACTCACTTAAGATACACAACTAGTGTCATATCGGTTCTGGCAGACTGGCCACAGTAACAAAATATATGAATCTGGGTGAGCAACTGTGACGAGTAACTATGACTCTCGTAATAGGCCAATGACTCAATACCTGGAGTATTGACTCAGATAACTCGAGGATCGCCTTGCAATAGTAACAATGACTTTCTTACGGTTCACAACTGGTGACAAATCCGTTCTGGCAGTCTGGCACCAGTAACAAAACTGAGACACTGCGTGAGCAACTGGGATGGGTAACTATGACTCTCTTAAGGTAGCCAATGATCGTCACCAGGAATATTGAGTCAGGAAACTCGAGTAACCCTTGGCTATAGTAACGATGACTTTCGTAGATTACACAACCTGTGACATATCGGTGCTGGCAGACTGGCCACAGTAACAAGAAACGTGAAACTGGCTGCGAAATTAGGACGAGGAGCTATGACGCACTCAAGGTAGCTAGTGCAGCGTCACCTGGAGGACTGCATCAGTAAAGGCTAGTAATCCCTGGCTGGCATTACGATTACTCACTTAAGATACACAACTAGTGTCATATCGGTTCTGGCAGACTGGCCACAGTAACAAAATATATGAATCTGGGTGAGCAACTGTGACGAGTAACTATGACTCTCGTAATAGGCCAATGACTCAATACCTGGAGTATTGACTCAGATAACTCGAGGAACGCCTTGCAATAGTAACAATGACTTTCTTACGGTTCACAACTGGTGACAAATCCGTTCTGGCAGTCTGGCACCAGTAACAAAAATGAGACACAGCGTGAGCAACTGGGATGGGTAACTATGACTCTCTTAAGGTAGCCAATGATCGTCACCAGGAATATTGAATCAGGAATTTCGAGTAACCCTTGGTTATAGAACGATGACTTTCGTAGATTACACAACCTGTGACATATCGATGCTGGCAGACTGGCCACAGTTACAATGTATTTTAATTTGGGTGGTCAACCGACAGGAATATCTATTACCCTTCTGAGGTAACCGACGATTCGTCACCAGGTGGAGTACACTCTGAAAGGAGTGACTATGACTCTCATATGACACGCAACTAGTGTCGTATCGCTTCTGGCAGACGCCACGTAACAAGAAACGTGAAACTGGCTGCGAAATTAGGACGAGGAGCTATGACGCACTCAAGGTAGCAAGTGCAGCGACACCTGGAGGACTGCATCAGTAAAGGCTAGTAATCCCTGGCAGGCATAACGGTGACTCACTTAAGATACACAACTAGTGACATATCGGTTCTGGCAGACTGGCCACAGTAACAAAATATATGAATCTGGGTGAGCAACTGTGACGAGTAACTATACTCTCGTAATAGGCCAATGACTCAATACCTGGAGTATTGACACAGATAACTCGAGGAACGCCTTGCAATAGTAACAATGACTTTCTTACGGTTCACAACTGGTGACAAATCCGTTCTGGCAGTCTGGCACCAGTAACAAAACTGAGACACTGCGTGAGCAACTGGGATGGGTAACTATGACTCTCTTAAGGTAGCCAATGATCGTCACCAGGAATATTGAGTCAGGAAACTCGAGTAACCCTTGGCTAGAGTAACGATGACTTTCGTAGATTACACAACCTGTGACATATCGGTGCTGGCAGACTGGCCACAGTAACAAGAAACGTGAAACTGGCTGCGAAATTAGGACGAGGAGCTATGACGCACTCAAGGTAGCTAGTGCAGCGTCACCTGGAGGACTGCATCAGTAAAGGCTAGTAATCCCTGGCTGGCATTACGATGACTCACTTAAGATACACAACTAGTGTCATATCGGTTCTGGCAGACTGGCCACAGTAACAAAATATATGAATCTGGGTGAGCAACTGTGACGAGTAACTATGACTCTCGTAATAGGCCAATGATTCAATACCTGGAGTATTGACTCAGATAACTCGAGGAACGCCTTGCAATAGTAACAATGACTTTCTTACGGTTCACAACTGGTGACAAATCCGTTCTGGCAGTCTGGCACCAGTAACAAAACTGAGACACTGCGTGAGCAACTGGGATGGGTAACTATGACTCTCTTAAGGTAGCCAATGATCGTCACCAGGAATATTGAGTCAGGAAACTCGAGTAACCCTTGGCTATAGTAACGATGACTTTCGTAGATTACACAACCTGTGACATATCGGTGCTGGCAGACTGGCCACAGTAACAAGAAACTTGAAACTGGCTGCGAAATTAGGACGAGGAGCTATGACGCACTCAAGGTAGCTAGTGCAGCGTCACCTGGAGGACTGCATCAGTAAAGGCTAGTAATCCCTGGCTGGCATTACGATGACTCACTTAAGATACACAACTAGTGTCATATCGGTTCTGGCAGACTGGCCACAGTAACAAAATATATGAATCTGGGTGAGCAACTGTGACGAGTAACTATGACTCTCGTAATAGGCCAATGACTCAATACCTGGTGTATTGACTCAGATAACTAGAGGAACGCCTTGCAATAGTAACAATGACTTTCTTACGGTTCACAACTGGTGACAAATCCGTTCTGGCAGTCTGGCACCAGTAACAAAAATGAGACACTGAGTGAGCAACTGGGATGGGTAACTATGACTCTCTTAAGGTAGCCAATGATCGTCACCAGGAATATTGAATCAGGAATTTCGAGTAACCCTTGGTTATAGAACGATGACTTTCGTAGATTACACAACCTGTGACATATCGATGCTGGCAGACTGGCCACAGTTACAATGTATTTTAATTTGGGTGGTCAACCGACAGGAATATCTATTACCCTTCTGAGGTAACCGACGATTCGTCACCAGGTGGAGTACACTCTGAAAGGAGTGACTATGACTCTCATATGACACGCAACTAGTGTCGTATCGCTTCTGGCAGACGCCACGTAACAAGAAACGTGAAACTGGCTGCGAAATTAGGACGAGGAGCTATGACGCACTCAAGGTAGCAAGTGCAGCGACACCTGGAGGACTGCATCAGTAAAGGCTAGTAATCCCTGGCAGGCATAACGGTGACTCACTTAAGATACACAACTAGTGACATATCGGTTCTGGCAGACTGGCCACAGTAACAAAATATATGAATCTGGGTGAGCAACTGTGACGAGTAACTATACTCTCGTAATAGGCCAATGACTCAATACCTGGAGTATTGACACAGATAACTCGAGGAACGCCTTGCAATAGTAACAATGACTTTCTTACGGTTCACAACTGGTGACAAATCCGTTCTGGCAGTCTGGCACCAGTAACAAAACTGAGACACTGCGTGAGCAACTGGGATGGGTAACTATGACTCTCTTAAGGTAGCCAATGATCGTCACCAGGAATATTGAGTCAGGAAACTCGAGTAACCCTTGGCTAGAGTAACGATGACTTTCGTAGATTACACAACCTGTGACATATCGGTGCTGGCAGACTGGCCACAGTAACAAGAAACTTGAAACTGGCTGCGAAATTAGGACGAGGAGCTATGACGCACTCAAGGTAGCTAGTGCAGCGTCACCTGGAGGACTGCATCAGTAAAGGCTAGTAATCCCTGGCTGGCATTACGATGACTCACTTAAGATACACAACTAGTGTCATATCGGTTCTGGCAGACTGGCCACAGTAACAAAATATATGAATCTGGGTGAGCAACTGTGACGAGTAACTATGACTCTCGTAATAGGCCAATGATTCAATACCTGGAGTATTGACTCAGATAACTCGAGGAACGCCTTGCAATAGTAACAATGACTTTCTTACGGTTCACAACTGGTGACAAATCCGTTCTGGCAGTCTGGCACCAGTAACAAAACTGAGACACTGCGTGAGCAACTGGGATGGGTAACTATGACTCTCTTAAGGTAGCCAATGATCGTCACCAGGAATATTGAGTCAGGAAACTCGAGTAACCCTTGGCTATAGTAACGATGACTTTCGTAGATTACACAACCTGTGACATATCGGTGCTGGCAGACTGGCCACAGTAACAAGAAACTTGAAACTGGCTGCGAAATTAGGACGAGGAGCTATGACGCACTCAAGGTAGCTAGTGCAGCGTCACCTGGAGGACTGCATCAGTAAAGGCTAGTAATCCCTGGCTGGCATTACGATGACTCACTTAAGATACACAACTAGTGTCATATCGGTTCTGGCAGACTGGCCACAGTAACAAAATATATGAATCTGGGTGAGCAACTGTGACGAGTAACTATGACTCTCGTAATAGGCCAATGACTCAATACCTGGTGTATTGACTCAGATAACTAGAGGAACGCCTTGCAATAGTAACAATGACTTTCTTACGGTTCACAACTGGTGACAAATCCGTTCTGGCAGTCTGGCACCAGTAACAAAAATGAGACACTGAGTGAGCAACTGGGATGGGTAACTATGACTCTCTTAAGGTAGCCAATGATCGTCACCAGGAATATTGAATCAGGAATTTCGAGTAACCCTTGGTTATAGAACGATGACTTTCGTAGATTACACAACCTGTGACATATCGATGCTGGCAGACTGGCCACAGTTACAATGTATTTTAATTTGGGTGGTCAACCGACAGGAATATCTATTACCCTTCTGAGGTAACCGACGATTCGTCACCAGGTGGAGTACACTCTGAAAGGAGTGACTATGACTCTCATATGACACGCAACTAGTGTCGTATCGCTTCTGGCAGACGCCACGTAACAAGAAACGTGAAACTGGCTGCGAAATTAGGACGAGGAGCTATGACGCACTCAAGGTAGCAAGTGCAGCGACACCTGGAGGACTGCATCAGTAAAGGCTAGTAATCCCTGGCAGGCATAACGGTGACTCACTTAAGATACACAACTAGTGACATATCGGTTCTGGCAGACTGGCCACAGTAACAAAATATATGAATCTGGGTGAGCAACTGTGACGAGTAACTATACTCTCGTAATAGGCCAATGACTCAATACCTGGAGTATTGACACAGATAACTCGAGGAACGCCTTGCAATAGTAACAATGACTTTCTTACGGTTCACAACTGGTGACAAATCCGTTCTGGCAGTCTGGCACCAGTAACAAAACTGAGACACTGCGTGAGCAACTGGGATGGGTAACTATGACTCTCTTAAGGTAGCCAATGATCGTCACCAGGAATATTGAGTCAGGAAACTCGAGTAACCCTTGGCTATAGTAACGATGACTTTCGTAGATTACACAACCTGTGACATATCGGTGCTGGCAGACTGGCCACAGTAACAAGAAACTTGAAACTGGCTGCGAAATTAGGACGAGGAGCTATGACGCACTCAAGGTAGCTAGTGCAGCGTCACCTGGAGGACTGCATCAGTAAAGGCTAGTAATCCCTGGCTGGCATTACGATTACTCACTTAAGATACACAACTAGTGTCATATCGGTTCTGGCAGACTGGCCACAGTAACAAAATATATGAATCTGGGTGAGCAACTGTGACGAGTAACTATGACTCTCGTAATAGGCCAATGACTCAATACCTGGAGTATTGACTCAGATAACTCGAGGAACGCCTTGCAATAGTAACAATGACTTTCTTACGGTTCACAACTGGTGACAAATCCGTTCTGGCAGTCTGGCACCAGTAACAAAAATGAGACACAGCGTGAGCAACTGGGATGGGTAACTATGACTCTCTTAAGGTAGCCAATGATCGTCACCAGGAATATTGAATCAGGAATTTCGAGTAACCCTTGGTTATAGAACGATGACTTTCGTAGATTACACAACCTGTGACATATCGATGCTGGCAGACTGGCCACAGTTACAATGTATTTTAATTTGGGTGGTCAACCGACAGGAATATCTATTACCCTTCTGAGGTAACCGACGATTCGTCACCAGGTGGAGTACACTCTGAAAGGAGTGACTATGACTCTCATATGACACGCAACTAGTGTCGTATCGCTTCTGGCAGACGCCACGTAACAAGAAACGTGAAACTGGCTGCGAAATTAGGACGAGGAGCTATGACGCACTCAAGGTAGCAAGTGCAGCGACACCTGGAGGACTGCATCAGTAAAGGCTAGTAATCCCTGGCAGGCATAACGGTGACTCACTTAAGATACACAACTAGTGACATATCGGTTCTGGCAGACTGGCCACAGTAACAAAATATATGAATCTGGGTGAGCAACTGTGACGAGTAACTATACTCTCGTAATAGGCCAATGACTCAATACCTGGAGTATTGACACAGATAACTCGAGGAACGCCTTGCAATAGTAACAATGACTTTCTTACGGTTCACAACTGGTGACAAATCCGTTCTGGCAGTCTGGCACCAGTAACAAAACTGAGACACTGCGTGAGCAACTGGGATGGGTAACTATGACTCTCTTAAGGTAGCCAATGATCGTCACCAGGAATATTGAGTCAGGAAACTCGAGTAACCCTTGGCTATAGTAACGATGACTTTCGTAGATTACACAACCTGTGACATATCGGTGCTGGCAGACTGGCCACAGTAACAAGAAACGTGAAACTGGCTGCGAAATTAGGACGAGGAGCTATGACGCACTCAAGGTAGCTAGTGCAGCGTCACCTGGAGGACTGCATCAGTAAAGGCTAGTAATCCCTGGCTGGCATTACGATTACTCACTTAAGATACACAACTAGTGTCATATCGGTTCTGGCAGACTGGCCACAGTAACAAAATATATGAATCTGGGTGAGCAACTGTGACGAGTAACTATGACTCTCGTAATAGGCCAATGACTCAATACCTGGAGTATTGACTCAGATAACTCGAGGAACGCCTTGCAATAGTAACAATGACTTTCTTACGGTTCACAACTGGTGACAAATCCGTTCTGGCAGTCTGGCACCAGTAACAAAAATGAGACACAGCGTGAGCAACTGGGATGGGTAACTATGACTCTCTTAAGGTAGCCAATGATCGTCACCAGGAATATTGAATCAGGAATTTCGAGTAACCCTTGGTTATAGAACGATGACTTTCGTAGATTACACAACCTGTGACATATCGATGCTGGCAGACTGGCCACAGTTACAATGTATTTTAATTTGGGTGGTCAACCGACAGGAATATCTATTACCCTTCTGAGGTAACCGACGATTCGTCACCAGGTGGAGTACACTCTGAAAGGAGTGACTATGACTCTCATATGACACACAACTAGTGTCGTATCGCTTCTGGCAGACGCCACGTAACAAGAAACGTGAAACTGGCTGCGAAATTAGGACGAGGAGCTATGACGCACTCAAGGTAGCAAGTGCAGCGACACCTGGAGGACTGCATCAGTAAAGGCTAGTAATCCCTGGCAGGCATAACGGTGACTCACTTAAGATACACAACTAGTGACATATCGGTTCTGGCAGACTGGCCACAGTAACAAAATATATGAATCTGGGTGAGCAACTGTGATGAGTAACTATGACTCTCGTAATAGGCCAATGACTCAATACCTGGTGTATTGACTCAGATAACTAGAGGAACGCCTTGCAATAGTAACAATGACTTTCTTACGGTTCACAACTGGTGACAAATCCGTTCTGGCAGTCTGGCACCAGTAACAAAACTGAGACACTGCGTGAGCAACTGGGATTGGTAACTATGACTCTCTTAAGGTAGCCAATGATCGTCACCAGGAATATTGAGTCAGGAAACTCGAGTAACCCTTGGCTATAGTAACGATGACTTTCGTAGATTACACAACCTGTGACATATCGGTGCTGGCAGACTGGCCACAGTAACAAGAAACTTGAAACTGGCTGCGAAATTAGGACGAGGAGCTATGACGAACTCAAGGTAGCTAGTGCAGCGTCACCTGGAGGACTGCATCAGTAAAGGCTGGTAATCCCTGGCTGGCATTACGATTACTCACTTAAGATACACAACTAGCGTCATATCGGTTCTGGCAGACTGGCCACAGTAACAAAATATATGAATCTGGGTGAGCAACTGTGACGAGTAACTATGACTCTCGTAATAGGCCAATGACTCAATACCTGGAGTATTGACTCAGATAACTCGAGGAACGCCTTGCAATAGTAACAATGACTTTCTTACGGTTCACAACTGGTGACAAATCCGTTCTGGCAGTCTGGCACCAGTAACAAAAATGAGACACAGCGTGAGCAACTGGGATGGGTAACTATGACTCTCTTAAGGTAGCCAATGATCGTCACCAGGAATATTGAATCAGGAATTTCGAGTAACCCTTGGTTATAGAACGATGACTTTCGTAGATTACACAACCTGTGACATATCGATGCTGGCAGACTGGCCACAGTTACAATGTATTTTAATTTGGGTGGTCAACCGACAGGAATATCTATTACCCTTCTGAGGTAACCGACGATTCGTCACCAGGTGGAGTACACTCTGAAAGGAGTGACTATGACTCTCATATGACACGCAACTAGTGTCGTATCGCTTCTGGCAGACGCCACGTAACAAGAAACGTGAAACTGGCTGCGAAATTAGGACGAGGAGCTATGACGCACTCAAGGTAGCAAGTGCAGCGACACCTGGAGGACTGCATCAGTAAAGGCTAGTAATCCCTGGCAGGCATAACGGTGACTCACTTAAGATACACAACTAGTGACATATCGGTTCTGGCAGACTGGCCACAGTAACAAAATATATGAATCTGGGTGAGCAACTGTGACGAGTAACTATACTCTCGTAATAGGCCAATGACTCAATACCTGGAGTATTGACACAGATAACTCGAGGAACGCCTTGCAATAGTAACAATGACTTTCTTACGGTTCACAACTGGTGACAAATCCGTTCTGGCAGTCTGGCACCAGTAACAAAACTGAGACACTGCGTGAGCAACTGGGATGGGTAACTATGACTCTCTTAAGGTAGCCAATGATCGTCACCAGGAATATTGAGTCAGGAAACTCGAGTAACCCTTGGCTATAGTAACGATGACTTTCGTAGATTACACAACCTGTGACATATCGGTGCTGGCAGACTGGCCACAGTAACAAGAAACTTGAAACTGGCTGCGAAATTAGGACGAGGAGCTATGACGCACTCAAGGTAGCTAGTGCAGCGTCACCTGGAGGACTGCATCAGTAAAGGCTAGTAATCCCTGGCTGGCATTACGATGACTCACTTAAGATACACAACTAGTGTCATATCGGTTCTGGCAGACTGGCCACAGTAACAAAATATATGAATCTGGGTGAGCAACTGTGACGAGTAACTATGACTCTCGTAATAGGCCAATGACTCAATACCTGGAGTATTGACTCAGATAACTCGAGGATCGCCTTGCAATAGTAACAATGACTTTCTTACGGTTCACAACTGGTGACAAATCCGTTCTGGCAGTCTGGCACCAGTAACAAAACTGAGACACTGCGTGAGCAACTGGGATGGGTAACTATGACTCTCTTAAGGTAGCCAATGATCGTCACCAGGAATATTGAGTCAGGAAACTCGAGTAACCCTTGGCTATAGTAACGATGACTTTCGTAGATTACACAACCTGTGACATATCGGTGCTGGCAGACTGGCCACAGTAACAAGAAACGTGAAACTGGCTGCGAAATTAGGACGAGGAGCTATGACGCACTCAAGGTAGCTAGTGCAGCGTCACCTGGAGGACTGCATCAGTAAAGGCTAGTAATCCCTGGCTGGCATTACGATTACTCACTTAAGATACACAACTAGTGTCATATCGGTTCTGGCAGACTGGCCACAGTAACAAAATATATGAATCTGGGTGAGCAACTGTGACGAGTAACTATGACTCTCGTAATAGGCCAATGACTCAATACCTGGAGTATTGACTCAGATAACTCGAGGAACGCCTTGCAATAGTAACAATGACTTTCTTACGGTTCACAACTGGTGACAAATCCGTTCTGGCAGTCTGGCACCAGTAACAAAAATGAGACACAGCGTGAGCAACTGGGATGGGTAACTATGACTCTCTTAAGGTAGCCAATGATCGTCACCAGGAATATTGAATCAGGAATTTCGAGTAACCCTTGGTTATAGAACGATGACTTTCGTAGATTACACAACCTGTGACATATCGATGCTGGCAGACTGGCCACATTTACAATGTATTTTAATTTGGGTGGTCAACCGACAGGAATATCTATTACCCTTCTGAGGTAACCGACGATTCGTCACCAGGTGGAGTACACTCTGAAAGGAGTGACTATGACTCTCATATGACACGCAACTAGTGTCGTATCGCTTCTGGCAGACGCCACGTAACAAGAAACGTGAAACTGGCTGCGAAATTAGGACGAGGAGCTATGACGCACTCAAGGTAGCAAGTGCAGCGACACCTGGAGGACTGCATCAGTAAAGGCTAGTAATCCCTGGCAGGCATAACGGTGACTCACTTAAGATACACAACTAGTGACATATCGGTTCTGGCAGACTGGCCACAGTAACAAAATATATGAATCTGGGTGAGCAACTGTGACGAGTAACTATACTCTCGTAATAGGCCAATGACTCAATACCTGGAGTATTGACACAGATAACTCGAGGAACGCCTTGCAATAGTAACAATGACTTTCTTACGGTTCACAACTGGTGACAAATCCGTTCTGGCAGTCTGGCACCAGTAACAAAACTGAGACACTGCGTGAGCAACTGGGATGGGTAACTATGACTCTCTTAAGGTAGCCAATGATCGTCACCAGGAATATTGAGTCAGGAAACTCGAGTAACCCTTGGCTAGAGTAACGATGACTTTCGTAGATTACACAACCTGTGACATATCGGTGCTGGCAGACTGGCCACAGTAACAAGAAACTTGAAACTGGCTGCGAAATTAGGACGAGGAGCTATGACGCACTCAAGGTAGCTAGTGCAGCGTCACCTGGAGGACTGCATCAGTAAAGGCTAGTAATCCCTGGCTGGCATTACGATGACTCACTTAAGATACACAACTAGTGTCATATCGGTTCTGGCAGACTGGCCACAGTAACAAAATATATGAATCTGGATGAGCAACTGTGACGAGTAACTATGACTCTCGTAATAGGCCAATGATTCAATACCTGGAGTATTGACTCAGATAACTCGAGGAACGCCTTGCAATAGTAACAATGACTTTCTTACGGTTCACAACTGGTGACAAATCCGTTCTGGCAGTCTGGCACCAGTAACAAAACTGAGACACTGCGTGAGCAACTGGGATGGGTAACTATGACTCTCTTAAGGTAGCCAATGATCGTCACCAGGAATATTGAGTCAGGAAACTCGAGTAACCCTTGGCTATAGTAACGATGACTTTCGTAGATTACACAACCTGTGACATATCGGTGCTGGCAGACTGGCCACAGTAACAAGAAACTTGAAACTGGCTGCGAAATTAGGACGAGGAGCTATGACGCACTCAAGGTAGCTAGTGCAGCGTCACCTGGAGGACTGCATCAGTAAAGGCTAGTAATCCCTGGCTGGCATTACGATGACTCACTTAAGATACACAACTAGTGTCATATCGGTTCTGGCAGACTGGCCACAGTAACAAAATATATGAATCTGGGTGAGCAACTGTGACGAGTAACTATGACTCTCGTAATAGGCCAATGACTCAATACCTGGTGTATTGACTCAGATAACTAGAGGAACGCCTTGCAATAGTAACAATGACTTTCTTACGGTTCACAACTGGTGACAAATCCGTTCTGGCAGTCTGGCACCAGTAACAAAAATGAGACACTGAGTGAGCAACTGGGATGGGTAACTATGACTCTCTTAAGGTAGCAAATGATCGTCACCAGGAATATTGAGTCAGGAAACTCGAGTAACCCTTGGCTATAGTAACGATGACTTTCGTAGATTACACAACCTGTGACATATCGGTGCTGGCAGACTGGCCACAGTAACAAGAAACGTGAAACTGGCTGCGAAATTAGGACGAGGAGCTATGACGCACTCAAGGTGGCTAGTGCAGCGTCACCTGGAGGACTGCATCAGTAAAGGCTAGTAATCCCTGGCTGGCATTACGATTACTCACTTAAGATACACAACTAGTGTCATATCGGTTCTGGCAGACTGTCCACAGTAACAAAATATATGAATCTGGGTGAGCAACTGTGACGAGTAACTATGACTCTCGTAATAGGCCAATGACTCAATACCTGGAGTATTGACTCAGATAACTCGAGGAACGCCTTGCAATAGTAACAATGACTTTCTTACGGTTCACAACTGGTGACAAATCCGTTCTGGCAGTCTGGCACCAGTAACAAAAATGAGACACAGCGTGAGCAACTGGGATGGGTAACTATGACTCTCTTAAGGTAGCCAATGATCGTCACCAGGAATATTGAATCAGGAATTTCGAGTAACCCTTGGTTATAGAACGATGACTTTCGTAGATTACACAACCTGTGACATATCGATGCTGGCAGACTGGCCACAGTTACAATGTATTTTAATTTGGGTGGTCAACCGACAGGAATATCTATTACCCTTCTGAGGTAACCGACGATTCGTCACCAGGTGGAGTACACTCTGAAAGGAGTGACTATGACTCTCATATGACACGCAACTAGTGTCGTATCGCTTCTGGCAGACGCCACGTAACAAGAAACGTGAAACTGGCTGCGAAATTAGGACGAGGAGCTATGATGCACTCAAGGTAGCAAGTGCAGCGACACCTGGAGGACTGCATCAGTAAAGGCTAGTAATCCCTGGCAGGCATAACGGTGACTCACTTAAGATACACAACTAGTGACATATCGGTTCTGGCAGACTGGCCACAGTAACAAAATATATGAATCTGGGTGAGCAACTGTGATGAGTAACTATGACTCTCGTAATAGGCCAATGACTCAATACCTGGTGTATTGACTCAGATAACTAGAGGAACGCCTTGCAATAGTAACAATGACTTTCTTACGGTTCACAACTGGTGACAAATCCGTTCTGGCAGTCTGGCACCAGTAACAAAACTGAGACACTGCGTGAGCAACTGGGATGGGTAACTATGACTCTCTTAAGGTAGCCAATGATCGTCACCAGGAATATTGAGTCAGGAAACTCGAGTAACCCTTGGCTATAGTAACGATGACTTTCGTAGATTACACAACCTGTGACATATCGGTGCTGGCAGACTGGCCACAGTAACAAGAAACTTGAAACTGGCTGCGAAATTAGGACGAGGAGCTATGACGAACTCAAGGTAGCTAGTGCAGCGTCACCTGGAGGACTGCATCAGTAAAGGCTAGTAATCCCTGGCTGGCATTACGATTACTCACTTAAGATACACAACTAGCGTCATATCGGTTCTGGCAGACTGGCCACAGTAACAAAATATATGAATCTGGGTGAGCAACTGTGACGAGTAACTATGACTCTCGTAATAGGCCAATGACTCAATACCTGGAGTATTGACTCAGATAACTCGAGGAACGCCTTGCAATAGTAACAATGACTTTCTTACGGTTCACAACTGGTGACAAATCCGTTCTGGCAGTCTGGCACCAGTAACAAAAATGAGACACAGCGTGAGCAACTGGGATGGGTAACTATGACTCTCTTAAGGTAGCCAATGATCGTCACCAGGAATATTGAATCAGGAATTTCGAGTAACCCTTGGTTATAGAACGATGACTTTCGTAGATTACACAACCTGTGACATATCGATGCTGGCAGACTGGCCACAGTTACAATGTATTTTAATTTGGGTGGTCAACCGACAGGAATATCTATTACCCTTCTGAGGTAACCGACGATTCGTCACCAGGTGGAGTACACTCTGAAAGGAGTGACTATGACTCTCATATGACACGCAACTAGTGTCGTATCGCTTCTGGCAGACGCCACGTAACAAGAAACGTGAAACTGGCTGCGAAATTAGGACGAGGAGCTATGACGCACTCAAGGTAGCAAGTGCAGCGACACCTGGAGGACTGCATCAGTAAAGGCTAGTAATCCCTGGCAGGCATAACGGTGACTCACTTAAGATACACAACTAGTGACATATCGGTTCTGGCAGACTGGCCACAGTAACAAAATATATGAATCTGGGTGAGCAACTGTGACGAGTAACTATACTCTCGTAATAGGCCAATGACTCAATACCTGGAGTATTGACACAGATAACTCGAGGAACGCCTTGCAATAGTAACAATGAGTTTCTTACGGTTCACAACTGGTGACAAATCCGTTCTGGCAGTCTGGCACCAGTAACAAAACTGAGACACTGCGTGAGCAACTGGGATGGGTAACTATGACTCTCTTAAGGTAGCCAATGATCGTCACCAGGAATATTGAGTCAGGAAACTCGAGTAACCCTTGGCTATAGTAACGATGACTTTCGTAGATTACACAACCTGTGACATATCGGTGCTGGCAGACTGGCCACAGTAACAAGAAACGTGAAACTGGCTGCGAAATTAGGACGAGGAGCTATGACGCACTCAAGGTAGCTAGTGCAGCGTCACCTGGAGGACTGCATCAGTAAAGGCTAGTAATCCCTGGCTGGCATTACGATTACTCACTTAAGATACACAACTAGTGTCATATCGGTTCTGGCAGACTGGCCACAGTAACAAAATATATGAATCTGGGTGAGCAACTGTGACGAGTAACTATGACTCTCGTAATAGGCCAATGACTCAATACCTGGAGTATTGACTCAGATAACTCGAGGAACGCCTTGCAATAGTAACAATGACTTTCTTACGGTTCACAACTGGTGACAAATCCGTTCTGGCAGTCTGGCACCAGTAACAAAAATGAGACACAGCGTGAGCAACTGGGATGGGTAACTATGACTCTCTTAAGGTAGCCAATGCTCGTCACCAGGAATATTGAATCAGGAATTTCGAGTAACCCTTGGTTATAGAACGATGACTTTCGTAGATTACACAACCTGTGACATATCGATGCTGGCAGACTGGCCACAGTTACAATGTATTTTAATTTTGGTGGTCAACCGACAGGAATATCTATTACCCTTCTGAGGTAACCGACGATTCGTCACCAGGTGGAGTACACTCTGAAAGGAGTGACTATGACTCTCATATGACACACAACTAGTGTCGTATCGCTTCTGGCAGACGCCACGTAACAAGAAACGTGAAACTGGCTGCGAAATTAGGACGAGGAGCTATGACGCACTCAAGGTAGCAAGTGCAGCGACACCTGGAGGACTGCATCAGTAAAGGCTAGTAATCCCTGGCAGGCATAACGGTGACTCACTTAAGATACACAACTAGTGACATATCGGTTCTGGCAGACTGGCCACAGTAACAAAATATATGAATCTGGGTGAGCAACTGTGATGAGTAACTATGACTCTCGTAATAGGCCAATGACTCAATACCTGGTGTATTGACTCAGATAACTAGAGGAACGCCTTGCAATAGTAACAATGACTTTCTTACGGTTCACAACTGGTGACAAATCCGTTCTGGCAGTCTGGCACCAGTAACAAAACTGAGACACTGCGTGAGCAACTGGGATGGGTAACTATGACTCTCTTAAGGTAGCCAATGATCGTCACCAGGAATATTGAGTCAGGAAACTCGAGTAACCCTTGGCTATAGTAACGATGACTTTCGTAGATTACACAACCTGTGACATATCGGTGCTGGCAGACTGGCCACAGTAACAAGAAACTTGAAACTGGCTGCGAAATTAGGACGAGGAGCTATGACGAACTCAAGGTAGCTAGTGCAGCGTCACCTGGAGGACTGCATCAGTAAAGGCTAGTAATCCCTGGCTGGCATTACGATTACTCACTTAAGATACACAACTAGCGTCATATCGGTTCTGGCAGACTGGCCACAGTAACAAAATATATGAATCTGGGTGAGCAACTGTGACGAGTAACTATGACTCTCGTAATAGGCCAATGACTCAATACCTGGAGTATTGACTCAGATAACTCGAGGAACGCCTTGCAATAGTAACAATGACTTTCTTACGGTTCACAACTGGTGACAAATCCGTTCTGGCAGTCTGGCACCAGTAACAAAAATGAGACACAGCGTGAGCAACTGGGATGGGTAACTATGACTCTCTTAAGGTAGCCAATGATCGTCACCAGGAATATTGAATCAGGAATTTCGAGTAACCCTTGGTTATAGAACGATGACTTTCGTAGATTACACAACCTGTGACATATCGATGCTGGCAGACTGGCCACAGTTACAATGTATTTTAATTTGGGTGGTCAACCGACAGGAATATCTATTACCCTTCTGAGGTAACCGACGATTCGTCACCAGGTGGAGTACACTCTGAAAGGAGTGACTATGACTCTCATATGACACGCAACTAGTGTCGTATCGCTTCTGGCAGACGCCACGTAACAAGAAACGTGAAACTGGCTGCGAAATTAGGACGAGGAGCTATGACGCACTCAAGGTAGCAAGTGCAGCGACACCTGGAGGACTGCATCAGTAAAGGCTAGTAATCCCTGGCAGGCATAACGGTGACTCACTTAAGATACACAACTAGTGACATATCGGTTCTGGCAGACTGGCCACAGTAACAAAATATATGAATCTGGGTGAGCAACTGTGACGAGTAACTATACTCTCGTAATAGGCCAATGACTCAATACCTGGAGTATTGACACAGATAACTCGAGGAACGCCTTGCAATAGTAACAATGACTTTCTTACGGTTCACAACTGGTGACAAATCCGTTCTGGCAGTCTGGCACCAGTACCAAAACTGAGACACTGCGTGAGCAACTGGGATGGGTAACTATGACTCTCTTAAGGTAGCCAATGATCGTCACCAGGAATATTGAGTCAGGAAACTCGAGTAACCCTTGGCTATAGTAACGATGACTTTCGTAGATTACACAACCTGTGACATATCGGTGCTGGCAGACTGGCGACAGTAACAAGAAACTTGAAACTGGCTGCGAAATTAGGACGAGGAGCTATGACGCACTCAAGGTAGCTAGTGCAGCGTCACCTGGAGGACTGCATCAGTAAAGGCTAGTAATCCCTGGCTGGCATTACGATGACTCACTTAAGATACACAACTAGTGTCATATCGGTTCTGGCAGACTGGCCACAGTAACAAAATATATGAATCTGGGTGAGCAACTGTGACGAGTAACTATGACTCTCGTAATAGGCCAATGACTCAATACCTGGAGTATTGACTCAGATAACTCGAGGAACGCCTTGCAATAGTAACAATGACTTTCTTACGGTTCACAACTGGTGACAAATCCGTTCTGGCAGTCTGGCACCAGTAACAAAACTGAGACACTGCGTGAGCAACTGGGATGGGTAACTATGACTCTCTTAAGGTAGCCAATGATCGTCACCAGGAATATTGAGTCAGGAAACTCGAGTAACCCTTGGCTATAGTAACGATGACTTTCGTAGATTACACAACCTGTGACATATCGGTGCTGGCAGACTGGCCACAGTAACAAGAAACTTGAAACTGGCTGCGAAATTAGGACGAGGAGCTATGACGAACTCAAGGTAGCTAGTGCAGCGTCACCTGGAGGACTGCATCAGTAAAGGCTGGTAATCCCTGGCTGGCATTACGATTACTCACTTAAGATACACAACTAGCGTCATATCGGTTCTGGCAGACTGGCCACAGTAACAAAATATATGAATCTGGGTGAGCAACTGTGACGAGTAACTATGACTCTCGTAATAGGCCAATGACTCAATACCTGGAGTATTGACTCAGATAACTCGAGGAACGCCTTGCAATAGTAACAATGACTTTCTTACGGTTCACAACTGGTGACAAATCCGTTCTGGCAGTCTGGCACCAGTAACAAAAATGAGACACAGCGTGAGCAACTGGGATGGGTAACTATGACTCTCTTAAGGTAGCCAATGATCGTCACCAGGAATATTGAATCAGGAATTTCGAGTAACCCTTGGTTATAGAACGATGACTTTCGTAGATTACACAACCTGTGACATATCGATGCTGGCAGACTGGCCACAGTTACAATGTATTTTAATTTGGGTGGTCAACCGACAGGAATATCTATTACCCTTCTGAGGTAACCGACGATTCGTCACCAGGTGGAGTACACTCTGAAAGGAGTGACTATGACTCTCATATGACACGCAACTAGTGTCGTATCGCTTCTGGCAGACGCCACGTAACAAGAAACGTGAAACTGGCTGCGAAATTAGGACGAGGAGCTATGACGCACTCAAGGTAGCAAGTGCAGCGACACCTGGAGGACTGCATCAGTAAAGGCTAGTAATCCCTGGCAGGCATAACGGTGACTCACTTAAGATACACAACTAGTGACATATCGGTTCTGGCAGACTGGCCACAGTAACAAAATATATGAATCTGGGTGAGCAACTGTGACGAGTAACTATACTCTCGTAATAGGCCAATGACTCAATACCTGGAGTATTGACACAGATAACTCGAGGAACGCCTTGCAATAGTAACAATGACTTTCTTACGGTTCACAACTGGTGACAAATCCGTTCTGGCAGTCTGGCACCAGTACCAAAACTGAGACACTGCGTGAGCAACTGGGATGGGTAACTATGACTCTCTTAAGGTAGCCAATGATCGTCACCAGGAATATTGAGTCAGGAAACTCGAGTAACCCTTGGCTATAGTAACGATGACTTTCGTAGATTACACAACCTGTGACATATCGGTGCTGGCAGACTGGCCACAGTAACAAGAAACTTGAAACTGGCTGCGAAATTAGGACGAGGAGCTATGACGCACTCAAGGTAGCTAGTGCAGCGTCACCTGGAGGACTGCATCAGTAAAGGCTAGTAATCCCTGGCTGGCATTACGATGACTCACTTAAGATACACAACTAGTGTCATATCGGTTCTGGCAGACTGGCCACAGTAACAAAATATATGAATCTGGGTGAGCAACTGTGACGAGTAACTATGACTCTCGTAATAGGCCAATGACTCAATACCTGGAGTATTGACTCAGATAACTCGAGGAACGCCTTGCAATAGTAACAATGACTTTCTTACGGTTCACAACTGGTGACAAATCCGTTCTGGCAGTCTGGCACCAGTAACAAAACTGAGACACTGCGTGAGCAACTGGGATGGGTAACTATGACTCTCTTAAGGTAGCCAATGATCGTCACCAGGAATATTGAGTCAGGAAACTCGAGTAACCCTTGGCTATAGTAACGATGACTTTCGTAGATTACACAACCTGTGACATATCGGTGCTGGCAGACTGGCCACAGTAACAAGAAACTTGAAACTGGCTGCGAAATTAGGACGAGGAGCTATGACGAACTCAAGGTAGCTAGTGCAGCGTCACCTGGAGGACTGCATCAGTAAAGGCTAGTAATCCCTGGCTGGCATTACGATTACTCACTTAAGATACACAACTAGCGTCATATCGGTTCTGGCAGACTGGCCACAGTAACAAAATATATGAATCTGGGTGAGCAACTGTGACGAGTAACTATGACTCTCGTAATAGGCCAATGACTCAATACCTGGAGTATTGACTCAGATAACTCGAGGAACGCCTTGCAATAGTAACAATGACTTTCTTACGGTTCACAACTGGTGACAAATCCGTTCTGGCAGTCTGGCACCAGTAACAAAAATGAGACACAGCGTGAGCAACTGGGATGGGTAACTATGACTCTCTTAAGGTAGCCAATGATCGTCACCAGGAATATTGAATCAGGAATTTCGAGTAACCCTTGGTTATAGAACGATGACTTTCGTAGATTACACAACCTGTGACATATCGATGCTGGCAGACTGGCCACAGTTACAATGTATTTTAATTTGGGTGGTCAACCGACAGGAATATCTATTACCCTTCTGAGGTAACCGACGATTCGTCACCAGGTGGAGTACACTCTGAAAGGAGTGACTATGACTCTCATATGACACGCAACTAGTGTCGTATCGCTTCTGGCAGACGCCACGTAACAAGAAACGTGAAACTGGCTGCGAAATTAGGACGAGGAGCTATGACGCACTCAAGGTAGCAAGTGCAGCGACACCTGGAGGACTGCATCAGTAAAGGCTAGTAATCCCTGGCAGGCATAACGGTGACTCACTTAAGATACACAACTAGTGACATATCGGTTCTGGCAGACTGGCCACAGTAACAAAATATATGAATCTGGGTGAGCAACTGTGACGAGTAACTATACTCTCGTAATAGGCCAATGACTCAATACCTGGAGTATTGACACAGATAACTCGAGGAACGCCTTGCAGTAGTAACAATGACTTTCTTACGGTTCACAACTGGTGACAAATCCGTTCTGGCAGTCTGGCACCAGTACCAAAACTGAGACACTGCGTGAGCAACTGGGATGGGTAACTATGACTCTCTTAAGGTAGCCAATGATCGTCACCAGGAATATTGAGTCAGGAAACTCGAGTAACCCTTGGCTATAGTAACGATGACTTTCGTAGATTACACAACCTGTGACATATCGGTGCTGGCAGACTGGCCACAGTAACAAGAAACTTGAAACTGGCTGCGAAATTAGGACGAGGAGCTATGACGCACTCAAGGTAGCTAGTGCAGCGTCACCTGGAGGACTGCATCAGTAAAGGCTAGTAATCCCTGGCTGGCATTACGATGACTCACTTAAGATACACAACTAGTGTCATATCGGTTCTGGCAGACTGGCCACAGTAACAAAATATATGAATCTGGGTGAGCAACTGTGACGAGTAACTATGACTCTCGTAATAGGCCAATGACTCAATACCTGGAGTATTGACTCAGATAACTCGAGGAACGCCTTGCAATAGTAACAATGACTTTCTTACGGTTCACAACTGGTGACAAATCCGTTCTGGCAGTCTGGCACCAGTAACAAAACTGAGACACTGCGTGAGCAACTGGGATGGATAACTATGACTCTCTTAAGGTAGCCAATGATCGTCACCAGGAATATTGAGTCAGGAAACTCGAGTAACCCTTGGCTATAGTAACGATGACTTTCGTAGATTACACAACCTGTGACATATCGGTGCTGGCAGACTGGCCACAGTAACAAGAAACTTGAAACTGGCTGCGAAATTAGGACGAGGAGCTATGACGCACTCAAGGTAGCTAGTGCAGCGTCACCTGGAGGACTGCATCAGTAAAGGCTAGTAATCCCTGGCTGGCATTACGATGACTCACTTAAGATACACAACTAGTGTCATATCGGTTCTGGCAGACTGGCCACAGTAACAAAATATATGAATCTGGGTGAGCAACTGTGACGAGTAACTATGACTCTCGTAATAGGCCAATGACTCAATACCTGGAGTATTGACTCAGATAACTCGAGGAACGCCTTGCAATAGTAACACTGACTTTCTTACGGTTCACAACTGGTGACAAATCCATTCTGGCAGTCTGGCACCAGTAACAAAAATGAGACACTGAGTGAGCAACTGGGATGGGTAACTATGAGTCTCTTAAGGTAGCAAATGATCGTCACCAGGAATATTGAGTCAGGAAACTCGAGTAACCCTTGGCTATAGTAACGATGACTTTCGTAGATTACAAAACCTGTGACATATCGGTTCTGGCAGACTGGCCACAGTAACAAAATATATGAATCTGGGTGAGCAACTGTGACGAGTAACTATGACTCTCGTAATAGGCCAATGACTCAATACCTGGTGTATTGACTCAGATAACTAGAGGAACGCCTTGCAATAGTAACAATGACTTTCTTACGGTTCACAACTGGTGACAAATCCGTTCTGGCAGTCTGGCACCAGTAACAAAAATGAGACACTGAGTGAGCAACTGGGATGGGTAACTATGACTCTCTTAAGGTAGCAAATGATCGTCACCAGGAATATTGAGTCAGGAAACTCGAGTAACCCTTGGCTATAGTAACGATGACTTTCGTAGATTACACAACCTGTGACATATCGGTGCTGGCAGACTGGCCACAGTAACAAGAAACGTGAAACTGGCTGCGAAATTAGGACGAGGAGCTATGACGCACTCAAGGTGGCTAGTGCAGCGTCACCTGGAGGACTGCATCAGTAAAGGCTAGTAATCCCTGGCTGGCATTACGATTACTCACTTAAGATACACAACTAGTGTCATATCGGTTCTGGCAGACTGGCCACAGTAACAAAATATATGAATCTGGGTGACCAACTGTGACGAGTAACTATGACTCTCGAAATAGGCCAATGACTCAATACCTGGAGTATTGACTCAGATAACTCGAGGAACGCCTTGCAATAGTAACAATGACTTTCTTACGGTTCACAACTGGTGACAAATCCGTTCTGGCAGTCTGGCACCAGTAACAAAAATGAGACACAGCGTGAGCAACTGGGATGGGTAACTATGACTCTCTTAAGGTAGCCAATGATCGTCACCAGGAATATTGAATCAGGAATTTCGAGTAACCCTTGGTTATAGAACGATGACTTTCGTAGATTACACAACCTGTGACATATCGATGCTGGCAGACTGGCCACAGTTACAATGTATTTTAATTTGGGTGGTCAACCGACAGGAATATCTATTACCCTTCTGAGGTAACCGACGATTCGTCACCAGGTGGAGTACACTCTGAAAGGAGTGACTATGACTCTCATATGACACGCAACTAGTGTCGTATCGCTTCTGGCAGACGCCACGTAACAAGAAACGTGAAACTGGCTGCGAAATTAGGACGAGGAGCTATGACGCACTCAAGGTAGCAAGTGCAGCGACACCTGGAGGACTGCATCAGTAAAGGCTAGTAATCCCTGGCAGGCATAACGGTGACTCACTTAAGATACACAACTAGTGACATATCGGTTCTGGCAGACTGGCCACAGTAACAAAATATATGAATCTGGGTGAGCAACTGTGACGAGTAACTATACTCTCGTAATAGGCCAATGACTCAATACCTGGAGTATTGACACAGATAACTCGAGGAACGCCTTGCAATAGTAACAATGAGTTTCTTACGGTTCACAACTGGTGACAAATCCGTTCTGGCAGTCTGGCACCAGTAACAAAACTGAGACACTGCGTGAGCAACTGGGATGGGTAACTATGACTCTCTTAAGGTAGCCAATGATCGTCACCAGGAATATTGAGTCAGGAAACTCGAGTAACCCTTGGCTATAGTAACGATGACTTTCGTAGATTACACAACCTGTGACATATCGGTGCTGGCAGACTGGCCACAGTAACAAGAAACTTGAAACTGGCTGCGAAATTAGGACGAGGAGCTATGACGCACTCAAGGTAGCTAGTGCAGCGTCACCTGGAGGACTGCATCAGTAAAGGCTAGTAATCCCTGGCTGGCATTACGATGACTCACTTAAGATACACAACTAGTGTCATATCGGTTCTGGCAGACTGGCCACAGTAACAAAATATATGAATCTGGGTGAGCAACTGTGACGAGTAACTATGACTCTCGTAATAGGCCAATGACTCAATACCTGGAGTATTGACTCAGATAACTCGAGGAACGCCTTGCAATAGTAACAATGACTTTCTTACGGTTCACAACTGGTGACAAATCCATTCTGGCAGTTTGGCACCAGTAACAAAAATGAGACACTGAGTGAGCAACTGGGATGGGTAACTATGAGTCTCTTAAGGTAGCAAATGATCGTCACCAGGAATATTGAGTCAGGAAACTCGAGTAACCCTTGGCTATAGTAACGATGACTTTCGTAGATTACAAAACCTGTGACATATCGGTTCTGGCAGACTGGCCACAGTAACAAAATATATGAATCTGGGTGAGCAACTGTGACGAGTAACTATGACTCTCGTAATAGGAAAATGACTCAATACCTGGTGTATTGACTCAGATAACTAGAGGAACGCCTTGCAATAGTAACAATGACTTTCTTACGGTTCACAACTGGTGACAAATCCGTTCTGGCAGTCTGGCACCAGTAACAAAAATGAGACACTGAGTGAGCAACTGGGATGGGTAACTATGACTCTCTTAAGGTAGCAAATGATCGTCACCAGGAATATTGAGTCAGGAAACTCGAGTAACCCTTGGCTATAGTAACGATGACTTTCGTAGATTACACAACCTGTGACATATCGGTGCTGGCAGACTGGCCACAGTAACAAGAAACGTGAAACTGGCTGCGAAATTAGGACGAGGAGCTATGACGCACTCAAGGTGGCTAGTGCAGCGTCACCTGGAGGACTGCATCAGTAAAGGCTAGTAATCCCTGGCTGGCATTACGATTACTCACTTAAGATACACAACTAGTGTCATATCGGTTCTGGCAGACTGGCCACAGTAACAAAATATATGAATCTGGGTGACCAACTGTGACGAGTAACTATGACTCTCGTAATAGGCCAATGACTCAATACCTGGAGTATTGACTCAGATAACTCGAGGAACGCCTTGCAATAGTAACAATGACTTTCTTACGGTTCACAACTGGTGACAAATCCGTTCTGGCAGTCTGGCACCAGTAACAAAAATGAGACACAGCGTGAGCAACTGGGATGGGTAACTATGACTCTCTTAAGGTAGCCAATGATCGTCACCAGGAATATTGAATCAGGAATTTCGAGTAACCCTTGGTTATAGAACGATGACTTTCGTAGATTACACAACCTGTGACATATCGATGCTGGCAGACTGGCCACAGTTACAATGTATTTTAATTTGGGTGGTCAACCGACAGGAATATCTATTACCCTTCTGAGGTAACCGACGATTCGTCACCAGGTGGAGTACACTCTGAAAGGAGTGACTATGACTCTCATATGACACGCAACTAGTGTCGTATCGCTTCTGGCAGACGCCACGTAACAAGAAACGTGAAACTGGCTGCGAAATTAGGACGAGGAGCTATGACGCACTCAAGGTAGCAAGTGCAGCGACACCTGGAGGACTGCATCAGTAAAGGCTAGTAATCCCTGGCAGGCATAACGGTGACTCACTTAAGATACACAACTAGTGACATATCGGTTCTGGCAGACTGGCCACAGTAACAAAATATATGAATCTGGGTGAGCAACTGTGACGAGTAACTATACTCTCGTAATAGGCCAATGACTCAATACCTGGAGTATTGACACAGATAACTCGAGGAACGCCTTGCAATAGTAACAATGAGTTTCTTACGGTTCACAACTGGTGACAAATCCGTTCTGGCAGTCTGGCACCAGTAACAAAACTGAGACACTGCGTGAGCAACTGGGATGGGTAACTATGACTCTCTTAAGGTAGCCAATGATCGTCACCAGGAATATTGAGTCAGGAAACTCGAGTAACCCTTGGCTATAGTAAGGATGACTTTCGTAGATTACACAACCTGTGACATATCGGTGCTGGCAGACTGGCCACAGTAACAAGAAACTTGAAACTGGCTGCGAAATTAGGACGAGGAGCTATGACGCACTCAAGGTAGCTAGTGCAGCGTCACCTGGAGGACTGCATCAGTAAAGGCTAGTAATCCCTGGCTGGCATTACGATGACTCACTTAAGATACACAACTAGTGTCATATCGGTTCTGGCAGACTGGCCACAGTAACAAAATATATGAATCTGGGTGAGCAACTGTGACGAGTAACTATGACTCTCGTAATAGGCCAATGACTCAATACCTGGAGTATTGACTCAGATAACTCGAGGAACGCCTTGCAATAGTAACAATGACTTTCTTACGGTTCACAACTGGTGACAAATCCGTTCTGGCAGTCTGGCACCAGTAACAAAACTGAGACACTGCGTGAGCAACTGGGATGGGTAACTATGACTCTCTTAAGGTAGCAAATGATCGTCACCAGGAATATTGAGTCAGGAAACTCGAGTAACCCTTGGCTATAGTAACGATGACTTTCGTAGATTACACAACCTGTGACATATCGGTGCTGGCAGACTGGCCACAGTAACAAGAAACTTGAAACTGGCTGCGAAATTAGGACGAGGAGCTATGACGCACTCAAGGTAGCTAGTGCAGCGTCACCTGGAGGACTGCATCAGTAAAGGCTAGTAATCCCTGGCTGGCATTACGATGACTCACTTAAGATACACAACTAGTGTCATATCGGTTCTGGCAGACTTGCCACAGTAACAAAATATATGAATCTGGGTGAGCAACTGTGATGAGTAACTATGACTCTCGTAATAGGCCAATGACTCAATACCTGGAGTATTGACTCAGATAACTCGAGGAACGCCTTGCAATAGTAACAATGACTTTCTTACGGTTCACAACTGGTGACAAATCCATTCTGGCAGTCTGGCACCAGTAACAAAAATGAGACACTGAGTGAGCAACTGGGATGGGTAACTATGAGTCTCTTAAGGTAGCAAATGATCGTCACCAGGAATATTGAGTCAGGAAACTCGAGTAACCCTTGGCTATAGTAACGATGACTTTCGTAGATTACACAACCTGTGACATATCGGTTCTGGCAGACTGGCCACAGTAACAAAATATATGAATCTGGGTGAGCAACTGTGACGAGTAACTATGACTCTCGTAATAGGCCAATGACTCAATACCTGGTGTATTGACTCAGATAACTAGAGGAACGCCTTGCAATAGTAACAATGACTTTCTTACGGTTCACAACTGGTGACAAATCCGTTCTGGCAGTCTGGCACCAGTAACAAAAATGAGACACTGAGTGAGCAACTGGGATGGGTAACTATGACTCTCTTAAGGTAGCAAATGATCGTCACCAGGAATATTGAGTCAGGAAACTCGAGTAACCCTTGGCTATAGTAACGATGACTTTCGTAGATTACACAACCTGTGACATATCGGTGCTGGCAGACTGGCCACAGTAACAAGAAACGTGAAACTGGCTGCGAAATTAGGACGAGGAGCTATGACGCACTCAAGGTGGCTAGTGCAGCGTCACCTGGAGGACTGCATCAGTAAAGGCTAGTAATCCCTGGCTGGCATTACGATTACTCACTTAAGATACACAACTAGTGTCATATCGGTTCTGGCAGACTGGCCACAGTAACAAAATATATGAATCTGGGTGACCAACTGTGACGAGTAACTATGACTCTCGTAATAGGCCAATGACTCAATACCTGGAGTATTGACTCAGATAACTCGAGGAACGCCTTGCAATAGTAACAATGACTTTCTTACGGTTCACAACTGGTGACAAATCCGTTCTGGCAGTCTGGCACCAGTAACAAAAATGAGAAACAGCGTGAGCAACTGGGATGGGTAACTATGACTCTCTTAAGGTAGCCAATGATCGTCACCAGGAATATTGAATCAGGAATTTCGAGTAACCCTTGGTTATAGAACGATGACTTTCGTAGATTACACAACCTGTGACATATCGATGCTGGCAGACTGGCCACAGTTACAATGTATTTTAATTTGGGTGGTCAACCGACAGGAATATCTATTACCCTTCTGAGGTAACTGACGATTCGTCACCAGGTGGAGTACACTCTGAAAGGAGTGACTATGACTCTCATATGACACGCAACTAGTGTCGTATCGCTTCTGGCAGACGCCACGTAACAAGAAACGTGAAACTGGCTGCGAAATTAGGACGAGGAGCTATGACGCACTCAAGGTAGCAAGTGCAGCGACACCTGGAGGACTGCATCAGTAAAGGCTAGTAATCCCTGGCAGGCATAACGGTGACTCACTTAAGATACACAACTAGTGACATATCGGTTCTGGCAGACTGGCCACAGTAACAAAATATATGAATCTGGGTGAGCAACTGTGACGAGTAACTATACTCTCGTAATAGGCCAATGACTCAATACCTGGAGTATTGACACAGATAACTCGAGGAACGCCTTGCAATAGTAACAATGAGTTTCTTACGGTTCACAACTGGTGACAAATCCGTTCTGGCAGTCTGGCACCAGTAACAAAACTGAGACACTGCGTGAGCAACTGGGATGGGTAACTATGACTCTCTTAAGGTAGCCAATGATCGTCACCAGGAATATTGAGTCAGGAAACTCGAGTAACCCTTGGCTATAGTAAGGATGACTTTCGTAGATTACACAACCTGTGACATATCGGTGCTGGCAGACTGGCCACAGTAACAAGAAACTTGAAACTGGCTGCGAAATTAGGACGAGGAGCTATGACGCACTCAAGGTAGCTAGTGCAGCGTCACCTGGAGGACTGCATCAGTAAAGGCTAGTAATCCCTGGCTGGCATTACGATGACTCACTTAAGATACACAACTAGTGTCATATCGGTTCTGGCAGACTGGCCACAGTAACAAAATATATGAATCTGGGTGAGCAACTGTGACGAGTAACTATGACTCTCGTAATAGGCCAATGACTCAATACCTGGAGTATTGACTCAGATAACTCGAGGAACGCCTTGCAATAGTAACAATGACTTTCTTACGGTTCACAACTGGTGACAAATCCGTTCTGGCAGTCTGGCACCAGTAACAAAACTGAGACACTGCGTGAGCAACTGGGATGGGTAACTATGACTCTCTTAAGGTAGCAAATGATCGTCACCAGGAATATTGAGTCAGGAAACTCGAGTAACCCTTGGCTATAGTAACGATGACTTTCGTAGATTACACAACCTGTGACATATCGGTGCTGGCAGACTGGCCACAGTAACAAGAAACTTGAAACTGGCTGCGAAATTAGGACGAGGAGCTATGACGCACTCAAGGTAGCTAGTGCAGCGTCACCTGGAGGACTGCATCAGTAAAGGCTAGTAATCCCTGGCTGGCATTACGATGACTCACTTAAGATACACAACTAGTGTCATATCGGTTCTGGCAGACTGGCCACAGTAACAAAATATATGAATCTGGGTGACCAACTGTGACGAGTAACTATGACTCTCGTAATAGGCCAATGACTCAATACCTGGAGTATTGACTCAGATAACTCGAGGAACGCCTTGCAATAGTAACAATGACTTTCTTACGGTTCACAACTGGTGACAAATCCGTTCTGGCAGTCTGGCACCAGTAACAAAAATGAGACACAGCGTGAGCAACTGGGATGGGTAACTATGACTCTCTTAAGGTAGCCAATGATCGTCACCAGGAATATTGAATCAGGAATTTCGAGTAACCCTTGGTTATAGAACGATGACTTTCGTAGATTACACAACCTGTGACATATCGATGCTGGCAGACTGGCCACAGTTACAATGTATTTTAATTTGGGTGGTCAACCGACAGGAATATCTATTACCCTTCTGAGGTAACCGACGATTCGTCACCAGGTGGAGTACACTCTGAAAGGAGTGACTATGACTCTCATATGACACGCAACTAGTGTCGTATCGCTTCTGGCAGACGCCACGTAACAAGAAACGTGAAACTGGCTGCGAAATTAGGACGAGGAGCTATGACGCACTCAAGGTAGCAAGTGCAGCGACACCTGGAGGACTGCATCAGTAAAGGCTAGTAATCCCTGGCAGGCATAACGGTGACTCACTTAAGATACACAACTAGTGACATATCGGTTCTGGCAGACTGGCCACAGTAACAAAATATATGAATCTGGGTGAGCAACTGTGACGAGTAACTATACTCACGTAATAGGCCAATGACTCAATACCTGGAGTATTGACACAGATAACTCGAGGAACGCCTTGCAATAGTAACAATGAGTTTCTTACGGTTCACAACTGGTGACAAATCCGTTCTGGCAGTCTGGCACCAGTAACAAAACTGAGACACTGCGTGAGCAACTGGGATGGGTAACTATGACTCTCTTAAGGTAGCCAATGATCGTCACCAGGAATATTGAGTCAGGAAACTCGAGTAACCCTTGGCTATAGTAAGGATGACTTTCGTAGATTACACAACCTGTGACATATCGGTGCTGGCAGACTGGCCACAGTAACAAGAAACTTGAAACTGGCTGCGAAATTAGGACGAGGAGCTATGACGCACTCAAGGTAGCTAGTGTAGCGTCACCTGGAGGACTGCATCAGTAAAGGCTAGTAATCCCTGGCTGGCATTACGATGACTCACTTAAGATACACAACTAGTGTCATATCGGTTCTGGCAGACTGGCCACAGTAACAAAATATATGAATCTGGGTGAGCAACTGTGACGAGTAACTATGACTCTCGTAATAGGCCAATGACTCAATACCTGGAGTATTGACTCAGATAACTCGAGGAACGCCTTGCAATAGTAACAATGACTTTCTTACGGTTCACAACTGGTGACAAATCCGTTCTGGCAGTCTGGCACCAGTAACAAAACTGAGACACTGCGTGAGCAACTGGGATGGGTAACTATGATTCTCTTAAGGTAGCAAATGATCGTCACCAGGAATATTGAGTCAGGAAACTCGAGTAACCCTTGGCTATAGTAACGATGACTTTCGTAGATTACACAACCTGTGACATATCGGTGCTGGCAGACTGGCCACAGTAACAAGAAACTTGAAACTGGCTGCGAAATTAGGACGAGGAGCTATGACGCACTCAAGGTAGCTAGTGCAGCGTCACCTGGAGGACTGCATCAGTAAAGGCTAGTAATCCCTGGCTGGCATTACGATGACTCACTTAAGATACACAACTAGTGTCATATCGGTTCTGGCAGACTTGCCACAGTAACAAAATATATGAATCTGGGTGAGCAACTGTGATGAGTAACTATGACTCTCGTAATAGGCCAATGACTCAATACCTGGAGTATTGACTCAGATAACTCGAGGAACGCCTTGCAATAGTAACAATGACTTTCTTACGGTTCACAACTGGTGACAAATCCATTCTGGCAGTCTGGCACCAGTAACAAAAATGAGACACTGAGTGAGCAACTGGGATGGGTAACTATGAGTCTCTTAAGGTAGCAAATGATCGTCACCAGGAATATTGAGTCAGGAAACTCGAGTAACCCTTGGCTATAGTAACGATGACTTTCGTAGATTACACAACCTGTGACATATCGGTTCTGGCAGACTGGCCACAGTAACAAAATATATGAATCTGGGTGAGCAACTGTGACGAGTAACTATGACTCTCGTAATAGGCCAATGACTCAATACCTGGTGTATTGACTCAGATAAAGAGAGGAACGCCTTGCAATAGTAACAATGACTTTCTTACGGTTCACAACTGGTGACAAATCCGTTCTGGCAGTCTGGCACCAGTAACAAAAATGAGACACTGAGTGAGCAACTGGGATGGGTAACTATGACTCTCTTAAGGTAGCAAATGATCGTCACCAGGAATATTGAGTCAGGAAACTCGAGTAACCCTTGGCTATAGTAACGATGACTTTCGTAGATTACACAACCTGTGACATATCGGTGCTGGCAGACTGGCCACAGTAACAAGAAACGTGAAACTGGCTGCGAAATTAGGACGAGGAGCTATGACGCACTCAAGGTGGCTAGTGCAGCGTCACCTGGAGGACTGCATCAGTAAAGGCTAGTAATCCCTGGCTGGCATTACGATTACTCACTTAAGATACACAACTAGTGTCATATCGGTTCTGGCAGACTGGCCACAGTAACAAAATATATGAATCTGGGTGAGCAACTGTGACGAGTAACTATGACTCTCGTAATAGGCCAATGACTCAATACCTGGAGTATTGACTCAGATAACTCGAGGAACGCCTTGCAATAGTAACAATGACTTTCTTACGGTTCACAACTGGTGACAAATCCGTTCTGGCAGTCTGGCACCAGTAACAAAAATGAGACACAGCGTGAGCAACTGGGATGGGTAACTATGACTCTCTTAAGGTAGCCAATGCTCGTCACGAGGAATATTGAATCAGGAATTTCGAGTAACCCTTGGTTATAGAACGATGACTTTCGTAGATTACACAACCTGTGACATATCGATGCTGGCAGACTGGCCACAGTTACAATGTATTTTAATTTGGGTGGTCAACCGACAGGAATATCTATTACCCTTCTGAGGTAACCGACGATTCGTCACCAGGTGGAGTACACTCTGAAAGGAGTGACTATGACTCTCATATGACACGCAACTAGTGTCGTATCGCTTCTGGCAGACGCCACGTAACAAGAAACGTGAAACTGGCTGCGAAATTAGGACGAGGAGCTATGATGCACTCAAGGTAGCAAGTGCAGCGACACCTGGAGGACTGCATCAGTAAAGGCTAGTAATCCCTGGCAGGCATAACGGTGACTCACTTAAGATACACAACTAGTGACATATCGGTTCTGGCAGACTGGCCACAGTAACAAAATATATGAATCTGGGTGAGCAACTGTGATGAGTAACTATGACTCTCGTAATAGGCCAATGACTCAATACCTGGTGTATTGACTCAGATAACTAGAGGAACGCCTTGCAATAGTAACAATGACTTTCTTACGGTTCACAACTGGTGACAAATCCGTTCTGGCAGTCTGGCACCAGTAACAAAACTGAGACACTGCGTGAGCAACTGGGATGGGTAACTATGACTCTCTTAAGGTAGCCAATGATCGTCACCAGGAATATTGAGTCAGGAAACTCGAGTAACCCTTGGCTATAGTAACGATGACTTTCGTAGATTACACAACCTGTGACATATCGGTGCTGGCAGACTGGCCACAGTAACAAGAAACTTGAAACTGGCTGCGAAATTAGGACGAGGAGCTATGACGAACTCAAGGTAGCTAGTGCAGCGTCACCTGGAGGACTGCATCAGTAAAGGCTAGTAATCCCTGGCTGGCATTACGATTACTCACTTAAGATACACAACTAGCGTCACATCGGTTCTGGCAGACTGGCCACAGTAACAAAATATATGAATCTGGGTGAGCAACTGTGACGAGTAACTATGACTCTCGTAATAGGCCAATGACTCAATACCTGGAGTATTGACTCAGATAACTCGAGGAACGCCTTGCAATAGTAACAATGACTTTCTTACGGTTCACAACTGGTGACAAATCCGTTCTGGCAGTCTGGCACCAGTAACAAAAATGAGACACAGCGTGAGCAACAGGGATGGCTAACTATGACTCTCTTAAGGTAGCCAATGATCGTCACCAGGAATATTGAATCAGGAATTTCGAGTAACCCTTGGTTATAGAACGATGACTTTCGTAGATTACACAACCTGTGACATATCGATGCTGGCAGACTGGCCACAGTTACAATGTATTTTAATTTGGGTGGTCAACCGACAGGAATATCTATTACCCTTCTGAGGTAACCGACGATTCGTCACCAGGTGGAGTACACTCTGAAAGGAGTGACTATGACTCTCATATGACACGCAACTAGTGTCGTATCGCTTCTGGCAGACGCCACGTAACAAGAAACGTGAAACTGGCTGCGAAATTAGGACGAGGAGCTATGACGCACTCAAGGTAGCAAGTGCAGCGACACCTGGAGGACTGCATCAGTAAAGGCTAGTAATCCCTGGCAGGCATAACGGTGACTCACTTAAGATACACAACTAGTGACATATCGGTTCTGGCAGACTGGCCACAGTAACAAAATATATGAATCTGGGTTAGCAACTGTGACGAGTAACTATACTCTCGTAATAGGCCAATGACTCAATACCTGGAGTATTGACACAGATAACTCGAGGAACGCCTTGCAATAGTAACAATGAGTTTCTTACGGTTCACAACTGGTGACAAATCCGTTCTGGCAGTCTGGCACCAGTAACAAAACTGAGACACTGCGTGAGCAACTGGGATGGGTAACTATGACTCTCTTAAGGTAGCCAATGATCGTCACCAGGAATATTGAGTCAGGAAACTCGAGTAACCCTTGGCTATAGTAACGATTACTTTCGTAGATTACACAACCTGTGACATATCGGTGCTGGCAGTCTGGCCACAGTAACAAGAAACTTGAAACTGGCTGCGAAATTAGGACGAGGAGCTATGACGCACTCAAGGTAGCTAGTGCAGCGTCACCTGGAGGACTGCATCAGTAAAGGCTAGTAATCCCTGGCTGGCATTACGATGACTCACTTAAGATACACAACTAGTGTCATATCGGTTCTGGCAGACTGGCCACAGTAACAAAATATATGAATCTGGGTGAGCAACTGTGACGAGTAACTATGACTCTCGTAATAGGCCAATGACTCAATACCTGGAGTATTGACTCAGATAACTCGAGGAACGCCTTGCAATAGTAACAATGACTTTCTTACGGTTCACAACTGGTGACAAATCCGTTCTGGCAGTCTGGCACCAGTAACAAAAATGAGACACAGCGTGAGCAACTGGGATGGGTAACTATGACTCTCTTAAGGTAGCCAATGCTCGTCACGAGGAATATTGAATCAGGAATTTCGAGTAACCCTTGGTTATAGAACGATGACTTTCGTAGATTACACAACCTGTGACATATCGATGCTGGCAGACTGGCCACAGTTACAATGTATTTTAATTTGGGTGGTCAACCGACAGGAATATCTATTACCCTTCTGAGGTAACCGACGATTCGTCACCAGGTGGAGTACACTCTGAAAGGAGTGACTATGACTCTCATATGACACGCAACTAGTGTCGTATCGCTTCTGGCAGACGCCACGTAACAAGAAACGTGAAACTGGCTGCGAAATTAGGACGAGGAGCTATGATGCACACAAGGTAGCAAGTGCAGCGACACCTGGAGGACTGCATCAGTAAAGGCTAGTAATCCCTGGCAGGCATAACGGTGACTCACTTAAGATACACAACTAGTGACATATCGGTTCTGGCAGACTGGCCACAGTAACAAAATATATGAATCTGGGTGAGCAACTGTGACGAGTAACTATACTCTCGTAATAGGCCAATGACTCAATACCTGGAGTATTGACACAGATAACTCGAGGAACGCCTTGCAATAGTAACAATGAGTTTCTTACGGTTCACAACTGGTGACAAATCCGTTCTTGCAGTCTGGCACCAGTAACAAAACTGAGACACTGCGTGAGCAACTGGGATGGGTAACTATGACTCTCTTAAGGTAGCCAATGATCGTCACCAGGAATATTGAGTCAGGAAACTCGAGTAACCCTTGGCTATAGTAACGATGACTTTCGTAGATTACACAACCTGTGACATATCGGTGCTGGCAGACTGGCCACAGTAACAAGAAACTTGAAACTGGCTGCGAAATTAGGACGAGGAGCTATGACGCACTCAAGGTAGCTAGTGCAGCGTCACCTGGAGGACTGCATCAGTAAAGGCTAGTAATCCCTGGCTGGCATTACGATGACTCACTTAAGATACACAACTAGTGTCATATCGGTTCTGGCAGACTGGCCACAGTAACAAAATATATGAATCTGGGTGAGCAACTGTGACGAGTAACTATGACTCTCGTAATAGGCCAATGACTCAATACCTGGAGTATTGACTCAGATAACTCGAGGAACGCCTTGCAATAGTAACAATGACTTTCTTACGGTTCACAACTGGTGACAAATCCGTTCTGGCAGTCTGGCACCAGTAACAAAACTGAGACACTGCGTGAGCAACTGGGATGGGTAACTATGACTCTCTTAAGGTAGCCAATGATCATCACCAGGAATATTGAGTCAGGAAACTCGAGTAACCCTTGGCTATAGTAACGATGACTTTCGTAGATTACACAACCTGTGACATATCGGTGCTGGCAGACTGGCCACAGTAACAAGAAACTTGAAACTGGCTGCGAAATTAGGACGAGGAGCTATGACGCACTCAAGGTAGCTAGTGCAGCGTCACCTGGAGGACTGCATCAGTAAAGGCTAGTAATCCCTGGCTGGCATTACGATGACTCACTTAAGATACACAACTAGTGTCATATCGGTTCTGGCAGACTGGCCACAGTAACAAAATATATGAATCAGGGTGAGCAACTGTGATGAGTAACTATGACTCTCGTAATAGGCCAATGACTCAATACCTGGAGTATTGACTCAGATAACTCGAGGAACGCCTTGCAATAGTAACAATGACTTTCTTACGGTTCACAACTGGTGACAAATCCATTCTGGCAGTCTGGCACCAGTAACAAAAATGAGACACTGAGTGAGCAACTGGGATGGGTAACTATGAGTCTCTTAAGGTAGCAAATGATCGTCACCAGGAATATTGAGTCAGGAAACTCGAGTAACCCTTGGCTATAGTAACGATGACTTTCGTAGATTACACAACCTGTGACATATCGGTTCTGGCAGACTGGCCACAGTAACAAAATATATGAATCTGGGTGAGCAACTGTGACGAGTAACTATGACTCTCGTAATAGGCCAATGACTCAATACCTGGTGTATTGACTCAGATAACTAGAGGAACGCCTTGCAATTGTAACAATGACTTTCTTACGGTTCACAACTGGTGACAAATCCGTTCTGGCAGTCTGGCACCAGTAACAAAAATGAGACACTGAGTGAGCAACTGGGATGGGTAACTATGACTCTCTTAAGGTAGCAAATGATCGTCACCAGGAATATTGAGTCAGGAAACTCGAGTAACCCTTGGCTATAGTAACGATGACTTTCGTAGATTACACAACCTGTGACATATCGGTGCTGGCAGACTGGCCACAGTAACAAGAAACGTGAAACTGGCTGCGAAATTAGAACGAGGAGCTATGACGCACTCAAGGTGGCTAGTGCAGCGTCACCTGGAGGACTGCATCAGTAAAGGCTAGTAATCCCTGGCTGGCATTACGATTACTCACTTAAGATACACAACTAGTGTCATATCGGTTCTGGCAGACTGGCCACAGTAACAAAATATATGAATCTGGGTGAGCAACTGTGACGAGTAACTATGACTCTCGTAATAGGCCAATGACTCAATACCTGGAGTATTGACTCAGATAACTCGAGGAACGCCTTGCAATAGTAACAATGACTTTCTTACGGTTCACAACTGGTGACAAATCCGTTCTGGCAGTCTGGCACCAGTAACAAAAATGAGACACAGCGTGAGCAACTGGGATGGGTAACTATGACTCTCTTAAGGTAGCCAATGCTCGTCACGAGGAATATTGAATCAGGAATTTCGAGTAACCCTTGGTTATAGATCGATGACTTTCGTAGATTACACAACCTGTGACATACCGATGCTGGCAGACTGGCCACAGTTACAATGTATTTTAATTTGGGTGGTCAACCGACAGGAATATCTATTACCCTTCTGAGGTAACCGACGATTCGTCACCAGGTGGAGTACACTCTGAAAGGAGTGACTATGACTCTCATATGACACGCAACTAGTGTCGTATCGCTTCTGGCAGACGCCACGTAACAAGAAACGTGAAACTGGCTGCGAAATTAGGACGAGGAGCTATGATGCACTCAAGGTAGCAAGTGCAGCGACACCTGGAGGACTGCATCAGTAAAGGCTAGTAATCCCTGGCAGGCATAACGGTGACTCACTTAAGATACACAACTAGTGACATATCGGTTCTGGCAGACTGGCCACAGTAACAAAATATATGAATCTGGGTGAGCAACTGTGATGAGTAACTATGACTCTCGTAATAGGCCAATGACTCAATACCTGGTGTATTGACTCAGATAACTAGAGGAACGCCTTGCAATAGTAACAATGACTTTCTTACGGTTCACAACTGGTGACAAATCCGTTCTGGCAGTCTGGCACCAGTAACAAAACTGAGACACTGCGTGAGCAAATGGGATGGGTAACTATGACTCTCTTAAGGTAGCCAATGATCGTCACCAGGAATATTGAGTCAGGAAACTCGAGTAACCCTTGGCTATAGTAACGATGACTTTCGTAGATTACACAACCTGTGACATATCGGTGCTGGCAGACTGGCCACAGTAACAAGAAACTTGAAACTGGCTGCGAAATTAGGACGAGGAGCTATGACGAACTCAAGGTAGCTAGTGCAGCGTCACCTGGAGGACTGCATCAGTAAAGGCTAGTAATCCCTGGCTGGCATTACGATTACTCACTTAAGATACACAACTAGCGTCACATCGGTTCTGGCAGACTGGCCACAGTAACAAAATATATGAATCTGGGTGAGCAACTGTGACGAGTAACTATGACTCTCGTAATAGGCCAATGACTCAATACCTGGAGTATTGACTCAGATAACTCGAGGAACGCCTTGCAATAGTAACAATGACTTTCTTACGGTTCACAACTGGTGACAAATCCGTTCTGGCAGTCTGGCACCAGTAACAAAAATGAGACACAGCGTGAGCAACTGGGATGGGTAACTATGACTCTCTTAAGGTAGCCAATGATCGTCACCAGGAATATTGAATCAGGAATTTCGAGTAACCCTTGGTTATAGAACGATGACTTTCGTAGATTACACAACCTGTGACATATCGATGCTGGCAGACTGGCCACAGTTACAATGTATTTTAATTTGGGTGGTCAACCGACAGGAATATCTATTACCCTTCTGAGGTAACCGACGATTCGTCACCAGGTGGAGTACACTCTGAAAGGAGTGACTATGACTCTCATATGACACGCAACTAGTGTCGTATCGCTTCTGGCAGACGCCACGTAACAAGAAACGTGAAACTGGCTGCGAAATTAGGACGAGGAGCTATGACGCACTCAAGGTAGCAAGTGCAGCGACACCTGGAGGACTGCATCAGTAAAGGCTAGTAATCCCTGGCAGGCATAACGGTGACTCACTTAAGATACACAACTAGGGACATATCGGTTCTGGCAGACTGGCCACAGTAACAAAATATATGAATCTGGGTGAGCAACTGTGACGAGTAACTATACTCTCGTAATAGGCCAATGACTCAATACCTGGAGTATTGACACAGATAACTCGAGGAACGCCTTGCAATAGTAACAATGAGTTTCTTACGGTTCACAACTGGTGACAAATCCGTTCTGGCAGTCTGGCACCAGTAACAAAACTGAGACACTGCGTGAGCAACTGGGATGGGTAACTATGACTCTCTTAAGGTAGCCAATGATCGTCACCAGGAATATTGAGTCAGGAAACTCGAGTAACCCTTGGCTATAGTAACGATTACTTTCGTAGATTACACAACCTGTGACATATCGGTGCTGGCAGTCTGGCCACAGTAACAAGAAACTTGAAACTGGCTGCGAAATTAGGACGAGGAGCTATGACGCACTCAAGGTAGCTAGTGCAGCGTCACCTGGAGGACTGCATCAGTAAAGGCTAGTAATCCCTGGCTGGCATTACGATGACTCACTTAAGATACACAACTAGTGTCATATCGGTTCTGGCAGACTGGCCACAGTAACAAAATATATGAATCTGGGTGAGCAACTGTGACGAGTAACTATGACTCTCGTAATAGGCCAATGACTCAATACCTGGAGTATTGACTCAGATAACTCGAGGAACGCCTTGCAATAGTAACAATGACTTTCTTACGGTTCACAACTGGTGACAAATCCGTTCTGGCAGTCTGGCACCAGTAACAAAAATGAGACACAGCGTGAGCAACTGGGATGGGTAACTATGACTCTCTTAAGGTAGCCAATGCTCGTCACGAGGAATATTGAATCAGGAATTTCGAGTAACCCTTGGTTATAGAACGATGACTTTCGTAGATTACACAACCTGTGACATATCGATGCTGGCAGACTGGCCACAGTTACAATGTATTTTAATTTGGGTGGTCAACCGACAGGAATATCTATTACCCTTCTGAGGTAACCGACGATTCGTCACCAGGTGGAGTACACTCTGAAAGGAGTGACTATGACTCTCATATGACACGCAACTAGTGTCGTATCGCTTCTGGCAGACGCCACGTAACAAGAAACGTGAAACTGGCTGCGAAATTAGGACGAGGAGCTATGATGCACACAAGGTAGCAAGTGCAGCGACACCTGGAGGACTGCATCAGTAAAGGCTAGTAATCCCTGGCAGGCATAACGGTGACTCACTTAAGATACACAACTAGTGACATATCGGTTCTGGCAGACTGGCCACAGTAACAAAATATATGAATCTGGGTGAGCAACTGTGACGAGTAACTATACTCTCGTAATAGGCCAATGACTCAATACCTGGAGTATTGACACAGATAACTCGAGGAACGCCTTGCAATAGTAACAATGAGTTTCTTACGGTTCACAACTGGTGACAAATCCGTTCTTGCAGTCTGGCACCAGTAACAAAACTGAGACACTGCGTGAGCAACTGGGATGGGTAACTATGACTCTCTTAAGGTAGCCAATGATCGTCACCAGGAATATTGAGTCAGGAAACTCGAGTAACCCTTGGCTATAGTAACGATGACTTTCGTAGATTACACAACCTGTGACATATCGGTGCTGGCAGACTGGCCACAGTAACAAGAAACTTGAAACTGGCTGCGAAATTAGGACGAGGAGCTATGACGCACTCAAGGTAGCTAGTGCAGCGTCACCTGGAGGACTGCATCAGTAAAGGCTAGTAATCCCTGGCTGGCATTACGATGACTCACTTAAGATACACAACTAGTGTCATATCGGTTCTGGCAGACTGGCCACAGTAACAAAATATATGAATCTGGGTGAGCAACTGTGACGAGTAACTATGACTCTCGTAATAGGCCAATGACTCAATACCTGGAGTATTGACTCAGATAACTCGAGGAACGCCTTGCAATAGTAACAATGACTTTCTTACGGTTCACAACTGGTGACAAATCCGTTCTGGCAGTCTGGCACCAGTAACAAAACTGAGACACTGCGTGAGCAACTGGGATGGGTAACTATGACTCTCTTAAGGTAGCCAATGATCATCACCAGGAATATTGAGTCAGGAAACTCGAGTAACCCTTGGCTATAGTAACGATGACTTTCGTAGATTACACAACCTGTGACATATCGGTGCTGGCAGACTGGCCACAGTAACAAGAAACTTGAAACTGGCTGCGAAATTAGGACGAGGAGCTATGACGCACTCAAGGTAGCTAGTGCAGCGTCACCTGGAGGACTGCATCAGTAAAGGCTAGTAATCCCTGGCTGGCATTACGATGACTCACTTAAGATACACAACTAGTGTCATATCGGTTCTGGCAGACTGGCCACAGTAACAAAATATATGAATCAGGGTGAGCAACTGTGATGAGTAACTATGACTCTCGTAATAGGCCAATGACTCAATACCTGGAGTATTGACTCAGATAACTCGAGGAACGCCTTGCAATAGTAACAATGACTTTCTTACGGTTCACAACTGGTGACAAATCCATTCTGGCAGTCTGGCACCAGTAACAAAAATGAGACACTGAGTGAGCAACTGGGATGGGTAACTATGAGTCTCTTAAGGTAGCAAATGATCGTCACCAGGAATATTGAGTCAGGAAACTCGAGTAACCCTTGGCTATAGTAACGATGACTTTCGTAGATTACACAACCTGTGACATATCGGTTCTGGCAGACTGGCCACAGTAACAAAATATATGAATCTGGGTGAGCAACTGTGACGAGTAACTATGACTCTCGTAATAGGCCAATGACTCAATACCTGGTGTATTGACTCAGATAACTAGAGGAACGCCTTGCAATTGTAACAATGACTTTCTTACGGTTCACAACTGGTGACAAATCCGTTCTGGCAGTCTGGCACCAGTAACAAAAATGAGACACTGAGTGAGCAACTGGGATGGGTAACTATGACTCTCTTAAGGTAGCAAATGATCGTCACCAGGAATATTGAGTCAGGAAACTCGAGTAACCCTTGGCTATAGTAACGATGACTTTCGTAGATTACACAACCTGTGACATATCGGTGCTGGCAGACTGGCCACAGTAACAAGAAACGTGAAACTGGCTGCGAAATTAGAACGAGGAGCTATGACGCACTCAAGGTGGCTAGTGCAGCGTCACCTGGAGGACTGCATCAGTAAAGGCTAGTAATCCCTGGCTGGCATTACGATTACTCACTTAAGATACACAACTAGTGTCATATCGGTTCTGGCAGACTGGCCACAGTAACAAAATATATGAATCTGGGTGAGCAACTGTGACGAGTAACTATGACTCTCGTAATAGGCCAATGACTCAATACCTGGAGTATTGACTCAGATAACTCGAGGAACGCCTTGCAATAGTAACAATGACTTTCTTACGGTTCACAACTGGTGACAAATCCGTTCTGGCAGTCTGGCACCAGTAACAAAAATGAGACACAGCGTGAGCAACTGGGATGGGTAACTATGACTCTCTTAAGGTAGCCAATGCTCGTCACGAGGAATATTGAATCAGGAATTTCGAGTAACCCTTGGTTATAGATCGATGACTTTCGTAGATTACACAACCTGTGACATACCGATGCTGGCAGACTGGCCACAGTTACAATGTATTTTAATTTGGGTGGTCAACCGACAGGAATATCTATTACCCTTCTGAGGTAACCGACGATTCGTCACCAGGTGGAGTACACTCTGAAAGGAGTGACTATGACTCTCATATGACACGCAACTAGTGTCGTATCGCTTCTGGCAGACGCCACGTAACAAGAAACGTGAAACTGGCTGCGAAATTAGGACGAGGAGCTATGATGCACTCAAGGTAGCAAGTGCAGCGACACCTGGAGGACTGCATCAGTAAAGGCTAGTAATCCCTGGCAGGCATAACGGTGACTCACTTAAGATACACAACTAGTGACATATCGGTTCTGGCAGACTGGCCACAGTAACAAAATATATGAATCTGGGTGAGCAACTGTGATGAGTAACTATGACTCTCGTAATAGGCCAATGACTCAATACCTGGTGTATTGACTCAGATAACTAGAGGAACGCCTTGCAATAGTAACAATGACTTTCTTACGGTTCACAACTGGTGACAAATCCGTTCTGGCAGTCTGGCACCAGTAACAAAACTGAGACACTGCGTGAGCAAATGGGATGGGTAACTATGACTCTCTTAAGGTAGCCAATGATCGTCACCAGGAATATTGAGTCAGGAAACTCGAGTAACCCTTGGCTATAGTAACGATGACTTTCGTAGATTACACAACCTGTGACATATCGGTGCTGGCAGACTGGCCACAGTAACAAGAAACTTGAAACTGGCTGCGAAATTAGGACGAGGAGCTATGACGAACTCAAGGTAGCTAGTGCAGCGTCACCTGGAGGACTGCATCAGTAAAGGCTAGTAATCCCTGGCTGGCATTACGATTACTCACTTAAGATACACAACTAGCGTCACATCGGTTCTGGCAGACTGGCCACAGTAACAAAATATATGAATCTGGGTGAGCAACTGTGACGAGTAACTATGACTCTCGTAATAGGCCAATGACTCAATAACTGGAGTATTGACTCAGATAACTCGAGGAACGCCTTGCAATAGTAACAATGACTTTCTTACGGTTCACAACTGGTGACAAATCCGTTCTGGCAGTCTGGCACCAGTAACAAAAATGAGACACAGCGTGAGCAACTGGGATGGGTAACTATGACTCTCTTAAGGTAGCCAATGATCGTCACCAGGAATATTGAATCAGGAATTTCGAGTAACCCTTGGTTATAGAACGATGACTTTCGTAGATTACACAACCTGTGACATATCGATGCTGGCAGACTGGCCACAGTTACAATGTATTTTAATTTGGGTGGTCAACCGACAGGAATATCTATTACCCTTCTGAGGTAACCGACGATTCGTCACCAGGTGGAGTACACTCTGAAAGGAGTGACTATGACTCTCATATGACACGCAACTAGTGTCGTATCGCTTCTGGCAGACGCCACGTAACAAGAAACGTGAAACTGGCTGCGAAATTAGGACGAGGAGCTATGACGCACTCAAGGTAGCAAGTGCAGCGACACCTGGAGGACTGCATCAGTAAAGGCTAGTAATCCCTGGCAGGCATAACGGTGACTCACTTAAGATACACAACTAGGGACATATCGGTTCTGGCAGACTGGCCACAGTAACAAAATATATGAATCTGGGTGAGCAACTGTGACGAGTAACTATACTCTCGTAATAGGCCAATGACTCAATACCTGGAGTATTGACACAGATAACTCGAGGAACGCCTTGCAATAGTAACAATGAGTTTCTTACGGTTCACAACTGGTGACAAATCCGTTCTGGCAGTCTGGCACCAGTAACAAAACTGAGACACTGCGTGAGCAACTGGGATGGGTAACTATGACTCTCTTAAGGTAGCCAATGATCGTCACCAGGAATATTGAGTCAGGAAACTCGAGTAACCCTTGGCTATAGTAACGATGACTTTCGTAGATTACACAACCTGTGACATATCGGTGCTGGCAGACTGGCCACAGTAACAAGAAACTTGAAACTGGCTGCGAAATTAGGACGAGGAGCTATGACGAACTCAAGGTAGCTAGTGCAGCGTCACCTGGAGGACTGCATCAGTAAAGGCTAGTAATCCCTGGCTGGCATTACGATTACTCACTTAAGATACACAACTAGCGTCACATCGGTTCTGGCAGACTGGCCACAGTAACAAAATATATGAATCTGGGTGAGCAACTGTGACGAGTAACTATGACTCTCGTAATAGGCCAATGACTCAATACCTGGAGTATTGACTCAGATAACTCGAGGAACGCCTTGCAATAGTAACAATGACTTTCTTACGGTTCACAACTGGTGACAAATCCGTTCTGGCAGTCTGGCACCAGTAACAAAAATGAGACACAGCGTGAGCAACTGGGATGGGTAACTATGACTCTCTTAAGGTAGCCAATGATCGTTACCAGGAATATTGAATCAGGAATTTCGAGTAACCCTTGGTTATAGAACGATGACTTTCGTAGATTACACAACCTGTGACATATCGATGCTGGCAGACTGGCCACAGTTACAATGTATTTTAATTTGGGTGGTCAACCGACAGGAATATCTATTACCCTTCTGAGGTAACCGACGATTCGTCACCAGGTGGAGTACACTCTGAAAGGAGTGACTATGACTCTCATATGACACGCAACTAGTGTCGTATCGCTTCTGGCAGACGCCACGTAACAAGAAACGTGAAACTGGCTGCGAAATTAGGACGAGGAGCTATGACGCACTCAAGGTAGCAAGTGCAGCGACACCTGGAGGACTGCATCAGTAAAGGCTAGTAATCCCTGGCAGGCATAACGGTGACTCACTTAAGATACACAACTAGGGACATATCGGTTCTGGCAGACTGGCCACAGTAACAAAATATATGAATCTGGGTGAGCAACTGTGACGAGTAACTATACTCTCGTAATAGGCCAATGACTCAATACCTGGAGTATTGACACAGATAACTCGAGGAACGCCTTGCAATAGTAACAATGAGTTTCTTACGGTTCACAACTGGTGACAAATCCGTTCTGGCAGTCTGGCACCAGTAACAAAACTGAGACACTGCGTGAGCAACTGGGATGGGTAACTATGACTCTCTTAAGGTAGCCAATGATCGTCACCAGGAATATTGAGTCAGGAAACTCGAGTAACCCTTGGCTATAGTAACGATTACTTTCGTAGATTACACAACCTGTGACATATCGGTGCTGGCAGACTGGCCACAGTAACAAGAAACTTGAAACTGGCTGCGAAATTAGGACGAGGAGCTATGACGCACTCAAGGTAGCTAGTGCAGCGTCACCTGGAGGACTGCATCAGTAAAGGCTAGTAATCCCTGGCTGGCATTACGATGACTCACTTAAGATACACAACTAGTGTCATATCGGTTCTGGCAGACTGGCCACAGTAACAAAATATATGAATCTGGGTGAGCAACTGTGACGAGTAACTATGACTCTCGTAATAGGCCAATGACTCAATACCTGGAGTATTGACTCAGATAACTCGAGGAACGCCTTGCAATAGTAACAATGACTTTCTTACGGTTCACAACTGGTGACAAATCCGTTCTGGCAGTCTGGCACCAGTAACAAAAATGAGACACAGCGTGAGCAACTGGGATGGGTAACTATGACTCTCTTAAGGTAGCCAATGCTCGTCACGAGGAATATTGAATCAGGAATTTCGAGTAACCCTTGGTTATAGAACGATGACTTTCGTAGATTACACAACCTGTGACATATCGATGCTGGCAGACTGGCCACAGTTACAATGTATTTTAATTTGGGTGGTCAACCGACAGGAATATCTATTACCCTTCTGAGGTAACCGACGATTCGTCACCAGGTGGAGTACACTCTGAAAGGAGTGACTATGACTCTCATATGACACGCAACTAGTGTCGTATCGCTTCTGGCAGACGCCACGTAACAAGAAACGTGAAACTGGCTGCGAAATTAGGACGAGGAGCTATGATGCACTCAAGGTAGCAAGTGCAGCGACACCTGGAGGACTGCATCAGTAAAGGCTAGTAATCCCTGGCAGGCATAACGGTGACTCACTTAAGATACACAACTAGTGACATATCGGTTCTGGCAGACTGGCCACAGTAACAAAATATATGAATCTGGGTGAGCAACTGTGATGAGTAACTATGACTCTCGTAATAGGCCAATGACTCAATACCTGGTGTATTGACTCAGATAACTAGAGGAACGCCTTGCAATAGTAACAATGACTTTCTTACGGTTCACAACTGGTGACAAATCCGTTCTGGCAGTCTGGCACCAGTAACAAAACTGAGACACTGCGTGAGCAACTGGGATGGGTAACTATGACTCTCTTAAGGTAGCCAATGATCGTCACCAGGAATATTGAGTCAGGAAACTCGAGTAACCCTTGGCTATAGTAACGATGACTTTCGTAGATTACACAACCTGTGACATATCGGTGCTGGCAGACTGGCCACAGTAACAAGAAACTTGAAACTGGCTGCGAAATTAGGACGAGGAGCTATGACGAACTCAAGGTAGCTAGTGCAGCGTCACCTGGAGGACTGCATCAGTAAAGGCTAGTAATCCCTGGCTGGCATTACGATTACTCACTTAAGATACACAACTAGCGTCACATCGGTTCTGGCAGACTGGCCACAGTAACAAAATATATGAATCTGGGTGAGCAACTGTGACGAGTAACTATGACTCTCGTAATAGGCCAATGACTCAATACCTGGAGTATTGACTCAGATAACTCGAGGAACGCCTTGCAATAGTAACAATGACTTTCTTACGGTTCACAACTGGTGACAAATCCGTTCTGGCAGTCTGGCACCAGTAACAAAAATGAGACACAGCGTGAGCAACTGGGATGGGTAACTATGACTCTCTCAAGGTAGCCAATGATCGTCACCAGGAATATTGAATCAGGAATTTCGAGTAACCCTTGGTTATAGAACGATGACTTTCGTAGATTACACAACCTGTGACATATCGATGCTGGCAGACTGGCCACAGTTACAATGTATTTTAATTTGGGTGGTCAACCGACAGGAATATCTATTACCCTTCTGAGGTAACCGACGATTCGTCACCAGGTGGAGTACACTCTGAAAGGAGTGACTATGACTCTCATATGACACGCAACTAGTGTCGTATCGCTTCTGGCAGACGCCACGTAACAAGAAACGTGAAACTGGCTGCGAAATTAGGACGAGGAGCTATGACGCACTCAAGGTAGCAAGTGCAGCGACACCTGGAGGACTGCATCAGTAAAGGCTAGTAATCCCTGGCAGGCATAACGGTGACTCACTTAAGATACACAACTAGGGACATATCGGTTCTGGCAGACTGGCCACAGTAACAAAATATATGAATCTGGGTGAGCAACTGTGACGAGTAACTATACTCTCGTAATAGGCCAATGACTCAATACCTGGAGTATTGACACAGATAACTCGAGGAACGCCTTGCAATAGTAGCAATGAGTTTCTTACGGTTCACAACTGGTGACAAATCCGTTCTGGCAGTCTGGCACCAGTAACAAAACTGAGACACTGCGTGAGCAACTGGGATGGGTAACTATGACTCTCTTAAGGTAGCCAATGATCGTCACCAGGAATATTGAGTCAGGAAACTCGAGTAACCCTTGGCTATAGTAACGATTACTTTCGTAGATTACACAACCTGTGACATATCGGTGCTGGCAGACTGGCCACAGTAACAAGAAACTTGAAACTGGCTGCGAAATTAGGACGAGGAGCTATGACGCACTCAAGGTAGCTAGTGCAGCGTCACCTGGAGGACTGCATCAGTAAAGGCTAGTAATCCCTGGCTGGCATTACGATGACTCACTTAAGATACACAACTAGTGTCATATCGGTTCTGGCAGACTGGCCACAGTAACAAAATATATGAATCTGGGTGAGCAACTGTGACGAGTAACTATGACTCTCGTAATAGGCCAATGACTCAATACCTGGAGTATTGACTCAGATAACTCGAGGAACGCCTTGCAATAGTAACAATGACTTTCTTACGGTTCACAACTGGTGACAAATCCGTTCCGGCAGTCTGGCACCAGTAACAAAAATGAGACACAGCGTGAGCAACTGGGATGGGTAACTATGACTCTCTTAAGGTAGCCAATGCTCGTCACGAGGAATATTGAATCAGGAATTTCGAGTAACCCTTGGTTATAGAACGATGACTTTCGTAGATTACACAACCTGTGACATATCGATGCTGGCAGACTGGCCACAGTTACAATGTATTTTAATTTGGGTGGTCAACCGACAGGAATATCTATTACCCTTCTGAGGTAACCGACGATTCGTCACCAGGTGGAGTACACTCTGAAAGGAGTGACTATGACTCTCATATGACACGCAACTAGTGTCGTATCGCTTCTGGCAGACGCCACGTAACAAGAAACGTGAAACTGGCTGCGAAATTAGGACGAGGAGCTATGATGCACTCAAGGTAGCAAGTGCAGCGACACCTGGAGGACTGCATCAGTAAAGGCTAGTAATCCCTGGCAGGCATAACGGTGACTCACTTAAGATACACAACTAGTGACATATCGGTTCTGGCAGACTGGCCACAGTAACAAAATATATGAATCTGGGTGAGCAACTGTGATGAGTAACTATGACTCTCGTAATAGGCCAATGACTCAATACCTGGTGTATTGACTCAGATAACTAGAGGAACGCCTTGCAATAGTAACAATGACTTTCTTACGGTTCACAACTGGTGACAAATCCGTTCTGGCAGTCTGGCACCAGTAACAAAACTGAGACACTGCGTGAGCAACTGGGATGGGTAACTATGACTCTCTTAAGGTAGCCAATGATCGTCACCAGGAATATTGAGTCAGGAAACTCGAGTAACCCTTGGCTATAGTAACGATGACTTTCGTAGATTACACAACCTGTGACATATCGGTGCTGGCAGACTGGCCACAGTAACAAGAAACTTGAAACTGGCTGCGAAATTAGGACGAGGAGCTATGACGAACTCAAGGTAGCTAGTGCAGCGTCACCTGGAGGACTGCATCAGTAAAGGCTAGTAATCCCTGGCTGGCATTACGATTACTCACTTAAGATACACAACTAGCGTCACATCGGTTCTGGCAGACTGGCCACAGTAACAAAATATATGAATCTGGGTGAGCAACTGTGACGAGTAACTATGACTCTCGTAATAGGCCAATGACTCAATACCTGGAGTATTGACTCAGATAACTCGAGGAACGCCTTGCAATAGTAACAATGACTTTCTTACGGTTCACAACTGGTGACAAATCCGTTCTGGCAGTCTGGCACCAGTAACAAAAATGAGACACAGCGTGAGCAACTGGGATGGGTAACTATGACTCTCTCAAGGTAGCCAATGATCGTCACCAGGAATATTGAATCAGGAATTTCGAGTAACCCTTGGTTATAGAACGATGACTTTCGTAGATTACACAACCTGTGACATATCGATGCTGGCAGACTGGCCACAGTTACAATGTATTTTAATTTGGGTGGTCAACCGACAGGAATATCTATTACCCTTCTGAGGTAACCGACGATTCGTCACCAGGTGGAGTACACTCTGAAAGGAGTGACTATGACTCTCATATGACACGCAACTAGTGTCGTATCGCTTCTGGCAGACGCCACGTAACAAGAAACGTGAAACTGGCTGCGAAATTAGGACGAGGAGCTATGACGCACTCAAGGTAGCAAGTGCAGCGACACCTGGAGGACTGCATCAGTAAAGGCTAGTAATCCCTGGCAGGCATAACGGTGACTCACTTAAGATACACAACTAGTGACATATCGGTTCTGGCAGACTGGCCACAGTAACAAAATATATGAATCTGGGTGAGCAACTGTGACGAGTAACTATACTCTCGTAATAGGCCAATGACTCAATACCTGGAGTATTGACACAGATAACTCGAGGAACGCCTTGCAATAGTAACAATGAGTTTCTTACGGTTCACAACTGGTGACAAATCCGTTCTGGCAGTCTGGCACCAGTAACAAAACTGAGACACTGCGTGAGCAACTGGGATGGGTAACTATGACTCTCTTAAGGTAGCCAATGATCGTCACCAGGAATATTGAGTCAGGAAACTCGAGTAACCCTTGGCTATAGTAACGATGACTTTCGTAGATTACACAACCTGTGACATATCGGTGCTGGCAGACTGGCCACAGTAACAAGAAACTTGAAACTGGCTGCGAAATTAGGACGAGGAGCTATGACGCACTCAAGGTAGCTAGTGCAGCGTCACCTGGAGGACTGCATCAGTAAAGGCTAGTAATCCCTGGCTGGCATTACGATGACTCACTTAAGATACACAACTAGTGTCATATCGGTTCTGGCAGACTGGCCACAGTAACAAAATATATGAATCTGGGTGAGCAACTGTGACGAGTAACTATGACTCTCGTAATAGGCCAATGACTCAATACCTGGAGTATTGACTCAGATAACTCGAGGAACGCCTTGCAATAGTAACAATGACTTTCTTACGGTTCACAACTGGTGACAAATCCGTTCTGGCAGTCTGGCACCAGTAACAAAACTGAGACACTGCGTGAGCAACTGGGATGGGTAACTATGACTCTCTTAAGGTAGCCAATGATCGTCACCAGGAATATTGAGTCAGGAAACTCGAGTAACCCTTGGCTATAGTAACGATGACTTTCGTAGATTACACAACCTGTGACATATCGGTGCTGGCAGACTGGCCACAGTAACAAGAAACTTGAAACTGGCTGCGAAATTAGGACGAGGAGCTATGACGCACTCAAGGTAGCTAGTGCAGCGTCACCTGGAGGACTGCATCAGTAAAGGCTAGTAATCCCTGGCTGGCATTACGATGACTCACTTAAGATACACAACTAGTGTCATATCGGTTCTGGCAGACTGGCCACAGTAACAAAATATATGAATCTGGGTGAGCAACTGTGACGAGTAACTATGACTCTCGTAATAGGCCAATGACTCAATACCTGGAGTATTGACTCAGATAACTCGAGGAACGCCTTGCAATAGTAACAATGACTTTCTTACGGTTCACAACTGGTGACAAATCCATTCTGGCAGTCTGGCACCAGTAACAAAAATGAGACACTGAGTGAGCAACTGGGATGGGTAACTATGAGTCTCTTAAGGTAGCAAATGATCGTCACCAGGAATATTGAGTCAGGAAACTCGAGTAACCCTTGGCTATAGTAACGATGACTTTCGTAGATTACACAACCTGTGACATATCGGTTCTGGCAGACTGGCCACAGTAACAAAATATATGAATCTGGGTGAGCAACTGTGACGAGTAACTATGACTCTCGTAATAGGCCAATGACTCAATACCTGGTGTATTGACTCAGATAACTAGAGGAACGCCTTGCAATAGTAACAATGACTTTCTTACGGTTCACAACTGGTGACAAATCCGTTCTGGCAGTCTGGCACCAGTAACAAAAATGAGACACTGAGTGAGCAACTGGGATGGGTAACTATGACTCTCTTAAGGTAGCAAATGATCGTCACCAGGAATATTGAGTCAGGAAACTCGAGTAACCCTTGGCTATAGTAACGATGACTTTCGTAGATTACACAACCTGTGACATATCGGTGCTGGCAGACTGGCCACAGTAACAAGAAACGTGAAACTGGCTGCGAAATTAGGACGAGGAGCTATGACGCACTCAAGGTGGCTAGTGCAGCGTCACCTGGAGGACTGCATCAGTAAAGGCTAGTAATCCCTGGCTGGCATTACGATTACTCACTTAAGATACACAACTAGTGTCATATCGGTTCTGGCAGACTGGCCACAGTAACAAAATATATGAATCTGGGTGAGCAACTGTGACGAGTAACTATGACTCTCGTAATAGGCCAATGACTCAATACCTGGAGTATTGACTCAGATAACTCGAGGAACGCCTTGCAATAGTAACAATGACTTTCTTACGGTTCACAACTGGTGACAAATCCGTTCTGGCAGTCTGGCACCAGTAACAAAAATGAGACACAGCGTGAGCAACTGGGATGGGTAACTATGACTCTCTTAAGGTAGCCAATGCTCGTCACGAGGAATATTGAAGCAGGAATTTCGAGTAACCCTTGGTTATAGAACGATGACTTTCGTAGATTACACAACCTGTGACATATCGATGCTGGCAGACTGGCCACAGTTACAATGTATTTTAATTTGGGTGGTCAACCGACAGGAATATCTATTACCCTTCTGAGGTAACCGACGATTCGTCACCAGGTGGAGTACACTCTGAAAGGAGTGACTATGACTCTCATATGACACGCAACTAGTGTCGTATCGCTTCTGGCAGACGCCACGTAACAAGAAACGTGAAACTGGCTGCGAAATTAGGACGAGGAGCTATGATGCACTCAAGGTAGCAAGTGCAGCGACACCTGGAGGACTGCATCAGTAAAGGCTAGTAATCCCTGGCAGGCATAACGGTGACTCACTTAAGATACACAACTAGTGACATATCGGTTCTGGCAGACTGGCCACAGTAACAAAATATATGAATCTGGGTGAGCAACTGTGATGAGTAACTATGACTCTCGTAATAGGCCAATGACTCAATACCTGGTGTATTGACTCAGATAACTAGAGGAACGCCTTGCAATAGTAACAATGACTTTCTTACGGTTCACAACTGGTGACAAATCCGTTCTGGCAGTCTGGCACCAGTAACAAAACTGAGACACTGCGTGAGCAACTGGGATGGGTAACTATGACTCTCTTAAGGTAGCCAATGATCGTCACCAGGAATATTGAGTCAGGAAACTCGAGTAACCCTTGGCTATAGTAACGATGACTTTCGTAGATTACACAACCTGTGACATATCGGTGCTGGCAGACTGGCCACAGTAACAAGAAACTTGAAACTGGCTGCGAAATTAGGACGAGGAGCTATGACGAACTCAAGGTAGCTAGTGCAGCGTCACCTGGAGGACTGCATCAGTAAAGGCTAGTAATCCCTGGCTGGCATTACGATTACTCACTTAAGATACACAACTAGCGTCATATCGGTTCTGGCAGACTGGCCACAGTACCAAAATATATGAACCTGGGTGAGCAACTGTGACGAGTAACTATGACTTTCGTAATAGGCCAATGACTCAATACCTGGAGTATTGACTCAGATAACTCGAGGAACGCCTTGCAATAGTAACAATGACTTTCTTACGGTTCACAACTGGTGACAAATCCGTTCTGGCAGTCTGGCACCAGTAACAAAAATGAGACACAGCGTGAGCAACTGGGATGGGTAACTATGACTCTCTCAAGGTAGCCAATGATCGTCACCAGGAATATTGAATCAGGAATTTCGAGTAACCCTTGGTTATAGAACGATGACTTTCGTAGATTACACAACCTGTGACATATCGATGCTGGCAGACTGGCCACAGTTACAATGTATTTTAATTTGGGTGGTCAACCGACAGGAATATCTATTACCCTTCTGAGGTAACCGACGATTCGTCACCAGGTGGAGTACACTCTGAAAGGAGTGACTATGACTCTCATATGACACGCAACTAGTGTCGTATCGCTTCTGGCAGACGCCACGTAACAAGAAACGTGAAACTGGCTGCGAAATTAGGACGAGGAGCTATGACGCACTCAAGGTAGCAAGTGCAGCGACACCTGGAGGACTGCATCAGTAAAGGCTAGTAATCCCTGGCAGGCATAACGGTGACTCACTTAAGATACACAACTAGTGACATATCGGTTCTGGCAGACTGGCCACAGTAACAAAATATATGAATCTGGGTGAGCAACTGTGACGAGTAACTATACTCTCGTAATAGGCCAATGACTCAATACCTGGAGTATTGACACAGATAACTCGAGGAACGCCTTGCAATAGTAACAATGAGTTTCTTACGGTTCACAACTGGTGACAAATCCGTTCTGGCAGTCTGGCACCAGTAACAAAACTGAGACACTGCGTGAGCAACTGGGATGGGTAACTATGACTCTCTTAAGGTAGCCAATGATCGTCACCAGGAATATTGAGTCAGGAAACTCGAGTAACCCTTGGCTATAGTAACGATGACTTTCGTAGATTACACAACCTGTGACATATCGGTGCTGGCAGACTGGCCACAGTAACAAGAAACTTGAAACTGGCTGCGAAATTAGGACGAGGAGCTATGACGCACTCAAGGTAGCTAGTGCAGCGTCACCTGGAGGACTGCATCAGTAAAGGCTAGTAATCCCTGGCTGGCATTACGATGACTCACTTAAGATACACAACTAGTGTCATATCGGTTCTGGCAGACTGGCCACAGTAACAAAATATATGAATCTGGGTGAGCAACTGTGACGAGTAACTATGACTCTCGTAATAGGCCAATGACTCAATACCTGGAGTATTGACTCAGATAACTCGAGGAACGCCTTGCAATAGTAACAATGACTTTCTTACGGTTCACAACTGGTGACAAATCCGTTCTGGCAGTCTGGCACCAGTAACAAAACTGAGACACTGCGTGAGCAACTGGGATGGGTAACTATGACTCTCTTAAGGTAGCCAATGATCGTCACCAGGAATATTGAGTCAGGAAACTCGAGTAACCCTTGGCTATAGTAACGATGACTTTCGTAGATTACACAACCTGTGACATATCGGTGCTGGCAGACTGGCCACAGTAACAAGAAACTTGAAACTGGCTGCGAAATTAGGACGAGGAGCTATGACGCACTCAAGGTAGCTAGTGCAGCGTCACCTGGAGGACTGCATCAGTAAAGGCTAGTAATCCCTGGCTGGCATTACGATGACTCACTTAAGATACACAACTAGTGTCATATCGGTTCTGGCAGACTGGCCACAGTAACAAAATATATGAATCTGGGTGAGCAACTGTGACGAGTAACTATGACTCTCGTAATAGGCCAATGACTCAATACCTGGAGTATTGACTCAGATAACTCGAGGAACGCCTTGCAATAGTAACAATGACTTTCTTACGGTTCACAACTGGTGACAAATCCATTCTGGCAGTCTGGCACCAGTAACAAAAATGAGACACTGAGTGAGCAACTGGGATGGGTAACTATGAGTCTCTTAAGGTAGCAAATGATCGTCACCAGGAATATTGAGTCAGGAAACTCGAGTAACCCTTGGCTATAGTAACGATGACTTTCGCAGATTACACAACCTGTGACATATCGGTTCTGGCAGACTGGCCACAGTAACAAAATATATGAATCTGGGTGAGCAACTGTGACGAGTAACTATGACTCTCGTAATAGGCCAATGACTCAATACCTGGTGTATTGACTCAGATAACTAGAGGAACGCCTTGCAATAGTAACAATGACTTTCTTACGGTTCACAACTGGTGACAAATCCGTTCTGGCAGTCTGGCACCAGTAACAAAAATGAGACACTGAGTGAGCAACTGGGATGGGTAACTATGACTCTCTTAAGGTAGCAAATGATCGTCACCAGGAATATTGAGTCAGGAAACTCGAGTAACCCTTGGCTATAGTAACGATGACTTTCGTAGATTACACAACCTGTGACATATCGGTGCTGGCAGACTGGCCACAGTAACAAGAAACGTGAAACTGGCTGCGAAATTAGGACGAGGAGCTATGACGCACTCAAGGTGGCTAGTGCAGCGTCACCTGGAGGACTGCATCAGTAAAGGCTAGTAATCCCTGGCTGGCATTACGATTACTCACTTAAGATACACAACTAGTGTCATATCGGTTCTGGCAGACTGGCCACAGTAACAAAATATATGAATCTGGGTGAGCAACTGTGACGAGTAACTATGACTCTCGTAATAGGCCAATGACTCAATACCTGGAGTATTGACTCAGATAACTCGAGGAACGCCTTGCAATAGTAACAATGACTTTCTTACGGTTCACAACTGGTGACAAATCCGTTCTGGCAGTCTGGCACCAGTAACAAAAATGAGACACAGCGTGAGCAACTGGGATGGGTAACTATGACTCTCTTAAGGTAGCCAATGCTCGTCACGAGGAATATTGAAGCAGGAATTTCGAGTAACCCTTGGTTATAGAACGATGACTTTCGTAGATTACACAACCTGTGACATATCGATGCTGGCAGACTGGCCACAGTTACAATGTATTTTAATTTGGGTGGTCAACCGACAGGAATATCTATTACCCTTCTGAGGTAACCGACGATTCGTCACCAGGTGGAGTACACTCTGAAAGGAGTGACTATGACTCTCATATGACACGCAACTAGTGTCGTATCGCTTCTGGCAGACGCCACGTAACAAGAAACGTGAAACTGGCTGCGAAATTAGGACGAGGAGCTATGATGCACTCAAGGTAGCAAGTGCAGCGACACCTGGAGGACTGCATCAGTAAAGGCTAGTAATCCCTGGCAGGCATAACGGTGACTCACTTAAGATACACAACTAGTGACATATCGGTTCTGGCAGACTGGCCACAGTAACAAAATATATGAATCTGGGTGAGCAACTGTGATGAGTAACTATGACTCTCGTAATAGGCCAATGACTCAATACCTGGTGTATTGACTCAGATAACTAGAGGAACGCCTTGCAATAGTAACAATGACTTTCTTACGGTTCACAACTGGTGACAAATCCGTTCTGGCAGTCTGGCACCAGTAACAAAACTGAGACACTGCGTGAGCAACTGGGATGGGTAACTATGACTCTCTTAAGGTAGCCAATGATCGTCACCAGGAATATTGAGTCAGGAAACTCGAGTAACCCTTGGCTATAGTAACGATGACTTTCGTAGATTACACAACCTGTGACATATCGGTGCTGGCAGACTGGCCACAGTAACAAGAAACTTGAAACTGGCTGCGAAATTAGGACGAGGAGCTATGACGAACTCAAGGTAGCTAGTGCAGCGTCACCTGGAGGACTGCATCAGTAAAGGCTAGTAATCCCTGGCTGGCATTACGATTACTCACTTAAGATACACAACTAGCGTCATATCGGTTCTGGCAGACTGGCCACAGTACCAAAATATATGAACCTGGGTGAGCAACTGTGACGAGTAACTATGACTTTCGTAATAGGCCAATGACTCAATACCTGGAGTATTGACTCAGATAACTCGAGGAACGCCTTGCAATAGTAACAATGACTTTCTTACGGTTCACAACTGGTGACAAATCCGTTCTGGCAGTCTGGCACCAGTAACAAAAATGAGACACAGCGTGAGCAACTGGGATGGGTAACTATGACTCTCTTAAGGTAGCCAATGATCGTCACCAGGAATATTGAATCAGGAATTTCGAGTAACCCTTGGTTATAGAACGATGACTTTCGTAGATTACACAACCTGTGACATATCGATGCTGGCAGACTGGCCACAGTTACAATGTATTTTAATTTGGGTGGTCAACCGACAGGAATATCTATTACCCTTCTGAGGTAACCGACGATTCGTCACCAGGTGGAGTACACTCTGAAAGGAGTGACTATGACTCTCATATGACACGCAACTAGTGTCGTATCGCTTCTGGCAGACGCCACGTAACAAGAAACGTGAAACTGGCTGCGAAATTAGGACGAGGAGCTATGACGCACTCAAGGTAGCAAGTGCAGCGACACCTGGAGGACTGCATCAGTAAAGGCTAGTAATCCCTGGCAGGCATAACGGTGACTCACTTAAGATACACAACTAGTGACATATCGGTTCTGGCAGACTGGCCACAGTAACAAAATATATGAATCTGGGTGAGCAACTGTGACGAGTAACTATACTCTCGTAATAGGCCAATGACTCAATACCTGGAGTATTGACACAGATAACTCGAGGAACGCCTTGCAATAGTAACAATGACTTTCTTACGGTTCACAACTGGTGACAAATCCGTTCTGGCAGTCTGGCACCAGTAACAAAACTGAGACACTGCGTGAGCAACTGGGATGGGTAACTATGACTCTCTTAAGGTAGCCAATGATCGTCACCAGGAATATTGAGTCAGGAAACTCGAGTAACCCTTGGCTATAGTAACGATGACTTTCGTAGATTACACAACCTGTGACATATCGGTGCTGGCAGACTGGCCACAGTAACAAGAAACTTGAAACTGGCTGCGAAATTAGGACGAGGAGCTATGACGCACTCAAGGTAGCTAGTGCAGCGTCACCTGGAGGACTGCATCAGTAAAGGCTAGTAATCCCTGGCTGGCATTACGATGACTCACTTAAGATACACAACTAGTGTCATATCGGTTCTGGCAGACTGGCCACAGTAACAAAATATATGAATCTGGGTGAGCAACTGTGACGAGTAACTATGACTCTCGTAATAGGCCAATGACTCAATACCTGGTGTATTGACTCAGATAACTAGAGGAACGCCTTGCAATAGTAACAATGACTTTCTTACGGTTCACAACTGGTGACAAATCCGTTCTGGGAGTCTGGCACCAGTAACAAAAATGAGACACTGAGTGAGCAACTGGGATGGGTAACTATGACTCTCTTAAGGTAGCAAATGATCGTCACCAGGAATATTGAGTCAGGAAACTCGAGTAACCCTTGGCTATAGTAACGATGACTTTCGTAGATTACACAACCTGTGACATATCGGTGCTGGCAGACTGGCCACAGTAACAAGAAACGTGAAACTGGCTGCGAAATTAGGACGAGGAGCTATGACGCACTCAAGGTGGCTAGTGCAGCGTCACCTGGAGGACTGCATCAGTAAAGGCTAGTAATCCCTGGCTGGCATTACGATTACTCACTTAAGATACACAACTAGTGTCATATCGGTTCTGGCAGACTGGCCACAGTAACAAAATATATGAATCTGGGTGAGCAACTGTGACGAGTAACTATGACTCTCGTAATAGGCCAATGACTCAATACCTGGAGTATTGACTCAGATAACTCGAGGAACGCCTTGCAATAGTAACAATGACTTTCTTACGGTTCACAACTGGTGACAAATCCGTTCTGGCAGTCTGGCACCAGTAACAAAAATGAGACACAGCGTGAGCAACTGGGATGGGTAACTATGACTCTCTTAAGGTAGCCAATGCTCGTCACGAGGAATATTGAATCAGGAATTTCGAGTAACCCTTGGTTATAGAACGATGACTTTCGTAGATTACACAACCTGTGACATATCGATGCTGGCAGACTGGCCACAGTTACAATGTATTTTAATTTGGGTGGTCAACCGACAGGAATATCTATTACCCTTCTGAGGTAACCGACGATTCGTCACCAGGTGGAGTACACTCTGAAAGGAGTGACTATGACTCTCATATGACACGCAACTAGTGTCGTATCGCTTCTGGCAGACGCCACGTAACAAGAAACGTGAAACTGGCTGCGAAATTAGGACGAGGAGCTATGATGCACTCAAGGTAGCAAGTGCAGCGACACCTGGAGGACTGCATCAGTAAAGGCTAGTAATCCCTGGCAGGCATAACGGTGACTCACTTAAGATACACAACTAGTGACATATCGGATCTGGCAGACTGGCCACAGTAACAAAATATATGAATCTGGGTGAGCAACTGTGATGAGTAACTATGACTCTCGTAATAGGCCAATGACTCAATACCTGGTGTATTGACTCAGATAACTAGAGGAACGCCTTGCAATAGTAACAATGACTTTCTTACGGTTCACAACTGGTGACAAATCCGTTCTGGCAGTCTGGCACCAGTAACAAAAGTGAGACACTGCGTGAGCAACTGGGATGGGTAACTATGACTCTCTTAAGGTAGCCAATGATCGTCACCAGGAATATTGAGTCAGGAAACTCGAGTAACCCTTGGCTATAGTAACGATGACTTTCGTAGATTACACAACCTGTGACATATCGGTGCTGGCAGACTGGCCACAGTAACAAGAAACTTGAAACTGGCTGCGAAATTAGGACGAGGAGCTATAACGAACTCAAGGTAGCTAGTGCAGCGTCACCTGGAGGACTGCATCAGTAAAGGCTAGTAATCCCTGGCTGGCATTACGATTACTCACTTAAGATACACAACTAGTGTCATATCGGTTCTGGCAGACTGGCCACAGTAACAAAATATATGAATCTGGGTGAGTAACTGTGACGAGTAACTATGACTCTCGTAATAGGCCAATGACTCAATACCTGGAGTATTGACTCAGATAACTCGAGGAACGCCTTGCAATAGTAACAATGACTTTCTTACGGTTCACAACTGGTGACAAATCCGTTCTGGCAGTCTGGCACCAGTAACAAAAAAGAGACACAGCGTGATCAACTGGGATGGGTAACTATGACTCTCTTAAGGTAGCCAATGATCGTCACCAGGAATATTGAATCAGGAATTTCGAGTAACCCTTGGTTATAGAACGATGACTTTCGTAGATTACACAACCTGTGACATATCGATGCTGGCAGACTGGCCACAGTTACAATGTATTTTAATTTGGGTGGTCAACCGACAGGAATATCTATTACCCTTCTGAGGTAACCGACGATTCGTCACCAGGTGGAGTACACTCTGAAAGGAGTGACTATGACTCTCATATGACACACAACTAGTGTTGTATCGCTTCTGGCAGACGCCACGTAACAAGAAACGTGAAACTGGCTGCGAAATTAGGACGAGGAGCTATGATGCACTCAAGGTAGCAAGTGCAGCGACACCTGGAGGACTGCATCAGTAAAGGCTAGTAATCCCTGGCAGGCATAACGGTGACTCACTTAAGATACACAACTAGTGACATATCGGTTCTGGCAGACTGGCCACAGTAACAAAATATATGAATCTGGGTGAGCAACTGTGATGAGTAACTATGACTCTCGTAATAGGCCAATGACTCAATACCTGGAGTATTGACTCAGATAACTCGAGGAACGCCTTGCAATAGTAACAATGACTTTCTTACGGTTCACAACTGGTGACAAATCCGTTCTGGCAGTCTGGCACCAGTAACAAAACTGAGACACTGCGTGAGCAACTGGGATGGGTAACTATGACTCTCTTAAGGTAGCCAATGATCGTCACCAGGAATATTGAGTCAGAAAACTCGAGTAACCCTTGGCTATAGTAACGATGACTTTCGTAGATTACACAACCTGTGACATATCGGTGCTGGCAGACTGGCCACAGTAACAAGAAACTTGAAACTGGCTGCGAAATTAGGACGAGGAGCTATGACGCACTCAAGGTAGCTAGTGCAGCGTCACCTGGAGGACTGCATCAGTAAAGGCTAGTAATCCCTTTCAGGCATTACGATGACTCACTTAAGATACACAACTAGTGACATATCGGTTCTGGCAGACTGGCCACAGTAACAAAATATATGAATCTGGGTGAGCAACTGTGATGAGTAACTATGACTCTCGTAATAGGCCAATGACTCAATACCTGGAGTATTGACTCAGATAACTCGAGGAACGCCTTGCAATAGTAACAATGACTTTCTTACGGTTCACAACTGGTGACAAATCCGTTCTGGCAGTCTGGCACCAGTAACAAAACTGAGACACTGCGTGAGCAACTGGGATGGGTAACTATGACTCTCTTAAGGTAGCCAATGATCGTCACCAGGAATATTGAGTCAGGAAACTCGAGTAACCCTTGGCTATAGTAACGATGACTTTCGTAGATTACACAACCTGTGACATATCGGTGCTGGCAGACTGGCCACAGTAACAAGAAACTTGAAACTGGCTGCGAAATTAGGACGAGGAGCTATGACGCACTCAAGGTAGCTAGTGCAGCGTCACCTGGAGGACTGCATCAGTAAAGGCTAGTAATCCCTGGCGGGCATTACGATTACTCACTTAAGATACACAACTAGTGTCATATCGGTTCTGGCAGACTGGCCACAGTAACAAAATATATGAATCTGGGTGAGCAACTGTGACGAGTAACTATGACTCTCGTAATAGGCCAATGACTCAATACCTGGAGTATTGACACAGATAACTCGAGGAACGCCTTGCAATAGTAACAATGACTTTCTTACGGTTCACAACTGGTGACAAATCCATTCTGGCAGTCTGGCACCAGTAACAAAAATGAGACACTGAGTGAGCAACTGGGATGGGTAACTATGACTCTCTTAAGGTAGCCAATGATCGTCACCAGGAATATTGAATCAGGAATTTCGAGTAACCCTTGGTTATAGAACGATGACTTTCGTAGATTACACAACCTGTGACATATCGATGCTGGCAGACTGGCCACAGTTACAATGTATTTTAATTTGGGTGGTCAACCGACAGGAATATCTATTACCCTTCTGAGGTAACCGACGATTCGTCACCAGGTGGAGTACACTCTGAAAGGAGTGACTATGACTCTCATATGACACACAACTAGTGTCGTATCGCTTCTGGCAGACGCCACGTAACAAGAAACGTGAAACTGGCTGCGAAATTAGGACGAGGAGCTATGATGCACTCAAGGTAGCAAGTGCAGCGACACCTGGAGGACTGCATCAGTAAAGGCTAGTAATCCCTGGCAGGCATAACGGTGACTCACTTAAGATACACAACTAGTGACATATCGGTTCTGGCAGACTGGCCACAGTAACAAAATATATGAATCTGGGTGAGCAACTGTGATGAGTAACTATGACTCTCGTAATAGGCCAATGACTCAATACCTGGTGTATTGACTCAGATAACTAGAGGAACGCCTTGCAATAGTAACAATGACTTTCTTACGGTTCACAACTGGTGACAAATCCGTTCTGGCAGTCTGGCACCAGTAACAAAACTGAGACACTGCGTGAGCAACTGGGATGGGTAACTATGACTCTCTTAAGGTAGCCAATGATCGTCACCAGGAATATTGAGTCAGGAAACTCGAGTAACCCTTGGCTATAGTAACGATGACTTTCGTAGATTACACAACCTGTGACATATCGGTGCTGGCAGACTGGCCACAGTAACAAGAAACTTGAAACTGGCTGCGAAATTAGGACGAGGAGCTATGACGAACTCAAGGTAGCTAGTGCAGCGTCACCTGGAGGACTGCATCAGTAAAGGCTAGTAATCCCTGGCTGGCATTACGATTACTCACTTAAGATACACAACTAGTGTCATATCGGTTCTGGCAGACTGGCCACAGTAACAAAATATATGAATCTGGGTGAGTAACTGTGACGAGTAACTATGACTCTCGTAATAGGCCAATGACTCAATACCTGGAGTATTGACTCAGATAACTCGAGGAACGCCTTGCAATAGTAACAATGACTTTCTTACGGTTCACAACTGGTGACAAATCCGTTCTGGCAGTCTGGCACCAGTAACAAAAATGAGACACAGCGTGAGCAACTGGGATGGGTAACTATGACTCTCTTAAGGTAGCCAATGATCGTCACCAGGAATATTGAATCAGGAATTTCGAGTAACCCTTGGTTATAGAACGATGACTTTCGTAGATTACACAACCTGTGACATATCGATGCTGGCAGACTGGCCACAGTTACAATGTATTTTAATTTGGGTGGTCAACCGACAGGAATATCTATTACCCTTCTGAGGTAACCGACGATTCGTCACCAGGTGGAGTACACTCTGAAAGGAGTGACTATGACTCTCATATGACACACAACTAGTGTCGTATCGCTTCTGGCAGACGCCACGTAACAAGAAACGTGAAACTGGCTGCGAAATTAGGACGAGGAGCTATGACGCACTCAAGGTAGCAAGTGCAGCGACACCTGGAGGACTGCATCAGTAAAGGCTAGTAATCCCCGGCAGGCATAACGGTGACTCACTTAAGATACACAACTAGTGACATATCGGTTCTGGCGGACTGGCCACAGTAACAAAATATATGAATCTGGGTGAGCAACTGTGACGAGTAACTATGACTCTCGTAATAGGCCAATGACTCAATACCTGGAGTATTGACTCAGATAACTCGAGGAACGCCTTGCAATAGTAACAATGACTTTCTTACGGTTCACAACTGGTGACAAATCCGTTCTGGCAGTCTGGCACCAGTAACAAAACTGAGACACTGCGTGAGCAACTGGGATGGGTAACTATGACTCTCTTAAGGTAGCCAATGATCGTCACCAGGAATATTGAGTCAGGAAACTCGAGTAACGCTTGGCTATAGTAACGATGACTTTCGTAGATTACACAACCTGTGACATATCGGTGCTGGCAGACTGGCCACAGTAACAAGAAACTTGAAACTGGCTGCGAAATTAGGACGAGGAGCTATGACGCACTCAAGGTAGCTAGTGCAGCGTCACCTGGAGGACTGCATCAGTAAAGGCTAGTAATCCCTGGCTGGCATTACGATTACTCACTTATGATACACAACTAGTGTCATATCGGTTCTGGCAGACTGGCCACAGTAACAAAATATATGAATCTGGGTGAGCAACTGTGACGAGTAACTATGACTCTCGTAATAGGCCAATGACTCAATACCTGGAGTATTGACACAGATAACTCGAGGAACGCCTTGCAATAGTAACAATGACTTTCTTACGGTTCACAACTGGTGACAAATCCATTCTGGCAGTCTGGCACCAGTAACAAAAATGAGACACTGAGTGAGCAACTGGGATGGGTAACTATGACTCTCTTAAGGTAGCAAATGATCGTCACCAGGAATATTGAGTCAGGAAACTCGAGTAACCCTTGGCTATAGTAACGATGACTTTCGTAGATTACACAACCTGTGACATATCGGTGCTGGCAGACTGGCCACAGTAACAAGAAACGTGAAACTGGCTGCGAAATTAGGACGAGGAGCTATGACGCACTCAAGGTAGCTAGTGCAGCGTCACCTGGAGGACTGCATCAGTAAAGGCTAGTAATCCCTGGCTGGCATTACGATTACTCACTTAAGATACACAACTAGTGTCATATCGGTTCTGGCAGACTGGCCACAGTAACAAAATATATGAATCTGGGTGAGCAACTGTGACGAGTAACTATGACTCTCGTAATAGGCCAATGACTCAATACCTGGAGTATTGACTCAGATAACACGAGGTACGCCTTGCAATAGTAACAATGACTTTCTTACGGTTCACAACTGGTGACAAATCCGTTCTGGCAGTCTGGCACCAGTAACAAAAATGAGACACAGCGTGAGCAACTGGGATGGGTAACTATGACTCTCTTAAGGTAGCCAATGATCGTCACCAGGAATATTGAATCAGGAATTTCGAGTAACCCTTGGTTATAGAACGATGACTTTCGTAGATTACACAACCTGTGACATATCGATGCTGGCAGACTGGCCACAGTTACAATGTATTTTAATTTGGGTGGTCAACCGACAGGAATATCTATTACCCTTCTGAGGTAACCGACGATTCGTCACCAGGTGGAGTACACTCTGAAAGGAGTGACTATGACTCTCATATGACACGCAACTAGTGTCGTATCGCTTCTGGCAGACGCCTCGTAACAAGAAACGTGAAACTGGCTGCGAAATTAGGCGAGGAGCTATGACGCACTCAAGGTAGCTAGTGCAGCGACACCTGGAGGACTGCATCAGTAAAGGCTAGTAACCCCTGGCAGGCATAACGGTGACTCACTTAAGATACACAACTAGTGACATGTCGGTTCTGGCAGACTGGCCACAGTAACAAAATATATGAATCTGGGTGAGCAACTGTGACGAGTAACTATGACTCTCGTAATAGGCCAATGACTCAATACCTGGAGTATTGACTCAGATAACTAGAGGAACGCCTTGCAATAGTAACAATGACTTTCTTACGGTTCACAACTGGTGACAAATCCGTTCTGGCAGTCTGGCACCAGTAACAAAACTGAGACACTGCGTGAGCAACTGGGATGGGTAACTATGACTCTCTTAAGGTAGCCAATGATCGTCACCAGGAATATTGAGTCAGGAAACTCGAGTAACCCTTGGCTATAGTAACGATGACTTTCGTAGATTACACAACCTGTGACATATCGGTGCTGGCAGACTGGCCACAGTAACAAGAAACTTGAAACTGGCTGCGAAATTAGGACGAGGAGCTATGACGCACTCAAGGTAGCTAGTGCAGCGTCACCTGGAGGACTGCATCAGTAAAGGCTAGTAATCCCTTTCAGGCATTACGATGACTCACTTAAGATACACAAGTAGTGACATATCGGTTCTGGCAGACTGGCCACAGTAACAAAATATATGAATCTGGGTGAGCAACTGTGATGAGTAACTATGACTCTCGTAATAGGCCAATGTCTCAATACCTGGAGTATTGACTCAGATAACTCGAGGAACGCCTTGCAATAGTAACAATGACTTTCTTACGGTTCACAACTGGTGACAAATCCGTTCTGGCAGTCTGGCACCAGTAACAAAAATGAGACACTGAGTGAGCAACTGGGATGGGTAACTATGACTCTCTTAAGGTAGCAAATGATCGTCACCAGGAATATTGAGTCAGGAAACTCGAGTAACCCTTGGCTATAGTAACGATGACTTTCGTAGATTACACAACCTGTGACATATCGGTGCTGGCAGACTGGCCACAGTAACAAGAAACGTGAAACTGGCTGCGAAATTAGGACGAGGAGCTATGACGCACTCAAGGTAGCTAGTGCAGCGTCACCTGGAGGACTGCATCAGTAAAGGCTAGTAATCCCTGGCTGGCATTACGATTACTCACTTAAGATACACAACTAGTGTCATATCGGTTCTGGCAGACTGGCCACAGTAACAAAATATATGAATCTGGGTGAGCAACTGTGACGAGTAACTATGACTCTCGTAATAGGCCAATGACTCAATACCTGGAGTATTGACTCAGATAACTCGAGGAACGCCTTGCAATAGTAACAATGACTTTCTTACGGTTCACAACTGGTGACAAATCCGTTCTGGCAGTCTGGCACCAGTAACAAAAATGAGACACAGCGTGAGCAACCGGGATGGGTAACTATGACTCTCTTAAGGTAGCCAATGATCGTCACCAGGAATATTGAATCAGGAATTTCGAGTAACCCTTGGTTATAGAACGATGACTTTCGTAGATTACACAACCTGTGACATATCGATGCTGGCAGACTGGCCACAGTTACAATGTATTTTAATTTGGGTGGTCAACCGACAGGAATATCTATTACCCTTCTGAGGTAACCGACGATTCGTCACCAGGTGGAGTACACTCTGAAAGGAGTGACTATGACTCTCATATGACACGCAACTAGTGTCGTATCGCTTCTGGCAGACGCCACGTAACAAGAAACGTGAAACTGGCTGCGAAATTAGGACGAGGAGCTATGACGCACTCAAGGTAGCAAGTGCAGCGACACCTGGAGGACTGCATCAGTAAAGGCTAGTAACCCCTGGCAGGCATAACGGTGACTCACTTAAGATACACAACTAGTGACATGTCGGTTCTGGCAGACTGGCCACAGTAACAAAATATATGAATCTGGGTGAGCAACTGTGACGAGTAACTATGACTCTCGTAATAGGCCAATGACTCAATACCTGGAGTATTGACTCAGATAACTCGAGGAACGCCTTGCAATAGTAACAATGACTTTCTTACGGTTCACAACTGGTGACAAATCCGTTCTGGCAGTCTGGCACCATTAACAAAACTTAGACACTGCGTGAGCAACTGGGATGGGTAACTATGACTCTCTTAAGGTAGCCAATGATCGTCACCAGGAATATTGAATCAGGAATTTCGAGTAACCCTTGGTTATAGAACGATGACTTTCGTAGATTACACAACCTGTGACATATCGATGCTGGCAGACTGGCCACAGTTACAATGTATTTTAATTTGGGTGGTCAACCGACAGGAATATCTATTATCCTTCTGAGGTAACCGACGATTCGTCACCAGGTGGAGTACACTCTGAAAGGAGTGACTATGACTCTCATATGACACGCAACTAGTGTCGTATCGCTTCTGGCAGACGCCACGTAACAAGAAACGTGAAACTGGCTGCGAAATTAGGACGAGGAGCTATGACGCACTCAAGGTAGCAAGTGCAGCGACACCTGGAGGACTGCATCAGTAAAGGCTAGTAACCCCTGGCAGGCATAACGGTGCCTCACTTAAGATACACAACTAGTGACATGTCGGTTCTGGCAGACTGGCCACAGTAACAAAATATATGAATCTGGGTGAGCAACTGTGACGAGTAACTATGACTCTCGTAATAGGCCAATGACTCAATACCTGGAGTATTGACTCAGATAACTAGAGGAACGCCTTGCAATAGTAACAATGACTTTCTTACGGTTCACAACTGGTGACAAATCCGTTCTGGCAGTCTGGCACCAGTAACAAAACTTAGACACTGCGTGAGCAACTGGGATGGGTAACTATGACTCTCTTAAGGTAGCCAATGATCGTCACCAGGAATATTGAGTCAGGAAACTCGAGTAACCCTTGGCTATAGTAACGATGACTTTCGTAGATTACACAACCTGTGACATATCGGTGCTGGCAGACTGGCCACAGTAACAAGAAACTTGAAACTGGCTGCGAAATTAGGACGAGGAGCTATGACGCACTCAAGGCAGCTAGTGCAGCGTCACTTGGAGGACTGCATCAGTAAAGGCTAGTAATCCCTTTCAGGCATTACGATGACTCACTTAAGATACACAACTAGTGACATATCGGTTCTGGCAGACTGGCCACAGTAACAAAATATATGAATCTGGGTGAGCAACTGTGATGAGTAACTATGACTCTCGTAATAGGCCAATGACTCAATACCTGGAGTATGGACTCAGATAACTAGAGGAACGCCTTGCAATAGTAACAATGACTTTCTTACGGTTCACAACTGGTGACAAATCCATTCTGGCAGTCTGGCACCAGTAACAAAAATGAGACACTGAGTGAGCAACTGGGATGGGTAACTATGACTCTCTTAAGGTAGCAAATGATCGTCACCAGGAATATTGAGTCAGGAAACTCGAGTAACCCTTGGCTATAGTAACGATGACTTTCGTAGATTACACAACCTGTGACATATCGGTGCTGGCAGACTGGCCACAGTAACAAGAAACGTGAAACTGGCTGCGAAATTAGGACGAGGAGCTATGACGCACTCAAGGTAGCTAGTGCAGCGTCACCTGGAGGACTGCATCAGTAAAGGCTAGTAATCCCTGGCTGGCATTACGATTACTCACTTAAGATACACAACTAGTGTCATATCGGTTCTGGCAGACTGGCCACAGTAACAAAATATATGAATCTGGGTGAGCAACTGTGACGAGTAACTATGACTCTCGTAATAGGCCAATGACTCAATACCTGGAGTATTGACTCAGATAACTCGAGGAACGCCTTGCAATAGTAACAATGACTTTCTTACGGTTCACAACTGGTGACAAATCCGTTCTGGCAGTCTGGCACCAGTAACAAAAATGAGACACAGCGTGAGCAACTGGGATGGGTAACTATGACTCTCTTAAGGTAGCCAATGATCGTCACCAGGAATATTGAATCAGGAATTTCGAGTAACCCTTGGTTATAGAACGATGACTTTCGTAGATTACACAACCTGTGACATATCGATGCTGGCAGACTGGCCACAGTTACAATGTATTTTAATTTGGGTGGTCAACCGACAGGAATATCTATTACCCTTCTGAGGTAAACGACGATTCGTCACCAGGTGGAGTACACTCTGAAAGGAGTGACTATGACTCTCATATGACACGCAACTAGTGTCGTATCGCTTCTGGCAGACGTCACGTAACAAGAAACGTGAAACTGGCTGCGAAATTAGGACGAGGAGCTATGACGCACTCAAGGTAGCAAGTGCAGCGACACCTGGAGGACTGCATCAGTAAAGGCTAGTAACCCCTGGCAGGCATAACGGTGACTCACTTAAGATACACAACTAGTGACATGTCGGTTCTGGCAGACTGGCCACAGTAACAAAATATATGAATCTGGGTGAGCAACTGTGACGAGTAACTATGACTCTCGTAATAGGCCAATGACTCAATACCTGGAGTATTGACTCAGATAACTAGAGGAACGCCTTGCAATAGTAACAATGACTTTCTTACGGTTCACAACTGGTGACAAATCCGTTCTGGCAGTCTGGCACCAGTAACAAAACTTAGACACTGCGTGAGCAACTGGGATGGGTAACTATGACTCTCTTAAGTAGCCAATGATCGTCACCAGGAATATTGAGTCAGGAAACTCGAGTAACCCTTGGCTATAGTAACGATGACTTTCGTAGATTACACAACCTGTGACATATCGGTGCTGGCAGACTGGCCACAGTAACAAGAAACTTGAAACTGGCTGCGAAATTAGGACGAGGAGCTATGACGCACTCAAGGTAGCTAGTGCAGCGTCACCTGGAGGACTGCATCAGTAAAGGCTAGTAATCCCTTTCAGGCATTACGATGACTCACTTAAGATACACAACTAGTGACATATCGGTTCTGGCAGACTGGCCACAGTAACAAAATATATGAATCTGGGTGAGCAACTGTGACGAGTAACTATGACTCTCGTAATAGGCCAATGACTCAATACCTGGAGTATTGACTCAGATAACTCGAGGAACGCCTTGCAATAGTAACAATGACTTTCTTACGGTTCACAACTGGTGACAAATCCGTTCTGGCAGTCTGGCACCCGTAACAAAAATGAGACACTGAGTGAGCAACTGGGATGGGTAACTATGACTCTCTTAAGGTAGCAAATGATCGTCACCAGGAATATTGAGTCAGGAAACTCGAGTAACCCTTGGCTATAGTAACGATGACTTTCGTAGATTACACAACCTGTGACATATCGGTGCTGGCAGACTGGCCACAGTAACAAGAAACGTGAAACTGGCTGCGAAATTAGGACGAGGAGCTATGACGCCCTCAAGGTAGCTAGTGCAGCGTCACCTGGAGGACTGCATCAGTAAAGGCTAGTAATCCCTGGCTGGCATTACGATTACTCACTTAAGATACACAACTAGTGTCATATCGGTTCTGGCAGACTGGCCACAGTAACAAAATATATGAATCTGGGTGAGCAACTGTGACGAGTAACTATGACTCTCGTAATAGGCCAATGACTCAATACCTGGAGTATTGACTCAGATAACTCGAGGAACGCCTTGCAATAGTAACAATGACTTTCTTACGGTTCACAACTGGTGACAAATCCGTTCTGGCAGTCTGGCACCAGTAACAAAAATGAGACACAGCGTGAGCAACTGGGATGGGTAACTATGACTCTCTTAAGGTAGCCAATGATCGTCACCAGGAATATTGAATCAGGAATTTCGAGTAACCCTTGGTTATAGAACGATGACTTTTGTAGATTACACAACCTGTGACATATCGATGCTGGCAGACTGGCCACAGTTACAATATATTTTAATTTGGGTGGTCAACCGACAGGAATATCTATTACCCTTCTGAGGTAACCGACGATTCGTCACCAGGTGGAGTACACTCTGAAAGGAGTGACTATGTCTCTCATATGACACGCAACTAGTGTCGTATCGCTTCTGGCAGACGCCACGTAACAAGAAACGTGAATCTGGCTGCGAAATTAGGACGAGGAGCTATGACGCACTCAAGGTAGCAAGTGCAGCGACACCTGGAGGACTGCATCAGTAAAGGCTAGTAATCCCTGGCAGGCATAACGGTGACTCACTTAAGATACACAACTAGTGACATATCGGTTCTGGCAGACTGGCCACAGTAACAAAATATATGAATCTGGGTGAGCAACTGTGACGAGTAACTATGACTCTCGTAAAAGGCCAATGACTCAATACCTGGAGTATTGACTCAGATAACTCGAGGAACGCCTTGCAATAGTAACAATGACTTTCTTACGGTTCACAACTGGTGACAAATCCGTTCTGGCAGTCTGGCACCAGTAACAAAACTTAGACACTGCGTGAGCAACTGGGATGGGTAACTATGACTCTCTTAAGTAGCCAATGATCGTCACCAGGAATATTGAGTCAGGAAACTCGAGTAACCCTTGGCTATAGTAACGATGACTTTCGTAGATTACACAACCTGTGACATATCGGTGCTGGCAGACTGGCCACAGTAACAAAATATATGAATCTGGAAGAGCAACTGTGACGAGTAACTATGACTCTCGTAATAGGCCAATGACTCAATACCTGGAGTATTGACTCAGATAACTCGAGGAACGCCTTGCAATAGTAACAATGACTTTCTTACGGTTCACAACTGGTGACAAATCCGTTCTGGCAGTCTGGCACCCGTAACAAAAATGAGACACTGAGTGAGCAACTGGGATGGGTAACTATGACTCTCTTAAGGTAGCAAATGATCGTCACCAGGAATATTGAGTCAGGAAACTCGAGTAACCCTTGGCTATAGTAACGATGACTTTCGTAGATTACACAACCTGTGACATATCGGTGCTGGCAGACTGGCCACAGTAACAAGAAACGTGAAACTGGCTGCGAAATTAGGACGAGGAGCTATGACGCCCTCAAGGTAGCTAGTGCAGCGTCACCTGGAGGACTGCATCAGTAAAGGCTAGTAATCCCTGGCTGGCATTACGATTACTCACTTAAGATACACAACTAGTGTCATATCGGTTCTGGCAGACTGGCCACAGTAACAAAATATATGAAGCTGGGTGAGCAACTGTGACGAGTAACTATGACTCTCGTAATAGGCCAATGACTCAATACCTGGAGTATTGACTCAGATAACTCGAGGAACGCCTTGCAATAGTAACAATGACTTTCTTACGGTTCACAACTGGTGACAAATCCGTTCTGGCAGTCTGGCACCAGTAACAAAACTTAGACACTGCGTGAGCAACTGGGATGGGTAACTATGACTCTCTTAAGTAGCCAATGATCGTCACCAGGAATATTGAGTCAGGAAACTCGAGTAACCCTTGGCTATAGTAACGATGACTTTCGTAGATTACACAACCTGTGACATATCGGTGCTGGCAGACTGGCCACAGTAACAAGAAACTTGAAACTGGCTGCGAAATTAGGACGAGGAGCTATGACGCACTCAAGGTAGCTAGTGCAGCGTCACCTGGATGACTGCATCAGTAAAGGCTAGTAATCCCTTTCAGGCATTACGATGACTCACTTAAGATACACAACTAGTGACATATCGGTTCTGGCAGACTGGCCACAGTAACAAAATATATGAATCTGGGTGAGCAACTGTGACGAGTAACTATGACTCTCGTAATAGGCCAATGACTCAATACCTGGAGTATTGACTCAGATAACTCGAGGAACGCCTTGCAATAGTAACAATGAATTTCTTACGGTTCACAACTGGTGACAAATCCGTTCTGGCAGTCTGGCACCCGTAACAAAAATGAGACACTGAGTGAGCAACTGGGATGGGTAACTATGACTCTCTTAAGGTAGCAAATGATCGTCACCAGGAATATTGAGTCAGGAAACTCGAGTAACCCTTGGCTATAGTAACGATGACTTTCGTAGATTACACAACCTGTGACATATCGGTGCTGGCAGACTGGCCACAGTAACAAGAAACGTGAAACTGGCTGCGAAATTAGGACGAGGAGCTATGACGCCCTCAAGGTAGCTAGTGCAGCGTCACCTGGAGGACTGCATCAGTAAAGGCTAGTAATCCCTGGCTGGCATTACGATTACTCACTTAAGATACACAACTAGTGTCATATCGGTTCTGGCAGACTGGCCACAGTAACAAAATATATGAATCTGGGTGAGCAACTGTGACGAGTAACTATGACTCTCGTAATAGGCCAATGACTCAATACCTGGAGTATTGACTCAGATAACTCGAGGAACGCCTTGCAATAGTAACAATGACTTTCTTACGGTTCACAACTGGTGACAAATCCGTTCTGGGAGTCTGGCACCAGTAACAAAAATGAGACACTGAGTGAGCAACTGGGATGGGTAACTATGACTCTCTTAAGGTAGCAAATGATCGTCACCAGGAATATTGAGTCAGGAAACTCGAGTAACCCTTGGCTATAGTAACGATGACTTTCGTAGATTACACAACCTGTGACATATCGGTGCTGGCAGACTGGCCACAGTAACAAGAAACGTGAAACTGGCTGCGAAATTAGGACGAGGAGCTATGACGCACTCAAGGTAGCAAGTGCAGCGACACCTGGAGGACTGCATCAGTAAAGGCTAGTAATCCCTGGCAGGCATAACGGTGACTCACTTAAGATACACAACTAGTGACATATCGGTTCTGGCAGACTGGCCACAGTAACAAAATATATGAATCTGGGTGAGCAACTGTGACGAGTAACTATGACTCTCGTAAAAGGCCAATGACTCAATACCTGGAGTATTGACTCAGATAACTCGAGGAACGCCTTGCAATAGTAACAATGACTTTCTTACGGTTCACAACTGGTGACAAATCCGTTCTGGCAGTCTGGCACCAGGAACAAAACTGATACACTGCGTGAGCAACTGGGATGGGTAACTATGACTCTCTTAAGGTAGCCAATGATCGTCACCAGGAATATTGAGTCAGGAAACTCGAGTAACCCTTGGCTATAGTAACGATGACTTTCGTAGATTACACAACCTGTGACATATCGGTGCTGGCAGACTGGCCACAGTAACAAGAAACTTGAAACTGGCTGCGAAATTAGGACGAGGAGCTATGACGCACTCAAGGTAGCTAGTGCAGCGTCACCTGGAGGACTGCATCAGTAAAGGCTAGTAATCCCTTTCAGGCATTACGATGACTCACTTAAGATACACAACTAGTGACATATCGGTTCTGGCAGACTGGCCACAGTAACAAAATATATGAATCTGGGTGAGCAACTGTGACGAGTAACTATGACTCTCGTAATAGGCCAATGACACAATACCTGGAGTATTGACTCAGATAATTCGAGGAACGCCTTGCAATAGTAACAATGACTTTCTTACGGTTCACAACTGGTGACAAATCCGCTCTGGCAGTCTGGCACCCGTAACAAAAATGAGACACTGCGTGAGCAACTGGGATGGGTAACTATGACTCTCTTAAGGTAGCCAATGATCGTCACCAGGAATATTGAGTCAGGAAACTCGAGTAACCCTTGGTTATAGTAACGATGACTTTTGTAGATTACACAACCTGTGACATATCGGTGCTGGCAGACTGGCCACAGTAACAAGAAACGTGAAACTGGCTGCGAAATTAGGACGAGGAGCTATGACGCACTCAAGGTAGCTAGTGCAGCGTCACCTGGAGGACTGCATCAGTAAAGGCTAGTAATCCCTGGCTGGCATTACGATTACTCACTTAAGATACACAACTAGTGTCATATCGGTTCTGGCAGACTGGCCACAGTAACAAAATATATGAATCTGGGTGAGCAACTGTGTCGAGTAACTATGACTCTCGTAATAGGCCAATGACTCAATACCTGGAGTATTGACTCAGATAACTCGAGGAACGCCTTGCAATAGTAACAATGACTTTCTTACGGTTCACAACTGGTGACAAATCCGTTCTGGCAGTCTGGCACCAGTAACAAAAATGAGACACAGCGTGAGCAACTGGGATGGGTAACTATGACTCTCTTAAGGTAGCCAATGATCGTCACCAGGAATATTGAATCAGGAATTTCGAGTAACCCTTGGTTATAGAACGATGACTTTCGTAGATTACACAACCTGTGACATATCGATGCTGGCAGACTGGCCACAGTTACAATGTATTTTAATTTGGGTGGTCAACCGACAGGAATATCTATTACCCTTCTGAGGTAACCGACGATTCGTCACCAGGTGGAGTACACTCTGAAAGGAGTGACTATGACTCTCATATGACACGCAACTAGTGTCGTATCGCTTCTGGCAGACGCCACGTAACAAGAAACGTGAAACTGGCTGCGAAATTAGGACGAGGAGCTATGACGCACTCAAGGTAGCAAGTGCAGCGACACCTGGAGGACTGCATCAGTAAAGGCTAGTAATCCCTGGCAGGCATAACGGTGACTCACTTAAGATACACAACTAGTGACATATCGGTTCTGGCAGACTGGCCACAGTAACAAAATATATGAATCTGGGTGAGCAACTGTGACGAGTAACTATGACTCTCGTAATAGGCCAATGACTCAATACCTGGAGTATTGACTCAGATAATTCGAGGAACGCCTTGCAATAGTAACAATGACTTTCTTACGGTTCACAACTGGTGACAAATCCGTTCTGGGAGTCTGGCACCAGTAACAAAAATGAGACACTGAGTGAGCAACTGGGATGGGTAGCTATGACTCTCTTAAGGTAGCAAATGATCGTCACCAGGAATATTGAGTCAGGAAACTCGAGTAACCCTTGGCTATAGTAACGATGACTTTCGTAGATTACACAACCTGTGACATATCGGTGCTGGCAGACTGGCCACAGTAACAAGAAACGTGAAACTGGCTGCGAAATTAGGACGAGGAGCTATGACGCACTCAAGGTAGCTAGTGCAGCGTCACCTGGAGGACTGCATCAGTAAAGGCTAGTAATCCCTGGCTGGCATTACGATTACTCACTTAAGATACACAACTAGCGTCATATCGGTTCTGGCAGACTGGCCACAGTAACAAAATATATGAATCTGGGTGAGCAACTGTGACGAGTAACTATGACTTTCGTAATAGGCCAATGACTCAATACCTGGAGTATTGACTCAGATAACTCGAGGAACGCCTTGCAATAGTAACAATGACTTTCTTACGGTTCACAACTGGTGACAAATCCGTTCTGGCAGTCTGGCACCAGTAACAAAAATGAGACACAGCGTGAGCAACTGGGATGGGTAACTATGACTCTCTTAAGGTAGCCAATGATCGTCACCAGGAATATTGAATCAGGAATTTCGAGTAACCCTTGGTTATAGAACGATGACTTTCGTAGATTACACAACCTGTGACATATCGATGCTGGCAGACTGGCCACAGTTACAATGTATTTTAATTTGGGTGGTCAACCGACAGGAATATCTATTACCCTTCTGAGGTAACCGACGATTCGTCACCAGGTGGAGTACACTCTGAAAGGAGTGACTATGACTCTCATATGACACACAACTAGTGTCGTATCGCTTCTGGCAGACGCCACGTAACAAGAAACGTGAAACTGGCTGCGAAATTAGGACGAGGAGCTATGACGCACTCAAGGTAGCAAGTGCAGCGACACCTGGAGGACTGCATCAGTAAAGGCTAGTAATCCCTGGCAGGCATAACGGTGACTCACTTAAAATACACAACTAGTGACATATCGGTTCTGGCAGACTGGCCACAGTAACAAAATATATGAATCTGGGTGAGCAACTGTGTCGAGTAACTATGACTCTCGTAATAGGCCAATGACTCAATACCTGGAGTATTGACTCAGATAACTCGAGGAACGCCTTGCAATAGTAACAATGACTTTCTTACGGTTCACAACTGGTGACAAATCCGTTCTGGCAGTCTGGCACCAGTAACAAAAATGAGACACAGCGTGAGCAACTGGGATGGGTAACTATGACTCTCTTAAGGTAGCCAATGATCGTCACCAGGAATATTGAATCAGGAATTTCGAGTAACCCTTGGTTATAGAACGATGACTTTCGTAGATTACACAACCTGTGACATATCGATGCTGGCAGACTGGCCACAGTTACAATGTATTTTAATTTGGGTGGTCAACCGACAGGAATATCTATTACCCTTCTGAGGTAACCGACGATTCGTCACCAGGTGGAGTACACTCTGAAAGGAGTGACTATGACTCTCATATGACACGCAACTAGTGTCGTATCGCTTCTGGCAGACGCCACGTAACAAGAAACGTGAAACTGGCTGCGAAATTAGGACGAGGAGCTATGACGCACTCAAGGTAGCAAGTGCAGCGACACCTGGAGGACTGCATCAGTAAAGGCTAGTAATCCCTGGCAGGCATAACGGTGACTCACTTAAGATACACAACTAGTGACATATCGGTTCTGGCAGACTGGCCACAGTAACAAAATATATGAATCTGGGTGAGCAACTGTGACGAGTAACTATGACTCTCGTAATAGGCCAATGACTCAATACCTGGAGTATTGACTCAGATAATTCGAGGAACGCCTTGCAATAGTAACAATGACTTTCTTACGGTTCACAACTGGTGACAAATCCGTTCTGGGAGTCTGGCACCAGTAACAAAAATGAGACACTGAGTGAGCAACTGGGATGGGTAGCTATGACTCTCTTAAGGTAGCAAATGATCGTCACCAGGAATATTGAGTCAGGAAACTCGAGTAACCCTTGGCTATAGTAACGATGACTTTCGTAGATTACACAACCTGTGACATATCGGTGCTGGCAGACTGGCCACAGTAACAAGAAACGTGAAACTGGCTGCGAAATTAGGACGAGGAGCTATGACGCACTCAAGGTAGCTAGTGCAGCGTCACCTGGAGGACTGCATCAGTAAAGGCTAGTAATCCCTGGCTGGCATTACGATTACTCACTTAAGATACACAACTAGCGTCATATCGGTTCTGGCAGACTGGCCACAGTAACAAAATATATGAATCTGGGTGAGCAACTGTGACGAGTAACTATGACTTTCGTAATAGGCCAATGACTCAATACCTGGAGTATTGACTCAGATAACTCGAGGAACGCCTTGCAATAGTAACAATGACTTTCTTACGGTTCACAACTGGTGACAAATCCGTTCTGGCAGTCTGGCACCAGTAACAAAAATGAGACACAGCGTGAGCAACTGGGATGGGTAACTATGACTCTCTTAAGGTAGCCAATGATCGTCACCAGGAATATTGAATCAGGAATTTCGAGTAACCCTTGGTTATAGAACGATGACTTTCGTAGATTACACAACCTGTGACATATCGATGCTGGCAGACTGGCCACAGTTACAATGTATTTTAATTTGGGTGGTCAACCGACAGGAATATCTATTACCCTTCTGAGGTAACCGACGATTCGTCACCAGGTGGAGTACACTCTGAAAGGAGTGACTATGACTCTCATATGACACACAACTAGTGTCGTATCGCTTCTGGCAGACGCCACGTAACAAGAAACGTGAAACTGGCTGCGAAATTAGGACGAGGAGCTATGACGCACTCAAGGTAGCAAGTGCAGCGACACCTGGAGGACTGCATCAGTAAAGGCTAGTAATCCCTGGCAGGCATAACGGTGACTCACTTAAGATACACAACTAGTGACATATCGGTTCTGGCAGACTGGCCACAGTAACAAAATATATGAATCTGGGTGAGCAACTGTGACGAGTAACTATGACTCTCGTAAAAGGCCAATGACTCAATACCTGGAGTATTGACTCAGATAACTCGAGGAACGCCTTGCAATAGTAACAATGACTTTCTTACGGTTCACAACTGGTGAATAATCCGTTCTGGCAGTCTGGCACCAGGAACAAAACTGAGACACTGCGTGAGCAACTGGGATGGGTAACTATGACTCTCTTAAGGTAGCAAATGATCGTCACCAGGAATATTGAGTCAGGAAACTCGAGTAACCCTTGGCTATAGTAACGATGACTTTCGTAGATTACACAACCTGTGACATATCGGTGCTGGCAGACTGGCCACAGTAACAAGAAACGTGAAACTGGCTGCGAAATTAGGACGAGGAGCTATGACGCACTCAAGGTAGCTAGTGCAGCGTCACCTGGAGGACTGCATCAGTAAAGGCTAGTAATCCCTGGCTGGCATTACGATTACTCACTTAAGATACACAACTAGTGTCATATCGGTTCTGGCAGACTGGCCACAGTAACAAAATATATGAATCTGGGTGAGCAACTGTGTCGAGTAACTATGACTCTCGTAATAGGCCAATGACTCAATACCTGGAGTATTGACTCAGATAACTCTAGGAACGCCTTGCAATAGTAACAATGACTTTCTTACGGTTCACAACTGGTGACAAATCCGTTCTGGCAGTCTGGCACCAGTAACAAAAATGAGACACAGCGTGAGCAACTGGGATGGGTAACTATGACTCTCTTAAGGTAGCCAATGATCGTCACCAGGAATATTGAATCAGGAATTTCGAGTAACCCTTGGTTATAGAACGATGACTTTCGTAGATTACACAACCTGTGACATATCGATGCTGGCAGACTGGCCACAGTTACAATGTATTTTAATTTGGGTGGTCAACCGACAGGAATATCTATTACCCTTCTGAGGTAACCGACGATTCGTCACCAGGTGGAGTACACTCTGAAAGGAGTGACTATGACTCTCATATGACACGCAACTAGTGTCGTATCGCTTCTGGCAGACGCCACGTAACAAGAAACGTGAAACTGGCTGCGAAATTAGGACGAGGAGCTATGACGCACTCAAGGTAGCAAGTGCAGCGACACCTGGAGGACTGCATCAGTAAAGGCTAGTAATCCCTGGCAGGCATAACGGTGACTCACTTAAGATACACAACTAGTGACATATCGGTTCTGGCAGACTGGCCACAGTAACAAAATATATGAATCTGGGTGAGCAACTGTGACGAGTAACTATGACTCTCGTAATAGGCCAATGACTCAATACCTGGAGTATTGACTCAGATAATTCGAGGAACGCCTTGCAATAGTAACAATGACTTTCTTACGGTTCACAACTGGTGACAAATCCGTTCTGGCAGTCTGGCACCAGTAACAAAAATGAGACACTGAGTGAGCAACTGGGATGGGTAACTATGACTCTCTTAAGGTAGCAAATGATCGTCACCAGGAATATTGAGTCAGGAAACTCGAGTAACCCTTGGCTATAGTAACGATGACTTTCGTAGATTACACAACCTGTGACATATCGGTGCTGGCAGACTGGCCACAGTAACAAGAAACGTGAAACTGGCTGCGAAATTAGGACGAGGAGCTATGACGCACTCAAGGTAGCTAGTGCAGCGTCACCTGGAGGACTGCATCAGTAAAGGCTAGTAATCCCTGGCTGGCATTACGATTACTCACTTAAGATACACAACTAGCGTCATATCGGTTCTGGCAGACTGGCCACAGTAACAAAATATATGAATCTGGGTGAGCAACTGTGACGAGTAACTATGACTTTCGTAATAGGCCAATGACTCAATACCTGGAGTATTGACTCAGATAACTCGAGGAACGCCTTGCAATAGTAACAATGACTTTCTTACGGTTCACAACTGGTGACAAATCCGTTCTGGCAGTCTGGCACCAGTAACAAAAATGAGACACAGCGTGAGCAACTGGGATGGGTAACTATGACTCTCTTAAGGTAGCCAATGATCGTCACCAGGAATATTGAATCAGGAATTTCGAGTAACCCTTGGTTATAGAACGATGACTTTCGTAGATTACACAACCTGTGACATATCGATGCTGGCAGACTGGCCACAGTTACAATGTATTTTAATTTGGGTGGTCAACCGACAGGAATATCTATTACCCTTCTGAGGTAACCGACGATTCGTCACCAGGTGGAGTACACTCTGAAAGGAGTGACTATGACTCTCATATGACACACAACTAGTGTCGTATCGCTTCTGGCAGACGCCACGTAACAAGAAACGTGAAACTGGCTGCGAAATTAGGACGAGGAGCTATGACGCACTCAAGGTAGCAAGTGCAGCGACACCTGGAGGACTGCATCAGTAAAGGCTAGTAATCCCTGGCAGGCATAACGGTGACTCACTTAAGATACACAACTAGTGACATATCGGTTCTGGCAGACTGGCCACAGTAACAAAATATATGAATCTGGGTGAGCAACTGTGACGAGTAACTATGACTCTCGTAATAGGCCAATGACTCAATACCTGGAGTATTGACTCAGATAATTCGAGGAACGCCTTGCAATAGTAACAATGACTTTCTTACGGTTCACAACTGGTGACAAATCCGTTCTGGGAGTCTGGCACCAGTAACAAAAATGAGACACTGAGTGAGCAACTGGGATGGGTAACTATGACTCTCTTAAGGTAGCAAATGATCGTCACCAGGAATATTGAGTCAGGAAACTCGAGTAACCCTTGGCTATAGTAACGATGACTTTCGTAGATTACACAACCTGTGACATATCGGTGCTGGCAGACTGGCCACAGTAACAAGAAACGTGAAACTGGCTGCGAAATTAGGACGAGGAGCTATGACGCACTCAAGGTAGCTAGTGCAGCGTCACCTGGAGGACTGCATCAGTAAAGGCTAGTAATCCCTGGCTGGCATTACGATTACTCACTTAAGATACACAACTAGCGTCATATCGGTTCTGGCAGACTGGCCACAGTAACAAAATATATGAATCTGGGTGAGCAACTGTGACGAGTAACTATGACTTTCGTAATAGGCCAATGACTCAATACCTGGAGTATTGACTCAGATAACTCGAGGAACGCCTTGCAATAGTAACAATGACTTTCTTACGGTTCACAACTGGTGACAAATCCGTTCTGGCAGTCTGGCACCAGTAACAAAAATGAGACACAGCGTGAGCAACTGGGATGGGTAACTATGACTCTCTTAAGGTAGCCAATGATCGTCACCAGGAATATTGAATCAGGAATTTCGAGTAACCCTTGGTTATAGAACGATGACTTTCGTAGATTACACAACCTGTGACATATCGATGCTGGCAGACTGGCCACAGTTACAATGTATTTTAATTTGGGTGGTCAACCGACAGGAATATCTATTACCCTTCTGAGGTAACCGACGATTCGTCACCAGGTGGAGTACACTCTGAAAGGAGTGACTATGACTCTCATATGACACGCAACTAGTGTCGTATCGCTTCTGGCAGACGCCACGTAACAAGAAACGTGAAACTGGCTGCGAAATTAGGACGAGGAGCTATGACGCACTCAAGGTAGCAAGTGCAGCGACACCTGGAGGACTGCATCAGTAAAGGCTAGTAATCCCTGGCAGGCATAACGGTGACTCACTTAAGATACACAACTAGTGACATATCGGTTCTGGCAGACTGGCCACAGTAACAAAATATATGAATCTGGGTGAGCAACTGTGACGAGTAACTATGACTCTCGTAATAGGCCAATGACTCAATACCTGGAGTATTGACTCAGATAATTCGAGGAACGCCTTGCAATAGTAACAATGACTTTCTTACGGTTCACAACTGGTGACAAATCCGTTCTGGCAGTCTGGCACCAGTAACAAAAATGAGACACTGAGTGAGCAACTGGGATGGGTAACTATGACTCTCTTAAGGTAGCAAATGATCGTCACCAGGAATATTGAGTCAGGAAACTCGAGTAACCCTTGGCTATAGTAACGATGACTTTCGTAGATTACACAACCTGTGACATATCGGTGCTGGCAGACTGGCCACAGTAACAAGAAACGTGAAACTGGCTGCGAAATTAGGACGAGGAGCTATGACGCACTCAAGGTAGCTAGTGCAGCGTCACCTGGAGGACTGCATCAGTAAAGGCTAGTAATCCCTGGCTGGCATTACGATTACTCACTTAAGATACACAACTAGCGTCATATCGGTTCTGGCAGACTGGCCACAGTAACAAAATATATGAATCTGGGTGAGCAACTGTGACGAGTAACTATGACTTTCGTAATAGGCCAATGACTCAATACCTGGAGTATTGACTCAGATAACTCGAGGAACGCCTTGCAATAGTAACAATGACTTTCTTACGGTTCACAACTGGTGACAAATCCGTTCTGGCAGTCTGGCACCAGTAACAAAAATGAGACACAGCGTGAGCAACTGGGATGGGTAACTATGACTCTCTTAAGGTAGCCAATGATCGTCACCAGGAATATTGAATCAGGAATTTCGAGTAACCCTTGGTTATAGAACGATGACTTTCGTAGATTACACAACCTGTGACATATCGATGCTGGCAGACTGGCCACAGTTACAATGTATTTTAATTTGGGTGGTCAACCGACAGGAATATCTATTACCCTTCTGAGGTAACCGACGATTCGTCACCAGGTGGAGTACACTCTGAAAGGAGTGACTATGACTCTCATATGACACGCAACTAGTGTCGTATCGCTTCTGGCAGACGCCACGTAACAAGAAACGTGAAACTGGCTGCGAAATTAGGACGAGGAGCTATGACGCACTCAAGGTAGCAAGTGCAGCGACACCTGGAGGACTGCATCAGTAAAGGCTAGTAATCCCTGGCAGGCATAACGGTGACTCACTTAAGATACACAACTAGTGACATATCGGTTCTGGCAGACTGGCCACAGTAACAAAATATATGAATCTGGGTGAGCAACTGTGACGAGTAACTATGACTCTCGTAATAGGCCAATGACTCAATACCTGGAGTATTGACTCAGATAATTCGAGGAACGCCTTGCAATAGTAACAATGACTTTCTTACGGTTCACAACTGGTGACAAATCCGTTCTGGCAGTCTGGCACCAGTAACAAAAATGAGACACTGAGTGAGCAACTGGGATGGGTAACTATGACTCTCTTAAGGTAGCAAATGATCGTCACCAGGAATATTGAGTCAGGAAACTCGAGTAACCCTTGGCTATAGTAACGATGACTTTCGTAGATTACACAACCTGTGACATATCGGTGCTGGCAGACTGGCCACAGTAACAAGAAACGTGAAACTGGCTGCGAAATTAGGACGAGGAGCTATGACGCACTCAAGGTAGCTAGTGCAGCGTCACCTGGAGGACTGCATCAGTAAAGGCTAGTAATCCCTGGCTGGCATTACGATTACTCACTTAAGATACACAACTAGCGTCATATCGGTTCTGGCAGACTGGCCACAGTAACAAAATATATGAATCTGGGTGAGCAACTGTGACGAGTAACTATGACTTTCGTAATAGGCCAATGACTCAATACCTGGAGTATTGACTCAGATAACTCGAGGAACGCCTTGCAATAGTAACAATGACTTTCTTACGGTTCACAACTGGTGACAAATCCGTTCTGGCAGTCTGGCACCAGTAACAAAAATGAGACACAGCGTGAGCAACTGGGATGGGTAACTATGACTCTCTTAAGGTAGCCAATGATCGTCACCAGGAATATTGAATCAGGAATTTCGAGTAACCCTTGGTTATAGAACGATGACTTTCGTAGATTACACAACCTGTGACATATCGATGCTGGCAGACTGGCCACAGTTACAATGTATTTTAATTTGGGTGGTCAACCGACAGGAATATCTATTACCCTTCTGAGGTAACCGACGATTCGTCACCAGGTGGAGTACACTCTGAAAGGAGTGACTATGACTCTCATATGACACACAACTAGTGTCGTATCGCTTCTGGCAGACGCCACGTAACAAGAAACGTGAAACTGGCTGCGAAATTAGGACGAGGAGCTATGACGCACTCAAGGTAGCAAGTGCAGCGACACCTGGAGGACTGCATCAGTAAAGGCTAGTAATCCCTGGCAGGCATAACGGTGACTCACTTAAGATACACAACTAGTGACATATCGGTTCTGGCAGACTGGCCACAGTAACAAAATATATGAATGTGGGTGAGCAACTGTGACGAGTAACTATGACTCTCGTAATAGGCCAATGACTTAATACCTGGTGTATTGACTCAGATAACTAGAGGAACGCCTTGCAATAGTAACAATAACTTTCTTACGGTTCACAACTGGTGACAAATCCGTTCTGGCAGTCTGGCACCAGTAACAAAACTGAGACACTGCGTGAGCAACTGGGATGGGTAACTATGACTCTCTTAAGGTAGCCAATGATCGTCACCAGGAATATTGAGTCAGGAAACTCGAGTAACCCTTGGCTATAGTAACGATGACTTTCGTAGATTACACAACCTGTGACATATCGGTACTGGCAGACTGGCCACAGTAACAAGAAACTTGAAACTGGCTGCGAAATTAGGACGAGGAGCTATGACGAACTCAAGGTAGCTAGTGCAGCGTCACCTGGAGTACTGCATCAGTAAAGGCTAGTAATCCCTGGCTGGCATTACGATTACTCACTTAAGATACACAACTAGTGTCATATCGGTTCTTTCAGACTGGCCACAGTAACAAAATATATGAATCTGGGTGAGCAACTGCGACGAGTAACTATGACTCTCGTAATAGGCCAATGACTCAATACCTGGAGTATTGACTCAGATAACTCGAGGAACGCCTTGCAATAGTAACAATGACTTTCTTACGGTTCACAACTGGTGACAAATCCGTTCTGGCAGTCTGGCACCAGTAACAAAAATGAGACACAGCGTGAGCAACTGGGATGGGTAACTATGACTCTCTTAAGGTAGCCAATGATCGTCACCAGGAATATTGAATCAGGAATTTCGAGTAACCCTTGGTTATAGAACGATGACTTTCGTAGATTACACAACCTGTGACATATCGATGCTGGCAGGCTGGCCACAGTTACAATGTATTTTAATTTGGGTGGTCAACCGACAGGAATATCTATTACCCTTCTGAGGTAACCGACGATTCGTCACCAGGTGGAGTACACTCTGAAAGGAGTGACTATGACTCTCATATGACACGCAACTAGTGTCGTATCGCTTCTGGCAGACGCCACGTAACAAGAAACGTGAAACTGGCTGCGAAATTAGGACGAGGAGCTATGACGCACTCAAGGTAGCAAGTGCAGCGACACCTGGAGGACTGCATCAGTAAAGGCTAGTAATCCCTGGCAGGCATAACGGTGACTCACTTAAGATACACAACTAGTGACATATCGGTTCTGGCAGACTGGCCACAGTAACAAAATATATGAATCTGGGTGAGCAACTGTGACGAGTAACTATGACTCTCGTAATAGGCCAATGACTCAATACCTGGAGTATTGACTCAGATAATTCGAGGAACGCCTTGCAATAGTAACAATGACTTTCTTACGGTTCACAACTGGTGACAAATCCGTTCTGGGAGTCTGGCACCAGTAACAAAAATGAGACACTGAGTGAGCAACTGGGATGGGTAACTATGACTCTCTTAAGGTAGCAAATGATCGTCACCAGGAATATTGAGTCAGGAAACTCGAGTAACCCTTGGCTATAGTAACGATGACTTTCGTAGATTACACAACCTGTGACATATCGGTGCTGGCAGACTGGCCACAGTAACAAGAAACGTGAAACTGGCTGCGAAATTAGGACGAGGAGCTATGACGCACTCAAGGTAGCTAGTGCAGCGTCACCTGGAGGACTGCATCAGTAAAGGCTAGTAATCCCTGGCTGGCATTACGATTACTCACTTAAGATACACAACTAGCGTCATATCGGTTCTGGCAGACTGGCCACAGTAACAAAATATATGAATCTGGGTGAGCAACTGTGACGAGTAACTATGACTTTCGTAATAGGCCAATGACTCAATACCTGGAGTATTGACTCAGATAACTCGAGGAACGCCTTGCAATAGTAACAATGACTTTCTTACGGTTCACAACTGGTGACAAATCCGTTCTGGCAGTCTGGCACCAGTAACAAAAATGAGACACAGCGTGAGCAACTGGGATGGGTAACTATGACTCTCTTAAGGTAGCCAATGATCGTCACCAGGAATATTGAATCAGGAATTTCGAGTAACCCTTGGTTATAGAACGATGACTTTCGTAGATTACACAACCTGTGACATATCGATGCTGGCAGACTGGCCACAGTTACAATGTATTTTAATTTGGGTGGTCAACCGACAGGAATATCTATTACCCTTCTGAGGTAACCGACGATTCGTCACCAGGTGGAGTACACTCTGAAAGGAGTGACTATGACTCTCATATGACACACAACTAGTGTCGTATCGCTTCTGGCAGACGCCACGTAACAAGAAACGTGAAACTGGCTGCGAAATTAGGACGAGGAGCTATGACGCACTCAAGGTAGCAAGTGCAGCGACACCTGGAGGACTGCATCAGTAAAGGCTAGTAATCCCTGGCAGGCATAACGGTGACTCACTTAAGATACACAACTAGTGACATATCGGTTCTGGCAGACTGGCCACAGTAACAAAATATATGAATGTGGGTGAGCAACTGTGACGAGTAACTATGACTCTCGTAATAGGCCAATGACTCAATACCTGGTGTATTGACTCAGATAACTAGAGGAACGCCTTGCAATAGTAACAATGACTTTCTTACGGTTCACAACTGGTGACAAATCCGTTCTGGCAGTCTGGCACCAGTAACAAAACTGAGACACTGCGTGAGCAACTGGGATGGGTAACTATGACTCTCTTAAGGTAGCCAATGATCGTCACCAGGAATATTGAGTCAGGAAACTCGAGTAACCCTTGGCTATAGTAACGATGACTTTCGTAGATTACACAACCTGTGACATATCGGTACTGGCAGACTGTCCACAGTAACAAGAAACTTGAAACTGGCTGCGAAATTAGGACGAGGAGCTATGACGAACTCAAGGTAGCTAGTGCAGCGTCACCTGGAGGACTGCATCAGTAAAGGCTAGTAATCCCTGGCAGGCATTACGATGACTCACTTAAGATACACAACTAGTGACATATCGGTTCTGGCAGACTGGCCACAGTAACAAAATATATGAATCTGGGTGAGCAACTGTGACGAGTAACTATGACTCTCGTAATAGGCCAATGATTCAATATCTGGAGTATTGACTCAGATAATTCGAGGAACGCCTTGCAATAGTAACAATGACTTTCTTACGGTTCACAACTGGTGACAAATCCGTTCTGGCAGTCTGGCACCAGTAACAAAAATGAGACACAGCGTGAGCAACTGGGATGGGTAACTATGACTCTCTTAAGGTAGCCAATGATCGTTACCAGGAATATTGAATCAGGAATTTCTAGTAACCCTTGGTTATAGAACGACGACTTTCGTAGATTACACAACCTGTGACATATCGATGCTGGCAGGCTGGCCACAGTTACAATGTATTTTAATTTGGGTGGTCAACCGACAGGAATATCTATTACCCTTCTGAGGTAACCGACGATTCGTCACCAGGTGGAGTACACTCTGAAAGGAGTGACTATGACTCTCATATGACACACAACTAGTGTCGTATCGCTTCTGGCAGACGCCACAGTAACAAGAAACTTGAAACTGGCTGCGAAATTAGGACGAGGAGCTATGAGGCACTCAAGGTAGCTAGTGCAGCGTCACCTGGAGGACTGCATCAGTAAAGGCTAGTAATCCCTGGCAGGCATTACGATGACTCACTTAAGATACACAACTAGTGACATATCGGTTCTGGCAGACTGGCCACAGTAACAAAATATATGAATCTGGGTGAGCAACTGTGACGAGTAACTATGACTCTCGTAATAGGCCAATGATTCAATATCTGGAGTATTGACTCAGATAATTCGAGGAACGCCTTGCAATAGTAACAATGACTTTCTTACGGTTCACAACTGGTGACAAATCCGTTCTGGGAGTCTGGCACCAGTAACAAAAATGAGACACTGAGTGAGCAACTGGGATGGGTAACTATGACTCTCTTAAGGTAGCAAATGATCGTCACCAGGAATATTGAGTCAGGAAACTCGAGTAACCCTTGGCTATAGTAACGATGACTTTCGTAGATTACACAACCTGTGACATATCGGTGCTGGCAGACTGGCCACAGTAACAAGAAACGTGAAACTGGCTGCGAAATTAGGACGAGGAGCTATGACGCACTCAAGGTAGCTAGTGCAGCGTCACCTGGAGGACTGCATTAGTAAAGGCTAGTAATCCCTGGCTGGCATTACGATTACTCACTTAAGATACACAACTAGTGTCATATCGGTTCTGGCAGACTGGCCACAGTAACAAAATATATGAATCTGGGTGAGCGACTGTGACGAGTAACTATGACTCTCGTAATAGGCCAATGACTCAATACCTGGAGTATTGACTCAGATAACTCGAGGAACGCCTTGCAATAGTAACAATGACTTTCTTACGGTTCACAACTGGTGACAAATCCGTTCTGGCAGTCTGGCACCAGTAACAAAAATGAGACACAGCGTGAGCAACTGGGATGGGTAACTATGACTCTCTTAAGGTAGCCAATGATCGTCACCAGGAATATTGAATCAGGAATTTCGAGTAACCCTTGGTTATAGAACGATGACTTTCGTAGATTACACAACCTGTGACATATCGATGCTGGCAGACTGGCCACAGTTACAATGTATTTTAATTTGGGTGGTCAACCGACAGGAATATCTATTACCCTTCTGAGGTAACCGACGATTCGTCACCAGGTGGAGTACACTCTGAAAGGAGTGACTATGACTCTCATATGACACGCAACTAGTGTCGTATCGCTTCTGGCAGACGCCACGTAACAAGAAACGTGAAACTGGCTGCGAATTTAGGACGAGGAGCTATGACGCACTCAAGGTAGCAAGTGCAGCGACACCTGGAGGACTGCATCAGTAAAGGCTAGTAATCCCTGGCAGGCATAACGGTGACTCACTTAAGATACACAACTAGTGACATATCGGTTCTGGCAGACTGGCCACAGTAACAAAATATATGAATCTGGGTGAGCAACTGTGACGAGTAACTATGACTCTCGTAATAGGCCAATGAGTCAATACCTGGAGTATTGACTCACATAACTCGAGGAACGCCTTGCAATAGTAACAATGACTTTCTTACGGTTCACAACTGGTGACAAATCCGTTCTGGCAGTCTGGCACCAGTAACAAAAATGAGACACAGCGTGAGCAACTGGGATGGGTAACTATGACTCTCTTAAGGTAGCCAATGATCGTTACCAGGAATATTGAATCAGGAATTTCGAGTAACCCTTGGTTATAGAACGATGACTTTCGTAGATTACACAACCTGTGACATATCGATGCTGGCAGACTGGCCACAGTTACAATGTATTTTAATTTGGGTGGTCAACCGACAGGAATATCTATTACCCTTCTGAGGTAACCGACGATTCGTCACCAGGTGGAGTACACTCTGAAAGGAGTGACTATGACTCTCATATGACACACAACTAGTGTCGTATCGCTTCTGGCAGACGCCACAGTAACAAGAAACTTGAAACTGGCTGCGAAATTAGGACGAGGAGCTATGACGCACTCAAGGTAGCTAGTGCAGCGTCACCTGGAGGACTGCATCAGTAAAGGCTAGTAATCCCTGGCAGGCATTACGATGACTCACTTAAGATACACAACTAGTGACATATCGGTTCTGGCAGACTGGCCACAGTAACAAAATATATGAATCTGGGTGAGCAACTGTGACGAGTAACTATGACTCTCGTAATAGGCCAATGACTCAATACCTGGAGTATTGACTCAGATAATTCGAGGAACGCCTTGCAATAGTAACAATGACTTTCTTACGGTTCACAACTGGTGACAAATCCGTTCTGGCAGTCTGGCACCAGTAACAAAAATGAGACACTGAGTGAGCAACTGGGATGGGTAACTATGACTCTCTTAAGGTAGCAAATGATCGTCACCAGGAATATTGAGTCAGGAAACTCGAGTAACCCTTGGCTATAGTAACGATGACTTTCGTAGATTACACAACCTGTGACATATCGGTGCTGGCAGACTGGCCACAGTAACAAGAAACGTGAAACTGGCTGCGAAATTAGGACGAGGAGCTATGACGCACTCAAGGTAGCTAGTGCAGCGTCACCTGGAGGACTGCATTAGTAAAGGCTAGTAATCTCTGGCTGGCATTACGATTTCTCACTTAAGATACACAACTAGTGTCATATCGGTTCTGGCAGACTGGCCACAGTAACAAAATATATGAATCTGGGTGAGCAACTGTGACGAGTAACTATGACTCTCGTAATAGGCCAATGACTCAATACCTGGAGTATTGACTCAGATAACTCGAGGAACGCCTTGCAATAGTAACAATGACTTTCTTACGGTTCACAACTGGTGACAAATCCGTTCTGGCAGTCTGGCACCAGTAACAAAAATGAGACACAGCGTGAGCAACTGGGATGGGTAACTATGACTCTCTTAAGGTAGCCAATGATCGTCACCAGGAATATTGAATCAGGAATTTCGAGTAACCCTTGGTTATAGAACGATGACTTTCGTAGATTACACAACCTGTGACATATCGATGCTGGCAGACTGGCCACAGTTACAATGTATTTTAATTTGGGTGGTCAACCGACAGGAATATCTATTACCCTTCTGAGGTAACCGACGATTCGTCACCAGGTGGAGTACACTCTGAAAGGAGTGACTATGACTCTCATATGACACGCAACTAGTGTCGTATCGCTTCTGGCAGACGCCACGTAACAAGAAACGTGAAACTGGCTGCGAATTTAGGACGAGGAGCTATGACGCACTCAAGGTAGCAAGTGCAGCGACACCTGGATGACTGCATCAGTAAAGGCTAGTAATCCCTGGCAGGCATAACGGTGACTCACTTAAGATACACAACTAGTGACATATCGAATCTGGCAGACTGGCCACAGTAACAAAATATATGAATCTGGGTGAGCAACTGTGACGAGTAACTATGACTCTCGTAATAGGCCAATGAGTCAATACCTGGTGTATTGACTCAGATAACTAGAGGAAAGCCTTGCAATAGTAACAATGGCTTTCTTACGGTTCACAACTGGTGACAAATCCGTTCTGGCAGTCTGGCACCAGTAACAAAAATGAGACACAGGGTGAGCAACTGGGATGGGTAACTATGACTCTCTTAAGGTAGCCAATGATCGTTACCAGGAATATTGAATCAGGAATTTCGAGTAACCCTTGGTTATAGAACGATGACTTTCGTAGATTACACAACCTGTGACATATCGATGCTGGCAGACTGGCCACAGTTACAATGTATTTTAATTTGGGTGGTCAACCGACAGGAATATCTATTACCCTTCTGAGGTAACCGACGATTCGTCACCAGGTGGAGTACACTCTGAAAGGAGTGACTATGACTCTCATATGACACACAACTAGTGTCGTATCGCTTCTGGCAGACGCCACAGTAACAAGAAACTTGAAACTGGCTGCGAAATTAGGACGAGGAGCTATGACGCACTCAAGGTAGCTAGTGCAGCGTCACCTGGAGGACTGCATCAGTAAAGGCTAGTAATCCCTGGCAGGCATTACGATGACTCACTTAAGATACACAACTAGTGACATTTCGGTGCTGGCAGACTGGCCACAGTAACAAAATATATGAATCTGGGTGAGCAACTGTGACGAGTAACTATGACTCTCGTAATAGGCCAATGACTCAATACCTGGAGTATTGACTCAGATAATTCGAGGAACGCCTTGCAATAGTAACAATGACTTTCTTACGGTTCACAACTGGTGACAAATCCGTTCTGGGAGTCTGGCACCAGTAACAAAAATGAGACACTGAGTGAGCAACTGGGATGGGTAACTATGACTCTCTTAAGGTAGCAAATGATCGTCACCAGGAATATTGAGTCAGGAAACTCGAGTAACCCTTGGCTATAGTAACGATGACTTTCGTAGATTACACAACCTGTGACATATCGGTGCTGGCAGACTGGCCACAGTAACAAGAAACGTGAAACTGGCTGCGAAATTAGGACGAGGAGCTATGACGCACTCAAGGTAGCTAGTGCAGCGTCACCTGGAGGACTGCATCAGTAAAGCCTAGTAATCCCTGGCTGGCATTACGATTACTCACTTAAGATACACAACTAGTGTCATATCGGTTCTGGCAGACTGGCCACAGTAACAAAATATATGAATCTGGGTGAGCAACTGTGACGAGTAACTATGACTCTCGTAATATGCCAATGACTCAATACCTGGAGTATTGACTCAGATAATTCGAGGAACGCCTTGCAATAGTAACAATGACTTTCTTACGGTTCACAACTGGTGACAAATCCGTTCTGGGAGTCTGGCACCAGTAACAAAAATGAGACACTGAGTGAGCAACTGGGATGGGTAACTATGACTCTCTTAAGGTAGCAAATGATCGTCACCAGGAATATTGAGTCAGGAAACTCGAGTAACCCTTGGCTATAGTAACGATGACTTTCGTAGATTACACAACCTGTGACATATCGGTGCTGGCAGACTGGCCACAGTAACAAGAAACGTGAAACTGGCTGCGAAATTAGGACGAGGAGCTATGACGCACTCAAGGTAGCTAGTGCAGCGTCACCTGGAGGACTGCATCAGTAAAGGCTAGTAATCCCTGGCTGGCATTACGATTACTCACTTAAGATACACAACTAGTGTCATATCGGTTCTGGCAGACTGGCCACAGTAACAAAATATATGAATCTGGGTGAGCAACTGTGACGAGTAACTATGACTCTCGTAATAGGCCAATGACTCAATACCTGGAGTATTGACTCAGATAACTCGAGGAACGCCTTGCAATAGTAACAATGACTTTCTTACGGTTCACAACTGGTGACAAATCCGTTCTGGCAGTCTGGCACCAGTAACAAAAATGAGACACAGCGTGAGCAACTGGGATGGGTAACTATGACTCTCTTAAGGTAGCCAATGATCGTCACCAGGAATATTGAATCAGGAATTTCGAGTAACCCTTGGTTATAGAACGATGACTTTCGTAGATTACACAACCTGTGACATATCGATGCTGGCAGACTGGCCAGAGTTACAATGTATTTTAATTTGGGTGGTCAACCGACAGGAATATCTATTACCCTTCTGAGGTAACCGACGATTCGTCACCAGGTGGAGTACACTCTGAAAGGAGTGACTATGACTCTCATATGACACGCAACTAGTGTCGTATCGCTTCTGGCAGACGCCACGTAACAAGAAACGTGAAACTGGCTGCGAAATTAGAACGAGGAGCTATGACGCACTCAAGGTAGCAAGTGCAGCGACACCTGGAGGACTGCATCAGTAAAGGCTAGTAATCCCTGGCAGGCATAACGGTGACTCACTTAAGATACACAACTAGTGACATATCGGTTCTGGCAGACTGGCCACAGTAACAAAATATATGAATCTGGGTGAGCAACTGTGACGAGTAACTATGACTCTCGTAATAGGCCAATGAGTCAATACCTGGTGTATTGACTCAGATAACTAGAGGAAAGCCTTGCAATAGTAACAATGGCTTTCTTACGGTTCACAACTGGTGACAAATCCGTTCTGGCAGTCTGGCACCAGTAACAAAAGTGAGACACAGCGTGAGCAACTGGGATGGGTAACTATGACTCTCTTAAGGTAGCCAATGATCGTTACCAGGAATATTGAATCAGGAATTTCGAGTAACCCTTGGTTATAGAACGATGACTTTCGTAGATTACACAACCTGTGACATATCGATGCTGGCAGACTGGCCACAGTTACAATGTATTTTAATTTGGGTGGTCAACCGACAGAAATATCTATTACCCTTCTGAGGTAACCGACGATTCGTCACCAGGTGGAGTACACTCTGAAAGGAGTGACTATGACTCTCATATGACACGCAACTAGTGTCGTATCGCTTCTGGCAGACGCCACGTAACAAGAAACGTGAAACTGGCTGCGAAATTAGGACGAGGAGCTATGACGCACTCAAGGTAGCAAGTGCAGCGACACCTGGAGGACTGCATCAGTAAAGGCTAGTAATCCCTGGCAGGCATAACGGTGACTCACTTAAGATACACAACTAGTGACATATCGGTTCTGGCAGACTGGCCACAGTAACAAAATATATGAATCTGGGTGAGCAACTGTGACGAGTAACTATGACTCTCGTAAAAGGCCAATGACTCAATACCTGGAGTATTGACTCAGATAACTCGAGGAACGCCTTGCAATAGTAACAATGACTTTCTTACGGTTCACAACTGGTGAATAATCCGTTCTGGCAGTCTGGCACCAGGAACAAAACTGAGACACTGCGTGAGCAACTGGGATGGGTAACTATGACTCTCTTAAGGTAGCAAATGATCGTCACCAGGAATATTGAGTCAGGAAACTCGAGTAACCCTTGGCTATAGTAACGATGACTTTCGTAGATTACACAACCTGTGACATATCGGTGCTGGCAGACTGGCCACAGTAACAAGAAACGTGAAACTGGCTGCGAAATTAGGACGAGGAGCTATGACGCACTCAAGGTAGCTAGTGCAGCGTCACCTGGAGGACTGCATCAGTAAAGGCTAGTAATCCCTGGCTGGCATTACGATTACTCACTTAAGATACACAACTAGTGTCATATCGGTTCTGGCAGACTGGCCACAGTAACAAAATATATGAATCTGGGTGAGCAACTGTGACGAGTAACTATGACTCTCGTAATAGGCCAATGACTCAATACCTGGAGTATTGACTCAGATAACTCGAGGAACGCCTTGCAATAGTAACAATGACTTTCTTACGGTTCACAACTGGTGACAAATCCGTTCTGGCAGTCTGGCACCAGTAACAAAAATGAGACACAGCGTGAGCAACTGGGATGGGTAACTATGACTCTCTTAAGGTAGCCAATGATCGTCACCAGGAATATTGAATCAGGAATTTCGAGTAACCCTTGGTTATAGAACGATGACTTTCGTAGATTACACAACCTGTGACATATCGATGCTGGCAGACTGGCCAGAGTTACAATGTATTTTAATTTGGGTGGTCAACCGACAGGAATATCTATTACCCTTCTGAGGTAACCGACGATTCGTCACCAGGTGGAGTACACTCTGAAAGGAGTGACTATGACTCTCATATGACACGCAACTAGTGTCGTATCGCTTCTGGCAGACGCCACGTAACAAGAAACGTGAAACTGGCTGCGAAATTAGAACGAGGAGCTATGACGCACTCAAGGTAGCAAGTGCAGCGACACCTGGAGGACTGCATCAGTAAAGGCTAGTAATCCCTGGCAGGCATAACGGTGACTCACTTAAGATACACAACTAGTGACATATCGGTTCTGGCAGACTGGCCACAGTAACAAAATATATGAATCTGGGTGAGCAACTGTGACGAGTAACTATGACTCTCGTAATAGGCCAATGAGTCAATACCTGGTGTATTGACTCAGATAACTAGAGGAAAGCCTTGCAATAGTAACAATGGCTTTCTTACGGTTCACAACTGGTGACAAATCCGTTCTGGCAGTCTGGCACCAGTAACAAAAGTGAGACACAGCGTGAGCAACTGGGATGGGTAACTATGACTCTCTTAAGGTAGCCAATGATCGTTACCAGGAATATTGAATCAGGAATTTCGAGTAACCCTTGGTTATAGAACGATGACTTTCGTAGATTACACAACCTGTGACATATCGATGCTGGCAGACTGGCCACAGTTACAATGTATTTTAATTTGGGTGGTCAACCGACAGAAATATCTATTACCCTTCTGAGGTAACCGACGATTCGTCACCAGGTGGAGTACACTCTGAAAGGAGTGACTATGACTCTCATATGACACGCAACTAGTGTCGTATCGCTTCTGGCAGACGCCACGTAACAAGAAACGTGAAACTGGCTGCGAAATTAGGACGAGGAGCTATGACGCACTCAAGGTAGCAAGTGCAGCGACACCTGGAGGACTGCATCAGTAAAGGCTAGTAATCCCTGGCAGGCATAACGGTGACTCACTTAAGATACACAACTAGTGACATATCGGTTCTGGCAGACTGGCCACAGTAACAAAATATATGAATCTGGGTGAGCAACTGTGACGAGTAACTATGACTCTCGTAATATGCCAATGACTCAATACCTGGAGTATTGACTCAGATAATTCGAGGAACGCCTTGCAATAGTAACAATGACTTTCTTACGGTTCACAACTGGTGACAAATCCGTTCTGGGAGTCTGGCACCAGTAACAAAAATGAGACACTGAGTGAGCAACTGGGATGGGTAACTATGACTCTCTTAAGGTAGCAAATGATCGTCACCAGGAATATTGAGTCAGGAAACTCGAGTAACCCTTGGCTATAGTAACGATGACTTTCGTAGATTACACAACCTGTGACATATCGGTGCTGGCAGACTGGCCACAGTAACAAGAAACGTGAAACTGGCTGCGAAATTAGGACGAGGAGCTATGACGCACTCAAGGTAGCTAGTGCAGCGTCACCTGGAGGACTGCATCAGTAAAGGCTAGTAATCCCTGGCTGGCATTACGATTACTCACTTAAGATACACAACTAGTGTCATATCGGTTCTGGCAGACTGGCCACAGTAACAAAATATATGAATCTGGGTGAGCAACTGTGACGAGTAACTATGACTCTCGTAATAGGCCAATGACTCAATACCTGGAGTATTGACTCAGATAACTCGAGGAACGCCTTGCAATAGTAACAATGACTTTCTTACGGTTCACAACTGGTGACAAATCCGTTCTGGCAGTCTGGCACCAGTAACAAAAATGAGACACAGCGTGAGCAACTGGGATGGGTAACTATGACTCTCTTAAGGTAGCCAATGATCGTCACCAGGAATATTGAATCAGGAATTTCGAGTAACCCTTGGTTATAGAACGATGACTTTCGTAGATTACACAACCTGTGACATATCGATGCTGGCAGACTGGCCAGAGTTACAATGTATTTTAATTTGGGTGGTCAACCGACAGGAATATCTATTACCCTTCTGAGGTAACCGACGATTCGTCACCAGGTGGAGTACACTCTGAAAGGAGTGACTATGACTCTCATATGACACGCAACTAGTGTCGTATCGCTTCTGGCAGACGCCACGTAACAAGAAACGTGAAACTGGCTGCGAAATTAGAACGAGGAGCTATGACGCACTCAAGGTAGCAAGTGCAGCGACACCTGGAGGACTGCATCAGTAAAGGCTAGTAATCCCTGGCAGGCATAACGGTGACTCACTTAAGATACACAACTAGTGACATATCGGTTCTGGCAGACTGGCCACAGTAACAAAATATATGAATCTGGGTGAGCAACTGTGACGAGTAACTATGACTCTCGTAATAGGCCAATGAGTCAATACCTGGTGTATTGACTCAGATAACTAGAGGAAAGCCTTGCAATAGTAACAATGGCTTTCTTACGGTTCACAACTGGTGACAAATCCGTTCTGGCAGTCTGGCACCAGTAACAAAAGTGAGACACAGCGTGAGCAACTGGGATGGGTAACTATGACTCTCTTAAGGTAGCCAATGATCGTTACCAGGAATATTGAATCAGGAATTTCGAGTAACCCTTGGTTATAGAACGATGACTTTCGTAGATTACACAACCTGTGACATATCGATGCTGGCAGACTGGCCACAGTTACAATGTATTTTAATTTGGGTGGTCAACCGACAGAAATATCTATTACCCTTCTGAGGTAACCGACGATTCGTCACCAGGTGGAGTACACTCTGAAAGGAGTGACTATGACTCTCATATGACACGCAACTAGTGTCGTATCGCTTCTGGCAGACGCCACGTAACAAGAAACGTGAAACTGGCTGCGAAATTAGGACGAGGAGCTATGACGCACTCAAGGTAGCAAGTGCAGCGACACCTGGAGGACTGCATCAGTAAAGGCTAGTAATCCCTGGCAGGCATAACGGTGACTCACTTAAGATACACAACTAGTGACATATCGGTTCTGGCAGACTGGCCACAGTAACAAAATATATGAATCTGGGTGAGCAACTGTGACGAGTAACTATGACTCTCGTAAAAGGCCAATGACTCAATACCTGGAGTATTGACTCAGATAACTCGAGGAACGCCTTGCAATAGTAACAATGACTTTCTTACGGTTCACAACTGGTGAATAATCCGTTCTGGCAGTCTGGCACCAGGAACAAAACTGAGACACTGCGTGAGCAACTGGGATGGGTAACTATGACTCTCTTAAGGTAGCCAATGATCGTCACCAGGAATATTGAGTCAGGAAACTCGAGTAACCCTTGGCTATAGTAACGATGACTTTCGTAGATTACACAACCTGTGACATATCGGTGCTGGCAGACTGGCCACAGTAACAAGAAACGTGAAACTGGCTGCGAAATTAGGACGAGGAGCTATGACGCACTCAAGGTAGCAAGTGCAGCGTCACCTGGAGGACTGCATCAGTAAAGGCTAGTAATCCCTGGCTGGCATTACGATTACTCACTTAAGATACACAACTAGTGTCATATCGGTTCTGGCAGACTGGCCACAGTAACAAAATATATGAATCTGGGTGAGCAACTGTGACGAGTAACTATGACTCTCGTAATAGGCCAATGACTCAATACCTGGAGTATTGACTCAGATAACTCGAGGAACGCCTTGCAATAGTAACAATGACTTTCTTACGGTTCACAACTGGTGACAAATCCGTTCTGGCAGTCTGGCACCAGTAACAAAAATGAGACACAGCGTGAGCAACTGGGATGGGTAACTGTGACTCTCTTAAGGTAGCCAATGATCGTCACCAGGAATATTGAATCAGGAATTTCGAGTAACCCTTGGTTATAGAACGATGACTTTTGTAGATTACACAACCTGTGACATATCGATGCTGGCAGACTGGCCACAGTTACAATGTATTTTAATTTGGGTGGTCAACCGACAGGAATATCTATTACCCTTCTGAGGTAACCGACGATTCGTCACCAGGTGGAGTACACTCTGAAAGGAGTGACTATGACTCTCATATGACACGCAACTAGTGTCGTATGGCTACTGGCAGACGCCACGTAACAAGAAACGTGAAACTGGCTGCGAAATTAGGACGAGGAGCTATGACGCACTCAAGGTAGCAAGTGCAGCGACACCTGGAGGACTGCATCAGTAAAGGCTAGTAATCCCTGGCAGGCATAACGGTGACTCACTTAAGATACACAACTAGTGACATATCGGTTCTGGCAGACTGGCCACAGTAACAAAATATATGAATCTGGGTGAGCAACTGTGACGAGTAACTATGACTCTCGTAATAGGCCAATGAGTCAATACCTGGTGTATTGACTCAGATAACTAGAGGAAAGCCTTGCAATAGTAACAATGGCTTTCTTACGGTTCACAACTGGTGACAAATCCGTTCTGGCAGTCTGGCACCAGTAACAAAAATGAGACACTGAGTGAGCAACTGGGATGGGTAACTATGACTCTCTTAAGGTAGCAAATGATCGTCACCAGGAATATTGAGTCAGGAAACTCGAGTAACCCTTGGCTATAGTAACGATGACTTTCGTAGATTACACAACCTGTGACATATCGGTGCTGGCAGACTGGCCACAGTAACAAGAAACGTGAAACTGGCTGCGAAATTAGGACGAGGAGCTATGACGCACTCAAGGTAGCTAGTGCAGCGTCACCTGGAGGACTGCATCAGTAAAGGCTAGTAATCCCTGGCTGGCATTACGATTACTCACTTAAGATACACAACTAGTGTCATATCGGTTCTGGCAGACTGGCCACAGTAACAAAATATATGAATCTGGGTGAGCAACTGTGACGAGTAACTATGACTCTCGTAATAGGCCAATGACTCAATACCTGGAGTATTGACTCAGATAACTCGAGGAACGCCTTGCAATAGTAACAATGACTTTCTTACGGTTCACAACTGGTGACAAATCCGTTCTGGCAGTCTGGCACCAGTAACAAAAATGAGACACAGCGTGAGCAACTGGGATGGGTAACTATGACTCTCTTAAGGTAGCCAATGATCGTCACCAGGAATATTGAATCAGGAATTTCGAGTAACCCTTGGTTATAGAACGATGACTTTCGTAGATTACACAACCTGTGACATATCGATGCTGGCAGACTGGCCACAGTTACAATGTATTTTAATTTGGGTGGTCAACCGACAGGAATATCTATTACCCTTCTGAGGTAACCGACGATTCGTCACCAGGTGGAGTACACTCTGAAAGGAGTGACTATGACTCTCATATGACACGCAACTAGTGTCGTATCGCTTCTGGCAGACGCCACGTAACAAGAAACGTGAAACTGGCTGCGAAATTAGGACGAGGAGCTATGACGCACTCAAGGTAGCAAGTGCAGCGACACCTGGAGGACTGCATCAGTAAAGGCTAGTAATCCCTGGCAGGCATAACGGTGACTCACTTAAGATACACAACTAGTGACATATCGGTTATGGCAGACTGGCCACAGTAACAAAATATATGAATCTGGGTGAGCAACTGTGACGAGTAACTATGACTCTCGTAATAGGCCAATGAGTCAATACCTGGTGTATTGACTCAGATAACTAGAGGAAAGCCTTGCAATAGTAACAATGGCTTTCTTACGGTTCACAACTGGTGACAAATCCGTCCTGGCAGTCTGGCACCAGTAACAAAAATGAGACACTGAGTGAGCAACTGGGATGGGTAACTATGAATCTCTTAAGGTAGCAAATGATCGTCACCAGGAATATTGAGTCAGGAAACTCGAGTAACCCTTGGCTATAGTAACGATGACTTTCGTAGATTACACAACCTGTGACATATCGGTGCTGGCAGACTGGCCACAGTAACAAGAAACGTGAAACTGGCTGCGAAATTAGGACGAGGAGCTATGACGCACTCAAGGTAGCTAGTGCAGCGTCACCTGGAGGACTGCATCAGTAAAGGCTAGTAATCCCTGGCAGGCATTACGATGACTCACTTAAGATACACAACTAGTGACATATCGGTTCTGGCAGACTGGCCACAGTAACAAAATATATGAATCTGGGTGAGCAACTGTGACGAGTAACTATGACTCTCGTAATAGGCCAATGACTCAATACCTGGAGTATTGACTCAGATAATTCGAGGAACGCCTTGCAATAGTAACAATGACTTTCTTACGGTTCACAACTGGTGACAAATCCGTTCTGGGAGTCTGGCACCAGTAACAAAAATGAGACACTGAGTGAGCAACTGGGCTGGGTAACTATGACTCTCTTAAGGTAGCAAATGATCGTCACCAGGAATATTGAGTCAGGAAACTCGAGTAACCCTTGGCTATAGTAACGATGACTTTCGTAGATTACACAACCTGTGACATATCGGTGCTGGCAGACTGGCCACAGTAACAAGAAACGTGAAACTGGCTGCGAAATTAGGACGAGGAGCTATGACGCACTCAAGGTAGCAAGTGCAGCGACACCTGGAGGACTGCATCAGTAAAGGCTAGTAATCCCTGGCAGGCATAACGGTGACTCACTTAAGATACACAACTAGTGACATATCGGTTCTGGCAGACTGGCCACAGTAACAAAATATATGAATCTGGGTGAGCAACTGTGACGAGTAACTATGACTCTCGTAATAGGCCAATGAGTCAATACCTGGTGTATTGACTCAGATAACTAGAGGAAAGCCTTGCAATAGTAACAATGGCTTTCTTACGGTTCACAACTGGTGACAAATCCGTTCTGGCAGTCTGGCACCAGTAACAAAAATGAGACACAGCGTGAGCAACTGGGATGGGTAACTATGACTCTCTTAAGGTAGCCAATGATCGTCACCAGGAATATTGAATCAGGAATTTCGAGTAACCCTTGGTTATAGAACGATGACTTTCGTAGATTACACAACCTGTGACATATCGATGCTGGCAGACTGGCCACAGTTACAATGTATTTTAATTTGGGTGGTCAACCGACAGGAATATCTATTACCCTTCTGAGGTAACCGACGATTCGTCACCAGGTGGAGTACACTCTGAAAGGAGTGACTATGACTCTCATATGACACGCAACTAGTGTCGTATCGCTTCTGGCAGACGCCACGTAACAAGAAACGTGAAACTGGCTGCGAAATTAGGACGAGGAGCTATGACGCACTCAAGGTAGCAAGTGCAGCGACACCTGGAGGACTGCATCAGTAAAGGCTAGTAATCCCTGGCAGGCATAACGGTGACTCACTTAAGATACACAACTAGTGACATATCGGTTCTGGCAGACTGGCCACAGTAACAAAATATATGAATCTGGGTGAGCAACTGTGACGAGTAACTATGACTCTCGTAATAGGCCAATGAGTCAATACCTGGTGTATTGACTCAGATAACTAGAGGAAAGCCTTGCAATAGTAACAATGGCTTTCTTACGGTTCACAACTGGTGACAAATCCGTTCTGGCAGTCTGGCACCAGTAACAAAAATGAGACACTGAGTGAGCAACTGGGATGGGTAACTATGACTCTCTTAAGGTAGCAAATGATCGTCACCAGGAATATTGAGTCAGGAAACTCGAGTAACCCTTGGCTATAGTAACGATGACTTTCGTAGATTACACAACCTGTGACATATCGGTGCTGGCAGACTGGCCACAGTAACAAGAAACGTGAAACTGGCTGTGAAATTATGACGAGGAGCTATGACGCACTCAAGGTAGCTAGTGCAGCGTCACCTGGAGGACTGCATCAGTAAAGGCTAGTAATCCCTGGCAGGCATTACGATGACTCACTTAAGATACACAACTAGTGACATATCGGTTCTGGCAGACTGGCCACAGTAACAAAATATATGAATCTGGGTGAGCAACTGTGACGAGTAACTATGACTCTCGTAATAGGCCAATGACTCAATACCTGGAGTATTGACTCAGATAATTCGAGGAACGCCTTGCAATAGTAACAATGACTTTCTTACGGTTCACAACTGGTCACAAATCCGTTCTGGCAGTCTGGCACCAGTAACAAAAATGAGACACTGAGTGAGCAACTGGGATGGGTAACTATGACTCTCTTAAGGTAGCAAATGATCGTCACCAGGAATATTGAGTCAGGAAACTCGAGTAACCCTTGGCTATAGTAACGATGACTTTCGTAGATTACACAACCTGTGACATATCGGTGCTGGCAGACTGGCCACAGTAACAAGAAACGTGAAACTGGCTGCGAAATTAGGACGAGGAGCTATGACGCACTCAAGGTAGCTAGTGCAGCGTCACCTGGAGCACTTCATCAGTAAAGGCTAGTAATCCCTGGCTGGCATTACGATTACTCACTTAAGATACACAACTAGTGTCATATCGGTTCTGGCAGACTGGCCACAGTAACAAAATATATGAATCTGGGTGAGCAACTGTGACGAGTAACTATGACTCTCGTAATAGGCCAATGACTCAATACCTGGAGTATTGACTCAGATAACTCGAGGAACGCCTTGCAATAGTAACAATGACTTTCTTACGGTTCACAACTGGTGACAAATCCGTTCTGGCAGTCTGGCACCAGTAACAAAAATGAGACACAGCGTGAGCAACTGGGATGGGTAACTATGACTCTCTTAAGGTAGCCAATGATCGTCACCAGGAATATTGAATCAGGAATTTCGAGTAACCCTTGGTTATAGAACGATGACTTTCGTAGATTACACAACCTGTGACATATCGATGCTGGCAGACTGGCCACAGTTACAATGTATTTTAATTTGGGTGGTCAACCGACAGGAATATCTATTACCCTTCTGAGGTAACCGACGATTCGTCACCAGGTGGAGTACACTCTGAAAGGAGTGACTATGACTCTCATATGACACGCAACTAGTGTCGTATCGCTTCTGGCAGACGCCACGTAACAAGAAACGTGAAACTGGCTGCGAAATTAGGACGAGGAGCTATGACGCACTCAAGGTAGCAAGTGCAGCGACACCTGGAGGACTGCATCAGTAAAGGCTAGTAATCCCTGGCAGGCATAACGGTGACTCACTTAAGATACACAACTAGTGACATATCGGTTCTGGCAGACTGGCCACAGTAACAAAATATATGAATCTGGGTGAGCAACTGTGACGAGTAACTATGACTCTCGTAATAGGCCAATGAGTCAATACCTGGTGTATTGACTCAGATAACTAGAGGAAAGCCTTGCAATAGTAACAATGGCTTTCTTACGGTTCACAACTGGTGACAAATCCGTTCTGGCAGTCTGGCACCAGTAACAAAAATGAGACACAGCGTGAGCAACTGGGATGGGTAACTATGACTCTCTTAAGGTAGCCAATGATCGTTACCAGGAATATTGAATCAGGAATTTCGAGTAACCCTTGGTTATAGAACGATGACTTTCGTAGATTACACAACCTGTGACATATCGATGCTGGCAGACTGGCCACAGTTACAATGTATTTTAATTTGGGTGGTCAACCGACAGGAATATCTATTACCCTTCTGAGGTAACCGACGATTCGTCACCAGGTGGAGTACACTCTGAAAGGAGTGACTATGACTCTCATATGACACGCAACTAGTGTCGTATCGCTTCTGGCAGACGCCACGTAACAAGAAACGTGAAACTGGCTGCGAAATTAGGACGAGGAGCTATGACGCACTCAAGGTAGCAAGTGCAGCGACACCTGGAGGACTGCATCAGTAAAGGCTAGTAATCCCTGGCAGGCATAACGGTGACTCACTTAAGATACACAACTAGTGACATATCGGTTCTGGCAGACTGGCCACAGTAACAAAATATATGAATCTGGGTGAGCAACTGTGACGAGTAACTATGACTCTCGTAAAAGGCCAATGACTCAATACCTGGAGTATTGACTCAGATAACTCGAGGAACGCCTTGCAATAGTAACAATGACTTTCTTACGGTTCACAACTGGTGAATAATCCGTTCTGGCAGTCTGGCACCAGGAACAAAACTGAGACACTGCGTGAGCAACTGGGATGGGTAACTATGACTCTCTTAAGGTAGCCAATGATCGTCACCAGGAATATTGAGTCAGGAAACTCGAGTAACCCTTGGCTATAGTAACGATGACTTTCGTAGATTACACAACCTGTGACATATCGGTGCTGGCAGACTGGCCACAGTAACAAGAAACTTGAAACTGGCTGCGAAATTAGGACGAGGAGCTATGACGCACTCAAGGTAGCTAGTGCAGCGTCACCTGGAGGACTGCATCAGTAAAGGCTAGTAATCCCTTTCAGGCATTACGATGACTCACTTAAGATACACAACTAGTGACATATCGGTTCTGGCAGACTGGCCACAGTAACAAAATATATGAATCTGGGTGAGCAACTGTGACGAGTAACTATGACTCTCGTAATAGGCCAATGACTCAATACCTGGAGTATTGACTCAGATATTTCGAGGAACGCCTTGCAATAGTAACAATGACTTTCTTACGGTTCACAGCTGGTGACAAATCCGCTCTGGCAGTCTGGCACCCGTAACAAAAATGAGACACAGCGTGAGCAACTGGGATGGGTAACTATGACTCTCTTAAGGTAGCAAATGATCGTCACCAGGAATATTGAGTCAGGAAACTCGAGTAACCCTTGGCTATAGTAACGATGACTTTCGTAGATTACACAACCTGTGACATATCGGTGCTGGCAGACTGGCCACAGTAACAAGAAACGTGAAACTGGCTGCGAAATTAGGACGAGGAGCTATGACGCACTCAAGGTAGCTAGTGCAGCGTCACCTGGAGGACTGCATCAGTAAAGGCTAGTAATCCCTGGCTGGCATTACGATTACTCACTTAAGATACACAACTAGTGTCATATCGGTTCTGGCAGACTGGCCACAGTAACAAAATATATGAATCTGGGTGAGCAACTGTGACGAGTAACTATGACTCTCGTAATAGGCCAATGACTCAATACCTGGAGTATTGACTCAGATAACTCGAGGAACGCCTTGCAATAGTAACAATTACTTTCTTACGGTTCACAACTGGTGACAAATCCGTTCTGGCAGTCTGGCACCAGTAACAAAAATGAGACACAGCGTGAGCAACTGGGATGGGTAACTGTGACTCTCTTAAGGTAGCCAATGATCGTCACCAGGAATATTTAATCAGGAATTTCGAGTAACCCTTGGTTATAGAACGATGACTTTTGTAGATTACACAACCTGTGACATATCGATGCTGGCAGACTGGCCACAGTTACAATGTATTTTAATTTGGGTGGTCAACCGACAGGAATATCTATTACCCTTCTGAGGTAACCGACGATTCGTCACCAGGTGGAGTACACTCTGAAAGTAGTGACTATGACTCTCATATGACACGCAACTAGTGTCGTATGGCTACTGGCAGACGCCACGTAACAAGAAACGTGAAACTGGCTGCGAAATTAGGACGAGGAGCTATGACGCACTCAAGGTAGCAAGTGCAGCGACACCTGGAGGACTGCATCAGTAAAGGCTAGTAATCCCTGGCAGGCATTACGATTACTCACTTAAGATACACAACTAGTGTCATATCGGTTCTGGCAGACTGGCCACAGTAACAAAATATATGAATCTGGGTGAGCAACTGTGACGAGTAACTATGACTCTCGTAATAGGCCAATGAGTCAATACCTGGTGTATTGACTCAGATAACTAGAGGAAAGCCTTGCAATAGTAACAATGGCTTTCTTACGGTTCACAACTGGTGACAAATCCGTTCTGGCAGTCTGGCACCAGTAACAAAAATGAGACACAGCGTGAGCAACTGGGATGGGTAACTATGACTCTCTTAAGGTAGCCAATGATCGTTACCAGGAATATTGAATCAGGAATTTCGAGTAACCCTTGGTTATAGAACGATGACTTTCGTAGATTACACAACCTGTGACATATCGATGCTGGCAGACTGGCCACAGTTACAATGTATTTTAATTTGGGTGGTCAACCGACAGGAATATCTATTACCCTTCTGAGGTAACCGACGATTCGTCACCAGGTGGAGTACACTCTGAAAGGAGTGACTATGACTCTCATATGACACACAACTAGTGTCGTATCGCTTCTGGCAGACGCCACAGTAACAAGAAACTTGAAACTGGCTGCGAAATTAGGACGAGGAGCTATGACGCACTCAAGGTAGCTAGTGCAGCGTCACCTGGAGGACTGCATCAGTAAAGGCTAGTAATCCCTGGCTGGCATTACGATTACTCACTTAAGATACACAACTAGTGTCATATCGGTTCTGGCAGACTGGCCACAGTAACAAAATATATGAATCTGGGTGAGCAACTGTGACGAGTAACTATGACTCTCGTAATAGGCCAATGACTCAATACCTGGAGTATTGACTCAGATAACTAGAGGAACGCCTTGCAATAGTAACAATGACTTTCTTACGGTTCACAACTGGTGACAAATCCGTTCTGGCAGTCTGGCACCAGTAACAAAAATGAGACACAGCGTGAGCAACTGGGATGGGTAACTATGACTCTCTTAAGGTAGCCAATGATCGTCACCAGGAATATTGAATCAGGAATTTCGAGTAACCCTTGGTTATAGAACGATGACTTTCGTAGATTACACAACCTGTGACATATCGATGCTGGCAGACTGGCCACAGTTACAATGTATTTTAATTTGGGTGGTCAACCGACAGGAATATCTATTACCCTTCTGAGGTAACCGACGATTCGTCACCAGGTGGAGTACACTCTGAAAGGAGTGACTATGACTCTCATATGACACGCAACTAGTGTCGTATGGCTACTGGCAGACGCCACGTAACAAGAAACGTGAAACTGGCTGCGAAATTAGGACGAGGAGCTATGACGCACTCAAGGTAGCAAGTGCAGCGACACCTGGAGGACTGCATCAGTAAAGGCTAGTAATCCCTGGCAGGCATAACGGTGACTCACTTAAGATACACAACTAGTGACATATCGGTTCTGGCAGACTGGCCACAGTAACAAAATATATGAATCTGGGTGAGCAACTGTGACGAGTAACTATGACTCTCGTAATAGGCCAATGAGTCAATACCTGGTGTATTGACTCAGATAACTAGAGGAAAGCCTTGCAATAGTAACAATGGCTTTCTTACGGTTCACAACTGGTGACAAATCCGTTCTGGCAGTCTGGCACCAGTAACAAAAATGAGACACAGCGTGAGCAACTGGGATGGGTAACTATGACTCTCTTAAGGTAGCAAATGATCGTCACCAGGAATATTGAGTCAGGAAACTCGAGTAACCCTTGGCTATAGTAACGATGACTTTCGTAGATTACACAACCTGTGACATATCGGTGCTGGCAGACTGGCCACAGTAACAAGAAACGTGAAACTGGCTGCGAAATTAGGACGAGGAGCTATGACGCACTCAAGGTAGCTAGTGCAGCGTCACCTGGAGGACTGCATCAGTAAAGGCTAGTAATCCCTGGCTGGCATTACGATTACTCACTTAAGATACACAACTAGTGTCATATCGGTTCTGGCAGACTGGCCACAGTAACAAAATATATGAATCTGGGTGAGCAACTGTGACGAGTAACTATGACTCTCGTAATAGGCCAATGACTCAATACCTGGAGTATTGACTCAGATAACTCGAGGAACGCCTTGCAATAGTAACAATGACTTTCTTACGGTTCACAACTGGTGACAAATCCGTTCTGGCAGTCTGGCACCAGTAACAAAAATGAGACACAGCGTGAGCAACTGGGATGGGTAACTATGACTCTCTTAAGGTAGCCAATGATCGTCACCAGGAATATTGAATCAGGAATTTCGAGTAACCCTTGGTTATAGAACGATGACTTTCGTAGATTACACAACCTGTGACATATCGATGCTGGCAGACTGGCCACAGTTACAATGTATTTTAATTTGGGTGGTCAACCGACAGGAATATCTATTACCCTTCTGAGGTAACCGACGATTCGTCACCAGGTGGAGTACACTCTGAAAGGAGTGACTATGACTCTCATATGACACGCAACTAGTGTCGTATCGCTTCTGGCAGACGCCACGTAACAAGAAACGTGAAACTGGCTGCGAAATTAGGACGAGGAGCTATGACGCACTCAAGGTAGCAAGTGCAGCGACACCTGGAGGACTGCATCAGTAAAGGCTAGTAATCCCTGGCAGGCATAACGGTGACTCACTTAAGATACACAACTAGTGACATATCGGTTATGGCAGACTGGCCACAGTAACAAAATATATGAATCTGGGTGAGCAACTGTGACGAGTAACTATGACTCTCGTAATAGGCCAATGAGTCAATACCTGGTGTATTGACTCAGATAACTAGAGGAAAGCCTTGCAATAGTAACAATGGCTTTCTTACGGTTCACAACTGGTGACAAATCCGTCCTGGCAGTCTGGCACCAGTAACAAAAATGAGACACTGAGTGAGCAACTGGGATGGGTAACTATGAATCTCTTAAGGTAGCAAATGATCGTCACCAGGAATATTGAGTCAGGAAACTCGAGTAACCCTTGGCTATAGTAACGATGACTTTCGTAGATTACACAACCTGTGACATATCGGTGCTGGCAGACTGGCCACAGTAACAAGAAACGTGAAACTGGCTGCGAAATTAGGACGAGGAGCTATGACGCACTCAAGGTAGCTAGTGCAGCGTCACCTGGAGGACTGCATCAGTAAAGGCTAGTAATCCCTGGCAGGCATTACGATGACTCACTTAAGATACACAACTAGTGACATATCGGTTCTGGCAGACTGGCCACAGTAACAAAATATATGAATCTGGGTGAGCAACTGTGACGAGTAACTATGACTCTCGTAATAGGCCAATGACTCAATACCTGGAGTATTGACTCAGATAATTCGAGGAACGCCTTGCAATAGTAACAATGACTTTCTTACGGTTCACAACTGGTGACAAATCCGTTCTGGGAGTCTGGCACCAGTAACAAAAATGAGACACTGAGTGAGCAACTGGGATGGGTAACTATGACTCTCTTAAGGTAGCAAATGATCGTCACCAGGAATATTGAGTCAGGAAACTCGAGTAACCCTTGGCTATAGTAACGATGACTTTCGTAGATTACACAACCTGTGACATATCGGTGCTGGCAGACTGGCCACAGTAACAAGAAACGTGAAACTGGCTGCGAAATTAGGACGAGGAGCTATGACGCACTCAAGGTAGCAAGTGCAGCGACACCTGGAGGACTGCATCAGTAAAGGCTAGTAATCCCTGGCAGGCATAACGGTGACTCACTTAAGATACACAACTAGTGACATATCGGTTCTGGCAGACTGGCCACAGTAACAAAATATATGAATCTGGGTGAGCAACTGTGACGAGTAACTATGACTCTCGTAATAGGCCAATGAGTCAATACCTGGTGTATTGACTCAGATAACTAGAGGAAAGCCTTGCAATAGTAACAATGGCTTTCTTACGGTTCACAACTGGTGACAAATCCGTTCTGGCAGTCTGGCACCAGTAACAAAAATGAGACACAGCGTGAGCAACTGGGATGGGTAACTATGACTCTCTTAAGGTAGCCAATGATCGTCACCAGGAATATTGAATCAGGAATTTCGAGTAACCCTTGGTTATAGAACGATGACTTTCGTAGATTACACAACCTGTGACATATCGATGCTGGCAGACTGGCCACAGTTACAATGTATTTTAATTTGGGTGGTCAACCGACAGGAATATCTATTACCCTTCTGAGGTAACCGACGATTCGTCACCAGGTGGAGTACACTCTGAAAGGAGTGACTATGACTCTCATATGACACGCAACTAGTGTCGTATCGCTTCTGGCAGACGCCACGTAACAAGAAACGTGAAACTGGCTGCGAAATTAGGACGAGGAGCTATGACGCACTCAAGGTAGCAAGTGCAGCGACACCTGGAGGACTGCATCAGTAAAGGCTAGTAATCCCTGGCAGGCATAACGGTGACTCACTTAAGATACACAACTAGTGACATATCGGTTCTGGCAGACTGGCCACAGTAACAAAATATATGAATCTGGGTGAGCAACTGTGACGAGTAACTATGACTCTCGTAATAGGCCAATGAGTCAATACCTGGTGTATTGACTCAGATAACTAGAGGAAAGCCTTGCAATAGTAACAATGGCTTTCTTACGGTTCACAACTGGTGACAAATCCGTTCTGGCAGTCTGGCACCAGTAACAAAAATGAGACACTGAGTGAGCAACTGGGATGGGTAACTATGACTCTCTTAAGGTAGCAAATGATCGTCACCAGGAATATTGAGTCAGGAAACTCGAGTAACCCTTGGCTATAGTAACGATGACTTTCGTAGATTACACAACCTGTGACATATCGGTGCTGGCAGACTGGCCACAGTAACAAGAAACTTGAAACTGGCTGCGAAATTAGGACGAGGAGCTATGACGCACTCAAGGTAGCTAGTGCAGCGTCACCTGGAGGACTGCATCAGTAAAGGCTAGTAATCCCTTTCAGGCATTACGATGACTCACTTAAGATACACAACTAGTGACATATCGGTTCTGGCAGACTGGCCACAGTAACAAAATATATGAATCTGGGTGAGCAACTGTGACGAGTAACTATGACTCTCGTAATAGGCCAATGACTCAATACCTGGAGTATTGACTCAGATATTTCGAGGAACGCCTTGCAATAGTAACAATGACTTTCTTACGGTTCACAGCTGGTGACAAATCCGCTCTGGCAGTCTGGCACCCGTAACAAAAATGAGACACAGCGTGAGCAACTGGGATGGGTAACTATGACTCTCTTAAGGTAGCAAATGATCGTCACCAGGAATATTGAGTCAGGAAACTCGAGTAACCCTTGGCTATAGTAACGATGACTTTCGTAGATTACACAACCTGTGACATATCGGTGCTGGCAGACTGGCCACAGTAACAAGAAACGTGAAACTGGCTGCGAAATTAGGACGAGGAGCTATGACGCACTCAAGGTAGCTAGTGCAGCGTCACCTGGAGGACTGCATCAGTAAAGGCTAGTAATCCCTGGCTGGCATTACGATTACTCACTTAAGATACACAACTAGTGTCATATCGGTTCTGGCAGACTGGCCACAGTAACAAAATATATGAATCTGGGTGAGCAACTGTGACGAGTAACTATGACTCTCGTAATAGGCCAATGAGTCAATACCTGGTGTATTGACTCAGATAACTAGAGGAAAGCCTTGCAATAGTAACAATGGCTTTCTTACGGTTCACAACTGGTGACAAATCCGTTCTGGCAGTCTGGCACCAGTAACAAAAATGAGACACAGCGTGAGCAACTGGGATGGGTAACTATGACTCTCTTAAGGTAGCCAATGATCGTCACCAGGAATATTGAATCAGGAATTTCGAGTAACCCTTGGTTATAGAACGATGACTTTCGTAGATTACACAACCTGTGACATATCGATGCTGGCAGACTGGCCACAGTTACAATGTATTTTAATTTGGGTGGTCAACCGACAGGAATATCTATTACCCTTCTGAGTTAACCGACGATTCGTCACCAGGTGGAGTACACTCTGAAAGGAGTGACTATGACTCTCATATGACACGCAACTAGTGTCGTATCGCTTCTGGCAGACGCCACGTAACAAGAAACGTGAAACTGGCTGCGAAATTAGGACGAGGAGCTATGACGCACTCAAGGTAGCAAGTGCAGCGACACCTGGAGGACTGCATCAGTAAAGGCTAGTAATCCCTGGCAGGCATAACGGTGACTCACTTAAGATACACAACTAGTGACATATCGGTTCTGGCAGACTGGCCACAGTAACAAAATATATGAATCTGGGTGAGCAACTGTGACGAGTAACTATGACTCTCGTAATAGGCCAATGAGTCAATACCTGGTGTATTGACTCAGATAACTAGAGGAAAGCCTTGCAATAGTAACAATGGCTTTCTTACGGTTCACAACTGGTGACAAATCCGTTCTGGCAGTCTGGCACCAGTAACAAAAATGAGACACTGAGTGAGCAACTGGGATGGGTAACTATGACTCTCTTAAGGTAGCAAATGATCGTCACCAGGAATATTGAGTCAGGAAACTCGAGTAACCCTTGGCTATAGTAACGATGACTTTCGTAGATTACACAACCTGTGACATATCGGTGCTGGCAGACTGGCCACAGTAACAAGAAACGTGAAACTGGCTGTGAAATTATGACGAGGAGCTATGACGCACTCAAGGTAGCTAGTGCAGCGTCACCTGGAGTACTGCATCAGTAAAGGCTAGTAATCCCTGGCAGGCATTACGATGACTCACTTAAGATACACAACTAGTGACATATCGGTTCTGGCAGACTGGCCACAGTAACAAAATATATGAATCTGGGTGAGCAACTGTGACGAGTAACTATGACTCTCGTAATAGGCCAATGACTCAATACCTGGAGTATTGACTCAGATAATTCGAGGAACGCCTTGCAATAGTAACAATGACTTTCTTACGGTTCACAACTGGTCACAAATCCGTTCTGGCAGTCTGGCACCAGTAACAAAAATGAGACACTGAGTGAGCAACTGGGATGGGTAACTATGACTCTCTTAAGGTAGCAAATGATCGTCACCAGGAATATTGAGTCAGGAAACTCGAGTAACCCTTGGCTATAGTAACGATGACTTTCGTAGATTACACAACCTGTGACATATCGGTGCTGGCAGACTGGCCACAGTAACAAGAAACGTGAAACTGGCTGCGAAATTAGGACGAGGAGCTATGACGCACTCAAGGTAGCTAGTGCAGCGTCACCTGGAGCACTTCATCAGTAAAGGCTAGTAATCCCTGGCTGGCATTACGATTACTCACTTAAGATACACAACTAGTGTCATATCGGTTCTGGCAGACTGGCCACAGTAACAAAATATATGAATCTGGGTGAGCAACTGTGACGAGTAACTATGACTCTCGTAATAGGCCAATGACTCAATACCTGGAGTATTGACTCAGATAACTCGAGGAACGCCTTGCAATAGTAACAATGACTTTCTTACGGTTCACAACTGGTGACAAATCCGTTCTGGCAGTCTGGCACCAGTAACAAAAATGAGACACAGCGTGAGCAACTGGGATGGGTAACTATGACTCTCTTAAGGTAGCCAATGATCGTCACCAGGAATATTGAATCAGGAATTTCGAGTAACCCTTGGTTATAGAACGATGACTTTCGTAGATTACACAACCTGTGACATATCGATGCTGGCAGACTGGCCAGAGTTACAATGTATTTTAATTTGGGTGGTCAACCGACAGGAATATCTATTACCCTTCTGAGGTAACCGACGATTCGTCACCAGGTGGAGTACACTCTGAAAGGAGTGACTATGACTCTCATATGACACGCAACTAGTGTCGTATCGCTTCTGGCAGACGCCACGTAACAAGAAACGTGAAACTGGCTGCGAAATTAGGACGAGGAGCTATGACGCACTCAAGGTAGCAAGTGCAGCGACACCTGGAGGACTGCATCAGTAAAGGCTAGTAATCCCTGGCAGGCATAACGGTGACTCACTTAAGATACACAACTAGTGACATATCGGTTCTGGCAGACTGGCCACAGTAACAAAATATATGAATCTGGGTGAGCAACTGTGACGAGTAACTATGACTCTCGTAATAGGCCAATGAGTCAATACCTGGTGTATTGACTCAGATAACTAGAGGAAAGCCTTGCAATAGTAACAATGGCTTTCTTACGGTTCACAACTGGTGACAAATCCGTTCTGGCAGTCTGGCACCAGTAACAAAAATGAGACACAGCGTGAGCAACTGGGATGGGTAACTATGACTCTCTTAAGGTAGCCAATGATCGTTACCAGGAATATTGAATCAGGAATTTCGAGTAACCCTTGGTTATAGAACGATGACTTTCGTAGATTACACAACCTGTGACATATCGATGCTGGCAGACTGGCCACAGTTACAATGTATTTTAATTACGGTGGTCAACCGACAGGAATATCTATTACCCTTCTGAGGTAACCGACGATTCGTCACCAGGTGGAGTACACTCTGAAAGGAGTGACTATGACTCTCATATGACACGCAACTAGTGTCGTATCGCTTCTGGCAGACGCCACGTAACAAGAAACGTGAAACTGGCTGCGAAATTAGGACGAGGAGCTATGACGCACTCAAGGTAGCAAGTGCAGCGACACCTGGAGGACTGCATCAGTAAAGGCTAGTAATCCCTGGCAGGCATAACGGTGACTCACTTAAGATACACAACTAGTGACATATCGGTTCTGGCAGACTGGCCACAGTAACAAAATATATGAATCTGGGTGAGCAACTGTGACGAGTAACTATGACTCTCGTAAAAGGCCAATGACTCAATACCTGGAGTATTGACTCAGATAACTCGAGGAACGCCTTGCAATAGTAACAATGACTTTCTTACGGTTCACAACTGGTGAATAATCCGTTCTGGCAGTCTGGCACCAGGAACAAAACTGAGACACTGCGTGAGCAACTGGGATGGGTAACTATGACTCTCTTAAGGTAGCCAATGATCGTCACCAGGAATATTGAGTCAGGAAACTCGAGTAACCCTTGGCTATAGTAACGATGACTTTCGTAGATTACACAACCTGTGACATATCGGTGCTGGCAGACTGGCCACAGTAACAAGAAACTTGAAACTGGCTGCGAAATTAGGACGAGGAGCTATGACGCACTCAAGGTAGCTAGTGCAGCGTCACCTGGAGGACTGCATCAGTAAAGGCTAGTAATCCCTTTCAGGCATTACGATGACTCACTTAAGATACACAACTAGTGACATATCGGTTCTGGCAGACTGGCCACAGTAACAAAATATATGAATCTGGGTGAGCAACTGTGACGAGTAACTATGACTCTCGTAATAGGCCAATGACTCAATACCTGGAGTATTGACTCAGATATTTCGAGGAACGCCTTGCAATAGTAACAATGACTTTCTTACGGTTCACAGCTGGTGACAAATCCGCTCTGGCAGTCTGGCACCCGTAACAAAAATGAGACACAGCGTGAGCAACTGGGATGGGTAACTATGACTCTCTTAAGGTAGCAAATGATCGTCACCAGGAATATTGAGTCAGGAAACTCGAGTAACCCTTGGCTATAGTAACGATGACTTTCGTAGATTACACAACCTGTGACATATCGGTGCTGGCAGACTGGCCACAGTAACAAGAAACGTGAAACTGGCTGCGAAATTAGGACGAGGAGCTATGACGCACTCAAGGTAGCTAGTGCAGCGTCACCTGGAGGACTGCATCAGTAAAGGCTAGTAATCCCTGGCTGGCATTACGATTACTCACTTAAGATACACAACTAGTGTCATATCGGTTCTGGCAGACTGGCCACAGTAACAAAATATATGAATCTGGGTGAGCAACTGTGACGAGTAACTATGACTCTCGTAATAGGCCAATGACTCAATACCTGGAGTATTGACTCAGATAACTCGAGGAACGCCTTGCAATAGTAACAATTACTTTCTTACGGTTCACAACTGGTGACAAATCCGTTCTGGCAGTCTGGCACCAGTAACAAAAATGAGACACAGCGTGAGCAACTGGGATGGGTAACTGTGACTCTCTTAAGGTAGCCAATGATCGTCACCAGGAATATTGAATCAGGAATTTCGAGTAACCCTTGGTTATAGAACGATGACTTTTGTAGATTACACAACCTGTGACATATCGATGCTGGCAGACTGGCCACAGTTACAATGTATTTTAATTTGGGTGGTCAACCGACAGGAATATCTATTACCCTTCTGAGGTAACCGACGATTCGTCACCAGGTGGAGTACACTCTGAAAGTAGTGACTATGACTCTCATATGACACGCAACTAGTGTCGTATGGCTACTGGCAGACGCCACGTAACAAGAAACGTGAAACTGGCTGCGAAATTAGGACGAGGAGCTATGACGCACTCAAGGTAGCAAGTGCAGCGACACCTGGAGGACTGCATCAGTAAAGGCTAGTAATCCCTGGCAGGCATTACGATTACTCACTTAAGATACACAACTAGTGTCATATCGGTTCTGGCAGACTGGCCACAGTAACAAAATATATGAATCTGGGTGAGCAACTGTGACGAGTAACTATGACTCTCGTAATAGGCCAATGAGTCAATACCTGGTGTATTGACTCAGATAACTAGAGGAAAGCCTTGCAATAGTAACAATGGCTTTCTTACGGTTCACAACTGGTGACAAATCCGTTCTGGCAGTCTGGCACCAGTAACAAAAATGAGACACAGCGTGAGCAACTGGGATGGGTAACTATGACTCTCTTAAGGTAGCCAATGATCGTTACCAGGAATATTGAATCAGGAATTTCGAGTAACCCTTGGTTATAGAACGATGACTTTCGTAGATTACACAACCTGTGACATATCGATGCTGGCAGACTGGCCACAGTTACAATGTATTTTAATTTGGGTGGTCAACCGACAGGAATATCTATTACCCTTCTGAGGTAACCGACGATTCGTCACCAGGTGGAGTACACTCTGAAAGGAGTGACTATGACTCTCATATGACACACAACTAGTGTCGTATCGCTTCTGGCAGACGCCACAGTAACAAGAAACTTGAAACTGGCTGCGAAATTAGGACGAGGAGCTATGACGCACTCAAGGTAGCTAGTGCAGCGTCACCTGGAGGACTGCATCAGTAAAGGCTAGTAATCCCTGGCTGGCATTACGATTACTCACTTAAGATACACAACTAGTGTCATATCGGTTCTGGCAGACTGGCCACAGTAACAAAATATATGAATCTGGGTGAGCAACTGTGACGAGTAACTATGACTCTCGTAATAGGCCAATGACTCAATACCTGGAGTATTGACTCAGATAACTAGAGGAACGCCTTGCAATAGTAACAATGACTTTCTTACGGTTCACAACTGGTGACAAATCCGTTCTGGCAGTCTGGCACCAGTAACAAAAATGAGACACAGCGTGAGCAACTGGGATGGGTAACTATGACTCTCTTAAGGTAGCCAATGATCGTCACCAGGAATATTGAATCAGGAATTTCGAGTAACCCTTGGTTATAGAACGATGACTTTCGTAGATTACACAACCTGTGACATATCGATGCTGGCAGACTGGCCACAGTTACAATGTATTTTAATTTGGGTGGTCAACCGACAGGAATATCTATTACCCTTCTGAGGTAACCGACGATTCGTCACCAGGTGGAGTACACTCTGAAAGGAGTGACTATGACTCTCATATGACACGCAACTAGTGTCGTATCGCTTCTGGCAGACGCCACGTAACAAGAAACGTGAAACTGGCTGCGAAATTAGGACGAGGAGCTATGACGCACTCAAGGTAGCAAGTGCAGCGACACCTGGAGGACTGCATCAGTAAAGGCTAGTAATCCCTGGCAGGCATAACGGTGACTCACTTAAGATACACAACTAGTGACATATCGGTTATGGCAGACTGGCCACAGTAACAAAATATATGAATCTGGGTGAGCAACTGTGACGAGTAACTATGACTCTCGTAATAGGACAATGAGTCAATACCTGGTGTATTGACTCAGATAACTAGAGGAAAGCCTTGCAATAGTAACAATGGCTTTCTTACGGTTCACAACTGGTGACAAATCCGTCCTGGCAGTCTGGCACCAGTAACAAAAATGAGACACTGAGTGAGCAACTGGGATGGGTAACTATGACTCTCTTAAGGTAGCAAATGATCGTCACCAGGAATATTGAGTCAGGAAACTCGAGTAACCCTTGGCTATAGTAACGATGACTTTCGTAGATTACACAACCTGTGACATATCGGTGCTGGCAGACTGGCCACAGTAACAAGAAACGTGAAACTGGCTGCGAAATTAGGACGAGGAGCTATGACGCACTCAAGGTAGCTAGTGCAGCGTCACCTGGAGGACTGCATCAGTAAAGGCTAGTAATCCCTGGCAGGCATTACGATGACTCACTTAAGATACACAACTAGTGACATATCGGTTCTGGCAGACTGGCCACAGTAACAAAATATATGAATCTGGGTGAGCAACTGTGACGAGTAACTATGACTCTCGTAATAGGCCAATGACTCAATACCTGGAGTATTGACTCAGATATTTCGAGGAACGCCTTGCAATAGTAACAATGACTTTCTTACGGTTCACAGCTGGTGACAAATCCGCTCTGGCAGTCTGGCACCCGTAACAAAAATGAGACACAGCGTGAGCAACTGGGATGGGTAACTATGACTCTCTTAAGGTAGCAAATGATCGTCACCAGGAATATTGAGTCAGGAAACTCGAGTAACCCTTGGCTATAGTAACGATGACTTTCGTAGATTACACAACCTGTGACATATCGGTGCTGGCAGACTGGCCACAGTAACAAGAAACGTGAAACTGGCTGCGAAATTAGGACGAGGAGCTATGACGCACTCAAGGTAGCTAGTGCAGCGTCACCTGGAGGACTGCATCAGTAAAGGCTAGTAATCCCTGGCTGGCATTACGATTACTCACTTAAGATACACAACTAGTGTCATATCGGTTCTGGCAGACTGGCCACAGTAACAAAATATATGAATCTGGGTGAGCAACTGTGACGAGTAACTATGACTCTCGTAATAGGCCAATGACTCAATACCTGGAGTATTGACTCAGATAACTCGAGGAACGCCTTGCAATAGTAACAATTACTTTCTTACGGTTCACAACTGGTGACAAATCCGTTCTGGCAGTCTGGCACCAGTAACAAAAATGAGACACAGCGTGAGCAACTGGGATGGGTAACTGTGACTCTCTTAAGGTAGCCAATGATCGTCACCAGGAATATTGAATCAGGAATTTCGAGTAACCCTTGGTTATAGAACGATGACTTTTGTAGATTACACAACCTGTGACATATCGATGCTGGCAGACTGGCCACAGTTACAATGTATTTTAATTTGGGTGGTCAACCGACAGGAATATCTATTACCCTTCTGAGGTAACCGACGATTCGTCACCAGGTGGAGTACACTCTGAAAGTAGTGACTATGACTCTCATATGACACGCAACTAGTGTCGTATGGCTACTGGCAGACGCCACGTAACAAGAAACGTGAAACTGGCTGCGAAATTAGGACGCGGAGCTATGACGCACTCAAGGTAGCAAGTGCAGCGACACCTGGAGGACTGCATCAGTAAAGGCTAGTAATCCCTGGCAGGCATTACGATTACTCACTTAAGATACACAACTAGTGTCATATCGGTTCTGGCAGACTGGCCACAGTAACAAAATATATGAATCTGGGTGAGCAACTGTGACGAGTAACTATGACTCTCGTAATAGGCCAATGAGTCAATACCTGGTGTATTGACTCAGATAACTAGAGGAAAGCCTTGCAATAGTAACAATGGCTTTCTTACGGTTCACAACTGGTGACAAATCCGTTCTGGCAGTCTGGCACCAGTAACAAAAATGAGACACAGCGTGAGCAACTGGGATGGGTAACTATGACTCTCTTAAGGTAGCCAATGATCGTTACCAGGAATATTGAATCAGGAATTTCGAGTAACCCTTGGTTATAGAACGATGACTTTCGTAGATTACACAACCTGTGACATATCGATGCTGGCAGACTGGCCACAGTTACAATGTATTTTAATTTGGGTGGTCAACCGACAGGAATATCTATTACCCTTCTGAGGTAACCGACGATTCGTCACCAGGTGGAGTACACTCTGAAAGGAGTGACTATGACTCTCATATGACACACAACTAGTGTCGTATCGCTTCTGGCAGACGCCACAGTAACAAGAAACTTGAAACTGGCTGCGAAATTAGGACGAGGAGCTATGACGCACTCAAGGTAGCTAGTGCAGCGTCACCTGGAGGACTGCATCAGTAAAGGCTAGTAATCCCTGGCTGGCATTACGATTACTCACTTAAGATACACAACTAGTGTCATATCGGTTCTGGCAGACTGGCCACAGTAACAAAATATATGAATCTGGGTGAGCAACTGTGACGAGTAACTATGACTCTCGTAATAGGCCAATGACTCAATACCTGGAGTATTGACTCAGATAACTAGAGGAACGCCTTGCAATAGTAACAATGACTTTCTTACGGTTCACAACTGGTGACAAATCCGTTCTGGCAGTCTGGCACCAGTAACAAAAATGAGACACAGCGTGAGCAACTGGGATGGGTAACTATGACTCTCTTAAGGTAGCCAATGATCGTCACCAGGAATATTGAATCAGGAATTTCGAGTAACCCTTGGTTATAGAACGATGACTTTCGTAGATTACACAACCTGTGACATATCGATGCTGGCAGACTGGCCACAGTTACAATGTATTTTAATTTGGGTGGTCAACCGACAGGAATATCTATTACCCTTCTGAGGTAACCGACGATTCGTCACCAGGTGGAGTACACTCTGAAAGGAGTGACTATGACTCTCATATGACACGCAACTAGTGTCGTATCGCTTCTGGCAGACGCCACGTAACAAGAAACGTGAAACTGGCTGCGAAATTAGGACGAGGAGCTATGACGCACTCAAGGTAGCAAGTGCAGCGACACCTGGAGGACTGCATCAGTAAAGGCTAGTAATCCCTGGCAGGCATAACGGTGACTCACTTAAGATACACAACTAGTGACATATCGGTTATGGCAGACTGGCCACAGTAACAAAATATATGAATCTGGGTGAGCAACTGTGACGAGTAACTATGACTCTCGTAATAGGACAATGAGTCAATACCTGGTGTATTGACTCAGATAACTAGAGGAAAGCCTTGCAATAGTAACAATGGCTTTCTTACGGTTCACAACTGGTGACAAATCCGTCCTGGCAGTCTGGCACCAGTAACAAAAATGAGACACTGAGTGAGCAACTGGGATGGGTAACTATGACTCTCTTAAGGTAGCAAATGATCGTCACCAGGAATATTGAGTCAGGAAACTCGAGTAACCCTTGGCTATAGTAACGATGACTTTCGTAGATTACACAACCTGTGACATATCGGTGCTGGCAGACTGGCCACAGTAACAAGAAACGTGAAACTGGCTGCGAAATTAGGACGAGGAGCTATGACGCACTCAAGGTAGCTAGTGCAGCGTCACCTGGAGGACTGCATCAGTAAAGGCTAGTAATCCCTGGCAGGCATTACGATGACTCACTTAAGATACACAACTAGTGACATATCGGTTCTGGCAGACTGGCCACAGTAACAAAATATATGAATCTGGGTGAGCAACTGTGACGAGTAACTATGACTCTCGTAATAGGCCAATGACTCAATACCTGGAGTATTGACTCAGATAATTCGAGGAACGCCTTGCAATAGTAACAATGACTTTCTTACGGTTCGCAGCTGGTGACAAATCCGCTCTGGCAGTCTGGCACCCGTAACAAAAATGAGACACTGAGTGAGCAACTGGGATGGGTAACTATGACTCTCTTAAGGTAGCAAATGATCGTCACCAGGAATATTGAGTCAGGAAACTCGAGTAACCCTTGGCTATAGTAACGATGACTTTCGTAGATTACACAACCTGTGACATATCGGTGCTGGCAGACTGGCCACAGTAACAAGAAACGTGAAACTGGCTGCGAAATTAGGACGAGGAGCTATGACGCACTCAAGGTAGCTAGTGCAGCGTCACCTGGAGGACTGCATCAGTAAAGGCTAGTAATCCCTGGCTGGCATTACGATTACTCACTTAAGATACACAACTAGTGTCATATCGGTTCTGGCAGACTGGCCACAGTAACAAAATATATGAATCTGGGTGAGCAACTGTGACGAGTAACTATGACTCTCGTAATAGGCCAATGACTCAATACCTGGAGTATTGACTCAGATAACTCGAGGAACGCCTTGCAATAGTAACAATTACTTTCTTACGGTTCACAACTGGTGACAAATCCGTTCTGGCAGTCTGGCACCAGTAACAAAAATGAGACACAGCGTGAGCAACTGGGATGGGTAACTGTGACTCTCTTAAGGTAGCCAATGATCGTCACCAGGAATATTGAATCAGGAATTTCGAGTAACCCTTGGTTATAGAACGATGACTTTTGTAGATTACACAACCTGTGACATATCGATGCTGGCAGACTGGCCACAGTTACAATGTATTTTAATTTGGGTGGTCAACCGACAGGAATATCTATTACCCTTCTGAGGTAACCGACGATTCGTCACCAGGTGGAGTACACTCTGAAAGGAGTGACTATGACTCTCATATGACACACAACTAGTGTCGTATCGCTTCTGGCAGACGCCACAGTAACAAGAAACTTGAAACTGGCTGCGAAATTAGGACGAGGAGCTATGAGGCACTCAAGGTAGCTAGTGCAGCGTCACCTGGAGGACTGCATCAGTAAAGGCTAGTAATCCCTGGCTGGCATTACGATTACTCACTTAAGATACACAACTAGTGTCATATCGGTTCTGGCAGACTGGCCACAGTAACAAAATATATGAATCTGGGTGAGCAACTGTGACGAGTAACTATGACTCTCGTAATAGGCCAATGACTCAATACCTGGAGTATTGACTCAGATAACTCGAGGAACGCCTTGCAATAGTAACAATGACTTTCTTACGGTTCACAACTGGTGACAAATCCGTTCTGGCAGTCTGGCACCAGTAACAAAAATGAGACACAGCGTGAGCAACTGGGATGGGTAACTATGACTCTCTTAAGGTAGCCAATGATCGTCACCAGGAATATTGAATCAGGAATTTCGAGTAACCCTTGGTTATAGAACGATGACTTTCGTAGATTACACAACCTGTGACATATCGATGCTGGCAGACTGGCCACAGTTACAATGTATTTTAATTTGGGTGGTCAACCGACAGGAATATCTATTACCCTTCTGAGGTAACCGACGATTCGTCACCAGGTGGAGTACACTCTGAAAGGAGTGACTATGACTCTCATATGACACGCAACTAGTGTCGTATCGCTTCTGGCAGACGCCACGTAACAAGAAACGTGAAACTGGCTGCGAAATTAGGACGAGGAGCTATGACGCACTCAAGGTAGCAAGTGCAGCGACACCTGGAGGACTGCATCAGTAAAGGCTAGTAATCCCTGGCAGGCATAACGGTGACTCACTTAAGATACACAACTAGTGACATATCGGTTCTGGCAGACTGGCCACAGTAACAAAATATATGAATCTGGGTGAGCAACTGTGACGAGTAACTATGACTCTCGTAATAGGCCAATGAGTCAATACCTGGTGTATCGACTCAGATAACTAGAGGAAAGCCTTGCAATAGTAACAATGGCTTTCTTACGGTTCACAACTGGTGACAAATCCGTTCTGGCAGTCTGGCACCAGTAACAAAAATGAGACACTGAGTGAGCAACTGGGATGGGTAACTATGACTCTCTTAAGGTAGCAAATGATCATCACCAGGAATATTGAGTCAGGAAACTCGAGTAACCCTTGGCTATAGTAACGATGACTTTCGTAGATTACACAACCTGTGACATATCGGTGCTGGCAGACTGGCCACAGTAACAAGAAACGTGAAACTGGCTGCGAAATTAGGACGAGGAGCTATGACGCACTCAAGGTAGCTAGTGCAGCGTCACCTGGAGGACTGCATCAGTAAAGGCTAGTAATCCCTGGCAGGCATTACGATGACTCACTTAAGATACACAACTAGTGACATATCGGTTCTGGCAGACTGGCCACAGTAACAAAATATATGAATCTGGGTGAGCAACTGTGACGAGTAACTATGACTCTCGTAATAGGCCAATGACTCAATACCTGGAGTATTGACTCAGATAATTCGAGGAACGCCTTGCAATAGTAACAATGACTTTCTTACGGTTCACAACTGGTGACAAATCCGTTCTGGCAGTCTGGCACCAGTAAAAAAAATGAGACACAGCGTGAGCAACTGGGATGGGTAACTATGACTCTCTTAAGGTAGCCAATGATCGTTACCAGGAATATTGAATCAGGAATTTCGAGTAACCCTTGGTTATAGAACGATGACTTTCGTAGATTACACAACCTGTGACATATCGATGCTGGCAGACTGGCCACAGTTACAATGTATTTTAATTTGGGTGGTCAACCGACAGGAATATCTATTACCCTTCTGAGGTAACCGACGATTCGTCACCAGGTGGAGTACACTCTGAAAGGAGTGACTATGACTCTCATATGACACACAACTAGTGTCGTATCGCTTCTGGCAGACGCCACAGTAACAAGAAACTTGAAACTGGCTGCGAAATTAGGACGAGGAGCTATGACGCACTCAAGGTAGCTAGTGCAGCGTCACCTGGAGGACTGCATCAGTAAAGGCTAGTAATCCCTGGCAGGCATTACGATGACTCACTTAAGATACACAACTAGTGACATATCGGTTCTGGCAGACTGGCCACAGTAACAAAATATATGAATCTGGGTGAGCAACTGTGACGAGTAACTATGACTCTCGTAATAGGCCAATGACTCAATACCTGGAGTATTGACTCTTATAACTCGAGGAACGCCTTGCAATAGTAACAATGACTTTCTTACGGTTCACAACTGGTGACAAATCCGTTCTGGCAGTCTGGCACCAGTAACAAAAATGAGACACAGCGTGAGCAACTGGGATGGGTAACTATGACTCTCTTAAGGTAGCCAATGATCGTCACCAGGAATATTGAATCAGGAAACTCGAGTAACCCTTGGCTATAGTAACGATGACTTTCGTAGATTACACAACCTGTGACATATCGATGCTGGCAGACTGGCCACAGTTACAATGTATTTTAATTTGGGTGGTCAACCGACAGGAATATCTATTACCCTTCTGAGGTAACCGACGATTCGTCACCAGGTGGAGTACACTCTGAAAGGAGTGACTATGACTCTCATATGACACGCAACTAGTGTCGTATCGCTTCTGGCAGACGCCACGTAACAAGAAACGTGAAACTGGCTGCGAAATTAGGACGAGGAGCTATGACGCACTCAAGGTAGCAAGTGCAGCGACACCTGGAGGACTGCATCAGTAAAGGCTAGTAATCCCTGGCAGGCATAACGGTGACTCACTTAAGATACACAGCTAGTGACATATCGGTTCTGGCAGACTGGCCACAGTAACAAAATATATGAATCTGGGTGAGCAACTGTGACGAGTAACTATGACTCTCGTAATAGGCCAATGAGTCAATACCTGGTGTATCGACTCAGATAACTAGAGGAAAGCCTTGCAATAGTAACAATGGCTTTCTTACGGTTCACAACTGGTGACAAATCCGTTCTGGCAGTCTGGCACCAGTAACAAAAATGAGACACTGAGTGAGCAACTGGGATGGGTAACTATGACTCTCTTAAGGTAGCAAATGATCGTCACCAGGAATATTGAGTCAGGAAACTCGAGTAACCCTTGGCTATAGTAACGATGACTTTCGTAGATTACACAACCTGTGACATATCGGTGCTGGCAGACTGGCCACAGTAACAAGAAACGTGAAACTGGCTGCGAAATTAGGACGAGGAGCTATGACGCACTCAAGGTAGCTAGTGCAGCGTCACCTGGAGGACTGCATCAGTAAAGGCTAGTAATCCCTGGCTGGCATTACGATTACTCACTTAAGATACACAACTAGTGTCATATCGGTTCTGGCAGACTGGCCACAGTAACAAAATATATGAATCTGGGTGAGCAACTGTGACGAGTAACTATGACTCTCTTAATAGGCCAATGACTCAATACCTGGAGTATTGACTCAGATAACTCGAGGAACGCCTTGCAATAGTAACAATGACTTTCTTACGGTTCACAACTGGTGACAAATCCGTTCTGGCAGTCTGGCACCAGTAACAAAAATGAGACACAGCGTGAGCAACTGGGATGGGTAACTATGACTCTCTTAAGGTAGCCAATGATCGTCACCAGGAATATTGAATCAGGAATTTCGAGTAACCCTTGGTTATAGAACGATGACTTTCGTAGATTACACAACCTGTGACATATCGATGCTGGCAGACTGGCCACAGTTACAATGTATTTTAATTTGGGTGGTCAACCGACAGGAATATCTATTACCCTTCTGAGGTAACCGACGATTCGTCACCAGGTGGAGTACACTCTGAAAGGAGTGACTATGACTCTCATATGACACGCAACTAGTGTCGTATCGCTTCTGGCAGACGCCACGTAACAAGAAACGTGAAACTGGCTGCGAAATTAGGACGAGGAGCTATGACGCACTCAAGGTAGCAAGTGCAGCGACACCTGGAGGACTGCATCAGTAAAGGCTAGTAATCCCTGGCAGGCATAACGGTGACTCACTTAAGATACACAACTAGTGACATATCGGTTCTGGCAGACTGGCCACAGTAACAAAATATATGAATCTGGGTGAGCAACTGTGACGAGTAACTATGACTCTCGTAATAGGCCAATGAGTCAATACCTGGTGTATTGACTCAGATAACTAGAGGAAAGCCTTGCAATAGTAACAATGGCTTTCTTACGGTTCACAACTGGTGACAAATCCGTTCTGGCAGTCTGGCACCAGTAACAAAAATGAGACACTGAGTGAGCAACTGGGATGGGTAACTATGACTCTCTTAAGGTAGCAAATGATCGTCACCAGGAATATTGAGTCAGGAAACTCGAGTAACCCTTGGCTATAGTAACGATGACTTTCGTAGATTACACAACCAGTGACATATCTGTGCTGGCAGACTGGCCACAGTAACAAGAAACGTGAAACTGGCTGCGAAATTAGGACGAGGAGCTATGACGCACTCAAGGTAGCTAGTGCAGCGTCACCTGGAGGACTGCATCAGTAAAGGCTAGTAATCCCTGGCTGGCATTACGATTACTCACTTAAGATACACAACTAGTGTCATATCGGTTCTGGCAGACTGGCCACAGTAACAAAATATATGAATCTGGGTGAGCAACTGTGACGAGTAACTATGACTCTCGTAATAGGCCAATGACTCAATACCTGGAGTATTGACTCAGATAACTCGAGGAACGCCTTGCAATAGTAACAATGACTTTCTTACGGTTCACAACTGGTGACAAATCCGTTCTGGCAGTCTGGCACCAGTAAAAAAAATGAGACACAGCGTGAGCAACTGGGATGGGTAACTATGACTCTCTTAAGGTAGCCAATGATCGTTACCAGGAATATTGAATCAGGAATTTCGAGTAACCCTTGGTTATAGAACGATGACTTTCGTAGATTACACAACCTGTGACATATCGATGCTGGCAGACTGGCCACAGTTACAATGTATTTTAATTTGGGTGGTCAACCGACAGGAATATCTATTACCCTTCTGAGGTAACCGACGATTCGTCACCAGGTGGAGTACACTCTGAAAGGAGTGACTATGACTCTCATATGACACACAACTAGTGTCGTATCGCTTCTGGCAGACGCCACAGTAACAAGAAACTTGAAACTGGCTGCGAAATTAGGACGAGGAGCTATGACGCACTCAAGGTAGCTAGTGCAGCGTCACCTGGAGGACTGCATCAGTAAAGGCTAGTAATCCCTGGCAGGCATTACGATGACTCACTTAAGATACACAACTAGTGACATATCGGTTCTGGCAGACTGGCCACAGTAACAAAATATATGAATCTGGGTGAGCAACTGTGACGAGTAACTATGACTCTCGTAATAGGCCAATGACTCAATACCTGGAGTATTGACTCAGATAATTCGAGGAACGCCTTGCAATAGTAACAATGACTTTCTTACGGTTCACAACTGGTGACAAATCCGTTCTGGCAGTCTGGCACCAGTAACAAAAATGAGACACTGAGTGAGCAACTGGGATGGGTAACTATGACTCTCTTAAGGTAGCAAATGATCGTCACCAGGAATATTGAGTCAGGAAACTCGAGTAACCCTTGGCTATAGTAACGATGACTTTCGTAGATTACACAACCTGTGACATATCGGTGCTGGCAGACTGGCCACAGTAACAAGAAACGTGAAACTGGCTGCGAAATTAGGACGATTAGCTATGACGCACTCAAGGTAGCTAGTGCAGCGTCACCTGGAGGACTGCATCAGTAAAGGCTAGTAATCCCTGGCTGGCATTACGATTACTCACTTAAGATACACAACTAGTGTCATATCGGTTCTGGCAGACTGGCCACAGTAACAAAATATATGAATCTGGGTGAGCAACTGTGACGAGTAACTATGACTCTCGTAATAGGCCAATGACTCAATACCTGGAGTATTGACTCAGATAACTCGAGGAACGCCTTGCAATAGTAACAATTACTTTCTTACGGTTCACAACTGGTGACAAATCCGTTCTGGCAGTCTGGCACCAGTAACAAAAATGAGACACAGCGTGAGCAACTGGGATGGGTAACTGTGACTCTCTTAAGGTAGCCAATGATCGTCACCAGGAATATTGAATCAGGAATTTCGAGTAACCCTTGGTTATAGAACGATGACTTTTGTAGATTACACAACCTGTGACATATCGATGCTGGCAGACTGGCCACAGTTACAATGTATTTTAATTTGGGTGGTCAACCGACAGGAATATCTATTACCCTTCTGAGGTAACCGACGATTCGTCACCAGGTGGAGTACACTCTGAAAGGAGTGACTATGACTCTCATATGACACACAACTAGTGTCGTATCGCTTCTGGCAGACGCCACAGTAACAAGAAACTTGAAACTGGCTGCGAAATTAGGACGAGGAGCTATGACGCACTCAAGGTAGCTAGTGCAGCGTCACCTGGAGGACTGCATCAGTAAAGGCTAGTAATCCCTGGCTGGCATTACGATTACTCACTTAAGATACACAACTAGTGTCATATCGGTTCTGGCAGACTGGCCACAGTAACAAAATATATGAATCTGGGTGAGCAACTGTGACGAGTAACTATGACTCTCGTAATAGGCCAATGACTCAATACCTGGAGTATTGACTCAGATAACTCGAGGAACGCCTTGCAATAGTAACAATGACTTTCTTACGGTTCACAACTGGTGACAAATCCGTTCTGGCAGTCTGGCACCAGTAACAAAAATGAGACACAGCGTGAGCAACTGGGATGGGTAACTATGACTCTCTTAAGGTAGCCAATGATCGTCACCAGGAATATTGAATCAGGAATTTCGAGTAACCCTTGGTTATAGAACGATGACTTTCGTAGATTACACAACCTGTGACATATCGATGCTGGCAGACTGGCCACAGTTACAATGTATTTTAATTTGGGTGGTCAACCGACAGGAATATCTATTACCCTTCTGAGGTAACCGACGATTCGTCACCAGGTGGAGTACACTCTGAAAGGAGTGACTATGACTCTCATATGACACGCAACTAGTGTCGTATCGCTTCTGGCAGACGCCACGTAACAAGAAACGTGAAACTGGCTGCGAAATTAGGACGAGGAGCTATGACGCACTCAAGGTAGCAAGTGCAGCGACACCTGGAGGACTGCATCAGTAAAGGCTAGTAATCCCTGGCAGGCATAACGGTGACTCACTTAAGATACACAACTAGTGACATATCGGTTCTGGCAGACTGGCCACAGTAACAAAATATATGAATCTGGGTGAGCAACTGTGACGAGTAACTATGACTCTCGTAATAGGCCAATGAGTCAATACCTGGTGTATCGACTCAGATAACTAGAGGAAAGCCTTGCAATAGTAACAATGGCTTTCTTACGGTTCACAACTGGTGACAAATCCGTTCTGGCAGTCTGGCACCAGTAACAAAAATGAGACACTGAGTGAGCAACTGGGATGGGTAACTATGACTCTCTTAAGGTAGCAAATGATCATCACCAGGAATATTGAGTCAGGAAACTCGAGTAACCCTTGGCTATAGTAACGATGACTTTCGTAGATTACACAACCTGTGACATATCGGTGCTGGCAGACTGGCCACAGTAACAAGAAACGTGAAACTGGCTGCGAAATTAGGACGAGGAGCTATGACGCACTCAAGGTAGCTAGTGCAGCGTCACCTGGAGGACTGCATCAGTAAAGGCTAGTAATCCCTGGCAGGCATTACGATGACTCACTTAAGATACACAACTAGTGACATATCGGTTCTGGCAGACTGGCCACAGTAACAAAATATATGAATCTGGGTGAGCAACTGTGACGAGTAACTATGACTCTCGTAATAGGCCAATGACTCAATACCTGGAGTATTGACTCAGATAATTCGAGGAACGCCTTGCAATAGTAACAATGACTTTCTTACGGTTCACAACTGGTGACAAATCCGTTCTGGCAGTCTGGCACCAGTAACAAAAATGAGACACTGAGTGAGCAACTGGGATGGGTAACTATGACTCTCTTAAGGTAGCAAATGATCGTCACCAGGAATATTGAGTCAGGAAACTCGAGTAACCCTTGGCTATAGTAACGATGACTTTCGTAGATTACACAACCTGTGACATATCGGTGCTGGCAGACTGGCCACAGTAACAAGAAACGTGAAACTGGCTGCGAAATTAGGACGATTAGCTATGACGCACTCAAGGTAGCTAGTGCAGCGTCACCTGGAGGACTGCATCAGTAAAGGCTAGTAATCCCTGGCTGGCATTACGATTACTCACTTAAGATACACAACTAGTGTCATATCGGTTCTGGCAGACTGGCCACAGTAACAAAATATATGAATCTGGGTGAGCAACTGTGACGAGTAACTATGACTCTCGTAATAGGCCAATGACTCAATACCTGGAGTATTGACTCAGATAACTCGAGGAACGCCTTGCAATAGTAACAATTACTTTCTTACGGTTCACAACTGGTGACAAATCCGTTCTGGCAGTCTGGCACCAGTAACAAAAATGAGACACAGCGTGAGCAACTGGGATGGGTAACTGTGACTCTCTTAAGGTAGCCAATGATCGTCACCAGGAATATTGAATCAGGAATTTCGAGTAACCCTTGGTTATAGAACGATGACTTTTGTAGATTACACAACCTGTGACATATCGATGCTGGCAGACTGGCCACAGTTACAATGTATTTTAATTTGGGTGGTCAACCGACAGGAATATCTATTACCCTTCTGAGGTAACCGACGATTCGTCACCAGGTGGAGTACACTCTGAAAGGAGTGACTATGACTCTCATATGACACACAACTAGTGTCGTATCGCTTCTGGCAGACGCCACAGTAACAAGAAACTTGAAACTGGCTGCGAAATTAGGACGAGGAGCTATGACGCACTCAAGGTAGCTAGTGCAGCGTCACCTGGAGGACTGCATCAGTAAAGGCTAGTAATCCCTGGCTGGCATTACGATTACTCACTTAAGATACACAACTAGTGTCATATCGGTTCTGGCAGACTGGCCACAGTAACAAAATATATGAATCTGGGTGAGCAACTGTGACGAGTAACTATGACTCTCGTAATAGGCCAATGACTCAATACCTGGAGTATTGACTCAGATAACTCGAGGAACGCCTTGCAATAGTAACAATGACTTTCTTACGGTTCACAACTGGTGACAAATCCGTTCTGGCAGTCTGGCACCAGTAAAAAAAATGAGACACAGCGTGAGCAACTGGGATGGGTAACTATGACTCTCTTAAGGTAGCCAATGATCGTCACCAGGAATATTGAATCAGGAATTTCGAGTAACCCTTGGTTATAGAACGATGACTTTCGTAGATTACACAACCTGTGACATATCGATGCTGGCAGACTGGCCACAGTTACAATGTATTTTAATTTGGGTGGTCAACCGACAGGAATATCTATTACCCTTCTGAGGTAACCGACGATTCGTCACCAGGTGGAGTACACTCTGAAAGGAGTGACTATGACTCTCATATGACACGCAACTAGTGTCGTATCGCTTCTGGCAGACGCCACGTAACAAGAAACGTGAAACTGGCTGCGAAATTAGGACGAGGAGCTATGACGCACTCAAGGTAGCAAGTGCAGCGACACCTGGAGGACTGCATCAGTAAAGGCTAGTAATCCCTGGCAGGCATAACGGTGACTCACTTAAGATACACAACTAGTGACATATCGGTTCTGGCAGACTGGCCACAGTAACAAAATATATGAATCTGGGTGAGCAACTGTGACGAGTAACTATGACTCTCGTAATAGGCCAATGAGTCAATACCTGGTGTATCGACTCAGATAACTAGAGGAAAGCCTTGCAATAGTAACAATGGCTTTCTTACGGTTCACAACTGGTGACAAATCCGTTCTGGCAGTCTGGCACCAGTAACAAAAATGAGACACTGAGTGAGCAACTGGGATGGGTAACTATGACTCTCTTAAGGTAGCAAATGATCATCACCAGGAATATTGAGTCAGGAAACTCGAGTAACCCTTGGCTATAGTAACGATGACTTTCGTAGATTACACAACCTGTGACATATCGGTGCTGGCAGACTGGCCACAGTAACAAGAAACGTGAAACTGGCTGCGAAATTAGGACGAGGAGCTATGACGCACTCAAGGTAGCTAGTGCAGCGTCACCTGGAGGACTGCATCAGTAAAGGCTAGTAATCCCTGGCAGGCATTACGATGACTCACTTAAGATACACAACTAGTGACATATCGGTTCTGGCAGACTGGCCACAGTAACAAAATATATGAATCTGGGTGAGCAACTGTGACGAGTAACTATGACTCTCGTAATAGGCCAATGACTCAATACCTGGAGTATTGACTCAGATAATTCGAGGAACGCCTTGCAATAGTAACAATGACTTTCTTACGGTTCACAACTGGTGACAAATCCGTTCTGGCAGTCTGGCACCAGTAAAAAAAATGAGACACAGCGTGAGCAACTGGGATGGGTAACTATGACTCTCTTAAGGTAGCCAATGATCGTTACCAGGAATATTGAATCAGGAATTTCGAGTAACCCTTGGTTATAGAACGATGACTTTCGTAGATTACACAACCTGTGACATATCGATGCTGGCAGACTGGCCACAGTTACAATGTATTTTAATTTGGGTGGTCAACCGACAGGAATATCTATTACCCTTCTGAGGTAACCGACGATTCGTCACCAGGTGGAGTACACTCTGAAAGGAGTGACTATGACTCTCATATGACACACAACTAGTGTCGTATCGCTTCTGGCAGACGCCACAGTAACAAGAAACTTGAAACTGGCTGCGAAATTAGGACGAGGAGCTATGACGCACTCAAGGTAGCTAGTGCAGCGTCACCTGGAGGACTGCATCAGTAAAGGCTAGTAATCCCTGGCAGGCATTACGATGACTCACTTAAGATACACAACTAGTGACATATCGGTTCTGGCAGACTGGCCACAGTAACAAAATATATGAATCTGGGTGAGCAACTGTGACGAGTAACTATGACTCTCGTAATAGGCCAATGACTCAATACCTGGAGTATTGACTCTTATAACTCGAGGAACGCCTTGCAATAGTAACAATGACTTTCTTACGGTTCACAACTGGTGACAAATCCGTTCTGGCAGTCTGGCACCAGTAACAAAAATGAGACACAGCGTGAGCAACTGGGATGGGTAACTATGACTCTCTTAAGGTAGCCAATGATCGTCACCAGGAATATTGAATCAGGAAACTCGAGTAACCCTTGGCTATAGTAACGATGACTTTCGTAGATTACACAACCTGTGACATATCGATGCTGGCAGACTGGCCACAGTTACAATGTATTTTAATTTGGGTGGTCAACCGACAGGAATATCTATTACCCTTCTGAGGTAACCGACGATTCGTCACCAGGTGGAGTACACTCTGAAAGGAGTGACTATGACTCTCATATGACACGCAACTAGTGTCGTATCGCTTCTGGCAGACGCCACGTAACAAGAAACGTGAAACTGGCTGCGAAATTAGGACGAGGAGCTATGACGCACTCAAGGTAGCAAGTGCAGCGACACCTGGAGGACTGCATCAGTAAAGGCTAGTAATCCCTGGCAGGCATAGCGGTGACTCACTTAAGATACACAGCTAGTGACATATCGGTTCTGGCAGACTGGCCACAGTAACAAAATATATGAATCTGGGTGAGCAACTGTGACGAGTAACTATGACTCTCGTAATAGGCCAATGAGTCAATACCTGGTGTATCGACTCAGATAACTAGAGGAAAGCCTTGCAATAGTAACAATGGCTTTCTTACGGTTCACAACTGGTGACAAATCCGTTCTGGCAGTCTGGCACCAGTAACAAAAATGAGACACTGAGTGAGCAACTGGGATGGGTAACTATGACTCTCTTAAGGTAGCAAATGATCGTCACCAGGAATATTGAGTCAGGAAACTCGAGTAACCCTTGGCTATAGTAACGATGACTTTCGTAGATTACACAACCTGTGACATATCGGTGCTGGCAGACTGGCCACAGTAACAAGAAACGTGAAACTGGCTGCGAAATTAGGACGAGGAGCTATGACGCACTCAAGGTAGCTAGTGCAGCGTCACCTGGAGGACTGCATCAGTAAAGGCTAGTAATCCCTGGCTGGCATTACGATTACTCACTTAAGATACACAACTAGTGTCATATCGGTTCTGGCAGACTGGCCACAGTAACAAAATATATGAATCTGGGTGAGCAACTGTGACGAGTAACTATGACTCTCTTAATAGGCCAATGACTCAATACCTGGAGTATTGACTCAGATAACTCGAGGAACGCCTTGCAATAGTAACAATGACTTTCTTACGGTTCACAACTGGTGACAAATCCGTTCTGGCAGTCTGGCACCAGTAACAAAAATGAGACACAGCGTGAGCAACTGGGATGGGTAACTATGACTCTCTTAAGGTAGCCAATGATCGTCACCAGGAATATTGAATCAGGAATTTCGAGTAACCCTTGGTTATAGAACGATGACTTTCGTAGATTACACAACCTGTGACATATCGATGCTGGCAGACTGGCCACAGTTACAATGTATTTTAATTTGGGTGGTCAACCGACAGGAATATCTATTACCCTTCTGAGGTAACCGACGATTCGTCACCAGGTGGAGTACACTCTGAAAGGAGTGACTATGACTCTCATATGACACACAACTAGTGTCGTATCGCTTCTGGCAGACGCCACAGTAACAAGAAACTTGAAACTGGCTGCGAAATTAGGACGAGGAGCTATGACGCACTCAAGGTAGCTAGTGCAGCGTCACCTGGAGGACTGCATCAGTAAAGGCTAGTAATCCCTGGCAGGCATTACGATGACTCACTTAAGATACACAACTAGTGACATATCGGTTCTGGCAGACTGGCCACAGTAACAAAATATATGAATCTGGGTGAGCAACTGTGACGAGTAACTATGACTCTCGTAATAGGCCAATGACTCAATACCTGGAGTATTGACTCAGATAATTCGAGGAACGCCTTGCAATAGTAACAATGACTTTCTTACGGTTCACAACTGGTGACAAATCCGTTCTGGCAGTCTGGCACCAGTAACAAAAATGAGACACTGAGTGAGCAACTGGGATGGGTAACTATGACTCTCTTAAGGTAGCAAATGATCGTCACCAGGAATATTGAGTCAGGAAACTCGAGTAACCCTTGGCTATAGTAACGATGACTTTCGTAGATTACACAACCTGTGACATATCGGTGCTGGCAGACTGGCCACAGTAACAAGAAACGTGAAACTGGCTGCGAAATTAGGACGATTAGCTATGACGCACTCAAGGTAGCTAGTGCAGCGTCACCTGGAGGACTGCATCAGTAAAGGCTAGTAATCCCTGGCTGGCATTACGATTACTCACTTAAGATACACAACTAGTGTCATATCGGTTCTGGCAGACTGGCCACAGTAACAAAATATATGAATCTGGGTGAGCAACTGTGACGAGTAACTATGACTCTCGTAATAGGCCAATGACTCAATACCTGGAGTATTGACTCAGATAACTCGAGGAACGCCTTGCAATAGTAACAATTACTTTCTTACGGTTCACAACTGGTGACAAATCCGTTCTGGCAGTCTGGCACCAGTAACAAAAATGAGACACAGCGTGAGCAACTGGGATGGGTAACTGTGACTCTCTTAAGGTAGCCAATGATCGTCACCAGGAATATTGAATCAGGAATTTCGAGTAACCCTTGGTTATAGAACGATGACTTTTGTAGATTACACAACCTGTGACATATCGATGCTGGCAGACTGGCCACAGTTACAATGTATTTTAATTTGGGTGGTCAACCGACAGGAATATCTATTACCCTTCTGAGGTAACCGACGATTCGTCACCAGGTGGAGTACACTCTGAAAGGAGTGACTATGACTCTCATATGACACACAACTAGTGTCGTATCGCTTCTGGCAGACGCCACAGTAACAAGAAACTTGAAACTGGCTGCGAAATTAGGACGAGGAGCTATGACGCACTCAAGGTAGCTAGTGCAGCGTCACCTGGAGGACTGCATCAGTAAAGGCTAGTAATCCCTGGCTGGCATTACGATTACTCACTTAAGATACACAACTAGTGTCATATCGGTTCTGGCAGACTGGCCACAGTAACAAAATATATGAATCTGGGTGAGCAACTGTGACGAGTAACTATGACTCTCGTAATAGGCCAATGACTCAATACCTGGAGTATTGACTCAGATAACTCGAGGAACGCCTTGCAATAGTAACAATGACTTTCTTACGGTTCACAACTGGTGACAAATCCGTTCTGGCAGTCTGGCACCAGTAACAAAAATGAGACACAGCGTGAGCAACTGGGATGGGTAACTATGACTCTCTTAAGGTAGCCAATGATCGTCACCAGGAATATTGAATCAGGAATTTCGAGTAACCCTTGGTTATAGAACGATGACTTTCGTAGATTACACAACCTGTGACATATCGATGCTGGCAGACTGGCCACAGTTACAATGTATTTTAATTTGGGTGGTCAACCGACAGGAATATCTATTACCCTTCTGAGGTAACCGACGATTCGTCACCAGGTGGAGTACACTCTGAAAGGAGTGACTATGACTCTCATATGACACGCAACTAGTGTCGTATCGCTTCTGGCAGACGCCACGTAACAAGAAACGTGAAACTGGCTGCGAAATTAGGACGAGGAGCTATGACGCACTCAAGGTAGCAAGTGCAGCGACACCTGGAGGACTGCATCAGTAAAGGCTAGTAATCCCTGGCAGGCATAACGGTGACTCACTTAAGATACACAACTAGTGACATATCGGTTCTGGCAGACTGGCCACAGTAACAAAATATATGAATCTGGGTGAGCAACTGTGACGAGTAACTATGACTCTCGTAATAGGCCAATGAGTCAATACCTGGTGTATCGACTCAGATAACTAGAGGAAAGCCTTGCAATAGTAACAATGGCTTTCTTACGGTTCACAACTGGTGACAAATCCGTTCTGGCAGTCTGGCACCAGTAACAAAAATGAGACACTGAGTGAGCAACTGGGATGGGTAACTATGACTCTCTTAAGGTAGCAAATGATCATCACCAGGAATATTGAGTCAGGAAACTCGAGTAACCCTTGGCTATAGTAACGATGACTTTCGTAGATTACACAACCTGTGACATATCGGTGCTGGCAGACTGGCCACAGTAACAAGAAACGTGAAACTGGCTGCGAAATTAGGACGAGGAGCTATGACGCACTCAAGGTAGCTAGTGCAGCGTCACCTGGAGGACTGCATCAGTAAAGGCTAGTAATCCCTGGCAGGCATTACGATGACTCACTTAAGATACACAACTAGTGACATATCGGTTCTGGCAGACTGGCCACAGTAACAAAATATATGAATCTGGGTGAGCAACTGTGACGAGTAACTATGACTCTCGTAATAGGCCAATGACTCAATACCTGGAGTATTGACTCAGATAATTCGAGGAACGCCTTGCAATAGTAACAATGACTTTCTTACGGTTCACAACTGGTGACAAATCCGTTCTGGCAGTCTGGCACCAGTAAAAAAAATGAGACACAGCGTGAGCAACTGGGATGGGTAACTATGACTCTCTTAAGGTAGCCAATGATCGTTACCAGGAATATTGAATCAGGAATTTCGAGTAACCCTTGGTTATAGAACGATGACTTTCGTAGATTACACAACCTGTGACATATCGATGCTGGCAGACTGGCCACAGTTACAATGTATTTTAATTTGGGTGGTCAACCGACAGGAATATCTATTACCCTTCTGAGGTAACCGACGATTCGTCACCAGGTGGAGTACACTCTGAAAGGAGTGACTATGACTCTCATATGACACACAACTAGTGTCGTATCGCTTCTGGCAGACGCCACAGTAACAAGAAACTTGAAACTGGCTGCGAAATTAGGACGAGGAGCTATGACGCACTCAAGGTAGCTAGTGCAGCGTCACCTGGAGGACTGCATCAGTAAAGGCTAGTAATCCCTGGCAGGCATTACGATGACTCACTTAAGATACACAACTAGTGACATATCGGTTCTGGCAGACTGGCCACAGTAACAAAATATATGAATCTGGGTGAGCAACTGTGACGAGTAACTATGACTCTCGTAATAGGCCAATGACTCAATACCTGGAGTATTGACTCAGATAACTAGAGGAACGCCTTGCAATAGTAACAATGACTTTCTTACGGTTCACAACTGGTGACAAATCCGTTCTGGCAGTCTGGCACCAGTAACAAAAATGAGACACAGCGTGAGCAACTGGGATGGGTAACTATGACTCTCTTAAGGTAGCCAATGATCGTCACCAGGAATATTGAATCAGGAAACTCGAGTAACCCTTGGCTATAGTAACGATGACTTTCGTAGATTACACAACCTGTGACATATCGATGCTGGCAGACTGGCCACAGTTACAATGTATTTTAATTTGGGTGGTCAACCGACAGGAATATCTATTACCCTTCTGAGGTAACCGACGATTCGTCACCAGGTGGAGTACACTCTGAAAGGAGTGACTATGACTCTCATATGACACGCAACTAGTGTCGTATCGCTTCTGGCAGACGCCACGTAACAAGAAACGTGAAACTGGCTGCGAAATTAGGACGAGGAGCTATGACGCACTCAAGGTAGCAAGTGCAGCGACACCTGGAGGACTGCATCAGTAAAGGCTAGTAATCCCTGGCAGGCATAACGGTGACTCACTTAAGATACACAGCTAGTGACATATCGGTTCTGGCAGACTGGCCACAGTAACAAAATATATGAATCTGGGTGAGCAACTGTGACGAGTAACTATGACTCTCGTAATAGGCCAATGAGTCAATACCTGGTGTATCGACTCAGATAACTAGAGGAAAGCCTTGCAATAGTAACAATGGCTTTCTTACGGTTCACAACTGGTGACAAATCCGTTCTGGCAGTCTGGCACCAGTAACAAAAATGAGACACTGAGTGAGCAACTGGGATGGGTAACTATGACTCTCTTAAGGTAGCAAATGATCGTCACCAGGAATATTGAGTCAGGAAACTCGAGTAACCCTTGGCTATAGTAACGATGACTTTCGTAGATTACACAACCTGTGACATATCGGTGCTGGCAGACTGGCCACAGTAACAAGAAACGTGAAACTGGCTGCGAAATTAGGACGAGGAGCTATGACGCACTCAAGGTAGCTAGTGCAGCGTCACCTGGAGGACTGCATCAGTAAAGGCTAGTAATCCCTGGCTGGCATTACGATTACTCACTTAAGATACACAACTAGTGTCATATCGGTTCTGGCAGACTGGCCACAGTAACAAAATATATGAATCTGGGTGAGCAACTGTGACGAGTAACTATGACTCTCTTAATTGGCCAATGACTCAATACCTGGAGTATTGACTCAGATAACTCGAGGAACGCCTTGCAATAGTAACAATGACTTTCTTACGGTTCACAACTGGTGACAAATCCGTTCTGGCAGTCTGGCACCAGTAACAAAAATGAGACACAGCGTGAGCAACTGGGATGGGTAACTATGACTCTCTTAAGGTAGCCAATGATCGTCACCAGGAATATTGAATCAGGAATTTCGAGTAACCCTTGGTTATAGAACGATGACTTTCGTAGATTACACAACCTGTGACATATCGATGCTGGCAGACTGGCCACAGTTACAATGTATTTTAATTTGGGTGGTCAACCGACAGGAATATCTATTACCCTTCTGAGGTAACCGACGATTCGTCACCAGGTGGAGTACACTCTGAAAGGAGTGACTATGACTCTCATATGACACGCAACTAGTGTCGTATCGCTTCTGGCAGACGCCACGTAACAAGAAACGTGAAACTGGCTGCGAAATTAGGACGAGGAGCTATGACGCACTCAAGGTAGCAAGTGCAGCGACACCTGGAGGACTGCATCAGTAAAGGCTAGTAATCCCTGGCAGGCATAACGGTGACTCACTTAAGATACACAACTAGTGACATATCGGTTCTGGCAGACTGGCCACAGTAACAAAATATATGAATCTGGGTGAGCAACTGTGACGAGTAACTATGACTCTCGTAATAGGCCAATGAGTCAATACCTGGTGTATTGACTCAGATAACTAGAGGAAAGCCTTGCAATAGTAACAATGGCTTTCTTACGGTTCACAACTGGTGACAAATCCGTTCTGGCAGTCTGGCACCAGTAACAAAAATGAGACACTGAGTGAGCAACTGGGATGGGTAACTATGACTCTCTTAAGGTAGCAAATGATCGTCACCAGGAATATTGAGTCAGGAAACTCGAGTAACCCTTGGCTATAGTAACGATGACTTTCGTAGATTACACAACCAGTGACATATCTGTGCTGGCAGACTGGCCACAGTAACAAGAAACGTGAAACTGGCTGCGAAATTAGGACGAGGAGCTATGACGCACTCAAGGTAGCTAGTGCAGCGTCACCTGGAGGACTGCATCAGTAAAGGCTAGTAATCCCTGGCTGGCATTACGATTACTCACTTAAGATACACAACTAGTGTCATATCGGTTCTGGCAGACTGGCCACAGTAACAAAATATATGAATCTGGGTGAGCAACTGTGACGAGTAACTATGACTCTCGTAATAGGCCAATGACTCAATACCTGGAGTATTGACTCAGATAACTCGAGGAACGCCTTGCAATAGTAACAATGACTTTCTTACGGTTCACAACTGGTGACAAATCCGTTCTGGCAGTCTGGCACCAGTAAAAAAAATGAGACACAGCGTGAGCAACTGGGATGGGTAACTATGACTCTCTTAAGGTAGCCAATGATCGTTACCAGGAATATTGAATCAGGAATTTCGAGTAACCCTTGGTTATAGAACGATGACTTTCGTAGATTACACAACCTGTGACATATCGATGCTGGCAGACTGGCCACAGTTACAATGTATTTTAATTTGGGTGGTCAACCGACAGGAATATCTATTACCCTTCTGAGGTAACCGACGATTCGTCACCAGGTGGAGTACACTCTGAAAGGAGTGACTATGACTCTCATATGACACACAACTAGTGTCGTATCGCTTCTGGCAGACGCCACAGTAACAAGAAACTTGAAACTGGCTGCGAAATTAGGACGAGGAGCTATGACGCACTCAAGGTAGCTAGTGCAGCGTCACCTGGAGGACTGCATCAGTAAAGGCTAGTAATCCCTGGCAGGCATTACGATGACTCACTTAAGATACACAACTAGTGACATATCGGTTCTGGCAGACTGGCCACAGTAACAAAATATATGAATCTGGGTGAGCAACTGTGACGAGTAACTATGACTCTCGTAATAGGCCAATGAGTCAATACCTGGTGTATCGACTCAGATAACTAGAGGAAAGCCTTGCAATAGTAACAATGGCTTTCTTACGGTTCACAACTGGTGACAAATCCGTTCTGGCAGTCTGGCACCAGTAACAAAAATGAGACACTGAGTGAGCAACTGGGATGGGTAACTATGACTCTCTTAAGGTAGCAAATGATCATCACCAGGAATATTGAGTCAGGAAACTCGAGTAACCCTTGGCTATAGTAACGATGACTTTCGTAGATTACACAACCTGTGACATATCGGTGCTGGCAGACTGGCCACAGTAACAAGAAACGTGAAACTGGCTGCGAAATTAGGACGAGGAGCTATGACGCACTCAAGGTAGCTAGTGCAGCGTCACCTGGAGGACTGCATCAGTAAAGGCTAGTAATCCCTGGCAGGCATTACGATGACTCACTTAAGATACACAACTAGTGACATATCGGTTCTGGCAGACTGGCCACAGTAACAAAATATATGAATCTGGGTGAGCAACTGTGACGAGTAACTATGACTCTCGTAATAGGCCAATGACTCAATACCTGGAGTATTGACTCAGATAATTCGAGGAACGCCTTGCAATAGTAACAATGACTTTCTTACGGTTCACAACTGGTGACAAATCCGTTCTGGCAGTCTGGCACCAGTAAAAAAAATGAGACACAGCGTGAGCAACTGGGATGGGTAACTATGACTCTCTTAAGGTAGCCAATGATCGTTACCAGGAATATTGAATCAGGAATTTCGAGTAACCCTTGGTTATAGAACGATGACTTTCGTAGATTACACAACCTGTGACATATCGATGCTGGCAGACTGGCCACAGTTACAATGTATTTTAATTTGGGTGGTCAACCGACAGGAATATCTATTACCCTTCTGAGGTAACCGACGATTCGTCACCAGGTGGAGTACACTCTGAAAGGAGTGACTATGACTCTCATATGACACACAACTAGTGTCGTATCGCTTCTGGCAGACGCCACAGTAACAAGAAACTTGAAACTGGCTGCGAAATTAGGACGAGGAGCTATGACGCACTCAAGGTAGCTAGTGCAGCGTCACCTGGAGGACTGCATCAGTAAAGGCTAGTAATCCCTGGCAGGCATTACGATGACTCACTTAAGATACACAACTAGTGACATATCGGTTCTGGCAGACTGGCCACAGTAACAAAATATATGAATCTGGGTGAGCAACTGTGACGAGTAACTATGACTCTCGTAATAGGCCAATGACTCAATACCTGGAGTATTGACTCAGATAACTAGAGGAACGCCTTGCAATAGTAACAATGACTTTCTTACGGTTCACAACTGGTGACAAATCCGTTCTGGCAGTCTGGCACCAGTAACAAAAATGAGACACAGCGTGAGCAACTGGGATGGGTAACTATGACTCTCTTAAGGTAGCCAATGATCGTCACCAGGAATATTGAATCAGGAAACTCGAGTAACCCTTGGCTATAGTAACGATGACTTTCGTAGATTACACAACCTGTGACATATCGATGCTGGCAGACTGGCCACAGTTACAATGTATTTTAATTTGGGTGGTCAACCGACAGGAATATCTATTACCCTTCTGAGGTAACCGACGATTCGTCACCAGGTGGAGTACACTCTGAAAGGAGTGACTATGACTCTCATATGACACGCAACTAGTGTCGTATCGCTTCTGGCAGACGCCACGTAACAAGAAACGTGAAACTGGCTGCGAAATTAGGACGAGGAGCTATGACGCACTCAAGGTAGCAAGTGCAGCGACACCTGGAGGACTGCATCAGTAAAGGCTAGTAATCCCTGGCAGGCATAACGGTGACTCACTTAAGATACACAGCTAGTGACATATCGGTTCTGGCAGACTGGCCACAGTAACAAAATATATGAATCTGGGTGAGCAACTGTGACGAGTAACTATGACTCTCGTAATAGGCCAATGAGTCAATACCTGGTGTATCGACTCAGATAACTAGAGGAAAGCCTTGCAATAGTAACAATGGCTTTCTTACGGTTCACAACTGGTGACAAATCCGTTCTGGCAGTCTGGCACCAGTAACAAAAATGAGACACTGAGTGAGCAACTGGGATGGGTAACTATGACTCTCTTAAGGTAGCAAATGATCGTCACCAGGAATATTGAGTCAGGAAACTCGAGTAACCCTTGGCTATAGTAACGATGACTTTCGTAGATTACACAACCTGTGACATATCGGTGCTGGCAGACTGGCCACAGTAACAAGAAACGTGAAACTGGCTGCGAAATTAGGACGAGGAGCTATGACGCACTCAAGGTAGCTAGTGCAGCGTCACCTGGAGGACTGCATCAGTAAAGGCTAGTAATCCCTGGCTGGCATTACGATTACTCACTTAAGATACACAACTAGTGTCATATCGGTTCTGGCAGACTGGCCACAGTAACAAAATATATGAATCTGGGTGAGCAACTGTGACGAGTAACTATGACTCTCTTAATTGGCCAATGACTCAATACCTGGAGTATTGACTCAGATAACTCGAGGAACGCCTTGCAATAGTAACAATGACTTTCTTACGGTTCACAACTGGTGACAAATCCGTTCTGGCAGTCTGGCACCAGTAACAAAAATGAGACACAGCGTGAGCAACTGGGATGGGTAACTATGACTCTCTTAAGGTAGCCAATGATCGTCACCAGGAATATTGAATCAGGAATTTCGAGTAACCCTTGGTTATAGAACGATGACTTTCGTAGATTACACAACCTGTGACATATCGATGCTGGCAGACTGGCCACAGTTACAATGTATTTTAATTTGGGTGGTCAACCGACAGGAATATCTATTACCCTTCTGAGGTAACCGACGATTCGTCACCAGGTGGAGTACACTCTGAAAGGAGTGACTATGACTCTCATATGACACGCAACTAGTGTCGTATCGCTTCTGGCAGACGCCACGTAACAAGAAACGTGAAACTGGCTGCGAAATTAGGACGAGGAGCTATGACGCACTCAAGGTAGCAAGTGCAGCGACACCTGGAGGACTGCATCAGTAAAGGCTAGTAATCCCTGGCAGGCATAACGGTGACTCACTTAAGATACACAACTAGTGACATATCGGTTCTGGCAGACTGGCCACAGTAACAAAATATATGAATCTGGGTGAGCAACTGTGACGAGTAACTATGACTCTCGTAATAGGCCAATGAGTCAATACCTGGTGTATTGACTCAGATAACTAGAGGAAAGCCTTGCAATAGTAACAATGGCTTTCTTACGGTTCACAACTGGTGACAAATCCGTTCTGGCAGTCTGGCACCAGTAACAAAAATGAGACACTGAGTGAGCAACTGGGATGGGTAACTATGACTCTCTTAAGGTAGCAAATGATCGTCACCAGGAATATTGAGTCAGGAAACTCGAGTAACCCTTGGCTATAGTAACGATGACTTTCGTAGATTACACAACCAGTGACATATCTGTGCTGGCAGACTGGCCACAGTAACAAGAAACGTGAAACTGGCTGCGAAATTAGGACGAGGAGCTATGACGCACTCAAGGTAGCTAGTGCAGCGTCACCTGGAGGACTGCATCAGTAAAGGCTAGTAATCCCTGGCTGGCATTACGATTACTCACTTAAGATACACAACTAGTGTCATATCGGTTCTGGCAGACTGGCCACAGTAACAAAATATATGAATCTGGGTGAGCAACTGTGACGAGTAACTATGACTCTCGTAATAGGCCAATGACTCAATACCTGGAGTATTGACTCAGATAACTCGAGGAACGCCTTGCAATAGTAACAATGACTTTCTTACGGTTCACAACTGGTGACAAATCCGTTCTGGCAGTCTGGCACCAGTAAAAAAAATGAGACACAGCGTGAGCAACTGGGATGGGTAACTATGACTCTCTTAAGGTAGCCAATGATCGTTACCAGGAATATTGAATCAGGAATTTCGAGTAACCCTTGGTTATAGAACGATGACTTTCGTAGATTACACAACCTGTGACATATCGATGCTGGCAGACTGGCCACAGTTACAATGTATTTTAATTTGGGTGGTCAACCGACAGGAATATCTATTACCCTTCTGAGGTAACCGACGATTCGTCACCAGGTGGAGTACACTCTGAAAGGAGTGACTATGACTCTCATATGACACACAACTAGTGTCGTATCGCTTCTGGCAGACGCCACAGTAACAAGAAACTTGAAACTGGCTGCGAAATTAGGACGAGGAGCTATGACGCACTCAAGGTAGCTAGTGCAGCGTCACCTGGAGGACTGCATCAGTAAAGGCTAGTAATCCCTGGCAGGCATTACGATGACTCACTTAAGATACACAACTAGTGACATATCGGTTCTGGCAGACTGGCCACAGTAACAAAATATATGAATCTGGGTGAGCAACTGTGACGAGTAACTATGACTCTCGTAATAGGCCAATGACTCAATACCTGGAGTATTGACTCAGATAATTCGAGGAACGCCTTGCAATAGTAACAATGACTTTCTTACGGTTCACAACTGGTGACAAATCCGTTCTGGCAGTCTGGCACCAGTAACAAAAATGAGACACTGAGTGAGCAACTGGGATGGGTAACTATGACTCTCTTAAGGTAGCAAATGATCGTCACCAGGAATATTGAGTCAGGAAACTCGAGTAACCCTTGGCTATAGTAACGATGACTTTCGTAGATTACACAACCTGTGACATATCGGTGCTGGCAGACTGGCCACAGTAACAAGAAACGTGAAACTGGCTGCGAAATTAGGACGATTAGCTATGACGCACTCAAGGTAGCTAGTGCAGCGTCACCTGGAGGACTGCATCAGTAAAGGCTAGTAATCCCTGGCTGGCATTACGATTACTCACTTAAGATACACAACTAGTGTCATATCGGTTCTGGCAGACTGGCCACAGTAACAAAATATATGAATCTGGGTGAGCAACTGTGACGAGTAACTATGACTCTCGTAATAGGCCAATGACTCAATACCTGGAGTATTGACTCTTATAACTCGAGGAACGCCTTGCAATAGTAACAATGACTTGCTTACGGTTCACAACTGGTGACAAATCCGTTCTGGCAGTCTGGCACCAGTAACAAAAATGAGACACAGCGTGAGCAACTGGGATGGGTAACTATGACTCTCTTAAGGTAGCCAATGATCGTCACCAGGAATATTGAATCAGGAATTTCGAGTAACCCTTGGTTATAGAACGATGACTTTCGTAGATTACACAACCTGTGACATATCGATGCTGGCAGACTGGCCACAGTTACAATGTATTTTAATTTGGGTGGTCAACCGACAGGAATATCTATTACCCTTCTGAGGTAACCGACGATTCGTCACCAGGTGGAGTACACTCTGAAAAGAGTGACTATGACTCTCATATGACACGCAACTAGTGTCGTATCGCTTCTGGCAGACGCCACGTAACAAGAAACGTGAAACTGGCTGCGAAATTAGGACGAGGAGCTATGACGCACTCAAGGTAGCAAGTGCAGCGACACCTGGAGGACTGCATCAGTAAAGGCTAGTAATCCCTGGCAGGCATAACGGTGACTCACTTAAGATACACAACTAGTGACATATCGGTTCTGGCAGACTGGCCACAGTAACAAAATATATGAATCTGGGTGAGCAACTGTGACGAGTAACTATGACTCTCGTAATAGGCCAATGAGTCAATACCTGGTGTATTGACTCAGATAACTAGAGGAAAGCCTTGCAATAGTAACAATGGCTTTCTTACGGTTCACAACTGGTGACAAATCCGTTCTGGCAGTCTGGCACCAGTAACAAAAATGAGACACTGAGTGAGCAACTGGGATGGGTAACTATGACTCTCTTAAGGTAGCAAATGATCGTCACCAGGAATATTGAGTCAGGAAACTCGAGTAACCCTTGGCTATAGTAACGATGACTTTCGTAGATTACACAACCTGTGACATATCTGTGCTGGCAGACTGGCCCCAGTAACAAGAAACGTGAAACTGGCTGCGAAATTAGGACGAGGAGCTATGACGCACTCAAGGTAGCTAGTGCAGCGTCACCTGGAGGACTGCATCAGTAAAGGCTAGTAATCCCTGGCTGGCATTACGATTACTCACTTAAGATACACAACTAGTGTCATATCGGTTCTGGCAGACTGGCCACAGTAACAAAATATATGAATCTGGGTGAGCAACTGTGACGAGTAACTATGACTCTCGTAATAGGCCAATGACTCAATACCTGGAGTATTGACTCAGATAACTCGAGGAACGCCTTGCAATAGTAACAATGACTTTCTTACGGTTCACAACTGGTGACAAATCCGTTCTGGCAGTCTGGCACCAGTAACAAAAATGAGACACAGCGTGAGCAACTGGGATGGGTAACTATGACTCTCTTAAGGTAGCCAATGATCGTCACCAGGAATATTGAATCAGGAATTTCGAGTAACCCTTGGTTATAGAACGATGACTTTCGTAGATTACACAACCTGTGACATATCGATGCTGGCAGACTGGCCACAGTTACAATGTATTTTAATTTGGGTGGTCAACCGACAGGAATATCTATTACCCTTCTGAGGTAACCGACGATTCGTCACCAGGTGGAGTACACTCTGAAAGGAGTGACTATGACTCTCATATGACACGCAACTAGTGTCGTATCGCTTCTGGCAGACGCCACGTAACAAGAAACGTGAAACTGGCTGCGAAATTAGGACGAGGAGCTATGACGAACTCAAGGTAGCAAGTGCAGCGACACCTGGAGGACTGCATCAGTAAAGGCTAGTAATCCCTGGCAGGCATAACGGTGACTCACTTAAGATACACAACTAGTGACATATCGGTTCTGGCAGACTGGCCACAGTAACAAAATATATGAATCTGGGTGAGCAACTGTGACGAGTAACTATGACTCTCGTAATAGGCCAATGAGTCAATACCTGGTTTATTGACTCAGATAACTAGAGGAAAGCCTTGCAATAGTAACAATGGCTTTCTTACGGTTCACAACTGGTGACAAATCCGTTCTGGCAGTCTGGCACCAGTAACAAAAATGAGACACTGAGTGAGCAACTGGGATGGGTAACTATGACTCTCTTAAGGTAGCAAATGATCGTCACCAGGAATATTGAGTCAGGAAACTCGAGTAACCCTTGGCTATAGTAACGATGACTTTCGTAGATTACACAACCTGTGACATATCTGTGCTGGCAGACTGGCCACAGTAACAAGAAACGTGAAACTGGCTGCGAAATTAAGACGAGGAGCTATGACGCACTCAAGGTAGCTAGTGCAGCGTCACCTGGAGGACTGCATCAGTAAAGGCTAGTAATCCCTGGCTGGCATTACGATTACTCACTTAAGATACACAACTAGTGTCATATCGGTTCTGGCAGACTGGCCACAGTAACAAAATATATGAATCTGGGTGAGCAACTGTGACGAGTAACTATGACTCTCGTAATAGGCCAATGACTCAATACCTGGAGTATTGACTCAGATAACTCGAGGAACGCCTTGCAATAGTAACAATGACTTTCTTACGGTTCACAACTGGTGACAAATCCGTTCTGGCAGTCTGGCACCAGTAACAAAAATGAGACACAGCGTGAGCAACTGGGATGGGTAACTATGACTCTCTTAAGGTAGCCAATGATCGTTACCAGGAATATTGAATCAGGAATTTCGAGTAACCCTTGGTTATAGAACGATGACTTTCGTAGATTACACAACCTGTGACATATCGATGCTGGCAGACTGGCCACAGTTACAATGTATTTTAATTTGGGTGGTCAACCGACAGGAATATCTATTACCCTTCTGAGGTAACCGACGATTCGTCACCAGGTGGAGTACACTCTGAAAGGAGTGACTATGACTCTCATATGACACGCAACTAGTGTCGTATCGCTTCTGGCAGACGCCACGTAACAAGAAACGTGAAACTGGCTGCGAAATTAGGACGAGGAGCTATGACGCACTCAAGGTAGGAAGTGCAGCGACACCTGGAGGACTGCATCAGTAAAGGCTAGTAATCCCTGGCAGGCATAACGGTGACTCACTTAAGATACACAACTAGTGACATATCGGTTCTGGCAGACTGGCCACAGTAACAAAATATATGAATCTGGGTGAGCAACTGTGACGAGTAACTATGACTCTCGTAATAGGCCAATGAGTCAATACCTGGTGTATTGACTCAGATAACTAGAGGAAAGCCTTGCAATAGTAACAATGGCTTTCTTACGGTTCACAACTGGTGACAAATCCGTTCTGGCAGTCTGGCACCAGTAACAAAAATGAGACACTGAGTGAGCAACTGGGATGGGTAACTATGACTCTCTTAAGGTAGCAAATGATCGTCACCAGGAATTTTGAGTCAGGAAACTCGAGTAACCCTTGCCTATAGTAACGATGACTTTCGTAGATTACACAACCTGTGACATATCTGTGCTGGCAGACTGGCCACAGTAACAAGAAACGTGAAACTGGCTGCGAAATTAGGACGAGGAGCTATGACGCACTCAAGGTAGCTAGTGCAGCGTCACCTGGAGGACTGCATCAGTAAAGGCTAGTAATCCCTGGCTGGCATTACGATTACTCACAAAAGATACACAACTAGTGTCATATCGGTTCTGGCAGACTGGCCACAGTAACAAAATATATGAATCTGGGTGAGCAACTGTGACGAGTAACTATGACTCTCGTAATAGGCCAATGACTCAATACCTGGAGTATTGACTCAGATAACTCGAGGAACGCCTTGCAATAGTAACAATGACTTTCTTACGGTTCACAACTGGTGACAAATCCGTTCTGGCAGTCTGGCACGAGTAACAAAAATGAGACACAGCGTGAGCAACTGGGATGGGTAACTATGACTCTCTTAAGGTAGCCAATGATCGTTACCAGGAATATTGAATCAGGAATTTCGAGTAACCCTTGGTTATAGAACGATGACTTTCGTAGATTACACAACCTGTGACATATCGGTGCTGGCAGACTGCCCACAGTTACAATGTATTTTAATTTGGGTGGTCAACCGACAGGAATATCTATTACCCTTCTGAGGTAACCGACGATTCGTCACCAGGTGGAGTACACTCTGAAAGGAGTGACTATGACTCTCATATGACACACAACTAGTGTCGTATCGCTTCTGGCAGACGCCACGTAACAAGAAACTTGAAACTGGCTGCGAAATTAGGACGAGGAGCTATGACGCACTCAAGGTAGCTAGTGCAGCGTCACCTGGAGGACTGCATCAGTAAAGGCTAGTAATCCCTGGCAGGCATTACGATGACTCACTTAAGATACACAACTAGTGACATATCGGTTCTGGCAGACTGGCCACAGTAACAAAATATATGAATCTGGGTGAGCAACTGTGACGAGTAACTATGACTCTCGTAATAGGCCAATGACTCAATACCTGGAGTATTGACTCAGATAATTCGAGGAACGCCTTGCAATAGTAACAATGACTTTCTTACGGTTCACAACTGGTCACAAATCCGTTCTGGGAGTCTGGCACCAGTAACAAAAATGAGACACTGAGTGAGCAACTGGGATGGGTAACTATGACTCTCTTAAGGTAGCAAATGATCGTCACCAGGAATATTGAGTCAGGAAACTCGAGTAACCCTTGGCTATAGTAACGATGACTTTCGTAGATTACACAACCTGTGACATATCGGTGCTGGCAGACTGGCCACAGTAACAAGAAACGTGAAACTGGCTGCGAAATTAGGACGATTAGCTATGACGCACTCAAGGTAGCTAGTGCAGCGTCACCTGGAGGACTGCATCAGTAAAGGCTAGTAATCCCTGGCTGGCATTACGATTACTCACTTAAGATACACAACTAGTGTCATATCGGTTCTGGCAGACTGGCCACAGTAACAAAATATATGAATCTGGGTGAGCAACTGTGACCAGTAACTATGACTCTCGTAATAGGCCAATGACTCAATACCTGGAGTATTGACTCAGATAACCCGAGGAACGCCTTGCAATAGTAACAATGACTTTCTTACGGTTCACAACTGGTGACAAATCCGTTCTGGCAGTCTGGCACCAGTAACAAAAATGAGACACAGCGTGAGCAACTGGGATGGGTAACTATGACTCTCTTAAGGTAGCCAATGATCGTCACCAGGAATATTGAATCAGGAATTTCGAGTAACCCTTGGTTATAGAACGATGACTTTCGTAGATTACACAACCTGTGACATATCGATGCTGGCAGACTGGCCACAGTTACAATGTATTTTAATTTGGGTGGTCAACCGACAGGAATATCTATTACCCATCTGAGGTAACCGACGATTCGTCACCAGGTGGAGTACACTCTGAAAGGAGTGACTATGACTCTCATATGACACGCAACTAGTGTCGTATCGCTTCTGGCAGACGCCACGTAACAAGAAACGTGAAACTGGCTGCGAAATTAGGACGAGGAGCTATGACGCACTCAAGGTAGCAAGTGCAGCGACACCTGGAGGACTGCATCAGTAAAGGCTAGTAATCCCTGGCAGGCATAACGGTGACTCACTTAAGATACACAACTAGTGACATATCGGTTCTGGCAGACTGGCCACAGTAACAAAATATATGAATCTGGGTGAGCAACTGTGACGAGTAACTATGACTCTCGTAATAGGCCAATGACTCAATACCTGGTGTATTGACTCAGATAACTAGAGGAACGCCTTGCAATAGTAACAATGACTTTCTTACGGTTCACAACTGGTGACAAATCCGTTCTGGCAGTCTGGCACCAGTAACAAAAATGAGACACTGAGTGAGCAACTGGGATGGGTAACTATGACTCTCTTAAGGTAGCAAATGATCGTCACCAGGAATATTGAGTCAGGAAACTCGAGTAACCCTTGGCTATAGTAACGATGACTTTCGTAGATTACACAACCTGTGACATATCGGTGCTGGCAGACTGGCCACAGTAACAAGAAACGTGAAACTGGCTGCGAAATTAGGACGAGGAGCTATGACGCACTCAAGGTAGCTAGTGCAGCGTCACCTGGAGGACTGCATCAGTAAAGGCTAGTAATCCCTGGCTGGCATTACGATTACTCACTTAAGATACACAACTAGTGTCATATCGGTTCTGGCAGACTGGCCACAGTAACAAAATATATGAATCTGGGTGAGCAACTGTGACGAGTAACTATGACTCTCGTAATAGGCCAATGACTCAATACCTGGAGTATTGACTCAGATAACTCGAGGAACGCCTTGCAATAGTAACAATGACTTTCTTACGGTTCACAACTGGTGACAAATCCGTTCTGGCAGTCTGGCACCAGTAAAAAAAATGAGACACAGCGTGAGCAACTGGGATGGGTAACTATGACTCTCTTAAGGTAGCCAATGATCGTCACCAGGAATATTGAATCAGGAATTTCGAGTAACCCTTGGTTATAGAACGATGACTTTCGTAGATTACACAACCTGTGACATATCGATGCTGGCAGACTGGCCACAGTTACAATGTATTTTAATTTGGGTGGTCAACCGACAGGAATATCTATTACCCTTCTGAGGTAACCGACGATTCGTCACCAGGTGGAGTACACTCTGAAAGGAGTGACTATGACTCTCATATGACACACAACTAGTGTCGTATCGCTTCTGGCAGACGCCACAGTAACAAGAAACTTGAAACTGGCTGCGAAATTAGGACGAGGAGCTTTGACGCACTCAAGGTAGCTAGTGCAGCGTCACCTGGAGGACTGCATCAGTAAAGGCTAGTAATCCCTGGCAGGCATTACGATGACTCACTTAAGATACACAACTAGTGACATATCGGTTCTGGCAGACTGGCCACAGTAACAAAATATATGAATCTGGGTGAGCAACTGTGACGAGTAACTATGACTCTCGTAATAGGCCAATGAGTCAATACCTGGTGTATTGACTCAGATAACTAGAGGAAAGCCTTGCAATAGTAACAATGGCTTTCTTACGGTTCACAACTGGTGACAAATCCGTTCTGGCAGTCTGGCACCAGTAACAAAAATGAGACACTGAGTGAGCAACTGGGATGGGTAACTATGACTCTCTTAAGGTAGCAAATGATCGTCACCAGGAATATTGAGTCAGGAAACTCGAGTAACCCTTGGCTATAGTAACGATGACTTTCGTAGATTACACAACCTGTGACATATCTGTGCTGGCAGACTGGCCACAGTAACAAGAAACGTGAAACTGGCTGCGAAATTAGGACGAGGAGCTATGACGCACTCAAGGTAGCTAGTGCAGCGTCACCTGGAGGACTGCATCAGTAAAGGCTAGTAATCCCTGGCTGGCATTACGATTACTCACTTAAGATACACAACTAGTGTCATATCGGTTCTGGCAGACTGGCCACAGTAACAAAATATATGAATCTGGGTGAGCAACTGTGACGAGTAACTATGACTCTCGTAATAGGCCAATGACTCAATACCTGGAGTATTGACTCAGATAACTCGAGGAACGCCTTGCAATAGTAACAATGACTTTCTTACGGTTCACAACTGGTGACAAATCCGTTCTGGCAGTCTGGCACCAGTAACAAAAATGAGACACAGCGTGAGCAACTGGGATGGGTAACTATGACTCTCTTAAGGTAGCCAATGATCGTTACCAGGAATATTGAGTCAGGAATTTCGAGTAACCCTTGGTTATAGAACGATGACTTTCGTAGATTACACAACCTGTGACATATCGATGCTGGCAGACTGGCCACAGTTACAATGTATTTTAATTTGGGTGGTCAACCGACAGGAATATCTATTACCCTTCTGAGGTAACCGACGATTCGTCACCAGGTGGAGTACACTCTGAAAGGAGTGACTATGACTCTCATATGACACACAACTAGTGTCGTATCGCTTCTGGCAGACGCCACAGTAACAAGAAACTTGAAACTGGCTGCGAAATTAGGACGAGGAGCTATGACGCACTCAAGGTAGCTAGTGCAGCGTCACCTGGAGGACTGCATCAGTAAAGGCTAGTAATCCCTGGCAGGCATTACGATGACTCACTTAAGATACACAACTAGTGACATATCGGTTCTGGCAGACTGGCCACAGTAACAAAATATATGAATCTGGGTGAGCAACTGTGACGAGTAACTATGACTCTCGTAATAGGCCAATGACTCAATACCTGGAGTATTGACTCAGATAATTCGAGGAACGCCTTGCAATAGTAACAATGACTTTCTTACGGTTCACAACTGGTGACAAATCCGTTCTGGCAGTCTGGCACCAGTAACAAAAATGAGACACTGAGTGAGCAACTGGGATGGGTAACTATGACTCTCTTAAGGTAGCCAATGATCGTCACCAGGAATATTGAGTCAGGAAACTCGAGTAACCCTTGGCTATAGTAACGATGACTTTCGTAGATTACACAACCTGTGACATATCGGTGCTGGCAGACTGGCCACAGTAACAAGAAACTTGAAACTGGCTGCGAAATTAGGACGAGGAGCTATGACGAACTCAAGGTAGCTAGTGCAGCGTCACCTGGAGGACTGCATCAGTAAAGGCTAGTAATCCCTGGCTGGCATTACGATTACTCACTTAAGATACACAACTAGTGTCATATCGGTTCTGGCAGACTGGCCACAGTAACAAAATATATGAATCTGGGTGAGCAACTGTGACGAGTAACTATGACTCTCGTAATAGGCCAATGACTCAATACCTGGAGTATTGACTCAGATAACTCGAGGAACGCCTTGCAATAGTAACAATGACTTTCTCACGGTTCACAACTGGTGACAAATCCGTTCTGGCAGTCTGGCACCAGTAACAAAAATGAGACACAGCGTGAGCAACTGGGATGGGTAACTATGACTCTCTTAAGGTAGCCAATGATCGTCACCAGGAATATTGAATCAGGAATTTCGAGTAACCCTTGGTTATAGAACGATGACTTTCGTAGATTACACAACCTGTGACATATCGATGCTGGCAGACTGGCCACAGTTACAATGTATTTTAATTTGGGTGGTCAACCGACAGGAATAACTATTACCCTTCTGAGGTAACCGACGATTCGTCACCAGGTGGAGTACACTCTGAAAGGAGTGACTATGACTCTCATATGACACGCAACTAGTGTCGTATCGCTTCTGGCAGACGCCACGTAACAAGATACGTGAAACTGGCTGCGAAATTAGGACGAGGAGCTATGACGTACTCAAGGTAGCAAGTGCAGCGACAATTGGAGGACTGCATCAGTAAAGGCTAGTAATCCCTGGCAGGCATAACGGTGACTCACTTAAGATACACAACTAGTGACATATCGGTTCTGGCAGACTAGCCACAGTAACAAAATATATGAATCTGGGTGAGCAACTGTGATGAGTAACTATGACTCTCATAATAGGCCAATTACTCAATACCTGGTGTATTGACTCAGATAATTAGAGGAACGCCTTGCAATAGTAACAATGACTTTCTTACGGTTCACAACTGGTGACAAATCCGTTCTGGCAGTCTGGCACCAGTAACAAAAATGAGACACTGAGTGAGCAACTGGGATGGGTAACTATGACTCTCTTAAGGTAGCAAATGATCGTCACCAGGAATATTGAGTCAGGAAACTCGAGTAACCCTTGGCTATAGTAACGATGACTTTCGTAGATTACACAACCTGTGACATATCGGTGCTGGCAGACTGGCCACAGTAACAAGAAACGTGAAACTGGCTGCGAAATTAGGACGAGGAGCTATGACGCACTCAAGGTAGCTAGTGCAGCGTCACCTGGAGCACTTCATCAGTAAAGGCTAGTAATCCCTGGCTGGCATTACGATTACTCACTTAAGATACACAACTAGTGTCATATCGGTTCTGGCAGACTGGCCACAGTAACAAAATATATGAATCTGGGTGAGCAACTGTGACGAGTAACTATGACTCTCGTAATAGGCCAATGACTCAATACCTGGAGTATTGACTCAGATAACTCGAGGAACGCCTTTCAATAGTAACAATGACTTTCTTACGGTTCACAACTGGTGACAAATCCGTTCTGGCAGTCTGGCACCAGTAACAAAAATGAGACACAGCGTGAGCAACTGGGATGGGTAACTATGACTCTCTTAAGGTAGCCAATGATCGTCACCAGGAATATTGAATCAGGAATTTCGAGTAACCCTTGGTTATAGAACGATGACTTTCGTAGATTACACAACCTGTGACATATCGATGCTGGCAGACTGGCCACAGTTACAATGTATTTTAATTTGGGTGGTCAACCGACAGGCATATCTATTACCCTTCTGAGGTAACCGACGATTCGTCACCAGGTGGAGTACACTCTGAAAGGAGTGACTATGACTCTCATATGACACACAACTAGTGTCGTAACGCTTCTGGCAGACGCCACGTAACAAGAAACGTGAAACTGGCTGCGAAATTAGGACGAGGAGCTATGACGCACTCAAGGTAGCTAGTGCAGCGTCACCTGGAGGACTGCATCAGTAAAGGCTAGTAATCCCTGGCTGGCATTACGATTACTCACTTAAGATACACAACTAGTGTCATATCGGTTCTGGCAGACTGGCCACAGTAACAAAATATATGAATCTGGGTGAGCAACTGTGACGAGTAACTATGACTCTCGTAATAGGCCAATGACTCAATACCTGGAGTATTGACTCAGATAACTCGAGGAACGCCTTGCAATAGTAACAATGACTTTCTCACGGTTCACAACTGGTGACAAATCCGTTCTGGCAGTCTGGCACCAGTAACAAAAATGAGACACAGCGTGAGCAACTGGGATGGGTAACTATGACTCTCTTAAGGTAGCCAATGATCGTCACCAGGAATATTGAATCAGGAATTTCGAGTAACCCTTGGTTATAGAACGATGACTTTCGTAGATTACACAACCTGTGACATATCGATGCTGGCAGACTGGCCACAGTTACAATGTATTTTAATTTGGGTGGTCAACCGACAGGAATAACTATTACCCTTCTGAGGTAACCGACGATTCGTCACCAGGTGGAGTACACTCTGAAAGGAGTGACTATGACTCTCATATGACACGCAACTAGTGTCGTATCGCTTCTGGCAGACGCCACGTAACAAGATACGTGAAACTGGCTGCGAAATTAGGACGAGGAGCTATGACGTACTCAAGGTAGCAAGTGCAGCGACAATTGGAGGACTGCATCAGTAAAGGCTAGTAATCCCTGGCAGGCATAACGGTGACTCACTTAAGATACACAACTAGTGACATATCGGTTCTGGCAGACTAGCCACAGTAACAAAATATATGAATCTGGGTGAGCAACTGTGATGAGTAACTATGACTCTCATAATAGGCCAATTACTCAATACCTGGTGTATTGACTCAGATAATTAGAGGAACGCCTTGCAATAGTAACAATGACTTTCTTACGGTTCACAACTGGTGACAAATCCGTTCTGGCAGTCTGGCACCAGTAACAAAAATGAGACACTGAGTGAGCAACTGGGATGGGTAACTATGACTCTCTTAAGGTAGCAAATGATCGTCACCAGGAATATTGAGTCAGGAAACTCGAGTAACCCTTGGCTATAGTAACGATGACTTTCGTAGATTACACAACCTGTGACATATCGGTGCTGGCAGACTGGCCACAGTAACAAGAAACGTGAAACTGGCTGCGAAATTAGGACGAGGAGCTATGACGCACTCAAGGTAGCTAGTGCAGCGTCACCTGGAGCACTTCATCAGTAAAGGCTAGTAATCCCTGGCTGGCATTACGATTACTCACTTAAGATACACAACTAGTGTCATATCGGTTCTGGCAGACTGGCCACAGTAACAAAATATATGAATCTGGGTGAGCAACTGTGACGAGTAACTATGACTCTCGTAATAGGCCAATGACTCAATACCTGGAGTATTGACTCAGATAACTCGAGGAACGCCTTTCAATAGTAACAATGACTTTCTTACGGTTCACAACTGGTGACAAATCCGTTCTGGCAGTCTGGCACCAGTAACAAAAATGAGACACAGCGTGAGCAACTGGGATGGGTAACTATGACTCTCTTAAGGTAGCCAATGATCGTCACCAGGAATATTGAATCAGGAATTTCGAGTAACCCTTGGTTATAGAACGATGACTTTCGTAGATTACACAACCTGTGACATATCGATGCTGGCAGACTGGCCACAGTTACAATGTATTTTAATTTGGGTGGTCAACCGACAGGCATATCTATTACCCTTCTGAGGTAACCGACGATTCGTCACCAGGTGGAGTACACTCTGAAAGGAGTGACTATGACTCTCATATGACACACAACTAGTGTCGTAACGCTTCTGGCAGACGCCACGTAACAAGAAACGTGTAACTGGCTGCGAAATTAGGGCGAGGAGCTATGACGCACTCAAGGTAGCTAGTGCAGCGTCACCTGGAGGACTGCATCAGTAAAGGCTAGTAATCCCTGGCAGGCATAACGGTGACTCACTTAAGATACACAACTAGTGACATATCGGTTCTGGCAGACTGGCCACAGTAACAAAATATATGAATCTGGGTGAGCAACTGTGACGAGTAACTATGACTCTCGTAATAGGCCAATGACTCAATACCTGGAGTATTGACTCAGATAACTAGAGGAACGCCTTGCAATAGTAACAATGACTTTCTTACGGTTCACAACTGGTGACAAATCCGTTCTGGCAGTCTGGCACCAGTAACAAAACTGAGACACTGCGTGAGCAACTGGGATGGGTAACTATGACTCTCTTAAGGTAGCCAATGATCGTCACCAGGAATATTGAGTCAGGAAACTCGAGTAACCCTTGGCTATAGTAACGATGACTTTCGTAGATTACACAACCTGTGACATATCGGTGCTGGCAGACTGGCCACAGTAACAAGAAACTTGAAACTGGCTGCGAAATTAGGACGAGGAGCTATGACGAACTCAAGGTAGCTAGTGCAGCGTCACCTGGAGGACTGCATCAGTAAAGGCTAGTAATCCCTGGCTGGCATTACGATTACTCACTTAAGATACACAACTAGTGTCATATCGGTTCTGGCAGACTGGCCACAGTAACAAAATATATGAATCTGGGTGAGCAACTGTGACGAGTAACTATGACTCTCGTAATAGGCCAATGACTCAATACCTGGAGTATTGACTCAGATAACTCGAGGAACGCCTTGCAATAGTAACAATGACTTTCTTACGGTTCACAACTGGTGACAAATCCGTTCTGGCAGTCTGGCACCAGTAACAAAAATGAGACACAGCGTGAGCAACTGGGATGGGTAACTATGACTCTCTTAAGGTAGCCAATGATCGTCACCAGGAATATTGAATCAGGAATTTCGAGTAACCCTTGGTTATAGAACGATGACTTTCGTAGATTACACAACCTGTGACATATCGATGCTGGCAGACTGGCCACAGTTACAATGTATTTTAATTTGGGTGGTCAACCGACAGGCATATCTATTACCCTTCTGAGGTAACCGACGATTCGTCACCAGGTGGAGTACACTGTGAAAGGAGTGACTATGACTCTCATATGACACACAACTAGTGTCGTATCGCTTCTGGCAGACGCCACGTAACAAGAAACGTGAAACTGGCTGCGAAATTAGGGCGAGGAGCTATGACGCACTCAAGGTAGCTAGTGCAGCGTCACCTGGAGGACTGCATCAGTAAAGGCTAGTAATCCCTGGCAGGCATAACGGTGACTCACTTAAGATACACAACTAGTGACATATCGGTTCTGGCAGACTGGCCACAGTAACAAAATATATGAATCTGGGTGAGCAACTGTGACGAGTAACTATGACTCTCGTAATAGGCCAATGACTCAATACCTGGAGTATTGACTCAGATAATTCGAGGAACGCCTTGCAATAGTAACAATGACTTTCTTACGGTTCACAACTGGTGACAAATCCGTTCTGGCAGTCTGGCACCAGTAACAAAAATGAGACACTGAGTGAGCAACTGGGATGGGTAACTATGACTCTCTTAAGGTAGCAAATGATCGTCATCAGGAATATTGAGTCAGGAAACTCGAGTGACCCTTGGCTATAGTAACGATGACTTTCGTAGATTACACAACCTGTGACATATCGGTGCTGGCAGACTGGCCACAGTAACAAGAAACGTGAAACTGGCTGCGAAATTAGGACGAGGAGCTATGACGCACTCAAGGTAGCTAGTGCAGCGTCACCTGGAGCACTTCATCAGTAAAGGCTAGTAATCCCTGGCTGGCATTACGATTACTCACTTAAGATACACAACTAGTGTCATATCGGTTCTGGCAGACTGGCCACAGTAACAAAATATATGAATCTGGGTGAGCAACTGTGACGAGTAACTATGACTCTCGTAATAGGCCAATGACTCAATACCTGGAGTATTGACTCAGATAACTCGAGGAACGCCTTTCAATAGTAACAATGACTTTCTTACGGTTCACAACTGGTGACAAATCCGTTCTGGCAGTCTGGCACCAGTAACAAAAATGAGACACAGCGTGAGCAACTGGGATGGGTAACTATGACTCTCTTAAGGTAGCCAATGATCGTCACCAGGAATATTGAATCAGGAATTTCGAGTAACCCTTGGTTATAGAACGATGACTTTCGTAGATTACACAACCTGTGACATATCGATGCTGGCAGACTGGCCACAGTTACAATGTATTTTAATTTGGGTGGTCAACCGACAGGCATATCTATTACCCTTCTGAGGTAACCGACGATTCGTCACCAGGTGGAGTACACTCTGAAAGGAGTGACTATGACTCTCATATGACACACAACTAGTGTCGTAACGCTTCTGGCAGACGCCACGTAACAAGAAACGTGTAACTGGCTGCGAAATTAGGGCGAGGAGCTATGACGCACTCAAGGTAGCTAGTGCAGCGTCACCTGGAGGACTGCATCAGTAAAGGCTAGTAATCCCTGGCAGGCATAACGGTGACTCACTTAAGATACACAACTAGTGACATATCGGTTCTGGCAGACTGGCCACAGTAACAAAATATATGAATCTGGGTGAGCAACTGTGACGAGTAACTATGACTCTCGTAATAGGCCAATGACTCAATACCTGGAGTATTGACTCAGATAACTAGAGGAACGCCTTGCAATAGTAACAATGACTTTCTTACGGTTCACAACTGGTGACAAATCCGTTCTGGCAGTCTGGCACCAGTAACAAAACTGAGACACTGCGTGAGCAACTGGGATGGGTAACTATGACTCTCTTAAGGTAGCCAATGATCGTCACCAGGAATATTGAGTCAGGAAACTCGAGTAACCCTTGGCTATAGTAACGATGACTTTCGTAGATTACACAACCTGTGACATATCGGTGCTGGCAGACTGGCCACAGTAACAAGAAACTTGAAACTGGCTGCGAAATTAGGACGAGGAGCTATGACGAACTCAAGGTAGCTAGTGCAGCGTCACCTGGAGGACTGCATCAGTAAAGGCTAGTAATCCCTGGCTGGCATTACGATTACTCACTTAAGATACACAACTAGTGTCATATCGGTTCTGGCAGACTGGCCACAGTAACAAAATATATGAATCTGGGTGAGCAACTGTGACGAGTAACTATGACTCTCGTAATAGGCCAATGACTCAATACCTGGAGTATTGACTCAGATAACTCGAGGAACGCCTTGCAATAGTAACAATGACTTTCTTACGGTTCACAACTGGTGACAAATCCGTTCTGGCAGTCTGGCACCAGTAACAAAAATGAGACACAGCGTGAGCAACTGGGATGGGTAACTATGACTCTCTTAAGGTAGCCAATGATCGTCACCAGGAATATTGAATCAGGAATTTCGAGTAACCCTTGGTTATAGAACGATGACTTTCGTAGATTACACAACCTGTGACATATCGATGCTGGCAGACTGGCCACAGTTACAATGTATTTTAATTTGGGTGGTCAACCGACAGGCATATCTATTACCCTTCTGAGGTAACCGACGATTCGTCACCAGGTGGAGTACACTGTGAAAGGAGTGACTATGACTCTCATATGACACACAACTAGTGTCGTATCGCTTCTGGCAGACGCCACGTAACAAGAAACGTGAAACTGGCTGCGAAATTAGGGCGAGGAGCTATGACGCACTCAAGGTAGCTAGTGCAGCGTCACCTGGAGGACTGCATCAGTAAAGGCTAGTAATCCCTGGCAGGCATAACGGTGACTCACTTAAGATACACAACTAGTGACATATCGGTTCTGGCAGACTGGCCACAGTAACAAAATATATGAATCTGGGTGAGCAACTGTGACGAGTAACTATGACTCTCGTAATAGGCCAATGACTCAATACCTGGAGTATTGACTCAGATAATTCGAGGAACGCCTTGCAATAGTAACAATGACTTTCTTACGGTTCACAACTGGTGACAAATCCGTTCTGGCAGTCTGGCACCAGTAACAAAAATGAGACACTGAGTGAGCAACTGGGATGGGTAACTATGACTCTCTTAAGGTAGCAAATGATCGTCATCAGGAATATTGAGTCAGGAAACTCGAGTGACCCTTGGCTATAGTAACGATGACTTTCGTAGATTACACAACCTGTGACATATCGGTGCTGGCAGACTGGCCACAGTAACAAGAAACGTGAAACTGGCTGCGAAATTAGGACGAGTAGCTATGACGCACTCAAGGTAGCTAGTGCAGCGTCACCTGGAGGACTGCATCAGTAAAGGCTAGTAATCCCTGGCTGGCATTACGATTACTCACTTAAGATACACAACTAGTGTCATATCGGTTCTGGCAGACTGGCCACAGTAACAAAATATATGAATCTGGGTGAGCAACTGTGACGAGTAACTATGACTCTCGTAATAGGCCAATGACTCAATACCTGGAGTATTGACTCAGATAACTCGAGGAACGCCTTGCAATAGTAACAATGACTTTCTTACGGTTCACAACTGGTGACAAATCCGTTCTGGCAGTCTGGCACCAGTAACAAAAATGAGACACAGCGTGAGCAACTGGGATGGGTAACTATGACTCTCTTTAGGTAGCCAATGATCGTCACCAGGAATATTGAATCAGGAATTTCGAGTAACCCTTGGTTATAGAACGATGACTTTCGTAGATTACACAACCTGTGACATATCGATGCTGGCAGACTGGCCACAGTTACAATGTATTTTAATTTGGGTGGTCAACCGACAGGAATATCTATTACCCTTCTGAGGTAACCGACGATTCGTCACCAGGTGGAGTACACTCTGAAAGGAGTGACTATGACTCTCATATGACACGCAACTAGTGTCGTATCGCTTCTGGCAGACGCCACGTAACAAGAAACGTGAAACTGGCTGCGAAATTAGGACGAGGAGCTATGACGCACTCAAGGTAGCTAGTGCAGCGTCACCTGGAGGACTGCATCAGTAAAGGCTAGTAATCCCTGGCTGGCATTACGATTACTCACTTAAGATACACAACTAGTGTCATATCGGTTCTGGCAGACTGGCCACAGTAACAAAATATATGAATCTGGGTGAGCAACTGTGACGAGTAACTATGACTCTCGTAATAGGCCAATGACTCAATACCTGGAGTATTGACTCAGATAACTCGAGGAACGCCTTGCAATAGTAACAATGACTTTCTTACGGTTCACAACTGGTGACAAATCCGTTCTGGCAGTCTGGCACCAGTAACAAAAATGAGACACTGAGTGAGCAACTGGGATGGGTAACTATGACTCTCTTAAGGTAGCAAATGATCGTCATCAGGAATATTGAGTCAGGAAACTCGAGTGACCCTTGGCTATAGTAACGATGACTTTCGTAGATTACACAACCTGTGACATATCGGTGCTGGCAGACTGGCCACAGTAACAAGAAACGTGAAACTGGCTGCGAAATTAGGACGAGGAGCTATGACGCACTCAAGGTAGCTAGTGCAGCGTCACCTGGAGGACTGCATCAGTAAAGGCTAGTAATCCCTGGCTGGCATTACGATTACTCACTTAAGATACACAACTAGTGTCATATCGGTTCTGGCAGACTGGCCACAGTAACAAAATATATGAATCTGGGTGAGCAACTGTGACGAGTAACTATGACTCTCCTAATAGGCCAATGACTCAATACCTGGAGTATTGACTCAGATAACTCGAGGAACGCCTTGCAATAGTAACAATGACTTTCTTACGGTTCACAACTGGTGACAAATCCGTTCTGGCAGTCTGGCATCAGTAACAAAAATGAGACACAGCGTGAGCAACTGGGATGGGTAACTATGACTCTCTTAAGGTAGCCAATGATCGTCACCAGGAATATTGAATCAGGAATTTCGAGTAACCCTTGGTTATAGAACGATGACTTTCGTAGATTACACAACCTGTGACATATCGATGCTGGCAGACTGGCCACAGTTACAATGTATTTTAATTTGGGTGGTCAACCGACAGGAATATCTATTACCCTTCTGAGGTAACCGACGATTCGTCACCAGGTGGAGTACACTCTGAAAGGAGTGACTATGACTCTCATATGACACGCAACTAGTGTCGTATCGCTTCTGGCAGACGCCACGTAACAAGAAACGTGAAACTGGCTGCGAAATTAGGGCGAGGAGCTATGACGCACTCAAGGTAGCTAGTGCAGCGTCACCTGGAGGACTGCATCAGTAAAGGCTAGTAATCCCTGGCAGGCATAACGGTGACTCACTTAAGATACACAACTAGTGACATATCGGTTCTGGCAGACTGGCCACAGTAACAAAATATATGAATCTGGGTGAGCAACTGTGACGAGTAACTATGACTCTCGTAATAGGCCAATGACTCAATACCTGGAGTATTGACTCAGATAATTCGAGGAACGCCTTGCAATAGTAACAATGACTTTCTTACGGTTCACAACTGGTGACAAATCCGTTCTGGCAGTCTGGCACCAGTAACAAAAATGAGACACTGAGTGAGCAACTGGGATGGGTAACTATGACTCTCTTAAGGTAGCAAATGATCGTCATCAGGAATATTGAGTCAGGAAACTCGAGTGACCCTTGGCTATAGTAACGATGACTTTCGTAGATTACACAACCTGTGACATATCGGTGCTGGCAGACTGGCCACAGTAACAAGAAACGTGAAACTGGCTGCGAAATTAGGACGAGTAGCTATGACGCACTCAAGGTAGCTAGTGCAGCGTCACCTGGAGGACTGCATCAGTAAAGGCTAGTAATCCCTGGCTGGCATTACGATTACTCACTTAAGATACACAACTAGTGTCATATCGGTTCTGGCAGACTGGCCACAGTAACAAAATATATGAATCTGGGTGAGCAACTGTGACGAGTAACTATGACTCTCGTAATAGGCCAATGACTCAATACCTGGAGTATTGACTCAGATAACTCGAGGAACGCCTTGCAATAGTAACAATGACTTTCTTACGGTTCACAACTGGTGACAAATCCGTTCTGGCAGTCTGGCACCAGTAACAAAAATGAGACACAGCGTGAGCAACTGGGATGGGTAACTATGACTCTCTTTAGGTAGCCAATGATCGTCACCAGGAATATTGAATCAGGAATTTCGAGTAACCCTTGGTTATAGAACGATGACTTTCGTAGATTACACAACCTGTGACATATCGATGCTGGCAGACTGGCCACAGTTACAATGTATTTTAATTTGGGTGGTCAACCGACAGGAATATCTATTACCCTTCTGAGGTAACCGACGATTCGTCACCAGGTGGAGTACACTCTGAAAGGAGTGACTATGACTCTCATATGACACGCAACTAGTGTCGTATCGCTTCTGGCAGACGCCACGTAACAAGAAACGTGAAACTGGCTGCGAAATTAGGACGAGGAGCTATGACGCACTCAAGGTAGCTAGTGCAGCGTCACCTGGAGGACTGCATCAGTAAAGGCTAGTAATCCCTGGCTGGCATTACGATTACTCACTTAAGATACACAACTAGTGTCATATCGGTTCTGGCAGACTGGCCACAGTAACAAAATATATGAATCTGGGTGAGCAACTGTGACGAGTAACTATGACTCTCGTAATAGGCCAATGACTCAATACCTGGAGTATTGACTCAGATAACTCGAGGAACGCCTTGCAATAGTAACAATGACTTTCTTACGGTTCACAACTGGTGACAAATCCGTTCTGGCAGTCTGGCACCAGTAACAAAAATGAGACACTGAGTGAGCAACTGGGATGGGTAACTATGACTCTCTTAAGGTAGCAAATGATCGTCATCAGGAATATTGAGTCAGGAAACTCGAGTGACCCTTGGCTATAGTAACGATGACTTTCGTAGATTACACAACCTGTGACATATCGGTGCTGGCAGACTGGCCACAGTAACAAGAAACGTGAAACTGGCTGCGAAATTAGGACGAGGAGCTATGACGCACTCAAGGTAGCTAGTGCAGCGTCACCTGGAGGACTGCATCAGTAAAGGCTAGTAATCACTGGCTGGCATTACGATTACTCACTTAAGATACACAACTAGTGTCATATCGGTTCTGGCAGACTGGCCACAGTAACAAAATATATGAATCTGGGTGAGCAACTGTGACGAGTAACTATGACTCTCGTAATAGGCCAATGACTCAATACCTGGAGTATTGACTCAGATAACTCGAGGAACGCCTTGCAATAGTAACAATGACTTTCTTACGGTTCACAACTGGTGACAAATCCGTTCTGGCAGTCTGGCATCAGTAACAAAAATGAGACACAGCGTGAGCAACTGGGATGGGTAACTATGACTCTCTTAAGGTAGCCAATGATCGTCACCAGGAATATTGAATCAGGAATTTCGAGTAACCCTTGGTTATAGAACGATGACTTTCGTAGATTACACAACCTGTGACATATCGATGCTGGCAGACTGGCCACAGTTACAATGTATTTTAATTTGGGTGGTCAACCGACAGGAATATCTATTACCCTTCTGAGGTAACCGACGATTCGTCACCAGGTGGAGTACACTCTGAAAGGAGTGACTATGACTCTCATATGACACGCAACTAGTGTCGTATCGCTTCTGGCAGACGCCACGTAACAAGAAACGTGAAACTGGCTGCGAAATTAGGGCGAGGAGCTATGACGCACTCAAGGTAGCTAGTGCAGCGTCACCTGGAGGACTGCATCAGTAAAGGCTAGTAATCCCTGGCAGGCATAACGGTGACTCACTTAAGATACACAACTAGTGACATATCGGTTCTGGCAGACTGGCCACAGTAACAAAATATATGAATCTGGGTGAGCAACTGTGACGAGTAACTATGACTCTCGTAATAGGCCAATGACTCAATACCTGGAGTATTGACTCAGATAATTCGAGGAACGCCTTGCAATAGTAACAATGACTTTATTACGGTTCACAACTGGTGACAAATCCGTTCTGGCAGTCTGGCACCAGTAACAAAAATGAGACACTGAGTGAGCAACTGGGATGGGTAACTATGACTCTCTTAAGGTAGCAAATGATCGTCATCAGGAATATTGAGTCAGGAAACTCGAGTGACCCTTGGCTATAGTAACGATGACTTTCGTAGATTACACAACCTGTGACATATCGGTGCTGGCAGACTGGCCACAGTAACAAGAAACGTGAAACTGGCTGCGAAATTAGGACGAGTAGCTATGACGCACTCAAGGTAGCTAGTGCAGCGTCACCTGGAGGACTGCATCAGTAAAGGCTAGTAATCCCTGGCTGGCATTACGATTACTCACTTAAGATACACAACTAGTGTCATATCGGTTCTGGCAGACTGGCCACAGTAACAAAATATATGAATCTGGGTGAGCAACTGTGACGAGTAACTATGACTCTCGTAATAGGCCAATGACTCAATACCTGGAGTATTGACTCAGATAACTCGAGGAACGCCTTGCAATAGTAACAATGACTTTCTTACGGTTCACAACTGGTGACAAATCCGTTCTGGCAGTCTGGCACCAGTAACAAAAATGAGACACAGCGTGAGCAACTGGGATGGGTAACTATGACTCTCTTTAGGTAGCCAATGATCGTCACCAGGAATATTGAATCAGGAATTTCGAGTAACCCTTGGTTATAGAACGATGACTTTCGTAGATTACACAACCTGTGACATATCGATGCTGGCAGACTGGCCACAGTTACAATGTATTTTAATTTGGGTGGTCAACCGACAGGAATATCTATTACCCTTCTGAGGTAACCGACGATTCGTCACCAGGTGGAGTACACTCTGAAAGGAGTGACTATGACTCTCATATGACACGCAACTAGTGTCGTATCGCTTCTGGCAGACGCCACGTAACAAGAAACGTGAAACTGGCTGCGAAATTAGGACGAGGAGCTATGACGCACTCAAGGTAGCTAGTGCAGCGTCACCTGGAGGACTGCATCAGTAAAGGCTAGTAATCCCTGGCTGGCATTACGATTACTCACTTAAGATACACAACTAGTGTCATATCGGTTCTGGCAGACTGGCCACAGTAACAAAATATATGAATCTGGGTGAGCAACTGTGACGAGTAACTATGACTCTCGTAATAGGCCAATGACTCAATACCTGGAGTATTGACTCAGATAACTCGAGGAACGCCTTGCAATAGTAACAATGACTTTCTTACGGTTCACAACTGGTGACAAATCCGTTCTGGCAGTCTGGCACCAGTAACAAAAATGAGACACTGAGTGAGCAACTGGGATGGGTAACTATGACTCTCTTAAGGTAGCAAATGATCGTCATCAGGAATATTGAGTCAGGAAACTCGAGTGACCCTTGGCTATAGTAACGATGACTTTCGTAGATTACACAACCTGTGACATATCGGTGCTGGCAGACTGGCCACAGTAACAAGAAACGTGAAACTGGCTGCGAAATTAGGACGAGGAGCTATGACGCACTCAAGGTAGCTAGTGCAGCGTCACCTGGAGGACTGCATCAGTAAAGGCTAGTAATCCCTGGCTGGCATTACGATTACTCACTTAAGATACACAACTAGTGTCATATCGGTTCTGGCAGACTGGCCACAGTAACAAAATATATGAATCTGGGTGAGCAACTGTGACGAGTAACTATGACTCTCGTAATAGGCCAATGACTCAATACCTGGAGTATTGACTCAGATAACTCGAGGAACGCCTTGCAATAGTAACAATGACTTTCTTACGGTTCACAACTGGTGACAAATCCGTTCTGGCAGTCTGGCATCAGTAACAAAAATGAGACACAGCGTGAGCAACTGGGATGGGTAACTATGACTCTCTTAAGGTAGCCAATGATCGTCACCAGGAATATTGAATCAGGAATTTCGAGTAACCCTTGGTTATAGAACGATGACTTTCGTAGATTACACAACCTGTGACATATCGATGCTGGCAGACTGGCCACAGTTACAATGTATTTTAATTTGGGTGGTCAACCGACAGGAATATCTATTATCCTTCTGAGGTAACCGACGATTCGTCACCAGGTGGAGTACACTCTGAAAGGAGTGACTATGACTCTCATATGACACGCAACTAGTGTCGTATCGCTTCTGGCAGACGCCACGTAACAAGAAACGTGAAACTGGCTGCGAAATTAGGACGAGGAGCTATGACGCACTCAAGGTAGCAAGTGCAGCGACACCTGGAGGACTGCATCAGTAAAGGCTAGTAATCCCTGGCAGGCATAACGGTGACTCACTTAAGATACACTACTAGTGACATATCGGTTCTGGCAGACTGGCCACAGTAACAAAATATATGAAACTGGGTGAGCAACTGTGATGAGTAACTATGACTCTCGTAATAGGCCAATTACTCAATACCTGGTGTATTGACTCAGATAACTAGAGGAACGCCTTGCAATAGTAACAATGACTTTCTTACGGTTCACAACTGGTGACAAATCCGTTCTGGCAGTCTGGCACCAGTAACAAAACTGAGACACTGCGTGAGCAACTGGGATGGGTAACTATGACTCTCTTAAGGTAGCCAATGATCGTCACCAGGAATATTGAGTCAGGAAACTCGAGTAACCCTTGGCTATAGTAACGATGACTTTCGTAGATTACACAACCTGAGACATATCGGTGCTGGCAGACTGGCCACAGTAACAAGAAACTTGAAACTGGCTGCGAAATTAGGACGAGGAGCTATGACGAACTCAAGGTAGCTAGTGCAGCGTCACCTGGAGGACTGCATCAGTAAAGGCTAGTAATCCCTGGCTGGCATTACGATTACTCACTTAAGATACACAACTAGTGTCATATCGGTTCTGGCAGACTGGCCACAGTAACAAAATATATGAATCTGGGTGAGCAACTGTGACGAGTAACTATGACTCTCGTAATAGGCCAATGACTCAATACCTGGAGTATTGACTCAGATAACTCGAGGAACGCCTTTCAATAGTAAGAATGACTTTCTTACGGTTCACAACTGGTGACAAATCCGTTCTGGCAGTCTGGCACCAGTAACAAAAATGAGACACAGCGTGAGCAACCGGGATGGGTAACTATGACTCTCTTAAGGTAGCCAATGATCGTCACCAGGAATATTGAATCAGGAATTTCGAGTAACCCTTGGTTATAGAACGATGACTTTCGTAGATTACACAACCTGTGACATATCGATGCTGGCAGACTGGCCACAGTTACAATGTATTTTAATTTGGGTGGTCAACCGACAGGCATATCTATTACCCTTCTGAGGTAACCGACGATTCGTCACCAGGTGGAGTACACTCTGAAAGGAGTGACTATGACTCTCATATGACACACAACTAGTGTCGTATCGCTTCTGGCAGACGCCACGTAACAAGAAACGTGAAACTGGCTGCGAAATTAGGGCGAGGAGCTATGACGCACTCAAGGTAGCTAGTGCAGCGTGACCTGGAGGACTGCATCAGTAAAGGCTAGTAATCCCTGGCAGGCATAACGGTGACTCACTTAAGATACACAACTAGTGACATATCGGTTCTGGCAGACTGGCCACAGTAACAAAATATATGAATCTGGGTGAGCAACTGTGACGAGTAACTATGACTCTCGTAATAGGCCAATGACTCAATACCTGGAGTATTGACTCAGATAATTCGAGGAACGCCTTGCAATAGTAACAATGACTTTCTTACGGTTCACAACTGGTGACAAATCCGTTCTGGCAGTCTGGCACCAGTAACAAAAATGAGACACTGAGTGAGCAACTGGGATGGGTAACTATGACTCTCTTAAGGTAGCAAATGATCGTCATCAGGAATATTGAGTCAGGAAACTCGAGTGACCCTTGGCTATAGTAACGATGACTTTCGTAGATTACACAACCTGTGACATATCGGTGCTGGCAGACTGGCCACAGTAACAAGAAACGTGAAACTGGCTGCGAAATTAGGACGAGGAGCTATGACGCACTCAAGGTAGCTAGTGCAGCGTCACCTGGAGGACTGCATCAGTAAAGGCTAGTAATCCCTGGCTGGCATTACGATTACTCACTTAAGATACACAACTAGTGTCATATCGGTTCTGGCAGACTGGCCACAGTAACAAAATATATGAATCTGGGTGAGCAACTGTGACGAGTAACTATGACTCTCGTAATAGGCCAATGACTCAATACCTGGAGTATTGACTCAGATAACTCGTGGAACGCCTTGCAATAGTAACAATGACTTTCTTACGGTTCACAACTGGTGACAAATCCGTTCTGGCAGTCTGGCACCAGTAACAAAAATGAGACACAGCGTGAGCAACTGGGATGGATAACTATGACTCTCTTAAGGTAGCCAATGATCGTCAGCAGGAATATTGAATCAGGAATTTCGAGTAACCCTTGGTTATAGAACGATGACTTTCGTAGATTACACAACCTGTGACATATCGATGCTGGCAGACTGGCCACAGTTACAATGTATTTTAATTTGGGTGGTCAACCGACAGGAATATCTATTACCCTTCTGAGGTAACCGACGATTCGTCACCAGGTGGAGTACACTCTGAAAGGAGTGACTATGACTCTCATATGAAACGCAACTAGTGTCGTATCGCTTCTGGCAGACGCCACGTAACAAGAAACGTGAAACTGGCTGCGAAATTAGGACGAGGAGCTATGACGCACTCAAGGTAGCAAGTGCAGCGACACCTGGAGGACTGCATCAGTAAAGGCTAGTAATCCCTGGCAGGCATTACGATGACTCACTTAAGATACACAACTAGTGACATATCGGTTCTGGCAGACTGGCCACAGTAACAAAATATATGAATCTGGGTGAGCAACTGTGACGAGTAACTATGACTCTCGCAATAGGCCAATGACTCAATACCTGGAGAATTGACTCAGATAACTCGAGGAACGCCTTGCAATAGTAACAATGACTTTCTTACGGTTCACAACTGGTGACAAATCCGTTCTGGCAGTCTGGCACCAGTAACAAAAATGAGACACTGAGTGAGCAACTGGGATGGGTAACTATGACTCTCTTAAGGTAGCAAATGATCGTCATCAGGAATATTGAGTCAGGAAACTCGAGTGACCCTTGGCTATAGTAACGATGACTTTCGTAGATTACACAACCTGTGACATATCGGTGCTGGCAGACTGGCCACAGTAACAAGAAACGTGAAACTGGCTGCGAAATTAGGACGAGGAGCTATGACGCACTCAAGGTAGCTAGTGCAGCGTCACCTGGAGCACTGCATCAGTAAAGGCTAGTAATCCCTGGCTGGCATTACGATTACTCACTTAAGATACACAACTAGTGTCATATCGGTTCTGGCAGACTGGCCACAGTAACAAAATATATGAATCTGGGTGAGCAACTGTGACGAGTAACTATGACTCTCGTAATAGGCCAATGACTCAATACCTGGAGTATTGACTCAGATAACTCGAGGAACGCCTTGCAATAGTAACAATGACTTTCTTACGGTTCACAACTGGTGACAAATCCGTTCTGGCAGTCTGGCACCAGTAACAAAAATGATACACAGCGTGAGCAACTGGGATGGGTAACTATGACTCTCTTAAGGTAGCCAATGATCGTCACCAGGAATATTGAATCAGGAATTTCGAGTAACCCTTGGTTATAGAACGATGACTTTCGTAGATTACACAACCTGTGACATATCGATGCTGGCAGACTGGCCACAGTTACAATGTATTTTAATTTGGGTGGTCAACCGACAGGAATATCTATTACCCTTCTGAGGTAACCGACGATTCGTCACCAGGTGGAGTACACTCTGAAAGGAGTGACTATGACTCTCGTATGACACGCAACTAGTGTCGTATCGCTTCTGGCAGACGCCACGTAACAAGAAACGTGAAACTGGCTGCGAAACTAGGACGATGAGCTATGACGCACTCAAGGTAGCAAGTGCAGCGACACCTGGAGGACTGCATCAGTAAAGGCTAGTAATCCCTGAGAGGCATAACGGTGACTCACTTAAGATACACAACTAGTGACATATCGGTTCTGGCAGACTGGCCACAGTAACAAAATATATGAATCTGGGTGAGCAACTGTGACGAGTAACTATGACTCTCGTAATAGGCCAATGACTCAATACCTGGAGTATTGACTCAGATAACTCGAGGAACGCCTTGCAATAGTAACAATGACTTTCTTACGGTTCACAACTGGTGACAAATCCGTTCTGGCAGTCTGGCACCAGTAACAAAAATTAGACACTGAGTGAGCAACTGGGATGGGTAACTATGACTCTCTTAAGGTAGCAAATGATCGTCACCAGGAATATTGAGTCAGGAAACTCGAGTAACCCTTGGCTATAGTAACGATGACTTTCGTAGATTACACAACCTGTGACATATCGGTGCTGGCAGACTGGCCACAGTAACAAGAAACGTGAAACTGGCTGCGAAATTAGGACGAGGAGCTATGACGCACTCAAGGTAGCTAGTGCAGCGTCAGCTGGAGCACTGCATCAGTAAAGTCTAGTAATCCCTGGCTGGCATTACGATTACTCACTTAAGATACACAACTAGTGTCATATCGGTTCTGGCAGACTGGCCACAGTAACAAAATATATGAATCTGGGTGAGCAACTGTGACGAGTAACTATGACTCTCGTAATAGGCCAATGACTCAATACCTGGAGTATTGACTCAGATAACTCGAGGAACGCCTTGCAATAGTAACAATGACTTTCTTACGGTTCACAACTGGTGACAAACCCGTTCTGGCAGTCTGGCACCAGTAACAAAAATGAGACACAGCGTGAGCAACTGGGATGGGTAACTATGACTCTCTTAAGGTAGCCAATGATCGTCACCAGGAATATTGAATGAGGAATTTCGAGTAACCCTTGGTTATAGAACGATGACTTTCGTAGATAACACAACCTGTGACATATCGATGCTGGTAGACTGGCCACAGTTACAATGTATTTTAATTTGGGTGGTCAACCGACAGGCATATCTATTACCCTTCTGAGGTAACCGACGATTCGTCACCAGGTGGAGTACACTCTGAAAGGAGTGACTATGACTCTCATATGACACACAACTAGTGTCGTATCGCTTCTGGCAGACGCCACGTAACAAGAAACGTGAAACTGGCTGCGAAATTAGGGCGAGGAGCTATGACGCACTCAAGGTAGCTAGTGCAGTGTGACCTGGAGGACTGCATCAGTAAAGGCTAGTAATCCCTGGCAGGCATAACGGTGACTCACTTAAGATACACAACTAGTGACATATCGGTTCTGGCAGACTGCCCACAGTAACAAAATATATGAATCTGGGTGAGCAACTGTGACGAGTAACTATGACTCTCGTAATAGGCCAATGACCCAATACCTGGAGTATTGACTGAGATAACTCGAGGAACGCCTTGCAATAGTAACAATGACTTTCTTACGGTTCACAACTGGTGACAAATCCGTTCTGGCAGTCTGGCACCAGTAACAAAAATGAGACACTGAGTGAGCAACTGGGATGGGTAACTATGACTCTCTTAAGGTAGCAAATGATCGTCACCAGGAATATTGAGTCAGGAAACTCGAGTAACCCTTGGCTATAGTAACGATGACTTTCGTAGATTACACAACCTGTGACATATCGGTGCTGGCAGACTGGCCACAGTAACAAGAAACGTGAAACTGGCTGCGAAATTAGGACGAGGAGCTATGACGCACTCAAGGTAGCTAGTGCAGCGTCAGCTGGAGCACTGCATCAGTAAAGTCTAGTAATCCCTGGCTGGCATTACGATTACTCACTTAAGATACACAACTAGTGTCATATCGGTTCTGGCAGACTGGCCACAGTAACAAAATATATGAATCTGGGTGAGCAACTGTGACGAGTAACTATGACTCTCGTAATAGGCCAATGACTCAATACCTGGAGTATTGACTCAGATAACTCGAGGAACGCCTTGCAATAGTAACAATGACTTTCTTACGGTTCACAACTGGTGACAAACCCGTTCTGGCAGTCTGGCACCAGTAACAAAAATGAGACACAGCGTGAGCAACTGGGATGGGTAACTATGACTCTCTTAAGGTAGCCAATGATCGTCACCAGGAATATTGAATCAGGAATTTCGAGTAACCCTTGGTTATAGAACGATGACTTTCGTAGATAACACAACCTGTGACATATCGATGCTGGCAGACTGGCCACAGTTACAATGTATTTTAATTTGGGTGGTCAACCGACAGGCATATCTATTACCCTTCTGAGGTAACCGACGATTCGTCACCAGGTGGAGTACACTCTGAAAGGAGTGACTATGACTCTCATATGACTCACAACTAGTGTCGTATCGCTTCTGGCAGACGCCACGTAACAAGAAACGTGAAACTGGCTGCGAAATTAGGGCGAGGAGCTATGACGCACTCAAGGTAGCTAGTGCAGCGTGACCTGGACGACTGCATCAGTAAAGGCTAGTAATCCCTGGCAGGCATAACGGTGACTCACTTAAGATACACAACTAGTGACATATCGGTTCTGGCAGACTGGCCACAGTAACAAAATATATGAATCTGGGTGAGCAACTGTGACGAGTAACTATGACTCTCGTAATAGGCCAATGACTCAATACCTGGAGTATTGACTCAGATAATTCGAGGAACGCCTTGCAATAGTAACAATGACTTTCTTACGGTTCACAACTGGTGACAAATCCGTTCTGGCAGTCTGGCACCAGTAACAAAAATTAGACACTGAGTGAGCAACTGGGATGGGTAACTATGACTCTCTTAAGGTAGCAAATGATCGTCATCAGGAATATTGAGTCAGGAAACTCGAGTGACCCTTGGCTATAGTAACGATGACTTTCGTAGATTACACAACCTGTGACATATCGGTGCTGGCAGACTGGCCACAGTAACAAGAAACATGAAACTGGCTGCGAAATTAGGACGAGGAGCTATGACGCACTCAAGGTAGCTAGTGCAGCGTCACCTGGAGGACTGCATCAGTAAAGGCTAGTAATCCCTGGCTGGCATTACGATTACTCACTTAAGATACACAACTAGTGTCATATCGGTTCTGGCAGACTGGCCACAGTAACAAAATATATGAATCTGGGTGAGCAACTGTGACGAGTAACTATGACTCTCGTAATAGGCCAATGACTCAATACCTGGAGTATTGACTCAGATAACTCGAGGAACGCCTTGCAATAGTAACAATGACTTTCTTACGGTTCACAACTGGTGACAAATCCGTTCTGGCAGTCTGGCACCAGTAACAAAAATGAGACACAGCGTGAGCAACTGGGATGGATAACTATGACTCTCTTAAGGTAGCCAATGATCGTCACCAGGAATATTGAATCAGGAATTTCGAGTAACCCTTGGTTATAGAACGATGACTTTCGTAGATTACACAACCTGTGACATATCGATGCTGGCAGACTGGCCACAGTTACAATGTATTTTAATTTGGGTGGTCAACCGACAGGAATATCTATTACCCTTCTGAGGTAACCGACGATTCGTCACCAGGTGGAGTACACTCTGAAAGGAGTGACTATGACTCTCATATGAAACGCAACTAGTGTCGTATCGCTTCTGGCAGACGCCACGTAACAAGAAACGTGAAACTGGCTGCGAAATTAGGACGAGGAGCTATGACGCACTCAAGGTAGCAAGTGCAGCGACACCTGGAGGACTGCATCAGTAAAGGCTAGTAATCCCTGGCAGGCATAACGGTGACTCACTTAAGATACACAACTAGTGACATATCGGTTCTGGCAGACTGGCCACAGTAACAAAATATATGAATCTGGGTGAGCAACTGTGATGAGTAACTATGACTCTCGTAATAGGCCAATGACTCAATACCTGGAGTATTGACTCAGATAATTCGAGGAACGCCTTGCAATAGTAACAATGACTTTCTTACGGTTCACAACTGGTGACAAATCCGTTCTGGCAGTCTGGCACCAGTAACAAAAATGAGACACTGCGTGAGCAACTGGGATGGGTAACTATGACTCTCTTAAGGTAGCCAATGATCGTCACCAGGAATATTGAGTCAGGAAACTCGAGTAACCCTTGGCTATAGTAACGATGACTTTCGTAGATTACACAACCTGTGACATATCGGTGCTGGCAGACTGGCCGCAGTAACAAGAAACTTGAAACTGGCTGCGAAATTAGGACGAGGAGCTATGACGCACTCAAGGTAGCTAGTGCAGCGTCACCTGGAGGACTGCATCAGTAAAGGCTAGTAATCCCTGGCAGGCATTACGATGACTCACTTAAGATACACAACTAGTGACATATCGGTTCTGGCAGACTGGCCACAGTAACAAAATATATGAATCTGGGTGAGCAACTGTGACGAGTAACTATGACTCTCGTAATAGGCCAATGACTCAATACCTGGAGTATTGACTCAGATAACTCGAGGAACGCCTTGCAATAGTAACAATGACTTTCTTACGGTTCACAACTGGTGACAAATCCGTTCTGGCAGTCTGGCACCAGTAACAAAAATGAGACACAGCGTGAGCAACTGGGATGGATAACTATGACTCTCTTAAGGTAGCCAATGATCGTCAGCAGGAATATTGAATCAGGAATTTCGAGTAACCCTTGGTTATAGAACGATGACTTTCGTAGATTACACAACCTGTGACATATCGATGCTGGCAGACTGGCCACAGTTACAATGTATTTTAATTTGGGTGGTCAACCGACAGGAATATCTATTACCCTTCTGAGGTAACCGACGATTCGTCACCAGGTGGAGTACACTCTGAAAGGAGTGACTATGACTCTCATATGAAACGCAACTAGTGTCGTATCGCTTCTGGCAGAAGCCACGTAACAAGAAACGTGAAACTGGCTGCGAAATTAGGACGAGGAGCTATGACGCACTCAAGGTAGCAAGTGCAGCGACACCTGGAGGACTGCATCAGTAAAGGCTAGTAATCCCTGGCAGGCATAACGGTGACTCACTTAAGATACACAACTAGTGACATATCGGTTCTGGCAGACTGGCCACAGTAACAAAATATATGAATCTGGGTGAGCAACTGTGATGAGTAACTATGACTCTCGTAATAGGCCAATGACTCAATACCTGGTGTATTGACTCAGATAACTAGAGGAACGCCTTGCAATAGTAACAATGACTTTCTTACGGTTCACAACTGGTGACAAATCCGTTCTGGCAGTCTGGCACCAGTAACAAAACTGAGACACTGCGTGAGCAACTGGGATGGGTAACTATGACTCTCTTAAGGTAGCCAATGATCGTCACCAGGAATATTGAGTCAGGAAACTCGAGTAACCCTTGGCTATAGTAACGATGACTTTCGTAGATTACACAACCTGTGACATATTGGTGCTGGCAGACTGGCCACAGTAACAAGAAACTTGAAACTGGCTGCGAAATTAGGACGAGGAGCTATGACGAACTCAAGGTAGCTAGTGCAGCGTCACCTGGAGGACTGCATCAGTAAAGGCTAGTAATCCCTGGCTGGCATTACGATTACTCACTTAAGATACACAACTAGTGTCATATCGGTTCTGGCAGACTGGCCACAGTAACAAAATATATGAATCTGGGTGAGCAACTGTGACGAGTAACTATGACTCTCGTAATAGGCCAATGACTCAATACCTGGAGTATTGACTCAGATAACTCGAGGAACGCCTTGCAATAGTAACAATGACTTTCTTACGGTTCACAACTGGTGACAAATCCGTTCTGGCAGTCTGGCACCAGTAACAAAAATGAGACACAGCGTGAGCAACTGGGATGGATAACTATGACTCTCTTAAGGTAGCCAATGATCGTCACCAGGAATATTGAATCAGGAATTTCGAGTAACCCTTGGTTATAGAACGATGACTTTCGTAGATTACACAACCTGTGTCATATCGATGCTGGCAGACTGGCCACAGTTACAATGTATTTTAATTTGGGTGGTCAACCGACAGGAATATCTATTACCCTTCTGAGGTAACCGACGATTCGTCACCAGGTGGAGTACACTCTGAAAGGAGTGACTATGACTCTGATATGAAACGCAACTAGTGTCGTATCGCTTCTGGCAGACGCCACGTAACAAGAAACGTGAAACTGGCTGCGAAATTAGGACGAGGAGCTATGACGCACTCAAGGTAGCAAGTGCAGCGACACCTGGAGGACTGCATCAGTAAAGGCTAGTAATCCCTGGCAGGCATTACGATGACTCACTTAAGATACACAACTAGTGACATATCGGTTCTGGCAGACTGGCCACAGTAACAAAATATATGAATCTGGGTGAGCAACTGTGAGGAGTAACTATGACTCTCGTAATAGGCCAATGACTCAATACCTGGAGTATTGACTCAGATAACTCGAGGAACGCCTTGCAATAGTAACAATGACTTTCTTACGGTTCACAACTGGTGACAAATCCGTTCTGGCAGTCTGGCACCAGTAACAAAAATGAGACACTGCGTGAGCAACTGGGATGGGTAACTATGACTCTCTTAAGGTAGCCAATGATCGTCATCAGGAATATTGAGTCAGGAAACTCGAGTGACCCTTGGCTATAGTAACGATGACTTTCGTAGATTACACAACCTGTGACATATCGGTGCTGGCAGACTGGCCACAGTAACAAGAAACGTGAAACTGGCTGCGAAATTAGGACGAGGAGCTATGACGCACTCAAGGTAGCTAGTGCAGCGTCACCTGGAGGACTGCATCAGTAAAGGCTAGTAATCCCTGGCTGGCATTACGATTACTCACTTAAGATACACAACTAGTGTCATATCGGTTCTGGCAGACTGGCCACAGTAACAAAATATATGAATCTGGGTGAGCAACTGTGACGAGTAACTATGACTCTCGTAATAGGCCAATGACTCAATACCTGGAGTATTGACTCAGATAACTCGAGGAACGCCTTGCAATAGTAACAATGACTTTCTTACGGTTCACAACTGGTGACAAATCCGTTCTGGCAGTCTGGCACCAGTAACAAAAATGAGACACTGCGTGAGCAACTGGGATGGGTAACTATGACTCTCTTAAGGTAGCCAATGATCGTCACCAGGAATATTGAGTCAGGAAACTCGAGTAACCCTTGGCTATAGTAACGATGACTTTCGTAGATTACACAACCTGCGACATATCGGTGCTGGCAGACTGGCCGCAGTAACAAGAAACTTGAAACTGGCTGCGAAATTAGGACGAGGAGCTATGACGCACTCAAGGTAGCTAGTGCAGCGTCACCTGGAGGACTGCATCAGTAAAGGCTAGTAATCCCTGGCAGGCATTACGATGACTCACTTAAGATACACAACTAGTGACATATCGGTTCTGGCAGACTGGCCACAGTAACAAAATATATGAATCTGGGTGAGCAACTGTGACGAGTAACTATGACTCTCGTAATAGGCCAATGACTCAATACCTGGAGTATTGACTCAGATAACTCGAGGAACGCCTTGCAATAGTAACAATGACTTTCTTACGGTTCACAACTGGTGACAAATCCGTTCTGGCAGTCTGGCACCAGTAACAAAAATGAGACACAGCGTGAGCAACTGGGATGGATAACTATGACTCTCTTAAGGTAGCCAATGATCGTCAGCAGGAATATTGAATCAGGAATTTCGAGTAACCCTTGGTTATAGAACGATGACTTTCGTAGATTACACAACCTGTGACATATCGATGCTGGCAGACTGGCCACAGTTACAATGTATTTTAATTTGGGTGGTCAACCGACAGGAATATCTATTACCCTTCTGAGGTAACCGACGATTCGTCGCCAGGTGGAGTACACTCTGAAAGGAGTGACTATGACTCTCATATGAAACGCAACTAGTGTCGTATCGCTTCTGGCAGAAGCCACGTAACAAGAAACGTGAAACTGGCTGCGAAATTAGGACGAGGAGCTATGACGCACTCAAGGTAGCAAGTGCAGCGACACCTGGAGGACTGCATCAGTAAAGGCTAGTAATCCCTGGCAGGCATAACGGTGACTCACTTAAGATACACAACTAGTGACATATCGGTTCTGGCAGACTGGCCACAGTAACAAAATATATGAATCTGGGTGAGCAACTGTGATGAGTAACTATGACTCTCGTAATAGGCCAATGACTCAATACCTGGTGTATTGACTCAGATAACTAGAGGAACGCCTTGCAATAGTAACAATGACTTTCTTACGGTTCACAACTGGTGACAAATCCGTTCTGGCAGTCTGGCACCAGTAACAAAACTGAGACACTGCGTGAGCAACTGGGATGGGTAACTACGACTCTCTTAAGGTAGCCAATGATCGTCACCAGGAATATTGAGTCAGGAAACTCGAGTAACCCTTGGCTATAGTAACGATGACTTTCGTAGATTACACAACCTGTGACATATCGGTGCTGCCAGACTGGCCACAGTAACAAGAAACTTGAAACTGGCTGCGAAATTAGGACGAGGAGCTATGACGAACTCAAGGTAGCTAGTGCAGCGTCACCTGGAGGACTGCATCAGTAAAGGCTAGTAATCCCTGGCTGGCATTACGATTACTCACTTAAGATACACAACTAGTGTCATATCGGTTCTGGCAGACTGGCCACAGTAACAAAATATATGAATCTGGGTGAGCAACTGTGACGAGTAACTATGACTCTCGTAATAGGCCAATGACTCAATACCTGGAGTATTGACTCAGATAACTCGAGGAACGCCTTGCAATAGTAACAATGACTTTCTTACGGTTCACAACTGGTGACAAATCCGTTCTGGCAGTCTGGCACCAGTAACAAAAATGAGACACAGCGTGAGCAACTGGGATGGATAACTATGACTCTCTTAAGGTAGCCAATGATCGTCACCAGGAATATTGAATCAGGAATTTCGAGTAACCCTTGGTTATAGAACGATGACTTTCGTAGATTACACAACCTGTGTCATATCGATGCTGGCAGACTGGCCACAGTTACAATGTATTTTAATTTGGGTGGTCAACCGACAGGCATATCTATTACCCTTCTGAGGTAACCGACGATTCGTCACCAGGTGGAGTACACTCTGAAAGGAGTGACTATGACTCTGATATGAAACGCAACTAGTGTCGTATCGCTTCTGGCAGACGCCACGTAACAAGAAACGTGAAACTGGCTGCGAAATTAGGACGAGGAGCTATGACGCACTCAAGGTAGCAAGTGCAGCGACACCTGGAGGACTGCATCAGTAAAGGCTAGTAATCCCTGGCAGGCATTACGATGACTCACTTAAGATACACAACTAGTGACATATCGGTTCTGGCAGACTGGCCACAGTAACAAAATATATGAATCTGGGTGAGCAACTGTGAGGAGTAACTATGACTCTCGTAATAGGCCAATGACTCAATACCTGGAGTATTGACCAGGATAACTCGAGGAACGCCTTGCAATAGTAACAATGACTTTCTTACGGTTCACAACTGGTGACAAATCCGTTCTGGCAGTCTGGCACCAGTAACAAAAATGAGACACTGCGTGAGCAACTGGGATGGGTAACTATGACTCTCTTAAGGTAGCCAATGATCGTCATCAGGAATATTGAGTCAGGAAACTCGAGTGACCCTTGGCTATAGTAACGATGACTTTCGTAGATTACACAACCTGTGACAAATCGGTGCTGGCAGACTGGCCACAGTAACAAGAAACGTGAAACTGGCTGCGAAATTAGGACGAGGAGCTATGACGCACTCAAGGTAGCTAGTGCAGCGTCACCTGGAGGACTGCATCAGTAAAGGCTAGTAATCCCTGGCTGGCATTACGATTACTCACTTAAGATACACAACTAGTGTCATATCGGTTCTGGCAGACTGGCCACAGTAACAAAATATATGAATCTGGGTGAGCAACTGTGACGAGTAACTATGACTCTCGTAATAGGCCAATGACTCAATACCTGGAGTATTGACTCAGATAACTCGAGGAACGCCTTGCAATAGTAACAATGACTTTCTTACGGTTCACAACTGGTGACAAATCCGTTCTGGCAGTCTGGCACCAGTAACAAAAATGAGACACAGCGTGAGCAACTGGGATGGGTAACTATGACTCTCTTAAGGTAGCCAATGATCGTCACCAGGAATATTGAATCAGGAATTTCGAGTAACCCTTGGTTATAGAACGATGACTTTCGTAGATTACACAACCTGTGACATATCGATGCTGGCAGACTGGCCACAGTTACAATGTATTTTAATTTGGGTGGTCAACCGACAGGAATATCTATTACCCTTCTGAGGTAACCGACGATTCGTCACCAGGTGGAGTACACTCTGAAAGGAGTGACTATGACTCTCGTATGACACGCAACTAGTGTCGTATCGCTTCTGGCAGACGCCACGTAACAAGAAACGTGAAACTGGCTGCGAAACTAGGACGAGGAGCTATGACGCACTCAAGGTAGCAAGTGCAGCGACACCTGGAGGACTGCATCAGTAAAGGCTAGTAATCCCTGAGAGGCATAACGGTGACTCACTTAAGATACACAACTAGTGACATATCGGTTCTGGCAGACTGGCCACAGTAACAAAATATATGAATCTGGGTGAGCAACTGTGACGAGTAACTATGACTCTCGTAATAGGCCAATGACTCAATACCTGGAGTATTGACTCAGATAACTCGAGGAACGCCTTGCAATAGTAACAATGACTTTCTTACGGTTCACAACTGGTGACAAATCCGTTCTGGCAGTCTGGCACCAGTAACAAAAATGAGACACTGAGTGAGCAACTGGGATGGGTAACTATGACTCTCTTAAGGTAGCAAATGATCGTCACCAGGAATATTGAGTCAGGAAACTCGAGTAACCCTTGGCTATAGTAACGATGACTTTCGTAGATTACACAACCTGTGACATATCGGTGCTGGCAGACTGGCCACAGTAACAAGAAACGTGAAACTGGCTGCGAAATTAGGACGAGGAGCTATGACGCACTCAAGGTAGCTAGTGCAGCGTCACCTGGAGCACTGCATCAGTAAAGGCTAGTAATCCCTGGCTGGCATTACGATTACTCACTTAAGATACACAACTAGTGTCATATCGGTTCTGGCAGACTGGCCACAGTAACAAAATATATGAATCTGGGTGAGCAACTGTGACGAGTAACTATGACTCTCGTAATAGGCCAATGACTCAATACCTGGAGTATTGACTCAGATAACTCGAGGAACGCCTTGCAATAGTAACAATGACTTTCTTACGGTTCACAACTGGTGACAAACCCGTTCTGGCAGTCTGGCACCAGTAACAAAAATGAGACACAGCGTGAGCAACTGGGATGGGTAACTATGACTCTCTTAAGGTAGCCAATGATCGTCACCAGGAATATTGAATCAGGAATTTCGAGTAACCCTTGGTTATAGAACGATGACTTTCGTAGATAACACAACCTGTGACATATCGATGCTGGCAGACTGGCCACAGTTACAATGTATTTTAATTTGGGTGGTCAACCGACAGGCATATCTATTACCCTTCTGAGGTAACCGACGATTCGTCACCAGGTGGAGTACACTCTGAAAGGAGTGACTATGACTCTCATATGACACACAACTAGTGTCGTATCGCTTCTGGCAGACGCCACGTAACAAGAAACGTGAAACTGGCTGCGAAATTAGGGCGAGGAGCTATGACGCACTCAAGGTAGCTAGTGCAGCGTGACCTGGAGGACTGCATCAGTAAAGGCTAGTAATCCCTGGCAGGCATAACGGTGACTCACTTAAGATACACAACTAGTGACATATCGGTTCTGGCAGACTGGCCACAGTAACAAAATATATGAATCTGGGTGAGCAACTGTGACGAGTAACTATGACTCTCGTAATAGGCCAATGACTCAATACCTGGAGTATTGACTCAGATAATTCGAGGAACGCCTTGCAATAGTAACAATGACTTTCTTACGGTTCACAACTGGTGACAAATCCGTTCTGGCAGTCTGGCACCAGTAACAAAAATGAGACACTGCGTGAGCAACTGGGATGGGTAACTATGACTCTCTTAAGGTAGCCAATGATCGTCACCAGGAATATTGAGTCAGGAAACTCGAGTAACCCTTGGCTATAGTAACGATGACTTTCGTAGATTACACAACCTGTGACATATCGGTGCTGGCAGACTGGCCACAGTAACAAGAAACTTGAAACTGGCTGCGAAATTAGGACGAGGAGCTATGACGCACTCAAGGTAGCTAGTGCAGCGTCACCTGGAGGACTGCATCAGTAAAGGCTAGTAATCCCTGGCAGGCATTACGATGACTCACTTAAGATACACAACTAGTGACATATCGGTTCTGGCAGACTGGCCACAGTAACAAAATATATGAATCTGGTTGAGCAACTGTGACGAGTAACTATGACTCTCGTAATAGGCCAATGACTCAATACCTGGAGTATTGACTCAGATAACTCGAGGAACGCCTTGCAATAGTAACAATGACTTTCTTACGGTTCACAACTGGTGACAAATCCGTTCTGGCAGTCTGGCACCAGTAACAAAAATGAGACACAGCGTGAGCAACTGGGATGGATAACTATGACTCTCTTAAGGTAGCCAATGACCGTCACCAGGAATATTGAATCAGGAATTTCGAGTAACCCTTGGTTATAGAACGATGACTTTCGTAGATTACACAACCTGTGACATATCGATGCTGGCAGACTGGCCACAGTTACAATGTATTTTAATTTGGGTGGTCAACCGACAGGAATATCTATTACCCTTCTGAGGTAACCGACGATTCGTCACCAGGTGGAGTACACTCTGAAAGGGGTGACTATGACTCTCGTATGACACGCAACTAGTGTCGTATCGCTTCTGGCAGACGCCACGTAACAAGAAACGTGAAACTGGCTGCGAAACTAGGACGAGGAGCTATGACGCACTCAAGGTAGCAAGTGCAGCGACACCTGGAGGACTGCATCAGTAAAGGCTAGTAATCCCTGAGAGGCATAACGGTGACTCACTTAAGATACACAACTAGTGACATATCGGTTCTGGCAGACTGGCCACAGTAACAAAATATATGAATCTGGGTGAGCAACTGTGACGAGTAACTATGACTCTCGTAATAGGCCAATGACTCAATACCTGGAGTATTGACTCAGATAACTCGAGGAACGCCTTGCAATAGTAACAATGACTTTCTTACGGTTCACAACTGGTGACAAATCCGTTCTGGCAGTCTGGCACCAGTAACAAAAATGAGACACTGAGTGAGCAACTGGGATTGGTAACTATGACTCTCTTAAGGTAGCAAATGATCGTCACCAGGAATATTGAGTCAGGAAACTCGAGTAACCCTTGGCTATAGTAACGATGACTTTCGTAGATTACACAACCTGTGACATATCGGTGCTGGCAGACTGGCCACAGTAACAAGAAACGTGAAACTGGCTGCGAAATTAGGACGAGGAGCTATGACGCACTCAAGGTAGCTAGTGCAGCGTCACCTGGAGCACTGCATCAGTAAAGGCTAGTAATCCCTGGCTGGCATTACGATTACTCACTTAAGATACACAACTAGTGTCATATCGGTTCTGGCAGACTGGCCACAGTAACAAAATATATGAATCTGGGTGAGCAACTGTGACGAGTAACTATGACTCTCGTAATAGGCCAATGACTCAATACCTGGAGTATTGACTCAGATAACTCGAGGAACGCCTTGCAATAGTAACAATGACTTTCTTACGGTTCACAACTGGTGACAAACCCGTTCTGGCAGTCTGGCACCAGTAACAAAAATGAGACACAGCGTGAGCAACTGGGATGGGTAACTATGACTCTCTTAAGGTAGCCAATGATCGTCACCAGGAATATTGAATCAGGAATTTCGAGTAACCCTTGGTTATAGAACGATGACTTTCGTAGATAACACAACCTGTGACATATCGATGCTGGCAGACTGGCCACAGTTACAATGTATTTTAATTTGGGTGGTCAACCGACAGGCATATCTATTACCCTTCTGAGGTAACCGACGATTCGTCACCAGGTGGAGTACACTCTGAAAGGAGTGACTATGACTCTCATATGACACACAACTAGTGTCGTATCGCTTCTGGCAGACGCCACGTAACAAGAAACGTGAAACTGGCTGCGAAATTAGGGCGAGGAGCTATGACGCACTCAAGGTAGCTAGTGCAGCGTGACCTGGAGGACTGCATCAGTAAAGGCTAGTAATCCCTGGCAGGCATAACGGTGACTCACTTAAGATACACAACTAGTGACATATCGGTTCTGGCAGACTGGCCACAGTAACAAAATATATGAATCTGGGTGAGCAACTGTGACGAGTAACTATGACTCTCGTAATAGGCCAATGACTCAATACCTGGAGTATTGACTCAGATAATTCGAGGAACGCCTTGCAATAGTAACAATGACTTTCTTACGGTTCACAACTGGTGACAAATCCGTTCTGGCAGTTTGGCACCAGTAACAAAAATGAGACACTGCGTGAGCAACTGGGATGGGTAACTATGACTCTCTTAAGGTAGCCAATGATCGTCACCAGGAATATTGAGTCAGGAAACTCGAGTAACCCTTGGCTATAGTAACGATGACTTTCGTAGATTACACAACCTGTGACATATCGGTGCTGGCAGACTGGCCACAGTAACAAGAAACTTGAAACTGGCTGCGAAATTAGGACGAGGAGCTATGACGCACTCAAGGTAGCTAGTGCAGCGTCACCTGGAGGACTGCATCAGTAAAGGCTAGTAATCCCTGGCAGGCATTACGATGACTCACTTAAGATACACAACTAGTGACATATCGGTTCTGGCAGACTGGCCACAGTAACAAAATATATGAATCTGGTTGAGCAACTTTGACGAGTAACTATGACTCTCGTAATAGGCCAATGACTCAATACCTGGAGTATTGACTCAGATAACTCGAGGAACGCCTTGCAATAGTAACAATGACTTTCTTACGGTTCACAACTGGTGACAAATCCGTTCTGGCAGTCTGGCACCAGTAACAAAAATGAGACACAGCGTGAGCAACTGGGATGGATAACTATGACTCTCTTAAGGTAGCCAATGACCGTCACCAGGAATATTGAATCAGGAATTTCGAGTAACCCTTGGTTATAGAACGATGACTTTCGTAGATTACACAACCTGTGACATATCGATGCTGGCAGACTGGCCACAGTTACAATGTATTTTAATTTGGGTGGTCAACCGACAGGAATATCTATTACCCTTCTGAGGTAACCGACGATTCGTCACCAGGTGGAGTACACTCTGAAAGGGGTGACTATGACTCTCGTATGACACGCAACTAGTGTCGTATCGCTTCTGGCAGACGCCACGTAACAAGAAACGTGAAACTGGCTGCGAAACTAGGACGAGGAGCTATGACGCACTCAAGGTAGCAAGTGCAGCGACACCTGGAGGACTGCATCAGTAAAGGCTAGTAATCCCTGAGAGGCATAACGGTGACTCACTTAAGATACACAACTAGTGACATATCGGTTCTGGCAGACTGGCCACAGTAACAAAATATATGAATCTGGGTGAGCAACTGTGACGAGTAACTATGACTCTCGTAATAGGCCAATGACTCAATACCTGGAGTATTGACTCAGATAACTCGAGGAACGCCTTGCAATAGTAACAATGACTTTCTTACGGTTCACAACTGGTGACAAATCCGTTCTGGCAGTCTGGCACCAGTAACCAAAATGAGACACTGAGTGAGCAACTGGGATGGGTAACTATGACTCTCTTAAGGTAGCAAATGATCGTCACCAGGAATATTGAGTCAGGAAACTCGAGTAACCCTTGGCTATAGTAACGATGACTTTCGTAGATTACACAACCTGTGACATATCGGTGCTGGCAGACTGGCCACAGTAACAAGAAACGTGAAACTGGCTGCGAAATTAGGACGAGGAGCTATGACGCACTCAAGGTAGCTAGTGCAGCGTCACCTGGAGCACTGCATCAGTAAAGGCTAGTAATCCCTGGCTGGCATTACGATTACTCACTTAAGATACACAACTAGTGTCATATCGGTTCTGGCAGACTGGCCACAGTAACAAAATATAAGAATCTGGGTGAGCAACTGTGACGAGTAACTATGACTCTCGTAATAGGCCAATGACTCAATACCTGGAGTATTGACTCAGATAACTCGAGGAACGCCTTGCAATAGTAACTATGACTTTCTTACGGTTCACAACTGGTGACAAATCCGTTCTGGCAGTCTGGCACCAGTAACAAAAATGAGACACAGCGTGAGCAACTGGGATGGATAACTATGACTCTCTTAAGGTAGCCAATGATCGTCACCAGGAATATTGAATCAGGAATTTCGAGTAACCCTTGGTTATAGAACGATGACTTTCGTAGATTACACAACCTGTGACATATCGATGCTGGCAGACTGGCCACAGTTACAATGTATTTTAAGTTGGGTGGTCAACCGACAGGCATATCTATTACCCTTCTGAGGTAACCGACGATTCGTCACCAGGTGGAGTACACTCTGAAAGGAGTGACTATGACTCTCATATTAAACGCAACTAGTGTCGTATCGCTTCTGGCAGACGCCACGTAACAAGAAACGTGAAACTGGCTGCGAAATTAGGACGAGGAGCTATGACGCACTCAAGGTAGCAAGTGCAGCGACACCTGGAGGACTGCATCAGTAAAGGCTAGTAATCCCTGGCAGGATTACGATGACTCACTTAAGATACACAACTAGTGACATATCGGTTCTGGCAGACTGGCCACAGTAACAAAATATATGAATCTGGGTGAGCAACTGTGACGAGTAACTATGACTCTCGTAATAGGCCAATGACTCAATACCTGGAGTATTGACTCAGATAATTCGAGGAACGCCTTGCAATAGTAACAATGACTTTCTTACGGTTCACAACTGGTGACAAATCCGTTCTGGCAGTCTGGCACCAGTAACAAAAATGAGACACAGCGTGAGCAACTGGGATGGGTAACTATGACTCTCTTAAGGTAGCCAATGATCGTCACCAGGAATATTGAGTCAGGAAACTCGAGTAACCCTTGGCTATAATAACGATGACTTTCGTAGATTACACAACCTGTGACATATCGGTGCTGGCAGACTGGCCACAGATACAATGTATTTTAATTTGGGTGGTCAACCGACAGGAATATCTATTACCCTTCTGAGGTAACCGACGATTCGTCACCAGGTGGAGTACACTCTGAAAGGAGTGACTATGACTCTCGTATGACACGCAACTAGTGTCGTATCGCTTCTGGCAGACGCCACGTAACAAGAAACGTGAAACTTGCTGCGAAACTAGGACGAGGAGCTATGACGCACTCAAGGTAGCAAGTGCAGCGACACCTGGAGGACTGCATCAGTAAAGGCTAGTAATCCCTGAGAGGCATAACGGTGACTCACTTAAGATACACAACTAGTGACATATCGGTTCTGGCAGACTGGCCACAGTAACAAAATATATGAATCTGGGTGAGCAACTGTGACGAGTAACTATGACTCTCGTAATAGGCCAATGACTCAATACCTGGAGTATTGACTCAGATAACTCGAGGAACGCCTTGCAATAGTAACAATGACTTTCTTACGGTTCACAACTGGTGACAAATCGGTTCTGGCAGTCTGTCACCAGTAACAAAAATGAGACACAGCGTGAGCAACTGGGATGGATAACTATGACTCTCTTAAGGTAGCCAATGATCGTCACCAGGAATATTGAATCAGGAATTTCGAGTAACCCTTGGTTATAGAACGATGACTTTCGTAGATTACACAACCTGTGACATATCGATGCTGGCAGACTGGCCACAGTTACAATGTATTTTAATTTGGGTGGTCAACCGACAGGAATATCTATTACCCTTCTGAGGTAACCGACGATTCGTCACCAGGTGGAGTACACTCTGAAAGGAGTGACTATGACTCTCATATGAAACGCAACTAGTGTCGTATCGCTTCTGGCAGACGCCACGTAACAAGAAACGTGAAACTGGCTGCGAAATTAGGACGAGGAGCTATGACGCACTCAAGGTAGCAAGTGCAGCGACACCTGGAGGACTGCATCAGTAAAGGCTAGTAATCCCTGGCAGGCATTACGATGACTCACTTAAGATACACAACTAGTGACATATCGGTTCTGGCAGACTGGCCACAGTAACAAAATATATGAATCTGGGTGAGCAACTGTGACGAGTAACTATGACTCTCGTAATAGGCCAATGACTCAATACCTGGAGTATTGACTCAGATAACTCGAGGAACGCCTTGCAATAGTAACAATGACTTTCTTACGGTTCACAACTGGTGACAAATCGGTTCTGGCAGTCTGTCACCAGTAACAAAAATGAGACACAGCGTGAGCAACTGGGATGGATAACTATGACTCTCTTAAGGTAGCCAATGATCGTCACCAGGAATATTGAATCAGGAATTTCGAGTAACCCTTGGTTATAGAACGATGACTTTCGTAGATTACACAACCTGTGACATATCGATGCTGGCAGACTGGCCACAGTTACAATGTATTTTAATTTGGGTGGTCAACCGACAGGAATATCTATTACCCTTCTGAGGTAACCGACGATTCGTCACCAGGTGGAGTACACTCTGAAAGGAGTGACTATGACTCTCATATGAAACGCAACTAGTGTCGTATCGCTTCTGGCAGACGCCACGTAACAAGAAACGTGAAACTGGCTGCGAAATTAGGACGAGGAGCTATGACGCACTCAAGGTAGCAAGTGCAGCGACACCTGGAGGACTGCATCAGTAAAGGCTAGTAATCCCTGAGAGGCATAACGGTGACTCACTTAAGATACACAACTAGTGACATATCGGTTCTGGCAGACTGGCCACAGTAACAAAATATATGAATCTGGGTGAGCAACTGTGACGAGTAACTATGACTCTCGTAATAGGCCAATGACTCAATACCTGGAGTATTGACTCAGATAACTCGAGGAACGCCTTGCAATAGTAACAATGACTTTCTTACGGTTCACAAATGGTGACAAATCCGTTCTGGCAGTCTGGCACCAGTAACCAAAATGAGACACTGAGTGAGCAACTGGGATGGGTAACTATGACTCTCTTAAGGTAGCAAATGATCGTCACCAGGAATATTGAGTCAGGAAACTCGAGTAACCCTTGGCTATAGTAACGATGACTTTCGTAGATTACACAACCTGTGACATATCGGTGCTGGCAGACTGGCCACAGTAACAAGAAACGTGAAACTGGCTGCGAAATTAGGACGAGGAGCTATGACGCACTCAAGGTAGCTAGTGCAGCGTCACCTGGAGCACTGCATCAGTAAAGGCTAGTAATCCCTGGCTGGCATTACGATTACTCACTTAAGATACACAACTAGTGTCATATCGGTTCTGGCAGACTGGCCACAGTAACAAAATATAAGAATCTGGGTGAGCAACTGTGACGAGTAACTATGACTCTCGTAATAGGCCAATGACTCAATACCTGGAGTATTGACTCAGATAACTCGAGGAACGCCTTGCAATAGTAACTATGACTTTCTTACGGTTCACAACTGGTGACAAATCCGTTCTGGCAGTCTGGCACCAGTAACAAAAATGAGACACAGCGTGAGCAACTGGGATGGATAACTATGACTCTCTTAAGGTAGCCAATGATCGTCACCAGGAATATTGAATCAGGAATTTCGAGTAACCCTTGGTTATAGAACGATGACTTTCGTAGATTACACAACCTGTGACATATCGATGCTGGCAGACTGGCCACAGTTACAATGTATTTTAATTTGGGTGGTCAACCGACAGGAATATCTATTACCCTTCTGAGGTAACCGACGATTCGTCACCAGGTGGAGTACACTCTGAAAGGAGTGACTATGACTCTCATATTAAACGCAACTAGTGTCGTATCGCTTCTGGCAGACGCCACGTAACAAGAAACGTGAAACTGGCTGCGAAATTAGGACGAGGAGCTATGACGCACTCAAGGTAGCAAGTGCAGCGACACCTGGAGGACTGCATCAGTAAAGGCTAGTAATCCCTGGCAGGATTACGATGACTCACTTAAGATACACAACTAGTGACATATCGGTTCTGGCAGACTGGCCACAGTAACAAAATATATGAATCTGGGTGAGCAACTGTGACGAGTAACTATGACTCTCGTAATAGGCCAATGACTCAATACCTGGAGTATTGACTCAGATAATTCGAGGAACGCCTTGCAATAGTAACAATGACTTTCTTACGGTTCACAACTGGTGACAAATCCGTTCTGGCAGTCTGGCACCAGTAACAAAAATGAGACACAGCGTGAGCAACTGGGATGGGTAACTATGACTCTCTTAAGGTAGCCAATGATCGTCACCAGGAATATTGAGTCAGGAAACTCGAGTAACCCTTGGCTATAATAACGATGACTTTCGTAGATTACACAACCTGTGACATATCGGTGCTGGCAGACTGGCCACAGTTACAATGTATTTTAATTTGGGTGGTCAACCGACAGGAATATCTATTACCCTTCTGAGGTAACCGACGATTCGTCACCAGGTGGAGTACACTCTGAAAGGAGTGACTATGACTCTCGTATGACACGCAACTAGTGTCGTATCGCTTCTGGCAGACGCCACGTAACAAGAAACGTGAAACTGGCTGCGAAACTAGGACGAGGAGCTATGACGCACTCAAGGTAGCAAGTGCAGCGACACCTGGAGGACTGCATCAGTAAAGGCTAGTAATCCCTGAGAGGCATAACGGTGACTCACTTAAGATACACAACTAGTGACATATCGGTTCTGGCAGACTGGCCACAGTAACAAAATATATGAATCTGGGTGAGCAACTGTGACGAGTAACTATGACTCTCGTAATAGGCCAATGACTCAATACCTGGAGTATTGACTCAGATAACTCGAGGAACGCCTTGCAATAGTAACAATGACTTTCTTACGGTTCACAACTGGTGACAAATCGGTTCTGGCAGTCTGTCACCAGTAACAAAAATGAGACACAGCGTGAGCAACTGGGATGGATAACTATGACTCTCTTAAGGTAGCCAATGATCGTCACCAGGAATATTGAATCAGGAATTTCGAGTAACCCTTGGTTATAGAACGATGACTTTCGTAGATTACACAACCTGTGACATATCGATGCTGGCAGACTGGCCACAGTTACAATGTATTTTAATTTGGGTGGTCAACCGACAGGAATATCTATTACCCTTCTGAGGTAACCGACGATTCGTCACCAGGTGGAGTACACTCTGAAAGGAGTGACTATGACTCTCATATGAAACGCAACTAGTGTCGTATCGCTTCTGGCAGACGCCACGTAACAAGAAACGTGAAACTGGCTGCGAAATTAGGACGAGGAGCTATGACGCACTCAAGGTAGCAAGTGCAGCGACACCTGGAGGACTGCATCAGTAAAGGCTAGTAATCCCTGGCAGGCATTACGATGACTCACTTAAGATACACAACTAGTGACATATCGGTTCTGGCAGACTGGCCACAGTAACAAAATATATGAATCTGGGTGAGCAACTGTGAGGAGTAACTAGGACTCTCGTAATAGGCCAATGACTCAATACCTGGAGTATTGACTCAGATAATTCGAGGAACGCCTTGCAATAGTAACAATGACTTTCTTACGGTTCACAACTGGTGACAAATCCGTTCTGGCAGTCTGGCACCAGTAACAAAAATGAGACACTGCGTAAACAACTGGGATGGGTAACTATGACTCTCTTAAGGTAGCCAATGATCGTCATCAGGAATATTGAGTCAGGAAACTCGAGTGACCCTTGGCTATAGTAACGATGACTTTCGTAGATTACACAACCTGTGACATATCGGTGCTGGCAGACTGGCCACAGTAACAAGAAACGTGAAACTGGCTGCGAAATTAGGACGAGGAGCTATGACGCACTCAAGGTAGCTAGTGCAGCGTCACCTGGAGGACTGCATCAGTAAAGGCTAGTAATCCCTGGCTGGCATTACGATTACTCACTTAAGATACACAACTAGTGTCATATCGGTTCTGGCAGACTGGCCACAGTAACAAAATATATGAATCTGGGTGAGCAACTGTGACGAGTAACTATGACTCTCGTAATAGGCCAATGACTCAATACCTGGAGTATTGACTCAGATAACTCGAGGAACGCCTTGCAATAGTAACAATGACTTTCTTACGGTTCACAACTGGTGACAAATCCGTTCTGGCAGTCTGGCACCAGTAACAAAAATGAGACACAGCGTGAGCAACTGGGATGGGTAACTATGACTCTCTTAAGGTAGCCAATGATCGTCACCAGGAATATTGAATCAGGAATTTCGAGTAACCCTTGGTTATAGAACGATGACTTTCGTAGATTATACAACCTGTGACATATCGATGCTGGCAGACTGGCCACAGTTACAATGTATTTTAATTTGGGTGGTCAACCGACAGGAATATCTATTACCCTTCTGAGGTAACCGACGATTCGTCACCAGGTGGAGTACACTCTGAAAGGAGTGACTATGACTCTCGTATGACACGCAACTAGTGTCGTATCGCTTCTGGCAGACGCCACGTAACAAGAAACGTGAAACTGGCTGCGAAACTAGGACGAGGAGCTATGACGCACTCAAGGTAGCAAGTGCAGCGACACCTGGAGGACTGCATCAGTAAAGGCTAGTAATCCCTGAGAGGCATAACGGTGACTCACTTAAGATACACAACTAGTGACATATCGGTTCTGGCAGACTGGCCACAGTAACAAAATATATGAATCTGGGTGAGCAACTGTGACGAGTAACTATGACTCTCGTAATAGGCCAATGACTCAATACCTGGAGTATTGACTCAGATAACTCGAGGAACGCCTTGCAATAGTAACAATGACTTTCTTACGGTTCACAACTGGTGACAAATCCGTTCTGGCAGTCTGGCACCAGTAACAAAAATGAGACACAGCGTGAGCAACTGGGATGGGTAACTATGACTCTCTTAAGGTAGCCAATGATCGTCACCAGGAATATTGAATCAGGAATTTCGAGTAACCCTTGGTTATAGAACGATGACTTTCGTAGATTACACAACCTGTGACATATCGATGCTGGCAGACTGGCCACAGTTACAATGTATTTTAATTTGGGTGGTCAACCGACAGGAATATCTATTACCCTTCTGAGGTAACCGACGATTCGTCACCAGGTGGAGTACACTCTGAAAGGAGTGACTATGACTCTCGTATGACACGCAACTAGTGTCGTATCGCTTCTGGCAGACGCCACGTAACAAGAAACGTGAAACTGGCTGCAAAACTAGGACGAGGAGCTATGACGCACTCAAGGTAGCAAGTGCAGCGACACCTGGAGGACTGCATCAGTAAAGGCTAGTAATCCCTGAGAGGCATAACGGTGACTCACTTAAGATACACAACTAGTGACATATCGGTTCTGGCAGACTGGCCACAGTAACAAAATATATGAATCTGGGTGAGCAACTGTGACGAGTAACTATGACTCTCGTAATAGGCCAATGACTCAATACCTGGAGTATTGACTCAGATAACTCGAGGAACGCCTTGCAATAGTAACAATGACTTTCTTACGGTTCACAACTGGTGACAAATCCGTTCTGGCAGTCTGGCACCAGTAACAAAAATGAGACACTGAGTGAGCAACTGGGATGGGTAACTATGACTCTCTTAAGGTAGCCAATGATCGTCACCAGGAATATTGAGTCAGGAAACTCGAGTAACCCTTGGCTATAGTAACGATGACTTTCGTAGATTACACAACCTGTGACATATCGGTGCTGGCAGACTGGCCACAGTAACAAGAAACTTGAAACTGGCTGCGAAATTAGGACGAGGAGCTATGACGCACTCAAGGTAGCTAGTGCAGCGTGACCTGGAGGACTGCATCAGTAAAGGCTAGTAATCCCTGGCAGGCATTACGATGACTCACTTAATATACACAACTAGTGACATATCGGTTCTGGCAGACTGGCCACAGTAACAAAATATATGAATGTGGGTGAGCAACTGTGACGAGTAACTATGACTCTCGTAATAGGCCAATGACTCAATACCTGGAGTATTGACTCAGATAATTCGAGGAACGCCTTGCAATAGTAACAATGACTTTCTTACGGTTCACAACTGGTGACAAATCCGTTCTGGCAGTCTGGCACCAGTAACAAAAATGAGACACAGCGTGAGCAACTGGGATGGATAACTATGACTCTCTTAAGGTAGCCAATGATCGTCACCAGGAATATTGAATCAGGAATTTCGAGTAACCCTTGGTTATAGAACGATGACTTTCGTAGATTACACAACCTGTGACATATCGATGCTGGCAGACTGGCCACAGTTACAATGTATTTTAATTTGGGTGGTCAACCGACAGGAATATCTATTACCCTTCTGAGGTAACCGACGATTCGTCACCAGGTGGAGTACACTCTGAAAGGAGTGACTATGACTCTCATATGAAACGCAACTAGTGTCGTATCGCTTCTGGCAGACGCCACGTAACAAGAAACGTGAAACTGGCTGCGAAATTAGGACGAGGAGCTATGACCCACTCAAGGTAGCAAGTGCAGCGACACCTGGAGGACTGCATCAGTAAAGGCTAGTAATCCCTGGCAGGCATTACGATGACTCACTTAAGATACACAACTAGTGTCATATCGGTTCTGGCAGACTGGCCACAGTAACAAAATATATGAATCTGGGTGAGCAACTGTGACGAGTAACTATGACTCTCGTAATAGGCCAATGACTCAATACCTGGATTATTGACTCAGATAACTCGAGGAAAGCCTTGCAATAGTAACAATGACTTTCTTACGGTTCACAACTGGTGACAAATCCGTTCTGGCAATCTGGCACCAGTAACAAAAGTGAGACACAGCGTGAGCAACTGGGATGGGTAACTATGACTCTCTTAAGGTAGCCAATGATCGTCACCAGGAATATTGAATCAGGAATTTCGAGTAACCCTTGGTTATAGAACGATGACTTTCGTAGATTACACAACCTGTGACATATCGATGCTGGCAGACTGGCCACAGTTACAATGTATTTTAATTTGGGTGGTCAACCGACAGGAATATCTATTACCCTTCTGAGGTAACCGACGATTCGTCACCAGGTGGAGTACACTCTGAAAGGAGTGACTATGACTCTCGTATGACACGCAACTAGTGTCGTATCGTTTCTGGCAGACGCCACGTAACAAGAAACGTGAAACTGGCTGCGAAACTAGGACGAGGAGCTATGACGCACTCAAGGTAGCAAGTGCAGCGACACCTGGAGGACTGCATCAGTAAAGGCTAGTAATCCCTGAGAGGCATAACGGTGACTCACTTAAGATACACAACTAGTGACATATCGGTTCTGGCAGACTGGCCACAGTAACAAAATATATGAATCTGGGTGAGCAACTGTGACGAGTAACTATGACTCTCGTAATAGGCCAATGACTCAATACCTGGAGTAATTACTCAGATAACTCGAGGAACGCCTTGCAATAGTAACAATGACTTTCTTACGGTTCACAACTGGTGACAAATCCGTTCTGGCAGTCTGGCACCAGTAACAAAAATGAGACACTGCGTGAGCAACTGGGATGGGTAACTATGACTCTCTTAAGGTAGCCAATGATCGTCACCAGGAATATTGAGTCAGGAAACTCGAGTAACCCTTGGCTATAGTAACGATGACTTTCGTAGATTACACAACCTGTGACATATCGGTGCTGGCAGACTGGCCACAGTAACAAGAAACTTGAAACTGGCTGCGAAATTAGGACGAGGAGCTATGACGCACTCAAGGTAGCTAGTGCAGCGTCACCTGGAGGACTGCATCAGTAAAGGCTAGTAATCCCTGGCAGGCATTACGATGACTCACTTAAGATACACAACTAGTGTCATATCGGTTCTGGCAGACTGGCCACAGTAACAAAATATATGAATCTGGGTGAGCAACTGTGACGAGTAACTATGACTCTCGTAATAGGCCAATGACTCAATACCTGGAGTATTGACTCAGATAACTCGAGGAACGCCTTGCAATAGTAACAATGACTTTCTTACGGTTCACAACTGGTGACAAATCCGTTCTGGCAGTCTGGCACCAGTAACAAAAATGAGACACAGCGTGAGCAACTGGGATGGGTAACTATGACTCTCTTAAGGTAGCCAATGATCGTCACCAGGAATATTGAATCAGGAATTTCGAGTAACCCTTGGTTATAGAACGATGACTTTCGTAGATTACACAACCTGTGACATATCGATGCTGGCAGACTGGCCACAGTTACAATGTATTTTAATTTGGGTGGTCAACCGACAGGAATATCTATTACCCTTCTGAGGTAACCGACGATTCGTCACCAGGTGGAGTACACTCTGAAAGGAGTGACTATGACTCTCATATGAAACGCAACTAGTGTCGTATTGCTTCTGGCAGACGCCACGTAACAAGAAACGTGAAACTGGCTGCGAAATTAGGACGAGGAGCTATGACGCACTCAAGGTAGCAAGTGCAGCGACACCTGGAGGACTGCATCAGTAAAGTCTAGTAATCCCTAGCAGGCATAACGATGACTCACTTAAGATACACAACTAGTGACATATCGGTTCTGGCAGACTGGCCACAGTAACAAAATATATGAATCTGGGTGAGCAACTGTGACGAGTAACTATGACTCTCGTAATAGGCCAATGACTCAATACCTGGAGTATTGACTCAGATAATTCGAGGAACGCCTTGCAATAGTAACAATGACTTTCTTACGGTTCACAACTGGTGACAAATCCGTTCTGGGAGTCTGGCACCAGTAACAAAAATGAGACACTGAGTGAGCAACTGGGATGGGTAACTATGACTCTCTTAAGGTAGCAAATGATCGTCATCAGGAATATTGAGTCAGGAAACTCGAGTGACCCTTGGCTATAGTAACGATGACTTTCGTAGATTACACAACCTGTGACATATCGGTGCTGGCAGACTGGCCACAGTAACAAGAAACGTGAAACTGGCTGCGAAATTAGGACGAGGAGCTATGACGCACTCAAGGTAGCTAGTGCAGCGTCACCTGGAGCACTGCATCAGTAAAGGCTAGTAATCCCTGGCTGGCATTACGATTACTCACTTAAGATACACAACTAGTGTCATATCGGTTCTGGCAGACTGGCCACAGTAACAAAATATATGAATCTGGGTGAGCAACTGTGACGAGTAACTATGACTCTCGTAATAGGCCAATGACTCAATACCTGGAGTATTGACTCAGATAACTCGAGGAACGCCTTGCAATAGTAACAATGACTTTCTTACGGTTCACAACTGGTGACAAATCCGTTCCGGCAGTCTGGCACCAGTAACAAAAATGAGACACAGCGTGAGCAACTGGGATGGATAACTATGACTCTCTTAAGGTAGCCAATGATCGTCACCAGGAATATTGAATCAGGAATTTCGAGTAACCCTTGGTTATAGAACGATGACTTTCGTAGATTATACAACCTGTGACATATCGATGCTGGCAGACTGGCCACAGTTACAATGTATTTTAATTTGGGTGGTCAACCGACAGGAATATCTATTACCCTTCTGAGGTAACCGACGATTCGTCACCAGGTGGAGTACACTCTGAAAGGAGTGACTATGACTCTCATATGAAACGCAACTAGTGTCGTATCGCTTCTGGCAGACGCCACGTAACAAGAAACGTGAAACTGGCTGCGAAATTAGGACGAGGAGCTATGACGCACTCAAGGTAGCAAGTGCAGCGACACCTGGAGGACTGCATCAGTAAAGGCTAGTAATCCCTGGCAGGCATTACGATGACTCACTTAAGATACACAACTAGTGACATATCGGTTCTGGCAGACTGGCCACAGTAAAAAATATATGAATCTGGGTGAGCAACTGTGACGAGTAACTATGACTCTCGTAATAGGCCAATGACTCAATACCTGGAGTATTGACTCAGATAATTCGAGGAACGCCTTGCAATAGTAACAATGACTTTCTTACGGTTCACAACTGGTGACAAATCCGTTCTGGCAGTCTGGCACCAGTAACAAAAATGAGACACTGCGTGAGCAACTGGGATGGGTAACTATGACTCTCTTAAGGTAGCCAATGATCGTCACCAGGAATATTGAGTCAGGAAACTCGAGTAACCCTTGGCTATAGTAACGATGACTTTCGTAGATTACACAACCTGTGACATATCGGTGCTGGCAGACTGGCCACAGTAACAAGAAACTTGAAACTGGCTGCGAAATTAGGACGAGGAGCTATGACGCACTCAAGGTAGCTAGTGCAGCGTCACCTGGAGCACTGCATCAGTAAAGGCTAGTAATCCCTGGCAGGCATTACGATGACTCACTTAAGATACACAACTAATGACATATCGGTTCTGGCAGACTGGCCACAGTAACAAAATATATGAATCTGGGTGAGCAACTGTGACGAGTAACTATGACTCTCGTAATAGGCCAATGACTCAATACCTGGAGTATTGACTCAGATAATTCGAGGAACGCCTTGCAATAGTAACAATGACTTTCTTACGGTTCACAACTGGTGACAAATCCGTTCTGGCAGTCAGGCACCAGTAACAAAAATGAGACACTGAGTGAGCAACTGGGATGGGTAACTATGACTCTCTTAAGGTAGCAAATGATCGTCACCAGGAATATTGAGTCAGGAATCTCGAGTAACCCTTGGCTATAGTAACGATGACTTTCGTAGATTACACAACCTGTGACATATCGGTGCTGGCAGACTGGCCACAGTAACAAGAAACGTGAAACTGGCTGCGAAATTAGGACGAGGAGCTATGACGCACTCAAGGTAGCTAGTGCAGCGTCACCTGGAGGACTGCATCAGTAAAGGCTAGTAATCCCTGGCTGGCATTACGATTACTCATTTAAGATACACAACTAGTGTCATATCGGTTCTGGCAGACTGGCCACAGTAACAAAATATATGAATCTGGGTGAGCAACTGTGACGAGTAACTATGACTCTCGTAATAGGCCAATGACTCAATACCTGGAGTATTGACTCAGATAACTCGAGGAACGCCTTGCAATAGTATCAATGACTTTCTTACGGTTCACAACTGGTGACAAATCCGTTCTGGCAGTCTGGCACCAGTAACAAAAATGAGACACAGCGTGAGCAACTGGGATGGGTAACTATGACTCTCTTAAGGTAGCCAATGATCGTCACCAGGAATATTGAATCAGGAATTTCGAGTAACCCTTGGTTATAGAACGATGACTTTCGTAGATTACACAACCTGTGACATATCGATGCTGGCAGACTGGCCACAGTTACAATGTATTTTAATTTGGGTGGTCAACCGACAGGAATATCTATTACCCTTCTGAGGTAACCGACGATTCGTCACCAGGTGGAGTACACTCTGAAAGGTGTGACTATGACTCTCATATGAAACGCAACTAGTGTCGTATCGCTTCTGGCAGACGCCACGTAACAAGAAACGTGAAACTGGCTGCGAAATTAGGACGAGGAGCTATGACGCACTCAAGGTAGCAAGTGCAGCGACACCTGGAGGACTGCATCAGTAAAGGCTAGTAATCCCTGGCAGGCATTACGATGACTCACTTAAGATACACAACTAGTGACATATCGGTTCTGGCAGACTGGCCACAGTAACAAAATATATGAATCTGGGTGAGCAACTGTGACGAGTAACTATGACTCTCGTAATAGGCCAATGACTCAATACCTGGAGTATTGACTCAGATTATTCGAGGAACGCCTTGCAATAGTAACAATGACTTTCTTACGGTTCACAACTGGTGACAAATCCGTTCTGGCAGTCTGGCACCAGTAACAAAAGTGAGACACTGCGTGAGCAACTGGGATGGGTAACTATGACTCTTTTAAGGAAGCCAATGATCGTCACCAGGAATATTGAGTCAGGAAACTCGAGTAACCCTTGGCTATAGTAACGATGACTTTCGTAGATTACACAACCTGTGACATATCGGTGCTGGCAGACTGGCCACAGTAACAAGAAACTTGAAACTGGCTGCGAAATTAGGACGAGGAGCTATGACGCACTCAAGGTAGCTAGTGCAGCGTCACCTGGAGGACTGCATCAGTAAAGGCTAGTAATCCCTGGCAGGCATTACGATGACTCACTTAAGATACACAACTAGTGACATATCGGTTCTGGCAGACTGGCCACAGTAACAAAATATATGAATCTGGGTGAGCAACTGTGACGAGTAACTATGACTCTCGTAATAGGCCAATGACTCAATACCTGGAGTATTGACTCAGATAATTCGAGGAACGCCTTGCAATAGTAACAATGACTTTCTTACGGTTCACAACTGGTGACAAATCCGTTCTGGCAGTCTGGCACCAGTAACAAAAATGAGACACTGAGTGAGCAACTGGGATGGGTAACTATGACTCTCTTAAGGTAGCAAATGATCGTCACCAGGAATATTGAGTCAGGAATCTCGAGTAACCCTTGGCTATAGTAATGATGACTTTCGTAGATTACACAACCTGTGACATATCGGTGCTGGCAGACTGGCCACAGTAACAAGAAACGTGAAACTGGCTGCGAAATTAGGACGAGGAGCTATGACGCACTCAAGGTAGCTAGTGCAGCGTCACCTGGAGGACTGCATCAGTAAAGGCTAGTAATCCCTGGCTGGCATTACGATTACTCACTTAAGATACACAACTAGTGTCATATCGGTTCTGGCAGACTGGCCACAGTAACAAAATATATGAATCTGGGTGAGCAACTGTGACGAGTAACTATGACTCTCGTAATAGGCCAATGACTCAATACCTGGAGTATTGACTCAGATAACTCGAGGAACGCCTTGCAATAGTATCAATGACTTTCTTACGGTTCACAACTGGTGACAAATCCGTTCTGGCAGTCTGGCACCAGTAACAAAAATGAGACACAGCGTGAGCAACTGGGATGGGTAACTATGACTCTCTTAAGGTAGCCAATGATCGTCACCAGGAATATTGAATCAGGAATTTCGAGTAACCCTTGGTTATAGAACGATGACTTTCGTAGATTACACAACCTGTGACATATCGATGCTGGCAGACTGGCCACAGTTACAATGTATTTTAATTTGGGTGGTCAACCGACAGGAATATCTATTACCCTTCTGAGGTAACCGACGATTCGTCACCAGGTGGAGTACACTCTGAAAGGAGTGACTATGACTCTCATATGAAACGCAACTAGTGTCGTATTGCTTCTGGCAGACGCCACGTAACAAGAAACGTGAAACTGGCTGCGAAATTAGGACGAGGAGCTATGACGCACTCAAGGTAGCAAGTGCAGCGACACCTGGAGGACTGCATCAGTAAAGGCTAGTAATCCCTGGCAGGCATTACGATGACTCACTTAAGATACACAACTAGTGACATATCGGTTCTGGCAGACTGGCCACAGTAACAAAATATATGAATCTGGGTGAGCAACTGTGACGAGTAACTATGACTCTCGTAATAGGCCAATGACTCAATACCTGGAGTATTGACTCAGATAATTCGAGGAACGCCTTACAATAGTAACAATGACTTTCTTACGGTTCACAACTGGTGACAAATCCGTTCTGGCAGTCTGGCACCAGTAACAAAAATGAGACACTGCGTGAGCAACTGGGATGGGTAACTATGACTCTCTTAAGGTAGCCAATGATCGTCACCAGGAATATTGAGTCAGGAAACTCGAGTAACCCTTGGCTATAGTAACGATGACTTTCGTAGATTACACAACCTGTGACATATCGGTGCTGGCAGACTGGCCACAGTAACAAGAAACTTGAAACTGGCTGCGAAATTAGGACGAGGAGCTATGACGCACTCAAGGTAGCTAGTGCAGCGTCACCTGGAGGACTGCATCAGTAAAGGCTAGTAATCCCTGGCAGGCATTACGATGACTCACTTAAGATACACAACTAGTGACATATCGGTTCTGGCAGACTGGCCACAGTAACAAAATATATGAATCTGGGTGAGCAACTGTGACGAGTAACTATGACTCTCGTAATAGGCCAATGACTCAATACCTGGAGTATTGACTCAGATAATTCGAGGAACGCCTTGCAATAGTAACAATGACTTTCTTACGGTTCACAACTGGTGACAAATCCGTTCTGGCAGTCTGGCACCAGTAACAAAAATGAGACACAGCGTGAGCAACTGGGATGGGTAACTATGACTCTCTTAAGGTAGCCAATGATCGTCACCAGGAATATTGAATCAGGAATTTCGAGTAACCCTTGGTTATAGAACGATGACTTTCGTAGATTACACAACCTGTGACATATCGATGCTGGCAGACTGGCCACAGTTACAATGTATTTTATTTTGGGTGGTCAACCGACAGGAATATCTATTACCCTTCTGAGGTAACCGACGATTCGTCACCAGGTGGAGTACACTCTGAAAGGAGTGACTATGACTCTCATATGAAACGCAACTAGTGTCGTATTGCTTCTGGCAGACGCCACGTAACAAGAAACGTGAAACTGGCTGCGAAATTAGGACGAGGAGCTATGACGCACTCAAGGTAGCAAGTGCAGCGACACCTGGAGGACTGCATCAGTAAAGGCTAGTAATCCCTGGCAGGCATTACGATGACTCACTTAAGATACACAACTAGTGACATATCGGTTCTGGCAGACTGGCCACAGTAACAAAATATATGAATCTGGGTGAGCAACTGTGACGAGTAACTATGACTCTCGTAATAGGCCAATGACTCAATACCTGGAGTATTGACTCAGATAATTCGAGGAACGCCTTACAATAGTAACAATGACTTTCTTACGGTTCACAACTGGTGACAAATCCGTTCTGGCAGTCTGGCACCAGTAACAAAAATGAGACACTGCGTGAGCAACTGGGATGGGTAACTATGACTCTCTTAAGGTAGCCAATGATCGTCACCAGGAATATTGAGTCAGGAAACTCGAGTAACCCTTGGCTATAGTAACGATGACTTTCGTAGATTACACAACCTGTGACATATCGGTGCTGGCAGACTGGCCACAGTAACAAGAAACTTGAAACTGGCTGCGAAATTAGGACGAGGAGCTATGACGCACTCAAGGTAGCTAGTGCAGCGTCACCTGGAGGACTGCATCAGTAAAGGCTAGTAATCCCTGGCAGGCATTACGATGACTCACTTAAGATACACAACTAGTGACATATCGGTTCTGGCAGACTGGCCACAGTAACAAAATATATGAATCTGGGTGAGCAACTGTGACGAGTAACTATGACTCTCGTAATAGGCCAATGACTCAATACCTGGAGTATTGACTCAGATAATTCGAGGAACGCCTTGCAATAGTAACAATGACTTTCTTACGGTTCACAACTGGTGACAAATCCGTTCTGGCAGTCTGGCACCAGTAACAAAAATGAGACACAGCGTGAGCAACTGGGATGGGTAACTATGACTCTCTTAAGGTAGCCAATGATCGTCACCAGGAATATTGAATCAGGAATTTCGAGTAACCCTTGGTTATAGAACGATGACTTTCGTAGATTACACAACCTGTGACATATCGATGCTGGCAGACTGGCCACAGTTACAATGTATTTTATTTTGGGTGGTCAACCGACAGGAATATCTATTACCCTTCTGAGGTAACCGACGATTCGTCACCAGGTGGAGTACACTCTGAAAGGAGTGACTATGACTCTCATATGAAACGCAACTAGTGTCGTATTGCTTCTGGCAGACGCCACGTAACAAGAAACGTGAAACTGGCTGCGAAATTAGGACGAGGAGCTATGACGCACTCAAGGTAGCAAGTGCAGCGACACCTGGAGGACTGCATCAGTAAAGGCTAGTAATCCCTGGCAGGCATTACGATGACTCACTTAAGATACACAACTAGTGACATATCGGTTCTGGCAGACTGGCCACAGTAACAAAATATATGAATCTGGGTGAGCAACTGTGACGAGTAACTATGACTCTCGTAATAGGCCAATGACTCAATACCTGGAGTATTGACTCAGATTATTCGAGGAACGCCTTGCAATAGTAACAATGACTTTCTTACGGTTCACAACTGGTGACAAATCCGTTCTGGCAGTCTGGCACCAGTAACAAAAATGAGACACTGCGTGAGCAACTGGGATGGGTAACTATGACTCTCTTAAGGTAGCCAATGATCGTCACCAGGAATATTGAGTCAGGAAACTCGAGTAACCCTTGGCTATAGTAACGATGACTTTCGTAGATTACACAACCTGTGACATATCGGTGCTGGCAGACTGGCCACAGTAACAAGAAACTTGAAACTGGCTGCGAAATTAGGACGAGGAGCTATGACGCACTCAAGGTAGCTAGTGCAGCGTCACCTGGAGGACTGCATCAGTAAAGGCTAGTAATCCCTGGCAGGCATTACGATGACTCACTTAAGATACACAACTAGTGACATATCGGTTCTGGCAGACTGGCCACAGTAACAAAATATATGAATCTGGGTGAGCAACTGTGACGAGTAACTATGACTCTCGTAATAGGCCAATGACTCAATACCTGGAGTATTGACTCAGATAATTCGAGGAACGCCTTGCAATAGTAACAATGACTTTCTTACGGTTCACAACTGGTGACAAATCCGTTCTGGCAGTCTGGCACCAGTAACAAAAGTGAGACACTGAGTGAGCAACTGGGATGGGTAACTATGACTCTCTTAAGGTAGCAAATGATCGTCACCAGGAATATTGAGTCAGGAAACTCGAGTAACCCTTGGCTATAGTAACGATGACTTTCGTAGATTACACAACCTGTGACATATCGGTGCTGGCAGACTGGCCACAGTAACAAGAAACGTGAAACTGGCTGCGAAATTAGGACGAGGAGCTATGACGCACTCAAGGTAGCTAGTGCAGCGTCACCTGGAGGACTGCATCAGTAAAGGCTAGTAATCCCTGGCTGGCATTACGATTACTCACTTAAGATACACAACTAGTGTCATATCGGTTCTGGCAGACTGGCCACAGTAACAAAATATATGAATCTGGGTGAGCAACTGTGACGAGTAACTATGACTCTCGTAATAGGCCAATGACTCAATACCTGGAGGATTGACTCAGATAACGCGAGGAACGCCTTGCAATAGTAACAATGACTTTCTTACGGTTCACAACTGGTGACAAATCCGTTCTGGCAGTCTGGCACCAGTAACAAAACTGAGACACTGCGTGAGCAACTGGGATGGGTAACTATGACTCTCTTAAGGTAGCCAATGATCGTCACCAGGAATATTGAATCAGGAATTTCGAGTAACCCTTGGTTATAGAACGATGACTTTCGTAGATTACACAACATGTGACATATCGATGCTGGCAGACTGGCCACAGTTACAATGTATTTTAATTTGGGTGGTCAACCGACAGGTATATCTATTACCCTTCTGAGGTAACCGACGATTCGTCACCAGCTGGAGTACACTCTGAAAGGAGTGACTATGACTCTCTTATGACACGCAACTAGTGTCGTATCGCTTCTGGCAGACGCCACGTAACAAGAAACGTGAAACTGGCTGCGAAATTAGGACGAGGAGCTATGACGCACTCAAGGTAGCAAGTGCAGCGACACCTGGAGGACTGCATCAGTAAAGGCTAGTAATCCCTGGCAGGCATAACGGTGACTCACTTAAGATACACAACTAGTGACATATCGGTTCTGGCAGACTGGCCACAGTAACAAAATATATGAATCTGGGTGAGCAACTGTGACGAGTAACTATGACTCTCGTAATAGGCCAATGACTCAATACCTGGAGTATTGACTCAGATAACTCGAGGAACGCCTTGCAATAGTAACAATGACTTTCTTACGGTTCAGAACTGGTGACAAATCCGTTCTGGCAGTCTGGCACCAGTAACAAAAATGAGACACTGAGTGAGCAACTGGGATGGGTAACTATGACTCTCTTAAGGTAGCAAATGATCGTCACCAGGAATATTGAGTCAGGAAACTCGAGTAACCCTTGGCTATAGTAACGATGACTTTCGTAGATTACACAACCTGTGACATATCGGTGCTGGCAGACTGGCCACAGTAACAAGAAACGTGAAACTGGCTGCGAAATTAGGACGAGGAGCTATGACGCACTCAAGGTAGCTAGTGCAGCGTCACCTGGAGGACTGCATCAGTAAAGGCTAGTAATCCCTGGCAGGCATTACGATGACTCACTTAAGATACACAACTAGTGACATATCGGTTCTGGCAGACTGGCCACAGTAACAAAATATATGAATCTGGGTGAGCAACTGTGACGAGTAACTATGACTCTCGTAATAGGCCAATGACTCAATACCTGGAGTATTGACTCAGATAATTCGAGGAACGCCTTGCAATAGTAACAATGACTTTCTTACGGTTCACAACTGGTGACAAATCCGTTCTGGCAGTCTGGCACCAGTAACAAAAATGAGACACAGCGTGAGCAACTGGGATGGGTAACTATGACTCTCTTAAGGTAGCCAATGATCGTCACCAGGAATATTGAATCAGGAATTTCGAGTAACCCTTGGTTATAGAACGATGACTTTCGTAGATTACACAACCTGTGACATATCGATGCTGGCAGACTGGCCACAGTTACAATGTATTTTATTTTGGGTGGTCAACCGACAGGAATATCTATTACCCTTCTGAGGTAACCGACGATTCGTCACCAGGTGGAGTACACTCTGAAAGGAGTGACTATGACTCTCATATGAAACGCAACTAGTGTCGTATTGCTTCTGGCAGACGCCACGTAACAAGAAACGTGAAACTGGCTGCGAAATTAGGACGAGGAGCTATGACGCACTCAAGGTAGCAAGTGCAGCGACACCTGGAGGACTGCATCAGTAAAGGCTAGTAATCCCTGGCAGGCATTACGATGACTCACTTAAGATACACAACTAGTGACATATCGGTTCTGGCAGACTGGCCACAGTAACAAAATATATGAATCTGGGTGAGCAACTGTGACGAGTAACTATGACTCTCGTAATAGGCCAATGACTCAATACCTGGAGTATTGACTCAGATTATTCGAGGAACGCCTTGCAATAGTAACAATGACTTTCTTACGGTTCACAACTGGTGACAAATCCGTTCTGGCAGTCTGGCACCAGTAACAAAAATGAGACACTGCGTGAGCAACTGGGATGGGTAACTATGACTCTCTTAAGGTAGCCAATGATCGTCACCAGGAATATTGAGTCAGGAAACTCGAGTAACCCTTGGCTATAGTAACGATGACTTTCGTAGATTACACAACCTGTGACATATCGGTGCTGGCAGACTGGCCACAGTAACAAGAAACTTGAAACTGGCTGCGAAATTAGGACGAGGAGCTATGACGCACTCAAGGTAGCTAGTGCAGCGTCACCTGGAGGACTGCATCAGTAAAGGCTAGTAATCCCTGGCAGGCATTACGATGACTCACTTAAGATACACAACTAGTGACATATCGGTTCTGGCAGACTGGCCACAGTAACAAAATATATGAATCTGGGTGAGCAACTGTGACGAGTAACTATGACTCTCGTAATAGGCCAATGACTCAATACCTGGAGTATTGACTCAGATAATTCGAGGAACGCCTTGCAATAGTAACAATGACTTTCTTACGGTTCACAACTGGTGACAAATCCGTTCTGGCAGTCTGGCACCAGTAACAAAAGTGAGACACTGAGTGAGCAACTGGGATGGGTAACTATGACTCTCTTAAGGTAGCAAATGATCGTCACCAGGAATATTGAGTCAGGAAACTCGAGTAACCCTTGGCTATAGTAACGATGACTTTCGTAGATTACACAACCTGTGACATATCGGTGCTGGCAGACTGGCCACAGTAACAAGAAACGTGAAACTGGCTGCGAAATTAGGACGAGGAGCTATGACGCACTCAAGGTAGCTAGTGCAGCGTCACCTGGAGGACTGCATCAGTAAAGGCTAGTAATCCCTGGCTGGCATTACGATTACTCACTTAAGATACACAACTAGTGTCATATCGGTTCTGGCAGACTGGCCACAGTAACAAAATATATGAATCTGGGTGAGCAACTGTGACGAGTAACTATGACTCTCGTAATAGGCCAATGACTCAATACCTGGAGGATTGACTCAGATAACGCGAGGAACGCCTTGCAATAGTAACAATGACTTTCTTACGGTTCACAACTGGTGACAAATCCGTTCTGGCAGTCTGGCACCAGTAACAAAACTGAGACACTGCGTGAGCAACTGGGATGGGTAACTATGACTCTCTTAAGGTAGCCAATGATCGTCACCAGGAATATTGAATCAGGAATTTCGAGTAACCCTTGGTTATAGAACGATGACTTTCGTAGATTACACAACATGTGACATATCGATGCTGGCAGACTGGCCACAGTTACAATGTATTTTAATTTGGGTGGTCAACCGTTAGGTATATCTATTACCCTTCTGAGGTAACCGACGATTCGTCACCAGCTGGAGTACACTCTGAAAGGAGTGACTATGACTCTCTTATGACACGCAACTAGTGTCGTATCGCTTCTGGCAGACGCCACGTAACAAGAAACGTGAAACTGGCTGCGAAATTAGGACGAGGAGCTATGACGCACTCAAGGTAGCAAGTGCAGCGACACCTGGAGGACTGCATCAGTAAAGGCTAGTAATCCCTGGCAGGCATAACGGTGACTCACTTAAGATACACAACTAGTGACATATCGGTTCTGGCAGACTGGCCACAGTAACAAAATATATGAATCTGGGTGAGCAACTGTGACGAGTAACTATGACTCTCGTAATAGGCCAATGACTCAATACCTGGAGTATTGACTCAGATAACTCGAGGAACGCCTTGCAATAGTAACAATGACTTTCTTACGGTTCAGAACTGGTGACAAATCCGTTCTGGCAGTCTGGCACCAGTAACAAAAATGAGACACTGAGTGAGCAACTGGGATGGGTAACTATGACTCTCTTAAGGTAGCAAATGATCGTCACCAGGAATATTGAGTCAGGAAACTCGAGTAACCCTTGGCTATAGTAACGATGACTTTCGTAGATTACACAACCTGTGACATATCGGTGCTGGCAGACTGGCCACAGTAACAAGAAACGTGAAACTGGCTGCGAAATTAGGACGAGGAGCTATGACGCACTCAAGGTAGCTAGTGCAGCGTCACCTGGAGCACTTCATCAGTAAAGGCTAGTAATCCCTGGCTGGCATTACGATTACTCACTTAAGATACACAACTAGTGTCATATCGGTTCCGGCAGACTGGCCACAGTAACAAAATATATGAATCTGGGTGAGCAACTGTGACGAGTAACTATGACTCTCGTAATAGGCCAATGACTCAATACCTGGAGTATTGACTCAGATAACTCGAGGAACGCCTTGCAATAGTAACAATGACTTTCTTACGGTTCACAACTGGTGACAAATCCGTTCTGGCAGTCTGGCACCAGTAACAAAAATGAGACACAGCGTGAGCAACTGGAATGGGTAACTATGACTCTCTTAAGGTAGCCAATGATCGTCACCAGGAATATTGAATCAGGAATTTCGAGTAACCCTTGGTTATAGAACGATGACTTTCGTAGATTACACAACCTGTGACATATCGATGCTGGCAGACTGGCCACAGTTACAATGTATTTTAATTTGGGTGGTCAACCGACAGGCATATCTATTACCCTTCTGAGGTAACCGACGATTCGTCACCAGGTGGAGTACACTCTGAAAGGAGTGACTATGACTCTCATATGACACACAACTAGTGTCGTATCGCTTCTGGCAGACGCCACGTAACAAGAAACGTGAAACTGGCTGCGAAATTAGGGCGAGGAGCTATGACGCACTCAAGGTAGCTAGTGCAGCGTCACCTGGAGGACTGCATCAGTAAAGGCTAGTAATCCCTGGCAGGCACAACGGTGACTCACTTAAGATACACAACTAGTGACATATCGGTTCTGGCAGACTGGCCACAGTAACAAAATATATGAATCTGGGTGAGCAACTGTGACGAGTAACTATGACTCTCGTAATAGGCCAATGACTCAATACCTGGAGTATTGACTCAGATAATTCGAGGAACGCCTTGCAATAGTAACAGTGACTTTCTTACGGTTCACAACTGGTGACAAATCCGTTCTGGCAGTCTGGCACCAGTAACAAAAATGAGACACTGAGTGAGCAACTGGGATGGGTAACTATGACTCTCTTAAGGTAGCCAATGATCGTCACCAGGAATATTGAGTCAGGAAACTCGAGTAACCCTTGGCTATAGTAACGATGACTTTCGTAGATTACACAACCTGTGACATATCGGTGCTGGCAGACTGGCCACAGTAACAAGAAACGTGAAACTGGCTGCGAAATTAGGGCGAGGAGCTATGACGCACTCAAGGTAGCTAGTGCAGCGTGACCTGGAGGACTGCATCAGTAAAGGCTAGTAATCCCTGGCAGGCATAACGGTGACTCACTTAAGATACACAACTAGTGACATATCGGTTCTGGCAGACTGGCCACAGTAACAAAATATATGAATCTGGGTGAGCAACTGTGACGAGTAACTATGACTCTCGTAATAGGCCAATGACTCAATACCTGGAGTATTGACTCAGATAATTCGAGGAACGCCTTGCAATAGTAACAATGACTTTCTTACGGTTCACAACTGGTGACAAATCCGTTCTGGCAGTCTGGCACCAGTAACAAAAATGAGACACTTAGTGAGCAACTGGGATGGGTAACTATGACTCTCTTAAGGTAGCCAATGATCGTCACCAGGAATATTGAGTCAGGAAACTCGAGTAACCCTTGGCTATAGTAACGATGACTTTCGTAGATTACACAACCTGTGACATATCGGTGCTGGCAGACTGGCCACAGTAACAAGAAACGTGAAACTGGCTGCGAAATTAGGACGAGGAGCTATGACGCACTCAAGGTAGCTAGTGCAGCGTCACCTGGAGCACTTCATCAGTAAAGGCTAGTAATCCCTGGCTGGCATTACGATTACTCACTTAAGATACACAACTAGTGTCATATCGGTTCTGGCAGACTGGCCACAGTAACAAAATATATGAATCTGGGTGAGCAACTGTGACGAGTAACTATGACTCTCAAAATAGGCCAATGACTCAATACCTGGAGTATTGACTCAGATAACTCGAGGAACGCCTTGCAATAGTAACAATGACTTTCTTACGGTTCACAACTGGTGACAAATCCGTTCTGGCAGTCTGGCACCAGTAACAAAAATGAGACACAGCGTGAGCAACTGGGATGGGTAACTATGACTCTCTTAAGGTAGCCAATGATCGTCACCAGGAATATTGAATCAGGAATTTCGAGTAACCCTTGGTTATAGAACGATGACTTTCGTAGATTACACAACCTGTGACATATCGATGCTGGCAGACTGGCCACAGTTACAATGTATTTTAATTTGGGTGGTCAACCGACAGGCATATCTATTACCCTTCTGAGGTAACCGACGATTCGTCACAAGGTGGAGTACACTCTGAAAGGAGTGACTATGACTCTCATATGACACACAACTAGTGTCGTATCGCTTCTGGCAGACGCCACGTAACAAGAAACGTGAAACTGGCTGCGAAATTAGGGCGAGGAGCTATGACGCACTCAAGGTAGCTAGTGCAGCGTCACCTGGAGGACTGCATCAGTAAAGGCTAGTAATCCCTGGCAGGCATAACGGTGACTCACTTAAGATACACAACTAGTGACATATCGGTTCTGGCAGACTGGCCACAGTAACAAAATATATGAATCTGGGTGAGCAACTGTGACGAGTAACTATGACTCTCGTAATAGGCCAATGACTCAATACCTGGAGTATTGACTCAGATAATTCGAGGAACGCCTTGCAATAGTAACAATGACTTTCTTACGGTTCACAACTGGTGACAAATCCGTTCTGGCAGTCTGGCACCAGTAACAAAAATGAGACACTGAGTGAGCAACTGGGATGGGTAACTATGACTCTCTTAAGGTAGCAAATGATCGTCACCAGGAATATTGAGTCAGGAAACTCGAGTAACCCTTGGCTATAGTAACGATGACTTTCGTAGATTACACAACCTGTGACATATCGGTGCTGGCAGACTGGCCACAGTAACAAGAAACGTGAAACTGGCTGCGAAATTAGGACGAGGAGCTATGACGCACTCAAGGTAGCTAGTGCAGCGTCACCTGGAGCACTTCATCAGTAAAGGCTAGTAATCCCTGGCTGGCATTACGATTACTCACTTAAGATACACAACTAGTGTCATATCGGTTCCGGCAGACTGGCCACAGTAACAAAATATATGAATCTGGGTGAGCAACTGTGACGTGTAACTATGACTCTCGTAATAGGCCAATGACTCAATACCTGGAGTATTGACTCAGATAATTCGAGGAACGCCTTGCAATAGTAACAATGACTTTCTTACGGTTCACAACTGGTGACAAATCCGTTCTGGCAGTCTGGCACCAGTAACAAAAATGAGACACAGCGTGAGCAACTGGGATGGGTAACTATGACTCTCTTAAGGTAGCCAATGATCGTCACCAGGAATATTGAATCAGGAATTTCGAGTAACCCTTGGTTATAGAACGATGACTTTCGTAGATTACACAACCTGTGACATATCGATGCTGGCAGACTGGCCACAGTTACAATGTATTTTAATTTGGGTGGTCAACCGACAGGCATATCTATTACCCTTCTGAGGTAACCGACGATTCGTCACCAGGTGGAGTACATTCTGAAAGGAGTGACTATGACTCTCATATGACACACAACTAGTGTCGTATCGCTTCTGGCAGACGCCACGTAACAAGAAACGTGAAACTGGCTGCGAAATTAGGGCGAGGAGCTATGACGCACTCAAGGTAGCTAGTGCAGCGTGACCTGGAGGACTGCATCAGTAAAGGCTAGTAATCCCTGGCAGGCATAACGGTGACTCACTTAAGATACACAACTAGTGACATATCGGTTCTGGCAGACTGGCCACAGTAACAAAATATATGAATCAGGGTGAGCAACTGTGACGAGTAACTATGACTCTCGTAATAGGCCAATGACTCAATACCTGGAGTATTGACTCAGATAATTCGAGGAACGCCTTGCAATAGTAACAATGACTTTCTTACGGTTCACAACTGGTGACAAATCCGTTCTGGCAGTCTGGCACCAGTAACAAAAATGAGACACTGAGTGAGCAACTGGGATGGGTAACTATGACTCTCTTAAGGTAGCAAATGATCGTCACCAGGAATATTGAGTCAGGAATCTCGAGTAACCCTTGGCTATAGTAACGATGACTTTCGTAGATTACACAACCTGTGACATATCGGTGCTGGCAGACTGGCCACAGTAACAAGAAACGTGAAACTGGCTGCGAAATTAGGACGAGGAGCTATGATGCACTCAAGGTAGCTAGTGCAGCGTCACCTGGAGGACTGCATCAGTAAAGGCTAGTAATCCCTGGCTGGCATTACGATTACTCACTTAAGATACACAACTAGTGTCATATCGTTTCTGGCAGACTGGCCACAGTAACAAAATATATGAATCTGGGTGAGCAACTGTGACGAGTAACTATGACACTCGTAATTGGCCAATGACTCAATACCTGGAGTATTGACTCAGATAACTCGAGGAACGCCTTGCAATAGTAACAATGACTTTCTTACGGTTCACAACTGGTGACAAATCCGTTCTGGCAGTCTGGCACCAGTAACAAAAATGAGACACTGAGTGAGCAACTGGGATGGGTAACTATGACTCTCTTAAGGTAGCAAATGATCGTCACCAGGAATATTGAGTCAGGAAACTCGAGTAACCCTTGGCTATAGTAACGATGACTTTCGTAGATTACACAACCTGTGACATATCGGTGCTGGCAGACTGGCCACAGTAACAAGAAACGTGAAACTGGCTGCGAAATTAGGACGAGGAGCTATGACGCACTCAAGGTAGCTAGTGCAGCGTCACCTGGAGCACGTCATCAGTAAAGGCTAGTAATCCCTGGCTGGCATTACGATTACTCACTTAAGATACACAACTAGTGTCATATCGGTTCCGGCAGACTGGCCACAGTAACAAAATATATGAATCTGGGTGAGCAACTGTTACGAGTAACTATGACTCTCGTAATAGGCCAATGACTCAATACCTGGAGTATTGACTCAGATAACTCGAGGAACGCCTTGCAATAGTAACAATGACTTTCTTACGGTTCACAACTGGTGACAAATCCGTTCTGGCAGTCTGGCACCAGTAACAAAAATGAGACACAGCGTGAGCAACTGGGATGGGTAACTATGACTCTCTTAATTTAGCCAATGATCGTCACCAGGAATATTGAATCAGGAATTTCGAGTAACCCTTGGTTATAGAACGATGACTTTCGTAGATTACACAACCTGTGACATATCGATGCTGGCAGACTGGCCACAGTTACAATGTATTTTAATTTGGGTGGTCAACCGACAGGCATATCTATTACCCTTCTGAGGTAACCGACGATTCGTCACCAGGTGGAGTACACTCTGAAAGGAGTGACTATGACTCTCATATGACACACAACTAGTGTCGTATCGCTTCTGGCAGACGCCACGTAACAAGAAACGTGAAACTGGCTGCGAAATTAGGGCGAGGAGCTATGACGCACTCAAGGTAGCTAGTGCAGCGTGACCTGGAGGACTGCATCAGTAAAGGCTAGTAATCCCTGGCAGGCATAACGGTGACTCACTTAAGATACACAACTAGTGACATATCGGTTCTGGCAGACTGGCCACAGTAACAAAATATATGAATCAGGGTGAGCAACTGTGACGAGTAACTATGACTCTCGTAATAGGCCAATGACTCAATACCTGGAGTATTGACTCAGATAATTCGAGGAACGCCTTGCAATAGTAACAATGACTTTCTTACGGTTCACAACTGGTGACAAATCCGTTCTGGCAGTCTGGCACCAGTAACAAAAATGAGACACTGAGTGAGCAACTGGGATGGGTAACTATGACTCTCTTAAGGTAGCAAATGATCGTCACCAGGAATATTGAGTCAGGAAACTCGAGTAACCCTTGGCTATAGTAACGATGACTTTCGTAGATTACACAACCTGTGACATATCGGTGCTGGCAGACTGGCCACAGTAACAAGAAACGTGAAACTGGCTGCGAAATTAGGACGAGGAGCTATGACGCACTCAAGGTAGCTAGTGCAGCGTCACCTGGAGGACTGCATCAGTAAAGGCTAGTAATCCCTGGCTGGCATTACGATTACTCACTTAAGATACACAACTAGTGTCATATCGTTTCTGGCAGACTGGCCACAGTAACAAAATATATGAATCTGGGTGAGCAACTGTGACGAGTAACTATGACTCTCGTAATTGGCCAATGACTCAATACCTGGAGTATTGACTCAGATAACTCGAGGAACGCCTTGCAATAGTAACAATGACTTTCTTACGGTTCACAACTGGTGACAAATCCGTTCTGGCAGTCTGGCACCAGTAACAAAAATGAGACACTGAGTGAGCAACTGGGATGGGTAACTATGACTCTCTTAAGGTAGCCAATGATCGTCACCAGGAATATTGAATCAGGAATTTCGACTAACCCTTGGTTATAGAACGATGACTTTCGTAGATTACACAACCTGTGACATATCGGTGCTGGCAGACTGGCCACAGTAACAAGAAACGTGAAACTGGCTGCGAAATTAGGACGAGGAGCTATGACGCACTCAAGGTAGCTAGTGCAGCGTCACCTGGAGGACTGCATCAGTAAAGGCTAGTAATCCCTGGCTGGCATTACGATTACTCACTTAAGATACACAACTAGTGTCATATCGTTTCTGGCAGACTGGCCACAGTAACAAAATATATGAATCTGGGTGAGCAACTGTGACGAGTAACTATGACTCTCGTAATTGGCCAATGACTCAATACCTGGAGTATTGACTCAGATAACTCGAGGAACGCCTTGCAATAGTAACAATGACTTTCTTACGGTTCACAACTGGTGACAAATCCGTTCTGGCAGTCTGGCACCAGTAACAAAAATGAGACACTGAGTGAGCAACTGGGATGGGTAACTATGACTCTCTTAAGGTAGCAAATGATCGTCACCAGGAATATTGAGTCAGGAAACTCGAGTAACCCTTGGCTATAGTAACGATGACTTTCGTAGATTACACAACCTGTGACATATCGGTGCTGGCAGACTGGCCACAGTAACAAGAAACGTGAAACTGGCTGCGAAATTAGGACGAGGAGCTATGACGCACTCAAGGTAGCTAGTGCAGCGTCACCTGGAGCACGTCATCAGTAAAGGCTAGTAATCCCTGGCTGGCATTACGATTACTCACTTAAGATACACAACTAGTGTCATATCGGTTCCGGCAGACTGGCCACAGTAACAAAATATATGAATCTGGGTGAGCAACTGTGACGAGTAACTATGACTCTCGTAATAGGCCAATGACTCAATACCTGGAGTATTGACTCAGATAACTCGAGGAACGCCTTGCAATAGTAACAATGACTTTCTTACGGTTCACAACTGGTGACAAATCCGTTCTGGCAGTCTGGCACCAGTAACAAAAATGAGACACAGCGTGAGCAACTGGGATGGGTAACTATGACTCTCTAAAGGTAGCCAATGATCGTCACCAGGAATATTGAATCAGGAATTTCGAGTAACCCTTGGTTATAGAACGATGACTTTCGTAGATTACACAACCTGTGACATAACGATGCTGGCAGACTGGCCACAGTTACAATGTATTTTAATTTGGGTGGTCAACCGACAGGCATATCTATTACCCTTCTGAGGTAACCGACGATTCGTCACCAGGTGGAGTACACTCTGAAAGCAGTGACTATGACTCTCATATGACACACAACTAGTGTCGTATCGCTTCTGGCAGACGCCACGTAACAAGAAACGTGAAACTGGCTGCGAAATTAGGGCGAGGAGCTATGACGCACTCAAGGTAGCTAGTGCAGCGTCACCTGGAGGACTGCATCAGTAAAGGCTAGTAATCCCTGGCAGGCATAACGGTGACTCACTTAAGATACACAACTAGTGACATATCGGTTCTGGCAGACTGGCCACAGTAACAAAATATATGAATCAGGGTGAGCAACTGTGACGAGTAACTATGACTCTCGTAATAGGCCAATGACTCAATACCTGGAGTATTGACTCAGATAATTCGAGGAACGCCTTGCAATAGTAACAATGACTTTCTTACGGTTCACAACTGGTGACAAATCCGTTCTGGCAGTCTGGCACCAGTAACAAAAATGAGACACTGAGTGAGCAACTGGGATGGGTAACTATGACTCTCTTAAGGTAGCAAATGATCGTCACCAGGAATATTGAGTCAGGAAACTCGAGTAACCCTTGGCTATAGTAACGATGACTTTCGTAGATTACACAACCTGTGACATATCGGTGCTGGCAGACTGGCCACAGTAACAAGAAACGTGAAACTGGCTGCGAAATTAGGACGAGGAGCTATGACGCACTCAAGGTAGCTAGTGCAGCGTCACCTGGAGGACTGCATCAGTAAAGGCTAGTAATCCCTGGCTGGCATTACGATTACTCACTTAAGATACACAACTAGTGTCATATCGTTTCTGGCAGACTGGCCACAGTAACAAAATATATGAATCTGGGTGAGCAACTGTGACGAGTAACTATGACTCTCGTAATTGGCCAATGACTCAATACCTGGAGTATTGACTCAGATAACTCGAGGAACGCCTTGCAATAGTAACAATGACTTTCTTACGGTTCACAACTGGTGACAAATCTGTTCTGGCAGTCTGGCACCAGTAACAAAAATGAGACACTGAGTGAGCAACTGGGATGGGTAACTATGACTCTCTTAAGGTAGCAAATGATCGTCACCAGGAATATTGAGTCAGGAAACTCGAGTAACCCTTGGCTATAGTAACGATGACTTTCGTAGATTACACAACCTGTGACATATCGGTGCTGGCAGACTGGCCACAGTAACAAGAAACGTGAAACTGGCTGCGAAATTAGGACGAGGAGCTATGACGCACTCAAGGTAGCTAGTGCAGCGTCACCTGGAGGACTGCATCAGTAAAGGCTAGTAATCCCTGGCTGGCATTACGATTACTCACTTAAGATACACAACTAGTGTCATATCGTTTCTGGCAGACTGGCCACAGTAACAAAATATATGAATCTGGGTGAGCAACTGTGACGAGTAACTATGACTCTCGTAATTGGCCAATGACTCAATACCTGGAGTATTGACTCAGATAACTCGAGGAACGCCTTGCAATAGTAACAATGACTTTCTTACGGTTCACAACTGGTGACAAATCCGTTCTGGCAGTCTGGCACCAGTAACAAAAATGAGACACTGAGTGAGCAACTGGGATGGGTAACTATGACTCTCTTAAGGTAGCAAATGATCGTCACCAGGAATATTGAGTCAGGAAACTCGAGTAACCCTTGGCTATAGTAACGATGACTTTCGTAGATTACACAACCTGTGACATATCGGTGCTGGCAGACTGGCCACAGTAACAAGAAACGTGAAACTGGCTGCGAAATTAGGGCGAGGAGCTATGACGCACTCAAGGAAGCTAGTGCAGCGTGACCTGGAGGACTGCATCAGTAAAGGCTAGTAATCCCTGGCAGGCATAACGGTGACTCACTTAAGATACACAACTAGTGACATATCGGTTCTGGCAGACTGGCCACAGTAACAAAATATATGAATCTGGGTGAGCAACTGTGACGAGTAACTATGACTCTCGTAATAGGCCAATGACTCAATACCTGGAGTATTGACTCAGATAACTCGAGGAACGCCTTGCAATAGTAACAATGACTTTCTTACGGTTCACAACTGGTGACAAATCCGTTCTGGCAGTCTGGCACCAGTAACAAAAATGAGACACAGCGTGAGCAACTGGGATGGGTAACTATGACTCTCTTAAGGTAGCCAATGATCGTCACCAGGAATATTGAATCAGGAATTTCGAGTAACCCTTGGTTATAGAACGATGACTTTCGTAGATTACACAACCTGTGACATATCGATGCTGGCAGACTGGCCACAGTTACAATGTATTTTAATTTGGGTGGTCAACCGACAGGCATATCTATTACCCTTCTGAGGTAACCGACGATTCGTCACCAGGTGGAGTACACTCTGAAAGGAGTGACTATGACTCTCATATGACACACAACTAGTGTCGTATCGCTTCTGGCAGACGCCACGTAACAAGAAACGTGAAACTGGCTGCGAAATTAGGGCGAGGAGCTATGACGCACTCAAGGTAGCTAGTGCAGCGTGACCTGGAGGACTGCATCAGTAAAGGCTAGTAATCCCTGGCAGGCATAACGGTGACTCACTTAAGATACACAACTAGTGACATATCGGTTCTGGCAGACTGGCCACAGTAACAAAATATATGAATCAGGGTGAGCAACTGTGACGAGTAACTATGACTCTCGTAATAGGCCAATGACTCAATACCTGGAGTATTGACTCAGATAATTCGAGGAACGCCTTGCAATAGTAACAATGACTTTCTTACGGTTCACAACTGGTGACAAATCCGTTCTGGCAGTCTGGCACCAGTAACAAAAATGAGACACTGAGTGAGCAACTGGGATGGGTAACTATGACTCTCTTAAGGTAGCAAATGATCGTCACCAGGAATATTGAGTCAGGAAACTCGAGTAACCCTTGGCTATAGTAACGATGACTTTCGTAGATTACACAACCTGTGACATATCGGTGCTGGCAGACTGGCCACAGTAACAAGAAACGTGAAACTGGCTGCGAAATTAGGACGAGGAGCTATGACGCACTCAAGGTAGCTAGTGCAGCGTCACCTGGAGGACTGCATCAGTAAAGGCTAGTAATCCCTGGCTGGCATTACGATTACTCACTTAAGATACACAACTAGTGTCATATCGTTTCTGGCAGACTGGCCACAGTAACAAAATATATGAATCTGGGTGAGCAACTGTGACGAGTAACTATGACTCTCGTAATTGGCCAATGACTCAATACCTGGAGTATTGACTCAGATAACTCGAGGAACGCCTTGCAATAGTAACAATGACTTTCTTACGGTTCACAACTGGTGACAAATCCGTTCTGGCAGTCTGGCACCAGTAACAAAAATGAGACACTGAGTGAGCAACTGGGATGGGTAACTATGACTCTCTTAAGGTAGCAAATGATCGTCACCAGGAATATTGAGTCAGGAAACTCGAGTAACCCTTGGCTATAGTAACGATGACTTTCGTAGATTACACAACCTGTGACATATCGGTGCTGGCAGACTGGCCACAGTAACAAGAAACGTGAAACTGGCTGCGAAATTAGGACGAGGAGCTATGACGCACTCAAGGTAGCTAGTGCAGCGTCACCTGGAGGACTGCATCAGTAAAGGCTAGTAATCCCTGGCTGGCATTACGATTACTCACTTAAGATACACAACTAGTGTCATATCGTTTCTGGCAGACTGGCCACAGTAACAAAATATATGAATCTGGGTGAGCAACTGTGACGAGTAACTATGACTCTCGTAATTGGCCAATGACTCAATACCTGGAGTATTGACTCAGATAACTCGAGGAACGCCTTGCAATAGTAACAATGACTTTCTTACGGTTCACAACTGGTGACAAATCCGTTCTGGCAGTCTGGCACCAGTAACAAAAATGAGACACTGAGTGAGCAACTGGGATGGGTAACTATGACTCTCTTAAGGTAGCCAATGATCGTCACCAGGAATATTGAATCAGGAATTTCGACTAACCCTTGGTTATAGAACGATGACTTTCGTAGATTACACAACCTGTGACATATCGGTGCTGGCAGACTGGCCACAGTAACAAGAAACGTGAAACTGGCTGCGAAATTAGGACGAGGAGCTATGACGCACTCAAGGTAGCTAGTGCAGCGTCACCTGGAGGACTGCATCAGTAAAGGCTAGTAATCCCTGGCTGGCATTACGATTACTCACTTAAGATACACAACTAGTGTCATATCGTTTCTGGCAGACTGGCCACAGTAACAAAATATATGAATCTGGGTGAGCAACTGTGACGAGTAACTATGACTCTCGTAATTGGCCAATGACTCAATACCTGGAGTATTGACTCAGATAACTCGAGGAACGCCTTGCAATAGTAACAATGACTTTCCTACGGTTCACAACTGGTGACAAATCCGTTCTGGCAGTCTGGCACCAGTAACAAAAATGAGACACAGCGTGAGCAACTGGGATGGGTAACTATGACTCTCTTAAGGTAGCCAATGATCGTCACCAGGAATATTGAATCAGGAATTTCGAGTAACCCTTGGTTATAGAACGATGACTTTCGTAGATTACACAACCTGTGACATATCGATGCTGGCAGACTGGCCACAGTTACAATGTATTTTAATTTGGGTGGTCAACCGACAGGCATATCTATTACCCTTCTGAGGTAACCGACGATTCGTCACCAGGTGGAGTACACTCTGAAAGGAGTGACTATGACTCTCATATGACACACAACTAGTGTCGTATCGCTTCTGGCAGACGCCACGTAACAAGAAACGTGAAACTGGCTGCGAAATTAGGGCGAGGAGCTATGACGCACTCAAGGTAGCTAGTGCAGCGTGACCTGGAGGACTGCATCAGTAAAGGCTAGTAATCCCTGGCAGGCATAACGGTGACTCACTTAAGATACACAACTAGTGACATATCGGTTCTGGCAGACTGGCCACAGTAACAAAATATATGAATCAGGGTGAGCAACTGTGACGAGTAACTATGACTCTCGTAATAGGCCAATGACTCAATACCTGGAGTATTGACTCAGATAATTCGAGGAACGCCTTGCAATAGTAACAATGACTTTCTTACGGTTCACAACTGGTGACAAATCCGTTCTGGCAGTCTGGCACCAGTAACAAAAATGAGACACTGAGTGAGCAACTGGGATGGGTAACTATGACTCTCTTAAGGTAGCAAATGATCGTCACCAGGAATATTGAGTCAGGAAACTCGAGTAACCCTTGGCTATAGTAACGATGACTTTCGTAGATTACACAACCTGTGACATATCGGTGCTGGCAGACTGGCCACAGTAACAAGAAACGTGAAACTGGCTGCGAAATTAGGACGAGGAGCTATGACGCACTCAAGGTAGCTAGTGCAGCGTCACCTGGAGGACTGCATCAGTAAAGGCTAGTAATCCCTGGCTGGCATTACGATTACTCACTTAAGATACACAACTAGTGTCATATCGTTTCTGGCAGACTGGCCACAGTAACAAAATATATGAATCTGGGTGAGCAACTGTGACGAGTAACTATGACTCTCGTAATTGGCCAATGACTCAATACCTGGAGTATTGACTCAGATAACTCGAGGAACGCCTTGCAATAGTAACAATGACTTTCTTACGGTTCACAACTGGTGACAAATCCGTTCTGGCAGTCTGGCACCAGTAACAAAAATGAGACACTGAGTGAGCAACTGGGATGGGTAACTATGACTCTCTTAAGGTAGCCAATGATCGTCACCAGGAATATTGAATCAGGAATTTCGACTAACCCTTGGTTATAGAACGATGACTTTCGTAGATTACACAACCTGTGACATATCGGTGCTGGCAGACTGGCCACAGTAACAAGAAACGTGAAACTGGCTGCGAAATTAGGACGAGGAGCTATGACGCACTCAAGGTAGCTAGTGCAGCGTCACCTGGAGGACTGCATCAGTAAAGGCTAGTAATCCCTGGCTGGCATTACGATTACTCACTTAAGATACACAACTAGTGTCATATCGTTTCTGGCAGACTGGCCACAGTAACAAAATATATGAATCTGGGTGAGCAACTGTGACGAGTAACTATGACTCTCGTAATTGGCCAATGACTCAATACCTGGAGTATTGACTCAGATAACTCGAGGAACGCCTTGCAATAGTAACAATGACTTTCCTACGGTTCACAACTGGTGACAAATCCGTTCTGGCAGTCTGGCACCAGTAACAAAAATGAGACACAGCGTGAGCAACTGGGATGGGTAACTATGACTCTCTTAAGGTAGCCAATGATCGTCACCAGGAATATTGAATCAGGAATTTCGAGTAACCCTTGGTTATAGAACGATGACTTTCGTAGATTACACAACCTGTGACATATCGATGCTGGCAGACTGGCCACAGTTACAATGTATTTTAATTTGGGTGGTCAACCGACAGGCATATCTATTACCCTTCTGAGGTAACCGACGATTCGTCACCAGGTGGAGTACACTCTGAAAGGAGTGACTATGACTCTCATATGACACACAACTAGTGTCGTATCGCTTCTGGCAGACGCCACGTAACAAGAAACGTGAAACTGGCTGCGAAATTAGGGCGAGGAGCTATGACGCACTCAAGGTAGCTAGTGCAGCGTGACCTGGAGGACTGCATCAGTAAAGGCTAGTAATCCCTGGCAGGCATAACGGTGACTCACTTAAGATACACAACTAGTGACATATCGGTTCTGGCAGACTGGCCACAGTAACAAAATATATGAATCAGGGTGAGCAACTGTGACGAGTAACTATGACTCTCGTAATAGGCCAATGACTCAATACCTGGAGTATTGACTCAGATAATTCGAGGAACGCCTTGCAATAGTAACAATGACTTTCTTACGGTTCACAACTGGTGACAAATCCGTTCTGGCAGTCTGGCACCAGTAACAAAAATGAGACACTGAGTGAGCAACTGGGATGGGTAACTATGACTCTCTTAAGGTAGCAAATGATCGTCACCAGGAATATTGAGTCAGGAAACTCGAGTAACCCTTGGCTATAGTAACGATGACTTTCGTAGATTACACAACCTGTGACATATCGGTGCTGGCAGACTGGCCACAGTAACAAGAAACGTGAAACTGGCTGCGAAATTAGGACGAGGAGCTATGACGCACTCAAGGTAGCTAGTGCAGCGTCACCTGGAGGACTGCATCAGTAAAGGCTAGTAATCCCTGGCTGGCATTACGATTACTCACTTAAGATACACAACTAGTGTCATATCGTTTCTGGCAGACTGGCCACAGTAACAAAATATATGAATCTGGGTGAGCAACTGTGACGAGTAACTATGACTCTCGTAATTGGCCAATGACTCAATACCTGGAGTATTGACTCAGATAACTCGAGGAACGCCTTGCAATAGTAACAATGACTTTCTTACAGTTCACAACTGGTGACAAATCCGTTCTGGCAGTCTGGCACCAGTAACAAAAATGAGACACTGAGTGAGCAACTGGGATGGGTAACTATGACTCTCTTAAGGTAGCCAATGATCGTCACCAGGAATATTGAATCAGGAATTTCGACTAACCCTTGGTTATAGAACGATGACTTTCGTAGATTACACAACCTGTGACATATCGGTGCTGGCAGACTGGCCACAGTAACAAGAAACGTGAAACTGGCTGCGAAATTAGGACGAGGAGCTATGACGCACTCAAGGTAGCTAGTGCAGCGTCACCTGGAGGACTGCATCAGTAAAGGCTAGTAATCCCTGGCTGGCATTACGATTACTCACTTAAGATACACAACTAGTGTCATATCGTTTCTGGCAGACTGGCCACAGTAACAAAATATATGAATCTGGGTGAGCAACTGTGACGAGTAACTATGACTCTCGTAATTGGCCAATGACTCAATACCTGGAGTATTGACTCAGATAACTCGAGGAACGCCTTGCAATAGTAACAATGACTTTCTTACGGTTCACAACTGGTGACAAATCCGTTCTGGCAGTCTGGCACCAGTAACAAAAATGAGACACTGAGTGAGCAACTGGGATGGGTAACTATGACTCTCTTAAGGTAGCAAATGATCGTCACCAGGAATATTGAGTCAGGAAACTCGAGTAACCCTTGGTTATAGTAACGATGACTTTCGTAGATTACACAACCTGTGACATATCGGTGCTGGCAGACTGGCCACAGTAACAAGAAACGTGAAACTGGCTGCGAAATTAGGACGAGGAGCTATGACGCACTCAAGGTAGCTAGTGCAGCGTCACCTGGAGCACGTCATCAGTAAAGGCTAGTAATCCCTGGCTGGCATTACGATTACTCACTTAAGATACACAACTAGTGTCATATCGGTTCCGGCAGACTGGCCACAGTAACAAAATATATGAATCTGGGTGAGCAACTGTGACGAGTAACTATGACTCTCGTAATAGGCCAATGACTCAATACCTGGAGTATTGACTCAGATAACTCGAGGAACGCCTTGCAATAGTAACAATGACTTTCTTACGGTTCACAACTGGTGACAAATCCGTTCTGGCAGTCTGGCACCAGTAACAAAAATGAGACACAGCGTGAGCAACTGGGATGGGTAACTATGACTCTCTAAAGGTAGCCAATGATCGTCACCAGGAATATTGAATCAGGAATTTCGAGTAACCCTTGGTTATAGAACGATGACTTTCGTAGATTACACAACCTGTGACATATCGATGCTGGCAGACTGGCCACAGTTACAATGTATTTTAATTTGGGTGGTCAACCGACAGGCATATCTATTACCCTTCTGAGGTAACTGACGATTCGTCACCAGGTGGAGTACACTCTGAAAGCAGTGACTATGACTCTCATATGACACACAACTAGTGTCGTATCGCTTCTGGCAGACGCCACGTAACAAGAAACGTGAAACTGGCTGCGAAATTAGGGTGAGGAGCTATGACGCACTCAAGGTAGCTAGTGCAGCGTCACCTGGAGGACTGCATCAGTAAAGGCTAGTAATCCCTGGCAGGCATAACGGTGACTCACTTAAGATACACAACTAGTGACATATCGGTTCTGGCAGACTGGCCACAGTAACAAAATATATGAATCAGGGTGAGCAACTGTGACGAGTAACTATGACTCTCGTAATAGGCCAATGACTCAATACCTGGAGTATTGACTCAGATAATTCGAGGAACGCCTTGCAATAGTAACAATGACTTTCTTACGGTTCACAACTGGTGACAAATCCGTTCTGGCAGTCTGGCACCAGTAACAAAAATGAGACACTGAGTGAGCAACTGGGATGGGTAACTATGACTCTCTTAAGGTAGCAAATGATCGTCACCAGGAATATTGAGTCAGGAAACTCGAGTAACCCTTGGCTATAGTAACGATGACTTTCGTAGATTACACAACCTGTGACATATCGGTGCTGGCAGACTGGCCACAGTAACAAGAAACGTGAAACTGGCTGCGAAATTAGGACGAGGAGCTATGACGCACTCAAGGTAGCTAGTGCAGCGTCACCTGGAGGACTGCATCAGTAAAGGCTAGTAATCCCTGGCTGGCATTACGATTACTCACTTAAGATACACAACTAGTGTCATATCGTTTCTGGCAGACTGGCCACAGTAACAAAATATATGAATCTGGGTGAGCAACTGTGACGAGTAACTATGACTCTCGTAATTGGCCAATGACTCAATACCTGGAGTATTGACTCAGATAACTCGAGGAACGCCTTGCAATAGTAACAATGACTTTCTTACGGTTCACAACTGGTGACAAATCCGTTCTGGCAGTCTGGCACCAGTAACAAAAATGAGACACTGAGTGAGCAACTGGGATGGGTAACTATGACTCTCTTAAGGTAGCAAATGATCGTCACCAGGAATATTGAGTCAGGAAACTCGAGTAACCCTTGGCTATAGTAACGATGACTTTCGTAGATTACACAACCTGTGACATATCGGTGCTGGCAGACTGGCCACAGTAACAAGAAACGTGAAACTGGCTGCGAAATTAGGACGAGGAGCTATGACGCACTCAAGGTAGCTAGTGCAGCGTCACCTGGAGGACTGCATCAGTAAAGGCTAGTAATCCCTGGCTGGCATTACGATTACTCACTTAAGATACACAACTAGTGTCATATCGTTTCTGGCAGACTGGCCACAGTAACAAAATATATGAATCTGGGTGAGCAACTGTGACGAGTAACTATGACTCTCGTAATTGGCCAATGACTCACTACCTGGAGTATTGACTCAGATAACTCGAGGAACGCCTTGCAATAGTAACAATGACTTTCTTACGGTTCACAACTGGTGACAAATCCGTTCTGGCAGTCTGGCACCAGTAACAAAAATGAGACACTGAGTGAGCAACTGGGATGGGTAACTATGACTCTCTTAAGGTAGCCAATGATCGTCACCAGGAATATTGAATCAGGAATTTCGACTAACCCTTGGTTATAGAACGATGACTTTCGTAGATTACACAACCTGTGACATATCGGTGCTGGCAGACTGGCCACAGTAACAAGAAACGTGAAACTGGCTGCGAAATTAGGACGAGGAGCTATGACGCACTCAAGGTAGCTAGTGCAGCGTCACCTGGAGGACTGCATCAGTAAAGGCTAGTAATCCCTGGCTGGCATTACGATTACTCACTTAAGATACACAACTAGTGTCATATCGTTTCTGGCAGACTGGCCACAGTAACAAAATATATGAATCTGGGTGAGCAACTGTGACGAGTAACTATGACTCTCGTAATTGGCCAATGACTCAATACCTGGAGTATTGACTCAGATAACTCGAGGAACGCCTTGCAATAGTAACAATGACTTTCTTACGGTTCACAACTGGTGACAAATCCGTTCTGGCAGTCTGGCACCAGTAACAAAAATGAGACACTGAGTGAGCAACTGGGATGGGTAACTATGACTCTCTTAAGGTAGCAAATGATCGTCACCAGGAATATTGAGTCAGGAAACTCGAGTAACCCTTGGCTATAGTAACGATGACTTTCGTAGATTACACAACCTGTGACATATCGGTGCTGGCAGACTGGCCACAGTAACAAGAAACGTGAAACTGGCTGCGAAATTAGGACGAGGAGCTATGACGCACTCAAGGTAGCTAGTGCAGCGTCACCTGGAGCACGTCATCAGTAAAGGCTAGTAATCCCTGGCTGGCATTACGATTACTCACTTAAGATACACAACTAGTGTCATATCGTTTCTGGCAGACTGGCCACAGTAACAAAATATATGAATCTGGGTGAGCAACTGTGACGAGTAACTATGACTCTCGTAATTGGCCAATGACTCAATACCTGGAGTATTGACTCAGATAACTCGAGGAACGCCTTGCAATAGTAACAATGACTTTCTTACGGTTCACAACTGGTGACAAATCCGTTCTGGCAGTCTGGCACCAGTAACAAAAATGAGACACTGAGTGAGCAACTGGGATGGGTAACTATGACTCTCTTAAGGTAGCCAATGATCGTCACCAGGAATATTGAATCAGGAATTTCGACTAACCCTTGGTTATAGAACGATGACTTTCGTAGATTACACAACCTGTGACATATCGGTGCTGGCAGACTGGCCACAGTAACAAGAAACGTGAAACTGGCTGCGAAATTAGGACGAGGAGCTATGACGCACTCAAGGTAGCTAGTGCAGCGTCACCTGGAGGACTGCATCAGTAAAGGCTAGTAATCCCTGGCTGGCATTACGATTACTCACTTAAGATACACAACTAGTGTCATATCGTTTCTGGCAGACTGGCCACAGTAACAAAATATATGAATCTGGGTGAGCAACTGTGACGAGTAACTATGACTCTCGTAATTGGCCAATGACTCAATACCTGGAGTATTGACTCAGATAACTCGAGGAACGCCTTGCAATAGTAACAATGACTTTCTTACGGTTCACAACTGGTGACAAATCCGTTCTGGCAGTCTGGCACCAGTAACAAAAATGAGACACTGAGTGAGCAACTGGGATGGGTAACTATGACTCTCTTAAGGTAGCAAATGATCGTCACCAGGAATATTGAGTCAGGAAACTCGAGTAACCCTTGGCTATAGTAACGATGACTTTCGTAGATTACACAACCTGTGACATATCGGTGCTGGCAGACTGGCCACAGTAACAAGAAACGTGAAACTGGCTGCGAAATTAGGACGAGGAGCTATGACGCACTCAAGGTAGCTAGTGCAGCGTCACCTGGAGCACGTCATCAGTAAAGGCTAGTAATCCCTGGCTGGCATTACGATTACTCACTTAAGATACACAACTAGTGTCATATCGGTTCCGGCAGACTGGCCACAGTAACAAAATATATGAATCTGGGTGAGCAACTGTGACGAGTAACTATGACTCTCGTAATAGGCCAATGACTCAATACCTGGAGTATTGACTCAGATAACTCGAGGAACGCCTTGCAATAGTAACAATGACTTTCTTACGGTTCACAACTGGTGACAAATCCGTTCTGGCAGTCTGGCACCAGTAACAAAAATGAGACACAGCGTGAGCAACTGGGATGGGTAACTATGACTCTCTAAAGGTAGCCAATGATCGTCACCAGGAATATTGAATCAGGAATTTCGAGTAACCCTTGGTTATAGAACGATGACTTTCGTAGATTACACAACCTGTGACATATCGATGCTGGCAGACTGGCCACAGTTACAATGTATTTTAATTTGGGTGGTCAACCGACAGGCATATCTATTACCCTTCTGAGGTAACCGACGATTCGTCACCAGGTGGAGTACACTCTGAAAGCAGTGACTATGACTCTCATATGACACACAACTAGTGTCGTATCGCTTCTGGCAGACGCCACGTAACAAGAAACGTGAAACTGGCTGCGAAATTAGGGCGAGGAGCTATGACGCACTCAAGGTAGCTATTGCAGCGTGACCTGGAGGACTGCATCAGTAAAGGCTAGTAATCCCTGGCAGGCATAACGGTGACTCACTTAAGATACACAACTAGTGACATATCGGTTCTGGCAGACTGGCCACAGTAACAAAATATATGAATCAGGGTGAGCAACTGTGACGAGTAACTATGACTCTCGTAATAGGCCAATGACTCAATACCTGGAGTATTGACTCAGATAATTCGAGGAACGCCTTGCAATAGTAACAATGACTTTCTTACGGTTCACAACTGGTGACAAATCCGTTCTGGCAGTCTGGCACCAGTAACAAAAATGAGACACTGAGTGAGCAACTGGGATGGGTAACTATGACTCTCTTAAGGTAGCAAATGATCGTCACCAGGAATATTGAGTCAGGAAACTCGAGTAACCCTTGGCTATAGTAACGATGACTTTCGTAGATTACACAACCTGTGACATATCGGTGCTGGCAGACTGGCCACAGTAACAAGAAACGTGAAACTGGCTGCGAAATTAGGACGAGGAGCTATGACGCACTCAAGGTAGCTAGTGCAGCGTCACCTGGAGGACTGCATCAGTAAAGGCTAGTAATCCCTGGCTGGCATTACGATTACTCACTTAAGATACACAACTAGTGTCATATCGTTTCTGGCAGACTGGCCACAGTAACAAAATATATGAATCTGGGTGAGCAACTGTGACGAGTAACTATGACTCTCGTAATTGGCCAATGACTCAATACCTGGAGTATTGACTCAGATAACTCGAGGAACGCCTTGCAATAGTAACAATGACTTTCTTACGGTTCACAACTGGTGACAAATCCGTTCTGGCAGTCTGGCACCAGTAACAAAAATGAGACACTGAGTGAGCAACTGGGATGGGTAACTATGACTCTCTTAAGGTAGCCAATGATCGTCACCAGGAATATTGAATCAGGAATTTCGACTAACCCTTGGTTATAGAACGATGACTTTCGTAGATTACACAACCTGTGACATATCGGTGCTGGCAGACTGGCCACAGTAACAAGAAACGTGAAACTGGCTGCGAAATTAGGACGAGGAGCTATGACGCACTCAAGGTAGCTAGTGCAGCGTCACCTGGAGCACGTCATCAGTAAAGGCTAGTAATCCCTGGCTGGCATTACGATTACTCACTTAAGATACACAACTAGTGTCATATCGGTTCCGGCAGACTGGCCACAGTAACAAAATATATGAATCTGGGTGAGCAACTGTGACGAGTAACTATGACTCTCGTAATAGGCCAATGACTCAATACCTGGAGTATTGACTCAGATAACTCGAGGAACGCCTTGCAATAGTAACAATGACTTTCTTACGGTTCACAACTGGTGACAAATCCGTTCTGGCAGTCTGGCACCAGTAACAAAAATTAGACACAGCGTGAGCAACTGGGATGGGTAACTATGACTCTCTTAAGGTAGCCAATGATCGTCACCAGGAATATTGAATCAGGAATTTCGAGTAACCCTTGGTTATAGAACGATGACTTTCGTAGATTACACAACCTGTGACATATCGATGCTGGCAGACTGGCCACAGTTACAATGTATTTTAATTTGGGTGGTCAACCGACAGGCATATCTATTACCCTTCTGAGGTAACCGACGATTCGTCACCAGGTGGAGTACACTCTGAAAGGAGTGACTATGACTCTCATATGACACACAACTAGTGTCGTATCGCTTCTGGCAGACGCCACGTAACAAGAAACGTGAAACTGGCTGCGAAATTAGGGCGAGGAGCTATGACGCACTCAAGGTAGCTAGTGCAGCGTGACCTGGAGGACTGCATCAGTAAAGGCTAGTAATCCCTGGCAGGCATAACGGTGACTCACTTAAGATACACAACTAGTGACATATCGGTTCTGGCAGACTGGCCACAGTAACAAAATATATGAATCAGGGTGAGCAACTGTGACGAGTAACTATGACTCTCGTAATAGGCCAATGACTCAATACCTGGAGTATTGACTCAGATAATTCGAGGAACGCCTTGCAATAGTAACAATGACTTTCTTACGGTTCACAACTGGTGACAAATCCGTTCTGGCAGTCTGGCACCAGTAACAAAAATGAGACACTGAGTGAGCAACTGGGATGGGTAACTATGACTCTCTTAAGGTAGCAAATGATCGTCACCAGGAATATTGAGTCAGGAAACTCGAGTAACCCTTGGCTATAGTAACGATGACTTTCGTAGATTACACAACCTGTGACATATCGGTGCTGGCAGACTGGCCACAGTAACAAGAAACGTGAAACTGGCTGCGAAATTAGGACGAGGAGCTATGACGCACTCAAGGTAGCTAGTGCAGCGTCACCTGGAGGACTGCATCAGTAAAGGCTAGTAATCCCTGGCTGGCATTACGATTACTCACTTAAGATACACAACTAGTGTCATATCGTTTCTGGCAGACTGGCCACAGTAACAAAATATATGAATCTGGGTGAGCAACTGTGACGAGTAACTATGACTCTCGTAATTGGCCAATGACTCAATACCTGGAGTATTGACTCAGATAACTCGAGGAACGCCTTGCAATAGTAACAATGACTTTCTTACGGTTCACAACTGGTGACAAATCCGTTCTGGCAGTCTGGCACCAGTAACAAAAATGAGACACTGAGTGAGCAACTGGGATGGGTAACTATGACTCTCTTAAGGTAGCCAATGATCGTCACCAGGAATATTGAATCAGGAATTTCGACTAACCCTTGGTTATAGAACGATGACTTTCGTAGATTACACAACCTGTGACATATCGGTGCTGGCAGACTGGCCACAGTAACAAGAAACGTGAAACTGGCTGCGAAATTAGGACGAGGAGCTATGACGCACTCAAGGTAGCTAGTGCAGCGTCACCTGGAGGACTGCATCAGTAAAGGCTAGTAATCCCTGGCTGGCATTACGATTACTCACTTAAGATACACAACTAGTGTCGTATCGTTTCTGGCAGACTGGCCACAGTAACAAAATATATGAATCTGGGTGAGCAACTGTGACGAGTAACTATGACTCTCGTAATTGGCCAATGACTCAATACCTGGAGTATTGACTCAGATAACTCGAGGAACGCCTTGCAATAGTAACAATGACTTTCTTACGGTTCACAACTGGTGACAAATCCGTTCTGGCAGTCTGGCACCAGTAACAAAAATGAGACACTGAGTGAGCAACTGGGATGGGTAACTATGACTCTCTTAAGGTAGCAAATGATCGTCACCAGGAATATTGAGTCAGGAAACTCGAGTAACCCTTGGCTATAGTAACGATGACTTTCGTAGATTACACAACCTGTGACATATCGGTGCTGGCAGACTGGCCACAGTAACAAGAAACGTGAAACTGGCTGCGAAATTAGGACGAGGAGCTATGACGCACTCAAGGTAGCTAGTGCAGCGTCACCTGGAGGACTGCATCAGTAAAGGCTAGTAATCCCTGGCTGGCATTACGATTACTCACTTAAGATACACAACTAGTGTCATATCGTTTCTGGCAGACTGGCCACAGTAACAAAATATATGAATCTGGGTGAGCAACTGTGACGAGTAACTATGACTCTCGTAATTGGCCAATGACTCAATACCTGGAGTATTGACTCAGATAACTCGAGGAACGCCTTGCAATAGTAACAATGACTTTCTTACGGTTCACAACTGGTGACAAATCCGTTCTGGCAGTCTGGCACCAGTAACAAAAATGAGACACTGAGTGAGCAACTGGGATGGGTAACTATGACTCTCTTAAGGTAGCCAATGATCGTCACCAGGAATATTGAATCAGGAATTTCGACTAACCCTTGGTTATAGAACGATGACTTTCGTAGATTACACAACCTGTGACATATCGGTGCTGGCAGACTGGCCACAGTAACAAGAAACGTGAAACTGGCTGCGAAATTAGGACGAGGAGCTATGACGCACTCAAGGTAGCTAGTGCAGCGTCACCTGGAGGACTGCATCAGTAAAGGCTAGTAATCCCTGGCTGGCATTACGATTACTCACTTAAGATACACAACTAGTGTCATATCGGTTCCGGCAGACTGGCCACAGTAACAAAATATATGAATCTGGGTGAGCAACTGTGACGAGTAACTATGACTCTCGTAATAGGCCAATGACTCAATACCTGGAGTATTGACTCAGATAACTCGAGGAACGCCTTGCAATAGTAACAATGACTTTCTTACGGTTCACAACTGGTGACAAATCCGTTCTGGCAGTCTGGCACCAGTAACAAAAATGAGACACAGCGTGAGCAACTGGGATGGGTAACTATGACTCTCTTAAGGTAGCCAATGATCGTCACCAGGAATATTGAATCAGGAATTTCGAGTAACCCTTGGTTATAGAACGATGACTTTCGTAGATTACACAACCTGTGACATATCGATGCTGGCAGACTGGCCACAGTTACAATGTATTTTAATTTGGGTGGTCAACCGACAGGCATATCTATTACCCTTCTGAGGTAACCGACGATTCGTCACCAGGTGGAGTACACTCTGAAAGGAGTGACTATGACTCTCATATGACACACAACTAGTGTCGTATCGCTTCTGGCAGACGCCACGTAACAAGAAACGTGAAACTGGCTGCGAAATTAGGGCGAGGAGCTATGACGCACTCAAGGTAGCTAGTGCAGCGTGACCTGGAGGACTGCATCAGTAAAGGCTAGTAATCCCTGGCAGGCATAACGGTGACTCACTTAAGATACACAACTAGTGACATATCGGTTCTGGCAGACTGGCCACAGTAACAAAATATATGAATCAGGGTGAGCAACTGTGACGAGTAACTATGACTCTCGTAATAGGCCAATGACTCAATACCTGGAGTATTGACTCAGATAATTCGAGGAACGCCTTGCAATAGTAACAATGACTTTCTTACGGTTCACAACTGGTGACAAATCCGTTCTGGCAGTCTGGCACCAGTAACAAAAATGAGACACTGAGTGAGCAACTGGGATGGGTAACTATGACTCTCTTAAGGTAGCAAATGATCGTCACCAGGAATATTGAGTCAGGAAACTCGAGTAACCCTTGGCTATAGTAACGATGACTTTCGTAGATTACACAACCTGTGACATATCGGTGCTGGCAGACTGGCCACAGTAACAAGAAACGTGAAACTGGCTGCGAAATTAGGACGAGGAGCTATGACGCACTCAAGGTAGCTAGTGCAGCGTCACCTGGAGGACTGCATCAGTAAAGGCTAGTAATTCCTGGCTGGCATTACGATGACTCACTTAAGATAATCAACTAGTGTCATATCGGTTCTGGCAGACTGGCCACAGTAACAAAATATATGAATCTGGGTGAGCAACTGTGACGAGTAACTATGACTCTCGTAATAGGCCAATGACTCAATACCTGGAGTATTGACTCAGATCACTCGAGGAACGCCTTGCAATAGTAACAATGACTTTCTTACAGTTCACAACTGGTGACAAATCCGTTCTGGCAGTCTGGCACCAGTAACAAAACTGAGACACTGCGTGAGCAACTGGGATGGGTAGCTATGACTCTCTTAAGGTAGCCCATGATCGTCACCAGGAATATTGAATCAGGAATTTCGAGTAACCCTTGGTTATAGAACGATGACTTTCGTAGATTACACAACCTGTGACATATCGATGCTGGCAGACTGGCCACAGTTACAATGTATTTTAATTTGGGTGGTCAACCGACAGGAATATCTATTACCCTTCTGAGGTAACCGACGATTCGTCACCAGCTGGAGTACACTCTGAAAGGAGTGACTATGACTCTCGTATGACACGCAACTAGTGTCGTATCGCTTCTGGCAGACGCCACGTAACAAGAAACGTGAAACTGGCTGCGAAATTAGGACGAGGAGCTATGACGCACTCAAGGTAGCAAGTGCAGCGACACCTGGAGGACTGCATCAGTAAAGGCTAGTAATCCCTGGCAGGCATAACGGTGACTCACTTAAGAAACACAACTAGTGACATATCGGTTCTGGCAGACTGGCCACAGTAACAAAATATATGAATCTGGGTGAGCAACTGTGACGAGTAACTATGACTCTCGTAATAGGCCAGTGACTCAATACCTGGAGTATTGACTCAGATAACTCGAGGAACGCCTTGCAATAGTAACAATGACTTTCTTACGGTTCACAACTGGTGACAAATCCGTTCTGGCAGTCTGGCACCAGTAACAAAACTGAGACACTGCGTGAGCAACTGGGATGGGTAACTATGACTTTCTTAAGGTAGCAAATGATCGTCACCAGGAATATTGAGTCAGGAAACTCGAGTAACCCTTGGCTATAGTAACGATGACTTTCGTAGATTACACAACCTGTGACATATCGGTGCTGGCAGACTGGCCACAGTAACAAGAAACGTGAAACTGGCTGCGAAATTAGGACGAGGAGCTATGACGCACTCAAGGTAGCTAGTGCAGCGTCACCTGGAGGACTGCATCAGTAAAGGCTAGTAATCCCTGGCTGGCATTACGATTACTCACTTAAGATACACAACTAGTGTCATATCGTTTCTGGCAGACTGGCCACAGTAACAAAATATATGAATCTGGGTGAGCAACTGTGACGAGTAACTATGACTCTCGTAATTGGCCAATGACTCAATACCTGGAGTATTGACTCAGATAACTCGAGGAACGCCTTGCAATAGTAACAATGACTTTCTTACGGTTCACAACTGGTGACAAATCCGTTCTGGCAGTCTGGCACCAGTAACAAAAATGAGACACTGAGTGAGCAACTGGGATGGGTAACTATGACTCTCTTAAGGTAGCAAATGATCGTCACCAGGAATATTGAGTCAGGAAACTCGAGTAACCCTTGGCTATAGTAACGATGACTTTCGTAGATTACACAACCTGTGACATATCGGTGCTGGCAGACTGGCCACAGTAACAAGAAACGTGAAACTGGCTGCGAAATTAGGGCGAGGAGCTATGACGCACTCAAGGTAGCTAGTGCAGCGTGACCTGGAGGACTGCATCAGTAAAGGCTAGTAATCCCTGGCAGGCATAACGGTGACTCACTTAAGATACACAACTAGTGACATATCGGTTCTGGCAGACTGGCCACAGTAACAAAATATATGAATCTGGGTGAGCAACTGTGACGAGTAACTATGACTCTCGTAATAGGCCAATGACTCAATATCTGGAGTATTGACTCAGATAATTCGAGGAACGCCTTGCAATAGTAACAATGACTTTCTTACGGTTCACAACTGGTGACAAATCCGTTCTGGCAGTCTGGCACCAGTAACAAAAATGAGACACTGAGTGAGCAACTGGGATGGGTAACTATGACTCTCTTAAGGTAGCAAATGATCGTCACCAGGAATATTGAGTCAGGAAACTCGAGTAACCCTTGGCTATAGTAACGATGACTTTCGTAGATTACACAACCTGTGACATATCGGTGCTGGCAGACTGGCCACAGTAACAAGAAACGTGAAACTGGCTGCGAAATTAGGACGAGGAGCTATGACGCACTCAAGGTAGCTAGTGCAGCGTCACCTGGAGCACTTCATCAGTAAAGGCTAGTAATCCCTGGCTGGCATTACGATTACTCACTTAAGATACACAACTAGTGTCATATCGGTTCCGGCAGACTGGCCACAGTAACAAAATATATGAATCTGGGTGAGCAACTGTGACGAGTAACTATGACTCTCGTAATAGGCCAATGTCTCAATACCTGGAGTATTGACTCAGATAATTCGAGGAACGCCTTGCAATAGTAACAATGACTTTCTTACGGTTCACAACTGGTGACAAATCCGTTCTGGCAGTCTGGCACCAGTAACAAAAATGAGACACAGCGTGAGCAACTGGGATGGGTAACTATGACTCTCTTAAGGTAGCCAATGATCGTCACCAGGAATATTGAATCAGGAATTTCGAGTAACCCTTGGTTATAGAACGATGACTTTCGTAGATTACACAACCTGTGACATATCGATGCTGGCAGACTGGCCACAGTTACAATGTATTTTAATTTGGGTGGTCAACCGACAGGCATATCTATTACCCTTCTGAGGTAACCGACGATTCGTCACCAGGTGGAGTACATTCTGAAAGGAGTGACTATGACTCTCATATGACACACAACTAGTGTCGTATCGCTTCTGGCAGACGCCACGTAACAAGAAACGTGAAACTGGCTGCGAAATTAGGGCGAGGAGCTATGACGCACTCAAGGTAGCTAGTGCAGCGTGACCTGGAGGACTGCATCAGTAAAGGCTAGTAATCCCTGGCAGGCATAACGGTGACTCACTTAAGATACACAACTAGTGACATATCGGTTCTGGCAGACTGGCCACAGTAACAAAATATATGAATCAGGGTGAGCAACTGTGACGAGTAACTATGACTCTCGTAATAGGCCAATGACCCAATACCTGGAGTATTGACTCAGATAATTCGAGGAACGCCTTGCAATAGTAACAATGACTTTCTTACGGTTCACAACTGATGACAAATCCGTTCTGGCAGTCTGGCACCAGTAACAAAAATGAGACACTGAGTGAGCAACTGGGATGGGTAACTATGACTCTCTTAAGGTAGCAAATGATCGTCACCAGGAATATTGAGTCAGGAAACTCGAGTAACCCTTGGCTATAGTAACGATGACTTTCGTAGATTACACAACCTGTGACATATCGGTGCTGGCAGACTGGCCACAGTAACAAGAAACGTGAAACTGGCTGCGAAATTAGGACGAGGAGCTATGACGCACTCAAGGTAGCTAGTGCAGCGTCACCTGGAGGACTGCATCAGTAAAGGCTAGTAATCCCTGGCTGGCATTACGATTACTCACTTAAGATACACAACTAGTGTCATATCGTTTCTGGCAGACTGGCCACAGTAACAAAATATATGAATCTGGGTGAGCAACTGTGACGAGTAACTATGACTCTCGTAATTGGCCAATGACTCAATACCTGGAGTATTGACTCAGATAACTCGAGGAACGCCTTGCAATAGTAACAATGACTTTCTTACGGTTCACAACTGGTGACAAATCCGTTCTGGCAGTCTGGCACCAGTAACAAAAATGAGACACTGAGTGAGCAACTGGGATGGGTAACTATGACTCTCTTAAGGTAGCAAATGATCGTCACCAGGAATATTGAGTCAGGAAACTCGAGTAACCCTTGGCTATAGTAACGATGACTTTCGTAGATTACACAACCTGTGACATATCGGTGCTGGCAGACTGGCCACAGTAACAAGAAACGTGAAACTGGCTGCGAAATTAGGACGAGGAGCTATGACGCACTCAAGGTAGCTAGTGCAGCGTCACCTGGAGCACGTCATCAGTAAAGGCTAGTAATCCCTGGCTGGCATTACGATTACTCACAAGATACACAACTAGTGTCATATCGGTTCCGGCAGACTGGCCACAGTAACAAAATATATGAATCTGGGTGAGCAACTGTGACGAGTAACTATGACTCTCGTAATAGGCCAATGACTCAATACCTGGAGTATTGACTCAGATAACTCGAGGAACGCCTTGCAATAGTAACAATGACTTTCTTACGGTTCACAACTGGTGACAAATCCGTTCTGGCAGTCTGGCACCAGTAACAAAAATGAGACACAGCGTGAGCAACTGGGATGGGTAACTATGACTCTCTTAAGGTAGCCAATGATCGTCACCAGGAATATTGAATCAGGAATTTCGAGTAACCCTTGGTTATAGAACGATGACTTTCGTAGATTACACAACCTGTGACATATCGATGCTGGCAGACTGGCCACAGTTACAATGTATTTTAATTTGGGTGGTCAACCGACAGGCATATCTATTACCCTTCTGAGGTAACCGACGATTCGTCACCAGGTGGAGTACACTCTGAAAGGAGTGACTATGACTCTCATATGACACACAACTAGTGTCGTATCGCTTCTGGCAGACGCCACGTAACAAGAAACGTGAAACTGGCTGCGAAATTAGGGCGAGGAGCTATGACGCACTCAAGGTAGCTAGTGCAGCGTGACCTGGAGGACTGCATCAGTAAAGGCTAGTAATCCCTGGCAGGCATAACGGTGACTCACTTAAGATTCACAACTAGTGACATATCGGTTCTGGCAGACTGGCCACAGTAACAAAATATATGAATCAGGGTGAGCAACTGTGACGAGTAACTATGACTCTCGTAATAGGCCAATGACTCAATACCTGGAGTATTGACTCAGATAATTCGAGGAACGCCTTGCAATAGTAACAATGACTTTCTTACGGTTCACAACTGGTGACAAATCCGTTCTGGCAGTCTGGCACCAGTAACAAAAATGAGACACTGAGTGAGCAACTGGGATGGGTAACTATGACTCTCTTAAGGTAGCAAATGATCGTCACCAGGAATATTGAGTCAGGAAACTCGAGTAACCCTTGGCTATAGTAACGATGACTTTCGTAGATTACACAACCTGTGACATATCGGTGCTGGCAGACTGGCCACAGTAACAAGAAACGTGAAACTGGCTGCGAAATTAGGACGAGGAGCTATGACGCACTCAAGGTAGCTAGTGCAGCGTCACCTGGAGGACTGCATCAGTAAAGGCTAGTAATCCCTGGCTGGCATTACGATTACTCACTTAAGATACACAACTAGTGTCATATCGTTTCTGGCAGACTGGCCACAGTAACAAAATATATGAATCTGGGTGAGCAACTGTGACGAGTAACTATGACTCTCGTAATTGGCCAATGACTCAATACCTGGAGTATTGACTCAGATAACTCGAGGAACGCCTTGCAATAGTAACAATGACTTTCTTACGGTTCACAACTGGTGACAAATCCGTTCTGGCAGTCTGGCACCAGTAACAAAAATGAGACACTGAGTGAGCAACTGGGATGGGTAACTATGACTCTCTTAAGGTAGCCAATGATCGTCACCAGGAATATTGAATCAGGAATTTCGACTAACCCTTGGTTATAGAACGATGACTTTCGTAGATTACACAACCTGTGACATATCGGTGCTGGCAGACTGGCCACAGTAACAAGAAACGTGAAACTGGCTGCGAAATTAGGACGAGGAGCTATGACGCACTCAAGGTAGCTAGTGCAGCGTCACCTGGAGGACTGCATCAGTAAAGGCTAGTAATCCCTGGCTGGCATTACGATTACTCACTTAAGATACACAACTAGTGTCATATCGGTTCTGGCAGACTGGCCACAGTAACAAAATATATGAATCTGGGTGAGCAACTGTGACGAGTAACTATGACTCTCGTAATAGGCCAATGACTCAATACCTGGAGTATTGACTCAGATAACTCGAGGAACGCCTTGCAATAGTAACAATGACTTTCTTACAGTTCACAACTGGTGACAAATCCGTTCTGGCAGTCTGGCACCAGTAACAAAACTGAGACACTGCGTGAGCAACTGGGATGGGTAACTATGACTCTCTTAAGGTAGCCAATGATCGTCACCAGGAATATTGAATCAGGAATTTCGAGTAACCCTTGGTTATAGAACGATGACTTTCGTAGATTACACAACCTGTGACATATCGATGCTGGCAGACTGGCCACAGTTACAATGTATTTTAATTTGGGTGGTCAACCGACAGGAATATCTATTACCCTTCTGAGGTAACCGACGATTCGTCACCAGCTGGAGTACACTCTGAAAGGAGTGACTATGACTCTCGTATGACACGCAACTAGTGTCGTATCGCTTCTGGCAGACGCCACGTAACAAGAAACGTGAAACTGGCTGCGAAATTAGGACGAGGAGCTATGACGCACTCAAGGTAGCAAGTGCAGCGACACCTGGAGGACTGCATCAGTAAAGGCTAGTAATCCCTGGCAGGCATAACGGTGACTCACTTAAGAAACACAACTAGTGACATATCGGTTCTGGCAGACTGGCCACAGTAACAAAATATATGAATCTGGGTGAGCAACTGTGACGAGTAACTATGACTCTCGTAATAGGCCAGTGACTCAATACCTGGAGTATTGACTCAGATAACTCGAGGAACGCCTTGCAATAGTAACAATGACTTTCTTACGGTTCACAACTGGTGACAAATCCGTTCTGGCAGTCTGGCACCAGTAACAAAACTGAGACACTGCGTGAGCAACTGGGATGGGTAACTATGACTTTCTTAAGGTAGCAAATGATCGTCACCAGGAATATTGAGTCAGCAAACTCGAGTAACCCTTGGCTATAGTAACGATGACTTTCGTAGATTACACAACCTGTGACATATCGGTGCTGGCAGACTGGCCACAGTAACAAGAAACGTGAAACTGGCTGCGAAATTAGGACGAGGAGCTATGACGCACTCAAGGTAGCTAGTGCAGCGTCACCTGGAGCACGTCATCAGTAAAGGCTAGTAATCCCTGGCTGGCATTACGATTACTCACTTAAGATACACAACTAGTGTCATATCGGTTCCGGCAGACTGGCCACAGTAACAAAATATATGAATCTGGGTGAGCAACTGTGACGAGTAACTATGACTCTCGTAATTGGCCAATGACTCAATACCTGGAGTATTGACTCAGATAACTCGAGGAACGCCTTGCAATAGTAACAATGACTTTCTTACGGTTCACAACTGGTGACAAATCCGTTCTGGCAGTCTGGCACCAGTAACAAAAATGAGACACTGAGTGAGCAACTGGGATGGGTAACTATGACTCTCTTAAGGTAGCCAATGATCGTCACCAGGAATATTGAATCAGGAATTTCGACTAACCCTTGGTTATAGAACGATGACTTTCGTAGATTACACAACCTGTGACATATCGGTGCTGGCAGACTGGCCACAGTAACAAGAAACGTGAAACTGGCTGCGAAATTAGGACGAGGAGCTATGACGCACTCAAGGTAGCTAGTGCAGCGTCACCTGGAGGACTGCATCAGTAAAGGCTAGTAATCCCTGGCTGGCATGACGATTACTCACTTAAGATACACAACTAGTGTCATATCGTTTCTGGCAGACTGGCCACAGTAACAAAATATATGAATCTGGGTGAGCAACTGTGACGAGTAACTATGACTCTCGTAATTGGCCAATGACTCAATACCTGGAGTATTGACTCAGATAACTCGAGGAACGCCTTGCAATAGTAACAATGACTTTCTTACGGTTCACAACTGGTGACAAATCCGTTCTGGCAGTCTGGCACCAGTAACAAAACTGAGACACTGCGTGAGCAACTGGGATGGGTAACTATGACTTTCTTAAGGTAGCAAATGATCGTCACCAGGAATATTGAGTCAGGAAACTCGAGTAACCCTTGGCTATAGTAACGATGACTTTCGTAGATTACACAACCTGTGACATATCGGTGCTGGCAGACTGGCCACAGTAACAAGAAACGTGAAACTGGCTGCGAAATTAGGACGAGGAGCTATGACGCACTCAAGGTAGCAAGTGCAGCGACACCTGGAGGACTGCATCAGTAAAGGCTAGTAATCCCTGGCAGGCATAACGGTGACTCACTTAAGAAACACAACTAGTGACATATCGGTTCTGGCAGACTGGCCACAGTAACAAAATATATGAATCTGGGTGAGCAACTGTGACGAGTAACTATGACTCTCGTAATAGGCCAGTGACTCAATACCTGGAGTATTGACTCAGATAACTCGAGGAACGCCTTGCAATAGTAACAATGACTTTCTTACGGTTCACAACTGGTGACAAATCCGTTCTGGCAGTCTGGCACCAGTAACAAAACTGAGACACTGCGTGAGCAACTGGGATGGGTAACTATGACTTTCTTAAGGTAGCAAATGATCGTCACCAGGAATATTGAGTCAGGAAACTCGAGTAACCCTTGGCTATAGTAACGATGACTTTCGTAGATTACACAACCTGTGACATATCGGTGCTGGCAGACTGGCCACAGTAACAAGAAACGTGAAACTGGCTGCGAAATTAGGACGAGGAGCTATGACGCACTCAAGGTAGCTAGTGCAGCGTCACCTGGAGGACTGCATCAGTAAAGGCTAGTAATCCCTGGCTGGCATTACGATTACTCACTTAAGATACACAACTAGTGTCATATCGTTTCTGGCAGACTGGCCACAGTAACAAAATATATGAATCTGGGTGAGCAACTGTGACGAGTAACTATGACTCTCGTAATAGGCCAGTGACTCAATACCTGGAGTATTGACTCAGATAACTCGAGGAACGCCTTGCAATAGTAACAATGACTTTCTTACGGTTCACAACTGGTGACAAATCCGTTCTGGCAGTCTGGCACCAGTAACAAAACTGAGACACTGCGTGAGCAACTGGGATGGGTAACTATGACTTTCTTAAGGTAGCAAATGATCGTCACCAGGAATATTGAGTCAGCAAACTCGAGTAACCCTTGGCTATAGTAACGATGACTTTCGTAGATTACACAACCTGTGACATATCGGTGCTGGCAGACTGGCCACAGTAACAAGAAACGTGAAACTGGCTGCGAAATTAGGACGAGGAGCTATGACGCACTCAAGGTAGCTAGTGCAGCGTCACCTGGAGCACGTCATCAGTAAAGGCTAGTAATCCCTGGCTGGCATTACGATTACTCACTTAAGATACACAACTAGTGTCATATCGGTTCCGGCAGACTGGCCACAGTAACAAAATATATGAATCTGGGTGAGCAACTGTGACGAGTAACTATGACTCTCGTAATTGGCCAATGACTCAATACCTGGAGTATTGACTCAGATAACTCGAGGAACGCCTTGCAATAGTAACAATGACTTTCTTACGGTTCACAACTGGTGACAAATCCGTTCTGGCAGTCTGGCACCAGTAACAAAAATGAGACACTGAGTGAGCAACTGGGATGGGTAACTATGACTCTCTTAAGGTAGCCAATGATCGTCACCAGGAATATTGAATCAGGAATTTCGACTAACCCTTGGTTATAGAACGATGACTTTCGTAGATTACACAACCTGTGACATATCGGTGCTGGCAGACTGGCCACAGTAACAAGAAACGTGAAACTGGCTGCGAAATTAGGACGAGGAGCTATGACGCACTCAAGGTAGCTAGTGCAGCGTCACCTGGAGGACTGCATCAGTAAAGGCTAGTAATCCCTGGCTGGCATGACGATTACTCACTTAAGATACACAACTAGTGTCATATCGTTTCTGGCAGACTGGCCACAGTAACAAAATATATGAATCTGGGTGAGCAACTGTGACGAGTAACTATGACTCTCGTAATTGGCCAATGACTCAATACCTGGAGTATTGACTCAGATAACTCGAGGAACGCCTTGCAATAGTAACAATGACTTTCTTACGCTTCACAACTGGTGACAAATCCGTTCTGGCAGTCTGGCACCAGTAACAAAAATGAGACACAGCGTGAGCAACTGGGATGGGTAACTATGACTCTCTTAAGGTAGCCAATGATCGTCACCAGGAATATTGAATCAGGAATTTCGACTAACCCTTGGTTATAGAACGATGACTTTCGTAGATTACACAACCTGTGACATATCGGTGCTGGCAGACTGGCCACAGTAACAAGAAACGTGAAACTGGCTGCGAAATTAGGACGAGGAGCTATGACGCACTCAAGGTAGCTAGTGCAGCGTCACCTGGAGGACTGCATCAGTAAAGGCTAGTAATCCCTGGCTGGCATTACGATTACTCACTTAAGATACACAACTAGTGTCATATCGTTTCTGGCAGACTGGCCACAGTGACAAAATATATGAATCTGGGTGAGCAACTGTGACGAGTAACTATGACTCTCGTAATTGGCCAATGACTCAATACCTGGAGTATTGCCTCAGATAACTCGAGGAACGCCTTGCAATAGTAACAATGACTTTCTTACGGTTCACAACTGGTGACAAATCCGTTCTGGCAGTCTGGCACCAGTAACAAAAATGAGACACAGCGTGAGCAACTAGGATGGGTAACTATGACTCTCTTAAGGTAGCCAATGATCGTCACCAGGAATATTGAATCAGGAATTTCGAGTAACCCTTGGTTATAGAACGATGACTTTCGTAGATTACACAACCTGTGACATATCGATGCTGGCAGACTGGCCACAGTTACAATGTATTTTAATTTGGGTGGTCAACCGACAGGAATATCTATTACCCTTCTGAGGTAACCGACGATTCGTCACCAGCTGGAGTACACTCTGAAAGGAGTGACTATGACTCTCGTATGACACGCAACTAGTGTCGTATCGCTTCTGGCAGACGCCACGTAACAAGAAACGTGAAACTGGCTGCGAAATTAGGACGAGGAGCTATGACGCACTCAAGGTAGCAAGTGCAGCGACACCTGGAGGACTGCATCAGTAAAGGCTAGTAATCCCTGGCAGGCATAACGGTGACTCACTTAAGAAACACAACTAGTGACATATCGGTTCTGGCAGACTGGCCACAGTAACAAAATATATGAATCTGGGTGAGCAACTGTGACGAGTAACTATGACTCTCGTAATAGGCCAGTGACTCAATACCTGGAGTATTGACTCAGATAACTCGAGGAACGCCTTGCAATAGTAACAATGACTTTCTTACGGTTCACAACTGGTGACAAATCCGTTCTGGCAGTCTGGCACCAGTAACAAAACTGAGACACTGCGTGAGCAACTGGGATGGGTAACTATGACTTTCTTAAGGTAGCAAATGATCGTCACCAGGAATATTGAGTCAGCAAACTCGAGTAACCCTTGGCTATAGTAACGATGACTTTCGTAGATTACACAACCTGTGACATATCGGTGCTGGCAGACTGGCCACAGTAACAAGAAACGTGAAACTGGCTGCGAAATTAGGACGAGGAGCTATGACGCACTCAAGGTAGCTAGTGCAGCGTCACCTGGAGCACGTCATCAGTAAAGGCTAGTAATCCCTGGCTGGCATTACGATTACTCACTTAAGATACACAACTAGTGTCATATCGGTTCCGGCAGACTGGCCACAGTAACAAAATATATGAATCTGGGTGAGCAACTGTGACGAGTAACTATGACTCTCGTAATTGGCCAATGACTCAATACCTGGAGTATTGACTCAGATAACTCGAGGAACGCCTTGCAATAGTAACAATGACTTTCTTACGGTTCACAACTGGTGACAAATCCGTTCTGGCAGTCTGGCACCAGTAACAAAAATGAGACACTGAGTGAGCAACTGGGATGGGTAACTATGACTCTCTTAAGGTAGCCAATGATCGTCACCAGGAATATTGAATCAGGAATTTCGACTAACCCTTGGTTATAGAACGATGACTTTCGTAGATTACACAACCTGTGACATATCGGTGCTGGCAGACTGGCCACAGTAACAAGAAACGTGAAACTGGCTGCGAAATTAGGACGAGGAGCTATGACGCACTCAAGGTAGCTAGTGCAGCGTCACCTGGAGGACTGCATCAGTAAAGGCTAGTAATCCCTGGCTGGCATGACGATTACTCACTTAAGATACACAACTAGTGTCATATCGTTTCTGGCAGACTGGCCACAGTAACAAAATATATGAATCTGGGTGAGCAACTGTGACGAGTAACTATGACTCTCGTAATTGGCCAATGACTCAATACCTGGAGTATTGACTCAGATAACTCGAGGAACGCCTTGCAATAGTAACAATGACTTTCTTACGCTTCACAACTGGTGACAAATCCGTTCTGGCAGTCTGGCACCAGTAACAAAAATGAGACACAGCGTGAGCAACTGGGATGGGTAACTATGACTCTCTTAAGGTAGCCAATGATCGTCACCAGGAATATTGAATCAGGAATTTCGACTAACCCTTGGTTATAGAACGATGACTTTCGTAGATTACACAACCTGTGACATATCGGTGCTGGCAGACTGGCCACAGTAACAAGAAACGTGAAACTGGCTGCGAAATTAGGACGAGGAGCTATGACGCACTCAAGGTAGCTAGTGCAGCGTCACCTGGAGGACTGCATCAGTAAAGGCTAGTAATCCCTGGCTGGCATTACGATTACTCACTTAAGATACACAACTAGTGTCATATCGTTTCTGGCAGACTGGCCACAGTGACAAAATATATGAATCTGGGTGAGCAACTGTGACGAGTAACTATGACTCTCGTAATTGGCCAATGACTCAATACCTGGAGTATTGCCTCAGATAACTCGAGGAACGCCTTGCAATAGTAACAATGACTTTCTTACGGTTCACAACTGGTGACAAATCCGTTCTGGCAGTCTGGCACCAGTAACAAAAATGAGACACAGCGTGAGCAACTAGGATGGGTAACTATGACTCTCTTAAGGTAGCCAATGATCGTCACCAGGAATATTGAATCAGGAATTTCGAGTAACCCTTGGTTATAGAACGATGACTTTCGTAGATTACACAACCTGTGACATATCGATGCTGGCAGACTGGCCACAGTTACAATGTATTTTAATTTGGGTGGTCAACCGACAGGAATATCTATTACCCTTCTGAGGTAACCGACGATTCGTCACCAGCTGGAGTACACTCTGAAAGGAGTGACTATGACTCTCGTATGACACGCAACTAGTGTCGTATCGCTTCTGGCAGACGCCACGTAACAAGAAACGTGAAACTGGCTGCGAAATTAGGACGAGGAGCTATGACGCACTCAAGGTAGCAAGTGCAGCGACACCTGGAGGACTGCATCAGTAAAGGCTAGTAATCCCTGGCAGGCATAACGGTGACTCACTTAAGAAACACAACTAGTGACATATCGGTTCTGGCAGACTGGCCACAGTAACAAAATATATGAATCTGGGTGAGCAACTGTGACGAGTAACTATGACTCTCGTAATAGGCCAGTGACTCAATACCTGGAGTATTGACTCAGATAACTCGAGGAACGCCTTGCAATAGTAACAATGACTTTCTTACGGTTCACAACTGGTGACAAATCCGTTCTGGCAGTCTGGCACCAGTAACAAAACTGAGACACTGCGTGAGCAACTGGGATGGGTAACTATGACTTTCTTAAGGTAGCAAATGATCGTCACCAGGAATATTGAGTCAGGAAACTCGAGTAACCCTTGGCTATAGTAACGATGACTTTCGTAGATTACACAACCTGTGACATATCGGTGCTGGCAGACTGGCCACAGTAACAAGAAACGTGAAACTGGCTGCGAAATTAGGACGAGGAGCTATGACGCACTCAAGGTAGCTAGTGCAGCGTCACCTGGAGCACGTCATCAGTAAAGGCTAGTAATCCCTGGCTGGCATTACGATTACTCACTTAAGATACACAACTAGTGTCATATCGGTTCCGGCAGACTGGCCACAGTAACAAAATATATGAATCTGGGTGAGCAACTGTGACGAGTAACTATGACTCTCGTAATTGGCCAATGACTCAATACCTGGAGTATTGACTCAGATAACTCGAGGAACGCCTTGCAATAGTAACAATGACTTTCTTACGGTTCACAACTGGTGACAAATCCGTTCTGGCAGTCTGGCACCAGTAACAAAAATGAGACACAGCGTGAGCAACTGGGATGGGTAACTATGACTCTCTTAAGGTAGCCAATGATCGTCACCAGGAATATTGAATCAGGAATTTCGACTAACCCTTGGTTATAGAACGATGACTTTCGTAGATTACACAACCTGTGACATATCGGTGCTGGCAGACTGGCCACAGTAACAAGAAACGTGAAACTGGCTGCGAAATTAGGACGAGGAGCTATGACGCACTCAAGGTAGCTAGTGCAGCGTCACCTGGAGGACTGCATCAGTAAAGGCTAGTAATCCCTGGCTGGCATTACGATTACTCACTTAAGATACACAACTAGTGTCATATCGGTTCTGGCAGACTGGCCACAGTAACAAAATATATGAATCTGGGTGAGCAACTGTGACGAGTAACTATGACTCTCGTAATAGGCCAATGACTCAATACCTGGAGTATTGACTCAGATAACTCGAGGAACGCCTTGCAATAGTAACAATGACTTTCTTACGGTTCACAACTGGTGACAAATCCGTTCTGGCAGTCTGGCACCAGTAACAAAACTGAGACACTGCGTGAGCAACTGGGATGGGTAACTATGACTCTCTTAAGGTAGCCAATGATCGTCACCAGGAATATTGAATCAGGAATTTCGAGTAACCCTTGGTTATAGAACGATGACTTTCGTAGATTACACAACCTGTGACATATCGATGCTGGCAGACTGGCCACAGTTACAATGTATTTTAATTTGGGTGGTCAACCGACAGGAATATCTATTACCCTTCTGAGGTAACCGACGATTCGTCACCAGCTGGAGTACACTCTGAAAGGAGTGACTATGACTCTCGTATGACACGCAACTAGTGTCGTATCGCTTCTGGCAGACGCCACGTAACAAGAAACGTGAAACTGGCTGCGAAATTAGGACGAGGAGCTATGACGCACTCAAGGTAGCAAGTGCAGCGACACCTGGAGGACTGCATCAGTAAAGGCTAGTAATCCCTGGCAGGCATAACGGTGACTCACTTAAGAAACACAACTAGTGACATATCGGTTCTGGCAGACTGGCCGCAGTAACAAAATATATGAATCTGGGTGAGCAACTGTGACGAGTAACTATGACTCTCGTAATAGGCCAGTGACTCAATACCTGGAGTATTGACTCAGATAACTCGAGGAACGCCTTGCAATAGTAACAATGACTTTCTTACGGTTCACAACTGGTGACAAATCCGTTCTGGCAGTCTGGCACCAGTAACAAAACTGAGACACTGCGTGAGCAACTGGGATGGGTAACTATGACTTTCTTAAGGTAGCAAATGATCGTCACCAGGAATATTGAGTCAGCAAACTCGAGTAACCCTTGGCTATAGTAACGATGACTTTCGTAGATTACACAACCTGTGACATATCGGTGCTGGCAGACTGGCCACAGTAACAAGAAACGTGAAACTGGCTGCGAAATTAGGACGAGGAGCTATGACGCACTCAAGGTAGCTAGTGCAGCGTCACCTGGAGCACGTCATCAGTAAAGGCTAGTAATCCCTGGCTGGCATTACGATTACTCACTTAAGATACACAACTAGTGTCATATCGGTTCCGGCAGACTGGCCACAGTAACAAAATATATGAATCTGGGTGAGCAACTGTGACGAGTAACTATGACTCTCGTAATTGGCCAATGACTCAATACCTGGAGTATTGACTCAGATAACTCGAGGAACGCCTTGCAATAGTAACAATGACTTTCTTACGGTTCACAACTGGTGACAAATCCGTTCTGGCAGTCTGGCACCAGTAACAAAAATGAGACACTGAGTGAGCAACTGGGATGGGTAACTATGACTCTCTTAAGGTAGCCAATGATCGTCACCAGGAATATTGAATCAGGAATTTCGACTAACCCTTGGTTATAGAACGATGACTTTCGTAGATTACACAACCTGTGACATATCGGTGCTGGCAGACTGGCCACAGTAACAAGAAACGTGAAACTGGCTGCGAAATTAGGACGAGGAGCTATGACGCACTCAAGGTAGCTAGTGCAGCGTCACCTGGAGGACTGCATCAGTAAAGGCTAGTAATCCCTGGCTGGCATTACGATTACTCACTTAAGATACACAACTAGTGTCATATCGGTTCTGGCAGACTGGCCACAGTAACAAAATATATGAATCTGGGTGAGCAACTGTGACGAGTAACTATGACTCTCGTAATAGGCCAATGACTCAATACCTGGAGTATTGACTCAGATAACTCGAGGAACGCCTTGCAATAGTAACAATGACTTTCTTACGGTTCACAACTGGTGACAAATCCGTTCTGGCAGTCTGGCACCAGTAACAAAACTGAGACACTGCGTGAGCAACTGGGATGGGTAACTATGACTCTCTTAAGGTAGCCAATGATCGTCACCAGGAATATTGAATCAGGAATTTCGAGTAACCCTTGGTTATAGAACGATGACTTTCGTAGATTACACAACCTGTGACATATCGGTGCTGGCAGACTGGCCACAGTAACAAGAAACGTGAAACTGGCTGCGAAATTAGGACGAGGAGCTATGACGCACTCAAGGTAGCTAGTGCAGCGTCACCTGGAGGACTGCATCAGTAAAGGCTAGTAATCCCTGGCTGGCATTACGATTACTCACTTAAGATACACAACTAGTGTCATATCGGTTCTGGCAGACTGGCCACAGTAACAAAATATATGAATCTGGGTGAGCAACTGTGACGAGTAACTATGACTCTCGTAATAGGCCAATGACTCAATACCTGGAGTATTGACTCAGATAACTCGAGGAACGCCTTGCAATAGTAACAATGACTTTCTTACGGTTCACAACTGGTGACAAATCCGTTCTGGCAGTCTGGCACCAGTAACAAAACTGAGACACTGCGTGAGCAACTGGGATGGGTAACTATGACTCTCTTAAGGTAGCCAATGATCGTCACCAGGAATATTGAATCAGGAATTTCGAGTAACCCTTGGTTATAGAACGATGACTTTCGTAGATTACACAACCTGTGACATATCGATGCTGGCAGACTGGCCACAGTTACAATGTATTTTAATTTGGGTGGTCAACCGACAGGAATATCTATTACCCTTCTGAGGTAACCGACGATTCGTCACCAGCTGGAGTACACTCTGAAAGGAGTGACTATGACTCTCGTATGACACGCAACTAGTGTCGTATCGCTTCTGGCAGACGCCACGTAACAAGAAACGTGAAACTGGCTGCGAAATTAGGACGAGGAGCTATGACGCACTCAAGGTAGCAAGTGCAGCGACACCTGGAGGACTGCATCAGTAAAGGCTAGTAATCCCTGGCAGGCATAACGGTGACTCACTTAAGATACACAACTAGTGACATATCGGTTCTGGCAGACTGGCCACAGTAACAAAATATATGAATCTGGGTGAGCAACTGTGACGAGTAACTATGACTCTCGTAATAGGCCAGTGACTCAATACCTGGAGTATTGACTCAGATAACTCGAGGAACGCCTTGCAATAGTAACAATGACTTTCTTACGGTTCACAACTGGTGACAAATCCGTTCTGGCAGTCTGGCACCAGTAACAAAACTGAGACACTGCGTGAGCAACTGGGATGGGTAACTATGACTTTCTTAAGGTAGCCAATGTTCGTCACCAGGAATATTGAGTCAGGAAACTCGAGTAACCCTTGGCTATAGTAACGATGACTTTCGTAGATTACACAACCTGTGACATATCGGTGCTGGCAGACTGGCCACAGTAACAAGAAACGTGAAACTGGCTGCGAAATTAGGGCGAGGAGCTATGACGCACTCAAGGTAGCTAGTGCAGCGTGACCTGGAGGACTGCATCAGTAAAGGCTAGTAATCCCTGGCAGGCATAACGGTGACTCACTTAAGATACACAACTAGTGACATATCGGTTCTGGCAGACTGGCCACAGTAACAAAATATATGAATCTGGGTGAGCAACTGTGACGAGTAACTATGACTCTCGTAATAGGCCAATGACTCAATACCTGGAGTATTGACTAAGATAATTCGAGGAACGCCTTGCAATAGTAACAATGACTTTCTTACGGTTCACAACTGGTGACAAATCCGTTCTGGCAGTCTGGCACCAGTAACAAAAATGAGACACTGAGTGAGCAACTGGGATGGGTAACTATGACTCTCTTAAGGTAGCAAATGATCGTCACCAGGAATATTGAGTCAGGAAACTCGAGTAACCCTTGGCTATAGTAACGATGACTTTCGTAGATTACACAACCTGTGACATATCGGTGCTGGCAGACTGGCCACAGTAACAAGAAACGTGAAACTGGCTGCGAAATTAGGACGAGGAGCTATGACGCACTCAAGGTAGCTAGTGCAGCGTCACCTGGAGCACGTCATCAGTAAAGGCTAGTAATCCCTGGCTGGCATTACGATTACTCACTTAAGATACACAACTAGTGTCATATCGGTTCCGGCAGACTGGCCACAGTAACAAAATATATGAATCTGGGTGAGTAACTGTGACGAGTAACTATGACTCTCGTAATAGGCCAATGACTCAATACCTGGAGTATTGACTCAGATAACTCGAGGAACGCCTTGCAATAGTAACAATGACTTTCTTACGGTTCACAACTGGTGACAAATCCGTTCTGGCAGTCTGGCACCAGTAACAAAAATGAGACACAGCGTGAGCAACTGGGATGTGTAACTATGACTCTCTTAAGGTAGCCAATGATCGTCACCAGGAATATTGAATCAGGAATTTCGAGTAACCCTTGGTTATAGAACGATGACTTTCGTAGATTACACAACCTGTGACATATCGATGCTGGCAGACTGGCCACAGTTACAATGTATTTTAATTTGGGTGGTCAACCGACAGGCATATCTATTACCCTTCTGAGGTAACCGACGATTCGTCACCAGGTGGAGTACACTCTGAAAGGAGTGACTATGACTCTCATATGACACACAACTAGTGTCGTATCGCTTCTGGCAGACGCCACGTAACAAGAAACGTGAAACTGGCTGCGAAATTAGGGCGAGGAGCTATGACGCACTCAAGGTAGCTAGTGCAGCGTGACCTGGAGGACTGCATCAGTAAAGGCTAGTAATCCCTGGCAGGCATAACGGTGACTCACTGAAGATACACAACTAGTGACATATCGGTTCTGGCAGACTGGCCACAGTAACAAAATATATGAATCAGGGTGAGCAACTGTGACGAGTAACTATGACTCTCGTAATAGGCCAATGACTCAATACCTGGAGTATTGACTCAGATAATTCGAGGAACGCCTTGCAATAGTAACAATGACTTTCTTACGGTTCACAACTGGTGACAAATCCGTTCTGGCAGTCTGGCACCAGTAACAAAAATGAGACACTGAGTGAGCAACTGGGATGGGTAACTATGACTCTCTTAAGGTAGCAAATGATCGTCACCAGGAATATTGAGTCAGGAAACTCGAGTAACCCTTGGCTATAGTAACGATGACTTTCGTAGATTACACAACCTGTGACATATCGGTGCTGGCAGACTGGCCACAGTAACAAGAAACGTGAAACTGGCTGCGAAATTAGGACGAGGAGCTATGACGCACTCAAGGTAGCTAGTGCAGCGTCACCTGGAGGACTGCATCAGTAAAGGCTAGTAATCCCTGGCTGGCATTACGATTACTCACTTAAGATACACAACTAGTGTCATATCGTTTCTGGCAGACTGGCCACAGTAACAAAATATATGAATCTGGGTGAGCAACTGTGACGAGTAACTATGACTCTCGTAATTGGCCAATGACTCAATACCTGGAGTATTGACTCAGATAACTCGAGGAACGCCTTGCAATAGTAACAATGACTTTCTTACGGTTCACAACTGGTGACAAATCCGTTCTGGCAGTCTGGCACCAGTAACAAAAATGAGACACAGCGTGAGCAACTGGGATGGGTAACTATGACTCTCTTAAGGTAGCCAATGATCATCACCAGGAATATTGAGTCAGGAAACTCGAGTAACCCTTGGCTATAGTAACGATGACTTTCGTAGATTACACAACCTGTGACATATCGGTGCTGGCAGACTGGCCACAGTAACAAGAAACGTGAAACTGGCTGCGAAATTAGGGCGAGGAGCTATGACGCACTCAAGGTAGCTAGTGCAGCGTGACCTGGAGGACTGCATCAGTAAAGGCTAGTAATCCCTGGCAGGCATAACGGTGACTCACTTAAGATACACAACTAGTGACATATCGGTTCTGGCAGACTGGCCACAGTAACAAAATATATGAATCTGGGTGAGCAACTGTGACGAGTAACTATGACTCTCGTAATAGGCCAATGACTCAATACCTGGAGTATTGACTCAGATAACTCGAGGAACGCCTTGCAATAGTGACAATGACTTTCTTACGGTTCACAACTGGTGACAAATCCGTTCTGGCAGTCTGGCACCAGTAACAAAACTGAGACACTGCGTGAGCAACTGGGATGGGTAACTATGACTTTCTTAAGGTAGCCAATGATCGTCACCAGGAATATTGAGTCAGGAAACTCGAGTAACCCTTGGCTATAGTAACGATGACTTTCGTAGATTACACAACCTGTGACATATCGGTGCTGGCAGACTGGCCACAGTAACAAGAAACTTGAAACTGGCTGCGAAATTAGGACGAGGAGCTATGACGCACTCAAGGGAGCTAGTGCAGCGTCACCTGGAGGACTGCATCAGTAAAGGCTAGTAATCCCTGGCAGGCATTACGATGACTCACTTAAGATACACAACTAGTGACATATCGGTTCTGGCAGACTGGCCACAGTAACAAAATATATGAATCTGGGTGAGCAACTGTGACGAGTAACTATGACTCTCGTAATAGGCCAATGACTCAATACCTGGAGTATTGACTCAGATAATTCGAGGAACGCCTTGCAATAGTAACAATGACTTTCTTACGGTTCACAACTGGTGACAAATCCGTTCTGGCAGTCTGGCACCAGTAACAAAAATGAGACACTGAGTGAGCAACTGGGATGGGTAACTATGACTCTCTTAAGGTAGCAAATGATCGTCACCAGGAATATTGAGTCAGGAAACTCGAGTAACCCTTGGCTATAGTAACGATGACTTTCGTAGATTACACAACCTGTGACATATCGGTGCTGGCAGACTGGCCACAGTAACAAGAAACGTGAAACTGGCTGCGAAATTAGGGCGAGGAGCTATGACGCACTCAAGGTAGCTAGTGCAGCGTGACCTGGAGGACTGCATCAGTAAAGGCTAGTAATCCCTGGCAGGCATAACGGTGACTCACTTAAGATACACAACTAGTGACATATCGGTTCTGGCAGACTGGCCACAGTAACAAAATATATGAATATGGGTGAGCAACTGTGACGAGTAACTATGACTCTCGTAATAGGCCAATGACTCAATACCTGGAGTATTGACTCAGATAATTCGAGGAACGCCTTGCAATAGTAACAATGACTTTCTTACGGTTCACAACTGGTGACAAATCCGTTCTGGCAGTCTGGCACCAGTAACAAAAATGAGACACTGAGTGAGCAACTGGGATGGGTAACTATGACTCTCTTAAGGTAGCAAATGATCGTCACCAGGAATATTGAGTCAGGAAACTCGAGTAACCCTTGGCTATAGTAACGATGACTTTCGTAGATTACACAACCTGTGACATATCGGTGCTGGCAGACTGGCCACAGTAACAAGAAACGTGAAACTGGCTGCGAAATTAGGACGAGGAGCTATGACGCACTCAAGGTAGCTAGTGCAGCGTCACCTGGAGAACGTCATCAGTAAAGGCTAGTAATCCCTGGCTGGCATTACGATTACTCACTTAAGATACACAACTAGTGTCATATTGGTTCCGGCAGACTGGCCACAGTAACAAAATATATGAATCTGGGTGAGCAACTGTGACGAGTAACTATGACTCTCGTAATAGGCCAATGACTCAATACCTGGAGTATTGACTCAGATAACTCGAGGAACGCCTTGCAATAGTAACAATGACTTTCTTACGGTTCACAACTGGTGACAAATCCGTTCTGGCAGTCTGGCACCAGTAACAAAAATGAGACACAGCGTGAGCAACTGGGATGGGTAACTATGACTCTCTTAAGGTAGCCAATGATCGTCACCAGGAATATTGAATCAGGAATTTCGAGTAACCCTTGGTTATAGAACGATGACTTTCGTAGATTACACAACCTGTGACATATCGATGCTGGCAGACTGGCCACAGTTACAATGTATTTTAATTTGGGTGGTCAACCGACAGGCATATCTATTACCCTTCTGAGGTAACCGACGATTCGTCACCAGGTGGAGTACACTCTGAAAGGAGTGACTATGACTCTCATATGACACACAACTAGTGTCGTATCGCTTCTGGCAGACGCCACGTAACAAGAAACGTGAAACTGGCTGCGAAATTAGGGCGAGGAGCTATGACGCACTCAAGGTAGCTAGTGCAGCGACACCTGGAGGACTGCATCAGTAAAGGCTAGTAATCCCTGGCAGGCATAACGGTGACTCACTTAAGAAACACAACTAGTGACATATCGGTTCTGGCAGACTGGCCACAGTAACAAAATATATGAATCTGGGTGAGCAACTGTGACGAGTAACTATGACTCTCGTAATAGGCCAATGACTCAATACCTGGAGTATTGACTCAGATAACTCGAGGAACGCCTTGCAATAGTAACAATGACTTTCTTACGGTTCACAACTGGTGACAAATCCGTTCTGGCAGTCTGGCACCAGTAACAAAAATGAGACACTGAGTGAGCAACTGGGATGGGTAACTATGACTCTCTTAAGGTAGCCAATGATCGTCACCAGGAATATTGAGTCAGGAAACTCGAGTAACCCTTGGCTATAGTAACGATGACTTTCGTAGATTACACAACCTGTGACATATTGGTGCTGGCAGACTGGCCACAGTAACAAGAAACGTGAAACTGGCTGCGAAATTAGGACGAGGAGCTATGACGCACTCAAGGTAGCTAGTGCAGCGTCACCTGGAGGACTGCATCAGTAAAGGCTAGTAATTCCTGGCTGGCATTACGATGACTCACTTAAGATACACAACTAGTGTCATATCGGTTCTGGCAGACTGGCCACAGTAACAAAATATATGAATCTGGGTGAGCAACTGTGACGAGTAACTATGACTCTCGTAATAGGCCAATGACTCAATACCTGGAGTATTGACTCAGATAACTCGAGGAACGCCTTGCAATAGTAACAATGACTTTCTTACGGTTCACAACTGGTGACAAATCCGTTCTGGCAGTCTGGCACCAGTAACAAAAATGAGACACAGCGTGAGCAACTGGGATGGGTAACTATGACTCTCTTAAGGTAGCCAATGATCGTCACCAGGAATATTGAATCAGGAATTTCGAGTAACCCTTGGTTATAGAACGATGACTTTCGTAGATTACACAACCTGTGACATATCGATGCTGGCAGACTGGCTACAGTTACAATGTATTTTAATTTGGGTGGTCAACCGACAGGAATATCTATTACCCTTCTGAGGTAACCGACGATTCGTCACCAGGTGGAGTACACTCTGAAAGGAGTGACTATGACTCTCATATGACACACAACTAGTGTCTTATCGCTTCTGGCAGACGCCACAGTAACAAGAAACGTGAAACTGGCTGCGAAATTAGGACGAGGAGCTATGACGCACTCAAGGTAGCTAGTGCAGCGTCACCTGGAGGACTGCATCAGTAAAGGCTAGTAATCCCTGGCAGGCATAACGGTGACTCACTTAAGATACACAACTAGTGACATATCGGTTCTGGCAGACTGGCCACAGTAACAAAATATATGAATCTGGGTGAGCAACTGTGACGAGTAACTATGACTCTCGTAATAGGCCAATGACTCAATACCTGGAGTATTGACTCAGATAACTCGAGGAACGCCTTGCAATAGTAACAATGACTTTCTTACGGTTCACAACTGGTGACAAATCCGTTCTGGCAGTCTGGCACCAGTAACAAAAATGAGACACTGAGTGAGCAACTGGGATGGGTAACTATGACTCTCTTAAGGTAGCCAATGATCGTCACCAGGAATATTGAGTCAGGAAACTCGAGTAACCCTTGGCTATCGTAACGATGACTTTCGTAGATTACACAACCTGTGACATATTGGTGATGGCAGACTGGCCACAGTAACAAGAAACGTGAAACTGGCTGCGAAATTAGGACGAGGAGCTATGACGCACTCAAGGTAGCTAGTGCAGCGTCACCTGGAGGACTGCATCAGTAAAGGCTAGTAATTCCTGGCTGGCATTACGATGACTCACTTAAGATACACAACTAGTGTCATATCGGTTCTGGCAGACTGGCCACAGTAACAAAATATATGAATCTGGGTGAGCAACTGTGACGAGTAACTATGACTCTCGTAATAGGCCAATGACTCAATACCTGGAGTATTGACTCAGATAACTCGAGGAACGCCTTGCAATAGTAACAATGACTTTCTTACGGTTCACAACTGGTGACAAATCCGTTCTGGCAGTCTGGCACCAGTAACAAAAATGAGACACAGCGTGAGCAACTGGGATGGGTAACTATGACTCTCTTAAGGTAGCCAATGATCGTCACCAGGAATATTGAATCAGGAATTTCGAGTAACCCTTGGTTATAGAACGATGACTTTCGTAGATTACACAACCTGTGACATATCGATGCTGGCAGACTGGCTACAGTTACAATGTATTTTAATTTGGGTGGTCAACCGACAGGAATATCTATTACCCTTCTGAGGTAACCGACGATTCGTCACCAGGTGGAGTACACTCTGAAAGGAGTGACTATGACTCTCATATGACACACAACTAGTGTCTTATCGCTTCTGGCAGACGCCACAGTAACAAGAAACGTGAAACTGGCTGCGAAATTAGGACGAGGAGCTATGACGCACTCAAGGTAGCTAGTGCAGCGTGACCTGGAGGACTGCATCAGTAAAGGCTAGTAATCCCTGGCAGGCATAACGGTGACTCACTTAAGATACACAACTAGTGACATATCGGTTCTGGCAGACTGGCCACAGTAACAAAATATATGAATCTGGGTGAGCAACTGTGACGAGTAACTATGACTCTCGTAATAGGCCAATGACTCAATACCTGGAGTATTGACTCAGATAACTCGAGGAACGCCTTGCAATAGTAACAATGACTTTCTTACGGTTCACAACTGGTGACAAATCCGTTCTGGCAGTCTGGCACCAGTAACAAAAATGAGACACTGAGTGAGCAACTGGGATGGGTAACTATGACTCTCTTAAGGTAGCCAATGATCGTCACCAGGAATATTGAGTCAGGAAACTCGAGTAACCCTTGGCTATAGTAACGATGACTTTCGTAGATTACACAACCTGTGACATATTGGTGCTGGCAGACTGGCCACAGTAACAAGAAACGTGAAACTGGCTGCGAAATTAGGACGAGGAGCTATGACGCACTCAAGGTAGCTAGTGCAGCGTCACCTGGAGGACTGCATCAGTAAAGGCTAGTAATTCCTGGCTGGCATTACGATGACTCACTTAAGATACACAACTAGTGTCATATCGGTTCTGGCAGACTGGCCACAGTAACAAAATATATGAATCTGGGTGAGCAACTGTGACGAGTAACTATGACTCTCGTAATAGGCCAATGACTCAATACCTGGAGTATTGACTCAGATAACTCGAGGAACGCCTTGCAATAGTAACAATGACTTTCTTACGGTTCACAACTGGTGACAAATCCGTTCTGGCAGTCTGGCACCAGTAACAAAAATGAGACACAGCGTGAGCAACTGGGATGGGTAACTATGACTCTCTTAAGGTAGCCAATGATCGTCACCAGGAATATTGAATCAGGAATTTCGAGTAACCCTTGGTTATAGAACGATGACTTTCGTAGATTACACAACCTGTGACATATCGATGCTGGCAGACTGGCTACAGTTACAATGTATTTTAATTTGGGTGGTCAACCGACAGGAATATCTATTACCCTTCTGAGGTAACCGACGATTCGTCACCAGGTGGAGTACACTCTGAAAGGAGTGACTATGACTCTCATATGACACACAACTAGTGTCTTATCGCTTCTGGCAGACGCCACAGTAACAAGAAACGTGAAACTGGCTGCGACATTAGGACGAGGAGCTATGACGCACTCAAGGTAGCTAGTGCAGCGTCACCTGGAGGACTGCATCAGTAAAGGCTAGTAATCCCTGGCAGGCATAACGGTGACTCACATAAGATACACAACTAGTGACATATCGGTTCTGGCAGACTGGCCACAGTAACAAAATATATGAATCTGGGTGAGCAACTGTGACGAGTAACTATGACTCTCGTAATAGGCCAATGACTCAATACCTGGAGTATTGACTCAGATAACTCGAGGAACGCCTTGCAATAGTAACAATGACTTTCTTACGGTTCACAACTGGTGACAAATCCGTTCTGGCAGTCTGGCACCAGTAACAAAAATGAGACACTGAGTGAGCAACTGGGATGGGTAACTATGACTCTCTTAAGGTAGCCAATGATCGTCACCAGGAATATTGAGTCAGGAAACTCGAGTAACCCTTGGCTATAGTAACGATGACTTTCGTAGATTACACAACCTGTGACATATTGGTGCTGGCAGACTGGCCACAGTAACAAGAAACGTGAAACTGGCTGCGAAATTAGGACGAGGAGCTATGACGCACTCAAGGTAGCTAGTGCAGCGTCACCTGGAGGACTGCATCAGTAAAGGCTAGTAATTCCTGGCTGGCATTACGATGACTCACTTAAGATACACAACTAGTGTCATATCGGTTCTGGCAGACTGGCCACAGTAACAAAATATATGAATCTGGGTGAGCAACTGTGACGAGTAACTATGACTCTCGTAATAGGCCAATGACTCAATACCTGGAGTATTGACTCAGATAACTCGAGGAACGCCTTGCAATAGTAACAATGACTTTCTTACGGTTCACAACTGGTGACAAATCCGTTCTGGCAGTCTGGCACCAGTAACAAAAATGAGACACAGCGTGAGCAACTGGGATGGGTAACTATGACTCTCTTAAGGTAGCCAATGATCGTCACCAGGAATATTGAATCAGGAATTTCGAGTAACCCTTGGTTATAGAACGATGACTTTCGTAGATTACACAACCTGTGACATATCGATGCTGGCAGACTGGCTACAGTTACAATGTATTTTAATTTGGGTGGTCAACCGACAGGAATATCTATTACCCTTCTGAGGTAACCGACGATTCGTCACCAGGTGGAGTACACTCTGAAAGGAGTGACTATGACTCTCATATGACACACAACTAGTGTCTTATCGCTTCTGGCAGACGCCACAGTAACAAGAAACGTGAAACTGGCTGCGAAATTAGGACGAGGGGCTATGACGCACTCAAGGTAGCTAGTGCAGCGTCACCTGGAGGACTGCATCAGTAAAGGCTAGTAATCCCTGGCAGGCATAACGGTGACTCACTTAAGATACACAACTAGTTACATATCGGTTCTGGCAGACTGGCCACAGTAACAAAATATATGAATCTGGGTGAGCAACTGTGACGAGTAACTATGACTCTCGTAATAGGCCAATGACTCAATACCTGGAGTATTGACTCAGATAACTCGAGGAACGCCTTGCAATAGTAACAATGACTTTCTTACGGTTCACAACTGGTGACAAATCCGTTCTGGCAGTCTGGCACCAGTAACAAAAATGAGACACTGAGTGAGCAACTGGGATGGGTAACTATGACTCTCTTAAGGTAGCCAATGATCGTCACCAGGAATATTGAGTCAGGAAACTCGAGTAACCCTTGGCTATCGTAACGATGACTTTCGTAGATTACACAACCTGTGACATATTGGTGATGGCAGACTGGCCACAGTAACAAGAAACGTGAAACTGGCTGCGAAATTAGGACGAGGAGCTATGACGCACTCAAGGTAGCTAGTGCAGCGTCACCTGGAGGACTGCATCAGTAAAGGCTAGTAATTCCTGGCTGGCATTACGATGACTCACTTAAGATACACAACTAGTGTCATATCGGTTCTGGCAGACTGGCCACAGTAACAAAATATATGAATCTGGGTGAGCAACTGTGACGAGTAACTATGACTCTCGTAATAGGCCAATGACTCAATACCTGGAGTATTGACTCAGATAACTCGAGGAACGCCTTGCAATAGTAACAATGACTTTCTTACGGTTCACAACTGGTGACAAATCCGTTCTGGCAGTCTGGCACCAGTAACAAAAATGAGACACAGCGTGAGCAACTGGGATGGGTAACTATGACTCTCTTAAGGTAGCCAATGATCGTCACCAGGAATATTGAGTCAGGAAACTCGAGTAACCCTTGGCTATAGTAACGATGACTTTCGTAGATTACACAACCTGTGACATATTGGTGCTGGCAGACTGGCTACAGTTACAATGTATTTTAATTTGGGTGGTCAACCGACAGGAATATCTATTACCCTTCTGAGGTAACCGACGATTCGTCACCAGGTGGAGTACACTCTGAAAGGAGTGACTATGACTCTCATATGACACACAACTAGTGTCTTATCGCTTCTGGCAGACGCCACAGTAACAAGAAACGTGAAACTGGCTGCGAAATTAGGACGAGGAGCTATGACGCACTCAAGGTAGCTAGTGCAGCGTCACCTGGAGGACTGCATCAGTAAAGGCTAGTAATCCCTGGCAGGCATAACGGTGACTCACTTAAGATACACAACTAGTGACATATCGGTTCTGGCAGACTGGCCACAGTAACAAAATATATGAATCTGGGTGAGCAACTGTGACGAGTAACTATGACTCTCGTAATAGGCCAATGACTCAATACCTGGAGTATTGACTCAGATAACTCGAGGAACGCCTTGCAATAGTAACAATGACTTTCTTACGGTTCACAACTGGTGACAAATCCGTTCTGGCAGTCTGGCACCAGTAACAAAAATGAGACAGAGCGTGAGCAACTGGGATGGGTAACTATGACTCTCTTAAGGTAGCCAATGATCGTCACCAGGAATATTGAATCAGGAATTTCGAGTAACCCTTGGTTATAGAACGATGACTTTCGTAGATTACACAACCTGTGACATATCGATGCTGGCAGACTGGCTACAGTTACAATGTATTTTAATTTGGGTGGTCAACCGACAGGAATATCTATTACCCTTCTGAGGTAACCGACGATTCGTCACCAGGTGGAGTACACTCTGAAAGGAGTGACTATGACTCTCATATGACACACAACTAGTGTCTTATCGCTTCTGGCAGACGCCACAGTAACAAGAAACGTGAAACTGGCTGCGAAATTAGGACGAGGAGCTATGACGCACTCAAGGTAGCTAGTGCAGCGTCACCTGGAGGACTGCATCAGTAAAGGCTAGTAATCCCTGGCAGGCATAACGGTGACTCACTTAAGATACACAACTAGTGACATATCGGTTCTGGCAGACTGGCCACAGTAACAAAATATATGAATCTGGGTGAGCAACTGTGACGAGTAACTATGACTCTCGTAATAGGCCAATGACTCAATACCTGGAGTATTGACTCAGATAACTCGAGGAACGCCTTGCAATAGTAACAATGACTTTCTTATGGTTCACAACTGGTGACAAATCCGTTCTGGCAGTCTGGCACCAGTAACAAAAATGAGACACTGAGTGAGCAACTGGGATGGGTAACTATGACTCTCTTAAGGTAGCCAATGATCGTCACCAGGAATATTGAGTCAGGAAACTGGAGTAACCCTTGGCTATAGTAACGATGACTTTCGTAGATTACACAACCTGTGACATATTGGTGCTGGCAGACTGGCCACAGTAACAAGAAACGTGAAACTGGCTGCGAAATTAGGACGAGGAGCTATGACGCACTCAAGGTAGCTAGTGCAGCGTCACCTGGAGGACTGCATCAGTAAAGGCTAGTAATTCCTGGCTGGCATTACGATGACTCACTTAAGATACACAACTAGTGTCATATCGGTTCTGGCAGACTGGCCACAGTAACAAAATATATGAATCTGGGTGAGCAACTGTGACGAGTAACTATGACTCTCGTAATAGGCCAATGACTCAATACCTGGAGTATTGACTCAGATAACTAGAGGAACGCCTTGCAATAGTAACAATGACTTTCTTACGGTTCACAACTGGTGACAAATCCGTTCTGGCAGTCTGGCACCAGTAACAAAAATGAGACACAGCGTGAGCAACTGGGATGGGTAACTATGACTCTCTTAAGGTAGCCAATGATCGTCACCAGGAATATTGAATCAGGAATTTCGAGTAACCCTTGGTTATAGAACGATGACTTTCGTAGATTACACAACCTGTGACATATCGATGCTGGCAGACTGGCTACAGTTACAATGTATTTTAATTAGGGTGGTCAACCGACAGGAATATCTATTACCCTTCTGAGGTAACCGACGATTCGTCACCAGGTGGAGTACACTCTGAAAGGAGTGACTATGACTCTCATATGACACACAACTAGTGTCTTATCGCTTCTGGCAGACGCCACAGTAACAAGAAACGTGAAACTGGCTGCGAAATTAGGACGAGGAGCTATGACGCACTCAAGGTAGCTAGTGCAGCGTCACCTGGAGGACTGCATCAGTAAAGGCTAGTAATCCCTGGCAGGCATAACGGTGACTCACTTAAGATACACAACTAGTGACATATCGGTTCTGGCAGACTGGCCACAGTAACAAAATATATGAATCTGGGTGAGCAACTGTGACGAGTAACTATGACTCTCGTAATAGGCCAATGACTCAATACCTGGAGTATTGACTCAGATAACTCGAGGAACGCCTTGCAATAGTAACAATGACTTTCTTACGGTTCACAACTGGTGACAAATCCGTTCTGGCAGTCTGGCACCAGTAACAAAAATGAGACACTGAGTGAGCAACTGGGATGGGTAACTATGACTCTCTTAAGGTAGCCAATGATCGTCACCAGGAATATTGAGTCAGGAAACTCGAGTAACCCTTGGCTATAGTAACGATGACTTTCGTAGATTACACAACCTGTGACATATTGGTGCTGGCAGACTGGCCACAGTAACAAGAAACGTGAAACTGGCTGTGAAATTAGGACGAGGAGCTATGACGCACTCAAGGTAGCTAGTGCAGCGTCACCTGGAGGACTGCATCAGTAAAGGCTAGTAATTCCTGGCTGGCATTACGATGACTCACTTAAGATACACAACTAGTGTCATATCGGTTCTGGCAGACTGGCCACAGTAACAAAATATATGAATCTGGGTGAGCAACTGTGACGAGTAACTATGACTCTCGTAATAGGCCAATGACTCAATACCTGGAGTATTGACTCAGATAACTCGAGGAACGCCTTGCAATAGTAACAATGACTTTCTTACGGTTCACAACTGGTGACAAATCCGTTCTGGCAGTCTGGCACCACTAACAAAAATGAGACACAGCGTGAGCAACTGGGATGGGTAACTATGACTCTCTTAAGGTAGCCAATGATCGTCACCAGGAATATTGAATCAGGAATTTCGAGTAACCCTTGGTTATAGAACGATGACTTTCGTAGATTACACAACCTGTGACATATCGATGCTGGCAGACTGGCTACAGTTACAATGTATTTTAATTTGGGTGGTCAACCGACAGGAATATCTATTACCCTTCTGAGGTAACCGACGATTCGTCACCAGGTGGAGTACACTCTGAAAGGAGTGACTATGACTCTCATATGACACACAACTAGTGTCTTATCGCTTCTGGCAGACGCCACAGTAACAAGAAACGTGAAACTGGCTGCGAAATTAGGACGAGGAGCTATGACGCACTCAAGGTAGCTAGTGCAGCGTCACCTGGAGGACTGCATCAGTAAAGGCTAGTAATCCCTGGCAGGCATAACGGTGACTCACTTAAGATACACAACTAGTGACATATCGGTTCTGGCAGACTGGCCACAGTAACAAAATATATGAATCTGGGTGAGCAACTGTGACGAGTAACTATGACTCTCGTAATAGGCCAATGATTCAATACCTGGAGTATTGACTCAGATAACTCGAGGAACGCCTTGCAATAGTAACAATGACTTTCTTACGGTTCACAACTGGTGACAAATCCGTTCTGGCAGTCTGGCACCAGTAACAAAAATGAGACACAGCGTGAGCAACTGGGATGGGTAACTATGACTCTCTTAAGGTAGCCAATGATCGTCACCAGGAATATTGAATCAGGAATTTCGAGTAACCCTTGGTTATAGAACGATGACTTTCGTAGATTACACAACCTGTGACATATCGATGCTGGCAGACTGGCTACAGTTACAATGTATTTTAATTTGGGTGGTCAACCGACAGGAATATCTATTACCCTTCTGAGGTAACCGACGATTCGTCACCAGGTGGAGTACACTCTGAAAGGAGTGACTATGACTCTCATATGACACACAACTAGTGTCTTATCGCTTCTGGCAGACGCCACAGTAACAAGAAACGTGAAACTGGCTGCGAAATTAGGACGAGGAGCTATGACGCACTCAAGGTAGCTAGTGCAGCGTCACCTGGAGGACTGCATCAGTAAAGGCTAGTAATTCCTGGCTGGCATTACGATGACTCACTTAAGATACACAACTAGTGTCATATCGGTTCTGGCAGACTGGCCACAGTAACAAAATATATGAATCTGGGTGAGCAACTGTGACGAGTAACTATGACTCTCGTAATAGGCCAATGACTCAATACCTGGAGTATTGACTCAGATAACTCGAGGAACGCCTTGCAATAGTAACAATGACTTTCTTACGGTTCACAACAGGTGACAAATCCGTTCTGGCAGTCTGGCACCAGTAACAAAAATGAGACACAGCGTGAGCAACTGGGATGGGTAACTATGACTCTCTTAAGGTAGCCAATGATCGTCACCAGGAATATTGAATCAGGAATTTCGAGTAACCCTTGGTTATAGAACGATGACTTTCGTAGATTACACAACCTGTGACATATCGATGCTGGCAGACTGGCTACAGTTACAATGTATTTTAATTTGGGTGGTCAACCGACAGGAATATCTATTACCCTTCTGAGGTAACCGACGATTCGTCACCAGCTGGAGTACACTCTGAAAGGAGTGACTATGACTCTCATATGACACACAACTAGTGTCTTATCGCTTCTGGCAGACGCCACAGTAACAAGAAACGTGAAACTGGCTGCGAAATTAGGACGAGGAGCTATGACGCACTCAAGGTAGCTAGTGCAGCGTCACCTGGAGGACTGCATCAGTAAAGGCTAGTAATCCCTGGCAGGCATAACGGTGACTCACTTAAGATACACAACTAGTGACATATCGGTTCTGGCAGACTGGCCACAGTAACAAAATATATGAATCTGGGTGAGCAACTGTGACGAGTAACTATGACTCTCGTAATAGGCCAATGACTCAATACCTGGAGTATTGACTCAGATAACTCGAGGAACGCCTTGCAATAGTAACAATGACTTTCTTACGGTTCACAACTGGTGACAAATCCGTTCTGGCAGTCTGGCACCAGTAACAAAAATGAGACACTGAGTGAGCAACTGGGATGGGTAACTATGACTCTCTTAAGGTAGCCAATGATCGTCACCAGGAATATTGAGTCAGGAAACTCGAGTAACCCTTGGCTATAGTAACGATGACTTTCGTAGATTACACAACCTGTGACATATTGGTGCTGGCAGACTGGCCACAGTAACAAGAAACGTGAAACTGGCTGCGAAATTAGGACGAGGAGCTATGACGCACTCAAGGTAGCTAGTGCAGCGTCACCTGGAGGACTGCATCAGTAAAGGCTAGTAATTCCTGGCTGGCATTACGATGACTCACTTAAGATACACAACTAGTGTCATATCGGTTCTGGCAGACTGGCCACAGTAACAAAATATATGAATCTGGGTGAGCAACTGTGACGAGTAACTATGACTCTCGTAATAGGCCAATGACTCAATACCTGGAGTATTGACTCAGATAACTCGAGGAACGCCTTGCAATAGTAACAATGACTTTCTTACGGTTCACAACAGGTGACAAATCCGTTCTGGCAGTCTGGCACCAGTAACAAAAATGAGACACAGCGTGAGCAACTGGGATGGGTAACTATGACTCTCTTAAGGTAGCCAATGATCGTCACCAGGAATATTGAATCAGGAATTTCGAGTAACCCTTGGTTATAGAACGATGACTTTCGTAGATTACACAACCTGTGACATATCGATACTGGCAGACTGGCTACAGTTACAATGTATTTTAATTTGGGTGGTCAACCGACAGGAATATCTATTACCCTTCTGAGGTAACCGACGATTCGTCACCAGGTGGAGTACACTCTGAAAGGAGTGACTATGACTCTCATATGACACACAACTAGTGTCTTATCGCTTCTGGCAGACGCCACAGTAACAAGAAACGTGAAACTGGCTGCGAAATTAGGACGAGGAGCTATGACGCACTCAAGGTAGCTAGTGCAGCGTCACCTGGAGGACTGCATCAGTAAAGGCTAGTAATCCCTGGCAGGCATAACGGTGACTCACTTAAGATACACAACTAGTGACATATCGGTTCTGGCAGACTGGCCACAGTAACAAAATATATGAATCTGGGTGAGCAACTGTGACGAGTAACTATGACTCTCGTAATAGGCCAATGACTCAATACCTGGAGTATTGACTCAGATAACTCGAGGAACGCCTTGCAATAGTAACAATGACTTTCTTACGGTTCACAACTGGTGACAAATCCGTTCTGGCAGTCTGGCACCAGTAACAAAAATGAGACACTGAGTGAGCAACTGGGATGGGTAACTATGACTCTCTTAAGGTAGCCAATGATCGTCACCAGGAATATTGAGTCAGGAAACTCGAGTAACCCTTGGCTATAGTAACGATGACTTTCGTAGATTACACAACCTGTGACATATTGGTGCTGGCAGACTGGCCACAGTAACAAGAAACGTGAAACTGGCTGCGAAATTAGGACGAGGAGCTATGACGCACTCAAGGTAGCTAGTGCAGCGTCACCTGGAGGACTGCATCAGTAAAGGCTAGTAATTCCTGGCTGGCATTACGATGACTCACTTAAGATACACAACTAGTGTCATATCGGTTCTGGCAGACTGGCCACAGTAACAAAATATATGAATCTGGGTGAGCAACTGTGACGAGTAACTATGACTCTCGTAATAGGCCAATGACTCAATACCTGGAGTATTGACTCAGATAACTCGAGGAACGCCTTGCAATAGTAACAATGACTTTCTTACGGTTCACAACTGGTGACAAATCCGTTCTGGCAGTCTGGCACCACTAACAAAAATGAGACACAGCGTGAGCAACTGGGATGGGTAACTATGACTCTCTTAAGGTAGCCAATGATCGTCACCAGGAATATTGAATCAGGAATTTCGAGTAACCCTTGGTTATAGAACGATGACTTTCGTAGATTACACAACCTGTGACATATCGATGCTGGCAGACTGGCTACAGTTACAATGTATTTTAATTTGGGTGGTCAACCGACAGGAATATCTATTACCCTTCTGAGGTAACCGACGATTCGTCACCAGGTGGAGTACACTCTGAAAGGAGTGACTATGACTCTCATATGACACACAACTAGTGTCTTATCGCTTCTGGCAGACGCCACAGTAACAAGAAACGTGAAACTGGCTGCGAAATTAGGACGAGGAGCTATGACGCACTCAAGGTAGCTAGTGCAGCGTCACCTGGAGGACTGCATCAGTAAAGGCTAGTAATCCCTGGCAGGCATAACGGTGACTCACTTAAGATACACAACTAGTGACATATCGGTTCTGGCAGACTGGCCACAGTAACAAAATATATGAATCTGGGTGAGCAACTGTGACGAGTAACTATGACTCTCGTAATAGGCCAATGACTCAATACCTGGAGTATTGACTCAGATAACTCGAGGAACGCCTTGCAATAGTAACAATGACTTTCTTACGGTTCACAACTGGTGACAAATCCGTTCTGGCAGTCTGGCACCAGTAACAAAAATGAGACACAGCGTGAGCAACTGGGATGGGTAACTATGACTCTCTTAAGGTAGCCAATGATCGTCACCAGGAATATTGAATCAGGAATTTCGAGTAACCCTTGGTTATAGAACGATGACTTTCGTAGATTACACAACCTGTGACATATCGATGCTGGCAGACTGGCTACAGTTACAATGTATTTTAATTTGGGTGGTCAACCGACAGGAATATCTATTACCCTTCTGAGGTAACCGACGATTCGTCACCAGGTGGAGTACACTCTGAAAGGAGTGACTATGACTCTCATATGACACACAACTAGTGTCTTATCGCTTCTGGCAGACGCCACAGTAACAAGAAACGTGAAACTGGCTGCGAAATTAGGACGAGGAGCTATGACGCACTCAAGGTAGCTAGTGCAGCGTCACCTGGAGGACTGCATCAGTAAAGGCTAGTAATCCCTGGCAGGCATAACGGTGACTCACTTAAGATACACAACTAGTGACATATCGGTTCTGGCAGACTGGCCACAGTAACAAAATATATGAATCTGGGTGAGCAACTGTGACGAGTAACTATGACTCTCGTAATAGGCCAATGACTCAATACCTGGAGTATTGACTCAGATAACTCGAGGAACGCCTTGCAATAGTAACAATGACTTTCTTACGGTTCACAACTGGTGACAAATCCGTTCTGGCAGTCTGGCACCAGTAACAAAAATGAGACACTGAGTGAGCAACTGGGATGGGTAACTATGACTCTCTTAAGGTAGCCAATGATCGTCACCAGGAATATTGAGTCAGGAAACTCGAGTAACCCTTGGCTATAGTAACGATGACTTTCGTAGATTACACAACCTGTGACATATTGGTGCTGGCAGACTGGCCACAGTAACAAGAAACGTGAAACTGGCTGCGAAATTAGGACGAGGAGCTATGACGCACTCAAGGTAGCTAGTGCAGCGTCACCTGGAGGACTGCATCAGTAAAGGCTAGTAATTCCTGGCTGGCATTACGATGACTCACTTAAGATACACAACTAGTGTCATATCGGTTCTGGCAGACTGGCCACAGTAACAAAATATATGAATCTGGGTGAGCAACTGTGACGAGTAACTATGACTCTCGTAATAGGCCAATGACTCAATACCTGGAGTATTGACTCAGATAACTCGAGGAACGCCTTGCAATAGTAACAATGACTTTCTTACGGTTCACAACAGGTGACAAATCCGTTCTGGCAGTCTGGCACCAGTAACAAAAATGAGACACAGCGTGAGCAACTGGGATGGGTAACTATGACTCTCTTAAGGTAGCCAATGATCGTCACCAGGAATATTGAATCAGGAATTTCGAGTAACCCTTGGTTATAGAACGATGACTTTCGTAGATTACACAACCTGTGACATATCGATGCTGGCAGACTGGCTACAGTTACAATGTATTTTAATTTGGGTGGTCAACCGACAGGAATATCTATTACCCTTCTGAGGTAACCGACGATTCGTCACCAGCTGGAGTACACTCTGAAAGGAGTGACTATGACTCTCATATGACACACAACTAGTGTCTTATCGCTTCTGGCAGACGCCACAGTAACAAGAAACGTGAAACTGGCTGCGAAATTAGGACGAGGAGCTATGACGCACTCAAGGTAGCTAGTGCAGCGTCACCTGGAGGACTGCATCAGTAAAGGCTAGTAATCCCTGGCAGGCATAACGGTGACTCACTTAAGATACACAACTAGTGACATATCGGTTCTGGCAGACTGGCCACAGTAACAAAATATATGAATCTGGGTGAGCAACTGTGACGAGTAACTATGACTCTCGTAATAGGCCAATGACTCAATACCTGGAGTATTGACTCAGATAACTCGAGGAACGCCTTGCAATAGTAACAATGACTTTCTTACGGTTCACAACTGGTGACAAATCCGTTCTGGCAGTCTGGCACCAGTAACAAAAATGAGACACTGAGTGAGCAACTGGGATGGGTAACTATGACTCTCTTAAGGTAGCCAATGATCGTCACCAGGAATATTGAGTCAGGAAACTCGAGTAACCCTTGGCTATAGTAACGATGACTTTCGTAGATTACACAACCTGTGACATATTGGTGCTGGCAGACTGGCCACAGTAACAAGAAACGTGAAACTGGCTGCGAAATTAGGACGAGGAGCTATGACGCACTCAAGGTAGCTAGTGCAGCGTCACCTGGAGGACTGCATCAGTAAAGGCTAGTAATTCCTGGCTGGCATTACGATGACTCACTTAAGATACACAACTAGTGTCATATCGGTTCTGGCAGACTGGCCACAGTAACAAAATATATGAATCTGGGTGAGCAACTGTGACGAGTAACTATGACTCTCGTAATAGGCCAATGACTCAATACCTGGAGTATTGACTCAGATAACTCGAGGAACGCCTTGCAATAGTAACAATGACTTTCTTACGGTTCACAACAGGTGACAAATCCGTTCTGGCAGTCTGGCACCAGTAACAAAAATGAGACACAGCGTGAGCAACTGGGATGGGTAACTATGACTCTCTTAAGGTAGCCAATGATCGTCACCAGGAATATTGAATCAGGAATTTCGAGTAACCCTTGGTTATAGAACGATGACTTTCGTAGATTACACAACCTGTGACATATCGATACTGGCAGACTGGCTACAGTTACAATGTATTTTAATTTGGGTGGTCAACCGACAGGAATATCTATTACCCTTCTGAGGTAACCGACGATTCGTCACCAGGTGGAGTACACTCTGAAAGGAGTGACTATGACTCTCATATGACACACAACTAGTGTCTTATCGCTTCTGGCAGACGCCACAGTAACAAGAAACGTGAAACTGGCTGCGAAATTAGGACGAGGAGCTATGACGCACTCAAGGTAGCTAGTGCAGCGTCACCTGGAGGACTGCATCAGTAAAGGCTAGTAATCCCTGGCAGGCATAACGGTGACTCAATTAAGATACACAACTAGTGACATATCGGTTCTGGCAGACTGGCCACAGTAACAAAATATATGAATCTGGGTGAGCAACTGTGACGAGTAACTATGACTCTCGTAATAGGCCAATGACTCAATACCTGGAGTATTGACTCTGATAACTCGAGGAACGCCTTGCAATAGTAACAATGACTTTCTTACGGTTCACAACTGGTGACAAATCCGTTCTGGCAGTCTGGCACCAGTAACAAAAATGAGACACTGAGTGAGCAACTGGGATGGGTAACTATGACTCTCTTAAGGTAGCCAATGATCGTCACCAGGAATATTGAGTCAGGAAACTCGAGTAACCCTTGGCTATAGTAACGATGACTTTCGTAGATTACACAACCTGTGACATATTGGTGCTGGCAGACTGGCCACAGTAACAAGAAACGTGAAACTGGCTGCGAAATTAGGACGAGGAGCTATGACGCACTCAAGGTAGCTAGTGCAGCGTCACCTGGAGGACTGCATCAGTAAAGGCTAGTAATTCCTGGCTGGCATTACGATGACTCACTTAAGATACACAACTAGTGTCATATCGGTTCTGGCAGACTGGCCACAGTAACAAAATATATGAATCTGGGTGAGCAACTGTGACGAGTAACTATGACTCTCGTAATAGGCCAATGACTCAATACCTGGAGTATTGACTCAGATAACTCGAGGAACGCCTTGCAATAGTAACAATGACTTTCTTACGGTTCACAACTGGTGACAAATCCGTTCTGGCAGTCTGGCACCAGTAACAAAAATGAGACACAGCGTGAGCAACTGGGATGGGTAACTATGACTCTCTTAAGGTAGCCAATGATCGTCACCAGGAATATTGAATCAGGAATTTCGAGTAACCCTTGGTTATAGAACGATGACTTTCGTAGATTACACAACCTGTGACATATCGATGCTGGCAGACTGGCTACAGTTACAATGTATTTTAATTTGGGTGGTCAACCGACACGAATATCTATTACCCTTCTGAGGTAACCGACGATTCGTCACCAGGTGGAGTACACTCTGAAAGGAGTGACTATGACTCTCATATGACACACAACTAGTGTCTTATCGCTTCTGGCAGACGCCACAGTAACAAGAAACGTGAAACTGGCTGCGAAATTAGGACGAGGAGCTATGACGCACTCAAGGTAGCTAGTGCAGCGTCACCTGGAGGACTGCATCAGTAAAGGCTAGTAATCCCTGGCAGGCATAACGGTGACTCACTTAAGATACACAACTAGTGACATATCGGTTCTGGCAGACTGGCCACAGTAACAAAATATATGAATCTGGGTGAGCAACTGTGACGAGTAACTATGACTCTCGTAATAGGCCAATGACTCAATACCTGGAGTATTGACTCAGATAACTCGAGGAACGCCTTGCAATAGTAACAATGACTTTCTTACGGTTCACAACTGGTGACAAATCCGTTCTGGCAGTCTGGCACCAGTAACAAAAATGAGACACAGCGTGAGCAACTGGGATGGGTAACTATGACTCTCTTAAGGTATCCAATGATCGTCACCAGGAATATTGAGTCAGGAAACTCGAGTAACCCTTGGCTATAGTAACGATGACTTTCGTAGATTACACAACCTGTGACATATTGGTGCTGGCAGACTGGCCACAGTAACAAGAAACGTGAAACTGGCTGCGAAATTAGGACGAGGAGCTATGACGCACTCAAGGTAGCTAGTGCAGCGTCACCTGGAGGACTGCATCAGTAAAGGCTAGTAATTCCTGGCTGGCATTACGATGACTCACTTAAGATACACAACTAGTGTCATATCGGTTCTGGCAGACTGGCCACAGTAACAAAATATATGAGTCTGGGTGAGCAACTGTGACGAGTAACTATGACTCTCGTAATAGGCCAATGACTCAATACCTGGAGTATTGACTCAGATAACTCGAGGAACGCCTTGCAATAGTAACAATGACTTTCTTACGGTTCACAACTGGTGACAAATCCGTTCTGGCAGTCTGGCACCAGTAACAAAAATGAGACACAGCGTGAGCAACTGGGATGGGTAACTATGACTCTCTTAAGGTAGCCAATGATCGTCACCAGGAATATTGAATCAGGAATTTCGAGTAACCCTTGGTTATAGAACGATGACTTTCGTAGATTACACAACCTGTGACATATCGATGCTGGCAGACTGGCTACAGTTACAATGTATTTTAATTTGGGTGGTCAACCGACAGGAATATCTATTACCCTTCTGAGGTAACCGACGATTCGTCACCAGGTGGAGTACACTCTGAAAGGAGTGACTATGACTCTCATATGACACACAACTAGTGTCTTATCGCTTCTGGCAGACGCCACAGTAACAAGAAACGTGAAACTGGCTGCGAAATTAGGACGAGGAGCTATGACGCACTCAAGGTAGCTAGTGCAGCGTCACCTGGAGGACTGCATCAGTAAAGGCTAGTAATCCCTGGCAGGCATAACGGTGACTCACTTAAGATACACAACTAGTGACATATCGGTTCTGGCAGACTGGCCACAGTAACAAAATATATGAATCTGGGTGAGCAACTGTGACGAGTAACTATGACTCTCGTAATAGGCCAATGACTCAATACCTGGAGTATTGACTCAGATAACTCGAGGAACGCCTTGCAATAGTAACAATGACTTTCTTACGGTTCACAACTGGTGACAAATCCGTTCTGGCAGTCTGGCACCAGTAACAAAAATGAGACACTGAGTGAGCAACTGGGATGGGTAACTATGACTCTCTTAAGGTAGCCAATGATCGTCACCAGGAATATTGAGTCAGGAAACTCGAGTAACCCTTGGCTATAGTAACGATGACTTTCGTAGATTACACAACCTGTGACATATTGGTGCTGGCAGACTGGCCACAGTAACAAGAAACGTGAAACTGGCTGCGAAATTAGGACGAGGAGCTATGACGCACTCAAGGTAGCTAGTGCAGCGTCACCTGGAGGACTGCATCAGTAAAGGCTAGTAATTCCTGGCTGGCATTACGATGACTCACTTAAGATACACAACTAGTGTCATATCGGTTCTGGCAGACTGGCCACAGTAACAAAATATATGAATCTGGGTGAGCAACTGTGACGAGTAACTATGACTCTCGTAATAGGCCAATGACTCAATACCTGGAGTATTGACTCAGATAACTCGAGGAACGCCTTGCAATAGTAACAATGACTTTCTTACGGTTCACAACTGGTGACAAATCCGTTCTGGCAGTCTGGCACCAGTAACAAAAATGAGACACAGCGTGAGCAACTGGGATGGGTAACTATGACTCTCTTAAGGTAGCCAATGATCGTCACCAGGAATATTGAATCAGGAATTTCGAGTAACCCTTGGTTATAGAACGATGACTTTCGTAGATTACACAACCTGTGACATATCGATGCTGGCAGACTGGCTACAGTTACAATGTATTTTAATTTGGGTGGTCAACCGACAGGAATATCTATTACCCTTCTGAGGTAACCGACGATTCGTCACCAGGTGGAGTACACTCTGAAAGGAGTGACTATGACTCTCATATGACACACAACTAGTGTCTTATCGCTTCTGGCAGACGCCACAGTAACAAGAAACGTGAAACTGGCTGCGAAATTAGGACGAGGAGCTATGACGCACTCAAGGTAGCTAGTGCAGCGTCACCTGGAGGACTGCATCAGTAAAGGCTAGTAATCCCTGGCAGGCATAACGGTGACTCACTTAAGATACACAACTAGTGACATATCGGTTCTGGCAGACTGGCCACAGTAACAAAATATATGAATCTGGGTGAGCAACTGTGACGAGTAACTATGACTCTCGTAATAGGCCAATGACTCAATACCTGGAGTATTGACTCAGATAACTCGAGGAACGCCTTGCAATAGTAACAATGACTTTCTTACGGTTCACAACTGGTGACAAATCCGTTCTGGCAGTCTGGCACCAGTAACAAAAATGAGACACAGCGTGAGCAACTGGGATGGGTAACTACGACTCTCTTAAGGTAGCCAATGATCGTCACCAGGAATATTGAGTCAGGAAACTCGAGTAACCCTTGGCTATAGTAACGATGACTTTCGTAGATTACACAACCTGTGACATATTGGTGCTGGCAGACTGGCCACAGTAACAAGAAACGTGAAACTGGCTGCGAAATTAGGACGAGGAGCTATGACGCACTCAAAGTAGCTAGTGCAGCGTCACCTGGAGGACTGCATCAGTAAAGGCTAGTAATTCCTGGCTGGCATTACGATGACTCACTTAAGATACACAACTAGTGTCATATCGGTTCTGGCAGACTGGCCACAGTAACAAAATATATGAGTCTGGGTGAGCAACTGTGACGAGTAACTATGACTCTCGTAATAGGCCAATGACTCAATACCTGGAGTATTGACTCAGATAACTCGAGGAACGCCTTGCAAATGTAACAATGACTTTCTTACGGTTCACAACTGGTGACAAATCCGTTCTGGCAGTCTGGCACCAGTAACAAAAATGAGACACAGCGTGAGCAACTGGGATGGGTAACTATGACTCTCTTAAGGTAGCCAATGATCGTCACCAGGAATATTGAGTCAGGAAACTCGAGTAACCCTTGGCTATAGTAACGATGACTTTCGTAGATTACACAACCTGTGACATATTGGTGCTGGCAGACTGGCCACAGTAACAAGAAACGTGAAACTGGCTGCGAAATTAGGACGAGGAGCTATGACGCACTCAAGGTAGCTAGTGCAGCGTCACCTGGAGGACTGCATCAGTAAAGGCTAGTAATCCCTGGCAGGCATAACGGTGACTCACTTAAGATACACAACTAGTTACATATCGGTTCTGGCAGACTGGCCACAGTAACAAAATATATGAATCTTGGTGAGCAACTGTGACGAGTAACTATGACTCTCGTAATAGGCCAATGACTCAATACCTGGAGTATTGACTCAGATAACTCGAGGAACGCCTTGCAATAGTAACAATGACTTTCTTACGGTTCACAACTGGTGACAAATCCGTTCTGGCAGTCTGGCACCAGTAACAAAAATGAGACACTGAGTGAGCAACTGGGATGGGTAACTATGACTCTCTTAAGGTAGCCAATGATCGTCACCAGGAATATTGAATCAGGAATTTCGAGTAACCCTTGGTTATAGAACGATGACTTTCGTAGATTACACAACCTGTGACATATCGATGCTGGCAGACTGGCTACAGTTACAATGTATTTTAATTTGGGTGGTCAACCGACAGGAAAATCTATTACCCTTCTGAGGTAACCGACGATTCGTCACCAGGTGGAGTACACTCTGAAAGGAGTGACTATGACTCTCATATGACACACAACTAGTGTCTTATCGCTTCTGGCAGACGCCACAGTAACAAGAAACGTGAAACTGGCTGCGAAATTAGGACGAGGAGCTATGACGCACTCAAGGTAGCTAGTGCAGCGTCACCTGGAGGACTGCATCAGTAAAGGCTAGTAATTCCTTGCTGGCATTACGATGACTCACTTAAGATACACAACTAGTGTCGTATCGGTTCTGGCAGACTGGCCACAGTAACAAAATATATGAATCTGGGTGAGCAACTGTGACGAGTAACTATGACTCTCGTAATAGGCCAATGACTCAATACCTGGAGTATTGACTCAGATAACTCGAGGAACGCCTTGCAATAGTAACAATGACTTTCTTACGGTTCACAACTGGTGACAAATCCGTTCTGGCAGTCTGGCACCAGTAACAAAAATGAGACACAGCGTGAGCAACTGGGATGGGTAACTATGACTCTCTTAAGGTAGCCAATGATCGTCACCAGGAATATTGAATCAGGAATTTCGAGTAACCCTTGGTTATAGAACGATGACTTTCGTAGATTACACAACCTGTGACATATCGATGCTGGCAGACTGGCTACAGTTACAATGTATTTTAATTTGGGTGGTCAACCGACAGGAATATCTATTACCCTTCTGAGGTAACCGACGATTCGTCACCAGGTGGAGTACACTCTGAAAGGAGTGACTATGACTCTCATATGACACACAACTAGTGTCTTATCGCTTCTGGCAGACGCCACAGTAACAAGAAACGTGATACTGGCTGCGAAATTTGGACGAGGAGCTATGACGCACTCAAGGTAGCTAGTGCAGCGTCACCTGGAGGACTGCATCAGTAAAGGCTAGTAATCCCTGGCAGGCATAACGGTGACTCACTTAAGATACACAACTAGTGACATATCGGTTCTGGCAGACTGGCCACAGTAACAAAATATATGAATCTGGGTGAGCAACTGTGACGAGTAACTATGACTCTCGTAATAGGCCAATGACTCAATACCTGGAGTATTGACTCAGATAACTCGAGGAACGCCTTGCAATAGTAACAATGACTTTCTTACGGTTCACAACTGGTGACAAATCCGTTCTGGCAGTCTGGCACCAGTAACAAAAATGAGACACTGAGTGAGCAACTGGGATGGGTAACTATGACTCTCTTAAGGTAGCCAATGATCGTCACCAGGAGTATTGAGTCAGGAAACTCGAGTAACCCTTGGCTATAGTAACGATGACTTTCGTAGATTACACAACCTGTGACATATTGGTGCTGGCAGACTGGCCACAGTAACAAGAAACGTGAAACTGGCTGCGAAATTAGGACGAGGAGCTATGACGCACTCAAGGTAGCTAGTGCAGCGTCACCTGGAGGACTGCATCAGTAAAGGCTAGTAATCCCTGGCAGGCATAACGGTGACTCACTTAAGATACACAACTAGTGACATATCGGTTCTGGCAGACTGGCCACAGTAACAAAATATATGAATCTGGGTGAGCAACTGTGACGAGTAACTATGACTCTCGTAATAGGCCAATGACTCAATACCTGGAGTATTGACTCAGATAACTCGAGGAACGCCTTGCAATAGTAACAATGACTTTCTTACGGTTCACAACTGGTGACAAATCCGTTCTGGCAGTCTGGCACCAGTAACAAAAATGAGACACTGAGTGAGCAACTGGGATGGGTAACTATGACTCTCTTAAGGTAGCCAATGATCGTCACCAGGAGTATTGAGTCAGGAAACTCGAGTAACCCTTGGCTATAGTAACGATGACTTTCGTAGATTACACAACCTGTGACATATTGGTGCTGGCAGACTGGCCACAGTAACAAGAAACGTGAAACTGGCTGCGAAATTAGGACGAGGAGCTATGACGCACTCAAGGTAGCTAGTGCAGCGTCACCTGGAGGACTGCATCAGTAAAGGCTAGTAATTCCTGGCTGGCATTACGATGACTCACTTAAGATACACAACTAGTGTCATATCGGTTCTGGCAGACTGGCCACAGTAACAAAATATATGAATCTGGGTGAGCAACTGTGACGAGTAACTATGACTCTCGTAATAGGCCAATGACTCAATACCTGGAGTATTGACTCAGATAACTCGAGGAACGCCTTGCAATAGTAACAATGACTTTCTTACGGTTCACAACTGGTGACAAATCCGTTCTGGCAGTCTGGCACCAGTAACAAAAATGAGACACAGCGTGAGCAACTGGGATGGGTAACTATGACTCTCTTAAGGTAGCCAATGATCGTCACCAGGAATATTGAATCAGGAATTTCGAGTAACCCTTGGTTATAGAACGATGACTTTCGTAGATTACACAACCTGTGACATATCGATGCTGGCAGACTGGCTACAGTTACAATGTATTTTAATTTGGGTGGTCAACCGACAGGAATATCTATTACCCTTCTGAGGTAACCGACGATTCGTCACCAGGTGGAGTACACTCTGAAAGGAGTGACTATGACTCTCATATGACACACAACTAGTGTCTTATCGCTTCTGGCAGACGCCACAGTAACAAGAAACGTGAAACTGGCTGCGAAATTAGGACGAGGAGCTATGACGCACTCAAGGTAGCTAGTGCAGCGTCACCTGGAGGACTGCATCAGTAAAGGCTAGTAATCCCTGGCAGGCATAACGGTGACTCACTTAAGATACACAACTAGTGACATATCGGTTCTGGCAGACTGGCCACAGTAACAAAATATATGAATCTGGGTGAGCAACTGTGACGAGTAACTATGACTCTCGTAATAGGCCAATGACTCAATACCTGGAGTATTGACTCAGATAACTCGAGGAACGCCTTGCAATAGTAACAATGACTTTCTTACGGTTCACAACTGGTGACAAATCCGTTCTGGCAGTCTGGCACCAGTAACAAAAATGAGACACTGAGTGAGCAACTGGGATGGGTAACTATGACTCTCTTAAGGTAGCCAATGATCGTCACCAGGAGTATTGAGTCAGGAAACTCGAGTAACCCTTGGCTATAGTAACGATGACTTTCGTAGATTACACAACCTGTGACATATTGGTGCTGGCAGACTGGCCACAGTAACAAGAAACGTGAAACTGGCTGCGAAATTAGGACGAGGAGCTATGACGCACTCAAGGTAGCTAGTGCAGCGTCACCTGGAGGACTGCATCAGTAAAGGCTAGTAATTCCTGGCTGGCATTACGATGACTCACTTAAGATACACAACTAGTGTCATATCGGTTCTGGCAGACTGGCCACAGTAACAAAATATATGAATCTGGGTGAGCAACTGTGACGAGTAACTATGACTCTCGTAATAGGCCAATGACTCAATACCTGGAGTATTGACTCAGATAACTCGAGGAACGCCTTGCAATAGTAACAATGACTTTCTTACGGTTCACAACTGGTGACAAATCCGTTCTGGCAGTCTGGCACCAGTAACAAAAATGAGACACAGCGTGAGCAACTGGGATGGGTAACTATGACTCTCTTAAGGTAGCCAATGATCGTCACCAGGAATATTGAATCAGGAATTTCGAGTAACCCTTGGTTATAGAACGATGACTTTCGTAGATTACACAACCTGTGACATATCGATGCTGGCAGACTGGCTACAGTTACAATGTATTTTAATTTGGGTGGTCAACCGACAGGAATATCTATTACCCTTCTGAGGTAACCGACGATTCGTCACCAGGTGGAGTACACTCTGAAAGGAGTGACTATGACTCTCATATGACACACAACTAGTGTCTTATCGCTTCTGGCAGACGCCACAGTAACAAGAAACGTGAAACTGGCTGCGAAATTAGGACGAGGAGCTATGACGCACTCAAGGTAGCTAGTGCAGCGTCACCTGGAGGACTGCATCAGTAAAGGCTAGTAATCCCTGGCAGGCATAACGGTGACTCACTTAAGATACACAACTAGTGACATATCGGTTCTGGCAGACTGGCCACAGTAACAAAATATATGAATCTGGGTGAGCAACTGTGACGAGTAACTATGACTCTCGTAATAGGCCAATGACTCAATACCTGGAGTATTGACTCAGATAACTCGAGGAACGCCTAGCAATAGTAACAATGACTTTCTTACAGTTCACAACTGGTGACAAATCCGTTCTGGCAGTCTGGCACCAGTAACAAAAATGAGACACTGAGTGAGCAACTGGGATGGGTAACTATGACTCTCTTAAGGTAGCCAATGATCGTCACCAGGAATATTGAGTCAGGAAACTCGAGTAACCCTTGGTTATAGAACGATGACTTTCGTAGATTACACAACCTGTGACATATTGGTGCTGGCAGACTGGCCACAGTAACAAGAAACGTGAAACTGGCTGCGAAATTAGGACGAGGAGCTATGACGCACTCAAGGTAGCTAGTGCAGCGTCACCTGGAGGACTGCATCAGTAAAGGCTAGTAATTCCTGGCTGGTATTACGATGACTCACTTAAGATACACAACTAGTGTCATATCGGTTCTGGCAGACTGGCCACAGTAACAAAATATATGAATCTGGGTGAGCAACTGTGACGAGTAACTATGACTCTCGTAATAGGCCAATGACTCAATACCTGGAGTATTGACTCAGATAACTCGAGGAACGCCTTGCAATAGTAACAATGACTTTCTTACGGTTCACAACTGGTGACAATTCCGTTCTGGCAGTCTGGCACCAGTAACAAAAATGAGACAGAGCGTGAGCAACTGGGATGGGTAACTATGACTCTCTTAAGGTAGCCAATGATCGTCACCAGGAATATTGAATCAGGAATTTCGAGTAACCCTTGGTTATAGAACGATGACTTTCGTAGATTACACAACCTGTGACATATCGATGCTGGCAGACTGGCTACAGTTACAATGTATTTTAATTTGGGTGGTCAACCGACAGGAATATCTATTACCCTTCTGAGGTAACCGACGATTCGTCACCAGGTGGAGTACACTCTGAAAGGAGTGACTATGACTCTCATATGACACACAACTAGTGTCTTATCGCTTCTGGCAGACGCCACAGTAACAAGAAACGTGAAACTGGCTGCGAAATTAGGACGAGGAGCTATGACGCACTCAAGGTAGCTAGTGCAGCGTCACCTGGAGGACTGCATCAGTAAAGGCTAGTAATCCCTGGCAGGCATAACGGTGACTCACTTAAGATACACAACTAGTTACATATCGGTTCTGGCAGACTGGCCACAGTAACACAATATATGAATCTTGGTGAGCAACTGTGACGAGTAACTATGACTCTCGTAATAGGCCAATGACTCAATACCTGGAGTATTGACTCAGATAACTCGAGGAACGCCTTGCAATAGTAACAATGACTTTCTTACGGTTCACAACTGGTGACAAATCCGTTCTGGCTGTCTGGCACCAGTAACAAAAATGAGACACTGAGTGAGCAACTGGGATGGGTAACTATGACTCTCTTAAGGTAGCCAATGATCGTCACCAGGAATATTGAGTCAGGAAACTCGAGTAACCCTTGGCTATAGTAACGATGACTTTCGTAGATTACACAACCTGTGACATATTGGTGCTGGCAGACTGGCCACAGTAACATGAAACGTGAAACTGGCTGCGAAATTAGGACGAGGAGCTATGACGCACTCAAGGTAGCTAGTGCAGCGTCACCTGGAGGACTGCATCAGTAAAGGCTAGTAATTCCTGGCTGGCATTACGATGACTCACTTAAGATACACAACTAGTGTCATATCGGTTCTGGCAGACTGGCCACAGTAACAAAATATATGAATCTGGGTGAGCAACTGTGACGAGTAACTATGACTCTCGTAATAGGCCAATGACTCAATACCTGGAGTATTGACTCAGATAACTCGAGGAACGCCTTGCAATAGTAACAATGACTTTCTTACGGTTCACAACTGGTGACAATTCCGTTCTGGCAGTCTGGCACCAGTAACAAAAATGAGACAGAGCGTGAGCAACTGGGATGGGTAACTATGACTCTCTTAAGGTAGCCAATGATCGTCACCAGGAATATTGAATCAGGAATTTCGAGTAACCCTTGGTTATAGAACGATGACTTTCGTAGATTACACAACCTGTGACATATCGATGCTGGCAGACTGGCTACAGTTACAATGTATTTTAATTTGGGTGGTCAACCGACAGGAATATCTATTACCCTTCTGAGGTAACCGACGATTCGTCACCAGGTGGAGTACACTCTGAAAGGAGTGACTATGACTCTCATATGACACACAACTAGTGTCTTATCGCTTCTGGCAGACGCCACAGTAACAAGAAACGTGAAACTGGCTGCGAAATTAGGACGAGGAGCTATGACGCACTCAAGGTAGCTAGTGCAGCGTCACCTGGAGGACTGCATCAGTAAAGGCTAGTAATCCCTGGCAGGCATAACGGTGACTCACTTAAGATACACAACTAGTTACATATCGGTTCTGGCAGACTGGCCACAGTAACACAATATATGAATCTTGGTGAGCAACTGTGACGAGTAACTATGACTCTCGTAATAGGCCAATGACTCAATACCTGGAGTATTGACTCAGATAACTCGAGGAACGCCTTGCAATAGTAACAATGACTTTCTTACGGTTCACAACTGGTGACAAATCCGTTCTGGCTGTCTGGCACCAGTAACAAAAATGAGACACTGAGTGAGCAACTGGGATGGGTAACTATGACTCTCTTAAGGTAGCCAATGATCGTCACCAGGAATATTGAGTCAGGAAACTCGAGTAACCCTTGGCTATAGTAACGATGACTTTCGTAGATTACACAACCTGTGACATATTGGTGCTGGCAGACTGGCCACAGTAACATGAAACGTGAAACTGGCTGCGAAATTAGGACGAGGAGCTATGACGCACTCAAGGTAGCTAGTGCAGCGTCACCTGGAGGACTGCATCAGTAAAGGCTAGTAATTCCTGGCTGGTATTACGATGACTCACTTAAGATACACAACTAGTGTCATATCGGTTCTGGCAGACTGGCCACAGTAACAAAATATATGAATCTGGGTGAGCAACTGTGACGAGTAACTATGACTCTCGTAATAGGCCAATGACTCAATACCTGGAGTATTGACTCAGATAACTCGAGGAACGCCTTGCAATAGTAACAATGACTTTCTTACGGTTCACAACTGGTGACAATTCCGTTCTGGCAGTCTGGCACCAGTAACAAAAATGAGACAGAGCGTGAGCAACTGGGATGGGTAACTATGACTCTCTTAAGGTAGCCAATGATCGTCACCAGGAATATTGAATCAGGAATTTCGAGTAACCCTTGGTTATAGAACGATGACTTTCGTAGATTACACAACCTGTGACATATCGATGCTGGCAGACTGGCTACAGTTACAATGTATTTTAATTTGGGTGGTCAACCGACAGGAATATCTATTACCCTTCTGAGGTAACCGACGATTCGTCACCAGGTGGAGTACACTCTGAAAGGAGTGACTATGACTCTCATATGACACACAACTAGTGTCTTATCGCTTCTGGCAGACGCCACAGTAACAAGAAACGTGAAACTGGCTGCGAAATTAGGACGAGGAGCTATGACGCACTCAAGGTAGCTAGTGCAGCGTCACCTGGAGGACTGCATCAGTAAAGGCTAGTAATCCCTGGCAGGCATAACGGTGACTCACTTAAGATACACAACTAGTTACATATCGGTTCTGGCAGACTGGCCACAGTAACACAATATATGAATCTTGGTGAGCAACTGTGACGAGTAACTATGACTCTCGTAATAGGCCAATGACTCAATACCTGGAGTATTGACTCAGATAACTCGAGGAACGCCTTGCAATAGTAACAATGACTTTCTTACGGTTCACAACTGGTGACAAATCCGTTCTGGCTGTCTGGCACCAGTAACAAAAATGAGACACTGAGTGAGCAACTGGGATGGGTAACTATGACTCTCTTAAGGTAGCCAATGATCGTCACCAGGAATATTGAGTCAGGAAACTCGAGTAACCCTTGGCTATAGTAACGATGACTTTCGTAGATTACACAACCTGTGACATATTGGTGCTGGCAGACTGGCCACAGTAACATGAAACGTGAAACTGGCTGCGAAATTAGGACGAGGAGCTATGACGCACTCAAGGTAGCTAGTGCAGCGTCACCTGGAGGACTGCATCAGTAAAGGCTAGTAATTCCTGGCTGGCATTACGATGACTCACTTAAGATACACAACTAGTGTCATATCGGTTCTGGCAGACTGGCCACAGTAACAAAATATATGAATCTGGGTGAGCAACTGTGACGAGTAACTATGACTCTCGTAATAGGCCAATGACTCAATACCTGGAGTATTGACTCAGATAACTCGAGGAACGCCTTGCAATAGTAACAATGACTTTCTTACGGTTCACAACTGGTGACAAATCCGTTCTGGCAGTCTGGCACCAGTAACAAAAATGAGACACAGCGTGAGCAACTGGGATGGGTAACTATGACTCTCTTAAGGTAGCCAATGATCGTCACCAGGAATATTGAATCAGGAATTTCGAGTAACCCTTGGTTATAGAACGATGACTTTCGTAGATTACACAACCTGTGACATATCGATGCTGGCAGACTGGCTACAGTTACAATGTATTTTAATTTGGGTGGTCAACCGACAGGAATATCTATTACCCTTCTGAGGTAACCGACGATTCGTCACCAGGTGGAGTACACTCTGAAAGGAGTGACTATGACTCTCATATGACACACAACTAGTGTCTTATCGCTTCTGGCAGACGCCACAGTAACAAGAAACGTGAAACTGGCTGCGAAATTAGGACGAGGAGCTATGACGCACTCAAGGTAGCTAGTGCAGCGTCACCTGGAGGACTGCATCAGTAAAGGCTAGTAATCCCTGGCAGGCATAACGGTGACTCACTTAAGATACACAACTAGTGACATATCGGTTCTGGCAGACTGGCCACAGTAACAAAATATATGAATCTGGGTGAGCAACTGTGACGAGTAACTATGACTCTCGTAATAGGCCAATGACTCAATACCTGGAGTATTGACTCAGATAACTCGAGGAACGCCTTGCAATAGTAACAATGACTTTCTTACGGTTCACAACTGGTGACAAATCCGTTCTGGCAGTCTGGCACCAGTAACAAAAATGAGACACTGAGTGAGCAACTGGGATGGGTAACTACGACTCTCTTAAGGTAGCCAATGATCGTCACCAGGAATATTGAGTCAGGAAACTCGAGTAACCCTTGGTTATAGAACGATGACTTTCGTAGATTACACAACCTGTGACATATTGGTGCTGGCAGAATGGCCACAGTAACAAGAAACGTGAAACTGGCTGCGAAATTAGGACGAGGAGCTATGACGCACTCAAGGTAGCTAGTGCAGCGTCACCTGGAGGACTGCATCAGTAAAGGCTAGTAATTCCTGGCTGGTATTACGATGACTCACTTAAGATACACAACTAGTGTCAAATCGGTTCTGGCAGACTGGCCACAGTAACAAAATATATGAATCTGGGTGAGCAACTGTGACGAGTAACTATGACTCTCGTAATAGGCCAATGACTCAATACCTGGAGTATTGACTCAGATAACTCGAGGAACGCCTTGCAATAGTAACAATGACTTTCTTACGGTTCACAACTGGTGACAATTCCGTTCTGGCAGTCTGGCACCAGTAACAAAAATGAGACAGAGCGTGAGCAACTGGGATGGGTAACTATGACTCTCTTAAGGTAGCCAATGATCGTCACCAGGAATACTGAATCAGGAATTTCGAGTAACCCTTGGTTATAGAACGATGACTTTCGTAGATTACACAACCTGTGACATATCGATGCTGGCAGACTGGCTACAGTTACAATGTATTTTAATTTGGGTGGTCAACCGACAGGAATATCTATTACCCTTCTGAGGTAACCGACGATTCGTCACCAGGTGGAGTACACTCTGAAAGGAGTGACTATGACTCTCATATGACACACAACTAGTGTCTTATCGCTTCTGGCAGACGCCACAGTAACAAGAAACGTGAAACTGGCTGCGAAATTAGGACGAGGAGCTATGACGCACTCAAGGTAGCTAGTGCAGCGTCACCTGGAGGACTGCATCAGTAAAGGCTAGTAATCCCTGGCAGGCATAACGGTGACTCACTTAAGATACACAACTAGTTACATATCGGTTCTGGCAGACTGGCCACAGTAACAAAATATATGAATCTTGGTGAGCAACTGTGACGAGTAACTATGACTCTCGTAATAGGCCAATGACTCAATACCTGGAGTATTGACTCAGATAACTCGAGGAACGCCTTGCAATAGTAACAATGACTTTCTTACGGTTCACAACTGGTGACAAATCCGTTCTGGCTGTCTGGCACCAGTAACAAAAATGAGACACTGAGTGAGCAACTGGGATGGGTAACTATGACTCTCTTAAGGTAGCCAATGATCGTCACCAGGAATATTGAGTCAGGAAACTCGAGTAACCCTTGGCTATAGTAACGATGACTTTCGTAGATTACACAACCTGTGACATATTGGTGCTGGCAGACTGGCCACAGTAACAAGAAACGTGAAACTGGCTGCGAAATTAGGACGAGGAGCTATGACGCACTCAAGGTAGCTAGTGCAGCGTCACCTGGAGGACTGCATCAGTAAAGGCTAGTAATTCCTGGCTGGTATTACGATGACTCACTTAAGATACACAACTAGTGTCAAATCGGTTCTGGCAGACTGGCCACAGTAACAAAATATATGAATCTGGGTGAGCAACTGTGACGAGTAACTATGACTCTCGTAATAGGCCAATGACTCAATACCTGGAGTATTGACTCAGATAACTCGAGGAACGCCTTGCAATAGTAACAATGACTTTCTTACGGTTCACAACTGGTGACAATTCCGTTCTGGCAGTCTGGCACCAGTAACAAAAATGAGACAGAGCGTGAGCAACTGGGATGGGTAACTATGACTCTCTTAAGGTAGACAATGATCGTCACCAGGAATATTGAATCAGGAATTTCGAGTAACCCTTGGTTATAGAACGATGACTTTCGTAGATTACACAACCTGTGACATATCGATGCTGGCAGACTGGCTACAGTTACAATGTATTTTAATTTGGGTGGTCAACCGACAGGAATATCTATTACCCTTCTGAGGTAACCGACGATTCGTCACCAGGTGGAGTACACTCTGAAAGGAGTGACTATGACTCTCATATGACACACAACTAGTGTCTTATCGCTTCTGGCAGACGCCACAGTAACAAGAAACGTGAAACTGGCTGCGAAATTAGGACGAGGAGCTATGACGCACTCAAGGTAGCTAGTGCAGCGTCACCTGGAGGACTGCATCAGTAAAGGCTAGTAATCCCTGGCAGGCATAACGGTGACTCACTTAAGATACACAACTAGTTACATATCGGTTCTGGCAGACTGGCCACAGTAACAAAATATATGAATCTTGGTGAGCAACTGTGACGAGTAACTATGACTCTCGTAATAGGCCAATGACTCAATACCTGGAGTATTGACTCAGATAACTCGAGGAACGCCTTGCAATAGTAACAATGACTTTCTTACGGTTCACAACTGGTGACAAATCCGTTCTGGCTGTCTGGCACCAGTAACAAAAATGAGACACTGAGTGAGCAACTGGGATGGGTAACTATGACTCTCTTAAGGTAGCCAATGATCGTCACCAGGAATATTGAGTCAGGAAACTCGAGTAACCCTTGGCTATAGTAACGATGACTTTCGTAGATTACACAACCTGTGACATATTGGTGCTGGCAGACTGGCCACAGTAACAAGAAACGTGAAACTGGCTGCGAAATTAGGACGAGGAGCTATGACGCACTCAAGGTAGCTAGTGCAGCGTCACCTGGAGGACTGCATCAGTAAAGGCTAGTAATCCCTGGCAGGCATAACGGTGACTCACTTAAGATACACAACTAGTTACATATCGGTTCTGGCAGACTGGCCACAGTAACAAAATATATGAATCTGGGTGAGCAACTGTGACGAGTAACTATGACTCTCGTAATAGGCCAATGACTCAATACCTGGAGTATTGACTCAGATAACTCGAGGAACGCCTTGCAATAGTAACAATGACTTTCTTTCGGTTCACAACTGGTGACAATTCCGTTCTGGCAGTCTGGCACCAGTAACAAAAATGAGACAGAGCGTGAGCAACTGGGATGGGTAACTATGACTCTCTTAAGGTAGACAATGATCGTCACCAGGAATATTGAATCAGGAATTTCGAGTAACCCTTGGTTATAGAACGATGACTTTCGTAGATTACACAACCTGTGACATATCGATGCTGGCAGACTGGCTACAGTTACAATGTATTTTAATTTGGGTGGTCAACCGACAGGAATATCTATTACCCTTCTGAGGTAACCGACGATTCGTCACCAGGTGGAGTACACTCTGAAAGGAGTGACTATGACTCTCATATGACACACAACTAGTGTCTTATCGCTTCTGGCAGACGCCACAGTAACAAGAAACGTGAAACTGGCTGCGAAATTAGGACGAGGAGCTATGACGCACTCAAGGTAGCTAGTGCAGCGTCACCTGGAGGACTGCATCAGTAAAGGCTAGTAATCCCTGGCAGGCATAACGGTGACTCACTTAAGATACACAACTAGTTACATATCGGTTCTGGCAGACTGGCCACAGTAACAAAATATATGAATCTTGGTGAGCAACTGTGACGAGTAACTATGACTCTCGTAATAGGCCAATGACTCAATACCTGGAGTATTGACTCAGATAACTCGAGGAACGCCTTGCAATAGTAACAATGACTTTCTTACGGTTCACAACTGGTGACAAATCCGTTCTGGCTGTCTGGAACCAGTAACAAAAATGAGACACTGAGTGAGCAACTGGGATGGGTAACTATGACTCTCTTAAGGTAGCCAATGATCGTCACCAGGAATATTGAGTCAGGAAACTCGAGTAACCCTTGGCTATAGTAACGATGACTTTCGTAGATTACACAACCTGTGACATATTGGTGCTGGCACACTGGCCACAGTAACAAGAAACGTGAAACTGGCTGCGAAATTAGGACGAGGAGCTATGACGCACTCAAGGTAGCTAGTGCAGCGTCACCTGGAGGACTGCATCAGTAAAGGCTAGTAATCCCTGGCAGGCATAACGGTGACTCACTTAAGATACACAACTAGTTACATATCGGTTCTGGCAGACTGGCCACAGTAACAAAATATATGAATCTGGGTGAGCAACTGTGACGAGTAACTATGACTCTCGTAATAGGCCAATGACTCAATACCTGGAGTATTGACTCAGATAAATCGAGGAACGCCTTGCAATAGTAACAATGACTTTCTTACGGTTCACAACTGGTGACAAATCCGTTCTGGCAGTCTGGCACCAGTAACAAAAATGAGACAGAGCGTGAGCAACTGGGATGGGTAACTATGACTCTCTTAAGGTAGCCAATGATCGTCACCAGGAATATTGAATCAGGAATTTCGAGTAACCCTTGGTTATAGAACGATGACTTTCGTAGATTACACAACCTGTGACATATCGATGCTGGCAGACTGGCTACAGTAACAATGTATTTTAATTTGGGTGGTCAACCGACAGGAATATCTATTACCCTTCTGAGGTAACCGACGATTCGTCACCAGGTGGAGTACACTCTGAAAGGAGTGACTATGACTCTCATATGACACACAACTAGTGTCTTATCGCTTCTGGCAGACGCCACAGTAACAAGAAACGTGAAACTGGCTGCGAAATTAGGACGAGGAGCTATGACGCACTCAAGGTAGCTAGTGCAGCGTCACCTGGAGGACTGCATCAGTAAAGGCTAGTAATCCCTGGCAGGCATAACGGTGACTCACTTAAGATACACAACTAGTTACATATCGGTTCTGGCAGACTGGCCACAGTAACAAAATATATGAATCTTGGTGAGCAACTGTGACGAGTAACTATGACTCTCGTAATAGGCCAATGACTCAATACCTGGAGTATTGACTCAGATAACTCGAGGAACGCCTTGCAATAGTAACAATGACTTTCTTACGGTTCACGACTGGTGACAAATCCGTTCTGGCTGTCTGGCACCAGTAACAAAAATGAGACACTGAGTGAGCAACTGGGATGGGTAACTATGACTCTCTTAAGGTAGCCAATGATCGTCACCAGGAATATTGAGTCAGGAAACTCGAGTAACCCTTGGCTATAGTAACGATGACTTTCGTAGATTACACAACCTGTGACATATTGGTGCTGGCAGACTGGCCACAGTAACATGAAACGTGAAACTGGCTGCGAAATTAGGACGAGGAGCTATGACGCACTCAATGTAGCTAGTGCAGCGTCACCTGGAGGACTGCATCAGTAAAGGCTAGTAATTCCTGGCTGGCATTACGATGACTCACTTAAGATACACAACTAGTGTCATATCGGTTCTGGCAGACTGGCCACAGTAACAAAATATATGAATCTGGGTGAGCAACTGTGACGAGTAACTATGACTCTCGTAATAGGCCAATGACTCAATACCTGGAGTATTGACTCAGATAACTCGAGGAACGCCTTGCAATAGTAACAATGACTTTCTTACGGTTCACAACTGGTGACAAATCCGTTCTGGCAGTCTGGCACCAGTAACAAAAATGAGACAGAGCGTGAGCAACTGGGATGGGTAACTATGACTCTCTTAAGGTAGACAATGATCGTCACCAGGAATATTGAATCAGGAATTTCGAGTAACCCTTGGTTATAGAACGATGACTTTCGTAGATTACACAACCTGTGACATATCGATGCTGGCAGATTGGCTACAGTTACAATGTATTTTAATTTGGGTGGTCAACCGACAGGAATATCTATTACCCTTCTGAGGTAACCGACGATTCGTCACCAGGTGGAGTACACTCTGAAAGGAGTGACTATGACTCTCATATGACACACAACTAGTGTCTTATCGCTTCTGGCAGACGCCACAGTAACAAGAAACGTGAAACTGGCTGCGAAATTAGGACGAGGAGCTATGACGCACTCAAGGTAGCTAGTGCAGCGTCACCTGGAGGACTGCATCAGTAAAGGCTAGTAATCCCTGGCAGGCATAACGGTGACTCACTTAAGATACACAACTAGTGACATATCGGTTCTGGCAGACTGGCCACAGTAACAAAATATATGAATCTGGGTGAGCAACTGTGACGAGTAACTATGACTCTCGTAATAGGCCAATGACTCAATACCTGGAGTATTGACTCAGATAACTCGAGGAACGCCTTGCAATAGTAACAATGACTTTCTTACGGTTCACAACTGGTGACAAATCCGTTCTGGCAGTCTGGCACCAGTAACAAAAATGAGACACTGAGTGAGCAACTGGGATGGGTAACTACGACTCTCTTAAGGTAGCCAATGATCGTCACCAGGAATATTGAGTCAGGAAACTCGAGTAACCCTTGGCTATAGTAACGATGACTTTCGTAGATTACACAACCTGTGACATATTGGTGCTGGCAGACTGGCCACAGTAACAAGAAACGTGAAACTGGCTGCGAAATTAGGACGAGGAGCTATGACGCACTCAAGGTAGCTAGTGCAGCGTCACCTGGAGGACTGCATCAGTAAAGGCTAGTAATTCCTGGCTGGCATTACGATGACTCACTTAAGATACACAACTAGTGTCATATCGGTTCTGGCAGACTGGCCACAGTAACAAAATATATGAATCTGGGTGAGCAACTGTGACGAGTAACTATGACTCTCGTAATAGGCCAATGACTCAATACCTGGAGTATTGACTCAGATAACTCGAGGAACGCCTTGCAATAGTAACAATGACTTTCTTACGGTTCACAACTGGTGACAAATCCGTTCTGGCAGTCTGGCACCAGTAACAAAAATGAGACACAGCGTGAGCAACTGGGATGGGTAACTATGACTCTCTTAAGGTAGCCAATGATCGTCACCAGGAATATTGAATCAGGAATTTCGAGTAACCCTTGGTTATAGAACGATGACTTTCGTAGATTACACAACCTGTGACATATCGATGCTGGCAGACTGGCTACAGTTACAATGTATTTTAATTTGGGTGGTCAACCGACAGGAATATCTATTACCCTTCTGAGGTAACCGACGATTCGTCACCAGGTGGAGTACACTCTGAAAGGAGTGACTATGACTCTCATATGACACACAACTAGTGTCTTATCGCTTCTGGCAGACGCCACAGTAACAAGAAACGTGAAACTGGCTGCGAAATTAGGACGAGGAGCTATGACGCACTCAAGGTAGCTAGTGCAGCGTCACCTGGAGGACTGCATCAGTAAAGGCTAGTAATCCCTGGCAGGCATAACGGTGACTCACTTAAGATACACAACTAGTTACATATCGGTTCTGGCAGACTGGCCACAGTAACAAAATATATGAATCTTGGTGAGCAACTGTGACGAGTAACTATGACTCTCGTAATAGGCCAATGACTCAATACCTGGAGTATTGACTCAGATAACTCGAGGAACGCCTTGCAATAGTAACAATGACTTTCTTACGGTTCACAACTGGTGACAAATCCGTTCTGGCTGTCTGGCACCAGTAACAAAAATGAGACACTGAGTGAGCAACTGGGATGGGTAACTATGACTCTCTTAAGGTAGCCAATGATCGTCACCAGGAATATTGAGTCAGGAAACTCGAGTAACCCTTGGCTATAGTAACGATGACTTTCGTAGATTACACAACCTGTGACATATTGGTGCTGGCAGACTGGCCACAGTAACAAGAAACGTGAAACTGGCTGCGAAATTAGGACGAGGAGCTATGACGCACTCAAGGTAGCTAGTGCAGCGTCACCTGGAGGACTGCATCAGTAAAGGCTAGTAATCCCTGGCAGGCATAACGGTGACTCACTTAAGATACACAACTAGTTACATATCGGTTCTGGCAGACTGGCCACAGTAACAAAATATATGAATCTGGGTGAGCAACTGTGACGAGTAACTATGACTCTCGTAATAGGCCAATGACTCAATACCTGGAGTATTGACTCAGATAACTCGAGGAACGCCTTGCAATAGTAACAATGACTTTCTTACGGTTCACAACTGGTGACAATTCCGTTCTGGCAGTCTGGCACCAGTAACAAAAATGAGACAGAGCGTGAGCAACTGGGATGGGTAACTATGACTCTCTTAAGGTAGACAATGATCGTCACCAGGAATATTGAATCAGGAATTTCGAGTAACCCTTGGTTATAGAACGTTGACTTTCGTAGATTACACAACCTGTGACATATCGATGCTGGCAGATTGGCTACAGTTACAATGTATTTTAATTTGGGTGGTCAACCGACAGGAATATCTATTACCCTTCTGAGGTAACCGACGATTCGTCACCAGGTGGAGTACACTCTGAAAGGAGTGACTATGACTCTCATATGACACACAACTAGTGTCTTATCGCTTCTGGCAGACGCCACAGTAACAAGAAACGTGAAACTGGCTGCGAAATTAGGACGAGGAGCTATGACGCACTCAAGGTAGCTAGTGCAGCGTCACCTGGAGGACTGCATCAGTAAAGGCTAGTAATCCCTGGCAGGCATAACGGTGACTCACTTAAGATACACAACTAGTTACATATCGGTTCTGGCAGACTGGCCACAGTAACAAAATATATGAATCTTGGTGAGCAACTGTGACGAGTAACTATGACACTCGTAATAGGCCAATGACTCAATACCTGGAGTATTGACTCAGATAACTCGAGGAACGCCTTGCAATAGTAACAATGACTTTCTTACGGTTCACAACTGGTGACAAATCCGTTCTGGCTGTCTGGCACCAGTAACAAAAATGAGACACTGAGTGAGCAACTGGGATGGGTAACTATGACTCTCTTAAGGTAGCCAATGATCGTCACCAGGAATATTGAGTCAGGAAACTCGAGTAACCCTTGGCTATAGTAACGATGACTTTCGTAGATTACACAACCTGTGACATATTGGTGCTGGCAGACTGGCCACAGTAACAAGAAACGTGAAACTGGCTGCGAAATTAGGACGAGGAGCTATGACGCACTCAAGGTAGCTAGTGCAGCGTCACCTGGAGGACTGCATCAGTAAAGGCTAGTAATCCCTGGCAGGCATAACGGTGACTCACTTAAGATACACAACTAGTTACATATCGGTTCTGGCAGACTGGCCACAGTAACAAAATATATGAATCTGGGTGAGCAACTGTGACGAGTAACTATGACTCTCGTAATAGGCCAATGACTCAATACCTGGAGTATTGACTCAGATAACTCGAGGAACGCCTTGCAATAGTAACAATGACTTTCTTTCGGTTCACAACTGGTGACAATTCCGTTCTGGCAGTCTGGCACCAGTAACAAAAATGAGACAGAGCGTGAGCAACTGGGATGGGTAACTATGACTCTCTTAAGGTAGACAATGATCGTCACCAGGAATATTGAATCAGGAATTTCGAGTAACCCTTGGTTATAGAACGATGACTTTCGTAGATTACACAACCTGTGACATATCGATGCTGGCAGACTGGCTACAGTTACAATGTATTTTAATTTGGGTGGTCAACCGACAGGAATATCTATTACCCTTCTGAGGTAACCGACGATTCGTCACCAGGTGGAGTACACTCTGAAAGGAGTGACTATGACTCTCATATGACACACAACTAGTGTCTTATCGCTTCTGGCAGACGCCACAGTAACAAGAAACGTGAAACTGGCTGCGAAATTAGGACGAGGAGCTATGACGCACTCAAGGTAGCTAGTGCAGCGTCACCTGGAGGACTGCATCAGTAAAGGCTAGTAATCCCTGGCAGGCATAACGGTGACTCACTTAAGATACACAACTAGTTACATATCGGTTCTGGCAGACTGGCCACAGTAACAAAATATATGAATCTTGGTGAGCAACTGTGACGAGTAACTATGACTCTCGTAATAGGCCAATGACTCAATACCTGGAGTATTGACTCAGATAACTCGAGGAACGCCTTGCAATAGTAACAATGACTTTCTTACGGTTCACAACTGGTGACAAATCCGTTCTGGCTGTCTGGAACCAGTAACAAAAATGAGACACTGAGTGAGCAACTGGGATGGGTAACTATGACTCTCTTAAGGTAGCCAATGATCGTCACCAGGAATATTGAGTCAGGAAACTCGAGTAACCCTTGGCTATAGTAACGATGACTTTCGTAGATTACACAACCTGTGACATATTGGTGCTGGCACACTGGCCACAGTAACAAGAAACGTGAAACTGGCTGCGAAATTAGGACGAGGAGCTATGACGCACTCAAGGTAGCTAGTGCAGCGTCACCTGGAGGACTGCATCAGTAAAGGCTAGTAATCCCTGGCAGGCATAACGGTGACTCACTTAAGATACACAACTAGTTACATATCGGTTCTGGCAGACTGGCCACAGTAACAAAATATATGAATCTGGGTGAGCAACTGTGACGAGTAACTATGACTCTCGTAATAGGCCAATGACTCAATACCTGGAGTATTGACTCAGATAAATCGAGGAACGCCTTGCAATAGTAACAATGACTTTCTTACGGTTCACAACTGGTGACAAATCCGTTCTGGCAGTCTGGCACCAGTAACAAAAATGAGACAGAGCGTGAGCAACTGGGATGGGTAACTATGACTCTCTTAAGGTAGCCAATGATCGTCACCAGGAATATTGAATCAGGAATTTCGAGTAACCCTTGGTTATAGAACGATGACTTTCGTAGATTACACAACCTGTGACATATCGATGCTGGCAGACTGGCTACAGTAACAATGTATTTTAATTTGGGTGGTCAACCGACAGGAATATCTATTACCCTTCTGAGGTAACCGACGATTCGTCACCAGGTGGAGTACACTCTGAAAGGAGTGACTATGACTCTCATATGACACACAACTAGTGTCTTATCGCTTCTGGCAGACGCCACAGTAACAAGAAACGTGAAACTGGCTGCGAAATTAGGACGAGGAGCTATGACGCACTCAAGGTAGCTAGTGCAGCGTCACCTGGAGGACTGCATCAGTAAAGGCTAGTAATCCCTGGCAGGCATAACGGTGACTCACTTAAGATACACAACTAGTTACATATCGGTTCTGGCAGACTGGCCACAGTAACAAAATATATGAATCTTGGTGAGCAACTGTGACGAGTAACTATGACTCTCGTAATAGGCCAATGACTCAATACCTGGAGTATTGACTCAGATAACTCGAGGAACGCCTTGCAATAGTAACAATGACTTTCTTACGGTTCACGACTGGTGACAAATCCGTTCTGGCTGTCTGGCACCAGTAACAAAAATGAGACACTGAGTGAGCAACTGGGATGGGTAACTATGACTCTCTTAAGGTAGCCAATGATCGTCACCAGGAATATTGAGTCAGGAAACTCGAGTAACCCTTGGCTATAGTAACGATGACTTTCGTAGATTACACAACCTGTGACATATTGGTGCTGGCAGACTGGCCACAGTAACATGAAACGTGAAACTGGCTGCGAAATTAGGACGAGGAGCTATGACGCACTCAATGTAGCTAGTGCAGCGTCACCTGGAGGACTGCATCAGTAAAGGCTAGTAATTCCTGGCTGGCATTACGATGACTCACTTAAGATACACAACTAGTGTCATATCGGTTCTGGCAGACTGGCCACAGTAACAAAATATATGAATCTGGGTGAGCAACTGTGACGAGTAACTATGACTCTCGTAATAGGCCAATGACTCAATACCTGGAGTATTGACTCAGATAACTCGAGGAACGCCTTGCAATAGTAACAATGACTTTCTTACGGTTCACAACTGGTGACAAATCCGTTCTGGCAGTCTGGCACCAGTAACAAAAATGAGACAGAGCGTGAGCAACTGGGATGGGTAACTATGACTCTCTTAAGGTAGACAATGATCGTCACCAGGAATATTGAATCAGGAATTTCGAGTAACCCTTGGTTATAGAACGATGACTTTCGTAGATTACACAACCTGTGACATATCGATGCTGGCAGATTGGCTACAGTTACAATGTATTTTAATTTGGGTGGTCAACCGACAGGAATATCTATTACCCTTCTGAGGTAACCGACGATTCGTCACCAGGTGGAGTACACTCTGAAAGGAGTGACTATGACTCTCATATGACACACAACTAGTGTCTTATCGCTTCTGGCAGACGCCACAGTAACAAGAAACGTGAAACTGGCTGCGAAATTAGGACGAGGAGCTATGACGCACTCAAGGTAGCTAGTGCAGCGTCACCTGGAGGACTGCATCAGTAAAGGCTAGTAATCCCTGGCAGGCATAACGGTGACTCACTTAAGATACACAACTAGTGACATATCGGTTCTGGCAGACTGGCCACAGTAACAAAATATATGAATCTGGGTGAGCAACTGTGACGAGTAACTATGACTCTCGTAATAGGCCAATGACTCAATACCTGGAGTATTGACTCAGATAACTCGAGGAACGCCTTGCAATAGTAACAATGACTTTCTTACGGTTCACAACTGGTGACAAATCCGTTCTGGCAGTCTGGCACCAGTAACAAAAATGAGACACTGAGTGAGCAACTGGGATGGGTAACTACGACTCTCTTAAGGTAGCCAATGATCGTCACCAGGAATATTGAGTCAGGAAACTCGAGTAACCCTTGGCTATAGTAACGATGACTTTCGTAGATTACACAACCTGTGACATATTGGTGCTGGCAGACTGGCCACAGTAACAAGAAACGTGAAACTGGCTGCGAAATTAGGACGAGGAGCTATGACGCACTCAAGGTAGCTAGTGCAGCGTCACCTGGAGGACTGCATCAGTAAAGGCTAGTAATTCCTGGCTGGCATTACGATGACTCACTTAAGATACACAACTAGTGTCATATCGGTTCTGGCAGACTGGCCACAGTAACAAAATATATGAATCTGGGTGAGCAACTGTGACGAGTAACTATGACTCTCGTAATAGGCCAATGACTCAATACCTGGAGTATTGACTCAGATAACTCGAGGAACGCCTTGCAATAGTAACAATGACTTTCTTACGGTTCACAACTGGTGACAAATCCGTTCTGGCAGTCTGGCACCAGTAACAAAAATGAGACACAGCGTGAGCAACTGGGATGGGTAACTATGACTCTCTTAAGGTAGCCAATGATCGTCACCAGGAATATTGAATCAGGAATTTCGAGTAACCCTTGGTTATAGAACGATGACTTTCGTAGATTACACAACCTGTGACATATCGATGCTGGCAGACTGGCTACAGTTACAATGTATTTTAATTTGGGTGGTCAACCGACAGGAATATCTATTACCCTTCTGAGGTAACCGACGATTCGTCACCAGGTGGAGTACACTCTGAAAGGAGTGACTATGACTCTCATATGACACACAACTAGTGTCTTATCGCTTCTGGCAGACGCCACAGTAACAAGAAACGTGAAACTGGCTGCGAAATTAGGACGAGGAGCTATGACGCACTCAAGGTAGCTAGTGCAGCGTCACCTGGAGGACTGCATCAGTAAAGGCTAGTAATCCCTGGCAGGCATAACGGTGACTCACTTAAGATACACAACTAGTTACATATCGGTTCTGGCAGACTGGCCACAGTAACAAAATATATGAATCTTGGTGAGCAACTGTGACGAGTAACTATGACTCTCGTAATAGGCCAATGACTCAATACCTGGAGTATTGACTCAGATAACTCGAGGAACGCCTTGCAATAGTAACAATGACTTTCTTACGGTTCACAACTGGTGACAAATCCGTTCTGGCTGTCTGGCACCAGTAACAAAAATGAGACACTGAGTGAGCAACTGGGATGGGTAACTATGACTCTCTTAAGGTAGCCAATGATCGTCACCAGGAATATTGAGTCAGGAAACTCGAGTAACCCTTGGCTATAGTAACGATGACTTTCGTAGATTACACAACCTGTGACATATTGGTGCTGGCAGACTGGCCACAGTAACAAGAAACGTGAAACTGGCTGCGAAATTAGGACGAGGAGCTATGACGCACTCAAGGTAGCTAGTGCAGCGTCACCTGGAGGACTGCATCAGTAAAGGCTAGTAATCCCTGGCAGGCATAACGGTGACTCACTTAAGATACACAACTAGTTACATATCGGTTCTGGCAGACTGGCCACAGTAACAAAATATATGAATCTGGGTGAGCAACTGTGACGAGTAACTATGACTCTCGTAATAGGCCAATGACTCAATACCTGGAGTATTGACTCAGATAACTCGAGGAACGCCTTGCAATAGTAACAATGACTTTCTTACGGTTCACAACTGGTGACAATTCCGTTCTGGCAGTCTGGCACCAGTAACAAAAATGAGACAGAGCGTGAGCAACTGGGATGGGTAACTATGACTCTCTTAAGGTAGACAATGATCGTCACCAGGAATATTGAATCAGGAATTTCGAGTAACCCTTGGTTATAGAACGTTGACTTTCGTAGATTACACAACCTGTGACATATCGATGCTGGCAGATTGGCTACAGTTACAATGTATTTTAATTTGGGTGGTCAACCGACAGGAATATCTATTACCCTTCTGAGGTAACCGACGATTCGTCACCAGGTGGAGTACACTCTGAAAGGAGTGACTATGACTCTCATATGACACACAACTAGTGTCTTATCGCTTCTGGCAGACGCCACAGTAACAAGAAACGTGAAACTGGCTGCGAAATTAGGACGAGGAGCTATGACGCACTCAAGGTAGCTAGTGCAGCGTCACCTGGAGGACTGCATCAGTAAAGGCTAGTAATCCCTGGCAGGCATAACGGTGACTCACTTAAGATACACAACTAGTTACATATCGGTTCTGGCAGACTGGCCACAGTAACAAAATATATGAATCTTGGTGAGCAACTGTGACGAGTAACTATGACACTCGTAATAGGCCAATGACTCAATACCTGGAGTATTGACTCAGATAACTCGAGGAACGCCTTGCAATAGTAACAATGACTTTCTTACGGTTCACAACTGGTGACAAATCCGTTCTGGCTATCTGGCACCAGTAACAAAAATGAGACACTGAGTGAGCAACTGGGATGGGTAACTATGACTCTCTTAAGGTAGCCAATGATCGTCACCAGGAATATTGAGTCAGGAAACTCGAGTAACCCTTGGCTATAGTAACGATGACTTTCGTAGATTACACAACCTGTGACATATTGGTGCTGGCAGACTGGCCACAGTAACAAGAAACGTGAAACTGGCTGCGAAATTAGGACGAGGAGCTATGACGCACTCAAGGTAGCTAGTGCAGCGTCACCTGGAGGACTGCATCAGTAAAGGCTAGTAATTCCTGGCTGGCATTACGATGACTCACTTAAGATACACAACTAGTGTCATATCGGTTCTGGCAGACTGGCCACAGTAACAAAATATATGAATCTGGGTGAGCAACTGTGACGAGTAACTATGACTCTCGTAATAGGCCAATGACTCAATACCTGGAGTATTGACTCAGATAACTCGAGGAACGCCTTGCAATAGTAACAATGACTTTCTTACGGTTCACAACTGGTGACAAATCCGTTCTGGCAGTCTGGCACCAGTAACAAAAATGAGACACAGCGTGAGCAACTGGGATGGGTAACTATGACTCTCTTAAGGTAGCCAATGATCGTCACCAGGAATATTGAATCAGGAATTTCGAGTAACCCTTGGTTATAGAACGATGACTTTCGTAGATTACACAACCTGTGACATATCGATGCTGGCAGACTGGCTACAGTTACAATGTATTTTAATTTGGGTGGTCAACCGACAGGAATATCTATTACCCTTCTGAGGTAACCGACGATTCGTCACCAGGTGGAGTACACTCTGAAAGGAGTGACTATGACTCTCATATGACACACAACTAGTGTCTTATCGCTTCTGGCAGACGCCACAGTAACAAGAAACGTGAAACTGGCTGCGAAATTAGGACGAGGAGCTATGACGCACTCAAGGTAGCTAGTGCAGCGTCACCTGGAGGACTGCATCAGTAAAGGCTAGTAATCCCTGGCAGGCATAACGGTGACTCACTTAAGATACACAACTAGTTACATATCGGTTCTGGCAGACTGGCCACAGTAACAAAATATATGAATCTTGGTGAGCAACTGTGACGAGTAACTATGACTCTCGTAATAGGCCAATGACTCAATACCTGGAGTATTGACTCAGATAACTCGAGGAACGCCTTGCAATAGTAACAATGACTTTCTTACGGTTCACAACTGGTGACAAATCCGTTCTGGCTGTCTGGCACCAGTAACAAAAATGAGACACTGAGTGAGCAACTGGGATGGGTAACTATGACTCTCTTAAGGTAGCCAATGATCGTCACCAGGAATATTGAGTCAGGAAACTCGAGTAACCCTTGGCTATAGTAACGATGACTTTCGTAGATTACACAACCTGTGACATATTGGTGCTGGCAGACTGGCCACAGTAACAAGAAACGTGAAACTGGCTGCGAAATTAGGACGAGGAGCTATGACGCACTCAAGGTAGCTAGTGCAGCGTCACCTGGAGGACTGCATCAGTAAAGGCTAGTAATCCTTGGCAGGCATAACGGTGACTCACTTAAGATACACAACTAGTTACATATCGGTTCTGGCAGACTGGCCACAGTAACAAAATATATGAATCTGGGTGAGCAACTGTGACGAGTAACTATGACTCTCGTAATAGGCCAATGACTCAATACCTGGAGTATTGACTCAGATAACTCGAGGAACGCCTTGCAATAGTAACAATGACTTTCTTACGGTTCACAACTGGTGACAATTCCGTTCTGGCAGTCTGGCACCAGTAACAAAAATGAGACAGAGCGTGAGCAACTGGGATGGGTAACTATGACTCTCTTAAGGTAGACAATGATCGTCACCAGGAATATTGAATCAGGAATTTCGAGTAACCCTTGGTTATAGAACGATGACTTTCGTAGATTACACAACCTGTGACATATCGATGCTGGCAGATTGGCTACAGTTACAATGTATTTTAATTTGGGTGGTCAACCGACAGGAATATCTATTACCCTTCTGAGGTAACCGACGATTCGTCACCAGGTGGAGTACACTCTGAAAGGAGTGACTATGACTCTCATATGACACACAACTAGTGTCTTATCGCTTCTGGCAGACGCCACAGTAACAAGAAACGTGAAACTGGCTGCGAAATTAGGACGAGGAGCTATGACGCACTCAAGGTAGCTAGTGCAGCGTCACCTGGAGGACTGCATCAGTAAAGGCTAGTAATCCCTGGCAGGCATAACGGTGACTCACTTAAGATACACAACTAGTTACATATCGGTTCTGGCAGACTGGCCACAGTAACAAAATATATGAATCTTGGTGAGCAACTGTGACGAGTAACTATGACACTCGTAATAGGCCAATGACTCAATACCTGGAGTATTGACTCAGATAACTCGAGGAACGCCTTGCAATAGTAACAATGACTTTCTTACGGTTCACAACTGGTGACAAATCCGTTCTGGCTGTCTGGCACCAGTAACAAAAATGAGACACTGAGTGAGCAACTGGGATGGGTAACTATGACTCTCTTAAGGTAGCCAATGATCGTCACCAGGAATATTGAGTCAGGAAACTCGAGTAACCCTTGGCTATAGTAACGATGACTTTCGTAGATTACACAACCTGTGACATATTGGTGCTGGCAGACTGGCCACAGTAACAAGAAACGTGAAACTGGCTGCGAAATTAGGACGAGGAGCTATGACGCACTCAAGGTAGCTAGTGCAGCGTCACCTGGAGGACTGCATCAGTAAAGGCTAGTAATTCCTGGCTGGCATTACGATGACTCACTTAAGATACACAACTAGTGTCATATCGGTTCTGGCAGACTGGCCACAGTAACAAAATATATGAATCTGGGTGAGCAACTGTGACGAGTAACTATGACTCTCGTAATAGGCCAATGACTCAATACCTGGAGTATTGACTCAGATAACTCGAGGAACGCCTTGCAATAGTAACAATGACTTTCTTACGGTTCACAACTGGTGACAAATCCGTTCTGGCAGTCTGGCACCAGTAACAAAAATGAGACACAGCGTGAGCAACTGGGATGGGTAACTATGACTCTCTTAAGGTAGCCAATGATCGTCACCAGGAATATTGAATCAGGAATTTCGAGTAACCCTTGGTTATAGAACGATGACTTTCGTAGATTACACAACCTGTGACATATCGATGCTGGCAGACTGGCTACAGTTACAATGTATTTTAATTTGGGTGGTCAACCGACAGGAATATCTATTACCCTTCTGAGGTAACCGACGATTCGTCACCAGGTGGAGTACACTCTGAAAGGAGTGACTATGACTCTCATATGACACACAACTAGTGTCTTATCGCTTCTGGCAGACGCCACAGTAACAAGAAACGTGAAACTGGCTGCGAAATTAGGACGAGGAGCTATGACGCACTCAAGGTAGCTAGTGCAGCGTCACCTGGAGGACTGCATCAGTAAAGGCTAGTAATCCCTGGCAGGCATAACGGTGACTCACTTAAGATACACAACTAGTGACATATCGGTTCTGGCAGAGTGGCCACAGTAACAAAATATATGCATCTGGGTGAGCAACTGTGACGAGTAACTATGACTCTCGTAATAGGCCAATGACTCAATACCTGGAGTATTGACTCAGATAACTCGAGGAACGCCTTGCAATAGTAACAATGACTTTCTTACGGTTCACAACTGGTGACAAATCCGTTCTGGCAGTCTGGCACCAGTAACAAAAATGAGACACTGAGTGAGCAACTGGGATGGGTAACTATGACTCTCTTAAGGTAGCCAATGATCGTCACCAGGAATATTGAGTCAGGAAACTCGAGTAACCCTTGGCTATAGTAACGATGACTTTCGTAGATTACACAACCTGTGACATATTGGTGCTGGCAGACTGGCCACAGTAACAAGAAACGTGAAACTGGCTGCGAAATTAGGACGAGGAGCTATGACGCACTCAAGGTAGCTAGTGCAGCGTCACCTGGAGGACTGCATCAGTAAAGGCTAGTAATTCCTGGCTGGCATTACGATGACTCACTTAAGATACACAACTAGTGTCATATCGGTTCTGGCAGACTGGCCACAGTAACAAAATATATGAATCTGGGTGAGCAACTGTGACGAGTAACTATGACTCTCGTAATAGGCCAATGACTCAATACCTGGAGTATTGACTCAGATAACTCGAGGAACGCCTTGCAATAGTAACAATGACTTTCTTACGGTTCACAACTGGTGACAAATCCGTTCTGGCAGTCTGGCACCAGTAACAAAAATGAGACACAGCGTGAGCAACTGGGATGGGTAACTATGACTCTCTTAAGGTAGCCAATGATCGTCACCAGGAATATTGAATCAGGAATTTCGAGTAACCCTTGGTTATAGAACGATGACTTTCGTAGATTACACAACCTGTGACATATCGATGCTGGCAGACTGGCTACAGTTACAATGTATTTTAATTTGGGTGGTCAACCGACAGGAATATCTATTACCCTTCTGAGGTAACCGACGATTCGTCACCAGGTGGAGTACACTCTGAAAGGAGTGACTATGACTCTCATATGACACACAACTAGTGTCTTATCGCTTCTGGCAGACGCCACAGTAACAAGAAACGTGAAACTGGCTGCGAAATTAGGACGAGGAGCTATGACGCACACAAGGTAGCTAGTGCAGCGTCACCTGGAGGACTGCATCAGTAAAGGCTAGTAATCCCTGGCAGGCATAACGGTGACTCACTTAAGATACACAACTAGTGACATATCGGTTCTGGCAGACTGGCCACAGTAACAAAATATATGAATCTGGGTGAGCAACTGTGACGAGTAACTATGACTCTCGTAATAGGCCAATGACTCAATACCTGGAGTATTGACTCAGATAACTCGAGGAACGCCTTGCAATAGTAACAATGACTTTCTTACGGTTCACAACTGGTGACAAATCCGTTCTGGCAGTCTGGCACCAGTAACAAAAATGAGACACAGCGTGAGCAACTGGGATGGGTAACTATGACTCTCTTAAGGTAGCCAATGATCGTCACCAGGAATATTGAATCAGGAATTTCGAGTAACCCTTGGTTATAGAACGATGACTTTCGTAGATTACACAACCTGTGACATATCGATGCTGGCAGACTGGCTACAGTTACAATGTATTTTAATTTGGGTGGTCAACCGACAGGAATATCTATTACCCTTCTGAGGTAACCGACGATTCGTCACCAGGTGGAGTACACTCTGAAAGGAGTGACTATGACTCTCATATGACACACAACTAGTGTCTTATCGCTTCTGGCAGACGCCACAGTAACAAGAAACGTGAAACTGGCTGCGAAATTAGGACGAGGAGCTATGACGCACTCAAGGTAGCTAGTGCAGCGTCACCTGGAGGACTGCATCAGTAAAGGCTAGTAATCCCTGGCAGGCATAACGGTGACTCACTTAAGATACACAACTAGTGACATATCGGTTCTGGCAGACTGGCCACAGTAACAAAATATATGCATCTGGGTGAGCAACTGTGACGAGTAACTATGACTCTCGTAATAGGCCAATGACTCAATACCTGGAGTATTGACTCAGATAACTCGAGGAACGCCTTGCAATAGTAACAATGACTTTCTTACGGTTCACAACTGGTGACAAATCCGTTCTGGCAGTCTGGCACCAGTAACAAAAATGAGACACTGAGTGAGCAACTGGGATGGGTAACTATGACTCTCTTAAGGTAGCCAATGATCGTCACCAGGAATATTGAGTCAGGAAACTCGAGTAACCCTTGGCTATAGTAACGATGACTTTCGTAGATTACACAACCTGTGACATATTGGTGCTGGCAGACTGGCCACAGTAACAAGAAACGTGAAACTGGCTGCGAAATTAGGACGAGGAGCTATGACGCACTCAAGGTAGCTAGTGCAGCGTCACCTGGAGGACTGCATCAGTAAAGGCTAGTAATTCCTGGCTGGCATTACGATGACTCACTTAAGATACACAACTAGTGTCATATCGGTTCTGGCAGACTGGCCACAGTAACAAAATATATGAATCTGGGTGAGCAACTGTGACGAGTAACTATGACTCTCGTAATAGGCCAATGACTCAATACCTGGAGTATTGACTCAGATAACTCGAGGAACGCCTTGCAATAGTAACAATGACTTTCTTACGGTTCACAACTGGTGACAAATCCGTTCTGGCAGTCTGGCACCAGTAACAAAAATGAGACACAGCGTGAGCAACTGGGATGGGTAACTATGACTCTCTTAAGGTAGCCAATGATCGTCACCAGGAATATTGAATCAGGAATTTCGAGTAACCCTTGGTTATAGAACGATGACTTTCGTAGATTACACAACCTGTGACATATCGATGCTGGCAGACTGGCTACAGTTACAATGTATTTTAATTTGGGTGGTCAACCGACAGGAATATCTATTACCCTTCTGAGGTAACCGACGATTCGTCACCAGGTGGAGTACACTCTGAAAGGAGTGACTATGACTCTCATATGACACACAACTAGTGTCTTATCGCTTCTGGCAGACGCCACAGTAACAAGAAACGTGAAACTGGCTGCGAAATTAGGACGAGGAGCTATGACGCACTCAAGGTAGCTAGTGCAGCGTCACCTGGAGGACTGCATCAGTAAAGGCTAGTAATCCCTGGCAGGCATAACGGTGACTCACTTAAGATACACAACTAGTGACATATCGGTTCTGGCAGACTGGCCACAGTAACAAAATATATGAATCTGGGTGAGCAACTGTGACGAGTAACTATGACTCTCGTAATAGGCCAATGACTCAATACCTGGAGTATTGACTCAGATAACTCGAGGAACGCCTTGCAATAGTAACAATGACTTTCTTACGGTTCACAACTGGTGACAAATCCGTTCTGGCAGTCTGGCACCAGTAACAAAAATGAGACACTGAGTGAGCAACTGGGATGGGTAACTATGACTCTCTTAAGGTAGCCAATGATCGTCACCAGGAATATTGAGTCAGGAAACTCGAGTAACCCTTGGCTATAGTAACGATGTCTTTCGTAGATTACACAACCTGTGACATATTGGTGCTGGCAGACTGGCCACAGTAACAAGAAACGTGAAACTGGCTGCGAAATTAGGACGAGGAGCTATGACGCACTCAAGGTAGCTAGTGCAGCGTCACCTGGAGGACTGCATCAGTAAAGGCTAGTAATTCCTGGCTGGCATTACGATGACTCACTTAAGATACACAACTAGTGTCATATCGGTTCTGGCAGACTGGCCACAGTAACAAAATATATGAATCTGGGTGAGCAACTGTGACGAGTAACTATGACTCTCGTAATAGGCCAATGACTCAATACCTGGAGTATTGACTCAGATAACTCGAGGAACGCCTTGCAATAGTAACAATGACTTTCTTACGGTTCACAACTGGTGACAAATCCGTTCTGGCAGTCTGGCACCAGTAACAAAAATGAGACACAGCGTGAGCAACTGGGATGGGTAACTATGACTCTCTTAAGGTAGCCAATGATCGTCACCAGGAATATTGAATCAGGAATTTCGAGTAACCCTTGGTTATAGAACGATGACTTTCGTAGATTACACAACCTGTGACATATCGATGCTGGCAGACTGGCTACAGTTACAATGTATTTTAATTTGGGTGGTCAACCGACAGGAATATCTATTACCCTTCTGAGGTAACCGACGATTCGTCACCAGGTGGAGTACACTCTGAAAGGAGTGACTATGACTCTCATATGACACACAACTAGTGTCTTATCGCTTCTGGCAGACGCCACAGTAACAAGAAACGTGAAACTGGCTGCGAAATTAGGAAGAGGAGCTATGACGCACTCAAGGTAGCTAGTGCAGCGTCACCTGGAGGACTGCATCAGTAAAGGCTAGTAATCCCTGGCAGGCATAACGGTGACTCACTTAAGATACACAACTAGTGACATATCGGTTCTGGCAGACTGGCCACAGTAACAAAATATATGAATCTGGGTGAGCAACTGTGACGAGTAACTATGACTCTCGTAATAGGCCAATGACTCAATACCTGGAGTATTGACTCAGATAACTCGAGGAACGCCTTGCAATAGTAACAATGACTTTCTTACGGTTCACAACTGGTGACAAATCCGTTCTGGCTGTCTGGCACCAGTAACAAAAATGAGACACTGAGTGAGCAACTGGGATGGGTAACTATGACTCTCTTAAGGTAGCCAATGATCGTCACCAGGAATATTGAGTCAGGAAACTCGAGTAACCCTTGGCTATAGTAACGATGACTTTCGTAGATTACACAACCTGTGACATATTGGTGCTGGCAGACTGGCCACAGTAACAAGAAACGTGAAACTGGCTGCGAAATTAGGACGAGGAGCTATGACGCACTCAAGGTAGCTAGTGCAGCGTCACCTGGAGGACTGCATCAGTAAAGGCTAGTAATCCCTGGCAGGCATAACGGTGACTCACTTAAGATACACAACTAGTTACATATCGGTTCTGGCAGACTGGCCACAGTAACAAAATATATGAATCTTGGTGAGCAACTGTGACGAGTAACTATGACTCTCGTAATAGGCCAATGACTCAATACCTGGAGTATTGACTCAGATAACTCGAGGAACGCCTTGCAATAGTAACAATGACTTTCTTACGGTTCACAACTGGTGACAAATCCGTTCTGGCAGTCTGGCACCAGTAACAAAAATGAGACACTGAGTGAGCAACTGGGATGGGTAACTATGACTCTCTTAAGGTAGCCAATGATCGTCACCAGGAATATTGAATCAGGAATTTCGAGTAACCCTTGGTTATAGAACGATGACTTTCGTAGATTACACAACCTGTGACATATCGATGCTGGCAGACTGGCTACAGTTACAATGTATTTTAATTTGGGTGGTCAACCGACAGGAAAATCTATTACCCTTCTGAGGTAACCGACGATTCGTCACCAGGTGGAGTACACTCTGAAAGGAGTGACTATGACTCTCATATGACACACAACTAGTGTCTTATGGCTTCTGGCAGACGCCACAGTAACAAGAAACGTGAAACTGGCTGCGAAATTAGGACGAGGAGCTATGACGCACTCAAGGTAGCTAGTGCAGCGTCACCTGGAGGACTGCATCAGTAAAGGCTAGTAATCCCTGGCAGGCATAACGGTGACTCACTTAAGATACACAACTAGTGACATATCGGTTCTGGCAGACTGGCCACAGTAACAAAATATATGAATCTGGGTGAGCAACTGTGACGAGTAACTATGACTCTCGTAATAGGCCAATGACTCAATACCTGGAGTATTGACTCAGATAACTCGAGGAAAGCCTTGCAATAGTAACAATGACTTTCTTACGGTTCACAACTGGTGACAAATCCGTTCTGGCAGTCTGGCACCAGTAACAAAAATGAGACACTGAGTGAGCAACTGGGATGGGTAACTATGACTCTCTTAAGGTAGCCAATGATCGTCACCAGGAATATTGAGTCAGGAAACTCGAGTAACCCTTGGCTATAGTAACGATGACTTTCGTAGATTACACAACCTGTGACATATTGGTGCTGGCAGACTGGCCACAGTAACAAGAAACGTGAAACTGGCTGCGAAATTAGGACGAGGAGCTATGACGCACTCAAGGTAGCTAGTGCAGCGTCACCTGGAGGACTGCATCAGTAAAGGCTAGTAATTCCTGGCTGGCATTACGATGACTCACTTAAGATACACAACTAGTGTCATATCGGTTCTGGCAGACTGGCCACAGTAACAAAATATATGAATCTGGGTGAGCAACTGTGACGAGTAACTATGACTCTCGTAATAGGCCAATGACTCAATACCTGGAGTATTGACTCAGATAACTCGAGGAACGCCTTGCAATAGTAACAATGACTTTCTTACGGTTCACAACTGGTGACAAATCCGTTCTGGCAGTCTGGCACCAGTAACAAAAATGAGACACAGCGTGAGCAACTGGGATGGGTAACTATGACTCTCTTAAGGTAGCCAATGATCGTCACCAGGAATATTGAATCAGGAATTTCGAGTAACCCTTGGTTATAGAACGATGACTTTCGTAGATTACACAACCTGTGACATATCGATGCTGGCAGACTGGCTACAGTTACAATGTATTTTAATTTGGGTGGTCAACCGACAGGAATATCTATTACCCTTCTGAGGTAACCGACGATTCGTCACCAGGTGGAGTACACTCTGAAAGGAGTGACTATGACTCTCATATGACACACAACTAGTGTCTTATCGCTTCTGGCAGACGCCACAGTAACAAGAAACGTGAAACTGGCTGCGAAATTAGGACGAGGAGCTATGACGCACTCAAGGTAGCTAGTGCAGCGTCACCTGGAGGACTGCATCAGTAAAGGCTAGTAATCCCTGGCAGGCATAACGGTGACTCACTTAAGATACACAACTAGTGACATATCGGTTCTGGCAGACTGGCCACAGTAACAAAATATATGAATCTGGGTGAGCAACTGTGACGAGTAACTATGACTCTCGTAATAGGCCAATGACTCAATACCTGGAGTATTGACTCAGATAACTCGAGGAACGCCTTGCAATAGTAACAATGACTTTCTTACGGTTCACAACTGGTGACAAATCCGTTCTGGCAGTCTGGCACCAGTAACAAAAATGAGACACTGATTGAGCAACTGGGATGGGTAACTATGACTCTCTTAAGGTAGCCAATGATCGTCACCAGGAATATTGAGTCAGGAAACTCGAGTAACCCTTGGCTATAGTAACGATGTCTTTCGTAGATTACACAACCTGTGACATATTGGTGCTGGCAGACTGGCCACAGTAACAAGAAAAGTGAAACTGGCTGCGAAATTAGGACGAGGAGCTATGACACACTCAAGGTAGCTAGTGCAGCGTCACCTGGAGGACTGCATCAGTAAAGGCTAGTAATTCCTGGCTGGCATTACGATGACTCACTTAAGATACACAACTAGTGTCATATCGGTTCTGGCAGACTGGCCACAGTAACAAAATATATGAATCTGGGTGAGCAACTGTGACGAGTAACTATGACTCTCGTAATAGGCCAATGACTCAATACCTGGAGTATTGACTCAGATAACTCGAGGAACGCCTTGCAATAGTAACAATGACTTACTTACGGTTCACAACTGGTGACAAATCCGTTCTGGCAGTCTGGCACCAGTAACAAAAATGAGACACAGCGTGAGCAACTGGGATGGGTAACTATGACTCTCTTAAGGTAGCCAATGATCGTCACCAGGAATATTGAATCAGGAATTTCGAGTAACCCTTGGTTATAGAACGATGACTTTCGTAGATTACACAACCTGTGACATATCGATGCTGGCAGACTGGCTACAGTTACAATGTATTTTAATTTGGGTGGTCAACCGACAGGAATATCTATTACCCTTCTGAGGTAACCGACGATTCGTCACCAGGTGGAGTACACTCTGAAAGGAGTGACTATGACTCTCATATGACACACAACTAGTGTCTTATCGCTTCTGGCAGACGCCACAGTAACAAGAAACGTGAAACTGGCTGCGAAATTAGGACGAGGAGCTATGACGCACTCAAGGTAGCTAGTGCAGCGTCACCTGGAGGACTGCATCAGTAAAGGCTAGTAATCCCTGGCAGGCATAACGGTGACTCACTTAAGATACACAACTAGTGACATATCGGTTCTGGCAGACTGGCCACAGTAACAAAATATATGAATCTGGGTGAGCAACTGTGACGAGTAACTATGACTCTCGTAATAGGCCAATGACTCAATACCTGGAGTATTGACTCAGATAACTCGAGGAACGCCTTGCAATAGTAACAATGACTTTCTTACGGTTCACAACTGGTGACAAATCCGTTCTGGCAGTCTGGCACCAGTAACAAAAATGAGACACTGAGTGAGCAACTGGGATGGGTAACTATGACTCTCTTAAGGTAGCCAATGATCGTCACCAGGAATATTGAGTCAGGAAACTCGAGTAACCCTTGGTTATAGAACGATGACTTTCGTAGATTACACAACCTGTGACATATTGGTGCTGGCAGACTGGCCACAGTAACAAGAAACGTGAAACTGGCTGCGAAATTAGGACGAGGAGCTATGACGCACTCAAGGTAGCTAGTGCAGCGTCACCTGGAGGACTGCATCAGTAAAGGCTAGTAATCCCTGGCAGGCATAACGGTGACTCACTTAAGATACACAACTAGTTACATATCGGTTCTGGCAGACTGGCCACAGTAACAAAATATATGAATCTTGGTGAGCAACTGTGACGAGTAACTATGACTCTCGTAATAGGCCAATGACTCAATACCTGGAGTATTGACTCAGATAACTCGAGGAACGCCTTGCAATAGTAACAATGACTTTCTTACGGTTCACAACTGGTGACAATTCCGTTCTGGCAGTCTGGCACCAGTAACAAAAATGAGACAGAGCGTGAGCAACTGGGATGGGTAACTATGACTCTCTTAAGGTAGCCAATGATCGTCACCAGGAATATTGAATCAGGAATTTCGAGTAACCCTTGGTTATAGAACGATGACTTTCGTAGATTACACAACCTGTGACATATCGATGCTGGCAGACTGGCTACAGTTACAATGTATTTTAATTTGGGTGGTCAACCGACAGGAATATCTATTACCCTTCTGAGGTAACCGACGATTCGTCACCAGGTGGAGTACACTCTGAAAGGAGTGACTATGACTCTCATATGACACACAACTAGTGTCTTATCGCTTCTGGCAGACGCCACAGTAACAAGAAACGTGAAACTGGCTGCGAAATTAGGACGAGGAGCTATGACGCACTCAAGGTAGCTAGTGCAGCGTCACCTGGAGGACTGCATCAGTAAAGGCTAGTAATCCCTGGCAGGCATAACGGTGACTCACTTAAGATACACAACTAGTTACATATCGGTTCTGGCAGACTGGCCACAGTAACAAAATATATGAATCTTGGTGAGCAATGTGACGAGTAACTATGACTCTCGTAATAGGCCAATGACTCAATACCTGGAGTATTGACTCAGATAACTCGAGGAACGCCTTGCAATAGTAACAATGACTTTCTTACGGTTCACAACTGGTGACAAATCCGTTCTGGCAGTCTGGCACCAGTAACAAAAATGAGACACTGAGTGAGCAACTGGGATGGGTAACTATGACTCTCTTAAGGTAGCCAATGATCGTCACCAGGAATATTGAGTCAGGAAACTCGAGTAACCCTTGGCTATAGTAACGATGACTTTCGTAGATTACACAACCTGTGACATATTGGTGCTGGCAGACTGGCCACAGTAACAAGAAACGTGAAACTGGCTGCGAAATTAGGACGAGGAGCTATGACGCACTCAAGGTAGCTAGTGCAGCGTCACCTGGAGGACTGCATCAGTAAAGGCTAGTAATTCCTGGCTGGCATTACGATGACTCACTTAAGATACACAACTAGTGTCATATCGGTTCTGGCAGACTGGCCACAGTAACAAAATATATGAATCTGGGTGAGCAACTGTGACGAGTAACTATGACTCTCGTAATAGGCCAATGACTCAATACCTGGAGTATTGACTCAGATAACTCGAGGAACGCCTTGCAATAGTAACAATGACTTTCTTACGGTTCACAACTGGTGACAAATCCGTTCTGGCAGTCTGGCACCAGTAACAAAAATGAGACACAGCGTGAGCAACTGGGATGGGTAACTATGACTCTCTTAAGGTAGCCAATGATCGTCACCAGGAATATTGAATCAGGAATTTCGAGTAACCCTTGGTTATAGAACGATGACTTTCGTAGATTACACAACCTGTGACATATCGATGCTGGCAGACTGGCTACAGTTACAATGTATTTTAATTTGGGTGGTCAACCGACAGGAATATCTATTACCCTTCTGAGGTAACCGACGATTCGTCACCAGGTGGAGTACACTCTGAAAGGAGTGACTATGACTCTCATATGACACACAACTAGTGTCTTATCGCTTCTGGCAGACGCCACAGTAACAAGAAACGTGAAACTGGCTGCGAAATTAGGACGAGGAGCTATGACGCACTCAAGGTAGCTAGTGCAGCGTCACCTGGAGGACTGCATCAGTAAAGGCTAGTAATCCCTGGCAGGCATAACGGTGACTCACTTAAGATACACAACTAGTGACATATCGGTTCTGGCAGACTGGCCACAGTAACAAAATATATGAATCTGGGTGAGCAACTGTGACGAGTAACTATGACTCTCGTAATAGGCCAATGACTCAATACCTGGAGTATTGACTCAGATAACTCGAGGAACGCCTTGCAATAGTAACAATGACTTTCTTACGGTTCACAACTGGTGACAAATCCGTTCTGGCAGTCTGGCACCAGTAACAAAAATGAGACACTGATTGAGCAACTGGGATGGGTAACTATGACTCTCTTAAGGTAGCCAATGATCGTCACCAGGAATATTGAGTCAGGAAACTCGAGTAACCCTTGGCTATAGTAACGATGTCTTTCGTAGATTACACAACCTGTGACATATTGGTGCTGGCAGACTGGCCACAGTAACAAGAAAAGTGAAACTGGCTGCGAAATTAGGACGAGGAGCTATGACACACTCAAGGTAGCTAGTGCAGCGTCACCTGGAGGACTGCATCAGTAAAGGCTAGTAATTCCTGGCTGGCATTACGATGACTCACTTAAGATACACAACTAGTGTCATATCGGTTCTGGCAGACTGGCCACAGTAACAAAATATATGAATCTGGGTGAGCAACTGTGACGAGTAACTATGACTCTCGTAATAGGCCAATGACTCAATACCTGGAGTATTGACTCAGATAACTCGAGGAACGCCTTGCAATAGTAACAATGACTTACTTACGGTTCACAACTGGTGACAAATCCGTTCTGGCAGTCTGGCACCAGTAACAAAAATGAGACACAGCGTGAGCAACTGGGATGGGTAACTATGACTCTCTTAAGGTAGCCAATGATCGTCACCAGGAATATTGAATCAGGAATTTCGAGTAACCCTTGGTTATAGAACGATGACTTTCGTAGATTACACAACCTGTGACATATCGATGCTGGCAGACTGGCTACAGTTACAATGTATTTTAATTTGGGTGGTCAACCGACAGGAATATCTATTACCCTTCTGAGGTAACCGACGATTCGTCACAAGGTGGAGTACACTCTGAAAGGAGTGACTATGACTCTCATATGACACACAACTAGTGTCTTATCGCTTCTGGCAGACGCCACAGTAACAAGAAACGTGAAACTGGCTGCGAAATTAGGACGAGGAGCTATGACGCACTCAAGGTAGCTAGTGCAGCGTCACCTGGAGGACTGCATCAGTAAAGGCTAGTAATCCCTGGCAGGCATAACGGTGACTCACTTAAGATACACAACTAGTGACATATCGGTTCTGGCAGACTGGCCACAGTAACAAAATATATGAATCTGGGTGAGCAACTGTGACGAGTAACTATGACTCTCGTAATAGGCCAATGACTCAATACCTGGAGTATTGACTCAGATAACTCGAGGAACGCCTTGCAATAGTAACAATGACTTTCTTACGGTTCACAACTGGTGACAAATCCGTTCTGGCAGTCTGGCACCAGTAACAAAAATGAGACACTGAGTGAGCAACTGGGATGGGTAACTATGACTCTCTTAAGGTAGCCAATGATCGTCACCAGGAATATTGAGTCAGGAAACTCGAGTAACCCTTGGTTATAGAACGATGACTTTCGTAGATTACACAACCTGTGACATATTGGTGCTGGCAGACTGGCCACAGTAACAAGAAACGTGAAACTGGCTGCGAAATTAGGACGAGGAGCTATGACGCACTCAAGGTAGCTAGTGCAGCGTCACCTGGAGGACTGCATCAGTAAAGGCTAGTAATCCCTGGCAGGCATAACGGTGACTCACTTAAGATACACAACTAGTTACATATCGGTTCTGGCAGACTGGCCACAGTAACAAAATATATGAATCTTGGTGAGCAACTGTGACGAGTAACTATGACTCTCGTAATAGGCCAATGACTCAATACCTGGAGTATTGACTCAGATAACTCGAGGAACGCCTTGCAATAGTAACAATGACTTTCTTACGGTTCACAACTGGTGACAATTCCGTTCTGGCAGTCTGGCACCAGTAACAAAAATGAGACAGAGCGTGAGCAACTGGGATGGGTAACTATGACTCTCTTAAGGTAGCCAATGATCGTCACCAGGAATATTGAATCAGGAATTTCGAGTAACCCTTGGTTATAGAACGATGACTTTCGTAGATTACACAACCTGTGACATATCGATGCTGGCAGACTGGCTACAGTTACAATGTATTTTAATTTGGGTGGTCAACCGACAGGAATATCTATTACCCTTCTGAGGTAACCGACGATTCGTCACCAGGTGGAGTACACTCTGAAAGGAGTGACTATGACTCTCATATGACACACAACTAGTGTCTTATCGCTTCTGGCAGACGCCACAGTAACAAGAAACGTGAAACTGGCTGCGAAATTAGGACGAGGAGCTATGACGCACTCAAGGTAGCTAGTGCAGCGTCACCTGGAGGACTGCATCAGTAAAGGCTAGTAATCCCTGGCAGGCATAACGGTGACTCACTTAAGATACACAACTAGTTACATATCGGTTCTGGCAGACTGGCCACAGTAACAAAATATATGAATCTTGGTGAGCAATGTGACGAGTAACTATGACTCTCGTAATAGGCCAATGACTCAATACCTGGAGTATTGACTCAGATAACTCGAGGAACGCCTTGCAATAGTAACAATGACTTTCTTACGGTTCACAACTGGTGACAAATCCGTTCTGGCTGTCTGGCACCAGTAACAAAAATGAGACACTGAGTGAGCAACTGGGATGGGTAACTATGACTCTCTTAAGGTAGCCAATGATCGTCACCAGGAATATTGAGTCAGGAAACTCGAGTAACCCTTGGTTATAGAACGATGACTTTCGTAGATTACACAACCTGTGACATATTGGTGCTGGCAGACTGGCCACAGTAACAAGAAACGTGAAACTGGCTGCGAAATTAGGACGAGGAGCTATGACGCACTCAAGGTAGCTAGTGCAGCGTCACCTGGAGGACTGCATCAGTAAAGGCTAGTAATCCCTGGCAGGCATAACGGTGACTCACTTAAGATACACAACTAGTTACATATCGGTTCTGGCAGACTGGCCACAGTAACAAAATATATGAATCTTGGTGAGCAATGTGACGAGTAACTATGACTCTCGTAATAGGCCAATGACTCAATACCTGGAGTATTGACTCAGATAGCTCGAGGAACGCCTTGCAATAGTAACAATGACTTTCTTACGGTTCACAACTGGTGACAATTCCGTTCTGGCAGTCTGGCACCAGTAACAAAAATGAGACAGAGCGTGAGCAACTGGGATGGGTAACTATGACTCTCTTAAGGTAGCCAATGATCGTCACCAGGAATATTGAATCAGGAATTTCGAGTAACCCTTGGTTATAGAACGATGACTTTCGTAGATTACACAACCTGTGACATATCGATGCTGGCAGACTGGCTACAGTTACAATGTATTTTAATTTGGGTGGTCAACCGACAGGAATATCTATTACCCTTCTGAGGTAACCGACGATTCGTCACCAGGTGGAGTACACTCTGAAAGGAGTGACTATGACTCTCATATGACACACAACTAGTGTCTTATCGCTTCTGGCAGACGCCACAGTAACAAGAAACGTGAAACTGGCTGCGAAATTAGGACGAGGAGCTATGACGCACTCAAGGTAGCTAGTGCAGCGTCACCTGGAGGACTGCATCAGTAAAGGCTAGTAATCCCTGGCAGGCATAACGGTGACTCACTTAAGATACACAACTAGTTACATATCGGTTCTGGCAGACTGGCCACAGTAACAAAATATATGAATCTTGGTGAGCACTGTGACGAGTAACTATGACTCTCGTAATAGGCCAATGACTCAATACCTGGAGTATTGACTCAGATAACTCGAGGAACGCCTTGCAATAGTAACAATGACTTTCTTACGGTTCACAACTGGTGACAAATCCGTTCTGGCTGTCTGGCACCAGTAACAAAAATGAGACACAGCGTGAGCAACTGGGATGGGTAACTATGACTCTCTTAAGGTAGCCAATGATCGTCACCAGGAATATTGAGTCAGGAAACTCGAGTAACCCTTGGCTATAGTAACGATGACTTTCGTAGATTACACAACCTGTGACATATTGGTGCTGGCAGACTGGCCACAGTAACAAGAAACGTGAAACTGGCTGCGAAATTAGGACGAGGAGCTATGACGCACTCAAGGTAGCTAGTGCAGCGTCACCTGGAGGACTGCATCAGTAAAGGCTAGTAATTCCTGGCTGGCATTACGATGACTCACTTAAGATACACAACTAGTGTCATATCGGTTCTGGTAGACTGGCCACAGTAACAAAATATATGAATCTGGGTGAGCAACTGTGACGAGTAACTATGACTCTCGTAATAGGCCAATGACTCAATACCTGGAGTATTGACTCAGATAACTCGAGGAACGCCTTGCAATAGTAACAATGACTTTCTTACGGTTCACAACTGGTGACAAATCCGTTCTGGCAGTCTGGCACCAGTAACAAAAATGAGACACAGCGTGAGCAACTGGGATGGGTAACTATGACTCTCTTAAGGTAGCCAATGATCGTCACCAGGAATATTGAATCAGGAATTTCGAGTAACCCTTGGTTATAGAACGATGACTTTCGTAGATTACACAACCTGTGACATATCGATGCTGGCAGACTGGCTACAGTTACAATGTATTTTAATTTGGGTGGTCAACCGACAGGAATATCTATTACCCTTCTGAGGTAACCGACGATTCGTCACCAGGTGGAGTACACTCTGAAAGGAGTGACTATGACTCTCATATGACACACAACTAGTGTCCTATCGCTTCTGGCAGACGCCACAGTAACAAGAAACGTGAAACTGGCTGCGAAATTAGGACGAGGAGCTATGACGCACTCAAGGTAGCTAGTGCAGCGTCACCTGGAGGACTGCATCAGTAAAGGCTAGTAATCCCTGGCAGGCATAACGGTGACTCACTTAAGATACACAACTAGTGACATATCGGTTCTGGCAGACTGGCCACAGTAACAAAATATATGAATCTGGGTGAGCAACTGTGACGAGTAACTATGACTCTCGTAATAGGCCAATGACTCAATACCTGGAGTATTGACTCAGATAACTCGAGGAACGCCTTGCAATAGTAACAATGACTTTCTTACGGTTCACAACTGGTGACAAATCCGTTCTGGCAGTCTGGCACCAGTAACAAAAATGACACACTGAGTGAGCAACTGGGATGGGTAACTATGACTCTCTTAAGGTAGCCAATGATCGTCACCAGGAATATTGAGTCAGGAAACTCGAGTAACCCTTGGTTATAGAACGATGACTTTCGTAGATTACACAACCTGTGACATATTGGTGCTGGCAGACTGGCCACAGTAACAAGAAACGTGAAACTGGCTGCGAAATTAGGACGAGGAGCTATGACGCACTCAAGGTAGCTAGTGCAGCGTCACCTGGAGGACTGCATCAGTAAAGGCTAGTAATCCCTGGCAGGCATAACGGTGACTCACTTAAGATACACAACTAGTTACATATCGGTTCTGGCAGACTGGCCACAGTAACAAAATATATGAATCTTGGTGAGCAACTGTGACGAGTAACTATGACTCTCGTAATAGGCCAATGACTCAATACCTGGAGTATTGACTCAGATAACTCGAGGAACGCCTTGCAATAGTAACAATGACTTTCTTACGGTTCACAACTGGTGACAAATCCGTTCTGGCAGTCTGGCACCAGTAACAAAAATGAGACACTGAGTGAGCAACTGGGATGGGTAACTATGACTCTCTTAAGGTAGCCAATGATCGTCACCAGGAATATTGAATCAGGAATTTCGAGTAACCCTTGGTTATAGAACGATGACTTTCGTAGATTACACAACCTGTGACATATCGATGCTGGCAGACTGGCTACAGTTACAATGTATTTTAATTTGGGTGGTCAACCGACAGGAAAATCTATTACCCTTCTGAGGTAACCGACGATTCGTCACCAGGTGGAGTACACTCTGAAAGGAGTGACTATGACTCTCATATGACACACAACTAGTGTCTTATCGCTTCTGGCAGACGCCACAGTAACAAGAAACGTGAAACTGGCTGCGAAATTAGGACGAGGAGCTATGACGCACTCAAGGTAGCTAGTGCAGCGTCACCTGGAGGACTGCATCAGTAAAGGCTAGTAATCCCTGGCAGGCATAACGGTGACTCACTTAAGATACACAACTAGTGACATATCGGTTCTGGCAGACTGGCCACAGTAACAAAATATATGAATCTGGGTGAGCAACTGTGACGAGTAACTATGACTCTCGTAATAGGCCAATGACTCAATACCTGGAGTATTGACTCAGATAACTCGAGGAACGCCTTGCAATAGTAACAATGACTTTCTTACGGTTCACAACTGGTGACAAATCCGTTCTGGCAGTCTGGCACCAGTAACAAAAATGAGACACTGAGTGAGCAACTGGGATGGGTAACTATGACTCTCTTAAGGTAGCCAATGATCGTCACCAGGAATATTGAGTCAGGAAACTCGAGTAACCCTTGGCTATAGTAACGATGACTTTCGTAGATTACACAACCTGTGACATATTGGTGCTGGCAGACTGGCCACAGTAACAAGAAACGTGAAACTGGCTGCGAAATTAGGACGAGGAGCTATGACGCACTCAAGATAGCTAGTGCAGCGTCACCTGGAGGACTGCATCAGTAAAGGCTAGTAATTCCTGGCTGGCATTACGATGACTCACTTAAGATACACAACTAGTGTCATATCGGTTCTGGCAGACTGGCCACAGTAACAAAATATATGAATCTGGGTGAGCAACTGTGACGAGTAACTATGACTCTCGTAATAGGCCAATGACTCAATACCTGGAGTATTGACTCAGATAACTCGAGGAACGCCTTGCAATAGTAACAATGACTTTCTTACGGTTCACAACTGGTGACAAATCCGTTCTGGCAGTCTGGCACCAGTAACAAAAATGAGACACAGCGTGAGCAACTGGGATGGGTAACTATGACTCTCTTAAGGTAGCCAATGATCGTCACCAGGAATATTGAATCAGGAATTTCGAGTAACCCTTGGTTATAGAACGATGACTTTCGTAGATTACACAACCTGTGACATATCGATGCTGGCAGACTGGCTACAGTTACAATGTATTTTAATTTGGGTGGTCAACCGACAGGAATATCTATTACCCTTCTGAGGTAACCGACGATTCGTCACCAGGTGGAGTACACTCTGAAAGGAGTGACTATGACTCTCATATGACACACAACTAGTGTCTTATCGCTTCTGGCAGACGCTACAGTAACAAGAAACGTGAAACTGGCTGCGAAATTAGGACGAGGAGCTATGACGCACTCAAGGTAGCTAGTGCAGCGTCACCTGGAGGACTGCATCAGTAAAGGCTAGTAATCCCTGGCAGGCATAACGGTGACTCACTTAAGATACACAACTAGTGACATATCGGTTCTGGCAGACTGGCCACAGTAACAAAATATATGAATCTGGGTGAGCAACTGTGACGAGTAACTATGACTCTCGTAATAGGCCAATGACTCAATACCTGGAGTATTGACTCAGATAACTCGAGGAACGCCTTGCAATAGTAACAATGACTTTCTTACGGTTCACAACTGGTGACAAATCCGTTCTGGCAGTCTGGCACCAGTAACAAAAATGACACACTGAGTGAGCAACTGGGATGGGTAACTATGACTCTCTTAAGGTAGCCAATGATCGTCACCAGGAATATTGAGTCAGGAAACTCGAGTAACCCTTGGCTATAGTAACGATGTCTTTCGTAGATTACACAACCTGTGACATATTGGTGCTGGCAGACTGGCCACAGTAACAAGAAAAGTGAAACTGGCTGCGAAATTAGGACGAGGAGCTATGACACACTCAAGGTAGCTAGTGCAGCGTCACCTGGAGGACTGCATCAGTAAAGGCTAGTAATTCCTGGCTGGCATTACGATGACTCACTTAAGATACACAACTAGTGTCATATCGGTTCTGGCAGACTGGCCACAGTAACAAAATATATGAATCTGGGTGAGCAACTGTGACGAGTAACTATGACTCTCGTAATAGGCCAATGACTCAATACCTGGAGTATTGACTCAGATAACTCGAGGAACGCCTTGCAATAGTAACAATGACTTTCTTACGGTTCACAACTGGTGACAAATCCGTTCTGGCAGTCTGGCACCAGTAACAAAAATGAGACACAGCGTGAGCAACTGGGATGGGTAACTATGACTCTCTTAAGGTAGCCAATGATCGTCACCAGGAATATTGAATCAGGAATTTCGAGTAACCCTTGGTTATAGAACGATGACTTTCGTAGATTACACAACCTGTGACATATCGATGCTGGCAGACTGGCTACAGTTACAATGTATTTTAATTTGGGTGGTCAACCGACAGGAATATCTATTACCCTTCTGAGGTAACCGACGATTCGTCACCAGGTGGAGTACACTCTGAAAGGAGTGACTATGACTCTCATATGACACACAACTAGTGTCTTATCGCTTCTGGCAGACGCCACAGTAACAAGAAACGTGAAACTGGCTGCGAAATTAGGACGAGGAGCTATGACGCACTCAAGGTAGCTAGTGCAGCGTCACCTGGAGGACTGCATCAGTAAAGGCTAGTAATCCCTGGCAGGCATAACGGTGACTCACTTAAGATACACAACTAGTGACATATCGGTTCTGGCAGACTGGCCACAGTAACAAAATATATGAATCTGGGTGAGCAACTGTGACGAGTAACTATGACTCTCGTAATAGGCCAATGACTCAATACCTGGAGTATTGACTCAGATAACTCGAGGAACGCCTTGCAATAGTAACAATGACTTTCTTACGGTTCACAACTGGTGACAAATCCGTTCTGGCAGTCTGGCACCAGTAACAAAAATGAGACACAGCGTGAGCAACTGGGATGGGTAACTATGACTCTCTTAAGGTAGCCAATGATCGTCACCAGGAATATTGAATCAGGAATTTCGAGTAACCCTTGGTTATAGAACGATGACTTTCGTAGATTACACAACCTGTGACATATCGATGCTGGCAGACTGGCTACAGTTACAATGTATTTTAATTTGGGTGGTCAACCGACAGGAATATCTATTACCCTTCTGAGGTAACCGACGATTCGTCACCAGGTGGAGTACACTCTGAAAGGAGTGACTATGACTCTCATATGACACACAACTAGTGTCTTATCGCTTCTGGCAGACGCCACAGTAACAAGAAACGTGAAACTGGCTGCGAAATTAGGACGAGGAGCTATGACGCACTCAAGGTAGCTAGTGCAGCGTCACCTGGAGGACTGCATCAGTAAAGGCTAGTAATCCCTGGCAGGCATAACGGTGACTCACTTAAGATACACAACTAGTGACATATCGGTTCTGGCAGACTGGCCACAGTAACAAAATATATGAATCTGGGTGAGCAACTGTGACGAGTAACTATGACTCTCGTAATAGGCCAATGACTCAATACCTGGAGTATTGACTCAGATAACTCGAGGAACGCCTTGCAATAGTAACAATGACTTTCTTACGGTTCACAACTGGTGACAAATCCGTTCTGGCAGTCTGGCACCAGTAACAAAAATGAGACACAGCGTGAGCAACTGGGATGGGTAACTATGACTCTCTTAAGGTAGCCAATGATCGTCACCAGGAATATTGAATCAGGAATTTCGAGTAACCCTTGGTTATAGAACGATGACTTTCGTAGATTACACAACCTGTGACATATCGATGCTGGCAGACTGGCTACAGTTACAATGTATTTTAATTTGGGTGGTCAACCGACAGGAATATCTATTACCCTTCTGAGGTAACCGACGATTCGTCACCAGGTGGAGTACACTCTGAAAGGAGTGACTATGACTCTCATATGACACACAACTAGTGTCTTATCGCTTCTGGCAGACGCCACAGTAACAAGAAACGTGAAACTGGCTGCGAAATTAGGACGAGGAGCTATGACGCACTCAAGGTAGCTAGTGCAGCGTCACCTGGAGGACTGCATCAGTAAAGGCTAGTAATCCCTGGCAGGCATAACGGTGACTCACTTAAGATACACAACTAGTGACATATCGGTTCTGGCAGACTGGCCACAGTAACAAAATATATGAATCTGGGTGAGCAACTGTGACGAGTAACTATGACTCTCGTAATAGGCCAATGACTCAATACCTGGAGTATTGACTCAGATAACTCGAGGAACGCCTTGCAATAGTAACAATGACTTTCTTACGGTTCACAACTGGTGACAAATCCGTTCTGGCAGTCTGGCACCAGTAACAAAAATGACACACTGAGTGAGCAACTGGGATGGGTAACTATGACTCTCTTAAGGTAGCCAATGATCGTCACCAGGAATATTGAGTCAGGAAACTCGAGTAACCCTTGGTTATACAACGATGACTTTCGTAGATTACACAACCTGTGACATATTGGTGCTGGCAGACTGGCCACAGTAACAAGAAACGTGAAACTGGCTGCGAAATTAGGACGAGGAGCTATGACGCACTCAAGGTAGCTAGTGCAGCGTCACCTGGAGGACTGCATCAGTAAAGGCTAGTAATCCCTGGCAGGCATAACGGTGACTCACTTAAGATACACAACTAGTTACATATCGGTTCTGGCAGACTGGCCACAGTAACAAAATATATGAATCTTGGTGAGCAACTGTGACGAGTAACTATGACTCTCGTAATAGGCCAATGACTCAATACCTGGAGTATTGACTCAGATAACTCGAGGAACGCCTTGCAATAGTAACAATGACTTTCTTACGGTTCACAACTGGTGACAAATCCGTTCTGGCAGTCTGGCACCAGTAACAAAAATGAGACACAGCGTGAGCAACTGGGATGGGTAACTATGACTCTCTTAAGGTAGCCAATGATCGTCACCAGGAATATTGAATCAGGAATTTCGAGTAACCCTTGGTTATAGAACGATGACTTTCGTAGATTACACAACCTGTGACATATCGATGCTGGCAGACTGGCTACAGTTACAATGTATTTTAATTTGGGTGGTCAACCGACAGGAATATCTATTACCCTTCTGAGGTAACCGACGATTCGTCACCAGGTGGAGTACACTCTGAAAGGAGTGACTATGACTCTCATATGACACACAACTAGTGTCTTATCGCTTCTGGCAGACGCCACAGTAACAAGAAACGTGAAACTGGCTGCGAAATTAGGACGAGGAGCTATGACGCACTCAAGGTAGCTAGTGCAGCGTCACCTGGAGGACTGCATCAGTAAAGGCTAGTAATCCCTGGCAGGCATAACGGTGACTCACTTAAGATTCACAACTAGTGACATATCGGTTCTGGCAGACTGGCCACAGTAACAAAATATATGAATCTGGGTGAGCAACTGTGACGAGTAACTATGACTCTCGTAATAGGCCAATGACTCAATACCTGGAGTATTGACTCAGATAACTCGAGGAACGCCTTGCAATAGTAACAATGACTTTCTTACGGTTCACAACTGGTGACAAATCCGTTCTGGCAGTCTGGCACCAGTAACAAAAATGAGACACTGAGTGAGCAACTGGGATGGGTAACTATGACTCTCTTAAGGTAGCCAATGATCGTCACCAGGAATATTGAGTCAGGAAACTCGAGTAACCCTTGGCTATAGTAACGATGTCTTTCGTAGATTACACAACCTGTGACATATTGGTGCTGGCAGACTGGCCACAGTAACAAGAAACGTGAAACTGGCTGCGAAATTAGGACGAGGAGCTATGACGCACTCAAGGTAGCTAGTGCAGCGTCACCTGGAGGACTGCATCAGTAAAGGCTAGTAATTCCTGGCTGGCATTACGATGACTCACTTAAGATACACAACTAGTGTCATATCGGTTCTGGCAGACTGGCCACAGTAACAAAATATATGAATCTGGGTGAGCAACTGTGACGAGTAACTATGACTCTCGTAATAGGCCAATGACTCAATACCTGGAGTATTGACTCAGATAACTCGAGGAACGCCTTGCAATAGTAACAATGACTTTCTTACGGTTCACAACTGGTGACAAATCCGTTCTGGCAGTCTGGCACCAGTAACAAAAATGAGACACAGCGTGAGCAACTGGGATGGGTAACTATGACTCTCTTAAGGTAGCCAATGATCGTCACCAGGAATATTGAATCAGGAATTTCGAGTAACCCTTGGTTATAGAACGATGACTTTCGTAGATTACACAACCTGTGACATATCGATGCTGGCAGACTGGCTACAGTTACAATGTATTTTAATTTGGGTGGTCAACCGACAGGAATATCTATTACCCTTCTGAGGTAACCGACGATTCGTCACCAGGTGGAGTACACTCTGAAAGGAGTGACTATGACTCTCATATGACACACAACTAGTGTCTTATCGCTTCTGGCAGACGCCACAGTAACAAGAAACGTGAAAGTGGCTGCGAAATTAGGACGAGGAGCTATGACGCACTCAAGGTAGCTAGTGCAGCGTCACCTGGAGGACTGCATCAGTAAAGGCTAGTAATCCCTGGCAGGCATAACGGTGACTCACTTAAGATACACAACTAGTGACATATCGGTTCTGGCAGACTGGCCACAGTAACAAAATATATGAATCTGGGTGAGCAACTGTGACGAGTAACTATGACTCTCGTAATAGGCCAATGACTCAATACCTGGAGTATTGACTCAGATAACTCGAGGAACGCCTTGCAATAGTAACAATGACTTTCTTACGGTTCACAACTGGTGACAAATCCGTTCTGGCAGTCTGGCACCAGTAACAAAAATGAGACACTGAGTGAGCAACTGGGATGGGTAACTATGACTCTCTTAAGGTAGCCAATGATCGTCACCAGGAATATTGAGTCAGGAAACTCGAGTAACCCTTGGCTATAGTAACGATGTCTTTCGTAGATTACACAACCTGTGACATATTGGTGCTGGCAGACTGGCCACAGTAACAAGAAACGTGAAACTGGCTGCGAAATTAGGACGAGGAGCTATGACGCACTCAAGGTAGCTAGTGCAGCGTCACCTGGAGGACTGCATCAGTAAAGGCTAGTAATTCCTGGCTGGCATTACGATGACTCACTTAAGATACACAACTAGTGTCATATCGGTTCTGGCAGACTGGCCACAGTAACAAAATATATGAATCTGGGTGAGCAACTGTGACGAGTAACTATGACTCTCGTAATAGGCCAATGACTCAATACCTGGAGTATTGACTCAGATAACTCGAGGAACGCCTTGCAATAGTAACAATGACTTTCTTACGGTTCACAACTGGTGACAAATCCGTTCTGGCAGTCTGGCACCAGTAACAAAAATGAGACACAGCGTGAGCAACTGGGATGGGTAACTATGACTCTCTTAAGGTAGCCAATGATCGTCACCAGGAATATTGAATCAGGAATTTCGAGTAACCCTTGGTTATAGAACGATGACTTTCGTAGATTACACAACCTGTGACATATCGATGCTGGCAGACTGGCTACAGTTACAATGTATTTTAATTTGGGTGGTCAACCGACAGGAATATCTATTACCCTTCTGAGGTAACCGACGATTCGTCACCAGGTGGAGTACACTCTGAAAGGAGTGACTATGACTCTCATATGACACACAACTAGTGTCTTATCGCTTCTGGCAGACGCCACAGTAACAAGAAACGTGAAACTGGCTGCGAAATTAGGACGAGGAGCTATGACGCACTCAAGGTAGCTAGTGCAGCGTCACCTGGAGGACTGCATCAGTAAAGGCTAGTAATCCCTGGCAGGCATAACGGTGACTCACTTAAGATACACAACTAGTGACATATCGGTTCTGGCAGACTGGCCACAGTAACAAAATATATGAATCTGGGTGAGCAACTGTGACGAGTAACTATGACTCTCGTAATAGGCCAATGACTCAATACCTGGAGTATTGACTCAGATAACTCGAGGAACGCCTTGCAATAGTAACAATGACTTTCTTACGGTTCACAACTGGTGACAAATCCGTTCTGGCAGTCTGGCACCAGTAACAAAAATGACACACTGAGTGAGCAACTGGGATGGGTAACTATGACTCTCTTAAGGTAGCCAATGATCGTCACCAGGAATATTGAGTCAGGAAACTCGAGTAACCCTTGGTTATAGAACGATGACTTTCGTAGATTACACAACCTGTGACATATTGGTGCTGGCAGACTGGCCACAGTAACAAGAAACGTGAAACTGGCTGCGAAATTAGGACGAGGAGCTATGACGCACTCAAGGTAGCTAGTGCAGCGTCACCTGGAGGACTGCATCAGTAAAGGCTAGTAATCCCTGGCAGGCATAACGGTGACTCACTTAAGATACACAACTAGTTACATATCGGTTCTGGCAGACTGGCCACAGTAACAAAATATATGAATCTTGGTGAGCAACTGTGACGAGTAACTATGACACTCGTAATAGGCCAATGACTCAATACCTGGAGTATTGACTCAGATAACTCGAGGAACGCCTTGCAATAGTAACAATGACTTTCTTACGGTTCACAACTGGTGACAAATCCGTTCTGGCAGTCTGGCACCAGTAACAAAAATGAGACACAGCGTGAGCAACTGGGATGGGTAACTATGACTCTCTTAAGGTAGCCAATGATCGTCACCAGGAATATTGAATCAGGAATTTCGAGTAACCCTTGGTTATAGAACGATGACTTTCGTAGATTACACAACCTGTGACATATCGATGCTGGCAGACTGGCTACAGTTACAATGTATTTTAATTTGGGTGGTCAACCGACAGGAATATCTATTACCCTTCTGAGGTAACCGACGATTCGTCACCAGGTGGAGTACACTCTGAAAGGAGTGACTATGACTCTCATATGACACACAACTAGTGTCTTATCGCTTCTGGCAGACGCCACAGTAACAAGAAACGTGAAACTGGCTGCGAAATTAGGACGAGGAGCTATGACGCACTCAAGGTAGCTAGTGCAGCGTCACCTGGAGGACTGCATCAGTAAAGGCTAGTAATCCCTGGCAGGCATAACGGTGACTCACTTAAGATACACAACTAGTGACATATCGGTTCTGGCAGACTGGCCACAGTAACAAAATATATGAATCTGGGTGAGCAACTGTGACGAGTAACTATGACTCTCGTAATAGGCCAATGACTCAATACCTGGAGTATTGACTCAGATAACTCGAGGAACGCCTTGCAATAGTAACAATGACTTACTTACGGTTCACAACTGGTGACAAATCCGTTCTGGCAGTCTGGCACCAGTAACAAAAATGAGACACAGCGTGAGCAACTGGGATGGGTAACTATGACTCTCTTAAGGTAGCCAATGATCGTCACCAGGAATATTGAATCAGGAATTTCGAGTAACCCTTGGTTATAGAACGATGACTTTCCTAGATTACACAACCTGTGACATATCGATGCTGGCAGACTGGCTACAGTTACAATGTATTTTAATTTGGGTGGTCAACCGACAGGAATATCTATTACCCTTCTGAGGTAACCGACGATTCGTCACCAGGTGGAGTACACTCTGAAAGGAGTGACTATGACTCTCATATGACACACAACTAGTGTCTTATCGCTTCTGGCAGACGCCACAGTAACAAGAAACGTGAAACTGGCTGCGAAATTAGGACGAGGAGCTATGACGCACTCAAGGTAGCTAGTGCAGCGTCACCTGGAGGACTGCATCAGTAAAGGCTAGTAATCCCTGGCAGGCATAACGGTGACTCACTTAAGATACACAACTAGTGACATATCGGTTCTGGCAGACTGGCCACAGTAACAAAATATATGAATCTGGGTGAGCAACTGTGACGAGTAACTATGACTCTCGTAATAGGCCAATGACTCAATACCTGGAGTATTGACTCAGATAACTCGAGGAACGCCTTGCAATAGTAACAATGACTTTCTTACGGTTCACAACTGGTGACAAATCCGTTCTGGCAGTCTGGCACCAGTAACAAAAATGACACACTGAGTGAGCAACTGGGATGGGTAACTATGACTCTCTTAAGGTAGCCAATGATCGTCACCAGGAATATTGAGTCAGGAAACTCGAGTAACCCTTGGTTATACAACGATGACTTTCGTAGATTACACAACCTGTGACATATTGGTGCTGGCAGACTGGCCACAGTAACAAGAAACGTGAAACTGGCTGCGAAATTAGGACGAGGAGCTATGACGCACTCAAGGTAGCTAGTGCAGCGTCACCTGGAGGACTGCATCAGTAAAGGCTAGTAATCCCTGGCAGGCATAACGGTGACTCACTTAAGATACACAACTAGTTACATATCGGTTCTGGCAGACTGGCCACAGTAACAAAATATATGAATCTGGGTGAGCAACTGTGACGAGTAACTATGACTCTCGTAATAGTCCAATGACTGAATACCTGGAGTATTGACTCAGATAACTCGAGGAACGCCTTGCAATAGTAACAATGACTTTCTTACGGTTCACAACTGGTGACAAATCCGTTCTGGCAGTCTGGCACCAGTAACAAAAATGAGACACAGCGTGAGCAACTGGGATGGGTAACTATGACTCTCTTAAGGTAGCCAATGATCGTCACCAGGAATATTGAATCAGGAAACTCGAGTAACCCTTGGCTATAGTAACGATGTCTTTCGTAGATTACACAACCTGTGACATATTGGTGCTGGCAGACTGGCCACAGTAACAAGAAACGTGAAACTGGCTGCGAAATTAGGACGAGGAGCTATGACGCACTCAAGGTAGCTAGTGCAGCGTCACCTGGAGGACTGCATCAGTAAAGGCTAGTAATTCCTGGCTGGCATTACGATGACTCACTTAAGATACACAACTAGTGTCATATCGGTTCTGGCAGACTGGCCACAGTAACAAAATATATGAATCTGGGTGAGCAACTATGACGAGTAACTATGACTCTCGTAATAGGCCAATGACTCAATACCTGGAGTATTGACTCAGATAACTCGAGGAACGCCTTGCAATAGTAACAATGACTTTCTTACGGTTCACAACTGGTGACAAATCCGTTCTGGCAGTCTGGCACCAGTAACAAAAATGACACACAGCGTGAGCAACTGGGATGGGTAACTATGACTCTCTTAAGGTAGCCAATGATCGTCACCAGGAATATTGAATCAGGAATTTCGAGTAACCCTTGGTTATAGAACGATGACTTTCGTAGATTACACAACCTGTGACATATCGATGCTGGCAGACTGGCTACAGTTACAATGTATTTTAATTTGGGTGGTCAACCGACAGGAATATCTATTACCCTTCTGAGGTAACCGACGATTCGTCACCAGGTGGAGTACACTCTGAAAGGAGTGACTATGACTCTCATATGACACACAACTAGTGTCTTATCGCTTCTGGCAGACGCCACAGTAACAAGAAACGTGAAACTGGCTGCGAAATTAGGACGAGGAGCTATGACGCACTCAAGGTAGCTAGTGCAGCGTCACCTGGAGGACTGCATCAGTAAAGGCTAGTAATCCCTGGCAGGCATAACGGTGACTCACTTAAGATACACAACTAGTGACATATCGGTTCTGGCAGACTGGCCACAGTAACAAAATATATGAATCTGGGTGAGCAACTGTGACGAGTAACTATGACTCTCGTAATAGGCCAATGACTCAATACCTGGAGTATTGACTCAGATAACTCGAGGAACGCCTTGCAATAGTAACAATGACTTACTTACGGTTCACAACTGGTGACAAATCCGTTCTGGCAGTCTGGCACCAGTAACAAAAATGAGACACAGCGTGAGCAACTGGGATGGGTAACTATGACTCTCTTAAGGTAGCCAATGATCGTCACCAGGAATATTGAATCAGGAATTTCGAGTAACCCTTGGTTATAGAACGATGACTTTCGTAGATTACACAACCTGTGACATATCGATGCTGGCAGACTGGCTACAGTTACAATGTATTTTAATTTGGGTGGTCAACCGACAGGAATATCTATTACCCTTCTGAGGTAACCGACGATTCGTCACCAGGTGGAGTACACTCTGAAAGGAGTGACTATGACTCTCATATGACACACAACTAGTGTCTTATCGCTTCTGGCAGACGCCACAGTAACAAGAAACGTGAAACTGGCTGCGAAATTAGGACGAGGAGCTATGACGCACTCAAGGTAGCTAGTGCAGCGTCACCTGGAGGACTGCATCAGTAAAGGCTAGTAATCCCTGGCAGGCATAACGGTGACTCACTTAAGATACACAACTAGTGACATATCGGTTCTGGCAGACTGGCCACAGTAACAAAATATATGAATCTGGGTGAGCAACTGTGACGAGTAACTATGACTCTCGTAATAGGCCAATGACTCAATACCTGGAGTATTGACTCAGATAACTCGAGGAACGCCTTGCAATAGTAACAATGACTTTCTTACGGTTCACAACTGGTGACAAATCCGTTCTGGCAGTCTGGCACCAGTAACAAAAATGACACACTGAGTGAGCAACTGGGATGGGTAACTATGACTCTCTTAAGGTAGCCAATGATCGTCACCAGGAATATTGAGTCAGGAAACTCGAGTAACCCTTGGTTATACAACGATGACTTTCGTAGATTACACAACCTGTGACATATTGGTGCTGGCAGACTGGCCACAGTAACAAGAAACGTGAAACTGGCTGCGAAATTAGGACGAGGAGCTATGACGCACTCAAGGTAGCTAGTGCAGCGTCACCTGGAGGACTGCATCAGTAAAGGCTAGTAATCCCTGGCAGGCATAACGGTGACTCACTTAAGATACACAACTAGTTACATATCGGTTCTGGCAGACTGGCCACAGTAACAAAATATATGAATCTGGGTGAGCAACTGTGACGAGTAACTATGACTCTCGTAATAGTCCAATGACTGAATACCTGGAGTATTGACTCAGATAACTCGAGGAACGCCTTGCAATAGTAACAATGACTTTCTTACGGTTCACAACTGGTGACAAATCCGTTCTGGCAGTCTGGCACCAGTAACAAAAATGAGACACAGCGTGAGCAACTGGGATGGGTAACTATGACTCTCTTAAGGTAGCCAATGATCGTCACCAGGAATATTGAGTCAGGAAACTCGAGTAACCCTTGGCTATAGTAACGATGTCTTTCGTAGATTACACAACCTGTGACATATTGGTGCTGGCAGACTGGCCACAGTAACAAGAAACGTGAAACTGGCTGCGAAATTAGGACGAGGAGCTATGACGCACTCAAGGTAGCTAGTGCAGCGTCACCTGGAGGACTGCATCAGTAAAGGCTAGTAATTCCTGGCTGGCATTACGATGACTCACTTAAGATACACAACTAGTGTCATATCGGTTCTGGCAGACTGGCCACAGTAACAAAATATATGAATCTGGGTGAGCAACTGTGACGAGTAACTATGACTCTCGTAATAGGCCAATGACTCAATACCTGGAGTATTGACTCAGATAACTCGAGGAACGCCTTGCAATAGTAACAATGACTTTCTTACGGTTCACAACTGGTGACAAATCCGTTCTGGCAGTCTGGCACCAGTAACAAAAATGACACACAGCGTGAGCAACTGGGATGGGTAACTATGACTCTCTTAAGGTAGCCAATGATCGTCACCAGGAATATTGAATCAGGAATTTCGAGTAACCCTTGGTTATAGAACGATGACTTTCGTAGATTACACAACCTGTGACATATCGATGCTGGCAGACTGGCTACAGTTACAATGTATTTTAATTTGGGTGGTCAACCGACAGGAATATCTATTACCCTTCTGAGGTAACCGACGATTCGTCACCAGGTGGAGTACACTCTGAAAGGAGTGACTATGACTCTCATATGACACACAACTAGTGTCTTATCGCTTCTGGCAGACGCCACAGTAACAAGAAACGTGAAACTGGCTGCGAAATTAGGACGAGGAGCTATGACGCACTCAAGGTAGCTAGTGCAGCGTCACCTGGAGGACTGCATCAGTAAAGGCTAGTAATCCCTGGCAGGCATAACGGTGACTCACTTAAGATACACAACTAGTGACATATCGGTTCTGGCAGACTGGCCACAGTAACAAAATATATGAATCTGGGTGAGCAACTGTGACGAGTAACTATGACTCTCGTAATAGGCCAATGACTCAATACCTGGAGTATTGACTCAGATAACTCGAGGAACGCCTTGCAATAGTAACAATGACTTTCTTACGGTTCACAACTGGTGACAAATCCGTTCTGGCAGTCTGGCACCAGTAACAAAAATGACACACTGAGTGAGCAACTGGGATGGGTAACTATGACTCTCTTAAGGTAGCCAATGATCGTCACCAGGAATATTGAGTCAGGAAACTCGAGTAACCCTTGGTTATAGAACGATGACTTTCGTAGATTACACAACCTGTGACATATTGGTGCTGGCAGACTGGCCACAGTAACAAGAAACGTGAAACTGGCTGCGAAATTAGGACGAGGAGCTATGACGCACTCAAGGTAGCTAGTGCAGCGTCACCTGGAGGACTGCATCAGTAAAGGCTAGTAATCCCTGGCAGGCATAACGGTGACTCACTTAAGATACACAACTAGTTACATATCGGTTCTGGCAGACTGGCCACAGTAACAAAATATAAGAATCTTGGTGAGCAACTGTGACGAGTAACTATGACTCTCGTAATAGGCCAATGACTCAATACCTGGAGTATTGACTCAGATAACTCGAGGAACGCCTTGCAATAGTAACAATGACTTTCTTACGGTTCACAACTGGTGACAAATCCGTTCTGGCAGTCTGGCACCAGTAACAAAAATGAGACACAGCGTGAGCAACTGGGATGGGTAACTATGACTCTCTTAAGGTAGCCAATGATCGTCACCAGGAATATTGAATCAGGAATTTCGAGTAACCCTTGGTTATAGAACGATGACTTTCGTAGATTACACAACCTGTGACATATCGATGCTGGCAGACTGGCTACAGTTACAATGTATTTTAATTTGGGTGGTCAACCGACAGGAATATCTATTACCCTTCTGAGGTAACCGACGATTCGTCACCAGGTGGAGTACACTCTGAAAGGAGTGACTATGACTCTCATATGACACACAACTAGTGTCTTATCGCTTCTGGCAGACGCCACAGTAACAAGAAACGTGAAAGTGGCTGCGAAATTAGGACGAGGAGCTATGACGCACTCAAGGTAGCTAGTGCAGCGTCACCTGGAGGACTGCATCAGTAAAGGCTAGTAATCCCTGGCAGGCATAACGGTGACTCACTTAAGATACACAACTAGTGACATATCGGTTCTGGCAGACTGGCCACAGTAACAAAATATATGAATCTGGGTGAGCAACTGTGACGAGTAACTATGACCCTCGTAATAGGCCAATGACTCAATACCTGGAGTATTGACTCAGATAACTCGAGGAACGCCTTGCAATAGTAACAATGACTTTCTTACGGTTCACAACTGGTGACAAATCCGTTCTGGCAGTCTGGCACCAGTAACAAAAATGAGACACTGAGTGAGCAACTGGGATGGGTAACTATGACTCTCTTAAGGTAGCCAATGATCGTCACCAGGAATATTGAGTCAGGAAACTCGAGTAACCCTTGGTTATAGAACGATGACTTTCGTAGATTACACAACCTGTGACATATTGGTGCTGGCAGACTGGCCACAGTAACAAGAAACGTGAAACTGGCTGCGAAATTAGGACGAGGAGCTATGACGCACTCAAGGTAGCTAGTGCAGCGTCACCTGGAGGACTGCATCAGTAAAGGCTAGTAATTCCTGGCTGGCATTACGATGACTCACTTAAGATACACAACTAGTGTCATATCGGTTCTGGCAGACTGGCCACAGTAACAAAATATATGAATCTGGGTGAGCAACTGTGACGAGTAACTATGACTCTCGTAATAGGCCAATGACTCAATACCTGGAGTATTGACTCAGATAACTCGAGGAACGCCTTGCAATAGTAACAATGACTTTCTTACGGTTCACAACTGGTGACAAATCCGTTCTGGCAGTCTGGCACCAGTAACAAAAATGAGACACAGCGTGAGCAACTGGGATGGGTAACTATGACTCTCTTAAGGTAGCCAATGATCGTCACCAGGAATATTGAATCAGGAATTTCGAGTAACCCTTGGTTATAGAACGATGACTTTCGTAGATTACACAACCTGTGACATATCGATGCTGGCAGACTGGCTACAGTTACAATGTATTTTAATTTGGGTGGTCAACCGACAGGAATATCTATTACCCTTCTGAGGTAACCGACGATTCGTCACCAGGTGGAGTACACTCTGAAAGGAGTGACTATGACTCTCATATGACACACAACTAGTGTCTTATCGCTTCTGGCAGACGCCACAGTAACAAGAAACGTGAAAGTGGCTGCGAAATTAGGACGAGGAGCTATGACGCACTCAAGGTAGCTAGTGCAGCGTCACCTGGAGGACTGCATCAGTAAAGGCTAGTAATCCCTGGCAGGCATAACGGTGACTCACTTAAGATACACAACTAGTGACATATCGGTTCTGGCAGACTGGCCACAGTAACAAAATATATGAATCTGGGTGAGCAACTGTGACGAGTAACTATGACCCTCGTAATAGGCCAATGACTCAATACCTGGAGTATTGACTCAGATAACTCGAGGAACGCCTTGCAATAGTAACAATGACTTTCTTACGGTTCACAACTGGTGACAAATCCGTTCTGGCAGTCTGGCACCAGTAACAAAAATGAGACACTGAGTGAGCAACTGGGATGGGTAACTATGACTCTCTTAAGGTAGCCAATGATCGTCACCAGGAATATTGAGTCAGGAAACTCGAGTAACCCTTGGTTATAGAACGATGACTTTCGTAGATTACACAACCTGTGACATATTGGTGCTGGCAGACTGGCCACAGTAACAAGAAACGTGAAACTGGCTGCGAAATTAGGACGAGGAGCTATGACGCACTCAAGGTAGCTAGTGCAGCGTCACCTGGAGGACTGCATCAGTAAAGGCTAGTAATCCCTGGCAGGCATAACGGTGACTCACTTAAGATACACAACTAGTTACATATCGGTTCTGGCAGACTGGCCACAGTAACAAAATATAAGAATCTTGGTGAGCAACTGTGACGAGTAACTATGACTCTCGTAATAGGCCAATGACTCAATACCTGGAGTATTGACTCAGATAACTCGAGGAACGCCTTGCAATAGTAACAATGACTTTCTTACGGTTCACAACTGGTGACAAATCCGTTCTGGCAGTCTGGCACCAGTAACAAAAATGAGACACAGCGTGAGCAACTGGGATGGGTAACTATGACTCTCTTAAGGTAGCCAATGATCGTCACCAGGAATATTGAATCAGGAATTTCGAGTAACCCTTGGTTATAGAACGATGACTTTCGTAGATTACACAACCTGTGACATATCGATGCTGGCAGACTGGCTACAGTTACAATGTATTTTAATTTGGGTGGTCAACCGACAGGAATATCTATTACCCTTCTGAGGTAACCGACGATTCGTCACCAGGTGGAGTACACTCTGAAAGGAGTGACTATGACTCTCATATGACACACAACTAGTGTCTTATCGCTTCTGGCAGACGCCACAGTAACAAGAAACGTGAAAGTGGCTGCGAAATTAGGACGAGGAGCTATGACGCACTCAAGGTAGCTAGTGCAGCGTCACCTGGAGGACTGCATCAGTAAAGGCTAGTAATCCCTGGCAGGCATAACGGTGACTCACTTAAGATACACAACTAGTGACATATCGGTTCTGGCAGACTGGCCACAGTAACAAAATATATGAATCTGGGTGAGCAACTGTGACGAGTAACTATGACTCTCGTAATAGGCCAATGACTCAATACCTGGAGTATTGACTCAGATAACTCGAGGAACACCTTGCAATAGTAACAATGACTTTCTTACGGTTCATAACTGGTGACAAATCCGTTCTGGCAGTCTGGCACCAGTAACAAAAATGAGACACAGCGTGAGCAACTGGGATGGGTAACTATGACTCTCTTAAGGTAGCCAATGATCGTCACCAGGAATATTGAATCAGGAATTTCGAGTAACCCTTGGTTATAGAACGATGACATTCGTAGATTACACAACCTGTGACATATCGATGCTGGCAGACTGGCTACAGTTACAATGTATTTTAATTTGGGTGGTCAACCGACAGGAATATCTATTACCCTTCTGAGGTAACCGACGATTCGTCACCAGGTGGAGTACACTCTGAAAGGAGTGACTATGACTCTCATATGACACACAACTAGTGTCTTATCGCTTCTGGCAGACGCCACAGTAACAAGAAACGTGAAACTGGCTGCGAAATTAGGACGAGGAGCTATGACGCACTCAAGGTAGCTAGTGCAGCGTGACCTGGAGGACTGCATCAGTAAAGGCTAGTAATCCCTGGCAGGCATAACGGTGACTCACTTAAGATACACAACTAGTGACATATCGGTTCTGGCAGACTGGTCAGAGTAACAAAATATATGAATCTGGGTGAGCAACTGTGACGAGTAACTATGACTCTCGTAATAGGCCAATGACTCAATACCTGGAGTATTGACTCAGATAACTCGAGGAACGCCTTGCAATAGTAACAATGACTTTCTTACGGTTCACAACTGGTGACAAATCCGTTCTGGCAGTCTGGCACCAGTAACAAAAATGACACACTGAGTGAGCAACTGGGATGGGTAACTATGACTCTCTTAAGGTAGCCAATGATCGTCACCAGGAATATTGAGTCAGGAAACTCGAGTAACCCTTGGTTATAGAACGATGACTTTCGTAGATTACACAACCTGTGACATATTGGTGCTGGCAGACTGGCCACAGTAACAAAAAACGTGAAACTGGCTGCGAAATTAGGACGAGGAGCTATGACGCACTCAAGGTAGCTAGTGCAGCGTCACCTGGAGGACTGCATCAGTAAAGGCTAGTAATCCCTGGCAGGCATAACGGTGACTCACTTAAGATACACAACTAGTTACATATCGGTTCTGGCAGACTGGCCACAGTAACAAAATATAAGAATCTTGGTGAGCAACTGTGACGAGTAACTATGACTCTCGTAATAGGCCAATGACTCAATACCTGGAGTATTGACTCAGATAACTCGAGGAACGCCTTGCAATAGTAACAATGACTTTCTTACGGTTCACAACTGGTGACAAATCCGTTCTGGCAGTCTGGCACCAGTAACAAAAATGAGACACAGCGTGAGCAACTGGGATGGGTAACTATGACTCTCTTAAGGTAGCCAATGATCGTCACCAGGAATATTGAATCAGGAATTTCGAGTAACCCTTGGTTATAGAACGATGACTTTCGTAGATTACACAACCTGTGACATATCGATGCTGGCAGACTGGCTACAGTTACAATGTATTTTAATTTGGGTGGTCAACCGACAGGAATATCTATTACCCTTCTGAGGTAACCGACGATTCGTCACCAGGTGGAGTACACTCTGAAAGGAGTGACTATGACTCTCATATGACACACAACTAGTGTCTTATCGCTTCTGGCAGACGCCACAGTAACAAGAAACGTGAAAGTGGCTGCGAAATTAGGACGAGGAGCTATGACGCACTCAAGGTAGCTAGTGCAGCGTCACCTGGAGGACTGCATCAGTAAAGGCTAGTAATCCCTGGCAGGCATAACGGTGACTCACTTAAGATACACAACTAGTGACATATCGGTTCTGGCAGACTGGCCACAGTAACAAAATATATGAATCTGGGTGAGCAACTGTGACGAGTAACTATGACTCTCGTAATAGGCCAATGACTCAATACCTGGAGTATTGACTCAGATAACTCGAGGAACACCTTGCAATAGTAACAATGACTTTCTTACGGTTCATAACTGGTGACAAATCCGTTCTGGCAGTCTGGCACCAGTAACAAAAATGAGACACAGCGTGAGCAACTGGGATGGGTAACTATGACTCTCTTAAGGTAGCCAATGATCGTCACCAGGAATATTGAATCAGGAATTTCGAGTAACCCTTGGTTATAGAACGATGACATTCGTAGATTACACAACCTGTGACATATCGATGCTGGCAGACTGGCTACAGTTACAATGTATTTTAATTTGGGTGGTCAACCGACAGGAATATCTATTACCCTTCTGAGGTAACCGACGATTCGTCACCAGGTGGAGTACACTCTGAAAGGAGTGACTATGACTCTCATATGACACACAACTAGTGTCTTATCGCTTCTGGCAGACGCCACAGTAACAAGAAACGTGAAACTGGCTGCGAAATTAGGACGAGGAGCTATGACGCACTCAAGGTAGCTAGTGCAGCGTGACCTGGAGGACTGCATCAGTAAAGGCTAGTAATCCCTGGCAGGCATAACGGTGACTCACTTAAGATACACAACTAGTGACATATCGGTTCTGGCAGACTGGTCACAGTAACAAAATATATGAATCTGGGTGAGCAACTGTGACGAGTAACTATGACTCTCGTAATAGGCCAATGACTCAATACCTGGAGTATTGACTCAGATAACTCGAGGAACGCCTTGCAATAGTAACAATGACTTTCTTACGGTTCACAACTGGTGACAAATCCGTTCTGGCAGTCTGGCACCAGTAACAAAAATGAGACACAGCGTGAGCAACTGGGATGGGTAACTATGACTCTCTTAAGGTAGCCAATGATCGTCACCAGGAATATTGAATCAGGAATTTCGAGTAACCCTTGGTTATAGAACGATGACTTTCGTAGATTACACAACCTGTGACATATCGATGCTGGCAGACTGGCTACAGTTACAATGTATTTTAATTTGGGTGGTCAACCGACAGGAATATCTATTACCCTTCTGAGGTAACCGACGATTCGTCACCAGGTGGAGTACACTCTGAAAGGAGTGACTATGACTCTCATATGACACACAACTAGTGTCTTATCGCTTCTGGCAGACGCCACAGTAACAAGAAACGTGAAACTGGCTGCGAAATTAGGACGAGGAGCTATGACGCACTCAAGGTAGCTAGTGCAGCGTCACCTGGAGGACTGCATCAGTAAAGGCTAGTAATCCCTGGCAGGCATAACGGTGACTCACTTAAGATACACAACTAGTGACATATCGGTTCTGGCAGACTGGCCACAGTAACAAAATATATGAATCTGGGTGAGCAACTGTGACGAGTAACTATGACTCTCGTAATAGGCCAATGACTCAATACCTGGAGTATTGACTCAGATAACTCGAGGAACGCCTTGCAATAGTAACAATGACTTTCTTACGGTTCACAACTGGTGACAAATCCGTTCTGGCAGTCTGGCACCAGTAACAAAAATGACACACTGAGTGAGCAACTGGGATGGGTAACTATGACTCTCTTAAGGTAGCCAATGATCGTCACCAGGAATATTGAGTCAGGAAACTCGAGTAACCCTTGGTTATAGAACGATGACTTTCGTAGATTACACAACCTGTGACATATTGGTGCTGGCAGACTGGCCACAGTAACAAGAAACGTGAAACTGGCTGCGAAATTAGGACGAGGAGCTATGACGCACTCAAGGTAGCTAGTGCAGCGTCACCTGGAGGACTGCATCAGTAAAGGCTAGTAATCCCTGGCAGGCATAACGGTGACTCACTTAAGATACACAACTAGTTACATATCGGTTCTGGCAGACTGGCCACAGTAACAAAATATATGAATCTTGGTGAGCAACTGTGACGAGTAACTATGACTCTCGTAATAGGCCAATGACTCAATACCTGGAGTATTGACTCAGATAACTCGAGGAACGCCTTGCAATAGTAACAATGACTTTCTTACGGTTCACAACTGGTGACAAATCCGTTCTGGCAGTCTGGCACCAGTAACAAAAATGAGACACAGCGTGAGCAACTGGGATGGGTAACTATGACTCTCTTAAGGTAGCCAATGATCGTCACCAGGAATATTGAATCAGGAATTTCGAGTAACCCTTGGTTATAGAACGATGACTTTCGTAGATTACACAACCTGTGACATATCGATGCCGGCAGACTGGCTACAGTTACAATGTATTTTAATTTGGGTGGTCAACCGACAGGAATATCTATTACCCTTCTGAGGTAACCGACGATTCGTCACCAGGTGGAGTACACTCTGAAAGGAGTGACTATGACTCTCATATGACACACAACTAGTGTCTTATCGCTTCTGGCAGACGCCACAGTAACAAGAAACGTGAAACTGGCTGCGAAATTAGGACGAGGAGCTATGACGCACTCAAGGTAGCTAGTGCAGCGTCACCTGGAGGACTGCATCAGTAAAGGCTAGTAATCCCTGGCAGGCATAACGGTGACTCACTTAAGATACACAACTAGTGACATATCGGTTCTGGCAGACTGGCCACAGTAACAAAATATATGAATCTGGGTGAGCAACTGTGACGAGTAACTATGACTCTCGTAATAGGCCAATGACTCAATACCTGGAGTATTGACTCAGATAACTCGAGGAACGCCTTGCAATAGTAACAATGACTTTCTTACGGTTCACAACTGGTGACAAATCCGTTCTGGCAGTCTGGCACCAGTAACAAAAATGAGACACAGCGTGAGCAACTGGGATGGGTAACTATGACTCTCTTAAGGTAGCCAATGATCGTCACCAGGAATATTGAATCAGGAATTTCGAGTAACCCTTGGTTATAGAACGATGACTTTCGTAGATTACACAACCTGTGACATATCGATGCTGGCAGACTGGCTATAGTTACAATGTATTTTAATTTGGGTGGTCAACCGACAGGAATATCTATTACCCTTCTGAGGTAACCGACGATTCGTCACCAGGTGGAGTACACTCTGAAAGGAGTGACTATGACTCTCATATGACACACAACTAGTGTCTTATCGCTTCTGGCAGACGCCACAGTAACAAGAAACGTGAAACTGGCTGCGAAATTAGGACGAGGAGCTATGACGCACTCAAGGTAGCTAGTGCAGCGTCACCTGGAGGACTGCATCAGTAAAGGCTAGTAATCCCTGGCAGGCATAACGGTGACTCACTTAAGATACACAACTAGTGACATATCGGTTCTGGCAGACTGGCCACAGTAACAAAATATATGAATCTGGGTGAGCAACTGTGACGAGTAACTATGACTCTCGTAATAGGCCAATGACTCAATACCTGGAGTATTGACTCAGATAACTCGAGGAACGCCTTGCAATAGTAACAATGACTTTCTTACGGTTCACAACTGGTGACAAATCCGTTCTGGCAGTCTGGCACCAGTAACAAAAATGAGACACAGCGTGAGCAACTGGGATGGGTAACTATGACTCTCTTAAGGTAGCCAATGATCGTCACCAGGAATATTGAATCAGGAATTTCGAGTAACCCTTGGTTATAGAACGATGACTTTCGTAGATTACACAACCTGTGACATATCGATGCTGGCAGACTGGCTACAGTTACAATGTATTTTAATTTGGGTGGTCAACCGACAGGAATATCTATTACCCTTCTGAGGTAACCGACGATTCGTCACCAGGTGGAGTACACTCTGAAAGGAGTGACTATGACTCTCATATGACACACAAATAGTGTCTTATCGCTTCTGGCAGACGCCACAGTAACAAGAAACGTGAAACTGGCTGCGAAATTAGGACGAGGAGCTATGACGCACTCAAGGTAGCTAGTGCAGCGTCACCTGGAGGACTGCATCAGTAAAGGCTAGTAATCCCTGGCAGGCATAACGGTGACTCACTTAAGATACACAACTAGTTACATATCGGTTCTGGCAGACTGGCCACAGTAACAAAATATATGAATCTTGGTGAGCAACTGTGACGAGTAACTATGACTCTCGTAATAGGCCAATGACTCAATACCTGGAGTATTGACTCAGATAACTCGAGGAACGCCTTGCAATAGTAACAATGACTTTCTTACGGTTCACAACTGGTGACAAATCCGTTCTGGCAGTCTGGCACCAGTAACAAAAATGAGACACAGCGTGAGCAACTGGGATGGGTAACTATGACTCTCTTAAGGTAGCCAATGATCGTCACCAGGAATATTGAATCAGGAATTTCGAGTAACCCTTGGTTATAGAACGATGACTTTCGTAGATTACACAACCTGTGACATATCGATGCTGGCAGACTGGCTACAGTTACAATGTATTTTAATTTGGGTGGTCAACCGACAGGAATATCTATTACCCTTCTGAGGTAACCGACGATTCGTCACCAGGTGGAGTACACTCTGAAAGGAGTGACTATGACTCTCATATGACACACAACTAGTGTCTTATCGCTTCTGGCAGACGCCACAGTAACAAGAAACGTGAAACTGGCTGCGAAATTAGGACGAGGAGCTATGACGCACTCAAGGTAGCTAGTGCAGCGTCACCTGGAGGACTGCATCAGTAAAGGCTAGTAATCCCTGGCAGGCATAACGGTGACTCACTTAAGATACACAACTAGTGACATATCGGTTCTGGCAGACTGGCCACAGTAACAAAATATATGAATCTGGGTGAGCAACTGTGACGAGTAACTATGACTCTCGTAATAGGCCAATGACTCAATACCTGGAGTATTGACTCAGATAACTCGAGGAACGCCTTGCAATAGTAACAATGACTTTCTTACGGTTCACAACTGGTGACAAATCCGTTCTGGCAGTCTGGCACCAGTAACAAAAATGAGACACTGAGTGAGCAACTGGGATGGGTAACTATGACTCTCTTAAGGTAGCCAATGATCGTCACCAGGAATATTGAGTCAGGAAACTCGAGTAACCCTTGGCTATAGTAACGATGTCTTTCGTAGATTACACAACCTGTGACATATTGGTGCTGGCAGACTGGCCACAGTAACAAGAAACGTGAAACTGGCTGCGAAATTAGGACGAGGAGCTATGACGCACTCAAGGTAGCTAGTGCAGCGTCACCTGGAGGACTGCATCAGTAAAGGCTAGTAATTCCTGGCTGGCATTACGATGACTCACTTAAGATACACAACTAGTGTCATATCGGTTCTGGCAGACTGGCCACAGTAACAAAATATATGAATCTGGGTGAGCAACTGTGACGAGTAACTATGACTCTCGTAATAGGCCAATGACTCAATACCTGGAGTATTGACTCAGATAACTCGAGGAACGCCTTGCAATAGTAACAATGACTTTCTTACGGTTCACAACTGGTGACAAATCCGTTCTGGCAGTCTGGCACCAGTAACAAAAATGAGACACAGCGTGAGCAACTGGGATGGGTAACTATGACTCTCTTAAGGTAGCCAATGATCGTCACCAGGAATATTGAATCAGGAATTTCGAGTAACCCTTGGTTATAGAACGATGACTTTCGTAGATTACACAACCTGTGACATATCGATGCTGGCAGACTGGCTACAGTTACAATGTATTTTAATTTGGGTGGTCAACCGACAGGAATATCTATTACCCTTCTGAGGTAACCGACGATTCGTCACCAGGTGGAGTACACTCTGAAAGGAGTGACTATGACTCTCATATGACACACAACTAGTGTCTTATCGCTTCTGGCAGACGCCACAGTAACAAGAAACGTGAAACTGGCTGCGAAATTAGGACGAGGAGCTATGACGCACTCAAGGTAGCTAGTGCAGCGTCACCTGGAGGACTGCATCAGTAAAGGCTAGTAATCCCTGGCAGGCATAACGGTGACTCACTTAAGATACACAACTAGTGACATATCGGTTCTGGCAGACTGGCCACAGTAACAAAATATATGAATCTGGGTGAGCAACTGTGACGAGTAACTATGACTCTCGTAATAGGCCAATGACTCAATACCTGGAGTATTGACTCAGATAACTCGAGGAACGCCTTGCAATAGTAACAATGACTTTCTTACGGTTCACAACTGGTGACAAATCCGTTCTGGCAGTCTGGCACCAGTAACAAAAATGACACACTGAGTGAGCAACTGGGATGGGTAACTATGACTCTCTTAAGGTAGCCAATGATCGTCACCAGGAATATTGAGTCAGGAAACTCGAGTAACCCTTGGTTATAGAACGATGACTTTCGTAGATTACACAACCTGTGACATATTGGTGCTGGCAGACTGGCCACAGTAACAAGAAACGTGAAACTGGCTGCGAAATTAGGACGAGGAGCTATGACGCACTCAAGGTAGCTAGTGCAGCGTCACCTGGAGGACTGCATCAGTAAAGGCTAGTAATCCCTGGCAGGCATAACGGTGACTCACTTAAGATACACAACTAGTTACATATCGGTTCTGGCAGACTGGCCACAGTAACAAAATATATGAATCTTGGTGAGCAACTGTGACGAGTAACTATGACTCTCGTAATAGGCCAATGACTCAATACCTGGAGTATTGACTCAGATAACTCGAGGAACGCCTTGCAATAGTAACAATGACTTTCTTACGGTTCACAACTGGTGACAAATCCGTTCTGGCAGTCTGGCACCAGTAACAAAAATGAGACACAGCGTGAGCAACTGGGATGGGTAACTATGACTCTCTTAAGGTAGCCAATGATCGTCACCAGGAATATTGAATCAGGAATTTCGAGTAACCCTTGGTTATAGAACGATGACTTTCGTAGATTACACAACCTGTGACATATCGATGCTGGCAGACTGGCTACAGTTACAATGTATTTTAATTTGGGTGGTCAACCGACAGGAATATCTATTACCCTTCTGAGGTAACCGACGATTCGTCACCAGGTGGAGTACACTCTGAAAGGAGTGACTATGACTCTCATATGACACACAACTAGTGTCTTATCGCTTCTGGCAGACGCCACAGTAACAAGAAACGTGAAACTGGCTGCGAAATTAGGACGAGGAGCTATGACGCACTCAAGGTAGCTAGTGCAGCGTCACCTGGAGGACTGCATCAGTAAAGGCTAGTAATCCCTGGCAGGCATAACGGTGACTCACTTAAGATACACAACTAGTGACATATCGGTTCTGGCAGACTGGCCACAGTAACAAAATATATGAATCTGGGTGAGCAACTGTGACGAGTAACTATGACTCTCGTAATAGGCCAATGACTCAATACCTGGAGTATTGACTCAGATAACTCGAGGAACGCCTTGCAATAGTAACAATGACTTTCTTACGGTTCACAACTGGTGACAAATCCGTTCTGGCAGTCTGGCACCAGTAACAAAAATGAGACACAGCGTGAGCAACTGGGATGGGTAACTATGACTCTCTTAAGGTAGCCAATGATCGTCACCAGGAATATTGAATCAGGAATTTCGAGTAACCCTTGGTTATAGAACGATGACTTTCGTAGATTACACAACCTGTGACATATCGATGCTGGCAGACTGGCTACAGTTACAATGTATTTTAATTTGGGTGGTCAACCGACAGGAATATCTATTACCCTTCTGAGGTAACCGACGATTCGTCACCAGGTGGAGTACACTCTGAAAGGAGTGACTATGACTCTCATATGACACACAACTAGTGTCTTATCGCTTCTGGCAGACGCCACAGTAACAAGAAACGTGAAACTGGCTGCGAAATTAGGACGAGGAGCTATGACGCACTCAAGGTAGCTAGTGCAGCGTCACCTGGAGGACTGCATCAGTAAAGGCTAGTAATCCCTGGCAGGCATAACGGTGACTCACTTAAGATACACAACTAGTGACATATCGGTTCTGGCAGACTGGCCACAGTAACAAAATATATGAATCTGGGTGAGCAACTGTGACGAGTAACTATGACTCTCGTAATAGGCCAATGACTCAATACCTGGAGTATTGACTCAGATAACTCGAGGAACGCCTTGCAATAGTAACAATGACTTTCTTACGGTTCACAACTGGTGACAAATCCGTTCTGGCAGTCTGGCACCAGTAACAAAAATGAGACACAGCGTGAGCAACTGGGATGGGTAACTATGACTCTCTTAAGGTAGCCAATGATCGTCACCAGGAATATTGAATCAGGAATTTCGAGTAACCCTTGGTTATAGAACGATGACTTTCGTAGATTACACAACCTGTGACATATCGATGCTGGCAGACTGGCTACAGTTACAATGTATTTTAATTTGGGTGGTCAACCGACAGGAATATCTATTACCCTTCTGAGGTAACCGACGATTCGTCACCAGGTGGAGTACACTCTGAAAGGAGTGACTATGACTCTCATATGACACACAACTAGTGTCTTATCGCTTCTGGCAGACGCCACAGTAACAAGAAACGTGAAACTGGCTGCGAAATTAGGACGAGGAGCTATGACGCACTCAAGGTAGCTAGTGCAGCGTCACCTGGAGGACTGCATCAGTAAAGGCTAGTAATCCCTGGCAGGCATAACGGTGACTCACTTAAGATACACAACTAGTTACATATCGGTTCTGGCAGACTGGCCACAGTAACAAAATATATGAATCTTGGTGAGCAACTGTGACGAGTAACTATGACTCTCGTAATAGGCCAATGACTCAATACCTGGAGTATTGACTCAGATAACTCGAGGAACGCCTTGCAATAGTAACAATGACTTTCTTACGGTTCACAACTGGTGACAAATCCGTTCTGGCAGTCTGGCACCAGTAACAAAAATGAGACACAGCGTGAGCAACTGGGATGGGTAACTATGACTCTCTTAAGGTAGCCAATGATCGTCACCAGGAATATTGAATCAGGAATTTCGAGTAACCCTTGGTTATAGAACGATGACTTTCGTAGATTACACAACCTGTGACATATCGATGCTGGCAGACTGGCTACAGTTACAATGTATTTTAATTTGGGTGGTCAACCGACAGGAATATCTATTACCCTTCTGAGGTAACCGACGATTCGTCACCAGGTGGAGTACACTCTGAAAGGAGTGACTATGACTCTCATATGACACACAACTAGTGTCTTATCGCTTCTGGCAGACGCCACAGTAACAAGAAACGTGAAACTGGCTGCGAAATTAGGACGAGGAGCTATGACGCACTCAAGGTAGCTAGTGCAGCGTCACCTGGAGGACTGCATCAGTAAAGGCTAGTAATCCCTGGCAGGCATAACGGTGACTCACTTAAGATACACAACTAGTGACATATCGGTTCTGGCAGACTGGCCACAGTAACAAAATATATGAATCTGGGTGAGCAACTGTGACGAGTAACTATGACTCTCGTAATAGGCCAATGACTCAATACCTGGAGTATTGACTCAGATAACTCGAGGAACGCCTTGCAATAGTAACAATGACTTTCTTACGGTTCACAACTGGTGACAAATCCGTTCTGGCAGTCTGGCACCAGTAACAAAAATGAGACACAGCGTGAGCAACTGGGATGGGTAACTATGACTCTCTTAAGGTAGCCAATGATCGTCACCAGGAATATTGAATCAGGAATTTCGAGTAACCCTTGGTTATAGAACGATGACTTTCGTAGATTACACAACCTGTGACATATCGATGCTGGCAGACTGGCTACAGTTACAATGTATTTTAATTTGGGTGGTCAACCGACAGGAATATCTATTACCCTTCTGAGGTAACCGACGATTCGTCACCAGGTGGAGTACACTCTGAAAGGAGTGACTATGACTCTCATATGACACACAACTAGTGTCTTATCGCTTCTGGCAGACGCCACAGTAACAAGAAACGTGAAACTGGCTGCGAAATTAGGACGAGGAGCTATGACGCACTCAAGGTAGCTAGTGCAGCGTCACCTGGAGGACTGCATCAGTAAAGGCTAGTAATCCCTGGCAGGCATAACGGTGACTCACTTAAGATACACAACTAGTGACATATCGGTTCTGGCAGACTGGCCACAGTAACAAAATATATGAATCTGGGTGAGCAACTGTGACGAGTAACTATGACTCTCGTAATAGGCCAATGACTCAATACCTGGAGTATTGACTCAGATAACTCGAGGAACGCCTTGCAATAGTAACAATGACTTTCTTACGGTTCACAACTGGTGACAAATCCGTTCTGGCAGTCTGGCACCAGTAACAAAAATGAGACACAGCGTGAGCAACTGGGATGGGTAACTATGACTCTCTTAAGGTAGCCAATGATCGTCACCAGGAATATTGAATCAGGAATTTCGAGTAACCCTTGGTTATAGAACGATGACTTTCGTAGATTACACAACCTGTGACATATCGATGCTGGCAGACTGGCTACAGTTACAATGTATTTTAATTTGGGTGGTCAACCGACAGGAATATCTATTACCCTTCTGAGGTAACCGACGATTCGTCACCAGGTGGAGTACACTCTGAAAGGAGTGACTATGACTCTCATATGACACACAAATAGTGTCTTATCGCTTCTGGCAGACGCCACAGTAACAAGAAACGTGAAACTGGCTGCGAAATTAGGACGAGGAGCTATGACGCACTCAAGGTAGCTAGTGCAGCGTCACCTGGAGGACTGCATCAGTAAAGGCTAGTAATCCCTGGCAGGCATAACGGTGACTCACTTAAGATACACAACTAGTTACATATCGGTTCTGGCAGACTGGCCACAGTAACAAAATATATGAATCTTGGTGAGCAACTGTGACGAGTAACTATGACTCTCGTAATAGGCCAATGACTCAATACCTGGAGTATTGACTCAGATAACTCGAGGAACGCCTTGCAATAGTAACAATGACTTTCTTACGGTTCACAACTGGTGACAAATCCGTTCTGGCAGTCTGGCACCAGTAACAAAAATGAGACACAGCGTGAGCAACTGGGATGGGTAACTATGACTCTCTTAAGGTAGCCAATGATCGTCACCAGGAATATTGAATCAGGAATTTCGAGTAACCCTTGGTTATAGAACGATGACTTTCGTAGATTACACAACCTGTGACATATCGATGCTGGCAGACTGGCTACAGTTACAATGTATTTTAATTTGGGTGGTCAACCGACAGGAATATCTATTACCCTTCTGAGGTAACCGACGATTCGTCACCAGGTGGAGTACACTCTGAAAGGAGTGACTATGACTCTCATATGACACACAACTAGTGTCTTATCGCTTCTGGCAGACGCCACAGTAACAAGAAACGTGAAACTGGCTGCGAAATTAGGACGAGGAGCTATGACGCACTCAAGGTAGCTAGTGCAGCGTCACCTGGAGGACTGCATCAGTAAAGGCTAGTAATCCCTGGCAGGCATAACGGTGACTCACTTAAGATACACAACTAGTGACATATCGGTTCTGGCAGACTGGCCACAGTAACAAAATATATGAATCTGGGTGAGCAACTGTGACGAGTAACTATGACTCTCGTAATAGGCCAATGACTCAATACCTGGAGTATTGACTCAGATAACTCGAGGAACGCCTTGCAATAGTAACAATGACTTTCTTACGGTTCACAACTGGTGACAAATCCGTTCTGGCAGTCTGGCACCAGTAACAAAAATGACACACTGAGTGAGCAACTGGGATGGGTAACTATGACTCTCTTAAGGTAGCCAATGATCGTCACCAGGAATATTGAGTCAGGAAACTCGAGTAACCCTTGGCTATAGTAACGATGTCTTTCGTAGATTACACAACCTGTGACATATTGGTGCTGGCAGACTGGCCACAGTAACAAGAAACGTGAAACTGGCTGCGAAATTAGGACGAGGAGCTATGACGCACTCAAGGTAGCTAGTGCAGCGTCACCTGGAGGACTGCATCAGTAAAGGCTAGTAATTCCTGGCTGGCATTACGATGACTCACTTAAGATACACAACTAGTGTCATATCGGTTCTGGCAGACTGGCCACAGTAACAAAATATATGAATCTGGGTGAGCAACTGTGACGAGTAACTATGACTCTCGTAATAGGCCAATGACTCAATACCTGGAGTATTGACTCAGATAACTCGAGGAACGCCTTGCAATAGTAACAATGACTTTCTTACGGTTCACAACTGGTGACAAATCCGTTCTGGCAGTCTGGCACCAGTAACAAAAATGAGACACAGCGTGAGCAACTGGGATGGGTAACTATGACTCTCTTAAGGTAGCCAATGATCGTCACCAGGAATATTGAATCAGGAATTTCGAGTAACCCTTGGTTATAGAACGATGACTTTCGTAGATTACACAACCTGTGACATATCGATGCTGGCAGACTGGCTACAGTTACAATGTATTTTAATTTGGGTGGTCAACCGACAGGAATATCTATTACCCTTCTGAGGTAACCGACGATTCGTCACCAGGTGGAGTACACTCTGAAAGGAGTGACTATGACTCTCATATGACACACAACTAGTGTCTTATCGCTTCTGGCAGACGCCACAGTAACAAGAAACGTGAAACTGGCTGCGAAATTAGGACGAGGAGCTATGACGCACTGAAGGTAGCTAGTGCAGCGTCACCTGGAGGACTGCATCAGTAAAGGCTAGTAATCCCTGGCAGGCATAACGGTGACTCACTTAAGATACACAACTAGTGACATATCGGTTCTGGCAGACTGGCCACAGTAACAAAATATATGAATCTGGGTGAGCAACTGTGACGAGTAACTATGACTCTCGTAATAGGCCAATGACTCAATACCTGGAGTATTGACTCAGATAACTCGAGGAACGCCTTGCAATAGTAACAATGACTTTCTTACGGTTCACAACTGGTGACAAATCCGTTCTGGCAGTCTGGCACCAGTAACAAAAATGACACACTGAGTGAGCAACTGGGATGGGTAACTATGACTCTCTTAAGGTAGCCAATGATCGTCACCAGGAATATTGAGTCAGGAAACTCGAGTAACCCTTGGTTATAGAACGATGACTTTCGTAGATTACACAACCTGTGACATATTGGTGCTGGCAGACTGGCCACAGTAACAAGAAACGTGAAACTGGCTGCGAAATTAGGACGAGGAGCTATGACGCACTCAAGGTAGCTAGTGCAGCGTCACCTGGAGGACTGCATCAGTAAAGGCTAGTAATCCCTGGCAGGCATAACGGTGACTCACTTAAGATACACAACTAGTTACATATCGGTTCTGGCAGACTGGCCACAGTAACAAAATATATGAATCTTGGTGAGCAACTGTGACGAGTAACTATGACTCTCGTAATAGGCCAATGACTCAATACCTGGAGTATTGACTCAGATAACTCGAGGAACGCCTTGCAATAGTAACAATGACTTTCTTACGGTTCACAACTGGTGACAAATCCGTTCTGGCAGTCTGGCACCAGTAACAAAAATGAGACACAGCGTGAGCAACTGGGATGGGTAACTATGACTCTCTTAAGGTAGCCAATGATCGTCACCAGGAATATTGAATCAGGAATTTCGAGTAACCCTTGGTTATAGAACGATGACTTTCGTAGATTACACAACCTGTGACATATCGATGCTGGCAGACTGGCTACAGTTACAATGTATTTTAATTTGGGTGGTCAACCGACAGGAATATCTATTACCCTTCTGAGGTAACCGACGATTCGTCACCAGGTGGAGTACACTCTGAAAGGAGTGACTATGACTCTCATATGACACACAACTAGTGTCTTATCGCTTCTGGCAGACGCCACAGTAACAAGAAACGTGAAACTGGCTGCGAAATTAGGACGAGGAGCTATGACGCACTCAAGGTAGCTAGTGCAGCGTCACCTGGAGGACTGCATCAGTAAAGGCTAGTAATCCCTGGCAGGCATAACGGTGACTCACTTAAGATACACAACTAGTGACATATCGGTTCTGGCAGACTGGCCACAGTAACAAAATATATGAATCTGGGTGAGCAACTGTGACGAGTAACTATGACTCTCGTAATAGGCCAATGACTCAATACCTGGAGTATTGACTCAGATAACTCGAGGAACGCCTTGCAATAGTAACAATGACTTTCTTACGGTTCACAACTGGTGACAAATCCGTTCTGGCAGTCTGGCACCAGTAACAAAAATGAGACACTGAGTGAGCAACTGGGATGGGTAACTATGACTCTCTTAAGGTAGCCAATGATCGTCACCAGGAATATTGAGTCAGGAAACTCGAGTAACCCTTGGCTATAGTAACGATGTCTTTCGTAGATTACACAACCTGTGACATATTGGTGCTGGCAGACTGGCCACAGTAACAAGAAACGTGAAACTGGCTGCGAAATTAGGACGAGGAGCTATGACGCACTCAAGGTAGCTAGTGCAGCGTCACCTGGAGGACTGCATCAGTAAAGGCTAGTAATTCCTGGCTGGCATTACGATGACTCACTTAAGATACACAACTAGTGTCATATCGGTTCTGGCAGACTGGCCACAGTAACAAAATATATGAATCTGGGTGAGCAACTGTGACGAGTAACTATGACTCTCGTAATAGGCCAATGACTCAATACCTGGAGTATTGACTCAGATAACTCGAGGAACGCCTTGCAATAGTAACAATGACTTTCTTACGGTTCACAACTGGTGACAAATCCGTTCTGGCAGTCTGGCACCAGTAACAAAAATGAGACACAGCGTGAGCAACTGGGATGGGTAACTATGACTCTCTTAAGGTAGCCAATGATCGTCACCAGGAATATTGAATCAGGAATTTCGAGTAACCCTTGGTTATAGAACGATGACTTTCGTAGATTACACAACCTGTGACATATCGATGCTGGCAGACTGGCTACAGTTACAATGTATTTTAATTTGGGTGGTCAACCGACAGGAATATCTATTACCCTTCTGAGGTAACCGACGATTCGTCACCAGGTGGAGTACACTCTGAAAGGAGTGACTATGACTCTCATATGACACACAACTAGTGTCTTATCGCTTCTGGCAGACGCCACAGTAACAAGAAACGTGAAACTGGCTGCGAAATTAGGACGAGGAGCTATGACGCACTCAAGGTAGCTAGTGCAGCGTCACCTGGAGGACTGCATCAGTAAAGGCTAGTAATCCCTGGCAGGCATAACGGTGACTCACTTAAGATACACAACTAGTGACATATCGGTTCTGGCAGACTGGCCACAGTAACAAAATATATGAATCTGGGTCTGCAACTGTGACGAGTAACTATGACTCTCGTAATAGGCCAATGACTCAATACCTGGAGTATTGACTCAGATAACTCGAGGAACGCCTTGCAATAGTAACAATGACTTTCTTACGGTTCACAACTGGTGACAAATCCGTTCTGGCAGTCTGGCACCAGTAACAAAAATGACACACTGAGTGAGCAACTGGGATGGGTAACTATGACTCTCTTAAGGTAGCCAATGATCGTCACCAGGAATATTGAGTCAGGAAACTCGAGTAACCCTTGGTTATAGAACGATGACTTTCGTAGATTACACAACCTGTGACATATTGGTGCTGGCAGACTGGCCACAGTAACAAAAAACGTGAAACTGGCTGCGAAATTAGGACGAGGAGCTATGACGCACTCAAGGTAGCTAGTGCAGCGTCACCTGGAGGACTGCATCAGTAAAGGCTAGTAATCCCTGGCAGGCATAACGGTGACTCACTTAAGATACACAACTAGTTACATATCGGTTCTGGCAGACTGGCCACAGTAACAAAATATATGAATCTGGGTGAGCAACTGTGACGAGTAACTATGACTCTCGTAATAGGCCAATGACTCAATACCTGGAGTATTGACTCAGATAACTCGAGGAACGCCTTGCAATAGTAACAATGACTTTCTTACGGTTCACAACTGGTGACAAATCCGTTCTGGCAGTCTGGCACCAGTAACAAAAATGAGACACTGAGTGAGCAACTGGGATGGGTAACTATGACTCTCTTAAGGTAGCCAATGATCGTCACCAGGAATATTGAATCAGGAATTTCGAGTAACCCTTGGTTATAGAACGATGACTTTCGTAGATTACACAACCTGTGACATATCGATGCTGGCAGACTGGCTACAGTTACAATGTATTTTAATTTGGGTGGTCAACCGACAGGAATATCTATTACCCTTCTGAGGTAACCGACGATTCGTCACCAGGTGGAGTACACTCTGAAAGGAGTGACTATGACTCTCATATGACACACAACTAGTGTCTTATCGCTTCTGGCAGACGCCACAGTAACAAGAAACGTGAAACTGGCTGCGAAATTAGGACGAGGAGCTATGACGCACTCAAGGTAGCTAGTGCAGCGTCACCTGGAGGACTGCATCAGTAAAGGCTAGTAATTCCTGGCTGGCATTACGATGACTCACTTAAGATACACAACTAGTGTCATATCGGTTCTGGCAGACTGGCCACAGTAACAAAATATATGAATCTGGGTGAGCAACTGTGACGAGTAACTATGACTCTCGTAATAGGCCAATGACTCAATACCTGGAGTATTGACTCAGATAACTCGAGGAACGCCTTGCAATAGTAACAATGACTTTCTTACGGTTCACAACTGGTGACAAATCCGTTCTGGCAGTCTGGCACCAGTAACAAAAATGAGACACTGAGTGAGCAACTGGGATGGGTAACTATGACTCTCTTAAGGTAGCCAATGATCGTCACCAGGAATATTGAGTCAGGAAACTCGAGTAACCCTTGGCTATAGTAACGATGTCTTTCGTAGATTACACAACCTGTGACATATTGGTGCTGGCAGACTGGCCACAGTAACAAGAAACGTGAAACTGGCTGCGAAATTAGGACGAGGAGCTATGACGCACTCAAGGTAGCTAGTGCAGCGTCACCTGGAGGACTGCATCAGTAAAGGCTAGTAATTCCTGGCTGGCATTACGATGACTCACTTAAGATACACAACTAGTGTCATATCGGTTCTGGCAGACTGGCCACAGTAACAAAATATATGAATCTGGGTGAGCAACTGTGACGAGTAACTATGACTCTCGTAATAGGCCAATGACTCAATACCTGGAGTATTGACTCAGATAACTCGAGGAACGCCTTGCAATAGTAACAATGACTTTCTTACGGTTCACAACTGGTGACAAATCCGTTCTGGCAGTCTGGCACCAGTAACAAAAATGAGACACAGCGTGAGCAACTGGGATGGGTAACTATGACTCTCTTAAGGTAGCCAATGATCGTCACCAGGAATATTGAATCAGGAATTTCGAGTAACCCTTGGTTATAGAACGATGACTTTCGTAGATTACACAACCTGTGACATATCGATGCTGGCAGACTGGCTACAGTTACAATGTATTTTAATTTGGGTGGTCAACCGACAGGAATATCTATTACCCTTCTGAGGTAACCGACGATTCGTCACCAGGTGGAGTACACTCTGAAAGGAGTGACTATGACTCTCATATGACACACAACTAGTGTCTTATCGCTTCTGGCAGACGCCACAGTAACAAGAAACGTGAAACTGGCTGCGAAATTAGGACGAGGAGCTATGACGCACTCAAGGTAGCTAGTGCAGCGTCACCTGGAGGACTGCATCAGTAAAGGCTAGTAATCCCTGGCAGGCATAACGGTGACTCACTTAAGATACACAACTAGTGACATATCGGTTCTGGCAGACTGGCCACAGTAACAAAATATATGAATCTGGGTCTGCAACTGTGACGAGTAACTATGACTCTCGTAATAGGCCAATGACTCAATACCTGGAGTATTGACTCAGATAACTCGAGGAACGCCTTGCAATAGTAACAATGACTTTCTTACGGTTCACAACTGGTGACAAATCCGTTCTGGCAGTCTGGCACCAGTAACAAAAATGACACACTGAGTGAGCAACTGGGATGGGTAACTATGACTCTCTTAAGGTAGCCAATGATCGTCACCAGGAATATTGAGTCAGGAAACTCGAGTAACCCTTGGTTATAGAACGATGACTTTCGTAGATTACACAACCTGTGACATATTGGTGCTGGCAGACTGGCCACAGTAACAAAAAACGTGAAACTGGCTGCGAAATTAGGACGAGGAGCTATGACGCACTCAAGGTAGCTAGTGCAGCGTCACCTGGAGGACTGCATCAGTAAAGGCTAGTAATCCCTGGCAGGCATAACGGTGACTCACTTAAGATACACAACTAGTTACATATCGGTTCTGGCAGACTGGCCACAGTAACAAAATATATGAATCTGGGTGAGCAACTGTGACGAGTAACTATGACTCTCGTAATAGGCCAATGACTCAATACCTGGAGTATTGACTCAGATAACTCGAGGAACGCCTTGCAATAGTAACAATGACTTTCTTACGGTTCACAACTGGTGACAAATCCGTTCTGGCAGTCTGGCACCAGTAACAAAAATGAGACACTGAGTGAGCAACTGGGATGGGTAACTATGACTCTCTTAAGGTAGCCAATGATCGTCACCAGGAATATTGAATCAGGAATTTCGAGTAACCCTTGGTTATAGAACGATGACTTTCGTAGATTACACAACCTGTGACATATCGATGCTGGCAGACTGGCTACAGTTACAATGTATTTTAATTTGGGTGGTCAACCGACAGGAATATCTATTACCCTTCTGAGGTAACCGACGATTCGTCACCAGGTGGAGTACACTCTGAAAGGAGTGATTATGACTCTCATATGACACACAACTAGTGTCTTATCGCTTCTGGCAGACGCCACAGTAACAAGAAACGTGAAACTGGCTGCGAAATTAGGACGAGGAGCTATGACGCACTCAAGGTAGCTAGTGCAGCGTCACCTGGAGGACTGCATCAGTAAAGGCTAGTAATCCCTGGCAGGCATAACGGTGACTCACTTAAGATACACAACTAGTGACATATCGGTTCTGGCAGACTGGCCACAGTAACAAAATATATGAATCTGGGTGAGCAACTGTGACGAGTAACTATGACTCTCGTAATAGGCCAATGACTCAATACCTGGAGTATTGACTCAGATAACTCGAGGAACGCCTTGCAATAGTAACAATGACTTTCTTACGGTTCACAACTGGTGACAAATCCGTTCTGGCAGTCTGGCACCAGTAACAAAAATGACACACTGAGTGAGCAACTGGGATGGGTAACTATGACTCTCTTAAGGTAGCCAATGATCGTCACCAGGAATATTGAGTCAGGAAACTCGAGTAACCCTTGGCTATAGTAACGATGACTTTCGTAGATTACACAACCTGTGACATATTGGTGCTGGCAGACTGGCCACAGTAACAAGAAACGTGAAACTGGCTGCGAAATTAGGACGAGGAGCTATGACGCACTCAAGGTAGCTAGTGCAGCGTCACCTGGAGGACTGCATCAGTAAAGGCTAGTAATTCCTGGCTGGCATTACGATGACTCACTTAAGATACACAACTAGTGTCATATCGGTTCTGGCAGACTGGCCACAGTAACAAAATATATGAATCTGGGTGAGCAACTGTGACGAGTAACTATGACTCTCGTAATAGGCCAATGACTCAATACCTGGAGTATTGACTCAGATAACTCGAGGAACGCCTTGCAATAGTAACAATGACTTTCTTACGGTTCACAACTGGTGACAAATCCGTTCTGGCAGTCTGGCACCAGTAACAAAAATGAGACACAGCGTGAGCAACTGGGATGGGTAACTATGACTCTCTTAAGGTAGCCAATGATCGTCACCAGGAATATTGAATCAGGAATTTCGAGTAACCCTTGGTTATAGAACGATGACTTTCGTAGATTACACAACCTGTGACATATCGATGCTGGCAGACTGGCTACAGTTACAATGTATTTTAATTTGGGTGGTCAACCGACAGGAATATCTATTACCCTTCTGAGGTAACCGACGATTCGTCACCAGGTGGAGTACACTCTGAAAGGAGTGACTATGACTCTCATATGACACACAACTAGTGTCTTATCGCTTCTGGCAGACGCCACAGTAACAAGAAACGTGAAACTAGCTGCGAAATTAGGACGAGGAGCTATGACGCACTCAAGGTAGCTAGTGCAGCGTCACCTGGAGGACTGCATCAGTAAAGGCTAGTAATTCCTGGCTGGCATTACGATGACTCACTTAAGATACACAACTAGTGTCATATCGGTTCTGGCAGACTGGCCACAGTAACAAAATATATGAATCTGGGTGAGCAACTGTGACGAGTAACTATGACTCTCGTAATAGGCCAATGACTCAATACCTGGAGTATTGACTCAGATAACTCGAGGAACGCCTTGCAATAGTAACAATGACTTTCTTACGGTTCACAACTGGTGACAAATCCGTTCTGGCAGTCTGGCACCAGTAACAAAAATGAGACACAGCGTGAGCAACTGGGATGGGTAACTATGACTCTCTTAAGGTAGCCAATGATCGTCACCAGGAATATTGAGTCAGGAATTTCGAGTAACCCTTGGTTATAGAACGATGACTTTCGTAGATTACACAACCTGTGACATATCGATGCTGGCAGACTGGCTACAGTTACAATGTATTTTAATTTGGGTGGTCAACCGACAGGAATATCTATTACCCTTCTGAGGTAACCGACGATTCGTCACCAGGTGGAGTACACTCTGAAAGGAGTGACTATGACTCTCATATGACACACAACTAGTGTCTTATCGCTTCTGGCAGACGCCACAGTAACAAGAAACGTGAAACTGGCTGCGAAATTAGGACGAGGAGCTATGACGCACTCAAGGTAGCTAGTGCAGCGTCACCTGGAGGACTGCATCAGTAAAGGCTAGTAATTCCTGGCTGGCATTACGATGACTCACTTAAGATACACAACTAGTGTCATATCGGTTCTGGCAGACTGGCCACAGTAACAAAATATATGAATCTGGGTGAGCAACTGTGACGAGTAACTATGACTCTCGTAATAGGCCAATGACTCAATACCTGGAGTATTGACTCAGATAACTCGAGGAACGCCTTGCAATAGTAACAATGACTTTCTTACGGTTCACAACTGGTGACAAATCCGTTCTGGCAGTCTGGCACCAGTAACAAAAATGAGACACAGCGTGAGCAACTGGGATGGGTAACTATGACTCTCTTAAGGTAGCCAATGATCGTCACCAGGAATATTGAGTCAGGAAACTCGAGTAACCCTTGGTTATAGAACGATGACTTTCGTAGATTACACAACCTGTGACATATTGGTGCTGGCAGACTGGCCACAGTAACAAGAAACGTGAAACTGGCTGCGAAATTAGGACGAGGAGCTATGACGCACTCAAGGTAGCTAGTGCAGCGTCACCTGGAGGACTGCATCAGTAAAGGCTAGTAATCCCTGGCAGGCATAACGGTGACTCACTTAAGATACACAACTAGTGACATATCGGTTCTGGCAGACTGGCCACAGTAACAAAATATATGAATCTGGGTGAGCAACTGTGACGAGTAACTATGACTCTCGTAATAGGCCAATGACTCAATACCTGGAGTATTGTCTCAGATAACTCGAGGAACGCCTTGCAATAGTAACAATGACTTTCTTACGGTTCACAACTGGTGACAAATCCGTTCTGGCAGTCTGGCACCAGTAACAAAAATGAGACACTGAGTGAGCAACTGGGATGGGTAACTATGACTCTCTTAAGGTAGCCAATGATCGTCACCAGGAATATTGAATCAGGAATTTCGAGTAACCCTTGGTTATAGAACGATGACTTTCGTATATTGCACAACCTGTGACATATCGATGCTGGCAGACTGGCTACAGTTACAATGTATTTTAATTTGGGTGGTCAACCGACAGGAATATCTATTACCCTTCTGAGGTAACCGACGATTCGTCACCAGGTGGAGTACACTCTGAAAGGAGTGACTATGACTCTCATATGACACACAACTAGTGTCTTATCGCTTCTGGCAGACGCCACAGTAACAAGAAACGTGAAACTGGCTGCGAAATTAGGACGAGGAGCTATGACGCACTCAAGGTAGCTAGTGCAGCGTCACCTGGAGGACTGCATCAGTAAAGGCTAGTAATCCCTGGCAGGCATAACGGTGACTCACTTAAGATACACAACTAGTGACATATCGGTTCTGGCAGACTGGCCACAGTAACAAAATATATGAATCTGGGTGAGCAACTGTGACGAGTAACTATGACTCTCGTAATAGGCCAATGACTCAATACCTGGAGTATTGACTCAGATAACTCGAGGAACGCCTTGCAATAGTAACAATGACTTTCTTACGGTTCACAACTGGTGACAAATCCGTTCTGGCAGTCTGGCACCAGTAACAAAAATGAGACACTGAGTGAGCAACTGGGATGGGTAACTATGACTCTCTTAAGGTAGCCAATGATCGTCACCAGGAATATTGAGTCAGGAAACTCGAGTAACCCTTGGCTATAGTAACGATGACTTTCGTAGATTACACAACCTGTGACATATTGGTGCTGGCAGACTGGCCACAGTAACAAGAAACGTGAAACTGGCTGCGAAATTAGGACGAGGAGCTATGATGCACTCAAGGTAGCTAGTGCAGCGTCACCTGGAGGACTGCATCAGTAAAGGCTAGTAATTCCTGGCTGGCATTACGATGACTCACTTAAGATGCACAACTAGTGTCATATCGGTTCTGGCAGACTGGCCACAGTAACAAAATATATGAATCTGGGTGAGCAACTGTGACGAGTAACTATGACTCTCGTAATAGGCCAATGACTCAATACCTGGAGTATTGACTCAGATAACTCGAGGAACGCCTTGCAATAGTAACAATGACTTTCTTACGGTTCACAACTGGTGACAAATCCGTTCTGGCAGTCTGGCACCAGTAACAAAAATGAGACACAGCGTGAGCAACTGGGATGGGTAACTATGACTCTCTTAAGGTAGCCAATGATCGTCACCAGGAATATTGAATCAGGAATTTCGAGTAACCCTTGGTTATAGAACGATGACTTTCGTAGATTACACAACCTGTGACATATCGATGCTGGCAGACTGGCTACAGTTACAATGTATTTTAATTTGGGTGGTCAACCGACAGGAATATCTATTACCCTTCTGAGGTAACCGACGATTCGTCACCAGGTGGAGTACACTCTGAAAGGAGTGACTATGACTCTCATATGACACACAACTAGTGTCTTATCGCTTCTGGCAGACGCCACAGTAACAAGAAACGTGAAACTGGCTGCGAAATTAGGACGAGGAGCTATGACGCACTCAAGGTAGCTAGTGCAGCGTCACCTGGAGGACTGCATCAGTAAAGGCTAGTAATCCCTGGCAGGCATAACGGTAACTCACTTAAGATACACAACTAGTGACATATCGGTTCTGGCAGACTGGCCACAGTAACAAAATATATGAATCTGGGTGAGCAACTGTGACGAGTAACTATGACTCTCGTAATAGGGCAATGACTCAATACCTGGAGTATTGACTCAGATAACTCGAGGAACGCCTTGCAATAGTAACAATGACTTTCTTACGGTTCACAACTGGTGACAAATCCGTTCTGGCAGTCTGGCACCAGTAACAAAAATGAGACACAGCGTGAGCAACTGGGATGGGTAACTATGACTCTCTTAAGGTAGCCAATGATCGTCACCAGGAATATTGAATCAGGAATTTCGAGTAACCCTTGGTTATAGAACGATGACTTTCGTAGATTACACAACCTGTGACATATCGATGCTGGCAGACTGGCTACAGTTACAATGTATTTTAATTTGGGTGGTCAACCGACAGGAATATCTATTACCCTTCTGAGGTAACCGACGATTCGTCACCAGGTGGAGTACACTCTGAAAGGAGTGACTATGACTCTCATATGACACACAACTAGTGTCTTATCGCTTCTGGCAGACGCCACAGTAACAAGAAACGTGAAACTGGCTGCGAAATTAGGACGAGGAGCTATGACGCACTCAAGGTAGCTAGTGCAGCGTCACCTGGAGGACTGCATCAGTAAAGGCTAGTAATTCCTGGCTGGCATTACGATGACTCACTTAAGATACACAACTAGTGTCATATCGGTTCTGGCAGACTGGCCACAGTAACAAAATATATGAATCTGGGTGAGCAACTGTGACGAGTAACTATGACTCTCGTAATAGGCCAATGACTCAATACCTGGAGTATTGACTCAGATAACTCGAGGAACGCCTTGCAATAGTAACAATGACTTTCTTACGGTTCACAACTGGTGACAAATCCGTTCTGGCAGTCTGGCACCAGTAACAAAAATGAGACACAGCGTGAGCAACTGGGATGGGTAACTATGACTCTCTTAAGGTAGCCAATGATCGTCACCAGGAATATTGAGTCAGGAATTTCGAGTAACCCTTGGTTATAGAACGATGACTTTCGTAGATTACACAACCTGTGACATATCGATGCTGGCAGACTGGCTACAGTTACAATGTATTTTAATTTGGGTGGTCAACCGACAGGAATATCTATTACCCTTCTGAGGTAACCGACGATTCGTCACCAGGTGGAGTACACTCTGAAAGGAGTGACTATGACTCTCATATGACACACAACTAGTGTCTTATCGCTTCTGGCAGACGCCACAGTAACAAGAAACGTGAAACTGGCTGCGAAATTAGGAGGAGGAGCTATGACGCCCTCAAGGTAGCTAGTGCAGCGTCACCTGGAGGACTGCATCAGTAAAGGCTAGTAATTCCTGGCTGGCATTACGATGACTCACTTAAGATACACAACTAGTGTCATATCGGTTCTGGCAGACTGGCCACAGTAACAAAATATATGAATCTGGGTGAGCAACTGTGACGAGTAACTATGACTCTCGTAATAGGCCAATGACTCAATACCTGGAGTATTGACTCAGATAACTCGAGGAACGCCTTGCAATAGTAACAATGACTTTCTTACGGTTCACAACTGGTGACAAATCCGTTCTGGCAGTCTGGCACCAGTAACAAAAATGAGACACAGCGTGAGCAACTGGGATGGGTAACTATGACTCTCTTAAGGTAGCCAATGATCGTCACCAGGAATATTGAGTCAGGAAACTCGAGTAACCCTTGGTTATAGAACGATGACTTTCGTAGATTACACAACCTGTGACATATTGGTGCTGGCAGACTGGCCACAGTAACAAGAAACGTGAAACTGGCTGCGAAATTAGGACGAGGAGCTATGACGCACTCAAGGTAGCTAGTGCAGCGTCACCTGGAGGACTGCATCAGTAAAGGCTAGTAATCCCTGGCAGGCATAACGGTGACTCACTTAAGATACACAACTAGTGACATATCGGTTCTGGCAGACTGGCCACAGTAACAAAATATATGAATCTGGGTGAGCAACTGTGACGAGTAACTATGACTCTCGTAATAGGCCAATGACTCAATACCTGGAGTATTGACTCAGATAACTCGAGGAACGCCTTGCAATAGTAACAATGACTTTCTTACGGTTCACAACTGGTGACAAATCCGTTCTGGCAGTCTGGCACCAGTAACAAAAATGAGACACTGAGTGAGCAACTGGGATGGGTAACTATGACTCTCTTAAGGTAGCCAATGATCGTCACCAGGAATATTGAATCAGGAATTTCGAGTAACCCTTGGTTATAGAACGATGACTTTCGTATATTGCACAACCTGTGACATATCGATGCTGGCAGACTGGCTACAGTTACAATGTATTTTAATTTGGGTGGTCAACCGACAGGAATATCTATTACCCTTCTGAGGTAACCGACGATTCGTCACCAGGTGGAGTACACTCTGAAAGGAGTGACTATGACTCTCATATGACACACAACTAGTGTCTTATCGCTTCTGGCAGACGCCACAGTAACAAGAAACGTGAAACTGGCTGCGAAATTAGGACGAGGAGCTATGACGCACTCAAGGTAGCTAGTGCAGCGTCACCTGGAGGACTGCATCAGTAAAGGCTAGTAATCCCTGGCAGGCAAAACGGTGACTCACTTAAGATACACAACTAGTGACATATCGGTTCTGGCAGACTGGCCACAGTAACAAAATATATGAATCTGGGTGAGCAACTGTGACGAGTAACTATGACTCTCGTAATAGGCCAATGACTCAATACCTGGAGTATTGACTCAGATAACTCGAGGAACGCCTTGCAATAGTAACAATGACTTTCTTACGGTTCACAACTGGTGACAAATCCGTTCTGGCAGTCTGGCACCAGTAACAAAAATGAGACACTGAGTGAGCAACTGGGATGGGTAACTATGACTCTCTTAAGGTAGCCAATGATCGTCACCAGGAATATTGAGTCAGGAAACTCGAGTAACCCTTGGCTATAGTAACGATGACTTTCGTAGATTACACAACCTGTGACATATTGGTGCTGGCAGACTGGCCACAGTAACAAGAAACGTGAAACTGGCTGCGAAATTAGGACGAGGAGCTATGATGCACTCAAGGTAGCTAGTGCAGCGTCACCTGGAGGACTGCATCAGTAAAGGCTAGTAATTCCTGGCTGGCATTACGATGACTCACTTAAGATGCACAACTAGTGTCATATCGGTTCTGGCAGACTGGCCACAGTAACAAAATATATGAATCTGGGTGAGCAACTGTGACGAGTAACTATGACTCTCGTAATAGGCCAATGACTCAATACCTGGAGTATTGACTCAGATAACTCGAGGAACGCCTTGCAATAGTAACAATGACTTTCTTACGGTTCACAACTGGTGACAAATCCGTTCTGGCAGTCTGGCACCAGTAACAAAAATGAGACACAGCGTGAGCAACTGGGATGGGTAACTATGACTCTCTTAAGGTAGCCAATGATCGTCACCAGGAATATTGAATCAGGAATTTCGAGTAACCCTTGGTTATAGAACGATGACTTTCGTAGATTACACAACCTGTGACATATCGATGCTGGCAGACTGGCTACAGTTACAATGTATTTTAATTTGGGTGGTCAACCGACAGGAATATCTATTACCCTTCTGAGGTAACCGACGATTCGTCACCAGGTGGAGTACACTCTGAAAGGAGTGACTATGACTCTCATATGACACACAACTAGTGTCTTATCGCTTCTGGCAGACGCCACAGTAACAAGAAACGTGAAACTGGCTGCGAAATTAGGACGAGGAGCTATGACGCACTCAAGGTAGCTAGTGCAGCGTCACCTGGAGGACTGCATCAGTAAAGGCTAGTAATCCCTGGCAGGCATAACGGTAACTCACTTAAGATACACAACTAGTGACATATCGGTTCTGGCAGACTGGCCACAGTAACAAAATATATGAATCTGGGTGAGCAACTGTGACGAGTAACTATGACTCTCGTAATAGGCCAATGACTCAATACCTGGAGTATTGACTCAGATAACTCGAGGAACGCCTTGCAATAGTAACAATGACTTTCTTACGGTTCACAACTGGTGACAAATCCGTTCTGGCAGTCTGGCACCAGTAACAAAAATGAGACACTGAGTGAGCAACTGGGATGGGTAACTATGACTCTCTTAAGGTAGCCAATGATCGTCACCAGGAATATTGAGTCAGGAAACTCGAGTAACCCTTGGCTATAGTAACGATGACTTTCGTAGATTACACAACCTGTGACATATTGGTGCTGGCAGACTGGCCACAGTAACAGAAAACGTGAAACTGGCTGCGAAATTAGGACGAGGAGCTATGACGCACTCAAGGTAGCTAGTGCAGCGTCACCTGGAGGACTGCATCAGTAAAGGCTAGTAATTCCTGGCTGGCATTACGATGACTCACTTAAGATACACAACTAGTGTCATATCGGTTCTGGCAGACTGGCCACAGTAACAAAATATATGAATCTGGGTGAGCAACTGTGACGAGTAACTATGACTCTCGTAATAGGCCAATGACTCAATACCTGGAGTATTGACTCAGATAACTCGAGGAACGCCTTGCAATAGTAACAATGACTTTCTTACGGTTCACAACTGGTGACAAATCCGTTCTGGCAGTCTGGCACCAGTAACAAAAATGAGACACAGCGTGAGCACTGGGATGGGTAACTATGACTCTCTTAAGGTAGCCAATGATCGTCACCAGGAATATTGAATCAGGAATTTCGAGTAACCCTTGGTTATAGAACGATGACTTTCGTAGATTACACAACCTGTGACATATCGATGCTGGCAGACTGGCTACAGTTACAATGTATTTTAATTTGGGTGGTCAACCGACAGGAATATCTATTACCCTTCTGAGGTAACCGACGATTCGTCACCAGGTGGAGTACACTCTGAAAGGAGTGACTATGACTCTCATATGACACACAACTAGTGTCTTATCGCTTCTGGCAGACGCCACAGTAACAAGAAACGTGAAACTGTCTGCGAAATTAGGACGAGGAGCTATGACGCACTCAAGGTAGCTAGTGCAGCGTCACCTGGAGGACTGCATCAGTAAAGGCTAGTAATCCCTGGCAGGCATAACGGTGACTCACTTAAGATACACAACTAGTGACATATCGGTTCTGGCAGACTGGCCACAGTAACAAAATATATGAATCTGGGTGAGCAACTGTGACGAGTAACTATGACTCTCGTAATAGGCCAATGACTCAATACCTGGAGTATTGACTCAGATAACTCGAGGAACGCCTTGCAATAGTAACAATGACTTTCTTACGGTTCACAACTGGTGACAAATCCGTTCTGGCAGTCTGGCACCAGTAACAAAAATGAGACACTGAGTGAGCAACTGGGATGGGTAACTATGACTCTCTTAAGGTAGCCAATGATCGTCACCAGGAATATTGAGTCAGGAAACTCGAGTAACCCTTGGTTATAGAACGATGACTTTCGTAGATTACACAACCTGTGACATATTGGTGCTGGCAGACTGGCCACAGTAACAAGAAACGTGAAACTGGCTGCGAAATTAGGACGAGGAGCTATGACGCACTCAAGGTAGCTAGTGCAGCGTCACCTGGAGGACTGCATCAGTAAAGGCTAGTAATCCCTGGCAGGCATAACGGTGACTCACTTAAGATACACAACTAGTTACATATCGGTTCTGGCAGACTGGCCACAGTAACAAAATATATGAATCTTGGTGAGCAACTGTGACGAGTAACTATGACTCTCGTAATAGGCCAATGACTCAATACCTGGAGTATTGACTCAGATAACTCGAGGAACGCCTTGCAATAGTAACAATGACTTTCTTACGGTTCACAACTGGTGACAAATCCGTTCTGGCAGTCTGGCACCAGTAACAAAAATGAGACACTGAGTGAGCAACTGGGATGGGTAACTATGACTCTCTTAAGGTAGCCAATGATCGTCACCAGGAATATTGAATCAGGAATTTCGAGTAACCCTTGGTTATAGAACGATGACTTTCGTAGATTACACAACCTGTGACATATCGATGCTGGCAGACTGGCTACAGTTACAATGTATTTTAATTTGGGTGGTCAACCGACAGGAATATCTATTACCCTTCTGAGGTAACCGACGATTCGTCACCAGGTGGAGTACACTCTGAAAGGAGTGACTATGACTCTCATATGACACACAACTAGTGTCTTATCGCTTCTGGCAGACGCCACAGTAACAAGAAACGTGAAACTGTCTGCGAAATTAGGACGAGGAGCTATGACGCACTCAAGGTAGCTAGTGCAGCGTCACCTGGAGGACTGCATCAGTAAAGGCTAGTAATCCCTGGCAGGCATAACGGTGACTCACTTAAGATACACAACTAGTGACATATCGGTTCTGGCAGACTGGCCACAGTAACAAAATATATGAATCTGGGTGAGCAACTGTGACGAGTAACTATGACTCTCGTAATAGGCCAATGACTCAATACCTGGAGTATTGACTCAGATAACTCGAGGAACGCCTTGCAATAGTAACAATGACTTTCTTACGGTTCACAACTGGTGACAAATCCGTTCTGGCAGTCTGGCACCAGTAACAAAAATGAGACACTGAGTGAGCAACTGGGATGGGTAACTATGACTCTCTTAAGGTAGCCAATGATCGTCACCAGGAATATTGAGTCAGGAAACTCGAGTAACCCTTGGTTATAGAACGATGACTTTCGTAGATTACACAACCTGTGACATATTGGTGCTGGCAGACTGGCCACAGTAACAAGAAACGTGAAACTGGCTGCGAAATTAGGACGAGGAGCTATGACGCACTCAAGGTAGCTAGTGCAGCGTCACCTGGAGGACTGCATCAGTAAAGGCTAGTAATCCCTGGCAGGCATAACGGTGACTCACTTAAGATACACAACTAGTTACGTATCGGTTCTGGCAGACTGGCCACAGTAACAAAATATATGAATCTGGGTGAGCAACTGTGACGAGTAACTATGACTCTCGTAATAGGCCAATGACTCAATACCTGGAGTATTGACTCAGATAACTCGAGGAACGCCTTGCAATAGTAACAATGACTTTCTTACGGTTCACAACTGGTGACAAATCCGTTCTGGCAGTCTGGCACCAGTAACAAAAATGAGACACTGAGTGAGCAACTGGGATGGGTAACTATGACTCTCTTAAGGTAGCCAATGATCGTCACCAGGAATATTGAATCAGGAATTTCGAGTAACCCTTGGTTATAGAACGATGACTTTCGTATATTGCACAACCTGTGACATATCGATGCTGGCAGACTGGCTACAGTTACAATGTATTTTAATTTGGGTGGTCAACCGACAGGAATATCTATTACCCTTCTGAGGTAACCGACGATTCGTCACCAGGTGGAGTACACTCTGAAAGGAGTGACTATGACTCTCATATGACACACAACTAGTGTCTTATCGCTTCTGGCAGACGCCACAGTAACAAGAAACGTGAAACTGGCTGCGAAATTAGGACGAGGAGCTATGACGCACTCAAGGTAGCTAGTGCAGCGTCACCTGGAGGACTGCATCAGTAAAGGCTAGTAATCCCTGGCAGGCAAAACGGTGACTCACTTAAGATACACAACTAGTGACATATCGGTTCTGGCAGACTGGCCACAGTAACAAAATATATGAATCTGGGTGAGCAACTGTGACGAGTAACTATGACTCTCGTAATAGGCCAATGACTCAATACCTGGAGTATTGACTCAGATAACTCGAGGAACGCCTTGCAATAGTAACAATGACTTTCTTACGGTTCACAACTGGTGACAAATCCGTTCTGGCAGTCTGGCACCAGTAACAAAAATGAGACACTGAGTGAGCAACTGGGATGGGTAACTATGACTCTCTTAAGGTAGCCAATGATCGTCACCAGGAATATTGAGTCAGGAAACTCGAGTAACCCTTGGCTATAGTAACGATGACTTTCGTAGATTACACAACCTGTGACATATTGGTGCTGGCAGACTGGCCACAGTAACAAGAAACGTGAAACTGGCTGCGAAATTAGGACGAGGAGCTATGATGCACTCAAGGTAGCTAGTGCAGCGTCACCTGGAGGACTGCATCAGTAAAGGCTAGTAATTCCTGGCTGGCATTACGATGACTCACTTAAGATGCACAACTAGTGTCATATCGGTTCTGGCAGACTGGCCACAGTAACAAAATATATGAATCTGGGTGAGCAACTGTGACGAGTAACTATGACTCTCGTAATAGGCCAATGACTCAATACCTGGAGTATTGACTCAGATAACTCGAGGAACGCCTTGCAATAGTAACAATGACTTTCTTACGGTTCACAACTGGTGACAAATCCGTTCTGGCAGTCTGGCACCAGTAACAAAAATGAGACACAGCGTGAGCAACTGGGATGGGTAACTATGACTCTCTTAAGGTAGCCAATGATCGTCACCAGGAATATTGAATCAGGAATTTCGAGTAACCCTTGGTTATAGAACGATGACTTTCGTAGATTACACAACCTGTGACATATCGATGCTGGCAGACTGGCTACAGTTACAATGTATTTTAATTTGGGTGGTCAACCGACAGGAATATCTATTACCCTTCTGAGGTAACCGACGATTCGTCACCAGGTGGAGTACACTCTGAAAGGAGTGACTATGACTCTCATATGACACACAACTAGTGTCTTATCGCTTCTGGCAGACGCCACAGTAACAAGAAACGTGAAACTGGCTGCGAAATTAGGACGAGGAGCTATGACGCACTCAAGGTAGCTAGTGCAGCGTCACCTGGAGGACTGCATCAGTAAAGGCTAGTAATCCCTGGCAGGCATAACGGTAACTCACTTAAGATACACAACTAGTGACATATCGGTTCTGGCAGACTGGCCACAGTAACAAAATATATGAATCTGGGTGAGCAACTGTGACGAGTAACTATGACTCTCGTAATAGGCCAATGACTCAATACCTGGAGTATTGACTCAGATAACTCGAGGAACGCCTTGCAATAGTAACAATGACTTTCTTACGGTTCACAACTGGTGACAAATCCGTTCTGGCAGTCTGGCACCAGTAACAAAAATGAGACACTGAGTGAGCAACTGGGATGGGTAACTATGACTCTCTTAAGGTAGCCAATGATCGTCACCAGGAATATTGAGTCAGGAAACTCGAGTAACCCTTGGCTACAGTAACGATGACTTTCGTAGATTACACAACCTGTGACATATTGGTGCTGGCAGACTGGCCACAGTAACAGAAAACGTGAAACTGGCTGCGAAATTAGGACGAGGAGCTATGACGCACTCAAGGTAGCTAGTGCAGCGTCACCTGGAGGACTGCATCAGTAAAGGCTAGTAATTCCTGGCTGGCATTACGATGACTCACTTAAGATACACAACTAGTGTCATATCGGTTCCGGCAGACTGGCCACAGTAACAAAATATATGAATCTGGGTGAGCAACTGTGACGAGTAACTATGACTCTCGTAATAGGCCAATGACTCAATACCTGGAGTATTGACTCAGATAACTCGAGGAACGCCTTGCAATAGTAACAATGACTTTCTTACGGTTCACAACTGGTGACAAATCCGTTCTGGCAGTCTGGCACCAGTAACAAAAATGAGACACAGCGTGAGCACTGGGATGGGTAACTATGACTCTCTTAAGGTAGCCAATGATCGTCACCAGGAATATTGAATCAGGAATTTCGAGTAACCCTTGGTTATAGAACGATGACTTTCGTAGATTACACAACCTGTGACATATCGATGCTGGCAGACTGGCTACAGTTACAATGTATTTTAATTTGGGTGGTCAACCGACAGGAATATCTATTACCCTTCTGAGGTAACCGACGATTCGTCACCAGGTGGAGTACACTCTGAAAGGAGTGACTATGACTCTCATATGACACACAACTAGTGTCTTATCGCTTCTGGCAGACGCCACAGTAACAAGAAACGTGAAACTGTCTGCGAAATTAGGACGAGGAGCTATGACGCACTCAAGGTAGCTAGTGCAGCGTCACCTGGAGGACTGCATCAGTAAAGGCTAGTAATCCCTGGCAGGCATAACGGTGACTCACTTAAGATACACAACTAGTGACATATCGGTTCTGGCAGACTGGCCACAGTAACAAAATATATGAATCTGGGTGAGCAACTGTGACGAGTAACTATGACTCTCGTAATAGGCCAATGACTCAATACCTGGAGTATTGACTCAGATAACTCGAGGAACGCCTTGCAATAGTAACAATGACTTTCTTACGATTCACAACTGGTGACAAATCCGTTCTGGCAGTCTGGCACCAGTAACAAAAATGAGACACTGAGTGAGCAACTGGGATGGGTAACTATGACTCTCTTAAGGTAGCCAATGATCGTCACCAGGAATATTGAATCAGGAATTTCGAGTAACCCTTGGTTATAGAACGATGACTTTCGTAGATTACACAACCTGTGACATATCGATGCTGGCAGACTGGCTACAGTTACAATGTATTTTAATTTGGGTGGTCAACCGACAGGAATATCTATTACCCTTCTGAGGTAACCGACGATTCGTCACCAGGTGGAGTACACTCTGAAAGGAGTGACTATGACTCTCATATGACACACAACTAGTGTCTTATCGCTTCTGGCAGACGCCACAGTAACAAGAAACGTGAAACTGGCTGCGAAATTAGGACGAGGAGCTATGACGCACTCAAGGTAGCTAGTGCAGCGTCACCTGGAGGACTGCATCAGTAAAGGCTAGTAATCCCTGGCAGGCATAACGGTGACTCACTTAAGATACACAACTAGTTACGTATCGGTTCTGGCAGACTGGCCACAGTAACAAAATATATGAAACTTGGTGAGCAACTGTGACGAGTAACTATGACTCTCGTAATAGGCCAATGACTCAATACCTGGAGTATTGACTCAGATAACTCGAGGAACGCCTTGCAATAGTAACAATGACTTTCTTACGATTCACAACTGGTGACAAATCCGTTCTGGCAGTCTGGCACCAGTAACAAAAATGAGACACTGAGTGAGCAACTGGGATGGGTAACTATGACTCTCTTAAGGTAGCCAATGATCGTCACCAGGAATATTGAATCAGGAATTTCGAGTAACCCTTGGTTATAGAACGATGACTTTCGTAGATTACACAACCTGTGACATATCGATGCTGGCAGACTGGCTACAGTTACAATGTATTTTAATTTGGGTGGTCAACCGACAGGAATATCTATTACCCTTCTGAGGTAACCGACGATTCGTCACCAGGTGGAGTACACTCTGAAAGGAGTGACTATGACTCTCATATGACACACAACTAGTGTCTTATCGCTTCTGGCAGACGCCACAGTAACAAGAAACGTGAAACTGGCTGCGAAATTAGGACGAGGAGCTATGACGCACTCAAGGTAGCTAGTGCAGCGTCACCTGGAGGACTGCATCAGTAAAGGCTAGTAATCCCTGGCAGGCATAACGGTGACTCACTTAAGATACACAACTAGTGACATATCGGTTCTGGCAGACTGGCCACAGTAACAAAATATATGAATCTGGGTGAGCAACTGTGACGAGTAACTATGACTCTCGTAATAGGCCAATGACTCAATACCTGGAGTATTGACTCAGATAACTCGAGGAACGCCTTGCAATAGTAACAATGACTTTCTTACGGTTCACAACTGGTGACAAATCCGTTCTGGCAGTCTGGCACCAGTAACAAAAATGAGACACTGAGTGAGCAACTGGGATGGGTAACTATGACTCTCTTAAGGTAGCCAATGATCGTCACCAGGAATATTGAGTCAGGAAACTCGAGTAACCCTTGGCTATAGTAACGATGACTTTCGTAGATTACACAACCTGTGACATATTGGTGCTGGCAGACTGGCCACAGTAACAAGAAACGTGAAACTGGCTGCGAAATTAGGACGAGGAGCTATGACGCACTCAAGGTAGCTAGTGCAGCGTCACCTGGAGGACTGCATCAGTAAAGGCTAGTAATTCCTGGCTGGCATTACGATGACTCACTTAAGATACACAACTAGTGTCATATCGGTTCTGGCAGACTGGCCACAGTAACAAAATATATGAATCTGGGTGAGCAACTGTGACGAGTAACTATGACTCTCGTAATAGGCCAATGACTCAATACCTGGAGTATTGACTCAGATAACTCGAGGAACGCCTTGCAATAGTAACAATGACTTTCTTACGGTTCACAACTGGTGACAAATCCGTTCTGGCAGTCTGGCACCAGTAACAAAAATGAGACACAGCGTGAGCAACTGGGATGGGTAACTATGACTCTCTTAAGGTAGCCAATGATCGTCACCAGGAATATTGAATCAGGAATTTCGAGTAACCCTTGGTTATAGAACGATGACTTTCGTAGATTACACAACCTGTGACATATCGATGCTGGCAGACTGGCTACAGTTACAATGTATTTTAATTTGGGTGGTCAACCGACAGGAATATCTATTACCCTTCTGAGGTAACCGACGATTCGTCACCAGGTGGAGTACACTCTGAAAGGAGTGACTATGACTCTCATATGACACACAACTAGTGTCTTATCGCTTCTGGCAGACGCCACAGTAACAAGAAACGTGAAACTGGCTGCGAAATTAGGACGAGGAGCTATGACGCACTCAAGGTAGCTAGTGCAGCGTCACCTGGAGGACTGCATCAGTAAAGGCTAGTAATCCCTGGCAGGCATAACGGTGACTCACTTAAGATACACAACTAGTGACATATCGGTTCTGGCAGACTGGCCACAGTAACAAAATATATGAATCTGGGTGAGCAACTGTGACGAGTAACTATGACTCTCGTAATAGGCCAATGACTCAATACCTGGAGTATTGACTCAGATAACTCGAGGAACGCCTTGCAATAGTAACAATGACTTTCTTACGGTTCACAACTGGTGACAAATCCGTTCTGGCAGTCTGGCACCAGTAACAAAAATGAGACACTGAGTGAGCAACTGGGATGGGTAACTATGACTCTCTTAAGGTAGCCAATGATCGTCACCAGGAATATTGAGTCAGGAAACTCGAGTAACCCTTGGTTATAGAACGATGACTTTCGTAGATTACACAACCTGTGACATATTGGTGCTGGCAGACTGGCCACAGTAACAAGAAACGTGAAACTGGCTGCGAAATTAGGACGAGGAGCTATGACGCACTCAAGGTAGCTAGTGCAGCGTCACCTGGAGGACTGCATCAGTAAAGGCTAGTAATCCCTGGCAGGCATAACGGTGACTCACTTAAGATACACAACTAGTTACATATCGGTTCTGGCAGACTGGCCACAGTAACAAAATATATGAATCTTGGTGAGCAACTGTGACGAGTAACTATGACTCTCGTAATAGGCCAATGACTCAATACCTGGAGTATTGACTCAGATAACTCGAGGAACGCCTTGCAATAGTAACAATGACTTTCTTACGGTTCACAACTGGTGACAAATCCGTTCTGGCAGTCTGGCACCAGTAACAAAAATGAGACACTGAGTGAGCAACTGGGATGGGTAACTATGACTCTCTTAAGGTAGCCAATGATCGTCACCAGGAATATTGAATCAGGAATTTCGAGTAACCCTTGGTTATAGAACGATGACTTTCGTAGATTACACAACCTGTGACATATCGATGCTGGCAGACTGGCTACAGTTACAATGTATTTTAATTTGGGTGGTCAACCGACAGGAATATCTATTACCCTTCTGAGGTAACCGACGATTCGTCACCAGGTGGAGTACACTCTGAAAGGAGTGACTATGACTCTCATATGACACACAACTAGTGTCTTATCGCTTCTGGCAGACGCCACAGTAACAAGAAACGTGAAACTGTCTGCGAAATTAGGACGAGGAGCTATGACGCACTCAAGGTAGCTAGTGCAGCGTCACCTGGAGGACTGCATCAGTAAAGGCTAGTAATCCCTGGCAGGCATAACGGTGACTCACTTAAGATACACAACTAGTGACATATCGGTTCTGGCAGACTGGCCACAGTAACAAAATATATGAATCTGGGTGAGCAACTGTGACGAGTAACTATGACTCTCGTAATAGGCCAATGACTCAATACCTGGAGTATTGACTCAGATAACTCGAGGAACGCCTTGCAATAGTAACAATGACTTTCTTACGGTTCACAACTGGTGACAAATCCGTTCTGGCAGTCTGGCACCAGTAACAAAAATGAGACACTGAGTGAGCAACTGGGATGGGTAACTATGACTCTCTTAAGGTAGCCAATGATCGTCACCAGGAATATTGAGTCAGGAAACTCGAGTAACCCTTGGTTATAGAACGATGACTTTCGTAGATTACACAACCTGTGACATATTGGTGCTGGCAGACTGGCCACAGTAACAAGAAACGTGAAACTGGCTGCGAAATTAGGACGAGGAGCTATGACGCACTCAAGGTAGCTAGTGCAGCGTCACCTGGAGGACTGCATCAGTAAAGGCTAGTAATCCCTGGCTGGCATAACGGTGACTCACTTAAGATACACAACTAGTTACATATCGGTTCTGGCAGACTGGCCACAGTAACAAAATATATGAATCTTGGTGAGCAACTGTGACGAGTAACTATGACTCTCGTAATAGGCCAATGACTCAATACCTGGAGTATTGACTCAGATAACTCGAGGAACGCCTTGCAATAGTAACAATGACTTTCTTACGGTTCACAACTGGTGACAAATCCGTTCTGGCAGTCTGGCACCAGTAACAAAAATGAGACACTGAGTGAGCAACTGGGATGGGTAACTATGACTCTCTTAAGGTAGCCAATGATCGTCACCAGGAATATTGAATCAGGAATTTCGAGTAACCCTTGGTTATAGAACGATGACTTTCGTAGATTACACAACCTGTGACATATCGATGCTGGCAGTCTGGCTACAGTTACAATGTATTTTAATTTGGGTGGTCAACCGACAGGAATATCTATTACCCTTCTGAGGTAACCGACGATTCGTCACCAGGTGGAGTACACTCTGAAAGGAGTGACTATGACTCTCATATGACACACAACTAGTGTCTTATCGCTTCTGGCAGACGCCACAGTAACAAGAAACGTGAAACTGGCTGCGAAATTAGGACGAGGAGCTATGACGCACTCAAGGTAGCTAGTGCAGCGTGACCTGGAGGACTGCATCAGTAAAGGCTAGTAATCCCTGGCAGGCATAACGGTGACTCACTTAAGATACACAACTAGTGACATATCGGTTCTGGCAGACTGGCCACAGTAACAAAATATATGAATCTGGGTGAGCAACTGTGACGAGTAACTATGACTCTCGTAATAGGCCAATGACTCAATACCTGGAGTATTGACTCAGATAACTCGAGGAACGCCTTGCAATAGTAACAATGACTTTCTTACGGTTCACAACTGGTGACAAATCCGTTCTGGCAGTCTGGCACCAGTAACAAAAATGAGACACTGAGTGAGCAACTGGGATGGGTAACTATGACTCTCTTAAGGTAGCCAATGATCGTCACCAGGAATATTGAGTCAGGAAACTCGAGTAACCCTTGGCTATAGTAACGATGACTTTCGTAGATTACACAACCTGTGACATATTGGTGCTGGCAGACTGGCCACAGTAACAAGAAACGTGAAACTGGCTGCGAAATTAGGACGAGGAGCTATGACGCACTCAAGGTAGCTAGTGCAGCGTCACCTGGAGGACTGCATCAGTAAAGGCTAGTAATCCCTGGCAGGCATAACGGTGACTCACTTAAGATACACAACTAGTGACATATCGGTTCTGGCAGACTGGCCACAGTAACAAAATATATGAATCTGGGTGAGCAACTGTGACGAGTAACTATGACTCTCGTAATAGGCCAATGACTCAATACCTGGAGTATTGACTCAGATAACTCGAGGAACGCCTTGCAATAGTAACAATGACTTTCTTACGGTTCACAACTGGTGACAAATCCGTTCTGGCAGTCTGGCACCAGTAACAAAAATGAGACACTGAGTGAGCAACTGGGATGGGTAACTATGACTCTCTTAAGGTAGCCAATGATCGTCACCAGGAATATTGAGTCAGGAAACTCGAGTAACCCTTGGCTATAGTAACGATGACTTTCGTAGATTACACAACCTGTGACATATTGGTGCTGGCAGACTGGCCACAGTAACAAGAAACGTGAAACTGGCTGCGAAATTAGGACGAGGAGCTATGACGCACTCAAGGTAGCTAGTGCAGCGTCACCTGCAGGACTGCATCAGTAAAGGCTAGTAATTCCTGGCTGGCATTACGATGACTCACTTAAGATACACAACTAGTGTCATATCGGTTCTGGCAGACTGGCCACAGTAACAAAATATATGAATCTGGGTGAGCAACTGTGACGAGTAACTATGACTCTCGTAATAGGCCAATGACTCAATACCTGGAGTATTGACTCAGATAACTCGAGGAACGCCTTGCAATAGTAACAATGACTTTCTTACGGTTCACAACTGGTGACAAATCCGTTCTGGCAGTCTGGCACCAGTAACAAAAATGAGACACAGCGTGAGCAACTGGGATGGGTAACTATGACTCTCTTAAGGTAGCCAATGATCGTCACCAGGAATATTGAATCAGGAATTTCGAGTAACCCTTGGTTATAGAACGATGACTTTCGTAGATTACACAACCTGTGACATATCGATGCTGGCAGACTGGCTACAGTTACAATGTATTTTAATTTGGGTGGTCAACCGACAGGAATATCTATTACCCTTCTGAGGTAACCGACGATTCGTCACCAGGTGGAGTACACTCTGAAAGGAGTGACTATGACTCTCATATGACACACAACTAGTGTCTTATCGCTTCTGGCAGACGCCACAGTAACAAGAAACGTGAAACTGGCTGCGAAATTAGGACGAGGAGCTATGACGCACTCAAGGTAGCTAGTGCAGCGTCACCTGGAGGACTGCATCAGTAAAGGCTAGTAATCCCTGGCAGGCATAACGGTGACTCACTTAAGATACACAACTAGTGACATATCGGTTCTGGCAGACTGGCCACAGTATCAAAATATATGAATCTGGGTGAGCAACTGTGACGAGTAACTATGACTCTCGTAATAGGCCAATGACTCAATACCTGGAGTATTGACTCAGATAACTCGAGGAACGCCTTGCAATAGTAACAATGACTTTCTTACGGTTCACAACTGGTGACAAATCCGTTCTGGCAGTCTGGCACCAGTAACAAAAATGAGACACTGAGTGAGCAACTGGGATGGGTAACTATGACTCTCTTAAGGTAGCCAATGATCGTTACCAGGAATATTGAGTCAGGAAACTCGAGTAACCCTTGGTTATAGAACGATGACTTTCGTAGATTACACAACCTGTGACATATTGGTGCTGGCAGACTGGCCACAGTAACAAGAAACGTGAAACTGGCAGCGAAATTAGGACGAGGAGCTATGACGCACTCAAGGTAGCTAGTGCAGCGTCACCTGGAGGACTGCATCAGTAAAGGCTAGTAATCCCTGGCAGGCATAACGGTGACTCACTTAAGATACACAACTAGTTACATATCGGTTCTGGCAGACTGGCCACAGTAACAAAATATATGAATCTTGGTGAGCAACTGTGACGAGTAACTATGACTCTCGTAATAGGCCAATGACTCAATACCTGGAGTATTGACTCAGATAACTCGAGGAACGCCTTGCAATAGTAACAATGACTTTCTTACGGTTCACAACTGGTGACAAATCCGTTCTGGCAGTCTGGCACCAGTAACAAAAATGAGACACTGAGTGAGCAACTGGGATGGGTAACTATGACTCTCTTAAGGTAGCCAATGATCGTCACCAGGAATATTGAATCAGGAATTTCGAGTAACCCTTGGTTATAGAACGATGACTTTCGTAGATTACACAACCTGTGACATATCGATGCTGGCAGACTGGCTACAGTTACAATGTATTTTAATTTGGGTGGTCAACCGACAGGAAAATCTATTACCCTTCTGAGGTAACCGACGATTCGTCACCAGGTGGAGTACACTCTGAAAGGAGTGACTATGACTCTCATATGACACACAACTAGTGTCTTATCGCTTCTGGCAGACGCCACAGTAACAAGAAACGTGAAACTGTCTGCGAAATTAGGACGAGGAGCTATGACGCACTCAAGGTAGCTAGTGCAGCGTCACCTGGAGGACTGCATCAGTAAAGGCTAGTAATCCCTGGCAGGCATAACGGTGACTCACTTAAGATACACAACTAGTGACATATCGGTTCTGGCAGACTGGCCACAGTAACAAAATATATGAATCTGGGTGAGCAACTGTGACGAGTAACTATGACTCTCGTAATAGGCCAATGACTCAATACCTGGAGTATTGACTCAGATAACTCGAGGAACGCCTTGCAATAGTAACAATGACTTTCTTACGGTTCACAACTGGTGACAAATCCGTTCTGGCAGTCTGGCACCAGTAACAAAAATGAGACACTGAGTGAGCAACTGGGATGGGTAACTATGACTCTCTTAAGGTAGCCAATGATCGTCACCAGGAATATTGAGTCAGGAAACTCGAGTAACCCTTGGTTATAGAACGATGACTTTCGTAGATTACACAACCTGTGACATATTGGTGCTGGCAGACTGGCCACAGTAACAAGAAACGTGAAACTGGCTGCGAAATTAGGACGAGGAGCTATGACGCACTCAAGGTAGCTAGTGCAGCGTCACCTGGAGGACTGCATCAGTAAAGGCTAGTAATCCCTGGCAGGCATAACGGTGACTCACTTAAGATACACAACTAGTTACATATCGGTTCTGGCAGACTGGCCACAGTAACAAAATATATGAATCTTGGTGAGCAACTGTGACGAGTAACTATGACTCTCGTAATAGGCCAATGACTCAATACCTGGAGTATTGACTCAGATAACTCGAGGAACGCCTTGCAATAGTAACAATGACTTTCTTACGGTTCACAACTGGTGACAAATCCGTTCTGGCAGTCTGGCACCAGTAACAAAAATGAGACACTGAGTGAGCAACTGGGATGGGTAACTATGACTCTCTTAAGGTAGCCAATGATCGTCACCAGGAATATTGAGTCAGGAAACTCGAGTAACCCTTGGCTATAGTAACGATGACTTTCGTAGATTACACAACCTGTGACATATTGGTGCTGGCAGACTGGCCACAGTAACAAGAAACGTGAAACTGGCTGCGAAATTAGGACGAGGAGCTATGACGCACTGAAGGTAGCTAGTGCAGCGTCACCTGGAGGACTGCATCAGTAAAGGCTAGTAATTCCTGGCTGGCATTACGATGACTCACTTAAGATACACAACTAGTGTCATATCGGTTCTGGCAGACTGGCCACAGTAACAAAATATATGAATCTGGATGAGCAACTGTGACGAGTAACTATGACTCTCGTAATAGGCCAATGACTCAATACCTGGAGTATTGACTCAGATAACTCGAGGAACGCCTTGCAATAGTAACAATGACTTTCTTACGGTTCACAACTGGTGACAAATCCGTTCTGGCAGTCTGGCACCAGTAACAAAAATGAGACACAGCGTGAGCAACTGGGATGGGTAACTATGACTCTCTTAAGGTAGCCAATGATCGTCACCAGGAATATTGAGTCAGGAAATTCGAGTAACCCTTGGCTATAGTAACGATGACTTTCGTAGATTACACAACCTGTGACATATTGGTGCTGGCAGACTGGCCACAGTAACAAGAAACGTGAAACTGGCTGCGAAATTAGGACGAGGAGCTATGACGCACTCAAGGTAGCTAGTGCAGCGTCACCTGGAGGACTGCATCAGTAAAGGCTAGTAATCCCTGGCAGGCATAACGGTGACTCACTTAAGATACACAACTAGTTACATATCGCTTCTGGCAGACTGGCCACAGTAACAAAATATATGAATCTTGGTGAGCAACTGTGACGAGTAACTATGACTCTCGTAATAGGCCAATGACTCAATACCTGGAGTATTGACTCAGATAACTCGAGGAACGCCTTGCAATAGTAACAATGACTTTCTTACGGTTCACAACTGGTGACAAATCCGTTCTGGCAGTCTGGCACCAGTAACAAAAATGAGACACTGAGTGAGCAACTGGGATGGGTAACTATGACTCTCTTAAGGTAGCCAATGATCGTCACCAGGAATATTGAGTCAGGAAACTCGAGTAACCCTTGGCTATAGTAACGATGACTTTCGTAGATTACACAACCTGTGACATATTGGTGCTGGCAGACTGGCCACAGTAACAAGAAACGTGAAACTGGCTGCGAAATTAGGACGAGGAGCTATGACGCACTGAAGGTAGCTAGTGCAGCGTCACCTGGAGGACTGCATCAGTAAAGGCTAGTAATTCCTGGCTGGCATTACGATGACTCACTTAAGATACACAACTAGTGTCATATCGGTTCTGGCAGACTGGCCACAGTAACAAAATATATGAATCTGGGTGAGCAACTGTGACGAGTAACTATGACTCTCGTAATAGGCCAATGACTCAATACCTGGAGTATTGACTCAGATAACTCGAGGAACGCCTTGCAATAGTAACAATGACTTTCTTACGGTTCACAACTGGTGACAAATCCGTTCTGGCAGTCTGGCACCAGTAACAAAAATGAGACACAGCGTGAGCAACTGGGATGGGTAACTATGACTCTCTTAAGGTAGCCAATGATCGTCACCAGGAATATTGAGTCAGGAAATTCGAGTAACCCTTGGCTATAGTAACGATGACTTTCGTAGATTACACAACCTGTGACATATTGGTGCTGGCAGACTGGCCACAGTAACAAGAAACGTGAAACTGGCTGCGAAATTAGGACGAGGAGCTATGACGCACTCAAGGTAGCTAGTGCAGCGTCACCTGGAGGACTGCATCAGTAAAGGCTAGTAATCCCTGGCAGGCATAACGGTGACTCACTTAAGATACACAACTAGTTACATATCGCTTCTGGCAGACTGGCCACAGTAACAAAATATATGAATCTTGGTGAGCAACTGTGACGAGTAACTATGACTCTCGTAATAGGCCAATGACTCAATACCTGGAGTATTGACTCAGATAACTCGAGGAACGCCTTGCAATAGTAACAATGACTTTCTTACGGTTCACAACTGGTGACAAATCCGTTCTGGCAGTCTGGCACCAGTAACAAAAATGAGACACTGAGTGAGCAACTGGGATGGGTAACTATGACTCTCTTAAGGTAGCCAATGATCGTCACCAGGAATATTGAGTCAGGAAACTCGAGTAACCCTTGGCTATAGTAACGATGACTTTCGTAGATTACACAACCTGTGACATATTGGTGCTGGCAGACTGGCCACAGTAACAAGAAACGTGAAACTGGCTGCGAAATTAGGACGAGGAGCTATGACGCACTGAAGGTAGCTAGTGCAGCGTCACCTGGAGGACTGCATCAGTAAAGGCTAGTAATTCCTGGCTGGCATTACGATGACTCACTTAAGATACACAACTAGTGTCATATCGGTTCTGGCAGACTGGCCACAGTAACAAAATATATGAATCTGGGTGAGCAACTGTGACGAGTAACTATGACTCTCGTAATAGGCCAATGACTCAATACCTGGAGTATTGACTCAGATAACTCGAGGAACGCCTTGCAATAGTAACAATGACTTTCTTACGGTTCACAACTGGTGACAAATCCGTTCTGGCAGTCTGGCACCAGTAACAAAAATGAGACACAGCGTGAGCAACTGGGATGGGTAACTATGACTCTCTTAAGGTAGCCAATGATCGTCACCAGGAATATTGAGTCAGGAAACTCGAGTAACCCTTGGCTATAGTAACGATGACTTTCGTAGATTACACAACCTGTGACATATTGGTGCTGGCAGACTGGCCACAGTAACAAGAAACGTGAAACTGGCTGCGAAATTAGGACGAGGAGCTATGACGCACCCAAGGTAGCTAGTGCAGCGTCACCTGGAGGACTGCATCAGTAAAGGCTAGTAATCCCTGGCAGGCATAACGGTGACTCACTTAAGATACACAACTAGTTACATATCGCTTCTGGCAGACTGGCCACAGTAACAAAATATATGAATCTTGGTGAGCAACTGTGACGAGTAACTATGACTCTCGTAATAGGCCAATGACTCAATACCTGGAGTATTGACTCAGATAACTCGAGGAACGCCTTGCAATAGTAACAATGACTTTCTTACGGTTCACAACTGGTGACAAATCCGTTCTGGCAGTCTGGCACCAGTAACAAAAATGAGACACTGAGTGAGCAACTGGGATGGGTAACTATGACTCTCTTAAGGTAGCCAATGATCGTCACCAGGAATATTGAGTCAGGAAACTCGAGTAACCCTTGGCTATAGTAACGATGACTTTCGTAGATTACACAACCTGTGACATATTGGTGCTGGCAGACTGGCCACAGTAACAAGAAACGTGAAACTGGCTGCGAAATTAGGACGAGGAGCTATGACGCACTCAAGGTAGCTAGTGCAGCGTCACCTGGAGGACTGCATCAGTAAAGGCTAGTAATTCCTGGCTGGCATTACGATGACTCACTTAAGATACACAACTAGTGTCATATCGGTTCTGGCAGACTGGCCACAGTAACAAAATATATGAATCTGGGTGAGCAACTGTGACGAGTAACTATGACTCTCGTAATAGGCCAATGACTCAATACCTGGAGTATTGACTCAGATAACTCGAGGAACGCCTTGCAATAGTAACAATGACTTTCTTACGGTTCACAACTGGTGACAAATCCGTTCTGGCAGTCTGGCACCAGTAACAAAAATGAGACACAGCGTGAGCAACTGGGATGGGTAACTATGACTCTCTTAAGGTAGCCAATGATCGTCACCAGGAATATTGAATCAGGAATTTCGAGTAACCCTTGGTTATAGAACGATGACTTTCGTAGATTACACAACCTGTGACATATCGATGCTGGCAGACTGGCTACAGTTACAATGTATTTTAATTTGGGTGGTCAACCGACAGGAATATCTATTACCCTTCTGAGGTAACCGACGATTCGTCACCAGGTGGAGTACACTCTGAAAGGAGTGACTATGACTCTCATATGACACACAACTAGTGTCTTATCGCTTCTGGCAGACGCCACAGTAACAAGAAACGTGAAACTGGCTGCGAAATTAGGACGAGGAGCTATGACGCACTCAAGGTAGCTAGTGCAGCGTCACCTGGAGGACTGCATCAGTAAAGGCTAGTAATCCCTGGCAGGCATAACGGTGACTCACTTAAGATACACAACTAGTGACATATCGGTTCTGGCAGACTGGCCACAGTAACAAAATATATGAATCTGGGTGAGCAACTGTGACGAGCAACTATGACTCTCGTAATAGGCCAATGACTCAATACCTGGAGTATTGACTCAGATAACTCGAGGAACGCCTTGCAATAGTAACAATGACTTTCTTACGGTTCACAACTGGTGACAAATCCGTTCTGGCAGTCTGGCACCAGTAACAAAAATGAGACACTGAGTGAGCAACTGGGATGGGTAACTATGACTCTCTTAAGGTAGCCAATGATCGTCACCAGGAATATTGAGTCAGGAAACTCGAGTAACCCTTGGTTATAGAACGATGACTTTCGTAGATTACACAACCTGTGACATATTGGTGCTGGCAGACTGGCCACAGTAACAAGAAACGTGAAACTGGCTGCGAAATTAGGACGAGGAGCTATGACGCACTCAAGGTAGCTAGTGCAGCGTCACCTGGAGGACTGCATCAGTAAAGGCTAGTAATCCCTGGCAGGCATAACGGTGACTCACTTAAGATACACAACTAGTTACATATCGGTTCTGGCAGACTGGCCACAGTAACAAAATATATGAATCTTGGTGAGCAACTGTGACGAGTAACTATGACTCTCGTAATAGGCCAATGACTCAATACCTGGAGTATTGACTCAGATAACTCGAGGAACGCCTTGCAATAGTAACAATGACTTTCTTACGGTTCACAACTGGTGACAAATCCGTTCTGGCAGTCTGGCACCAGTAACAAAAATGAGACACTGAGTGAGCAACTGGGATGGGTAACTATGACTCTCTTAAGGTAGCCAATGATCGTCACCAGGAATATTGAGTCAGGAAACTCGAGTAACCCTTGGCTATAGTAACGATGACTTTCGTAGATTACACAACCTGTGACATATTGGTGCTGGCAGACTGGCCACAGTAACAAGAAACGTGAAACTGGCTGCGAAATTAGGACGAGGAGCTATGACGCACTCAAGGTAGCTAGTGCAGCGTCACCTGGAGGACTGCATCAGTAAAGGCTAGTAATTCGTGGCTGGCATTACGATGACTCACTTAAGATACACAACTAGTGTCATATCGGTTCTGGCAGACTGGCCACAGTAACAAAATATATGAATCTGGGTGAGCAACTGTGACGAGTAACTATGACTCTCGTAATAGGCCAATGACTCAATACCTGGAGTATTGACTCAGATAACTCGAGGAACGCCTTGCAATAGTAACAATGACTTTCTTACGATTCACAACTGGTGACAAATCCGTTCTGGCAGTCTGGCACCAGTAACAAAAATGAGACACAGCGTGAGCAACTGGGATGGGTAACTATGACTCTCTTAAGGTAGCCAATGATCGTCACCAGGAATATTGAGTCAGGAAACTCGAGTAACCCTTGGTTATAGAACGATGACTTTCGTAGATTACACAACCTGTGACATATTGGTGCTGGCAGACTGGCCACAGTAACAAGAAACGTGAAACTGGCTGCGAAATTAGGACGAGGAGCTATGACGCACTCAAGGTAGCTAGTGCAGCGTCACCTGGAGGACTGCATCAGTGAAGGCTAGTAATCCCTGGCAGGCATAACGGTGACTCACTTAAGATACACAACTAGTTACATATCGGTTCTGGCAGACTGGCCACAGTAACAAAATATATGAATCTTGGTGAGCAACTGTGACGAGTAACTATGACTCTCGTAATAGGCCAATGACTCAATACCTGGAGTATTGACTCAGATAACTCGAGGAACGCCTTGCAATAGTAACAATGACTTTCTTACGGTTCACAACTGGTGACAAATCCGTTCTGGCAGTCTGGCACCAGTAACAAAAATGAGACACTGAGTGAGCAACTGGGATGGGTAACTATGACTCTCTTAAGGTAGCCAATGATCGTCACCAGGAATATTGAGTCAGGAAACTCGAGTAACCCTTGGCTATAGTAACGATGACTTTCGTAGATTACACAACCTGTGACATATTGGTGCTGGCAGACTGGCCACAGTAACAAGAAACGTGAAACTGGCTGCGAAATTAGGACGAGGAGCTATGACGCACTCAAGGTAGCTAGTGCAGCGTCACCTGGAGGACTGCATCAGTAAAGGCTAGTAATTCCTGGCTGGCATTACGATGACTCACTTAAGATACACAACTAGTGTCATATCGGTTCTGGCGGACTGGCCACAGTAACAAAATATATGAATCTGGGTGAGCAACTGTGACGAGTAACTATGACTCTCGTAATAGGCCAATGACTCAATAGCTGGAGTATTGACTCAGATAACTCGAGGAACGCCTTGCAATAGTAACAATGACTTTCTTACGGTTCACAACTGGTGACAAATCCGTTCTGGCAGTCTGGCACCAGTAACAAAAATGAGACACAGCGTGAGCAACTGGGATGGGTAACTATGACTCTCTTAAGGTAGCCAATGATCGTCACCAGGAATATTGAATCAGGAATTTCGAGTAACCCTTGGTTATAGAACGATGACTTTCGTAGATTACACAACCTGTGACATATCGATGCTGGCAGACTGGCTACAGTTACAATGTATTTTAATTTGGGTGGTCAACCGACAGGAATATCTATTACCCTTCTGAGGTAACCGACGATTCGTCACCAGGTGGAGTACACTCTGAAAGGAGTGACTATGACTCTCATATGACACACAACTAGTGTCTTATCGCTTCTGGCAGACGCCACAGTAACAAGAAACGTGAAACTGGCTGCGAAATTAGGACGAGGAGCTATGACGCACTCAAGGTAGCTAGTGCAGCGTCACCTGGAGGACTGCATCAGTAAAGGCTAGTAATCCCTGGCAGGCATTACGGTGACTCACTTAAGATACACAACTAGTGACATATCGGTTCTGGCAGACTGGCCACAGTAACAAAATATATGAATCTGGGTGAGCAACTGTGACGAGTAACTATGACTCTCGTAATAGGCCAATGACTCAATACCTGGAGTATTGACTCAGATAACTCGAGGAACGCCTTGCAATAGTAACAATGACTTTCTTACGGTTCACAACTGGTGACAAATCCGTTCTGGCAGTCTGGCACCAGTAACAAAAATGAGACACTGAGTGAGCAACTGGGATGGGTAACTATGACTCTCTTAAGGTAGCCAATGATCGTCACCAGGAATATTGAGTCAGGAAACTCGAGTAACCCTTGGTTATAGAACGATGACTTTCGTAGATTACACAACCTGTGACATATTGGTGCTGGCAGACTGGCCACAGTAACAAGAAACGTGAAACTGGCTGCGAAATTAGGACGAGGAGCTATGACGCACTCAAGGTAGCTAGTGCAGCGTCACCTGGAGGACTGCATCAGTAAAGGCTAGTAATCCCTGGCAGGCATAACGGTGACTCACTTAAGATACACAACTAGTCACATATCGGTTCTGGCAGACTGGCCACAGTAACAAATTATATGAATCTTGGTGAGCAACTGTGACGAGTAACTATGACTCTCGTAATAGGCCAATGACTCAATACCTGGAGTATTGACTCAGATAACTCGAGGAACGCCTTGCAATAGTAACAATGACTTTCTTACGATTCACAACTGGTGACAAATCCGTTCTGGCAGTCTGGCACCAGTAACAAAAATGAGACACAGCGTGAGCAACTGGGATGGGTAACTATGACTCTCTTAAGGTAGCCAATGATCGTCACCAGGAATATTGAGTTAGGAAACTCGAGTAACCCTTGGTTATAGTAACGATGACTTTCGTAGATTACACAACCTGTGACATATTGGTGCTGGCAGACTGGCCACAGTAACAAGAAACGTGAAACTGGCTGCGAAATTAGGACGAGGAGCTATGACGCACTCAAGGTAGCTAGTGCAGCGTCACCTGGAGGACTGCATCAGTAAAGGCTAGTAATCCCTGGCAGGCATAACGGTGACTCACTTAAGATACACAACTAGTGACATATCGGTTCTGGCAGACTGGCCACAGTAACAAAATATATGAATCTGGGTGAGCAACTGTGACGAGTAACTATGACTCTCGTAATAGGCCAATGACTCAATACCTGGAGTATTGACTCAGATAACTCGAGGAACGCCTTGCAATAGTAACAATGACTTTCTTACGGTTCACAACTGGTGACAAATCCGTTCTGGCAGTCTGGCACCAGTAACAAAAATGAGACACAGCGTGAGCAACTGGGATGGGTAACTATGACTCTCTTAAGGTAGCCAATGATCGTCACCAGGAATATTGAATCAGGAATTTCGAGTAACCCTTGGTTATAGAACGATGACTTTCGTAGATTACACAACCTGTGACATATCGATGCTGGCAGACTGGCTACAGTTACAATGTATTTTAATTTGGGTGGTCAACCGACAGGAATATCTATTACCCTTCTGAGGTAACCGACGATTCGTCACCAGGTGGAGTACACTCTGAAAGGAGTGACTATGACTCTCATATGACACACAACTAGTGTCTTATCGCTTCTGGCAGACGCCACAGTAACAAGAAACGTGAAACTGGCTGCGAAATTAGGACGAGGAGCTATGACGCACTCAAGGTAGCTAGTGCAGCGTCACCTGGAGGACTGCATCAGTAAAGGCTAGTAATCCCTGGCAGGCATAACGGTGACTCACTTAAGATACACAACTAGTGACATATCGGTTCTGGCAGACTGGCCACAGTAACAAAATATATGAATCTGGGTGAGCAACTGTGACGAGTAACTATGACTCTCGTAATAGGCCAATGACTCAATACCTGGAGTATTGACTCAGATAACTCGAGGAACGCCTTGCAATAGTAACAATGACTTTCTTACGGTTCACAACTGGTGACAAATCCGTTCTGGCAGTCTGGCACCAGTAACAAAAATGAGACACTGAGTGAGCAACTGGGATGGGTAACTATGACTCTCTTAAGGTAGCCAATGATCGTCACCAGGAATATTGAGTCAGGAAACTCGAGTAACCCTTGGTTATAGAACGATGACTTTCGTAGATTACACAACCTGTGACATATTGGTGCTGGCAGACTGGCCACAGTAACAAGAAACGTGAAACTGGCTGCGAAATTAGGACGAGGAGCTATGACGCACTCAAGGTAGCTAGTGCAGCGTCACCTGGAGGACTGCATCAGTAAAGGCTAGTAATCCCTGGCAGGCATAACGGTGACTCACTTAAGATACACAACTAGTGACATATCGGTTCTGGCAGACTGGCCACAGTAACAAAATATATGAATCTGGGTGAGCAACTGTGACGAGTAACTATGACTCTCGTAATAGGCCAATGACTCAATACCTGGAGTATTGACTCAGATAACTCGAGGAACGCCTTGCAATAGTAACAATGACTTTCTTACGGTTCACAACTGGTGACAAATCCGTTCTGGCAGTCTGGCACCAGTAACAAAAATGAGACACTGAGTGAGCAACTGGGATGGGTAACTATGACTCTCTTAAGGTAGCCAATGATCGTCACCAGGAATATTGAGTCAGGAAACTCGAGTAACCCTTGGTTATAGAACGATGACTTTCGTAGATTACACAACCTGTGACATATTGGTGCTAGCAGACTGGCCACAGTAACAAGAAACGTGAAACTGGCTGCGAAATTAGGACGAGGAGCTATGACGCACTCAAGGTAGCTAGTGCAGCGTCACCTGGAGGACTGCATCAGTAAAGGCTAGTAATCCCTGGCAGGCATAACGGTGACTCACTTAAGATACACAACTAGTGACATATCGGTTCTGGCAGACTGGCCACAGTAACAAAATATATGAATCTGGGTGAGCAACTGTGACGAGTAACTATGACTCTCGTAATAGGCCAATGACTCAATACCTGGAGTATTGACTCAGATAACTCGAGGAACGCCTTGCAATAGTAACAATGACTTTCTTACGGTTCACAACTGGTGACAAATCCGTTCTGGCAGTCTGGCACCAGTAACAAAAATGAGACACTGAGTGAGCAACTGGGATGGGTAACTATGACTCTCTTAAGGTAGCCAATGATCGTCACCAGGAATATTGAGTCAGGAAACTCGAGTAACCCTTGGCTATAGTAACGATGACTTTCGTAGATTACACAACCTGTGACATATTGGTGCTGGCAGACTGGCCACAGTAACAAGAAACGTGAAACTGGCTGCGAAATTAGGACGAGGAGCTATGACGCACTCAAGGTAGCTAGTGCAGCGTCACCTGGAGGACTGCATCAGTAAAGGCTAGTAAATCCTGGCTGGCATTACGATGACTCACTTAATATACACAACTAGTGTCATATCGGTTCTGGCAGACTGGCCACAGTAACAAAATATATGAATCTGGGTGAGCAACTGTGACGAGTAACTATGACTCTCGTAATAGGCCAATGACTCAATACCTGGAGTATTGACTCAGATAACTCGAGGAACGCCTTGCAATAGTAACAATGACTTTCTTACGGTTCACAACTGGTGACAAATCCGTTCTGGCAGTCTGGCACCAGTAACAAAAATGAGACACAGCGTGAGCAACTGGGATGGGTAACTATGACTCTCTTAAGGTAGCCAATGATCGTCACCAGGAATATTGAATCAGGAATTTCGAGTAACCCTTGGTTATAGAACGATGACTTTCGTAGATTACACAACCTGTGACATATCGATGCTGGCAGACTGGCTACAGTTACAATGTATTTTAATTTGGGTGGTCAACCGACAGGAATATCTATTACCCTTCTGAGGTAACCGACGATTCGTCACCAGGTGGAGTACACTCTGAAAGGAGTGACTATGACTCTCATATGACACACAACTAGTGTCTTATCGCTTCTGGCAGACGCCACAGTAACAAGAAACGTGAAACTGGCTGCGAAATTAGGACGAGGAGCTATGACGCACTCAAGGTAGCTAGTGCAGCGTCACCTGGAGGACTGCATCAGTAAAGGCTAGTAATCCCTGGCAGGCATAACGGTGACTCACTTAAGATACACAACTAGTGACATATCGGTTCTGGCAGACTGGCCACAGTAACAAAATATATGAATCTGGGTGAGCAACTGTGACGAGTAACTATGACTCTCGTAATAGGCCAATGACTCAATACCTGGAGTATTGACTCAGATAACTCGAGGAACGCCTTGCAATAGTAACAATGACTTTCTTACGGTTCACAACTGGTGACAAATCCGTTCTGGCAGTCTGGCACCAGTAACAAAAATGAGACACTGAGTGAGCAACTGGGATGGGTAACTATGACTCTCTTAAGGTAGCCAATGATCGTCACCAGGAATATTGAGTCAGGAAACTCGAGTAACCCTTGGTTATAGAACGATGACTTTCGTAGATTACACAACCTGTGACATATTGGTGCTGGCAGACTGGCCACAGTAACAAGAAACGTGAAACTGGCTGCGAAATTAGGACGAGGAGCTATGACGCACTCAAGGTAGCTAGTGCAGCGTCACCTGGAGGACTGCATCAGTAAAGGCTAGTAATCCCTGGCAGGCATAACGGTGACTCACTTAAGATACACAACTAGTGACATATCGGTTCTGGCAGACTGGCCACAGTAACAAATTATATGAATCTGGGTGAGCAACTGTGACGAGTAACTATGACTCTCGTAATAGGCCAATGACTCAATACCTGGAGTATTGACTCAGATAACTCGAGGAACGCCTTGCAATAGTAACAATGACTTTCTTACGGTTCACAACTGGTGACAAATCCGTTCTGGCAGTCTGGCACCCGTAACAAAAATGAGACACTGAGTGAGCAACTGGGATGGGTAACTATGACTCTCTTAAGGTAGCCAATGATCGTCACCAGGAATATTGAGTCAGGAAACTCGAGTAACCCTTGGCTATAGTAACGATGACTTTCGTAGATTACACAACCTGTGACATATTGGTGCTGGCAGACTGGCCACAGTAACAAGAAACGTGAAACTGGCTGCGAAATTAGGACGAGGAGCTATGACGCACTCAAGGTAGCTAGTGCAGCGTCACCTGGAGGACTGCATCAGTAAAGGCTAGTAATTCCTGGCTGGCATTACGATGACTCACTTAAGATACACAACTAGTGTCATATCGGTTCTGGCAGACTGGCCACAGTAACAAAATATATGAATCTGGGTGAGCAACTGTGACGAGTAACTATGACTCTCGTAATAGGCCAATGACTCAATACCTGGAGTATTGACTCAGATAACTCGAGGAACGCCTTGCAATAGTAACAATGACTTTCTTACGGTTCACAACTGGTGACAAATCCGTTCTGGCAGTCTGGCACCAGTAACAAAAATGAGACACAGCGTGAGCAACTGGGATGGGTAACTATGACTCTCTTAAGGTAGCCAATGATCGTCACCAGGAATATTGAATCAGGAATTTCGAGTAACCCTTGGTTATAGAACGATGACTTTCGTAGATTACACAACCTGTGACATATCGATGCTGGCAGACTGGCTACAGTTACAATGTATTTTAATTTGGGTGGTCAACCGACAGGAATATCTATTACCCTTCTGAGGTAACCGACGATTCGTCACCAGGTGGAGTACACTCTGAAAGGAGTGACTATGACTCTCATATGACACACAACTAGTGTCTTATCGCTTCTGGCAGACGCCACAGTAACAAGAAACGTGAAACTGGCTGCGAAATTAGGACGAGGAGCTATGACGCACTCAAGGTAGCTAGTGCAGCGTCACCTGGAGGACTGCATCAGTAAAGGCTAGTAATCCCTGGCAGGCATAACGGTGACTCACTTAAGATACACAACTAGTGACATATCGGTTCTGGCAGACTGGCCACAGTAACAAAATATATGAATCTGGGTGAGCAACTGTGACGAGTAACTATGACTCTCGTAATAGGCCAATGACTCAATACCTGGAGTATTGACTCAGATAACTCGAGGAACGCCTTGCAATAGTAACAATGACTTTCTTACGGTTCACAACTGGTGACAAATCCGTTCTGGCAGTCTGGCACCAGTAACAAAAATGAGACACTGAGTGAGCAACTGGGATGGGTAACTATGACTCTCTTAAGGTAGCCAACGATCGTCACCAGGAATATTGAGTCAGGAAACTCGAGTAACCCTTGGTTATAGAACGATGACTTTCGTAGATTACACAACCTGTGACATATTGGTGCTGGCAGACTGGCCACAGTAACAAGAAACGTGAAACTGGCTGCGAAATTAGGACGAGGAGCTATGACGCACTCAAGGTAGCTAGTGCAGCGTCACCTGGAGGACTGCATCAGTAAAGGCTAGTAATCCCTGGCAGGCATAACGGTGACTCACTTAAGATACACAACTAGTGACATATCGGTTCTGGCAGACTGGCCACAGTAACAAAATATATGAATCTGGGTGAGCAACTGTGACGAGTAACTATGACTCTCGTAATAGGCCAATGACTCAATACCTGGAGTATTGACTCAGATAACTCGAGGAACGCCTTGCAATAGTAACAATGACTTTCTTACGGTTCACAACTGGTGACAAATCCGTTCTGGCAGTCTGGCACCAGTAACAAAAATGAGACACTGAGTGAGCAACTGGGATGGGTAACTATGACTCTCTTAAGGTAGCCAACGATCGTCACCAGGAATATTGAGTCAGGAAACTCGAGTAACCCTTGGTTATAGAACGATGACTTTCGTAGATTACACAACCTGTGACATATTGGTGCTGGCAGACTGGCCACAGTAACAAGAAACGTGAAACTGGCTGCGAAATTAGGACGAGGAGCTATGACGCACTCAAGGTAGCTAGTGCAGCGTCACCTGGAGGACTGCATCAGTAAAGGCTAGTAATCCCTGGCAGGCATAACGGTGACTCACTTAAGATACACAACTAGTGACATATCGGTTCTGGCAGACTGGCCACAGTAACAAAATATATGAATCTGGGTGAGCAACTGTGACGAGTAACTATGACTCTCGTAATAGGCCAATGACTCAATACCTGGAGTATTGACTCAGATAACTCGAGGAACGCCTTGCAATAGTAACAATGACTTTCTTACGGTTCACAACTGGTGACAAATCCGTTCTGGCAGTCTGGCACCAGTAACAAAAATGAGACACTGAGTGAGCAACTGGGATGGGTAACTATGACTCTCTTAAGGTAGCCAATGATCGTCACCAGGAATATTGAGTCAGGAAACTCGAGTAACCCTTGGCTATAGTAACGATGACTTTCGTAGATTACACAACCTGTGACATATTGGTGCTGGCAGACTGGCCACAGTAACAAGAAACGTGAAACTGGCTGCGAAATTAGGACGAGGAGCTATGACGCACTCAAGGTAGCTAGTGCAGCGTCACCTGGAGGACTGCATCAGTAAAGGCTAGTAATTCCTGGCTGGCATTACGATGACTCACTTAAGATACACAACTAGTGTCATATCGGTTCTGGCAGACTGGCCACAGTAACAAAATATATGAATCTGGGTGAGCAACTGTGACGAGTAACTATGACTCTCGTAATAGGCCAATGACTCAATACCTGGAGTATTGACTCAGATAACTCGAGGAACGCCTTGCAATAGTAACAATGACTTTCTTACGGTTCACAACTGGTGACAAATCCGTTCTGGCAGTCTGGCACCAGTAACAAAAATGAGACACAGCGTGAGCAACTGGGATGGGTAACTATGACTCTCTTAAGGTAGCCAATGATCGTCACCAGGAATATTGAATCAGGAATTTCGAGTAACCCTTGGTTATAGAACGATGACTTTCGTAGATTACACAACCTGTGACATATCGATGCTGGCAGACTGGCTACAGTTACAATGTATTTTAATTTGGGTGGTCAACCGACAGGAATATCTATTACCCTTCTGAGGTAACCGACGATTCGTCACCAGGTGGAGTACACTCTGAAAGGAGTGACTATGACTCTCATATGACACACAACTAGTGTCTTATCGCTTCTGGCAGACGCCACAGTAACAAGAAACGTGAAACTGGCTGCGAAATTAGGACGAGGAGCTATGACGCACTCAAGGTAGCTAGTGCAGCGTCACCTGGAGGACTGCATCAGTAAAGGCTAGTAATCCCTGGCAGGCATAACGGTGACTCACTTAAGATACACAACTAGTGACATATCGGTTCTGGCAGACTGGCCACAGTAACAAAATATATGAATCTGGGTGAGCAACTGTGACGAGTAACTATGACTCTCGTAATAGGCCAATGACTCAATACCTGGAGTATTGACTCAGATAACTCGAGGAACGCCTTGCAATAGTAACAATGACTTTCTTACGGTTCACAACTGGTGACAAATCCGTTCTGGCAGTCTGGCACCAGTAACAAAAATGAGACACTGAGTGAGCAACTGGGATGGGTAACTATGACTCTCTTAAGGTAGCCAATGATCGTCACCAGGAATATTGAGTCAGGAAACTCGAGTAACCCTTGGTTATAGAACGATGACTTTCGTAGATTACACAACCTGTGACATATTGGTGCTGGCAGACTGGCCACAGTAACAAGAAACGTGAAACTGGCTGCGAAATTAGGACGAGGAGCTATGACGCACTCAAGGTAGCTAGTGCAGCGTCACCTGGAGGACTGCATCAGTAAAGGCTAGTAATCCCTGGCAGGCATAACGGTGACTCACTTAAGATACACAACTAGTGACATATCGGTTCTGGCAGACTGGCCACAGTAACAAATTATATGAATCTGGGTGAGCAACTGTGACGAGTAACTATGACTCTCGTAATAGGCCAATGACTCAATACCTGGAGTATTGACTCAGATAACTCGAGGAACGCCTTGCAATAGTAACAATGACTTTCTTACGGTTCACAACTGGTGACAAATCCGTTCTGGCAGTCTGGCACCCGTAACAAAAATGAGACACTGAGTGAGCAACTGGGATGGGTAACTATGACTCTCTTAAGGTAGCCAATGATCGTCACCAGGAATATTGAGTCAGGAAACTCGAGTAACCCTTGGCTATAGTAACGATGACTTTCGTAGATTACACAACCTGTGACATATTGGTGCTGGCAGACTGGCCACAGTAACAAGAAACGTGAAACTGGCTGCGAAATTAGGACGAGGAGCTATGACGCACTCAAGGTAGCTAGTGCAGCGTCACCTGCAGGACTGCATCAGTAAAGGCTAGTAATTCCTGGCTGGCATTACGATGACTCACTTAAGATACACAACTAGTGTCATATCGGTTCTGGCAGACTGGCCACAGTAACAAAATATATGAATCTGGGTGAGCAACTGTGACGAGTAACTATGACTCTCGTAATAGGCCAATGACTCAATACCTGGAGTATTGACTCAGATAACTCGAGGAACGCCTTGCAATAGTAACAATGACTTTCTTACGGTTCACAACTGGTGACAAATCCGTTCTGGCAGTCTGGCACCAGTAACAAAAATGAGACACAGCGTGAGCAACTGGGATGGGTAACTATGACTCTCTTAAGGTAGCCAATGATCGTCACCAGGAATATTGAATCAGGAATTTCGAGTAACCCTTGGTTATAGAACGATGACTTTCGTAGATTACACAACCTGTGACATATCGATGCTGGCAGACTGGCTACAGTTACAATGTATTTTAATTTGGGTGGTCAACCGACAGGAATATCTATTACCCTTCTGAGGTAACCGACGATTCGTCACCAGGTGGAGTACACTCTGAAAGGAGTGACTATGACTCTCATATGACACACAACTAGTGTCTTATCGCTTCTGGCAGACGCCACAGTAACAAGAAACGTGAAACTGGCTGCGAAATTAGGACGAGGAGCTATGACGCACTCAAGGTAGCTAGTGCAGCGTCACCTGGAGGACTGCATCAGTAAAGGCTAGTAATCCCTGGCAGGCATAACGGTGACTCACTAAAGATACACAACTAGTGACATATCGGTTCTGGCAGACTGGCCACAGTAACAAAATATATGAATCTGGGTGAGCAACTGTGACGAGTAACTATGACTCTCGTAATAGGCCAATGACTTAATACCTGGAGTATTGACTCAGATAACTCGAGGAACGCCTTGCAATAGTAACAATGACTTTCTTACGGTTCACAACTGGTGACAAATCCGTTCTGGCAGTCTGGCACCAGTAACAAAAATGAGACACTGAGTGAGCAACTGGGATGGGTAACTATGACTCTCTTAAGGTAGCCAATGATCGTCACCAGGAATATTGAGTCAGGAAACTCGAGTAACCCTTGGTTATAGAACGATGACTTTCGTAGATTACACAACCTGTGACATATTGGTGCTGGCAGACTGGCCACAGTAACAAGAAACGTGAAACTGGCTGCGAAATTAGGACGACGAGCTATGACGCACTCAAGGTAGCTAGTGCAGCGTCACCTGGAGGACTGCATCAGTAAAGGCTAGTAATCCCTGGCAGGCATAACGGTGACTCACTTAAGATACACAACTAGTTACATATCGGTTCTGGCAGACTGGCCACAGTAACAAAATATATGAATCTTGGTGAGCAACTGTGACGAGTAACTATGACTCTCGTAATAGGCCAATGACTCAATACCTGGAGTATTGACTCAGATAACTCGAGGAACGCCTTGCAATAGTAACAATGACTTTCTTACGGTTCACAACTGGTGACAAATCCGTTCTGGCAGTCTGGCACCCGTAACAAAAATGAGACACTGAGTGAGCAACTGGGATGGGTAACTATGACTCTCTTAAGGTAGCCAATGATCGTCACCAGGAATATTGAGTCAGGAAACTCGAGTAACCCTTGGCTATAGTAACGATGACTTTCGTAGATTACACAACCTGTGACATATTGGTGCTGGCAGACTGGCCACAGTAACAAGAAACGTGAAACTGGCTGCGAAATTAGGACGAGGAGCTATGACGCACTCAAGGTAGCTAGTGCAGCGTCACCTGCAGGACTGCATCAGTAAAGGCTAGTAATTCCTGGCTGGCATTACGATGACTCACTTAAGATACACAACTAGTGTCATATCGGTTCTGGCAGACTGGCCACAGTAACAAAATATATGAATCTGGGTGAGCAACTGTGACGAGTAACTATGACTCTCGTAATAGGCCAATGACTCAATACCTGGAGTATTGACTCAGATAACTCGAGGAACGCCTTGCAATAGTAACAATGACTTTCTTACGGTTCACAACTGGTGACAAATCCGTTCTGGCAGTCTGGCACCAGTAACAAAAATGAGACACAGCGTGAGCAACTGGGATGGGTAACTATGACTCTCTTAAGGTAGCCAATGATCGTCACCAGGAATATTGAATCAGGAATTTCGAGTAACCCTTGGTTATACAACGATGACTTTCGTAGATTACACAACCTGTGACATATCGATGCTGGCAGACTGGCTACAGTTACAATGTATTTTAATTTGGGTGGTCAACCGACAGGAATATCTATTACCCTTCTGAGGTAACCGACGATTCGTCACCAGGTGGAGTACACTCTGAAAGGAGTGACTATGACTCTCATATGACACACAACTAGTGGCTTATCGCTTCTGGCAGACGCCACAGTAACAAGAAACGTGAAACTGGCTGCGAAATTAGGACGAGGAGCTATGACGCACTCAAGGTAGCTAGTGCAGCGTCACCTGGAGGACTGCATCAGTAAAGGCTAGTAATCCCTGGCAGGCATAACGGTGACTCACTTAAGATACACAACTAGTGACATATCGGTTCTGGCAGACTGGCCACAGTAACAAAATATATGAATCTGGGTGAGCAACTGTGACGAGTAACTATGACTCTCGTAATAGGCCAATGACTTAATACCTGGAGTATTGACTCAGATAACTCGAGGAACGCCTTGCAATAGTAACAATGACTTTCTTACGGTTCACAACTGGTGACAAATCCGTTCTGGCAGTCTGGCACCAGTAACAAAAATGAGACACTGGGTGAGCAACTGGGATGGGTAACTATGACTCTCTTAAGGTAGCCAATGATCGTCACCAGGAATATTGAGTCAGGAAACTCGAGTAACCCTTGGTTATAGAACGATGACTTTCGTAGATTACACAACCTGTGACATATTGGTGCTGGCAGACTGGCCACAGTAACAAGAAACGTTAAACTGGCTGCGAAATTAGGACGAGGAGCTATGACGCACTGAAGGTAGCTAGTGCAGCGTCACCTGGAGGACTGCATCAGTAAAGGCTAGTAATCCCTGGCAGGCATAACGGTGACTCACTTAAGATACACAACTAGTTACATATCGGTTCTGGCAGACTGGCCACAGTAACAAAATATATGAATCTTGGTGAGCAACTGTGACGAGTAACTATGACTCTCGTAATAGGCCAATGACTCAATACCTGGAGTATTGACTCAGATAACTCGAGGAACGCCTTGCAATAGTAACAATGACTTTCTTACGGTTCACAACTGCTGACAAATCCGTTCTGGCAGTCTGGCACCAGTAACAAAAATGAGACACTGAGTGAGCAACTGGGATGGGTAACTATGACTCTCTTAAGGTAGCCAATGATCGTCACCAGGAATATTGATTTAGGAAACTCGAGTAACCCTTGGCTATAGTAACGATGACTTTCGTAGATTACACAACCTGTGACATATTGGTGCTGGCAGACTGGCCACAGTAACAAGAAACGTGAAACTGGCTGCGAAATTAGGACGAGGAGCTATGACGCACTCAAGGTAGCTAGTGCAACGTCACCTGGAGGACTGCATCAGTAAAGGCTAGTAATTCCTGGCTGGCATTACGATGACTCACTTAAGATACACAACTAGTGTCATATCGGTTCTGGCGGACTGGCCACAGTAACAAAATATATGAATCTGGGTGAGCAACTGTGACGAGTAACTATGACTCTCGTAATAGGCCAATGACTCAATACCTGGAGTATTGACTCAGATAACTCGAGGAACGCCTTGCAATAGTAACAATGACTTTCTTACGGTTCACAACTGGTGACAAATCCGTTCTGGCAGTCTGGCACCAGTAACAAAAATGAGACACAGCGTGAGCAACTGGGATGGGTAACTATGACTCTCTTAAGGTAGCCAATGATCGTCACCAGGAATATTGAATCAGGAATTTCGAGTAACCCTTGGTTATAGAACGATGACTTTCGTAGATTACACAACCTGTGACATATCGATGCTGGCAGACTGGCTACAGTTACAATGTATTTTAATTTGGGCGGTCAACCGACAGGAATATCTATTACCCTTCTGAGGTAACCGACGATTCGTCACCAGGTGGAGTACACTCTGAAAGGAGTGACTATGACTCTCATATGACACACAACTAGTGTCTTATCGCTTCTGGCAGACGCCACAGTAACAAGAAACGTTAAACTGGCTGCGAAATTAGGACGAGGAGCTATGACGCACTCAAGGTAGCTAGTGCAGCGTCACCTGGAGGACTGCATCAGTAAAGGCTAGTAATCCCTGGCAGGCATAACGGTGACTCACTTAAGATACACAACTAGTGACATATCGGTTCTGGCAGACTGGCCACAGTAACAAAATATATGAATCTGGGTGAGCAACTGTGACGAGTAACTATGACTCTCGTAATAGGCCAATGACTCAATACCTGGAGTATTGAGTCAGATAACTCGAGGAACGCCTTGCAATAGTAACAATGACTTTCTTACGGTTCACAACTGGTGACAAATCCGTTCTGGCAGTCTGGCACCAGTAACAAAAATGAGACACTGAGTGAGCAACTGGGATGGGTAACTATGACTCTCTTAAGGTAGCCAATGATCGTCACCAGGAATATTGAGTCAGGAAACTCGAGTAACCCTTGGTTATAGAACGATGACTTTCGTAGATTACACAACCTGTGACATATTGGTGCTGGCAGACTGGCCACAGTAACAAGAAACGTGAAACTGGCTGCGAAATTAGGACGACGAGCTATGACGCACTCAAGGTAGCTAGTGCAGCGTCACCTGGAGGACTGCATCAGTAAAGGCTAGTAATCCCTGGCAGGCATAACGGTGACTCACTTAAGATACACAACTAGTTACATATCGGTTCTGGCAGACTGGCCACAGTAACAAAATATATGAATCTTGGTGAGCAACTGTGACGAGTAACTATGACTCTCGTAATAGGCCAATGACTCAATACCTGGAGTATTGACTCAGATAACTCGAGGAACGCCTTGCAATAGTAACAATGACTTTCTTACGGTTCACAACTGGTGACAAATCCGTTCTGGCAGTCTGGCACCCGTAACAAAAATGAGACACTGAGTGAGCAACTGGGATGGGTAACTATGACTCTCTTAAGGTAGCCAATGATCGTCACCAGGAATATTGAGTCAGGAAACTCGAGTAACCCTTGGCTATAGTAACGATGACTTTCGTAGATTACACAACCTGTGACATATTGGTGCTGGCAGACTGGCCACAGTAACAAGAAACGTGAAACTGGCTGCGAAATTAGGACGAGGAGCTATGACGCACTCAAGGTAGCTAGTGCAGCGTCACCTGCAGGACTGCATCAGTAAAGGCTAGTAATTCCTGGCTGGCATTACGATGACTCACTTAAGATACACAACTAGTGTCATATCGGTTCTGGCAGACTGGCCACAGTAACAAAATATATGAATCTGGGTGAGCAACTGTGACGAGTAACTATGACTCTCGTAATAGGCCAATGACTCAATACCTGGAGTATTGACTCAGATAACTCGAGGAACGCCTTGCAATAGTAACAATGACTTTCTTACGGTTCACAACTGGTGACAAATCCGTTCTGGCAGTCTGGCACCAGTAACAAAAATGAGACACAGCGTGAGCAACTGGGATGGGTAACTATGACTCTCTTAAGGTAGCCAATGATCGTCACCAGGAATATTGAATCAGGAATTTCGAGTAACCCTTGGTTATAGAACGATGACTTTCGTAGATTACACAACCTGTGACATATCGATGCTGGCAGACTGGCTACAGTTACAATGTATTTTAATTTGGGTGGTCAACCGACAGGAATATCTATTACCCTTCTGAGGTAACCGACGATTCGTCACCAGGTGGAGTACACTCTGAAAGGAGTGACTATGACTCTCATATGACACACAACTAGTGTCTTATCGCTTCTGGCAGACGCCACAGTAACAAGAAACGTGAAACTGGCTGCGAAATTAGGACGAGGAGCTATGACGCACTCAAGGTAGCTAGTGCAGCGTCACCTGGAGGACTGCATCAGTAAAGGCTAGTAATCCCTGGCAGGCATAACGGTGACTCACTTAAGATACACAACTAGTGACATATCGGTTCTGGCAGACTGGCCACAGTAACAAAATATATGAATCTGGGTGAGCAACTGTGACGAGTAACTATGACTCTCGTAATAGGCCAATGACTCAATACCTGGAGTATTGAGTCAGATAACTCGAGGAACGCCTTGCAATAGTAACAATGACTTTCTTACGGTTCACAGCTGGTGACAAATCCGTTCTGGCAGTCTGGCACCAGTAACAAAAATGAGACACTGAGTGAGCAACTGGGATGGGTAACTATGACTCTCTTAAGGTAGCCAATGATCGTCACCAGGAATATTGAGTCAGGAAACTCGAGTAACCCTTGGTTATAGAACGATGACTTTCGTAGATTACACAACCTGTGACATATTGGTGCTGGCAGACTGGCCACAGTAACAAGAAACGTGAAACTGGCTGCGAAATTAGGACGACGAGCTATGACGCACTCAAGGTAGCTAGTGCAGCGTCACCTGGAGGACTGCATCAGTAAAGGCTAGTAATCCCTGGCAGGCATAACGGTGACTCACTTAAGATACACAACTAGTTACATATCGGTTCTGGCAGACTGGCCACAGTAACAAAATATATGAATCTTGGTGAGCAACTGTGACGAGTAACTATGACTCTCGTAATAGGCCAATGACTCAATACCTGGAGTATTGACTCAGATAACTCGAGGAACGCCTTGCAATAGTAACAATGACTTTCTTACGGTTCACAACTGGTGACAAATCCGTTCTGGCAGTCTGGCACCCGTAACAAAAATGAGACACTGAGTGAGCAACTGGGATGGGTAACTATGACTCTCTTAAGGTAGCCAATGATCGTCACCAGGAATATTGAGTCAGGAAACTCGAGTAACCCTTGGCTATAGTAACGATGACTTTCGTAGATTACACAACCTGTGACATATTGGTGCTGGCAGACTGGCCACAGTAACAAGAAACGTGAAACTGGCTGCGAAATTAGGACAAGGAGCTATGACGCACTCAAGGTAGCTAGTGCAGCGTCACCTGCAGGACTGCATCAGTAAAGGCTAGTAATTCCTGGCTGGCATTACGATGACTCACTTAAGATACACAACTAGTGTCATATCGGTTCTGGCAGACTGGCCACAGTAACAAAATATATGAATCTGGGTGAGCAACTGTGACGAGTAACTATGACTCTCGTAATAGGCCAATGACTCAATACCTGGAGTATTGACTCAGATAACTCGAGGAACGCCTTGCAATAGTAACAATGACTTTCTTACGGTTCACAACTGGTGACAAATCCGTTCTGGCAGTCTGGCACCAGTAACAAAAATGAGACACAGCGTGAGCAACTGGGATGGGTAACTATGACTCTCTTAAGGTAGCCAATGATCGTCACCAGGAATATTGAATCAGGAATTTCGAGTAACCCTTGGTTATACAACGATGACTTTCGTAGATTACACAACCTGTGACATATCGATGCTGGCAGACTGGCTACAGTTACAATGTATTTTAATTTGGGTGGTCAACCGACAGGAATATCTATTACCCTTCTGAGGTAACCGACGATTCGTCACCAGGTGGAGTACACTCTGAAAGGAGTGACTATGACTCTCATATGACACACAACTAGTGTCTTATCGCTTCTGGCAGACGCCACAGTAACAAGAAACGTTAAACTGGCTGCGAAATTAGGACGAGGAGCTATGACGCACTCAAGGTAGCTAGTGCAGCGTCACCTGGAGGACTGCATCAGTAAAGGCTAGTAATCCCTGGCAGGCATAACGGTGACTCACTTAAGATACACAACTAGTGACATATCGGTTCTGGCAGACTGGCCACAGTAACAAAATATATGAATCTGGGTGAGCAACTGTGACGAGTAACTATGACTCTCGTAATAGGCCAATGACTTAATACCTGGAGTATTGACTCAGATAACTCGAGGAACGCCTTGCAATAGTAACAATGACTTTCTTACGGTTCACAACTGGTGACAAATCCGTTCTGGCAGTCTGGCACCAGTAACAAAAATGAGACACTGAGTGAGCAACTGGGATGGGTAACTATGACTCTCTTAAGGTAGCCAATGATCGTCACCAGGAATATTGAGTCAGGAAACTCGAGTAACCCTTGGTTATAGAACGATGACTTTCGTAGATTACACAACCTGTGACATATTGGTGCTGGCAGACTGGCCACAGTAACAAGAAACGTTAAACTGGCTGCGAAATTAGGACGAGGAGCTATGACGCACTGAAGGTAGCTAGTGCAGCGTCACCTGGAGGACTGCATCAGTAAAGGCTAGTAATCCCTGGCAGGCATAACGGTGACTCACTTAAGATACACAACTAGTTACATATCGGTTCTGGCAGACTGGCCACAGTAACAAAATATATGAATCTTGGTGAGCAACTGTGACGAGTAACTATGACTCTCGTAATAGGCCAATGACTCAATACCTGGAGTATTGACTCAGATAACTCGAGGAACGCCTTGCAATAGTAACAATGACTTTCTTACGGTTCACAACTGCTGACAAATCCGTTCTGGCAGTCTGGCACCAGTAACAAAAATGAGACACTGAGTGAGCAACTGGGATGGGTAACTATGACTCTCTTAAGGTAGCCAATGATCGTCACCAGGAATATTGATTTAGGAAACTCGAGTAACCCTTGGCTATAGTAACGATGACTTTCGTAGATTACACAACCTGTGACATATTGGTGCTGGCAGACTGGCCACAGTAACAAGAAACGTGAAACTGGCTGCGAAATTAGGACGAGGAGCTATGACGCACTCAAGGTAGCTAGTGCAACGTCACCTGGAGGACTGCATCAGTAAAGGCTAGTAATTCCTGGCTGGCATTACGATGACTCACTTAAGATACACAACTAGTGTCATATCGGTTCTGGCGGACTGGCCACAGTAACAAAATATATGAATCTGGGTGAGCAACTGTGACGAGTAACTATGACTCTCGTAATAGGCCAATGACTCAATACCTGGAGTATTGACTCAGATAACTCGAGGAACGCCTTGCAATAGTAACAATGACTTTCTTACGGTTCACAACTGGTGACAAATCCGTTCTGGCAGTCTGGCACCAGTAACAAAAATGAGACACAGCGTGAGCAACTGGGATGGGTAACTATGACTCTCTTAAGGTAGCCAATGATCGTCACCAGGAATATTGAATCAGGAATTTCGAGTAACCCTTGGTTATAGAACGATGACTTTCGTAGATTACACAACCTGTGACATATCGATGCTGGCAGACTGGCTACAGTTACAATGTATTTTAATTTGGGTGGTCAACCGACAGGAATATCTATTACCCTTCTGAGGTAACCGACGATTCGTCACCAGGTGGAGTACACTCTGAAAGGAGTGACTATGACTCTCATATGACACACAACTAGTGTCTTATCGCTTCTGGCAGACGCCACAGTAACAAGAAACGTTAAACTGGCTGCGAAATTAGGACGAGGAGCTATGACGCACTCAAGGTAGCTAGTGCAACGTCACCTGGAGGACTGCATCAGTAAAGGCTAGTAATCCCTGGCAGGCATAACGGTGACTCACTTAAGATACACAACTAGTGACATATCGGTTCTGGCAGACTGGCCACAGTAACAAAATATATGAATCTGGGTGAGCAACTGTGACGAGTAACTATGACTCTCGTAATAGGCCAATGACTCAATACCTGGAGTATTGAGTCAGATAACTCGAGGAACGCCTTGCAATAGTAACAATGACTTTCTTACGGTTCACAACTGGTGACAAATCCGTTCTGGCAGTCTGGCACCAGTAACAAAAATGAGACACTGAGTGAGCACCTGGGATGGGTAACTATGACTCTCTTAAGGTAGCCAATGATCGTCACCAGGAATATTGAGTCAGGAAACTCGAGTAACCCTTGGTTATAGAACGATGACTTTCGTAGATTACACAACCTGTGACATATTGGTGCTGGCAGACTGGCCACAGTAACAAGAAACGTGAAACTGGCTGCGAAATTAGGACGACGAGCTATGACGCACTCAAGGTAGCTAGTGCAGCGTCACCTGGAGGACTGCATCAGTAAAGGCTAGTAATCCCTGGCAGGCATAACGGTGACTCACTTAAGATACACAACTAGTTACATATCGGTTCTGGCAGACTGGCCACAGTAACAAAATATATGAATCTTGGTGAGCAACTGTGACGAGTAACTATGACTCTCGTAATAGGCCAATGACTCAATACCTGGAGTATTGACTCAGATAACTCGAGGAACGCCTTGCAATAGTAACAATGACTTTCTTACGGTTCACAACTGGTGACAAATCCGTTCTGGCAGTCTGGCACCCGTAACAAAAATGAGACACTGAGTGAGCAACTGGGATGGGTAACTATGACTCTCTTAAGGTAGCCAATGATCGTCACCAGGAATATTGAGTCAGGAAACTCGAGTAACCCTTGGCTATAGTAACGATGACTTTCGTAGATTACACAACCTGTGACATATTGGTGCTGGCAGACTGGCCACAGTAACAAGAAACGTGAAACTGGCTGCGAAATTAGGACGAGGAGCTATGACGCACTCAAGGTAGCTAGTGCAGCGTCACCTGCAGGACTGCATCAGTAAAGGCTAGTAATTCCTGGCTGGCATTACGATGACTCACTTAAGATACACAACTAGTGTCATATCGGTTCTGGCAGACTGGCCACAGTAACAAAATATATGAATCTGGGTGAGCAACTGTGACGAGTAACTATGACTCTCGTAATAGGCCAATGACTCAATACCTGGAGTATTGACTCAGATAACACGAGGAACGCCTTGCAATAGTAACAATGACTTTCTTACGGTTCACAACTGGTGACAAATCCGTTCTGGCAGTCTGGCACCAGTAACAAAAATGAGACACAGCGTGAGCAACTGGGATGGGTAACTATGACTCTCTTAAGGTAGCCAATGATCGTCACCAGGAATATTGAATCAGGAATTTCGAGTAACCCTTGGTTATAGAACGATGACTTTCGTAGATTACACAACCTGTGACATATCGATGCTGGCAGACTGGCTACAGTTACAATGTATTTTAATTTGGGTGGTCAACCGACAGGAATATCTATTACCCTTCTGAGGTAACCGACGATTCGTCACCAGGTGGAGTACACTCTGAAAGGAGTGACTATGACTCTCATATGACACACAACTAGTGTCTTATCGCTTCTGGCAGACGCCACAGTAACAAGAAACGTGAAACTGGCTGCGAAATTAGGACGAGGAGCTATGACGCACTCAAGGTAGCTAGTGCAGCGTCACCTGGAGGACTGCATCAGTAAAGGCTAGTAATCCCTGGCAGGCATAACGGTGACTCACTTAAGATACACAACTAGTGACATATCGGTTCTGGCAGACTGGCCACAGTAACAAAATATATGAATCTGGGTGAGCAACTGTGACGAGTAACTATGACTCTCGTAATAGGCCAATGACTTAATACCTGGAGTATTGACTCAGATAACTCGAGGAACGCCTTGCAATAGTAACAATGACTTTCTTACGGTTCACAACTGGTGACAAATCCGTTCTGGCAGTCTGGCACCAGTAACAAAAATGAGACACTGAGTGAGCAACTGGGATGGGTAACTATGACTCTCTTAAGGTAGCCAATGATCGTCACCAGGAATATTGAGTCAGGAAACTCGAGTAACCCTTGGTTATAGAACGATGACTTTCGTAGATTACACAACCTGTGACATATTGGTGCTGGCAGACTGGCCACAGTAACAAGAAACGTGAAACTGGCTGCGAAATTAGGACGAGGAGCTATGACGCACTCAAGGTAGCTAGTGCAGCGTCACCTGGAGGACTGCATCAGTAAAGGCTAGTAATCCCTGGCAGGCATAACGGTGACTCACTTAAGTTACACAACTAGTTACATATCGGTTCTGGCAGACTGGCCACAGTAACAAAATATATGAATCTTGGTGAGCAACTGTGACGAGTAACTATGACTCTCGTAATAGGCCAATGACTCAATACCTGGAGTATTGACTCAGATAACTCGAGGAACGCCTTGCAATAGTAACAATGACTTTCTTACGGTTCACAACTGGTGACAAATCCGTTCTGGCAGTCTGGCACCAGTAACAAAAATGAGACACTGAGTGAGCAACTGGGATGGGTAACTATGACTCTCTTAAGGTAGCCAATGATCGTCACCAGGAATATTGAGTCAGGAAACTCGAGTAACCCTTGGCTATAGTAACGATGACTTTCGTAGATTACACAACCTGTGACATATTGGTGCTGGCAGACTGGCCACAGTAACAAGAAACGTGAAACTGGCTGCGAAATTAGGACGAGGAGCTATGACGCACTCAAGGTAGCTAGTGCAACGTCACCTGGAGGACTGCATCAGTAAAGGCTAGTAATTCCTGGCTGGCATTACGATGACTCACTTAAGATACACAACTAGTGTCATATCGGTTCTGGCGGACTGGCCACAGTAACAAAATATATGAATCTGGGTGAGCAACTGTGACGAGTAACTATGACTCTCGTAATAGGCCAATGACTCAATACCTGGAGTATTGACTCAGATAACTCGAGGAACGCCTTGCAATAGTAACAATGACTTTCTTACGGTTCACAACTGGTGACAAATCCGTTCTGGCAGTCTGGCACCAGTAACAAAAATGAGACACAGCGTGAGCAACTGGGATGGGTAACTATGACTCTCTTAAGGTAGCCAATGATCGTCACCAGGAATATTGAATCAGGAATTTCGAGTAACCCTTGGTTATAGAACGATGACTTTCGTAGATTACACAACCTGTGACATGTCGATGCTGGCAGACTGGCTACAGTTACAATGTATTTTAATTTGGGTGGTCAACCGACAGGAATATCTATTACCCTTCTGAGGTAACCGACGATTCGTCACCAGGTGGAGTACACTCTGAAAGGAGTGACTATGACTCTCATATGACACACAACTAGTGTCTTATCGCTTCTGGCAGACGCCTCAGTAACAAGAAACGTGAAACTGGCTGCGAAATTAGGACGAGGAGCTATGACGCACTCAAGGTAGCTAGTGCAGCGTCACCTGGAGGACTGCATCAGTAAAGGCTAGTAATCCCTGGCAGGCATTACGATGACTCACTTAAGATACACAACTAGTGTCATATCGGTTCTGGCAGACTGGCCACAGTAACAAAATATATGAATCTGGGTGAGCAACTGTGACGAGTAACTATGACTCTCGTAATAGGCCAATGACTCAATACCTGGAGTATTGACTCAGATAACTCGAGGAACGGCTTGCAATAGTAACAATGACTTTCTTACGGTTCACAACTGGTGACAAATCCGTTCTGGCAGTCTGGCACCAGTAACAAAAATGAGACACAGCGTGAGCAACTGGGATGGGTAACTATGACTCTCTTAAGGTAGCCAATGATCGTCACCAGGAATATTGAATCAGGAATTTCGAGTAACCCTTGGTTATAGAACGATGACTTTCGTAGATTACACAACCTGTGACATATCGATGCTGGCAGACTGGCTACAGTTACAATGTATTTTAATTTGGGTGGTCAACCGACAGGAATATCTATTACCCTTCTGAGGTAACCGACGATTCGTCACCAGGTGGAGTACACTCTGAAAGGAGTGACTATGACTCTCATATGACACACAACTAGTGTCTTGTCGCTTCTGGCAGACGCCACAGTAACAAGAAACGTGAAACTGGCTGCGAAATTAGGACGACGAGCTATGACGCACTCAAGGTAGCTACTGCAGCGTCACCTGGAGGACTGCATCAGTAAAGGCTAGTAATCCCTGGCAGGCGTAACGGTGACTCACTTAAGATACACAACTAGTGACATATCGGTTCTGGCAGACTGGCCACAGTAACAAAATATATGAATCTGGGTGAGCAACTGTGACGAGTAACTATGACTCTCGTAATAGGCCAATGACTCAATACCTGGAGTATTGACTCAGATAACTCGAGGAACGCCTTGCAATAGTAACAATGACTTTCTTACGGTTCACAACTGGTGACAAATCCGTTCTGGCAGTCTGGCACCAGTAACAAAAATGAGACACTGAGTGAGCAACTGGGATGGGTAACTATGACTCTCTTAAGGTAGCCAATGATCGTCACCAGGAATATTGAGTCAGGAAACTCGAGTAACCCTTGGCTATAGTAACGATGACTTTCGTAGATTACACAACCTGTGACATATTGGTGCTGGCAGACTGGCCACAGTAACAAGAAACGTGAAACTGGCTGCGAAATTAGGACGAGGAGCTATGACGCACTCAAGGTAGCTAGTGCAGCGTCACCTGCAGGACTGCATCAGTAAAGGCTAGTAATTCCTGGCTGGCATTACGATGACTCACTTAAGATACACAACTAGTGTCATATCGGTTCTGGCAGACTGGCCACAGTAACAAAATATATGAATCTGGGTGAGCAACTGTGACGTGTAACTATGACTCTCGTAATAGGCCAATGACTCAATACCTGGAGTATTGACTCAGATAACTCGAGGAACGCCTTGCAATAGTAACAATGACTTTCTTACGGTTCACAACTGGTGACAAATCCGTTCTGGCAGTCTGGCACCAGTAACAAAAATGAGACACAGCGTGAGCAACTGGGATGGGTAACTATGACTCTCTTAAGGTAGCCAATGATCGTCACCAGGAGTATTGAATCAGGAATTTCGAGTAACCCTTGGTTATAGAACGATGACTTTCGTAGATTACACAACCTGTGACATATCGATGCTGGCAGACTGGCTACAGTTACAATGTATTTTAATTTGGGTGGTCAACCGACAGGAATATCTATTACCCTTCTGAGGTGACCGACGATTCGTCACCAGTTGGAGTACACTCTGAAAGGAGTGACTATGACTCTCATATGACACACAACTAGTGTCTTATCGCTTCTGGCAGACGCCACAGTAACAAGAAACGTGAAACTGGCTGCGAAATTAGGACGAGGAGCTATGACGCACTCAAGGTAGCTAGTGCAGCGTCACCTGGAGGACTGCATCAGTAAAGGCTAGTAATCCCTGGCAGGCATAACGGTGACTCACTTAAGATACACAACTAGTGTCATATCGGTTCTGGCAGACTGGCCACAGTAACAAAATATATGAATCTGGGTGAGCAACTGTGACGAGTAACTATGACTCTCGTAATAGGCCAATGACTCAATACCTGGAGTATTGACTCAGATAACTCGAGGAACGCCTTGCAATAGTAACAATGACTTTCTTACGGTTCACAACTGGTGACAAATCCGTTCTGGCAGTCTGGCACCAGTAACAAAAATGAGACACTGAGTGAGCAACTGGGATGGGTAACTATGACTCTCTTAAGGTAGCCAATGATCGTCACCAGGAATATTGAGTCAGGAAACTCGAGTAACCCTTGGCTATAGTAACGATGACTTTCGTAGATTACACAACCTGTGACATATTGGTGCTGGCAGACTGGCCACAGTAACAAGAAACGTGAAACTGGCTGCGAAATTAGGACGAGGAGCTATGACGCACTCAAGGTAGCTAGTGCAGCGTCACCTGCAGGACTGCATCAGTAAAGGCTAGTAATTCCTGGCTGGCATTACGATGACTCACTTAAGATACACAACTAGTGTCATATCGGTTCTGGCAGACTGGCCACAGTAACAAAATATATGAATCTGGGTGAGCAACTGTGACGAGTAACTATGACTCTCGTAATAGGCCAATGACTCAATACCTGGAGTATTGACTCAGATAACTCGAGGAACGGCTTGCAATAGTAACAATGACTTTCTTACGGTTCACAACTGGTGACAAATCCGTTCTGGCAGTCTGGCACCAGTAACAAAAATGAGACACAGCGTGAGCAACTGGGATGGTTAACTATGACTCTCTTAAGGTAGCCAATGATCGTCACCAGGAATATTGAATCAGGAATTTCGAGTAACCCTTGGTTATAGAACGATGACTTTCGTAGATTACACAACCTGTGACATATCGATGCTGGCAGACTGGCTACAGTTACAATGTATTTTAATTTGGGTGGTCAACCGACAGGAATATCTATTACCCTTCTGAGGTAACCGACGATTCGTCACCAGGTGGAGTACACTCTGAAAGGAGTGACTATGACTCTCATATGACACACAACTAGTGTCTTATCGCTTCTGGTAGACGCCACAGTAACAAGAAACGTGAAACTGGCTGCGAAATTAGGACGAGGAGCTATGACGCACTCAAGGTAGCTAGTGCAGCGTCACCTGGAGGACTGCATCAGTAAAGGCTAGTAATCCCTGGCAGGCATAACGGTGACTCACTTAAGATACACAACTAGTGACATATCGGTTCTGGCAGACTGGCCACAGTAACAAAATATATGAATCTGGGTGAGCAACTGTGACGAGTAACTATGACTCTCGTAATAGGCCAATGACTCAATACCTGGTGTATTGACTCAGATAACTCGAGGAACGGCTTGCAATAGTAACAATGACTTTCTTACGGTTCACAACTGGTGACAAATCCGTTCTGGCAGTCTGGCAACAGTAACAAAAATGAGACACTGAGTGAGCAACTGGGATGGGTAACTATGACTCTCTTAAGGTAGCCAATGATCGTCACCAGGAATATTGAGTCAGGAAACTCGAGTAACCCTTGGCTATAGTAACGATGACTTTCGTAGATTACACAACCTGTGACATATTGGTGCTGGCAGACTGGCCACAGTAACAAGAAACGTGAAACTGGCTGCGAAATTAGGACGAGGAGCTATGACGCACTCAAGGTAGCTAGTGCAGCGTCACCTGGAGGACTGCATCAGTAAAGGCTAGTAATTCCTGGCTGGCATTACGATGACTCACTTAAGATACACAACTAGTGTCATATCGGTTCTGGCAGACTGGCCACAGTAACAAAATATATGAATCTGGGTGAGCAACTGTGACGAGTAACTATGACTCTCGTAATAGGCCAATGACTCAATACCTGGAGTATTGACTCAGATAACTCGAGGAACGCCTTGCAATAGTAACAATGACTTTCTTACGGTTCACAACTGGTGACAAATCCGTTCTGGCAGTCTGGCACCAGTAACAAAAATGAGACACAGCGTGAGCAACTGGGATGGGTAACTATGACTCTCTTAAGGTAGCCAATGATCGTCACCAGGAATATTGAATCAGGAATTTCGAGTAACCCTTGGTTATAGAACGATGACTTTCGTAGATTACACAACCTGTGACATATCGATGCTGGCAGACTGGCTACAGTTACAATGTATTTTAATTTGGGTGGTCAACCGACAGGAATATCTACTACCCTTCTGAGGTGACCGACGATTCGTCACCAGTTGGAGTACACTCTGAAAGGAGTGACTATGACTCTCATATGACACACAACTAGTGTCTTATCGCTTCTGGCAGACGCCACAGTAACAAGAAACGTGAAACTGGCTGCGAAATTAGGACGAGGAGCTATGACGCACTCAAGGTAGCTAGTGCAGCGTCACCTGGAGGACTGCATCAGTAAAGGCTAGTAATCCCTGGCAGGCATAACGGTGACTCACTTAAGATACACAACTAGTGACATATCGGTTCTGGCAGACTGGCCACAGTAACAAAATATATGAATCTGGGTGAGCAACTGTGACGAGTAACTATGACTCTCGTAATAGGCCAATGACTCAATACCTGGAGTATTGACTCAGATAACTCGAGGAACGCCTTGCAATAGTAACAATGACTTTCTTACGGTTCACAACTGGTGACAAATCCGTTCTGGCAGTCTGGCACCAGTAACAATAATGAGACACTGAGTGAGCAACTGGGATGGGTAACTATGACTCTCTTAAGGTAGCCAATGATCGTCACCAGGAATATTGAGTCAGGAAACTCGAGTAACCCTTGGCTATAGTAACGATGACTTTCGTAGATTACACAACCTGTGACATATTGGTGCTGGCAGACTGGCCACAGTAACAAGAAACGTGAAACTGGCTGCGAAATTAGGACGAGGAGCTATGACGCACTCTAGGTAGCTAGTGCAGCGTCACCTGGAGGACTGCATCAGTAAAGGCTAGTAATTCCTGGCTGGCATTACGATGACTCACTTAAGATACACAACTAGTGTCATATCGGTTCTGGCAGACTGGCCACAGTAACAAAATATATGAATCTGGGTGAGCAACTGTGACGAGTAACTATGACTCTCGTAATAGGCCAATGACTCAATACCTGGAGTATTGACTCAGATAACTCGAGGAACGGCTTGCAATAGTAACAATGACTTTCTTACGGTTCACAACTGGTGACAAATCCGTTCTGGCAGTCTGGCACCAGTAACAAAAATGAGACACAGCGTGAGCAACTGGGATGGGTAACTATGACTCTCTTAAGGTAGCCAATGATCGTCACCAGGAATATTGAATCAGGAATTTCGAGTAACCCTTGGTTATAGAACGATGACTTTCGTAGATTACACAACCTGTGACATATCGATGCTGGCAGACTGGCTACAGTTACAATGTATTTTAATTTGGGTGGTCAACCGACAGGAATATCTATTACCCTTCTGAGGTAACCGACGATTCGTCACCAGGTGGAGTACACTCTGAAAGGAGTGACTATGACTCTCATATGACACACAACTAGTGTCTTATCGCTTCTGGCAGACGCCACAGTAACAAGAAACGTGAAACTGGCTGCGAAATTAGGACGAGGAGCTATGACGCACTCAAGGTAGCTAGTGCAGCGTCACCTGGAGGACTGCATCAGTAAAGGCTAGTAATCCCTGGCAGGCATAACGGTGACTCACTTAAGATACACAACTAGTGACATATCGGTTCTGGCAGACTGGCCACAGTAACAAAATATATGAATCTGGGTGAGCAACTGTGACGAGTAACTATGACTCTCGTAATAGGCCAATGACTCAATACCTGGAGTATTGACTCAGATAACTCGAGGAACGCCTTGCAATAGTAACAATGACTTTCTTACGGTTCACAACTGGTGACAAATCCGTTCTGGCAGTCTGGCAACAGTAACAAAAATGAGACACTGAGTGAGCAACTGGGATGGGTAACTATGACTCTCTTAAGGTAGCCAATGATCGTCACCAGGAATATTGAGTCAGGAAACTCGAGTAACCCTTGGCTATAGTAACGATGACTTTCGTAGATTACACAACCTGTGACATATTGGTGCTGGCAGACTGGCCACAGTAACAAGAAACGTGAAACTGGCTGCGAAATTAGGACGAGGAGCTATGACGCACTCAAGGTAGCTAGTGCAGCGTCACCTGGAGGACTGCATCAGTAAAGGCTAGTAATTCCTGGCTGGCATTACGATGACTCACTTAAGATACACAACTAGTGTCATATCGGTTCTGGCAGACTGGCCACAGTAACAAAATATATGAATCTGGGTGAGCAACTGTGACGAGTAACTATGACTCTCGTAATAGGCCAATGACTCAATACCTGGAGTATTGACTCAGATAACTCGAGGAACGCCTTGCAATAGTAACAATGACTTTCTTACGGTTCACAACTGGTGACAAATCCGTTCTGGCAGTCTGGCACCAGTAACAAAAATGAGACACAGCGTGAGCAACTGGGATGGGTAACTATGACTCTCTTAAGGTAGCCAATGATCGTCACCAGGAATATTGAATCAGGAATTTCGAGTAACCCTTGGTTATAGAACGATGACTTTCGTAGATTACACAACCTGTGACATATCGATGCTGGCAGACTGGCTACAGTTACAATGTATTTTAATTTGGGTGGTCAACCGACAGGAATATCTACTACCCTTCTGAGGTGACCGACGATTCGTCACCAGTTGGAGTACACTCTGAAAGGAGTGACTATGACTCTCATATGACACACAACTAGTGTCTTATCGCTTCTGGCAGACGCCACAGTAACAAGAAACGTGAAACTGGCTGCGAAATTAGGACGAGGAGCTATGACGCACTCAAGGTAGCTAGTGCAGCGTCACCTGGAGGACTGCATCAGTAAAGGCTAGTAATCCCTGGCAGGCATAACGGTGACTCACTTAAGATACACAACTAGTGACATATCGGTTCTGGCAGACTGGCCACAGTAACAAAATATATGAATCTGGGTGAGCAACTGTGACGAGTAACTATGACTCTCGTAATAGGCCAATGACTCAATACCTGGAGTATTGACTCAGATAACTCGAGGAACGCCTTGCAATAGTAACAATGACTTTCTTACGGTTCACAACTGGTGACAAATCCGTTCTGGCAGTCTGGCACCAGTAACAATAATGAGACACTGAGTGAGCAACTGGGATGGGTAACTATGACTCTCTTAAGGTAGCCAATGATCGTCACCAGGAATATTGAGTCAGGAAACTCGAGTAACCCTTGGCTATAGTAACGATGACTTTCGTAGATTACACAACCTGTGACATATTGGTGCTGGCAGACTGGCCACAGTAACAAGAAACGTGAAACTGGCTGCGAAATTAGGACGAGGAGCTATGACGCACTCTAGGTAGCTAGTGCAGCGTCACCTGGAGGACTGCATCAGTAAAGGCTAGTAATTCCTGGCTGGCATTACGATGACTCACTTAAGATACACAACTAGTGTCATATCGGTTCTGGCAGACTGGCCACAGTAACAAAATATATGAATCTGGGTGAGCAACTGTGACGAGTAACTATGACTCTCGTAATAGGCCAATGACTCAATACCTGGAGTATTGACTCAGATAACTCGAGGAACGGCTTGCAATAGTAACAATGACTTTCTTACGGTTCACAACTGGTGACAAATCCGTTCTGGCAGTCTGGCACCAGTAACAAAAATGAGACACAGCGTGAGCAACTGGGATGGGTAACTATGACTCTCTTAAGGTAGCCAATGATCGTCACCAGGAATATTGAATCAGGAATTTCGAGTAACCCTTGGTTATAGAACGATGACTTTCGTAGATTACACAACCTGTGACATATCGATGCTGGCAGACTGGCTACAGTTACAATGTATTTTAATTTGGGTGGTCAACCGACAGGAATATCTATTACCCTTCTGAGGTAACCGACGATTCGTCACCAGGTGGAGTACACTCTGAAAGGAGTGACTATGACTCTCATATGACACACAACTAGTGTCTTATCGCTTCTGGCAGACGCCACAGTAACAAGAAACGTGAAACTGGCTGCGAAATTAGGACGAGGAGCTATGACGCACTCAAGGTAGCTAGTGCAGCGTCACCTGGAGGACTGCATCAGTAAAGGCTAGTAATCCCTGGCAGGCATAACGGTGACTCACTTAAGATACACAACTAGTGACATATCGGTTCTGGCAGACTGGCCACAGTAACAAAATATATGAATCTGGGTGAGCAACTGTGACGAGTAACTATGACTCTCGTAATAGGCCAATGACTCAATACCTGGAGTATTGACTCAGATAACTCGAGGAACGCCTTGCAATAGTAACAATGACTTTCTTACGGTTCACAACTGGTGACAAATCCGTTCTGGCAGTCTGGCACCAGTAACAAAAATGAGACACTGAGTGAGCAACTGGGATGGGTAACTATGACTCTCTTAAGGTAGCCAATGATCGTCACCAGGAATATTGAGTCAGGAAACTCGAGTAACCCTTGGCTATAGTAACGATGACTTTCGTAGATTACACAACCTGTGACATATTGGTGCTGGCAGACTGGCCACAGTAACAAGAAACGTGAAACTGGCTGCGAAATTAGGACGAGGAGCTATGACGCACTCAAGGTAGCTAGTGCAGCGTCACCTGGAGGACTGCATCAGTAAAGGCTAGTAATTCCTGGCTGGCATTACGATGACTCACTTAAGATACACAACTAGTGTCATATCGGTTCTGGCAGACTGGCCACAGTAACAAAATATATGAATCTGGGTGAGCAACTGTGACGAGTAACTATGACTCTCGTAATAGGCCAATGACTCAATACCTGGAGTATTGACTCAGATAACTCGAGGAACGGCTTGCAATAGTAACAATGACTTTCTTACGGTTCACAACTGGTGACAAATCCGTTCTGGCAGTCTGGCACCAGTAACAAAAATGAGACACAGCGTGAGCAACTGGGATGGGTAACTATAACTCTCTTAAGGTAGCCAATGATCGTCACCAGGAATATTGAATCAGGAATTTCGAGTAACCCTTGGTTATAGAACGATGACTTTCGTAGATTACACAACCTGTGACATATCGATGCTGGCAGACTGGCTACAGTTACAATGTATTTTAATTTGGGTGGTCAACCGACAGGAATATCTATTACCCTTCTGAGGTAACCGACGATTCGTCACCAGGTGGAGTACACTCTGAAAGGAGTGACTATGACTCTCATATGACACACAACTAGTGTCTTATCGCTTCTGGCAGACGCCACAGTAACAAGAAACGTGAAACTGGCTGCGAAATTAGGACGAGGAGCTATGACGCACTCAAGGTAGCTAGTGCAGCGTCACCTGGAGGACTGCATCAGTAAAGGCTAGTAATCCCTGGCAGGCATAACGGTGACTCACTTAAGATACACAACTAGTGACATATCGGTTCTGGCAGACTGGCCACAGTAACAAAATATATGAATCTGGGTGAGCAACTGTGACGAGTAACTATGACTCTCGTAATAGGCCAATGACTCAATACCTGGAGTATTGACTCAGATAACTCGAGGAACGCCTTGCAATAGTAACAATGACTTTCTTACGGTTCACAACTGGTGACAAATCCGTTCTGGCAGTCTGGCACCAGTAACAAAAATGAGACACTGAGTGAGCAACTGGGATGGGTAACTATGACTCTCTTAAGGTAGCCAATGATCGTCACCAGGAATATTGAGTCAGGAAACTCGAGTAACCCTTGGCTATAGTAACGATGACTTTCGTAGATTACACAACCTGTGACATAATGGTGCTGGCAGACTGGCCACAGTAACAAGAAACGTGAAACTGGCTGCGAAATTAGGACGAGGAGCTATGACGCACTCAAGGTAGCTAGTGCAGCGTCACCTGGAGGACTGCATCAGTAAAGGCTAGTAATTCCTGGCTGGCATTACGATGACTCACTTAAGATACACAACTTGTGTCATATCGGTTCTGGCAGACTGGCCACAGTAACAAAATATATGAATCTGGGTGAGCAACTGTGACGAGTAACTATGACTCTCGTAATAGGCCAATGACTCAATACCTGGAGTATTGACTCAGATAACTCGAGGAACGCCTTGCAATAGTAACAATGACTTTCTTACGGTTCACAACTGGTGACAAATCCGTTCTGGCAGTCTGGCACCAGTAACAAAAATGAGACACAGCGTGAGCAACTGGGATGGGTAACTATGACTCTCTTAAGGTAGCCAATGATCGTCACCAGGAATATTGAATCAGGAATTTCGAGTAACCCTTGGTTATAGAACGATGACTTTCGTAGATTACACAACCTGTGACATATCGATGCTGGCAGACTGGCTACAGTTACAATGTATTTTAATTTGGGTGGTCAACCGACAGGAATATCTATTACCCTTCTGAGGTAACCGACGATTCGTCACCAGGTGGAGTACACTCTGAAAGGAGTGACTATGACTCTCATATGACACACAACTAGTGTCTTATCGCTTCTGGCAGACGCCACAGTAACAAGAAACGTGAAACTGGCTGCGAAATTAGGACGAGGAGCTATGACGCACTCAAGGTAGCTAGTGCAGCGTCACCTGGAGGACTGCATCAGTAAAGGCTAGTAATCCCTGGCAGGCATAACGGTGACTCACTTAAGATACACAACTAGTGACATATCGGTTCTGGCAGACTGGCCACAGTAACAAAATATATGAATCTGGGTGAGCAACTGTGACGAGTAACTATGACTCTCGTAATAGGCCAATGACTCAATACCTGGAGTATTGACTCAGATAACTCGAGGAACGCCTTGCAATAGTAACAATGACTTTCTTACGGTTCACAACTGGTGACAAATCCGTTCTGGCAGTCTGGCACCAGTAACAAAAATGAGACACTGAGTGAGCAACTGGGATGGGTAACTATGACTCTCTTAAGGCAGCCAATGATCGTCACCAGGAATATTGAGTCAGGAAACTCGAGTAACCCTTGGCTATAGTAACGATGACTTTCGTAGATTACACAACCTGTGACATATTGGTGCTGGCAGACTGGCCACAGTAACAAGAAACGTGAAACTGGCTGCGAAATTAGGACGAGGAGCTATGACGCACTCAAGGTAGCTAGTGCAGCGTCACCTGGAGGACTGCATCAGTAAAGGCTAGTAATTCCTGGCTGGCATTACGATGACCCACTTAAGATACACAACTAGTGTCATATCGGTTCTGGCAGACTGGCCACAGTAACAAAATATATGAATCTGGATGAGCAACTGTGACGAGTACCTATGACTCTCGTAATAGCCCAATGACTCAATACCTGGAGTATTGACTCAGATAACTCGAGGAACGCCTTGCAATAGTAACATTGACTTTCTTACGGTTCACAACTGGTGACAAATCCGTTCTGGCAGTCTGGCACCAGTAACAAAAATGAGACACAGCGTGAGCAACTGGGATGGGTAACTATGACTCTCTTAAGGTAGCCAATGATCGTCACCAGGAATATTGAATCAGGGATTTCGAGTAACTCTTGGTTATAGAACGATGACTTTCGTAGATTACACAACCTGTGACATATCGATGCTGGCAGACTGGCTACAGTTACAATGTATTTTAATTTGGGTGGTCAACCGACAGGAATATCTATTACCCTTCTGAGGTAACCGACGATTCGTCACCAGGTGGAGTACACTCTGAAAGGAGTGACTATGACTCTCATATGACACACAACTAGTGTCTTATCGCTTCTGGCAGACGCCACAGTAACAAGAAACGTGAAACTGGCTGCGAAATTAGGACGAGGAGCTATGACGCACTCAAGGTAGCTAGTGCAGCGTCACCTGGAGGACTGCATCAGTAAAGGCTAGTAATCCCTGGCAGGCATAACGGTGACTCACTTAAGATACACAACTAGTGACATATCGGTTCTGGCAGACTGGCCACAGTAACAAAATATATGAATCTGGGTGAGCAACTGTGACGAGTAACTATGACTCTCGTAATAGGCCAATGACTCAATACCTGGAGTATTGACTCAGATAACTCGAGGAACGCCTTGCAATAGTAACAATGACTTTCTTACGGTTCACAACTGGTGACAAATCCGTTCTGGCAGTCTGGCACCAGTAACAAAAATGAGACACTGAGTGAGCAACTGGGATGGGTAACTATGACTCTCTTAAGGTAGCCAATGATCGTCACCAGGAATATTGAGTCAGGAAACTCGAGTAACCCTTGGCTATAGTAACGATGACTTTCGTAGATTACACAACCTGTGACATATTGGTGCTGGCAGACTGGCCACAGTAACAAGAAACGTGAAACTGGCTGCGAAATTAGGACGAGGAGCTAACACGCACTCAAGGTAGCTAGTGCAGCGTCACCTGGAGGACTGCATCAGTAAAGGCTAGTAATTCCAGGCTGGCATTACGATGACTCACTTAAGATACACAACTAGTGTCATATCGGTTCTGGCAGACTGGCCACAGTAACAAAATATATGAATCTGGGTGAGCAACTGTGACGAGTAACTATGACTCTCGTAATAGGCCAATGACTCAATACCTGGAGTATTGACTCAGATAACTCGAGGAACGCCTTGCAATAGTAACAATGACTCTCTTACGGTTCACAACTGGTGACAAATCCGTTCTGGCAGTCTGGCACCAGTAACAAAAATGAGACACAGCGTGAGCAACTGGGATGGGTAACTATGACTCTCTTAAGGTAGCCAATGATCGTCACCAGGAATATTGAATCAGGAATTTCGAGTAACCCTTGGTTATAGAACGATGACTTTCGTAGATTACACAACCTGTGACATATCGATGCTGGCAGACTGGCTACAGTTACAATGTATTTTAATTTGGGTGGTCAACCGACAGGAATATCTATTACCCTTCTGAGGTAACCGACGATTCGTCACCAGGTGGAGTACACTCTGAAAGGAGTGACTATGACTCTCATATGACACACAACTAGTGTCTTATCGCTTCTGGCAGACGCCACAGTAACAAGAAACGTGAAACTGGCTGCGAAATTAGGACGAGGAGCTATGACGCACTCAAGGTAGCTAGTGCAGCGTGACCTGGAGGACTGCATCAGTAAAGGCTAGTAATCCCTGGCAGGCATAACGGTGACTCACTTAAGATACACAACTAGTGACATATCGGTTCTGGCAGACTGGCCACAGTAACAAAATATATGAATCTGGGTGAGCAACTGTGACGAGTAACTATGACTCTCGTAATAGGCCAATGACTCAATACCTGGAGTATTGACTCAGATAACTCGAGGAACGCCTTGCAATAGTAACAATGACTTTCTTACGGTTCACAACTGGTGACAAATCCGTTCTGGCAGTCTGGCACCAGTAACAAAAATGAGACACTGAGTGAGCAACTGGGATGGGTAACTATGACTCTCTTAAGGTAGCCAATGATCGTCACCAGGAATATTGAGTCAGGAAACTCGAGTAACCCTTGGCTATAGTAACGATGACTTTCGTAGATTACACAACCTGTGACATATTGGTGCTGGCAGACTGGCTACAGTAACAAGAAACGTGAAACTGGCTGCGAAATTAGGACGAGGAGCTAACACGCACTCAAGGTAGCTAGTGCAGCGTCACCTGGAGGACTGCATCAGTAAAGGCTAGTAATTCCAGGCTGGCATTACGATGACTCACTTAAGATACACAACTAGTGTCATATCGGTTCTGGCAGACTGGCCACAGTAACAAAATATATGAATCTGGGTGAGCAACTGTGACGAGTAACTATGACTCTCGTAATAGGCCAATGACTCAATACCTGGAGTATTGACTCAGATAACTCGAGGAACGGCTTGCAATAGTAACAATGACTCTCTTACGGTTCACAACTGGTGACAAATCCGTTCTGGCAGTCTGGCACCAGTAACAAAAATGAGACACAGCGTGAGCAACTGGGATGGGTAACTATGACTCTCTTAAGGTAGCCAATGATCGTCACCAGGAATATTGAATCAGGAATTTCGAGTAACCCTTGGTTATAGAACGATGACTTTCGTAGATTACACAACCTGTGACATATCGATGCTGGCAGACTGGCTACAGTTACAATGTATTTTAATTTGGGTGGTCAACCGACAGGAATATCTATTACCCTTCTGAGGTAACCGACGATTCGTCACCAGGTGGAGTACACTCTGAAAGGAGTGACTATGACTCTCATATGACACACAACTAGTGTCTTATCGCTTCTGGCAGACGCCACAGTAACAAGAAACGTGAAACTGGCTGCGAAATTAGGACGAGGAGCTATGACGCACTCAAGGTAGCTAGTGCAGCGTGACCTGGAGGACTGCATCAGTAAAGGCTAGTAATTCCTGGCTGGCATTACGATGACTCACTTAAGATACACAACTAGTGTCATATCGGTTCTGGCAGACTGGCCACAGTAACAAAATATATGAATCTGGGTGAGCAACTGTGACGAGTAACTATGACTCTCGTAATAGGCCAATGACTCAATACCTGGAGTATTGACTCAGATAACTCGAGGAACGCCTTGCAATAGTAACAATGACTTTCTTACGGTTCACAACTGGTGACAAATCCGTTCTGGCAGTCTGGCACCAGTAACAAAAATGAGACACAGCGTGAGCAACTGGGATGGGTAACTATGACTCTCTTAAGGTAGCCAATGATCGTCACCAGGAATATTGAATCAGGGATTTCGAGTAACCCTTGGTTATAGAACGATGACTTTCGTAGATTACACAACCTGTGACATATCGATGCTGGCAGACTGGCTACAGTTACAATGTATTTTAATTTGGGTGGTCAACCGACAGGAATATCTATTACCCTTCTGAGGTAACCGACGATTCGTCACCAGGTGGAGTACACTCTGAGAGGAGTGACTATGACTCTCATATGACACACAACTAGTGTCTTATCGCTTCTGGCAGACGCCACAGTAACAAGAAACGTGAAACTGGCTGCGAAATTAGGACGAGGAGCTATGACGCACTCAAGGTAGCTAGTGCAGCGTCACCTGGAGGACTGCATCAGTAAAGGCTAGTAATCCCTGGCAGGCATTACGATGACTCACTTAAGATACACAACTAGTGTCATATCGGTTCTGGCAGACTGGCCACAGTAACAAAATATATGAATCTGGGTGAGCAACTGTGACGAGTACCTATGACTCTCGTAATAGCCCAATGACTCAATACCTGGAGTATTGACTCAGATAACTCGAGGAACGCCTTGCAATAGTAACAATGACTTTCTTACGGTTCACAACTGGTGACAAATCCGTTCTGGCAGTCTGGCACCAGTAACAAAAATGAGACACAGCGTGAGCAACTGGGATGGGTAACTATGACTCTCTTAAGGTAGCCAATGATCGTCACCAGGAATATTGAATCAGGGATTTCGAGTAACCCTTGGTTATAGAACGATGACTTTCGTAGATTACACAACCTGTGACATATCGATGCTGGCAGACTGGCTACAGTTACAATGTATTTTTATTTGGGTGGTCAACCGACAGGAATATCTATTACCCTTCTGAGGTAACCGACGATTCGTCACCAGGTGGAGTACACTCTGAAAGGAGTGACTATGACTCTCATATGACACACAACTAGTGTCTTATCGCTTCTGGCAGACGCCACAGTAACAAGAAACGTGAAACTGGCTGCGAAATTAGGACGAGGAGCTATGACGCACTCAAGGTAGCTAGTGCAGCGTCACCTGGAGGACTGCATCAGTAAAGGCTAGTAATTCCTGGCTGGCATTACGATGACTCACTTAAGATACACAACTAGTGTCATATCGGTTCTGGCAGACTGGCCACAGTAACAAAATATATGAATCTGGATGAGCAACTGTGACGAGTACCTATGACTCTCGTAATAGCCCAATGACTCAATACCTGGAGTATTGACTCAGATAACTCGAGGAACGCCTTGCAATAGTAACAATGACTTTCTTACGGTTCACAACTGGTGACAAATCCGTTCTGGCAGTCTGGCACCAGTAACAAAAATGAGACACAGCGTGAGCAACTGGGATGGGTAACTATGACTCTCTTAAGGTAGCCAATGATCGTCACCAGGAATATTGAATCAGGGATTTCGAGTAACCCTTGGTTATAGAACGATGACTTTCGTAGATTACACAACCTGTGACATATCGATGCTGGCACACTGGCTACAGTTACAATGTATTTTAATTTGGGTGGTCAACCGACAGGAATATCTATTACCCTTCTGAGGTAACCGACGATTCGTCACCAGGTGGAGTACACTCTGAAAGGAGTGACTATGACTCTCATATGACACACAACTAGTGTCTTATCGCTTCTGGCAGACGCCACAGTAACAAGAAACGTGAAACTGGCTGCGAAATTAGGACGAGGAGCTATGACGCACTCAAGGTAGCTAGTGCAGCGTCACCTGGAGGACTGCATCAGTAAAGGCTAGTAATTCCTGGCTGGCATTACGATGACTCACTTAAGATACACAACTAGTGTCATATCGGTTCTGGCAGACTGGCCACAGTAACAAAATATATGAATCTGGGTGAGCAACTGTGACGAGTACCTATGACTCTCGTAATAGCCCAATGACTCAATACCTGGAGTATTGACTCAGATAACTCGAGGAACGCCTTGCAATAGTAACAATGACTTTCTTACGGTTCACAACTGGTGACAAATCCGTTCTGGCAGTCTGGCACCAGTAACAAAAATGAGACACAGCGTGAGCAACTGGGATGGGTAACTATGACTCTCTTAAGGTAGCCAATGATCGTCACCAGGAATATTGAATCAGGGATTTCGAGTAACCCTTGGTTATAGAACGATGACTTTCGTAGATTACACAACCTGTGACATATCGATGCTGGCAGACTGGCTACAGTTACAATGTATTTTAATTTGGGTGGTCAACCGACAGGAATATCTATTACCCTTCTGAGGTAACCGACGATTCGTCACCAGGTGGAGTACACTCTGAAAGGAGTGACTATGACTCTCATATGACACACAACTAGTGTCTTATCGCTTCTGGCAGACGCCACAGTAACAAGAAACGTGAAACTGGCTGCGAAATTAGGACGAGGAGCTATGACGCACTCAAGGTAGCTAGTGCAGCGTCACCTGGAGGACTGCATCAGTAAAGGCTAGTAATTCCTGGCTGGCATTACGATGACTCACTTAAGATACACAACTAGTGTCATATCGGTTCTGGCAGACTGGCCACAGTAACAAAATATATGAATCTGGGTGAGCAACTGTGACGAGTAACTATGACTCTCGTAATAGGCCAATGACTCAATACCTGGAGTATTGACTCAGATAACTCGAAGAACGCCTTGCAATAGTAACAATGACTTTCTTACGGTTCACAACTGGTGACAAATCCGTTCTGGCAGTCTGGCACCAGTAACAAAAATGAGACACAGCGTGAGCAACTGGGATGGGTAACTATGACTCTCTTAAGGTAGCCAATGATCGTCACCAGGAATATTGAATCAGGAATTTCGAGTAACCCTTGGTTATAGAACGATGACTTTCGTAGATTACACAACCTGTGACATATCGATGCTGGCAGACTGGCCACAGTTACAATGTATTTTAATTTGGGTGGTCAACCGACAGGAATATCTATTACCCTTCTGAGGTAACCGACGATTCGTCACCAGGTGGAGTACACTCTGAAAGGAGTGACTGTGACTCTCATATGACACACAACTAGTGTCGTATCGCTTCTGGCAGACGCCACAGTCACAAGAAACGTGAAACTGGCTGCGAAATTAGGGACAGGAGCTATGACGCACTCAAGGTAGCTAGTGCAGCGTGACCTGGAGTACTGCATCAGTAAAGGCTAGTAATCCCTGGCTGGCATAACGGTGACTCACTTAAGATACACAACTAGTGACATATCGGTTCTGGCAGACTGGCCACAGTAACAAAATATATGAATCTGGGTGAGCAACTGTGACGAGTACCTATGACTCTCGTAATAGCCCAATGACTCAATACCTGGAGTATTGACTCAGATAACTCGAGGAACGCCTTGCAATAGTAACAATGACTTTCTTACGGTTCACAACTGGTGACAAATCCGTTCTGGCAGTCTGGCACCAGTAACAAAAATGAGACACAGCGTGAGCAACTGGGATGGGTAACTATGACTCTCTTAAGGTAGCCAATGATCGTCACCAGGAATATTGAATCAGGGATTTCGAGTAACCCTTGGTTATAGAACGATGACTTTCGTAGATTACACAACCTGTGACATATCGATGCTGGCAGACTGGCTACAGTTACAATGTATTTTAATTTGGGTGGTCAACCGACAGGAATATCTATTACCCTTCTGAGGTAACCGACGATTCGTCACCAGGTGGAGTACACTCTGAAAGGAGTGACTATGACTCTCATATGACACACAACTAGTGTCTTATCGCTTCTGGCAGACGCCACAGTAACAAGAAACGTGAAACTGGCTGCGAAATTAGGACGAGGAGCTATGACGCACTCAAGGTAGCTAGTGCAGCGTCACCTGGAGGACTGCATCAGTAAAGGCTAGTAATTCCTGGCTGGCATTACGATGACTCACTTAAGATACACAACTAGTGTCATATCGGTTCTGGCAGACTGGCCACAGTAACAAAATATATGAATCTGGGTGAGCAACTGTGACGAGTAACTATGACTCTCGTAATAGGCCAATGACTCAATACCTGGAGTATTGACTCAGATAACTCGAAGAACGCCTTGCAATAGTAACAATGACTTTCTTACGGTTCACAACTGGTGACAAATCCGTTCTGGCAGTCTGGCACCAGTAACAAAAATGAGACACAGCGTGAGCAACTGGGATGGGTAACTATGACTCTCTTAAGGTAGCCAATGATCGTCACCAGGAATATTGAATCAGGAATTTCGAGTAACCCTTGGTTATAGAACGATGACTTTCGTAGATTACACAACCTGTGACATATCGATGCTGGCAGACTGGCCACAGTTACAATGTATTTTAATTTGGGTGGTCAACCGACAGGAATATCTATTACCCTTCTGAGGTAACCGACGATTCGTCACCAGGTGGAGTACACTCTGAAAGGAGTGACTGTGACTCTCATATGACACACAACTAGTGTCGTATCGCTTCTGGCAGACGCCACAGTCACAAGAAACGTGAAACTGGCTGCGAAATTAGGGACAGGAGCTATGACGCACTCAAGGTAGCTAGTGCAGCGTGACCTGGAGTACTGCATCAGTAAAGGCTAGTAATCCCTGGCTGGCATAACGGTGACTCACTTAAGATACACAACTAGTGACATATCGGTTCTGGCAGACTGGCCACAGTAACAAAATATATGAATCTGGGTGAGCAACTGTGACGAGTAACTATGACTCTCGTAATAGGCCAATGACTCAATACCTGGAGTATTGACTCAGATAACTCGAGGAACGCCTTGCAATAGTAACAATGACTTTCTTACGGTTCACAACTGGTGACAAATCCGTTCTGGCAGTCTGGCACCAGTAACAAAAATGAGACACTGAGTGAGCAACTGGGATGGGTAACTATGACTCTCTTAAGGTAGCCAATGATCGTCACCAGGAATATTGAGTCAGGAAACTCGAGTAACCCTTGGCTATAGTAACGATGACTTTCGTAGATTACACAACCTGTGACATATTGGTGCTGGCAGACTGGCCACAGTAACAAGAAACGTGAAACTGGCTGCGAAATTAGGACGAGGAGCTATGACGCACTCAAGGTAGCTAGTGCAGCGTCACCTGGAGGACTGCATCAGTAAAGGCTAGTAATTCCTGGCTGGCATTACGATGACTCACTTAAGATACACAACTAGTGTCATATCGGTTCTGGCAGACTGGCCACAGTAACAAAATATATGAATCTGGATGAGCAACTGTGACGAGTACCTATGACTCTCGTAATAGCCCAATGACTCAATACCTGGAGTATTGACTCAGATAACTCGAGGAACGCCTTGCAATAGTAACAATGACTTTCTTACGGTTCACAACTGGTGACAAATCCGTTCTGGCAGTCTGGCACCAGTAACAAAAATGAGACACAGCGTGAGCAACTGGGATGGGTAACTATGACTCTCTTAAGGTAGCCAATGATCGTCACCAGGAATATTGAATCAGGGATTTCGAGTAACCCTTGGTTATAGAACGATGACTTTCGTAGATTACACAACCTGTGACATATCGATGCTGGCAGACTGGCTACAGTTACAATGTATTTTAATTTGGGTGGTCAACCGACAGGAATATCTATTACCCTTCTGAGGTAACCGACGATTCGTCACCAGGTGGAGTACACTCTGAAAGGAGTGACTATGACTCTCATATGACACACAACTAGTGTCTTATCGCTTCTGGCAGACGCCACAGTAACAAGAAACGTGAAACTGGCTGCGAAATTAGGACGAGGAGCTATGACGCACTCAAGGTAGCTAGTGCAGCGTCACCTGGAGGACTGCATCAGTAAAGGCTAGTAATTCCTGGCTGGCATTACGATGACTCACTTAAGATACACAACTAGTGTCATATCGGTTCTGGCAGACTGGCCACAGTAACAAAATATATGAATCTGGGTGAGCAACTGTGACGAGTACCTATGACTCTCGTAATAGCCCAATGACTCAATACCTGGAGTATTGACTCAGATAACTCGAGGAACGCCTTGCAATAGTAACAATGACTTTCTTACGGTTCACAACTGGTGACAAATCCGTTCTGGCAGTCTGGCACCAGTAACAAAAATGAGACACAGCGTGAGCAACTGGGATGGGTAACTATGACTCTCTTAAGGTAGCCAATGATCGTCACCAGGAATATTGAATCAGGGATTTCGAGTAACCCTTGGTTATAGAACGATGACTTTCGTAGATTACACAACCTGTGACATATCGATGCTGGCAGACTGGCTACAGTTACAATGTATTTTTATTTGGGTGGTCAACCGACAGGAATATCTATTACCCTTCTGAGGTAACCGACGATTCGTCACCAGGTGGAGTACACTCTGAAAGGAGTGACTATGACTCTCATATGACACACAACTAGTGTCTTATCGCTTCTGGCAGACGCCACAGTAACAAGAAACGTGAAACTGGCTGCGAAATTAGGACGAGGAGCTATGACGCACTCAAAGTAGCTAGTGCAGCGTCACCTGGAGGACTGCATCAGTAAAGGCTAGTAATTCCTGGCTGGCATTACGATGACTCACTTAAGATACACAACTAGTGTCATATCGGTTCTGGCAGACTGGCCACAATAACAAAATATATGAATCTGGGTGAGCAACTGTGACGAGTAACTATGACTCTCGTAATAGGCCAATGACTCAATACCTGGAGTATTGACTCAGATAACTCGAAGAACGCCTTGCAATAGTAACAATGAATTTCTTACGGTTCACAACTGGTGACAAATCCGTTCTGGCAGTCTGGCACCAGTAACAAAAATGAGACACAGCGTGAGCAACTGGGATGGGTAACTATGACTCTCTTAAGGTAGCCAATGATCGTCACCAGGAATATTGAATCAGGAATTTCGAGTAACCCTTGGTTATAGAACGATGACTTTCGTAGATTACACAACCTGTGACATATCGATGCTGGCAGACTGGCCACAGTTACAATGTATTTTAATTTGGGTGGTCAACCGACAGGAATATCTATTACCCTTCTGAGGTAACCGACGATTCGTCACCAGGTGGAGTACACTCTGAAAGGAGTGACTGTGACTCTCATATGACACACAACTAGTGGCGTATCGCTTCTGGCAGACGCCACAGTAACAAGAAACGTGAAACTGGCTGCGAAATTTTGGACAGGAGCTATGACGCACTCAAGGTAGCTAGTGCAGCGTGACCTGGAGGACTGCATCAGTAAAGGCTAGTAATCCCTGGCTGGCATAACGGTGACTCACTTAAGATACACAACTAGTGACATATCGGTTCTGGCAGACTGGCCACAGTAACAAAATATATGAATCTGGGTGAGCAACTGTGACGAGTAACTATGACTCTCGTAATAGGCCAATGACTCAATACCTGGAGTATTGACTCAGATAACTCGAGGAACGCCTTGCAATAGTAACAATGACTTTCTTACGGTTCACAACTGGTGACAAATCCGTTCTGGCAGTCTGGCACCAGTATCAAAAATGAGACACTGAGTGAGCAACTGGGATGGGTAACTATGACTCTCTTAAGGTAGCCAATGATCGTCACCAGGAATATTGAGTCAGGAAACTCGAGTAACCCTTGGCTATAGTAACGATGACTTTCGTAGATTACACAACCTGTGACATATTGGTGCTGGCAGACTGGCCACAGTAACAAGAAACGTGAAACTGGCTGCGAAATTAGGACGAGGAGCTATGACGCACTCAAGGTAGCTAGTGCAGCGTCACCTGGAGGACTGCATCAGTAAAGGCTAGTAATTCCTGGCTGGCATTACGATGACTCACTTAAGATACACAACTAGTGTCATATCGGTTCTGGCAGACTGGCCACAGTAACAAAATATATGAATCTGGATGAGCAACTGTGACGAGTACCTATGACTCTCGTAATAGCCCAATGACTCAATACCTAGAGTATTGACTCAGATAACTCGAGGAACGCCTTGCAATAGTAACAATTACTTTCTTACGGTTCACAACTGGTGACAAATCCGATCTGGCAGTCTGGCACCAGTAACAAAATGAGACACAGCGTGAGCAACTGGGATGGGTAACTATGACTCTCTTAAGGTAGCCAATGATCGTCACCAGGAATATTGAATCAGGGATTTCGAGTAACCCTTGGTTAAAGAACGATGACTTTCGTAGATTACACAACCTGTGACATATCGATGCTGGCAGACTGGCTACAGTTACAATGTATTTTAATTTGGGTGGTCAACCGACAGGAATATCTATTACCCTTCTGAGGTAACCGACGATTCGTCACCAGGTGGAGTACACTCTGAAAGGAGTGACTATGACTCTCATATGACACACAACTAGTGTCTTATCGCTTCTGGCAGACGCCACAGTAACAAGAAACGTGAAACTGGCTGCGAAATTAGGACGAGGAGCTATGACGCACTCAAGGTAGCTAGTGCAGCGTCACCTGGAGGACTGCATCAGTAAAGGCTAGTAATTCCTGGCTGGCATTACGATGACTCACTTAAGATACACAACTAGTGTCATATCGGTTCTGGCAGACTGGCCACAGTAACAAAATATATGAATCTGGGTGAGCAACTGTGACGAGTAACTATGACTCTCGTAATAGGCCAATGACTCAATACCTGGAGTATTGACTCAGATAACTCGAAGAACGCCTTGCAATAGTAACAATGACTTTCTTACGGTTCACAACTGGTGACAAATCCGTTCTGGCAGTCTGGCACCAGTAACAAAAATGAGACACAGCGTGAGCAACTGGGATGGGTAACTATGACTCTCTTAAGGTAGCCAATGATCGTCACCAGGAATATTGAATCAGGAATTTCGAGTAACCCTTGGTTATAGAACGATGACTTTCGTAGATTACACAACCTGTGACATATCGATGCTGGCAGACTGGCCACAGTTACAATGTATTTTAATTTGGGTGGTCAACCGACAGGAATATCTATTACCCTTCTGAGGTAACCGACGATTCGTCACCAGGTGGAGTACACTCTGAAAGGAGTGACTGTGACTCTCATATGACACACAACTAGTGTCGTTTCGCTTCTGGCAGACGCCACAGTAACAAGAAACGTGAAACTGGCTGCGAAATTAGGGACAGGAGCTATGACGCACTCAAGGTAGCTAGTGCAGCGTGACCTGGAGGACTGCATCAGTAAAGGCTAGTAATCCCTGGCTGGCATAACGGTGACTCACTTAAGATACACAACTAGTGACATATCGTTCTGGCAGACTGGCCACAGTAACAAAATATATGAATCTGGGTGAGCAACTGTGACGAGTAACTATGACTCTCGTAATAGGCCAATGACTCAATACCTGGAGTATTGACTCAGATAACTCGAGGAACGTCTTTCTACAGTAACGATGACATTCTTACGGTTCACAACTGGTGACAAATCCGTTCTGGCACCCTGGCACCAGTAACAAAAATGAGACACTGCGTGAGCAACTGGGATGGGTAACTATGACTCTCTTAAGGTAGCCAATGATCGTCACCAGGAGTATTGAATCAGGAAACTCGAGTAACCCTTGGCTATAGTAACGATGACATTCGTAGATTACACAACCTGTGACATATCGGTTCTGGCAGACTGGCCACAGTAACAAAATATATGAATCTGGGTGAGCAACTGTGACGAGTAACTATGACTCTCGTAATAGGCCAATGACTCAATACCTGGAGTATTGACTCAGATAACTCGAAGAACGCCTTGCAATAGTAACAATGAATTTCTTACGGTTCACAACTGGTGACAAATCCGTTCTGGCAGTCTGGCACCAGTAACAAAAATGAGACACAGCGTGAGCAACTGGGATGGGTAACTATGACTCTCTTAAGGTAGCCAATGATCGTCACCAGGAATATTGAATCAGGGATTTCGAGTAACCCTTGGTTATAGAACGATGACTTTCGTAGATTACACAACCTGTGACATATCGATGCTGGCAGACTGGCTACAGTTACAATGTATTTTAATTTGGGTGGTCAACCGACAGGAATATCTATTACCCTTCTGAGGTAACCGACGATTCGTCACCAGGTGGAGTACACTCTGAAAGGAGTGACTATGACTCTCATATGACACACAACTAGTGTCTTATCGCTTCTGGCAGACGCCACAGTAACAAGAAACGTGAAACTGGCTGCGAAATTAGGACGAGGAGCTATGACGCACTCAAGGTAGCTAGTGCAGCGTCACCTGGAGGACTGCATCAGTAAAGGCTAGTAATTCCTGGCTGGCATTACGATGACTCACTTAAGATACACAACTAGTGTCATATCGGTTCTGGCAGACTGGCCACAGTAACAAAATATATGAATCTGGGTGAGCAACTGTGACGAGTACCTATGACTCTCGTAATAGCCCAATGACTCAATACCTGGAGTATTGACTCAGATAACTCGAGGAACGCCTTGCAATAGTAACAATGACTTTCTTACGGTTCACAACTGGTGACAAATCCGTTCTGGCAGTCTGGCACCAGTAACAAAAATGAGACACAGCGTGAGCAACTGGGATGGGTAACTATGACTCTCTTAAGGTAGCCAATGATCGTCACCAGGAATATTGAATCAGGGATTTCGAGTAACCCTTGGTTATAGAACGATGACTTTCGTAGATTACACAACCTGTGACATATCGATGCTGGCAGACTGGCTACAGTTACAATGTATTTTTATTTGGGTGGTCAACCGACAGGAATATCTATTACCCTTCTGAGGTAACCGACGATTCGTCACCAGGTGGAGTACACTCTGAAAGGAGTGACTATGACTCTCATATGACACACAACTAGTGTCTTATCGCTTCTGGCAGACGCCACAGTAACAAGAAACGTGAAACTGGCTGCGAAATTAGGACGAGGAGCTATGACGCACTCAAAGTAGCTAGTGCAGCGTCACCTGGAGGACTGCATCAGTAAAGGCTAGTAATTCCTGGCTGGCATTACGATGACTCACTTAAGATACACAACTAGTGTCATATCGGTTCTGGCAGACTGGCCACAATAACAAAATATATGAATCTGGGTGAGCAACTGTGACGAGTAACTATGACTCTCGTAATAGGCCAATGACTCAATACCTGGAGTATTGACTCAGATAACTCGAAGAACGCCTTGCAATAGTAACAATGAATTTCTTACGGTTCACAACTGGTGACAAATCCGTTCTGGCAGTCTGGCACCAGTAACAAAAATGAGACACAGCGTGAGCAACTGGGATGGGTAACTATGACTCTCTTAAGGTAGCCAATGATCGTCACCAGGAATATTGAATCAGGAATTTCGAGTAACCCTTGGTTATAGAACGATGACTTTCGTAGATTACACAACCTGTGACATATCGATGCTGGCAGACTGGCCACAGTTACAATGTATTTTAATTTGGGTGGTCAACCGACAGGAATATCTATTACCCTTCTGAGGTAACCGACGATTCGTCACCAGGTGGAGTACACTCTGAAAGGAGTGACTGTGACTCTCATATGACACACAACTAGTGGCGTATCGCTTCTGGCAGACGCCACAGTAACAAGAAACGTGAAACTGGCTGCGAAATTTTGGACAGGAGCTATGACGCACTCAAGGTAGCTAGTGCAGCGTGACCTGGAGGACTGCATCAGTAAAGGCTAGTAATCCCTGGCTGGCATAACGGTGACTCACTTAAGATACACAACTAGTGACATATCGGTTCTGGCAGACTGGCCACAGTAACAAAATATATGAATCTGGGTGAGCAACTGTGACGAGTAACTATGACTCTCGTAATAGGCCAATGACTCAATACCTGGAGTATTGACTCAGATAACTCGAGGAACGCCTTGCAATAGTAACAATGACTTTCTTACGGTTCACAACTGGTGACAAATCCGTTCTGGCAGTCTGGCACCAGTATCAAAAATGAGACACTGAGTGAGCAACTGGGATGGGTAACTATGACTCTCTTAAGGTAGCCAATGATCGTCACCAGGAATATTGAGTCAGGAAACTCGAGTAACCCTTGGCTATAGTAACGATGACTTTCGTAGATTACACAACCTGTGACATATTGGTGCTGGCAGACTGGCCACAGTAACAAGAAACGTGAAACTGGCTGCGAAATTAGGACGAGGAGCTATGACGCACTCAAGGTAGCTAGTGCAGCGTCACCTGGAGGACTGCATCAGTAAAGGCTAGTAATTCCTGGCTGGCATTACGATGACTCACTTAAGATACACAACTAGTGTCATATCGGTTCTGGCAGACTGGCCACAGTAACAAAATATATGAATCTGGATGAGCAACTGTGACGAGTACCTATGACTCTCGTAATAGCCCAATGACTCAATACCTAGAGTATTGACTCAGATAACTCGAGGAACGCCTTGCAATAGTAACAATTACTTTCTTACGGTTCACAACTGGTGACAAATCCGATCTGGCAGTCTGGCACCAGTAACAAAATGAGACACAGCGTGAGCAACTGGGATGGGTAACTATGACTCTCTTAAGGTAGCCAATGATCGTCACCAGGAATATTGAATCAGGGATTTCGAGTAACCCTTGGTTAAAGAACGATGACTTTCGTAGATTACACAACCTGTGACATATCGATGCTGGCAGACTGGCTACAGTTACAATGTATTTTAATTTGGGTGGTCAACCGACAGGAATATCTATTACCCTTCTGAGGTAACCGACGATTCGTCACCAGGTGGAGTACACTCTGAAAGGAGTGACTATGACTCTCATATGACACACAACTAGTGTCTTATCGCTTCTGGCAGACGCCACAGTAACAAGAAACGTGAAACTGGCTGCGAAATTAGGACGAGGAGCTATGACGCACTCAAGGTAGCTAGTGCAGCGTCACCTGGAGGACTGCATCAGTAAAGGCTAGTAATTCCTGGCTGGCATTACGATGACTCACTTAAGATACACAACTAGTGTCATATCGGTTCTGGCAGACTGGCCACAGTAACAAAATATATGAATCTGGGTGAGCAACTGTGACGAGTAACTATGACTCTCGTAATAGGCCAATGACTCAATACCTGGAGTATTGACTCAGATAACTCGAAGAACGCCTTGCAATAGTAACAATGACTTTCTTACGGTTCACAACTGGTGACAAATCCGTTCTGGCAGTCTGGCACCAGTAACAAAAATGAGACACAGCGTGAGCAACTGGGATGGGTAACTATGACTCTCTTAAGGTAGCCAATGATCGTCACCAGGAATATTGAATCAGGAATTTCGAGTAACCCTTGGTTATAGAACGATGACTTTCGTAGATTACACAACCTGTGACATATCGATGCTGGCAGACTGGCCACAGTTACAATGTATTTTAATTTGGGTGGTCAACCGACAGGAATATCTATTACCCTTCTGAGGTAACCGACGATTCGTCACCAGGTGGAGTACACTCTGAAAGGAGTGACTGTGACTCTCATATGACACACAACTAGTGTCGTTTCGCTTCTGGCAGACGCCACAGTAACAAGAAACGTGAAACTGGCTGCGAAATTAGGGACAGGAGCTATGACGCACTCAAGGTAGCTAGTGCAGCGTGACCTGGAGGACTGCATCAGTAAAGGCTAGTAATCCCTGGCTGGCATAACGGTGACTCACTTAAGATACACAACTAGTGACATATCGTTCTGGCAGACTGGCCACAGTAACAAAATATATGAATCTGGGTGAGCAACTGTGACGAGTAACTATGACTCTCGTAATAGGCCAATGACTCAATACCTGGAGTATTGACTCAGATAACTCGAGGAACGCCTTGCAATAGTAACAATGACTTTCTTACGGTTCACAACTGGTGACAAATCCGTTCTGGCAGTCTGGCACCAGTAACAAAAATGAGACACTGAGTGAGCAACTGGGATGGGTAACTATGACTCTCTTAAGGTAGCCAATGATCGTCACCAGGAATATTGAGTCAGGAAACTCGAGTAACCCTTGGTTATAGAACGATGACTTTCGTAGATTACACAACCTGTGACATATTGGTGCTGGCAGACTGGCCACAGTAACAAGAAACGTGAAACTGGCTGCGAAATTAGGACGAGGAGCTATGACGCACTCAAGGTAGCTAGTGCAGCGTCACCTGGAGGACTGCATCAGTAAAGGCTAGTAATCCCTGGCAGGCATAACGGTGACTCACTTAAGATACACAACTAGTTACATATCGGTTCTGGCAGACTGGCCACAGTAACAAAATATATGAATCTGGGTGAGCAACTGTGACGAGTAACTATGACTCTCGTAATAGGCCAATGACTCAATACCTGGAGTATTGACTCAGATAACTCGAGGAACGGCTTGCAATAGTAACAATGACTTTCTTACGGTTCACAACTGGTGACAAATCCGTTCTGGCAGTCTGGCACCAGTAACAAAAATGAGACACAGCGTGAGCAACTGAGATGGGTAACTATGACTCTCTTAAGGTAGCCAATGATCGTCACCAGGAATATTGAATCAGGAATTTCGAGTAACCCTTGGTTATAGAACGATGACTTTCGTAGATTACACAACCTGTGACATATTGGTGCTGGCAGACTGGCCACAGTAACAAGAAACGTGAAACTGGCTGCGAAATTAGGACGAGGAGCTATGACGCACTCAAGGTAGCTAGTGCAGCGTCACCTGGAGGACTGCATCAGTAAAGGCTAGTAATTCCTGGCTGGCATTACGATGACTCACTTAAGATACACAACTAGTGTCATATCGGTTCTGGCAGACTGGCCACAGTAACAAAATATATGAATCTGGGTGAGCAACTGTGACGAGTAACTATGACTCTCGTAATAGGCCAATGACACAATACCTGGAGTATTGACTCAGATAACTCGAGGAACGGCTTGCAATAGTAACAATGACTTTCTTACGGTTCACAACTGGTGACAAATCCGTTCTGGCAGTCTGGCACCAGTAACAAAAATGAGACACAGCGTGAGCAACTGGGATGGGTAACTATGACTCTCTTAAGGTAGCCAATGATCGTCACCAGGAATATTGAATCAGGAATCTCGAGTAACCCTTGGTTATAGAACGATGACTTTCGTAGATTACACAACCTGTGACATATCGATGCTGGCAGACTGGCTACAGTTACAATGTATTTTAATTTGGGTGGTCAACCGACAGGAATATCTATTACCCTTCTGAGGTAACCGACGATTCGTCACCAGGTGGAGTACACTCTGAAAGGAGTGACTATGACTCTCATATGACACACAACTAGTGTCTTATCGCTTCTGGCAGACGCCACAGTAACAAGAAACGTGAAACTGGCTGCGAAATTAGGACGAGGAGCTATGACGCACTCAAGGTAGCTAGTGCAGCGTCACCTGGAGGACTGCATCAGTAAAGGCTAGAAATCCCTGGCAGGCATAACGGTGACTCACTTAAGATACACAACTAGTGACATATCGGTTCTGGCAGACTGGCCACAGTAACAAAATATATGAATCTGGGTGAGCAACTGTGACGAGTAACTATGACTCTCGTAATAGGCCAATGACTCAATACCTGGAGTATTGACTCAGATAACTCGAGGAACGCCTTGCAATAGTAACAATGACTTTCATACGGTTCACAACTGGTGACAAATCCGTTCTGGCAGTCTGGCACCAGTAACAAAAATGAGACACTGAGTGAGCAACTGAGATGGGTAACTATGACTCTCTTAAGGTAGCCAATGATCGTCACCAGGAATATTGAGTCAGGAAACTCGAGTAACCCTTGGCTATAGTAACGATGACTTTCGTAGATTACACAACCTGTGACATATTGGTGCTGGCAGACTGGCCACAGTAACAAGAGACGTGAAACTGGCTGTGAAATTAGGACGAGGAGCTATGACGCACTCAAGGTAGCTAGTGCAGCGTCACCTGGAGGACTGCATCAGTAAAGGCTAGTAATTCCTGGCTGGCATTACGATGACTCACTTAAGATACACAACTTGTGTCATATCGGTTCTGGCAGACTGGCCACAGTAACAAAATATATGAATCTGGATGAGCAACTGTGACGAGTACCTATGACTCTCGTAATAGGCCAATGACTCAATACCTGGAGTATTGACTCAGATAACTCGAGGAACGCCTTGCAATAGTACCAATGACTTTCTTACGGTTCACAACTGGTGACAAATCCGTTCTGGCAGTCTGGCACCAGTAACAAAAGTGAGACACAGCGTGAGCAACTGGGATGGGTAACTATGACTCTCTTAAGGTAGCCAATGATCGTCACCAGGAATATTGAATCAGGGATTTCGAGTAACCCTTGGTTATAGAACGATGACTTTCGTAGATTACACAACCTGTGACATATCGATGCTGGCAGACTGGCTACAGTTACAATGTATTTTAATTTGGGTGGTCAACCGACAGGAATATCTATTACCCTTCTGAGGTAACCGACGATTCGTCACCAGGTGGAGTACACTCTGAAAGGAGTGACTATGACTCTCATATGACACACAACTAGTGTCTTATCGCTTCTGGCAGACGCCACAGTAACAAGAAACGTGAAACTGGCTGCGAAATTAGGACGAGGAGCTATGACGCACTCAAGGTAGCTAGTGCAGCGTCACCTGGAGGACTGCATCAGTAAAGGCTAGTAATCCCTGGCAGGCATAACGGTGACTCACTGAAGATACACAACTAGTGACATATCGGTTCTGGCAGACTGGCCACAGTAACAAAATATATGAATCTGTTTGAGCAACTGTGACTAGTAACTATGACTCTCGTAATAGGCCAATGACTCAATACCTGGAGTATTGACTCAGATAACTCGAGGAACGCCTTGCAATAGTAACAATGACTTTCTTACGATTCACAACTGGTGACAAATCCGTTCTGGCAGTCTGGCACCAGTAACAAAAATGAGACACAGCGTAAGCAACTGGGATGGGTAACTATGACTCTCTTAAGGTAGCCAATGATCGTCACCAGGAATATTGAGTCAGGAAACTCGAGTAACCCTTGGCTATAGTAACGATGACTTTCGTAGATTACACAACCTGTGACATATTGGTGCTGGCAGACTGGCCACAGTAACAAGAAACGTGAAACTGGCTGCGAAATTAGGACGAGGAGCTATGACGCACTCAAGGTAGCTAGTGCAGCGTCACCTGGAGGACTGCATCAGTAAAGGCTAGTAATTCCTGGCTGGCATTACGATGACTCACTTAAGATACACAACTAGTGTCATATCGGTTCTGGCAGACTGGCCACAGTAACAAAATGTATGAATCTGGGTGAGCAACTGTGACGAGTAACTATGACTCTCGTAATAGGCCAATGACTCAATACCTGGAGTATTGACTCAGATAACTCGAAGAACGCCTTGCAATAGTGACAATGACATTCTTAAGGTTCACAACTGGTGACAAATCCGTTCTAGCAGTCTGGCACCAGTAACAAAAATGAGACACAGCGTGAGCAACTGGGATGGGTAACTATGACTCTCTTAAGGTAACCAATGATCGTCACCAGGAATATTGAATCAGGAATTTCGAGTAACCCTTGGTTATAGAACGATGACTTTCGTAGATTACACAACCTGTGACATATCGATGCTGGCAGACTGGCCACAGTTACAATGTATTTTAATTTGGGTGGTCAACCGACAGGAATATCTATTACCCTTCTGAGGTAACCGACGATTCGTCACCAGGTGGAGTACACTCTGAAAGGAGTGACTGTGACTCTCATATGACACACAACTAGTGTCGTATCGCTTCTGGCAGACGCCACAGTAACAAGAAACGTGAAACTGGCTGCGAAATTAGGGACAGGAGCTATGACGCACTCAAGGTAGCTAGTGCAGCGTGACCTGGAGGACTGCATCAGTAAAGGCTAGTAATCCCTGGCTGGCATAACGGTGACTCACTTAAGATACACAACTAGTGACATATCGGTTCTGGCAGACTGGCCACAGTAACAAAATATATGAATCTGGGTGAGCAACTGTGACGAGTAACTATGACTCTCGTAATAGGCCAATGACTCAATACCTGGAGTATTGACTCAGATAACTCGAGGAACGCCTTGCAATAGTAACAATGACTTTCTTACGGTTCACAACTGGTGACAAATCCGTTCTGGCAGTCTGGCACCAGTAAAAAAATGAGACACTGAGTGAGCAACTGGGATGGGTAACTATGACTCTCTTAAGGTAGCCAATGATCGTCACCAGGAATATTGAGTCAGGAAACTCGAGTAACCCTTGGTTATAGAACGATGACTTTCGTAGATTACACAACCTGTGACATATTGGTGCTGGCAGACTGGCCACAGTAACAAGAAACGTGAAACTGGCTGCGAAATTAGGACGAGGAGCTATGACGCACTCAAGGTAGCTAGTGCAGCGTCACCTGGAGGACTGCATCAGTAAAGGCTAGTAATCCCTGGCAGGCATAACGGTGACTCACTTAAGATACACAACTTGTGTCATATCGGTTCTGGCAGACTGGCCACAGTAACAAAATATATGAATCTGGGTGAGCAACTGTGACGAGTAACTATGACTCTCGTAATAGGCCAATGACTCAATACCTGGAGTATTGACTCAGATAACTCGAGGAACGCCTTGCAATAGTAACAATGACTTTCTTACGGTTCACAACTGGTGACAAATCCGTTCTGGCAGTCTGGCACCAGTAACAAAAATGAGACACAGCGTGAGCAACTGGGATGGGTAACTATGACTCTCTTAAGGTAGCCAATGATCGTCACCAGGAATATTGAATCAGGGATTTCGAGTAACCCTTGGTTATAGAACGATGACTTTCGTAGATTACACAACCTGTGACATATCGATACTGGCAGACTGGCTACAGTTACAATGTATTTTAATTTGGGTGGTCAACCGACAGGAATATCTATTACCCTTCTGAGGTAACCGACGATTCGTCACCAGGTGGAGTACACTCTGAAAGGAGTGACTATGACTCTCATATGACACACAACTAGTGTCTTATCGCTTCTGGCAGACGCCACAGTAACAAGAAACGTGAAACTGGCTGCGAAATTAGGACGAGGAGCTATGACGCACTCAAGGTAGCTAGTGCAGCGTCACCTGGAGGACTGCATCAGTAAAGGCTAGTAATCCCTGGCAGGCATAACGGTGACTCACTGAAGATACACAACTAGTGACATATCGGTTCTGGCAGACTGGCCACAGTAACAAAATATATGAATCTGTTTGAGCAACTGTGACTAGTAACTATGACTCTCGTAATAGGCCAATGACTCAATACCTGGAGTATTGACTCAGATAACTCGAGGAACGCCTTGCAATAGTAACAATGACTTTCTTACGATTCACAACTGGTGACAAATCCGTTCTGGCAGTCTGGCACCAGTAACAAAAATGAGACACAGCGTAAGCAACTGGGATGGGTAACTATGACTCTCTTAAGGTAGCCAATGATCGTCACCAGGAATATTGAGTCAGGAAACTCGAGTAACCCTTGGCTATAGTAACGATGACTTTCGTAGATTACACAACCTGTGACATATTGGTGCTGGCAGACTGGCCACAGTAACAAGAAACGTGAAACTGGCTGCGAAATTAGGACGAGGAGCTATGACGCACTCAAGGTAGCTAGTGCAGCGTCACCTGGAGGACTGCATCAGTAAAGGCTAGTAATTCCTGGCTGGCATTACGATGACTCACTTAAGATACACAACTAGTGTCATATCGGTTCTGGCAGACTGGCCACAGTAACAAAATGTATGAATCTGGGTGAGCAACTGTGACGAGTAACTATGACTCTCGTAATAGGCCAATGACTCAATACCTGGAGTATTGACTCAGATAACTCGAAGAACGCCTTGCAATAGTGACAATGACATTCTTAAGGTTCACAACTGGTGACAAATCCGTTCTAGCAGTCTGGCACCAGTAACAAAAATGAGACACAGCGTGAGCAACTGGGATGGGTAACTATGACTCTCTTAAGGTAACCAATGATCGTCACCAGGAATATTGAATCAGGAATTTCGAGTAACCCTTGGTTATAGAACGATGACTTTCGTAGATTACACAACCTGTGACATATCGATGCTGGCAGACTGGCCACAGTTACAATGTATTTTAATTTGGGTGGTCAACCGACAGGAATATCTATTACCCTTCTGAGGTAACCGACGATTCGTCACCAGGTGGAGTACACTCTGAAAGGAGTGACTGTGACTCTCATATGACACACAACTAGTGTCGTATCGCTTCTGGCAGACGCCACAGTAACAAGAAACGTGAAACTGGCTGCGAAATTAGGGACAGGAGCTATGACGCACTCAAGGTAGCTAGTGCAGCGTGACCTGGAGGACTGCATCAGTAAAGGCTAGTAATCCCTGGCTGGCATAACGGTGACTCACTTAAGATACACAACTAGTGACATATCGGTTCTGGCAGACTGGCCACAGTAACAAAATATATGAATCTGGGTGAGCAACTGTGACGAGTAACTATGACTCTCGTAATAGGCCAATGACTCAATACCTGGAGTATTGACTCAGATAACTCGAGGAACGCCTTGCAATAGTAACAATGACTTTCTTACGGTTCACAACTGGTGACAAATCCGTTCTGGCAGTCTGGCACCAGTAAAAAAATGAGACACTGAGTGAGCAACTGGGATGGGTAACTATGACTCTCTTAAGGTAGCCAATGATCGTCACCAGGAATATTGAGTCAGGAAACTCGAGTAACCCTTGGTTATAGAACGATGACTTTCGTAGATTACACAACCTGTGACATATTGGTGCTGGCAGACTGGCCACAGTAACAAGAAACGTGAAACTGGCTGCGAAATTAGGACGAGGAGCTATGACGCACTCAAGGTAGCTAGTGCAGCGTCACCTGGAGGACTGCATCAGTAAAGGCTAGTAATCCCTGGCAGGCATAACGGTGACTCACTTAAGATACACAACTTGTGTCATATCGGTTCTGGCAGACTGGCCACAGTAACAAAATATATGAATCTGGGTGAGCAACTGTGACGAGTAACTATGACTCTCGTAATAGGCCAATGACTCAATACCTGGAGTATTGACTCAGATAACTCGAGGAACGCCTTGCAATAGTAACAATGACTTTCTTACGGTTCACAACTGGTGACAAATCCGTTCTGGCAGTCTGGCACCAGTAACAAAAATGAGACACAGCGTGAGCAACTGGGATGGGTAACTATGACTCTCTTAAGGTAGCCAATGATCGTCACCAGGAATATTGAATCAGGGATTTCGAGTAACCCTTGGTTATAGAACGATGACTTTCGTAGATTACACAACCTGTGACATATCGATACTGGCAGACTGGCTACAGTTACAATGTATTTTAATTTGGGTGGTCAACCGACAGGAATATCTATTACCCTTCTGAGGTAACCGACGATTCGTCACCAGGTGGAGTACACTCTGAAAGGAGTGACTATGACTCTCATATGACACACAACTAGTGTCTTATCGCTTCTGGCAGACGCCACAGTAACAAGAAACGTGAAACTGGCTGCGAAATTAGGACGAGGAGCTATGACGCACTCAAGGTAGCTAGTGCAGCGTCACCTGGAGGACTGCATCAGTAAAGGCTAGTAATCCCTGGCAGGCATAACGGTGACTCACTTAAGATACACAACTAGTGACATATCGGTTCTGGCAGACTGGCCACAGTAACAAAATATATGAATCTGGGTGAGCAACTGTGACGAGTAACTATGACTCTCGTAATAGGCCAATGACTCAATACCTGGAGTATTGACTCAGATAACTCGAGGAACGCCTTGCAATAGTAACAATGACTTTCTTACGATTCACAACTGGTGACAAATCCGTTCTGGCAGTCTGGCACCAGTAACAAAAATGAGACACAGCGTGAGCAACTGGGATGGGTAACTATGACTCTCTTAAGGTAGCCAATGATCGTCACCAGGAATATTGAGTCAGGAAACTCGAGTAACCCTTGGCTATAGTAACGATGACTTTCGTAGATTGCACAACCTGTGACATATTGGTGCTGGCAGACTGGCCACAGTAACAAGAAACGTGAAACTGGCTGCGAAATTAGGACGAGGAGCTATGACGCACTCAAGGTAGCTAGTGCAGCGTCACCTGGAGGACTGCATCAGTAAAGGCTAGTAATTCCTGGCTGGCATTACGATGACTCACTTACGATACACAACTAGTGTCATATCGGTTCTGGCAGACTGGCCACAGTAACAAAATATATGAATCTGGGTGAGCAACTGTGACGAGTAACTATGACTCTCGTAATAGGCCAATGACTCAATACCTGGAGTATTGACTCAGATAACTCGAAGAACGCCTTGCAATAGTAACAATGACTTTCTTACGGTTCACAACTGGTGACAAATCCGTTCTGGCAGTCTGGCACCAGTAACAAAAATGAGACACAGCGTGAGCAACTGGGATGGGTAACTATGACTCTCTTAAGGTAGCCAATGATCGTCACCAGGAATATTGAATCAGGAATTTCGAGTAACCCTTGGTTATAGAACGATGACTTTCGTAGATTACACAACCTGTGACATATCGATGCTGGCAGACTGGCCACAGTTAGAATGTATTTTAATTTGGGTGGTCAACCGACAGGAATATCTATTACCCTTCTGAGGTAACCGACGATTCGTCACCAGGTGGAGTACACTCGGAAAGGAGTGACTGTGACTCTCATATGACACACAACTAGTGTCGTATCGCTTCTGGCAGACGCCACAGTAACAAGATACGTGAAACTGGCTGCGAAATTAGGGACAGGAGCTATGACGCACTCAAGGTAGCTTGTGCAGCGTGACCTGGAGGACTGCATCAGTAAAGGCTAGTAATCCCTGGCTGGCATAACGGTGACTCACTTAAGATACACAACTAGTGACATATCGGTTCTGGCAGACTGGCCACAGTAACAAAATATATGAATCTGGGTGAGCAACTGTGACGAGTAACTATGACTCTCGTAATAGGCCAATGACTCAATACCTGGAGTATTGACTCAGATAACTCGAGGAACGCCTTGCAATAGTAACAATGACTTTCTTACGGTTCACAACTGGTGACAAATCCGTTCTGACAGTCTGGCACCAGTAACAAAAATGAGACACTGAGTGAGCAACTGGGATGGGTAACTATGACTCTCTTAAGGTAGCCAATGCTCGTCACCAGGAATATTGAGTCAGGAAACTCGAGTAACCCTTGGTTATAGAACGATGACTTTCGTAGATTACACAACCTGTGACATATTGGTGCTGGCAGACTGGCCACAGTAACAAGAAACGTGAAACTGGCTGCGAAATTAGGACGAGGAGCTATGACGCACTCAAGGTAGCTAGTGCAGCGTCACCTGGAGGACTGCATCAGTAAAGGCTAGTAATCCCTGGCAGGCATAACGGTGACTCACTTAAGATACACAACTAGTTACATATCGGTTCTGGCAGACTGGCCACAGTAACAAAATATATGAATCTTGGTGAGCAACTGTGACGAGTAACTATGACTCTCGTAATAGGCCAATGACTCAATACCTGGTGTATTGACTCAGATAACTCGAGGAACGCCTTGCAATAGTAACAATGACTTTCTTACGGTTCACAACTGGTGACAAATCCGTTCTGGCATTCTGGCACCCGTAACAAAAATGAGACACTGAGTGAGCAACTGGGATGGGTAACTATGACTCTCTTAAGGTAGCCAATGATCGTCACCAGGAATATTGAGTCAGGAAACTCGAGTAACCCTTGGCTATAGTAACGATGACTTTCGTAGATTACACAACCTGTGACATATTGGTGCTGGCAGACTGGCCGCAGTAACAAGAAACGTGAAACTGGCTGCGAAATTAGGACGAGGAGCTATGACGCACTCAAGGTAGCTAGTGCAGCGTCACCTGGAGGACTGCATCAGTAAAGGCTAGTAATTCCTGGCTGGCATTACGATGACTCACTTAAGATACACAACTAGTGTCATATCGGTTCTGGCAGACTGGCCACAGTAACAAAATATATGAATCTGGGTGAGCAACTGTGACGAGTAACTATGACTCTCGTAATAGGCCAATGACTCAATACCTGGAGTATTGACTCAGATAACTCGAGGAACGGCTTGCAATAGTAACAATGACTTTCTTACGGTTCACAACTGGTGACAAATCCGTTCTGGCAGTCTGGCACCAGTAACAAAAATGAGACACAGCGTGAGCAACTGGGATGGGTAACTATGACTCTCTTAAGGTAGCCAATGATCGTCACCAGGAATATTGAATCAGGAATTTCGAGTAACCCTTGGTTATAGAACGATGACTTTCGTAGATTACACAACCTGTGACATATCGATGCTGGCAGACTGGCTACAGTTACAATGTATTTTAATTTGGGTGGTCAACCGACAGGAATATCTATTACCCTTCTGAGGTAACCGACGATTCGTCACCAGGTGGAGTACACTCTGAAAGGAGTGACTATGACTCTCATATGACACACAACTAGTGTCTTATCGCTTCTGGCAGACGCCACAGTAACAAGAAACGTGAAACTGGCTGCGAAATTAGGACGAGGAGCTATGACGCACTCAAGGTAGCTAGTGCAGCGTCACCTGGAGGACTGCATCAGTAAAGGCTAGTAATCCCTGGCAGGCATAACGGTGACTCACTTAAGATACACAACTAGTGACATATCGGTTCTGGCAGACTGGCCACAGTAACAAAATATATGAATCTGGGTGAGCAACTGTGACGAGTAACTATGACTCTCGTAATAGGCCAATGACCCAATACCTGGAGTATTGACTCAGATAACTCGAGGAACGCCTTGCAATAGTAACAATGACTTTCTTACGGTTCACAACTGGTGACAAATCCGTTCTGGCAGTCTGGCACCAGTAACAAAAATGAGACACAGCGTGAGCAACTGGGATGGGTAACTATGACTCTCTTAAGGTAGCCAATGATCGTCACCAGGAATATTGAGTCAGGAAACTCGAGTAACCCTTGGCTATAGTAACGATGACTTTCGTACATTACACAACCTGTGACATATTGGTGCTGGCAGACTGGCCACAGTAACAAGAAACGTGAAACTGGTGCGAAATTAGGACGAGGACCTATGACGCACTCAAGGTAGCTAGTGCAGCGTCACCTGGAGGACTGCATCAGTAAAGGCTAGTAATTCCTGGCTGGCATTACGATGACTCTCTTAAGATACACAACTAGTGTCATATCGGTTCTGGCAGACTGGCCACAGTAACAAAATATATGAATCTGGGTGAGCAACTGTGACGAGTAACTATGACTCTCGTAATAGGCCAATGACTCAATACCTGGAGTATTGACTCAGATAACTCGAAGAACGCCTTGCAATAGTAACAATGACTTTCTTACGGTTCACAACTGGTGACAAATCCGTTCTGGCAGTCTGGCACCAGTAACAAAAATGAGACACAGCGTGAGCAACTGGGATGGGTAACTATGACTCTCTTAAGGTAGCCAATGATCGTCACCAGGAATATTGAATCAGGAATTTCGAGTAACCCTTGGTTATAGAACGATGACTTTCGTAGATTACACAACCTGTGACATATCGATGCTGGCAGACTGGCTACAGTTACAATGTATTTTAATTTGGGTGGTCAACCGACAGGAATATCTATTACCCTTCTGAGGTAACCGACGATTCGTCACCAGGTGGAGTACACTCTGAAAGGAGTGACTATGACTCTCATATGACACACAACTAGTGTCTTATCGCTTCTGGCAGACGCCACAGTAACAAGAAACGTGAAACTGGCTGCGAAATTAGGACGAGGAGCTATGACGCACTCAAGGTAGCTAGTGCAGCGTCACCTGGAGGACTGCATCAGTAAAGGCTAGTAATCCCTGGCAGGCATAACGGTGACTCACTTAAGATACACAACTAGTGACATATCGGTTCTGGCAGACTGGCCACAGTAACAAAATATATGAATCTGGGTGAGCAACTGTGACGAGTAACTATGACTCTCGTAATAGGCCAATGACTCAATACCTGGAGTATTGACTCAGATAACTCGAGGAACGCCTTGCAATAGTAACAATGACTTTCTTACGGTTCACAACTGGTGACAAATCCGTTCTGGCAGTCTGGCACCAGTAACAAAAATGAGACACAGCGTGAGCAACTGGGATGGGTAACTATGACTCTCTTAAGGTAGCCAATGATCGTCACCAGGAATATTGAGTCAGGAAACTCGAGTAACCCTTGGCTATAGTAACGATGACTTTCGTAGATTACACAACCTGTGACATATTGGTGCTGGCAGACTGGCCACAGTAACAAGAAACGTGAAACTGGCTGCGAAATTAGGACGAGGAGCTATGACGCACTCAAGGTAGCTAGTGCAGCGTCACCTGGAGGACTGCATCAGTAAAGGCTAGTAATCCCTGGCAGGCATAACGGTGACTCACTTAAGATACACAACTTGTGTCATATCGGTTCTGGCAGACTGGCCACAGTAACAAAATATATGAATCTGGGTGAGCAACTGTGACGAGTAACTATGACTCTCGTAATAGGCCAATGACTCAATACCTGGAGTATTGACTCAGATAACTCGAGGAACGCCTTGCAATAGTAACAATGACTTTCTTACGGTTCACAACTGGTGACAAATCCGTTCTGGCAGTCTGGCACCAGTAACAAAAATGAGACACAGCGTGAGCAACTGGGATGGGTAACTATGACTCTCTTAAGGTAGCCAATGATCGTCACCAGGAATATTGAATCAGGGATTTCGAGTAACCCTTGGTTATAGAACGATGACTTTCGTAGATTACACAACCTGTGACATATCGATACTGGCAGACTGGCTACAGTTACAATGTATTTTAATTTGGGTGGTCAACCGACAGGAATATCTATTACCCTTCTGAGGTAACCGACGATTCGTCACCAGGTGGAGTACACTCTGAAAGGAGTGACTATGACTCTCATATGACACACAACTAGTGTCTTATCGCTTCTGGCAGACGCCACAGTAACAAGAAACGTGAAACTGGCTGCGAAATTAGGACGAGGAGCTATGACGCACTCAAGGTAGCTAGTGCAGCGTCACCTGGAGGACTGCATCAGTAAAGGCTAGTAATCCCTGGCAGGCATAACGGTGACTCACTTAAGATACACAACTAGTGACATATCGGTTCTGGCAGACTGGCCACAGTAACAAAATATATGAATCTGGGTGAGCAACTGTGACGAGTAACTATGACTCTCGTAATAGGCCAATGACTCAATACCTGGAGTATTGACTCAGATAACTCGAGGAACGCCTTGCAATAGTAACAATGACTTTCTTACGATTCACAACTGGTGACAAATCCGTTCTGGCAGTCTGGCACCAGTAACAAAAATGAGACACAGCGTGAGCAACTGGGATGGGTAACTATGACTCTCTTAAGGTAGCCAATGATCGTCACCAGGAATATTGAGTCAGGAAACTCGAGTAACCCTTGGCTATAGTAACGATGACTTTCGTAGATTGCACAACCTGTGACATATTGGTGCTGGCAGACTGGCCACAGTAACAAGAAACGTGAAACTGGCTGCGAAATTAGGACGAGGAGCTATGACGCACTCAAGGTAGCTAGTGCAGCGTCACCTGGAGGACTGCATCAGTAAAGGCTAGTAATTCCTGGCTGGCATTACGATGACTCACTTACGATACACAACTAGTGTCATATCGGTTCTGGCAGACTGGCCACAGTAACAAAATATATGAATCTGGGTGAGCAACTGTGACGAGTAACTATGACTCTCGTAATAGGCCAATGACTCAATACCTGGAGTATTGACTCAGATAACTCGAGGAACGCCTTGCAATAGTAACAATGACTTTCTTACGGTTCACAACTGGTGACAAATCCGTTCTGGCAGTCTGGCACCAGTAACAAAAATGAGACACAGCGTGAGCAACTGGGATGGGTAACTATGACTCTCTTAAGGTAGCCAATGATCGTCACCAGGAATATTGAATCAGGAATTTCGAGTAACCCTTGGTTATAGAACGATGACTTTCGTAGATTACACAACCTGTGACATATCGATGCTGGCAGACTGGCCACAGTTAGAATGTATTTTAATTTGGGTGGTCAACCGACAGGAATATCTATTACCCTTCTGAGGTAACCGACGATTCGTCACCAGGTGGAGTACACTCGGAAAGGAGTGACTGTGACTCTCATATGACACACAACTAGTGTCGTATCGCTTCTGGCAGACGCCACAGTAACAAGATACGTGAAACTGGCTGCGAAATTAGGGACAGGAGCTATGACGCACTCAAGGTAGCTTGTGCAGCGTGACCTGGAGGACTGCATCAGTAAAGGCTAGTAATCCCTGGCTGGCATAACGGTGACTCACTTAAGATACACAACTAGTGACATATCGGTTCTGGCAGACTGGCCACAGTAACAAAATATATGAATCTGGGTGAGCAACTGTGACGAGTAACTATGACTCTCGTAATAGGCCAATGACTCAATACCTGGAGTATTGACTCAGATAACTCGAGGAACGCCTTGCAATAGTAACAATGACTTTCTTACGGTTCACAACTGGTGACAAATCCGTTCTGACAGTCTGGCACCAGTAACAAAAATGAGACACTGAGTGAGCAACTGGGATGGGTAACTATGACTCTCTTAAGGTAGCCAATGCTCGTCACCAGGAATATTGAGTCAGGAAACTCGAGTAACCCTTGGTTATAGAACGATGACTTTCGTAGATTACACAACCTGTGACATATTGGTGCTGGCAGACTGGCCACAGTAACAAGAAACGTGAAACTGGCTGCGAAATTAGGACGAGGAGCTATGACGCACTCAAGGTAGCTAGTGCAGCGTCACCTGGAGGACTGCATCAGTAAAGGCTAGTAATCCCTGGCAGGCATAACGGTGACTCACTTAAGATACACAACTAGTTACATATCGGTTCTGGCAGACTGGCCACAGTAACAAAATATATGAATCTTGGTGAGCAACTGTGACGAGTAACTATGACTCTCGTAATAGGCCAATGACTCAATACCTGGTGTATTGACTCAGATAACTCGAGGAACGCCTTGCAATAGTAACAATGACTTTCTTACGGTTCACAACTGGTGACAAATCCGTTCTGGCATTCTGGCACCCGTAACAAAAATGAGACACTGAGTGAGCAACTGGGATGGGTAACTATGACTCTCTTAAGGTAGCCAATGATCGTCACCAGGAATATTGAGTCAGGAAACTCGAGTAACCCTTGGCTATAGTAACGATGACTTTCGTAGATTACACAACCTGTGACATATTGGTGCTGGCAGACTGGCCGCAGTAACAAGAAACGTGAAACTGGCTGCGAAATTAGGACGAGGAGCTATGACGCACTCAAGGTAGCTAGTGCAGCGTCACCTGGAGGACTGCATCAGTAAAGGCTAGTAATTCCTGGCTGGCATTACGATGACTCACTTAAGATACACAACTAGTGTCATATCGGTTCTGGCAGACTGGCCACAGTAACAAAATATATGAATCTGGGTGAGCAACTGTGACGAGTAACTATGACTCTCGTAATAGGCCAATGACTCAATACCTGGAGTATTGACTCAGATAACTCGAGGAACGGCTTGCAATAGTAACAATGACTTTCTTACGGTTCACAACTGGTGACAAATCCGTTCTGGCAGTCTGGCACCAGTAACAAAAATGAGACACAGCGTGAGCAACTGGGATGGGTAACTATGACTCTCTTAAGGTAGCCAATGATCGTCACCAGGAATATTGAATCAGGAATTTCGAGTAACCCTTGGTTATAGAACGATGACTTTCGTAGATTACACAACCTGTGACATATCGATGCTGGCAGACTGGCTACAGTTACAATGTATTTTAATTTGGGTGGTCAACCGACAGGAATATCTATTACCCTTCTGAGGTAACCGACGATTCGTCACCAGGTGGAGTACACTCTGAAAGGAGTGACTATGACTCTCATATGACACACAACTAGTGTCTTATCGCTTCTGGCAGACGCCACAGTAACAAGAAACGTGAAACTGGCTGCGAAATTAGGACGAGGAGCTATGACGCACTCAAGGTAGCTAGTGCAGCGTCACCTGGAGGACTGCATCAGTAAAGGCTAGTAATCCCTGGCAGGCATAACGGTGACTCACTTAAGATACACAACTAGTGACATATCGGTTCTGGCAGACTGGCCACAGTAACAAAATATATGAATCTGGGTGAGCAACTGTGACGAGTAACTATGACTCTCGTAATAGGCCAATGACCCAATACCTGGAGTATTGACTCAGATAACTCGAGGAACGCCTTGCAATAGTAACAATGACTTTCTTACGGTTCACAACTGGTGACAAATCCGTTCTGGCAGTCTGGCACCAGTAACAAAAATGAGACACAGCGTGAGCAACTGGGATGGGTAACTATGACTCTCTTAAGGTAGCCAATGATCGTCACCAGGAATATTGAGTCAGGAAACTCGAGTAACCCTTGGCTATAGTAACGATGACTTTCGTACATTACACAACCTGTGACATATTGGTGCTGGCAGACTGGCCACAGTAACAAGAAACGTGAAACTGGTGCGAAATTAGGACGAGGACCTATGACGCACTCAAGGTAGCTAGTGCAGCGTCACCTGGAGGACTGCATCAGTAAAGGCTAGTAATTCCTGGCTGGCATTACGATGACTCTCTTAAGATACACAACTAGTGTCATATCGGTTCTGGCAGACTGGCCACAGTAACAAAATATATGAATCTGGGTGAGCAACTGTGACGAGTAACTATGACTCTCGTAATAGGCCAATGACTCAATACCTGGAGTATTGACTCAGATAACTCGAAGAACGCCTTGCAATAGTAACAATGACTTTCTTACGGTTCACAACTGGTGACAAATCCGTTCTGGCAGTCTGGCACCAGTAACAAAAATGAGACACAGCGTGAGCAACTGGGATGGGTAACTATGACTCTCTTAAGGTAGCCAATGATCGTCACCAGGAATATTGAATCAGGAATTTCGAGTAACCCTTGGTTATAGAACGATGACTTTCGTAGATTACACAACCTGTGACATATCGATGCTGGCAGACTGGCTACAGTTACAATGTATTTTAATTTGGGTGGTCAACCGACAGGAATATCTATTACCCTTCTGAGGTAACCGACGATTCGTCACCAGGTGGAGTACACTCTGAAAGGAGTGACTATGACTCTCATATGACACACAACTAGTGTCTTATCGCTTCTGGCAGACGCCACAGTAACAAGAAACGTGAAACTGGCTGCGAAATTAGGACGAGGAGCTATGACGCACTCAAGGTAGCTAGTGCAGCGTCACCTGGAGGACTGCATCAGTAAAGGCTAGTAATCCCTGGCAGGCATAACGGTGACTCACTTAAGATACACAACTAGTGACATATCGGTTCTGGCAGACTGGCCACAGTAACAAAATATATGAATCTGGGTGAGCAACTGTGACGAGTAACTATGACTCTCGTAATAGGCCAATGACTCAATACCTGGAGTATTGACTCAGATAACTCGAGGAACGCCTTGCAATAGTAACAATGACTTTCTTACGGTTCACAACTGGTGACAAATCCGTTCTGGCAGTCTGGCACCAGTAACAAAAATGAGACACAGCGTGAGCAACTGGGATGGGTAACTATGACTCTCTTAAGGTAGCCAATGATCGTCACCAGGAATATTGAGTCAGGAAACTCGAGTAACCCTTGGCTATAGTAACGATGACTTTCGTACATTACACAACCTGTGACATATTGGTGCTGGCAGACTGGCCACAGTAACAAGAAACGTGAAACTGGTGCGAAATTAGGACGAGGACCTATGACGCACTCAAGGTAGCTAGTGCAGCGTCACCTGGAGGACTGCATCAGTAAAGGCTAGTAATTCCTGGCTGGCATTACGATGACTCTCTTAAGATACACAACTAGTGTCATATCGGTTCTGGCAGACTGGCCACAGTAACAAAATATATGAATCTGGGTGAGCAACTGTGACGAGTAACTATGACTCTCGTAATAGGCCAATGACTCAATACCTGGAGTATTGACTCAGATAACTCGAAGAACGCCTTGCAATAGTAACAATGACTTTCTTACGGTTCACAACTGGTGACAAATCCGTTCTGGCAGTCTGGCACCAGTAACAAAAATGAGACACAGCGTGAGCAGCTGGGATGGGTAACTATGACTCTCTTAAGGTAGCCAATGATCGTCACCAGGAATATTGAATCAGGGATTTCGAGTAACCCTTGGTTATAGAACGATGACTTTCGTAGATTACACAACCTGTGACATATCGATACTGGCAGACTGGCTACAGTTACAATGTATTTTAATTTGGGTGGTCAACCGACAGGAATATCTATTACCCTTCTGAGGTAACCGACGATTCGTCACCAGGTGGAGTACACTCTGAAAGGAGTGACTATGACTCTCATATGACACACAACTAGTGTCTTATCGCTTCTGGCAGACGCCACAGTAACAAGAAACGTGAAACTGGCTGCGAAATTTGGACGAGGAGCTATGACGCACTCAAGGTAGCTAGTGCAGCGTCACCTGGAGGACTGCATCAGTAAAGGCTAGTAATCCCTGGCAGGCATAACGGTGACTCACTTAAGATACACAACTAGTGACATATCGGTTCTGGCAGACTGGCCACAGTAACAAAATATATGAATCTGGGTGAGCAACTGTGACGAGTAACTATGACTCTCGTAATAGGCCAATGACTCAATACCTGGAGTATTGACTCAGATAACTCGAGGAACGCCTTGCAATAGTAACAATGACTTTCTTACGATTCACAACTGGTGACAAATCCGTTCTGGCAGTCTGGCACCAGTAACAAAAATGAGACACAGCGTGAGCAACTGGGATGGGTAACTATGACTCTCTTAAGGTAGCCAATGATCGTCACCAGGAATATTGAGTCAGGAAACTCGAGTAACCCTTGGCTATAGTAACGATGACTTTCGTAGATTACACAACCTGTGACATATTGGTGCTGGCAGACTGGCCACAGTAACAAGAAACGTGAAACTGGCTGCGAAATTAGGACGAGGAGCTATGACGCACTCAAGGTAGCTAGTGCAGCGTCACCTGGAGGACTGCATCAGTAAAGGCTAGTAATTCCTGGCTGGCATTACGATGACTCACTTAAGATACACAACTAGTGTCATATCGGTTCTGGCAGACTGGCCACAGTAACAAAATATATGAATCTGGGTGAGCAACTGTGACGAGTAACTATGACTCTCGTAATAGGCCAATGACTCAATACCTGGAGTATTGACTCAGATAACTCGAAGAACGCCTTGCAATAGTAACAATGACTTTCTTACGGTTCACAACTGGTGACAAATCCGTTCTGGCAGTCTGGCACCAGTAACAAAAATGAGACACAGCGTGAGCAACTGGGATGGGTAACTATGACTCTCTTAAGGTAGCCAATGATCGTCACCAGGAATATTGAATCAGGAATTTCGAGTAACCCTTGGTTATAGAACGATGACTTTCGTAGATTACACAACCTGTGACATATCGATGCTGGCAGACTGGCTACAGTTACAATGTATTTTAATTTGGGTGGTCAACCGACAGGAATATCTATTACCCTTCTGAGGTAACCGACGATTCGTCACCAGGTGGAGTACACTCTGAAAGGAGTGACTATGACTCTCATATGACACACAACTAGTGTCTTATCGCTTCTGGCAGACGCCACAGTAACAAGAAACGTGAAACTGGCTGCGAAATTAGGACGAGGAGCTATGACGCACTCAAGGTAGCTAGTGCAGCGTCACCTGGAGGACTGCATCAGTAAAGGCTAGTAATCCCTGGCAGGCATAACGGTGACTCACTTAAGATACACAACTAGTGACATATCGGTTCTGGCAGACTGGCCACAGTAACAAAATATATGAATCTGGGTGAGCAACTGTGACGAGTAACTATGACTCTCGTAATAGGCCAATGACTCAATACCTGGAGTATTGACTCAGATAACTCGAGGAACGCCTTGCAATAGTAACAATGACTTTCTTACGGTTCACAACTGGTGACAAATCCGTTCTGGCAGTCTGGCACCAGTAACAAAAATGAGACACAGCGTGAGCAACTGGGATGGGTAACTATGACTCTCTTAAGGTAGCCAATGATCGTCACCAGGAATATTGAGTCAGGAAACTCGAGTAACCCTTGGCTATAGTAACGATGACTTTCGTACATTACACAACCTGTGACATATTGGTGCTGGCAGACTGGCCACAGTAACAAGAAACGTGAAACTGGTGCGAAATTAGGACGAGGACCTATGACGCACTCAAGGTAGCTAGTGCAGCGTCACCTGGAGGACTGCATCAGTAAAGGCTAGTAATTCCTGGCTGGCATTACGATGACTCTCTTAAGATACACAACTAGTGTCATATCGGTTCTGGCAGACTGGCCACAGTAACAAAATATATGAATCTGGGTGAGCAACTGTGACGAGTAACTATGACTCTCGTAATAGGCCAATGACTCAATACCTGGAGTATTGACTCAGATAACTCGAAGAACGCCTTGCAATAGTAACAATGACTTTCTTACGGTTCACAACTGGTGACAAATCCGTTCTGGCAGTCTGGCACCAGTAACAAAAATGAGACACAGCGTGAGCAGCTGGGATGGGTAACTATGACTCTCTTAAGGTAGCCAATGATCGTCACCAGGAATATTGAATCAGGGATTTCGAGTAACCCTTGGTTATAGAACGATGACTTTCGTAGATTACACAACCTGTGACATATCGATACTGGCAGACTGGCTACAGTTACAATGTATTTTAATTTGGGTGGTCAACCGACAGGAATATCTATTACCCTTCTGAGGTAACCGACGATTCGTCACCAGGTGGAGTACACTCTGAAAGGAGTGACTATGACTCTCATATGACACACAACTAGTGTCTTATCGCTTCTGGCAGACGCCACAGTAACAAGAAACGTGAAACTGGCTGCGAAATTTGGACGAGGAGCTATGACGCACTCAAGGTAGCTAGTGCAGCGTCACCTGGAGGACTGCATCAGTAAAGGCTAGTAATCCCTGGCAGGCATAACGGTGACTCACTTAAGATACACAACTAGTGACATATCGGTTCTGGCAGACTGGCCACAGTAACAAAATATATGAATCTGGGTGAGCAACTGTGACGAGTAACTATGACTCTCGTAATAGGCCAATGACTCAATACCTGGAGTATTGACTCAGATAACTCGAGGAACGCCTTGCAATAGTAACAATGACTTTCTTACGATTCACAACTGGTGACAAATCCGTTCTGGCAGTCTGGCACCAGTAACAAAAATGAGACACAGCGTGAGCAACTGGGATGGGTAACTATGACTCTCTTAAGGTAGCCAATGATCGTCACCAGGAATATTGAGTCAGGAAACTCGAGTAACCCTTGGCTATAGTAACGATGACTTTCGTAGATTACACAACCTGTGACATATTGGTGCTGGCAGACTGGCCACAGTAACAAGAAACGTGAAACTGGCTGCGAAATTAGGACGAGGAGCTATGACGCACTCAAGGTAGCTAGTGCAGCGTCACCTGGAGGACTGCATCAGTAAAGGCTAGTAATTCCTGGCTGGCATTACGATGACTCACTTAAGATACACAACTAGTGTCATATCGGTTCTGGCAGACTGGCCACAGTAACAAAATATATGAATCTGGGTGAGCAACTGTGACGAGTAACTATGACTCTCGTAATAGGCCAATGACTCAATACCTGGAGTATTGACTCAGATAACTCGAAGAACGCCTTGCAATAGTAACAATGACTTTCTTACGGTTCACAACTGGTGACAAATCCGTTCTGGCAGTCTGGCACCAGTAACAAAAATGAGACACAGCGTGAGCAACTGGGATGGGTAACTATGACTCTCTTAAGGTAGCCAATGATCGTCACCAGGAATATTGAATCAGGAATTTCGAGTAACCCTTGGTTATAGAACGATGACTTTCGTAGATTACACAACCTGTGACATATCGATGCTGGCAGACTGGCCACAGTTACAATGTATTTTAATTTGGGTGGTCAACCGACAGGAATATCTATTACCCTTCTGAGGTAACCGACGATTCGTCACCAGGTGGAGTACACTCTGAAAGGAGTGACTGTGACTCTCATATGACACACAACTAGTGTCGTATCGCTTCTGGCAGACGCCACAGTAACAAGAAACGTGAAACTGGCTGCGAAATTAGGGACAGGAGCTATGACGCACTCAAGGTAGCTAGTGCAGCGTGACCTGGAGGACTGCATCAGTAAAGGCTAGTAATCCCTGGCTGGCATAACGGTGACTCACTTAAGATACACAACTAGTGACATATCGGTTCTGGCAGACTGGCCACAGTAACAAAATATATGAATCTGGGTGAGCAACTGTGACGAGTAACTATGACTCTCGTAATAGGCCAATGACTCAATACCTGGAGTATTGACTCAGATAACTCGAGGAACGCCTTGCAATAGTAACAATGACTTTCTTACGGTTCACAACTGGTGACAAATCCGTTCTGGCAGTCTGGCACCAGTAACAAAAATGAGACACTGAGTGAGCAACTGGGATGGGTAACTATGACCCTTTTAAGGTAGCCAATGATCGTCACCAGGAATATTGAGTCAGGAAACTCGAGTAACCCTTGGTTATAGAACGATGACTTTCGTAGATTACACAACCTGTGACATATTGGTGCTGGCAGACTGGCCACAGTAACAAGAAACGTGAAACTGGCTGCGAAATTAGGACGAGGAGCTATGACGCACTCAAGGTAGCTAGTGCAGCGTCACCTGGAGGACTGCATCAGTAAAGGCTAGTAATCCCTGGCAGGCATAACGGTGACTCACTTAAGATACACAACTAGTTACATATCGGTTCTGGCAGACTGGCCACAGTAACAAAATATATGAATCTTGGTGAGCAACTGTGACGAGTAACTATGACTCTCGTAATAGGCCAATGACTCAATACCTGGTGTATTGACTCAGATAGCTCGAGGAACGCCTTGCAATAGTAACAATGACTTTCTTACGGTTCACAACTGGTGACAAATCCGTTCTGGCATTCTGGCACCCGTAACAAAAATGAGACACTGAGTGAGCAACTGGGATGGGTAACTATGACTCTCTTAAGGTAGGCAATGATCGTCACCAGGAATATTGAGTCAGGAAACTCGAGTAACCCTTGGCTATAGTAACGATGACTTTCGTAGATTACACAACCTGTGACATATTGGTGCTGGCAGACTGGCCACAGTAACAAGAAACGTGAAACTGGCTGCGAAATTAGGACGAGGAGCTATGACGCACTCAAGGTAGCTAGTGCAGCGTCACCTGGAGGACTGCATCAGTAAAGGCTAGTAATTCCTGGCTGGCATTACGATGACTCACTTAAGATACACAACTAGTGTCATATCGGTTCTGGCAGACTGGCCACAGTAACAAAATATATGAATCTGGGTGAGCAACTGTGACGAGTAACTATGACTCTCGTAATAGGCCAATGACTCAATACCTGGAGTATTGACTCAGATAACTCGAGGAACGGCTTGCAATAGTAACAATGACTTTCTTACGGTTCACAACTGGTGACAAATCCGTTCTGGCAGTCTGGCACCAGTAACAAAAATGAGACACAGCGTGAGCAACTGGGATGGGTAACTATGACTCTCTTAAGGTAGCCAATGATCGTCACCAGGAATATTGAATCAGGAATTTCGAGTAACCCTTGGTTATAGAACGATGACTTTCGTAGATTACACAACCTGTGACATATCGATGCTGGCAGACTGGCTACAGTTACAATGTATTTTAATTTGGGTGGTCAACCGACAGGAATATCTATTACCCTTCTGAGGTAACCGACGATTCGTCACCAGGTGGAGTACACTCTGAAAGGAGTGACTATGACTCTCATATGACACACAACTAGTGTCTTATCGCTTCTGGCAGACGCCACAGTAACAAGAAACGTGAAACTGGCTGCGAAATTAGGACGAGGAGCTATGACGCACTCAAGGTAGCTAGTGCAGCGTGACCTGGAGGACTGCATCAGTAAAGGCTAGTAATCCCTGGCAGGCATAACGGTGACTCACTTAAGATACACAACTAGTGACATATCGGTTCTGGCAGACTGGCCACAGTAACAAAATATATGAATCTGGGTGAGCAACTGTGACGAGTAACTATGACTCTCGTAATAGGCCAATGACTCAATACCTGGAGTATTGACTCAGATAACTCGAGGAACGGCTTGCAATAGTAACAATGACTTTCTTACGGTTCACAACTGGTGACAAATCCGTTCTGGCAGTCTGGCACCAGTAACAAAAATGAGACACAGCGTGAGCAACTGGGATGGGTAACTATGACTCTCTTAAGGTAGCCAATGATCGTCACCAGGAATATTGAATCAGGAATTTCGAGTAACCCTTGGTTATAGAACGATGACTTTCGTAGATTACACAACCTGTGACATATCGATGCTGGCAGACTGGCTACAGTTACAATGTATTTTAATTTGGGTGGTCAACCGACAGGAATATCTATTACCCTTCTGAGGTAACCGACGATTCGTCACCAGGTGGAGTACACTCTGAAAGGAGTGACTATGACTCTCATATGACACACAACTAGTGTCTTATCGCTTCTGGCAGACGCCACAGTAACAAGAAACGTGAAACTGGCTGCGAAATTAGGACGAGGAGCTATGACGCACTCAAGGTAGCTAGTGCAGCGTGACCTGGAGGACTGCATCAGTAAAGGCTAGTAATCCCTGGCAGGCATAACGGTGACTCACTTAAGATACACAACTAGTGACATATCGGTTCTGGCAGACTGGCCACAGTAACAAAATATATGAATCTGGGTGAGCAACTGTGACGAGTAACTATGACTCTCGTAATAGGCCAATGACTCAATACCTGGAGTATTGACTCAGATAACTCGAGGAACGCCTTGCAATAGTAACAATGACTTTCTTACGGTTTACAACTGGTGACAAATCCGTTCTGGCAGTCTGGCACCAGTAACAAAAATGAGACACTGAGTGAGCAACTGGGATGGGTAACTATGACTCTCTTAAGGTAGCCAATGATCGTCACCAGGAATATTGAGTCAGGAAACTCGAGTAACCCTTGGTTATAGAACGATGACTTTCGTAGATAACACAACCTGTGACATATTGGTGCTGGCAGACTGGCCACAGTAACAAGAAACGTGAAACTGGCTGCGAAATTAGGACGAGGAGCTATGACGCACTCAAGGTAGCTAGTGCAGCGTCACCTGGAGGACTGCATCAGTAAAGGCTAGTAATTCCTGGCTGGCATTACGATGACTCACTTAAGATACACAACTAGTGTCATATCGGTTCTGGCAGACTGGCCACAGTAACAAAATATATGAATCTGGGTGAGCAACTGTGACGAGTAACTTTGACTCTCGTAATAGGCCAATGACTCAATACCTGGAGTATTGACTCAGATAACTCGAAGAACGCCTTGCAATAGTAACAATGACTTTCTTACGGTTCACAACTGGTGACAAATCCGTTCTGGCAGTCTGGCACCAGTAACAAAAATGAGACACAGCGTGAGCAACTGGGATGGGTAACTATGACTCTCTTAAGGTAGCCAATGATCGTCACCAGGAATATTGAATCAGGAATTTCGAGTAACCCTTGGTTATAGAACGATGACTTTCGTAGATTACACAACCTGTGACATATCGATGCTGGCAGACTGGCCACAGTTACAATGTATTTTAATTTGGGTGGTCAACCGACAGGAATATCTATTACCCTTCTGAGGTAACCGACGATTCGTCACCAGGTGGAGTACACTCTGAAAGGAATGACTGTGACTCTCATATGACACACAACTAGTGTCGTATCGCTTCTGGCAGACGCCACAGTAACGAGAAACGTGAAACTGGCTGCGAAATTAGGGACAGGAGCTATGACGCACTCAAGGTAGCTAGTGCAGCGTGACCTGGAGGACTGCATCAGTAAAGGCTAGTAATCCCTGGCTGGCATAACGGTGACTCACTTAAGATACACAACTAGTGACATATCGGTTCTGGCAGACTGGCCACAGTAACAAAATATATGAATCTGGGTGAGCAACTGTGACGAGTAACTATGACTCTCGTAATAGGCCAATGACTCAATACCTGGAGTATTGACTCAGATAACTCGAGGAACGCCTTGCAATAGTAACAATGACTTTCTTACGGTTCACAACTGGTGACAAATCCGTTCTGGCAGTCTGGCACCAGTAACAAAAATGAGACACTGAGTGAGCAACTGGGATGGGTAACTATGACTCTCTTAAGGTAGCCAATGATCGTCACCAGGAATATTGAGTCAGGAAACTCGAGTAACCCTTGGTTATAGAACGATGACTTTCGTAGATAACACAACCTGTGACATATTGGTGCTGGCAGACTGGCCACAGTAACAAGAAACGTGAAACTGGCTGCGAAATTAGGACGAGGAGCTATCACGCACTCAAGGTAGCTAGTGCAGCGTCACCTGGAGGACTGCATCAGTAAAGGCTAGTAATCCCTGGCAGGCATAACGGTGACTCACTTAAGATACACAACTAGTTACATATCGGTTCTGGCAGACTGGCCACAGTAACAAAATATATGAATCTGGGTGAGCAACTGTGACGAGTAACTATGACTCTCGTAATAGGCCAATGACTCAATACCTGGAGTATTGACTCAGATAACTCGAGGAACGCCTTGCAATAGTAACAATGACTTTCTTACGGTTCACAACTGGTGACAAATCCGTTCTGGCAGTCTGGCACCAGTAACAAAAATGAGACACTGAGTGAGCAACTGGGATGGGTAACTATGACTCTCTTAAGGTAGCCAATGATCGTCACCAGGAATATTGAGTCAGGAAGCTCGAGTAACCCTTGGCTATAGTAACGATGACTTTCGTAGATTACACAACCTGTGACATATCGATACTGGCAGACTGGCTACAGTTACAATGTATTTTAATTTGGGTGGTCAACCGACAGGAATATCTATTACCCTTCTGAGGTAACCGACGATTCGTCACCAGGTGGAGTACACTCTGAAAGGAGTGACTATGACTCTCATATGACACACAACTAGTGTCTTATCGCTTCTGGCAGACGCCACAGTAACAAGAAACGTGAAACTGGCTGCGAAATTAGGACGAGGAGCTATGACGCACTCAAGGTAGCTAGTGCAGCGTCACCTGGAGGACTGCATCAATAAAGGCTAGTAATCCCTGGCAGGCATAACGGTGACTCACTTAAGATACACAACTAGTGACATATCGGTTCTGGCAGACTGGCCACAGTAACAAAATATATGAATCTGGGTGAGCAACTGTGACGAGTAACTATGACTCTCGTAATAGGCCAATGACTCAATACCTGGAGTATTGACTCAGATAACTCGAGGAACGCCTTGCAATAGTAACAATGACTTTCTTACGGTTCACAACTGGTGACAAATCCGTTCTGGCAGTCTGGCACCAGTAACAAAAATGAGACACTGAGTGAGCAACTGGGATGGGTAACTATGACTCTCTTAAGGTAGCCAATGATCGTCACCAGGAATATTGAGTCAGGAAACTCGAGTAACCCTTGGTTATAGAACGATGACTTTCGTAGATAACACAACCTGTGACATATTGGTGCTGGCAGACTGGCCACAGTAACAAGAAACGTGAAACTGGCTGCGAAATTAGGACGAGGAGCTATGACGCACTCAAGGTAGCTAGTGCAGCGTCACCTGGAGGACTGCATCAGTAAAGGCTAGTAATCCCTGGCAGGCATAACGGTGACTCACTTAAGATACACAACTAGTTACATATCGGTTCTGGCAGACTGGCCACAGTAACAAAATATATGAATCTTGGTGAGCAACTGTGACGAGTAACTATGACTCTCGTAATAGGCCAATGACTCAATACCTGGAGTATTGACTCAGATAACTCGAGGAACGCCTTGCAATAGTAACAATGACTTTCTTACGGTTCACAACTGGTGACAAATCCGTTCTGGCAGTCTGGCACCAGTAACAAAAATGAGACACTGAGTGAGCAACTGGGATAGGTAACTATGACTCTCTTAAGGTAGCCAATGATCGTCACCAGGAATATTGAGTCAGGAAACTCGAGTAACCCTTGGCTAAAGTAACGATGACTTTCGTAGATTACACAACCTGTGACATATCGATGCTGGCAGACTGGCTACAGTTACAATGTATTTTAATTTGGGTGTCAACCGACAGGAATATCTATTACCCTTCTGAGGTAACCGACTATTCGTCACCAGGTGGAGTACACTCTGAAAGGAGTGACTATGACTCTCATATGACACACAACTAGTGTCTTATCGCTTCTGGCAGACGCCACAGTAACAAGAAACGTGAAACTGGCTGCGAAATTAGGACGAGGAGCTATGACGCACTCAAGGTAGCTAGTGCAGCGTCACCTGGAGGACTGCATCAGTAAAGGCTAGTAATCCCTGGCAGGCATAACGGTGACTCACTTAAGATACACAACTAGTGACATATCGGTTCTGGCAGTCTGGCCACAGTAACAAAATATATGAATCTGGGTGAGCAACTGTGACGAGTAACTATGACTCTCGTAATAGGCCAATGACTCAATACCTGGAGTATTGACTCAGATAACTCGAGGAACGCCTTGCAATAGTAACAATGACTTTCTTACGGTTCACAACTGGTGACAAATCCGTTCTGGCAGTCTGGCACCAGTAACAAAAATGAGACACAGCGTGAGCAACTGGGATGGGTAACTATGACTCTCTTAAGGTAGCCAATGATCGTCACCAGGAATATTGAGTCAGGAAACTCGAGTAACCCTTGGCTATAGTAACGATGACTTTCGTAGATTACACAACCTGTGACATATTGGTGCTGGCAGACTGGCCACAGTAACAAGAAACGTGAAACTGGCTGCGAAATTAGGACGAGGAGCTATGACGCACTCAAGGTAGCTAGTGCAGCGTCACCTGGAGGACTGCATCAGTAAAGGCTAGTAATTCCTGGCTGGCATTACGATGACTCACTTAAGATACACAACTAGTGTCATATCGGTTCTGGCAGACTGGCCACAGTAACAAAATATATGAATCTGGGTGAGCAACTGTGACGAGTAACTTTGACTCTCGTAATAGGCCAATGACTCAATACCTGGAGTATTGACTCAGATAACTCGAAGAACGCCTTGCAATAGTAACAATGACTTTCTTACGGTTCACAACTGGTGACAAATCCGTTCTGGCAGTCTGGCACCAGTAACAAAAATGAGACACAGCGTGAGCAACTGGGATGGGTAACTATGACTCTCTTAAGGTAGCCAATGATCGTCACCAGGAATATTGAATCAGGAATTTCGAGTAACCCTTGGTTATAGAACGACGACCTTCGTAGATTACACAACCTGTGACATATCGATGCTGGCAGACTGGCCACAGTTACAATGTATTTTAATTTGGGTGGTCAACCGACAGGAATATCTATTACCCTTCTGAGGTAACCGACGATTCGTCACCAGGTGGAGTACACTCTGAAAGGAGTGACTGTGACTCTCATATGACACACAACTAGTGTCGTATCACTTCTGGCAGACGCCACAGTAACAAGAAACGTGAAACTGGCTGCGAAATTAGGGACAGGAGCTATGACGCACTCAAGGTAGCTAGTGCAGCGTCACCTGGAGGACTGCATCAGTAAAGGCTAGTAATCCCTGGCTGGCATAACGGTGACTCACTTAAGATACACAACTAGTGACATATCGGTTCTGGCAGACTGGCCACAGTAACAAAATATATGAATCTGGGTGAGCAACTGTGACGAGTAACTATGACTCTCGTAATAGGCCAATGACTCAATACCTGGAGTATTGACTCAGATAACTCGAGGAACGCCTTGCAATAGTAACAATGACTTTCTTACGGTTCACAACTGGTGACAAATCCGTTCTGGCAGTCTGGCACCAGTAACAAAAATGAGACACTGAGTGAGCAACTGGGATGGGTAACTATGACTCTCTTAAGGTAGCCAATGATCGTCACCAGGAATATTGAGTCAGGAAACTCGAGTAACCCTTGGCTATAGTAACGATGACTTTCGTAGATTACACAACCTGTGACATATTGGTGCTGGCAGACTGGCCACAGTAACAAGAAACGTGAAACTGGCTGCGAAATTAGGACGAGGAGCTATGACGCACTCAAGGTAGCTAGTGCAGCGTCACCTGGAGGACTGCATCAGTAAAGGCTAGTAATTCCTGGCTGGCATTACGATGACTCACTTAAGATACACAACTAGTGTCATATCGGTTCTGGCAGACTGGCCACAGTAACAAAATATATGAATCTGGGTGAGCAACTGTGACGAGTAACTATGACTCTCGTAATAGGCCAATGACTCAATACCTGGAGTATTGACTCAGATAACTCGAGGAACGCCTTGCAATAGTAACAATGACTTTCTTACGGTTCACAACTGGTGACAAATCCGTTCTGGCAGTCTGGCACCAGTAACAAAAATGAGACCCAGCGTGAGCAACTGGGATGGGTAACTATGACTCTCTTAAGGTAGCCAATGATCGTCACCAGGAATATTGAATCAGGAATTCCGAGTAACCCTTGGTTATAGAACGATGACTTTCGTAGATTACACAACCTGTGACATATCGATGCTGGCAGAGTGGCTACAGTTACAATGTATTTTAATTTGGGTGGTCAACCGACAGGAATATCTATTACCCTTCTGAGGTAACCGACGATTCGTCACCAGGTGGAGTACACTCTGAAAGGAGTGACTATGACTCTCATATGACACACAACTAGTGTCTTATCGCTTCTGGCAGACGCCACAGTAACAAGAAACGTGAAACTGGCTGCGAAATTAGGACGAGGAGCTATGACGCACTCAAGGTAGCTAGTGCAGCGTCACCTGGAGGACTGCATCAGTAAAGGCTAGTAATCCCTGGCAGGCATAACGGTGACTCACTTAAGATACACAACTAGTGACATATCGGTTCTGGCAGTCTGGCACCTGTAACAAGAATGTGACACTGAGTGAGCAACTGAGATGGGTAACTATGACTCTCTTAAGGTAGCCAATGATCGTCACCAGGAATATTGAGTCAGGAAAATCGAGTAACCCTTGGCTATAGTAACGATGACTTTCGTAGATTACACAACCTGTGACATATTGGTGCTGGCAGACTGGCCACAGTAACAAGAAACGTGAAACTGGCTGCGAAATTAGGACGAGGAGCTATGACGCACTCAAGGTAGCTAGTGCAGCGTCACCTGGAGGACTGCATCAGTAAAGGCTAGTAATTCCTGGCTGGCATTACGATGACTCACTTAAGATACACAACTAGTGTCATATCGGTTCTGGCAGACTGGCCACAGTAACAAAATATATGAATCTGGGTGAGCAACTGTGACGAGTAACTATGACTCTCGTAATAGGCCAATGACTCAATACCTGGAGTATTGACTCAGATAACTCGAGGAACGCCTTGCAATAGTAACAATGACTTTCTTACGGTTCACAACTGGTGACAAATCCGTTCTGGCAGTCTGGCACCAGTAACAAAAATGAGACCCAGCGTGAGCAACTGGGATGGGTAACTATGACTCTCTTAAGGTAGCCAATGATCGTCACCAGGAATATTGAATCAGGAATTTCGAGTAACCCTTGGTTATAGAACGATGACTTTCGTAGATTACACAACCTGTGACATATCGATGCTGGCAGACTGGCTACAGTTACAATGTATTTTAATTTGGGTGGTCAACCGACAGGAATATCTATTACCCTTCTGAGGTAACCGACGATTCGTCACCAGGTGGAGTACACTCTGAAAGGAGTGACTATGACTCTCATATGACACACAACTAGTGTCTTATCGCTTCTGGCAGACGCCACAGTAACAAGAAACGTGAAACTGGCTGCGAAATTAGGACGAGGAGCTATGACGCACTCAAGGTAGCTAGTGCAGCGTCACCTGGAGGACTGCATCAGTAAAGGCTAGTAATCCCTGGCAGGCATAACGGTGACTCACTTAAGATACACAACTAGTGACATATCGTTTCTGGCAGACTGGCCACAGTAACAAAATATATGAATCTGGGTGAGCAACTGTGACGCGTAACTATGACTCTCGTAATAGGCCAATGACTCAATACCTGGAGTATTGACTCAGATAACTCGAGGAACGCCTTGCAATAGTAACAATGACTTTCTTACGGTTCACAACTGGTGACAAATCCGTTCTGGCAGTCTGGCACCCGTAACAAAAATGAGACACTGAGTGAGCAACTGAGATGGGTAACTATGACTCTCTTAAGGTAGCCAATGATCGTCACCAGGAATATTGAGTCAGGAAACTCGAGTAACCCTTGGCTATAGTAACGATGACTTTCGTAGATTACACAACCTGTGACATATTGGTGCTGGCAGACTGGCCACAGTAACAAGAAACGTGAAACTGGCTGCGAAATTAGGACGAGGAGCTATGACGCACTCAAGGTAGCTAGTGCAGCGTCACCTGGAGGACTGCATCAGTAAAGGCTAGTAATTCCTGGCTGGCATTACGATGACTCACTTAAGATACACAACTAGTGTCATATCGGTTCTGGCATACTGGCCACAGTAACAAAATATATGAATCTTGGTGAGCAACTGTGACGAGTAACTATGACTCTCGTAATAGGCCAATGACTCAATACCTGGAGTATTGACTCAGATAACTCGAGGAACGCCTTGCAATAGTAACAATGACTTTCTTACGGTTCACAACTGGTGACAAATCCGTTCTGGCAGTCTGGCACCAGTAACAAAAATGAGACACTGAGTGAGCAATTGGGATGGGTAACTATGACTCTCTTAAGGTAGCCAATGATCGTCACCAGGAATATTGAGTCAGGAAACTCGAGTAACCCTTGGTTATAGAACGATGACTTTCGTAGATAACACAACCTGTGACATATTGGTGCTGGCAGACTGGACACAGTAACAAGAAACGTGAAACTGGCTGCGAAATTAGGACGAGGAGCTATGACGCACTCAAGGTAGCTAGTGCAGCGTCACCTGGAGGACTGCATCAGTAAAGGCTAGTAATCCCTGGCAGGCATAACGGTGACTCACTTAAGATACACAACTAGTTACATATCGGTTCTGGCAGACTGGCCACAGTAACAAAATATATGAATCTTGGTGAGCAACTGTGACGAGTAACTATGACTCTCGTAATAGGCCAATGACTCAATACCTGGAGTATTGACTCAGATAACTCGAGGAACGCCTTGCAATAGTAACAATGACTTTCTTACGGTTCACAACTGGTGACAAATCCGTTCTGGCAGTCTGGCACCAGTAACAAAAATGAGACACTGAGTGAGCAATTGGGATGGGTAACTATGACTCTATTAAGGTAGCCAATGATCGTCACCAGGAATATTGAGTCAGGAAACTCGAGTAACCCTTGGTTATAGAACGATGACTTTCGTAGATAACACAACCTGTGACATATTGGTGCTGGCAGACTGGACACAGTAACAAGAAACGTGAAACTGGCTGCGAAATTAGGACGAGGAGCTATGACGCACTCAAGGTAGCTAGTGCAGCGTCACCTGGAGGACTGCATCAGTAAAGGCTAGTAATCCCTGGCAGGCATAACGGTGACTCACTTAAGATACACAACTAGTTACATATCGGTTCTGGCAGACTGGCCACAGTAACAAAATATATGAATCTTGGTGAGCAACTGTGACGAGTAACTATGACTCTCGTAATAGGCCAATGACTCAATACCTGGAGTATTGACTCAGATAACTCGAGGAACGCCTTGCAATAGTAACAATGACTTTCTTACGGTTCACAACTGGTGACAAATCCGTTCTGGCAGTCTGGCACCAGTAACAAAAATGAGACACAGTGTGAGCAACTGGGATGGGTAACTATGACTCTCTTAAGGTAGCCAATGATCGTCACCAGGAATATTGAGTCAGGAAACTCGAGTAACCCTTGGCTATAGTAACGATGACTTTCGTAGATTACACAACCTGTGACATATTGGTGCTGGCAGACTGGCCACAGTAACAAGAAACGTGAAACTGGCTGCGAAATTAGGACGAGGAGCTATGACGCACTCAAGGTAGCTAGTGCAGCGTCACCTGGAGGACTGCATCAGTAAAGGCTAGTAATTCCTGGCTGGCATTACGATGACTCACTTAAGATACACAACTAGTGTCATATCGGTTCTGGCAGACTGTCCACAGTAACAAAATATATGAATCTGGGTGAGCAAGTGTGACGAGTAACTATGACTCTCGTAATAGGCCAATGACTCAATACCTGGAGTATTGACTCAGATAACTCGAGGAACGCCTTGCAATAGTAACAATGACTTTCTTACGGTTCACAACTGGTGACAAATCCGTTCTGGCAGTCTGGCACCAGTAACAAAAATGAGACACAGCGTGAGCAACTGGGATGGGTAACTATGACTCTCTTAAGGTAGCCAATGATCGTCACCAGGAATATTGAATCAGGAATTTCGAGTAACCCTTGGTTATAGAACGATGACTTTCGTAGATTACACAACCTGTGACATATCGATGCTGGCAGACTGGCTACAGTTACAATGTATTTTAATTTGGGTGGTCAACCGACAGGAATATCTATTACCCTTCTGAGGTAACCGACGATTCGTCACCAGGTGGAGTACACTCTGAAAGGAGTGACTATGACTCTCATATGACACACAACTAGTGTCTTATCGCTTCTGGCAGACGCCACAGTAACAAGAAACGTGAAACTGGCTGCGAAATTAGGACGAGGAGCTATGACGCACTCAAGGTAGCTAGTGCAGCGTCACCTGGAGGACTGCATCAGTAAAGGCTAGTAATCCCTGGCAGGCATAACGGTGACTCACTTAAGATACCCAACTAGTGACATATCGGTTCTGGCAGTCTGGCACTCGTAACAAAAATGAGACACTGAGTGAGCAACTGAGATGGGTAACTATGACTCTCTTAAGGTAGCCAATGATCGTCACCAGGAATATTGAGTCAGGAAACTCGAGTAACCCTTGGCTATAGTAACGATGACTTTCGTAGATTACACAACCTGTGACATATTGGTGCTGGCAGACTGGCCACAGTAACAAGAAACGTGAAACTGGCTGCGAAATTAGGACGAGGAGCTATGACGCACTCAAGGTAGCTAGTGCAGCGTCACCTGGAGGACTGCATCAGTAAAGGCTAGTAATCCCTGGCAGGCATAACGGTGACTCACTTAAGATACACAACTAGTTACATATCGGTTCTGGCAGACTGGCCACAGTAACAAAATATATGAATCTTGGTGAGCAACTGTGACGAGTAACTATGACTCTCGTAATAGGCCAATGACTCAATACCTGGAGTATTGACTCAGATAACTCGAGGAACGCCTTGCAATAGTAACAATGACTTTCTTACGGTTCACAACTGGTGACAAATCCGTTCTGGCAGTCTGGCACCAGTAACAAAAATGAGACACTGAGTGAGCAACTGGGATGGGTAACTATGACTCTCTTAAGGTAGCCAATGATCGTCACCAGGAATATTGAGTCAGGAAAATCGAGTAACCCTTGGCTATAGTAACGATGACTTTCGTAGATTACACAACCTGTGACATATTGGTGCTGGCAGACTGGCCACAGTAACAAGAAACGTGAAACTGGCTGCGAAATTAGGACGAGGAGCTATGACGCACTCAAGGTAGCTAGTGCAGCGTCACCTGGAGGACTGCATCAGTAAAGGCTAGTAATTCCTGGCTGGCATTACGATGACTCACTTAAGATACACAACTAGTGTCATATCGGTTCTGGCAGACTGGCCACAGTAACAAAATATATGAATCTGGGTGAGCAACTGTGACGAGTAACTATGACTCTCGTAATAGGCCAATGACTCAATACCTGGAGTATTGACTCAGATAACTCGAGGAACGCCTTGCAATAGTAACAATGACTTTCTTACGGTTCACAACTGGTGACAAATCCGTTCTGGCAGTCTGGCACCAGTAACAAAAATGAGACCCAGCGTGAGCAACTGGGATGGGTAACTATGACTCTCTTAAGGTAGCCAATGATCGTCACCAGGAATATTGAATCAGGAATTTCGAGTAACCCTTGGTTATAGAACGATGACTTTCGTAGATTACACAACCTGTGACATATCGATGCTGGCAGACTGGCTACAGTTACAATGTATTTTAATTTGGGTGGTCAACCGACAGGAATATCTATTACCCTTCTGAGGTAACCGACGATTCGTCACCAGGTGGAGTACACTCTGAAAGGAGTGACTATGACTCTCATATGACACACAACTAGTGTCTTATCGCTTCTGGCAGACGCCACAGTAACAAGAAACGTGAAACTGGCTGCGAAATTAGGACGAGGAGCTATGACGCACTCAAGGTAGCTAGTGCAGCGTCACCTGGAGGACTGCATCAGTAAAGGCTAGTAATCCCTGGCAGGCATAACGGTGACTCACTTAAGATACACAACTAGTGACATATCGTTTCTGGCAGACTGGCCACAGTAGCAAAATATATGAATCTGGGTGAGCAACTGTGACGCGTAACTATGACTCTCGTAATAGGCCAATGACTCAATACCTGGAGTATTGACTCAGATAACTCGAGGAACGCCTTGCAATAGTAACAATGACTTTCTTACGGTTCACAACTGGTGACAAATCCTTTCTGGCAGTCTGGCACCCGTAACAAAAATGAGACACTGAGTGAGCAACTGAGATGGGTAACTATGACTCTCTTAAGGTAGCCAATGATCGTCACCAGGAATATTGAGTCAGGAAACTCGAGTAACCCTTGGCTATAGTAACGATGACTTTCGTAGATTACACAACCTGTGACATATTGGTGCTGGCAGACTGGCCACAGTAACAAGAAACGTGAAACTGGCTGCGAAATTAGGACGAGGAGCTATGACGCACTCAAGGTAGCTAGTGCAGCGTCACCTGGAGGACTGCATCAGTAAAGGCTAGTAATTCCTGGCTGGCATTACGATGACTCACTTAAGATACACAACTAGTGTCATATCGGTTCTGGCAGACTGGCCACAGTAACAAAATATATGAATCTGGATGAGCAACTGTGACGAGTACCTATGACTCTCGTAATAGGCCAATGACTCAATACCTGGAGTATTGACTCAGATAACTCGAGGAACGCCTTGCAATAGTAACAATGACTTTCTTACGGTTCACAACTGGTGACAAATCCGTTCTGGCAGTCTGGCACCAGTAACAAAAATGTGACACAGCGTGAGCAACTGGGATGGGTAACTATGACTCTCTTAAGGTAGCCAATGATCGTCACCAGGAATATTGAATCAGGAATTTCGAGTAACCCTTGGTTATAGAACGATGACTTTCGTAGATTACACAACCTGTGACATATCGATGCTGGCAGACTGGCTACAGTTACAATGTATTTTAATTTGGGTGGTCAACCGACAGGAATATCTATTACCCTTCTGAGGTAACCGACGATTCGTCACCAGGTGGAGTACACTCTGAAAGGAGTGACTATGACTCTCATATGACACACAACTAGTGTCTTATCGCTTCTGGCAGACGCCACAGTAACAAGAAACGTGAAACTGGCTGCGAAATTAGGACGAGGAGCTATGACGCACTCAAGGTAGCTAGTGCAGCGTCACCTGGAGGACTGCATCAGTAAAGGCTAGTAATCCCTGGCAGGCATAACGGTGACTCACTTAAGATACACAACTAGTGACATATCGGTTCTGGCAGACTGGCCACAGTAACAAAATATATGAATCTGGGTGAGCAACTGTGACGAGTAACTATGACTCTCGTAATAGGCCAATGACTCAATACCTGGAGTATTGACTCAGATAACTCGAGGAACGCCTTGCAATAGTAACAATGACTTTCTTACGGTTCACAACTGGTGACAAATCCCTTCTGGCAGTCTGGCACCAGTAACAAAAATGAGACACAGCGTGAGCAACTGGGATGGGTAACTATGACTCTCTTAAGGTAGCCAATGATCGTCACCAGGAATATTGAGTCAGGAAACTCGAGTAACCCTTGGCTATAGTAACGATGACTTTCGTAGATTACACAACCTGTGACATATTGGTGCTGGCAGACTGGCCACAGTAACAAGAAACGTGAAACTGGCTGCGAAATTAGGACGAGGAGCTATGACGCACTCAAGGTAGCTAGTGCAGCGTCACCTGGAGGACTGCATCAGTAAAGGCTAGTAATTCCTGGCTGGCATTACGATGACTCACTTAAGATACACAACTAGTGTCATATCGGTTCTGGCAGACTGGCCACAGTAACAAAATATATGAATCTGGATGAGCAACTGTGACGAGTACCTATGACTCTCGTAATAGGCCAATGACTCAATACCTGGAGTATTGACTCAGATAACTCGAGGAACGCCTTGCAATAGTAACAATGACTTTCTTACGGTTCACAACTGGTGACAAATCCGTTCTGGCAGTCTGGCACCAGTAACAAAAATGAGACACAGCGTGAGCAACTGGGATGGGTAACTATGACTCTCTTAAGGTAGCCAATGATCGTCACCAGGAATATTGAATCAGGGATTTCGAGTAACCCTTGGTTATAGAACGATGACTTTCGTAGATTACACAACCTGTGACATATCGATGCTGGCAGACTGGCTACAGTTACAATGTATTTTAATTTGGGTGGTCAACCGACAGGAATATCTATTACCCTTCTGAGGTAACCGACGATTCGTCACCAGGTGGAGTACACTCTGAAAGGAGTGACTATGACTCTCATATGACACACAACTAGTGTCTTATCGCTTCTGGCAGACGCCACAGTAACAAGAAACGTGAAACTGGCTGCGAAATTAGGACGAGGAGCTATGACGCACTCAAGGTAGCTAGTGCAGCGTCACCTGGAGGACTGCATCAGTAAAGGCTAGTAATCCCTGGCAGGCATAACGGTGACTCACTTAAGATACACAACTAGTGACATATCGGTTCTGGCAGACTGGCCACAGTAACAAAATATATGAATCTGGGTGAGCAACTGTGACGAGTAACTATGACTCTCGTAATAGGCCAATGACTCAATACCTGGAGTATTGACTCAGATAACTCGAGGAACGCCTTGCAATAGTAACAATGACTTTCTTACGGTTCACAACTGGTGACAAATCCCTTCTGGCAGTCTGGCACCAGTAACAAAAATGAGACACAGCGTGAGCAACTGGGATGGGTAACTATGACTCTCTTAAGGTAGCCAATGATCGTCACCAGGAATATTGAGTCAGGAAACTCGAGTAACCCTTGGCTATAGTAACGATGACTTTCGTAGATTACACAACCTGTGACATATTGGTGCTGGCAGACTGGCCACAGTAACAAGAAACGTGAAACTGGCTGCGAAATTAGGACGAGGAGCTATGACGCACTCAAGGTAGCTAGTGCAGCGTCACCTGGAGGACTGCATCAGTAAAGGCTAGTAATTCCTGGCTGGCATTACGATGACTCACTTAAGATACACAACTAGTGTCATATCGGTTCTGGCAGACTGGCCACAGTAACAAAATATATGAATCTGGATGAGCAACTGTGACGAGTACCTATGACTCTCGTAATAGGCCAATGACTCAATACCTGGAGTATTGACTCAGATAACTCGAGGAACGCCTTGCAATAGTAACAATGACTTTCTTACGGTTCACAACTGGTGACAAATCCGTTCTGGCAGTCTGGCACCAGTAACAAAAATGAGACACAGCGTGAGCAACTGGGATGGGTAACTATGACTCTCTTAAGGTAGCCAATGATCGTCACCAGGAATATTGAATCAGGGATTTCGAGTAACCCTTGGTTATAGAACGATGACTTTCGTAGATTACACAACCTGTGACATATCGATGCTGGCAGACTGGCTACAGTTACAATGTATTTTAATTTGGGTGGTCAACCGACAGGAATATCTATTACCCTTCTGAGGTAACCGACGATTCGTCACCAGGTGGAGTACACTCTGAAAGGAGTGACTATGACTCTCATATGACACACAACTAGTGTCTTATCGCTTCTGGCAGACGCCACAGTAACAAGAAACGTGAAACTGGCTGCGAAATTAGGACGAGGAGCTATGACGCACTCAAGGTAGCTAGTGCAGCGTCACCTGGAGGACTGCATCAGTAAAGGCTAGTAATCCCTGGCAGGCATAACGGTGACTCACTTAAGATACACAACTAGTGACATATCGTTTCTGGCAGACTGGCCACAGTAACAAAATATATGAATCTGGGTGAGCAACTGTGACGAGTAACTATGACTCTCGTAATAGGCCAATGACTCAATACCTGGAGTATTGACTCAGATAACTCGAGGAACGCCTTGCAATAGTAACAATGACTTTCTTACGGTTCACAACTGGTGACAAATCCGTTCTGGCAGTCTGGCACCCGTAACAAAAATGAGACACTGAGTGAGCAACTGAGATGGGTAACTATGACTCTCTTAAGGTAGCCAATGATCGTCACCAGGAATATTGAGTCAGGAAACTCGAGTAACCCTTGGCTATAGTAACGATGACTTTCGTAGATTACACAACCTGTGACATATTGGTGCTGGCAGACTGGCCACAGTAACAAGAAACGTGAAACTGGCTGCGAAATTAGGACGAGGAGCTATGACGCACTCAAGGTAGCTAGTGCAGCGTCACCTGGAGGACTGCATCAGTAAAGGCTAGTAATTCCTGGCTGGCATTACGATGACTCACTTAAGATACACAACTAGTGTCATATCGGTTCTGGCAGACTGGCCACAGTAACAAAATATATGAATCTGGATGAGCAACTGTGACGAGTACCTATGACTCTCGTAATAGGCCAATGACTCAATACCTGGAGTATTGACTCAGATAACTCGAGGAACGCCTTGCAATAGTAACAATGACTTTCTTACGGTTCACAACTGGTGACAAATCCGTTCTGGCAGTCTGGCACCAGTAACAAAAATGAGACACAGCGTGAGCAACTGGGATGGGTAACTATGACTCTCTTAAGGTAGCCAATGATCGTCACCAGGAATATTGAATCAGGGATTTCGAGTAACCCTTGGTTATAGAACGATGACTTTCGTAGATTACACAACCTGTGACATATCGATGCTGGCAGACTGGCTACAGTTACAATGTATTTTAATTTGGGTGGTCAACCGACAGGAATATCTATTACCCTTCTGAGGTAACCGACGATTCGTCACCAGGTGGAGTACACTCTGAAAGGAGTGACTATGACTCTCATATGACACACAACTAGTGTCTTATCGCTTCTGGCAGACGCCACAGTAACAAGAAACGTGAAACTGGCTGCGAAATTAGGACGAGGAGCTATGACGCACTCAAGGTAGCTAGTGCAGCGTCACCTGGAGGACTGCATCAGTAAAGGCTAGTAATCCCTGGCAGGCATAACGGTGACTCACTTAAGATACACAACTAGTGACATATCGGTTCTGGCAGACTGGCCACAGTAACAAAATATATGAATCTGGGTGAGCAACTGTGACGAGTAACTATGACTCTCGTAATAGGCCAATGACTCAATACCTGGAGTATTGACTCAGATAACTCGAGGAACGCCTTGCAATAGTAACAATGACTTTCTTACGGTTCACAACTGGTGACAAATCCGTTCTGGCAGTCTGGCACCAGTAACAAAAATGAGACACAGCGTGAGCAACTGGGATGGGTAACTATGACTCTCTTAAGGTAGCCAATGATCGTCACCAGGAATATTGAGTCAGGAAACTCGAGTAACCCTTGGCTATAGTAACGATGACTTTCGTAGATTACACAACCTGTGACATATTGGTGCTGGCAGACTGGCCACAGTAACAAGAAACGTGAAACTGGCTGCGAAATTAGGACGAGGAGCTATGACGCACTCAAGGTAGCTAGTGCAGCGTCACCTGGAGGACTGCATCAGTAAAGGCTAGTAATTCCTGGCTGGCATTACGATGACTCACTTAAGATACACAACTAGTGTCATATCGGTTCTGGCAGACTGGCCACAGTAACAAAATATATGAATCTGGATGAGCAACTGTGACGAGTACCTATGACTCTCGTAATAGGCCAATGACTCAATACCTGGAGTATTGACTCAGATAACTCGAGGAACGCCTTGCAATAGTAACAATGACTTTCTTACGGTTCACAACTGGTGACAAATCCGTTCTGGCAGTCTGGCACCAGTAACAAAAATGAGACACAGCGTGAGCAACTGGGATGGGTAACTATGACTCTCTTAAGGTAGCCAATGATCGTCACCAGGAATATTGAATCAGGGATTTCGAGTAACCCTTGGTTATAGAACGATGACTTTCGTAGATTACACAACCTGTGACATATCGATGCTGGCAGACTGGCTACAGTTACAATGTATTTTAATTTGGGTGGTCAACCGACAGGAATATCTATTACCCTTCTGAGGTAACCGACGATTCGTCACCAGGTGGAGTACACTCTGAAAGGAGTGACTATGACTCTCATATGACACACAACTAGTGTCTTATCGCTTCTGGCAGACGCCACAGTAACAAGAAACGTGAAACTGGCTGCGAAATTAGGACGAGGAGCTATGACGCACTCAAGGTAGCTAGTGCAGCGTCACCTGGAGGACTACATCAGTAAAGGCTAGTAATCCCTGGCAGGCATAACGGTGACTCACTTAAGATACACAACTAGTGACATATCGGTTCTAGCAGACTGGCCACAGTAACAAAATATATGAATCTGGGTGAGCAACTGTGACGAGTAACTATGACTCTCGTAATAGGCCAATGACTCAATACCTGGAGTATTGACTCAGATAACTCGAGGAACGCCTTGCAATAGTAACAATGACTTTCTTACGGTTCACAACTGGTGACAAATCCGTTCTGGCAGTCTGGCACCAGTAACAAAAATGAGACACAGCGTGAGCAACTGGGATGGGTAACTATGACTCTCTTAAGGTAGCCAATGATCGTCACCAGGAATATTGAGTCAGGAAACTCGAGTAACCCTTGGCTATAGTAACGATGACTTTCGTAGATTACACAACCTGTGACATATTGGTGCTGGCAGACTGGCCACAGTAACAAGAAACGTGAAACTGGCTGCGAAATTAGGACGAGGAGCTATGACGCACTCAAGGTAGCTAGTGCAGCGTCACCTGGAGGACTGCATCAGTAAAGGCTAGTAATTCCTGGCTGGCATTACGATGACTCACTTAAGATACACAACTAGTGTCATATCGGTTCTGGCAGACTGGCCACAGTAACAAAATATATGAATCTGGATGAGCAACTGTGACGAGTACCTATGACTCTCGTAATAGGCCAATGACTCAATACCTGGAGTATTGACTCAGATAACTCGAGGAACGCCTTGCAATAGTAACAATGACTTTCTTACGGTTCACAACTGGTGACAAATCCGTTCTGGCAGTCTGGCACCAGTAACAAAAATGAGACACAGCGTGAGCAACTGGGATGGGTAACTATGACTCTCTTAAGGTAGCCAATGATCGTCACCAGGAATATTGAATCAGGGATTTCGAGTAACCCTTGGTTATAGAACGATGACTTTCGTAGATTACACAACCTGTGACATATCGATGCTGGCAGACTGGCTACAGTTACAATGTATTTTAATTTGGGTGGTCAACCGACAGGAATATCTATTACCCTTCTGAGGTAACCGACGATTCGTCACCAGGTGGAGTACACTCTGAAAGGAGTGACTATGACTCTCATATGACACACAACTAGTGTCTTATCGCTTCTGGCAGACGCCACAGTAACAAGAAACGTGAAACTGGCTGCGAAATTAGGACGAGGAGCTATGACGCACTCAAGGTAGCTAGTGCAGCGTCACCTGGAGGACTACATCAGTAAAGGCTAGTAATCCCTGGCAGGCATAACGGTGACTCACTTAAGATACACAACTAGTGACATATCGGTTCTGGCAGACTGGCCACAGTAACAAAATATATGAATCTGGGTGAGCAACTGTGACGAGTAACTATGACTCTCGTAATAGGCCAATGACTCAATACCTGGAGTATTGACTCAGATAACTCGAGGAACGCCTTGCAATAGTAACAATGACTTTCTTACGGTTCACAACTGGTGACAAATCCGTTCTGGCAGTCTGGCACCAGTAACAAAAATGAGACACAGCGTGAGCAACTGGGATGGGTAACTATGACTCTCTTAAGGTAGCCAATGATCGTCACCAGGAATATTGAGTCAGGAAACTCGAGTAACCCTTGGCTATAGTAACGATGACTTTCGTAGATTACACAACCTGTGACATATTGGTGCTGGCAGACTGGCCACAGTAACAAGAAACGTGAAACTGGCTGCGAAATTAGGACGAGGAGCTATGACGCACTCAAGGTAGCTAGTGCAGCGTCACCTGGAGGACTGCATCAGTAAAGGCTAGTAATTCCTGGCTGGCATTACGATGACTCACTTAAGATACACAACTAGTGTCATATCGGTTCTGGCAGACTGGCCACAGTAACAAAATATATGAATCTGGATGAGCAACTGTGACGAGTACCTATGACTCTCGTAATAGGCCAATGACTCAATACCTGGAGTATTGACTCAGATAACTCGAGGAACGCCTTGCAATAGTAACAATGACTTTCTTACGGTTCACAACTGGTGACAAATCCGTTCTGGCAGTCTGGCACCAGTAACAAAAATGAGACACAGCGTGAGCAACTGGGATGGGTAACTATGACTCTCTTAAGGTAGCCAATGATCGTCACCAGGAATATTGAATCAGGAATTTCGAGTAACCCTTGGTTATAGAACGATGACTTTCGTAGATTACACAACCTGTGACATATCGATGCTGGCAGACTGGCTACAGTTACAATGTATTTTAATTTGGGTGGTCAACCGACAGGAATATCTATTACCCTTCTGAGGTAACCGACGATTCGTCACCAGGTGGAGTACACTCTGAAAGGAGTGACTATGCCTCTCATATGACACACAACTAGTGTCTTATCGCTTCTGGCAGACGCCACAGTAACAAGAAACGTGAAACTGGCTGCGAAATTAGGACGAGGAGCTATGACGCACTCAAGGTAGCTAGTGCAGCGTCACCTGGAGGACTGCATCAGTAAAGGCTAGTAATCCCTGGCAGGCATAACGGTGACTCACTTAAGATACACAACTAGTGACATATCGGTTCTGGCAGACTGGCCACAGTAACAAAATATATGAATCTGGGTGAGCAACTGTGACGAGTAACTATGACTCTCGTAATAGGCCAATGACTCAATACCTGGAGTATTGACTCAGATAACTCGAGGAACGCCTTGCAATAGTAACAATGACTTTCTTACGGTTCACAACTGGTGACAAATCCGTTCTGGCAGTCTGGCACCAGTAACAAAAATGAGACACAGCGTGAGCAACTGGGATGGGTAACTATGACTCTCTTAAGGTAGCCAATGATCGTCACCAGGAATATTGAGTCAGGAAACTCGAGTAACCCTTGGCTATAGTAACGATGACTTTCGTAGATTACACAACCTGTGACATATTGGTGCTGGCAGACTGGCCACAGTAACAAGAAACGTGAAACTGGCTGCGAAATTAGGACGAGGAGCTATGACGCACTCAAGGTAGCTAGTGCAGCGTCACCTGGAGGACTGCATCAGTAAAGGCTAGTAATTCCTGGCTGGCATTACGATGACTCACTTAAGATACACAACTAGTGTCATATCGGTTCTGGCAGACTGGCCACAGTAACAAAATATATGAATCTGGATGAGCAACTGTGACGAGTACCTATGACTCTCGTAATAGGCCAATGACTCAATACCTGGAGTATTGACTCAGATAACTCGAGGAACGCCTTGCAATAGTAACAATGACTTTCTTACGGTTCACAACTGGTGACAAATCCGTTCTGGCAGTCTGGCACCAGTAACAAAAATGAGACACAGCGTGAGCAACTGGGATGGGTAACTATGACTCTCTTAAGGTAGCCAATGATCGTCACCAGGAATATTGAATCAGGGATTTCGAGTAACCCTTGGTTATAGAACGATGACTTTCGTAGATTACACAACCTGTGACATATCGATGCTGGCAGACTGGCTACAGTTACAATGTATTTTAATTTGGGTGGTCAACCGACAGGAATATCTATTACCCTTCTGAGGTAACCGACGATTCGTCACCAGGTGGAGTACACTCTGAAAAGAGTGACTATGCCTCTCATATGACACACAACTAGTGTCTTATCGCTTCTGGCAGACGCCACAGTAACAAGAAACGTGAAACTGGCTGCGAAATTAGGACGAGGAGCTATGACGCACTCAAGGTAGCTAGTGCAGCGTCACCTGGAGGACTGCATCAGTAAAGGCTAGTAATCCCTGGCAGGCATAACGGTGACTCACTTAAGATACACAACTAGTGACATATCGGTTCTGGCAGACTGGCCACAGTAACAAAATATATGAATCTTGGTGAGCAACTGTGACGAGTAACTATGACTCTCGTAATAGGCCAATGACTCAATACCTGGAGTATTGACTCAGATAACTCGAGGAACGCCTTGCAATAGTAACAATGACTTTCTTACGGTTCACAACTGGTGACAAATCCGTTCTGGCAGTCTGGCACCAGTAACAAAAATGAGACACAGCGTGAGCAACTGGGATGGGTAACTATGACTCTCTTAAGGTAGCCAATGATCGTCACCAGGAATATTGAGTCAGGAAACTCGAGTAACCCTTGGCTATAGTAACGATGACTTTCGTAGATTACACAACCTGTGACATATTGGTGCTGGCAGACTGGCCACAGTAACAAGAAACGTGAAACTGGCTGCGAAATTAGGACGAGGAGCTATGACGCACTCAAGGTAGCTAGTGCAGCGTCACCTGGAGGACTGCATCAGTAAAGGCTAGTAATTCCTGGCTGGCATTACGATGACTCACTTAAGATACACAACTAGTGTCATATCGGTTCTGGCAGACTGGCCACAGTAACAAAATATATGAATCTGGATGAGCAACTGTGACGAGTACCTATGACTCTCGTAATAGGCCAATGACTCAATACCTGGAGTATTGACTCAGATAACTCGAGGAACGGCTTGCAATAGTAACAATGACTTTCTTACGGTTCACAACTGGTGACAAATCCGTTCTGGCAGTCTGGCACCAGTAACAAAAATGAGACACAGCGTGAGCAACTGGGATGGGTAACTATGACTCTCTTAAGGTAGCCAATGATCGTCACCAGGAATATTGAATCAGGAATTTCGAGTAACCCTTGGTTATAGAACGATGACTTTCGTAGATTACACAACCTGTGACATATCGATGCTGGCAGACTGGCTACAGTTACAATGTATTTTAATTTGGGTGGTCAACCGACAGGAATATCTATTACCCTTCTGAGGTAATCGACGATTCGTCACCAGGTGGAGTACACTCTGAAAGGAGTGACTATGACTCTCATATGACACACAACTAGTGTCTTATCGCTTCTGGCAGACGCCACAGTAACAAGAAACGTGAAACTGGCTGCGAAATTAGGACGAGGAGCTATGACGCACTCAAGGTAGCTAGTGCAGCGTCACCTGGAGGACTGCATCAGTAAAGGCTAGTAATCCCTGGCAGGCATAACGGTGACTCACTTAAGATACACAACTAGTGACATATCGGTTCTGGCAGACTGGCCACAGTAACAAAATATATGAATCTGGGTGAGCAACTGTGACGAGTAACTATGACTCTCGTAATAGGCCAATGACTCAATACCTGGAGTATTGACTCAGATAACTCGAGGAACGCCTTGCAATAGTAACAATGACTTTCTTACGGTTCACAACTGGTGACAAATCCGTTCTGGCAGTCTGGCACCAGTAACAAAAATGAGACACTGAGTGAGCAACTGGGATGGGTAACTATGACTCTCTTAAGGTAGCCAATGATCGTCACCAGGAATATTGAGTCAGGAAACTCGAGTAACCCTTGGCTATAGTAACGATGACTTTCGTAGATTACACAACCTGTGACATATTGGTGCTGGCAGACTGGCCACAGTAACAAGAAACGTGAAACTGGCTGCGAAATTAGGACGAGGAGCTATGACGCACTCAAGGTAGCTAGTGCAGCGTCACCTGGAGGACTGCATCAGTAAAGGCTAGTAATTCCTGGCTGGCATTACGATGACTCACTTAAGATACACAACTAGTGTCATATCGGTTCTGGCAGACTGGCCACAGTAACAAAATATATGAATCTGGATGAGCAACTGTGACGAGTACCTATGACTCTCGTAATAGGCCAATGACTCAATACCTGGAGTATTGACTCAGATAACTCGAGGAACGCCTTGCAATAGTAACAATGACTTTCTTACGGTTCACAACTGGTGACAAATCCGTTCTGGCAGTCTGGCACCAGTAACAAAAATGAGACACAGCGTGAGCAACTGGGATGGGTAACTATGACTCTCTTAAGGTAGCCAATGATCGTCACCAGGAATATTGAATCAGGGATTTCGAGTAACCCTTGGTTATAGAACGATGACTTTCGTAGATTACACAACCTGTGACATATCGATGCTGGCAGACTGGCTACAGTTACAATGTATTTTAATTTGGGTGGTCAACCGACAGGAATATCTATTACCCTTCTGAGGTAACCGACGATTCGTCACCAGGTGGAGTACACTCTGAAAGGAATGACTATGACTCTCATATGACACACAACTAGTGTCTTATCGCTTCTGGCAGACGCCACAGTAACAAGAAACGTGAAACTGGCTGCGAAATTAGGACGAGGAGCTATGACGCACTCAAGGTAGCTAGTGCAGCGTCACCTGGAGGACTGCATCAGTAAAGGCTAGTAATCCCTGGCAGGCATAACGGTGACTCACTTAAGATACACAACTAGTGACATATCGGTTCTGGCAGACTGGCCACAGTAACAAAATATATGAATCTGGGTGAGCAACTGTGACGAGTAACTATGACTCTCGTAATAGGCCAATGACTCAATACCTGGAGTATTGACTCAGATAACTCGAGGAACGCCTTGCAATAGTAACAATGACTTTCTTACGGTTCACAACTGGTGACAAATCCGTTCTGGCAGTCTGGCACCAGTAACAAAAATGAGACACAGCGTGAGCAACTGGGATGGGTAACTATGACTCTCTTAAGGTAGCCAATGATCGTCACCAGGAATATTGAGTCAGGAAACTCGAGTAACCCTTGGCTATAGTAACGATGACTTTCGTAGATTACACAACCTGTGACATATTGGTGCTGGCAGACTGGCCACAGTAACAAGAAACGTGAAACTGGCTGCGAAATTAGGACGAGGAGCTATGACGCACTCAAGGTAGCTAGTGCAGCGTCACCTGGAGGACTGCATCAGTAAAGGCTAGTAATTCCTGGCTGGCATTACGATGACTCACTTAAGATACACAACTAGTGTCATATTGGTTCTGGCAGACTGGCCACAGTAACAAAATATATGAATCTGGATGAGCAACTGTGACGAGTACCTATGACTCTCGTAATAGGCCAATGACTCAATACCTGGAGTATTGACTCAGATAACTCGAGGAACGCCTTGCAATAGTAACAATGACTTTCTTACGGTTCACAACTGGTGACAAATCCGTTCTGGCAGTCTGGCACCAGTAACAAAAATGAGACACAGCGTGAGCAACTGGGATGGGTAACTATGACTCTCTTAAGGTAGCCAATGATCGTCACCAGGAATATTGAATCAGGGATTTCGAGTAACCCTTGGTTATAGAACGATGACTTTCGTAGATTACACAACCTGTGACATATCGATGCTGGCAGACTGGCTACAGTTACAATGTATTTTAATTTGGGTGGTCAACCGACAGGAATATCTATTACCCTTCTGAGGTAACCGACGATTCGTCACCAGGTGGAGTACACTCTGAAAGGAGTGACTATGACTCTCATATGACACACAACTAGTGTCTTATCGCTTCTGGCAGACGCCACAGTAACAAGAAACGTGAAACTGGCTGCGAAATTAGGACGAGGAGCTATGACGCACTCAAGGTAGCTAGTGCAGCGTCACCTGGAGGACTACATCAGTAAAGGCTAGTAATCCCTGGCAGGCATAACGGTGACTCACTTAAGATACACAACTAGTGACATATCGGTTCTGGCAGACTGGCCACAGTAACAAAATATATGAATCTGGGTGAGCAACTGTGACGAGTAACTATGACTCTCGTAATAGGCCAATGACTCAATACCTGGAGTATTGACTCAGATAACTCGAGGAACGCCTTGCAATAGTAACAATGACTTTCTTACGGTTCACAACTGGTGACAAATCCGTTCTGGCAGTCTGGCACCAGTAACAAAAATGAGACACAGCGTGAGCAACTGGGATGGGTAACTATGACTCTCTTAAGGTAGCCAATGATCGTCACCAGGAATATTGAGTCAGGAAACTCGAGTAACCCTTGGCTATAGTAACGATGACTTTCGTAGATTACACAACCTGTGACATATTGGTGCTGGCAGACTGGCCACAGTAACAAGAAACGTGAAACTGGCTGCGAAATTAGGACGAGGAGCTATGACGCACTCAAGGTAGCTAGTGCAGCGTCACCTGGAGGACTGCATCAGTAAAGGCTAGTAATTCCTGGCTGGCATTACGATGACTCACTTAAGATACACAACTAGTGTCATATCGGTTCTGGCAGACTGGCCACAGTAACAAAATATATGAATCTGGATGAGCAACTGTGACGAGTACCTATGACTCTCGTAATAGGCCAATGACTCAATACCTGGAGTATTGACTCAGATAACTCGAGGAACGCCTTGCAATAGTAACAATGACTTTCTTACGGTTCACAACTGGTGACAAATCCGTTCTGGCAGTCTGGCACCAGTAACAAAAATGAGACACAGCGTGAGCAACTGGGATGGGTAACTATGACTCTCTTAAGGTAGCCAATGATCGTCACCAGGAATATTGAATCAGGAATTTCGAGTAACCCTTGGTTATAGAACGATGACTTTCGTAGATTACACAACCTGTGACATATCGATGCTGGCAGACTGGCTACAGTTACAATGTATTTTAATTTGGGTGGTCAACCGACAGGAATATCTATTACCCTTCTGAGGTAACCGACGATTCGTCACCAGGTGGAGTACACTCTGAAAGGAGTGACTATGACTCTCATATGACACACAACTAGTGTCTTATCGCTTCTGGCAGACGCCACAGTAACAAGAAACGTGAAACTGGCTGCGAAATTAGGACGAGGAGCTATGACGCACTCAAGGTAGCTAGTGCAGCGTCACCTGGAGGACTGCATCAGTAAAGGCTAGTAATCCCTGGCAGGCATAACGGTGACTCACTTAAGATACACAACTAGTGACATATCGGTTCTGGCAGACTGGCCACAGTAACAAAATATATGAATCTGGGTGAGCAACTGTGACGAGTAACTATGACTCTCGTAATAGGCCAATGACTCAATACCTGGAGTATTGACTCAGATAACTCGAGGAACGCCTTGCAATAGTAACAATGACTTTCTTACGGTTCACAACTGGTGACAAATCCGTTCTGGCAGTCTGGCACCAGTAACAAAAATGAGACACTGAGTGAGCAACTGGGATGGGTAACTATGACTCTCTTAAGGTAGCCAATGATCGTCACCAGGAATATTGAGTCAGGAAACTCGAGTAACCCTTGGCTATAGTAACGATGACTTTCGTAGATTACACAACCTGTGACATATTGGTGCTGGCAGACTGGCCACAGTAACAAGAAACGTGAAACTGGCTGCGAAATTAGGACGAGGAGCTATGACGCACTCAAGGTAGCTAGTGCAGCGTCACCTGGAGGACTGCATCAGTAAAGGCTAGTAATTCCTGGCTGGCATTACGATGACTCACTTAAGATACACAACTAGTGTCATATCGGTTCTGGCAGACTGGCCACAGTAACAAAATATATGAATCTGGGTGAGCAACTGTGACGAGTAACTATGACTCTCGTAATAGGCCAATGACTCAATACCTGGAGTATTGACTCAGATAACTCGAAGAACGCCTTGCAATAGTAACAATGACTTTCTTACGGTTCACAACTGGTGACAAATCCGTTCTGGCAGTCTGGCACCAGTAACAAAAATGAGACACAGCGTGAGCAACTGGGATGGGTAACTATGACTCTCTTAAGGTAGCCAATGATCGTCACCAGGAATATTGAATCAGGAATTTCGAGTAACCCTTGGTTATAGAACGATGACTTTCGTAGATTACACAACCTGTGACATATCGATGCTGGCAGACTGGCCACAGTTACAATGTACTTTAATTTGGGTGGTCAACCGACAGGAATATCTATTACCCTTCTGAGGTAACCGACGATTCGTCACCAGGTGGAGTACACTCTGAAAGGAGTGACTGTGACTCTCATATGACACACAACTAGTGTCGTATCGCTTCTGGCAGACGCCACAGTAACAAGAAACGTGAAACTGGCTGCGAAATTAGGGACAGGAGCTATGACGCACTCAAGGTAGCTAGTGCAGCGTCACCTGGAGGACTGCATCAGTAAAGGCTAGTAATCCCTGGCTGGCATAACGGTGACTCACTTAAGATACACAACTAGTGACATATCGGTTCTGGCAGACTGGCCACAGTAACAAAATATATGAATCTGGGTGAGCAACTGTGACGAGTAACTATGACTCTCGTAATAGGCCAATGACTCAATACCTGGAGTATTGACTCAGATAACTCGAGGAACGCCTTGCAATAGTAACAATGACTTTCTTACGGTTCACAACTGGTGACAAATCCGTTCTGGCAGTCTGGCACCAGTAACAAAAATGAGACACTGAGTGAGCAACTGGGATGGGTAACTATGACTCTCTTAAGGTAGCCAATGATCGTCACCAGGAATATTGAGTCAGGAAACTCGAGTAACCCTTGGCTATAGTAACGATGACTTTCGTAGATTACACAACCTGTGACATATTGGTGCTGGCAGACTGGCCACAGTAACAAGAAACGTGAAACTGGCTGCGAAATTAGGACGAGGAGCTATGACGCACTCAAGGTAGCTAGTGCAGCGTCACCTGGAGGACTGCATCAGTAAAGGCTAGTAATTCCTGGCTGGCATTACGATGACTCACTTAAGATACACAACTAGTGTCATATCGGTTCTGGCAGACTGGCCACAGTAACAAAATATATGAATCTGGGTGAGCAACTGTGACGAGTAACTATGACTCTCGTAATAGGCCAATGACTCAATACCTGGAGTATTGACTCAGATAACTCGAAGAACGCCTTGCAATAGTAACAATGACTTTCTTACGGTTCACAACTGGTGACAAATCCGTTCTGGCAGTCTGGCACCAGTAACAAAAATGAGACACAGCGTGAGCAACTGGGATGGGTAACTATGACTCTCTTAAGGTAGCCAATGATCGTCACCAGGAATATTGAATCAGGAATTTCGAGTAACCCTTGGTTATAGAACGATGACTTTCGTAGATTACACAACCTGTGACATATCGATGCTGGCAGACTGGCCACAGTTACAATGTACTTTAATTTGGGTGGTCAACCGACAGGAATATCTATTACCCTTCTGAGGTAACCGACGATTCGTCACCAGGTGGAGTACACTCTGAAAGGAGTGACTGTGACTCTCATATGACACACAACTAGTGTCGTATCGCTTCTGGCAGACGCCACAGTAACAAGAAACGTGAAACTGGCTGCGAAATTAGGGACAGGAGCTATGACGCACTCAAGGTAGCTAGTGCAGCGTGACCTGGAGGACTGCATCAGTAAAGGCTAGTAATCCCTGGCTGGCATAACGGTGACTCACTTAAGATACACAACTAGTGACATATCGGTTCTGGCAGACTGGCCACAGTAACAAAATATATGAATCTGGGTGAGCAACTGTGACGAGTAACTATGACTCTCGTAATAGGCCAATGACTCAATACCTGGAGTATTGACTCAGATAACTCGAGGAACCCCTTGCAATAGTAACAATGACTTTCTTACGGTTCACAACTGGTGACAAATCCTTTCTGGCAGTCTGGCACCAGTAACAAAAATGAGACACTGAGTGAGCAACTGGGATGGGTAACTATGACTCTCTTAAGGTAGCCAATGATCGTCACCAGGAATATTGAGTCAGGAAACTCGAGTAACCCTTGGTTATAGAACGATGACTTTCGTAGATTACACAACCTGTGACATATTGGTGCTGGCAGACTGGCCACAGTAACAAGAAACGTGAAACTGGCTGCGAAATTAGGACGAGGAGCTATGACGCACTCAAGGTAGCTAGTGCAGCGTCACCTGGAGGACTGCATCAGTAAAGGCTAGTAATCCCTGGCAGGCATAACGGTGACTCACTTAAGATACACAACTAGTTACATATCGGTTCTGGCAGACTGGCCACAGTAACAAAATATATGAATCTTGGTGAGCAACTGTGACGAGTAACTATGACTCTCGTAATAGGCCAATGACTCAATACCTGGAGTATTGACTCAGATAACTCGAGGAACGCCTTGCAATAGTAACAATGACTTTCTTACGGTTCACAACTGGTGACAAATCCGTTCTGGCAGTCTGGCACCAGTAACAAAAATGAGACACTGAGTGAGCAACTGGGATGGGTAACTATGACTCTCTTAAGGTAGCCAATGATCGTCACCAGGAATATTGAGTCAGGAAACTCGAGTAACCCTTGGCTATAGTAACGATGACTTTCGTAGATTACACAACCTGTGACATATTGGTGCTGGCAGACTGGCCACAGTAACAAGAAACGTGAAACTGGCTGCGAAATTAGGACAAGGAGCTATGACGCACTCAAGGTAGCTAGTGCAGCGTCACCTGGAGGACTGCATCAGTAAAGGCTAGTAATTCCTGGCTGGCATTACGATGACTCACTTAAGATACACAACTAGTGTCATATCGGTTCTGGCAGACTGGCCACAGTAACAAAATATATGAATCTGGGTGAGCAACTGTGACGAGTAACTATGACTCTCGTAATAGGCCAATGACTCAATACCTGGAGTATTGACTCAGATAACTCGAGGAACGCCTTGCAATAGTAACAATGACTTTCTTACGGTTCACAACTGGTGACAAATCCGTTCTGGCAGTCCGGCACCAGTAACAAAAATGAGACACAGCGTGAGCAACTGGGATGGGTAACTATGACTCTCTTAAGGTAGCCAATGATCGTCACCAGGAATATTGAATCAGGAATTTCGAGTAACCCTTGGTTATAGAACGATGACTTTCGTAGATTACACAACCTGTGACATATCGATGCTGGCAGACTGGCTACAGTTACAATGTATTTTAATTTGGGTGGTCAACCGACAGGAATATCTATTACCCTTCTGAGGTAACCGACGATTCGTCACCAGGTGGAGTACACTCTGAAAGGAGTGACTATGACTCTCATATGACACACAACTAGTGTCTTATCGCTTCTGGCAGACGCCACAGTAACAAGAAACGTGAAACTGGCTGCGAAATTAGGACGAGGAGCTATGACGCACTCAAGGTAGCTAGTGCAGCGTCACCTGGAGGACTGCATCAGTAAAGGCTAGTAATCCCTGGCTGGCATAACGGTGACTCACTTAAGATACACAACTAGTGACATATCGGTTCTGGCAGACTGGCCACAGTAACAAAATATATGAATCTGGGTGAGCAACTGTGACGAGTAACTATGACTCTCGTAATAGGCCAATGACTCAATACCTGGAGTATTGACTCAGATAACTCGAGGAACGCCTTGCAATAGTAACAATGACTTTCTTACGGTTCACAACTGGTGACAAATCCGTTCTGGCAGTCTGGCACCAGTAACAAAAATGAGACACTGAGTGAGCAACTGGGATGGGTAACTATGACTCTCTTAAGGTAGCCAATGATCGTCACCAGGAATATTGAGTCAGGAAACTCGAGTAACCCTTGGCTATAGTAACGATGACTTTCGTAGATTACACAACCTGTGACATATTGGTGCTGGCAGACTGGCCACAGTAACAAGAAACGTGAAACTGGCTGCGAAATTAGGACGAGGAGCTATGACGCACTCAAGGTAGCTAGTGCAGCGTCACCTGGAGGACTGCATCAGTAAAGGCTAGTAATTCCTGGCTGGCATTACGATGACTCACTTAAGATACACAACTAGTGTCATATCGGTTCTGGCAGACTGGCCACAGTAACAAAATATATGAATCTGGGTGAGCAACTGTGACGAGTAACTATGACTCTCGTAATAGGCCAATGACTCAATACCTGGAGTATTGACTCAGATAACTCGAAGAACGCCTTGCAATAGTAACAATGACTTTCTTACGGTTCACAACTGGTGACAAATCCGTTCTGGCAGTCTGGCACCAGTAACAAAAATGAGACACAGCGTGAGCAACTGGGATGGGTAACTATGACTCTCTTAAGGTAGCCAATGATCGTCACCAGGAATATTGAATCAGGAATTTCGAGTAACCCTTGGTTATAGAACGATGACTTTCGTAGATTACACAACCTGTGACATATCGATGCTGGCAGACTGGCCACAGTTACAATGTACTTTAATTTGGGTGGTCAACCGACAGGAATATCTATTACCCTTCTGAGGTAACCGACGATTCGTCACCAGGTGGAGTACACTCTGAAAGGAGTGACTGTGACTCTCATATGACACACAACTAGTGTCGTATCGCTTCTGGCAGACGCCACAGTAACAAGAAACGTGAAACTGGCTGCGAAATTAGGGACAGGAGCTATGACGCACTCAAGGTAGCTAGTGCAGCGTGACCTGGAGGACTGCATCAGTAAAGGCTAGTAATCCCTGGCTGGCATAACGGTGACTCACTTAAGATACACAACTAGTGACATATCGGTTCTGGCAGACTGGCCACAGTAACAAAATATATGAATCTGGGTGAGCAACTGTGACGAGTAACTATGACTCTCGTAATAGGCCAATGACTCAATACCTGGAGTATTGACTCAGATAACTCGAGGAACCCCTTGCAATAGTAACAATGACTTTCTTACGGTTCACAACTGGTGACAAATCCTTTCTGGCAGTCTGGCACCAGTAACAAAAATGAGACACTGAGTGAGCAACTGGGATGGGTAACTATGACTCTCTTAAGGTAGCCAATGATCGTCACCAGGAATATTGAGTCAGGAAACTCGAGTAACCCTTGGTTATAGAACGATGACTTTCGTAGATTACACAACCTGTGACATATTGGTGCTGGCAGACTGGCCACAGTAACAAGAAACGTGAAACTGGCTGCGAAATTAGGACGAGGAGCTATGACGCACTCAAGGTAGCTAGTGCAGCGTCACCTGGAGGACTGCATCAGTAAAGGCTAGTAATCCCTGGCAGGCATAACGGTGACTCACTTAAGATACACAACTAGTTACATATCGGTTCTGGCAGACTGGCCACAGTAACAAAATATATGAATCTTGGTGAGCAACTGTGACGAGTAACTATGACTCTCGTAATAGGCCAATGACTCAATACCTGGAGTATTGACTCAGATAACTCGAGGAACGCCTTGCAATAGTAACAATGACTTTCTTACGGTTCACAACTGGTGACAAATCCGTTCTGGCAGTCTGGCACCAGTAACAAAAATGAGACACTGAGTGAGCAACTGGGATGGGTAACTATGACTCTCTTAAGGTAGCCAATGATCGTCACCAGGAATATTGAGTCAGGAAACTCGAGTAACCCTTGGCTATAGTAACGATGACTTTCGTAGATTACACAACCTGTGACATATTGGTGCTGGCAGACTGGCCACAGTAACAAGAAACGTGAAACTGGCTGCGAAATTAGGACAAGGAGCTATGACGCACTCAAGGTAGCTAGTGCAGCGTCACCTGGAGGACTGCATCAGTAAAGGCTAGTAATTCCTGGCTGGCATTACGATGACTCACTTAAGATACACAACTAGTGTCATATCGGTTCTGGCAGACTGGCCACAGTAACAAAATATATGAATCTGGGTGAGCAACTGTGACGAGTAACTATGACTCTCGTAATAGGCCAATGACTCAATACCTGGAGTATTGACTCAGATAACTCGAGGAACGCCTTGCAATAGTAACAATGACTTTCTTACGGTTCACAACTGGTGACAAATCCGTTCTGGCAGTCCGGCACCAGTAACAAAAATGAGACACAGCGTGAGCAACTGGGATGGGTAACTATGACTCTCTTAAGGTAGCCAATGATCGTCACCAGGAATATTGAATCAGGAATTTCGAGTAACCCTTGGTTATAGAACGATGACTTTCGTAGATTACACAACCTGTGACATATCGATGCTGGCAGACTGGCTACAGTTACAATGTATTTTAATTTGGGTGGTCAACCGACAGGAATATCTATTACCCTTCTGAGGTAACCGACGATTCGTCACCAGGTGGAGTACACTCTGAAAGGAGTGACTATGACTCTCATATGACACACAACTAGTGTCTTATCGCTTCTGGCAGACGCCACAGTAACAAGAAACGTGAAACTGGCTGCGAAATTAGGACGAGGAGCTATGACGCACTCAAGGTAGCTAGTGCAGCGTCACCTGGAGGACTGCATCAGTAAAGGCTAGTAATCCCTGGCAGGCATAACGGTGACTCACTTAAGATACACAACTAGTGACATATCGGTTCTGGCAGACTGGCCACAGTAACAAAATATATGAATCTGGGTGAGCAACTGTGACGAGTAACTATGACTCTCGTAATAGGCCAATGACTCAATACCTGGAGTATTGACTCAGATAACTCGAGGAACGCCTTGCAATAGTAACAATGACTTTCTTACGGTTCACAACTGGTGACAAATCCGTTCTGGCAGTCTGGCACCAGTAACAAAAATGAGACACTGAGTGAGCAACTGGGATGGGTAACTATGACTCTCTTAAGGTAGCCAATGATCGTCACCAGGAATATTGAGTCAGGAAACTCGAGTAACCCTTGGCTATAGTAACGATGACTTTCGTAGATTACACAACCTGTGACATATTGGTGCTGGCAGACTGGCCACAGTAACAAGAAACGTGAAACTGGCTGCGAAATTAGGACGAGGAGCTATGACGCACTCAAGGTAGCTAGTGCAGCGTCACCTGGAGGACTGCATCAGTAAAGGCTAGTAATTCCTGGCTGGCATTACGATGACTCACTTAAGATACACAACTAGTGTCATATCGGTTCTGGCAGACTGGCCACAGTAACAAAATATATGAATCTGGGTGAGCAACTGTGACGAGTAACTATGACTCTCGTAATAGGCCAATGACTCAATACCTGGAGTATTGACTCAGATAACTCGAAGAACGCCTTGCAATAGTAACAATGACTTTCTTACGGTTCACAACTGGTGACAAATCCGTTCTGGCAGTCTGGCACCAGTAACAAAAATGAGACACAGCGTGAGCAACTGGGATGGGTAACTATGACTCTCTTAAGGTAGCCAATGATCGTCACCAGGAATATTGAATCAGGAATTTCGAGTAACCCTTGGTTATAGAACGATGACTTTCGTAGATTACACAACCTGTGACATATCGATGCTGGCAGACTGGCCACAGTTACAATGTACTTTAATTTGGGTGGTCAACCGACAGGAATATCTATTACCCTTCTGAGGTAACCGACGATTCGTCACCAGGTGGAGTACACTCTGAAAGGAGTGACTGTGACTCTCATATGACACACAACTAGTGTCGTATCGCTTCTGGCAGACGCCACAGTAACAAGAAACGTGAAACTGGCTGCGAAATTAGGGACAGGAGCTATGACGCACTCAAGGTAGCTAGTGCAGCGTGACCTGGAGGACTGCATCAGTAAAGGCTAGTAATCCCTGGCTGGCATAACGGTGACTCACTTAAGATACACAACTAGTGACATATCGGTTCTGGCAGACTGGCCACAGTAACAAAATATATGAATCTGGGTGAGCAACTGTGACGAGTAACTATGACTCTCGTAATAGGCCAATGACTCAATACCTGGAGTATTGACTCAGATAACTCGAGGAACGCCTTGCAATAGTAACAATGACTTTCTTACGGTTCACAACTGGTGACAAATCCGTTCTGGCAGTCTGGCACCAGTAACAAAAATGAGACACTGAGTGAGCAACTGGGATGGGTAACTATGACTCTCTTAAGGTAGCCAATGATCGTCACCAGGAATATTGAGTCAGGAAACTCGAGTAACCCTTGGCTATAGTAACGATGACTTTCGTAGATTACACAACCTGTGACATATTGGTGCTGGCAGACTGGCCACAGTAACAAGAAACGTGAAACTGGCTGCGAAATTAGGACGAGGAGCTATGACGCACTCAAGGTAGCTAGTGCAGCGTCACCTGGAGGACTGCATCAGTAAAGGCTAGTAATTCCTGGCTGGCATTACGATGACTCACTTAAGATACACAACTAGTGTCATATCGGTTCTGGCAGACTGGCCACAGTAACAAAATATATGAATCTGGGTGAGCAACTGTGACGAGTAACTATGACTCTCGTAATAGGCCAATGACTCAATACCTGGAGTATTGACTCAGATAACTCGAAGAACGCCTTGCAATAGTAACAATGACTTTCTTACGGTTCACAACTGGTGACAAATCCGTTCTGGCAGTCTGGCACCAGTAACAAAAATGAGACACAGCGTGAGCAACTGGGATGGGTAACTATGACTCTCTTAAGGTAGCCAATGATCGTCACCAGGAATATTGAATCAGGAATTTCGAGTAACCCTTGGTTATAGAACGATGACTTTCGTAGATTACACAACCTGTGACATATCGATGCTGGCACACTGGCCACAGTTACAATGTACTTTAATTTGGGTGGTCAACCGACAGGAATATCTATTACCCTTCTGAGGTAACCGACGATTCGTCACCAGGTGGAGTACACTCTGAAAGGAGTGACTGTGACTCTCATATGACACACAACTAGTGTCGTATCGCTTCTGGCAGACGCCACAGTAACAAGAAACGTGAAACTGGCTGCGAAATTAGGGACAGGAGCTATGACGCACTCAAGGTAGCTAGTGCAGCGTGACCTGGAGGACTGCATCAGTAAAGGCTAGTAATCCCTGGCTGGCATAACGGTGACTCACTTAAGATACACAACTAGTGACATATCGGTTCTGGCAGACTGGCCACAGTAACAAAATATATGAATCTGGGTGAGCAACTGTGACGAGTAACTATGACTCTCGTAATAGGCCAATGACTCAATACCTGGAGTATTGACTCAGATAACTCGAGGAACCCCTTGCAATAGTAACAATGACTTTCTTACGGTTCACAACTGGTGACAAATCCTTTCTGGCAGTCTGGCACCAGTAACAAAAATGAGACACTGAGTGAGCAACTGGGATGGGTAACTATGACTCTCTTAAGGTAGCCAATGATCGTCACCAGGAATATTGAGTCAGGAAACTCGAGTAACCCTTGGTTATAGAACGATGACTTTCGTAGATTACACAACCTGTGACATATTGGTGCTGGCAGACTGGCCACAGTAACAAGAAACGTGAAACTGGCTGCGAAATTAGGACGAGGAGCTATGACGCACTCAAGGTAGCTAGTGCAGCGTCACCTGGAGGACTGCATCAGTAAAGGCTAGTAATCCCTGGCAGGCATAACGGTGACTCACTTAAGATACACAACTAGTTACATATCGGTTCTGGCAGACTGGCCACAGTAACAAAATATATGAATCTTGGTGAGCAACTGTGACGAGTAACTATGACTCTCGTAATAGGCCAATGACTCAATACCTGGAGTATTGACTCAGATAACTCGAGGAACGCCTTGCAATAGTAACAATGACTTTCTTACGGTTCACAACTGGTGACAAATCCGTTCTGGCAGTCTGGCACCAGTAACAAAAATGAGACACTGAGTGAGCAACTGGGATGGGTAACTATGACTCTCTTAAGGTAGCCAATGATCGTCACCAGGAATATTGAGTCAGGAAACTCGAGTAACCCTTGGCTATAGTAACGATGACTTTCGTAGATTACACAACCTGTGACATATTGGTGCTGGCAGACTGGCCACAGTAACAAGAAACGTGAAACTGGCTGCGAAATTAGGACAAGGAGCTATGACGCACTCAAGGTAGCTAGTGCAGCGTCACCTGGAGGACTGCATCAGTAAAGGCTAGTAATTCCTGGCTGGCATTACGATGACTCACTTAAGATACACAACTAGTGTCATATCGGTTCTGGCAGACTGGCCACAGTAACAAAATATATGAATCTGGGTGAGCAACTGTGACGAGTAACTATGACTCTCGTAATAGGCCAATGACTCAATACCTGGAGTATTGACTCAGATAACTCGAGGAACGCCTTGCAATAGTAACAATGACTTTCTTACGGTTCACAACTGGTGACAAATCCGTTCTGGCAGTCCGGCACCAGTAACAAAAATGAGACACAGCGTGAGCAACTGGGATGGGTAACTATGACTCTCTTAAGGTAGCCAATGATCGTCACCAGGAATATTGAATCAGGAATTTCGAGTAACCCTTGGTTATAGAACGATGACTTTCGTAGATTACACAACCTGTGACATATCGATGCTGGCAGACTGGCTACAGTTACAATGTATTTTAATTTGGGTGGTCAACCGACAGGAATATCTATTACCCTTCTGAGGTAACCGACGATTCGTCACCAGGTGGAGTACACTCTGAAAGGAGTGACTATGACTCTCATATGACACACAACTAGTGTCTTATCGCTTCTGGCAGACGCCACAGTAACAAGAAACGTGAAACTGGCTGCGAAATTAGGACGAGGAGCTATGACGCACTCAAGGTAGCTAGTGCAGCGTCACCTGGAGGACTGCATCAGTAAAGGCTAGTAATCCCTGGCAGGCATAACGGTGACTCACTTAAGATACACAACTAGTGACATATCGGTTCTGGCAGACTGGCCACAGTAACAAAATATATGAATCTGGGTGAGCAACTGTGACGAGTAACTATGACTCTCGTAATAGGCCAATGACTCAATACCTGGAGTATTGACTCAGATAACTCGAGGAACGCCTTGCAATAGTAACAATGACTTTCTTACGGTTCACAACTGGTGACAAATCCGTTCTGGCAGTCTGGCACCAGTAACAAAAATGAGACACAGCGTGAGCAACTGGGATGGGTAACTATGACTCTCTTAAGGTAGCCAATGATCGTCACCAGGAATATTGAGTCAGGAAACTCGAGTAACCCTTGGCTATAGTAACGATGACTTTCGTAGATTACACAACCTGTGACATATTGGTGCTGGCAGACTGGCCACAGTAACAAGAAACGTGAAACTGGCTGCGAAATTAGGACGAGGAGCTATGACGCACTCAAGGTAGCTAGTGCAGCGTCACCTGGAGGACTGCATCAGTAAAGGCTAGTAATTCCTGGCTGGCATTACGATGACTCACTTAAGATACACAACTAGTGTCATATCGGTTCTGGCAGACTGGCCACAGTAACAAAATATATGAATCTGGGTGAGCAACTGTGACGAGTAACTATGACTCTCGTAATAGGCCAATGACTCAATACCTGGAGTATTGACTCAGATAACTCGAAGAACGCCTTGCAATAGTAACAATGACTTTCTTACGGTTCACAACTGGTGACAAATCCGTTCTGGCAGTCTGGCACCAGTAACAAAAATGAGACACAGCGTGAGCAACTGGGATGGGTAACTATGACTCTCTTAAGGTAGCCAATGATCGTCACCAGGAATATTGAATCAGGAATTTCGAGTAACCCTTGGTTATAGAACGATGACTTTCGTAGATTACACAACCTGTGACATATCGATGCTGGCAGACTGGCCACAGTTACAATGTACTTTAATTTGGGTGGTCAACCGACAGGAATATCTATTACCCTTCTGAGGTAACCGACGATTCGTCACCAGGTGGAGTACACTCTGAAAGGAGTGACTGTGACTCTCATATGACACACAACTAGTGTCGTATCGCTTCTGGCAGACGCCACAGTAACAAGAAACGTGAAACTGGCTGCGAAATTAGGGACAGGAGCTATGACGCACTCAAGGTAGCTAGTGCAGCGTGACCTGGAGGACTGCATCAGTAAAGGCTAGTAATCCCTGGCTGGCATAACGGTGACTCACTTAAGATACACAACTAGTGACATATCGGTTCTGGCAGACTGGCCACAGTAACAAAATATATGAATCTGGGTGAGCAACTGTGACGAGTAACTATGACTCTCGTAATAGGCCAATGACTCAATACCTGGAGTATTGACTCAGATAACTCGAGGAACCCCTTGCAATAGTAACAATGACTTTCTTACGGTTCACAACTGGTGACAAATCCGTTCTGGCAGTCTGGCACCAGTAACAAAAATGAGACACTGAGTGAGCAACTGGGATGGGTAACTATGACTCTCTTAAGGTAGCCAATGATCGTCACCAGGAATATTGAGTCAGGAAACTCGAGTAACCCTTGGTTATAGAACGATGACTTTCGTAGATTACACAACCTGTGACATATTGGTGCTGGCAGACTGGCCACAGTAACAAGAAACGTGAAACTGGCTGCGAAATTAGGACGAGGAGCTATGACGCACTCAAGGTAGCTAGTGCAGCGTCACCTGGAGGACTGCATCAGTAAAGGCTAGTAATCCCTGGCAGGCATAACGGTGACTCACTTAAGATACACAACTAGTTACATATCGGTTCTGGCAGACTGGCCACAGTAACAAAATATATGAATCTTGGTGAGCAACTGTGACGAGTAACTATGACTCTCGTAATAGGCCAATGACTCAATACCTGGAGTATTGACTCAGATAACTCGAGGAACGCCTTGCAATAGTAACAATGACTTTCTTACGGTTCACAACTGGTGACAAATCCGTTCTGGCAGTCTGGCACCAGTAACAAAAATGAGACACTGAGTGAGCAACTGGGATGGGTAACTATGACTCTCTTAAGGTAGCCAATGATCGTCACCAGGAATATTGAGTCAGGAAACTCGAGTAACCCTTGGCTATAGTAACGATGACTTTCGTAGATTACACAACCTGTGACATATTGGTGCTGGCAGACTGGCCACAGTAACAAGAAACGTGAAACTGGCTGCGAAATTAGGACAAGGAGCTATGACGCACTCAAGGTAGCTAGTGCAGCGTCACCTGGAGGACTGCATCAGTAAAGGCTAGTAATTCCTGGCTGGCATTACGATGACTCACTTAAGATACACAACTAGTGTCATATCGGTTCTGGCAGACTGGCCACAGTAACAAAATATATGAATCTGGGTGAGCAACTGTGACGAGTAACTATGACTCTCGTAATAGGCCAATGACTCAATACCTGGAGTATTGACTCAGATAACTCGAGGAACGCCTTGCAATAGTAACAATGACTTTCTTACGGTTCACAACTGGTGACAAATCCGTTCTGGCAGTCTGGCACCAGTAACAAAAATGAGACACAGCGTGAGCAACTGGGATGGGTAACTATGACTCTCTTAAGGTAGCCAATGATCGTCACCAGGAATATTGAATCAGGAATTTCGAGTAACCCTTGGTTATAGAACGATGACTTTCGTAGATTACACAACCTGTGACATATCGATGCTGGCAGACTGGCTACAGTTACAATGTATTTTAATTTGGGTGGTCAACCGACAGGAATATCTATTACCCTTCTGAGGTAACCGACGATTCGTCACCAGGTGGAGTACACTCTGAAAGGAGTGACTATGACTCTCATATGACACACAACTAGTGTCTTATCGCTTCTGGCAGACGCCACAGTAACAAGAAACGTGAAACTGGCTGCGAAATTAGGACGAGGAGCTATGACGCACTCAAGGTAGCTAGTGCAGCGTCACCTGGAGGACTGCATCAGTAAAGGCTAGTAATCCCTGGCAGGCATAACGGTGACTCACTTAAGATACACAACTAGTGACATATCGGTTCTGGCAGACTGGCCACAGTAACAAAATATATGAATCTGGGTGAGCAACTGTGACGAGTAACTATGACTCTCGTAATAGGCCAATGACTCAATACCTGGAGTATTGACTCAGATAACTCGAGGAACGCCTTGCAATAGTAACAATGACTTTCTTACGGTTCACAACTGGTGACAAATCCGTTCTGGCAGTCTGGCACCAGTAACAAAAATGAGACACAGCGTGAGCAACTGGGATGGGTAACTATGACTCTCTTAAGGTAGCCAATGATCGTCACCAGGAATATTGAGTCAGGAAACTCGAGTAACCCTTGGCTATAGTAACGATGACTTTCGTAGATTACACAACCTGTGACATATTGGTGCTGGCAGACTGGCCACAGTAACAAGAAACGTGAAACTGGCTGCGAAATTAGGACGAGGAGCTATGACGCACTCAAGGTAGCTAGTGCTGCGTCACCTGGAGGACTGCATCAGTAAAGGCTACTAATTCCTGGCTGGCATTACGATGACTCACTTAAGATACACAACTAGTGTCATATCGGTTCTGGCAGACTGGCCACAGTAACAAAATATATGAATCTGGGTGAGCAACTGTGACGAGTAACTATGACTCTCGTAATAGGCCAATGACTCAATACCTGGAGTATTGACTCAGATAACTCGAGGAACGCCTTGCAATAGTAACAATGACTTTCTTACGGTTCACAACTGGTGACAAATCCGTTCTGGCAGTCTGGCACCAGTAACAAAAATGAGACACAGCGTGAGCAACTGGGATGGGTAACTATGACTCTCTTAAGGTAGCCAATGATCGTCACCAGGAATATTGAATCAGGAATTTCGAGTAACCCTTGGTTATAGAACGATGACTTTCGTAGATTACACAACCTGTGACATATCGATGCTGGCAGACTGGCTACAGTTACAATGTATTTTAATTTGGGTGGTCAACCGACAGGAATATCTATTACCCTTCTGAGGTAACCGACGATTCGTCACCAGGTGGAGTACACTCTGAAAGGAGTGACTATGACTCTCATATGACACACAACTAGTGTCTTATCGCTTCTGGCAGACGCCACAGTAACAAGAAACGTGAAACTGGCTGCGAAATTAGGACGAGGAGCTATGACGCACTCAAGGTAGCTAGTGCAGCGTCACCTGGAGGACTGCATCAGTAAAGGCTAGTAATCCCTGGCAGGCATAACGGTGACTCACTTAAGATACACAACTAGTGACATATCGGTTCTGGCAGACTGGCCACAGTAACAAAATATATGAATCTGGGTGAGCAACTGTGACGAGTAACTATGACTCTCGTAATAGGCCAATGACTCAATACCTGGAGTATTGACTCAGATAACTCGAGGAACGCCTTGCAATAGTAACAATGACTTTCTTACGGTTCACAACTGGTGACAAATCCGTTCTGGCAGTCTGGCACCAGTAACAAAAATGAGACACAGCGTGAGCAACTGGGATGGGTAACTATGACTCTCTTAAGGTAGCCAATGATCGTCACCAGGAATATTGAGTCAGGAAACTCGAGTAACCCTTGGCTATAGTAACGATGACTTTCGTAGATTACACAACCTGTGACATATTGGTGCTGGCAGACTGGCCACAGTAACAAGAAACGTGAAACTGGCTGCGAAATTAGGACGAGGAGCTATGACGCACTCAAGGTAGCTAGTGCTGCGTCACCTGGAGGACTGCATCAGTAAAGGCTACTAATTCCTGGCTGGCATTACGATGACTCACTTAAGATACACAACTAGTGTCATATCGGTTCTGGCAGACTGGCCACAGTAACAAAATATATGAATCTGGATGAGCAACTGTGACGAGTACCTATGACTCTCGTAATAGGCCAATGACTCAATACCTGGAGTATTGACTCAGATAACTCGAGGAACGCCTTGCAATAGTAACAATGACTTTCTTACGGTTCACAACTGGTGACAAATCCGTTCTGGCAGTCTGGCACCAGTAACAAAAATGAGACACAGCGTGAGCAACTGGGACGGGTAACTATGACTCTCTTAAGGTAGCCAATGATCGTCACCAGGAATATTGAATCAGGGATTTCGAGTAACCCTTGGTTATAGAACGATGACTTTCGTAGATTACACAACCTGTGACATATCGATGCTGGCAGACTGGCTACAGTTACAATGTATTTTAATTTGGGTGGTCAACCGACAGGAATATCTATTACCCTTCTGAGGTAACCGACGATACGTCACCAGGTGGAGTACACTCTGAAAGGAGTGACTATGACTCTCATATGACACACAACTAGTGTCTTATCGCTTCTGGCAGACGCCACAGTAACAAGAAACGTGAAACTGGCTGCGAAATTAGGACGAGGAGCTATGACGCACTCAAGGTAGCTAGTGCAGCGTCACCTGGAGGACTACATCAGTAAAGGCTAGTAATCCCTGGCAGGCATAACGGTGACTCACTTAAGATACACAACTGGTGACATATCGGTTCTGGCAGACTGGCCACAGTAACAAAATATATGAATCTGGGTGAGCAACTGTGACGAGTAACTATGACTCTCGTAATAGGCCAATGACTCAATACCTGGAGTATTGACTCAGATAACTCGAGGAACGCCTTGCAATAGTAACAATGACCCTCTTACGGTTCACAACTGGTGACAAATCCGTTCTGGCTGTCTGGCACCAGTAACAAAAATGAGACACAGCGTGAGCAACTGGGATGGGTAACTATGACTCTCTTAAGGTAGCCAATGATCGTCACCAGGAATATTGAGTCAGGAAACTCGAGTAACCCTTGGCTATAGTAACGATGACTTTCGTAGATTACACAACCTGTGACATATTGGTGCTGGCAGACTGGCCACAGTAACAAGAAACGTGAAACTGGCTGCGAAATTAGGACGAGGAGCTATGACGCACTCAAGGTAGCTAGTGCAGCGTCACCTGGAGGACTGCATCAGTAAAGGCTAGTAATTCCTGGCTGTCATTACGATGACTCACTTAAGATACACAACTAGTGTCATATCGGTTCTGGCAGACTGGCCACAGTAACAAAATATATGAATCTGGATGAGCAACTGTGACGAGTACCTATGACTCTCGTAATAGGCCAATGACTCAATACCTGGAGTATTGACTCAGATAACTCGACGAACGGCTTGCAATAGTAACAATGACTTTCTTACGGTTCACAACTGGTGACAAATCCGTTCTGGCAGTCTGGCACCAGTAACAAAATTGAGACACAGCGTGAGCAACTGGGATGGGTAACTATGACTCTCTTAAGGTAGCCAATGATCGTCACCAGGAATATTGAATCAGGAATTTCGAGTAACCCTTGGTTATAGAACGATGACTTTCGTAGATTACACAACCTGTGACATATCGATGCTGGCAGACTGGCTACAGTTACAATGTATTTTAATTTGGGTGGTCAACCGACAGGAATATCTATTACCCTTCTGAGGTAACCGACGATTCGTCACCAGGTGGAGTACACTCTGAAAGGAGTGACTATGACTCTCATATGACACACAACTAGTGTCTTATCGCTTCTGGCAGACGCCACAGTAACAAGAAACGTGAAACTGGCTGCGAAATTACGACGAGGAGCTATGACGCACTCAAGGTAGCTACTGCAGCGTCACCTGGAGGACTGCATCAGTAAAGGCTAGTAATCCCTGGCAGGCATAACGGTGACTCACTTAAGATACACAACTAGTGACATATCGGTTCTGGCAGACTGGCCACAGTAACAAAATATATGAATCTGGGTGAGCAACTGTGACGAGTAACTATGACTCTCGTAATAGGCCAATGACTCAATACCTGGAGTATTGACTCAGATAACTCGAGGAACGCCTTGCAATAGTAACAATGACTTTCTTACGGTTCACAACTGGTGACAAATCCGTTCTGGCAGTCTGGCACCAGTAACAAAAATGAGACACAGCGTGAGCAACTGGGATGGGTAACTATGACTCTCTTAAGGTAGCCAATGATCGTCACCAGGAATATTGAGTCAGGAAACTCGAGTAACCCTTGGCTATAGTAACGATGACTTTCGTAGATTACACAACCTGTGACATATTGGTGCTGGCAGACTGGCCACAGTAACAAGAAACGTGAAACTGGCTGCGAAATTAGGACGAGGAGCTATGACGCACTCAAGGTAGCTAGTGCTGCGTCACCTGGAGGACTGCATCAGTAAAGGCTAGTAATTCCTGGCTGGCATTACGATGACTCACTTAAGATACACAACTAGTGTCATATCGGTTCTGGCAGACTGGCCACAGTAACAAAATATATGAATCTGGATGAGCAACTGTGACGAGTACCTATGACTCTCGTAATAGGCCAATGACTCAATACCTGGAGTATTGACTCAGATAACTCGAGGAACGCCTTGCAATAGTAACAATGACTTTCTTACGGTTCACAACTGGTGACAAATCCGTTCTGGCAGTCTGGCACCAGTAACAAAAATGAGACACAGCGTGAGCAACTGGGACGGGTAACTATGACTCTCTTAAGGTAGCCAATGATCGTCACCAGGAATATTGAATCAGGGATTTCGAGTAACCCTTGGTTATAGAACGATGACTTTCGTAGATTACACAACCTGTGACATATCGATGCTGGCAGACTGGCTACAGTTACAATGTATTTTAATTTGGGTGGTCAACCGACAGGAATATCTATTACCCTTCTGAGGTAACCGACGATACGTCACCAGGTGGAGTACACTCTGAAAGGAGTGACTATGACTCTCATATGACACACAACTAGTGTCTTATCGCTTCTGGCAGACGCCACAGTAACAAGAAACGTGAAACTGGCTGCGAAATTAGGACGAGGAGCTATGACGCACTCAAGGTAGCTAGTGCAGCGTCACCTGGAGGACTACATCAGTAAAGGCTAGTAATCCCTGGCAGGCATAACGGTGACTCACTTAAGATACACAACTGGTGACATATCGGTTCTGGCAGACTGGCCACAGTAACAAAATATATGAATCTGGGTGAGCAACTGTGACGAGTAACTATGACTCTCGTAATAGGCCAATGACTCAATACCTGGAGTATTGACTCAGATAACTCGAGGAACGCCTTGCAATAGTAACAATGACCCTCTTACGGTTCACAACTGGTGACAAATCCGTTCTGGCTGTCTGGCACCAGTAACAAAAATGAGACACAGCGTGAGCAACTGGGATGGGTAACTATGACTCTCTTAAGGTAGCCAATGATCGTCACCAGGAATATTGAGTCAGGAAACTCGAGTAACCCTTGGCTATAGTAACGATGACTTTCGTAGATTACACAACCTGTGACATATTGGTGCTGGCAGACTGGCCACAGTAACAAGAAACGTGAAACTGGCTGCGAAATTAGGACGAGGAGCTATGACGCACTCAAGGTAGCTAGTGCAGCGTCACCTGGAGGACTGCATCAGTAAAGGCTAGTAATTCCTGGCTGTCATTACGATGACTCACTTAAGATACACAACTAGTGTCATATCGGTTCTGGCAGACTGGCCACAGTAACAAAATATATGAATCTGGATGAGCAACTGTGACGAGTACCTATGACTCTCGTAATAGGCCAATGACTCAATACCTGGAGTATTGACTCAGATAACTCGAGGAACGGCTTGCAATAGTAACAATGACTTTCTTACGGTTCACAACTGGTGACAAATCCGTTCTGGCAGTCTGGCACCAGTAACAAAATTGAGACACAGCGTGAGCAACTGGGATGGGTAACTATGACTCTCTTAAGGTAGCCAATGATCGTCACCAGGAATATTGAATCAGGAATTTCGAGTAACCCTTGGTTATAGAACGATGACTTTCGTAGATTACACAACCTGTGACATATCGATGCTGGCAGACTGGCTACAGTTACAATGTATTTTAATTTGGGTGGTCAACCGACAGGAATATCTATTACCCTTCTGAGGTAACCGACGATTCGTCACCAGGTGGAGTACACTCTGAAAGGAGTGACTATGACTCTCATATGACACACAACTAGTGTCTTATCGCTTCTGGCAGACGCCACAGTAACAAGAAACGTGAAACTGGCTGCGAAATTACGACGAGGAGCTATGACGCACTCAAGGTAGCTAGTGCAGCGTCACCTGGAGGACTACATCAGTAAAGGCTAGTAATCCCTGGCAGGCATAACGGTGACTCACTTAAGATACACAACTAGTGACATATCGGTTCTGGCAGACTGGCCACAGTAACAAAATATATGAATCTGGGTGAGCAACTGTGACGAGTAACTATGACTCTCGTAATAGGCCAATGACTCAATACCTGGAGTATTGACTCAGATAACTCGAGGAACGCCTTGCAATAGTAACAATGACTCTCTTACGGTTCACAACTGGTGACAAATCCGTTCTGGCAGTCTGGCACCAGTAACAAAAATGAGACACAGCGTGAGCAACTGGGATGGGTAACTATGACTCTCTTAAGGTAGCCAATGATCGTCACCAGGAATATTGAGTCAGGAAACTCGAGTAACCCTTGGCTATAGTAACGATGACTTTCGTAGATTACACAACCTGTGACATATTGGTGCTGGCAGACTGGCCACAGTAACAAGAAACGTGAAACTGGCTGCGAAATTAGGACGAGGAGCTATGACGCACTCAAGGTAGCTAGTGCAGCGTCACCTGGAGGACTGCATCAGTAAAGGCTAGTAATTCCTGGCTGGCATTACGATGACTCACTTAGAATACACAACTAGTGTCATATCGGTTCTGGCAGACTGGCCACAGTAACAAAATATATGAATCTGGGTGAGCAACTGTGACGAGTACCTATGACTCTCGTAATAGGTCAATGACTCAATACCTGGAGTATTGACTCAGATAACTCGAGGAACGGCTTGCAATAGTAACAATGACTTTCTTACGGTTCACAACTGGTGACAAATCCGTTCTGGCAGTCTGGCACCAGTAACAAAATTGAGACACAGCGTGAGCAACTGGGATGGGTAACTATGACTCTCTTAAGGTAGCCAATGATCGTCACCAGGAATATTGAATCAGGAATTTCGAGTAACCCTTGGTTATAGAACGATGACTTTCGTAGATTACACAACCTGTGACATATCGATGCTGGCAGACTGGCTACAGTTACAATGTATTTTAATTTGGGTGGTCAACCGACAGGAATATCTATTACCCTTCTGAGGTAACCGACGATTCGTCACCAGGTGGAGTACACTCTGAAAGGAGTGACTATGACTCTCATATGACACACAACTAGTGTCTTATCGCTTCTGGCAGACGCCACAGTAACAAGAAACGTGAAACTGGCTGCGAAATTAGGACGAGGAGCTATGACGCACTCAAGGTAGCTAGTGCAGCGTCACCTGGAGGACTGCATCAGTAAAGGCTAGTAATCCCTGGCAGGCATAACGGTGACTCACTTAAGATACACAACTAGTGACATATCGGTTCTGGCAGACTGGCCACAGTAACAAAATATATGAATCTGGGTGAGCAACTGTGACGAGTAACTATGACTCTCGTAATAGGCCAATGACTCAATACCTGGAGTATTGACTCAGATAACTCGAGGAACGCCTTGCAATAGTAACAATGACTTTCTTACGGTTCACAACTGGTGACAAATCCGTTCTGGCAGTCTGGCACCAGTAACAAAAATGAGACACAGCGTGAGCAACTGGGATGGGTAACTATGACTCTCTTAAGGTAGCCAATGATCGTCACCAGGAATATTGAGTCAGGAAACTCGAGTAACCCTTGGCTATAGTAACGATGACTTTCGTAGATTACACAACCTGTGACATATTGGTGCTGGCAGACTGGCCACAGTAACAAGAAACGTGAAACTGGCTGCGAAATTAGGACGAGGAGCTATGACGCACTCAAGGTAGCTAGTGCAGCGTCACCTGGAGGACTGCATCAGTAAAGGCTAGTAATTCCTGGCTGGCATTACGATGACTCACTTAAGATACACAACTAGTGTCATATCGGTTCTGGCAGACTGGCCACAGTAACAAAATATATGAATCTGGATGAGCAACTGTGACGAGTACCTATGACTCTCGTAATAGGCCAATGACTCAATACCTGGAGTATTGACTCAGATAACTCGAGGAACGCCTTGCAATAGTAACAATGACTTTCTTACGGTTCACAACTGGTGACAAATCCGTTCTGGCAGTCTGGCACCAGTAACAAAAATGAGACACAGCGTGAGCAACTGGGACGGGTAACTATGACTCTCTTAAGGTAGCCAATGATCGTCACCAGGAATATTGAATCAGGGATTTCGAGTAACCCTTGGTTATAGAACGATGACTTTCGTAGATTACACAACCTGTGACATATCGATGCTGGCAGACTGGCTACAGTTACAATGTATTTTAATTTGGGTGGTCAACCGACAGGAATATCTATTACCCTTCTGAGGTAACCGACGATACGTCACCAGGTGGAGTACACTCTGAAAGGAGTGACTATGACTCTCATATGACACACAACTAGTGTCTTATCGCTTCTGGCAGACGCCACAGTAACAAGAAACGTGAAACTGGCTGCGAAATTAGGACGGGGAGCTATGACGCACTCAAGGTAGCTAGTGCAGCGTCACCTGGAGGACTACATCAGTAAAGGCTAGTAATCCCTGGCAGGCATAACGGTGACTCACTTAAGATACACAACTAGTGACATATCGGTTCTGGCAGACTGGCCACAGTAACAAAATATATGAATCTGGGTGAGCAACTGTGACGAGTAACTATGACTCTCGTAATAGGCCAATGACTCAATACCTGGAGTATTGACTCAGATAACTCGAGGAACGCCTTGCAATAGTAACAATGACTCTCTTACGGTTCACAACTGGTGACAAATCCGTTCTGGCAGTCTGGCACCAGTAACAAAAATGAGACACAGCGTGAGCAACTGGGATGGGTAACTATGACTCTCTTAAGGTAGCCAATGATCGTCACCAGGAATATTGAGTCAGGAAACTCGAGTAACCCTTGGCTATAGTAACGATGACTTTCGTAGATTACACAACCTGTGACATATTGGTGCTGGCAGACTGGCCACAGTAACAAGAAACGTGAAACTGGCTGCGAAATTAGGACGAGGAGCTATGACGCACTCAAGGTAGCTAGTGCAGCGTCACCTGGAGGACTGCATCAGTAAAGGCTAGTAATTCCTGGCTGGCATTACGATGACTCACTTAAGATACACAACTAGTGTCATATCGGTTCTGGCAGACTGGCCACAGTAACAAAATATATGAATCTGGATGAGCAACTGTGACGAGTACCTATGACTCTCGTAATAGGCCAATGACTCAATACCTGGAGTATTGACTCAGATAACTCGAGGAACGGCTTGCAATAGTAACAATGACTTTCTTACGGTTCACAACTGGTGACAAATCCGTTCTGGCAGTCTGGCACCAGTAACAAAATTGAGACACAGCGTGAGCAACTGGGATGGGTAACTATGACTCTCTTAAGGTAGCCAATGATCGTCACCAGGAATATTGAATCAGGAATTTCGAGTAACCCTTGGTTATAGAACGATGACTTTCGTAGATTACACAACCTGTGACATATCGATGCTGGCAGACTGGCTACAGTTACAATGTATTTTAATTTGGGTGGTCAACCGACAGGAATATCTATTACCCTTCTGAGGTAACCGACGATTCGTCACCAGGTGGAGTACACTCTGAAAGGAGTGACTATGACTCTCATATGACACACAACTAGTGTCTTATCGCTTCTGGCAGACGCCACAGTAACAAGAAACGTGAAACTGGCTGCGAAATTAGGACGAGGAGCTATGACGCACTCAAGGTAGCTAGTGCAGCGTCACCTGGAGGACTGCATCAGTAAAGGCTAGTAATCCCTGGCAGGCATAACGGTGACTCACTTAAGATACACAACTAGTGACATATCGGTTCTGGCAGACTGGCCACAGTAACAAAATATATGAATCTGGGTGAGCAACTGTGACGAGTAACTATGACTCTCGTAATAGGCCAATGACTCAATACCTGGAGTATTGACTCAGATAACTCGAGGAACGCCTTGCAATAGTAACAATGACTTTCTTACGGTTCACAACTGGTGACAAATCCGTTCTGGCAGTCTGGCACCAGTAACAAAAATGAGACACAGCGTGAGCAACTGGGATGGGTAACTATGAGTCTCTTAAGGTAGCCAATGATCGTCACCAGGAATATTGAGTCAGGAAACTCGAGTAACCCTTGGCTATAGTAACGATGACTTTCGTAGATTTCACAACCTGTGACATATTGGTGCTGGCAGACTGGCCACAGTAACAAGAAACGTGAAACTGGCTGCGAAATTAGGACGAGGAGCTATGACGCACTCAAGGTAGCTAGTGCAGCGTCACCTGGAGGACTGCATCAGTAAAGGCTAGTAATTCCTGGCTGGCATTACGATGACTCACTTAAGATACACAACTAGTGTCATATCGGTTCTGGCAGACTGGCCACAGTAACAAAATATATGAATCTGGATGAGCAACTGTGACGAGTACCTATGACTCTCGTAAAAGCCCAATGACTCAATACCTGGAGTATTGACTCAGATAACTCGAGGAACGCCTTGCAATAGTAACAATGACTTTCTTACGGTTCACAACTGGTGACAAATCCGTTCTGGCAGTCTGGCACCAGTAACAAAAATGAGACACAGCGTGAGCAACTGGGATGGGTAACTATGACTCTCTTAAGGTAGCCAATGATCGTCACCAGGAATATTGAATCAGGAATTTCGAGTAACCCTTGGTTATAGAACGATGACTTTCGTAGATTACACAACCTGTGACATATCGATGCTGGCAGACTGGCTACAGTTACAATGTATTTTAATTTGGGTGGTCAACCGACAGGAATATCTATTACCCTTCTGAGGTAACCGACGATTCGTCACCAGGTGGAGTACACTCTGAAAGGAGTGACTATGACTCTCATATGACACACAACTAGTGTCTTATCGCTTCTGGCAGACGCCACAGTAACAAGAAACGTGAAACTGGCTGCGAAATTAGGACGAGGAGCTGTGACGCACTCAAGGTAGCTAGTGCAGCGTCACCTGGAGGACTGCATCAGTAAAGGCTAGTAATCCCTGGCAGGCATAACGGTGACTCACTTAAGATACACAACTAGTGACATATCGGTTCTGGCAGACTGGCCACAGTAACAAAATATATGAATCTGGGTGAGCAACTGTGACGAGTAACTATGACTCTCGTAATAGGCCAATGACTCAATACCTGGAGTATTGACTCAGATAACTCGAGGAACGCCTTGCAATAGTAACAATGACTTCCTTACGGTTCACAACTGGTGACAAATCCGTTCTGGCAGTCTGGCACCAGTAACAAAAATGAGACACAGCGTGAGCAACTGGGATGGGTAACTATGAATCTCTTAAGGTAGCCAATGATCGTCACCAGGAATATTGAGTCAGGAAACTCGAGTAACCCTTGGCTATAGTAACGATGACTTTCGTAGATTACACAACCTGTGACATATTGGTGCTGGCAGACTGGCCACAGTAACAAGAAACGTGAAACTGGCTGCGAAATTAGGACGAGGAGCTATGACGCACTCAAGGTAGCTAGTGCAGCGTCACCTGGAGGACTGCATCAGTAAAGGCTAGTAATTCCTGGCTGGCATTACGATTACTCACTTAAGATACACAACTAGTGTCATATCGGTTCTGGCAGACTGGCCACAGTAACAAAATATATGAATCTGGATGAGCAACTGTGACGAGTACCTATGACTCTCGTAATAGGCCAATGACTCAATACCTGGAGTATTGACTCAGATAACTCGAGGAACGGCTTGCAATAGTAACAATGACTTTCTTACGGTTCACAACTGGTGACAAATCCGTTCTGGCAGTCTGGCACCAGTAACAAAAATGAGACACAGCGTGAGCAACTGGGATGGGTAACTATGACTCTCTTAAGGTAGCCAATGATCGTCACCAGGAATATTGAATCGATAATTTCGAGTAACCCTTGGTTATAGAACGATGACTTTCGTAGATTACACAACCTGTGACATATCGATGCTGGCAGACTGGCTACAGTTACAATGTATTTTAATTTGGGTGGTCAACCGACAGGAATATCTATTACCCTTCTGAGGTAACCGACGATTCGTCACCAGGTGGAGTACACTCTGAAAGGAGTGACTATGACTCTCATATGACACACAACTAGTGTCTTATCGCTTCTGGCAGACGCCACAGTAACAAGAAACGTGAAACTGGCTGCGAAATTAGGACGAGGAGCTATGACGCACTCAAGGTAGCTAGTGCAGCGTCACCTGGAGGACTGCATCAGTAAAGGCTAGTAATCCCTGGCAGGCATAACGGTGACTCACTTAAGATACACAATTAGTGACATATCGGTTCTGGCAGACTGGCCACAGTAACAAAATATATGAATCTGGGTGAGCAACTGTGACGAGTAACTATGACTCTCGTAATAGGCCAATGACTCAATACCTGGAGTATTGACTCAGATAACTCGAGGAACGCCTTGCAATAGTAACAATGACTTTCTTACGGTTCACAACTGGTGACAAATCCGTTCTGGCAGTCTGGCACCAGTAACAAAAATGAGACACAGCGTGAGCAACTGGGATGGGTAACTATGAGTCTCTTAAGGTAGCCAATGATCGCCACCAGGAATATTGAGTCAGGAAACTCGAGTAACCCTTGGCTATAGTAACGATGACTTTCGTAGATTACACAACCTGTGACATATTGGTGCTGGCAGACTGGCCACAGTAACAAGAAACGTGAAACTGGCTGCGAAATTAGGACGAGGAGCTATGACGCACTCAAGGTAGCTAGTGCAGCGTCACCTGGAGGACTGCATCAGTAAAGGCTAGTAATTCCTGGCTGGCATTACGATGACTCACTTAAGATACACAACTAGTGTCATATCGGTTCTGGCAGACTGGCCACAGTAACAAAATATATGAATCTGGATGAGCAACTGTGACGAGTACCTATGACTCTCGTAATAGGCCAATGACTCAATACCTGGAGTATTGACTCAGATAACTCGAGGAACGGCTTGCAATAGTAACAATGACTTTCTTACGGTTCACAACTGGTGACAAATCCGTTCTGGCAGTCTGGCACCAGTAACAAAATTGAGACACAGCGTGAGCAACTGGGATGGGTAACTATGACTCTCTTAAGGTAGCCAATGATCGTCACCAGGAATATTGAATCAGGAATTTCGAGTAACCCTTGGTTATAGAACGATGACTTTCGTAGATTACACAACCTGTGACATATCGATGCTGGCAGACTGGCTACAGTTACAATGTATTTTAATTTGGGTTGTCAACCGACAGGAATATCTATTACCCTTCTGAGGTAACCGACGATTCGTCACCAGGTGGAGTACACTCTGAAAGGAGTGACTATGACTCTCATATGACACACAACTAGTGTCTTATCGCTTCTGGCAGACGCCACAGTAACAAGAAACGTGAAACTGGCTGCGAAATTAGGACGAGGAGCTATGACGCACTCAAGGTAGCTAGTGCAGCGTCACCTGGAGGACTGCATCAGTAAAGGCTAGTAATCCCTGGCAGGCATAACGGTGACTCACTTAAGATACACAACTAGTGACATATCGGTTCTGGCAGACTGGCCACAGTAACAAAATATATGAATCTGGGTGAGCAACTGTGACGAGTAACTATGACTCTCGTAATAGGCCAATGACTCAATACCTGGAGTATTGACTCAGATAACTCGAGGAACGCCTTGCAATAGTAACAATGACTTTCTTACGGTTCACAACTGGTGACAAATCCGTTCTGGCAGTCTGGCACCAGTAACAAAAATGAGACCCAGCGTGAGCAACTGGGATGGGTAACTATGACTCTCTTAAGGTAGCCAATGATCGTCACCAGGAATATTGAGTCAGGAAACTCGAGTAACCCTTGGCTATAGTAACGATGACTTTCGTAGATTACACAACCTGTGACATATTGGTGCTGGCAGACTGGCCACAGTAACAAGAAACGTGAAACTGGCTGCGAAATTAGGACGAGGAGCTATGACGCACTCAAGGTAGCTAGTGCAGCGTCACCTGGAGGACTGCATCAGTAAAGGCTAGTAATTCCTGGCTGGCATTACGATGACTCACTTAAGATACACAACTAGTGTCATATCGGTTCTGGCAGACTGGCCACAGTAACAAAATATATGAATCTGGATGAGCAACTGTGACGAGTACCTATGACTCTCGTAATAGCCCAATGACTCAATACCTGGAGTATTGACTCAGATAACTCGAGGAACGCCTTGCAATAGTAACAATGACTTTCTTACGGTTCACAACTGGTGACAAATCCGTTCTGGCAGTCTGGCACCAGTAACAAAAATGAGACACAGCGTGAGCAACTGGGACGGGTAACTATGACTCTCTTAAGGTAGCCAATGATCGTCACCAGGAATATTGAATCAGGGATTTGGAGTAACCCTTGGTTATAGAACGATGACTTTCGTAGATTACACAACCTGTGACATATCGATGCTGGCAGACTGGCTACAGTTACAATGTATTTTAATTTGGGTGGTCAACCGACAGGAATATCTATTACCCTTCTGAGGTAACCGACGATACGTCACCAGGTGGAGTACACTCTGAAAGGAGTGACTATGACTCTCATATGACACACAACTAGTGTCTTATCGCTTCTGGCAGACGCCACAGTAACAAGAAACGTGAAACTGGCTGCGAAATTAGGACGGGGAGCTATGACGCACTCAAGGTAGCTAGTGCAGCGTCACCTGGAGGACTACATCAGTAAAGGCTAGTAATCCCTGGCAGGCATAACGGTGACTCACTTAAGATACACAACTAGTGACATATCGGTTCTGGCAGACTGGCCACAGTAACAAAATATATGAATCTGGGTGAGCAACTGTGACGAGTAACTATGACTCTCGTAATAGGCCAATGACTCAATACCTGGAGTATTGACTCAGATAACTCGAGGAACGCCTTGCAATAGTAACAATGACTCTCTTACGGTTCACAACTGGTGACAAATCCGTTCTGGCAGTCTGGCACCAGTAACAAAAATGAGACACAGCGTGAGCAACTGGGATGGGTAACTATGACTCTCTTAAGGTAGCCAATGATCGTCACCAGGAATATTGAGTCAGGAAACTCGAGTAACCCTTGGCTACAGTAACGATGACTTTCGTAGATTACACAACCTGTGACATATTGGTGCTGGCAGACTGGCCACAGTAACAAGAAACGTGAAACTGGCTGCGAAATTAGGACGAGGAGCTATGACGCACTCAAGGTAGCTAGTGCAGCGTCACCTGGAGGACTGCATCAGTAAAGGCTAGTAATTCCTGGCTGGCATTACGATGACTCACTTAAGATACACAACTAGTGTCATATCGGTTCTGGCAGACTGGCCACAGTAACAAAATATATGAATCTGGATGAGCAACTGTGACGAGTACCTATGACTCTCGTAATAGGCCAATGACTCAATACCTGGAGTATTGACTCAGATAACTCGAGGAACGCCTTGCAATAGTAACAATGACTTTCTTACGGTTCACAACTGGTGACAAATCCGTTCTGGCAGTCTGGCACCAGTAACAAAAATGAGACACAGCGTGAGCAACTGGGATGGGTAACTATGACTCTCTTAAGGTAGCCAATGATCGTCACCAGGAATATTGAATCAGGAATTTCGAGTAACCCTTGGTTATAGAACGATGACTTTCGTAGATTACACAACCTGTGACATATCGATGCTGGCAGACTGGCTACAGTTACAATGTATTTTAATTTGGGTGGTCAACCGACAGGAATATCTATTACCCTTCTGAGGTAACCGACGATTCGTCACCAGGTGGAGTACACTCTGAAAGGAGTGACTATGACTCTCATATGACACACAACTAGTGTCTTATCGCTTCTGGCAGACGCCACAGTAACAAGAAACGTGAAACTGGCTGCGAAATTAGGACGAGGAGCTATGACGCACTCAAGGTAGCTAGTGCAGCGTCACCTGGAGGACTGCATCAGTAAAGGCTAGTAATCCCTGGCAGGCATTACGATGACTCACTTAAGATACACAACTAGTGTCATATCGGTTCTGGCAGACTGGCCACAGTAACAAAATATATGAATCTGGATGAGCAACTGTGACGAGTACCTATGACTCTCGTAATAGGCCAATGACTCAATACCTGGAGTATTGACTCAGATAACTCGAGGAACGCCTTGCAATAGTAACAATGACTTTCTTACGGTTCACAACTGGTGACAAATCCGTTCTGGCAGTCTGGCACCAGTAACAAAAATGAGACACAGCGTGAGCAACTGGGATGGGTAACTATGACTCTCTTAAGGTAGCCAATGATCGTCACCAGGAATATTGAGTCAGGAAACTCGAGTAACCCTTGGCTATAGTAACGATGACTTTCGTAGATTACACAACCTGTGACATATTGGTGCTGGCAGACTGGCCACAGTAACAAGAAACGTGAAACTGGCTGCGAAATTAGGACGAGGAGCTATGACGCACTCAAGGTAGCTAGTGCAGCGTCACCTGGAGGACTGCATCAGTAAAGGCTAGTAATTCCTGGCTGGCATTACGATGACTCACTTAAGATACACAACTAGTGTCATATCGGTTCTGGCAGACTGGCCACAGTAACAAAATATATGAATCTGGATGAGCAACTGTGACGAGTACCTATGACTCTCGTAATAGGCCAATGACTCAATACCTGGAGTATTGACTCAGATAACTCGAGGAACGGCTTGCAATAGTAACAATGACTTTCTTACGGTTCACAACTGGTGACAAATCCGTTCTGGCAGTTTGGCACCAGTAACAAAAATGAGACACAGCGTGAGCAACTGGGACGGGTAACTATGACTCTCTTAAGGTAGCCAATGATCGTCACCAGGAATATTGAATCAGGGATTTGGAGTAACCCTTGGTTATAGAACGATGACTTTCGTAGATTACACAACCTGTGACATATCGATGCTGGCAGACTGGCTACAGTAACAAAATATATGAATCTGGGTGAGCAACTGTGACGAGTAACTATGACCCTCGTAATAGGCCAATGACTCAATACCTGGAGTATTGACTCAGATAACTCGAGGAACGCCTTGCAATAGTAACAATGACTCTCTTACGGTTCACAACTGGTGACAAATCCGTTCTGGCAGTCTGGCACCAGTAACAAAAATGAGACACAGCGTGAGCAACTGGGATGGGTAACTATGACTCTCTTAAGGTAGCCAATGATCGTCACCAGGAATATTGAGTCAGGAAACTCGAGTAACCCTTGGCTATAGTAACGATGACTTTCGTAGATTACACAACCTGTGACATATTGGTGCTGGCAGACTGGCCACAGTAACAAGAAACGTGAAACTGGCTGCGAAATTAGGACGAGGAGCTATGACGCACTCAAGGTAGCTAGTGCAGCGTCACCTGGAGGACTGCATCAGTAAAGGCTAGTAATTCCTGGCTGGCATTACGATGACTCACTTAAGATACACAACTAGTGTCATATCGGTTCTGGCAGACTGGCCACAGTAACAAAATATATGAATCTGGATGAGCAACTGTGAGGAGTACCTATGACTCTCGTAATAGCCCAATGACTCAATACCTGGAGTATTGACTCAGATAACTCGAAGAACGCCTTGCAATAGTAACAATGACTTTCTTACGGTTCACAACTGGTGACAAATCCGTTCTGGCAGTCTGGCACCAGTAACAAAAATGAGACACAGCGTGAGCAACTGGGATGGGTAACTATGACTCTCTTAAGGTAGCCAATGATCGTCACCAGGAATATTGAATCAGGAATTTCGAGTAACCCTTGGTTATAGAACGATGACTTTCGTAGATTACACAACCTGTGACATATCGATGCTGGCAGACTGGCTACAGTTACAATGTATTTTAATTTGGGTGGTCAACCGACAGGAATATCTATTACCCTTCTGAGGTAACCGACGATTCGTCACCAGGTGGAGTACACTCTGAAAGGAGTGACTATGACTCTCATATGACACACAACTAGTGTCTTATCGCTTCTGGCAGACGCCACAGTAACAAGAAACGTGAAACTGGCTGCGAAATTAGGACGAGGAGCTATGACGCACTCAAGGTAGCTAGTGCAGCGTCACCTGGAGGACTGCATCAGTAAAGGCTAGTAATCCCTGGCAGGCATAACGGTGACTCACTTAAGATACACAACTAGTGACATATCGGTTCTGGCAGACTGGCCACAGTAACAAAATATATGAATCTGGGTGAGCAACTGTGACGAGTAACTATGACTCTCGTAATAGGCCAATGACTCAATACCTGGAGTATTGACTCAGATAACTCGAGGAACGCCTTGCAATAGTAACAATGACTTCCTTACGGTTCACAACTGGTGACAAATCCGTTCTGGCAGTCTGGCACCAGTAACAAAAATGAGACACAGCGTGAGCAACTGGGATGGGTAACTATGAGTCTCTTAAGGTAGCCAATGATCGTCACCAGGAATATTGAGTCAGGAAACTCGAGTAACCCTTGGCTATAGTAACGATGACTTTCGTAGATTACACAACCTGTGACATATTGGTGCTGGCAGACTGGCCACAGTAACAAGAAACGTGAAACTGGCTGCGAAATTAGGACGAGGAGCTATGACGCACTCAAGGTAGCTAGTGCAGCGTCACCTGGAGGACTGCATCAGTAAAGGCTAGTAATTCCTGGCTGGCATTACGATGACTCACTTAAGATACACAACTAGTGTCATATCGGTTCTGGCAGACTGGCCACAGTAACAAAATATATGAATCTGGATGAGCAACTGTGACGAGTACCTATGACTCTCGTAATAGGCCAATGACTCAATACCTGGAGTATTGACTCAGATAACTCGAGGAACGGCTTGCAATAGTAACAATGACTTTCTTACGGTTCACAACTGGTGACAAATCCGTTCTGGCAGTCTGGCACCAGTAACAAAAATGAGACACAGCGTGAGCAACTGGGATGGGTAACTATGACTCTCTTAAGGTAGCCAATGATCGTCACCAGGAATATTGAATCGATAATTTCGAGTAACCCTTGGTTATAGAACGATGACTTTCGTAGATTACACAACCTGTGACATATCGATGCTGGCAGACTGGCTACAGTTACAATGTATTTTAATTTGGGTGGTCAACCGACAGGAATATCTATTACCCTTCTGAGGTAACCGACGATTCGTCACCAGGTGGAGTACACTCTGAAAGGAGTGACTATGACTCTCATATGACACACAACTAGTGTCTTATCGCTTCTGGCAGACGCCACAGTAACAAGAAACGTGAAACTGGCTGCGAAATTAGGACGAGGAGCTATGACGCACTCAAGGTAGCTAGTGCAGCGTCACCTGGAGGACTGCATCAGTAAAGGCTAGTAATCCCTGGCAGGCATAACGGTGACTCACTTAAGATACACAATTAGTGACATATCGGTTCTGGCAGACTGGCCACAGTAACAAAATATATGAATCTGGGTGAGCAACTGTGACGAGTAACTATGACTCTCGTAATAGGCCAATGACTCAATACCTGGAGTATTGACTCAGATAACTCGAGGAACGCCTTGCAATAGTAACAATGACTTTCTTACGGTTCACAACTGGTGACAAATCCGTTCTGGCAGTCTGGCACCAGTAACAAAAATGAGACACAGCGTGAGCAACTGGGATGGGTAACTATGAGTCTCTTAAGGTAGCCAATGATCGTCACCAGGAATATTGAGTCAGGAAACTCGAGTAACCCTTGGCTATAGTAACGATGACTTTCGTAGATTACACAACCTGTGACATATTGGTGCTGGCAGACTGGCCACAGTAACAAGAAACGTGAAACTGGCTGCGAAATTAGGACGAGGAGCTATGACGCACTCAAGGTAGCTAGTGCAGCGTCACCTGGAGGACTGCATCAGTAAAGGCTAGTAATTCCTGGCTGGCATTACGATGACTCACTTAAGATACACAACTAGTGTCGTATCGGTTCTGGCAGACTGGCCACAGTAACAAAATATATGAATCTGGATGAGCAACTGTGACGAGTACCTATGACTCTCGTAATAGGCCAATGACTCAATACCTGGAGTATTGACTCAGATAACTCGAGGAACGGCTTGCAATAGTAACAATGACTTTCTTACGGTTCACAACTGGTGACAAATCCGTTCTGGCAGTCTGGCACCAGTAACAAAAATGAGACACAGCGTGAGCAACTGGGATGGGTAACTATGACTCTCTTAAGGTAGCCAATGATCGTCACCAGGAATATTGAATCGATAATTTCGAGTAACCCTTGGTTATAGAACGATGACTTTCGTAGATTACACAACCTGTGACATATCGATGCTGGCAGACTGGCTACAGTTACAATGTATTTTAATTTGGGTGGTCAACCGACAGGAATATCTATTACCCTTCTGAGGTAACCGACGATTCGTCACCAGGTGGAGTACACTCTGAAAGGAGTGACTATGACTCTCATATGACACACAACTAGTGTCTTATCGCTTCTGGCAGACGCCACAGTAACAAGAAACGTGAAACTGGCTGCGAAATTAGGACGAGGAGCTATGACGCACTCAAGGTAGCTAGTGCAGCGTCACCTGGAGGACTGCATCAGTAAAGGCTAGTAATCCCTGGCAGGCATAACGGTGACTCACTTAAGATACACAATTAGTGACATATCGGTTCTGGCAGACTGGCCACAGTAACAAAATATATGAATCTGGGTGAGCAACTGTGACGAGTAACTATGACTCTCGTAATAGGCCAATGACTCAATACCTGGAGTATTGACTCAGATAACTCGAGGAACGCCTTGCAATAGTAACAATGACTTTCTTACGGTTCACAACTGGTGACAAATCCGTTCTGGCAGTCTGGCACCAGTAACAAAAATGAGACACAGCGTGAGCAACTGGGATGGGTAACTATGAGTCTCTTAAGGTAGCCAATGATCGTCACCAGGAATATTGAGTCAGGAAACTCGAGTAACCCTTGGCTATAGTAACGATGACTTTCGTAGATTACACAACCTGTGACATATTGGTGCTGGCAGACTGGCCACAGTAACAAGAAACGTGAAACTGGCTGCGAAATTAGGACGAGGAGCTATGACGCACTCAAGGTAGCTAGTGCAGCGTCACCTGGAGGACTGCATCAGTAAAGGCTAGTAATTCCTGGCTGGCATTACGATGACTCACTTAAGATACACAACTAGTGTCATATCGGTTCTGGCAGACTGGCCACAGTAACAAAATATATGAATCTGGATGAGCAACTGTGACGAGTACCTATGACTCTCGTAATAGGCCAATGACTCAATACCTGGAGTATTGACTCAGATAACTCGAGGAACGGCTTGCAATAGTAACAATGACTTTCTTACGGTTCACAACTGGTGACAAATCCGTTCTGGCAGTCTGGCACCAGTAACAAAAATGAGACACAGCGTGAGCAACTGGGATGGGTAACTATGACTCTCTTAAGGTAGCCAATGATCGTCACCAGGAATATTGAATCGATAATTTCGAGTAACCCTTGGTTATAGAACGATAACTTTCGTAGATTACACAACCTGTGACATATCGATGCTGGCAGACTGGCTACAGTTACAATGTATTTTAATTTGGGTGGTCAACCGACAGGAATATCTATTACCCTTCTGAGGTAACCGACGATTCGTCACCAGGTGGAGTACACTCTGAAAGGAGTGACTATGACTCTCATATGACACACAACTAGTGTCTTATCGCTTCTGGCAGACGCCACAGTAACAAGAAACGTGAAACTGGCTGCGAAATTAGGACGAGGAGCTATGACGCACTCAAGGTAGCTAGTGCAGCGTCACCTGGAGGACTGCATCAGTAAAGGCTAGTAATTCCTGGCTGGCATAACGGTGACTCACTTAAGATACACAATTAGTGACATATCGGTTCTGGCAGACTGGCCACAGTAACAAAATATATGAATCTGGGTGAGCAACTGTGACGAGTAACTATGACTCTCGTAATAGGCCAATGACTCAATACCTGGAGTATTGACTCAGATAACTCGAGGAACGCCTTGCAATAGTAACAATGACTTTCTTACGGTTCACAACTGGTGACAAATCCGTTCTGGCAGTCTGGCACCAGTAACAAAAATGAGACACAGCGTGAGCAACTGGGATGGGTAACTATGACTCTCTTAAGGTAGCCAATGATCGTCACCAGGAATATTGAATCAGGAATTTCGAGTAACCCTTGGTTATAGAACGATGACTTTCGTAGATTACACAACCTGTGACATATCGATGCTGGCAGACTGGCTACAGTTACAATGTATTTTAATTTGGGTGGTCAACCGACAGGAATATCTATTACCCTTCTGAGGTAACCGACGATTCGTCACCAGGTGGAGTACACTCTGAAAGGAGTGACTATGACTCTCATATGACTCACAACTAGTGTCTTATCGCTTCTGGCAGACGCCACAGTAACAAGAAACGTGAAACTGGCTGCGAAATTAGGACGAGGAGCTATGACGCACTCAAGGTAGCTAGTGCAGCGTCACCTGGAGGACTACATCAGTAAAGGCTAGTAATCCCTGGCAGGCATAACGGTGACTCACTTAAGATACACAACTAGTGACATATCGGTTCTGGCAGACTGGCCACAGTAACAAAATATATGAATCTGGGTGAGCAACTGTGACGAGTAACTATGACTCTCGTAATAGGCCAATGACTCAATACCTGGAGTATTGACTCAGATAACTCGAGGAACGCCTTGCAATAGTAACAATGACTCTCTTACGGTTCACAACTGGTGACAAATCCGTTCTGGCAGTCTGGCACCAGTAACAAAAATGAGACACAGCGTGAGCAACTGGGATGGGTAACTATGACTCTCTTAAGGTAGCCAATGATCGTCACCAGGAATATTGAGTCAGGAAACTCGAGTAACCCTTGGCTATAGTAACGATGACTTTCGTAGATTACACAACCTGTGACATATTGGTGCTGGCAGACTGGCCACAGTAACAAGAAACGTGAAACTGGCTGCGAAATTAGGACGAGGAGCTATGACGCACTCAAGGTAGCTAGTGCAGCGTCACCTGGAGGACTGCATCAGTAAAGGCTAGTAATTCCTGGCTGGCATTACGATGACTCACTTAAGATACACAACTAGTGTCATATCGGTTCTGGCAGACTGGCCACAGTAACAAAATATATGAATCTGGATGAGCAACTGTGACGAGTACCTATGACTCTCGTAATAGGCCAATGACTCAATACCTGGAGTATTGACTCAGATAACTCGAGGAACGGCTTGCAATAGTAACAATGACTTTCTTACGGTTCACAACTGGTGACAAATCCGTTCTGGCAGTCTGGCACCAGTAACAAAATTGAGACACAGCGTGAGCAACTGGGATGGGTAACTATGACTCTCTTAAGGTAGCCAATGATCGTCACCAGGAATATTGAATCAGGAATTTCGAGTAACCCTTGGTTATAGAACGATGACTTTCGTAGATTACACAACCTGTGACATATCGATGCTGGCAGACTGGCTACAGTTACAATGTATTTTAATTTGGGTGGTCAACCGACAGGAATATCTATTACCCTTCTGAGGTAACCGACGATTCGTCACCAGGTGGAGTACACTCTGAAAGGAGTGACTATGACTCTCATATGACACACAACTAGTGTCTTATCGCTTCTGGCAGACGCCACAGTAACAAGAAACGTGAAACTGGCTGCGAAATTAGGACGAGGAGCTATGACGCACTCAAGGTAGCTAGTGCAGCGTCACCTGGAGGACTGCATCAGTAAAGGCTAGTAATCCCTGGCAGGCATAACGGTGACTCACTTAAGATACACAATTAGTGACATATCGGTTCTGGCAGACTGGCCACAGTAACAAAATATATGAATCTGGGTGAGCAACTGTGACGAGTAACTATGACTCTCGTAATAGGCCAATGACTCAATACCTGGAGTATTGACTCAGATAACTCGAGGAACGCCTTGCAATAGTAACAATGACTTTCTTACGGTTCACAACTGGTGACAAATCCGTTCTGGCAGTCTGGCACCAGTAACAAAAATGAGACACAGCGTGAGCAACTGGGATGGGTAACTATGACTCTCTTAAGGTAGCCAATGATCGTCACCAGGAATATTGAGTCAGGAAACTCGAGTAACCCTTGGCTATAGTAACGATGACTTTCGTAGATTACACAACCTGTGACATATTGGTGCTGGCAGACTGGCCACAGTAACAAGAAACGTGAAACTGGCTGCGAAATTAGGACGAGGAGCTATGACGCACTCAAGGTAGCTAGTGCAGCGTCACCTGGAGGACTGCATCAGTAAAGGCTAGTAATTCCTGGCTGGCATTACGATGACTCACTTAAGATACACAACTAGTGTCATATCGGTTCTGGCAGACTGGCCACAGTAACAAAATATATGAATCTGGGTGAGCAACTGTGACGAGTAACTATGACTCTCGTAATAGGCCAATGACTCAATACCTGGAGTATTGACTCAGATAACACGAGGAACGCCTTGCAATAGTAACAATGACTTTCTTACGGTTCACAACTGGTGACAAATCCGTTCTGGCAGTCTGGCACCAGTAACAAAAATGAGACACAGCGTGAGCAACTGGGATGGGTAACTATGACTCTCTTAAGGTAGCCAATGATCGTCACCAGGAATATTGAATCAGGAATTTCGAGTAACCCTTGGTTATAGAACGATGACTTTCGTAGATTAAACAACCTGTGACATATCGATGCTGGCAGACTGGCTACAGTTACAATGTATTTTAATTTGGGTGGTCAACCGACAGGAATATCTATTACCCTTCTGAGGTAACCGACGATTCGTCACCAGGTGGAGTACACTCTGAAAGGAGTGACTATGACTCTCATATGACACACAACTAGTGTCTTATCGCTTCTGGCAGACGCCACAGTAACAAGAAACGTGAAACTGGCTGCGAAATTAGGACGAGGAGCTATGACGCACTCAAGGTAGCTAGTGCAGCGTCACCTGGAGGACTGCATCAGTAAAGGCTAGTAATCCCTGGCAGGCATAACGGTGACTCACTTAAGATACACAATTAGTGACATATCGGTTCTGGCAGACTGGCCACAGTAACAAAATATATGAATCTGGGTGAGCAACTGTGACGAGTAACTATGACTCTCGTAATAGGCCAATGACTCAATACCTGGAGTATTGACTCAGATAACTCGAGGAACGCCTTGCAATAGTAACAATGACTTTCTTACGGTTCACAACTGGTGACAAATCCGTTCTGGCAGTCTGGCACCAGTAACAAAAATGAGACACAGCGTGAGCAACTGGGATGGGTAACTATTACTCTCTTAAGGTAACCAATGATCGTCACCAGGAATATTGAGTCAGGAAACTCGAGTAACCCTTGGCTATAGTAACGATGACTTTCGTAGATTACACAACCTGTGACATATTGGTGCTGGCAGACTGGCCACAGTAACAAGAAACGTGAAACTGGCTGCGAAATTAGGACGAGGAGCTATGACGCACTCAAGGTAGCTAGTGCAGCGTCACCTGGAGGACTGCATCAGTAAAGGCTAGTAATTCCTGGCTGGCATTACGATGACTCACTTAAGATACACAACTAGTGTCATATCGGTTCTGGCAGACTGGCCACAGTAACAAAATATATGGATCTGGGTGAGCAACTGTGACGAGTAACTATGACTCTCGTAATAGGCCAATGACTCAATACCTGGAGTATTGACTCAGATAACTCGAGGAACGCCTTGCAATAGTAACAATGACTTTCTTACGGTTCACAACTGGTGACAAATCCGTTCTGGCAGTCTGGCACCAGTAACAAAAATGAGACACTGAGTGAGCAACTGGGATGGGTAACTATGACTCTCTTAAGGTAGCCAATGATCGTCACCAGGAATATTGAGTCAGGAAACTCGAGTAACCCTTGGCTATAGTAACGATGACTTTCGTAGATTACACAACCTGTGACATATTGGTGCTGGCAGACTGGCCACAGTAACAAGAAACGTGAAACTGGCTGCGAAATTAGGACGAGGAGCTATGACGCACTCAAGGTAGCTAGTGCAGCGTCACCTGGAGGACTGCATCAGTAAAGGCTAGTAATTCCTGGCTGGCATTACGATGACTCACTTAAGATACACAACTAGTGTCATATCGGTTCTGGCAGACTGGCCACAGTAACAAAATATATGAATCTGGATGAGCAACTGTGACGAGTACCTATGACTCTCGTAATAGGCCAATGACTCAATACCTGGAGTATTGACTCAGATAACTCGAGGAACGCCTTGCAATAGTAACAATGACTTTCTTACGGTTCACAACTGGTGACAAATCCGTTCTGGCAGTCTGGCACCAGTAACAAAAATGAGACACAGCGTGAGCAACTGGGATGGGTAACTATGACTCTCTTAAGGTAGCCAATGATCGTCACCAGGAATATTGAATCAGGAATTTCGAGTAACCCTTGGTTATAGAACGATGACTTTCGTAGATTACACAACCTGTGACATATCGATGCTGGCAGACTGGCTACAGTTACAATGTATTTTAATTTGGGTGGTCAACCGACAGGAATATCTATTACCCTTCTGAGGTAAGCGACGATTCGTCACCAGGTGGAGTACACTCTGAAAGGAGTGACTATGACTCTCATATGACACACAACTAGTGTCTTATCGCTTCTGGCAGACGCCACAGTAACAAGAAACGTGAAACTGGCTGCGAAATTAGGACGAGGAGCTATGACGCACTCAAGGTAGCTAGTGCAGCGTCACCTGGAGGACTGCATCAGTAAAGGCTAGTAATCCCTGGCAGGCATAACGGTGACTCACTTAAGATACACAATTAGTGACATATCGGTTCTGGCAGACTGGCCACAGTAACAAAATATATGAATCTGGGTGAGCAACTGTGACGAGTAACTATAACTCTAATAATAGGCCAATGACTCAATACCTAGAGTATTGACTCAGATAACTCGAGGAACGCCTTGCTATAGTAACAATGACTTTCTTACGGTTCACAACTGGTGACAAATCCGTTCTGGAAGTCTGGCACCAGTAACAAAAATGAGACACAGCGTGAGCAACTGGGATGGGTAACTATTACTCTCTTAAGGTAGCCAATGATCGTCACCAGGAATATTGAGTCAGGAAACTCGAGTAACCCTTGGCTATAGTAACGATGACTTTCGTAGATTACACAACCTGTGACATATTGGTGCTGGCAGACTGGCCACAGTAACAAGAAACGTGAAACTGGCTGCGAAATTAGGACGAGGAGCTATGACGCACTCAAGGTAGCTAGTGCAGCGTCACCTGGAGGACTGCATCAGTAAAGGCTAGTAATTCCTGGCTGGCATTACGATGACTCACTTAAGATACACAACTAGTGACATATCGGTTCTGGCAGACTGGCCACAGTAACAAAATATATGAATCTGGGTGAGCAACTGTGACGAGTAACTATGACTCTCGTAATAGGCCAATGACTCTATACCTGGAGTATTGACTCAGATAACTCGAGGAACGCCTTGCAATAGTAACAATGACTTTCTTACGGTTCACAACTGGTGACAAATCCGTTCTGGCAGTCTGGCACCAGTAACAAAAATGAGACACTGAGTGAGCAACTGGGATGGGTAACTATGACTCTCTTAAGGTAGCCAATGATCGTCACCAGGAATATTGAGTCAGGAAACTCGAGTAACCCTTGGCTATAGTAACGATGACTTTCGTAGATTACACAACCTGTGACATATTGGTGCTGGCAGACTGGCCACAGTAACAAGAAACGTGAAACTGGCTGCGAAATTAGGACGAGGAGCTATGACGCACTCAAGGTAGCTAGTGCAGCGTCACCTGGAGGACTGCATCAGTAAAGGCTAGTAATTCCTGGCTGGCATTACGATGACTCACTTAAGATACACAACTAGTGTCATATCGGTTCTGGCAGACTGGCCACAGTAACAAAATATATGAATCTGGATGAGCAACTGTGACGAGTACCTATGACTCTCGTAATAGGCCAATGACTCAATACCTGGAGTATTGACTCAGATAACTCGAGGAACGCCTTGCAATAGTAACAATGACTTTCTTACGGTTCACAACTGGTGACAAATCCGTTCTGGCAGTCTGGCACCAGTAACAAAAATGAGACACAGCGTGAGCAACTGGGATGGGTAACTATGACTCTCTTAAGGTAGCCAATGATCGTCACCAGGAATATTGAATCAGGGATTTCGAGTAACCCTTGGTTATAGAACGATGACTTTCGTAGATTACACAACCTGTGACATTTCGATGCTGGCAGACTGGCTACAGTTACAATGTATTTTAATTTGGGTGGTCAACCGACAGGAATATCTATTACCCTTCTGAGGTAAGCGACGATTCGTCACCAGGTGGAGTACACTCTGAAAGGAGTGACTATGACTCTCATATGACACACAACTAGTGTCTTATCGCTTCTGGCAGACGCCACAGTAACAAGAAACGTGAAACTGGCTGCGAAATTAGGACGAGGAGCTATGACGCACTCAAGGTAGCTAGTGCAGCGTCACCTGGAGGACTGCATCAGTAAAGGCTAGTAATCCCTGGCAGGCATAACGGTGACTCACTTAAGATACACAATTAGTGACATATCGGTTCTGGCAGACTGGCCACAGTAACAAAATATATGAATCTGGGTGAGCAACTGTGACGAGTAACTATGACTCTCGTAATAGGCCAATGACTCAATACCTGGAGTATTGACTCAGATAACTCGAGGAACGCCTTGCAATAGTAACAATGACTTTCGTAGATTACACAACCTGTGACATATTGGTGCTGGCAGACTGGCCACAGTAACAAGAAACGTGAAACTGGCTGCGAAATTAGGACGAGGAGCTATGACGCACTCAAGGTAGCTAGTGCAGCGTCACCTGGAGGACTGCATCAGTAAAGGCTAGTAATCCCTGGCAGGCATAACGGTGACTCACTTAAGATACACAACTAGTGACATATCGGTTCTGGCAGACTGGCCACAGTAACAAAATATATGAATCTGGGTGAGCAACTGTGACGAGTAACTATGACTCTTGTAATAGGCCAATGACTCAATACCTGGAGTATTGACTCAGATAACTCGAGGAACGCCTTGCAATAGTAACAATGACTTTCTTACGGTTCACAACTGGTGACAAATCCGTTCTGGCAGTCTGGCACCAGTAACAAAAATGAGACACTGAGTGAGCAACTGGGATGGGTAACTATGACTCTCTTAAGGTAGCCAATGATCGTCACCAGGAATATTGAGTCAGGAAACTCGAGTAACCCTTGGCTATAGTAACGATGACTTTCGTAGATTACACAACCTGTGACATATTGGTGCTGGCAGACTGGCCACAGTAACAAGAAACGTGAAACTGGCTGCGAAATTAGGACGAGGAGCTATGACGCACTCAAGGTAGCTAGTGCAGCGTCACCTGGAGGACTGCATGAGTAAAGGCTAGTAATTCCTGGCTGGCATTACGATGACTCACTTAAGATACACAACTAGTGTCATATCGGTTCTGGCAGACTGGCCACAGTAACAAAATATATGAATCTGGATGAGCAACTGTGACGAGTACCTATGACTCTCGTAATAGGCCAATGACTCAATACCTGGAGTATTGACTCAGATAACTCGAGGAACGCCTTGCAATAGTAACAATGACTTTCTTACGGTTCACAACTGGTGACAAATCCGTTCTGGCAGTCTGGCACCAGTAACAAAAATGAGACACAGCGTGAGCAACTGGGATGGGTAACTATGACTCTCTTAAGGTAGCCAATGATCGTCACCAGGAATATTGAATCAGGGATTTCGAGTAACCCTTGGTTATAGAACGATGACTTTCGTAGATTACACAACCTGTGACATATCGATGCTGGCAGACTGGCTACAGTTACAATGTATTTTAATTTGGGTGGTCAACCGACAGGAATATCTATTACCCTTCTGAGGTAACCGACGATTCGTCACCAGGTGGAGTACACTCTGAAAGGAGTGACTATGACTCTCATATGACACACAACTAGTGTCTTATCGCTTCTGGCAGACGCCACAGTAACAAGAAACGTGAAACTGGCTGCGAAATTAGGACGAGGAGCTATGACGCACTCAAGGTAGCTAGTGCAGCGTCACCTGGAGGACTGCATCAGTAAAGGCTAGTAATCCCTGGCAGGCATAACGGTGACTCACTTAAGATACACAATTAGTGACATATCGGTTCTGGCAGACTGGCCACAGTAACAAAATATATGAATCTGGGTGAGCAACTGTGACGAGTAACTATGACTCTCGTAATAGGCCAATGACTCAATACCTGGAGTATTGACTCAGATAACTCGAGGAACGCCTTGCAATAGTAACAATGACTTTCTTACGGTTCACAACTGGTGACAAATCCGTTCTGGAAGTCTGGCACCAGTAACAAAAATGAGACACAGCGTGAGCAACTGGGATGGGTAACTATTACTCTCTTAAGGTAGCCAATGATCGTCACCAGGAATATTGAGTCAGGAAACTCGAGTAACCCTTGGCTATAGTAACGATGACTTTCGTAGATTACACAACCTGTGACATATTGGTGCTGGCAGACTGGCCACAGTAACAAGAAACGTGAAACTGGCTGCGAAATTAGGACGAGGAGCTATGACGCACTCAAGGTAGCTAGTGCAGCGTCACCTGGAGGACTGCATCAGTAAAGGCTAGTAATTCCTGGCTGGCATTACGATGACTCACTTAAGATACACAACTAGTGTCATATCGGTTCTGGCAGACTGGCCACAGTAACAAAATATATGAATCTGGGTGAGCAACTGTGACGAGTAACTATGACTCTCGTAATAGGCCAATGACTCAATACCTGGAGTATTGACTCAGATAACTCGAGGAACGCCTTGCAATAGTAACAATGACTTTCTTACGGTTCACAACTGGTGACAAATCCGTTCTGGCAGTCTGGCACCAGTAACAAAAATGAGACACTGAGTGAGCAACTGGGATGGGTAACTATGACTCTCTTAAGGTAGCCAATGATCGTCACCAGGAATATTGAGTCAGGAAACTCGAGTAACCCTTGGCTATAGTAACGATGACTTTCGTAGATTACACAACCTGAGACATATTGGTGCTGGCAGACTGGCCACAGTAACAAGAAACGTGAAACTGGCTGCGAAATTAGGACGAGGAGCTATGACGCACTCAAGGTAGCTAGTGCAGCGTCACCTGGAGGACTGCATCAGTAAAGGCTAGTAATTCCTGGCTGGCATTACGATGACTCACTTAAGATACACAACTAGTGTCATATCGGTTCTGGCAGACTGGCCACAGTAACAAAATATATGAATCTGGATGAGCAACTGTGACGAGTACCTATGACTCTCGTAATAGGCCAATGACTCAATACCTGGAGTATTGACTCAGATAACTCGAGGAACGCCTTGCAATAGTAACAATGACTTTCTTACGGTTCACAACTGGTGACAAATCCGTTCTGGCAGTCTGGCACCAGTAACAAAAATGAGACACAGCGTGAGCAACTGGGATGGGTAACTATGACTCTCTTAAGGTAGCCAATGATCGTCACCAGGAATATTGAATCAGGGATTTCGAGTAACCCTTGGTTATAGAACGATGACTTTCGTAGATTACACAACCTGTGACATATCGATGCTGGCAGACTGGCTACAGTTACAATGTATTTTAATTTGGGTGGTCAACCGACAGGAATATCTATTACCCTTCTGAGGTAAGCGACGATTCGTCACCAGGTGGAGTACACTCTGAAAGGAGTGACTATGACTCTCATATGACACACAACTAGTGTCTTATCGCTTCTGGCAGACGCCACAGTAACAAGAAACGTGAAACTGGCTGCGAAATTAGGACGAGGAGCTATGACGCACTCAAGGTAGCTAGTGCAGCGTCACCTGGAGGACTGCATCAGTAAAGGCTAGTAATCCCTGGCAGGCATAACGGTGACTCACTTAAGATACACAATTAGTGACATATCGGTTCTGGCAGACTGGCCACAGTAACAAAATATATGAATCTGGGTGAGCAACTGTGACGAGTAACTATGACTCTCGTAATAGGCCAATGACTCAATACCTGGAGTATTGACTCAGATAACTCGAGGAACGCCTTGCAATAGTAACAATGACTTTCCTACGGTTCACAACTGGTGACAAATCCGTTCTGGCAGTCTGGCACCAGTAACAAAAATGAGACACAGCGTGAGCAACTGGGATGGGTAACTATTACTCTCTTAAGGTAGCCAATGATCGTCACCAGGAATATTGAGTCAGGAAACTCGAGTAACCCTTGGCTATAGTAACGATGACTTTCGTAGATTACACAACCTGTGACATATTGGTGCTGGCAGACTGGCCACAGTAACAAGAAACGTGAAACTGGCTGCGAAATTAGGACGAGGAGCTATGACGCACTCAAGGTAGCTAGTGCAGCGTCACCTGGAGGACTGCATCAGTAAAGGCTAGTAATTCCTGGCTGGCATTACGATGACTCACTTAAGATACACAACTAGTGTCATATCGGTTCTGGCAGACTGGCCACAGTAACAAAATATATGAATCTGGGTGAGCAACTGTGACGAGTAACTATGACTCTCGTAATAGGCCAATGACTCAATACCTGGAGTATTGACTCAGATAACTCGAGGAACGCCTTGCAATAGTAACAATGACTTTCTTACGGTTCACAACTGGTGACAAATCCGTTCTGGCAGTCTGGCACCAGTAACAAAAATGAGACACAGCGTGAGCAACTGGGATGGGTAACTATGACTCTCTTAAGGTAGCCAATGATCGTCACCAGGAATATTGAATCAGGAAACTCGAGTAACCCTTGGCTATAGTAACGATGACTTTCATAGATTACACAACCTGTGACATATTGGTGCTGGCAGACTGGCCACAGTAACAAGAAACGTGAAACTGGCTGCGAAATTAGGACGAGGAGCTATGACGCACTCAAGGTAGCTAGTGCCGCGTCACCTGGAGGACTGCATCAGTAAAGGCTAGTAATTCCTGGCTGGCATTACGATGACTCACTTAAGATACACAACTAGTGTCATATCGGTTCTGGCAGACTGGCCACAGTAACAAAATATATGGATCTGGGTGAGCAACTGTGACGAGTAACTATGACTCTCGTAATAGGCCAATGACTCAATACCTGGAGTATTGACTCAGATAACTCGAGGAACGCCTTGCAATAGTAACAATGACTTTCTTACGGTTCACAACTGGTGACAAATCCGTTCTGGCAGTCTGGCACCAGTAACAAAAATGAGACACTGAGTGAGCAACTGGGATGGGTAACTATGACTCTCTTAAGGTAGCCAATGATCGTCACCAGGAATGTTGAGTCAGGAAACTCGAGTAACCCTTGGTTATAGAACGATGACTTTCGTAGATTACACAACCTGTGACATATTGGTGCTGGGAGACTGGCCACAGTAACAAGAAACGTGAAACTGGCTGCGAAATTAGAACGAGGAGCTATGACGCACTCAAGGTAGCTAGTGCAGCGTCACCTGGAGGACTGCATCAGTAAAGGCTAGTAATCCCTGGCAGTCATAACGGTGACTCACTTAAGATACACAACTAGTTACATATCGGTTCTGGCAGACTGGCCACAGTAACAAAATATATGAATCTTGGTGAGCAACTGTGACGAGTAACTATGACTCTCGTAATAGGCCAATGACTCAATACCTGGAGTATTGACTCAGATAACTCGAGGAACGCCTTGCAATAGTAACAATGACTTTCTTACGGTTCACAACTGGTGACAAATCCGTTCTGGCAGTCTGGCACCAGTAACAAAAATGAGACACTGAGTGAGCAACTGGGATGGGTAACTATGACTCTCTTAAGGTAGCCAATGATCGTCACCAGGAATATTGAGTCAGGAAACTCGAGTAACCCTTGGCTATAGTAACGATGACTTTCGTAGATTACACAACCTGTGACATATTGGTGCTGGCAGACTGGCCACAGTAACAAGAAACGTGAAACTGGCTGCGAAATTAGGACGAGGAGCTATGACGCACTCAAGGTAGCTAGTGCAGCGTCACCTGGAGGACTGCATCAGTAAAGGCTAGTAAATCCTGGCTGGCATTACGATGACTCACTTAATATACACAACTAGTGTCATATCGGTTCTGGCAGACTGGCCACAGTAACAAAATATATGAATCTGGATGAGCAATTGTGACGAGTACCTATGACTCTCGTAATAGGCCAATGACTCATTACCTGGAGTATTGACTCAGATAACTCGAGGAACGCCTTGCAATAGTAACAATGACTTTCTTACGGTTCACAACTGGTGACAAATCCGTTCTGGCAGTCTGGCACCAGTAACAAAAATGAGACACAGCGTGAGCAACTGGGATGGGTAACTATGACTCTCTTAAGGTAGCCAATGATCGTCACCAGGAATATTGAATCAGGGATTTCGAGTAACCCTTGGTTATAGAACGATGACTTTCGTAGATTACACAACCTGTGACATATCGATGCTGGCAGACTGGCTACAGTTACAATGTATTTTAATTTGGGTGGTCAACCGACAGGAATATCTATTACCATTCTGAGGTAACCGACGATTCGTCACCAGGTGGAGTACACTCTGAAAGGAGTGACTATGACTCTCATATGACACACAACTAGTGTCTTATCGCTTCTGGCAGACGCCACAGTAGCAAGAAACGTGAAACTGGCTGCGAAATTAGGACGAGGAGCTATGACGCACTCAAGGTAGCTAGTGCAGCGTCACCTGGAGGACTGCAATAGTAAAGGCTAGTAATCCCTGGCAGGCATAACGGTGACTCACTTAAGATACACAACTAGTGACATATCGGTTCTGGCAGACTGGCCACAGTAACAAAATATATGAATCTGGGTGAGCAACTGTGACGAGTAACTATGACTCTCGTAATAGGCCAATGACTCAATACCTGGAGTATTGACTCAGATAACTCGAGGAACGCCTTGCAATAGTAACAATGACTTTCTTACGGTTCACAACTGGTGACAAATCCGTTCTGGCAGTCTGGCACCAGTAACAAAAATGAGACACTGAGTGAGCAACTGGGATGGGTAACTATGACTCTCTTAAGGTAGCCAATGATCGTCACCAGGAATGTTGAGTCAGGAAACTCGAGTAACCCTTGGTTATAGAACGATGACTTTCGTAGATTACACAACCTGTGACATATTGGTGCTGGCAGACTGGCCACAGTAACAAGAAACGTGAAACTGGCTGCGAAATTAGAACGAGGAGCTATGACGCACTCAAGGTAGCTAGTGCAGCGTCACCTGGAGGACTGCATCAGTAAAGGCTAGTAATTCCTGGCTGGCATTACGATGACTCACTTAAGATACACAACTAGTGTCATATCGGTTCTGGCAGACTGGCCACAGTAACAAAATATATGAATCTGGATGAGCAACTGTGACGAGTACCTATGACTCTCGTAATAGGCCAATGACTCAATACCTGGAGTATTGACTCAGATAACTCGAGGAACGCCTTGCAATAGTAACAATGACTTTCTTACGGTTCACAACTGGTGACCAATCCGTTCTGGCAGTCTGGCACCAGTAACAAAAATGAGACACAGCGTGAGCAACTGGGATGGGTAACTATGACTCTCTTAAGGTAGCCAATGATCGTCACCAGGAATATTGAATCAGGGATTTCGAGTAACCCTTGGTTATAGAACGATGACTTTCGTAGATTACACAACCTGTGACATATCGATGCTGGCATACTGGCTATAGTTACAATGTATTTTAATTTGGGTGGTCAACCGACAGGAATATCTATTACCCTTCTGAGGTAACCGACGATTCGTCACCAGGTGGAGTACACTCTGAAAGGAGTGACTATGACTCTCATATGACACACAACTAGTGTCTTATCGCTTCTGGCAGACGCCACAGTAACAAGAAACGTGAAACTGGCTGCGAAATTAGGACGAGGAGCTATGACGCACTCAAGGTAGCTAGTGCAGCGTCACCTGGTGGACTGCATCAGTAAAGGCTAGTAATCCCTGGCAGGCATAACGGTGACTCACTTAAGATACACAACTAGTGACATATCGGTTCTGGCAGACTGGCCACAGTAACAAAATATATGAATCTGGGTGAGCAACTGTGACGAGTAACTATGACTCTCGTAATAGGCCAATGACTCAATACCTGGAGTATTGACTCAGATAACTCGAGGAACGCCTTGCAACAGTAACAATGACTTTCTTACGGTTCACAACTGGTGACAAATCCGTTCTGGCAGTCTGGCACCAGTAACAAAAATGAGACACAGCGTGAGCAACTGGGATGGGTAACTATGACTCTCTTAAGGTAGCCAATGATCGTCACCAGGAATATTGAGTCAGGAAACTCGAGTAACCCTTGGCTATAGTAACGATGACTTTCGTAGATTACACAACCTGTGACATATTGGTGCTGGCAGACTGGCCACAGTAACAAGAAACGTGAAACTGGCTGCGAAATTAGGACGAGGAGCTATGACGCACTCAAGGTAGCTAGTGCAGCGTCACCTGGAGGACTGCATCAGTAAAGGCTAGTAATTCCTGGCTGGCATTACGATGACTCACTTAAGATACACAACTAGTGTCATATCGGTTCTGGCAGACTGGCCACAGTAACAAAATATATGAATCTGGGTGAGCAACTGTGACGAGTAACTATGACTCTCGTAATAGGCCAAAGACTCAATACCTGGAGTATTGACTCAGATAACTCGAAGAACGCCTTGCAATAGTAACAATGACTTTCTTACGGTTCACAACTGGTGACAAATCCGTTCTGGCAGTCTGGCACCAGTAACAAAAATGAGACACAGCGTGAGCAACTGGGATGGGTAACTATGACTCTCTTAAGGTAGCCAATGATCGTCACCAGGAATATTGAATCAGGAATTTCGAGTAACCCTTGGTTATAGAACGATGACTTTCGTAGATTACACAACCTGTGACATATCGATGCTGGCAGACTGGCCACAGTTACAATGTATTTTAATTTGGGTGGTCAACCGACAGGAATATCTATTACCCTTCTGAGGTAACCGACGATTCGTCACCAGGTGGAGTACACTCTGAAAGGAGTGACTGTGACTCTCATATGACACACAACTAGTGTCGTATCGCGTCTGGCAGACGCCACAGTAACAAGAAACGTGAAACTGGCTGCGAAATTAGGGACAGGAGCTATGACGCACTCAAGGTAGCTAGTGCAGCGTGACCTGGAGGACTGCATCAGTAAAGGCTAGTAATCCCTGGCTGGCATAACGGTGACTCACTTAAGATACACAACTAGTGACATATCGGTTCTGGCAGACTGGCCACAGTAACAAAATATATGAATCTGGGTGAGCAACTGTGACGAGTAACTATGACTCTCGTAATAGGCCAATGACTCAATACCTGGAGTATTGACTCAGATAACTCGAGGAACGCCTTGCAATAGTAACAATTACTTTCTTACGGTTCACAACTGGTGACAAATCCGTTCTGGCAGTCTGGCACCAGTAACAAAAATGAGACACTGAGTGAGCAACTGGGATGGGTAACTATGACTCTCTTAAGGTAGCCAATGATCGTCACCAGGAATGTTGAGTCAGGAAACTCGAGTAACCCTTGGTTATAGAACGATGACTTTCGTAGATTACACAACCTGTGACATATTGGTGCTGGCAGACTGGCCACAGTAACAAGAAACGTGAAACTGGCTGCGAAATTAGAACGAGGAGCTATGACGCACTCAAGGTAGCTAGTGCAGCGTCACCTGGAGGACTGCATCAGTAAAGGCTAGTAATCCCTGGCAGGCATAACGGTGACTCACTTAAGATACACAACTAGTGACATATCGGTTCTGGCAGACTGGCCACAGTAACAAAATATATGAATCTGGGTGAGCAACTGTGACGAGTAACTATGACTCTCGTAATAGGCCAATGACTCAATACCTGGAGTATTGACTCAGATAACTCGAGGAACGCCTTGCAATAGTAACAATGACTTTCTTACGGTTCACAACTGGTGACAAATCCGTTCTGGCAGTCTGGCACCAGTAACAAAAATGAGACACAGCGTGAGCAACTGGGATGGGTAACTATGACTCTCTTAAGGTAGCCAATGATCGTCACCAGGAATATTGAGTCAGGAAACTCGAGTAACCCTTGGCTATAGTAACGATGACTTTCGTAGATTACACAACCTGTGACATATTGGTGCTGGCAGACTGGCCACAGTAACAAGAAACGTGAAACTGGCTGCGAAATTAGGACGAGGAGCTATGACGCACTCAAGGTAGCTAGTGCAGCGTCACCTGGAGGACTGCATCAGTAAAGGCTAGTAATTCCTGGCTGGCATTACGATGACTCACTTAAGATACACAACTAGTGTCATATCGGTTCCGGCAGACTGGCCACAGTAACAAAATATATGAATCTGGGTGAGCAACTGTGACGAGTAACTATGACTCTCGTAATAGGCCAAAGACTCAATACCTGGAGTATTGACTCAGATAACTCAAAGAACGCCTTGCAATAGTAACAATGACTTTCTTACGGTTCACAACTGGTGACAAATCCGTTCTGGCAGTCTGGCACCAGTAACAAAAATGAGACACAGCGTGAGCAACTGGGATGGGTAACTATGACTCTCTTAAGGTAGCCAATGATCGTCACCAGGAATATTGAATCAGGAATTTCGAGTAACCCTTGGTTATAGAACGATGACTTTCGTAGATTACACAACCTGTGATATATCGATGCTGGCAGACTGGCCACAGTTACAATGTATTTTAATTTGGGTGGTCAACCGACAGGAATATCTGTTACCCTTCTGAGGTAACCGACGATTCGTCACCAGGTGGAGTACACTCTGAAAGGAGTGACTGTGACTCTCATATGACACACAACTAGTGTCGTATCGCTTCTGGCAGACGCCACAGTAACAAGAAACGTGAAACTGGCTGCGAAATTAGGGACAGGAGCTATGACGCACTCAAGGTAGCTAGTGCAGCGTGACCTGGAGGACTGCATCAGTAAAGGCTAGTAATCCCTGGCTGGCATAACGGTGACTCACTTAAGATACACAACTAGTGACATATCGGTTCTGGCAGACTGGCCACAGTAACAAAATATATGAATCTGGGTGAGCAACTGTGACGAGTAACTATGACTCTCGTAATAGGCCAATGACTCAATACCTAAAGTATTGACTCAGATAACTCGAGGAACGCCTTGCAATAGTAACAATGACTTTCTTACGGTTCACAACTGGTGACAAATCCGTTCTGGCAGTCTGGCACCAGTAACAAAAATGAGACACTGAGTGAGCAACTGGGATGGGTAACTATGACTCTCTTAAGGTAGCCAATGATCGTCACCAGGAATGTTGAGTCAGGAAACTCGAGTAACCCTTGGTTATAGAACGATGACTTTCATAGATTACACAACCTGTGACATATTGGTGCTGGCAGACTGGCCACAGTAACAAGAAACGTGAAACTGGCTGCGAAATTAGGACGAGGAGCTATGACGCACTCAAGGTAGCTAGTGCAGCGTCACCTGGAGGACTGCATCAGTAAAGGCTAGTAATTCCTGGCTGGCATTACGATGACTCACTTAAGATACACAACTAGTGTCATATCGGTTCTGGCAGACTGGCCACAGTAACAAAATATATGAATCTGGGTGAGCAACTGTGACGAGTAACTATGACTCTCGTAATAGGCCAAAGACTCAATACCTGGAGTATTGACTCAGATAACTCGAAGAACGCCTTGCAATAGTAACAATGACTTTCTTACGGTTCACAACTGGTGACAAATCCGTTCTGGCAGTCTGGCACCAGTAACAAAAATGAGACACAGCGTGAGCAACTGGGATGGGTAACTATGACTCTCTTAAGGTAGCCAATGATCGTCACCAGGAATATTGAATCAGGAATTTCGAGTAACCCTTGGTTATAGAACGATGACTTTCGTAGATTACACAACCTGTGACATATCGATGCTGGCAGACTGGCCACAGTTACAATGTATTTTAATTTGGGTGGTCAACCGACAGGAATATCTATTACCCTTCTGAGGTAACCGACGATTCGTCACCAGGTGGAGTACACTCTGAAAGGAGTGACTGTGACTCTCATATGACACACAACTAGTGTCGTATCGCTTCTGGCAGACGCCACAGTAACAAGAAACGTGAAACTGGCTGCGAAATTAGGGACAGGAGCTATGACGCACTCAAGGTAGCTAGTGCAGCGTGACCTGGAGGACTGCATCAGTAAAGGCTAGTAATCCCTGGCTGGCATAACGGTGACTCACTTAAGATACACAACTAGTGACATATCGGTTCTGGCAGACTGGCCACAGTAACAAAATATATGAATCTGGGTGAGCAACTGTGACGAGTAACTATGACTCTCGTAATAGGCCAATGACTCAATACCTGGAGTATTGACTCAGATAACTCGAGGAACGCCTTGCAATAGTAACAATTACTTTCTTACGGTTCACAACTGGTGACAAATCCGTTCTGGCAGTCTGGCACCAGTAACAAAAATGAGACACTGAGTGAGCAACTGGGATGGGTAACTATGACTCTCTTAAGGTAGCCAATGATCGTCACCAGGAATGTTGAGTCAGGAAACTCGAGTAACCCTTGGTTATAGAACGATGACTTTCGTAGATTACACAACCTGTGACATATTGGTGCTGGCAGACTGGCCACAGTAACAAGAAACGTGAAACTGGCTGCGAAATTAGAACGAGGAGCTATGACGCACTCAAGGTAGCTAGTGCAGCGTCACCTGGAGGACTGCATCAGTAAAGGCTAGTAATTCCTGGCTGGCATTACGATGACTCACTTAAGATACACAACTAGTGTCATATCGGTTCCGGCAGACTGGCCACAGTAACAAAATATATGAATCTGGGTGAGCAACTGTGACGAGTAACTATGACTCTCGTAATAGGCCAAAGACTCAATACCTGGAGTATTGACTCAGATAACTCAAAGAACGCCTTGCAATAGTAACAATGACTTTCTTACGGTTCACAACTGGTGACAAATCCGTTCTGGCAGTCTGGCACCAGTAACAAAAATGAGACACAGCGTGAGCAACTGGGATGGGTAACTATGACTCTCTTAAGGTAGCCAATGATCGTCACCAGGAATATTGAATCAGGAATTTCGAGTAACCCTTGGTTATAGAACGATGACTTTCGTAGATTACACAACCTGTGATATATCGATGCTGGCAGACTGGCCACAGTTACAATGTATTTTAATTTGGGTGGTCAACCGACAGGAATATCTATTACCCTTCTGAGGTAACCGACGATTCGTCACCAGGTGGAGTACACTCTGAAAGGAGTGACTGTGACTCTCATATGACACACAACTAGTGTCGTATCGCTTCTGGCAGACGCCACAGTAACAAGAAACGTGAAACTGGCTGCGAAATTAGGGACAGGAGCTATGACGCACTCAAGGTAGCTAGTGCAGCGTAACCTGGAGGACTGCATCAGTAAAGGCTAGTAATCCCTGGCTGGCATAACGGTGACTCACTTAAGATACACAACTAGTGACATATCGGTTCTGGCAGACTGGCCACAGTAACAAAATATATGAATCTGGGTGAGCAACTGTGACGAGTAACTATGACTCTCGTAATAGGCCAATGACTCAATACCTAAAGTATTGACTCAGATAACTCGAGGAACGCCTTGCAATAGTAACAATGACTTTCTTACGGTTCACAACTGGTGACAAATCCGTTCTGGCAGTCTGGCACCAGTAACAAAAATGAGACACTGAGTGAGCAACTGGGATGGGTAACTATGACTCTCTTAAGGTAGCCAATGATCGTCACCAGGAATGTTGAGTCAGGAAACTCGAGTAACCCTTGGTTATAGAACGATGACTTTCATAGATTACACAACCTGTGACATATTGGTGCTGGCAGACTGGCCACAGTAACAAGAAACGTGAAACTGGCTGCGAAATTAGAACGAGGAGCTATGACGCACTCAAGGTAGCTAGTGCAGCGTCACCTGGAGGACTGCATCAGTAAAGGCTAGTAATCCCTGGCAGTCATAACGGTGACTCACTTAAGATACACAACTAGTTACATATCGGTTCTGGCAGACTGGCCACAGTAACAAAATATATGAATCTTGGTGAGCAACTGTGACGAGTAACTATGACTCTCGTAATAGGCCAATGACTCAATACCTGGAGTATTGACTCAGATAACTCGAGGAACGCCTTGCAATAGTAACAATGACTTTCTTACGGTTCACAACTGGTGACAAATCCGTTCTGGCAGTCTGGCACCAGTAACAAAAATGAGACACTGAGTGAGCAACTGGGATGGGTAACTATGACTCTCTTAAGGTAGCCAATGATCGTCACCAGGAATATTGAGTCAGGAAACTCGAGTAACCCTTGGCTATAGTAACGATGACTTTCGTAGATTACACAACCTGTGACATATTGGTGCTGGCAGACTGGCCACAGTAACAAGAAACGTGAAACTGGCTGCGAAATTAGGACGAGGAGCTATGACGCACTCAAGGTAGCTAGTGCAGCGTCACCTGGAGGACTGCATCAGTAAAGGCTAGTAATTCCTGGCTGGCATTACGATGACTCACTTAAGATACACAACTAGTGTCATATCGGTTCTGGCAGACTGGCCACAGTAACAAAATATATGAATCTGGGTGAGCAACTGTGACGAGTAACTATGACTCTCGTAATAGGCCAATGACTCAATACCTGGAGTATTGACTCAGATAACTCGAGGAACGCCTTGCAATAGTAACAATGACTTTATTACGGTTCACAACTGGTGACAAATCCGTTCTGGCAGTCTGGCACCAGTAACAAAAATGAGACACAGCGTGAGCAACTGGGATGGGTAACTATGACTCTCTTAAGGTAGCCAATGATCGTCACCAGGAATATTGAATCAGGAATTTCGAGTAACCCTTGGTTATAGAACGATGACTTTCGTAGATTACACAACCTGTGACATATCGATGCTGGCAGACTGGCTACAGTTACAATGTATTTTAATTTGGGTGGTCAACCGACAGGAATATCTATTACCCTTCTGAGGTAACCGACGATTCGTCACCAGGTGGAGTACACTCTGAAAGGAGTGACTATGACTCTCATATGACACACAACTAGTGTCTTATCGCTTCTGGCAGACGCCACAGTAACAAGAAACGTGAAACTGGCTGCGAAATTAGGACGAGGAGCTATGACGCACTCAAGGTAGCTAGTGCAGCGTCACCTGGAGGACTGCATCAGTAAAGGCTAGTAATCCCTGGCAGGCATAACGGTGACTAACTTAAGATACACAACTAGTGACATATCGGTTCTGGCAGACTGGCCACAGTAACAAAATATATGAATCTGGGTGAGCAACTGTGACTAGTAACTATGACTCTCGTAATAGGCCAATGACTCAATACCTGGAGTATTGACTCAGATAACTCGAGGAACGCCTTGCAATAGTAACAATGACTTTCTTACGGTTCACAACTGGTGACAAATCCGTTCTGGCAGTCTGGCACCAGTAACAAAAATGAGACACAGCGTGAGCAACTGGGATGGGTAACTATGACTCTCTTAAGGTAGCCAGTGATCGTCACCAGGAATATTGAATCAGGGATTTCGAGTAACCCTTGGTTATAGAACGATGACTTTCGTAGATTACACAACCTGTGACATATCGATGCTGGCAGACTGGCTACAGTTACAATGTATTTTAATTTGGGTGGTCAACCGACAGGAATATCTATTACCCTTCTGAGGTAACCGACGATTCGTCACCAGGTGGAGTACACTCTGAAAGGAGTGACTATGACTCTCATATGACACACAACTAGTGTCTTATCGCTTCTGGCAGACGCCACAGTAACAAGAAACGTGAAACTGGCTGCGAAATTAGGACGAGGAGCTATGACGCACTCAAGGTAGCTAGTGCAGCGTCACCTGGAGGACTGCATCAGTAAAGGCTAGTAATCCCTGGCAGGCATAACGGTGACTCACTTAAGATACACAACTAGTGACATATCGGTTCTGGCAGACTGGCCACAGTAACAAAATATATGAATCTGGGTGAGCAACTGTGACGAGTAACTATGACTCTCGTAATAGGCCAATGACTCAATACCTGGAGTATTGACTCAGATAACTCGAGGAACGCCTTGCAATAGTAACAATGACTTTCTTACGGTTCACAACTGGTGACAAATCCGTTCTGGCAGTCTGGCACCAGTAACAAAAATGAGACACAGCGTGAGCAACTGGGATGGGTAACTATGACTCTCTTAAGGTAGCCAATGATCGTCACCAGGAATATTGAGTCAGGAAACTCGAGTAACCCTTGGCTATAGTAACGATGACTTTCGTAGATTACACAACCTGTGACATATTGGTGCTGGCAGACTGGCCACAGTAACAGGAAACGTGAAACTGGCTGCGAAATTAGGACGAGGAGCTATGACGCACTCAAGGTAGCTAGTGCAGCGTCACCTGGAGGACTGCATCAGTAAAGGCTAGTAATTCCTGGCTGGCATTACGATGACTCACTTAAGATACACAACTAGTGTCATATCGGTTCTGGCAGACTGGCCACAGTAACAAAATATATGAATCTGGGTGAGCAACTGTGACGAGTAACTATGACTCTCGTAATAGGCCAATGACTCAATACCTGGAGTATTGACTCAGATAACTCGAAGAACGCCTTGCAATAGTAACAATGACTTTCTTACGGTTCACAACTGGTGACAAATCCGTTCTGGCAGTCTGGCACCAGTAACAAAAATGAGACACTGAGTGAGCAACTGGGATGGGTAACTATGACTCTCTTAAGGTAGCCAATGATCGTCACCAGGAATGTTGAGTCAGGAAACTCGAGTAACCCTTGGTTATAGAACGATGACTTTCGTAGATTACACAACCTGTGACATATTGGTGCTGGCAGACTGGCCACAGTAACAAGAAACGTGAAACTGGCTGCGAAATTAGAACGAGGAGCTATGACGCACTCAAGGTAGCTAGTGCAGCGTCACCTGGAGGACTGCATCAGTAAAGGCTAATAATCCCTGGCAGACATAACGGTGACTCACTTAAGATACGCAACTAGTTACATATCGGTTGGTTCTGGCAGACTGGCCACAGTAACAAAATATATGAATCTTGGTGAGCAACTGTGACGAGTAACTATGACTCTCGTAATAGGCCAATGACTCAATACCTGGAGTATTGACTCAGATAACTCGAGGAACGCCTTGCAATAGTAACAATGACTTTCTTACGGTTCACAACTGGTGACAAATCCGTTCTGGCAGTCTGGCACCAGTAACAAAAATGAGACACTGAGTGAGCAACTGGGATGGGTAACTATGACTCTCTTAAGGTAGCCAATGATCGTCACCAGGAATATTGAGTCAGGAAACTCGAGTAACCCTTGGCTATAGTAACGATGACTTTCGTAGATTACACAACCTGTGACATATTGGTGCTGGCAGACTGGCCACAGTAACAAGAAACGTGAAACTGGCTGCGAAATTAGGACGAGGAGCTATGACGCACTCAAGGTAGCTAGTGCAGCGTCACCTGGAGGACTGCATCAGTAAAGGCTAGTAATTCCTGGCTGGCATTACGATGACTCACTTAAGATACACAACTAGTGTCATATCGGTTCTGGCAGACTGGCCACAGTAACAAAATATATGAATCTGGGTGAGCAACTGTGACGAGTAACTATGACTCTCGTAATAGGCCAATGACTCAATACCTGGAGTATTGACTCAGATAACTCGAGGAACGCCTTGCAATAGTAACAATGACTTTCTTACGGTTCACAACTGGTGACAAATCCGTTCTGGCAGTCTGGCACCAGTAACAAAAATGAGACACAGCGTGAGCAACTGGGATGGGTAACTATGACTCTCTTAAGGTAGCCAATGATCGTCACCAGGAATATTGAATCAGGAATTTCGAGTAACCCTTGGTTATAGAACGATGACTTTCGTAGATTACACAACCTGTGACATATCGATGCTGGCAGACTGGCTACAGTTACAATGTATTTTAATTTGGGTGGTCAACCGACAGGAATATCTATTACCCTTCTGAGGTAACCGACGATTCGTCACCAGGTGGAGTACACTCTGAAAGGAGTGACTATGACTCTCATATGACACACAACTAGTGTCTTATCGCTTCTGGCAGACGCCACAGTAACAAGAAACGTGAAACTGGCTGCGAAATTAGGACGAGGAGCTATGACGCACTCAAGGTAGCTAGTGCAGCGTCACCTGGAGGACTGCATCAGTAAAGGCTAGTAATCCCTGGCAGGCATAACGGTGACTCACTTAAGATACACAACTAGTGACATATCGGTTCTGGCAGACTGGCCACAGTAACAAAATATATGAATCTGGGTGAGCAACTGTGACGAGTAACTATGACTCTCGTAATAGGCCAATGACTCAATACCTGGAGTATTGACTCAGATAACTCGAGGAACGCCTTGCAATAGTAACAATGACTTTCTTACGGTTCACAACTGGTGACAAATCCGTTCTGGCAGTCTGGCACCAGTAACAAAAATGAGACACTGAGTGAGCAACTTTAATGGGTAACTATGACTCTCTTAAGGTAGCCAATGATCGTCACCAGGAATATTGAGTCAGGAAACTCGAGTAACCCTTGGCTATAGTAACGATGACTTTCGTAGATTACACAACCTGTGACATATTGGTGCTGGCAGACTGGCCACAGTAACAAGAAACGTGAAACTGGCTGCGAAATTAGGACGAGGAGCTATGACGCACTCAAGGTAGCTAGTGCAGCGTCACCTGGAGGACTGCATCAGTAAAGGCTAGTAATTCCTGGCTGGCATTACGATGACTCACTTAAGATACACAACTAGTGTCATATCGGTTCTGGCAGACTGGCCACAGTAACAAAATATATGAATCTGGGTGAGCAACTGTGACGAGTAACTATGACTCTCGTAATAGGCCAATGACTCAATACCTGGAGTATTGACTCAGATAACTCGAGGAACGCCTTGCAATAGTAACAATGACTTTCTTACGGTTCACAACTGGTGACAAATCCGTTCTGGCAGTCTGGCACCAGTAACAAAAATGAGACACAGCGTGAGCAACTGGGATGGGTAACTATGACTCTCTTAAGGTAGCCAATGATCGTCACCAGGAATATTGAATCAGGAATTTCGAGTAACCCTTGGTTATAGAACGATGACTTTCGTAGATTACACAACCTGTGACATATCGATGCTGGCAGACTGGCTACAGTTACAATGTATTTTAATTTGGGTGGTCAACCGACAGGAATATCTATTACCCTTCTGAGGTAACCGACGATTCGTCACCAGGTGGAGTACACTCTGAAAGGAGTGACTATGACTCTCATATGACACACAACTAGTGTCTTATCGCTTCTGGCAGACGCCAAAGTAACAAGAAACGTGAAACTGGCTGCGAAATTAGGACGAGGAGCTATGACGCACTCAAGGTAGCTAGTGCAGCGTCACCTGGAGGACTGCATCAGTAAAGGCTAGTAATCCCTGGCAGGCATAACGGTGACTCACTTAAGATACACAACTAGTGACATATCGGTTCTGGCAGACTGGCCACAGTAACAAAATATATGAATCTGGGTGAGCAACTGTGACTAGTAACTATGACTCTCGTAATAGGCCAATGACTCAATACCTGGAGTATTGACTCAGATAACTCGAGGAACGCCTTGCAATAGTAACAATGACTTTCTTACGGTTCACAACTGGTGACAAATCCGTTCTGGCAGTCTGACACCAGTAACAAAAATGAGACACTGAGTGAGCAACTGGGATGGGTAACTATGACTCTCTTAAGGTAGCCAATGATCGTCACCAGGAATATTGAGTCAGGAAACTCGAGTAACCCTTGGCTATAGTAACGATGACTTTCGTAGATTACACAACCTGTGTCATATTGGTGCTGGCAGACTGGCCACAGTAACAAGAAACGTGAAACTGGCTGCGAAATTAGGACGAGGAGCTATGATGCACTCAAGGTAGCTAGTGCAGCGTCACCTGGAGGACTGCATCAGTAAAGGCTAGTAATTCCTGGCTGGCATTACGATGACTCACTTAAGATATCCAAACTAGTGTCATATCGGTTCTGGCAGACTGGCCACAGTAACAAAATATATGAATCTGGATGAGCAACTGTGACGAGTACCTATGACTCTCGTAATAGGCCAATGACTCAATACCTGGAGTATTGACTCAGATAACTCGAGGAACGCCTTGCAATAGTAACAATGACTTTCTTACGGTTCACAACTGGTGACAAATCCGTTCTGGCAGTCTGGCACCAGTAACAAAAATGAGACACAGCGTGAGCAACTGGGATGGGTAACTATGACTCTCTTAAGGTAGCCAATGATCGTCACCAGGAATATTGAATCATGGATTTCGAGTAACCCTTGGTTATAGAACGATGACTTTCGCAGATTACACAACCTGTGACATATCGATGCTGGCAGACTGGCTACAGTTACAATGTATTTTAATTTGGGTGGTCAACCGACAGGAATATCTATTACCCTTCTGAGGTAACCGACGATTCGTCACCAGGTGGAGTACACTCTGAAAGGAGTGACTATGACTCTCATATGACACACAACTAGTGTCTTATCGCTTCTGGCAGACGCCACAGTAACAAGAAACGTGAAACTGGCTGCGAAATTAGGACGAGGAGCTATGACGCACTCAAGGTAGCTAGTGCAGCGTCACCTGGAGGACTGCATCAGTAAAGGCTAGTAATCCCTGGCAGGCATAACGGTGACTCACTTAAGATACACAACTAGTGACATATCGGTTCTGGCAGACTGGCCACAGTAACAAAATATATGAATCTGGGTGAGCAACTGTGACGAGTAACTATGACTCTCGTAATAGGCCAATGACTCAATACCTGGAGTATTGACTCAGATAACTCGAGGAACGCCTTGCAATAGTAACAATGACTTTCTTACGGTTCACAACTGGTGACAAATCCGTTCTGGCAGTCTGGCACCAGTAACAAAAATGAGACACAGCGTGAGCAACTGGGATGGGTAACTATGACTCTCTTAAGGTAGCCAATGATCGTCACCAGGAATATTGAGTCAGGAAACTCGAGTAACCCTTGGCTATAGTAACGATGACTTTCGTAGATTACACAACCTGTGACATATTGGTGCTGGCAGACTGGCCACAGTAACAAGAAACGTGAAACTGGCTGCGAAATTAGGACGAGGAGCTATGACGCACTCAAGGTAGCTAGTGCAGCGTCACCTGGAGGACTGCATCAGTAAAGGCTAGTAATCCCTGGCTGGCATAACGGTGACTCACTTAAGATACACAACTAGTGACATATCGGTTCTGGCAGACTGGCCACAGTAACAAAATATATGAATCTGGGTGAGCAACTGTGACGAGTAACTATGACTCTCGTAATAGGCCAATGACTCAATACCTGGAGTATTGACTCAGATAACTCGAGGAACGCCTTGCAATAGTAACAATGACTTTCTTACGGTTCACAACTGGTGACAAATCCGTTCTGGCAGTCTGGCACCAGTAACAAAAATGAGACACTGAGTGAGCAACTGGGATGGGTAACTATGACTCTCTTAAGGTAGCCAATGATCGTCAACAGGAATATTGAGTCAGGAAACTCGAGTAACCCTTGGTTATAGAACGATGACTTTCGTAGATTACACAACCTGTGACATATTGGTGCTGGCAGACTGGCCACAGTAACAAGAAACGTGAAACTGGCTGCGAAATTAGGACGAGGAGCTATGACGCACTCAAGGTAGCTAGTGCAGCGTCACCTGGAGGACTGCATCAGTAAAGGCTAGTAATCCCTGGCAGTCATAACGGTGACTCACTTAAGATACACAACTAGTGTCATATCGGTTCTGGCAGACTGGCCACAGTAACAAAATATATGAATCTGGGTGAGCAACTGTGACGAGTAACTATGACTCTCGTAATAGGCCAATGACTCAATACCTGGAGTATTGACTCAGATAACTCGAGGAACGCCTTGCAATAGTAACAATGACTTTCTTACGGTTCACAACTGGTGACAAATCCGTTCTGGCAGTCTGGCACCAGTAACAAAAATGAGACACAGCGTGAGCAACTGGGATGGGTAACTATGACTCTCTTAAGGTAGCCAATGATCGTCACCAGGAATATTGAGTCCGGAAACTCGAGTAACCCTTGGCTATAGTAACGATGACTTTCGTAGATTACACAACCTGTGACATATTGGTGCTGGCAGACTGGCCACAGTAACAAGAAACGTGAAACTGGCTGCGAAATTAGGACGAGGAGCTATGACGCACTCAAGGTAGCTAGTGCAGCGTCACCTGGAGGACTGCATCAGTAAAGGCTAGTAATTCCTGGCTGGCATTACGATGACTCACTTAAGATACACAACTAGTGTCATATCGGTTCTGGCAGACTGGCCACAGTAACAAAATATATGAATCTGGGTGAGCAACTGTGACGAGTAACTATGACTCTCGTAATAGGCCAATGACTCAATACCTGGAGTATTGACTCAGATAACTCGAAGAACGCCTTGCAATAGTAACAATGACTTTCTTACGGTTCACAACTGGTGACAAATCCGTTCTGGCAGTCTGGCACCAGTAACAAAAATGAGACACAGCGTGAGCAACTGGGATGGGTAACTATGACTCTCTTAAGGTAGCCAATGATCGTCACCAGGAATATTGAATCAGGAATTTCGAGTAACCCTTGGTTATAGAACGATGACTTTCGTAGATTACACAACCTGTGACATATCGATGCTGGCAGACTGGCCACAGTTACAATGTATTTTAATTTGGGTGGTCAACCGACAGGAATATCTATTACCCTTCTGAGGTAACCGACGATTCGTCACCAGGTGGAGTACACTCTGAAAGGAGTGACTGTGACTCTCATATGACACACAACTAGTGTCGTATCGCTTCTGGCAGACGCCACAGTAACAAGAAACGTGAAACTGGCTGCGAAATTAGGACGAGGAGCTATGACGCACTCAAGGTAGCTAGTGCAGCGTGACCTGGAGGACTGCATCAGTAAAGGCTAGTAATCCCTGGCTGGCATAACGGTGACTCACTTAAGATACACAACTAGTGACATATCGGTTCTGGCAGACTGGCCACAGTAACAAAATATATGAATCTGGGTGAGCAACTGTGACGAGTAACTATGACTCTCGTAATAGGCCAATGACTAAATACCTGGAGTATTGACTCAGATAACTCGAGGAACGCCTTGCAATAGTAACAATGACTTTCTTACGGTTCACAACTGGTGACAAATCCGTTCTGGCAGTCTGGCACCAGTAACAAAAATGAGACACTGAGTGAGCAACTGGGATGGGTAACTATGACTCTCTTAAGGTAGCCAATGATCGTCAACAGGAATATTGAGTCAGGAAACTCGAGTAACCCTTGGTTATAGAACGATGACTTTCGTAGATTACACAACCTGTGACATATTGGTGCTGGCAGACTGGCCACAGTAACAAGAAACGTGAAACTGGCTGCGAAATTAGGACGAGGAGCTATGACGCACTCAAGGTAGCTAGTGCAGCGTCACCTGGAGGACTGCATCAGTAAAGGCTAGTAATCCCTGGCAGGCATAACGGTGACTCACTTAAGATACACAACTAGTGACATATCGGTTCTGGCAGACTGGCCACAGTAACAAAATATATGAATCTGGGTGAGCAACTGTGACTAGTAACTATGACTCTCGTAATAGGCCAATGACTCAATACCTGGAGTATTGACTCAGATAACTCGAGGAACGCCTTGCAATAGTAACAATGACTTTCTTACGGTTCACAACTGGTGACAAATCCGTTCTGGCAGTCTGACACCAGTAACAAAAATGAGACACTGAGTGAGCAACTGGGATGGGTAACTATGACTCTCTTAAGGTAGCCAATGATCGTCACCAGGAATATTGAGTCAGGAAACTCGAGTAACCCTTGGCTATAGTAACGATGACTTTCGTAGATTACACAACCTGTGTCATATTGGTGCTGGCAGACTGGCCACAGTAACAAGAAACGTGAAACTGGCTGCGAAATTAGGACGAGGAGCTATGATGCACTCAAGGTAGCTAGTGCAGCGTCACCTGGAGGACTGCATCAGTAAAGGCTAGTAATTCCTGGCTGGCATTACGATGACTCACTTAAGATATCCAAACTAGTGTCATATCGGTTCTGGCAGACTGGCCACAGTAACAAAATATATGAATCTGGATGAGCAACTGTGACGAGTACCTATGACTCTCGTAATAGGCCAATGACTCAATACCTGGAGTATTGACTCAGATAACTCGAGGAACGCCTTGCAATAGTAACAATGACTTTCTTACGGTTCACAACTGGTGACAAATCCGTTCTGGCAGTCTGGCACCAGTAACAAAAATGAGACACAGCGTGAGCAACTGGGATGGGTAACTATGACTCTCTTAAGGTAGCCAATGATCGTCACCAGGAATATTGAATCATGGATTTCGAGTAACCCTTGGTTATAGAACGATGACTTTCGCAGATTACACAACCTGTGACATATCGATGCTGGCAGACTGGCTACAGTTACAATGTATTTTAATTTGGGTGGTCAACCGACAGGAATATCTATTACCCTTCTGAGGTAACCGACGATTCGTCACCAGGTGGAGTACACTCTGAAAGGAGTGACTATGACTCTCATATGACACACAACTAGTGTCTTATCGCTTCTGGCAGACGCCACAGTAACAAGAAACGTGAAACTGGCTGCGAAATTAGGACGAGGAGCTATGACGCACTCAAGGTAGCTAGTGCAGCGTCACCTGGAGGACTGCATCAGTAAAGGCTAGTAATCCCTGGCAGGCATAACGGTGACTCACTTAAGATACACAACTAGTGACATATCGGTTCTGGCAGACTGGCCACAGTAACAAAATATATGAATCTGGGTGAGCAACTGTGACGAGTAACTATGACTCTCGTAATAGGCCAATGACTCAATACCTGGAGTATTGACTCAGATAACTCGAGGAACGCCTTGCAATAGTAACAATGACTTTCTTACGGTTCACAACTGGTGACAAATCCGTTCTGGCAGTCTGGCACCAGTAACAAAAATGAGACACAGCGTGAGCAACTGGGATGGGTAACTATGACTCTCTTAAGGTAGCCAATGATCGTCACCAGGAATATTGAGTCAGGAAACTCGAGTAACCCTTGGCTATAGTAACGATGACTTTCGTAGATTACACAACCTGTGACATATTGGTGCTGGCAGACTGGCCACAGTAACAAGAAACGTGAAACTGGCTGCGAAATTAGGACGAGGAGCTATGACGCACTCAAGGTAGCTAGTGCAGCGTCACCTGGAGGACTGCATCAGTAAAGGCTAGTAATCCCTGGCTGGCATAACGGTGACTCACTTAAGATACACAACTAGTGACATATCGGTTCTGGCAGACTGGCCACAGTAACAAAATATATGAATCTGGGTGAGCAACTGTGACGAGTAACTATGACTCTCGTAATAGGCCAATGACTCAATACCTGGAGTATTGACTCAGATAACTCGAGGAACGCCTTGCAATAGTAACAATGACTTTCTTACGGTTCACAACTGGTGACAAATCCGTTCTGGCAGTCTGGCACCAGTAACAAAAATGAGACACTGAGTGAGCAACTGGGATGGGTAACTATGACTCTCTTAAGGTAGCCAATGATCGTCAACAGGAATATTGAGTCAGGAAACTCGAGTAACCCTTGGTTATAGAACGATGACTTTCGTAGATTACACAACCTGTGACATATTGGTGCTGGCAGACTGGCCACAGTAACAAGAAACGTGAAACTGGCTGCGAAATTAGGACGAGGAGCTATGACGCACTCAAGGTAGCTAGTGCAGCGTCACCTGGAGGACTGCATCAGTAAAGGCTAGTAATCCCTGGCAGTCATAACGGTGACTCACTTAAGATACACAACTAGTGTCATATCGGTTCTGGCAGACTGGCCACAGTAACAAAATATATGAATCTGGGTGAGCAACTGTGACGAGTAACTATGACTCTCGTAATAGGCCAATGACTCAATACCTGGAGTATTGACTCAGATAACTCGAGGAACGCCTTGCAATAGTAACAATGACTTTCTTACGGTTCACAACTGGTGACAAATCCGTTCTGGCAGTCTGGCACCAGTAACAAAAATGAGACACAGCGTGAGCAACTGGGATGGGTAACTATGACTCTCTTAAGGTAGCCAATGATCGTCACCAGGAATATTGAGTCCGGAAACTCGAGTAACCCTTGGCTATAGTAACGATGACTTTCGTAGATTACACAACCTGTGACATATTGGTGCTGGCAGACTGGCCACAGTAACAAGAAACGTGAAACTGGCTGCGAAATTAGGACGAGGAGCTATGACGCACTCAAGGTAGCTAGTGCAGCGTCACCTGGAGGACTGCATCAGTAAAGGCTAGTAATTCCTGGCTGGCATTACGATGACTCACTTAAGATACACAACTAGTGTCATATCGGTTCTGGCAGACTGGCCACAGTAACAAAATATATGAATCTGGGTGAGCAACTGTGACGAGTAACTATGACTCTCGTAATAGGCCAATGACTCAATACCTGGAGTATTGACTCAGATAACTCGAAGAACGCCTTGCAATAGTAACAATGACTTTCTTACGGTTCACAACTGGTGACAAATCCGTTCTGGCAGTCTGGCACCAGTAACAAAAATGAGACACAGCGTGAGCAACTGGGATGGGTAACTATGACTCTCTTAAGGTAGCCAATGATCGTCACCAGGAATATTGAATCAGGAATTTCGAGTAACCCTTGGTTATAGAACGATGACTTTCGTAGATTACACAACCTGTGACATATCGATGCTGGCAGACTGGCCACAGTTACAATGTATTTTAATTTGGGTGGTCAACCGACAGGAATATCTATTACCCTTCTGAGGTAACCGACGATTCGTCACCAGGTGGAGTACACTCTGAAAGGAGTGACTGTGACTCTCATATGACACACAACTAGTGTCGTATCGCTTCTGGCAGACGCCACAGTAACAAGAAACGTGAAACTGGCTGCGAAATTAGGACGAGGAGCTATGACGCACTCAAGGTAGCTAGTGCAGCGTGACCTGGAGGACTGCATCAGTAAAGGCTAGTAATCCCTGGCTGGCATAACGGTGACTCACTTAAGATACACAACTAGTGACATATCGGTTCTGGCAGACTGGCCACAGTAACAAAATATATGAATCTGGGTGAGCAACTGTGACGAGTAACTATGACTCTCGTAATAGGCCAATGACTAAATACCTGGAGTATTGACTCAGATAACTCGAGGAACGCCTTGCAATAGTAACAATGACTTTCTTACGGTTCACAACTGGTGACAAATCCGTTCTGGCAGTCTGGCACCAGTAACAAAAATGAGACACTGAGTGAGCAACTGGGATGGGTAACTATGACTCTCTTAAGGTAGCCAATGATCGTCAACAGGAATATTGAGTCAGGAAACTCGAGTAACCCTTGGTTATAGAACGATGACTTTCGTAGATTACACAACCTGTGACATATTGGTGCTGGCAGACTGGCCACAGTAACAAGAAACGTGAAACTGGCTGCGAAATTAGGACGAGGAGCTATGACGCACTCAAGGTAGCTAGTGCAGCGTCACCTGGAGGACTGCATCAGTAAAGGCTAGTAATCCCTGGCAGTCATAACGGTGACTCACTTAAGATACACAACTAGTGTCATATCGGTTCTGGCAGACTGGCCACAGTAACAAAATATATGAATCTGGGTGAGCAACTGTGACGAGTAACTATGACTCTCGTAATAGGCCAATGACTCAATACCTGGAGTATTGACTCAGATAACTCGAGGAACGCCTTGCAATAGTAACAATGACTTTCTTACGGTTCACAACTGGTGACAAATCCGTTCTGGCAGTCTGGCACCAGTAACAAAAATGAGACACAGCGTGAGCAACTGGGATGGGTAACTATGACTCTCTTAAGGTAGCCAATGATCGTCACCAGGAATATTGAGTCAGGAAACTCGAGTAACCCTTGGCTATAGTAACGATGACTTTCGTAGATTACACAACCTGTGACATATTGGTGCTGGCAGACTGGCCACAGTAACAAGAAACGTGAAACTGGCTGCGAAATTAGGACGAGGAGCTATGACGCACTCAAGGTAGCTAGTGCAGCGTCACCTGGAGGACTGCATCAGTAAAGGCTAGTAATTCCTGGCTGGCATTACGATGACTCACTTAAGATACACAACTAGTGTCATATCGGTTCTGGCAGACTGGCCACAGTAACAAAATATATGAATCTGGGTGAGCAACTGTGACGAGTAACTATGACTCTCGTAATAGGCCAATGACTCAATACCTGCAGTATTGACTCAGATAACTCGAAGAACGCCTTGCAATAGTAACAATGACTTTCTTACGGTTCACAACTGGTGACAAATCCGTTCTGGCAGTCTGGCACCAGTAACAAAAATGAGACACAGCGTGAGCAACTGGGATGGGTAACTATGACTCTCTTAAGGTAGCCAATGATCGTCACCAGGAATATTGAATCAGGGATTTCGAGTAACCCTTGGTTATAGAACGATGACTTTCGTAGATTACACAACCTGTGACATATCGATGCTGGCAGACTGGCTACAGTTACAATGTATTTTAATTTGGGTGGTCAACCGACAGGAATATCTATTACCCTTCTGAGGTAACCGACGATTCGTCACCAGGTGGAGTACACTCTGAAAGGAGTGACTATGACTCTCATATGACACACAACTAGTGTCTTATCGCTTCTGGAAGACGCCACAGTAACAAGAAACGTGAAACTGGCTGCGAAATTAGGACGAGGAGCTATGACGCACTCAAGGTAGCTAGTGCAGCGTCACCTGGAGGACTGCATCAGTAAAGGCTAGTAATCCCTGGCAGGCATAACGGTGACTCACTTAAGATACACAACTAGTGACATATCGGTTCTGGCAGACTGGCCACAGTAACAAAATATATGAATCTGGGTGAGCAACTGTGACGAGTAACTATGACTCTCGTAATAGGCCAATGACTCAATACCTGGAGTATTGACTCAGATAACTCGAGGAACGCCTTGCAATAGTAACAATGACTTTCTTATGGTTCACAACTGGTGACAAATCCGTTCTGGCAGTCTGGCACCAGTAACAAAAATGAGACACAGCGTGAGCAACTGGGATGGGTAACTATGACTCTCTTAAGGTAGCCAATGATCGTCACCAGGAATATTGAGTCAGGAAACTCGAGTAACCCTTGGCTATAGTAACGATGACTTTCGTAGATTACACAACCTGTGACATATTGGTGCTGGCAGACTGGCCACAGTAACAAGAAACGTGAAACTGGCTGCGAAATTAGGACGAGGAGCTATGACGCACTCAAGGTAGCTAGTGCAGCGTCACCTGGAGGACTGCATCAGTAAAGGCTAGTAATTCCTGGCTGGCATTACGATGACTCACTTAAGATACACAACTAGTGTCATATCGGTTCTGGCAGACTGGCCACAGTAACAAAATATATGAATCTGGGTGAGCAACTGTGACGAGTAACTATGACTCTCGTAATAGGCCAATGACTCAATACCTGCAGTATTGACTCAGATAACTCGAAGAACGCCTTGCAATAGTAACAATGACTTTCTTACGGTTCACAACTGGTGACAAATCCGTTCTGGCAGTCTGGCACCAGTAACAAAAATGAGACACAGCGTGAGCAACTGGGATGGGTAACTATGACTCTCTTAAGGTAGCCAATGATCGTCACCAGGAATATTGAATCAGGGATTTCGAGTAACCCTTGGTTATAGAACGATGACTTTCGTAGATTACACAACCTGTGACATATCGATGCTGGCAGACTGGCTACAGTTACAATGTATTTTAATTTGGGTGGTCAACCGACAGGAATATCTATTACCCTTCTGAGGTAACCGACGATTCGTCACCAGGTGGAGTACACTCTGAAAGGAGTGACTATGACTCTCATATGACACACAACTAGTGTCTTATCGCTTCTGGCAGACGCCACAGTAACAAGAAACGTGAAACTGGCTGCGAAATTAGGACGAGGAGCTATGACGCACTCAAGGTAGCTAGTGCAGCGTCACCTGGAGGACTGCATCAGTAAAGGCTAGTAATCCCTGGCAGGCATAACGGTGACTCACTTAAGATACACAACTAGTGACATATCGGTTCTGGCAGACTGGCCACAGTAACAAAATATATGAATCTGGGTGAGCAACTGTGACGAGTAACTATGACTCTCGTAATAGGCCAATGACTCAATACCTGGAGTATTGACTCAGATAACTCGAGGAACGCCTTGCAATAGTAACAATGACTTTCTTACGGTTCACAACTGGTGACAAATCCGTTCTGGCAGTCTGGCACCAGTAACAAAAATGAGACACAGCGTGAGCAACTGGGATGGGTAACTATGACCCTCTTAAGGTAGCCAATGATCATCACCAGGAATATTGAGTCAGGAAACTCGAGTAACCCTTGGCTATAGTAACGATGACTTTCGTAGATTACACAACCTGTGACATATTGGTGCTGGCAGACTGGCCACAGTAACAAGAAACGTGAAACTGGCTGCGAAATTAGGACGAGGAGCTATGACGCACTCAAGGTAGCTAGTGCAGCGTCACCTGGAGGACTGCATCAGTAAAGGCTAGTAATTCCTGGCTGGCATTACGATGACTCACTTAAGATACACAACTAGTGTCATATCGGTTCTGGCAGACTGGCCACAGTAACAAAATATATGAATCTGGGTGAGCAACTGTGACGAGTAACTATGACTCTCGTAATAGGCCAATGACTCAATACCTGCAGTATTGACTCAGATAACTCGAAGAACGCCTTGCAATAGTAACAATGACTTTCTTACGGTTCACAACTGGTGACAAATCCGTTCTGGCAGTCTGGCACCAGTAACAAAAATGAGACACAGCGTGAGCAACTGGGATGGGTAACTATGACTCTCTTAAGGTAGCCAATGATCGTCACCAGGAATATTGAATCAGGAATTTCGAGTAACCCTTGGTTATAGAACGATGACTTTCGTAGATTACACAACCTGTGACATATCGATGCTGGCAGACTGGCTACAGTTACAATGTATTTTAATTTGGGTGGTCAACCGACAGGAATATCTATTACCCTTCTGAGGTAACCGACGATTCGTCACCAGGTGGAGTACACTCTGAAAGGAGTGACTATGACTCTCATATGACACACAACTAGTGTCTTATCGCTTCTGGCAGACGCCACAGTAACAAGAAACGTGAAACTGGCTGCGAAATTAGGACGAGGAGCTATGACGCACTCAAGGTAGCTAGTGCAGCGTCACCTGGAGGACTGCATCAGTAAAGGCTAGTAATCCCTGGCAGGCATAACGGTGACTCACTTAAGATACACAACTAGTGACATATCGGTTCTGGCAGACTGGCCACAGTAACAAAATATATGAATCTGGGTGAGCAACTGTGACGAGTAACTATGACTCTCGTAATAGGCCAATGACTCAATACCTGGAGTATTGACTCAGATAACTCGAGGAACGCCTTGCAATAGTAACAATGACTTTCTTACGGTTCACAACTGGTGACAAATCCGTTCTGGCAGTCTGGCACCAGTAACAAAAATGAGACACAGCGTGAGCAACTGGGATGGGTAACTATGACCCTCTTAAGGTAGCCAATGATCATCACCAGGAATATTGAGTCAGGAAACTCGAGTAACCCTTGGCTATAGTAACGATGACTTTCGTAGATTACACAACCTGTGACATATTGGTGCTGGCAGACTGGCCACAGTAACAAGAAACGTGAAACTGGCTGCGAAATTAGGACGAGGAGCTATGACGCACTCAAGGTAGCTAGTGCAGCGTCACCTGGAGGACTGCATCAGTAAAGGCTAGTAATTCCTGGCTGGCATTACGATGACTCACTTAAGATACACAACTAGTGTCATATCGGTTCTGGCAGACTGGCCACAGTAACAAAATATATGAATCTGGGTGAGCAACTGTGACGAGTAACTATGACTCTCGTAATAGGCCAATGACTCAATACCTGCAGTATTGACTCAGATAACTCGAAGAACGCCTTGCAATAGTAACAATGACTTTCTTACGGTTCACAACTGGTGACAAATCCGTTCTGGCAGTCTGGCACCAGTAACAAAAATGAGACACAGCGTGAGCAACTGGGATGGGTAACTATGACTCTCTTAAGGTAGCCAATGATCGTCACCAGGAATATTGAATCAGGAATTTCGAGTAACCCTTGGTTATAGAACGATGACTTTCGTAGATTACACAACCTGTGACATAACGATGCTGGCAGACTGGCCACAGTTACAATGTATTTTAATTTGGGTGGTCAACCGACAGGAATATCTATTACCCTTCTGAGGTAACCGACGATTCGTCACCAGGTGGAGTACACTCTGAAAGGAGTGACTGTGACTCTCATATGACACACAACTAGTGTCGTATCGCTTCTGGCAGACGCCACAGTAACAAGAAACGTGAAACTGGCTGCGAAATTAGGACGAGGAGCTATGACGCACTCAAGGTAGCTAGTGCAGCGTGACCTGGAGGACTGCATCAGTAAAGGCTAGTAATCCCTGGCTGGCATAACGGTGACTCACTTAAGATACACAACTAGTGACATATCGGTTCTGGCAGACTGGCCACAGTAACAAAATATATGAATCTGGGTGAGCAACTGTGACGAGTAACTATGACTCTCGTAATAGGCCAATGACTCAATACCTGGAGTATTGACTCAGATAACTCGAGGAACGCCTTGCAATAGTAACAATGACTTTCTTACGGTTCACAACTGGTGACAAATCCGTTCTGGCAGTCTGGCACCAGTAACAAAAATGAGACACTGAGTGAGCAACTGGGATGGGTAACTATGACTCTCTTAAGGTAGCCAATGATCGTCACCAGGAATATTGAGTCAGGAAACTCGAGTAACCCTTGGTTATAGAACGATGACTTTCGTAGATTACACAACCTGTGACATATTGGTGCTGGCAGACTGGCCACAGTAACAAGAAACGTGAAACTGGCTGCGAAATTAGGACGAGGAGCTATGACGCACTCAAGGTAGCTAGTGCAGCGTCACCTGGAGGACTGCATCAGTAAAGGCTAGTAATCCCTGGCAGTCATAACGGTGACTCACTTAAGATACACAACTAGTGTCATATCGGTTCTGGCAGACTGGCCACAGTAACAAAATATATGAATCTGGGTGAGCAACTGTGACGAGTAACTATGACTCTCGTAATAGGCCAATGACTCAATACCTGGAGTATTGAATCAGATAACTCGAGGAACGCCTTGCAATAGTAACAATGACTTTCTTACGGTTCACAACTGGTGACAAATCCGTTCTGGCAGTCTGACACCAGTAACAAAAATGAGACACTGAGTGAGCAACTGGGATGGGTAACTATGACTCTCTTAAGGTAGCCAATGATCGTCACCAGGAATATTGAGTCAGGAAACTCGAGTAACCCTTGGATATAGTAACGATGATTTTCGTAGATTACACAACCTGTGACATATTGGTGCTGGCAGACTGGCCACAGTAACAAGAAACGTGAAACTGGCTGCGAAATTAGGACGAGGAGCTATGACGCACTCAAGGTAGCTAGTGCAGCGTCACCTGGAGGACTGCATCAGTAAAGGCTAGTAATTCCTGGCTGGCATAACGATGACTCACTTAAGATACACAACTAGTGTCATATCGGTTCTGGCAGACTGGCCACAGTAACAAAATATATGAATCTGGATGAGCAACTGTGACGAGTACCTATGACTCTCGTAATAGGCCAATGACTCAATACCTGGAGTATTGACTCAGATAACACGAGGAACGCCTTGAAATAGTAACAATGACTTTCTTACGGTTCACAACTGGTGACAAATCCGTTCTGGCAGTCTGGCACCAGTAACAAAAATGAGACACAGCGTGAGCAACTGGGATGGGTAACTATGACTCTCTTAAGGTAGCCAATGATCGTCACCAGGAATATTGAATCAGGGATTTCGAGTAACCCTTGGTTATAGAACGATGCCTTTCGTAGATTACACAACCTGTGACATATCGATGCTGGCAGACTGGCTACAGTTACAATGTATTTTAATTTGGGTGGTCAACCGACAGGAATATCTATTACCCTTCTGAGGTAACCGACGATTCGTCACCAGGTGGAGTACACTCTGAAAGGAGTGACTATGACTCTCATATGACACACAACTAGTGTCTTATCGCTTCTGGCAGACGCCACAGTAACAAGAAACGTGAAACTGGCTGCGAAATTAGGACGAGGAGCTATGACGCACTCAAGGTAGCTAGTGCAGCGTCACCTGGAGGACTGCATCAGTAAAGGCTAGTAATCCCTGGCAGGCATAACGGTGACTCACTTAAGATACACAACTAGTGACATATCGGTTCTGGCAGACTGGCCACAGTAACAAAATATATGAATCTGGGTGAGCAACTGTGACGAGTAACTATGACTCTCGTAATAGGCCAATGACTCAATACCTGGAGTATTGACTCAGATAACTCGAGGAACGCCTTGCAATAGTAACAATGACTTTCTTACGGTTCACAACTGGTGACAAATCCGTTCTGGCAGTCTGGCACCAGTAACAAAAATGAGACACAGCGTGAGCAACTGGGATGGGTAACTATGACTCTCTTAAGGTAGCCAATGATCGTCACCAGGAATATTGAGTCAGGAAACTCGAGTAACCCTTGGCTATAGTAACGATGACTTTCGTAGATTACACAACCTGTGACATATTGGTGCTGGCAGACTGGCCACAGTAACAAGAAACGTGAAACTGGCTGCGAAATTAGGACGAGGAGCTATGACGCACTCAAGGTAGCTAGTGCAGCGTCACCTGGAGGACTGCATCAGTAAAGGCTAGTAATTCCTGGCTGGCATTACGATGACTCACTTAAGATACACAACTAGTGTCATATCGGTTCTGGCAGACTGGCCACAGTAACAAAATATATGAATCTGGGTGAGCAACTGTGACGAGTAACTATGACTCTCGTAATAGGCCAATGACTCAATACCTGCAGTATTGACTCAGATAACTCGAAGAACGCCTTGCAATAGTAACAATGACTTTCTTACGGTTCACAACTGGTGACAAATCCGTTCTGGCAGTCTGGCACCAGTAACAAAAATGAGACACAGCGTGAGCAACTGGGATGGGTAACTATGACTTTCTTAAGGTAGCCAATGATCGTCACCAGGAATATTGAATCAGGAATTTCGAGTAACCCTTGGTTATAGAACGATGACTTTCGTAGATTACACAACCTGTGACATATCGATGCTGGCAGACTGGCCACAGTTACAATGTATTTTAATTTGGGTGGTCAACCGACAGGAATATCTATTACCCTTCTGAGGTAACCGACGATTCGTCACCAGGTGGAGTACACTCTGAAAGGAGTGACTGTGACTCTCATATGACACACAACTAGTGTCGTATCGCTTCTGGCAGACGCCACAGTAACAAGAAACGTGAAACTGGCTGCGAAATTAGGACGAGGAGCTATGACGCACTCAAGGTAGCTAGTGCAGCGTCACCTGGAGGACTGCATCAGTAAAGACTAGTAATCCCTGGCTGGCATAACGGTGACTCACTTAAGATACACAACTAGTGACATATCGGTTCTGGCAGACTGGCCACAGTAACAAAATATATGAATCTGGGTGAGCAACTGTGACGAGTAACTATGACTCTCGTAATAGGCCAATGACTCAATACCTGGAGTATTGACTCAGATAACTCGAGGAACGCCTTGCAATAGTAACAATGACTTTCTTACGGTTCACAACTGGTGACAAATCCGTTCTGGCAGTCTGGCACCAGTAACAAAAATGAGACACAGCGTGAGCAACTGGGATGGGTAACTATGACTCTCTTAAGGTAGCCAATGATCGTCACCAGGAATATTGAATCAGGGATTTCGAGTAACCCTTGGTTATAGAACGATGACTTTCGTAGATTACACAACCTGTGACATATCGATGCTGGCAGACTGGCTACAGTTTCAATGTATTTTAATTTGGGTGGTCAACCGACAGGAATATCTATTACCCTTCTGAGGTAACCGACGATTCGTCACCAGGTGGAGTACACTCTGAAAGGAGTGACTATGACTCTCATATGACACACAACTAGTGTCTTATCGCTTCTGGCAGACGCCACAGTAACAAGAAACGTGAAACTGGCTGCGAAATTAGGACGAGGAGCTATGACGCACTCAAGGTAGCTAGTGCAGCGTCACCTGGAGGACTGCATCAGTAAAGGCTAGTAATCCCTGGCAGGCATAACGGTGACTCACTTAAGATACACAACTAGTGACATATCGGTTCTGGCAGACTGGCCACAGTAACAAAATATATGAATCTGGGTGAGCAACTGTGACGAGTAACTATGACTCTCGTAATAGGCCAATGACTCAATACCTGGAGTATTGACTCAGATAACTCGAGGAACGCCTTGCAATAGTAACAATGACTTTCTTACGGTTCACAACTGGTGACAAATCCGTTCTGGCAGTCTGGCACCAGTAACAAAAATGTGACACAGCGTGAGCAACTGGGATGGGTAACTATGACTCTCTTAAGGTAGCCAATGATCGTCACCAGGAATATTGAGTCAGGAAACTCGAGTAACCCTTGGCTATAGTAACGATGACTTTCGTAGATTACACAACCTGTGACATATTGGTGCTGGCAGACTGGCCACAGTAACAAGAAACGTGAAACTGGCTGCGAAATTAGGACGAGGAGCTATGACGCACTCAAGGTAGCTAGTGCAGCGTCACCTGGAGGACTGCATCAGTAAAGGCTAGTAATTCCTGGCTGGCATTACGATGACTCACTTAAGATACACAACTAGTGTCATATCGGTTCTGGCAGACTGGCCACAGTAACAAAATATATGAATCTGGGTGAGCAACTGTGACGAGTAACTATGACTCTCGTAATAGGCCAATGACTCAATACCTGCAGTATTGACTCAGATAACTCGAAGAACGCCTTGCAATAGTAACAATGACTTTCTTACGGTTCACAACTGGTGACAAATCCGTTCTGGCAGTCTGGCACCAGTATCAAAATGAGACACAGCGTGAGCAACTGGGATGGGTAACTATGACTCTCTTAAGGTAGCCAATGATCGTCACCAGGAATATTGAATCAGGAATTTCGAGTAACCCTTGGTTATAGAACGATGACTTTCGTAGATTACACAACCTGTGACATATCGATGCTGGCAGACTGGCCACAGTTACAATGTATTTTAATTTGGGTGGTCAACCGACAGGAATATCTATTACCCTTTTGAGGTAACCGTCGATTCGTCACCAGGTGGAGTACACTCTGAAAGGAGTGACTGTGACTCTCATATGACACACAACTAGTGTCGTATCGCTTCTGGCAGACGCCACAGTAACAAGAAACGTGAAACTGGCTGCGAAATTAGGACGAGGAGCTATGACGCACTCAAGGTAGCTAGTGCAGCGTCACCTGGAGGACTGCATCAGTAAAGACTAGTAATCCCTGGCTGGCATAACGGTGACTCACTTAAGATACACAACTAGTGACATATCGGTTCTGGCAGACTGGCCACAGTAACAAAATATATGAATCTGGGTGAGCAACTGTGACGAGTAACTATGACTCTCGTAATAGGCCAATGACCCAATACCTGGAGTATTGACTCAGATAACTCGAGGAACGCCTTGCAATAGTAACAATGACTTTCTTACGGTTCACAACTGGTGACAAATCCGTTCTGGCAGTCTGGCACCAGTAACAAAAATGAGACACTGAGTGAGCAACTGGGATGGGTAACTATGACTCTCTTAAGGTAGCCAATGATCGTCAACAGGAATATTGAGTCAGGAAACTCGAGTAACCCTTGGTTATAGAACGATGACTTTCGTAGATTACACAACCTGTGACATATTGGTGCTGGCAGACTGGCCACAGTAACAAGAAACGTGAAACTGGCTGCGAAATTAGGACGAGGAGCTATGACGCACTCAAGGTAGCTAGTGCAGCGACACCTGGAGGACTGCATCAGTAAAGGCTAGTAATCCCTGGCAGTCATAACGGTGACTCACTTAAGATACACAACTAGTGTCATATCGGTTCTGGCAGACTGGCCACAGTAACAAAATATATGAATCTGGGTGAGCAACTGTGACGAGTAACTATGACTCTCGTAATAGGCCAATGACTCAATACCTGGAGTATTGAATCAGATAACTCGAGGAACGCCTTGCAATAGTAACAATGACTTTCTTACGATTCACAACTGGTGACAAATCCGTTCTGGGAGTCTGGCACCAGTAACAAAAATGAGACACTGCGTGAGCAACTGGGAAGGGTAACTATGACTCTCTTAAGGTAGCCAATGATACGTCACCAGGAATATTGAATCAGGAAACTCGAGTAACCCTTGGCTATAGTAACGATGACTTTCGTTGATTACACAACCTGTGACATATCGGTGCTGGCACACTGGCCACAGTTACAATGTACTTTAATTTGGGTGGTCAACCGACAGCAATATCTATTACGTTTCTGAGGGAACCGACGATTCGTCACCAGGTGGAGTACACTCTGAAAGGAGTGACTATGACTCTCATATGACACACAACTAGTGTCGTATCGCTTCTGGCAGACGCCACTGTAACAAGAAACGTGAAATTGGCTGCGAAATTACGACGAGGAGTTATGACGCACTCAAGGTAGCTAGTGTAGCGTCACCTGGAGGACTGCATCAGTAAAGTCTAGTAATCCCTAGCAGGCATAACGATGACTCACTTAAGATACACAACTAGTGACATATCGGTTCTGCCAGACTGGCCACAGTAACAAAATATATGAATCTGGGTGAGCAACTGTGACGAGTAACTATGACTCTCGTAATAGGCCAATGACTCAATACATGGAGTATTGAATCAGATAACTCGAGGAACGCCTTGCAATAGTAACAAAGACTTTCTTACGGTTCACAACTGGTGACAAATCCGTTCTGGCAGTCTGGCACCAGTAACAAAAATGAGACACTGAGTGAGCAACTGGGATGGGTAACTATGACTCTCTTAAGGTAGCCAATGATCGTCACCAGGAATATTGAGTCAGGAAACTCGAGTAACCCTTGGCTATAGTAACGATGACTTTCGTAGATTACACAACCTGTGACATATTGGTGCTGGCAGACTGGCCACAGTAACAAGAAACGTGAAACTGGCTGCAAAATTAGGACGAGGAGCTATGACGCACTCAAGGTAGCTAGTGCAGCGTCACCTGGAGGACTGCATCAGTAAAGGCTAGTAATTCCTGGCTGGCATTACGATGACTCACTTAAGATACACAACTAGTGTCATATAGGTTCTGGCAGACTGGCCACAGTAACAAAATATATGAATCTGGGTGAGCAACTGTGACGAGTAACTATGACTCTCGTAATAGGCCAATGACTCAATACCTGGAGTATTGAATCAGATAACTCGAGGAACGCCTTGCAATAGTAACAATGACTTTCTAACGATTCACAACTGGTGACAAATCCGTTCTGGGAGTCTGGCACCAGTAACAAAAATGAGACACTGCGTGAGCAACTGGGAACGGTAACTATGACTCTCTTAAGGTAGCCAATGATACGTCACCAGGAATATTGAATCAGGAAACTCGAGTAACCCTTGGCTATAGTAACGATGACTTTCGTTGATTACACAACCTGTGACATATCGGTGCTGGCACACTGGCCACAGTTACAATGTACTTTAATTTGGGTGGTCAACCGACAGCAATATCTATTACCTTTCTGAGGGAACCGACGATTCGTCACCAGGTGGAGTACACTCTGAAAGGAGTGACTATGACTCTCATATGACACACAACTAGTGTCGTATCGCTTCTGGCAGACGCCACTGTAACAAGAAACGTGAAATTGGCTGCGAAATTAAGACGAGGAGTTATGACGCACTCAAGGTAGCTAGTGTAGCGTCACCTGGAGGACTGCATCAGTAAAGTCTAGTAATCCCTAGCAGGCATAACGATGACTCACTTAAGATACACAACTAGTGACATATCGGTTCTGCCAGACTGGCCACAGTAACAAAATATATGAATCTGGGTGAGCAACTGTGACGAGTAACTATGACTCTCGTAATAGGCCAATGACTCAATACATAGAGTATTGAATCAGAAAACTCGAGGAACGCCTTGCAATAGTAACAATGACTTTCTTACGGTTCACAACTGGTGACAAATCCGTTCTGGCAGTCTGGCACCAGTAACAAAAATGAGACACTGCGTGAGCAACTGGGAAGGGTAACTATGACTGTCTTAAGGTAGCCAATGATACGTCACCAGGAATATTGAATCAGGAAACTCGAGTAACCCTTGGCTATAGTAACGATGACTTTCGTTGATTACACAACCTGTGACATATCGGTGCTGGCACACTGGCCACAGTTACAATGTACTTTAATTTGGGTGGTCAACCGACAGCAATATCTATTACCTTTCTGAGGGAACCGACGATTCGTCACCAGGTGGAGTACACTCTGAAAGGAGTGACTATGACTCTCATATGACACACAACTAGTGTCGTATCGCTTCTGGCAGACGCCACAGTGACAAGAAACGTGAAACTGGCTGCGAAATTACGACGAGGAGTTATGACGCACTCAAGGTAGCTAGTGCAGCGTCACCTGGAGGACTGCATCAGTAAAGTCTAGTAATCCCTAGCAGGCATAACGATGACTCACTTAAGATACACATTTAGTGACATATCGGTTCTGCCAGACTGGCCACAGTAACAAAATATATGAATCTGGGTGAGCAACTGTGACGAGTAACTATGACTCTCGTAATAGGCCAATGACTCAATACATGGAGTATTGAATCAGATAACTCGAGGAACGCCTTGCAATAGTAACAAAGACTTTCTTACGGTTCACAACTGGTGACAAATCCGTTCTGGCAGTCTGGCACCAGTAACAAAAATGAGACACTGAGTGAGCAACTGGGATGGGTAACTATGACTCTCTTAAGGTAGCCAATGATCGTCACCAGGAATATTGAGTCAGGAAACTCGAGTAACCCTTGGCTATAGTAACGATGACTTTCGTAGATTACACAACCTGTGACATATTGGTGCTGGCAGACTGGCCACAGTAACAAGAAACGTGAAACTGGCTGCGAAATTAGGACGAGGAGCTATGACGCACTCAAGGTAGCTAGTGCAGCGTCACCTGGAGGACTGCATCAGTAAAGGCTAGTAATCCCTGGCAGTCATAACGGTGACTCACTTAAGATACACAACTAGTTACATATCGGTTCTGGCAGACTGGCCACAGTAACAAAATATATGAATCTGGGTGAGCAACTGTGACGAGTAACTATGACTCTCGTAATAGGCCAATGACTCAATACCTGGAGTATTGACACAGATAACTCGAGGAACGCCTTGCAATAGTAACAATGACTTTCTTACGGTTCACAACTGGTGACAAATCCGTTCTGGCAGTCTGGCACCAGTAACAAAAATGAGACACAGCGTGAGCAACTGGGATGGGTAACTATGACTCTCTTAAGGTAGCCAATGATCGTCACCAGGAATATTGAATCAGGAATTTCGAGTAACCCTTGGTTATAGAACGATGACTTTCGTAGATTACACAACCTGTGACATATCGATGCTGGCAGACTGGCTACAGTTACAATGTATTTTAATTTGGGTGGTCAACCGACAGGAATATCTATTACCCTTCTGAGGTAACCGACGATTCGTCACCAGGTGGAGTACACTCTGAAAGGAGTGACTATGACTCTCATATGACACACAACTAGTGTCTTATCGCTTCTGGCAGACGCCACAGTAACAAGAAACGTGAAACTGGCTGCGAAATTAGGACGAGGAGCTATGACGCACTCAAGGTAGCTAGTGCAGCGTCACCTGGAGGACTGCATCAGTAAAGGCTAGTAATCCCTGGCAGGCATAACGGTGACTCACTTAAGATACACAACTAGTGACATATCGGTTCTGGCAGACTGGCCACAGTAACAAAATATATGAATCTGGGTGAGCAACTGTGACGAGTAACTATGACTCTCGTAATAGGCCAATGACTCAATACCTGGAGTATTGACTCAGATAACTCGAGGAACGCCTTGCAATAGTAACAATGACTTTCTTACGGTTCACAACTGGTGACAAATCCGTTCTGGCAGTCTGGCACCAGTAACAAAAATGAGACACTGAGTGAGCAACTGGGATGGGTAACTATGACTCTCTTAAGGTAGCCAATGATCGTCACCAGGAATATTGAGTCAGGAAACTCGAGTAACCCTTGGCTATAGTAACGATGACTTTCGTAGATTACACAACCTGTGACATATTGGTGCTGGCAGACTGGCCACAGTAACAAGAAACGTGAAACTGGCTGCGAAATTAGGACGAGGAGCTATGACGCACTCAAGGTAGCTAGTGCAGCGTCACCTGGAGGACTGCATCAGTAAAGGCTAGTAATTCCTGGCTGGCATTACGATGACTCACTTAAGATACACAACTAGTGTCATATCGGTTCTGGCAGACTGGCCACAGTAACAAAATATATGAATCTGGGTGAGCAACTGTGACGAGTAACTATGACTCTCGTAATAGGCCAATGACTCAATACCTGGAGTATTGACTCAGATAACTCGAGGAACGCCTTGCAATAGTAACAATGACTTTCTTACGGTTCACAACTGGTGACAAATCCGTTCTGGCAGTCTGGCACCAGTAACAAAAATGAGACACAGCGTGAGCAACTGGGATGGGTAACTATGACTCTCTTAAGGTAGCCAATGATCGTCACCAGGAATATTGAATCAGGAAACTCGAGTAACCCTTGGCTATAGTAACGATGACTTTCATAGATTACACAACCTGTGACATATTGGTGCTGGCAGACTGGCCACAGTAACAAGAAACGTGAAACTGGCTGCGAAATTAGGACGAGGAGCTATGACGCACTCAAGGTAGCTAGTGCAGCGTCACCTGGAGGACTGCATCAGTAAAGGCTAGTAATTCCTGGCTGGCATTACGATGACTCACTTAAGATACACAACTAGTGTCATATCGGTTTTGGCAGACTGGCCACAGTAACAAAATATATGGATCTGGGTGAGCAACTGTGACGAGTAACTATGACTCTCGTAATAGGCCAATGACTCAATACCTGGAGTATTGACTCAGATAACTCGAGGAACGCCTTGCAATAGTAACAATGACTTTCTTACGGTTCACAACTGGTGACAAATCCGTTCTGGCAGTCTGGCACCAGTAACAAAAATGAGACACTGAGTGAGCAACTGGGATGGGTAACTATGACTCTCTTAAGGTAGCCAATGATCGTCACCAGGAATGTTGAGTCAGGAAACTCGAGTAACCCTTGGTTATAGAACGATGACTTTCGTAGATTACACAACCTGTGACATATTGGTGCTGGGAGACTGGCCACAGTAACAAGAAACGTGAAACTGGCTGCGAAATTAGAACGAGGAGCTATGACGCACTCAAGGTAGCTAGTGCAGCGTCACCTGGAGGACTGCATCAGTAAAGGCTAGTAATTCCTGGCTGGCATTACGATGACTCACTTAAGATACACAACTAGTGTCATATCGGTTCTGGCAGACTGGCCACAGTAACAAAATATATGGATCTGGGTGAGCAACTGTGACGAGTAACTATGACTCTCGTAATAGGCCAATGACTCAATACCTGGAGTATTGACTCAGATAACTCGAGGAACGCCTTGCAATAGTAACAATGACTTTCTTACGATTCACAACTGGTGACAAATCCGTTCTGGGAGTCTGGCACCAGTAACAAAAATGAGACACTGCGTGAGCAACTGGGAAGGGTAACTATGACTCTCTTAAGGTAGCCAATGATACGTCACCAGGAATATTGAATCAGGAAACTCGAGTAACCCTTGGCTATAGTAACGATGACTTTCGTTGATTACACAACCTGTGACATATCGGTGCTGGCACACTGGCCACAGTTACAATGTACTTTAATTTGGGTGGTCAACCGACAGCAATATCTATTACCTTTCTGAGGGAACCGACGATTCGTCACCAGGTGGAGTACACTCTGAAAGGAGTGACTATGACTCTCATATGACACACAACTAGTGTCGTATCGCTTCTGGCAGACGCCACAGTGACAAGAAACGTGAAACTGGCTGCGAAATTACGACGAGGAGTTATGACGCACTCAAGGTAGCTAGTGCAGCGTCACCTGGAGGACTGCATCAGTAAAGTCTAGTAATCCCTAGCAGGCATAACGATGACTCACTTAAGATACACATTTAGTGACATATCGGTTCTGCCAGACTGGCCACAGTAACAAAATATATGAATCTGGGTGAGCAACTGTGACGAGTAACTATGACTCTCGTAATAGGCCAATGACTCAATACATGGAGTATTGAATCAGATAACTCGAGGAACGCCTTGCAATAGTAACAAAGACTTTCTTACGGTTCACAACTGGTGACAAATCCGTTCTGGCAGTCTGGCACCAGTAACAAAAATGAGACACTGAGTGAGCAACTGGGATGGGTAACTATGACTCTCTTAAGGTAGCCAATGATCGTCACCAGGAATATTGAGTCAGGAAACTCGAGTAACCCTTGGCTATAGTAACGATGACTTTCGTAGATTACACAACCTGTGACATATTGGTGCTGGCAGACTGGCCACAGTAACAAGAAACGTGAAACTGGCTGCAAAATTAGGACGAGGAGCTATGACGCACTCAAGGTAGCTAGTGCAGCGTCACCTGGAGGACTGCATCAGTAAAGGCTAGTAATTCCTGGCTGGCATTACGATGACTCACTTAAGATACACAACTAGTGTCATATAGGTTCTGGCAGACTGGCCACAGTAACAAAATATATGAATCTGGGTGAGCAACTGTGACGAGTAACTATGACTCTCGTAATAGGCCAATGACTCAATACCTGGAGTATTGAATCAGATAACTCGAGGAACGCCTTGCAATAGTAACAATGACTTTCTAACGATTCACAACTGGTGACAAATCCGTTCTGGGAGTCTGGCACCAGTAACAAAAATGAGACACTGCGTGAGCAACTGGGAACGGTAACTATGACTCTCTTAAGGTAGCCAATGATACGTCACCAGGAATATTGAATCAGGAAACTCGAGTAACCCTTGGCTATAGTAACGATGACTTTCGTTGATTACACAACCTGTGACATATCGGTGCTGGCACACTGGCCACAGTTACAATGTACTTTAATTTGGGTGGTCAACCGACAGCAATATCTATTACCTTTCTGAGGGAACCGACGATTCGTCACCAGGTGGAGTACACTCTGAAAGGAGTGACTATGACTCTCATATGACACACAACTAGTGTCGTATCGCTTCTGGCAGACGCCACTGTAACAAGAAACGTGAAATTGGCTGCGAAATTAAGACGAGGAGTTATGACGCACTCAAGGTAGCTAGTGTAGCGTCACCTGGAGGACTGCATCAGTAAAGTCTAGTAATCCCTAGCAGGCATAACGATGACTCACTTAAGATACACAACTAGTGACATATCGGTTCTGCCAGACTGGCCACAGTAACAAAATATATGAATCTGGGTGAGCAACTGTGACGAGTAACTATGACTCTCGTAATAGGCCAATGACTCAATACATAGAGTATTGAATCAGAAAACTCGAGGAACGCCTTGCAATAGTAACAATGACTTTCTTACGGTTCACAACTGGTGACAAATCCGTTCTGGCAGTCTGGCACCAGTAACAAAAATGAGACACTGCGTGAGCAACTGGGAAGGGTAACTATGACTGTCTTAAGGTAGCCAATGATACGTCACCAGGAATATTGAATCAGGAAACTCGAGTAACCCTTGGCTATAGTAACGATGACTTTCGTTGATTACACAACCTGTGACATATCGGTGCTGGCACACTGGCCACAGTTACAATGTACTTTAATTTGGGTGGTCAACCGACAGCAATATCTATTACCTTTCTGAGGGAACCGACGATTCGTCACCAGGTGGAGTACACTCTGAAAGGAGTGACTATGACTCTCATATGACACACAACTAGTGTCGTATCGCTTCTGGCAGACGCCACAGTGACAAGAAACGTGAAACTGGCTGCGAAATTACGACGAGGAGTTATGACGCACTCAAGGTAGCTAGTGCAGCGTCACCTGGAGGACTGCATCAATAAAGTCTAGTAATCCCTAGCAGGCATAACGATGACTCACTTAAGATACACATTTAGTGACATATCGGTTCTGCCAGACTGGCCACAGTAACAAAATATATGAATCTGGGTGAGCAACTGTGACGAGTAACTATGACTCTCGTAATAGGCCAATGACTCAATACATGGAGTATTGAATCAGATAACTCGAGGAACGCCTTGCAATAGTAACAAAGACTTTCTTACGGTTCACAACTGGTGACAAATCCGTTCTGGCAGTCTGGCACCAGTAACAAAAATGAGACACTGAGTGAGCAACTGGGATGGGTAACTATGACTCTCTTAAGGTAGCCAATGATCGTCACCAGGAATATTGAGTCAGGAAACTCGAGTAACCCTTGGCTATAGTAACGATGACTTTCGTAGATTACACAACCTGTGACATATTGGTGCTGGCAGACTGGCCACAGTAACAAGAAACGTGAAACTGGCTGCGAAATTAGGACGAGGAGCTATGACGCACTCAAGGTAGCTAGTGCAGCGTCACCTGGAGGACTGCATCAGTAAAGGCTAGTAATCCCTGGCAGTCATAACGGTGACTCACTTAAGATACACAACTAGTTACATATCGGTTCTGGCAGACTGGCCACAGTAACAAAATATATGAATCTGGGTGAGCAACTGTGACGAGTAACTATGACTCTCGTAATAGGCCAATGACTCAATACCTGGAGTATTGACACAGATAACTCGAGGAACGCCTTGCAATAGTAACAATGACTTTCTTACGGTTCACAACTGGTGACAAATCCGTTCTGGCAGTCTGGCACCAGTAACAAAAATGAGACACAGCGTGAGCAACTGGGATGGGTAACTATGACTCTCTTAAGGTAGCCAATGATCGTCACCAGGAATATTGAATCAGGAATTTCGAGTAACCCTTGGTTATAGAACGATGACTTTCGTAGATTACACAACCTGTGACATATCGATGCTGGCAGACTGGCTACAGTTACAATGTATTTTAATTTGGGTGGTCAACCGACAGGAATATCTATTACCCTTCTGAGGTAACCGACGATTCGTCACCAGGTGGAGTACACTCTGAAAGGAGTGACTATGACTCTCATATGACACACAACTAGTGTCTTATCGCTTCTGGCAGACGCCACAGTAACAAGAAACGTGAAACTGGCTGCGAAATTAGGACGAGGAGCTATGACGCACTCAAGGTAGCTAGTGCAGCGTCACCTGGAGGACTGCATCAGTAAAGGCTAGTAATCCCTGGCAGGCATAACGGTGACTCACTTAAGATACACAACTAGTGACATATCGGTTCTGGCAGACTGGCCACAGTAACAAAATATATGAATCTGGGTGAGCAACTGTGACGAGTAACTATGACTCTCGTAATAGGCCAATGACTCAATACCTGGAGTATTGACTCAGATAACTCGAGGAACGCCTTGCAATAGTAATAATGACTTTCTTACGGTTCACAACTGGTGACAAATCCGTTCTGGCAGTCTGGCACCAGTAACAAAAATGAGACACTGAGTGAGCAACTGGGATGGGTAACTATGACTCTCTTAAGGTAGCCAATGATCGTCACCAGGAATATTGAGTCAGGAAACTCGAGTAACCCTTGGCTATAGTAACGATGACTTTCGTAGATTACACAACCTGTGACATATTGGTGCTGGCAGACTGGCCACAGTAACAAGAAACGTGAAACTGGCTGCGAAATTAGGACGAGGAGCTATGACGCACTCAAGGTAGCTAGTGCAGCGTCACCTGGAGGACTGCATCAGTAAAGGCTAGTAATTCCTGGCTGGCATTACGATGACTCACTTAAGATACACAACTAGTGTCATATCGGTTCTGGCAGACTGGCCACAGTAACAAAATATATGAATCTGGGTGAGCAACTGTGACGAGTAACTATGACTCTCGTAATAGGCCAATGACTCAATACCTGGAGTATTGACTCAGATAACTCGAGGAACGCCTTGCAATAGTAACAATGACTTTCTTACGGTTCACAACTGGTGACAAATCCGTTCTGGCAGTCTGGCACCAGTAACAAAAATGAGACACAGCGTGAGCAACTGGGATGGGTAACTATGACTCTCTTAAGGTAGCCAATGATCGTCACCAGGAATATTGAATCAGGAAACTCGAGTAACCCTTGGCTATAGTAACGATGACTTTCATAGATTACACAACCTGTGACATCTTGGTGCTGGCAGACTGGCCACAGTAACAAGAAACGTGAAACTGGCTGCGAAATTAGGACGAGGAGCTATGACGCACTCAAGGTAGCTAGTGCAGCGTCACCTGGAGGACTGCATCAGTAAAGGCTAGTAATTCCTGGCTGGCATTACGATGACTCACTTAAGATACACAACTAGTGTCATATCGGTTCTGGCAGACTGGCCACAGTAACAAAATATATGGATCTGGGTGAGCAACTGTGACGAGTAACTATGACTCTCGTAATAGGCCAATGACTCAATACCTGGAGTATTGACTCAGATAACTCGAGGAACGCCTTGCAATAGTAACAATGACTTTCTTACGGTTCACAACTGGTGACAAATCCGTTCTGGCAGTCTGGCACCAGTAACAAAAATGAGACACTGAGTGAGCAACTGGGATGGGTAACTATGACTCTCTTAAGGTAGCCAATGATCGTCACCAGGAATGTTGAGTCAGGAAACTCGAGTAACCCTTGGTTATAGAACGATGACTTTCGTAGATTACACAACCTGTGACATATTGGTGCTGGGAGACTGGCCACAGTAACAAGAAACGTGAAACTGGCTGCGAAATTAGAACGAGGAGCTATGACGCACTCAAGGTAGCTAGTGCAGCGTCACCTGGAGGACTGCATCAGTAAAGGCTAGTAATTCCTGGCTGGCATTACGATGACTCACTTAAGATACACAACTAGTGTCATATCGGTTCTGGCAGACTGGCCACAGTAACAAAATATATGGATCTGGGTGAGCAACTGTGACGAGTAACTATGACTCTCGTAATAGGCCAATGACTCAATACCTGGAGTATTGACTCAGATAACTCGAGGAACGCCTTGCAATAGTAACAATGACTTTCTTACGATTCACAACTGGTGACAAATCCGTTCTGGGAGTCTGGCACCAGTAACAAAAATGAGACACTGCGTGAGCAACTGGGAAGGGTAACTATGACTCTCTTAAGGTAGCCAATGATACGTCACCAGGAATATTGAATCAGGAAACTCGAGTAACCCTTGGCTATAGTAACGATGACTTTCGTTGATTACACAACCTGTGACATATCGGTGCTGGCACACTGGCCACAGTTACAATGTACTTTAATTTGGGTGGTCAACCGACAGCAATATCTATTACCTTTCTGAGGGAACCGACGATTCGTCACCAGGTGGAGTACACTCTGAAAGGAGTGACTATGACTCTCATATGACACACAACTAGTGTCGTATCGCTTCTGGCAGACGCCACAGTGACAAGAAACGTGAAACTGGCTGCGAAATTACGACGAGGAGTTATGACGCACTCAAGGTAGCTAGTGCAGCGTCACCTGGAGGACTGCATCAGTAAAGTCTAGTAATCCCTAGCAGGCATAACGATGACTCACTTAAGATACACATTTAGTGACATATCGGTTCTGCCAGACTGGCCACAGTAACAAAATATATGAATCTGGGTGAGCAACTGTGACGAGTAACTATGACTCTCGTAATAGGCCAATGACTCAATACATGGAGTATTGAATCAGATAACTCGAGGAACGCCTTGCAATAGTAACAAAGACTTTCTTACGGTTCACAACTGGTGACAAATCCGTTCTGGCAGTCTGGCACCAGTAACAAAAATGAGACACTGAGTGAGCAACTGGGATGGGTAACTATGACTCTCTTAAGGTAGCCAATGATCGTCACCAGGAATATTGAGTCAGGAAACTCGAGTAACCCTTGGCTATAGTAACGATGACTTTCGTAGATTACACAACCTGTGACATATTGGTGCTGGCAGACTGGCCACAGTAACAAGAAACGTGAAACTGGCTGCGAAATTAGGACGAGGAGCTATGACGCACTCAAGGTAGCTAGTGCAGCGTCACCTGGAGGACTGCATCAGTAAAGGCTAGTAATCCCTGGCAGTCATAACGGTGACTCACTTAAGATACACAACTAGTTACATATCGGTTCTGGCAGACTGGCCACAGTAACAAAATATATGAATCTGGGTGAGCAACTGTGACGAGTAACTATGACTCTCGTAATAGGCCAATGACTCAATACCTGGAGTATTGACACAGATAACTCGAGGAACGCCTTGCAATAGTAACAATGACTTTCTTACGGTTCACAACTGGTGACAAATCCGTTCTGGCAGTCTGGCACCAGTAACAAAAATGAGACACAGCGTGAGCAACTGGGATGGGTAACTATGACTCTCTTAAGGTAGCCAATGATCGTCACCAGGAATATTGAATCAGGAATTTCGAGTAACCCTTGGTTATAGAACGATGACTTTCGTAGATTACACAACCTGTGACATATCGATGCTGGCAGACTGGCTACAGTTACAATGTATTTTAATTTGGGTGGTCAACCGACAGGAATATCTATTACCCTTCTGAGGTAACCGACGATTCGTCACCAGGTGGAGTACACTCTGAAAGGAGTGACTATGACTCTCATATGACACACAACTAGTGTCTTATCGCTTCTGGCAGACGCCACAGTAACAAGAAACGTGAAACTGGCTGCGAAATTAGGACGAGGAGCTATGACGCACTCAAGGTAGCTAGTGCAGCGTCACCTGGAGGACTGCATCAGTAAAGGCTAGTAATCCCTGGCAGGCATAACGGTGACTCACTTAAGATACACAACTAGTGACATATCGGTTCTGGCAGACTGGCCACAGTAACAAAATATATGAATCTGGGTGAGCAACTGTGACGAGTAACTATGCCTCTCGTAATAGGCCAATGACTCAATACCTGGAGTATTGACTCAGATAACTCGAGGAACGCCTTGCAATAGTAACAATGACTTTCTTACGGTTCACAACTGGTGACAAATCCGTTCTGGCAGTCTGGCACCAGTAACAAAAATGAGACACTGAGTGAGCAACTGGGATGGGTAACTATGACTCTCTTAAGGTAGCCAATGATCGTCACCAGGAATATTGAGTCAGGAAACTCGAGTAACCCTTGGCTATAGTAACGATGACTTTCGTAGATTACACAACCTGTGACATATTGGTGCTGGCAGACTGGCCACAGTAACAAGAAACGTGAAACTGGCTGCGAAATTAGGACGAGGAGCTATGACGCACTCAAGGTAGCTAGTGCAGCGTCACCTGGAGGACTGCATCAGTAAAGGCTAGTAATTCCTGGCTGGCATTACGATGACTCACTTAAGATACACAACTAGTGTCATATCGGTTCTGGCAGACTGGCCACAGTAACAAAATATATGAATCTGGGTGAGCAACTGTGACGAGTAACTATGACTCTCGTAATAGGCCAATGACTCAATACCTGGAGTATTGACTCAGATAACTCGAGGAACGCCTTGCAATAGTAACAATGACTTTCTTACGGTTCACAACTGGTGACAAATCCGTTCTGGCAGTCTGGCACCAGTAACAAAAATGAGACACAGCGTGAGCAACTGGGATGGGTAACTATGACTCTCTTAAGGTAGCCAATGATCGTCACCAGGAATATTGAATCAGGAAACTCGAGTAACCCTTGGCTATAGTAACGATGACTTTCATAGATTACACAACCTGTGACATATTGGTGCTGGCAGACTGGCCAAAGTAACAAGAAACGTGAAACTGGCTGCGAAATTAGGACGAGGAGCTATGACGCACTCAAGGTAGCTAGTGCAGCGTCACCTGGAGGACTGCATCAGTAAAGGCTAGTAATTCCTGGCTGGCATTACGATGACTCACTTAAGATACACAACTAGTGTCATATCGGTTCTGGCAGACTGGCCACAGTAACAAAATATATGGATCTGGGTGAGCAACTGTGACGAGTAACTATGACTCTCGTAATAGGCCAATGACTCAATACCTGGAGTATTGACTCAGATAACTCGAGGAACGCCTTGCAATAGTAACAATGACTTTCTTACGGTTCACAACTGGTGACAAATCCGTTCTGGCAGTCTGGCACCAGTAACAAAAATGAGACACTGAGTGAGCAACTGGGATGGGTAACTATGACTCTCTTAAGGTAGCCAATGATCGTCACCAGGAATGTTGAGTCAGGAAACTCGAGTAACCCTTGGTTATAGAACGATGACTTTCGTAGATTACACAACCTGTGACATATTGGTGCTGGGAGACTGGCCACAGTAACAAGAAACGTGAAACTGGCTGCGAAATTAGAACGAGGAGCTATGACGCACTCAAGGTAGCTAGTGCAGCGTCACCTGGAGGACTGCATCAGTAAAGGCTAGTAATTCCTGGCTGGCATTACGATGACTCACTTAAGATACACAACTAGTGTCATATCGGTTCTGGCAGACTGGCCACAGTAACAAAATATATGGATCTGGGTGAGCAACTGTGACGAGTAACTATGACTCTCGTAATAGGCCAATGACTCAATACCTGGAGTATTGACTCAGATAACTCGAGGAACGCCTTGCAATAGTAACAATGACTTTCTTACGGTTCACAACTGGTGACAAATCCGTTCTGGGAGTCTGGCACCAGTAACAAAAATGAGACACTGCGGGAGCAACTGGGAAGGGTAACTATGACTCTCTTAAGGTAGCCAATGATACGTCACCAGGAATATTGAATCAGGAAACTCGAGTAACCCTTGGCTATAGTAACGATGACTTTCGTTGATTACACAACCTGTGACATATCGGTGCTGGCACACTGGCCACAGTTACAATGTACTTTAATTTGGGTGGTCAACCGACAGCAATATCTATTACGTTTCTGAGGGAACCGACGATTCGTCACCAGGTGGAGTACACTCTGAAAGGAGTGACTATGACTCTCATATGACACACAACTAGTGTCGTATCGCTTCTGGCAGACGCCACTGTAACAAGAAACGTGAAATTGGCTGCGAAATTACGACGAGGAGTTATGACGCACTCAAGGTAGCTAGTGTAGCGTCACCTGGAGGACTGCATCAGTAAAGTCTAGTAATCCCTAGCAGGCATAACGATGACTCACTTAAGATACACAACTAGTGACATATCGGTTCTGCCAGACTGGCCACAGTAACAAAATATATGAATCTGGGTGAGCAACTGTGACGAGTAACTATGACTCTCGTAATAGGCCAATGACTCAATACATAGAGTATTGAATCAGAAAACTCGAGGAACGCCTTGCAATAGTAACAATGACTTTCTTACGGTTCACAACTGGTGACAAATCCGTTCTGGCAGTCTGGCACCAGTAACAAAAGTGAGACACTGCGTGAGCAACTGGGAAGGGTAACTATGACTGTCTTAAGGTAGCCAATGATACGTCACCAGGAATATTGAATCAGGAAACTCGAGTAACCCTTGGCTATAGTAACGATGACTTTCGTTGATTACACAACCTGTGACATATCGGTGCTGGCACACTGGCCACAGTTACAATGTACTTTAATTTGGGTGGTCAACCGACAGCAATATCTATTACCTTTCTGAGGGAACCGACGATTCGTCACCAGGTGGAGTACACTCTGAAAGGAGTGACTATGACTCTCATATGACACACAACTAGTGTCGTATCGCTTCTGGCAGACGCCACAGTGACAAGAAACGTGAAACTGGCTGCGAAATTACGACGAGGAGTTATGACGCACTCAAGGTAGCTAGTGCAGCGTCACCTGGAGGACTGCATCAGTAAAGTCTAGTAATCCCTAGCAGGCATAACGATGACTCACTTAAGATACACATTTAGTGACATATCGGTTCTGCCAGACTGGCCACAGTAACAAAATATATGAATCTGGGTGAGCAACTGTGACGAGTAACTATGACTCTCGTAATAGGCCAATGACTCAATACATGGAGTATTGAATCAGATAACTCGAGGAACGCCTTGCAATAGTAACAAAGACTTTCTTACGGTTCACAACTGGTGACAAATCCGTTCTGGCAGTCTGGCACCAGTAACAAAAATGAGACACTGAGTGAGCAACTGGGATGGGTAACTATGACTCTCTTAAGGTAGCCAATGATCGTCACCAGGAATATTGAGTCAGGAAACTCGAGTAACCCTTGGCTATAGTAACGATGACTTTCGTAGATTACACAACCTGTGACATATTGGTGCTGGCAGACTGGCCACAGTAACAAGAAACGTGAAACTGGCTGCGAAATTAGGACGAGGAGCTATGACGCACTCAAGGTAGCTAGTGCAGCGTCACCTGGAGGACTGCATCAGTAAAGGCTAGTAATTCCTGGCTGGCATTACGATGACTCACTTAAGATACACAACTAGTGTCATATAGGTTCTGGCAGACTGGCCACAGTAACAAAATATATGAATCTGGGTGAGCAACTGTGACGAGTAACTATGACTCTCGTAATAGGCCAATGACTCAATACCTGGAGTATTGAATCAGATAACTCGAGGAACGCCTTGCAATAGTAACAATGACTTTCTAACGATTCACAACTGGTGACAAATCCGTTCTGGGAGTCTGGCACCAGTAACAAAAATGAGACACTGCGTGAGCAACTGGGAACGGTAACTATGACTCTCTTAAGGTAGCCAATGATACGTCACCAGGAATATTGAATCAGGAAACTCGAGTAACCCTTGGCTATAGTAACGATGACTTTCGTTGATTACACAACCTGTGACATATCGGTGCTGGCACACTGGCCACAGTTACAATGTACTTTAATTTGGGTGGTCAACCGACAGCAATATCTATTACCTTTCTGAGGGAACCGACGATTCGTCACCAGGTGGAGTACACTCTGAAAGGAGTGACTATGACTCTCATATGACACACAACTAGTGTCGTATCGCTTCTGGCAGACGCCACTGTAACAAGAAACGTGAAATTGGCTGCGAAATTAAGACGAGGAGTTATGACGCACTCAAGGTAGCTAGTGTAGCGTCACCTGGAGGACTGCATCAGTAAAGTCTAGTAATCCCTAGCAGGCATAACGATGACTCACTTAAGATACACAACTAGTGACATATCGGTTCTGCCAGACTGGCCACAGTAACAAAATATATGAATCTGGGTGAGCAACTGTGACGAGTAACTATGACTCTCGTAATAGGCCAATGACTCAATACCTGGAGTATTGACTCAGATAACTCGAGGAACGCCTTGCAATAGTAACAATGACTTTCTTACGGTTCACAACTGGTGACAAATCCGTTCTGGGAGTCTGGCACCAGTAACAAAAATGAGACACTGCGTGAGCAACTGGGAAGGGTAACTATGACTCTCTTAAGGTAGCCAATGATACGTCACCAGGAATATTGAATCAGGAAACTCGAGTAACCCTTGGCTATAGTAACGATGACTTTCGTTGATTACACAACCTGTGACATATCGGTGCTGGCACACTGGCCACAGTTACAATGTACTTTAATTTGGGTGGTCAACCGACAGCAATATCTATTACGTTTCTGAGGGAACCGACGATTCGTCACCAGGTGGAGTACACTCTGAAAGGAGTGACTATGACTCTCATATGACACACAACTAGTGTCGTATCGCTTCTGGCAGACGCCACTGTAACAAGAAACGTGAAATTGGCTGCGAAATTACGACGAGGAGTTATGACGCACTCAAGGTAGCTAGTGTAGCGTCACCTGGAGGACTGCATCAGTAAAGTCTAGTAATCCCTAGCAGGCATAACGATGACTCACTTAAGATACACAACTAGTGACATATCGGTTCTGCCAGACTGGCCACAGTAACAAAATATATGAATCTGGGTGAGCAACTGTGACGAGTAACTATGACTCTCGTAATAGGCCAATGACTCAATACATAGAGTATTGAATCAGAAAACTCGAGGAACGCCTTGCAATAGTAACAATGACTTTCTTACGGTTCACAACTGGTGACAAATCCGTTCTGGCAGTCTGGCACCAGTAACAAAAGTGAGACACTGCGTGAGCAACTGGGAAGGGTAACTATGACTGTCTTAAGGTAGCCAATGATACGTCACCAGGAATATTGAATCAGGAAACTCGAGTAACCCTTGGCTATAGTAACGATGACTTTCGTTGATTACACAACCTGTGACATATCGGTGCTGGCACACTGGCCACAGTTACAATGTACTTTAATTTGGGTGGTCAACCGACAGCAATATCTATTACCTTTCTGAGGGAACCGACGATTCGTCACCAGGTGGAGTACACTCTGAAAGGAGTGACTATGACTCTCATATGACACACAACTAGTGTCGTATCGCTTCTGGCAGACGCCACAGTGACAAGAAACGTGAAACTGGCTGCGAAATTACGACGAGGAGTTATGACGCACTCAAGGTAGCTAGTGCAGCGTCACCTGGAGGACTGCATCAGTAAAGTCTAGTAATCCCTAGCAGGCATAACGATGACTCACTTAAGATACACATTTAGTGACATATCGGTTCTGCCAGACTGGCCACAGTAACAAAATATATGAATCTGGGTGAGCAACTGTGACGAGTAACTATGACTCTCGTAATAGGCCAATGACTCAATACATGGAGTATTGAATCAGATAACTCGAGGAACGCCTTGCAATAGTAACAAAGACTTTCTTACGGTTCACAACTGGTGACAAATCCGTTCTGGCAGTCTGGCACCAGTAACAAAAATGAGACACTGAGTGAGCAACTGGGATGGGTAACTATGACTCTCTTAAGGTAGCCAATGATCGTCACCAGGAATATTGAGTCAGGAAACTCGAGTAACCCTTGGCTATAGTAACGATGACTTTCGTAGATTACACAACCTGTGACATATTGGTGCTGGCAGACTGGCCACAGTAACAAGAAACGTGAAACTGGCTGCGAAATCAGGACGAGGAGCTATGACGCACTCAAGGTAGCTAGTGCAGCGTCACCTGGAGGACTGCATCAGTAAAGGCTAGTAATTCCTGGCTGGCATTACGATGACTCACTTAAGATACACAACTAGTGTCATATAGGTTCTGGCAGACTGGCCACAGTAACAAAATATATGAATCTGGGTGAGCAACTGTGACGAGTAACTATGACTCTCGTAATAGGCCAATGACTCAATACCTGGAGTATTGAATCAGATAACTCGAGGAACGCCTTGCAATAGTAACAATGACTTTCTAACGATTCACAACTGGTGACAAATCCGTTCTGGGAGTCTGGCACCAGTAACAAAAATGAGACACTGCGTGAGCAACTGGGAACGGTAACTATGACTCTCTTAAGGTAGCCAATGATACGTCACCAGGAATATTGAATCAGGAAACTCGAGTAACCCTTGGCTATAGTAACGATGACTTTCGTTGATTACACAACCTGTGACATATCGGTGCTGGCACACTGGCCACAGTTACAATGTACTTTAATTTGGGTGGTCAACCGACAGCAATATCTATTACCTTTCTGAGGGAACCGACGATTCGTCACCAGGTGGAGTACACTCTGAAAGGAGTGACTATGACTCTCATATGACACACAACTAGTGTCGTATCGCTTCTGGCAGACGCCACTGTAACAAGAAACGTGAAATTGGCTGCGAAATTAAGACGAGGAGTTATGACGCACTCAAGGTAGCTAGTGTAGCGTCACCTGGAGGACTGCATCAGTAAAGTCTAGTAATCCCTAGCAGGCATAACGATGACTCACTTAAGATACACAACTAGTGACATATCGGTTCTGCCAGACTGGCCACAGTAACAAAATATATGAATCTGGGTGAGCAACTGTGACGAGTAACTATGACTCTCGTAATAGGCCAATGACTCAATACATAGAGTATTGAATCAGAAAACTCGAGGAACGCCTTGCAATAGTAACAATGACTTTCTTACGGTTCACAACTGGTGACAAATCCGTTCTGGCAGTCTGGCACCAGTAACAAAAATGAGACACTGCGTGAGCAACTGGGAAGGGTAACTATGACTGTCTTAAGGTAGCCAATGATACGTCACCAGGAATATTGAATCAGGAAACTCGAGTAACCCTTGGCTATAGTAACGATGACTTTCGTTGATTACACAACCTGTGACATATCGGTGCTGGCACACTGGCCACAGTTACAATGTACTTTAATTTGGGTGGTCAACCGACAGCAATATCTATTACCTTTCTGAGGGAACCGACGATTCGTCACCAGGTGGAGTACACTCTGAAAGGAGTGACTATGACTCTCATATGACACACAACTAGTGTCGTATCGCTTCTGGCAGACGCCACAGTGACAAGAAACGTGAAACTGGCTGCGAAATTACGACGAGGAGTTATGACGCACTCAAGGTAGCTAGTGCAGCGTCACCTGGAGGACTGCATCAGTAAAGTCTAGTAATCCCTAGCAGGCATAACGATGACTCACTTAAGATACACATTTAGTGACATATCGGTTCTGCCAGACTGGCCACAGTAACAAAATATATGAATCTGGGTGAGCAACTGTGACGAGTAACTATGACTCTCGTAATAGGCCAATGACTCAATACATGGAGTATTGAATCAGATAACTCGAGGAACGCCTTGCAATAGTAACAAAGACTTTCTTACGGTTCACAACTGGTGACAAATCCGTTCTGGCAGTCTGGCACCAGTAACAAAAATGAGACACTGAGTGAGCAACTGGGATGGGTAACTATGACTCTCTTAAGGTAGCCAATGATCGTCACCAGGAATATTGAGTCAGGAAACTCGAGTAACCCTTGGCTATAGTAACGATGACTTTCGTAGATTACACAACCTGTGACATATTGGTGCTGGCAGACTGGCCACAGTAACAAGAAACGTGAAAGTGGCTGCGAAATTAGGACGAGGAGCTATGACGCACTCAAGGTAGCTAGTGCAGCGTCACCTGGAGGACTGCATCAGTAAAGGCTAGTAATCCCTGGCAGTCATAACGGTGACTCACTTAAGATACACAACTAGTTACATATCGGTTCTGTCAGACTGGCCACAGTAACAAAATATATGAATCTGGGTGAGCAACTGTGACGAGTAACTATGATTCTCGTAATAGGCCAATGACTCAATACCTGGAGTATTGACTCAGATAACTCGAGGAACGCCTTGCAATAGTAACAATGACTTTCTTACGGTTCACAACTGGTGACAAATCCGTTCTGGCAGTCTGGCACCAGTAACAAAAATGAGACACAGCGTGAGCAACTGGGATGGGTAACTATGACTCTCTTAAGGTAGCCAATGATCGTCACCAGGAATATTGAATCAGGAATTTCGAGTAACCCTTGGTTATAGAACGATGACTTTCGTAGATTACACAACCTGTGACATATCGATGCTGGCAGACTGGCTACAGTTACAATGTATTTTAATTTGGGTGGTCAACCGACAGGAATATCTATTACCCTTCTGAGGTAACCGACGATTCGTCACCAGGTGGAGTACACTCTGAAAGGAGTGACTATGACTCTCATATGACACACAACTAGTGTCTTATCGCTTCTGGCAGACGCCACAGTAACAAGAAACGTGAAACTGGCTGCGAAATTAGGACGAGGAGCTATGACGCACTCAAGGTAGCTAGTGCAGCGTCACCTGGAGGACTGCATCAGTAAAGGCTAGTAATTCCTGGCTGGCATTACGATGACTCACTTAAGATACACAACTAGTGTCATATCGGTTCTGGCAGACTGGCCACAGTAACAAAATATATGAATCTGGGTGAGCAACTGTGACGAGTAACTATGACTCTCGTAATAGGCCAATGACTCAATACCTGGAGTATTGACTCAGATAACTCGAGGAACGCCTTGCAATAGTAACAATGACTTTCTTACGGTTCACAACTGGTGACAAATCCGTTCTGGCAGTCTGGCACCAGTAACAAAAATGAGACACAGCGTGAGCAACTGGGATGGGTAACTATGACTCTCTTAAGGTAGCCAATGATCGTCACCAGGAATATTGAATCAGGAAACTCGAGTAACCCTTGGCTATAGTAACGATGACTTTCATAGATTACACAACCTGTGACATATTGGTGCTGGCAGACTGGCCACAGTAACAAGAAACGTGAAACTGGCTGCGAAATTAGGACGAGGAGCTATGACGCACTCAAGGTAGCTAGTGCAGCGTCACCTGGAGGACTGCATCAGTAAAGGCTAGTAATTCCTGGCTGGCATTACGATGACTCACTTAAGATACACAACTAGTGTCATATCGGTTCTGGCAGACTGGCCACAGTAACAAAATATATGGATCTGGGTGAGCAACTGTGACGAGTAACTATGACTCTCGTAATAGGCCAATGACTCAATACCTGGAGTATTGACTCAGATAACTCGAGGAACGCCTTGCAATAGTAACAATGACTTTCTTACGGTTCACAACTGGTGACAAATCCGTTCTGGCAGTCTGGCACCAGTAACAAAAATGAGACACTGAGTGAGCAACTGGGATGGGTAACTATGACCCTCTTAAGGTAGCCAATGATCGTCACCAGGAATGTTGAGTCAGGAAACTCGAGTAACCCTTGGTTATAGAACGATGACTTTCGTAGATTACACAACCTGTGACATATTGGTGCTGGGAGACTGGCCACAGTAACAAGAAACGTGAAACTGGCTGCGAAATTAGAACGAGGAGCTATGACGCACTCAAGGTAGCTAGTGCAGCGTCACCTGGAGGACTGCATCAGTAAAGGCTAGTAATTCCTGGCTGGCATTACGATGACTCACTTAAGATACACAACTAGTGTCATATCGGTTCTGGCAGACTGGCCACAGTAACAAAATATATGGATCTGGGTGAGCAACTGTGACGAGTAACTATGACTCTCGTAATAGGCCAATGACTCAATACCTGGAGTATTGACTCAGATAACTCGAGGAACGCCTTGCAATAGTAACAATGACTTTCTTACGGTTCACAACTGGTGACAAATCCGTTCTGGGAGTCTGGCACCAGTAACAAAAATGAGACACTGCGTGAGCAACTGGGAAGGGTAACTATGACTCTCTTAAGGTAGCCAATGATACGTCACCAGGAATATTGAATCAGGAAACTCGAGTAACCCTTGGCTATAGTAACGATGACTTTCGTTGATTACACAACCTGTGACATATCGGTGCTGGCACACTGGCCACAGTTACAATGTACTTTACTTTGGGTGGTCAACCGACAGCAATATCTATTACGTTTCTGAGGGAACCGACGATTCGTCACCAGGTGGAGTACACTCTGAAAGGAGTGACTATGACTCTCATATGACACACAACTAGTGTCGTATCGCTTCTGGCAGACGCCACTGTAACAAGAAACGTGAAATTGGCTGCGAAATTACGACGAGGAGTTATGACGCACTCAAGGTAGCTAGTGTAGCGTCACCTGGAGGACTGCATCAGTAAAGTCTAGTAATCCCTAGCAGGCATAACGATGACTCACTTAAGATACACAACTAGTGACATATCGGTTCTGCCAGACTGGCCACAGTAACAAAATATATGAATCTGGGTGAGCAACTGTGACGAGTAACTATGACTCTCGTAATAGGCCAATGACTCAATACATAGAGTATTGAATCAGAAAACTCGAGGAACGCCTTGCAATAGTAACAATGACTTTCTTACGGTTCACAACTGGTGACAAATCCGTTCTGGCAGTCTGGCACCAGTAACAAAAGTGAGACACTGCGTGAGCAACTGGGAAGGGTAACTATGACTGTCTTAAGGTAGCCAATGATACGTCACCAGGAATATTGAATCAGGAAACTCGAGTAACCCTTGGCTATAGTAACGATGACTTTCGTTGATTACACAACCTGTGACATATCGGTGCTGGCACACTGGCCACAGTTACAATGTACTTTAATTTGGGTGGTCAACCGACAGCAATATCTATTACCTTTCTGAGGGAACCGACGATTCGTCACCAGGTGGAGTACACTCTGAAAGGAGTGACTATGACTCTCATATGACACACAACTAGTGTCGTATCGCTTCTGGCAGACGCCACAGTGACAAGAAACGTGAAACTGGCTGCGAAATTACGACGAGGAGTTATGACGCACTCAAGGTAGCTAGTGCAGCGTCACCTGGAGGACTGCATCAGTAAAGTCTAGTAATCCCTAGCAGGCATAACGATGACTCACTTAAGATACACATTTAGTGACATATCGGTTCTGCCAGACTGGCCACAGTAACAAAATATATGAATCTGGGTGAGCAACTGTGACGAGTAACTATGACTCTCGTAATAGGCCAATGACTCAATACATGGAGTATTGAATCAGATAACTCGAGGAACGCCTTGCAATAGTAACAAAGACTTTCTTACGGTTCACAACTGGTGACAAATCCGTTCTGGCAGTCTGGCACCAGTAACAAAAATGAGACACTGAGTGAGCAACTGGGATGGGTAACTATGACTCTCTTAAGGTAGCCAATGATCGTCACCAGGAATATTGAGTCAGGAAACTCGAGTAACCCTTGGCTATAGTAACGATGACTTTCGTAGATTACACAACCTGTGACATATTGGTGCTGGCAGACTGGCCACAGTAACAAGAAACGTGAAACTGGCTGCGAAATTAGGACGAGGAGCTATGACGCACTCAAGGTAGCTAGTGCAGCGTCACCTGGAGGACTGCATCAGTAAAGGCTAGTAATTCCTGGCTGGCATTACGATGACTCACTTAAGATACACAACTAGTGTCATATAGGTTCTGGCAGACTGGCCACAGTAACAAAATATATGAATCTGGGTGAGCAACTGTGACGAGTAACTATGACTCTCGTAATAGGCCAATGACTCAATACCTGGAGTATTGAATCAGATAACTCGAGGAACGCCTTGCAATAGTAACAATGACTTTCTAACGATTCACAACTGGTGACAAATCCGTTCTGGGAGTCTGGCACCAGTAACAAAAATGAGACACTGCGTGAGCAACTGGGAACGGTAACTATGACTCTCTTAAGGTAGCCAATGATACGTCACCAGGAATATTGAATCAGGAAACTCGAGTAACCCTTGGCTATAGTAACGATGACTTTCGTTGATTACACAACCTGTGACATATCGGTGCTGGCACACTGGCCACAGTTACAATGTACTTTAATTTGGGTGGTCAACCGACAGCAATATCTATTACCTTTCTGAGGGAACCGACGATTCGTCACCAGGTGGAGTACACTCTGAAAGGAGTGACTATGACTCTCATATGACACACAACTAGTGTCGTATCGCTTCTGGCAGACGCCACTGTAACAAGAAACGTGAAATTGGCTGCGAAATTAAGACGAGGAGTTATGACGCACTCAAGGTAGCTAGCGTAGCGTCACCTGGAGGACTGCATCAGTAAAGTCTAGTAATCCCTAGCAGGCATAACGATGACTCACTTAAGATACACAACTAGTGACATATCGGTTCTGCCAGACTGGCCACAGTAACAAAATATATGAATCTGGGTGAGCAACTGTGACGAGTAACTATGACTCTCGTAATAGGCCAATGACTCAATACATAGAGTATTGAATCAGAAAACTCGAGGAACGCCTTGCAATAGTAACAATGACTTTCTTACGGTTCACAACTGGTGACAAATCCGTTCTGGCAGTCTGGCACCAGTAACAAAAATGAGACACTGCGTGAGCAACTGGGAAGGGTAACTATGACTGTCTTAAGGTAGCCAATGATACGTCACCAGGAATATTGAATCAGGAAACTCGAGTAACCCTTGGCTATAGTAACGATGACTTTCGTTGATTACACAACCTGTGACATATCGGTGCTGGCACACTGGCCACAGTTACAATGTACTTTAATTTGGGTGGTCAACCGACAGCAATATCTATTACCTTTCTGAGGGAACCGACGATTCGTCACCAGGTGGAGTACACTCTGAAAGGAGTGACTATGACTCTCATATGACACACAACTAGTGTCGTATCGCTTCTGGCAGACGCCACAGTGACAAGAAACGTGAAACTGGCTGCGAAATTACGACGAGGAGTTATGACGCACTCAAGGTAGCTAGTGCAGCGTCACCTGGAGGACTGCATCAGTAAAGTCTAGTAATCCCTAGCAGGCATAACGATGACTCACTTAAGATACACATTTAGTGACATATCGGTTCTGCCAGACTGGCCACAGTAACAAAATATATGAATCTGGGTGAGCAACTGTGACGAGTAACTATGACTCTCGTAATAGGCCAATGACTCAATACATGGAGTATTGAATCAGATAACTCGAGGAACGCCTTGCAATAGTAACAAAGACTTTCTTACGGTTCACAACTGGTGACAAATCCGTTCTGGCAGTCTGGCACCAGTAACAAAAATGAGACACTGAGTGAGCAACTGGGATGGGTAACTATGACTCTCTTAAGGTAGCCAATGATCGTCACCAGGAATATTGAGTCAGGAAACTCGAGTAACCCTTGGCTATAGTAACGATGACTTTCGTAGATTACACAACCTGTGACATATTGGTGCTGGCAGACTGGCCACAGTAACAAGAAACGTGAAACTGGCTGCGAAATTAGGACGAGGAGCTATGACGCACTCAAGGTAGCTAGTGCAGCGTCACCTGGAGGACTGCATCAGTAAAGGCTAGTAATCCCTGGCAGTCATAACGGTGACTCACTTAAGATACACAACTAGTTACATATCGGTTCTGTCAGACTGGCCACAGTAACAAAATATATGAATCTGGGTGAGCAACTGTGACGAGTAACTATGACTCTCGTAATAGGCCAATGACTCAATACCTGGAGTATTGACTCAGATAACTCGAGGAACGCCTTGCAATAGTAACAATGACTTTCTTACGGTTCACAACTGGTGACAAATCCGTTCTGGCAGTCTGGCACCAGTAACAAAAATGAGACACAGCGTGAGCAACTGGGATGGGTAACTATGACTCTCTTAAGGTAGCCAATGATCGTCACCAGGAATATTGAATCAGGAATTTCGAGTAACCCTTGGTTATAGAACGATGACTTTCGTAGATTACACAACCTGTGACATATCGATGCTGGCAGACTGGCTACAGTTACAATGTATTTTAATCTGGGTGGTCAACCGACAGGAATATCTATTACCCTTCTGAGGTAACCGACGATTCGTCACCAGGTGGAGTACACTCTGAAAGGAGTGACTATGACTCTCATATGACACACAACTAGTGTCTTATCGCTTCTGGCAGACGCCACAGTAACAAGAAACGTGAAACTGGCTGCGAAATTAGGACGAGGAGCTATGACGCACTCAAGGTAGCTAGTGCAGCGTCACCTGGAGGACTGCATCAGTAAAGGCTAGTAATCCCTGGCAGGCATAACGGTGACTCACTTAAGATACACAACTAGTGACATATCGGTTCTGGCAGACTGGCCACAGTAACAAAATATATGAATCTGGGTGAGCAACTGTGACGAGTAACTATGACTCTCGTAATAGGCCAATGACTCAATACCTGGAGTATTGACTCAGATAACTCGAGGAACGCCTTGCAATAGTAACAATGACTTTCTTACGGTTCACAACTGGTGACAAATCCGTTCTGGCAGTCTGGCACCAGTAACAAAAATGAGACACTGAGTGAGCAACTGGGATGGGTAACTATGACTCTCTTAAGGTAGCCAATGATCGTCACCAGGAATATTGAGTCAGGAAACTCGAGTAACCCTTGGCTATAGTAACGATGACTTTCGTAGATTACACAACCTGTGACATATTGGTGCTGGCAGACTGGCCACAGTAACAAGAAACGTGAAACTGGCTGCGAAATTAGGACGAGGAGCTATGACGCACTCAAGGTAGCTAGTGCAGCGTCACCTGGAGGACTGCATCAGTAAAGGCTAGTAATTCCTGGCTGGCATTACGATGACTCACTTAAGATACACAACTAGTGTCATATCGGTTCTGGCAGACTGGCCACAGTAACAAAATATATGAATCTGGGTGAGCAACTGTGACGAGTAACTATGACTCTCGTAATAGGCCAATGACTCAATACCTGGAGTATTGAATCAGATAACTCGAGGAACGCCTTGCAATAGTAACAATGACTTTCTTACGATTCACAACTGGTGACAAATCCGTTCTGGGAGTCTGGCACCAGTAACAAAAATGAGACACTGCGAGAGCAACTGGGAAGGGTAACTATGACTCTCTTAAGGTAGCCAATGATACGTCACCAGGAATATTGAATCAGGAAACTCGAGTAACCCTTGGCTATAGTAACGATGACTTTCGTTGATTACACAACCTGTGACATATCGGTGCTGGCACACTGGCCACAGTTACAATGTACTTTAATTTGGGTGGTCAACCGACAGCAATATCTATTACGTTTCTGAGGGAACCGACGATTCGTCACCAGGTGGAGTACACTCTGAAAGGAGTGACTATGACTCTCATATGACACACAACTAGTGTCGTATCGCTTCTGGCAGACGCCACTGTAACAAGAAACGTGAAATTGGCTGCGAAATTACGACGAGGAGTTATGACGCACTCAAGGTAGCTAGTGTAGCGTCACCTGGAGGACTGCATCAGTAAAGTCCAGTAATCCCTAGCAGGCATAACGATGACTCACTTAAGATACACAACTAGTGACATATCGGTTCTGCCAGACTGGCCACAGTAACAAAATATATGAATCTGGGTGAGCAACTGTGACGAGTAACTATGACTCTCGTAATAGGCCAATGACTCAATACATGGAGTATTGAATCAGAAAACTCGAGGAACGCCTTGCAATAGTAACAATGACTTTCTTACGGTTCACAACTGGTGACAAATCCGTTCTGGCAGTCTGGCACCAGTAACAAAAATGAGACACTGCGTGAGCAACTGGGAAGGGTAACTATGACTGTCTTAAGGTAGCCAATGATACGTCACCAGGAATATTGAATCAGGAAACTCGAGTAACCCTTGGCTATAGTAACGATGACTTTCGTTGATTACACAACCTGTGACATATCGGTGCTGGCACACTGGCCACAGTTACAATGTACTTTAATTTGGGTGGTCAACCGACAGCAATATCTATTACCTTTCTGAGGGAACCGACGATTCGTCACCAGGTGGAGTACACTCTGAAAGGAGTGACTATGACTCTCATATGACACACAACTAGTGTCGTATCGCTTCTGGCAGACGCCACAGTGACAAGAAACGGGAAACTGGCTGCGAAATTACGACGAGGAGTTATGACGCACTCAAGGTAGCTAGTGCAGCGTCACCTGGAGGACTGCATCAGTAAAGTCTAGTAATCCCTAGCAGGCATAACGATGACTCACTTAAGATACACATTTAGTGACATATCGGTTCTGCCAGACTGGCCACAGTAACAAAATATATGAATCTGGGTGAGCAACTGTGACGAGTAACTATGACTCCCGTAATAGGCCAATGACTCAATACATGGAGTATTGAATCAGATAACTCGAGGAACGCCTTGCAATAGTAACAAAGACTTTCTTACGGTTCACAACTGGTGACAAATCCGTTCTGGCAGTCTGGCACCAGTAACAAAAAAGAGACACTGAGTGAGCAACTGGGATGGGTAACTATGACTCTCTTAAGGTAGCCAATGATCGTCACCAGGAATATTGAGTCAGGAAACTCGAGTAACCCTTGGCTATAGTAACGATGACTTTCGTAGATTACACAACCTGTGACATATTGGTGCTGGCAGACTGGCCACAGTAACAAGAAACGTGAAACTGGCTGCGAAATTAGGACGAGGAGCTATGACGCACTCAAGGTAGCTAGTGCAGCGTCACCTGGAGGACTGCATCAGTAAAGGCTAGTAATTCCTGGCTGGCATTACGATGACTCACTTAAGATACACAACTAGTGTCATATAGGTTCTGGCAGACTGGCCACAGTAACAAAATATATGAATCTGGGTGAGCAACTGTGACGAGTAACTATGACTCTCGTAATAGGCCAATGACTCAATACCTGGAGTATTGAATCAGATAACTCGAGGAACGCCTTGCAATAGTAACAATGACTTTCTTACGATTCACAACTGGTGACAAATCCGTTCTGGGAGTCTGGCACCAGTAACAAAAATGAGACACTGCGTGAGCAACTGGGAACGGTAACTATGACTCTCTTAAGGTAGCCAATGATACGTCACCAGGAATATTGAATCAGGAAACTCGAGTAACCCTTGGCTATAGTAACGATGACTTTCGTTGATTACACAACCTGTGACATATCGGTGCTGGCACACTGGCCACAGTTACAATGTACTTTAATTTGGGTGGTCAACCGACAGCAATATCTATTACCTTTCTGAGGGAACCGACGATTCGTCACCAGGTGGAGTACACTCTGAAAGGAGTGACTATGACTCTCATATGACACACAACTAGTGTCGTATCGCTTCTGGCAGACGCCACTGTAACAAGAAACGTGAAATTGGCTGCGAAATTAAGACGAGGAGTTATGACGCACTCAAGGTAGCTAGTGTAGCGTCACCTGGAGGACTGCATCAGTAAAGTCTAGTAATCCCTAGCAGGCATAACGATGACTCACTTAAGATACACAACTAGTGACATATCGGTTCTGCCAGACTGGCCACAGTAACAAAATATATGAATCTGGGTGAGCAACTGTGACGAGTAACTATGACTCTCGTAATAGGCCAATGACTCAATACATAGAGTATTGAATCAGAAAACTCGAGGAACGCCTTGCAATAGTAACAATGACTTTCTTACGGTTCACAACTGGTGACAAATCCGTTCTGGCAGTCTGGCACCAGTAACAAAAATGAGACACTGCGTGAGCAACTGGGAAGGGTAACTATGACTGTCTTAAGGTAGCCAATGATACGTCACCAGGAATATTGAATCAGGAAACTCGAGTAACCCTTGGCTATAGTAACGATGACTTTCGTTGATTACACAACCTGTGACATATCGGTGCTGGCACACTGGCCACAGTTACAATGTACTTTAATTTGAGTGGTCAACCGACAGCAATATCTATTACCTTTCTGAGGGAACCGACGATTCGTCACCAGGTGGAGTACACTCTGAAAGGAGTGACTATGACTCTCATATGACACACAACTAGTGTCGTATCGCTTCTGGCAGACGCCACAGTGACAAGAAACGTGAAACTGGCTGCGAAATTACGACGAGGAGTTGTGACGCACTCAAGGTAGCTAGTGCAGCGTCACCTGGAGGACTGCATCCGTAAAGTCTAGTAATCCCTAGCAGGCATAACGATGACTCACTTAAGATACACATTTAGTGACATATCGGTTCTGGCAGACTGGCCACAGTAACAAAATATATGAATCTGGGTGAGCAACTGTGACGAGTAACTATGACTCTCGTAATAGACCAATGACTCAATACATGGAGTATTGAATCAGATAACTCGAGGAACGCCTTGCAATAGTAACAAAGACTTTCTTACGGTTCACAACTGGTGACAAATCCGTTCTGGCAGTCTGGCACCAGTAACAAAAATGAGACACTGAGTGAGCAACTGGGATGGGTAACTATGACTCTCTTAAGGTAGCCAATGATCGTCACCAGGAATATTGAGTCAGGAAACTCGAGTAACCCTTGGCTATAGTAACGATGACTTTCGTAGATTACACAACCTGTGACATATTGGTGCTGGCAGACTGGCCACAGTAACAAGAAACGTGAAACTGGCTGCGAAATTAGGACGAGGAGCTATGACGCACTCAAGGTAGCTAGTGCAGCGTCACCTGGAGGACTGCATCAGTAAAGGCTAGTAATCCCTGGCAGTCATAACGGTGACTCACTTAAGATACACAACTAGTTACATATCGGTTCTGTCAGACTGGCCACAGTAACAAAATATATGAATCTGGGTGAGCAACTGTGACGAGTAACTATGACTCTCGTAATAGGCCAATGACTCAATACCTGGAGTATTGACTCAGATAACTCGAGGAACGCCTTGCAATAGTAACAATGACTTTCTTACGGTTCACAACTGGTGACAAATCCGTTCTGGCAGTCTGGCACCAGTAACAAAAATGAGACACAGCGTGAGCAACTGGGATGGGTAACTATGACTCTCTTAAGGTAGCCAATGATCGTCACCAGGAATATTGAATCAGGAATTTCGAGTAACCCTTGGTTATAGAACGATGACTTTCGTAGATTACACAACCTGTGACATATCGATGCTGGCAGACTGGCTACAGTTACAATGTATTTTAATTTGGGTGGTCAACCGACAGGAATATCTATTACCCTTCTGAGGTAACCGACGATTCGTCACCAGGTGGAGTACACTCTGAAAGGAGTGACTATGACTCTCATATGACACACAACTAGTGTCTTATCGCTTCTGGCAGACGCCACAGTAACAAGAAACGTGAAACTGGCTGTGAAATTAGGACGAGGAGCTATGACGCACTCAAGGTAGCTAGTGCAGCGTCACCTGGAGGACTGCATCAGTAAAGGCTAGTAATCCCTGGCAGGCATAACGGTGACTCACTTAAGATACACAACTAGTGACATATCGGTTCTGCCAGAATGGCCACAGTAACAAAATATATGAATCTGGGTGAGCAACTGTGACGAGTAACTATGACTCTCGTAATAGGCCAATGACTCAATACCTGGAGTATTGACTCAGATAACTCGAGGAACGCCTTGCAATAGTAACAATGACTTTCTTACGGTTCACAACTGGTGACAAATCCGTTCTGGCAGTCTGGCACCAGTAACAAAAATGAGACACTGAGTGAGCAACTGGGATGGGTAACTATGACTCTCTTAAGGTAGCCAATGATCGTCACCAGGAATATTGAGTCAGGAAACTCGAGTAACCCTTGGCTATAGTAACGATGACTTTTGTAGATTACACAACCTGTGACATATTGGTGCTGGCAGACTGGCCACAGTAACAAGAAACGTGAAACTGGCTGCGAAATTAGGACGAGGAGCTATGACGCACTCAAGGTAGCTAGTGCAGCGTCACCTGGAGGACTGCATCAGTAAAGGCTAGTAATTCCTGGCTGGCATTACGATGACTCACTTAAGATACACAACTAGTGTCATATCGGTTCTGGCAGACTGGCCACAGTAACAAAATATATGAATCTGGGTGAGCAACTGTGACGAGTAACTATGACTCTCGTAATAGGCCAATGACTCAATACCTGGAGTATTGAATCAGATAACTCGAGGAACGCCTTGCAATAGTAACAATGACTTTCTTACGATTCACAACTGGTGACAAATCCGTTCTGGGAGTCTGGCACCAGTAACAAAAATGAGACACTGCGTGAGCAACTGGGAAGGGTAACTATGACTCTCTTAAGGTAGCCAATGATACGTCACCAGGAATATTGAATCAGGAAACTCGAGTAACCCTTGGCTATAGTAACGATGACTTTCGTTGATTACACAACCTGTGACATATCGGTGCTGGCACACTGGCCACAGTTACAATGTACTTTAATTTGGGTGGTCAACCGACAGCAATATCTATTACGTTTCTGAGGGAACCGACGATTCGTCACCAGGTGGAGTACACTCTGAAAGGAGTGACTATGACTCTCATATGACACACAACTAGTGTCGTATCGCTTCTGGCAGACGCCACTGTAACAAGAAACGTGAAATTGGCTCCGAAATTACGACGAGGAGTTATGACGCACTCAAGGTAGCTAGTGTAGCGTCACCTGGAGGACTGCATCAGTAAAGTCTAGTAATCCCTAGCAGGCATAACGATGACTCACTTAAGATACACAACTAGTGACATATCGGTTCTGCCAGACTGGCCACAGTAACAAAATATATGAATCTGGGTGAGCAACTGTGACGAGTAACTATGACTCTCGTAATAGGCCAATGACTCAATACATAGAGTATTGAATCAGAAAACTCGAGGAACGCCTTGCAATAGTAACAATGACTTTCTTACGGTTCACAACTGGTGACAAATCCGTTCTGGCAGTCTGGCACCAGTAACAAAAATGAGACACTGCGTGAGCAACTGGGAAGGGTAACTATGACTGTCTTAAGGTAGCCAATGATACGTCACCAGGAATATTGAATCAGGAAACTCGAGTAACCCTTGGCTATAGTAACGATGACTTTCGTTGATTACACAACCTGTGACATATCGGTGCTGGCACACTGGCCACAGTTACAATGTACTTTAATTTGGGTGGTCAACCGACAGCAATATCTATTACCTTTCTGAGGGAACCGACGATTCGTCACCAGGTGGAGTACACTCTGAAAGGAGTGACTATGACTCTCATATGACACACAACTAGTGTCGTATCGCTTCTGGCAGACGCCACAGTAACAAGAAACGTGAAACTGGCTGCGAAATTACGACGAGGAGTTATGACGCACTCAAGGTAGCTAGTGTAGCGTCACCTGGAGGACTGCATCAGTAAAGTCTAGTAATCCCTAGCAGGCATAACGATGACTCACTTAAGATACACATTTAGTGACATATCGGTTCTGCCAGACTGGCCACAGTAACAAAATATATGAATCTGGGTGAGCAACTGTGACGAGTAACTATGACTCTCGTAATAGGCCAATGACTCAATACATGGAGTATTGAATCAGATAACTCAAGGAACGCCTTGCAATAGTAACAATGACTTTCTTACTGTTCACAACTGGTGACAAATCCGTTCTGGCAGTCTGGCACCAGTAACAAAAATGAGACACAGCGTGAGCAACTGGGATGGGTAACTATGACTCTCTTAAGGTAGCCAATGATCGTCACCAGGAGTATTGAATCAGGAAACTCGAGTAACCCTTGGCTATAGTAACGATGACTTTCGTAGATTACACAACCTGTGACATATCGGTTCTGGCAGACTGGCCACAGTAACAAAATATATGAATCTGGGTGAGCAACTGTGACGAGTAACTATGACTCTCGTAATAGGCCAATGACTCAATACCTGGAGTATTGAATCAGATAACTCGAGGAACGCCTAGCAATAGTAACATTGTCTTTCTTACGGTTCACAACTGGTGACAAATAAGTTCTGGCAGTCTGGCACCAGTAACAAAAATGAGACACAGCGTGAGCTACTGGGATGGGTAACTATGACTCTCTTAAGGTAGCCAATGATCGTCACCAAGAATATTGATTGAGGAAACTCGAGTAACCCTTGGCTATAGTAACGATGACTTTCGTAGATTACACAACCTGTGACATATCGATGCTGGCAGACTAGCCACAGTTACAATGTATTTTAATTTGGGTGGTCAACCGACAGGAAAAACTATTACCCTTATGAGGTAACCGACGATTCGTCACCAGGTGGAGTACACTCTGAAAGGAGTGACTATGACTCTCATATGACACACAACTAGTGTCGTATCGCTTCTGGCAGACGCCACAGTAACAAGAAACGTGAAACTGGCTGCGATACTAGGACGAGGAGCTACGACGCACTCAATGTAGCTAGTGCAGCGTCATCTGGAGGGCTGCATCAGTAAAGTCTAGTAATCCCTAGCAGGCATAACGATGACTCACTTAAGATACACAACTAGTGACATATCGGTTCTGCCAGACTGGCCACAGTAACAAAATATATGAATCTGGGTGAGCAACTGTGACGAGTAACTATGACTCTCGTAATAGGCCAATGACTCAATACCTGGAGTATTGAATCAGATAACTCGAGGAACGCCTTGCAATAGTAACAATGACTTTCTTACGATTCACAACTGGTGACAAATCCGTTCTGGGAGTCTGGCACCAGTAACAAAAATGAGACACTGCGTGAGCAACTGGGAAGGGTAACTATGACTCTCTTAAGGTAGCCAATGATACGTCACCAGGAATATTGAATCAGGAAACTCGAGTAACCCTTGGCTATAGTAACGATGACTTTCGTTGATTACACAACCTGTGACATATCGGTGCTGGCACACTGGCCACAGTTACAATGTACTTTAATTTGGGTGGTCAACCGACAGCAATATCTATTACGTTTCTGAGGGAACCGACGATTCGTCACCAGGTGGAGTACACTCTGAAAGGAGTGACTATGACTCTCATATGACACACAACTAGTGTCGTATCGCTTCTGGCAGACGCCACTGTAACAAGAAACGTGAAATTGGCTGCGAAATTACGACGAGGAGTTATGACGCACTCAAGGTAGCTAGAGTAGCGTCACCTGGAGGACTGCATCAGTAAAGTCTAGTAATCCCTAGCAGGCATAACGATGACTCACTTAAGATACACAACTAGTGACATATCGGTTCTGCCAGACTGGCCACAGTAACAAAATATATGAATCTGGGTGAGCAACTGTGACGAGTAACTATGACTCTCGTAATAGGCCAATGACTCAATACATAGAGTATTGAATCAGAAAACTCGAGGAACGCCTTGCAATAGTAACAATGACTTTCTTACGGTTCACAACTGGTGACAAATCCGTTCTGGCAGTCTGGCACCAGTAACAAAAATGAGACACTGCATGAGCAACTGGGAAGGGTAACTATGACTGTCTTAAGGTAGCCAATGATACGTCACCAGGAATATTGAGTCAGGAAACTCGAGTAACCCTTGGCTATAGTAACGATGACTTTCGTTGATTACACAACCTGTGACATATCGGTGCTGGCACACTGGCCACAGTTACAATGAACTTTAATTTGGGTGGTCAACCGACAGCAATATCTATTACCTTTCTGAGGGAACCGACGATTCGTCACCAGGTGGAGTACACTCTGAAAGGAGTGACTATGACTCTCATATGACACACAACTAGTGTCGTATCGCTTCTGGCAGACGCCACAGTGACAAGAAACGTGAAACTGGCTGCGAAATTACGACGAGGAGTTATGACGCACTCAAGGTAGCTAGTGCAGCGTCACCTGGAGGACTGCATCAGTAAAGTCTAGTAATCCCTAGCAGGCATAACGATGACTCACTTAAGATACACATTTAGTGACATATCGGTTCTGCCAGACTGGCCACAGTAACAAAATATATGAATCTGGGTGAGCAACTGTGACGAGTAACTATGACTCTCGTAATAGGCCAATGACTCAATACATGGAGTATTGAATCAGATAACTCGCGGAACGCCTTGCAATAGTAACAATGACTTTCTTACTGTTCACAACTGGTGACAAATCCGTTCTGGCAGTCTGGCACCAGTAACAAAAATGAGACACAGCGTGAGCAACTGGGATGGGTAACTATGACTCTCTTAAGGTAGCCAATGATCGTCACCAGGAGTATTGAATCAGGAAACTCGAGTAACCCTTGGCTATAGTAACGATGACTTTCGTAGATTACACAACCTGTGACATATCGATGCTGGCAGACTGGCCACAGTTACAATGTATTTTAATTTGGGTGGTCAACCGACAGGAAAATCTATTACCCTTATGAGGTAACCGACGATTCGTCACCAGGTGGAGTACACTCTGAAAGGAGTGACTATGACTCTCATATGACACACAACTAGTGTCGTATCGCTTCTGGCAGACGCCACAGTAACAAGAAACGTGAAACTGGCTGCGAAACTAGGACGAGGAGCTACGACGCACTCAATGTAGCTAGTGCAGCGTCATCTGGAGGACTGCATCAGTAAAGTCTAGTAATCCCTAGCAGGCATAACGATGACTCACTTAAGATACACAACTAGTGACATATCGGTTCTGCCAGACTGGCCACAGTAACAAAATATATGAATCTGGGTGAGCAACTGTGACGAGTAACTATGACTCTCGTAATAGGCCAATGTCTCAATACATAGAGTATTGAATCAGAAAACTCGAGGAACGCCTTGCAATAGTAACAATGACTTTCTTACGGTTCACAACTGGTGACAAATCCGTTCTGGCAGTCTGGCACCAGTAACAAAAAGGAGACACTGCGTGAGCAACTGGGAAGGGTAACTATGACTGTCTTAAGGTAGCCAATGATACGTCACCAGGAATATTGAATCAGGAAACTCGAGTAACCCTTGGCTATAGTAACGATGACTTTCGTTGATTACACAACCTGTGACATATCGGTGCTGGCACACTGGCCACAGTTACAATGTACTTTAATTTGGGTGGTCAACCGACAGCAATATCTATTACCTTTCTGAGGGAACCGACGATTCGTCACCAGGTGGAGTACACTCTGAAAGGAGTGACTATGGCTCTCATATGACACACAACTAGTGTCGTATCGCTTCTGGCAGACGCCACAGTGACAAGAAACGTGAAACTGGCTGCGAAATTACGACGAGGAGTTATGACGCACTCAAGGTAGCTAGTGCAGCGTCACCTGGAGGACTGCATCAGTAAAGTCTAGTAATCCCTAGCAGGCATAACGATGACTCACTTAAGATACACATTTAGTGACATATCGGTTCTGCCAGACTGGCCACAGTAACAAAATATATGAATCTGGGTGAGCAACTGTGACGAGTAACTATGACTCTCGTAATAGGCCAATGACTCAATACATGGAGTATTGAATCAGATAACTCGCGGAACGCCTTGCAATAGTAACAATGACTTTCTTACTGTTCACAACTGGTGACAAATCCGTTCTGGCAGTCTGGCACCAGTAACAAAAATGAGACACAGCGTGAGCAACTGGGATGGGTAACTATGACTCTCTTAAGGTAGCCAATGATCGTCACCAGGAGTATTGAATCAGGAAACTCGAGTAACCCTTGGCTATAGTAACGATGACTTTCGTAGATTACACAACCTGTGACATATCGGTTCTGGCAGACTGGCCACAGTAACAAAATATATGAATCTGGCTGAGCAACTGTGACGAGTAACTATGACTCTCGTAATAGGCCAATGACTCAATATTTGGAGTATTGAATCAGATAACTCGAGGAACGCCTAGCAATAGTAACATTGTCTTTCTTACGGTTCACAACTGGTGACAAATAAGTTCTGGCAGTCTGGCACCAGTAACAAAAATGAGACACAGCGTGAGCTACTGGGATGGGTAACTATGACTCTCTTAAGGTAGCCAATGATCGTCACCAAGAATATTGATTGAGGAAACTCGAGTAACCCTTGGCTATAGTAACGATGACTTTCGTAGATTACACAACCTGTGACATATCGATGCTGGCAGACTGGCCACAGTTACAATGTATTTTAATTTGGGTGGTCAACCGACAGGAAAATCTATTACCCTTATGAGGTAACCGACGATTCGTCACCAGGTGGAGTACACTCTGAAAGGAGTGACTATGACTCTCATATGACACACAACTAGTGTCGTATCGCTTCTGGCAGACGCCACAGTAACAAGAAACGTGAAACTGGCTGCGAAACTAGGACGAGGAGCTACGACGCACTCAAGGTAGCTAGTGCAGCGTCACCTGGAGGACTGCATCAGTAAAGTCTAGTAATCCCTAGCAGGCATAACGATGACTCACTTAAGATACACAACTAGTGACATATCGGTTCTGCCAGACTGGCCACAGTAACAAAATATATGAATCTGGGTGAGCAACTGTGACGAGTATCTATGACTCTCGTAATAGGCCAATGACTAAATACCTGGAGTATTGAATCAGATAACTCGAGGAACGCCTTGCAATAGTAACAATGACTTTCTTACGGTTCACAACTGGTGACAAATCCGTTCTGGCAGTCTGGCACCAGTAACAAAAATGAGACACTGCGTGAGCAACTGGGAAGGGTAACTATGACTCTCTTAAGGTAGTCAATGATACGTCAACAGGAATATTGAATCAGGAAACTCGAGTAACCCTTGGCTATAGTAACGATGACTTTCGTTGATTACACAACCTGTGACATATCGGTGCTGGCACACTGGCCACAGTTACAATGTACTTTAATTTGGGTGGTCAACCGACAGCAATATCTATTACCTTTCTGAGGGAACCGACGATTCGTCACCAGGTGGAGTACACTCTGAAAGGAGTGACTACGACTCTCATATGACACACAACTAGTGTCGTATCGCTTCTGGCAGACGCCACAGTAACAAGAAACGTGAAACTGGCTGCGAAATTACGACGAGGAGTTATGACGCACTCAAGGTAGCTAGTGCAGCGTCACCTGGAGGACTGCATCAGTAAAGTCTAGTAATCCCTAGCAGGCTTAACGATGACTCACTTAAGATACACATTTAGTGACATATCGGTTCTGCCAGACTGGCCACAGTAACAAAATATATGAATCTGAGTGAGCAACTGTGACCAGTAACTATGACTCTCGTAATAGGCCAATGACTCAATACCTGGAGTATTGAATCAGATAACTCGAGGAACGCCTTGCAATAGTAACAATGACTTTCTTACTGTTCACAACTGGTGACAAATCCGTTTTGGCAGTCTGGCACCAGTAACAAAAATGAGACACAGCGTGAGCAACTGGGATGGGTAACTATGACTCTCTTAAGGTAGCCAATGATCGTCACCAGGAGTATTGAATCAGGAAACTCGAGTAACCCTTGGCTATAGTAACGATGACTTTCGTAGATTACACAACCTGTGACATATCGGTTCTGGCAGACGCCACAGTAACAAAATATATGAATCTGGTTGAGCAACTGTGACGAGTAACTATGACTCTCGTAATAGGCCAATGACTCAATACATAGAGTATTGAATCAGAAAACTCGAGGAACGCCTTGCAATAGTAACAATGACTTTCTTACGGTTCACAACTGGTGACAAATCCGTTCTGGCAGTCTGGCACCAGTAACAAAAATGAGACACTGCGTGAGCAACTGGGAAGGGTAACTATGACTGTCTTAAGGTAGCCAATGATACGTCACCAGGAATATTGAATCAGGAAACTCGAGTAACCCTTGGCTATAGTAACGATGACTTTCGTTGATTACACAACCTGTGACATATCGGTGCTGGCACACTGGCCACAGTTACAATGTACTTTAATTTGGGTGGTCAACCGACAGCAATATCTATTACCTTTCAGAGGGAACCGACGATTCGTCACCAGGTGGAGTACACTCTGAAAGGAGTGACTATGACTCTCATATGACACACAACTAGTGTCGTATCGCTTCTGGCAGACGCCACAGTGACAAGAAACGTGAAACTGGCTGCGAAATTACGACGAGGAGTTATGACGCACTCAAGGTAGCTAGTGCAGCGTCACCTGGAGGACTGCATCAGTAAAGTCTAGTAATCCCTAGCAGGCATAACGATGACTCACTTAAGATACACATTTAGTGACATATCGGTTCTGCCAGACTGGCCACAGTAACAAAATATATGAATCTGGGTGAGCAACTGTGACGAGTAACTATGACTCTCGTAATAGGCCAATGACTCAATACATGGAGTATTGAATCAGATAACTTAAGGAACGCCTTGCAATAGTAACAATGACTTTCTTACTGTTCACAACTGGTGACAAATCCGTTCTGGCAGTCTGGCACCAGTAACAAAAATGAGACACAGCGTGAGCAACTGGGATGGGTAACTATGACTCTCTTAAGGTAGCCAATGATCGTCACCAGGAGTATTGAATCAGGAAACTCGAGTAACCCTTGGCTATAGTAACGATGACTTTCGTAGATTACACAACCTGTGACATATCGGTTCTGGCAGACTGGCCACAGTAACAAAATATATGAATCTGGGTGAGCAACTGTGACGAGTAACTATGACTCTCGTAATAGGCCAATGACTCAATACCTGGAGTATTGAATCAGATAACTCGAGGAACGCCTAGCAATAGTAACATTGTCTTTCTTACGGTTCACAACTGGTGACAAATAAGTTCTGGCAGTCTGGCACCAGTAACAAAAATGAGACACAGCGTGAGCTACTGGGATGGGTAACTATGACTCTCTTAAGGTAGCCAATGATCGTCACCAAGAATATTGATTGAGGAAACTCGAGTAACCCTTGGTTATAGTAACGATGACTTTCGTAGATTACACAACCTGTGACATATCGATGCTGGCAGACTGGCCACAGTTACAATGTATTTTAATTTGGGTGGTCAACCGACAGGAAAATCTATTACCCTTATGAGGTAACCGACGATTCGTCACCAGGTGGAGTACACTCTGAAAGGAGTGACTATGACTCTCATATGACACACAACTAGTGTCGTATCGCTTCTGGCAGACGCCACAGTAACAAGAAACGTGAAACTGGCTGCGAAACTAGGACGAGGAGCTACGACGCACTCAAGGTAGCTAGTGCAGCGTCACCTCGAGGACTGCATCAGTATAGTCTAGTAATCCCTAGCAGGCATAACGATGACTCACTTAAGATACACAACTAGTGACATATCGGTTCTGCCAGACTGGCCACAGTAACAAAATATATGAATCTGGGTGAGCAACTGTGACGAGTAACTATGACTCTCGTAATAGGCCAATGACTCAATACCTGGAGTATTGAATCAGATAACTCGAGGAACGCCTTGCAATAGTAACAATGACTTTCTTACGATTCACAGCTGGTGACAAATCCGTTCTGGCAGTCTGGCACCAGTAACAAAAATGAGACACTGCGTGAGCAACTGGGAAGGGTAACTATGACTCTCTTAAGGTAGCCAATGATACGTCACCAGGAATATTGAATCAGGAAGCTCGAGTAACCCTTGGCTATAGTAACGATGACTTTCGTTGATTACACAACCTGTGACATATCGGTGCTGGCACACTGGCCACAGTTACAATGTACTTTAATTTGGGTGGTCAACCGACAGCAATATCTATTACCTTTCTGAGGGAACCGACGATTCGTCACCAGGTGGAGTACACTCTGAAAGGAGTGACTATGACTCTCATATGACACACAACTAGTGTCGTATCGCTTCTGGCAGACGCCACAGTAACAAGAAACGTGAAACTGGCTGCGAAATTACGACGAGGAGTTATGACGCACTCAAGGTAGCTAGTGTAGCGTCACCTGGAGGACTGCATCAGTAAAGTCTAGTAATCCCTAGCAGGCATAACGATGACTCACTTAAGATACACAACTAGTGACATATCGGTTCTGCCAGACTGGCCACAGTAACAAAATATATGAATCTGGGTGAGCAACTGTGACGAGTAACTATGACTCTCGTAATAGGCCAATGACTCAATACATGGAGTATTGAATCAGAAAACTCGAGGAACGCCTTGCAATAGTAACAATGACTTTCTTACGGTTCACAACTGGTGACAAATCCGTTCTGGCAGTCTGGCACCAGTAACAAAAATGAGACACTGCGTGAGCAACTGGGAAGGGTAACTATGACTCTCTTAAGGTAGTCAATGATACGTCAACAGGAATATTGAATCAGGAAACTCGAGTAACCCTTGGCTATAGTAACGATGACTTTCGTTGATTACACAACCTGTGACATATCGGTGCTGGCACACTGGCCACAGTTACAATGTACTTTAATTTGGGTGGTCAACCGACAGCAATATCTATTACCTTTCTGAGGGAACCGACGATTCGTCACCAGGTGGAGTACACTCTGAAAGGAGTGACTATGACTCTCATATGACACACAACTAGTGTCGTATCGCTTCTGGCAGACGCCACAGTAACAAGAAACGTGAAACTGGCTGCGAAATTACGACGAGGAGTTATGACGCACTCAAGGTAGCTAGTGTAGCGTCACCTGGAGGACTGCATCAGTAAAGTCTAGTAATCCCTAGCAGGCATAACGATGACTCACTTAAGATACACATTTAGTGACATATCGGTTCTGCCAGACTGGCCACAGTAACAAAATATATGAATCTGGGTGAGCAACTGTGACGAGTAACTATGACGCTCGTAATAGGCCAATGACTCAATACATGGAGTATTGAATCAGATAACTCAAGGAACGCCTTGCAATAGTAACAATGACTTTCTTACTGTTCACAACTGGTGACAAATCCGTTCTGGCAGTCTGGCACCAGTAACAAAAATGAGACACAGCGTGAGCAACTGGGATGGGTAACTATGACTCTCTTAAGGTAGCCAATGATCGTCACCAGGAGTATTGAATCAGGAAACTCGAGTAACCCTTGGCTATAGTAACGATGACTTTCGTAGATTACACAACCTGTGACATATCGGTTCTGGCAGACTGGCCACAGTAACAAAATATATGAATCTGGGTGAGCAACTGTGACGAGTAACTATGACTCTCGTAATAGGCCAATGACTCAATACCTGGAGTATTGAATCAGATAACTCGAGGAACGCCTAGCAATAGTAACATTGTCTTTCTTACGGTTCACAACTGGTGACAAATAAGTTCTGGCAGTCTGGCACCAGTAACAAAAATGAGACACAGCGTGAGCTACTGGGATGGGTAACTATGACTCTCTTAAGGTAGCCAATGATCGTCACCAAGAATATTGATTGAGGAAACTCGAGTAACCCTTGGCTATAGTAACGATGACTTTCGTAGATTACACAACCTGTGACATATCGATGCTGGCAGACTGGCCACAGTTACAATGTATTTTAATTTGGGTGGTCAACCGACAGGAAAATCTATTACCCTTATGAGGTAACCGACGATTCGTCACCAGGTGGAGTACACTCTGAAAGGAGTGACTATGACTCTCATATGACACACAACTAGTGTCGTATCGCTTCTGGCAGACGCCACAGTAACAAGAAACGTGAAACTGGCTGCGAAACTAGGACGAGGAGCTACGACGCACTCAAGGTAGCTAGTGCAGCGTCACCTCGAGGACTGCATCAGTAAAGTCTAGTAATCCCTAGCAGGCATAACGATGACTCACTTAAGATACACAACTAGTGACATATCGGTTCTGCCAGACTGGCCACAGTAACAAAATATATGAATCTGGGTGAGCAACTGTGACGAGTAACTATGACTCTCGTAATAGGCCAATGACTCAATACCTGGAGTATTGAATCAGATAACTCGAGGAACGCCTTGCAATTGTAACAATGACTTTCTTACGATTCACAGCTGGTGACAAATCCGTTCTGGCAGTCTGGCACCAGTAACAAAAATGAGACACTGCGTGAGCAACTGGGAAGGGTAACTATGACTCTCTTAAGGTAGCCAATGATACGTCACCAGGAATATTGAATCAGGAAACTCGAGTAACCCTTGGCTATAGTAACGATGACTTTCGTTGATTACACAACCTGTGACATATCGGTGCTGGCACACTGGCCACAGTTACAATGTACTTTAATTTGGGTGGTCAACCGACAGCAATATCTATTACCTTTCTGAGGGAACCGACGATTCGTCACCAGGTGGAGTACACTCTGAAAGGAGTGAGTATGACTCTCATATGACACACAACTAGTGTCGTATCGCTTCTGGCAGACGCCACAGTAACAAGAAACGTGAAACTGGCTGCGAAATTACGACGAGGAGTTATGACGCACTCAAGGTAGCTAGTGTAGCGTCACCTGGAGGACTGCATCAGTAAAGTCTAGTAATCCCTAGCAGGCATAACGATGACTCACTTAAGATACACAACTAGTGACATATCGGTTCTGCCAGACTGGCCACAGTAACAAAATATATGAATCTGGGTGAGCAACTGTGACGAGTAACTATGACTCTCGTAATAGGCCAATGACTCAATACATGGAGTATTGAATCAGAAAACTCGAGGAACGCCTTGCAATAGTAACAATGACTTTCTTACGGTTCACAACTGGTGACAAATCCGTTCTGGCAGTCTGGCACCAGTAACAAAAATGAGACACTGCGTGAGCAACTGGGAAGGGTAACTATGACTCTCTTAAGGTAGTCAATGATACGTCAACAGGAATATTGAATCAGGAAACTCGAGTAACCCTTGGCTATAGTAACGATGACTTTCGTTGATTACACAACCTGTGACATATCGGTGCTGGCACACTGGCCACAGTTACAATGTACTTTAATTTGGGTGGTCAACCGACAGCAATATCTATTACCTTTCTGAGGGAACCGACGATTCGTCACCAGGTGGAGTACACTCTGAAAGGAGTGACTATGACTCTCATATGACACACAACTAGTGTCGTATCGCTTCTGGCAGACGCCACAGTAACAAGAAACGTGAAACTGGCTGCGAAATTACGACGAGGAGTTATGACGCACTCAAGGTAGCTAGTGCAGCGTCACCTGGAGGACTGCATCAGTAAAGTCTAGTAATCCCTAGCAGGCTTAACGATGACTCACTTAAGATACACATTTAGTGACATATCGGTTCTGCCAGACTGGCCACAGTAATAAAATATATGAATCTGAGTGAGCAACTGTGACCAGTAACTATGACTCTCGTAATAGGCCAATGACTCAATACCTGGAGTATTGAATCAGATAAATCGAGGAACGCCTTGCAATAGTAACAATGACTTTCTTACTGTTCACAACTGGTGACAAATCCGTTTTGGCAGTCTGGCACCAGTAACAAAAATGAGACACAGCGTGAGCAACTGGGATGGGTAACTATGACTCTCTTAAGGTAGCCAATGATCGTCACCAGGAGTATTGAATCAGGAAACTCGAGTAACCCTTGGCTATAGTAACGATGACTTTCGTAGATTACACAACCTGTGACATATCGGTTCTGGCAGACTGGCCACAGTAACAAAATATATGAATCTGGGTGAGCAACTGTGACGAGTGACTATGACTATCGTAATAGGCCAATGACTCAATACCTGGAGTATTGAATCAGATAACTCGAGGAACGCCTAGCAATAGTAACATTGTCTTTCTTACGGTTCACAACTGGTGTCAAATAAGTTCTGGCAGTCTGGCACCAGTAACAAAAATGAGACACAGCGTGAGCTACTGGGATGGGTAACTATGACTATCTTAAGGTAGCCAATGATCGTCACCAAGAATATTGATTGAGGAAACTCGAGTAACTCTTGGCTATAGTAACGATGACTTTCGTAGATTACACAACCTGTGACATATCGATGCTGGCAGACTGCCACAGTTACAATGTATTTTAATTTGGGTGGTCAACCGACAGGAAAATCTATTACCCTTATGAGGTAACCGACGATTCGTCACCAGGTGGAGTACACTCTGAAAGGAGTGACTATGACTCTCATATGACACACAACTAGTGTCGTATCGCTTCTGGCAGACGCCACAGTAGCAAGAAACGTGAAACTGGCTGCGAAACTAGGACGAGGAGCTACGACGCACTCAAGGTAGCTAGTGCAGCGTCACCTGGAGGACTGCATCAGTAAAGTCTAGTAATCCCTAGCAGGCATAACGATGACTCACTTAAGATACACAACTAGTGACATATCGGTTCTGCCAGACTGGCCACAGTAACAAAATATATGAATCTGGGTGAGCAACTGTGACGAGTAACTATGACTCTCGTAATAGGCCAATGACTCAATACCTGGAGTATTGAATCAGATAACTCGAGGAACGCCTTGCAATAGTAACAATGACTTTCTTACGATTCACAACTGGTGACAAATCCGTTCTGGCAGTCTGGCACCAGTAACAAAAATGAGACACTGCGTGAGCAACTGGGAAGGGTAACTATGACTCTCTTAAGGTAGGCAATGATACGTCACCAGGAATATTGAATCAGGAAACTCGAGTAACCCTTGGCTATAGTAACGATGACTTTCGTTGATTACACAACCTGTGACATATCGGTGCTGGCACACTGGCCACAGTTACAATGTACTTTAATTTGGGTGGTCAACCGACAGCAATATCTATTACCTTTCTGAGGGAACCGACGATTCGTCACCAGGTGGAGTACACTCTGAAAGGAGTGACTATGACTCTCATATGACACACAACTAGTGTCGTATCGCTTCTGGCAGACGCCACAGTAACAAGAAACGTGAAACTGGCTGCGAAATTACGACGAGGAGTTATGACGCACTCAAGGTAGCTAGTATAGCGTCACCTGGAGGACTGCATCAGTAAAGTCTAGTAATCCCTAGCAGGCATAACGATGACTCACTTAAGATACACAACTAGTGACATATCGGTTCTGCCAGACTGGCCACAGTAACAAAATATATGAATCTGGGTGAGCAACTGTGACGAGTAACTATGACTCTCGTAATAGGCCAATGACTCAATACATGGAGTATTGAATCAGAAAACTCGAGGAACGCCTTGCAATAGTAACAATGACTTTCTTACGGTTCACAACTGGTGACAAATCCGTTCTGGCAGTCTGGCACCAGTAACAAAAATGAGACACTGCGTGAGCAACTGGGAAGGGTAACTATGACTCTCTTAAGGTAGTCAATGATACGTCAACAGGAATATTGAATCAGGAAACTCGAGTAACCCTTGGCTATAGTAACGATGACTTTCGTTGATTACACAACCTGTGACATATCGGTGCTGGCACACTGGCCACAGTTACAATGTACTTTAATTTGGGTGGTCAACCGACAGCAATATCTATTACCTTTCTGAGGGAACCGACGATTCGTCACCAGGTGGAGTACACTCTGAAAGGAGTGACTATGACTCTCATATGACACACAACTAGTGTCGTATCGCTTCTGGCAGACGCCACAGTAACAAGAAACGTGAAACTGGCTGCGAAACTAGGACGAGGAGCTACGACGCACTCAAGGTAGCTAGTGCAGCGTCACCTGGAGGACTGCATCAGTAAAGTCTAGTAATCCCTAGCAGGCATAACGATGACTCACTTAAGATACACAACTAGTGACATATCGGTTCTGCCAGACTGGCCACAGTAACAAAATATATGAATCTGGGTGAGCAACTGTGACGAGTAACTATGACTCTCGTAATAGGCCAATGACTCAATACATAGAGTATTGAATCAGAAAACTCGAGGAACGCCTTGCAATAGTAACAATGACTTTCTTACGGTTCACAACTGGTGACAAATCCGTTCTGGCAGTCTGGCACCAGTAACAAAAATGAGTCACTGCGTGAGCAACTGGGAAGGGTAACTATGACTGTCTTAAGGTAGCCAATGATACGTCACCAGGAATATTGAATCAGGAAACTCGAGTAACCCTTGGCTATAGTAACGATGACTTTCGTTGATTACACAACCTGTGACATATCGGTGCTGGCACACTGGCCACAGTTACAATGTACTTTAATTTGGGTGGTCAACCGACAGCAATATCTATTACCTTTCTGAGGGAACCGACGATTCGTCACCAGGTGGAGTACACTCTGAAAGGAGTGACTATGACTCTCATATGACACACAACTAGTGTCGTATCGCTTCTGGCAGACGCCACAGTAACAAGAAACGTGAAACTGGCTGCGAAATTACGACGAGGAGTTATGACGCACTCAAGGTAGCTAGTGTAGCGTCACCTGGAGGACTGCATCAGTAAAGTCTAGTAATCCCTAGCAGGCATAACGATGACTCACTTAAGATACACAACTAGTGACATATCGGTTCTGCCAGACTGGCCACAGTAACAAAATATATGAATCTGGGTGAGCAACTGTGACGAGTAACTATGACTCTCGTAATAGGCCAATGACTCAATACCTGGAGTATTGAATCAGAAAACTCGAGGAACGCCTTGCAATAGTAACAATGACTTTCTTACGGTTCACAACTGGTGACAAATCCGTTCTGGCAGTCTGGCACCAGTAACAAAAATGAGACACTGCGTGAGCAACTGGGAAGGGTAACTATGACTCTCTTAAGGTAGTCAATGATACGTCAACAGGAATATTGAATCAGGAAACTCGAGTAACCCTTGGCTATAGTAACGATGACTTTCGTTGATTACACAACCTGTGACATATCGGTGCTGGCACACTGGCCACAGTTACAATGTACTTTAATTTGGGTGGTCAACCGACAGCAATATCTATTACCTTTCTGAGGGAACCGACGATTCGTCACCAGGTGGAGTACACTCTGAAAGGAGTGACTATGACTCTCATATGACACACAACTAGTGTCGTATCGCTTCTGGCAGACGCCACAGTAACAAGAAACGTGAAACTGGCTGCGAAATTACGACGAGGAGTTATGACGCACTCAAGGTAGCTAGTGCAGCGTCACCTGGAGGACTGCATCAGTAAAGTCTAGTAATCCCTAGCAGGCTTAACGATGACTCACTTAAGATACACATTTAGTGACATATCGGTTCTGCCAGACTGGCCACAGTAACAAAATATATGAATCTGAGTGAGCAACTGTGACCAGTAACTATGACTCTCGTAATAGGCCAATGACTCAATACCTGGAGTATTGAATCAGATAACTCGAGGAACGCCTTGCAATAGTAACAATGACTTACTTACTGTTCACAACTGGTGACAAATCCGTTTTGGCAGTCTGGCACCAGTAACAAAAATGAGACACAGCGTGAGCAACTGGGATGGGTAACTATGACTCTCTTAAGGTAGCCAATGATCGTCACCAGGAGTATTGAATCAGGAAACTCGAGTAACCCTTGGCTATAGTAACGATGACTTTCGTAGATTACACAACCTGTGACATATCGGTTCTGGCAGACTGGCCACAGTAACAAAATATATGAATCTGGGTGAGCAACTGTGACGAGTAACTATGACTCTCGTAATAGGCCAATGACTCAATACCTGGAGTATTGAATCAGATAACTCGAGGAACGCCTAGCAATAGTAACATTGTCTTTCTTACGGTTCACAACTGGTGACAAATAAGTTCTGGCAGTCTGGCACCAGTAACAAAAATGAGACACAGCGTGAGCTACTGGGATGGGTAACTATGACTCTCTTAAGGTAGCCAATGATCGTCACCAAGAATATTGATTGAGGAAACTCGAGTAACCCTTGGCTATAGTAACGATGACTTTCGTAGATTACACAACCTGTGACATATCGATGCTGGCAGACTGGCCACAGTTACAATGTATTTTAATTTGGGTGGTCAACCGACAGGAAAATCTATTACCCTTATGAGGTAACCGACGATTCGTCACCAGGTGGAGTACACTCTGAAAGGAGTGACTATGACTCTCATATGACACACAACTAGTGTCGTATCGCTTCTGGCAGACGCCACAGTAACAAGAAACGTGAAACTGGCTGCGAAATTACGACGAGGAGTTATGACGCACTCAAGGTAGCTAGTGCAGCGTCACCTGGAGGACTGCATCAGTAAAGTCTAGTAATCCCTAGCAGGCTTAACGATGACTCACTTAAGATACACATTTAGTGACATATCGGTTCTGCCAGACTGGCCACAGTAATAAAATATATGAATCTGAGTGAGCAACTGTGACCAGTAACTATGACTCTCGTAATAGGCCAATGACTCAATACCTGGAGTATTGAATCAGATAACTCGAGGAACGCCTTGCAATAGTAACAATGACTTTCTTACTGTTCACAACTGGTGACAAATCCGTTTTGGCAGTCTGGCACCAGTAACAAAAATGAGACACAGCGTGAGCAACTGGGATGGGTAACTATGACTCTCTTAAGGTAGCCAATGATCGTCACCAGGAGTATTGAATCAGGAAACTCGAGTAACCCTTGGCTATAGTAACGATGACTTTCGTAGATTACACAACCTGTGACATATCGGTTCTGGCAGACTGGCCACAGTAACAAAATATATGAATCTGGGTGAGCAACTGTGACGAGTGACTATGACTATCGTAATAGGCCAATGACTCAATACCTGGAGTATTGAATCAGATAACTCGAGGAACGCCTAGCAATAGTAACATTGTCTTTCTTACGGTTCACAACTGGTGTCAAATAAGTTCTGGCAGTCTGGCACCAGTAACAAAAATGAGACACAGCGTGAGCTACTGGGATGGGTAACTATGACTATCTTAAGGTAGCCAATGATCGTCACCAAGAATATTGATTGAGGAAACTCGAGTAACTCTTGGCTATAGTAACGATGACTTTCGTAGATTACACAACCTGTGACATATCGATGCTGGCAGACTGCCACAGTTACAATGTATTTTAATTTGGGTGGTCAACCGACAGGAAAATCTATTACCCTTATGAGGTAACCGACGATTCGTCACCAGGTGGAGTACACTCTGAAAGGAGTGACTATGACTCTCATATGACACACAACTAGTGTCGTATCGCTTCTGGCAGACGCCACAGTAGCAAGAAACGTGAAACTGGCTGCGAAACTAGGACGAGGAGCTACGACGCACTCAAGGTAGCTAGTGCAGCGTCACCTGGAGGACTGCATCAGTAAAGTCTAGTAATCCCTAGCAGGCATAACGATGACTCACTTAAGATACACAACTAGTGACATATCGGTTCTGCCAGACTGGCCACAGTAACAAAATATATGAATCTGGGTGAGCAACTGTGACGAGTAACTATGACTCTCGTAATAGGCCAATGACTCAATACCTGGAGTATTGAATCAGATAACTCGAGGAACGCCTTGCAATAGTAACAATGACTTTCTTACGATTCACAACTGGTGACAAATCCGTTCTGGCAGTCTGGCACCAGTAACAAAAATGAGACACTGCGTGAGCAACTGGGAAGGGTAACTATGACTCTCTTAAGGTAGGCAATGATACGTCACCAGGAATATTGAATCAGGAAACTCGAGTAACCCTTGGCTATAGTAACGATGACTTTCGTTGATTACACAACCTGTGACATATCGGTGCTGGCACACTGGCCACAGTTACAATGTACTTTAATTTGGGTGGTCAACCGACAGCAATATCTATTACCTTTCTGAGGGAACCGACGATTCGTCACCAGGTGGAGTACACTCTGAAAGGAGTGACTATGACTCTCATATGACACACAACTAGTGTCGTATCGCTTCTGGCAGACGCCACAGTAACAAGAAACGTGAAACTGGCTGCGAAATTACGACGAGGAGTTATGACGCACTCAAGGTAGCTAGTATAGCGTCACCTGGAGGACTGCATCAGTAAAGTCTAGTAATCCCTAGCAGGCATAACGATGACTCACTTAAGATACACAACTAGTGACATATCGGTTCTGCCAGACTGGCCACAGTAACAAAATATATGAATCTGGGTGAGCAACTGTGACGAGTAACTATGACTCTCGTAATAGGCCAATGACTCAATACATGGAGTATTGAATCAGAAAACTCGAGGAACGCCTTGCAATAGTAACAATGACTTTCTTACGGTTCACAACTGGTGACAAATCCGTTCTGGCAGTCTGGCACCAGTAACAAAAATGAGACACTGCGTGAGCAACTGGGAAGGGTAACTATGACTCTCTTAAGGTAGTCAATGATACGTCAACAGGAATATTGAATCAGGAAACTCGAGTAACCCTTGGCTATAGTAACGATGACTTTCGTTGATTACACAACCTGTGACATATCGGTGCTGGCACACTGGCCACAGTTACAATGTACTTTAATTTGGGTGGTCAACCGACAGCAATATCTATTACCTTTCTGAGGGAACCGACGATTCGTCACCAGGTGGAGTACACTCTGAAAGGAGTGACTATGACTCTCATATGACACACAACTAGTGTCGTATCGCTTCTGGCAGACGCCACAGTAACAAGAAACGTGAAACTGGCTGCGAAACTAGGACGAGGAGCTACGACGCACTCAAGGTAGCTAGTGCAGCGTCACCTGGAGGACTGCATCAGTAAAGTCTAGTAATCCCTAGCAGGCATAACGATGACTCACTTAAGATACACAACTAGTGACATATCGGTTCTGCCAGACTGGCCACAGTAACAAAATATATGAATCTGGGTGAGCAACTGTGACGAGTAACTATGACTCTCGTAATAGGCCAATGACTCAATACATAGAGTATTGAATCAGAAAACTCGAGGAACGCCTTGCAATAGTAACAATGACTTTCTTACGGTTCACAACTGGTGACAAATCCGTTCTGGCAGTCTGGCACCAGTAACAAAAATGAGTCACTGCGTGAGCAACTGGGAAGGGTAACTATGACTGTCTTAAGGTAGCCAATGATACGTCACCAGGAATATTGAATCAGGAAACTCGAGTAACCCTTGGCTATAGTAACGATGACTTTCGTTGATTACACAACCTGTGACATATCGGTGCTGGCACACTGGCCACAGTTACAATGTACTTTAATTTGGGTGGTCAACCGACAGCAATATCTATTACCTTTCTGAGGGAACCGACGATTCGTCACCAGGTGGAGTACACTCTGAAAGGAGTGACTATGACTCTCATATGACACACAACTAGTGTCGTATCGCTTCTGGCAGACGCCACAGTAACAAGAAACGTGAAACTGGCTGCGAAATTACGACGAGGAGTTATGACGCACTCAAGGTAGCTAGTGTAGCGTCACCTGGAGGACTGCATCAGTAAAGTCTAGTAATCCCTAGCAGGCATAACGATGACTCACTTAAGATACACAACTAGTGACATATCGGTTCTGCCAGACTGGCCACAGTAACAAAATATATGAATCTGGGTGAGCAACTGTGACGAGTAACTATGACTCTCGTAATAGGCCAATGACTCAATACCTGGAGTATTGAATCAGAAAACTCGAGGAACGCCTTGCAATAGTAACAATGACTTTCTTACGGTTCACAACTGGTGACAAATCCGTTCTGGCAGTCTGGCACCAGTAACAAAAATGAGACACTGCGTGAGCAACTGGGAAGGGTAACTATGACTCTCTTAAGGTAGTCAATGATACGTCAACAGGAATATTGAATCAGGAAACTCGAGTAACCCTTGGCTATAGTAACGATGACTTTCGTTGATTACACAACCTGTGACATATCGGTGCTGGCACACTGGCCACAGTTACAATGTACTTTAATTTGGGTGGTCAACCGACAGCAATATCTATTACCTTTCTGAGGGAACCGACGATTCGTCACCAGGTGGAGTACACTCTGAAAGGAGTGACTATGACTCTCATATGACACACAACTAGTGTCGTATCGCTTCTGGCAGACGCCACAGTAACAAGAAACGTGAAACTGGCTGCGAAATTACGACGAGGAGTTATGACGCACTCAAGGTAGCTAGTGCAGCGTCACCTGGAGGACTGCATCAGTAAAGTCTAGTAATCCCTAGCAGGCTTAACGATGACTCACTTAAGATACACATTTAGTGACATATCGGTTCTGCCAGACTGGCCACAGTAACAAAATATATGAATCTGAGTGAGCAACTGTGACCAGTAACTATGACTCTCGTAATAGGCCAATGACTCAATACCTGGAGTATTGAATCAGATAACTCGAGGAACGCCTTGCAATAGTAACAATGACTTACTTACTGTTCACAACTGGTGACAAATCCGTTTTGGCAGTCTGGCACCAGTAACAAAAATGAGACACAGCGTGAGCAACTGGGATGGGTAACTATGACTCTCTTAAGGTAGCCAATGATCGTCACCAGGAGTATTGAATCAGGAAACTCGAGTAACCCTTGGCTATAGTAACGATGACTTTCGTAGATTACACAACCTGTGACATATCGGTTCTGGCAGACTGGCCACAGTAACAAAATATATGAATCTGGGTGAGCAACTGTGACGAGTAACTATGACTCTCGTAATAGGCCAATGACTCAATACCTGGAGTATTGAATCAGATAACTCGAGGAACGCCTAGCAATAGTAACATTGTCTTTCTTACGGTTCACAACTGGTGACAAATAAGTTCTGGCAGTCTGGCACCAGTAACAAAAATGAGACACAGCGTGAGCTACTGGGATGGGTAACTATGACTCTCTTAAGGTAGCCAATGATCGTCACCAAGAATATTGATTGAGGAAACTCGAGTAACCCTTGGCTATAGTAACGATGACTTTCGTAGATTACACAACCTGTGACATATCGATGCTGGCAGACTGGCCACAGTTACAATGTATTTTAATTTGGGTGGTCAACCGACAGGAAAATCTATTACCCTTATGAGGTAACCGACGATTCGTCACCAGGTGGAGTACACTCTGAAAGGAGTGACTATGACTCTCATATGACACACAACTAGTGTCGTATCGCTTCTGGCAGACGCCACAGTAACAAGAAACGTGAAACTGGCTGCGAAACTAGGACCAGGAGCTACGACGCACTCAAGGTAGCTAGTGCAGCGTCACCTGGAGGACTGCATCAGTAAAGTCTAGTAATCCCTAGCAGGCATAACGATGACTCACTTAAGATACACAACTAGTGACATATCGGTTCTGCCAGACTGGCCACAGTAACAAAATATATGAATCTGGGTGAGCAACTGTGACGAGTAACTATGACTCTCGTAATAGGCCAATGACTCAATACCTGGAGTATTGAATCAGATAACTCGAGGAACGCCTTGCAATAGTAACAATGACTTTCTTACGATTCACAACTGGTGACAAATAAGTTCTGGCAGTCTGGCACCAGTAACAAAAATGAGACACTGCGTGAGCAACTGGGAAGGGTAACTATGACTCTCTTAAGGTAGCCAATGATACGTCACCAGGAATATTGAATCAGGAAACTCGAGTAACCCTTGGCTATAGTAACGATGACTTTCGTTGATTACACAACCTGTGACATATCGGTGCTGGCACACTGGCCACAGTTACAATGTACTTTAATTTGGGTGGTCAACCGACAGCAATATCTATTACCTTTCTGAGGGAACCGACGATTCGTCACCAGGTGGAGTACACTCTGAAAGGAGTGACTATGACTCTCATATGACACACAACTAGTGTCGTATCGCTTCTGGCAGACGCCACAGTAACAAGAAACGTGAAACTGGCTGCGAAATTACGACGAGGAGTTATGACGCACTCAAGGTAGCTAGTGTAGCGTCACCTGGAGGACTGCATCAGTAAAGTCTAGTAATCCCTAGCAGGCATAACGATGACTCACTTAAGATACACAACTAGTGACATATCGGTTCTGGCAGACTGGCCACAGTAACAAAATATATGAATCTGGGTGAGCAACTGTGACGAGTAACAATGACTCTCGTAATAGGCCAATGACTCAATACCTGGAGTATTGAATCAGATAACTCGAGGAACGCCTAGCAATAGTAACATTGTCTTTCTTACGGTTCACAACTGGTGACAAATAAGTTCTGGCAGTCTGGCACCAGTAACAAAAATGAGACACAGCGTGAGCTACTGGGATGGGTAACTATGACTCTCTTAAGGTAGCCAATGATCGTCACCAAGAATATTGATTGAGGAAACTCGAGTAACCCTTGGCTATAGTAACGATGACTTTCGTAGATTACACAACCTGTGACATATCGATGCTGGCAGACTGGCCACAGTTACAATGTATTTTAATTTGGGTGGTCAACCGACAGGAAAATCTATTACCCTTATGAGGTAACCGACGATTCGTCACCAGGTGGAGTACACTCTGAAAGGAGTGACTATGACTCTCATATGACACACAACTAGTGTCGTATCGCTTCTGGCAGACGCCACAGTAACAAGAAACGTGAAACTGGCTGCGAAACTAGGACGAGGAGCTACGACGCACTCAAGGTAGCTAGTGCAGCGTCACCTGGAGGACTGCATCAGTAAAGTCTAGTAATCCCTAGCAGGCATAACGATGACTCACTTAAGATACACAACTAGTGACATATCGGTTCTGCCAGACTGGCCACAGTAACAAAATATATGAATCTGGGTGAGCAACTGTGACGAGTAACTATGACTCTCGTAATAGGCCAATGACTCAATACCTGGAGTATTGAATCAGATAACTCGAGGAACGCCTTGCAATAGTAACAATGACTTTCTTACGGTTCACAACTGGTGACAAATCCGTTCTGGCAGTCTGGCACCAGTACCAAAAATGAGACACTGCGTGAGCAACTGGGAAGGGTAACTATGACTCTCTTAAGGTAGTCAATGATACGTCACCAGGAATATTGAATCAGGAAACTCGAGTAACCCTTGGCTATAGTAACGATGACTTTCGTTGATTACACAACCTGTGACATATCGGTGCTGGCACACTGGCCACAGTTACAATGTACTTTAATTTGGGTGGTCAACCGACAGCAATATCTATTACCTTTCTGAGAGAACCGACGATTCGTCACCAGGTGGAGTACACTCTGAAAGGAGTGACTATGACTCTCATATGACACACAACTAGTGTCGTATCGCTTCTGGCAGACGCCACAGTAACAAGAAACGTGAAACTGGCTGCAAAATTACGACGAGGAGTTATGACGCACTCAAGGTAGCTAGTGCAGCGTCACCTGGAGGACTGCATCAGTAAAGTCTAGTAATCCCTAGCAGGCTTAACGATGACTCACTTAAGATACACATTTAGTGACATATCGGTTCTGCCAGACTGGCCACAGTAACAAAATATATGAATCTGAGTGAGCAACTGTGACCAGTAACTATGACTCTCGTAATAGGCCAATGACTCAATACCTGGAGTATTGAATCAGATAATTCGAGGAACGCCTTGCAATAGTAACAATGACTTTCTTACTGTTCACAACTGGTGACAAATCCGTTTTGGCAGTCTGGCACCAGTAACATAAATGAGACACAGCGTGAGCAACTGGGATGGGTAACTATGACTCTCTTAAGGTAGCCAATGATCGTCACCAGGAGTATTGAATCAGGAAACTCGAGTAACCCTTGGCTATAGTAACGATGACTTTCGTAGATTACACAACCTGTGACATATCGGTTCTGGCAGACTGGCCACAGTAACAAAATATATGAATCTGGGTGAGCAACTGTGACGAGTAACTATGACTCTCGTAATAGGCCAATGACTCAATACCTGGAGTATTGAATCAGATAACTCGAGGAACGCCTAGCAATAGTAACATTGTCTTTCTTACGGTTCACAACTGGTGACAAATAAGTTCTGGCAGTCTGGCACCAGTAACAAAAATGAGACACAGCGTGAGCTACTGGGATGGGTAACTATGACTCTCTTAAGGTAGCCAATGATCGTCACCAAGAATATTGATTGAGGAAACTCGAGTAACCCTTGGCTATAGTAACGATGACTTTCGTAGATTACACAACATGTGACATATCGATGCTGGCAGACTGGCCACAGTTACAATGTATTATAATTTGGGTGGTCAACCGACAGGAAAATCTATTACCCTTATGAGGTAACCGACGATTCGTCACCAGGTGGAGTACACTCTGAAAGGAGTGACTATGACTCTCATATGACACACAACTAGTGTCGTATCGCTTCTGGCAGACGCCACAGTAACAAGAAACGTGAAACTGGCTGCGAAACTAGGACCAGGAGCTACGACGCACTCAAGGTAGCTAGTGCAGCGTCACCTGGAGGACTGCATCAGTAAAGTCTAGTAATCCCTAGCAGGCATAACGATGACTCACTTAAGATACACAACTAGTGACATATCGGTTCTGCCAGACTGGCCACAGTAACAAAATATATGAATCTGGGTGAGCAACTGTGACGAGTAACTATGACTCTCGTAATAGGCCAATGACTCAATACCTGGAGTATTGAATCAGATAACTCGAGGAACGCCTTGCAATAGTAACAATGACTTTCTTACGGTTCACAACTGGTGACAAATCCGTTCTGGCAGTCTGGCACCAGTACCAAAAATGAGACACTGCGTGAGCAACTGGGAAGGGTAACTATGACTCTCTTAAGGTAGTCAATGATACGTCACCAGGAATATTGAATCAGGAAACTCGAGTAACCCTTGGCTATAGTAACGATGACTTTCGTTGATTACACAACCTGTGACATATCGGTGCTGGCACACTGGCCACAGTTACAATGTACTTTAATTTGGGTGGTCAACCGACAGCAATATCTATTACCTTTCTGAGAGAACCGACGATTCGTCACCAGGTGGAGTACACTCTGAAAGGAGTGACTATGACTCTCATATGAGACACAACTAGTGTCGTATCGCTTCTGGCAGACGCCACAGTAACAAGAAACGTGAAACTGGCTGCAAAATTACGACGAGGAGTTATGACGCACTCAAGGTAGCTAGTGCAGCGTCACCTGGAGGACTGCATCAGTAAAGTCTAGTAATCCCTAGCAGGCTTAACGATGACTCACTTAAGATACACATTTAGTGACATATCGGTTCTGCCAGACTGGCCACAGTAACAAAATATATGAATCTGAGTGAGCAACTGTGACCAGTAACTATGACTCTTGTAATAGGCCAATGACTCAATACCTGGAGTATTGAATCAGATAATTCGAGGAACGCCTTGCAATAGTAACAATGACTTTCTTACGATTCACAACTGGTGACAAATCCGTTCTGGCAGTCTGGCACCAGTAACAAAAATGAGACACTGCGTGAGCAACTGGGAAGGGTAACTATGACTCTCTTAAGGTAGCCAATGATCGTCACCAAGAATATTGAATCAGGAAACTCGAGTAACCCTTGGCTATAGTAACGATGACTTTCGTTGATTACACAACCTGTGACATATCGGTGCTGGCACACTGGCCACAGTTACAATGTACTTTAATTTGGGTGGTCAACCGACAGCAATATCTATTACCTTTCTGAGGGAACCGACGATTCGTCACCAGGTGGAGTACACTCTGAAAGGAGTGACTATGACTCTCATATGACACACAACTAGTGTCGTATCGCTTCTGGCAGACGCCACAGTAACAAGAAACGTGAAACTGGCTGCGAAATTACGACGAGGAGTTATGACGCACTCAAGGTAGCTAGTGTAGCGTCACCTGGAGGACTGCATCAGTAAAGTCTAGTAATCCCTAGCAGGCATAACGATGACTCACTTAAGATACACAACTAGTGACATATCGGTTCTGGCAGACTGGCCACAGTAACAAAATATATGAATCTGGGTGAGCAACTGTGACGAGTAACAATGACTCTCGTAATAGGCCAATGACTCAATACCTGGAGTATTGAATCAGATAACTCGAGGAACGTTTAGCAATAGTAACATTGTCTTTCTTACGGTTCACAACTGGTGACAAATAAGTTCTGGCAGTCTGGCACCAGTAACAAAAATGAGACACAGCGTGAGCTACTGGGATGGGTAACTATGACTCTCTTAAGGTAGCCAATGATCGTCACCAAGAATATTGATTGAGGAAACTCGAGTAACCCTTGGCTATAGTAACGATGACTTTCGTAGATTACACAACCTGTGACATATCGATGCTGGCAGACTGGCCACAGTTACAATGTATTTTAATTTGGGTGGTCAACCGACAGGAAAATCTATTACCCTTATGAGGTAACCGACGATTCGTCACCAGGTGGAGTACACTCTGAAAGGAGTGACTATGACTCTCATATGACACACAACTAGTGTCGTATCGCTTCTGGCAGACGCCACAGTAACAAGAAACGTGAAACTGGCTGCGAAACTAGGACGAGGAGCTACGACGCACTCAAGGTAGCTAGTGCAGCGTCACCTGGAGGACTGCATCAGTAAAGTCTAGTAATCCCTAGCAGGCATAACGATGACTCACTTAAGATACACAACTAGTGACATATCGGTTCTGCCAGACTGGCCACAGTAACAAAATATATGAATCTGGGTGAGCAACTGTGACGAGTAACTATGACTCTCGTAATAGGCCAATGACTCAATACCTGGAGTATTGAATCAGATAACTCGAGGAACGCCTTGCAATAGTAACAATGACTTTCTTACGGTTCACAACTGGTGACAAATCCGTTCTGGCAGTCTGGCACCAGTACCAAAAATGAGACACTGCGTGAGCAACTGGGAAGGGTAACTATGACTCTCTTAAGGTAGTCAATGATACGTCACCAGGAATATTGAATCAGGAAACTCGAGTAACCCTTGGCTATAGTAACGATGACTTTCGTTGATTACACAACCTGTGACATATCGGTGCTGGCACACTGGCCACAGTTACAATGTACTTTAATTTGGGTGGTCAACCGACAGCAATATCTATTACCTTTCTGAGAGAACCGACGATTCGTCACCAGGTGGAGTACACTCTGAAAGGAGTGACTATGACTCTCATATGAGACACAACTAGTGTCGTATCGCTTCTGGCAGACGCCACAGTAACAAGAAACGTGAAACTGGCTGCAAAATTACGACGAGGAGTTATGACGCACTCAAGGTAGCTAGTGCAGCGTCACCTGGAGGACTGCATCAGTAAAGTCTAGTAATCCCTAGCAGGCTTAACGATGACTCACTTAAGATACACATTTAGTGACATATCGGTTCTGCCAGACTGGCCACAGTAACAAAATATATGAATCTGAGTGAGCAACTGTGACCAGTAACTATGACTCTCGTAATAGGCCAATGACTCAATACCTGGAGTATTGAATCAGATAATTCGAGGAACGCCTTGCAATAGTAACAATGACTTTCTTACTGTTCACAACTGGTGACAAATCCGTTTTGGCAGTCTGGCACCAGTAACAAAAATGAGACACAGCGTGAGCAACTGGGATGGGTAACTATGACTCTCTTAAGGTAGCCAATGATCGTCACCAGGAGTATTGAATCAGGAAACTCGAGTAACCCTTGGCTATAGTAACGATGACTTTCGTAGATTACACAACCTGTGACATATCGGTTCTGGCAGACTGGCCACAGTAACAAAATATATGAATCTGGGTGAGCAACTGTGACGAGTAACTATGACTCTCGTAATAGGCCAATGACTCAATACCTGGAGTATTGAATCAGATAACTCGAGGAACGCCTAGCAATAGTAACATTGTCTTTCTTACGGTTCACAACTGGTGACAAATAAGTTCTGGCAGTCTGGCACCAGTAACAAAAATGAGACACAGCGTGAGCTACTGGGATGGGTAACTATGACTCTCTTAAGGTAGCCAATGATCGTCACCAAGAATATTGATTGAGGAAACTCGAGTAACCCTTGGCTATAGTAACGATGACTTTCGTAGATTACACAACCTGTGACATATCGATGCTGGCAGACTGGCCACAGTTACAATGTATTATAATTTGGGTGGTCAACCGACAGGAAAATCTATTACCCTTATGAGGTAACCGACGATTCGTCACCAGGTGGAGTACACTCTGAAAGGAGTGACTATGACTCTCATATGACACACAACTAGTGTCGTATCGCTTCTGGCAGACGCCACAGTAACAAGAAACGTGAAACTGGCTGCGAAACTAGGACCAGGAGCTACGACGCACTCAAGGTAGCTAGTGCAGCGTCACCTGGAGGACTGCATCAGTAAAGTCTAGTAATCCCTAGCAGGCATAACGATGACTCACTTAAGATACACAACTAGTGACATATCGGTTCTGCCAGACTGGCCACAGTAACAAAATATATGAATCTGGGTGAGCAACTGTGACGAGTAACTATGACTCTCGTAATAGGCCAATGACTCAATACCTGGAGTATTGAATCAGATAACTCGAGGAACGCCTTGCAATAGTAACAATGACTTTCTTACGGTTCACAACTGGTGACAAATCCGTTCTGGCAGTCTGGCACCAGTACCAAAAATGAGACACTGCGTGAGCAACTGGGAAGGGTAACTATGACTCTCTTAAGGTAGTCAATGATACGTCACCAGGAATATTGAATCAGGAAACTCGAGTAACCCTTGGCTATAGTATTGATGACTTTCGTTGATTACACAACCTGTGACATATCGGTGCTGGCACACTGGCCACAGTTACAATGTACTTTAATTTGGGTGGTCAACCGACAGCAATATCTATTACCTTTCTGAGAGAACCGACGATTCGTCACCAGGTGGAGTACACTCTGAAAGGAGTGACTATGACTCTCATATGAGACACAACTAGTGTCGTATCGCTTCTGGCAGACGCCACAGTAACAAGAAACGTGAAACTGGCTGCAAAATTACGACGAGGAGTTATGACGCACTCAAGGTAGCTAGTGCAGCGTCACCTGGAGGACTGCATCAGTAAAGTCTAGTAATCCCTAGCAGGCTTAACGATGACTCACTTAAGATACACATTTAGTGACATATCGGTTCTGCCAGACTGGCCACAGTAACAAAATATATGAATCTGAGTGAGCAACTGTGACCAGTAACTATGACTCTCGTAATAGGCCAATGACTCAATACCTGGAGTATTGAATCAGATAATTCGAGGAACGCCTTGCAATAGTAACAATGACTTTCTTACTGTTCACAACTGGTGACAAATCCGTTTTGGCAGTCTGGCACCAGTAACAAAAATGAGACACAGCGTGAGCAACTGGGATGGGTAACTATGACTCTCTTAAGGTAGCCAATGATCGTCACCAGGAGTATTGAATCAGGAAACTCGAGTAACCCTTGGCTATAGTAACGATGACTTTCGTAGATTACACAACCTGTGACATATCGGTTCTGGCAGACTGGCCACAGTAACAAAATATATGAATCTGGGTGAGCAACTGTGACGAGTAACTATGACTCTCGTAATAGGCCAATGACTCAATACCTGGAGTATTGAATCAGATAACTCGAGGAACGCCTTGCAATAGTAACATTGTCTTTCTTACGGTTCACAACTGGTGACAAATAAGTTCTGGCAGTCTGGCACCAGTAACAAAAATGAGACACAGCGTGAGCTACTGGGATGGGTAACTATGACTCTCTTAAGGTAGCCAATGATCGTCACCAAGAATATTGATTGAGGAAACTCGAGTAACCCTTGGCTATAGTAACGATGACTTTCGTAGATTACACAACCTGTGACATATCGATGCTGGCAGACTGGCCACAGTTACAATGTATTATAATTTGGGTGGTCAACCGACAGGAAAATCTATTCCCTTATGAGGTAACCGACGATTCGTCACCAGGTGGAGTACACTCTGAAAGGAGTGACTATGACTCTCATATGACACACAACTAGTGTCGTATCGCTTCTGGCAGACGCCACAGTAACAAGAAACGTGAAACTGGCTGCGAAACTAGGACCAGGAGCTACGACGCACTCAAGGTAGCTAGTGCAGCGTCACCTGGAGGACTGCATCAGTAAAGTGTAGTAATCCCTAGCAGGCATAACGATGACTCACTTAAGATACACAACTAGTGACATATCGGTTCTGCCAGACTGGCCACAGTAACAAAATATATGAATCTGGGTGAGCAACTGTGACGAGTAACTATGACTCTCGTAATAGGCCAATGACTCAATACATGGAGTATTGAATCAGAAAACTCGAGGAACGCCTTGCAATAGTAACAATGACTTTCTTACGGTTCACAACTGGTGACAAATCCGTTCTGGCAGTCTGGCACCAGTAACAAAAATGAGACACTGCGTGAGCAACTGGGAAGGGTAACTATGACTCTCTTAAGGTAGTCAATGATACGTCACCAGGAATATTGAATCAGGAAACTCGAGTAACCCTTGGCTATAGTAACGATGACTTTCGTTGATTACACAACCTGTGACATATCGGTGCTGGCACACTGTCCACAGTTACAATGTACTTTAATTTGGGTGGTCAACCGACAGCAATATCTATTACCTTTCTGAGGGAACCGACGATTCGTCACCAGGTGGAGTACACTCTGAAAGGAGTGACTATGACTCTCATATGAGACACAACTAGTGTCGTATCGCTTCTGGCAGACGCCACAGTAACAAGAAACGTGAAACTGGCTGCAAAATTACGACGAGGAGTTATGACGCACTCAAGGTAGCTAGTGCAGCGTCACCTGGAGGACTGCATCAGTAAAGTCTAGTAATCCCTAGCAGGCTTAACGATGACTCACTTAAGATACACATTTAGTGACATATCGGTTCTGCCAGACTGGCCACAGTAACAAAATATATGAATCTGAGTGAGCAACTGTGACCAGTAACTATGACTCTCGTAATAGGCCAATGACTCAATACCTGGAGTATTGAATCAGATAACTCGAGGAACGCCTTGCAATAGTAACAATGACTTTCTTACTGTTCACAACTGGTGACAAATCCGTTTTGGCAGTCTGGCACCAGTAACAAAAATGAGACACAGCGTGAGCAACTGGGATGGGTAACTATGACTCTCTTAAGGTAGCCAATGATCGTCACCAGGAGTATTGAATCAGGAAACTCGAGTAACCCTTGGCTATAGTAACGATGACTTTCGTAGATTACACAACCTGTGACATATCGGTTCTGGCAGACTGGCCACAGTAACAAAATATATGAATCTGGGTGAGCAACTGTGACGAGTAACTATGACTCTCGTAATAGGCCAATGACTCAATACCTGGAGTATTGAATCAGATAACTCGAGGAACGCCTAGCAATAGTAACATTGTCTTTCTTACGGTTCACAACTGGTGACAAATAAGTTCTGGCAGTCTGGCACCAGTAACAAAAATGAGACACAGCGTGAGCTACTGGGATGGGTAACTATGACTCTCTTAAGGTAGCCAATGATCGTCACCAAGAATATTGATTGAGGAAACTCGAGTAACCCTTGGCTATAGTAACGATGACTTTCGTAGATTACACAACCTGTGACATATCGATGCTGGCAGACTGGCCACAGTTACAATGTATTTTAATTTGGGTGGTCAACCGACAGGAAAATCTATTACCCTTATGAGGTAACCGACGATTCGTCACCAGGTGGAGTACACTCTGAAAGGAGTGACTATGACTCTCATATGACACACAACTAGTGTCGTATCGCTTCTGGCAGACGCCACAGTAACAAGAAACGTGAAACTGGCTGCGAAACTAGGACCAGGAGCTACGACGCACTCAAGGTAGCTAGTGCAGCGTCACCTGGAGGACTGCATCAGTAAAGTCTAGTAATCCCTAGCAGGCATAACGATGACTCACTTAAGATACACAACTAGTGACATATCGGTTCTGCCAGACTGGCCACAGTAACAAAATATATGAATCTGGGTGAGCAACTGTGACGAGTAACTATGACTCTCGTAATAGGCCAATGACTCAATACCTGGAGTATTGAATCAGATAACTCGAGGAACGCCTTGCAATAGTAACAATGACTTTCTTACGATTCACAACTGGTGACAAATCCGTTCTGGCAGTCTGGCACCAGTAACAAAAATGAGACACTGCGTGAGCAACTGGGAAGGGTAACTATGACTCTCTTAAGGTAGCCAATGATACGTCACCAGGAATATTGAATCAGGAAACTCGAGTAACCCTTGGCTATAGTAACGATGACTTTCGTTGATTACACAACCTGTGACATATCGGTGCTGGCACACTGGCCACAGTTACAATGTACTTTAATTTGGGTGGTCAACCGACAGCAATATCTATTACCTTTCTGAGGGAACCGACGATTCGTCACCAGGTGGAGTACACTCTGAAAGGAGTGACTATGACTCTCATATGACACACAACTAGTGTCATATCGCTTCTGGCAGACGCCACAGTAACAAGAAACGTGAAACTGGCTGCGAAATTACGACGAGGAGTTATGACGCACTCAAGGTAGCTAGTGTAGCGTCACCTGGAGGACTGCATCAGTAAAGTCTAGTAATCCCTAGCAGGCATAACGATGACTCACTTAAGATACACAACTAGTGACATATCGGTTCTGCCAGACTGGCCACAGTAACAAAATATATGAATCTGGGTGAGCAACTGTGACGAGTAACTATGACTCTCGTAATAGGCCAATGACTCAATACATGGAGTATTGAATCAGAAAACTCGAGGAACGCCTTGCAATAGTAACAATGACTTTCTTACGGTTCACAACTGGTGACAAATCCGTTCTGGCAGTCTGGCACCAGTAACAAAAATGAGACACTGCGTGAGCAACTGGGAAGGGTAACTATGACTCTCTTAAGGTAGTCAATGATACGTCACCAGGAATATTGAATCAGGAAACTCGAGTAACCCTTGGCTATAGTAACGATGACTTTCGTTGATTACACAACCTGTGACATATCGGTGCTGGCACACTGGCCACAGTTACAATGTACTTTAATTTGGGTGGTCAACCGACAGCAATATCTATTACCTTTCTGAGGGAACCGACGATTCGTCACCAGGTGGAGTACACTCTGAAAGGAGTGACTATGACTCTCATATGAGACACAACTAGTGTCGTATCGCTTCTGGCAGACGCCACAGTAACAAGAAACGTGAAACTGGCTGCAAAATTACGACGAGGAGTTATGACGCACTCAAGGTAGCTAGTGCAGCGTCACCTGGAGGACTGCATCAGTAAAGTCTAGTAATCCCTAGCAGGCTTAACGATGACTCACTTAAGATACACATTTAGTGACATATCGGTTCTGCCAGACTGGCCACAGTAACAAAATATATGAATCTGAGTGAGCAACTGTGACCAGTAACTATGACTCTCGTAATAGGCCAATGACTCAATACCTGGAGTATTGAATCAGATAACTCGAGGAACGCCTTGCAATAGTAACAATGACTTTCTTACTGTTCACAACTGGTGACAAATCCGTATTGGCAGTCTGGCACCAGTAACAAAAATGAGACACAGCGTGAGCAACTGGGATGGGTAACTATGACTCTCTTAAGGTAGCCAATGATCGTCACCAGGAGTATTGAATCAGGAAACTCGAGTAACCCTTGGCTATAGTAACGATGACTTTCGTAGATTACACAACCTGTGACATATCGGTTCTGGCAGACTGGCCACAGTAACAAAATATATGAATCTGATGAGCAACTGTGACGAGTAACTATGACTCTCGTAATAGGCCAATGACTCAATACCTGGAGTATTGAATCAGATAACTCGAGGAACGCCTTGCAATAGTAACATTGTCTTTCTTACGGTTCACAACTGGTGACAAATAAGTTCTGGCAGTCTGGCACCAGTAACAAAAATGAGACACAGCGTGAGCAACTGGGATGGGTAACTATGACTCTCTTAAGGTAGCCAATGATCGTCACCAAGAATATTGATTGAGGAAACTCGAGTAACCCTTGGCTATAGTAACGATGACTTTCGTAGATTACACAACCTGTGACATATCGATGCTGGCAGACTGGCCACAGTTACAATGTATTTTAATTTGGGTGGTCAACCGACAGGAAAATCTATTACCCTTATGAGGTAACCGACGATTCGTCACCAGGTGGAGTACACTCTGAAAGGAGTGACTATGACTCTCATATGACACACAACTAGTGTCGTATCGCTTCTGGCAGACGCCACAGTAACAAGAAACGTGAAACTGGCTGCGAAACTAGGACGAGGAGCTACGACGCACTCAAGGTAGCTAGCGCAGCGTCACCTGGAGGACTGCATCAGTAAAGTCTAGTAATCCCTAGCAGGCATAACGATGACTCACTTAAGATACACAACTAGTGACATATCGGTTCTGCCAGACTGGCCACAGTAACAAAATATATGAATCTGGGTGAGCAACTGTGACGAGTAACTATGACTCTCGTAATAGGCCAATGACTCAATACCTGGAGTATTGAATCAGATAACTCGAGGAACGCCTTGCAATAGTAACAATGACTTTCTTACGATTCACAACTGGTGACAAATCCGTTCTGGCAGTCTGGCACCAGTAACAAAAATGAGACACTGCGTGAGCAACTGGGAAGGGTAACTATGACTCTCTTAAGGTAGCCAATGATACGTCACCAGGAATATTGAATCAGGAAACTCGAGTAACCCTTGGCTATAGTAACGATGACTTTCGTTGATTACACAACCTGTGACATATCGGTGCTGGCACACTGGCCACAGTTACAATGTACTTTAATTTGGGTGGTCAACCGACAGCAATATCTATTACCTTTCTGAGGGAACCGACGATTCGTCACCAGGTGGAGTACACTCTGAAAGGAGTGACTATGACTCTCATATGACACACAACTAGTGTCGTATCGCTTCTGGCAGACGCCACAGTAACAAGAAACGTGAAACTGGCTGCAAAATTACGACGAGGAGTTATGACGCACTCAAGGTAGCTAGTGTAGCGTCACCTGGAGGACTGCATCAGTAAAGTCTAGTAATCCCTAGCAGGCATAACGATGACTCACTTAAGATACACAACTAGTGACATATCGGTTCTGCCAGACTGGCCACAGTAACAAAATATATGAATCTGGGTGAGCAACTGTGACGAGTAACTATGACTCTCGTAATAGGCCAATGACTCAATACATGGAGTATTGAATCAGAAAACTCGAGGAACGCCTTGCAATAGTAACAATGACTTTCTTACGGTTCACAACTGGTGACAAATCCGTTCTGGCAGTCTGGCACCAGTAACAAAAATGAGACACTGCGTGAGCAACTGGGAAGGGTAACTATGACTGTCTTAAGGTAGCCAATGATACGTCACCAGGAATATTGAATCAGGAAACTCGAGTAACCCTTGGCTATAGTAACGATGACTTTCGTTGATTACACAACCTGTGACATATCGGTGCTGGCACACTGGCCACAGTTACAATGTACTTTAATTTGGGTGGTCAACCGACAGCAATATCTATTACCTTTCTGAGGGAACCGACGATTCGTCACCAGGTGGAGTACACTCTGAAAGGAGTGACTATGACTCTCATATGACACACAACTAGTGTCGTATCGCTTCTGGCAGACGCCACAGTAACAAGAAACGTGAAACTGGCTGCGAAATTACGACGAGGAGTTATGACGCACTCAAGGTAGCTAGTGCAGCGTCACCTGGAGGACTGCATCAGTAAAGTCTAGTAATCCCTAGCAGGCATAACGATGACTCACTTAAGATACACATTTAGTGACATATCGGTTCTGGCAGACTGGCCACAGTAACAAAATATATGAATCTGGGTGAGCAACTGTGACCAGTAACTATGACTCTCGTAATAGGCCAATGACTCAATACCTGGAGTATTGAATCAGATAACTCGAGGAACGCCTTGCAATAGTAACATTGTCTTTCTTACGGTTCACAACTGGTGACAAATAAGTTCTGGCAGTCTGGCACCAGTAACAAAAATGAGACACTGCGTGAGCAACTGGGATGGGTAACTATGACTCTCTTAAGGTAGCCAATAATCGTCACCAAGAATATTGATTGAGGAAACTCGAGTAACCCTTGGCAATAGTAACGATGACTTTCGTAGATTACACAGCCTGTGACATATCGGTGCTGGCACACTGGCCACAGTTACAATTTACTTTAATTTGGGTGGTCAACCGACAGCAATATCTATTACCTTTCTGAGGGAACCGACGATTCGTCACCAGGTGGAGTACACTCTGAAAGGAGTGACTATGACTCTCATATGACACACAACTAGTGTCGTATCGCTTCTGGCAGACGCCACAGTAACAAGAAACGTGAAACTGGCTGCGAAATTACGACGAGGAGTTATGACGCACTCAAGGTAGCTAGTGCAGCGTCACCTGGAGGACTGCATCAGTAAAGTCTAGTAATCCCTAGCAGGCATAACGATGACTCACTTAAGATACACATTTAGTGACATATCGGTTCTGGCAGACTGGCCACAGTAACAAAATATGTGAATCTGGGTGAGCAACTGTGACCAGTAACTATGACTCTCGTAATAGGCCAATGACTCAATACCTGGAGTATTGAATCAGATAACTCGAGGAACGCCTTGCAATAGTAACAATGACTTTCTTACTGTTCACAACTGGTGACAAATCCGTTCTGGCAGTCTGGCACCAGTAACAAAAATGAGACACAGCGTGAGCAACTGGGATGGGTAACTATGACTCTCTTAAGGTAGCCAATGATCGTCACCAGGAGTATTGAATCAGGAAACTCGAGTAACCCTTGGCTATAATAACGATGTCTTTCGTAGATTACACAACCTGTGACATATCGGTTCTGGCAGACTGGCCACAGTAACAAAATATATGAATCTGATGAGCAACTGTGACGAGTAACTATGACTTTCGTAATAGGCCAATGACTCAATACCTGGAGTATTGAATCAGATAACTCGAGGAACGCCTTGCAATAGTAACATTGTCTTTCTTACGGTTCACAACTGGTGACAAATAAGTTCTGGCAGTCTGGCACCAGTAACAAAAATGAGACACAGCGTGAGCAACTGGGATGGGTAACTATGACTCTCTTAAGGTAGCCAATGATCGTCACTAAGAATATTGATTGAGGAAACTCGAGTAACCCTTGGCTATAGTAACGATGACTTTCGTAGATTACACAACCTGTGACATATCGGTGCTGGCAGACTGGCCACAGTTACAATGTATTTTAATTTGGGTGGTCAACCGACAGGAAAATCTATTACCCTTATGAGGTAACCGACGATTCGTCACCAGGTGGAGTACACTCTGAAAGGAGTGACTATGACTCTCATATGACACACAACTAGTGTCGTATCGCTTCTGGCAGACGCCACAGTAACAAGAAACGTGAAACTGGCTGCGAAACTAGGACGAGGAGCTACGACGCACTCAAGGTAGCTAGCGCAGCGTCACCTGGAGGACTGCATCAGTAAAGTCTAGTAATCCCTAGCAGGCATAACGATGACTCACTTAAGATACACAACTAGTGACATATCGGTTCTGCCAGACTGGCCACAGTAACAAAATATATGAATCTGGGTGAGCAACTGTGACGAGTAACTATGACTCTCGTAATAGGCCAATGACTCAATACCTGGAGTATTGAATCAGATAACTCGAGGAACGCCTTGCAATAGTAACAATGACTCTCTTACGATTCACAACTGGTGACAAATCCGTTCTGGCAGTCTGGCACCAGTAACAAAAATGAGACACTGCGTGAGCAACTGGGATGGGTAACTATGACTCTCTTAAGGTAGCCAATGATACGTCACCAGGAATATTGAATCAGGAAACTCGAGTAACCCTTGGCTATAGTAACGATGACTTTCGTTGATTACACAACCTGTGACATATCGGTGCTGGAACACTGGCCACAGTTACAATGTACTTTAATTTGGGTGGTCAACCGACAGCAATATCTATTACCTTTCTGAGGGAACCGACGATTCGTCACCAGGTGGAGTACACTCTGAAAGGAGTGACTATGACTCTCATATGACACACAACTAGTGTCGTATCGCTTCTGGCAGACGCCACAGTAACATGAAACGTGAAACTGGCTGCGAAATTACGACGAGGAGTTATGACGCACTCAAGGTAGCTAGTGTAGCGTCACCTGGAGGACTGCATCAGTAAAGTCTAGTAATCCCTAGCAGGCATAACGATGACTCACTTAAGATACACAACTAGTGACATATCGGTTCTGCCAGACTGGCCACAGTAACAAAATATATGAATCTGGGTGAGCAACTGTGACGAGTAACTATGACTCTCGTAATAGGCCAATGACTCAATACATGGAGTATTGAATCAGAAAACTCGAGGAACGCCTTGCAATAGTAACAATGACTTTCTTACGGTTCACAACTGGTGACAAATCCGTTCTGGCAGTCTGGCACCAGTAACAAAAATGAGACACTGCGTGAGCAACTGGGAAGGGTAACTATGACTGTCTTAAGGTAGCCAATGATACGTCACCAGGAATATTGAATCAGGAAACTCGAGTAACCCTTGGCTATAGTAACGATGACTTTCGTTGATTACACAACCTGTGACATATCGGTGCTGGCACACTGGCCACAGTTACAATGTACTTTAATTTGGGTGGTCAACCGACAGCAATATCTATTACCTTTCTGAGGGAACCGACGATTCGTCACCAGGTGGAGTACACTCTGAAAGGAGTGACTATGACTCTCATATGACACACAACTAGTGTCGTATCGCTTCTGGCAGACGCCACAGTAACAAGAAACGTGAAACTGGCTGCGAAATTACGACGAGGAGTTATGACGCACTCAAGGTAGCTAGTGCAGCGTCACCTGGAGGACTGCATCAGTAAAGTCTAGTAATCCCTAGCAGGCATAACGATGACTCACTTAAGATACACATTTAGTGACATATCGGTTCTGGCAGACTGGCCACAGTAACAAAATATATGAATCTGGGTGAGCAACTGTGACCAGTAACTATGACTCTCGTAATAGGCCAATGACTCAATACCTGGAGTATTGAATCAGATAACTCGAGGAACGCCTTGCAATAGTAACATTGTCTTTCTTACGGTTCACAACTGGTGACAAATAAGTTCTGGCAGTCTGGCACCAGTAACAAAAATGAGACACAGCGTGAGCAACTGGGATGGGTAACTATGACTCTCTTAAGGTAGCCAATAATCGTCACCAAGAATATTGATTGAGGAAACTCGAGTAACCCTTGGCTATAGTAACGATGACTTTCGTAGATTACACAGCCTGTGACATATCGGTGCTGGCATACTGGCCACAGTTACAATGTACTTTAATTTGGGTGGTCAACCGACAGCAATATCTATTACCTTTCTGAGGGAACCGACGATTCGTCACCAGGTGGAGTACACTCTGAAAGGAGTGACTATGACTCTCATATGACACACAACTAGTGTCGTATCGCTTCTGGCAGACGCCACAGTAACAAGAAACGTGAAACTGGCTGCGAAATTACGACGAGGAGTTATGACGCACTCAAGGTAGCTAGTGCAGCGTCACCTGGAGGACTGCATCAGTAAAGTCTAGTAATCCCTAGCAGGCATAACGATGACTCACTTAAGATACACATTTAGTGACATATCGGTTCTGGCAGACTGGCCACAGTAACAAAATATATGAATCTGGGTGAGCAACTGTGACCAGTAACTATGACTCTCGTAATAGGCCAATGACTCAATACCTGGAGTATTGAATCAGATAACTCGAGGAACGCCTTGCAATAGTAACAATGACTTTCTTACTGTTCACAACTGGTGACAAATCCGTTTTGGCAGTCTGGCACCAGTAACAAAAATGAGACACAGCGTGAGCAACTGGGATGGGTAACTATGACTCTCTTAAGGTAGCCAATGATCGTCACCAGGAGTATTGAATCAGGAAACTCGAGTAACCCTTGGCTATAGTAACGATGACTTTCGTAGATTACACAACCTGTGACATATCGGTTCTGGCAGACTGGCCACAGTAACAAAATATATGAATCTGGGTGAGCAACTGTGACGAGTAACTATGACTCTCGTAATAGGCCAATGACTCAATACCTGGAGTATTGAATCAGATAACTCGAGGAACGCCTTGCAATTGTAACATTGTCTTTCTTACGGTTCACAACTGGTGACAAATAAGTTCTGGCAGTCTGGCACCAGTAACAAAAATGAGACACAGCGTGAGCAACTGGGATGGGTAACTATGACTCTCTTAAGGTAGCCAATGATCGTCACCAAGAATATTGATTGAGGAAACTCGAGTAACCCTTGGCTATAGTAACGATGACTTTCGTAGATTACACAGCCTGTGACATATCGGTGCTGGCACACTGGCCACAGTTACAATTTACTTTAATTTGGGTGGTCAACCGACAGCAATATCTATTACCTTTCTGAGGGAACCGACGATTCGTCACCAGGTGGAGTACACTCTGAAAGGAGTGACTATGACTCTCATATGACACACAACTAGTGTCGTATCGCTTCTGGCAGACGCCACAGTAACAAGAAACATGAAACTGGCTGCGAAATTACGACGAGGAGTTATGACGCACTCAAGGTAGCTAGTGCAGCGTCACCTGGAGGACTGCATCAGTAAAGTCTAGTAATCCCTAGCAGGCATAACGATGACTCACTTAAGATACACATTTAGTGACATATCGGTTCTGGCAGACTGGCCACAGTAACAAAATATATGAATCTGGGTGAGCAACTGTGACCAGTAACTATGACTCTCGTAATAGGCCAATGACTCAATACCTGGAGTATTGAATCAGATAACTCGAGGAACGCCTTGCAATAGTAACAATGACTTTCTTACTGTTCACAACTGGTGACAAATCCGTTCTGGCAGTCTGGCACCAGTAACAAAAATGAGACACAGCGTGAGCAACTGGAATGGGTAACTATGACTCTCTTAAGGTAGCCAATGATCGTCACCAGGAGTATTGAATCAGGAAACTCGAGTAACCCTTGGCTATAGTAACGATGTCTTTCGTAGATTACACAACCTGTGACATATCGGTTCTGGCAGACTGGCCACAGTAACAAAATATATGAATCTGGGTGAGCAACTGTGACGAGTAACTATGACTCTCGTAATAGGCCAATGACTCAATACCTGGAGTATTGAATCAGATAACTCGAGGAACGCCTTGCAATAGTAACATTGTCTTTCTTACGGTTCACAACTGGTGACAAATAAGTTCTGGCAGTCTGGCACCAGTAACAAAAATGAGACACAGCGTGAGCAACTGGGATGGGTAACTATGACTCTCTTAAGGTAGCCAATAATCGTCACCAAGAATATTGATTGAGGAAACTCGAGTAACCCTTGGCTATAGTAACGATGACTTTCGTAGATTACACAGCCTGTGACATATCGGTGCTGGCACACTGGCCACAGTTACAATTTACTTTAATTTGGGTGGTCAACCGACAGCAATATCTATTACCTTTCTGAGGGAACCGACGATTCGTCACCAGGTGGAGTACACTCTGAAAGGAGTGACTATGACTCTCATATGACACACAACTAGTGTCGTATCGCTTCTGGCAGACGCCACAGTAACAAGAAACGTGAAACTGGCTGCGAAATTACGACGAGGAGTTATGACGCACTCAAGGTAGCTAGTGCAGCGTCACCTGGAGGACTGCATCAGTAAAGTCTAGTAATCCCTAGCAGGCATAACGATGACTCACTTAAGATACACATTTAGTGACATATCGGTTCTGGCAGACTGGCCACAGTAACAAAATATGTGAATCTGGGTGAGCAACTGTGACCAGTAACTATGACTCTCGTAATAGGCCAATGACTCAATACCTGGAGTATTGAATCAGATAACTCGAGGAACGCCTTGCAATAGTAACAATGACTTTCTTACTGTTCACAACTGGTGACAAATCCGTTCTGGATGTCTGGCACCAGTAACAAAAATGAGACACAGCGTGAGCAACTGGGATGGGTAACTATGACTCTCTTAAGGTAGCCAATGATCGTCACCAGGAGTATTGAATCAGGAAACTCGAGTAACCCTTGGCTATAATAACGATGTCTTTCGTAGATTACACAACCTGTGACATATCGGTTCTGGCAGACTGGCCACAGTAACAAAATATATGAATCTGATGAGCAACTGTGACGAGTAACTATGACTCTCGTAATAGGCCAATGACTCAATACCTGGAGTACTGAATCAGATAACTCGAGGAACGCCTTGCAATAGTAACATTGTCTTTCTTACGGTTCACAACTGGTGACAAATAAGTTCTGGCAGTCTGGCACCAGTAACAAAAATGAGACACAGCGTGAGCAACTGGGATGGGTAACTATGACTCTCTTAAGGTAGCCAATGATCGTCACCAAGAATATTGATTGAGGAAACTCGAGTAACCCTTGGCTATAGTAACGATGACTTTCGTAGATTACACAACCTGTGACATATCGATGCTGGCAGACTGGCCACAGTTACAATGTATTTTAATTTGGGTGGTCAACCGACAGGAAAATCTATTACCTTTCTGAGGGAACCGACGATTCGTCACCAGGTGGAGTACACTCTGAAAGGAGTGACTATGACTCTCATATGACACACAACTAGTGTCGTATCGCTTCTGGCAGACGCCACAGTAACAAGAAACGTGAAACTGGCTGCGAAATTACGACGAGGAGTTATGACGCACTCAAGGTAGCTAGTGTAGCGTCACCTGGAGGACTGAATCAGTAAAGTCTAGTAATCCCTAGCAGGCATAACGATGACTCACTTAAGATACACAACTAGTGACATATCGGTTCTGCCAGACTGGCCACAGTAACAAAATATATGAATCTGGGTGAGCAACTGTGACGAGTAACTATGACTCTCGTAATAGGCCAATGACTCAATACATGGAGTATTGAATCAGAAAACTCGAGGAACGCCTTGCAATAGTAGCAATGACTTTCTTACGGTTCACAACTGGTGACAAATCCGTTCTGGCAGTCTGGCACCAGTAACAAAAATGAGACACTGCGTGAGCAACTGGGAAGGGTAACTATGACTGTCTTAAGGTAGCCAATGATACGTCACCAGGAATATTGATTGAGGAAACTCGAGTAACCCTTGGCTATAGTAACGATGACTTTCGTAGATTACACAGCCTGTGACATATCGGTGCTGGCACACTGGCCACAGTTACAATTTACTTTAATTTGGGTGGTCAACCGACAGCAATATCTATTACCTTTCTGAGGGAACCGACGATTCGTCACCAGGTGGAGTACACTCTGAAAGGAGTGACTATGACTCTCATATGACACACAACTAGTGTCGTATCGCTTCTGGCAGACGCCACAGTAACAAGAAACGTGAAACTGGCTGCGAAATTACGACGAGGAGTTATGACGCACTCAAGGTAGCTAGTGCAGCGTCACCTGGAGGACTGCATCAGTAAAGTCTAGTAATCCCTAGCAGGCATAACGATGACTCACTTAAGATACACATTTAGTGACATATCGGTTCTGGCAGACTGGCCACAGTAACAAAATATGTGAATCTGGGTGAGCAACTGTGACCAGTAACTATGACTCTCGTAATAGGCCAATGACTCAATACCTGGAGTATTGAATCAGATAACTCGAGGAACGCCTTGCAATAGTAACAATGACTTTCTTACTGTTCACAACTGGTGACAAATCCGTTCTGGATGTCTGGCACCAGTAACAAAAATGAGACACAGCGTGAGCAACTGGGATGGGTAACTATGACTCTCTTAAGGTAGCCAATGATCGTCACCAGGAGTATTGAATCAGGAAACTCGAGTAACCCTTGGCTATAATAACGATGTCTTTCGTAGATTACACAACCTGTGACATATCGGTTCTGGCAGACTGGCCACAGTAACAAAATATATGAATCTGATGAGCAACTGTGACGAGTAACTATGACTCTCGTAATAGGCCAATGACTCAATACCTGGAGTACTGAATCAGATAACTCGAGGAACGCCTTGCAATAGTAACATTGTCTTTCTTACGGTTCACAACTGGTGACAAATAAGTTCTGGCAGTCTGGCACCAGTAACAAAAATGAGACACAGCGTGAGCAACTGGGATGGGTAACTATGACTCTCTTAAGGTAGCCAATGATCGTCACCAAGAATATTGATTGAGGAAACTCGAGTAACCCTTGGCTATAGTAACGATGACTTTCGTAGATTACACAACCTGTGACATATCGATGCTGGCAGACTGGCCACAGTTACAATGTATTTTAATTTGGGTGGTCAACCGACAGGAAAATCTATTACCTTTCTGAGGGAACCGACGATTCGTCACCAGGTGGAGTACACTCTGAAAGGAGTGACTATGACTCTCATATGACACACAACTAGTGTCGTATCGCTTCTGGCAGACGCCACAGTAACAAGAAACGTGAAACTGGCTGCGAAATTACGACGAGGAGTTATGACGCACTCAAGGTAGCTAGTGTAGCGTCACCTGGAGGACTGAATCAGTAAAGTCTAGTAATCCCTAGCAGGCATAACGATGACTCACTTAAGATACACAACTAGTGACATATCGGTTCTGCCAGACTGGCCACAGTAACAAAATATATGAATCTGGGTGAGCAACTGTGACGAGTAACTATGACTCTCGTAATAGGCCAATGACTCAATACATGGAGTATTGAATCAGAAAACTCGAGGAACGCCTTGCAATAGTAGCAATGACTTTCTTACGGTTCACAACTGGTGACAAATCCGTTCTGGCAGTCTGGCACCAGTAACAAAAATGAGACACTGCGTGAGCAACTGGGAAGGGTAACTATGACTGTCTTAAGGTAGCCAATGATACGTCACCAGGAATATTGAATCAGGAAACTCGAGTAACCCTTGGCTATAGTAACGATGACTTTCGTTGATTACACAACCTGTGACATATCGGTGCTGGCACACTGGCCACAGTTACAATGTACTTTAATTTGGGTGGTCAACCGACAGCAATATCTATTACCTTTCTGAGGGAACCGACGATTCGTCACCAGGTGGAGTACACTCTGAAAGGAGTGACTATGACTCTCATATGACACACAACTAGTGTCGTATCGCTTCTGGCAGACGCCACAGTAACAAGAAACGTGAAACTGGCTGCGAAATTACGACGAGGAGTTATGACGCACTCAAGGTAGCTAGTGCAGCGTCACCTGGAGGACTGCATCAGTAAAGTCTAGTAATCCCTAGCAGGCATAACGATGACTCACTTAAGATACACATTTAGTGACATATCGGTTCTGGCAGACTGGCCACAGTAACAAAATATATGAATCTGGGTGAGCAACTGTGACGAGTAACTATGACTCTCGTAATAGGCCAATGACTCAATACCTGGAGTATTGAATCAGATAACTCGAGGAACGCCTTGCAATAGTAACATTGTCTTTCTTACGGTTCACAACTGGTGACAAATAAGTTCTGGCAGTCTGGCACCAGTAACAAAAATGAGACACAGCGTGAGCAACTGGGATGGGTAACTATGACTCTCTTAAGGTAGCCAATAATCGTCACCAAGAATATTGATTGAGGAAACTCGAGTAACCCTTGGCTATAGTAACGATGACTTTCGTAGATTACACAGCCTGTGACATATCGGTGCTGGCACACTGGCCACAGTTACAATTTACTTTAATTTGGGTGGTCAACCGACAGCAATATCTATTACCTTTCTGAGGGAACCGACGATTCGTCACCAGGTGGAGTACACTCTGAAAGGAGTGACTATGACTCTCATATGACACACAACTAGTGTCGTATCGCTTCTGGCAGACGCCACAGTAACAAGAAACGTGAAACTGGCTGCGAAATTACGACGAGGAGTTATGACGCACTCAAGGTAGCTAGTGCAGCGTCACCTGGAGGACTGCATCAGTAAAGTCTAGTAATCCCTAGCAGGCATAACGATGACTCACTTAAGATACACATTTAGTGACATATCGGTTCTGGCAGACTGGCCACAGTAACAAAATATGTGAATCTGGGTGAGCAACTGTGACCAGTAACTATGACTCTCGTAATAGGCCAATGACTCAATACCTGGAGTATTGAATCAGATAACTCGAGGAACGCCTTGCAATAGTAACAATGACTTTCTTACTGTTCACAACTGGTGACAAATCCGTTCTGGATGTCTGGCACCAGTAACAAAAATGAGACACAGCGTGAGCAACTGGGATGGGTAACTATGACTCTCTTAAGGTAGCCAATGATCGTCACCAGGAGTATTGAATCAGGAAACTCGAGTAACCCTTGGCTATAATAACGATGTCTTTCGTAGATTACACAACCTGTGACATATCGGTTCTGGCAGACTGGCCACAGTAACAAAATATATGAATCTGATGAGCAACTGTGACGAGTAACTATGACTCTCGTAATAGGCCAATGACTCAATACCTGGAGTACTGAATCAGATAACTCGAGGAACGCCTTGCAATAGTAACATTGTCTTTCTTACGGTTCACAACTGGTGACAAATAAGTTCTGGCAGTCTGGCACCAGTAACAAAAATGAGACACAGCGTGAGCAACTGGGATGGGTAACTATGACTCTCTTAAGGTAGCCAATGATCGTCACCAAGAATATTGATTGAGGAAACTCGAGTAACCCTTGGCTATAGTAACGATGACTTTCGTAGATTACACAACCTGTGACATATCGAAGCTGGCAGACTGGCCACAGTTACAATGTATTTTAATTTGGGTGGTCAACCGACAGGAAAATCTATTACCTTTCTGAGGGAACCGACGATTCGTCACCAGGTGGAGTACACTCTGAAAGGAGTGACTATGACTCTCATATGACACACAACTAGTGTCGTATCGCTTCTGGCAGACGCCACAGTAACAAGAAACGTGAAACTGGCTGCGAAATTACGACGAGGAGTTATGACGCACTCAAGGTAGCTAGTGTAGCGTCACCTGGAGGACTGAATCAGTAAAGTCTAGTAATCCCTAGCAGGCATAACGATGACTCACTTAAGATACACAACTAGTGACATATCGGTTCTGCCAGACTGGCCACAGTAACAAAATATATGAATCTGGGTGAGCAACTGTGACGAGTAACTATGACTCTCGTAATAGGCCAATGACTCAATACATGGAGTATTGAATCAGAAAACTCGAGGAACGCCTTGCAATAGTAGCAATGACTTTCTTACGGTTCACAACTGGTGACAAATCCGTTCTGGCAGTCTGGCACCAGTAACAAAAATGAGACACTGCGTGAGCAACTGGGAAGGGTAACTATGACTCTCTTAAGGTAGCCAATGATACGTCACCAGGAATATTGAATCAGGAAACTCGAGTAACCCTTGGCTATAGTAACGATGACTTTCGTTGATTACACAACCTGTGACATATCGGTGCTGGCACACTGGCCACAGTTACAATGTACTTTAATTTGGGTGGTCAACCGACAGCAATATCTATTACCTTTCTGAGGGAACCGACGATTCGTCACCAGGTGGAGTACACTCTGAAAGGAGTGACTATGACTCTCATATGACACACAACTAGTGTCGTATCGCTTCTGGCAGACGCCACAGTAACAAGAAACGTGAAACTGGCTGCGAAATTACGACGAGGAGTTATGACGCACTCAAGGTAGCTAGTGCAGCGTCACCTGGAGGACTGCATCAGTAAAGTCTAGTAATCCCTAGCAGGCATAACGATGACTCACTTAAGATACACATTTAGTGACATATCGGTTCTGGCAGACTGGCCACAGTAACAAAATATATGAATCTGGGTGAGCAACTGTGACGAGTAACTATGACTCTCGTAATAGGCCAATGACTCAATACCTGGAGTATTGAATCAGATAACTCGAGGAACGCCTTGCAATAGTAACATTGTCTTTCTTACGGTTCACAACTGGTGACAAATAAGTTCTGGCAGTCTGGCACCAGTAACAAAAATGAGACACAGCGTGAGCAACTGGGATGGGTAACTATGACTCTCTTAAGGTAGCCAATAATCGTCACCAAGAATATTGACTGAGGAAACTCGAGTAACCCTTGGCTATAGTAACGATGACTTTCGTAGATTACACAGCCTGTGACATATCGGTGCTGGCACACTGGCCACAGTTACAATGTACTTTAATTTGGGTGGTCAACCGACAGCAATATCTATTACCTTTCTGAGGGAACCGACGATTCGTCACCAGGTGGAGTACACTCTGAAAGGAGTGACTATGACTCTCATATGACACACAACTAGTGTCGTATCGCTTCTGGCAGACGCCACAGTAACAAGAAACGTGAAACTGGCTGCGAAATTACGACGAGGAGTTATGACGCACTCAAGGTAGCTAGTGTAGCGTCACCTGGAGGACTGCATCAGTAAAGTCTAGTAATCCCTAGCAGGCATAACGTTGACTCACTTAAGATACACAACTAGTGACATATCGGTTCTGCCAGACTGGCCACAGTAACAAAATATATGAATCTGGGTGAGCAACTGTGACGAGTAACTATGACTCTCGTAATAGGCCAATGACTCAATACATGGAGTATTGAATCAGAAAACTCGAGGAACGCCTTGCAATAGTAACAATGACTTTCTTACGGTTTCACAACTGGTGACAAATCCGTTCTGGCAGTCTGGCACCAGTAACAAAAATGAGACACTGCGTGAGCAACTGGGAAGTGTAACTATGACTGTCTTAAGGTAGCCAATGATACGTCACCAGGAATATTGAATCAGGAAACTCGAGTAACCCTTGGCTATAGTAACGATGACTTTCGTTGATTACACAACCTGTGACATATCGGTGCTGGCACACTGGCCACAGTTACAATGTACTTTAATTTGGGTGGTCAACCGACAGCAATATCTATTACCTTTCTGAAGGAACCGACGATTCGTCACCAGGTGGAGTACACTCTGAAAGGAGTGACTATGACTCTCATATGACACACAACTAGTGTCGTATCGCTTCTGGCAGACGCCACAGTAACAAGAAACGTGAAACTGGCTGCGAAATTACGACGAGGAGTTATGACGCACTCAAGGTAGCTAGTGCAGCGTCACCTGGAGGACTGCATCAGTAAAGTCTAGTAATCCCTAGCAGGCATAACGATGACTCACTTAAGATACACATTTAGTGACATATCGGTTCTGGCAGACTGGCCACAGTAACAAAATATATGAATCTGGGTGAGCAACTGTGACCAGTAACTATGACTCTCGTAATAGGCCAATGACTCAATACCTGGAGTATTGAATCAGATAACTCGAGGAACGCCTTGCAATAGTAACAATGACTTTCTTACTGTTCACAACTGGTGACAAATCCGTTCTGGCAGTCTGGCACCAGTAACAAAAATGAGACACTGCGTGAGCAACTGGGAAGGGTAACTATGACTCTCTTAAG